>NC_090933.1:1336420205-1338920205 GCF_040938575.1 Ambystoma mexicanum | reverse complement strand
AAAAGTTTCATTTCAAAATAATACATTACCAGCTTTGCGAGGCAGTCTTTTCTAGAATAAACAGAAGAGAGACAAGTGCAAAAATACAAGGCATTTCATTATCTTTTGCAACAATAAAAAGAACAGTCATTTAGATGGCGACATTATAAAATGGCATTTAAACACAGGAGAATTCCCTATCGCTACACTGCCTGTCTAATAGTAGTTCATCCGTCCGGCAGTCACAGCAATCTCACTCCATTTGTATATTTACCAGCTATTTGTAGCTTTTCAGCACACAAAGTCTCCTGGCTTGTCGTCTTTGAGCAGTGACCCAGGGCTCTTTTTTTTCTTTCTTTAAAGCACCCAGCGAGAACATGCAGTTCTCAAGACGGTGCCAAGTGACTAGGAAACCCCAGTCTCTGAAGGTCAGTGGTCCAGCTCCTCACAGCAGCAGAACGAAGGCGACCTCACTGCAACTCCGCAAAATGTCTTCTCCCCCTCCTTCTCCCCGAGCTGCTTCAAGAAACATCTGTTACAGCCCCTAAGGTGACATGTCACCAATCAAAATACACAATAGTCTACCCTCCTTCATCAACAATGGCTCACTTTTACAGTAAGCAACTGTATCTAACTGATTTCCTGCTATTCGAAATTTTTCTTCCTGCAAATACTGTGAACAGAGCAAAGAGAGAGAAAAAAAAATCTGAACACACGTTTAAAATGAATATCAGCCTGCCTCATTTTGCACATGGAGAACACATTATAATGTTAAGGAGTTAAAATCGTGTTAGTATTTGTTAATCAAGTTAATTAATTAAGCATCTAATGTTTCTCCTGTAATTGAGGCATTTCAGGTGAGAGAAAAAAATGGTGTTCCTTTAAACTAAGTATTGAGAAAAATGGTGTGCTTTAACATAAATATTCTGTCTTCATATACCTGTCCATAAGTTACCCTGGCAACACATGGCTTGCTGTACCACCTTACAGCAATAATGTGATCCCATGCAGTGGCGCTGCACTCCAAAACACGCTAAATTCTACTATATATCCTCCTTTTTCTGAGAATTTGCCCATGCTCCAAGCCACAATTGGAAGAAACCCAACTTGCTCCCTTTCTTCTTTTAAAATGTTTCGAAAATGAAAATTGAAAAATCATTGTTCAATCATCATAATATCAAAATTCATCTCTGAGTCCATCAGTTCTTATAAAATATTTTACATATTTCTTCCCAATGGAAGTGTCCATAGTCCAGTGTCTTACCTTTATACTTGAAGTCAATCAGAAAACAATAAAATAAAACAAATAGTTATAATAAAGAATTAACATAACAGATTAAAATAATTAATTAAAATAATAAATACGTGGAACTCCATACTCCAGGACATTTGCCTGCCTCTGATATGTCCCGACCAGCGATGTCACATCATTTGGTTCATTCGGGTACTCTTTCATCCTGGCACTCTTGGATGCTTTTTCATAGGAGTCATCTCTCTTGGCATCCCGGTTACTCTGTCTTCACCTCCACCCGGAGGTAGGCATCATTTGATCTTCATCCAGGGGACTCCAGGACTCCATCATCTCCCGTGTCCTCCGGTCCCGTAACCTCCAACCCAAAATACATTAGTATTCTAAATCAAAATAGAGAAGGAACAAATTAAGTACATAGCACAATACTAACTTTACCCTTTTGCCAAAAATAAAACATGCTTTGCAAAACATTTCACCCTTTTCCTCTCGCTTTCTGAAATTAAGCACATGTTAAAGAGAAAACAAACATACATAAAATAGCATTCAACATTTAATACATTTTCATTTTGCAAACCAACTCTACTAATTTCAGCTTACATTTTTTTTTTACCTATATACATATGTAATAATCAATCACCTCTATTTTACTTCTCTGCTGTTGCTCTCTTACTAAACCCATTTACCTTACCTCTTTTATGTATTCAAAGGACTTTATCTGTTTCTACACGCTCAAGTCTTTTGATTTCGTGTCTGGGGTGCCAGGGTTTAATTTGGTTTACATGAACAAACTGTTCTGTTGCTGTTTCACCTTCAGTTTTCAAAATTTTATAAACCACAGGAGAGACATTATCTATAATTCGAAATGGCCCCTGCCAGGCTGCTAGAAATTTGGAATTTTTCTGTTTACCTTTTCCAAAATGAAATTTATACACCTGATCGCCCACACAATATTCTTTCACTGATGTCTTTTTTATCATAATATGACTTTGCACTGTCAGCAGCTCTTTCTAGATTTCTCTGTACAAAAGCAAATGCATGTTGTAAATGCTTCCTCAGTTCATCAATGTATTCATGAACTGTGGATGCGCTCACAAGTGTCTGCTCATGTGTTCTGTATAGCAGGTGTTGTGGTAACACCATTTTCCTACCTGTCAAGAACTCATGGGGGCTAACACCTGTTGCTTTGGCAGGAGTCGATCTGATTGCCATCAAAACCAAAGATAAACGTAAATCCCAGCTGGAGCCTGCTTCTGCTATAAATTTCTTTAATATGTCCACAACAGACCTATTACTGCGTTCAACTCCACCCGAAGAAGCCGCCCGATATGCAATATGTAGATTTCTTTTCACACCCAGTATTTTCCATGCCTTACTCATTAGAGCACTTGTAAAATGACTTCCTCTGTCTGATTCGATTCTTTGTGGCACAATCTGGTGCAGGAATACACTCAATCCACTTTGACATCAAACACACCGCACTCAAAATATAACGGTTCCTCCTGCTCGACCTCTTTACAGGCCCTACATAGTCTATTTGCAAATCTGACCATAGAAGAGTTAAGCCTCTTTTCATTAATGGAGCTCTATGCTGGTGAAGCAGGTTTAAATTGGGCGCATACTAGACATCCTCTAGTATATAATTCCACATCTTGGGACATATGTGGCCAGTAAGCATAATCTTTTAGTATTTCCAATGTTTTTTGTGAACCTCTGTGTCCTGCAGTTATTGCATCATGTGCATGGTGTAGCATTAGCCCTCGGAATGAAAGGGGTACCACCCACTGTATTTGTCCTGTTATGGACTCTCTAATCATGAGTCCATCCTGTAGTCTAATTCGTTTTTTATTCTTTAATAGCACCCTCAACTCTTCTTTTCCCATACAATCATTTTCTGTTAAAGGGTTTTGTTCAGGATCTATCAAATGATTATAATAGATTCCCAGGATTCGATCATCCTTTTGTGCCTCAATCAGATCTTGATCTGATGTATCATAACTCAATTGTACTAATGGTCGATCTACCTCCTTTGGTGCTTTAGAACGTGTTACTGCATCAATTTGTATTTTATCCAGTAAATGTTCAATAGGTAGCAATTCTCCCATCACAGCCCCAATTTTAGCCAGGTGATCTGCCTTATCATTCCCCTCTTTATCCTCTCCCGGAGTTTTTAAATGCCCACGAATTTTCCTCCAGTATATTGTTAAATCATTTTCTGACAACAATTTGTCTATGGCTTGTATCATTTTTCCATGTTTAAGTGGCTTTTTGTTGTATGTAATCATGCCTCTCGCTTTCCAGCCAGGTAAATATTCCACAAAGCTATTTCGTGCGTAATCAGAATCAGTCACCAGGACAATTTCACTGAATTTATTATCAACTGCAGTAGCAATTGCTTTATAAATGGCTGCCAATTCTGCTACTTGACTGCTCCTAGCTCCAATTCTCATCCCTATACTGGGGACGCCTTCACACTTCAACCAGACATTCCCTATTTCTGACACTAATTGTTTATTACTGTCATTTTCAATGTGAAAAGCACAACCATCAACATATACAGTTGGCAAATCCTTGCATGTCTTTTCATCAAAAGCTTTGTGTGGTGATTATTCAAATTCCTGTAAATTAGGTTCCACTTCCATTTAGTTTGATACCTGTTCAGCTGCACAGTCATGTAAATCTGCTAAACCTTGAGCAACTGGGCTTATCTCACTTCTACAGGAAAACCTTGTTTTCCTTGTAATGCTAGCGTCCATGAAGTGATTCTGGACTGTTCTAGGTTACCTGACCTGATTCTTTTACTCTCTAAAAACTACAATGGTTGATGATTGGTCTCAATAATTACCTTTTCTTCCTGAACAATGGGGCGGAAATGCTGTAGCGCCCACACAGTGGTCAAAAGGGCCTTTTCACATTCACTGAATTTAATTTCAACTTGGGAAAACGCCTTATTTGCATAGGCAATGGTTTTGTGATTCAAATCATGTTTTTGTGATAGCACTGCTGAAATACACTGTTCAGAGAAATCTATTTCTATAAAGAAATCCCTATCCTTTATGGGGTATGCCAAACATGGTGCCTTTACAAGACATTCCTTTAATTTAGCCACTGCCTCAGACTGCTCTGTTTCCCATTTCCAGGGTGTATTCATCTTTAACAGCTTAGTTAATGGTTGAGTAATTTCAGCATCATTTTCAATGAACTTCCTGTTATAGCCCGTCATTCCTAATAAACTTATTACCCCTTTCACATTCTTAGGGTCTTTTAGTTTTTGTATATCCTCCACTTTCTTCTTTTGTGGGTTTAATCCATGTTCAGTCACTTCATGGCCTAGAAAATTCACCTTTTTCTTGCACCATTGTGCCTTTTGTAAAGATACCTTGGTGCCTGCTTTCTGCAATTGGCCAAGAACATGTCTTATTTCATCAAAATGGTTTTTCAAGCTTTCATTTTATATCAGTACATCATCCACATAAACTATGGTTCCTCTTTCCGCTGCATCAGGCATGGCCTTTCTCAAAAATATTCCAAATTCACTCCCACTATTGACGTACCCAAATGGAACTCTAACCCATGCGTATTGAGTCTTATCAAATGAAAATGAAAATAAATTCTGTATCTCCTCTGCCAATGGCACGCACCAATATCCAGAGGTGAGATCTAACGTGGTAAACACTTTAGAACCATGTACCTGAGCTAGGCCCTGATCAATGAATGGCAGTGGCCATCTGGATACTGCACTCTTTTATTTAACTCCCTCAAATCTGCACATAGCCGCCATTGACCATTTGGCTTTAACACACCTAAAATAGGTGTGTTGGATGTGCTATGAATGGGCCTGATGATTCCCCGCGACTCCAAAGTTTTAATAATCTCTGCCAATGACTCTAAACATGGCAATGGTAATCTATACTGGCGCACAAATACTGGGCTTCTGCTACACCCTTCCGGTAGCGTGGCCACATGTAAATCAGTTAGACCGCAATCATAAGCATCTTTTGCAAATACATCTTTAAACTCCATAAATATCTTCCTCAGTTCATTTCTATCCTCATCGTTGTCACATGCATCCGCTGATAAAATCTGCTCCTCTACCATTTTGGAGAATTCTGGGAAATGTTCTGGTAGGGGAATCTCGGCGCTTTCCTCTAACTGTATGGCTGTGTCTCTCTGTAAAGCCGCCACTTTTAAATGTTTTGGCATATCAGCTTCCACTTTATGGGCTGATTTTCTATTTCATTTTCATTTAAGTTAAATGTTATGCAATCCTCTTGATGACAGCACACTGTTTCACTTGAATCATAAGGGTACACAGAATGAATTCTAAATATTCCTTTGGGCTGAGAATCCAGGTGTTCTGACAACTTACCCTTGGCATCTACATACTTTTCAGGTATATTTCCAATCACCATGTTATTCAGATCTGCAGTATAATGTGATTTTTGTATGGCCATCCATAATGAGGAGTTTTCCTCTAAATGAATATCTTGACAACCTTTATTATTCACCATGATTTTTACAGACCCTTCACCAATATCTACCAATGGAATGTATTCACAATCCAGGCCTTGCTGTTTTATGGATTCATTCAAGCACACAAATGCATCAGAATCTTTCAACTGCTGTCCATTTTTGCATTTCAGTGTTATTGCAACCTGTTTGGTGAATGCAGGGATAATAGTATCCTTCCTCAGTTGTAATTCAATTGCATATGGGACCAGCTGTGCGCCATGATAAGCCCTTCTTTTGTATTCAAATTCAGGTGCCGGCCCACCTAGGCATGACCATATCTTTTGATTAAGGAAATCTAACACCATACACATTCTGTGCATTATATTATTGCCCATGTAAAAATCATTCTCTGTTCCACTCACTATCCATACATTATGGTAAATTGTTTTCTGCCTAATGCTAATTTTTAGCATGCATCTTCCTGCAATTCGGTTTTCAAAATCTGGACTGTCCAAACCGGAGACATATTGGTTTTTCATTCTAAATTTCGGGATCTCCTGCCTCTCCATTATTTTTTGCAACAATTTCTCATTAATGAAACTCCTTTTCTGTTCAAGTGCTAAAGTGGCTTGTATTGTTTTAGAATAGTCATTGTTACCAATGTGAACCCATGGTTGCTCATCTTCAATGTGTAGTTCAGCAAGATTGGTGATGTGTTTTTCTGAATCTGCTTTAGGAGCAATATTCTGTTTGCATGTTTTCTCTTTTAAATAAAAGCGTAATGTGTGCTCATCTATGGCAGTTTGCCATCTTTTCCTTGGGTCCAAGTATATCTGTACAGATTGTTTCTCATCTTCACTCTGCATTTTATCTTGACACATTAACATAACAGTGACGCTAGGTATGCAACTATTCTGGAGATATACCTCCACTGCATCATTTGTTTTGGCAACGGTGTGACATTCATTTATGTTGCTGTTTTGTGATTTTAGTTTTTTAGGTCTCAATGGTCTAGATAATCTTTTCAGGCAATCTGTTCCCATCAAAAATGGAATTTCACAAATGGATGTGACCAACACCTCCTTTTTCATTCTGTGTTTACCTATCTTTATGTCAACCTCGGTGACACCTATAATAGGGATCTCCTTCCCGTTAAAATTATGCACTGGTCCTTGATTTTCCTTCACTGTGATCTGATTCTGTGGGGATCTCCCTTCATTGATACTCTTTACCAGCTCCTTAGACATAATTGTGGCCTGTGCGCCAGTGTCAATCATTGCAAATGTTTGGCATTTTTTTTCTACAGTGATGGGAGCATAATACCTGTCTTCAACTTCCTCTAACACACATAAGAAGTGTGAATTCTTACTGATTTCAGGGCTCACCTTTCTCAGGCCTTTTTCACTTTTGGCTAAGCACATTGGTAAATGGAAAGACATTTTTCCCTCCTTTTTGCCCATTTCTGTGTGAGAGACTTTATTAATTTCTCCATGTTCAGAGGTTTTTTGGAGTGTGGCCACTGTTCGCCCATCCATCCAGGTATCATCAGAGACCACATTACAACCCTCCAACTGAACATGTGCAACAACACCACTTGGCAATTTGTCATTGTCTAATTCTGTACATTTGTGATTATTCAGTATGGTACCAGCCCTTTTAACCTCTTCAAAAATATGTGGCTCAAAGAATTCTTCAGGTGATTGAACTGTACCCTCCTTTTGAGCATTTCTTTTTTCTGCCTGTGTTTGGTCATTGTTTTGATTGCCCAGGGAAGGAGTTATAGCATCACCACTTACTCCCTGTTCACTGGTATTCCCCATGCATGAGTCAGTTTTCTTACATCTGTCTCTTTGTTCTTTTGGATCTTCAGGTTTTCCGATTTCATTTGTACAAATCTCCAATGTTTGATTTAGTTCTAGGTTAAACCGTACCTCTCTTTTAGAAGTATTTGCATTTTCTGTTACATGTTCATTTACTGGTATTTTCACTTTTAAATCATTAGGCATCTCAGAGTCATTATGCAAAATTACATTAGAGCAATCAGTCTTTTTGGCACTGCAGCTATCATAAGTACTTAGTCACTTTTCAGAAGCCCCCCGGTCATTGCTATGGCCTTCTGCCCCCTCCTTTGATGACTGTTTTTGTGCTGTACAGAGCTTTCCTATTTGCTCAGCTAACATTTGCACTTGGGCTTCGAGACACTGGAATCTTTCCATCTCTCTAGAATACTCTCTCTGAGGCCTAGATCGATATTGGTTGTTTTCTCCCTGATTGGATCTATTCTGATTCCTGTCAGGGGAATGGTTTCTATTGGGATGGTTCCTGAACTCTTGATTCATTTGTGGAGGTGAGCGGGGTGCACCCATCCTTTGGTTGTAGTCCCCTGGTGGGGAATCATTGTACTGACGTGGAGTGTAGTTCATGTTCTGCCTCATGTCCTGTCTCTCATGTTGTGGGTGCGGGCTCTGTTGATTCCCATTATCAGCAAATCGATCCACATATTGGGGTCTATCCTGATTACCATATATCATGGTATTGGGGTCAAATCTGCTCTGTGTCCCCAATGTCTGATAGGGACCATCATTTCTTTGATCCTGATTTTGTCTCTGGTTATTGTTCATACCTGACATATCAGGCCGATATCCTGCCCAAGGTCTGTCCCCTAAATACCTGGGGCTGATGTAGCTCTCCCTATTACTAGGATCATGTGATTGAAACATGGGTGCAGGGTCTGATGACTTTTGTTGATTACCCCTTTGTTCAGGTGCCAAATTATTTTTACCTGGACTTTGAGCAGACTCAAGAGACATTTTGGCTGACCTAATTTCTATCACTGTTGCTGAGGGTTCTTTAGATTTTGGTCTAGTGTCTTTCATTTTATCACTTTCTCTACCCTGACAATAGAGTACCTCATACAGTTTTGTGCTTTGGTGCACAATCAATTCAAGGGACTTGTCACGGTCAAATTCATGGACCAATTGGGATATGATGTCTTTCTGTAGCCCATAGAAGTAGGCAGTTTTAAACTCAATGGAATTGGGGTCAAAAGATACATCAAAGCGAGAAAAGGCTCTTTTTAAGTCTTGTAAAAACTAGCGAGGGGATGTATTAGGCACAACAGTGATTGTGTAAGTGACTTCCTTTGCCTCCTGCAATGACTGGAAAGGAGAACAATGACGCATAATACTGCCTGTACTGTTCCTTAGGTATCTGGAGGCCTTTATAAATGTCATGAACGGCTTCTAAGTGGTCCTCAATGCAGCATTCACCTCCCTTTTTAAATGGTTTGATCAGGGCTTTAATGGATTTCATTATTTGTATGGGGCTACTTGTTGCAATGCATGGAATTGCACTACCTGGTGACTCAATCCTGGTTCCAGGTGTATGGGATTGGTGGCTGCCCCCAATGAGAGTATCAAATCCCCCAAGGGCGCAGCAACAAAGTCCAGTCACTGGCCCAGTCACTGGGGCACTAGCCCTTTGAGTAGAAATAGAATTCACCTCAACTCCATTGAATGTGGTACCCTGCCGCCTCTCCTGGGACATGGGAATGCACATTTGCTGTTCTAAGTCCTTACATTTTTTAAGGAGCCTGTTTTCTTCATTTTGCAAATAGTTGTTTTCATCACTCATTTTATTAATTACCTCCTGCATGTCGCACATTTGCATTTGGCATTCATTAAATTCTTTATTTCTCTTGTCTCTTTCTTGAAGCATTTTAACCATTTCTTGTTCTGCATTTTGGAGATCGCTTTCTTTTTCAAAATGTTCTTTTTGTAAAACTTGCATTTCTGAAACCATCTCTTCTTTATCTTGTCCAATGTGGTCCACCAATGCTTTTAAGTGTACCAATTCTTGTTCACTGTCTTCAAACTTTTTCTTGCTTTTGGACAATTGAGTATCAAAATCTCTGCACTTTAACTGCATATCTTTCTGACATCCTTCTAATTCTGCTCTTAACATTTCCTCTTTCTTACTTGCCCCATCTAAGTCAGTCTTTAACCTGTTAATTAGATGGTTATCATGCAGTTTTAGTAAACTATTTCTGAAGTACATCGCTCTTTTTAGGAATGTCAAAAGAGCCCAAGCTGTAAAAACTGTTTCGGCACTCAAAAGAAACAAAGTGCAGCCTTGTGTGAACGAATCGCTGTCTTTTTGAGGGCAGGAATCAAGGTCATTTTGCGTATGCCAGCATACTCTATACAGAAGAACAGCAAATGAGGAAGGTCCTCTCGAAAATGGCCACAAACCGGGCAACCCGCTGAATCGGGAAAACCCTTACACTTGTAAGTGTTTACTTGCAACCAAAGGCAATCAAACCGTGCCCTTGTAATTAGCCACCTATCCTTTTTAAACGGGCTCCATATCAGATATGGTTATACCTGTCCATATGTTACCCTGGCAACACATGGCTTGCTGTACCACCTTACAGCAATAATGTGATCCCATGCAGTGGCGCTGCACTCCAAAACACGCTAAATGATACTACAACTCAGATATATGCATCCCATGCACCGGCTAGCAACCCTCAGTTAATGACTGAGCAGTTGGCCTCAGATCTTTGCAGAATCCCTTGCACAGGCTAGTGACCCTAACTTAATGACTCGTAGTAGGCCTCAGATCTTTGCAGAAGTCCTTGCACAGGCTAGCCCCTCAAGCTTACTAACTGAGTAGTTGTCCTCATATCTTTGCAGTAGACCATGTACAGGCTAGCAACCTTTGCTTAATGACTGAGTAGTTGGCCTCAGATCTATGCAGTAGCCCTTGCACAGGCTAGCAACCCTTGCTAAAATAACTGAGTAGTTGGCCATAGATTTACACAGCAGCTTATGCACAGGCTAATAACCTTTGTTGAATGACTGAGTAGTAGTTCGCAGACCTCTGCAGTAGCCCTTGCACAGGCTAGCAAACCTCACTTAATGACTGAGTAGCTGTCCTCCTCTGATCTATGCAGTAGACTATGCACAGGCTAGCAACTCTCTCTTAATGACTGAGTAGTTCGCCTCAGATCTATGCAGTAGCCCTTGCACAGGCTAGCAACCCTCGCTTAATAACTGACTAGTATTCCTAAGATCTATTCTTTGTACAATGCACAGTCTAGCAACCCTCGCTTAATGGCTGAGTAGTTGGCCTCAGATCTATGCAGTAGACCTTGCACAGGTTTGCAACCTTTGCTTAATATCTGAGTTGTAGTCCTCAGATCTATGCAGTAGACTATGCACAGGCTAATAACCCTCACTTAATGACTGAGTAATTGGCCCCAGATCTATGCAGTAGCCCATGCACAGGCTAGCACCCCTCGCTTAATAACTGAGTAGTTGGCCTCTGATCTATGCAGTATAACAGGTACAGGCTAGCAACTCTCACTGACTGAGTAGTTGCCTTAGATCTATGCCGTAGATTCTTGCACAGGATAACAACCCTCACTTAATGACTGAGTAGTTGGCCTTGGATCTTTGCAGAAGCCCTTACACAGGTTACAGACCCTCACTTAATGACTGAATAGTTGGCCTCAGATCTTTGCTGAAGCCCTTGCACAGGCTAGCGCTCCTCGCTTACTAACTGAGCAGTTGGCCTCACATCTTTGCAGTAGACCATGCACAGACTGGCAACCTTTGCTTAATGACTGAGTAGTAGTCCTCTGATCAATGCAGTAGCCCTTGCACAGGCTAGCAACCATTGCTTAATGACTGAGTAGTTGGCCTCAGATGTATGTAGTAGCTTGTGCACAGGCTAGCAACCCTCACTTATTGACTGAGAAGCTGTCCTCAGATCTATGCAGTAGACTATGCACAGGCTAGCAACCCTCGCTTAATGACTGAGTAGTTGGCCTGATTTCCTTGCAATAGCTCTTGCACAGGCTAGAAACCCTCACTTAATAACTGAGTAGTTGGCCTCAGATCTATGCTGAAGCCCATGCACAGGCTAGCAACCCTCGCTTAATGACTGAGTAGCTGTCCTCAGATCTATGCAGTAGACTATGCACAGGCTACCAACCCTTGCTTAATAAGTGTGCAGTTGGCCTCAGAAATATGCAATAGCCCATGCACAGGCTGGCAACCCTCACTTAATAACTGAGTCATTGGCCTCAGATTTGTGCAGAAGCGCTTGCACAGGCTAGTGACCCTCGCTTAATGACTGAGTAGTTGGCCTTGGATCTTTGCAGAAGCCCTTACACAGGCTAGAGACCCTCACTTAATGACTGAATAGTTGGCCTCAGATCTTTGCATTAGACCATGCACAGACTAGCAACCTTTGCTTAATGACTGAGCAGTTGGCCTCAGATCTATCCAGTAGCCCTTGCACAGGCTAGCAACCCATGCTTAATAACTGAGTAGTTGGCCATAGATGTATGCAGGAGCCTATGTGCAGGCTACCAACCCTTGCTTAATGAGTGTGCAGTTGGTCTCAGAAATATGCAATAGCCCATGCACAGGCTGGCAACCCTCGCTTAATAGCTGAGTCATTGGCCTCAGATCTTTCTAGAAGCCCTTGCACAGGCTAGTGACCCTTGCTTAATGACTGAGTAGTTGGCCTTGGATCTTTGCAGAAGCCCTTACACAGGCTAGAGACCCTCACTTAATGACTGAATAGTTGGCCTCAGATCTTTGCAGTAGCCCTTGCACAGGCTACCAACCCTCGCTTAATAACTGCGTAGTTGGCCATAGATTTATGCAGGAGCCCATGCGCAGGCTAAGATCCTTTGTTGAGTGACTAAGTAGTAATTGTCAGTTCTATGCAGTATTCTGTGTACAGGCTTCCAACCCTTGCTTACTGACTGCAAAGTCAGCCCAAGATCTATGCAGTAGCCCATGCACAGGCTAGAACCCCTTGCTTAAGGACTGAATATTAGGCCTCAGGTCAGGTCTATGCAGTATACTATGCAGAGGCTAGAAACCCTTGCTTAATGACTGAGTAGTTGGCCTTAGATCGATGCAGTAGCCCTTGCACAGGCTTGTAACCCTTGTCTAATGACTGACTAGTAGTCCTCAGATCTATGGATTATTGCATGCACTGGCTAGCAACACTCGCTTAATGACTGAACAGTAGACCTCAGGTCTATGCAGTAGCCCATTCACAGGCTAGAAACCCTCACTTAATGACTGAGTAGTTGGCCT
Organism: Ambystoma mexicanum; assembly: GCF_040938575.1. Taxonomy (NCBI): domain Eukaryota; kingdom Metazoa; phylum Chordata; class Amphibia; order Caudata; family Ambystomatidae; genus Ambystoma; species Ambystoma mexicanum. The sequence goes on along the minus strand of NC_090933.1, from coordinate 1,338,907,407 downwards.
CAGATCTATGGAGTTGCCCATTCACAGGCTAGCAACCCTTGCTTAATGACCGAGTAGTTGGCTTCACATCTATAAACCAGACTGTGTACAGGTTATCAACCCTCGCTTAATGACTGAGTTGTTGGTGTCAGATCTATGGAGTAGCCCATGCAAAGGCTAGCATCCCCAGCTTAATAACTGAGTAGTTGGTCTCAGATCTATGCAGTACACTATGCCCAGGCTATCAACCCTCGCTTAATGACTGAGTAGCTATCCTCAGATCTACGCAGTAGACCATGCACAGGCTAGCATCCCTCGCTTAATGACTGAGTAGCTGTCCTCAGATCTACGCAGTAGACCATGCACAGGCTAGCAACCCTCGCTTAATGACTGAGTAGTTGGCCTCGGATCTATGGAGTAGACCATTGTGAGGGTTCTGAAATGAGAGGCGGACACAAAGTTATAATGTTTTCAACATTAGACATTTTATTAAATAAAAGGGGTTGGATAAAGGCCTATTTGTCCCTTTCCTCCCGTGCTTAGGAAACTGAAGCTAAAGATCAGTCTATGTCTTTTCGTTGAAATTATATAAACTGTCCTTGTGTCCAAAACATTTCTGACTCTCACAATTAAATGAATATGAAAAGGTGCAATGTAAATGTTTCTGATTTTGACTTAATACAAAGTAAATGTAAATCAAGTATGGAAATGTAACAATTCATCCTTGAATCCAGGAGGGGGTCGCTTCCCCTGGGTTATTTTAGGCAGAATAACGTAATAAGTGTCCTTCCTAAAAGCCTGATTTTTTAAGAGAAGTTGAAATGTCTCTTTCCCAAAACACTTAAGGATGGCAAAAAGTGTCTTTTTCCCAAGAATTATTGCACAGACATAGAAGGAAAGTCTTTTCCCACAGCACTGTTTGAAGGAAAGAAAGGGAAGTCTCTTCTACTTTAAAGGATGGCACAATGTCTATTTTCCACAACTGCTTCACAGATGACAAAATTGTCTCTTTCACACAACTGTTCCAAGCATGATTTCCTGGTGTACACTCCTGCCAGGTATCTTTTTCCAAAAAGGGTTCACTATCTGATGTATTTTGTTCACCAGGTCTTCCTACTATGTTCACTTTCTTTCAAGTATAACACAGTTGTACTCCTTGATGGTTTATACCACCCCAAATTGACATTTCATATAAGATGGTTTGTACAACGTTTGCCTTTCACCTTCTTCATTAGTATCTCTTGGCTTGTGGCAATGCTTGCTCCAAGCTTCCCCAAATTTACATTTCATAGAAGGAGATTTATTTATTTATTTATTTAGTTCTTTTTCAGTTCATAAAACTATACAACTTTTACATACATTCATACTTTCTCAAAATTAATTAATTACAAAAATACTCAAACATACATACTACATTTCAATCAATCTTTCAATACCTAGAAAACATGCTATACATTTATCTAAAACTATTTTACAAAACCCATTGCAAATGTCATTGCCACTTCTAGGCGGAACAGTTTGCCATACTCTGTATAGGGCGATGTACACAGCTTCTGATTGCACGTTCAAACGCCATGCCCAGAAATGTTCTGATTGTACATATAGGAGATTTGTATAACTTTTACCTTTCCAATCTATTTGGTCGGTATTCAAAACAGTTATTCAATTGTTCGTAGGTTTGCTGGCATGTTCACTGATGTGACGTGTAGCTGCGGCGAAGCTCTATCCCTGGGCAGGCTTCAACTGTCGGCAGAGCCTCATTCGGTTCCTGCGTCAGCTTCACAACTACTTGCCGATGGAACCAAGGCAGCCCCACAGAACTGTGTCTCTAACAGCTTCACGTCAGCTGACTGCCTTCCAGCGGTCCTTCTGAGGTACCCACTGCACTTTCACCCGACTCCTATTCCTCCGTTAAAGTATGCTTCCAGGCGGTTGCCTGTAAGCGCCTGGCTCTTGTGAAGGCATCATGAAGTAAGACACAGAAAGCAGATTCAAAGTTTATATAGAATTCCTTAATTAACACAAATGTCAGGATGGATGAAGGCCTGACTTACCCTAAAGTAAGGTAAGATCTGTCATGAACCGCCGCCTGCGCCCATTCTGGACTTTGTGGTCCCTGGCCTATAGAGGACTGAATTCCGTGATCCTTCCAACATGGCTGTTTGGTGCGGAACGCAGCTTGCCAGTCTTTACACGCTACGTTCAACATTCTACAAAGCAGACACACCCCCGCGGCTCTGCGCGTCTCAATGCTACCGCTCGGAGCAGTCTGACGTGTGTTGCCGAAGTTCGCCCGGAACTTCCTTCCTAGTTCTGTTTCCCGATTCCTTGAATCTACTTCCTCCCTTTCCTTTCCTCGAACTTACCTTACGATTCTTCCGGGATCCTCGCCTGCGCTCGAGTCACGGCGTTCCGTGCCTCCGAGCTCGGACTTAGTCTCCTTCCTGGTTCCTGGTACTGGACATCCGACCGCCTCCTGGAGTAGGACCGCTATCCCCACGCTGGAACCAGACGACCAGCACACGAGTCTCTACAAATCCCAGACCGTGCGAAAGAAATCATCAAAGAAGGTCGCAAGCAAGGAAAGACAGGTGAGAAGGGGAGAGACTTGTGACAGGATCTCCCTACCTTAATGAAACTTAGGAAAGTCTGAGTCAGAAAGTTCAACTTAAAAATCATTCTGTGTTCAAAACCTATCCTTGCCTTCACCTAAAGCTAAACAATGTGTAGGGATGTCAGCAATGAAAGAAATGGTGATTGAAATAAAGTTCAGAGCTTCTTCCAGCTCCTAGCTTTCTTTCAGTTCCCCTTTACCAAGTTCAAGAAAGTTCCACAACGGTCCTTGGGATTCCCATCCCCAAGTTCAAGAAAGTTCCACGAGTCCTCGGGATTCCCTTCCCCAAGTTCAAATAACACAGTTCCAACGAAAAGGATCTTGAAGATCCTGTCCTCAAGGTAGCACCAAAGTTCAGTATGTCTCAGGTTTCCCTTCCCCAAGACTTCAACTTGCCAATGTATACTTAATATCTATCTCAGAATGTACAAAACAACTCCAGATCAACTTGACACTCCTTCTGGATTGTATTAACAGTTCAATCAAATTATTCCTTCTTGGTTTTGCTTCAACAATGTCTTTGGCTTTCACAATGGAGGGTTCCCTGGTCTAGGCCCAGTTGTCAGACCACACAGTCCACCTACTACAGGTCGCGCAACCAGGAACCCTAGGTTCTTTAGCCCACACAGGTTCTTCTGTATCTGCTCCTTTGTGGATGTTCACTTACTTTGCTTCTTCTTGTCAGCCATTTGGCTTTATGTGAAGGGTTCACCCTCACTTGGCTTCTCGTGGTCAGCCTCTTGGCTTTGCCACAATGTGTCACATATTCTTTGCCAGTATTTTGCTTTGCCACACTGTATTCATGCATAAAGTTTGTTTCGCTGTAGATTTCATTTCTTCCCCACCTTTCTGTCAGGTTCTTTTGCAATCGTTCACACTTGCTCACTTATCTCGTGCTTTGCTTTCAAATTGGCAAATTCACATTCATTTGTCACCAGGTCGTAATTCTGCCCATAAAGTATTCATACAGTTCGGTATTCAATATTAGTGATTGTTCACTTTTTCCGCTTCACTTTTCTCCCAACCCGTGGCTTTGGGTTTGTTTCATTGTGCGCATACTATTCTGTTTGTTCAGCATTTGTCTCGCTTCCACACAGCTTCCCAGGAGCGCCCCGGTTTCGAGTGACATTCCCCGTCACTCACCGGTCCCTGGCGTTCCCGCCGGGCAGCTATGCTGTTCTGTTTCTGCTTGGCCTGATTCAGCTTATTGCTGGTTGTCAGCCGCTCAACCATCTCCTTCTGCTCCAGCTGTTTGCAGGTTGACAATGGTCACCACCTCCTCTCACCCCATCTTCTTGCTGTTTGTAGGCTGCTTGCAGTGTCGTCTTGCTGCAGCTGCTTGCTTGTTATCAGCTGTTAACTGCTACCTCTTGCTCCCGCTGCTTGCTGGTTCTTTCCTTCTCTCTGCCTCTGCTTGCTCCAGCTGTTTGCTGGTTCTCGGCTGCTTGCTGTCTCCTTTTGTTCCAGCTGCTTGGTGATTGTCACATGCTCTGTGCCTCCTCGTGCTCCAGCCGCATGCTGCCTCTGCTTGCTCCAGCTGTTTGCTGGTTGTTGGCAGTAAGCTGTCTCCTTTTTCTCCAGCTGCTTGATGGTTGCCACTTGCTTGCTGCTTCCTCTTGCTCTAGCTGCTTGGTGGTTCTTGCCTTTTTGCTGCCTCCTCTTGATCCAGTTGGTTTACATGTGATTTCATTGAGTCCAAAATAACTAATCCAAATACAACTAATACCAAAATAATAAATTCCAAAATAATGAATTCCTTTTTGTTGTTTTTGGGGTGTCTCCCCAAAGACCCCATTTTCTTTGCTCTTAATACTTTTCCCCCACCCCCAAAGCCACTATTCCCACACCCACATTTTTTCCAAATGCGTTATTTTGGAATTAGTTATTTTGGATTCTTTGTAATTGGATTTGTTATTTTGTTATTAGTTTTAATCATTGCATACCATCCAGTTGCTACCAGCTTGTGTTGCCACCAACTCACTGTCAACTCTTTCTCCACTGCCTGCTGATTGTCATCTGCTCGCCGTCTCCTCTTGCTACTGCTGTTTTCTGGTTGTCGGCCACTCACCATCTCCTCTTGCTCCAGTGGCTTGCTGCTGCTTGGCTACTCACTGCCTCCCCTTGCTCGAGCTGCTTGCTGGTTGTCGCCTGCTCACTTTCCTCTTGCTCCAGTTGTTTGCTGGTGATTGCTGCTCACCACCTCCTCTTGATACAGCTTCTTTCTGGTTGTTGGCTGCTCACCATCTCCACCTGCTCCAGCTTCTTGTCACTTGCTTGCCTCCTCCTCTTACCCCAGCTTCTTGCTGTTTGTTGGTTGCTTGCAATGTCCTCTTGCTCCAACTGCTTGCTTGTTATTGGCTGCTAACTGCTTCCTCTTGTTCCAGCTGCGTGCTGGTTGTTGCCAGCTCTCTGCCTCCTCTTGCACTATTTGTTTGCTGGTTGTCACCTGCTTGCTGCCTCTGCTTGCTCCAGCTGTTCTCTGACTGTTGGCAGCTTGATAGCTCCCTTTGCTCCATCTGCTTGATGGTTGCCACCTGCTCACTGCATCCTCTTACTACAGCTGTTTGGTGGTTCTTGCCTGTTTGCTGCCTCCTCTTGCTTCAGCTGCTACCAGGTTGTTTTGCCAACAGCTCGCTGCCTCCTTTTTGCTCCAAATGCCTGTTGGTTGTCACTTGCTCGCTGCCTCCTCTTGCTCCAGATGCGTGATAGTTGTTAGCGGCTATCAATCTCCTCTTGCTCCAGAGTCTTGCTGGTTGTTGGTTGCTCACCGTCTTCTCTTGCTCCAGCTGTTTGCTGGTTGTCGGCTGCTCACTGTCATCTCTTGCTCCAGCTGTTTGCTGGTTGTTGGCTGCTCACTGCCTCCTCTTGCTCCAGCTGTTTGCTGGTTGTTGGCTGCTCACCGCTTCCTCCATCTCCAGCTGCTTGCTGGTTGTTGATTGCATGCCGCCTCCTCTTGCTCCAGCTGTTTGATGGTTGTTGGCTGCTCACCGCCTCCTCTTTCTCCAGCTGTTTGCTGGTTGTCGGCTGCTCACTGCCTCCTCTTGTTCCAGCTGCTTTCTGGTTGTTGGCTGCTCACTGTCTCCTCTTGTTCCAGCTGTTTGCTGGTTGTTGCCTGTTTACGGCTTCCTCTTGTTCCAAATGCTTGCTGGTTGTTGATTGCATGCTGCCTCCTCTTACTCTAGCTGCTTGCTGGTTGTTGGCTGCTCACCACCTCCTCTTGTTCCAGCTGTTTGCTGGTTGTTGGCTGCTCACCGTCTCCTCTTGCTCCAGCTGCTTGCTGTGTGTTGGTTGCTTGCAATGTCCTCTTGCTCCAGCTGCTTGCTTTTTATCGGCTGCTAACCGCTTACTCTTGTTCCAGCTGCTTGCTGGTTTTTGCAAGCACTCTGCCTCCTCTTGCACCAGCTGTTTGCTGGTTGTCGGCTGCTTGCTGTCTCCTTTTGCTCCAGCTGCATGCTGGTTGTCACCTGCTCACTTCCTCTGCTTGCTCCAGCTGTTTTATGGCTGTTGTCTGCTTGACAGCTCCCTTTGCTTCATCTGCTTGATGGTTGCCACCTGCTCACTGCCTTCTCTTACTCCAGCTGTTTGGTGGTTCTTACCTGTTTGCTGCCTCCTCTTGCTTCAGCTCCTACCACATTGCTTTGCCACCAGCTCGCTGCCTCCTTTTTACTCCAACTGCTTGCTGGTTGTCACTTGCTTGCCACCTCCTCTTGCCCCAGATGCTTTATGGTTGTTAGTGGCTCTCAATCTCCTCTTGCTCCAGAGGCTTGCTGGTTGTCGGCTGCTCACCACCTTCTCTTGCTCCAGATGTTTGCTGGTTGTTGGCTGCTCACCGCCTCCTCTTGCTCCAGCTGCTTGCTGGTTGTTGATTGCATGCTGCCTCCTTTTGCTTCAGCTGTTTGCTGGTTGTTGACTGCTCACCGCCTCCTCTTGCTCCAGCTGTTTTCTGGTTGTTGGCTGCTCACCATCGCCTCTTGTTCCAGCTGCTTGCTGGTTGTTGCCTGTTCACTGCTTCCTCTTGCTCCAGCTATTTGCTGGTTGTTGGCTGCTCACCACCTCCTCTTGCTTCAGCTGTTTTTTGGTTGTTAGCTGCTCACCACCTCCTCTTGCTCCAGCTGTTTGCTGGTTGCTGGCTGCTCACTGCCTCCTCTTGTTCCAGCAACTTGCTGGTTGTTGGCTGCTCACTGTCTCCTCTTGTTCCGGCTGCTTGCTGGTTGTTGCCTGTTTACTGCTTCCTCTTTCTCCAGCTGCTTGCTGGTTGTTGATTGCATACCACCTTCCCTTACTCCAGCTGTCTGCTGGTTGTTGGCTGCTCACCGCCTTCTCTTGTTCCAGCTGTTTGCTGCTCACCGTCTCCTCTTGTTCCAGCTGCTATTCGTATTTCTTTTATTTGTATAGCAAGCCTAAACCTTAGGTATCTGGGCGCTTTTCTTAATGTTACATGTGTTACAAAAAGCATACCGTTAGGAAAGTACTAAAGTTAGATAAATTACAGTTGCATATGTTACAAATTATATACAAAAGTATATACGAGAATGGATATGATCCAACAGGATAGATACAGAAGGAGGCAATTTATCATAATACGCCGAACCATTCATAGATCCTGAGAGGTGAGCCAGATTTTTGTATTTCTTCTGAAGTTAGTGTAGGAGGGTTCTGCTCTTAAGCCTATAGGCATCGAGTTCCATTTTTTATGTGCTAGAACCGGGAAACTGCGACCCTCTGCTTTCTGAAGCTTTAATCTTGGTATTTTAAGGCAATTTTGTAGCGATGATCCGGTTGGGCGGTCTGAGATGTTCCGTACGAGTTTGTCAGTCAAGTATTTAGGTGCTTGGTTGGAGAGGCCTTTATGGGTGAGTGAGAGTATTTTGAATGCAATTCTTTGGTTAATTGATAGCCAATGTACATTGCGTCTCACCTCTGAGATGTGGTGGGATCTGGGAATGTTCAGCGCTGATCTGAGTGCGTTATTTTGTGGTATTTGCAAGTTTCGTTGGCTGCTTCCTGAGTCAAGGGCATTACAGTAGTCTAATTTAGATAGGACCAGAGCCCTAGCAATGGGGATGCAGTTGGCCGTGGATAAGAAAGGCCCACATGTGTTGATAAATTTGCAAGTGTAGGCTGTAGTCGAGGCAGTCGCGTGGGATCTGGGAATGTTCAGCGCTGATCTGAGTGCGTTATTTTGTGGTATTTGCAAGTTTCGTTGGCTGCTTCCTGAGTCAAGGGCATTACAGTAGTCTAATTTAGATAGGACCAGAGCCCTAGCAATGGGGATGCAGTTGGCCGTGGATAAGAAAGGCCCACATGTGTTGATAAATTTGCAAGTGTAGGCTGTAGTCGAGGCAGTCGCGTTAACTTGCCTGGTCAGTGTTAGAGAGGAGTCAAGGTACATGCCTAACGTGTTTACCTCCTTGGATACTTTTATATTGTTACCGTCAATGTTGCTTGAGGCGAACTAGTTGTCCAACCTACTGGGTCTAGTTTGAGATCCTATGAGTAGAAGCTCTGTCTTGTCGTGATTAAGGCACAGCCCATATTTGGCCATCCAGGCTTGTATAACCAAGTAAATGCCATTTAAGAGTTTTGAGTCAGTGTTATAGTCGCCAGTGATAGGTAAGATAATTTGGGTGTCATCTGCATAGTTAGTATAGGAGACACCCAAATGGTCCAGATCATCAAAAAGAGGCTTAGTAAAAATGTTGTAGCGTGTAGGGGAAACACACGAGCCCTGTGGGACTCTGCATGCGACTAGTGTGGGTTCAGCTGATGCAGTAGGTGAGAACACTCTTGTAGTTCTGTTGGCCAAGAATGATTGGATCCAGGTGATGGCTTGGTCTGAGAAGTGCTCTGCAGTCGTGAGGTGGTTACATAGGACTTTATGGTCTACTAAGTTGAAGGCAGCCGATAGATCAAGTAGCAGAAGGAGGGCTAAGTTACCCTTGTCTCTTATGTTATCCATTTGTGCTTTCAAATCTATTAGGGCAGTTTCCGTACCATGTCTTGGTCTAAAGCCAGATTGTCGGAGTCCCAAGAGGTTATTACCTTCCATATGTTCCTGGATCTGCAGGTAGGCAGCCCTATCAGGGTTTTTCAGCAGAAATGGGACTGTAGTGATTGCTCTGAAGTTTGTGGGAATATTTGGGACAAGGGTCGTTTTTTTTAGAAGAGGAAGGACCCAAGCGTCTTTCAATATGGTTGGAACTGTACTCGTTTCGAAACAGTCATTAATTATTAAGGTGATAAGAGGAGCAAGCTCTTTCGCTGTCTCTTTAATAATAGTTGCAGGGCATATGCCCCCCTGACATCTAGAAGGTTTTAGGTTGGTAATTATACCCTCAACATCCTTAGTGGAAAGGGTAGAGAATGTGAAGATGTTCTGTAAGTTAGGAGTAGATGCTTGTGGATAAGAGTTGTGAGGTAGGTTAGTATTAAGGTTTAGTGTTCTTGTCTCTAGTTTAGCTTGTAGGAGCTCAATCTTGTCTAGTAAGGCTTTCTGGATATGATATGGTACACCATGTCAAGTCTTTCGTACCCCCTTCAGGTGGCGGTATGGGTGTCTCCAAGTCTCGAAGGATGCTGAATAATTCTTTAGTGCTTGACTTAGCTTTAGAGATTCTATTGTTGTATGAAGCACTTTTACTCTTAAGGGTGGAATTTTTGTAGATTGAAGAAGCTATTTGGAAGTTGTCTCGATTAACTATAGTGGTATGGTTTTTCCATAGAGATACTGCTATTCTTTTGTTTTTTCGCAACGTTCTAAGTTACGGGATGAACCAAGTATTTAAGTGAGCGTATGGTTTGGCCTTGCGCATATTTAGAGGCGCTATTATATTGATGGCATTCCGTAGTGTGTCATTGTAAAGATCGACTAGGACAACCGGGTAGTGGCTATGGATAGGGTAGTTAGTGATCGGATGTATGAGGGGGAGTAGTGACTGTGCTTTACAGTTCAGTAAGTTCCTTGTAAGTCTAGATGAGGCGATCAGGGTACAGTGGTTAGATAAGTCACTGTCCTTGATAGTGAATAAGATGGTATGGTGGTCACACCAGGCACAAGAAGAGTTAGAGAGGATGGTGATTTCACAGTTAATGTCTGCAATCCAATCTAAGGTTCTTCCTTTGTTGTGGGTAGATTGAGAGATGTGGTGAGTAAAGCCCAGTTCAGTTATGCTATTGGCAACCGCTGATGCATTATCATCTTTAGGGTCGTGAAGACCAAGGTTAAAGTCACCTAGCAGTATGACTTGAGACCCTGGTTTAACATTGGATGTAGGTAGTAAGGTGATGTCTTCCTCGAAAGAGGATACTGGACCAGATGGTCTATATAATAGGTGGATAGCAGTGGTTTGTGAGGCTGTGATGGGTAATTTAATGGGTAGCAACTCACCTGAAGGGAATACTTGGCTAGGAATAGTTCTTAGTGCTAATGAGGTTTTAGCAATAAAGGCAACGCTGCCACCTTTGGAAGACTCTCTGTCTAGTCTTATGATGGTGTACTCATCTGGTATAGCGAGTGAGAGCGATGGCCCAGAGGCAGGGTGGAGCCAGGTCTCAGTTTTGGCTAGGAAGTCCAGGTGGTTCTTGACTATAAGGTCAGCACTATCTAATGCTTAGGCAGTCAAAGACCTAGCATTTATGAGTGCCCCCTTGATAAGTGTAGGCAAGCTAGTTACGTTTTTTTTTAATGTTGATGTTATTTTTAAGTGGTAGTGACATATTCGTAGTTCTGTGATTCAGGGGGTTAGTTATTTTAGGTAAAGTTAAGGTAACTCTTTTATTAATTTGTGTGGCTTTAGTTGAGCATGTTCTTGTGCCTAATCTAGAATTCCTAATTTTAGTGGGGCATGGTTGGTTAGCCGAAGGACTAGTAACAAAGCGCTTGATCCATTGGGCTGGGGTAAGTGGCTGGGTATGACTGAGCATACTTTGGGCAGTGCAGAACTGTTTAATATCCTTTTCGAAAAGGGGGGGAGTAGAAATGACGCGGGATTGACATTGTCATCCAGAGGTAAGGTGGTGGCCATGGTTAAGGATATACTAGGTGTCCTAGGTTGCAAATATTGGCAGTCTGGGAGTTGTACTTAGTAAAGCCAATACCGTGGGAGGTTAGAGTCAATGCGGCCATGGTGAGTAAGGAAAACACAGGAATTAAGTTGAAAAGGCTTATGATATTTGTAAAGAGTACATGCATGGTTGCTAATCAAGAAAAGTTGTATCAATGGCATATGGGCTAGTTGCTAAATGCTAGCTAGGCTAAGGTGAGGCACTAAGTCTGAGTCTTATGTCACTAGACTATACATTAGATAAGAGCTTGTATGCAGGACAGGTAGGTGTTGACATTAATGATGGCAATGCACTTATTGATAGACAAGTGACAACTAGGATCACATATACATTATAACCCAGTGATTGCTGGTTGCTGCTTGTTCACTGCCTCCTCTTGCTCCAGCTGCTTGCTGGTTGTTGATTGCATTCTGTCTCCTCTTGTTCCAGCTACTGTCACCGGTTTCCCCCTTTCTCACCTGTTTTCGTTGCCTGATGACTTCTTTAGGAGGAGTCTTCTTTCGTATGGTTCGGGTCTTATACAAGCCAGCTTGGCCGTCTTCGGCCTCCAGTTTTCGTTCAGCTTCGACGTCCGGTATCAATGGAAAACTCCAGGAAGATCAGGAAAAGGATAAGGAGCATGTGGAGGTGGTGCAGGGGGTCCGGGAAAGGCTGGATAAGGAGGAGGGAAGGTAGTTTGGAAGAGGGGGTTCCAGGACCCGGGAAACAACAGAATAGCACAAGGGAGAAGTACGGAGCACACATCCGGTCACGGCTAACAGCAGCATTGAGACGCGCCGGGCCGCGGGGGTGTGGCTTCTTTATAGAGCGCGCTGCATAGAACGTGAAGATTGGTGAGCAGCGTTCTGAGCTTGCAGCCATGTTGGTAGTATTATGGAGTGTAAACCCCGACGTGTCAGGGACCAGGAGGCCCAGAAGGGGCGAGTTCGATGGTTCATGACAGCTACTTGCTGGTGGTTGCCTGTTCACAGCTTCCTCTTCTTCCAGCTGCTTGCTGGTTGTTGATTGCATGCCACCTCCCCTTACTCCAACTGCCTGCTGGTTGTTGGCTGCACACTGCTTCTCTTGCTTCAGCTGTTTGCTGGTTGTTGCCTGCTGTCAGTTTGGTCTAACTTATCCTCTTCTTCCGAATATGCCCCCGACTCCCCTTCCTCCCTTTCCACCTCACCTTGAAGTTTCCGGCGTTGTGACAGCGTTGGGTTGTCTTTTGCTCGAGTCTTTACTCCTTTTTTTTGCAGATGAAGGCGACCAAGGTAGGACGCCACAGTGACACCCAAAGGGTGATCTGTGGCAACCCTCCGCAGCTGCAGAGTACTGGGGAAAAAGCCAAAGGCATAAAAAACCCCGGAAGAGATGAGATTCCGCTGCTGAAGAGAGCTTGAGTATCATGACTCCAAAGGATACTGCAGCGAAGTAGGAACGGATCCAACACAGCGAGGGTGGAAGTGCTGACAAGAAAGGCAGATAGCGGTACTCAGAAAGAGTGAACCCGTAAGTACTCCAGCCAGAAATGGTAGGCAAGGCAATCCGAATAACAGGCAGTGGTCGATACACGGGAGGAGCAACAGGTAAATCCAAGCAGGAATGGGCGAGGCAGGGCGCTCCGATATGCAGGCAAAAGTCGGAACCGGGAAATCAGTGGAGAGAAAAGAAAAGAAGGAGAGAGGAAGGAGAACAAACTCCGCGAGGGAGGAAGGAACCAGGGTAGCCAGGAAAAGGTAAACTGAAAGAAATGAAGGGAAGCGCACTCACGGAAGACGGGAGGGAGGAAGGGAATATTAAGTGGATCAGGAAAACAAGCGGGGAGGAAAAAATGTAAGAAAACAGTGATAATCAGAAAGGGAATTCAAAACGGAGATAGCGCAGGCAAGGGACAGAACGAAAACTGTATGTTGCAACGCAACCCGACCCCGGAAGTGAAATGTATAAATACCGGTGTCGGGAGGCTGTAGGAACAACTAGACCGACACCTCACGTTTTCATTGGACGTGATGATGCCAGCAAAGGTGGACGCAGTCTCCACCTATTCCACAGCCGCCAGATTCCCCGCGGTGTGACAGTATGCCCCCTCCCCAGGTCCACACCCCCAGGTTTAAAAGGGTTCTTGGCATGGAACTGTCTTAGAAGGAAGGGGGTACGTAAGTGGGATCTGGGTTCCCATGTGTCCTCAGAGCTTGGATAGCCTTTCCAGTGGACTAGGTACTCCAATCGACCTTGATGATAACGAGAGTCGCAAATACGGGAGACCTCATAAAAATCTTTAGAGGGATCCGGAGGTACAGATATCTTCCCCTTCTTCCGAAGCCATTTGTCTTCAACAAATATCTTTAGTTGGGAGGTGTGAAACACTGGGTGCACTCGGCGTAGTTGTGTGGGTAATAGGAGACGAAAGGCCACTGGATTAACCACGTGTGTTATCTTGTATGGTCCGATGAATTTAGGAGACAATTTTGAAGGACGCACCACCGTGGTAAGAATTTAGTGGAGAGTAGCACTCTAGAACCGACTGTCCAATCTGGGACAGGTCTCCGGTGTTTGTTGGCTTGGAACCTGTTTCTGTCTTCTGTATCTTCGAGTCCTTGTCTAGCCCGGTCTTGGGCCTCTTTTATGGTTGCTAATGTAGTTTCAACAAAAGGGACTGAGGACTCTATGTCAGTCAATGGTAGAAAAATACGGGGATGGAAACCGTAAGTACAAAAAAAAGGGCTGGTACCGATGGCAGAATGGGAAGAATTATTGTACGAAAATTCAGCAGTAGGAAGTAACTGGACCCAATCGTCTTGTTGTTGATTTACGAAACATCGAAGATACTGCTCTAATGTACCATTGAGACGTTCCGTCTGACCATTTGATTGTGGGTGGAACCCAGAGGTCAGAGCTCTTTCTATGCCCAACCGCCGACAAAAGGCTGCCCAAAAATGCGAAGTGTATTGGGTGCCACGGTCAGAAATGATTTTGGTAGGCAGACCGTGTAGTCTAAAAATGTCTTTGAGAAACACACCTGCCATCTTGGAGGCTGAAGGCACTCCGGGTAAAGGTGTAAAATGTGCCATCTTAGTAAAAGAATCAACGACCACCATTATACAGGTGCACCCTTGAGATTCGGGCAATTCCACGATGAAATCGGTTGATAATGTGGTCCACGGGCCTGTGGGAACCGGGCATGATTCCAACAATCGCAATGGTCTTTGGGTAGAAGACTTGTTACGGAGACAGGTGATACAAGATTGTACGTATAGTCTAGCTTCTTCCCTCATCTTTGGCCAGAAGAAATAACGCGATAAGAGATCTTGAGTGTTTTTTACTCCACGATGACCTGCTATCTTGGTATCATGACACCAGAACAAGGCCGTCCTTCTCAAGGATGGGGTTGGCAAGTATAACCTTGCGTTGACTAAATACAGCCCATCTTTCAGAACGTACTCCGACTTCTCTCCCTGCATTTCATCTTCAAATCTCCCTCTAGAATCATCCTTGACTTGTTGTAGGAAAGTCGATATCAAACCGATACAGGGAGATCTGGCAAACATCAATTCAACGGTGGTTTCCTGTCCGGACAAGTAGTCACTACGTCAGGACAGGGCATCAGCCACAACGTTTTGTTCTCCCGGGATGTAGGTTAGGTTAAAGCCAAACTGAGCAAAGAAATGAGCCCACCTAGCCTGCCTAGTATTGTAACATTCAAATTGACGCAACACTTGTAGATTCTTATGGTCTGTGTGAAGGGTGAAAGGGTGTTCACCACCTTGAAGGAGATGACGATATTCAGTGCAAGCTAACTTCATGGCCAGCAGTTCCCTCTCTATAACAGAATAATTACGCTGGCTAGAATTCAGTGTCCTAGAGTAGTACGACACTGGATGTTCTTTACCCTGATATTCCTGCAGCAAGACTGCTCCTACTGCAGCTGAAGATGCGTCCGTCTCCACGATGAAGGGATTGTGTTGATCAGGTTGTCTTAGTATGGGAGCGGAGCAAAAGGCCTGTTTTAGTTGTAGAAATCCTTTCTCTGCTTGAGAGGTCCACTGAAATGGTAGGGAGGACTTTTTAAGGAGTGTGGTCATCGGGAGTACTAATTGAGAGAAGTTCGGAATGAACTTCCGATAGAAATTTGACAATCCAAGGAATCTTTGGATCTCCTTCACAGAGTTAGGGGATGGCCAGTCCAAGATAGATTTAACCTTCTGAGGATCCATCGATATTCCCTCTGAAGAAAGAACGTAACCCAGATACGAGATAGATGTTACAGAAAACTTACATTTTTCCAACTTGACAGAAAGGTGGTTGTCTTCAAGTCTGCGGAACACCTCTTTGACATGTGAAATATGTTCTTCCTTAGAGAAGGAAAAGACCAAAATGTCATCGAGATATATGATGACGGAGTGTCCTAAGAGATCCGAAAAGAGTCTGTCCATAAAACGTTGGAATGTAGACGGCGCGTTCACCAGGCCAAAGGGCATCACTTGGTACTCATATAACCCGAAAGGGGTTCTGAACGCCGTCTTCCATTCGTCCCCTGCTTGTATCCTAAGCAAATGGTATGCATTACGGAGATCGAGTTTGGTAAACACCGTGGCTGACTCTACAGCATGGATGATTTCTGAGATCAGGGGCATCGGGTACCTGTCCTTGATAGTTACTTTGTTCAGTCCCCAGTAGTCTATACAGGGGCGTAGCTCCTGGGTGTCTTTCTTAGGTATAAAAAACAAAGAAGCGCCTGCAGGGGATTTGGAGGGTTTAATTAGATCTTTAGCCAGATTCTTATCAAGGTAGTCTCGCAGATACTGTCTTTCTAGTACCGTCAAAGGATACATCCGACAAAACGGGACCAAAGCACCTAGATGTAAATCGATGCTACAATCTTCTGGTCGGTGGGGGGGAGTTCCAAAGGAATCTTTTCCGTAACCACTTCGGTATATTCTTGGAGATAGGCTGGTAAACAATGAATGGTCTTTGCTTCTTCTTCTCCACAGGAGGTTTGGATGGTAGAAAAGGTGGGTTTTGCCAAACAGTTTGTCTTACAGTACTCGGAGTGAAAACTCAACAGGTTTCTGGACCAGTCTATGGTGGGATTGTGTTTACGTAACCATCCAATGCCAATAATCAGGGGAAAGTGGGCCGCTCGGATTAAATCAAAAGAAAGACGTTTGGAATGCTGCCTGATGTGCATCGTGAGGATTTCAGTGGCATGAGTAATGAGGCCTGAGCTCAAAGGTTCCCCATCAACACCTTCCACCTTTTGATCTTCCGTCTTAGCAATCCGTGACAAGCCCTGGCTTTCTGCCCAATGAGTATCCATAAAGTTCCCAGCAGCCCCGCAATCAAGGAGTGCTTGGGTTTGAATGGAGTTCTTGCCAATCAAAAGAGTAACGGCCATTACCATGAGTCGGGCATCATCTGAACGGTCTGAAGTAGTGACTGAAAGAGTAACAAAGGGACTGGAATCACTCCCTCGGTAATAAGTCCCTAAGTTTACCGAGTGTGCTCGTTTCCCGAGCGCCGGGGAGGAACAGTCGGACAATCCCGAAGTAAATGAGATGAAGATCCGCATAACATGCATAGATTTCCTTCTCTTCGCCGTCTGCGTTCCTCAGTAGTGAGAGGGGAACGAGTGGTTCCGATTTGCATAGGTTCTTCTCATGAAAGACGTCTAGAGGGAGGTGGCATCGAAGAAGGAGGGACAAGGGGCATGGCACCACCACTCTTGATCTTGTGGCGCTCCGCTCGACGTTCGGACAGTCGGAAGTCGATCCGAAGTGTTGCAGTGATCAGATCTGCAAAGTTTAGGGGACGTTCAATACGTGCAAGTTCATCCTTCAACTCTTCTCGAAGACCCCTTCGAAAAATGGCATACTGGGCCTGTTCTTGCCACCCCGCTTCTGCTGCGACCTGCTTAAACGAGGTAATGTAGGACATCAGGTCAGAGCTTCCTTGCCTGATGTCTAAGACGTCCTCAGAGGCCATATAGGTGCTTTCGGTTCGTAGAAATGTCTTTCTCATCAGGGTTTTGAAAGCCTCATAATCCTGGAGAACCGGTTCGGTTCTGTTAACCAATGGGGTGGCCCAAGCCAAGGCATTGCCAGACATATGAGTTATCATGTATCCCACCTTGGCATGGCCCGTAGAAAAGGCATGAGCCCGAAAAGAAAAATGCAGGTGGCAGGCATCCAAGAATTCTTGTAACCTCTTAGGCGACCCATCAAACTTCCCAGACACAAGTGGCAAAGGGGGTAAGTCAGCAGTGGGTGGATCCCGCTCTGCTACTCTTTGTTGTAGCGCAACGTTGGCGCTCTTGAGGTTTTGAACTTCCAAGTTCAGGGCTTGAACCGCCGCGATCAATTCCTGGACCTGTTGCGGTGTAGCCATATCTGATTCTGGGCGTTGCAAACTGTCAGTTTGGTCAAACTTATCCTCTTCTTCCGAATATGCCCCGACTCCCCTTCCTCCCTTTCCACCTCAACTTGAAGTTTCCGGCGTTGTGACAGCGTTGGGTTGTTTTTGCTCGAGTCTTTACTCCTTTTTTTTGCAGATGAAGGCGACCAAGGTAGGACGCCACAGTGACACCCAAAGGGTGATCTGTGGCAACCCTCCGCAGCTGCCGAGTACTGGGGAAAAAGCCAAAGGCATAAAAAACCCCGGAAGAGATGAGATTCCGCAGCTGAAGAGAGCTCGAGTATTATAACTCCAAAGGATACTGCAGCGAAGTAGGAAGGGATCCAACACAGCGAAGGTGGAAGTTCTGACAAGAAAAGCCGATAGCGGTACTCAGAAAGAGTGAACCCGTAAGTACTCCAGCCAGAAATGGTAGGCAAGGCAATCCGAATAACAGGCAGTGGTCGATACACGGGAGGAGCAACAGGTAAATCCAAGCAGGAATGGGCGAGACAGGGCGCTCCGATATGCAGGCAAAAGTCGGAACCGGGAAATCAGTGGAGAGAAAAGAAAAGAAGGAGAGAGGAAGGAGAACAAACTCTGCGAGGGAGGAAGGAACCAGGGTAGCCAGGAAAAGGTAAACTGAAAGAAACGAAGGGAAGCGCACTCACGGAAGACGGGAGGGAGGAAGGGAATATTAAGTGGATCAGAAAAACAAGCGGGGAGGAAAAAATGTAAGAAAACAGTGATAATCAGAAAGGGAATTCCAAACGGAGATAGCGCAGGCAAGGGACAGAACGAAAACTGTACGTTGCAACGCAACCCGAACCCGGAAGTGAAATGTATAAATACCGGTGTCGGGAGGCTGCAGGAACAACTAGACCGACACCTCACGTTTTCATTGGACGTGATGATGCCAGCAAAGGCGCGCGCTGTCTCCACCTATTCCACAGCCGCCAGATTCCCCGCGGTGTGACACCTGCTCACTGCCTCCTGTTGCTCCTGCTGCTTGCTTGTTGTTGATTGCATGATATCTTCTCTTGCTCCAGGTGCTTGCTGGTTGTTGATTGCATGCCACCTCCCTTTACTCCAGCAGTCTGCTGGTTGTTGGCTGCACACTCCCTTCTCTTGCTCCAGCTGTTTGCTGGTTGTTGGCTGCTCACTGTCTCCTCTTGCTCCAGCTGCTTGCTGGTTGTTGATTGCATGCCGCCTCCCCTTACTCCAGCTGGTTGCTGGTTGTTGGCTGCTCACCGCCTTCTCTTGCTCCAGCTGTTTGCTGGTTGTTGGGTGCTTACCACCTTCTTTTGCTGTAGCTGTTTGCTGGTTGTTGGCTACTCACTGTCTCCTCTTGTTCCAGCTGCTTGCTGGTTGTTGCCTGTTCACTGCCTCCTCTTTCGCCAGCTGCTTGCTGTTTGTTGATTGCATGCCACCTCCCCTTACTCCAGCTGTCTGCTGGTTGTTGGCTGCACACTGCTTTCTCTTGCTCCAGCTGTTTGCTGGTTGTTGGCTGCTCACCATCTCCCCTTGTTCCAGCTGCTTGCTGGTTGTTGCCTGCTCACTTCCTCATGTTGCTCCAGTTGCTTGCTTGTTGTTGATTACATGATATCTTTTCTTGCTCCAGCTGCTTGCTGGTTGTTGATTGCATGCCACCACCCCTTACTCCAGCTGTCTGCTGGTTGTTGGCTGCACACTGCCTTCTCTTGCTCCAGCTTTTTTCTGGTTGTTGGCTGCTCACCGTCTCCTCTTGCTCCAGTTGCTTGCTGGTTGTTGATTGCATGCCGTCTCCCCTTACTCCAGCTGGTTGCTGGTTGTTGGCTGCTCACCGCCTTCTCTTGCTCCAGCTGTTTGCTGGTTGTTGGGTGCTCACCGCCTTCTTTTGCTGTAGCTGTTTGCTGGTTGTTGGCTACTCACCGTCTCCTCTTGTTCCAGCTGCTTGTTGCCTGTTCACTACCTCCTCCTTGTCTAGCTGCTTGCTTGTTGTTGGTTGCTCACCGCCTTCTCTTGCTCCAGCTTTTTGCTGGTTGTTGGCTGCTGACCGTCTCCTCTTATTCCAGTTGCTTGCTGGTTGTTGCCTGTTCACTGCTTCCTCTGCTCCAGTTGCTTGCTGGTTGTTGAATGCATGCCGCCTCCTCGGTTTATAGTGATAGTACCGAAAAGAAAGTGCTGACAAACGTTTCGAATCAAAAGTATCGAAAGTAAATGTTTCAACATCGAATAGAAATCATGTAAACAGTCATTCCGTCGAAACAAAAGCTTCGAATGTTAAAACCAGATAGTACTTGAAAACCCGATCGATTAAGGGTTAAAACACTAGAAAGGAACGACGAGTAAAGAACCTTATATAGAGAGCAGTGAAGGAAAACAGAGCAAGAAGGATGGCTCAGTAGAATAAATAAACTATTTAATGTAAATAACCCAAATCTGTGGCATTTCATAAAGCAACTTAAAATGGAACAATCAGCACAAGAAATTAAAATCGCTCAGACTATTTCAATGGAAAATACACATAAAAAAAATACAGAGTTTATGAAGAACGTATAGTTCAAAACAATGGAAGCTATGAACTATTTACAAGCACAATCATATAACTTAAAATGTTGAAAACATAAGTAAAAACTCACCAAAAACACAGAGTTTCAGCGTAATCCAAAATCCACAGCAAGAAATAACCATAGAAATCCGATTTCACAGTAATTCCGCAATCCAAACAATATTCCAAATGAAAAATTTGCCAACAAAATCCAAGCTGTCCATGAAGATCCAATCCAAGTAATCAAGAATCCGGAATCCAAGCCAAAGATCCATCCAGTAGTAGAAAAAAAACTGCATTCCGCGATAGAAAACCATCCAAAAACACGAAATCCATCCAGTAGTTCCGAAAACAAATCCGTTCCACGATACAAAATGCCACATCTGAAGAAAAAAAACCACTCCAAGTTGAAAAAACAAAAAGAATCCAAAAAAAATCGAGAGCACCAGCAGAAGCACTCGACGCAACAAAACAGATTTGAAAAATGGCGTCCACGCACAATGCGTAAATGTCAAACGTCATACGTTGCACGTTGGACTACAAAAATATACAAAAACAAAACTTCACCAACATGATAAATGATCCAATGGCGCCATCTACTGTTCAAAATATATAACAGTTGTAAGTGAACAAAAGTGAAATCATACAGTTTATATATTAAGAA
Organism: Ambystoma mexicanum; assembly: GCF_040938575.1. Taxonomy (NCBI): domain Eukaryota; kingdom Metazoa; phylum Chordata; class Amphibia; order Caudata; family Ambystomatidae; genus Ambystoma; species Ambystoma mexicanum. Next base: position 1,338,887,184 of record NC_090933.1, on the reverse strand, counting down.
AAGTTATTTAATACAGTTTATATATTAAAAAAAACATTATTTAATACAGTATATCATTATTATAAAATAAATGTATTATTAGAAATAAAAAAGTTAAATTCAACTAATAAGTGTTCATGTAATTATTTTGTAAGTAACAGTCGAAAATGATTCTCACAAATTACTATTTGAAAAAAAGACTATTAGGAACAATGTAGGAACAATGTATCCTCAAATATTGTATTCAAAACTTTTGTATTCGAAAAACTGACTGGACACCCGCCTCCCCTTACTTTAGCTGCTTGCTGGTTGTAGGCTGCTCATCACACTCCGACTGTTTGCCTGCTGGGGGCTGTTCGCCACATGGCTGCAATGGGTTATTTAAAGTAATTTCTTAGTGGTGTTCCTTAAAGGGGCCTGGATCATTGTTGGCTTATTTCATTCATAGCCATTTATCACATTGCAAAGCGCATCTCAAGCCCATCTTCAGTCCCTTTAATTATTCGCCTGCTCTCTCCGTCTCTGGCTGTGGAGCAGGAGTGGGACCACCCCATTCCTACTCTTCCTTCCTCTACGGAAACATCGTTTAATACAACTTTACAAGCCCGAGTTCCTCTAGGACAGGGGGTCTGCAAACTGTAGCTCTCCAGATGTTTAGGACTATGACTCCCATGATCCTGCACGATTGACTTTGCTGTTCTGGGCTGATGAAAGTTACAGTCCAAAACATCTGGAGAGCCAGAGGCTACAGACTTATGTCCTAATAAACATTCCAGAATGCGAACGCATGTTCACCCTTCACATTCTGAACTGCAGGAGTTAACTTCTCCCAAAAAGCATTGCTGCTAGAAAGTGTCCCGGCCCCAGTCCCCATCCCATGGTACAATCTCAGATCAGTGAACTGCCATCTTGCGTCTTGGCAGACTGGAGGAACTGATAAGCGGGCAAGTTAGAGCGGCAGCTCCTAACTGTGCCATCCAATTGGATGCATCTGTTACATCTAACTGTGCCATTCAATTGGATGCATCTGTTACATCTAACTGTGCCATTCAATTGGATGCATCTGTTGCATCTAACTGTGCCATCCAATTGGATGCATCTGTTACATCTAACTGTGCCATCCAATGGGATGCATCTGTTACATCTAACTGTGCCATCCAATTGGATGCATCTTCCACATCTAACTGTGCCAACCAATTGGATGCATCTTCTACATCTAACTGTGCCATCCAATTGGATGCATCTGTACATCTAACTGTACCATCCAATGGGATGCATCTTCTACATCTAACTGTGCCATCCAATTGGATGCATCTGTTACATCTAACTGTGCCGTCCAGTTGGATGCATCTGTTGCATCTAACTGTGCCATCCAATGGGATGCATCTTCTACATCTAACTGTGCCGTCCAGTTGGATGCATCTGTTACATCTAACTGTGCCATCCAATGGGATGCATCTGTTGCATCTAACTGTGCCATCCAATTGGATGCATCTGTTGCATCTAACTGTGCCATCCAGTTGGATGCATCTGTTGCATCTAACTGTGCCATCCAGTTGGATGCATCTGCTGCATCTAACTGTGCCATCCAGTTGGATGCATCTTCTACATCTAACTGTGCCATCCAGTTGGATGCATCTGTTGCATCTAACTGTGCCATCCAATGGGATGCATCTTCTACATCTAACTGTGCCATCCAATTGGATGCATCTGTACATCTAACTGTGCCATCCAATTGGATGCATCTTCTACATCTAACTGTGCCATCCAATTGGATGCATCTGTACATCTAACTGTGCCATCCAATTGGATGCATCTGTACATCTAACTGTACATCTAACTGTGCCATCCAATTGGATGCATCTTCTACATCTAACTGTGCCATCCAATTGGATGCATCTGTACATCTAACTGTGCCATCCAGTTGGATGCATCTGTTACATCTAACTGTGCCATCCAATGGGATGCATCTTCTACATCTAACTGTGCCATCCAGTTGGATGCATCTGTTACATCTAACTGTGCCATCCAATGGGATGCATCTGTTGCATCTAACTGTGCCATCCAATTGGATGCATCTGTTACATCTAACTGTGCCATCCAATGGGATGCATCTTCTACATCTAACACTGCCATCCAGTTGGATGCATCTGTTACATCTAACTGTGCCATCCAATGGGATGCATCTGTTACATCTAACTGTGCCATCCAATGGGATGCATCTTCTACATCTAACTGTGCCATCCAATTGGATGCATCTGTTACATCTAACTGTGCCATCCAATGGGATGCATCTGTTGCATTTAACTGTGCCATCCAGTTGGATGCATCTGTTACATCTAACTGTGCCATCCAATGGGATGCATCTGTTACATCTAACTGTGCCATCCAATTGGATGCATCTGTTGCATCTAACTGTGCCATTCAATTGGATGCATCTGTTACATCTAACTGTGCCATTCAATTGGATGCATCTGTTGCATCTAACTGTGCCATCCAATTGGATGCATCTGTTGCATCTAACTGGATGGGAGCAGTGTGTGAATTCCTCCCATTGGATGCATCTGTTACATCTAACTGTGCCATCCAATGGGATGCATCTTCTACATCTAACTGTGCCATCCAATTGGATGCATCTGTTACATCTAACTGTGCCATCCAATGGGATGCATCTGTTACATCTAACTGTGCCATCCAATTGGATGCATCTTCTACATCTAACTGTGCCATCCAATTGGATGCATCTTCTACATCTAACTGTGCCATCCAATTGGATGCATCTGTACATCTAACTGTACCATCCAATGGGATGCATCTTCTACATCTAACTGTGCCATCCAATTGGATGCATCTGTTACATCTAACTGTGCCGTCCAGTTGGATGCATCTGTTGCATCTAACTGTGCCATCCAATGGGATGCATCTTCTACATCTAACTGTGCCGTCCAGTTGGATGCATCTGTTACATCTAACTGTGCCATCCAATGGGATGCATCTGTTGCATCTAACTGTGCCATCCAATTGGATGCATCTGTTGCATCTAACTGTGCCATCCAGTTGGATGCATCTGTTACATCTAACTGTGCCATCCAGTTGGATGCATCTGCTGCATCTAACTGTGCCATCCAGTTGGATGCATCTTCTACATCTAACTGTGCCATCCAGTTGGATGCATCTGTTGCATCTAACTGTGCCATCCAATGGGATGCATCTTCTACATCTAACTGTGCCATCCAATTGGATGCATCTGTACATCTAACTGTGCCATCCAATTGGATGCATCTTTTACATCTAACTGTGCCATCCAATTGGATGCATCTGTACATCTAACTGTGCCATCCAATTGGATGCATCTGTACATCTAACTGTGCCATCCAGTTGGATGCATCTTCTACATCTAACTGTGCCATCCAATTGGATGCATCTGTACATCTAACTGTGCCATCCAGTTGGATGCATCTGTTACATCTAACTGTGCCATCCAATGGGATGCATCTTCTACATCTAACTGTGCCATCCAGTTGGATGCATCTGTTACATCTAACTGTGCCATCCAATGGGATGCATCTGTTGCATCTAACTGTGCCATCCAATTGGATGCATCTGTTACATCTAACTGTGCCATCCAATGGGATGCATCTTCTACATCTAACTGTGCCATCCAGTTGGATGCATCTGTTACATCTAACTGTGCCATCCAATGGGATGCATCTGTTACATCTAACTGTGCCATCCAATGGGATGCATCTTCTACATCTAACTGTGCCATCCAATTGGATGCATCTGTTACATCTAACTGTGCCATCCAATGGGATGCATCTGTTGCATCTAACTGTGCCATCCAGTTGGATGCATCTGTTACATCTAACTGTGCCATCCAATGGGATGCATCTGTTACATCTAACTGTGCCATCCAATGGGATGCATCTTGTACATCTAACTGTGCCATCCAGTTGGATGCATCTGTTACATCTAACTGTGCCATCCAGTTGGATGCATCTGTTACATCTAACTGTGCCATCCAATGGGATGCATCTGTTACATCTAACTGTGCCATCCAATGGGATGCATCTTCTACATCTAACTGTGCCATCCAATGGGATGCATCTGTTGCATCTAACTGTGCCATCCAATTGGATGCATCTTCTACATCTAACTGTGCCATCTAATTGGATGCATCTGTTGCATCTAACGGTGCCATCCAATGGGATGCATCTGTTGCATCTAACTGTGCCATCCAGTTGGATGCATCTTCTACATCTAACTGTGCCATCCAATTGGATGCATCTGTTGCATCTAACTGTGCCATCCAGTTGGATGCATCTGTTACATCTAACTGTGCCATCCACTTGGATGCATCTTCTACATCTAACTGTGCCATCCAGTTGGATGCATCTGTTACATCTAACTGTGCCATCCAATGGGATGCATCTTCTACATCTAACTGTGCCATCCAGTTGGATGCATCTGTTACATCTAACTGTGCCGTCCAATGGGATGCATCTGTTACATCTAACTGTGCCATCCAGTTGGATGCATCTTCTACATCTAACTGTGCCGTCCAGTTGGATGCATCTGTTGCATCTAACTGTGCCATCCAGTTGGATGCATCTTCTACATCTAACTGTGCCGTCCAGTTGGATGCATCTGCTGCATCTAACTGTGCCATCCAGTTGGATGCATCTGTTACATCTAACTGTGCCATCCAGTTGGATGCATCTTCTACATCTAACTGTGCCATCCAGTTGGATGCATCTGTTACATCTAACTGTGCCATCCAGTTGGATGCATCTGTTACATCTAACTGTGCCATCCAGTTGGATGCATCTGTTACATCTAACTGTGTCATTTAATGGGATGCATCTTCTACATCTAACTGTGCCATCCAATGGGATGCATCTGTTGCATCTAACTGTGCCATCCAATTGGATGGATCTGTTGCATCTAACTGTGCCATCCAGTTGGATGCATCTGTTGCATCTAACTGTGCCATCCAGTTGGATGCATCTGTTGCATCTAACTAACTGTGCCATCCAGTTGGATGCATCTGTTACATCTAACTGTGCCATCCAGTTGGATGCATCTTCTACATCTAACTGTGCCATCCAGTTGGATGCATCTGTTGCATCTAACTGTGCCATCCAGTTGGATGCATCTTCTACATCTAACTGTGCCATCCAGTTGGATGCATCTGTTGCATCTAACTGTGCCATCCAGTTGGATGCATCTTCTACATCTAACGGTGCCATCCAGTTGGATGCATCTGTTGCATCTAACTGTGCCATCCAGTTGGATGCATCTTCTACATCTAACTGTGCCATCCAGTTGGATGCATCTGTTACATCTAACTGTGCCATCCAGTTGGATTCATCTGTTACATCTAACTGTGCCATCCAGTTGGATGCATCTGTTACATCTAACTGTGCCATCCAATGGGATGCATCTGTTGCATCTAACTGTGCCATCCAATTGGATGCATCTGTTTCATCTAACTGTGCCATCCAATGGGATGCATCTGTTGCATCTAACTGTGCCATCCAATTGGATGCATCTGTTGCATCTAACTGTGCCATCCAATTGGAAGCATCTGTTGCATCTAACTGTGCCATCCAATTGGATGCATCTGTTGCATCTAACGGTGCCAACCAGTTGGATGCATCTGTTGCATCTAACTGTGCCATCCAATTGGATGCATCTGTTGCATCTAACTGTGCCATCCAATTGGATGCATCTTCTACATCTAACTGTGCCATCCAATTGGATGCATCTGTTGCATCTAACTGTGCCATCCAATTGGATGCATCTGTTGCATCTAACTGTGCCATCCAGTTGGATGCATCTGTTACATCTAACTGTGCCATCCAATGGGATGCATCTTCTACATCTAACTGTGCCATCCAGTTGGATGCATCTGTTACATCTAACTGTGCCATCCAGTTGGATTCATCTGTTACATCTAACTGTGCCATCCAGTTGGATGCATCTGTTACATCTAACTGTGCAATCCAATGGGATGCATCTGTTGCATCTAACTGTGCCATCCAATTGGATGCATCTGTTGCATCTAACTGTGCCATCCAATGGGATGCATCTGTTGCATCTAACTGTGCCATCCAATTGGATGCATCTGTTGCATCTAACTGTGCCATCCAGTTGGATGCATCTGTTGCATCTAACTGTGCCATCCAATTGGATGCATCTGTTGCATCTAACGGTGCCATCCAGTTGGATGCATCTGTTGCATCTAACTGTGCCATCCAATTGGATGCATCTTCTACATCTAACTGTGCCATCCAATTGGATGCATCTGTTGCATCTAACTGTGCCATCCAATTGGATGCATCTGTTGCATCTAACTGTGCCATCCAATTGGATGCATCTGTTGCATCTAACTGTGCCATCCAATGGGATGCATCTGTTACATCTAACTGTGCCATCCAGTTGGATGCAACTTCTACATCTAACTGTGCCATCCAGTTGGATGCATCTTCTACATCTAACTGTGCCATCCAGTTGGATGCATCTGTTGCATCTAACTGTGCCATCCAGTTGGATGCATCTTCTACATCTAACTGTGCCATCCAGTTGGATGCATCTGTTGCATCTAACTGTGCCATCCAATGGGATGCATCTTCTACATCTAACTGTGCCATCCAGTTGGATGCATCTGTTACATCTAACTGTGCCATCCAGTTGGATTCATCTGTGACATCTAACTGTGCCATCCAGTTGGATGCATCTGTTGCATCTAACTGTGCCATCCAGTTGGATGCATCTGTTGCATCTAACTGTGCCATCCAATTGGATGCACCTGTTGCATCTAACTGTGCCATCCAGTTGGATGCATCTGTTGCATCTAACTGTGCCATCCAGTTGGATCCATCTGTTGCATCTAACTGTGCCATCCAATGGGATGCATCTGTTGCATCTAACTGTGCCATCCAATTGGATGCATCTGTTGCATCTAACTGTGCCATCCAGTTGGATGCATCTGTTGCATCTAACTGTGCCATCCAATTGGATGCATCTGTTGCATCTAACTGTGCCATCCAGTTGGATGCATCTGTTGCATCTAACTGTGCCATCCAATTGGATGCATCTTCTACATCTAACTGTGCCATCCAATTGGATGCATCTGTTGCATCTAACTGTGCCATCCAATTGGATGCATCTGTTGCATCTAACTGTGCCATCCAATTGGATGCATCTGTTGCATCTAACTGTGCCATCCAATGGGATGCATCTGTTACATCTAACTGTGCCATCCAGTTGGATGCATCTTCTACATCTAACTGTGCCATCCAATTGGATGCATCTGTTACATCTAACTGTGTCATCCAATTGGATGCATCTTCTACATCTAACTGTGCCATCCAATTGGATGCATCTGTTACATCTAACTGTGCCATCCAATTGGATGCATCTGTTACATCTAACTGGATGGGAGCAGTGTGTGAATCCTCCCATCTTGAAGTGACCCTAAAACACTTGGCATTCAGGCACTTCAGATTCATCAGCAACCTGTGACCCTCGACAGATCTCTTTGTGATCCAAACCTTTACAGAAATGATGGGGGCCTTCTGGCTATCCCAGGTCATCCGAACCTTCTAGAATTGTCCGTAGATTCCCCCAGCTCTCAGGCACTCCCTTCTCTGCTCCTCGCACTCAGTTGGATGGCATTGCAGCTCCCCCACGTTGTCTTGGCTGCCTCGATGCTCATTTCGATCCGTTATCGGAAGTGCGTCATTTGTGGGGTCCTAGGGGTACCATGGTTGAGTCATTGGGCTTCTTTCTGAACACTGGCACTTATTGTCTAGATCTCATTTTCATTCTGATTTGGTGTTTTGCTCACTTTATTATCATAACTGTCAGTCAGAAATAATTGCTCAAAGATGAGGCTACTTTCCATGTTTATGAATACAAGGACCAGAACGGAGGCAGCGCTCACTGCTCCAATCAGCCTGTGTGATGTTGCACTCCGCCACGTGCCCTATAAATAAAAGGGGCCTTCCTGGCCGCTGCAGAGCGACTGGGGAGCCCGAACTGGCTACATCTGCGTCTGAGTAGCTCTGTAGGCAGGAGGGGGCTCACGGGCACTCTGGGTAGTACCGGAGACCTACAACGGCCAGAATGGGCCACTACGCTACCGTAATATCCGGCAGCACTGCTTCAGCAGGGTGTTTGGCTCTGGTATGTGGTGCTGGCAGCATATTTACAGCTGTAGCACCAGGCACACCACATAAGTATCAGTGGAATGCGCAGCACTGGCAGTGTTGCACCTCTGAGGGTGGAGGCACTCGGCAAGCACATGCAGGCCTTGTGAATTTGGCCACTACTCCTGTCTCTGCGTGGGCCACATGAGGCTCAGGTGCGTTCCAGGCCACTGCAGAGTGCAAATGAGAAGTGTAAAGAGACGGAGGAAGCCTCACGCCATGTGCGTGTGGCAGGCAGAGTTTACAATGATTTCCTATGGAGACTGCCTGCTGAAAATCTCATGCTGGCATGAAGCCAGTTTGCTTTTAAAAGCGGAAGCCGAAGAGCAGGCGGAAACATAATTCCTGTTCTGCTCCCGTCCTTTGCCTTCAAAAACAATGAAAATCCCCCAAAGCGTGAATCGAGGAGTTGAGACAGGCGTAATGCTGTTACGCCTGTCTTAACGCCTCCATTTACTACTATCGGGACTTGGAAAATGAGACCCTTGGCATCTTATTTCAAGACACCGCTGTTTAGTTTATGTTATGTCAATTGGTATTTGTAAAATGGCACATGTGTCGTGGGTAGTGCAACTGTGGGCCATGGTTCTCCCCTAGTCTATTGCAATGTTTGGTAGGCGAGTGAAGAGGGAGAATGTCTAAGACGACCCCTCCTTTGGCCTAGGCCCTATGGCCATGGGATTGCCACCTGCTGCCCTGTTTGTGAGTTGCCCGTGTGTGGGACCAGTTGTCTTGATCCTGGTGGGTGCTTGCCACATGCTACCGCTCACACTTTGCCTTCTGGGGGACTGAGAAAAGGACGCCTAGAACTTAAGCCACTCGCATATCTTTTTGCTGTTCCCACCAGACAATCTAAACAGTCGGGCCTGAGCCAACTCGTTGTTATTCATTCTATTAGCCCCTGAACAATCAAATGCTTTGCTGGCTCTTCCAAGATACACCCTTGCAACTGTGGGCTACATTGACCCACCGAGCAAAATTTCTCCATAACCAAGCTCTGCTTCAGCAGAAACAGCAAAATGGCTGTGCTGGCTCCAGTGAGAACCATTGCACCAAAATTGCGTTTTGCAGCAACAAAAAGATAGCTGCACTGTTTTGCCAAACGCCATTGGGCCAGATGGAACAGGAACCACCCCGAGAAAGTCTACTAGGGTGTGTTCTTGTTTGTCCTGAAGAAATGGAGTACAAAAGCAGCGCTGCTTTGCTGCAAGCCCAAAATTCCCATTGAAAAAGGGAATATTTTACCTTAAAATGATGCTGCTCTGATGCTATTCTTATCTGTTCTTCCTCTGACTACTGTTATTAATAAGGTCCGGCCATGCCCATTCATAACCCCATTGTGCTTCAGCAAAACCAAGTATGACCCCTGAATGACAGGCTCTGTCAAACCAAATTTGAGAAGAATCAACATAGAAACTTAATTTTCCGCTGCACAGGAAAAGCTTCACTTTTTAAGTTACAAAGTGTCAATGATCAGTAATTCAAAGAAACTCCAGCTCTGGGCTATGTCAATTTCAGTGCATAGGTGGTTCAAATAAACTACTGCCTACAAGAAAATAACGATGGCTGCAAAACAGTGTGGGAATCCAGATGGAAAGTCAAAAAAACGAATTTGAAAGCAAAGTGCTAGCAGCTTGCACCACATGTGTAAAAATGGGCTTTGCAAACTAAAGGAGACAAATGCCCATTTGAGAGTACTATGTTGAACAAAAACTTCTTCTTGCCTGGCCATGTGAAAGGGGTTTGTGCTGTGAAAATACATGTATGAGATGGTTCTGTTCAGCAGGTTTTCTTCCAATTCAGAGCAAAAAGAAATACAATAAAATCAAACTGCAGTTGCTGCTTGGGGGATGTCAGCCCAAAAACAGGTTTCTGCTGAGAGGATGACAGAAACAAAATGCCTCTCTCAGTAAATACTGACACCCAAGTGATAATTACTAGGTTGGACAGACTGTTGTCTGTGCTCCAGCCTTGTACAAAATTATTCTAGGACACCAATGTGCGAAGTGAAATATCACACCTATTTGTGACTTCCACCAGAAGCTTCAAAGGAAATCGCTGTGACAACCCTGGGGTGAGGGGGTAGCTTTGGAAAGTCATGCCCATATATGGAGAACAATACTGACATTTGCCTCCAAGGACTACGTTATTAATAAAAATGTTAAGACTTTTACCTTTGCCACAGGACTTTGCAAAAATGTGAACATTTAGCAGTTTAAATGTGATTTTGTGGACTTTAATTTAAAACATTGTAGCTTCCCCTCACACCTTGGGAGTAGAAATGGCAGATAATTGGGTATTATAAGGAAAGTATCCATGATGCCATTGCAAATTTTAATACATACATGCCTAATGATAATCCACACCCAGTTATAAAGTTATAGAAGTTTAATAAAATTCTCACTGAAAAGCGCGAAAAACTGGTAGAAGGGCGAAACAAGTCTCACAGATTGCAGAGTTGGACAGCAATGGTCTGCATAAAATATGTAACCTGGTTATGTAATTTGCTAAGAGACTTCAACTGTATAAATGTACAATTTTTGGCAAAATCGGATTTTAGCTAAAGTAACTGTGGGAGGTTTTTGAACATTGTAAAACTCACATCATAAATCTGGCATCCTGCCCTTTAGATCCTACCAGCTGAGAGCGAGGCAGGGACTAGCACCCCTGGCCAATCCAGTGGGTTAGAGGTGTGTTTCGCTAAGCCTGCCCAGCAATATACTTCTATGATGTCACTATGCATTATAAATAAGAGTCCATGACAGGACTCTAGACACACACTCTCTCCTGAATTTCCTGCGCCAGAGTTCCTGATCTCCATTCATCTTGCTGATTCAGGATTTTCCCTACAAGGCCAAAGCATTGCTGACCCTACTCCAGAGCCCATTGCAAATCCCAAGCATAGCTGATTTCTACTCCAGGAAGGCCATTGATCCAGAAAAAAACCACTAATATCCCATTAACAAAAAGGGTAGAGCGGTGGTACCTTTTGCATCCAGAAATCAGACCAGCGTGTGGCCCACTAACTGCATGCCTGCTGCAATCCTGCCATCCAGCTGTCCATAGCGTCCGGTGACCAGACCCTGCACAGCTGTCTTTTGCCAGGAGAGTCCGCTACCTGGTGACCCGAGCCCTGGAGACCAGACCCTATTGACTGTCCAAAAATCCCAAAAACTCAAAAGTGGACTGTGGGTATAATCCCCACCCCACAGAAACACATAGCTTGCCTTGCCTTGCCTTTGTCCTTATCCTACTCTCTAAGCAGTCATATTTATACCCTGGTAACTTGCTGAAACTGTTAGAATTATCTGTCTACCTGTCCATGACTTTCTAAAGTGCTAGCGCCATCTCTTTATTAATTTTGTCTTGTGTAAATCCTAAGCCCTTACTCATATTTTGAGTGATCAGACTAGTTTCCGCTTAGGGTTAGACGCTGGGGTGATATTTTGAAGTCGCAAATCAACCTTGTATCTTACTGTGTCCCTCTTTGGCGGTGTAGTCTGAATACTCTAGTTTAAAGTAAACTTGTTCTTGTCTCAACTGATTTCTTTCCTATTTCACGACTTCATTTTACTCAAATCGACCCTTTTTCTATCTTGCATATCTCATCCAGTTTTTTAACTAGAGAGCTCCTTTCACTTTTGTCTTGTCTCTAGGATATATATCTTTCCCCCAGCCCATGAACCGCACTCCAAATCAGAGTATTTCACCCATTTTTCTTAAAAACCGTTTGGGTAATGTAAAGCGGGAATTGAGAAAATTGCAAGTTTTCCAACGTGTCATTTGGCTGCAGCATGCTCTAAACTTTCCACTCATTTTCAAATTGTCTGCTTTTTGCAGATCCATTGCCTTGTGATTGCCAGTGATATAACACACATGCTATTGTGATAAAACATATGTATATCATAATTTAACCACACATTAATTAATTTGAGTGTTATTTTAGGCCTTTGCTAAGGGTTGAAAGTCCGCTTTTGCCTCTCATTGTTTTGATTCTGTTTTCTGCCTCTTGTCCCTGACTACCTGCTGCTTCTTTGTATCCACTCAGAATTCAATTATTTGTGGGTTGAGGGAACATTGCAGGGGGAAACCTTAACTTGGGTGCTATCTATCCTAATCCCAAAAGTGCTCTTATTCACATGTGCTTTGTATATGTTCTAGGAGAAGGTAAACCAAGTGCATTGCTTCCATTTTCATTGTAAATATCACCCCATTGGTGATTGCTGCCCCATATTAAAAACGGTATGATTTCTTTTCAATTGTAAAAATAAATAAATATTGTATTTTCACCAACCGGCCTGGTTCATGGTCCATTGTGACCCGGGGCATTTGAAAAAGGGGGTGTGATATGAGTTGTGTACCATCTCAAATTGAATTTGCATAAAATAAGGAGAACGACATATCAATTGAGCGCTACATCCTAGGCTGAGACCAGGTGAATCAGCCAACAGAGTTATCTTACACTTTCTGCAGGTTGCCCTACTTAAGAATAGGTGAAAGAGCTAAGACTGATAAGTGAGAAAAGTAACTATTGCTGGGAGAGTGAAATCAAAAAGGGCTGGGAACAAGGCTTCAACTTAATCATCACCACCATCATTGCTCTGGGCAGCCTTCCACTCTATCCTCTCCTGGCACCAAAAGGGGTAGTCCGGTCTGAACTGCTAGGCTGCACCCACTCTGCGGGGGAACGCAAGCAGCCCCAGCCATTTCTGTTGAGGTGGTGTGGTCCCAGCATTTCAATCTGGACTGCTCACATTGCTGGGAAGACCAAAGTCACATACAATAGTGTTGAAGACGGCTCCGAGTAATGCCAGTGGTTATCATTTATTTATTGTGCGTTTGCTAGGCGCTTATACAGTAAGTCAATTCTGTTTCAAAGAGCCCACATGGCAACAGGGAGGGCACATGGGAAAGAAACAACAAAATACAGCAAAGGAGATGACAAACCTATTAGGCCTTGTAAGTATTCAGAGCGTGCAAGATCAGCAAAAATGAGGGGACGTGGGGATGGGGGTGAGTACTGGAATGTCCATGCTCCTGAATGAGCAGCAGATGAAGTGCATGGTATGGTAAGTGCTGTGCGGCCAGGAGCCACATTGGGTAGATGAGTGCAAGCCTGCCGGACGTAGGCTGGCGGGTGCCGAGGCAAGTGCTTTGTGGTAGGCAGAGGCTGGGGCGATTGTGTGTGTGGAAGGCCAGGACTCTGAGGATACATAAGGGGCCTGGTCCCCAATCTCAGCGACTCTGAAATCACCAGGGGAGAGAAGAAGGGAAGGAGGAGGTGAAGAGGATAGTCTTAAGGAGCTTCTGGAATTTGATGAAGAGGAAGGGGGATGTTGTTCCATAAGAAGGAGCCATCTTAGGAAAGTGATTGGGCACCGGCCCTCTGTTTGACGAAACGCTTTATTGTATTGTATTGTTTATTTATAGAGCGCCTACACACAGGCAAGTGTTTCAAAGCGCTGAAGGAGGGTGATAATATGGGGAATAAACAACAGTGGCCCAGAGCCCTTGAAATAATAGTCTGCACAAGATAAATATGTGCGTATTAATACATTTAAAAGTTGAGACAGGAGACCGCCAGGGGGCGCGGAGCATGCAAGTCGTGTGAGGCTTGCGCTCCTCCTGCCTCGCGGGGCCTAGTGTGCCCCTTCAATCCCCGGCTGGGATTTCTACACTGAAGCCCGAGAAGACCAGCACCTGGGGTGATCACCCCCATGGAGGCTCCTGATCAAGGGATCTAATCCAGTACAGCCCGGGGCCAAGGGGCCAGTGGGATGCCCCCAGAAGACCGCCAAAGGCAACGGGCGGCCAGTGGGCTGTCAGCGCTCGGGATTCCGTGCGCGCATCACCTGGCTGCGCTGCCACACCCCTCTGGGGACCGGGGTGAGACCCGAAAAGTAAGAGGCCCTCCCCACAACCACAAAACAAGCCAAGAGACCCGCGGTGGTCGGCGAAGCTCCGGTGCCCCCGCCCCTTAACGAGTGGCGTAGTGTGATAAGCGCCACCAGACGAAGGTCCGTGGGAACCCGGTGACGAAGGGAGGCGCCACCCGAGCCCCCCCCCACGTACAAATTGTGCACAGGAGCAACCGAGCTGCCGCCAACTCCATAGCTGTCTACAGGAGCGGTCCACCCGAGCGGAGAGGGAGCCTCCACCACCTTGCGCCCAGACCCGAGTGGCCCCTCCAGGAGAACCACGGGGACGCCGGCAAGAGGAATCAATGAGCGCGGGGAAGCTCCTCATACCGGAGCAGAGGCCCCCCCTCTCCGGAACACATCGGGGGATCGCCGCCCACGACATAGCCTGGGCCCCTCGCCAACGCTCCACAGGCCTGGGCCCGCGAAACGAGGAAGATACCCGACCCCTCAAGTCCACCCCGGAGCGAGGTGGCCAAAGGAGACATATCTACGCGGCTACCCCAGCGAGAGGAGGAAACCTGGCTCAGAGCATCGGCTTCCCTAGAGAGTAGCACGGAAAGGAGGTGACGAGACAGAGGGGTGAAGGGGACATTGGTGGAAACTGTGCCGGGGTGCCGGCATCCCCCACTCCAGCCCCCCCTAAAAATAAAAAAATTTAAAAAGAAAAGGAAAGGAAAGGAACACGGCAGCTCTCGTCGCGCCAGCAGCGCCACCTCTCCCTGTGCCTACATAGCAGAGGCCCTCAAAACTAAGCAGACCATAGCCCTATTACTTGAAGGCCCCATAGGCCCCCCAGCTCCAAACCAAGGCCTATACCCAGATACTCGACGCCTCGACAACCCAGAACTCGACCGCTGTACGCTGAGAGCACCACGGGCTGGCCCTCTTAGAGGCACCACACCAAAGGATACCAAAAGAGAGCGACATCCTGGAGTGGCCCTCGGCCACTGGGGCAATCCTTTCCCTCCAACAATTTCGCCGCACACAAACAGCTCCAAGCGAGGCCCGCAGAGCTACCATGCCTTCAGGCAGCGACCCCTCCCCCCCACAGCACTAACGAAGGAGGACCTTAAGGACATCCTTCAGGAAATCAAGGCCATTCGCACCGACATACAGGCCTCTATAGTGGACCTCAGGGGAAGAGTGGATACCTTGGAAGAGAAAATGGAGGGAAAGGAAAATAACCACCTCCAAACAGACCTGCTGAACATGAAATACGAGGCGAGGCTAACAGACCTTGAAATGAGAGATGAGGACATAAATCTGAAGATGGATGATTTGGAAAATAGGGAACGCCGAATTAACCTACGTATAATAGGTGTTACCCAGCAAAGAGGTGAGACAGCAGCCGATGTGGGAAGGAAGGTTCAAGGGCTGATTAACCAACTCTTTACTTTAGAAGGGGGGAAGGAAGTCCAGCTGGAAAGAGCACATCGAGGTGGAGGGGGTGGAGGAGGGGCCCCGAGGTCCATAGTGGTGCGTTTCCTCCGGTATAGAGAAAAAATGGAGGGCCTGGAGAAGGCAAAACGGCTTGAGAGCTTCATCTTTGAAGGGGACACAATTAGGATCTACCAATACCTGTCGACCCTCACGCTCACCCGCAGGAGGGATTGTCGCCCGCTCACCCAGTGGCTCACCAGCCAGAACATAAAATATAGATGGTCGTTCCCGTTCGCCCTCTCCTTCGAGTGAGCTGGTGTAGACTACAGGGTGACCAGCGGCAAAGAAGCCACACAAGTCCTCCAAGTGCTCAAGAGCGACTCCCCAGAGGGAGGGAACGAAGGAGGTACACAGACAGAGCCCGAACCCTGGAGACACCCTGAAGGCCCCTGGTCCACAAAGAAGAAGACAAAGGACAGAAGAAAATTCAGGAAACCAAACACCCCCACGTCAGAAGCTGGGGAGGACCAGACGAACAATGACTTTTGATCAGGGAACGCAGGGACACCGGTTTGACAATCCCAGCCTGGGACACAGAGTTCATTGAGAGTCCTGCGAGGTACGGACACTCATTCATCCTGGTGGCCTGCCCTTTGGCAGGCGTCCTGAATCGGGAAGGGAGGGGGGAAGGAGGAAGAGAGGGTGGTGGGGTTAGAGGCCCACGGGCCCAGACCAAATACAGCTCCAGAATGGAACAGGGCAACTTCCACATGACCGGGGAAAAGATGAACGCAAGGCAAAGAACCAATGATACACAATGAGAGGAAGGGCCAGGCCGAATCCCTTAGAATAGGCTCCCTCAATGTTAAGGGGCTTAACTCCCCAACAATGCGTTCTCTTCTGGGGATGGAAATGAAAAATGCGAGAGCCGATATTCTTTTTGTCCAGGAAACTAGAACAGTTAAGGGGGAAGAGAGGACGCTCCCGGGATCCCATGTGGGCCAGACCTTCTGGGCATCCGGCCACGTCAAGAAGGGGGGTGTCGGAATTTTTCTGCATAAGAATCATAAGCTGACCGAGGTATCCCGATGGGGAAGGGAAGATGGGAGTGCGATGGTAGTGTCAGGCAACTTGCACAACTCTAAAATCACCCTAGCAGCCATATATTGACCCAATGTGGGGCAGATGGGATTTATCCAAGAAGCCTTTGCGGAGGTGTTGACGACCAGAGCGGAAGGGCTCGTCCTCCTGGAGGGTGACTTCAACATGTGGGCGGATAGGGAGTTGGACCAAAGTGGTAGGGCCATCCCACCGGTCAGCAGAGGGGAACGACCTTATGGAGGGCTTCGGGATCTAATGTGGGAGAAGGGTCTGGTGGACATATGGAGAGAGCTCCATCCAACGGAGAGGGGGTACACCTTCTACTGCCCACGGTACGAGGACCAGAATAGACTACCTCATTAAGGGACACCAGCACATGAGCAGAATAGAGGCCTCAGAGATCCGTCCAGTCAGCTGGTCAGACCATGACCTGGTATGGACTGACATCAGCATCTCGGGCCTAAAACCCAGGAATTCTCTGTGGAGATGTAACGACTTCCTCCTCAGGGATGCGGTCTTTAAAGAGGAAATGATGGCGGCGATCAGAGAATACTTCAAACTAAATGACACTGGAGAAGTTGACCCGGGGATAGTATGGGAGGCGGCGAAGGCAACCTGGAGGGGTAGGCTGATCAGCGAAGGGGCTTCCAAAAAAAGGGAAAGGATGCTCGTGGCCCACAGGCTTAGGTAGTAGCGAGATTGACAGCTTGCAATGCCCTTCTACACCCAAGATGGCAATGGCAGAGCAAGTGCAGGAACTGGTAATGGCTGTCCAGTCACTCACAATGGAAGTGCAAAATCTGAAAGTGGAAAACACTGTGTTACGCCAACTGGTGTCGAACAGAGAACCACACAATACTGATCTCTCTCCCATGGCACTTTCCGCAGGAAAATTTGACGGTTCTCCTAAACGCTTAACAGAATTCATCGAGGCCTGTAATGAGCAACCACATTTGCCTCAGATTTAAGCCGAGCTGGCTTTGTGGTTTCTAATTTGGTCGTTAATGCCCTGACTTGGGCTAGTCCCCTAGTTACCACCAATGACCCGGTTTGTGTGATTGGGGGGCTTTTCTCAATAAACTTAAGCAGATGTTTGAACGCCCAGAGATCACATGTACCACCTATGACAGAGTCTACATCCAAGGAAGAACCAATGCAGATTGGGGCCACTAATCCGCTCTCACTCCCGAAGAAAGAAAACATTGTAGGGACTCAGGCCTAAGCATGTATTGTGGGCCTTCTTCACACTTATTGCAGAATTGCCCTGAGGTGCCTCCCAGGCATTCGGGAAACGGGTGACCTCGAACCTAGGTGGGACCACGGTTCAAGGTGGATCTGAAAGACCCAATGTTACTCTAGACATTGCTCCCTCACGCTTCTCTGAGGCTTCTCGTTTTATGGTAGTGTCCCTGCACCTGTCCTGGAAAGACAAGACAGTAGACACTCTTGTCCTCATTGACTGTGGGGCTGCAGGTAAATTCATGGACACTCTTTGGGCTACTAAGGTGGGAAAACATTGAGTACACAATGAAGATTAAAAGGTGGAAGGAGTAGATGGTATCCCCCTCAGTTCCGGCCCCATTACCCACTCTATAGAAAAACTACAAGTCACCATTCGACAACACATGGAGGACATGATTTTCGACATTATTAGAGCTGCGCATTTTCCGATCATATTGGGAATTGCATGGCTACGCAAGCATAATCCTACCATCGATTAGACAAAGAACACACTTAGTTTCCATTCCTCATATTGAAAACGGATTTGTCTTTCTTCACTGCATTGTAAAGTGGCTACACTATAGGCTGTTGAATCTAATTCCCACACGGTTCACTGTATTACACCGGAGTTCAAGGAATACAACAGAGTTTTCATTGACAAGGAGATACATGATCTACCCCCACACAGACCTGAAGATTGTGCCATAGATCTTGTTCCAGAAGCGTTAGTTCCATTTGGCAGAATGTTCTCGATATCTCTCCGCGAGAAGGAGATTCTTCGCAAATATCTTGGTGCCAATCTCAAGAATGGGCTTATTCAACCTTCACGATCCCCTACAGGGGCCTCACTATTCTTCATTGCTAAATGGGACACCACTAAACTCAGGCCATGCATTGATTACCGGGCTCTCAATCAAGTCACCATCCGAGACCGGAATGCATACCATCTACTACACATTCGCTCCGGGGATAAGTGGAAGACCGCGTTCAGGACTCCCTACGGACATTATGAATATAGGGTAATGCCCTTTGGCTTGGTAAATGCTCCAGCGATATTTCAACGGTTTATGGACCGCACCGTTTCGGATCTACTGTTTGTCAAGGATGGCACTGTGTCAAGAGTGGCACCGGGCACCCAGGTAGGTTTTCAGTGGCTGTGCTGATGTAAGGTGACAGATAAGCACAGACAGCAGGAAGCTCAACAAGAAAGAAGAATAGGTAACAATAGCTGTGAACAAAAAGGGGCAGGAAATACAAAGGTACAAACCAACTGGATTCCCTCTTGGGGTGTATGCAGAAATGGGAAAGAGTGTTCCATGGACCTTTGCAAACTCCAGCCTTCTGCACAGATTGCTATAACAGAGGCCCACGCCGTATGCTCATGGCTGGGAACAACAGCTGTGGGTGCCTGTACAGAAACAGTATAACTGAAATGGATAACCTAAGGGAGGACCAAAGACTCAAGGAAGAGAAGGACAGGGATCAAGAACAGGGGTTGCAAACAAGGAAGAGAGCAAGGGAGCAGTAACCAGGAAACAGGGGGCTGTAAACAAGGAAGCAGGGCTGCAGTAACGGATGGCACAAGGTGCAGGCAGACTGTTGTGGACTGCAGAGGACTGTAGTAGGCTGCAAGGCAGGGAGTCCAGAGGAGCAGGAAAGAGAGCTGTAGTAGGCTGCAGACAGAGAGCCCCGAGGAGCAGGGCAGCAAGGGGTGAGCCCAGAAGAGCAGGGCAGCGAGGCAGGGATCCCAGAGGAGCAGATCAGAGAGCTGTAGTAGGCTGCAGACAGAGAGCCCAGAGGAGCAGGGCAGCAAGGAGAGAGCCCAGAGGAGCAGGGCAGTGAGGCATGGAGTCCGGAGGAGCAGGAGAAAGAGCTGTAGTAGGCTGCAGACAGAGAGCCCAGAGGAGCAGGGCAGCAAGGAGTGAGCCTAGAGGAGCAGGGCAGCGAGGCAGGGAGCCCAGAGGAGCAGGGCTGCAGGCAGGGAGCTCAGAGGAGCAGGGCTGCAGGCAGAGGAGTGTAGCAGGCTGCAAGGCAGGGAGCCCAGAGGAGCAGGGCTGCAGACAGAGGAGTGTAGCAGGCTGCAAGGCAGGGAGCCCAGAAGAGCAGGGCAGCGAGGCAGGGAGCCCATAGGACCAGGGCTGCACGTAGAGGAGTGTAGCAGGTTGCAAGGCAGGAAGCCCAGAGGACCAGGGCTGCAGGCAGAGGAGTGTAGCAGGCTGCAAGGCAGGGAGCCCAGAGGAGCAGGGCAGCGGGGCAGGAAGCCCAGAGGAGCCAGCAAAGGGCACTGGATCAGAAGCAGGAATAATATGGCAACAGGAACAGCATACAATTCATGGCCCAAGGCAAAAAGGTGCTGGGAGAACTCTTAATGCAAGAGACTGTGCTCTTGCAGGCAGCTGCTTAAATACAGCGCTGCCCTGTACTGAGGCAGGCTAATTGGCAGCACCTGGAGCAAAACACCTGAAGGTAATCTGCCTCCTCCGCCTCTGGTCCTGAGAAGGTGGAAGCAGCACTGATCGCTAGGGTTTCTGGGGATTGTGGTCCCAATACTGATGAATGGGAATAGCCAGGAAATGATAGCTGTAGCAAGGTGCATTATGGTACATGTAGTTAGCTGAATTAAATAAGAAAGTACCAAAGTCGTGCAAATGGAAATTAAGGACCAAAGTGTGAATAGGGGTTGTTCAAAGAGTATTATGAAGATAGATGAGTTCCAAATAGTCCATGATGGTTGCCAATGTGTGTGCCAGTGGCACAGGCATGACACTATTTCACACAGTGCTAACTTACCTTGACGACATCTTGGTGTTTTCCCATTCTGCTCAAGAACATTCTACTCCCCTTCATGAGGTCCTTTGAAGGTTGCAAGAAAACCATCTGCTGGTTAAGCCAGGTAAATGTCAGTTTCAGGTTACCTCCGTCCCATATCTGGGTTTCATCTTGTCCAAGGAAGGTATTAAAATGGATCAAAGGAACGTTTCAGCCATTCTTGATTGGCCCTCTCCCACTTCCATCAAAGATGTTCAGGGATTCCTGGGATTCTCAAATTTCTATCGCAAATTCATCATCAACTTTTCTCATACGGTACTTCCGATCTCAAGTTTGCTTAAGAAGAACAAAGGCCCTTTCCGATGGACACCAGAGGCCGAAGCAGCCTTTCAATTACTCAAAAGGAAATTCGGTACAGCTCCCATCCTGTGCCAGCCGGATCAATCTAAGAGTTTCATTGTAGAGGCAGATGCTTCCTCCAACGCAGTCGGAGCAGTACTCCTCCAAAACCATGATGGTTCTGAACACCCGGTAGCATACCTTTCAAAGAAACTCACGGCCAGTCAGAGTAACTATTCTGTGATAGAACGAGAGCTGCTGGCCATGAAGTTAGCATGTGAGGAGTGGAGACATCTCTTACAAGGAAGCACCTGTCCATTTGTCATCAGAACGGACCACAAAAATCTCAAAGCACTCAAGAACATGGAATGAGCCAACTCCAGACAAGACAGGTGGGCGCATTTCTTTGCACAATATGATTTTGAAATCACCTATCTCCCAGGCAGTCAGAATGTCATTGCCGATGCTCTCTCTTGCAGGTGTTAATCTGAACACACCTCTGCCCGTTTCATGGAGAAACTGTTTCAGACAAGGTATTCATGACCACAGTCTCATCATTCTTGAGTCAGGTCAAGGCAGCCACCTTCCAGGACACTTTCCCTGATTCCTATGCTTCTCAGGTTGGAGTGGAAGAGAAGGACGGACTTTGGTTCATTGACAAGAAATTGTACATCCCTCAGAAAGACCTACGGCACAAAGTCTTGTCATGGTGTCATGATCATAAAACCGCCAGACACCGGAGTTGGAAAGGAAGGGAAGAACTCACCAGATGGTCTTTCTTTTGGCCTGGGATGTCATCTGATATTAAGGAGTATGTCAGGGTTGCTCACAGTGTGCCAGGAGTAAGCACAGATCTCAAAAGCCTATAGGCTTAGTGGAACAGACACTGTTACCAGATTCCCCTTGGAGCCAAATATCCACAGACTTTATTGTAGAGCTTACCTTTTTTTTAAATTTGTTTTATTGTTTTACCAACATAACTTAAACAAACACAACACTTTATTACAACATAAGAAAACCTCCCTCCCCCCTGCCCGCCCAACCCTCCCTTTACCCGAGGACCAGTCCACGCCTCCTATATTCCGTCTGAGCTGGAGAATCGTTATGTACTGCTTGCATCTCTATCAGAGGAGGCGTCCACTCTTATTGTAGAGCTTACTTGTTCTCAAGGCTGCACATGTATAATGGTTACAGTCGATTTCTACAACAAACTCGCCCATTTTTCTCCTTTTCCGGGAATTCCTTCTGCTTCTGAAATGGCAGAGGTATTCATCCGGGATGTGTTCCGTCTCCATGGTTTACCCACCAAGATCATCTCAGACTGCGGTAGCCAGTTCACATCTACATTTTGGAAAACACTTGGTCACAAACTGGGAATAGAGAGAGCTCTCGCTTCAGGATTTCACCCCAAAACCAATGGGCAGAGGGAGAGGCTGAATGGAATGCTAGAGCCGTATCTAAGGTGTTATGTCAACAATCTACAAGGCAACTGGATGTCCTTAGTGTCCACAGCAGAATTTGCGTACAATACAGTTCACTCAGCAATAGGTCTCAGTCCTTTCTTTTGTACCTCCGGATTAGGTGTGTTCTAGGCCTTTTTACGAATGAAAATCTTGTAAATATGCAAGCTTTATTATTTTCCTGGGTAGATTTACACACAGGTTTAGAGCAGAGGGCAGTGCAAAGGTCAGGTTACTTGTTCCTGTTATTTTTAACTCCATGGATGTAATTGCTAGCCACCTCTGAAACAGAATGAAGCCTTTCAAAAAAATAAACTGCACACTGTGATAAAAGGAATATTTTCTTTCCATTCAGCTTCAGAAGCACTGTACATGTTTTCCTAGAATTTTAGGATTGTATAATTAATAAGATGGAAAACTAAAATGCAATTGAGATTTTTTTTTGGATCAAGTTATGCTTTTTTTCCAGTGAAAGCAAACCAGTATTGCACAATTGTATTTTTCAGAGTTCCGGTGCTGTGTGCATAATCATGCAGAGGCAGATCATTTTTACACTTCTAATTTAATTTACAGTCAAATTATGAAAACAGTGTGTAAAATGATGACTATGCACAGTCTAGTTTACATCCATTCAACCTTGCAGTCAATGGGGTACATTACTGTAAATGGTCAGTAGCAGCAGATTTTTTGCTGAAGGGTGAGTAATTGTCATTACACTGATCACAGGTGTTCTAGCCTCTCAAATCTTCAAGACTACAAATAAAACATCGAAAACCTGACTCTCAAGAAAGTGCAAGCGCTGTTCAAAAACAAACAAATGAAAGTTATATTGGTAATTGAAATAGAAACTCAGCAACACCTGTCCCTGTGATAATCCATATAGGTATTTAACTTTATGTAGCGCTTCATAATGGTTCGTCATACATCTAGGTACTGTGATCATTATACCTCAGTCGATATTCAGTTAACCAACCTCTGAAGGATGTTAGCCAATAAGATAGCTCAGCTGGTTGAGCACTCGTTGCTGCAATCTCTGCATGATCTGTGGATTGCGGGTTCGAATCCCGGCAAGTCCAACTCAGCCTTTCATCCTTTCGAGGTTGATAAAGGAGTACCGACTTTGGTTTGGTGGTAATTGTGATAAATATGTTCTATATACAGCGCTTTGCCAAAAGAGCTATATAAATAACCATTTGACCACTAGATCAGATATAGAATTCAGCATGGAGTTCTTGCCTCTCTGCACTGTTGTATCATAACATTGTCATACCATTAGGTATTAATAGCTCCAGGAAATTAGGACTTTCATTAAACATCAAAAGACAATTCTGCTATCAAATCTCAAAACACACAAAACAAATTCATGCTTGCTTTACTATATAATTGGCTAGGTTTTTGTGATTTCAACATTTAAATATATACAGGAGAGATCAAATGGCCAGAAATAATGAAAGGTGTATTCTGTCACAATGCAGAAAGCTGCCGCATAGTAATGATTTGCATACAGTTTTTTCACACGTCGGCTGGATGTCGCACACATTTTACTCTCAATGTTTAAAAACAAAGAGTAAAATACTCCCACCTCAAAATCTTATCTGGAGCACTGCCTACGGCCAACACCCTAGAGGTACATTTCCCTTAGCTACTCCCAACACCAGCATACCTTCCATTGAGGATAAACTACTTCAGATCTCTGAAGCCCATAAGACAGCCAAACTGGCCCTCACTGAAGCCCAACAGCGATATAAAAGGCAAGCTGATCGGAAACGCACCTTAGACCCCTCTATGGGAGTGGGATCTTGAGTTTGGCTTTCCACAAAGTATCTGCCGAAGTGGGTACATCCATATAAACTGTCACCCCGCTTTGTGGGTCCTTACGTGATTGTATCTTAAATCAATCCCCTTGCTTTCCGACTCAAGCTGCCCAAATGCGTAGGTTGCATCCATCCTGTTTTTCATGCTACACTCCTGCGGCCTGTTGATGACAGGATTCCTACTTCACCCATTCATCGGCAAGGATCTCAAATACCCTCCAGTGAAGAAGAATACGAGGTGTCACGCATCAGGGATTCCCGTTACAGGAAGGGACGCCTAAAATATCTGGTTTCATGGAAGGAGTACCCTTCTTTGGAAGATTCCTGGGAACCCAGTATCTATGTTAGAGCCCCTCTGCTGGTGAGAAGGTTTCATCGAGCCAATCCAGGCAAGCCCGGTTTGTCATGGGGTCGGAGGGTGCATACTGTCATGCGTCCTTTCTTTCAGTGCTTATCGGATCAATGGAGACGTGTCCGCCAACAGGATGCGCCATCACGTTATTCTCTACACTCAGCAGTGGTCTAGTCTTTACTAACATGGCCGCCGCTGGGTGCTCTTAGTTCCTTTCAGCCCGACGGTGGTCGCGTTGCAACTGTGCTGTTTTCCGATTTGGTTGTTACGGTCGTGTTAACTCTCTTGGCTTAGGTAAGCCTGCTGTTCTTTGCTTTCTTTGCCCCCTGGTAGCATCGCTCTCTTTGCCTCTCTTCCCTTCTGCTTCTGTCTTTGCTCTCCTGGCAGTTCGCCCTTCACGAGCTCTCTCGCGGGCTCTCCCTTTCTCCGGTGGGGCTCACCGCTCGCTTTCATTCTTTCTCTGCTGGTCGCCTCCGTAGTCCTCCCGCATTCAGTTGTGTTACCATTGCCCTTTCCGTTAGACTCACCTAGTTTACTCTTCGTTCTCCCCCTTGGGAATCTCAGTTCTTTTGTGCCTCCAACGTTATACCTCTCGGCTGCTGCTCATTCTTACCGGCACCTTCCACGGACCCTAGTCGGATTTACATCTATTCACAGCTCAGGAAAAGGAGAAACACATCGCCAACTCACCGGAGGACACTCAGGAGTTTTTTGCCTATTCCAGGCTTTTTCCCCATCCGGCTGCTGCAGGACCGGGGGCCACTGGTCATCGGGTTGTCTGGCAGACCATAGGGGCGTCGTCCCACGGTAGGCCATATCTACATAAAAAGAAATCAGACCTGAGATCTGAGGCGCACCCAAGTGGGAACAAGTGGCTGTTTGGCTGGGATCGCTGGTATCGTCTCGTGGGACTGACTGTTTCTGCTACTTTGCTGCCTTCGCTTGCCGTCAGCGCCTGCAGCGCCGTCCCCAAGAGGAAGCCTGTGCCGGCTGAAACCCCCTGCCTCCCTACGCTCGCATTGCGGCGTTTGGCTCCGCCCCCTCCTGACGCCGACAAGCCTTCATTACGGCATAGCCCTGCGCACCCGCGCGCTCACCCAAGTGGGAACAAGTGGCTGTTTCGCTGGGATCACTGGTATCGTCTCGTGGGACTGACTGTTTCTGCTACTTTGCTGCCTTCGCTTGCCGTCAGCGCCTGCAGCGCCGTCCCCAAGAGGAAGCCTGTGCCGGCTGAAACCCCTGCCTCCCTAGTAAAC
This sequence comes from Ambystoma mexicanum, assembly GCF_040938575.1. NCBI lineage: Eukaryota > Metazoa > Chordata > Amphibia > Caudata > Ambystomatidae > Ambystoma > Ambystoma mexicanum. Next base: position 1,338,861,379 of record NC_090933.1, on the reverse strand, counting down.
AACATTTTTTTCTTTGAGTCACTGATTTATGTGGACTTAGTGTTGATGTGGACTTAGTGTTTATGGGCTCTATTCTGATCCACTCACCTTCCTGCAACTTATTTTTTGTTTCTCCCTGCAGCGCTCGCATTGCGGCGTTTGGCTCCGCCCCCTCCTGACGCCGACAAGCCTTCATTACGGCATAGCCCTGCACACCCGTGCGCGCACCCAAGTGGGAACAAGTGGCTGTTTGGCTGTTCGGCATCTGAGGTGGAGAGGTGGGGAGGCAGAGAGTCCTCGGATGACACATTTAGGGTTCTATCTGTGTCCTTATTAGAGGTACTCCTCATAGTTGCTGCTTATTACTATTGATTGTGCTTTTTGAATTGTCTACTGAGTATTTACAGGTGATTTAACAAGTGACATTCTCAACATTGAGGAGGGTCCATTGGCACAATAAAGTGCTAAGGCGCTATTTAGGATTTATTAGTGGTCAAACGTTATTATTGTAAAATCCTATACAGATAGAAATGAGGTCTGAATAGCTTTGGCTCTGCAACTGAGGAAAATGCAGCTCATTGTTTAATAGTACAGATTAGCACTGATTATATTGGTTGGATGAGATTGCTGGCAGCTCACTTGACTTAGGGGCACTGACTCTAGGGTATGTTCTTTGTTGAGCAGTTCTGCCTTTAATCCCTATAACTATGGCCGAGGGCCTTCGTAGTGGAAAAAAATCCAACATGCACAATCAAAAAAAAATTGAGGTGGATTCTGATGTTGTTTCCGCACTCCTAAGTATAGCTCCGTCCACTGTGATCATAGAAGAGGACCTCGAGGGCAAGATTAATGCTATCTCTGATGTTTCCCTAGAAAAAATAGCCTCTCTTGGCACAGTGACAGGGTTGTTGGAATCTGGAAATGGGGGGTTGGACACGGTTATCAACACCTCTGTTAGTCATGGCATTAAAACATCCTCCTCTTCAAAGAAAGTGGTATCTAAAGAGATACAAATTCCTTGCATATCTAAACAACCTTCTCATTTAATGCCTTCCACTATTCCAGCAGATAGTGAAAAGCAAGAGCCCCTAGCTCCCAAAATGGAGGTTCATGTAGAGATTGAATATGAGCCCTTAAAGGCTAAATATTTACAGATGAACACGTCCATGAGCCACTCTCAGGAGCATAACCCTCCCATTATGCACCAAAACATAACGGTTCCCAAAAAAATACAGGGGTCTTTCTCTGTCAAAGAAGCCAACAAAATATCCCCCAGGGGATGGGGCATTGAAGGGCCCAATCTAGATCTTAGCCTCGATAGAGAGGCGATTAAAAAATAAATGGGGATAGAGAGTTTTGGAGTCCATCCTGCTGATTTCTCTATGTTGGCACCTACGATAGAGATGGAACTGGGAAAGCATATTAGATTATCTCATGAACCTTTAACCCCTGTGAATAAAAGCAAACATGGGATTGAAAATGTTTTCTATTCAATAACCCCCCAACATACTCTTACTCTGTTCCTTCTCAACTCAGTGCCCATAAGGAAGCATGTTCTTTGGGGGGTACTCTTGCATCCAGAAAACATAGTGCAGGTGGCCCAAATATCCATTCCATGAGCTCTCCAAACTCAGAAAAATCTTTGCCTCAAGATTCTCATCTTACTCTGGGTCCGGAAACTTTTGGTGTTTCTCAGCATGAATTTAATGAGTCCCTGAACCCTAGAAATTTATCACTGCCCACTCATGTCCCGGAAGTTCTTAAAAAATGCTATGATGATCAACAACAATGCTTTGAAACCTTCCCTGTCCTAACTTGGATCTTAAATCTGTTGGACAAGGGACATGAGCAAACCCATGAAGAATTAAAAATTCTACAGACTCAAATGATTGATCTTATAAGCAAACAAAGTAAAATGGAGGGCATGCTGCTTTCATGCAATATGTTTTCGTCTCTGAGTCACAAAAAGATGGACACCTCTAATTCTCATCACATTGCTACACAAACCAAGTCCTTTGCGGAGGCAGTGTCTGGGGGCTTTTCATCTAGACCTGCCGCCACAAACACTACTGGTTTGCCGTTAAAGAAATTAGAGGACGTAAATGCCTCAAATATTGCTGCTTTGACAGTTTTAGTAACAGAGATGGCAACTGCCGTTAAAACTTTATCAACTCCAGTGGTAACAGTGGATAGTCCAGGAGTTAATGAGAAAAATTATGTTTGCTTGGATAGCCCCTCCGCGCTTATTGACTTTATCGATCTAAGTGGGGAGGGTCTTGAACTAAACCCCACAGGAGAAAAAATCACTGCTGACCTACAAGAGGTAGCGACTCCTCTATTTCCCCAAACAAAAAAACAAAGAAGAGCCCAGGCTCGTGCAGAAAAACGAAACATCCATAACAAAAAAATAAAAGGAAAACTAGAAAAAAAACAAAAAAATCAAGCATGTGACAAAATAGATAAGCACAACACACATATGAGAGACATTTGTAATCTATCTGGGGGTGAGACTATTATTGATCTGAACCAATTGAATGATGAATCTAAACCAATGCTGGACCTTCCGGAACCCAATCAGATGGCCCCATCAAATCAAAAACAGGCTCTTGAAAAGAAAAAAGCCTTGAAAACCAAAATGGGGGGTGATTCTGATGTATAGTGTCCAAAGAGACAAAAAGGAATGTTTCTAAAGATAAGAAAGGGGCTGTGTGTTTGGATGAAGGAAAGGTAAACGAGTATTTGGAACTTGACTTTCAAGCTCCTATTCCGCTTCAGAAACAATCTGCTCTTTCCAACTTTTATCCCTTGCTAGATCCAAAAAAGACAGAAAAAGTGATCATTGGTTTAGACAATGGGTCAAGCGCTCCCTTAATTGTCAAATGTGAAAAAACAAAAGGTAACACCACTAAGCCCACTTCTAACGGCAGCAATACTCACACTGCCGAGGCGCAAACACCAGTAGCAGGTACTAGTTTGGATGAATTACCCGCTTATGACGGAATACAAGAAATAGGGCAGACCACGTCTAATCCTGACCACTGGAGCCCAGTGCTGCAAAACAGTCTAGCAAAGGCCCACCCAATAGATATAAAATCGGCCTCTGTAATGGGGTGGGAAAGCGAGCCTGAACGCTATGGAAAGGCGCGTTTGAATCGTACGTTTATGATGACTGCCATCCAAGATATTCCTGGTCTTCGTATTATCCGTTCAAATGATATTGATTGGGTGAAATTGGCGGCTGTGAACAACAATAGAATGATCTGCAAATTCATGTCTCCATTCATTTTAAAATTGTTATGGGAACATAAAGATGACTTAGCATCTATTGGTTTAGTAACCACCATCTTTGCCTCGATTGAGAAAGCCACAATTTTTGTGGAAACAATGCCTGCCTCTGCCGAAAGTAAATTGCCCTGTTCTACATCTGGTGATCCAATCAACTTTGATGCTATAACCATGAAACAATTTATGCTCTTTGTGTCAGCGATAAAGGAGATGTCAAGGAACGACCCAAAAATCGCTCAAGTATCAAACCCTTCAAATGGAATGAGAGATTCTTAGCCTGGCAACATTTCTAATCTTTTCATGAGATCCATGTGGTCTAAGCAACTTTAAAAAATGGTATTCCCTTAACTACCATCAAAGACCTGACATTATTTTACTGCAAGAAACCATGTGCCAAACTAATTTTGTAATAGAGGGCTATTATGCCTTTGTTCAGGTAGCAGGGCGGGGCCCATGCGGAAGACCGTCTGGTGGTCTTGCGATTTTAATTAATTCTGCTTATAGATGCTCCACAGAATTGATTAGCTGTTCTGCTTCTATTTTAGCTTGCGTATTGATTGATGATGTGGATCCTTCCATTATTCTCATATTGCTTTGCATTTACTGGAATAAATTAAGTACGCCAATTGATGCCATTCTAGACGAACTGAACGCTGTGTTAGAAAAGGGCTTTATATTGTTCCCTACAGCCAGAATAATTGCAGGGGGTGACTTGAATTGTTATTGTTATGATGAAAGTTCTCATCCCAGTGCCATGTGGACCAATCATTCGCTGGTCTCTAAGAGATCTGGGCAAATGTGGAATGCTTTTTTTCTTGAGTGGGATATGCAGACCCTGCTATTTCGGTTAGAACCCTTTAACTACACCTGGGCGAGAGCTGATTACAAGTCCTTAATTGACTACTTCTTTCTCTCATCCAGGTTATATATATGCGTTGATTCCCTGACGATAGGAGACCATATGATAGTTGCTTTGTCCTTGAATATTCCAATTGCCCGCTATGAGGATGATGTGTTACTTGCTCTAGTAGAACCCGATCGTCATGCTCTAACTGTGAAATGGAACCACGAAGTTTGTCTCGCCTTTACCAACTGTCTAGAGTGGGATCCTGATATTATCCATCATTCCAGCCTAGGAGGTACCCCCCTACTACAAATAGAAAATGCAAACACTAACAGAATAAAATTCCATCTGTTAAAATTAAAAGAGACTCTGAAAAAGAATACTCAAGTTTTATCTAATCACGCTCATAAATTTAACCTTCAAGTGGCTCACTTGAAAGCCCAGAAGAATTCAGAGATTAGAAGGCTTAGAAAAGGTAACACCTCCCTTGTAATCTGTTCAGAACTCATTAAAACTGTGAGACAATGCTACAGAAACAAGCTGAAATGGTTGAAGGGTCACTTGCATTACGAAGATAACCAAAAAGTTATCTACCATTTGCTAAAACATGACACCAGACAAATTTGGAATACTCTGCGTACTATTACCTCTACCCCTGCCACTACGGTTGATTCTGTGATTTCTGCTGAAACTTGGGTTGCTTACATCAAACTCAAATTTGAACTGCCCGAGCGCTTCAATACGCTAAAAGGAGGTGAGCCCAAGCTTCCTCTGGAAACATTACCTAGGTGGTCGATAGGGGACATTGTTGAGGCTATAGGGAAACTGAAACCCTCCAGGGCCCCTGGTCCGGGTGGTTTACCGCCATGCGTATATAAGGCCAATCCTACTTTCTGGGCTCGTATTCTTAAAATTAAATTTGATTCTATTTTGCTTACTGGTATCATCCCTCCTTCCTGGACCTCTGCCCTTGTCATTCCCATCTATAAGAAAGGGCCTCCAGAACTGCCTGCCAACTATCGTCCGATAGCGTTAACAGACCCTTCATCAAAAATGTTCTCCTTACTTTTATTACAGAAATTACAAATGTACATTAACAATTTTAATTTATTGTCACCTTATCAAGTAGGCTTCAGGAAATATATAGGTTGTCCCCTTAACGCCACCATTTTATGTCATCTCCAGACATTTACATCCCTGTCCAAACAAGGCCCTGTTTATATGGCTAGTTTGGACCTTACCGCAGCCTTTGACTGCGTTGTCCGTGAGATTTCGTGGAAGAAAATGCTGGCAATGGGGATTCCGCACCATCTGGTTGCATTGATCGCTCTGTTGCATAAAAATACATCTTCCCGCATCCGGCTCAATAAAGAAGGGGCTCTCTCTGACCCCATTTCCACGGAAATGGGGTTTAAACAGGGTTGCATCATGGCAGCGGTGCTTTTCAATTTATACCTTCTGGGTCTGGATGCAACATGGGTGACTGGAGAGTGTTTTCCAGCTAAGCTCGGTACTATCAAGCTGGACTGGATGGGTTTTGCGGATGATTTTTTATTCTTTGACCGAACCCCTTTCAGGCTTCAGAGAAAATTAGATCTATTTGGAAATTTTGCTCATAAACATAATCTTTCTCCCAATCCCGCGAAAACCTCCATACTTATTTTCTCTGGTGGAAAATTAAAACATCATCGTTTTACCTGGTCCCTAAATGGTACGAAAGTAGAATATGCTGCTATGATACGTTATGTGGGTTATCCACTCACTGATTCCTATTCTTTAACAATGTGGAAACACTTTTTAAACCAAAAAGTTAAAACTCTTGCTTCGCAAATGAAAATTATTTTTCATAAATATTGCATGTTTTCCTTACTCCCATTAATTCAATTTTATCTTCAGAAAGTAGAACCCATCATTTTGTACTCTCTAGATATTTGCAGGTACGATATTGATGATTTCCTAAATATATTGCAGGGAAAGCTGTGGAAAACTGCACTAGGCATGGCATTATCGATTCCAAATGTTATGATATGTCATGAACTGAATTTACTACCTTTGTCAGTAAAACACAATTGGAGATGTATCACAAACTATTCTAAAATGTTACATCCGCCTAAGAACACTTTATACTCTGAATTGAACAAAATACTGGGTAAGTCGCATATAAGATCCTTACATCTTCTAACTATGAAAATGACTGCCATTCTCGCACAGATTCACGAAACTCCTGATTCTATTAGTATGTGGCTGCCGAGTAAAAAAAAAAATATCAAAGATTTTTTGGAGTACTATGATGGATGACATGGGGACCTATCCATCGTATGAGGAATACAATCAATTTCGAGGCAAATGGGAAAGCAGATTAAAATACTTGATTCAGTTTCCTTCTGCATTCGCAAGGAAAATTTACATGCGTTTCAGACTCAATCAATTTCTTACACGTCAACGGACAAAAAATTGGGCTGCTAGTTTAATGAGTCCTGATGCGACATATTGTCGCTTTTGTGGAAATGCTGATACACCCGAAACGTTAAAACATCTGGTGATTTATTGTTCTTACTTTGAGGTACGGCGCATCCAAATGTTTGAGTGTTCCTTCTCTAGCTTACTCATTTCAAGGGAATCTCTCTGGAGACGTTGCATGGAAGGATATAGTCAAAGTCTGACTCTTAAATTGATAAACTTGCTTGTAATTATTGAGGCTAAATTGGCAGAGGTATTGACAACTGAGTGAATGAGTACCGGGAACCGTCTAGAACCTATGTATTGGCTAATGATGATTTCCATTAATTTTCTAGTGAATATTACTCTGTACCATTTGTTTCTTTTTTTTTGGATATTACATTCCTTTGAAAGTGAGCCTAGATAGTCGTGCCAATGATCACATACATTGTGTTTCCTCTATCTTGTAATCATTATGCGAACTGAATTTACAAAAGATAGTCTAGAAATTGTTTGGTCCACCAGTAAGATGTTGCATCAAGTACTAAATTTATGCTGTGTAATATTTATAATATATATATGTGAATGTAAATGTTCCACTATTTTATGTTGTTTTTATCGTATCCTTTTTGTTTCCTTTTTTTTTCATTAATTAATTTTATAATGCATTTTTTTGTATCTGAAAGAAATAACTGTAAAGGTTTTATTCTTAAATAAACCGAAGACAAAAAAAAAAAAGACCTGAGATCTAGAGGAAGTAAGAAACCACCAGTGGAAGAAATCACCAGCTCAGGTCAAGAGTTGAGTGGGGAATCAGAGAGCAGTAGCAAGATTGAGACAGGTTAACTGTGTGAGATAAGTTGAGGAAAGGCCAGCTTCACGAGCAGTTTCCCAACAAAGGGGGTGATAGAAATAGGGCGGTAGTTGGTTGGACAGGTAGGGTCTGCTGAAGGTTTTTTCAGAAGGGGGTGCACAAGGGAGTGCTTGAGGGTTGAGGGGAAGGAATCAGTGGTGGCAGAGGTCAGCGAGTACGGGGGAAAGAGAGCCAATGTTCATTTATCTGTAGGAGCAAGGGGAAACATGTTTGGAAGAGACCTTCATGGAGTGGACAACTGTGGTGACTTCTTCACGTGAGACAGGGTAGAAGGAGGAGAAAGGGGAAGAATGAGGGTGAGAAGCCATAGGAGGCAAAGGAGTGAGGCGATGGTTAGGAAGGAGGGTAGAAAGGGTGCTCAGGATGTCAGAGTGTTTGTGTTGAAGTGTGTGGCCAGTGCGTTGCAGAGGGACTGGGAAGGAAGAGGGGAGGAGGGCACTGCGGAAGGGTTGGCTAGTTCCCTGCAGATTTTAAAGAGTTCAGCCATGTTGTTGGAAGCACCCGACACCTGCACCTGAATGTGGGCCCTTTTTGTGGTGCGGATGGAGAGTCTGTATTGCCTCTGGAGCAGGCAGCAGGCCAGTTTGTCAGAGGGTGTGCCTGAAGTTTGCCACTTCCTTTCCGCAGCTCTGCACTTGCGTTTGAGGGTTGCAAGTTCAGAGTGGTACCAGGTATTGTACTTCAAGGCAGGATTCAGGTGGATCCTCATGACTCGGGCAAGGAAATCCAGGGTTAGTGGTGGCCAGATGGAGGTTGCTAAGAGCAGAGTCAGTGGTAGAGTCAGTGGTGCTGCATGCTAGGGGGGATGAAGTTGGAACGCGAAGGCAGCAGCTGACACTCGTTTCATCAGATGGATGTTCGTGAACAAGGTTGGAAGCGGTGGCGGAGATGCACTCAGAGGGCCGAGGGGACCCAGGTAAAAAGAGAGGAGCGAGTGGTCGGACCATGAGATTGGTGTGACCAGCAGGGGGGGAGAGAGAGAGCTCAGAATGTATGATGGCATCCAGAGTGTGTGTCATGAACCGCCGTCTGCGTCCCTTCTGGTCTTCGTGGTCCCTGACACATAGGGGATTGAACTCAGTAATCCTTCCAACATGGCCGCTTGATGCTGAACGCTGCTTGCCAGTCTCTGTGTTACACGCTCTACATTCTACAAAACAGACACGCCCCCACGGCTCTGCATGTCTCAACGCTACTGCTCGCCATAGCTGGACGTGTGCTGCTGGAGTTCGCTCTGGGCTATTTTCCTGATCTCTCTATTCCCGGTTCCTTGATTCCTCCTCCTTTCCTTTCATCCCTCAAACTTAATGAACTTTCCTGGATTTTCGCCCACGCTCGAGCCACGGTTTCCGTGCCTCCGCGCACAGACATTGTTCCTTCCTGGTTCCGTCCTGGACAATCTGAACGAAGCACGCTGGAATCCAAAGACCCGCGCGCGGGCTTATATAAATCCCGGACTGTGCGGAGGAAGTCACAAAAGAAGCTCGCAAGCAAATAGGAAAGACAGGTGAGAAGGGGAGAGACTTGTGACAGATTGAGATGCCTAAAAGTCGATACGGATACAGAGATGGAAGCCGCGGTTCAATACCTCATGCGAGGCATGCAGGAACTCACCACTTAAGTTCAAAACCTTAAGGCTGAGAATGCTGCCTTAAAGCAGCTGGTATTGTCTTGTGATTCTGCTACAAAGGAAAGTGTGTTATCGGGAGGGGTGGTGGACAAATATGATGGCTCTCCAAAGACCCTTCGTGCCTTCCTTGATTCATGCTTGGTGCATTTCACCTTCAAGCCCTACTACTTTTCCATCCCTAGAGCAAAGGTGGGGTTTATGATATCACACCTCACTGGCAACGCATTAACCTGGGCAACTCCCCTAGTCAATTCGGGCAACGCCCTCCTGGATGATTACAATGGATTCGTGGAAGCCCCAAAGGCCATGTTTGATCGTCCTGAGCAGGTTTACAGCACTCAGGAACGTCTACTTGATTTTCGTCAAGGATCCCAGGATATGCTTACCTATGTCACCCGTTTCAAACAACTTATGAAGGAAGCTGATTGGTCCCAAGAGGCTAGCTTCACTCTCTTTCGCAGAGGCTTGAATGAAGAAATAAAGGACGAGCTAGCCAGGGTAGCTTGCCCTAATTCGTTCCAGGCCCTCTTGGACCTTTCCTTGAAAATTGATTTTCGAATCCAGGAAAGAAAGGCAGTGAAAAAGAAGTCAAAATCATCATTCCAAAAGGCTGTCATAGACCACCCTTCTAGCCCAGAACCCGCAGTTTCTCCGACCTCAGATCCAGAACCTATGCAACTAGGGGCATTCCGTGGACCCATTACCCCACAAGAAAGGATGCCCCGTATTCACACTGGTCTCTGCATGTATTGCGCCTCTGATAAACATTTTGTCAGAGAGTGCCCTATTGCTCCTCCACGGCGTTCGGGAAACACCAGCTCCCGATCCTAGATTGGGCACAGTTTCGGGAGAATGATGTCTGCTCCACATCAATTCCTTCCTTGAACTCTCCTGGACCAAATAAGCTTGGGATTCTTCAGGCATTTCTATCGCCTTACAAGAAAGAATGTTACCCCATTCTGGCATTAGTGGATTGCGGAGCCATGGGTATATTCATAGATCATGATTGGGTCACTACTCACAACATTCCACATGAAACTCGAGAGACGATGCAACCAGTAGAGGCAATTGATGGAAGACCCCTATCTTCCGGACCCATAACCCTTCAAACTAAAGAGATCATACTCTCTATAAATCACCATCAAGAGAGGATCAAATTTGACATCATAAAATCTGCCCACTATCCAATGGTTCTAGGCATGCCCTGGTTACAGAAGCATAACCCCTACATCAATTGGGCAGCAGGCTCCTTCTTTCTTGGTTCTGAAAACTGTATGTCCCACTGCTTATTCCTAGATTCCTTACCAACGTCCTCTAAAAACTCGCAAGAAATCCAGCAAAGTCCAGTCACTGTCTCTAACATCATCCGAATTCCCAGGGCCTATCAGGCTTACACAGATGTATTTTCGACTGCCATAGTTCAAGCTCTTCCTCCCCACAGACCTGAGGATTGTGCCGCTGATACTGAACCTTCAGCAGTGATCCCTTTCGGGAGAATGTTTATTTTATCAGAAAAGAGGGCCCTCCGGGAATACCTGGATACAAACTTGGAAAATGGCACCATACGACCATCTGAGTCCCTGGTGGGCGCTTTGTTATTTTTCGTTCCCAAAAAAGAGACCAAGGAGCTTAGACCATGTCTGGATTACCGTGGCCTTAACCAGTGTACTCTCAAGGACTGCTACCCATTGCCTCTCATATCGGATATCCTGGAAGCAGTAAGAGGTGCAGTGGTATTCACAAAATTAGATCTCAGGGGTGCCTACCATCTAATTCGTATAAAGGAAGGTGACGAATGGAAAACAGTCTTTAGAACACCTTTTGGCCATTTTGAATACCTGGTTATACCTTTCGGACTTGCTAATGCCCCAGCGGTCTTCCAACGTTTTATGGACCGGGTGGTTTCTGGCATGCTGTTCCTCTTCGTCATTGTATATCTGGACGACATACTGATATACTCCAAGGACCATCTGAAACATGAAGAACACCTAAAGGCAGTTTAACAACCTCTACGTGAACATAAGCTCCTGGCCAAACCCGAGAAGTGCCTTTTCCATGTATCAACTGTTCACTATCTCAGATTCGTTCTTAGCCCTAATAGGATTGGAATGGAACCCTGAAAGGTAGATTCCATTCTATCCTGGCCCGTTCCAACTACTGTAAAACAAATTCAATCCTTCCTGGGGCTTGCGGCACAAGATCACAAGCCTATGTCATGATACTTTTCATTCAGGACACCGTGGCATCACCAACACCCTCTGTTTAATACAAAGACAATTTTGGTGGCCGAGGATGACAGAGGATGTCCGGATCCATATTCAGGCATGTGCAGTCTGCAATCAGAACAAACATGATAATAAGAAACCGGCAGGTCTAGTGCTTCAACCAGCAATACCAACAAGACCCTGGGAATTCATTGCCATGGATTTTATCTTGGAACTACCATCTTCCAGGTAATACACAACTATCATGGTTACCATTGATGTGTTCACTCATATGGCTCATTTTACACCTTTATACAAACTGCCATCCTCATCTGAACTCACCAGATTCTTCCTGGAACACATATTCTTGCTTCATGGGCTACCCTCCAAGATCATTTCTAATCGAGGACCCCAATACATATCCCAGTTCTGGAAACAAGTATGTTGTATACTGGGAATCCAATGTGCCTTGTCCTCACATTATCACCCACAGACCAATGGAGCCACTGAACGTGTAAACCAAACTCTGGAACAGTATCTTCGTTGCTTCGCCACCAAGGTCCAGGATGATTGGTCACTCTTAATTCCTGTGGCCGAATTTGCTTACAACAATTCGGATCATTCAGCTATCAACACCAGTCCATTCTTCTGTAGTCAAGGATTTCATCCTTCAGTTCAACCTTCCATTCTCCCATACCCTACCCCCAGTTCCTACGGTTGATTCCTGGATTGAAACCCTTATTAATGTACACAAAGAAGCAAAGGAACACTTAGAAAAGGCCCGAAAAGACATTAAACATCATGCCGAATCCAAAAGAAGACCTGGGCCTTCTTACTCAGTAGGCGATAAAGTCTGGTTATCTTTGAAACTCCTTCCTCGACATTTGCGACCAAATAAACTGGCTCCCAGGTATTACAGCCCCTTTTCTATAAAAGAGATTGTCAATCCAGTGGCCTTTCAACTTTGGCTACCAGAATCATGGAAAAGGATCCATCCTGTCTTCCACACTTCTCTGTTGAAACCATATGTTCAGCCCTCTCGAACTGCTCCAAGATCTACCCCAGTGATTATCAATGACCAACTCGAATATGAGGTTTCCAGAATCTGTGACTCTAGATACCGATGTGGTCAACTACAATATTTGGTCGAATGGAAAGGATACCCTCCCAGTGTGCGCACCTGGGAACCTGTGTCAAACATGAATGCTCCCAGGCTGACCCGGAGGAGCTGGACTTCAGAGGAGGCAAACTGTCATGAAACGCCGTCTGTGTCCCTTCTGGACTTCGTGGTCCCTGACCCACAGGGGATTGAGCTCAGTAATCCTTCCAACATGGCCGCTTGATGCTGAATGCTGCTTGCAAGTCTGCATTACACGCTCCACGTTCTACAAAACAGACACGCCCCCGCGGCTCTGTGCGTTTCAACGCTACTGCTCCCCGTAGCTGGACGTGTGCTGCCGGAGTTCGGTCGGGGCTATTTTCCTGATCTCTCTATTCCCGGTTCCTTGATTCCTCCTCCTTTCCTTTCATCCCTCAAACTTACCGAACTTTCCTGGATTTTCGCTGTGCTCGAGCCACTGTTTCCGTGCCTCCGCGCGTGGACATTGCTCCTTCCTGGTTCCGTCCTGGACAATCTGAACGAAGCACGCTGGAATCCGAAGACCTGCGCGCGGACTTATATAAATCCCGGACCGTGCGGAGGAAGTCAAAAAGAAGGTTGCAAGCAAACAGGAAAGACAGGTGAGAAGGGGAGAGACTTGTGACAGATTGAGACGCCTAAAAATCGATACGGATACAGGGATGGAAGCCGCGGTTCAAGACCTCATGCGAGGCATGCAGGAACTCACCACAGAGGTTCAAAACCTTAAGGGTGAGAATGCTGCCTTAAAGCAGCTGGTATTGTCCCGTGATTCTGCTACCAAGGAAAGTGTGTTATTGGGAGGAGTGGTGGACAAATATGATGGCTCTCCAAAGACCCTTCGTGCCTTCCTTGATTCATGCTTGATTCATCCTTCACCTTCAAGCCCTACTACTTTTCCACCCCTACAAGGTGGGTTTTATGATATCACACCTCACTGGCAACGCATTAACCTGGGCAACTCCCCTAGTCAATTCGGGCGACGCCCTCCTGGATGATTACAATGGATTCGTGAAGCCCTAAAGGCCATGTTTGATCGTCCTGAGCGGGTTTAGAGTGCTCAGGAACATCTACTTGATTTTTGACAAGGATCCCAGGATATGCTTACCTATGTCACCCGTTTCAAACAACTTATGAAGGAAGCTGATTGGTCCCAAGAGGCTAGCTTCACTCTCTTTCGCAGAGGCTTGAATGAAGAAATAAAGGACAAGCTAGCCAGGGTAGCTCGCCCTAATTCCTTCCAGACCCTCTTTGACCTTTCCTTGAAAATTGATTTTCGAATCCAGGAAAGAAAGGCGGAGAAAAAGAAGTCGAAATCATCATTCCAAAAGGCTGTGATAGACCACCCTTCTAGCCCAGAACCCGCAGTTTCTCCGACCTCAGATCCAGAACCCATGCAACTGGGGGCATTCCGTGGACGCATTACCCCACAAAAAGAGATGCCCCGTATTCACACTGGTCCCTGCATGTATTGCGCCTCTGATAAACATCTTGTCAGAGAGTGCCCTATTGCTCCTCCACGGCATTCGGGAAACGCCAGCTCCCGATCCTAGATGGGGCACAGTTTCAGGAGAATTATGTCTGCTCCACATCAATTCCTTCCTTGAACTCTCCTGGACCAAATAAGCTTGTGATTCTTCAGGCCTTTCTATCGCCTTCCAAGAAAGAATCTTACCCCATTCTGGCATTAGTGGATTGCGGAGCCATGGGTATATTCATAGATCATGATTGGGTCACTACTCACAACATTCCACATGAAACTCGAGAGACAATGCAACCAGTAGAGGCAATTGATGGAAGACCCCTATCTTCAGGACCCATAACCCTTCAAACTAAAGAGATCCTACTCTCTATAAATCACCATCAAGAGAGGATCAAATTTGACATCATAAGATCTGCCCACTATCCAATGGTTCTAGGCATGCCCTGGTTACAGAAGCATAACCCCTACATCAATTGGGCAGCAGGCTCCTTGTTTCTTGGTTCTGAAAACTGTATGTCCCACTGCTTATTCCTAGATTCCTTACCAACGTCCTCTAAAAACTTGCAAGAAATCAAGCAAAGTCCAGTCACTGTCTCTAACATCATCCGAATTCCCAGGGCCTATCAGGCTTACACAGATGTATTTTCGACTGCCATAGTTCAAGCTCTTCTTCCCCACAGACCTGAGGATTGTGCCATCGATACTGAACCTTCAGCAGTGATCCCTTTCGGGAGAATGTTTATTTTATCAGAACCTGAAAAGAGGGCCCTCCGGGAATACCTGGATACAAACTTGGAAAATGGCACCATACGACCATCCGAGTCGATGGTGGGCGCTTTGTTATTTTTCATTCCCAAAAAAGAGACAAAGGAACTTAGACCATGTCTGGATTACCGTGGCCTTAACCAGTGTACTCTCAAGGACCGCTACCCATTGCCTTTCATCTCGGATATCCTGGAAGCAGTAAGAGGTGCAGTAGTATTCACAAAATTAGATCTCAGGGGTGCCTACCATCTAATTCGTATAAAGGAAGGTGACAAATGGAAAACAGCCTTAAGAACACCTTTTGGCCATTTTGAATACCTGGTTATACCCTTCGGACTAGCTAATGCCCCAGCGGTCTTCCAACGTTTTATGGACCGGGTGTTTTCTGGCATGCTGTTCCTCTTCGTCATTGTATATCTGGACGACATACTGATATACTCCAAGGACCATCTGAAACATGAAGAACACGTAAAGGCAGTTTAACAACGTCTACGTGAACATAAGCTCCTGGCCAAACTCGAGAAGTGTCTTTTCCATGTATCAACTGTTCACTATCTCAGATTCGTTCTTAGCCCTAATAGGATTGGAATGGAACCCTCAAAGGTAGATTCCATTCTATCCTGGCCTGTTCCAACTACTGTAAAACAA
The DNA here is from genome assembly GCF_040938575.1 of Ambystoma mexicanum. Classification (NCBI taxonomy): domain Eukaryota; kingdom Metazoa; phylum Chordata; class Amphibia; order Caudata; family Ambystomatidae; genus Ambystoma; species Ambystoma mexicanum. The sequence goes on along the minus strand of NC_090933.1, from coordinate 1,338,846,090 downwards.
ATTCAATCCTTCCTGGGGCTTGCTAACTTCTATCGGAAATTTATACCAGCCTTTTCGGAGATTGTACATTCTATTGTTACATTGCTAAAGAAGGATACCCCCTTTCAGTGGACCTCAGCACAAGATACGGCTTTCCAACGGTTGAAGTCGGAGTTTACACAAGCTCCCATCCTAGCTCAACCCGACATTGATCGCCCTTTTCTTGTGGAAACTGATGCCTCCAACTACGTCATCGGGGCAGTCCTAAAACAGGAACTTGATGATAAGTTAGAACACCACATCCACTATCTTTCTCGCACCTTGACTCCCAGTGAAACTCATTATTCCGTCCTGGAAAAGGAACTGCTAGCCATCTGCCAAGCCTTCACTGATTGGCGTCATCTTCTCCTGGGAGCCAAACACCCAGTACAGGTCCGCACAGACCATCGGAATCTTCAAGTCCTGCAATCCCTAGAATGTAGAAAGAGTCGTCAAGCCCCTTGTGTCACGGATTTCCCCCTTTCTCACCTGAGTTCGATCCTTGCAGGAATTTTTGGAAGGAGCCTTCTTGCGTAGGGATCGGGTTTTGTACAAGCCCCCGTGAGCCTCTTCTGGTTCCAGCGTGCGTTCAGCGTTCAGCGTCCAGGGGTACTCGGAGTCTCCTGAAGTCCAGGAAACGAGAGAGGTGTACTCGGAGGCAGTACACGAGATCCGGGAATCAAGGCAGAGTAAGGTGGAAGGAAGGGAAGAGGGGGAATTCGAGGGTCCGGGAACCAGGAAACAAGAGATTAGTTACAGCGAACTACGGAGCACACGTCTAGCCACTGCAAGCGGTAGCGTTGAGACGCGCGGGTCCGCGGGGGCGTGGTCTCTTTATAGAATGAGCTACGTCTGACGTGGAGGCTGGTGGAGAGCATACCACGTTAGACGGCCATGTTGGAAGTACCAAGGAGTGCAAGCCCCATTGTGACAGAGACCAGGAAGTCCAGAAGGGACACGTTCTTTGGATCATGACACGTTGGGCCTTCTTTAGTGCTCAATATCAGTTTCAAATCCATCAAGTCCCTGGAACACACAACATAATAGCCAATGCCTTATCCAGATGTCCGGATTACGAAACCCTTGAAGATTGGACTTTTCCTAAGATGTTTCCCCACACAATATTTGTTGCCCAAGCAATCACCCTTCTGGAGGATATTCGAATTCAAACTCAGTCCTCTGAAACCTGGAAGGAGTTTAAGAGAAACAATCGATGGAAACTGAAGACAAGGGACGGATATCTGTTCAAGGGCAATCGCTTGGTCATCTCCACTCCTGGACTGCAGCAAAAGATCACAAGCCTATGTCATGATACTTTTCATTCAGGACACCGTGGCATCACCAACACCCTCTGTTTACTACAAAAACAATTTTGGTGGCCGAGGATGAAAGAGGATGTCCGGATCCATATTCAGGCATGTGCAGTCTGCAATCAGAACAAACATGATAATAAGAAACCGGCAGGTCTAGTGCTTCAACCAGCAATACCAACAAGACCCAGGGAATTCATTGCCATGGATTTTATCTTGGAACTACCATCTTCCAGGGGATACACAACTATCATGGTTAACATTGATTTGTTCACTCATATGGTTCCTTTTACACCTATATACAAACTGCCATCCTCATCTGAACTCGCAGGAATCTTCCTGGAACACATATTCCGGCTTCATGGGCTACCCTCCAAGATAATTTCTGATCGAGGACCCCAATACATATCCCAGTTCTGGAAACAATTATGTTGTATACTGGGAATACAATGTGCCTTGTCCTCAGGTTATCACCCACAGACCAATGGAGCCACTGAACGCGTAAACCAAACTCTGGAACAGTATCTTCGTTGCTTCGCCACCAAGGTCCAGGATGATTGGTCACTCTTAATTCCTGTGGCCGAATTTGCTTACAACAATTCGGATCATTCAGCTATCAACACCAGTCCTCATCCTTCAGTTCAACCTTCCATTCTCCCATACCCTACCCCAGTTCCTACGGTTGATTCCTGGATTGAAACCCTTATTAATGTACACAAAGAAGCAAAGGAACACTTAGAAAAGGCCTGAAAAGATGTTAAACATCATGCCGACTCCAGAAGAAGACCTGGGGCTTCTTACTCAGTAGGCGATAAAGTCTGGTTATCTTTGAAACTCCTTCATCGACATCTGCGACCAAATAAACTGGCTCCCAGGTATTACAGCCCCTTTTCTATAAAAGAGATTGTCAATTCAGAGGCCTTTCGACTTCGGCTAACAGAATCATGGAAAAGGATCCATCCTGTCTTCCACACTTCTCTGTTGAAACCATATGTTCAGCCCTCTCGAACTGCTCCAAGATCTACCCCAGTGATTATCAATGACCAACTCGAATATGAGGTTTCCAGAATCTGTGACTCTAGATACCGACGTGGTCAACTACAATATTTGGTCGAATGGAAAGGCTACCCTCCCAGTGAGCGCACCTGGGAACCTGTGTCAAACGTGAATGCTCCCAGGCTGATTCGAAGATACCATCTTATACATCCGAGCAAACCCGGAGGAGCTGGACTTCAGAGGAGGCATACTGTCATGAACCGCCATCTGCGTCCCTTCTGGACGTTGTGGTCCCTGACACATAGGGGATTGAACTCAGTAATCCTTCCAACATGGCCGCTTGATGCTGAACGCTGCTTGCCAGTCTCTGCGTTACACGCTCTACGTTCTACAAAGCAGACACGCCCCCACAGCTCTGCGCGTCTCAACGCTACTGTTCGCCGTAGCTGGACGTGTGCTGCCGGAGTTCGCTGGGGGCTATTTTCCTGATCTCTCTATTCCCGGTTCCTTGATTCCTCCTCCTTTCCTTTCATCCCTCAAATTTACCGAACTTTCCTGGATTTTTGCCTGCGGTCGAGCCACTGTTTCTGTGCCTCCGCGTGCGGACATTGTTCCTTCCTGGTTCCGTCCTGGACAATCTGAACGAAGCATGCTGGAATCCGAAGACCAATCCCGGACTGTGCGGAGGAAGTCACAAAAGAAGGTCGCAAGCAAACAGGAAAGACAGGTGAGAAGGGGAGAGACTTGTGACAGTGTGTCCAGCTGTGTGGGCTGGGCAAGACAGGAGAATGTAGAGGGATAGAGAGGTACAGAGGTCAAGGAAGAGAGTGGATGCAGAGGCTAGGGAGTCCAGTTGGATGTTGAAGTCAACTTGTAAGACAAGATTGGAGGTGGTTGAGAGGAGAGAGGAGCAGAAGTCAGCCCATTCAGTGAGGAAAGGGGTGGTAATGCCAGAGGGCCTGTAAACAGTGGCAATGGTCAGAGAGGAGGACGGAGAAATGACCAACTTGCAAACCAGGCTCTCAAAGGAAGAGTAGGGCTGGGTGGGTATGAGGGAGGAAGGGACCCACTCCGGTAGGATTAAGGCAACCCCTCTGCCAGCATGGTGGGATCGTGGCTTGGAAATGACCTTGAAGTCATCAGGAAGAAGGGAGTCAAAAGCAGTGACTGAGCTGGTATTGAAACACGTCTCGGTAAGAGCGAGAATGTCGAGGAGGTCAGTGTCTTCAAGATGGAGGCAGATGTCGGCAGAGTGTTGGTTGGCTGAACAGGCATTAAGAGTAGCCAGGTGAAGGAGGTATTTGCCTTTGAAGGTTTTCCAAGGAGGCGTGCAGGGGCATGGTACACCAGTCTGGGGGCGTGGGAGGGACAGACATAGCAGAAGGGGGAGAGGCAGGAGAGGGAAGGAAGTTGATGAGGGACGGCAGGCACCGGTCAAAGAGAAGGAGGTTGGGTTGAGGGCCCCGAACCAAGATAGTGTCAGTGTGGTAGACATTAATGATGCAGCGTGATGATGAGAAGTCAGCCAAGAGGACTTCCCACTTGGTGCCACCCTTAATGGGAGAGGATGTGAAAGGGGAGAGAGTAGAGATGAGGTGTCCATAGATCTAGAGAAGGGACAGAGAAGAGGATATCAGTAAAGACCTGTCTGGAAGTTGCGCTGATATTAGTGTCTGCGATGGGTCGCCCAGGGTTAGCACTCAGGATATCTTTTTTGTGCTTTTTCCTTCCAGACTTCGTGAGCGTGGAGGTTAGGTGATAGTGTAGCAGTTAGAGAAGATAGGAGAGATGGTGAGAGCCATCAGGGTGGCAGAGGATAGTTGAGTGAAAGAGGGGTGGCTGCACTGCACGGTCCTGGCCCGAATTAGGTGGCTTAGTAATTACAGGAAAGGAACAAAATGCAAAGCAAAGCAAAATATGCGGTGCAAGATTGGATTTTTTAAAAGAACACAAAATCTAGTGCAAAATGGATGCAGTGATGTAAAAAGCACACACACCAAAATTTGATTTTGCCAAGGACGAGTATGCCTGTCCTTTTTGCATAGACTTACATAATTGCCCGGCACTTACTGGGTTAAAAAGAATACAAAATGCAGCGCAAAATGGATGAAATAATGTGAAGCACATCCACCTAGATTCGATTTTTTAAAAGAATACAAAAGCACTGCAAAATGGGTGAAGCGATGTAAAGCACACCCACCAAAAGGACTACAGAATGCAAGAAGAGAAAGGGGAGTAGATGAGGTAGAGAAAGGAATAGTGAGATAAAGACAGTTTGGTTCAGGTATTAATGGATGAGGCAATAGAAAAGATCAGCCTTCACTGAGTGATGGATCCACAGAGTGCATGGAGGTGCATGGGCACAGGTTTATGGGAGAGCAGGGTATACCAGGAGGCCGCTTCACAGTTTGTGGGGGGTAAAAGATGGCGAGGCCCCCACATCCTCCTAGGCCCAGACAGGCACAGACAGGGTCTTAGCTAGTGGGCCTTGGGAGGTGGACCGGCCTTCGCCTGCTGGCTTGTACTGATTGGTCTAGAAGAAGGTAGCTGCCCAATGAGAGCCATGGCTCCTTTAGTTGTTGAACAGGTATTCCGGTGCCTGCGATGTCGGCGGCGGCCATGATGTAGGGCTAGTTGAGTACTGCTCAACACGAGCAGAAAGCAAAGACGCGCCCCCGTGACTACTCAAGCAGCAGCAGAGGAATGCTGCAGGAATTCTTGAAGTGCGATCAATTTTAGAATTTGCAATTAGCTTTTAAAAATATGCAAGAGTGCACAGAACACCGCTCCAGTTGTTAAACACACAGAGCCCAACGGGGCTTGGATTCACTTGCCGATGATGGTGGGGGCTCTTCGGGCCTCGTGGTGATGCTTGTAAGGGTCTGTCTCATGTGCCGAGTGAGAAGTGAAGAAGAGAAATGATTCAAAGACTTCCATTCATACCTTTATGGTTTTATATTGGCTTCCCGAGAGAGTGTATTCACAGGTCTGGGTGCCGTTCTTGCTTTGCCCAAAGAACCATGCTGCACCTCTCTCATTAGGTCCAACAGGGCCGTGCATACAAACGTCATGACTCCTATGGCGAATCTAAACAGTTTTCAGCTCTTCTTGAGGTGTTTCAACCTTACAAGAATATATCTTTATCTGATTGAAAGCCTGTCCTACCAGAAATGGGCCTGGGTGCTACTGGTAAGTACTGACTACCCGAACCTCAAGTTTGAGCAACTCTCGACAGTATCTGTATGCACGCAGAAACTATCCAAATGTTTGGAAGCCCATTTGATGTGTTTGTATTTGGAGTTGCTAATACTCCCTCTGTCCTAATCCTCCTTGATCTTTCTTCTGCTTTTGACAGTCAAACACTCTGTCCTCATAAACCGTCTCCATGATACTGTAGGCATCACGGAAACTGGCATGGCTGACCTCCCTCCTCTCTATCAGACCATCCCAATGTACAAATGGGTCCTTTTCCCTCCTACACCTCACTCTCTACCTGCGGCATCTCTCAGGGCTCTATCCTATCACCACAGCTCTTCAACATCTACCTGGCCCCTCTGGCCCACCTGATCTCTTTTTCCTCCCCTCATTTCCAGTGTTACACAGAAAACACAGAGCTCTCCTTCAAGCTGCCTTCCCCTACTACCCGACCGCTATTCAGGCATGGTGCTCTGCTAAACACCTCTGCATCAATGCCAGTAAGCCAGAGATCCTTCTCATTGGGACACCTGCTCCTTGTCCCTGCCCCTCTCTCTGACTAGTCTCCCTGGTTCCTCTCCCCTCACCCACTTGTGAGGCAGAACACCTTGGGATCATCTTTGACTCCTCTCTCCCTTTCTCTCCTCACATCATGGACCTTGCCAATAAGTCTGATTACCAGTTGCATCTCCTCAGGGGCATTCTACCTTTCCTCACCTTCCCCCAGAATCTGAAAATCTCCAGAGCCTTGGTTCTCTCTAAGCTAGAGTACTGTGACAGCCTCTTCCTCAACCCGCCTCTTTCCTCCTTTTGCCCCCTTTAACTAATCCAGAAGAAGACAGCAAGACTTATCCTTGGCCTCCAGCACAGAGACTGCATCTCTCCAGCACTACAATCTCTCCACTGGCTTCCGGTGACCACAAAGATCAAATTCAAGACCCTTTCCATCATCCACAAGGCTGTCTGGGGCCTGGGACCTCTTTAATCCAGCTTTCTCTCCCCAAATAACTCCTGGCCAAAGTCCTTCGGTCTTCTGGCTCCAACTATCTGTAGGTCAACCGCTTCTCCAAGCAAAGAGTGGGAAGAACATCCCTTTCCTCGGCTGGCTTCTTCCTTTGGAATAGCCCCCCCCCCCTCACAGTCTTGAGCTGGGTCTTCTTAAGTTCCAGAAACTTCTCAAGACTCAAGACTTTCATTTTCTCCTCTTCCTTCCTTCTCCCCTACTGTGCTAACTCTCCATCTGCTGCTACGTTTCGGGCCTGGTCACTTCGGAGTCATACAGGAGCCGGCCCACCCCCTACCAGTCCCCACAGCATCCCTTGCCAGCACTTGCCCTCTGGCTCCCTTTCCCAGACTAGCCCAACCTGGTCCTCACTGTCTACCGCACCCACCCCCATTTCTCCCCTCTCCCCAAGGCACTTGCCGCCTTGGCCCGCCAAACGCTTGCCCGCTCGCATCCTTGTGGTCACCCCACTCCTGCACTTCTCCCCCCCTCCCCCTGCACCTACCATCTTGTCATGCACTTGCACGGTAGGATTGTGACATGGGAAATATAACCGTTTTTCTTGTTCTACTTTTTGATTCCCATGTCCCCACCCCCCTTGCTCCCTCATCTTGTCTTGTGGTGCTTGGAAACGCCACACAAATGTCCAATACATAAATACATGTATTTGAACAACAGGGATGTCAATTTGGAACAGAGATGACTTACAGTAACACATTTACAGATGGCGGCGGTATTCCTGTGAACGTTGTCTGTAGAATGGCATAAAGATGAGGAGAAGTAGTTTCTTTCACTTGAGCAACAGTCAGGTAGCACAGCCTTTGTATCGTGGCTTCCTTTGGTTCTTCCTCCACTAGTCTAGGCACAGTTGTCGGCTCACACGGTCCACTCATTACAGGTCACGCAACCGATAACCCATGGCACTTTCTGATGCTCTTGGTTTCCTTTGGCCAACACAGGTTTTCTCCCTGGCTCATGTCAGTTGTTCCCATTCATTTTAGCTTACACAATGGCAGTCTCTTGGCTTTGCCACAACTTGTGTTCTAGTCACCCTGACACTCTGTGGTGTAAACACTTTATACACTTGGCTTTTCCCAATGTTTATTCAAGTTCATCAGTTCATCTTTCACACTTGCTTTTCTGCTTTTTACTGGTGCTTATTCTGAGCTTTCACTTTGTTCATGAAATGCTTCTGAACGGGTTTTCACGGTGTTCACAACTGTACAGCATTCAATTTTTCAATCCTGCAGCATTTTCATCTGATTTCCTTATTCTTCTCTTCAATTCGTCATTCAATAAATCTTGGTACATTTCTAAAGGTACTTTGCCGTTTGTTCGGTATTCAATACACCTTGTGGCATTTCAAAAAGTGCTTTGCAGTTTGTTCAGTAGTCAACATTCTTCCCTTAGGGTTCCAAACCGTACTCTTAGGCGTTTTAGCTGAATCACTACTTGCGAATGTCCGATTCCTTCCCCTGGAGCGCCCCGGTACGAGTGTTACCTTACCCACACTCACTGGTACTCGGCTGCTCCTCCGGTGTCTGCGCAGTCTTCTCCAACTTCCTCTTTCTTCCCGGGTAAGCATCAGGAGCTCCAGAGATCAGCGCTCGCTACCGGGAAACGTTGCTGCAGCGGTCTGCAGCGACTAGGAGTCTTCCATGTTCCCCAGCTCAAGCTGGAAACACACGGTTCAGGTAACTGCTTGGGCTCTGGCCCTCTCACGGCCGCTGGCAACATACAGCGTCCTCTCCGCTGGCCCTGCTCCTCGCCTCGCACCTGCCACCTTCTCACCAGTTAGGTCCCCTATTCCCCTCTCTATGTCTACCATTCTATGCAGCTGTGGCTTTTCAATTGATCGCAGGTGCAAGTCCTTTGCCTGACCACAATTATAGTAATTAACAGGACATGCCTGACCTTCCATAGTCCTCTTCCTCATCTCAGTACCATAGTGGTGAAACTGACTAGATGTGTGGATCACTCCTAGTTGCCTCTTCCTTGTCCCAGTTGTAAATGTATGCGGATGTGGGAAAGTAAGACTGAATGACAGAAGGTATTCCTCCTAGTTGTTTCCTCTCTGATTTGGCATAGGCCTGAGGGGTCTTGGAAACAACATAAGGGATTTGAGGTGTGTTTACCTTGCTCATATAGAGAGACGTCTTTCGAGGTGTTATCTTTCTAGACCTTTTATAATGAGGGTGTTTCTAAGGGTTATTCTGAAAGGAAGGCAAGTGGGTCGGTCGACAGGACCCTATAAAAGCTTCTGGGACTGAAGGTTCATCAGGAAAAGGGAATGGGGAATACTGTGTCTCACATAAGGACACTCTGTCAGTGTCAGTTTCAAAGGAGTCCCCCTCCTCCTCACCTGGAGAACTGGAGCTTGGAGATGGCATCATCTTCCTTCCTCGGACTCTGTAGTCCTTTTTTTTGTGCAGATATGGTCTACCATGAAAGGAAGCCACTATGGCCGTAAGGTACGAGCAGGCCAGTGACCTAGCTTCCGGATTCCCAGAAAAAGCCTCTTTAGGCACAAAAACCCCCTGACTGGCGATGGTGAGAAGGTGCTGCGGAGTGCATCCCAGTGCCACGGAGAAAGGTCCACTCTGCGGAGGGCTCCTGAGGGATATCCATATCCAGGTCTGGCTGCAGGGATAATAGCAGCGTGCTGAGCAGGGTGAACACACAGAAACAGGCAGGTGCTCCAGACTGCGAGCAAACAAACAAACAGGCTACGATAGCAGAGTGGGAGAAACTGAGAACCGAGGAGGTACGGGAGGCCTTACCAAGGAGACAGCAGAGATTGTGCAGAGAAGCCAAACAGAACAGGGAAAGCAAGAAGAAAAGAGAACCCGAAGGTAGCGAGACAGAGAGAGAGAAAGGGCGCGCCTGGAAGGCGGCAAGGGAGAATCCAGTGCTGCGAGCATGGGAGAGAGCCTGCTGTGGGCAAGAGGGAGCAAAGGGAGGAGGATGACCGGAAAGCCTGGTGGAAAGATAGGCGGCGGGAAGCCGGAGAGTGGAAAACACAGCGTATAAACGCAAAGAGGAAAAGCAATCAGGGTTTCAACGCACCGACCGCCGGGAGGGAATGGAATAGAAACCTTCCGGCGGCTGCCATTTTAGAAAGAACCAGACAGTGCCGGCAGAACGGTGAAAGACGTGACGGCACAAATTAAAGAAGGCGAGTCCTCCATTGGCTCCAGAAGCGCCAACCACCAGGGCGCGTAACACACACTCCCTCCATTCCCGAAATCTCCACCCAGGTGATCCTCCCTCGCTTGTCCACCCCGAGGTTTGGGATCCAAAAGCAATGGCCCATCTCTGGCCACCTGAGCAGAGGATGCCAGTGAGAAGAAAGTGAGGACACCCTCAAGTTTCCCACATGAGACAGTTGGTAATCTGTTCTGAGATGGCTGTGGTGAAGGAGGGAAAGCAGAAAAACATTTCAGCAAAAAGGTGATTGTGAAAGACAAAGGACGAGCTAACTGTTCCTATGGAATAGGTATAGGTGGTGAAGGACTGATCCTTGGGGAACACCGACAGGGAGAGAGGTGTGTTCAGATATTTTTGAATCGCAGGGGATTTTAAACAGTTGAACTTCTTGGTAAGAGGAGGTCCAGGTGAGAGCAGATTTGTGAACCCAACAGTCCTGGGGTGGAGACTACTCTGGAATTGGCGCGGGGGCCGTTTTGGTCTCCTTTGTTGTTTTCTGATGTTCCCTACTGTGTGCTTTCTTTTCTTGTGGGTGGCTTGGTGTGAAGTACGTGTTTGTATGAGCGTTGGTGAATGTTGAAGCTGATGATGTCCTGGATGCTGTCAAGTGTTCAGGGGTGGACTGCCATTCCCCCCATGGTCCATCAGCATCAGAGACTCCAGGGCTGGTCCCATGATGCTTTGGGACTGCCTGCCTCCTACATGTGATCACCAACCTTGGCCCAAAGTGCTGCGGGAAGAAGTGGCCAGTGGGGAAGGGAAGCATACTCAGGAGAAGGTTTTGCGGGAAGAAGTGGGCAGCGGGGAAGGGAAGCATACCCAGGAGAAAGTCTTGTGGGAAGAAGTGGGCAGCGTGGAAGGGAAACATACCTGGGAGAAAGTCTTGCAGGAAGAAGTGGGCAGCGTGGAAGGGAAGTATACCCAGGAGAAAATCTTGTGGGAAGAAGTGGGCAGCGGGGAAGGGAAGCATAATCAGGAGAAAGTCTTGCAGGAAGGAGTGGGCAGCGGGAAAGGGAAGCATACCGAGGAGAAAGTCTTGCGGGAAGAAGTGGGCAGCGTGGAAGGGAAGCATACCCAGGAGAAAGTCTCGCAGAAAGAAGTGGGCAGCATGGAAGGGAAGCATACCCGGGAGAAATTATCGTGGGAAGAATTGGGCAGTGTGGAAGGGAAGCATACCCAGGAGAAAGTCTCGCAGAAAGAAGTGGGCAGCATGGAAGGGAAGCATACCCGGGAGAAATTATCGTGGGAAGAATTGGGCAGTGTGGAAGGGAAGCATACCCGGGAGAAAGTCTTGCGGGAAGAAGTGGGCAGCGTGGAAGGGAAGCATAGCTGGGAGAAGGTCTTGCGGCAAGAAGTGGGCAGCGTGGAAGGGAAGCATACCTAGGAACAAGTCTTGCGGGAAGAAGTGGGCAGCAGCGAAGTGAAGCATACCCACAAGAAAGTGTCACGGGGAGAAGTGGGCAGCGGGGAAGGGAAGTGTACCCAGGAGAAAGTCTCACAGGAAGAAGTGGGCAGCCGGGAAGGGAAGCATACCCGGGAGAAAGTCTTGCAGGAAGAAGTGGGCAGCATGGAAGGGAAGCATACCCAGGAGAAAGTCTTGCGGGAAGAAGTGGGCAGCGTGGACGGGAAGCATACCCGGGAGAAAGTCTTGCAGGAAGAAGTGGGCAGCATGGAAGGGAAGCATACCCAGGAGAAAGTCTCATGGGAAGAAGTGGGTAGCAGGAAAGGGAAGCGTACCTGGGAGAAAGTCTTGCGGGAAGAAGTGGGCAGCGGGGAAGGGAGGCGTACACAGGAGAAAGTCTCACGGGAAGAAGTGGGCAGCGGGGAAAGGAAGTGTACCCAGGAGAAAGTCTCACAGGAAGAAGTGGGCAGCGTGGAAGGGAAGCATACCCAGGAAAAAGTCTTGCGGGAAGAAGTGGGCAGCAGCGAAGTGAAGCGTACCCATGAGAAAGTCTCACGGGAAGAAGTGGGCAGCGGGGAAAGGAAGTGTACCCAGGAGAAAGTCTCACAGGAAGAAGTGGGCAGCTGGGAAGGGAAGCATACCCGGGAGAAAGTCTTGCAGGAAGAAGTGGGCAGCATGGAAGGGAAGCATACCCAGGGAGAAAGTCTTGCGGGAAGAAGTGGGCAGCGTGGACGGGAAGCATACCCGGGAGAAAGTCTTGCAGGAAGAAGTGGGCAGCATGGAAGGGAAGCATACCCAGGAGAAAGTCTCATGGGAAGAAGTGGGTAGCAGGAAAGGGAAGCGTACCTGGGAGAAAGTCTTGCGGGAAGAAGTGGGCAGCGGGGAAGGGAGGCGTACACAGGAGAAAGTCTCACGGGAAGAAGTGGGCAGCGGGGAAAGGAAGTGTACCCAGGAGAAAGTCTCACAGGAAGAAGTGGGCAGCGTGGAAGGGAAGCATACCCAGGAAAAAGTCTTGCGGGAAGAAGTGGGCAGCAGCGAAGTGAAGCGTACCCATGAGAAAGTCTCACGGGAAGAAGTGGGCAGCGGGGAAAGGAAGTGTACCCAGGAGAAAGTCTCACAGGAAGAAGTGGGCAGCTGGGAAGGGAAGCATACCCGGGAGAAAGTCTTGCAGGAAGAAGTGGGCAGCATGGAAGGGAAGCATACCCAGGGAGAAAGTCTTGCGGGAAGAAGTGGGCAGCGTGGAAGGGAAGCATACCTGGAAGAAAGTCTCACAGGAAGAAGTGGGCAGCAGGGAAGGGAAGCGTACCCGGGAGAAAGTCTTGCAGGAAGAAGTGGGCAGCGGGGAAGGGAAACATACCCACGAGAAAGTCTCATGGGAAGAAGTGGGCAGCAGGGAAGGGAAGCGTACCTGGGAGAAAGTCTTGCGGGAAGAAGTGGGCAGCGGGAAAGGGAGGCGTACCCAGGAGAAGGTCTTGTGGGAAGAAGTGGGTAGCAGGGAAGGGAAGCAGAGAAAGTCTCACGTGAAGAAGTGGGCAGCGGGGAAGGGATGCGTACATGGGAGAGAGTATTGCGGGAAGAAGTGGGGAGCGGGGAAGGGAAGCATACCGAGGAGAAAGTTTTGCGGGAAGAAGTGGGCAGCGTGGAAGGGAAGCATACCCAGGAGAAAGTCTCGCAGAAAGAAGTGGGCAGCATGGAAGGGAAGCATACCCGGGAGAAATTATCGTGGGAAGAATTGGGCAGTGTGGAAGGGAAGCATACCCGGGAGAAAGTCTTGCAGGAAGAAGTGGGCAGCGTGGAAGGGAAGCATACCCGAGAGGAAGTCTTGCAGGAAGAAGTGGGCAGCGTGGAAGGGAAGCATACCCGGGAGAAAGTCTCGCGGGAAGAAGGGGGCAGCGAGGAAAGGAAGCGTACCCGGGGGAAAGTCTCATATGAAGAAGTGGGCAGCGGGGAAGGGAAGCGTATTCAGGAGAAAGTCTTGTGGGAAGAAGTGATCAGCGTGGAAGGGAAGCATACCCGGGAGAAAGTCTTGCGGGAAGAAGTGGGCAGCAGCGAAGTGAAGCATACCCACAAGAAAGTGTCACGGGGAGAAGTGGGCAGCGGGGAAGGGAAGTGTACCCAGGAGAAAGTCTCACAGGAAGAAGTGGGCAGCCGGGAAGGGAAGCATACCCGGGAGAAAGTCTTGCAGGAAGAAGTGGGCAGCATGGAAGGGAAGCATACCCAGGAGAAAGTCTTGCGGGAAGAAGTGGGCAGCCGGGAAGGGAAGCATACCCGGGAGAAAGTCTTGCAGGAAGAAGTGGGCAGCATGGAAGGGAAGCATACCCAGGAGAAAGTCTTGCGGGAAGAAGTGGGCAGCCGGGAAGGGAAGCATACCCGGGAGAAAGTCTTGCAGGAAGAAGTGGGCAGCATGGAAGGGAAGCATACCCAGGAGAAAGTCTCACAGGAAGAAGTGGGCAGCTGGGAAGGGAAGCATACCCGGGAGAAAGTCTTGCAGGAAGAAGTGGGCAGCATGGAAGGGAAGCATACCCAGGAGAAAGTCTTGCGAGAAGAAGTGGGCAGCGTGGACGGGAAGCATACCCGGAAGAAAGTCTCACGGGAATAAGTGGGCAGCGGGGAAGGAAAGCATACCCACGAGAAAGACTCACGGGAAGAAGTGGGCATCAGGGAAGGGAAGCGTACCCGGGAGAAAGTCTTGTGGGAAGGAGTGGGCAGCAGGGAAGGGAAGCATACCCACGAGAAAGTCTCATGGGAAGAAGTGGGCAGCAGGAAAGGGAAGCGTACCTGGGAGAAAGTCTTGCGGGAAGAAGTGGGCAGCGGGGAAGGGAGGCGTACACAGGAGAAAGTCTTGTGGGAAGAAGTGGGTAGCAGGGAAGGGAAGCAGAGAAAGTCTCACGTGAAGAAGTGGGCAGTGGGGAAGGGAAGTGTACCTGGGAGAAAGTATGGCGGGAAGAAGTGGGGAGCGGAAAAAGGGAAGCATAGCCAGGAGAAAGTCTTGCGGGAAGAAGTGGGCAGCAGCGAAGTGAAGCGTACCCATGAGAAAGTCTCACGGGAAGAAGTGGGCAGCGGGGAAGGGAAGCATACCCGGGAGAAAGTCTTGCAGGAAGAAGTGGGCAGCATGGAAGGGAAGCATAGCTGGAAGAAAGTCTCACAGGAAGAAGTGAGCAGCAGGGAAGGGAAGCGTACCCGGGAGAAAGTCTTGCAGGAAGAAGTGGGCAGCGGGGGAGGGAAACATACCCAAGAGAAAGTCTCATGGGAAGAAGTGGGCAGCAGGGAAGGGAAGCGTACCCGGGAGAAAGTCTTGCAGGAAGAAGTGGGCAGCGGGGGAGGGAAACATACCCAAGAGAAAGTCTCATGGGAAGAAGTGGGCAGCAGGGAAGGGAAGCGTACATGGGAGAGAGTATTGCGGGAAGAAGTAGGCAGCAGGGAAAGGAAGCATACACAGGAGAAAGTCTTGCGGGAAGAAGTAGGCAGCAGGGAAAGGAAGCATATCCAGGAGAAAGTCTTGCGGGAAGAAGTAGGCAGCGGGGAAAGGAAGCGTACCTGGGAGAAAGTATTGCAGGAAGAAGTGGGGAGCGGGAAAAGTGAAGCATACTCAGGTGAAAGTCTCACGGGAGGAAGTGAGCAGCGGGGAAGGGAAGCATACCCACGAGAAAGTCTTGCTGGAAGAAATAGGCAGCGGGGAAGGGAGGCGTACCCAGGAGAAATTCTTGCGGGAAGAAGTGGGCAGCGGGGAAGGGAAGCCTACCTGGGAGAAAGTCTTGCGGGAAGAAGTGGGCAGCAGGGAAGGGGAGCATACTCAGGAGAAAGTCTCACGGGAAGAAGTGGGCAGCATGGAAGCGAAGCATACCCAGGAGAAAGTTTTGCGGGAAGAAGTATGCAGTGGGGAAAGGAAGCGTATCTGGGAGAAAGTCTCGCTGGAAGAAGTGGGCATCAGGGAAGGGAAGCAGAGAACGTCTCACGGGAAGAAGTGGGCAGCAGGGAAGGGAAGCGTACCCAGGAGAAAGTCTCATGGGAAGAAGTGGGCAGCGGGGAAGGGAAGCGTATCTGGGAGAAAGTCTTGCGGGAAGAAGGGGGCAGTGGGGAAGGGAAGCGTATCTGGGAGAAAGTCTTGCGGGAAGAAGGGGGCAGTGGGGAAGGGAAGCGTATCTGGGAGAAAGTCTTGCGGGAAGAAGTTGGCAGTGGGGAAGGGAAGCGTATCTGGGAGAAAGTCTTGCGGGAAGAAGTTGGCAGTGGGGAAGGGAGGCGTACCGGGGAGAAAGTCTTGCGGGAAGAAGGGGGCAGTGGGGAAGGGAAGCGTATCTGGGAGAAAGTCTTGCGGGAAGAATTTGGCAGTGGGGAAGGGAGGCGTACCGGGGAGAAAGTCTTGCGGGAAGAAGTAGGCAGCATGGAGCAGGGCCACACTTCTGAAGCAAACCCCTCCAGGCCCATCAAGACTTCCGGGCAATCGAAACTTAGAGCAAGTAGCAGGAAAACCACCAGGGGGCAGATGTCAGGCAGACCACCGAAGCACCAGAGCGTGCGAGAGCTGCTGCAGCGCGGAACTGGAGAGCTGGAGGAAGGAACCCCACACCCTCCCTATGGGTAGAAAGGAGGCGGCCTCCTGGAAAGACCTGCAGGAAGATACTGTTGTTTGGTCACTGGGGGATGGGGTATTGAACTCTGGCTTTCAGTTGTGTTGGACTTTTGCGACACTGTACATGGCTACGAGGACACCCTTTGGTGCCATCCCACACTTTTGAGTTCTGGACTAGAAACACCTTTGACAAATCCGCAGGTTTCAGATGGAGGCTTTACGAACTTTCCATTTGGCGACGACTATCATCCTGACACTCTTAGTTACATTGGAACAACGTTCTGACAACTTTTTAAAAGTTCTTACGAAACATAACTTCCTTGGTTGCCCGCCTCTATGTCTGAAAGTGCCGAGGTGGCGAGTGCGCAGCGCACACTTTCCCTTTCCTGCACCGACTCAGGGATCAATGTTCAAGGACATGGTCCATGCAAATATATCAAGACCTGATAAGGGCCTCTGACTCTGAAGTTACCATGGACTGTAATCATGTCATATGATCAGTGGCGTCACCAGGAATCACATTTAGGAGGGGCACAGGGGGGGGGGCAAAGACAAAAGAGGGGTGGGGGGCAAAGCCAAAATTGGAGGGCACCTATGAAAGGTAATGTGTGACGTCACACAAGCACTCCTGCAGAGGCTTTTGTGCACACCAGTTACCCACACCCCACTGTACCTCCCCTCCCATCAAAACGTAGCCAAGAAACCATTCAGTGACTAATGGCCTTCATTAGCACGCTCGTGGACTACATTCTGATGGGAGGGGGGTACAGTGGGGTGTGGGTAAGTGGTGTGCTGCTCCGTCACTGCTCGCTTTCAGACAAAAGGAGACATTTGCCTCAGTGAGTGTCATAAATAACACCAGGAACAGAGAACACAGTCACTGCTCGCCTTAGGGAACGGGGGAAGGGGGCGCAGAGTAGGAAGGGCATTCAATCTCTCAGACGTCATGTGCAACATGTCCAAATACGAAACCAGTAAAGCACAATACATCCTGACCAATGTCCAGCCAGAAAATGGGTGACACCAGATACCGCACACAACTCTGACTGGATGGATAGCTCAGGGGCAAAGCGCTCGCCTTGCAAGCAAGACGGCACGGAGCACCACAGGTTCGATCCCCGGGTCTCCGGGTCTTAAGCACGTTATAAATAACCAATTACAATACATCGGAAAGATAACGAGGATCTCCGGAGAAGGCAACAAGCAATACCTGGCGCCAAAGACTGGCAGGTGTGGGTGCAGGCAATCTAATGACCAGGTCATGGAAGGGCTCAGCCCAGGACGCACACCCATGATCAGAATGCATGGGGCGCGCCTCCTCAACAGGCCTGCGCAGGCGCCGATGCTTGAGGGTCCCTTGGCAGACCAGCGCGAGGATGAGAGGGGGCAGCTGCCCAGAGCGGAAGGATAAGGAGGCAAGAACATCCCCCTGGAGGCCCAGCAATGGGCAAGTGGCTTTTAGGCTGGACGGGAGTCCACCACAGCCGTGCCGAGGAGCATGCAGGACAGTGCTCAGGACAGCATCCACAGCCCCTCTACAAAAGCTACTGCCAGTCCTGCACTTCTGTGCCACAGAGATAACCTGGGCATTTGCATCCAACATTTCTCATCCTGTAAGCCCCTTTCCTTACCCTCCAGCAAGGTGCTGCATGAGACATTTCCTTTGGTTTGGCATAACAAGGCCGCAGATTTATTTTTACATATACAGAACCACTGCAAACAGGTAATAAAATAATTCCAAAAGTGTGGCGACTGCTCCTCGTCCTGCTTCCCCCTTTACCTCCATGTCGATTGCAGGCACAACTCCCCCAAGGCCTTCGAGTCTGAGAACCGCCTGCCCATGCAGGTCTTTGCAGACTGGGGGAGCGCTGTTTGTTGGGGGGAAGTTGAGCCCCAATTGCTACCGCCAGACACCCCCGCCGTTTAGGCTCCCAGGAGGCGCTGTCTAGAATGGGCGACGCCCCTTCCGGTTTAGCAATGGCTCATTCGGAGTCTTTGTCTTATCATAGGTTGCCACAACCCGCCACGCCAAAGGTGGGTTACCGCCCACCGTGGCTCCCCCCTTTCCTTGCTTATAATTCCAGCAATTTCGTGCAGATGTTCCAGAAAAATAAATCCATTCCTTGCTCCGACAAATGCACTCCGTCCTTCAAGTAGTACTCCATGTTTTTGAGATTGATCAAACCATGCCTGATATGCTGAAAGCCTCTCCCTCTGCAAAACTTAGCCATAGCCCAGCTTCCTCCTTGAATTCTCCACGGCCGCCTGACTCTCAGTGCCCCTCCATTCGTGCCTCGAGATGATTTCCGACCACACGATTTCAGTTTCTCCCATTACCACCGATAGCTCCTGTAAGGAAGACATCATTTCCTTGAGCAAGATCCCCCTCCCCAGACCAGCCAAGTCATTGCCCCCGAGGTGCACCACCAACACATCGGGCCTCCGATGTTCCCTCAGGAGTCTGCGCATGTGCCCCTGTAGCTGTGCCCATTTCATACCCGGAACTCTGTGCCATTGCACCCTGTATTCCCCGGCGGTCAACACCTCCTGCTTGGCTGTCCAGCTTGCCTTGGCCCTTGACACAAAGGAATGGCCCACCACCCAGGCGGACCGTCGCCTTCCCTTCTTCGATGCTATTGCGAGGAGATAGGAGGGAGGAACCGTTAGACTTACATTTTTTCAGGCCTGACCTACCGCTTAAAACAACCGGACCTCCAGCCCCCAATCTGCTTGATTGCCTCTGCTCCCAGGCCCATCCCTGCCGCCGATGTGGCTGCCGCTATCCTGAAGGAATGCGTCCCATAAACTCCTTTCGAGAACCCTGCCTCCACCAGCGTCATGTCCAACACCTTTTTAAACTGAAACAGACTTAACGCTGACCCATCGTTATGTACTAGAAAAGGGGCCTCCTCCCCCGTGTGAATCCTCCAACTCAAATACTTGCTTACGCATCCTACTGGACAAACTGGACTGTCCCGGGTACCCCCTAACACAATGCTTCTGTTTTTCCCCGTCTGATCGGTCTTGGATCTCCTCAGAAATATGTATAACCGCTCTCCTTGTACCCCTATATCACAGCTCCTAAGGAAACTTACACCTTTACCCTTCTTGTTGGCAGGCACCAGCTCGCTCACCCTTAAGGCCCCAAAAAATGCCAGTGAGAAGGCTGCTGCAAACAATGCCTTTTCATAATCATCCCTACACACCACCACCAGGCTCCTGATCAATTTGTGCGACTTCCCCACATCTATGGGTCGCCTCTTGTCGGGTTTAACTGTCGCCTGTTTGGCCCAGCCCCTTATTGCCATAACAATGTAATGCTCTTTGGTGGGATCGGGCCTGCCCCCCCAATTTATAGAAATGCGCCACCGCTGCTAGGTGGTAAGCCACCCAAGACCTGGACCTTCCTTGGTGCCAACACCATCCCACAAAGGCCCGCACTGGCCTTTCTTTCTCACTCTCGGGCAAGATGTTGCTTTGAAAGGCCATGAATTGCTCCCAGCACCCTTTATATCTTCGCATTGTGCCTGGTGCGAGTGCCGTGTCGATCAGTGCGCTCAGATCTCCCCAACCAATCCCCACCATTGTGCCTGGAAGGGGGTCATCCTTGTGCTTGCCTCTGGGTGATGTTCCCGAAACCTTCCCCACTGTAAACGAGAAAGAGAATCAGCGGCCACATTCTTAACCCCGGGTATATGTCGTACCCTGACCTCTGCATTCAGCTGCAGCAAGCACTTTGTAAGCTCCCTGAGTAACCGCAACGCCCTACCGTTCTTGCTTGTTCCTTGGTTGATAATCTGCACCACTGCTAGGTTGTCAGACCAAACCATCACCTTTTTGTCTTGCATTTGTTCAGGCCAGAGCTTGAATGCCACCACTATCGGGAACAACTCCAGAACCGTAATGTCCCTGGTGATCCCCTCAGCCCGCCATTCAGCCGGCCACGCCTGCCCGCACCAGCCCTTACCCAGGATGGCACCAAAACCTAGCGCCCCTGACGAGTCGGTAACCAGTTTCGGGCCATTCCCCGACCCCAGAGTTTCTTTTCATACCAACACCCCATTAAAACGGTCCAAAAAAGTCTCCCACATTGTTAAATCCTCTTTAACCTCTTTCCCCAGGTGCACATGCTGGCCCGTATGCTTCAAGCCCACTGTTTTCAACTCTATGCTTCTAGCGAACACTTTACCTGCCGGGATCACTTTGCCTGCAAAATTCAGGCTGCCAGCTAGGGACTGAAGGTCCTTCAGCGTGGCTTGTTCCTTGCCCAACATCCCTATAATTACCTCCTTCAACTTCCGCACTTTCTCTCCCGGGAGCCTGCACACCCCTGCCACTGAGTCAATTTCAATCCCCAAAAATACCAGGGTCGTGACCGAACCCACCGTTTTACCTTTAGCCAGTGGGACCCCAAACTCTCCCATCAACTCCTGAAATACCCCCATGAGCTCCTTGCAATCATGCGTTCCTTTTCTCCCAATAAACATGAAATCATCGAGGTAGTGGAGCATCCCCCCGACCTTGGTTCTTTGCCTTACTGAAAATTCAAGGAACCGGCTGAACCTCTCAAAATAAGCACATGAAATTGCACACCCCATCGGTAAACATTTGTCATAGAAGTACTCCTGTAACACCTTGAACCCCAGCAAATGGTGGCTGTCCTTGTGAATTGGCAGCAAACGGAAAGCCGACTCTATGTCGGCCTTCCCCATGAGGGCCCCCTCACCTAAAGATTTTACCAATTCCACCGCCTCTTCAAATGATGCGTACTGAACCCTGCATTGCTCTTCAGAAATGCCATCATTAACTGACTCCCACTCAGGAAAAGACAGGTGTTGTATCAATCTGTACTGCCCCACCTCCTTTTTAGGTACCAGACCCAACGGGGACACTACCAAGTTTTCCAGTGGAGGTGTGGTAAAGGGACCTGCCACCCTCCCCAACTGCAACTCTTTTCGCACTTTCAGTGCCAAGACTTCAGGCATTGACAAAGCAGACTTCAAATTGCAAGCCTCCCTCGGTCCTATTTGTCCGTTGAACGGAATCTTAAAACCCCACCTGAAACCTTCCCTCAACAACTTTGCATCACCCTTGTCACAATATGCATTCAGAAAAGGAATCATAGCCTGTAAACGTATTGGCGTTGGCAGTTGCGTTTTAATCATGCTTGCTTTTTTCCTTGCTTTTTGAGATGCCCTTTGCCTTGCCCTCTCGGCTGGCAGAGCTATGCCTCCCTGTGCTCGGGCCCTTTGAGTGCTTGAACCTGCATGCATTTCCATAGGAGCACTTCCCTTCTGCAAACAACCAACATTCCGGTAACTCCCCTTGGTAGTTGGAACGGTTATTCCAAGAGGAGTTCCCTCGAAAGGACCCTCTCCCCCTTGAGTAGGACCCCCTGCCCCTGCCCTGGGCTGCTCTTTCGCTTGTGACAGCCTCATCTACTGGCCTGGATGGAACCATTTTTGTGTCTATGCGTCCTCCCACATCCACTTCATCCCAGGTCATTGCTGGCCATACCTGCATTTTGAGTCTAAAACCCTTATCATAATTGCTCCATGTATCTCCCCCATGCTTCAAGTACTGCTCATGAATATACTGCTCGTACGCCATCAATGCCACGCCATCCTGAGGGAATTTCTCTAACATAATAGTGGCAGGCATATACTCGGAAGGCCCTCAACCAGGTATGGATATTGAACTCAATTTTTGGCTTCTCCCTCTCCTTCTTCTCTTTTTCCCTCTTAGTTGGCTCGCTGAAACCCTGTCCCGAGGGGACCATCCCCAACAACTCCATAATATCCATGAACTCTTTCCTCCATACCCGCTCTTTGTATGCCAGCGGGATGCGCCACGCCAATGCATTAATTGCCACTCTGGCTGGTGCAAACCCCGGCATAGGCCTCCCATATATTGTATTATTGCTAGCCAGCTCTTGCCCTTGCACCTGTGGAAGAGCCTGTGCGCCCCACCACGGTGTTCCCCCTATCTGGGGCGTATAGGCGGTGCTCGCCCCTTGGGTCGCCATCTGCCCCGGGTTCACCCCGACTACTGGCCGACTCACGCCTACCAGGGGCTGACTCCCCACCAGGCCTCCCTGTTCCGAGACCACACTTCCCCCTTGAGCCCCCTTACCCACTAGGTTCAAGGCATGATCATTATTAAAAGGTATCTGTCCATTTACACCAGTCCCCCATGCTTCCATACATTCCCTGAACATACCTTTCACCATCTCCAAGGTGGTTGGACCCTCAGCTGCTACCGCCGGAGTGGCTACAGGTGCGCCGCGAGGACCTCCCGTTGGCCTTGGAGCCTCAGCAGAAACAGGTGCCGGTGTGGCTTCAACCTCCTGCGCCCTCCCCTTTCCCTTAGGGTTGGCTTTCCGTTTCTGCGCAGCCGCCGCATGCTGCTGGCTGTTCCTTGCTCTCTTGGTCATCACTCTTTTCCTCTGGCTCGACCTCTTCCTCCAGCTCCTCAATGTCCTGTCCTTCTCCCTCCTGGGAGTGTACTTCTACCCATGTTTCTTCCATGGGTGTTGGCGGAAACAACAGCGGGGAATCAGACCGCTGGCTGCGCCCTGCGACCTCAGCTCCCACCTGGGCTGCCATCTGCTGCATCCAGCTGGTGCCTTATCTGTCCCCAGCCCTCCTTGCCATCATCAGAAAGGCCTCCAAATCGTCCTTCTGCTGCTCTTCCTGGCTTTTACCTTGCATTTCCATGTTTAATATAGTCTAATGTACCTCTGATTATAGACAATGTTCTTGTTTCTGCCGCTCGTTCCCCTTCCTTCTATATAGTTCCAGTTCTGTTTTTACTTTTGTGTGCCCGAAACTGCCGACACAGTTGGCCCGAATTAGGCTGCAGTTCCACTTAAATAGCACGTGGAGCTCTGCTGTTGCTCAGCCGACCGGAGCTTCTCTCCCTCTCTGCTCCTGATCCCGCCTCCTTGCAGCCGCCTCCCACCACCGTTCCTATCCACGTAAAAACCTTGCCTTTCGTTTCAGGGGGGGGGGGGCGCCACGCTCCGCTCTCCCGATCCGCTGCCCGGCTTCACTCTGTGCCCAGCAGACACCCCGGTGCCTCCTCGCCGCGGTTCTGCTCTCCCGCTCTGCTGACCGGCTTCGACTCTGCGTGCTGCAGACGCCCCGATGCCTCCTCACCACGGTTAACGGGCTGCGGGGCCGTGCTTCCTTCTTCCTTCCGGGGACCGCGCCGCCTCCGCGATCAGCTGACTGCGCGTCCCTCTTCCTTCCGGCAGTTCCTCCTTCTTGCTTGCTGGTGCCTCAATTCGCGTACGGCTCCTCGCCGTTACAGCTTGTCCGCCAGCCGTCTCCAGAAGTCCTCGACCGGGTACTCTGAAGTAAGTCGCACCGCAGGGCCTCCCAACGAAATCCTTCTCCGACGACGACGAACAAACAAAATCCTCCAATTTAGGCGGGCGCCCGGCTGCTGGAAGAGCTGCAAGTGCTCCTGTGCCGGGCGCCCGCCGTTTATATGCCCCAAGCCCCTCCTCCTTCTTTTGTTGCCCTTTGCGGGCTTTCCAGGGCTCTTCGTGCCCTTTCCTTTGTTTCCTTTGCCGCCCTTACCCCAGCCCCTGTGAGGAGGGGGGGCGAGAGAGCGGAAGGAGGGAGGCCCCTGGCCCGGTTATCGGGGTGCCTCCTCCATTCCCTGCGCTCCCCGTTCATCACCTTCACACTTCAACCCCCCACTAGACTGCACGTAACGTCAAAGCTCACCTTCTGCGTGCCGCTACGCTAGGCCCTGGGCGCCATCTTGCCCACTGCTACACTTCCCTCCCATCTCACGAGCCAGCTTCTCTGCTATCGCTGGCTTCCCTCGTGTGCTCAGGGCACAGGGTTGCTCTCATATACCCTTGAGAGCAGGTCTTCAGGAGGCTGGTCCTGCTGGGGTTGCCAGTGAAACACCTTGCCATGCACGTATGCATATCTTTAAACATCATTTTACTGTGAATTCCGGGACTTGTTATTTTGTACCGGGCTCAGTCCAGCATTTATTGGCCGGAAGTACAAGCATCTTTCAGTTTGCGCAGCTCGAAAAACTGAGACGCCGCCCTGGCATGGTGCAGCGCCACAGCAAGAAACTGTACAGAATGAGAAGATAACAGCCTGCGCTTGAGGAAGCCTTGATAAGAAGAACATAAGGCACCAAACATTTGGCGCGGGGTGGGCCATCTTGAAGCATCCCTCTTACTGTTTCCTCAGATGTCTGATGCATCCTTATGCGGAAATTATACAATCCCCACTACACAAATGTGCACACCCCTAAAAAGGTGCTGGTGTCCTGAAGAAGTCTTGGTTTATGAATAACGGGCCAATGAAGCCGAAACTTGAGTGTGCTTAACTTGACACATTATAAACACTTTCATTGTATTTATTTTTCTGTTAAATAAAAGTTGGACTCGTCTTGGGACATTGTTGTTCTGTTTCTTGCCTTACTGCACACAAAATGTTCTTAAAGAACACCCAACTCCCTGATAAGCGGTCTCTTAGGGGGGTCACATGCATCTACCTTTGCTCCATTTTCACAGCGATACAAGAATCTAGAATTTGATTTTGATTTGCGTATTTGCTAATTTTGTTTTTGGTTTTGTTTATGTTGGATGCTCTCTTCTCTGTATATATTTAAAAAGCATGTGTGTTTGTTAATTTCCATATATTATTTTTTCTGAACTATCTAGATATGTATTTTTGATATTTGTTGTTTGTTTATTTAATGCTTAAACCAGGGCATGTGGTAGTGAAGGGATTTTGCTTTGCGTTCTTAGTTGCTAACTCTCAGTCCCTCTCCCCGGCACGTTGTCCACTTTGAGAGTTGTAACCTTCCATTGACATACAAGTATGTATTGTTGGACATGTACCCTAGGGTTGGATTACACAGGTCAATGTGAGATAGGGCAGTGTTCGGCACAACTGCTATATGGTTTGCCACATGGCATGCAGTCGGAAGCACACTTTGGTATACTCGATATTAGAGTGGGAGAAAAACCTATTTGAAATGTACATTCCATCAGCAGCAAGTGTTCCAGCTCCCACCTCATGGCTATCAATCCCCCAAAATCTGCATCGTCCACAACAGACAAGGCACTCTCCTCCCATGGACGAAGGGAAAATGGTGGAACTGTGGCTCCATACCCACGACTCTTCCGCCTGAAGCACTCCTGCCTCACCTGACAATCATCAACAGCTCTCTAATGCAAGGCATGTTCCTCTTGACCTTCAAGCCCGGACAAATCCTCCTGGATCTCAAGAAACAAACATTGGACCCTGATGAATTCAGCAACTACCCCCCCCCACTATCAATCTTCATTTTCTAGGTAAGTTCTCTTGTGAAAGCAGTAGCCATACAACTCGTCCAACACATTGAAGCCGACAACCTCCTTTATTTCTACCAATCTGTTTCAGACCCAGATGCAGCACAGAAACGTCTACCATCAAGGTGAACGATAATCTTTCATGATGGTCATCCTTGCCTCCTTGTTCTCCTTGACCATGCACACGTGCAACACCACACACTCACCAATGCATGGGGATCAGTGAGATTGTCCTCAGCTGGTTCAAATCATGCCTTGCTAATAGCAACCAGTTCATACGAATGGATTCTTCCAGATCACCACCTTTACCCATTACCTGTGGAGTCCCATAAGGATCCATCCTCTCCCCCGTGATCGTCAATCTTTACATGGAACTGCTCTGAACCCTGCTCGCTTGACACAACATCCACCAATACGCAGATGACTCGCAGCTTAAGCTTAAGG
This sequence comes from Ambystoma mexicanum, assembly GCF_040938575.1. Classification (NCBI taxonomy): domain Eukaryota; kingdom Metazoa; phylum Chordata; class Amphibia; order Caudata; family Ambystomatidae; genus Ambystoma; species Ambystoma mexicanum. The sequence continues at coordinate 1,338,820,617 of NC_090933.1, read as the reverse complement.
GATACTCCATTGGAGACATCCACAAGCACTGGAACTGCCTCACATTGATCCAGTCGTGGATGTCCAGTGCTTACCTGAAGCTAACCCCCTCCAAGACTGAATTCCTACTACTGACCAACAACACTAAACAGTGTGACATTCAGACGCTCTCTCTGCTATGAACCTCAATGGCTTCACACCCTTTCTGGCCACCTGCGCCAAGTCCCTTGAGTTTGACATCAACAGAAACCTCTCCTTCAAACAGCACTTAGCAAGGAAGACACACATGGCTTAGTAACAACTTTCTCTCTTGCAGAAAATCAAGCCCTTCATCCCAAAAAACAACTTCATATCTGCTGTCAAAGCCATGGTCCTTTCACACCTGGCTGGAGCAATACCCTTTTGGAAGGCCTTCCGGTGACTAGTCTGACCTCCTGCCCCCCGAGATGTGTCCTGAATGCAGCAGCAAGACTCCTCAAAGGACTCCGCAAAATCGACCTCATCACCCCAACCTTCACTAAGCTGAATTGGTTCCTGCTAGAGGCCTGTACCATCTTCAAATTCTACTGTATCATCTACAAGTTTGTCACACTGAAATCCACAAGCTACCTGTGATGAAACAAGGGAATTTGTCCCTTCTCCCCAGGGGGGAACTCCCCCCTTTGAGACTAGGAATGTGAGACCAATCCACAATATCCCCCTAAATGTAGAGGCAAGTGGTATCTCCCGTTCTGTCCAAGAGCTCCCTAGAGAACATGTCAATACCACCTCTTCAGGGGTATCTTATGAAGATTTGTGCAAAGAAAATGTCAATATGTGGCATTGTGAACAGGAAAATGTGACTATTCCTTTAACTAAATAATGTCCAATGACTGAGATGGAGAAAAGGACCTGTGGAGGTGACAAGCAGCTACACAAGAAAGAGAGAAAGGTCTATGACACTACGCTGGGGATGTCTCATGGCTACATAGTGTATGAAATGGGAGGAGCCTGGAGGAACGAGAGAGAAGCCCATGAGTTACAAAAGTACTTGCATGCAAGCACTGAGAAAAAACTGTATGGTTGGTATCCTGAACCAGAGAAAGAATGGGACCAAGACAAGCAGAGCCTCACACCAACACAAAGTAGAGAATCGGAATAGGATGCGCAGGGTTCTAAAGGTCAGAGAACGATTAAGTAGGAGAGTGGTGGCGTGACCACAAACTCGTGGTGGACCTGCGGCCCTTTGGCTAACACTGATACCGCTGAAGCAAAGTGGAACAAATCAGTAACAAGGAGACCGGAGAGCCCCTAAACCCGGACGCACTAAGGAAGAGTCGTGAAGGAGATCCTAAAGGCCAACCTGACAAAACACAGAGACGAGCAGCAAATCTCGGAAAACCAGTGACGTTATCCCTACCAGTTACAGGTAACAGGGAATACGGGAGACCCGGGAAGGGAAGGGACAACCCTTATTATAATGCTCATACTCATCCCAGTACAAGAAAAGAAACAATAAGATTAAAAACCTGTGAAGCAATTGAGAAGCATTCTGGGGGATACTCATACTCATCCCAGTGCAGGAAAAGTAACTGAACCTTAATGCGCACCTTAAAAACCAGTCAAGAACTAGAGAAGTTGAATGAGAAGGTTTATACTCATCCCAGTAAAGAAGACGAGGATATCAGATTGATGTTCAAAAGAGTGAACGAGAATCGTTACTCTAACGCTCATACTCGTCCCAGTAAAGAAGACAAGTATATCAGATTGATGTTCAAAAGAATGAACGAGAATCGTTACTCTAACGCTCATATTCCTCCCAGTGAGAGAGAAGAAAGTGTCCTATTAATGCCCAGACAAGGTCATTGTCAGTCTGAGCTAAATCAAGAGAGACTAAGTCCAGAAGAGAAACCGAAAGCAGGGAAAGCATCAAAGGATAGATTTGTAAATCCCCAAGAGTCCCACCAGGGGAAAGGAGGAAAACCCCTAGTAATAACGGAAACCACAAGCAGGAAGCTAAAGAATGTAATACCAGAGAAAAGGAAGTGAAGTTCAAGAAAGTGCTGAATGAACAATATGAGTTGATAAAAGCAGTCAGCAAAGACTATTTGAAGGTATCCTTTTAAACTGAGGTTTGCAAGAAGTGAACATGCCAGGAGAAAGGAGGCATTCTGCTGTCCTTAGAACGCTAGGAGAAGGGAGTCATTCGGCTGTCCTTATAACGCCAGGAGAAGGGAGGCATCCTGCTGTCCTTAGAACGCTAGGAGAAGGGAGGCATTCGGCTGTCCTTAGAACGCCAGGAGAAGGGAGGCATTCTGCTGTCATAAGAACGCCAGGACAAGGGAGCCATTCTGCTGTCCTTAGAATGCCAGGTGAAGGGAGGCATTTGGCTGTCCTTAGAACGCCAGGAGAAGGGAGGCATTCTGCTGTCTTTAGAACGCCAGGAGAAGGGAGGCATTCTGCTGTTCTTAGAACGCCAGGAGAAGGGAGGCATTCTGCTGTCCTTAGATATTCCGTTAGTGGTAGTGTCAGATAGGGTTCGTTTGGACGGAGACTGATTACTTTAGACTTTCACTGACAACTGACGAGCACCTAAGTTAGTTTGTTAGGTAGGGACTGTATGTGATTTCAATCCGGCACAAACTCAAGTCACGCCCTGCATGTAGTCCTTAAATGAAACCCTTATTTATTTTATCTATAAGTTCAATATTCTGAATGATATACCACTCATATCATACCCTTCTCCTGAGACCCCCTGGTCACACCGAACCAGGAATCAGGCTGGTTTACAAAGGTAAATATTTATTTATTTATTTAGAATTTAAATCACAATATATTTTAATAGGTAATAACAATCACAATGGGGTGACATAACACTGAATAATGTATTTAATGCACGAGAAGTCAAATAATGAACACAAAAACAAATGCAGCAAAGAAAAGAATACTGTTGTTTTTTTTTGGAACAGATAGCACTATGGTTAGAGGTTCCCCCTGCAACAGCCCTCAACCCCCCAATGGGCAATTAAATAGATGTGAGGAGAGAGCAGGTATTCAGGAATAACATAACTCAAACAGAATATCACTCCCATCTTCCCCCTTCAAACATAAGAGATAAACAAAATTGACTCTTCAGCTGTCAGAATGGCTTTGAAATTGTCTTTGGAATTGGCTGGTCAAAAACACCAAATGTGGTAAATAATACTTAAATTATTATAAATTCCTATGAGAGCCGCCATGATTAGGTGCAAACAATCACAAGCAATGATTTAGTCAGAAGAAAACATTTGAAATCTCAAAGTCCAAGTGGAAAATAATTTAAAGCTACTTCACACGTGTAAAATTTCTCAGAATGTCAAATCGCGGCAAACTTTTCCTTATGCGATTTTCGCTATAACGGGCCAATCGCACTGTTTCGGACTGCCTGGGTTCTATGGATAGCTATGGATGTTAGGTACAAATAGGAGTTGAACTTTCACTTCTACAATAAAAACTGAGGGAGTTATAGAGGTTTTAGTAAGAGTTGTTTTTGCAAAATAGGCACGAGAATGGAAAACAGAAATTCGGGTTTAGAAAAGACAGATAGGTGTCCTTATGCTATATTAAGGACTACAAAAAAGATAATACCACAGAGGAATCAGTCATTCACGGCCGCTCGTAACCATTCATGTGTGACATTCTAGTTTCTGTTTGGTTTGGGAATGACTTTTCTTAATCAAATCAATAAGAAGCTAAGGTTTAGTAACACAGATGAGAGAAAAGTAAGTGCAAGGATAGTTCTACCAATACTATGATTCTGAATTAAAGATGGGATGGGTTTGAGATTGGGATCATACAATGCAGATATAGTATGGGTCACTGTTCTTCCTATTAATACTTACAGAATAAGTTATTAAATTGGACCGTCAGTTCTGGTCATGGATTGGATCTGTCAAGGAAGGACAACACATCAGACACGGGACTGGATCAGCTAGGCCGGTCACCGGATTTGCACAGGATCTGCCCTTCTTGTTTGTGGGTATTTCAAATCAGCTGGATAGCGAGTTCCTCAGGCAAGCCTTGTGGTAGCAAGCCAGAGAGTTTCAGGATACTAGTTCAAAAGGCCTTCCTACACTACAGCGCTTCACTGGGTTGTGAGAATAATTTTGAGGATTTATGCCTTGCTGAAAGTCAATAGTTCTCTACTGCTTGGCAAGAGTCTTGGCATCTGGATCTTGAAGGATGTTAAAGCTGGATGTAGAATGCCGGATCAGAGCGCTTCGCTGGAATCAGGAAACTTATGTGGATCAGTGAGTCCCTTTGTGTTGTCAGCTGTCTCTATTTATCCTCTCAAATGACATCACAAAATGGGTGTATGGGGCGGCTTAACTAAGCTTTCCCCTTTGAGCTGGGATTGGATCAGGACCTCATCTCCACCGTGCATCTGAGTGATTGGATCAAGGCCGGAGGATGTTACATTTATGGTTTAGCTTTACAGTTCTTAGAAACCTCCCCTCAGCCACTAGTGTCAAAATCGGATTTTATCCTAAATACATATTTCTACATTGGTCACCTCTACACAAATCACACACAAATATTCCATATTTTATGTAGCATTGTTCATCAAAATCATGCAGCTGTGGGATCTTGTTTCACCTTTCCACAGAATTTTGTCCTTTTCGCCATGAACACATTTTCCAAACTTTCTGCAAATTACCACAAATGTGTGCATTTAACATAGGGATGTGTGTGTAATTTTTCACAATTCTAGTCTTAATACAGTTCACATAAAACGACATATATTGCCATTCCTGTCCAGAACATGTTACACTGTTCTACCGCCTCTTGAAACATACAGCCAAAAATTAGACTAACCGATCTGTCCTTTGTATATTTTTCACCACTTTGAATCACAAGTTATGAGTCTTTAAAAATGGTTCATTGTTCATTCTTTTTTTAAACAATTTCTTTATTGTTTTTTTAAAACAACAAACACATAACATGCAAACAACTTTAACATAGATGGCTTATTGGCACTTCTGGCGGATCTTGTCTTTCCATTATAGTTCCATAGTTTCCCCAGCGACCTTATCAGTTCGGTCTGGACCTCCCGTGGAGTCGGGCACCGGGTCTGGTACGCACAATGTTCTATTCTTAGGCTTCGTGCTGGCCTTACTATTTCACCTACGGATCCTCTATTTCCGAGGGACCTTCAGAGTTTCCTTCCTCCGGGTGGCCAAAGAGGTCTTGTATTAATGTGTTCCATGCAGACAACTCGTGCGCAGTTTCACCTTCCCCTCTTGTCATTGCTCTTGTCCACACCACTGTCTCTGCCTGCGCCCACTTCTGAAGGTCTGACCACCATGCCTCCACACGCGGGCCCTCCTTTGACTTCCATGTCATTGCTATCCGTCTCTTGGCCAGTATACTTATCAAATCTTTAATCTTTGCCAGATGTGAATCATGCTTACCCCCTCTCGAGAAGAGGCCCAGTAGGTACTTTTCAGGATGTTCCGCCTGGATTTGAAGTCCACTTCCCACTATCTTAAGTCTGATCCCATCCCAGAACTCCTGTATCACTGGGCAGGACCAGAACATGTGTACCATGTCCGCTTCTTCCGACGAGCAGCGGGGGCACCCGCTCTGAGCTCCTGTATGGATTTTATTCATCTTCTTGGGTGTGAGATACGCTCTATGCGTTACGTATAACTGCGCCTGCCTAAACCTTGCATTTCTGGATACCTTTTTTGGGTATCGTAAGGCCATGGTCCATTCTTGATCACTGAGGGGCCTCCCCAACTGCTCCTGCCAACGCTGCCTCGTGTGTTGTTCCTGTGGGTCTTTGGCCTTCAGTAGCTGTTCGTACAACCTAGAGGTTGTGTGCGTTCCCTCTGCAATGTCATACCATACATCCAATGCTGTTTCCTCGTCCTGGTCTTCCCAATCTGGCCATCTTCCCATGATGTTTCTCAACATGCTGGTATATAGGATGAATTGACCCATATGTATTTCATATTCATCTACCATTTCGTGGAAGTCCGCCCACCTTCCCTTCCTTCTCAGGTCTCCAATTTGTGCTACCCCTTTTGCTTCCCAGTGTGCTCGGTATGTTACTAATGTATTTGTGTTCCCTCCCAGGAGACCCGCTAGGGGGATTTGCATTGACTGCGGATCCTTTACCCCTTGGAGTTTCCACACTCTTTTCCATAAGTCCACTGCGATGTTAAGCATGTTCGGAAGGGTTCTGAGCCTGGGCCTATCGATCCATAGTATTTCCCTTAGGTAATACTGTTTCAATGCATGTTGGAAAATGCGAGTGTCTATTGTTTCGTCTTCCCCCAGCCATTTTACTGCAAATTGCAGCTGCCCCGCTAAATAGTACTTCTCAAAGTCCGGTAGTCTGATACCCCCTTCTTCGCAGTCCTTCTGCAGGGTCCTTATTGCGATCCTATTTCTCCCTCCCCCCCATAGGAATGAACGCGTTATTGTATTTAGTTTGGTGAAAAAGGCCCTGGGTATGTTGTATGGGATGTTCGTGAGGAAGTATAATAGGCGGGGCAGCACCACCATTTTCAGGAGGGCTGCTCTTCCCATCATTCCCAGTGGTAGTGTCCCGCAGAAAGTCATTGACCGCTGCGTTTTATCTAGAGCGACAAGCGTGTTGGATGCATGGGTATCAGCGGTATTATGATGTATCCCTATACCCAAATATTTAAAGGTGCGGGGTGCCCACGTCAGACCCAGGTCCGGCAAACAATGGGGGGGACGTACCTTAGTCCTGCCAAGGGGAAGAGGAGGGACTTCTCTTTATTAATCGCTATGCCCGAAAGCCTAGTGTACACCCCGATCGCCTCTAGGAGGCAGGGTAGGTTAGTGGTTGGCTCGCGTACGAATAGGAGCATATCGTCCGCATATAGCGAGATTTGGTGGAGCACCCCATCTATGTCCAGTCCGGTGTCTCTATATTCTGCTCTAAGGAATACCGCAAATGGCTCTAGAGCCAGGATATATAACATTGGGGAGAGCGGGCACCCCTGCTTGGTTCCGCTATGTATCTTCCACTCCTCGGAAATGAATCGCCCCGTTTTCACCCTTGCTCTGGGTTCCCTGTATAGTAACCTGATCCACCGGAGGTACCCCTCCCTGATACCAAAGTGGGCGAGTACACCCATCAGCCATTCCCAACGCACAGAATCGAAAGCTTTGACAGCGTCCAAAGACACTATTACACTCTCGTCTTGCAGTCGATTTGTCTCATCTATTACATGGTGAAGTCTGCAGAGGTTCCGGACGTGTTCCTTCCCGGAGCGTAGCCCATTTGGTACGGGTGGATCAGCGTGGATATTACCTGTTTTAAGCGGTTGGCTAGGACTGCCGTTAATATTTTGGCATCCTGATTAATAAGGGATATTGGCCTATAGGAGGTGCATTTCCTGGGGGGCTTCCCTGGTTTGAGAATCAGGACAATTATGGATTCCGACAGGCTTGCCGGGAGATGCTTGGTCTCAAATGCGTCTTGGAATGTCTCAAGCAATTTCGGGGCAATGGCGCTCTTGTACGTCTTGTAGAATTCCCCCGGAAGCCCATCCGGGCCTGGGGTTTTGCTGGTGGGAAGCTCTGCGATCACCATCTCTATTTCTTCCACCGTGAGGGGTGCATCTAGCAGCTGGGCCTGTTCCTCCTCCAGCCTCGGCAGCCCTATTTCTACCAGTGCATCTGTTATGTCCTCCGGGTCTATTTCCGGATTCGGGGCGTACAGTTGCTCATAAAAACGCAAACATTGCGTTAATGTACCCTTGGTCCCTGATCTCTGCCCCGGTGTGATCTTCTAACACCGTTATGGGATCTTTTTTATTCTCTTGTCTGGTAAGCCAGGGCAGGAGCCTGCTAGGTTTATCCCCTTCCGCGTGTAACCGCTGTAGGTACCTCCCATAGTTTAGCCTCCCTAATTTTTCCCAGAGCAACATACATTTAGTCCGCAGCTCTATCAGCTCTCCAGGTTCCTCCCCCTCTAATCCCGCTCATTGTTCTCTCAATTCGATCTCCCTCTCGAGTTCATTCAATTCCCTCAGGGCCGCCCCGTCAATCCTCCTGTTTTGCATATCGCCGCTCCCCTTATTACCACCTTGAATGCGTCCCATAATACAGCGCCACTCTCAACGCTGCCCTCGTTTTGCTCAAAATAATCATCGATCACCTCGCGGAGGTGTTCCTCAAACTCACCCTCCCTCAGGGCCTCTGCTCGAAGTCGCCACGTTGGGATAGGGGCTTTCCTATTGGTGTGTTCCCATGTCGCCACTACTGGGGCATGATCAGAGAGTGTGCGTGCTTTAATGGTGATTCCCGTTATATCTTTTAGTAATTCCCTACCCACGAATATGTAGTCTATACGTGTAAATGTTCCATATGGTGGGCTGTAGTGTGTATAACCCCTCCCCTCCCAATGTACCTGTCTCCATACGTCTTCTAGCTGTAGCTGGTCCAGGATCCTACACAGTTCTTTGGCTGGAGGCGCCGGCTTCTTGTATTTATTATCAGATCTGTCGAGGAGGGGATTGAAGGTGCAGTTGAAGTCGCCGGCCCAGATGAACGTCGCCTCCCTATATTGCGCTAACTTGGGCGCTAGCTTTCTGAAGAAGTCCGTTGCATCAGTATTCGGTGCGGAGGTGTTGACCAGGCATACCTCCTTGTTTTCTAGCATGCCATGCACCAGTACCAGCCGTCCCTCTGTGTCGGTCTCCTGCTTGAGTAGCTGGAATGGGACACCCGGGGCAATCCATATTAATACACCTCGTGCGTAACTTGAATATGTGGCGCTGTAAATCTGTCCTCCCCATTTCCTGTCCACCTTGGCCTGCCTGTCTCTTGTGAGGTGTGTCTCCTGTAACATCGCTATCTTGATTTTCATCCGGTTCAGCCAGGCATAAACCCTAAGTCTCTTGACATACGCATTGAGTCCTCTCACATTCCAGGTAGCTATTGTCAGTTCATCCGGTTCCATGATCTCCTTTGTTTGCTTGGCTTCATTGTCCCACTGCCATGTCCTTGCACCCTGCACTTTATTCTGCTTGTGCTCATCTCCCTCGGTGTCCTGGTCCCGGATCTATGCCTCTTGATGCAGTGGCTGCTGCTGTCACATGGGTCTTGTTCCATGTTGCTCTGGTCCGTTATTGTCTGTATTATTTCAGTGTTCTTCGCAATTGTCCTTCCGTAGTTTGTGCCTTGTACTGCTCATTCACTCCGTTCAACGTCCATAACTTCAACAAAAACTGAAAAATTAACACCCAGCCACCCTCCCCCTGCTCGGGCTCCGCCGCTTCTCTCGCCATGCTCCTGTAATGGGCGCAGACTCGCCGCAGCGTGATGCCTTAAAACTGACATCCAAACTGATAGTTCATTCATCTCGGGGGCGCCGCCTCTCTCAGCCAATGCAGCTAAAGTGGGGCCGATTGCTCCTCCATGCTTACTGCTAGCTTCTTTTAACTTACGTAACGCTTATTTTCTTGTTCCAGGTTGCCTTTGTTACTTCTCATTGGGGTCTATTTCCAGGATTATTAGCGTTTCTCTGCCTCAGCTGGGGGAAGCCTTGTGTGTCCATCCAACTGTGGGCCTCTTCAGTGGAGTCGAAAAAACATGTTTTGCCTTGGTGTATCACCTTGAGTTTAGCGGGGAACAGGAGCATGTATCTCACCCCCGCGGTCCTGAGGCGTTCTTTTGTTGGGCCGAACTGTGCTTGTTGCCTCTGTATCATGGCTGTATAGTCCGGATACATTGTGATCTTGGAAGAGTTCCTGATGATTTCCCCCCCCCCTCCTTGAGAACGCTAGTATTTTCTCCCTGTCTTTGTAGTTCATGATCCTAGCAATCATCGCTCTCAGGGGGGCACCCGGTTGGGGTCTTCCAGTCAGGGCTCTGTGTGCCCTTTCTACCACAAAGCCCTGGGATAATGCACCTACTCCGACCTCCTGGAGGAGCATGTTCTCGACGTATTCAGTGGGGTCTTTGCCCTCCTCACCTTCCGGAATTCCAATTATGCAGATGTTGTTTCTCCGCGCTCTCCCCTCTGCGTCTTCTGCTCTCCTTTCTAGAACCTTAATTCTCTGTAGTACCTCCGACATCTGTGTCTGCGTTACCGCAACCCCCGTGGTATTTTGCTGCACCTGCTGTTCCGTCGCCGTCACTCTTTCTGTTAGGTTCCTCGCGTCCTGGCGGAGAAGACCCACATATACCATTAGCGTATCCAGTTTATTTTCTAGAGATGCTTTCAGGGCCCCGATTGCTGTGTCCATTTTGTATTTGAGCGAGTCTTTCATGGAGGTGATTACTTCCAGTATTGTGCCTTCGGTGGCGGCTTCCACTGGGCGCGACGTGTCATCCGCGGCTGCTGCTTTGTCCGCCGACGGTGACAGTTTGTGTCCGGACGCCGTCTCAAAAGTCTCCATGCTTACTTGCTTGGTTTTCCCCTCCGCTTTCTTGTTCGGCATCGCGGGGGAGCCGCCCTCCACCTGCGTCGCCGGTACCAGTCTTGGCTGCGCTCCACTGCCGTAGCCCCTGCTTCTTCCGCCGCCCTGCTCCCTGTGTTTTACGGGATTATTGCACTCTTCCGGAGGGTGTATTCGTTAGGCCCTCGTTGCGGGTGTCGCTTCGGGTTTGGGCCTTGCCGTGCCTGCTGCGTATGTCGCCTCACCGTATCAGGGGCCTTCCTGCTTCCACGTCCCACTTTCCACGTCGTGGGGTTGACTCAGGCTCGGGTCTACCCCGCACCGGTTTCTTTGTTATGCGCATGATGTGTCCCTCTCTCGTGGATTCACCGGTTCATTCTGTATTACGCGGCCGGGGTCCTCCTACAGCTCGCGCATCCGCCATTTTGATTTCGCAGGGCGATTCCCCTCTGACGGTCTATCTCTTTTTCCACCGCCCGGTTTCCCCCGGGGGCTTCGCCGGGTGAGCAGCAGTTGTTCCTGTCTCTGTGAGGAGACTTTGGCGGTCCTCTGGAACCAATTTATGCTAGTTTTTATCAGATTTTGTCAAGATCGCTCTGGAGCTCCTCGGCAGCGCGTCTCACTACATCGGCCGCTAAGCCACGCCCCTGTTCATTGTTCATTCTTAACAGCAAATGGCCCACCCCTTTGTCTCTCCCTGGGGTCCAGGAGTGGCCCCCTCCTTTGGGGAACTTTTTGCAGGAGCAGTTTACGACACTTTCACATCTCTGTTTCCTAGGCTGAAGGATTTGCCATTGTTCATTCTCTTTCTGTATTCAAGAGTCTGGCCTAACCCACAATTATCATCTACTAGTGAATTTCTGCTGAGAGGATTTCCCTCCCCTTGGGAGAAACCTGTTTTTCCACTTCTGGCAGCTCAGCCAGGCTAATTTATTCTTAACTTCTTAAATCCAGGAAAAAACAAATTTGTTGCATCAAACATAAATGCATTACTTTCTTAGCTTTAAATCTGTGGGATCAAAAACACAAGTGAGATCTGTATTCCTTTTAGCAACAATCCTTTTATGTTTGCTAATCCGGCAGACTTTTAGTTTAGATACTTTGAAGTTTCATCAGGAGCTCATCTGGCAGAGCTGTCATTCACAGGTAGCCCAGTGTACTGCACACAGATTTTGGCAGGGGCTGTCCGTTTACAGACAATCCAGTTTGTCTGAGGAAATGTTTTGCTCTTTACACTTTAGGACTCTGTATATTCGCCATGCTTCATTAGATTACATGAATTTTAGCGCCAAGCAAGATTTTGTATTTTGAGAAGTGTTGTGTTATAGGCATTTTGGAGTTTTTAGCAACAAAGCCAATGCCATTTATAGGCACATTTTGGAGTTTCATTTGCAAAGCGCTGCTTCTCTCTCTGCACTCTGTTTGCTGGTCATGGAGCCCACTGGCACGTTTTCTGCAGTGTGTGCTCTATCCCACCACACATGCACAGTGGGTGGCAGGTTGTGCATCCCTCTTTTTGTGCGTTTAAACACGCAGTTTTGGAGGTTTTTGGCACACGCAAGTGTTTTGCCGCCATTGTTGCTGTTTCTTGCACCATAACTATCAGAGTGATGCTGCATAAGATAGCGGAGTGGGTCAATACATCCCACAGGACGCCCCATAGTATAGGGAAGGTTAGACATGTATACTTTTATTTAAATAAAATGTTCAATTCAGCACAGAGCTGCCACCAGCCTGTACCCTGCTTTGTGGACCACACATAGGTGCCCAAATCCATACACTAAGGGCACAGGGTTGTACCCCCACCCATGGGTGCCATAAGGGTATCCCATGGGTCTATCACCAAAATAAAAAGAGAGAGCTGCACCTCCAGGAGTCCCACATGAACTCCTGCACAGAAAACACGACAGAACACACGATAAAAGGCAGTAAAGGATAAGGATACAGAGGTATTGTCCCTCCGATGCATTTCCAGCATCACAGTGCAGACTTGAACTTCCCTGGTGCAGGAAGGAAAGAACCAGAAGACAGGCCTTTAACCCAAGATTCTGGCACCTCCTCCCCGTCAACATCAGAGTCGCCCCCTCGCTTATGCAGTTCAGGAAGGAGCTCAAGACCAACCTCTTCAAGCAATGGCTCCTCCCTAACACCTTGGTCCACACACCCTCCACTCCCCAACGTACCCTTGACTAGGTGACCTTCTCCCCACTGTTCCTCCCCGGGTTGCTTGTTGGTTCCTTGCTGCACGATGCCGGCCCTCCCCTTCCCCTGTTAGCTCCCGTTCCCTTGTTTCTCTGCTTCCCTCATCACCTCCTTCCACCCTCTGACTTGTAAAGTGCTCTGTTGCCTCTTGGAGCTCGGTCCGCACACCCTCCACTCCACACCATACCCGAGACTGGGTGAACTTCTCCCCACTGTTTCCTCCCCTGGTTGCTCATAGATCCTTTGCTGCCACGATGCCGGCCCTCCCCTTCCCCTGTTAGCTCCTGTTCCCTTGTTTCTCTGCTTTCCTTATCACCTCCTTCCCCCCCTGACTTGTAAAGTGCTCTGTTGCCTCCTGGAGCTAGGTCCACACACCCTCCACTCCCCACTGTACCCGAGACTGGGTGACCTTCTCCCCACGGTTTCCTCCCCTAGTTGCTTGTAGATCCTTTGCTGCCACGATGCCGGCCCTCTCCTTCCCCTGTTAGCTCCCTTTCCCTTGTTTCTCTGCTTCCCTCATCACCTCCTTCCACTCTTTTACTTGTAAAGTGCTCTGTTGCCTCCTGAAGCTAGGCCCGCACACCCTGCACTCCCCACCGTACCTGAGACTAGGTGACCTTCTCCCGACTGTTTCTTCCCCTGGTTGCGTGTAGGTCCCTTGCTGCCACAATGCCGGCCCTCCCCTTCCCCTGTTAGCTCCCGTTCCCTTGTTTCTATGCTTCCCTCGTCACGTCCTTCCACCCTCTGACTGGTAATGTGCTCTGTTGGCTCCTGGAGCTAGGTCCACACACCCTCCACTCCCCACCGTACCCGAGAATAGGTGACCTTCTCCCCACGGTTTCCTCCCCTGGTTGCTCGTTGATCCCTTGCTGCCATGATGCCAGCCCTCCCCTTCCCCTGTTAGCTCCCGTTCCCTTATATCTCTGCTTCACTCATCACCTCCTTCCACCCTCTGAATTGTAAAGTGCTCTGTTGCCTCCTGGAGTTAGGTCCACACATCCTCCTCCACTCCCCACCTACCCGAAACTGGGAGACCTTCTCCCCACTGTTTCTTCCCCTAGTTGCTCATAGATCCCTTGCTGCCACATTGCCGGCCCTCCCTTTCCCCTGTTAGCTCCCGTTCCCTTGTTTCCATGCTTCCCTCATCACCTCCTTCCACCCTCTAACTTGTAAAGTGCTCTGTTGCCTCCTGGAGCTAGGTCTGCACACCCTCCACTCCCCACCGTACCTGAGACTGGCTGACCTTCTCCACAATGTTTCCTCCCCTGGTTGCTCGTAGATCCCTTGCTGCCACGATGCCGGCCCTCCCCTTCCCCTGTTAGCTCCCGTTCCCTTGTTTCTCTGCTTCCCTCATCACCTCCTTCCACCCTCTGACTTGTAACGTGCTCTCTTGCCTCCTGGAGCTTGGTCCACACATCCTACACTCCCCACCGTACCCGAGACTAGGTGACCTTCTCCCCACGGTTTCCTCGTCTGATTGCTCGTTGATCCCATGCTGCCACGATGCCAGCCCTCCCCTTCCCCTGTTAGCTCCCGTTCCCTTGTTTCTCTGCTTCCCTCATCACCTCCTTCCACCCTCTGACTTGTAAAGTGCTCTGTTGCCTCCTGGAGCTAGGTCCATACACCCTCCACTCCCCACCGTACCCAAGACTAGGTGACCTTCTCCCCACTGTTTCCTCCCCGGGTTGCTTGTTGGTTCTTTGCTGCCACGATGCCGGCCCTCCCCTTCCCCTGTTAGCTCCCATTCCCTTGTTTCTCTGCTTCACTCATCACCTCCTTCCACCCTCTGACTTTTAAAGTGCTCTGTTGCCTCCTGGAGCTAGGTCCGCACACCCTCCACTCCCCACCATTCCCGAGACTGGGTAACCTTCTCCCAACGGCTTCCTCCCCTGGTTGCTCATAGATCCTTTGCTGTCACGATGCTGGCCCTCCCCTTCCCCTGTTAGCTCCTGTTCCCTTGTTTATCTGCGTCCCTCATCACCTCCTTGCACCCTCTGACTTTTAAAGTGCTCTTTTGCCTCCTGGAGCCAGGTTCTCACATCCTCCACTCCCCACCATACCCGAGACTAGGTGACCTTCTCCCCACTGTTTCCTCCCTGGGTTGCTTGTTGGTCCCTTGCTGCCACGATGCCAGCCCTCCCCTTCCCCTGTTAGCTCCCGTTCCCTTGTTTCTATGCTTCCCTCATCACCTCATTCCACCCTCTGACTTGTAAAGTGCTCTGTTGCCTCCTGGAATTAGGTCCACACATCCTCCATTCCCCACCTACCCGAGACTGGGAGACCTTCTCCCCACTGTTTCTTCCCCTAGTTGCTCATAGATCCCTTGCTGCCACAATGCCGGCCCTCCCCTTCCCCTGTTAGCTCCTGTTCCCTTGTTTCTATGCTTCCCTCATCACCTCATTCCACCCTCTGACTTGTAAAGTGCTCTGTTGCCTCCTGGAGCTAGGTCTGCACACCATCCACCCCCCACCGTGCCTGAGACTGGCTGACCTTCTCCACAATGTTTCCTCCCCTGGTTGCTCGTAGATCCCTTGCTGCCACGATGCCGGCCCTCCCCTTCCCCTGTTAGTTCCTGTCCCCTTGTTTCTCTGCTTCCCTCATCACCTCCTTCCACCCCCTGACTTGTAACGTGCTCTCTTGCCTCCTTGAGCTTGGTCCACACATCCTACACTCCCCACCGTACCCGAGACTAGGTGACCTTTTCCCCACGGTTTCCTCCCCTGGTTGCTCGTTGATCCCTTGCTGCCACGATGCCGGCCCTCCCCTTCCCCTGTAAGCTTCCGTTCCCTTGTTTCTCTGCTTTCCTCATCACCTCCTTCCACCCTCTGACTTGTAAAGTGCTCTGTTGCCTCCTGGAGCTAGGTCCACACACCCTCCGCTCCCCACCGTTCCCGAGACTAGGTGACCTAGTCCCCACGCTTTCCTCCCCTGGTTGCTTGTTGATCCCTTGCTGCCACGATGCCGGCCCTCCCCTTCCCCTGTAAGCTCCCGTTCCCTTGTTTCTCTGCTTTCCTCATCACCTCCTTCCACCCTTTGACTTGTAAAGTGCTCTCTTGTCTCCTGGAGCTAGGTCCACACACCCTCCACTCCCCACTGTACCCGAGACCAGGTGACCTTCTCCCCACTGTTTCCTCCCCGGGTTGCTCGTTGGTCCCTTGCTGCCACGATGCCGGCCCTCCCTTTCCCCTGTTAGCTCCGGTTCCCTTGTTTCTATGCTTCCCTCATCACCTCCTTCCACCCTCTCACTTGTAAAGTGCTCTGTTGCCTCCTGGAGCTAGGCCCACACACCCTCGACTCCCCACCGTACCTGAGACTGGGTGACCTTCTCCCCACGGTTTCCTCCCCTGGTTGCTCGTAGATCCTTTGCTGCCATGATGCTGGCCCTCCCCTTCCCCTGTTAGCTCCTGATCCTTTGTTTCTCTGCTTCCCTCATCACCTCCTTCCACCCTCTGAATTGTAACATGCTCTCTTGCCTCCTGGAGCTAGGTCCACACATCCTCTACTCCCCACCGTACCCGAGACTAGGTGACCTTCTCCCCACGGTTTTCTCCTCTGGTTGCTCGTTGATCCCGTGCTGCCAAGATGCCAGCCCTCTTCTTCCCCTGTTAGCTCCCGTTCCCTTGTTTCTATGCTTCCCTCATCACCTCCTTCCACCCTCTGACTTGTAAAGTGCTCTGTTGCCTCCTGGAGCTAGGTCTGCACACCCTCCACTCCCCACCGTACCCGAGACTGGCTGACCTTCTCCACACTGTTTCCTCCCCTGGTTGCTCGTAGATCCCTTGCTGCCACGATGCCGGCCCTCCTCTTCCCCTGTTAGCTCCTGTTCCCTTGTTTCTCTGCTTCCCTCATCACCTCCTTCCACCCTCTGACTTGTAAAGTGCTCTCTCGCCTCCTGGAGCTAGGTCCACACACCCTCCACTCCCCACCGTACCCGAGACTGGGTGACCTCCTCCCCACGGTTTCCTCCTATGGTTGCTTGTTGCTCCCTTGCTGCCACGATGCTGGCCCTCCCCTTCCCATGTTAGCTACCGTTCCCTTGTTTCTCTGCTTCCATCAACACATCCTTCCACCCTCTGACTTATAAACTGCTCTGTTGCCTTCTGGAGCTAGTTCCGCACACCCTCCATTCCCCACCATACCTGAGACTGGGTGACCTTCTCCCTACGGTTTCCTCCCCTGTATGCTCGTAGATCCTTTGTTGTCACGGTGCTGGCCATCCCCTTGCCCTGTTAGCTCCTGTTCCCTTGTTTCTCTGCGTCCCTCATCACCTCCTTGCACCCTCTGACTTGTAAAGTGCTCTCTTCCTCCTGGAGCTAGGTCCACACCCCCTCACTCCCCACTGTACCCGAGACTAGGTGATCTTCTCCCCACGGTTTCCTCCCCTGGTTGCTCGTAGATCCTTTGCTGTCACGATGCTGGCCCTCCTCTTCCCCTGTTAGCTCCCCTTCCCCTGTTTCTCTGCTTCCCTCATCCCGTCCTTCCACCCTCTGACTTGTAAAGTGCTCTGTTGCCTCCTGGAGCTAGGTCTGCACACCATCCACTCCCCATCGTACCCGAGACTGGGTGATCTTCCACCCACGGTTTCGTCCCCTGGTTGCTCGTAGATCCTTTGCTTTCATGATGCTGGCCCTGCACTTCCCCTGTTAGCTCCCGTACCCTTGTTTCTCTGCTTCCCTCATTCTCCTGGCATTCCTCTTCCCCTGTTCTCCCTTGTTTCTCTGTTTCCCTCATCACGTCCTTCCACCCTCTGACTTGTAAAGTGCTCTGTTGCCTCCTGGAGCTAGGTCCACACACCCTCCACTCCCCAGTGTACCCGGGACTAGGTGACCTTCTACCCACTGTTTCCTCCGTGGTTGCTCGTAGATCCTTTGCTGTCACAATGCCAGCCCTCCCCTTCCCCTGTTAGCTCCAGTTCCCTTGTTTCTCTGCTTTCCTCATCACCTCCTTCCACCCTCTGACTTGTAAAGTACTCTGTTGCCTCCTGGAGCTAGGTCCACACACCCTCCACTCCGTACCCGAGACTGGGTGACCTTCCACCCACGGTTTCTTCCCCTGGTTGCTCGAAGATCCTTTGCTGTCATGATACTGGCACCCCACCTCCCCTGTTAGCTCCCGTTCACTTGTATCTCTGCTTCCCTCATCTTCCCGGCCCTCCTCTTCCCCTGTTCCCCCTTGTTTCTCTGTTTCCCTCATCACATTCTTCCACCTTCTGACTTGTAAAGTGCTCTGTTGCCTCCTGAAGCTAGGCCCACACACCCTCCACTCCCCACCATACCCGAGACTAGGTGACCTTCTCCCCACGGTTTCCTCCCTTGGGAGCATGTAGATCCCTTGCTGCCACGATGCTGGCCCTCCCCTTCCCCTGTTAGCTCCCGTTCCCTTGTTTCTCTGCTTCCCTCATCACCTCCTTCCACCATCTGACTTGTAAAGTTCTTTGTTGCCTCCTGGAGCTAGGTCCACACACCCTCCACTCCCCACCGTACCCAAGACTGGATGACCTTCTCCCCACTGTTTCCTCCCTTGGTTGCTTGTTGATCCCTTGCTGCCACGATGTCGGCCCTCCCCTTCCCCTGTTAGCTCCCGTTCCCTTGTTTCTCTGCTTCCCTCATCACCTCCTTCCACCCTCTGACTTGTAAAGTGCTCTCTTGCCTCCTGGAGCTAGGTCCACACACCCTCCACTCCCCACCGTACCGGACACTGGGTGACCTTCCCGCCCCATGGTTTCCTCCCTGGTTGCTCGTTGATCCTTTGCTGCCACAATGCCGGCCCTCCCCTTCCCCTGTTAGCTCCCGTTCCCTTGTTTCTCTGCTTCCCTCATCACCTCCTTCCACCATCTGACTTGTAAAGTGCTCTGTTGCCTCCTGGAGCTAGGTCCACGCACCCTCCACTCCCCACCGTACCCGAGACTGGGTGACCTTCCACCCACGGTTTCTTCCCCTGGTTGCTCGTAGATCCTTTGCTGTCATGATACTGGCACCCCACTTCCCCTGTTAGCTCCTGTTCACTTGTATCTCTGCTTCCCTCATCTTCCCGGCCCTCCTCTTCCCCTGTTCCCCCTTGTTTCTCTGTTTCCCTCATCACGTTCTTCCACCTTCTGACTTGTAAAGTGCTCTGTTGCCTCCTGAAGCTAGGCCCACACACCCTCCACTCCCCACCGTACCTGAGACTGGCTGACCTTCTCCACAATGTTTCCTCCCCTGGTTGCTCGTAGATCCCTTGCTGCCACGATGCCGGCCCTCCCCTTCCCCTGTTAGCTCCCATTCCCTTTTTTCTCTGCTTCCCTCATCACCTCCTTCACCATCTGACTTGTAAAGTGCTTTGTTGCCTCCTGGAGCTAGGTCCACACACCCTCCACTCCCCACCGTACCCAAGACTGGGTGACCTTCTCCCCACTGTTTCCTCCCCTGGTTGCTTGTTGATCCCTTGCTGCCATGATGCCGGCCCTCCCCTTCCCCTGTTAGCTCCCGTTCCCATGTTTCTCTGCTTCCCTCATCACCTCCTTCCACCCTCTGACTTGTAAAGTGCTCTCTTGCCTCCTGGAGCTAGGTCCACACACCCTCCACTCCCCACCGTACCGGACACTGGGTGACCTTCCCCCCCATGGTTTCCTCCCCTGGTTGCTCGTTGATCCTTTGCTGCCACAATGCCGGCCCTCCTCTTCCCCTGTTAGCTCCCGTTCCCTTGTTTCTCTGCTTCCCTCATCACCTCCTTCCACCCTCTGACTTGTAAAGTGCTCTGTTGCCTCCTGGAGCTAGGTCCACGCACCCTCCACTCCCCACCGTACCCGAGACTGGGTGACCTCCTCTCCACGGTTTCCTCCTCTGGTTGCTTGTTGCTCCCTTGCTGCCACAATGCTGGCCCTCCCCTTCCCATGTTAGCTACCGTTCCCTTGTTTCTCGGCTTCCATCAACACATCCTTCCACCTTCTGACTTATAAAGTGCTCTGTTGCCTTCTGGAGCTAGTTCCGCACACCCTCTACTCCCCACCATACCTGAGACTGGGTGACCTTCTCCCTACGGTTTCCTCCCCTGTATGCTTGTAGATCCTTTGTTGTCACGGTGCTGGCCCTCCCCTTGCCCTGTTAGCTCCTGTTCCCTTGTTTCTCTGCTTCCATCAACACATCTTTCCACCCTCTGATTTATAAAGTGCTCTGTTGCCTTCTGGAGCTAGTTCCACACCCCCTCCACTCCCCACCGTACCCGAGACTAGGTGATCTTCTCCCCACGGTTTCCTCCCCTGGTTGCTCGTTGATCCCTTGCTGCCATGATGCCAGCCCTCCCCTTCCCCTGTTAGCTCCCGTTCCCTTATATCTCTGCTTCACTCATCACCTCCTTCCACCCTCTGAATTGTAAAGTGCTCTGTTGCCTCCCGGAGTTAGGTCCACACATCCTCCACTCCCCACCTACCCGAAACTGGGAGACCTTCTCCCCACTGTTTCTTCCCCTAGTTGCTCATAGATCCCTTGCTGCCACATTGCCAGCCCTCCCTTTCCCCTGTTAGCTCCCGTTCCCTTGTTTCTATGCTTCCCTCATCACCTCCTTCCACCCTCTAACTTGTAAAGTGCTCTGTTGCCTCCTGGAGCTAGGTCTGCACACCCTCCACTCCCCACCGTACCTGAGACTGGCTGACCTTCTCCACAATGTTTCCTTCCCTGGTTGCTCGTAGATCCCTTGCTGCCATGATGCCGGCCCTTCCCTTCCCCTGTTAGCTCCCGTTCCCTTGTTTCTCTGCTTCCCTCATCACCTCCTTCCGCCCTCTGACTTGTAACGTGCTCTCTTGCCTCCTGGAGCTTGGTCCACACATCCTACACTCCCCACCGTACCCGAGACTAGGTGACCTTCTCGCCACGGTTTCCTCCTCTGGTTGCTCGTTGATCCCGTGCTGCCACGATGCCAGCCCTCCCCT
Source organism: Ambystoma mexicanum (assembly GCF_040938575.1). Taxonomy (NCBI): domain Eukaryota; kingdom Metazoa; phylum Chordata; class Amphibia; order Caudata; family Ambystomatidae; genus Ambystoma; species Ambystoma mexicanum. The sequence goes on along the minus strand of NC_090933.1, from coordinate 1,338,800,130 downwards.
ACCCCTGTTAGCTCCCGTTCCCTTGTTTCTCTGCTTCCCTCATCACCTCCTTCCACCCTCTGACTTGTAAAGTGCTCTGTTGCCTTCTGGAGCTAGGTCCATACACCCTCCACTCCCCACCATACCCAAGACTAGGTGACCTTCTCCCCACTGTTTCCTCCCCGGGTTGCTTGTTGGTTCCTTGCTGCCACGATGCCGGCCCTCCCCTTCCCCTGCTAGCTCCCATTCCCTTGTTTCTCTGCTTCACTCATCACCTCCTTCCACCCTCTGACTTTTAAAGTGCTCTGTTGCCTCCTGGAGCTAGGTCCGCACACCCTCCACTCCCCACCATACCCGAGACTGGGTAACCTTCTCCCAACGGCTTCCTCCCCTGGTTGCTCATAGATCCTTTGCTGTCACGATGCTGGCCCTCCCCTTCCCCTGTTAGCTCCTGTTCCCTTGTTTATCTGCGTCCCTCATCACCTCCTTGCACCCTCTGACTTGTAAAGTGCTCTTTTGCCTCCTGGAGCTAGGTTCTCACATCCTCCACTCCCCACCATACCCGAGACTAGGTGACCTTCCCCCCACTGTTTCCTCCCCGGGTTGCTTGTTGGTCCCTTGCTGCCACGATGCCGGCCCTCCCCTTCCCCTGTTAGCTCCCGTTCCCTTGTTTCTCTGCTTTCCTCATCACCTCCTTCCACCCTCTGACTTGTAAAGTGCTCTGTTGCCTCCTGGAGCTACGTCCACACACCCTCCACTCCCCACTGTACCCGAGACTGGGTGACCTTCTCCCCACGGTTTCCTCCCCTAGTTGCTTGTAGATCCCTTGCTGCCACGATGCCAGCCCTCCCCTTCCCCTGTTAGCTCGCTTTCCCTTGTTTCTATGCTTCCCTCATCACCTCATTCCACCCTCTTACTTGTAAAGTGCTCTGTTGCCTCCTGGAATTAGGTCCACACATCCTCCACTCCCCACCTACCCGAGACTGGGAGACCTTCTCCCCACTGTTTCTTCCCCTAGTTGCACATAGATCCCTTGCTGCCACAATGCCGACCCTCCCTTTCCCCTGTTAGCTCCTGTTCCCTTGTTTCTATGCTTCCCTCATCACCTCATTCCACCCTCTGACTTGTAAAGTGCTCTGTTGCCTCCTGGAGCTAGGTCTGCACACCCTCCACCCCCCACCGTGCCTGAGATTGGCTGACCTTCTCCACATTGTTTCCTCCCCTGGTTGCTAGTAGATCCCTTGCTGCCACGATGCCGGCCCTCCCCTTCCCCTGTTAGCTCCTGTCCCCTTGTTTCTCTGCTTCCCTCATCACCTCCTTCCACCCCCTGACTTGTAACGTACTCTCTTGCCTCCTGGAGCTTGGTCCACACATCCTGCACTCCCCACCGTACCCGAGACTAGGTGACCTTTTCCCCACGGTTTCCTCCCCTGGTTGCTCGTTGATCCCTTGCTGCCACGATGCCGGCCCTCCCCTTCCCCTGTAAGCTCCCGTTCCCTTGTTTCTCTGCTTTCCTCATCACCTCCTTCCACCCTCTGACTTGTAAAGTGCTCTCTTGCCTCCTGGAGCTAGGTCCACACACCCTCTGCTCCCCACCGTACCCGAGACTAGGTGACCTAGTCCCCACGCTTTCCTCCCCTGGTTGCTTGTTGATCCCTTGCTGCCACGATGCCGGCCCTCAACTTCCCCTGTCAGCTCCCGTTCCCTTGTTTCTCTGCTTTCCTCATCACCTCCTTCCACCCTTTGACTTGTAAAGTGCTGTCTTGCCTCCTGGAGCTAGGTCCACACACCCTCCACTCCCCACTGTACCCGAGACCAGGTGATCTTCTCCCCACTGTTTCCTCCCCGGGTTGCTCGTTGGTCCCTTGCTGCCACGATGCCGGCCATCCCTTTCCCCTGTTAGCCCTGGTTCCCTTGTTTCTATGCTTCCCTCATCACCTCCTTCCACCCTCTGACTTGTAAAGTGCTCTGTTGCCTCCTGGAGCTAGGCCCACACACCCTCGACTCACCACCGTACCTGAGACTGGGTGACCTTCTGCCCACGGTTTCCTCCCCTGGTTGCTCGTAGATCCTTTGCTGCCATGATGCTGGCCCTCCCCTTCCCCTGTTAGCTCCTGATCCTTTGTTTCTCTGCTTCCCTCATCACCTCCTTCCACCCTCTGACTTGTAACGTGCTCTCTTGCCTCCTGGAGCTAGGTCCACACATCCTCCACTCCCCACCGTACCCGAGACTAGGTGACCTTCTCCCCACGGTTTTCTCCTCTGGTTGCTCGTAGATCCCTTGCTGCCACGATGCCGGCCCTCCTCTTCCCCAGTTAGCTCCCGTTCCCTTGTTTCTATGCTTCCCTCATCACCTCCTTCCACCCTCTGACTTGTAAAGTGCTCTGTTGCCTCCTGGAGCTAGGTCTGCACACCCTCCACTCCCCACCGTACCCGAGACTGGCTGACCTTCTCCACACTGTTTCCTCCGCTGGTTGCTCGTAGATCCCTTGCTGCCACGATGCCGGCCCTCCTCTTCCCCTGTTAGCTCCCGTTCCCTTGTTTCTCTGCTTCCTTCATCAACTCCTTCCACCCTCTGACTTGTAAAGTGCTCTCTCGCCTCCTGGAGCTAGGTCCACACACCCTCCACTCCCCACCGTACCCGAGACTGGGTGACCTCCTCCCCACGGTTTCCTCCTCTGGTTGCTTGTTGCTCCCTTGCTGCCACGATGCTGGCCCTCCCCTTCCCATGTTAGCTACCGTTCCCTTGTTTCTCTGCTTCCATCAACACATCCTTCCACCCTCTGACTTATAAAGTGCTCTGTTGCCTCCTGGAGCTAGGTCCACACCCCATCCACTCCCCACTGGACCCGAGACTAGGTGATCTTCTCCCCACGGTTTCCTCCCCTGGTTGCTCGTAGATCCTTTGCTGTCACGATGCTGGCCCTCCTCTTCCCCTGTTAGCTCCTGTCCCCTTGTTTCTCTGCTTCCCTCATCACCTCCTTCCACCCCCTGACTTGTAACCTGCTCTCTTGCCTCCTGGAGCTTGGTCCACACATCCTACACTCCCCACCGTACCCGAGACTAGGTGACCTTTTCCCCACGGTTTCCTCCCCTGGTTGCTCGTTGATCCCTTGCTGCCACGATGCCGGCCCTCCCCTTCCCCTGTAAGCTCCCGTTCCCTTGTTTCTCTGCTTTCCTCATCACCTCCTTCCACCCTCTGACTTGTAAAGTGCTCTCTTGCCTCCTGGAGCTAGGTCCACACACCCTCCACTCCCCACTGTACCCGAGACCAGGTGACCTTCTCCCCACTGTTTCCTCCCCGGGTTGCTCGTTGGTCCCTTGCTGCCACGATACCGGCCCTCCCTTTCCCCTGTTAGCTCTGGTTCCCTTGTTTCTATGCTTCCCTCATCACCTCCTTCCACCCTCTGACTTGTAAAGTGATCTGTTGCCTCCTGGAGCTAGGCCCACACACCGTCGACTCACCACCGTACCTGAGACTGGGTGACCTTCTCCCCACGGTTTCCTCCCCTGGTTGCTCGTAGATCCTTTGCTGCCATGATGCTGGCCCTCCCCTTCCCCTGTTAGCTCCTGATCCTTTGTTTCTCTGCTTCCCTCATCACCTCCTTCCACCCTCTGACTTGTAACATGCTCTCTTGCCTCCTGGAGCTAGGTCCACACATCCTCCACTCCCCACCGTACCCGAGACTAGGTGACCTTCTCCCCACGGTTTTCTCCTCTGGTTGCTCGTTGATCCTGTGCTGCCACGATGCCGGCCCTCTTCTTCCCCTGTTAGCTCCTGTTCCCTTGTTTCTATGCTTCCCTCATCACCTCCTTCCACCCTCTGACTTGTAAAGTGCTCTCTCGCCTCCTGGAACTAGGTCCACACACCCTCCACTCCCCACCGTACCCGAGACTGGGTGACCTCCTCCCCACGGTTTCCTCTTCTGGTTGCTTGTTGCTCCCTTGCTGCCACGATGCTGGCCCTCCCCTTCCCATGTTAGCTACCGTTCCCTTGTTTCTCTGCTTCCATCAACACATCCTTCCACCCTCTGACTTATAAAGTGCTCTGTTGCCTCCTGGAGCTAGGTCCACACCCCCTCCACTCCCCACTGTACCCGAGACTAGGTGATCTTCTCCCCACGGTTTCCTCCCCTGGTTGCTCGTAGATCCTTTGCTGTCACGATGCTGGCCCTCCTCTTCCCCTGTTAGCTCCCCTTCCCCTGTTTCTCTGCTTCCCTCATCCCGTCCTTCCACCCTCTGACTGGTAAAGTGCTCTGTTGCCTCCTGGAGCTAGGTTTGCACACCATCCACTCCCCATCGTACCCGAGACTGGGTGACCTTCCACCCACGGTTTCGTCCCCTGGTTGCTCGTAGATCCTTTGCTGTCATGATGCTGGCCCTCCACTTCCCCTGTTAGCTCCCGTTCCCTTGTTTCTCTGCTTCCCTCATTCTCCCGGCACTCCTCTTCCCCTGTTCTCCCTTGTTTCTCTGTTTCCCTCATCACGTCCTTCCACCCTCTGACTTGTAAAGTGCTCTGTTGCCTCCTGGAGCTAGGTCCACACACCCTCCACTCCCCAGTGTACCCGGGACTAGGTGACCTTCTAACCACTGTTTCCTCCGTGGTTGCTCGTAGATCCTTTGCTGTCACAATGCCAGCCCTCCCCTTCCCCTGTTAGCTCCAGTTCCCTTGTTTCTCTGCTTTCCTCATCACCTCCTTCCACCCTCTGACTTGTAAAGTACTCTGTTGCCTCCTGGAGCTAGGTCCACACACCCTCCACTCCGTACCCGAGACTGGATGACCTTCCACCCACGGTTTCTTCCCCTGGTTGCTCGAAGATCCTTTGCTGTCATGATACTGGCACCCCACTTCCCCTGTTAGCTCCTGTTCACTTGTATCTCTGCTTCCCTCATCTTCCCGGCCCTCCTCTTCCCCTGTTCCCCCTTGTTTCTCTGTTTCCCTCATCACGTTCTTCCACCTTCTGACTTGTAAAGTGCTCTGTTGCCTCCTGAAGCTAGGCCCACACACCCTCCACTCCCCACCATACCCGAGACTAGGTGCCCTTCTTCCCACGGTTTCCTCCCCTGGGAGCATGTAGATCCCTTGCTGCCACGATGCTGGCCCTCCCCTTCCCCTGTTAGCTCCCGTTCCCTTGTTTCTCTGCTTCCCTCATCACCTCCTTCCACCATCTGACTCGTAAAGTGCTTTGTTGCCTCCTGGAGCTAGGTCCACACACCCTCCACTCCCCACCGTACCGGACACTGGGTGACCTTCCCCCCCATGGTTTCCTCCCCTGGTTGCTCGTTGATCCTTTGCTGCCACAATGCCGGCCCTCCTCTTCCCCTGTTAGCTCCCGTTCCCTTGTTTCTCTGCTTCCCTCATCACCTCCTTCCACCCTCTGACTTGTAAAGTGCTCTGTTGCCTCCTGGAGCTAGGTCCACGCACCCTCCACTCCCCACTGTACCCGAGACTGGGTGACCTCCTCCCCACGGTTTCCTCCTCTGGTTGCTTGTTGCTCCCTTGCTGCCACGATGCTGGCCCTCCCCTTCCCATGTTAGCTACCGTTCCCTTGTTTCTCTGCTTCCATCAACACATCCTTCCACCCTCTGACTTATAAAGTGCTCTGTTGCCTTCTGGAGCTAGTTCTGCACACCCTCCACTCCCCACCATACCTGAGTCTGGGTGACCTTCTCCCTACGGTTTCCTCCCCTGTATGCTCGTAGATCCTTTGTTGTCACGGTGCTGGCCCTCCCCTTGCCCTGTTAGCTCCTGTTCCCTTGTTTCTCTGCGTCCCTCATCACCTCCTTGCACCCTCTGACTTGTAAAGTGCTCTCTTGCCTCCTGGAGCTAGGTCCACACCCCTTCCACTCCCCACTGTACCCGAGACTAGGTGATCTTCTCCCCACGGTTTCCTCCCCTGGTTGCTCGTAGATCCTTTGCTGTCACGATGCTGGCCCTCCTCTTCCCCTGTTAGCTCCCCTTCCCCTGTTTCTCTGCTTCCCTCATCCCGTCCTTCCACCCTCTGACTTGTAAAGTGCTCTGTTGCCTCCTGGAGCTAGGTCTGCACACCATCCACTCCCCATTGTACCCGAGACTGGGTGACCTTCCACCCACGGTTTCGTCCTCTGGTTGCTCATAGATCCTTTGCTGTCATGATGCTGGCCCTCCACTTCCCCTGTTAGCTCCCGTTCCCTTGTTTCTCTGCTTCCCTCATTCTGCCGGCACTCCTCTTCCCCTGTTCTCCCTTGTTTCTCTGTTTCCCTCATCACGTCCTTCCACCCTCTAACTTGTAAAGTGCTCTGTTGCCTTCTGGAGCTAGGTCCACACACCCTCCACTCCCCAGCGTACCCGGGATTAGGTGACCTTCTCCCCACTGTTTCCTTCGTGGTTGCTCGTAGATCCTTTGCTGTCACAATGCCAGCCCTCCCCTTTCCCCGTTAGCTCCAGTTTCCTTGTTTCTCTGCTTTCCTCATCACCTCCTTCCACCCTCTGACTTGTAAAGTGGTCTGTTGCCTCCTGGAGCTAGGGCCACACACCCTCCACTCCCCACCGTACCCGAGACTGGGTGACCTTCCACCCACGGTTTCTTCCCCTGGTTGCTCGTAGATCCTTTGCTATCATGATACTGGCACCCCACTTCCCCTGTTAGATCCCGTTCACTTGTATCTCTGCTTCCCTCATCTTCCCAGCCCTCCTCTTCCCCTGTTCCCCCTTGTTTCTCTGTTTCCCTCATCACGTTCTTCCATCTTCTGACTTGTAAAGTGCTCTGTTGCCTCCTGAAGCTAGGCCCACACACCCTCCACTCCCCACCATACCGAGACTAGGTGACCTTCTCCCCACGGTTTCCTCCCCTGGGAGCATGTAGATTCCTTGCTGCCACGATGCTGGCCCTCCCCTTTCCCTGTTAGCTCCCGTTCCCTTGTTTCTCTGCTTCCCTCATCACCTCCTTCCACCATCTGACTTGTAAAGTGCTTTGTTGCCTCCTGGAGCTAGGTCCACACACCCTCCACTCCCCACCATACCCAAGACTGGGTGACCTTCTCCCCACTGTTTCCTCCCCTGGTTGCTTGTTGATCCCTTGCTGCCACGATGCTGGCCCTCCCCTTCCCCTGTTAGCTCCCGTTCCCTTGTTTCTCTGCTTCCCTCATCACCTCCTTCCACCCTCTGACTTGTTAAGTGCTCTGTTGCCTCCTGGAGCTAGCTCCACACACCCTCCACTCCACACCGTACCTGAGACTGGGTGACCTTCTCCCCACGGTTTCCTCCTCTAGTTGCTTGTAGATCCCTTGCTGCCACGATGCCGGCCCTCCTCTTGCCCTGTTAGCTCCCGTTCCCTTGTTTCTCTGCTCCCCTCATCAGCTCCTTCCAGCCTCTGACTTGTAAAGTGCTCTGTTGCCTTCTGGAGCTAGTTCCGCACACCCTCCACTCCCCACCGTACCCGAGACTGGGTGACCTTCTCCCTACGGTTTCCTCCCCTGTATGCTCATAGATCCTTTGCTGTCACAATGCTGGCCATCCCCTTCCCCTGTTAGCTCCCGTTCCCTTGTTTCTCTGTGTCCCTCATCACCTCCATGCACCCTCTGACTTGTAAAGTGCTCTCTTGCTTCCTGGAGCTAGGTCCACACCCCCTCCACTCCCCACTCTACCCGAGACTAGGTGACCTTCTCCCCAATGTTTCCTCCCCGGGTTGCTCGTTGGTCCCTTGCTGCCACAATGCCTGCCCTCCCCTTCTCCTGTTAGCTCTGGTTCCCTTGTTGCTATGCTTCACTCATCACCTCCTTCCAACCTCTGACTTGTAAAGCATTCTGTTGCCTCCTGGAGCTAGGCCCACACACCCTCGACTCCCCACCGTATACTGGGTGACCTTCTCCCCACGGTCTCCTCCCCTGGTTGCTCGTAAATCCTTTGCTGTCACGATGCCGGCCGTCCTCTTCCCCTGTTAGCTCCCGTTCCCTTGTGTCTCTGCTTCCCTCATCACCTCCTTCCACCCTCTGACTTGTAAAGTGCTCTCTTGCCTCCTGGAGCTAGGCCCACACACCCTCCACTCCCCACCGTACCCGAGACTGGGTGACCTTCTCCCTACGGTTTTCTCCCCTGGTTGCTCGTAGATCCCTTGCTGTCATGCTGCTGGCTCTCCCCTTCCCCTGTTAGCTCCTGTTCCCTTGTTTCTATGCTTCCCTCATCACCTCCTTCCACCCTCTGACTTGTAAACTGCTATGTTGAATCCTGGAGCTAGGCCCACACACCCTCGACTCCCCACCGTACCCGAGACTGGGTGACCTTCTCCCCACGGTATCCTCTCCTGGTTGCTCGTAGATCCTTTGCTGTCACGATGGTGGCCCTCCTCTTCCCCTGTTAGCTCCCGTTCCCTTGTTTCTCTGCTTCCCTCATCACCTCCTTCCACCCTCTGACTTGTAAAGTGCTCTCTTGCCTCCTGGAGCTAGGTCCACACACCCTCCACTCCCCATCGCACCCGAGGCTGGGTGACCTCTCCCCACTGTTTCCTCCCCTGGTTGCTCGTAGATCCCTTGCTGCCACGAAGCTGGCCCGCCTCTCCCCCTGTTAGCTCCGGTTCCCTTGTTTCTCTGCTTCCCTCATCACCTCCTTCCACCCTCTGACTTGTAAAGTGCACTGTTGCCTCCTGGAGCTAGGTCCACACACCCTCCACTCCCCACCATACCCGAGACTGGGTGACCTTCTCCCCATGGTTTCCTCCTCTGGTTGCTCGTTGATTCCTTGCTGTCACGATGCTGGCCCTCCCCTTCCCCTGTTGTTACCTCCCATTCCCTTGTTTCTATGCTTCCCTCATCTCCTCCTTCCACCCTCTGACTTGTAAAGTGCACTGTTGCCTCCTGGAGCTAGGCCCACACACCCTCCACTCCCCACCGTACCCGAGACTGGGTGGCCTTCCACCCACGGTTTCTTCCCCTGGTTGCTCGTAGATCCTTTGCTGTCATGATACTGGCACCCCACTTCCCCTGTTAGCTCCTGTTCACTTGTATCTCTGCTTCCCTCATCTTCCCGGCCCTCCTCTTCCCCTGTTCCCCCTTGTTTCTCTGTTTCCCTCATCACGTTCTTCCACCTTCTGACTTGTAAAGTGCTCTGTTGCCTCCTGAAGCTAGGCCCACACACCCTCCACTCCCCACCGTACCTGAGACTGGCTGACCTTCTCCACAATGTTTCCTCCCCTGGTTGCTCGTAGATCCCTTGCTGCCACGATGCCGGCCCTCCCCTTCCCCTGTTAGCTCCCATTCCCCTGTTTCTCTGCTTCCCTCATCACCTCCTTCCACCATCTGACTTGTAAAGTGCTTTGTTGCCTCCTGGAGCTAGGTCCACACACCCTCCACTCCCCACCGTACCCAAGACTGGGTGACCTTCTCCCCACTGTTTCCTCCCCTGGTTGCTTGTTGATCCCTTGCTGCCATGATGCCGGCCCTCCCCTTCCCCTGTTAGCTCCCGTTCCCATGTTTCTCTGCTTCCCTCATCACCTCCTTCCACCCTCTGACTTGTAAAGTGCTCTCTTGCCTCCTGGAGCTAGGTCCACACACCCTCCACTCCCCACCGTACCGGACACTGGGTGACCTTCCCCCCCATGGTTTCCTCCCCTGGTTGCTCGTTGATCCTTTGCTGCCACAATGCCGGCCCTCCTCTTCCCCTGTTAGCTCCCGTTCCCTTGTTTCTCTGCTTCCCTCATCACCTCCTTCCACCCTCTGACTTGTAAAGTGCTCTGTTGCCTCCTGGAGCTAGGTCCACGCACCCTCCACTCCCCACCGTACCCGAGACTGGGTGACCTCCTCTCCACGGTTTCCTCCTCTGGTTGCTTGTTGCTCCCTTGCTGCCACAATGCTGGCCCTCCCCTTCCCATGTTAGCTACCGTTCCCTTGTTTCTCTGCTTCCATCAACACATCCTTCCACCTTCTGACTTATAAAGTGCTCTGTTGCCTTCTTGAGCTAGTTCCGCACACCCTCCACTCCCCACCATACCTGAGACTGGGTGACCTTCTCCCTACGGTTTCCTCCCCTGTATGCTTGTAGATCCTTTGTTGTCACGGTGCTGGCCCTCCCCTTGCCCTGTTAGCTCCTGTTCCCTTGTTTCTCTGCTTCCATCAACACATCCTTCCACCCTCTGACTTATAAAGTGCTCTGTTGCCTTCTGGAGCTAGTTCCACACCCCCTCCACTCCCCACCGTACCCGAGACTAGGTGATCTTCTCCCCACGGTTTCCTCCCCTGGTTGCTCGTTGATCCCTTGCTGCCATGATGCCAGCCCTCCCCTTCCCCTGTTAGCTCCCGTTCCCTTATATCTCTGCTTCACTCATCACCTCCTTCCACCCTCTGAATTGTAAAGTGCTCTGTTGCCTCCCGGAGTTAGGTCCACACATCCTCCACTCCCCACCTACCCGAAACTGGGAGACCTTCTCCCCACTGTTTCTTCCCCTAGTTGCTCATAGATCCCTTGCTGCCACATTGCCAGCCCTCCCTTTCCCCTGTTAGCTCCCGTTCCCTTGTTTCTATGCTTCTCTCATCACCTCCTTCCACCCTCTAACTTGTAAAGTGCTCTGTTGCCTCCTGGAGCTAGGTCTGCACACCCTCCACTCCCCACCGTACCTGAGACTGGCTGACCTTCTCCACAATGTTTCCTTCCCTGGTTGCTCGTAGATCCCTTGCTGCCATGATGCCGGCCCTCCCCTTCCCCTGTTAGCTCCCGTTCCCTTGTTTCTCTGCTTCCCTCATCACCTCCTTCCGCCCTCTGACTTGTAACGTGCTCTCTTGCCTCCTGGAGCTTGGTCCACACATCCTACACTCCCCACCGTACCCGAGACTAGGTGACCTTCTCGCCACGGTTTCCTCATCTGGTTGCTCGTTGATCCCGTGCTGCCACGATGCCAGCCCTCCCCTACCCCTGTTAGCTCCCGTTCCCTTGTTTCTCTGCTTCCCTCATCACCTCCTTCCACCCTCTGACTTGTAAAGTGCTCTGTTGCCTTCTGGAGCTAGGTCCATACACCCTCCACTCCCCACCATACCCAAGACTAGGTGACCTTCTCCCCACTGTTTCCTTCCCGGGTTGCTTGTTGGTTCCTTGCTGCCACGATGCCGGCCCTCCCCTTCCCCTGCTAGCTCCCATTCCCTTGTTTCTCTGCTTCACTCACCACCTCCTTCCACCCTCTGACTTTTAAAGTGCTCTGTTGCCTCCTGGAGCTAGGTCCGCACACCCTCCACTCCCCACCATACCCGAGACTGGGTAACCTTCTCCCAACGGCTTCCTCCCCTGGTTGCTCATAGATCCTTTGCTGTCACGATGCTGGCCCTCCCCTTCCCCTGTTAGCTCCTGTTCCCTTGTTTATCTGCGTCCCTCATCACCTCCTTGCACCCTCTGACTTGTAAAGTGCTCTTTTGCCTCCTGGAGCTAGGTTCTCACATCCTCCACTCCCCACCATACCCGAGACTAGGTGACCTTCTCCCCACTGTTTCCTCCCGGGGTTGCTTGTTGGTCCCTTGCTGCCACGATGCCGGCCCTCCCCTTCCCCCGTTAGCTCCCGTTCCCTTGTTTCTCTGCTTTCCTCATCACCTCCTTCCACCCTCTGACTTGTAAAGTGCTCTGTTGCCTCCTGGAGCTACGTCCACACACCCTCCACTCCCCACTGTACCCGAGACTGGGTGACCTTCTCCCCACGGTTTCCTCCCCTAGTTGCTTGTAGATCCCTTGCTGCCACGATGCCAGCCCTCCCCTTCCCCTGTTAGCTCCCTTTCCCTTGTTTCTATGCTTCCCTCATCACCTCATTCCACCCTCTTACTTGTAAAGTGCTCTGTTGCCTCCTGGAATTAGGTCCACACATCCTCCACTCCCCAACTACCCGAGACTGGGAGACCTTCTCCCCACTGTTTTTTCCCCTAGTTGCACATAGATCCCTTGCTGCCACAATGCCGACCCTCCCTTTCCCCTGTTAGCTCCTGTTCCCTTGTTTCTATGCTTCCCTCATCACCTCATTCCACCCTCTGACTTGTAAAGTGCTCTGTTGCCTCCTGGAGCTAGGTCTGCACACCCTCCACCCCCCACCGTGCCTGAGATTGGCTGACCTTCTCCACATTGTTTCCTCCCCTGGTTGCTAGTGGATCCCTTGCTGCCACGATGCCGGCCCTCCCCTTCCCCTGTTAGCTCCTGTCCCCTTGTTTCTCTGCTTCCCTCATCACCTCCTTCCACCCCCTGACTTGTAACGTACTCTCTTGCCTCCTGGAGCTTGGTCCACACATCCTGCACTCCCCACCGTACCCGAGACTAGGTGACCTTTTCCCCACGGTTTCCTCCCCTGGTTGCTCGTTGATCCCTTGCTGCCACGATGCCGGCCCTCCCCTTCCCCTGTAAGCTCCCGTTCCCTTGTTTCTCTGCTTTCCTCATCACCTCCTTCCACCCTCTGACTTGTAAAGTGCTCTCTTGCCTCCTGGAGCTAGGTCCACACACCCTCCGCTCCCCACCGTACCCGAGACTAGGTGACCTAGTCCCCACGCTTTCCTCCCCTGGTTGCTTGTTGATCCCTTGCTGCCACGATGCCGGCCCTCAACTTCCCCTGTCAGCTCCCGTTCCCTTGTTTCTCTGCTTTCCTCATCACCTCCTTCCACCCTTTGACTTGTAAAGTGCTGTCTTGCCTCCTGTAGCTAGGTCCACACACCCTCCACTCCCCACTGTACCCGAGACCAGGTGATCTTCTCCCCACTGTTTCCTCCCCGGGTTGCTCGTTGGTCCCTTGCTGCCACGATGCCGGCCATCCCTTTCCCCTGTTAGCTCTGGTTCCCTTGTTTCTATGCTTCCCTCATCACCTCCTTCCACCCTCTGACTTGTAAAGTGCTCTGTTGCCTCCTGGAGCTAGGCCCACACACCCTCGACTCACCACCGTACCTGAGACTGGGTGACCTTCTGCCCACGGTTTCCTCCCCTGGTTGCTCGTAGATCCTTTGCTGCCATGATGCTGGCCCTCCCCTTCCCCTGTTAGCTCCTGATCCTTTGTTTCTCTGCTTCCCTCATCACCTCCTTCCACCCTCTGACTTGTAACGTGCTCTCTTGCCTCCTGGAGCTAGGTCCACACATCCTCCACTCCCCACCGTACCCGAGACTAGGTGACCTTCTCCCCACGGTTTTCTCCTCTGGTTGCTCGTAGATCCCTTGCTGCCACGATGCCGGCCCTCCTCTTCCCCTGTTAGCTCCCGTTCCCTTGTTTCTATGCTTCCCTCATCACCTCCTTCCACCCTCTGACTTGTAAAGTGCTCTGTTGCCTCCTGGAGCTAGGTCTGCACACCCTCCACTCCCCACCGTACCCGAGACTGGCTGACCTTCTCCACACTGTTTCCTCCGCTGGTTGCTCGTAGATCCCTTGCTGCCACGATGCCGGCCCTCCTCTTCCCCTGTTAGCTCCCGTTCCCTTGTTTCTCTGCTTCCTTCATCAACTCCTTCCACCCTCTGACTTGTAAAGTGCTCTCTCGCCTCCTGGAGCTAGGTCCACACACCCTCCACTCCCCACCGTACCCGAGACTGGGTGACCTCCTCCCCACGGTTTCCTCCTCTGGTTGCTTGTTGCTCCCTTGCTGCCACGATGCTGGCCCTCCCCTTCCCATGTTAGCTACCGTTCCCTTGTTTCTCTGCTTCCATCAACACATCCTTCCACCCTCTGACTTATAAAGTGCTCTGTTGCCTCCTGGAGCTAGGTCCACACCCCATCCACTCCCCACTGGACCCGAGACTAGGTGATCTTCTCCCCACGGTTTCCTCCCCTGGTTGCTCGTAGATCCTTTGCTGTCACGATGCTGGCCCTCCTCTTCCCCTGTTAGCTCCTGTCCCCTTGTTTCTCTGCTTCCCTCATCACCTCCTTCCACCCCCTGACTTGTAACCTGCTCTCTTGCCTCCTGGAGCTTGGTCCACACATCCTACACTCCCCACCGTACCCGAGACTAGGTGACCTTTTCCCCACGGTTTCCTCCCCTGGTTGCTCGTTGATCCCTTGCTGCCACGATGCCGGCCCTCCCCTTCCCCTGTAAGCTCCCGTTCCCTTGTTTCTCTGCTTTCCTCATCACCTCCTTCCACCCTCTGACTTGTAAAGTGCTCTCTTGCCTCCTGGAGCTAGGTCCACACACCCTCCACTCCCCACTGTACCCGAGACCAGGTGACCTTCTCCCCACTGTTTCCTCCCCGGGTTGCTCGTTGGTCCCTTGCTGCCACGATACCGGCCCTCCCTTTCCCCTGTTAGCTCTGGTTCCCTTGTTTCTATGCTTCCCTCATCACCTCCTTCCACCCTCTGACTTGTAAAGTGCTCTGTTGCCTCCTGGAGCTAGGCCCACACACCCTCGACTCACCACCGTACCTGAGACTGGGTGACCTTCTCCCCACGGTTTCCTCCCCTGGTTGCTCGTAGATCCTTTGCTGCCATGATGCTGGCCCTCCCCTTCCCCTGTTAGCTCCTGATCCTTTGTTTCTCTGCTTCCCTCATCACCTCCTTCCACCCTCTGACTTGTAACATGCTCTCTTGCCTCCTGGCGCTAGGTCCACACATCCTCCACTCCCCACCGTACCCGAGACTAGGTGACCTTCTCCCCATGGTTTTCTCCTCTGGTTGCTCGTTGATCCCGTGCTGCCACGATGCCGGCCCTCTTCTTCCCGTTAGCTCCTGTTCCCTTGTTTCTATGCTTCCCTCATCACCTCCTTCCACCCTCTGACTTGTAAAGTGCTCTCTCTCCTGCTGGAACTAGGTCCACACACCCTCCACTCCCCACCGTACCCGAGACTGGGTGACCTCCTCCCCACGGTTTCCTCTTCTGGTTGCTTGTTGCTCCCTTGCTGCCACGATGCTGGCCCTCCCCTTCCCATGTTAGCTACCGTTCCCTTGTTTCTCTGCTTCCATCAACACATCCTTCCACCCTCTGACTTGTAAAGTGCTCTGTTGCCTCCTGGAGCTAGGTTTGCACACCATCCACTCCCCATCGTACCCGAGACTGGGTGACCTTCCACCCACGCTTTCGTCCCCTGGTTGCTCGTAGATCCTTTGCTGTCATGATGCTGGCCCTCCACTTCCCCTGTTAGCTCCCGTTCCCTTGTTTCTCTGCTTCCCTCATTCTCCCGGCACTCCTCTTCCCCTGTTCTCCCTTGTTTCTCTGTTTCCCTCATCACGTCCTTCCACCCTCTGACTTGTAAAGTGCTCTGTTGCCTCCTGGAGCTAGGTCCACACACCCTCCACTCCCCAGTGTACCCGGGACTAGGTGACCTTCTAACCACTGTTTCCTCCGTGGTTGCTCGTAGATCCTTTGCTGTCACAATGCCAGCCCTCCCCTTCCCCTGTTAGCTCCAGTTCCCTTGTTTCTCTGCTTTCCTCATCACCTCCTTCCACCCTCTAACTTGTAAAGTACTCTGTTGCCTCCTGGAGCTAGGTCCACACACCCTCCACTCCGTACCCGAGACTGGGTGACCTTCCACCCACGGTTTCTTCCCCTGGTTGCTCGAAGATCCTTTGCTGTCATGATACTGGCACCCCACTTCCCCTGTTAGCTCCTGTTCACTTGTATCTCTGCTTCCCTCATCTTCCCGGCCCTCCTCTTCCCCAGTTCCCCCGTTTTTCTCTGTTTCCCTCATCACGTTCTTCCACCTTCTGACTTGTAAAGTGCTCTGTTGCCTCCTGAAGCTAGGCCCACACACCCTCCACTCCCCACCATACCCGAGACTAGGTGCCCTTCTTCCCACGGTTTCCTCCCCTGGGAGCATGTAGATCCCTTGCTGCCACGATGCTGGCCCTCCCCTTCCCCTGTTAGCTCCCGTTCCCTTGTTTCTCTGCTTCCCTCATCACCTCCTTCCACCATCTGACTCGTAAAGTGCTTTGTTGCCTCCTGGAGCTAGGTCCACACACCCTCCACTCCCCACCGTACCGGACACTGGGTGACCTTTCCCCCCCATGGTTTCCTCCCCTGGTTGCTCGTTGATCCTTTGCTGCCACAATGCCGGCCCTCCTCTTCCCCTGTTAGCTCCCGTTCCCTTGTTTCTCTGCTTCCCTCATCACCTCCTTCCACCCTCTGACTTGTAAAGTGCTCTGTTGCCTCCTGGAGCTAGGTCCACGCACCCTCCACTCCCCACTGTACCCGAGACTGGGTGACCTCCTCCCCACGGTTTCCTCCTCTGGTTGCTTGTTGCTCCCTTGCTGCCACGATGCTGGCCCTCCCCTTCCCATGTTAGCTACCGTTCCCTTGTTTCTCTGCTTCCATCAACATATCCTTCCACCCTCTGACTTATAAAGTGCTCTGTTGCCTTCTGGAGCTAGTTCTGCACACCCTCCACTCCCCACCATACCTGAGTCTGGGTGACCTTCTCCCTACGGTTTCCTCCCCTGTATGCTCGTAGATCCTTTGTTGTCACGGTGCTGGCCCTCCCCTTGCCCTGTTAGCTCCTGTTCCCTTGTTTCTCTGCGTCCCTCATCACCTCCTTGCACCCTCTGACTTGTAAAGTGCTCTCTTGCCTCCTGGAGCTAGGTCCACACCCCTTCCACTCCCCACTGTACCCGAGACTAGGTGATCTTCTCCCCACGGTTTCCTCCCCTGGTTGCTCGTAGATCCTTTGCTGTCACGATGCTGGCCCTCCTCTTCCCCTGTTAGCTCCCCTTCCCCTGTTTCTCTGCTTCCCTCATCCCGTCCTTCCACCCTCTGACTTGTAAAGTGCTCTGTTGCCTCCTGGAGCTAGGTCTGCACACCATCCACTCCCCATTGTACCCGAGACTGGGTGACCTTCCACCCACGGTTTCGTCCTCTGGTTGCTCATAGATCCTTTGCTGTCATGATGCTGGCCCTCCACTTCCCCTGTTAGCTCCCGTTCCCTTGTTTCTCTGCTTCCCTCATTCTGCCGGCACTCCTCTTCCCCTGTTCTCCCTTGTTTCTCTGTTTCCCTCATCACGTCCTTCCACCCTCTAACTTGTAAAGTGCTCTGTAGCCTCCTGGAGCTAGGTCCACACATCCTCCACTCCCCAGCGTACCCGGGATTAGGTGACCTTCTCCCCACTGTTTCCTTCGTGGTTGCTCGTAGATCCTTTGCTGTCACAATGCCAGCCCTCCCCTTTCCCCGTTAGCTCCAGTTTCCTTGTTTCTCTGCTTTCCTCATCACCTCCTTCCACCCTCTGACTTGTAAAGTGGTCTGTTGCCTCCTGGAGCTAGGTCCACACACCCTCCACTCCCCACCGTACCCGAGACTGGGTGACCTTCCACCCACGGTTTCTTCCCCTGGTTGCTCGTAGATCCTTTGCTATCATGATACTGGCACCCCACTTCCCCTGTTAGATCCCGTTCACTTGTATCTCTGCTTCCCTCATCTTCCCAGCCCTCCTCTTCCCCTGTTCCCCCTTGTTTCTCTGTTTCCCTCATCACGTTCTTCCATCTTCTGACTTGTAAAGTGCTCTGTTGCCTCCTGAAGCTAGGCCCACACACCCTCCACTCCCCACCATACCGAGACTAGGTGACCTTCTCCCCACGGTTTCCTCCCCTGGGAGCATGTAGATCCCTTGCTGCCACGATGCTGGCCCTCCCCTTCCCCTGTTAGCTCCCGTTCCCTTGTTTCTCTGCTTCCCTCATCACCTCCTTCCACCATCTGACTTGTAAAGTGCTTTGTTGCCTCCTGGAGCTAGGTCCACACACCCTCCACTCCCCACCATACCCAAGACTGGGTGACCTTCTCCCCACTGTTTCCTCCCCTGGTTGCTTGTTGATCCCTTGCTGCCACGATGCTGGCCCTCCCCTTCCCCTGTTAGCTCCCGTTCCCTTGTTTCTCTGCTTCCCTCATCACCTCCTTCCACCCTCTGACTTGTAAAGTGCTCTGTTGCCTCCTGGAGCTAGGTCCACACACCCTCCACTCCACACCGTACCTGAGACTGGGTGACCTTCTCCCCACGGTTTCCTCCTCTAGTTGCTTGTAGATCCCTTGCTGCCACGATGCCGGCCCTCCTCTTGCCCTGTTAGCTCCCGTTCCCTTGTTTCTCTGCTCCCCTCATCAGCTCCTTCCAGCCTCTGACTTGTAAAGTGCTCTGTTGCCTTCTGGAGCTAGTTCCGCACACCCTCCACTCCCCACCGTACCCGAGACTGGGTGACCTTCTCCCTACGGTTTCCTCCCCTGTATGCTCATAGATCCTTTGCTGTCACAATGCTGGCCGTCCCCTTCCCCTGTTAGCTCCCGTTCCCTTGTTTCTCTGTGTCCCTCATCACCTCCATGCACCCTCTGACTTGTAAAGTGCTCTCTTGCTTCCTGGAGCTAGGTCCACACCCCCTCCACTCCCCACTCTACCCGAGACTAGGTGACCTTCTCCCCAATGTTTCCTCCCCGGGTTGCTCGTTGGTCCCTTGCTGCCACAATGCCTGCCCTCCCCTTCTCCTGTTAGCTCTGGTTCCCTTGTTTCTATGCTTCCCTCATCACCTCCTTGCACCCTCTGACTTGTAAAGTGCTCTCTTGCCTCCTGGAGCTAGGTCCACACCCCTTCCACTCCCCACTGTACCCGAGACTAGGTGATCTTCTCCCCACGGTTTCCTCCCCTGGTTGCTCGTAGATCCTTTGCTGTCACGATGCTGGCCCTCCTCTTCCCCTGTTAGCTCCCCTTCCCCTGTTTCTCTGCTTCCCTCATCCCGTCCTTCCACCCTCTGACTTGTAAAGTGCTCTGTTGCCTCCTGGAGCTAGGTCTGCACACCATCCACTCCCCATTGTACCCGAGACTGGGTGACCTTCCACCCACGGTTTCGTCCTCTGGTTGCTCATAGATCCTTTGCTGTCATGATGCTGGCCCTCCACTTCCCCTGTTAGCTCCCGTTCCCTTGTTTCTCTGCTTCCCTCATTCTGCCGGCACTCCTCTTCCCCTGTTCTCCCTTGTTTCTCTGTTTCCCTCATCACGTCCTTCCACCCTCTAACTTGTAAAGTGCTCTGTAGCCTCCTGGAGCTAGGTCCACACATCCTCCACTCCCCAGCGTACCTGGGATTAGGTGACCTTCTCCCCACTGTTTCCTTCGTGGTTGCTCGTAGATCCTTTGCTGTCACAATGCCAGCCCTCCCCTTTCCCCGTTAGCTCCAGTTTCCTTGTTTCTCTGCTTTCCTCATCACCTCCTTCCACCCTCTGACTTGTAAAGTGGTCTGTTGCCTCCTGGAGCTAGGTCCACACACCCTCCACTCCCCACCGTACCCGAGACTGGGTGACCTTCCACCCACGGTTTCTTCCCCTGGTTGCTCGTAGATCCTTTGCTATCATGATACTGGCACCCCACTTCCCCTGTTAGATCCCGTTCACTTGTATCTCTGCTTCCCTCATCTTCCCAGCCCTCCTCTTCCCCTGTTCCCCCTTGTTTCTCTGTTTCCCTCATCACGTTCTTCCATCTTCTGACTTGTAAAGTGCTCTGTTGCCTCCTGAAGCTAGGCCCACACACCCTCCACTCCCCACCATACCGAGACTAGGTGACCTTCTCCCCACGGTTTCCTCCCCTGGGAGCATGTAGATCCCTTGCTGCCACGATGCTGGCCCTCCCCTTCCCCTGTTAGCTCCCGTTCCCTTGTTTCTCTGCTTCCCTCATCACCTCCTTCCACCATCTGACTTGTAAAGTGCTTTGTTGCCTCCTGGAGCTAGGTCCACACACCCTCCACTCCCCACCATACCCAAGACTGGGTGACCTTCTCCCCACTGTTTCCTCCCCTGGTTGCTTGTTGATCCCTTGCTGCCACGATGCTGGCCCTCCCCTTCCCCTGTTAGCTCCCGTTCCCTTGTTTCTCTGCTTCCCTCATCACCTCCTTCCACCCTCTGACTTGTAAAGTGCTCTGTTGCCTCCTGGAGCTAGGTCCACACACCCTCCACTCCACACCGTACCTGAGACTGGGTGACCTTCTCCCCACGGTTTCCTCCTCTAGTTGCTTGTAGATCCCTTGCTGCCACGATGCCGGCCCTCCTCTTGCCCTGTTAGCTCCCGTTCCCTTGTTTCTCTGCTCCCCTCATCAGCTCCTTCCAGCCTCTGACTTGTAAAGTGCTCTGTTGCCTTCTGGAGCTAGTTCCGCACACCCTCCACTCCCCACCGTACCCGAGACTGGGTGACCTTCTCCCTACGGTTTCCTCCCCTGTATGCTCATAGATCCTTTGCTGTCACAATGCTGGCCGTCCCCTTCCCCTGTTAGCTCCCGTTCCCTTGTTTCTCTGTGTCCCTCATCACCTCCATGCACCCTCTGACTTGTAAAGTGCTCTCTTGCTTCCTGGAGCTAGGTCCACACCCCCTCCACTCCCCACTCTACCCGAGACTAGGTGACCTTCTCCCCAATGTTTCCTCCCCGGGTTGCTCGTTGGTCCCTTGCTGCCACAATGCCTGCCCTCCCCTTCTCCTGTTAGCTCTGGTTCCCTTGTTTCTATGCTTCACTCATCACCTCCTTCCACCCTCTGACTTGTAAAGCGTTCTGTTGCCTCCTGGAGCTAGGCCCACACACCCTCGACTCCCCACCGTATACTGGGTGACCTTCTCCCCACGGTCTCCTCCCCTGGTTGCTCGTAAATCCTTTGCTGTCACGATGCCGGCCGTCCTCTTCCCCTGTTATCTCCCGTTCCCTTGTTTCTCTGCTTTCCTCATCACCTCCTTCCACCCTCTGACTTGTAAAGTGCTCTGTTGCCTCCTGCAGCTGGGGCCGCACGCAGTAGACACCCTAATCATTCTAAAACAAGTATCACCCCCATTCCACTAGGGGCGTGCATAGTGGGCGTGGGGGTCTAGCAGGTGTGTTAACCACAGCAGCGCAGGCAGGAAGTCACAAGGTGGATGCACATGGAGAGTTTGGGGCGTGGCAACTGGGTGTGGGACATTGAGCAAAAGTGAATGGTGATGGCTGGGAGGTTTTGAATTAATCATAACCACGGGCATTGCTCTGGGAAACACTCTGGGAACACTGCAGACCATGCTTTCAGCCTGTGACTACAGAAGGGGAAACACCGTAGGCAAATCAGGCTTGCCCCCACCTAGATGGTGGAGGAGGGGGTCAGTAATACTTTCTCGAATAAACCTCTCTCAGATGAGCACATGAAGATGGGCTAAAGGCTGAGTGGGTCCAGGGAGATTTCGGGGCGTTATCCGAGGCATTCGAGTGGGGCCAGCCAGGCAGTGCCACAATGCAAAGACTGGTCCATTACTCCTCAGGTAACCAGCACCCATGCGATGCAGTCCTTACCCCGCACCCAGCACCCATGCCACCCCTCACCTCACCCATGAAATCCCAGTCATTTCCTTCCTTCGTGCTCTAAGAATTCTCCCCTGCATCAGGGCTGACTCAGCCTTTCATTTTATGAGGTCGATAAATCAAGATCCATTCAAATTAGGATCATAACACCTGTTCCTAAAGCCCTTAGAAGCTGAAGGAGTCTGGCTCTAAGCACTGTATAAGAGAGCACGGTTAACATTCTTATGCTCAATTAGATCCAATCATGTGTCATTCCCAACATGTTTCATCCAGTCATGTGTCATTCCCAACATGCTCCAGGATAAAGACTTGTTCCAAGGATGAAGTAAATAAGATTTAACTGCAGCATGGCATCCATTGCTTACCGTTTTACAAGCCGTGTTCCTCTAGGCGCTAGATAGTCAACCTCACTCACCAAAAAGGTATCATTTAAAAAAAAAAAGAGAACTAAAAAAACAAGGAATACATACCAGGTCATCTTAAGTGAGTCACAGAAAGTGAGGGCAAATTAATATATAATTCATATGCGTCTCAAATATATTACATTCCACCAGTCAAACGCAGGACTCAAGAAGCTTTTCAGCTAATCCTGACAGTGGGGCGGTATGGCACGCGTATGGGAGCTCAGAGGGTGGGCAAAGCATTGCACTTAAAGTGCGCCTAGAATTGCACTGTATGTAACTCTAAAGCACATGAGGCCGGGCCCTGCCAGCGTAAGCACCCGTGAGAGGGGGGTCTTGCTGGCACTAGAAGGAAGTAGGGATGGCAACTCTAGGACCCTCTCACAGGGGGAGTATTCCGCATTCACCTGGGACTCAGATGTCTGTGAATCGCAGCACCGCTCTTTGCGCATACATTGCACCCAGGATGTAGACGTTGTGGTTTGTGCAGCTAACCCATTTCTCCCCCGCACACTGCACCTTCACAACCTAGCAGAAGGCACAGGGTAGTTACGCACAGCGGGCACTTACGCATAACACAAACACTACTGCACAACACTTCCACCTTTGCCATAAGAATGAAATTATGTTTAACAACAAAAATGCAAAAGTTATCTTCTCACATAATTCTCTATCTCTCCTTAAACACAATCCACACTGTTTAGTCCTTAGCTCACCTGTACTGCGCCCATCCACACGCCATTCAGACATGAGTTACAAGCAGGGTCTTGGCCACCCTCACAGAACTGTAATAAATGCACACACGCATAATAGCACCTCACAATTCTCCCAAATTGTGGACTCCGGTCCCACAGAGGGCGTTCAACCAACAGCACGTTGTGACCATAATTATGGTGAAAGGCACTATACAAATGACAAAAATGAATGAATGAATACAAAATCTCCTCATCAATAAACTCATTCAGACCGCATAGTCGTACAGTATTGAAGCTTAAGATCCACATGCGCAGGGATGTCACAGCTTCTTCTCCCCAGAATCTCGCCTGGCAAGCCTGGCAAGCTTTTAAATGACTTCAAGTCCTTGGACCCGAGGCCAGATGAATGCCATTGCGGAAGAGTGGCGCCCCCCAGAATCTCAAGCTGTGATGCCCCCAGTCAGGAGAAGGGGAGGGGTGATGGGCGGAATGCCAGCTCTGAAAACGAGCCCAGGTGGTGCGTGCAAAGAGGCCAAGGTGCCAGAGAAGGGCTGGGAGGCCCAGATGCGGGATCAGGGACAGGCTGGCACGGGGAATTCCAGGGCGGAAGCGAAGGAGGGCGGCCACTTCCTGCTCGGCCTTTGTCTTGCAGCTCGCAGGCCTGCCCCATTGTGTAACTCTGAATAATGTGCACACACACAGGTGGCACAAAGTATGACCCACATCTACCCCCTGAAAGCCCCGGGCGGGCGTAGAGTCTTCATTGCGTGGCTCTTTGTGAGGAGGGCGTTTGGGGGGTGGGGGCGAGGAAGTGCTTGCGGCCTCTTGGGCAGCAGCCAGCTGCCTGGGTGACATAAGAGCGGCTGCTGTGACTGGATAGAGAGGGTGGAAGATAGAGTGGAAAAAAACCAACGTTTTCAAAACACAAGTAACAAAACAATTAAAGAATTGACATGGAGAGTGTTGCAGGAGTGAAGGGGGAGGCGTGGCAGGCAGCCGGGTCTCGGGGGCTTTGGGTGGCGGGAGTGCGGGGCGGGGGGGGGGTCTTTTAGTACCAGAGGCAATAATACATTGCCTGGAAAGTCAACAGTCAGAGGTCAAGGGTGAGGGATTATATTGCCTTACACGATATGGCAGCCATTGTTCCTCGTCCCATCTGCCTCTGTCCAGGACCCTCCCTGTAACCCCCTCCCCTCTGCGCGCCCCTTAACCCCCGCACTAGCGCGGGTGGGTTTGCTCGTGTTGGTCTGTTCGGGTGTAAAATAAGCACGTGCTGCGTCTGTAACCTTTACCCACTCCCCTCCAGCCCCCTCCCCCCCAGCCCAGACATGGACCAGAAACCGCTCTTATGTCTGCGCCTTGGGCGATTCCCACGGGAGCCCCACTGTGGTGTCGTGGGATATTGAGAGGGGGCGGCCCCTCCACCATAGCCATGCACCCCATCTGCCGCCCCCTCCCAGGCCCCCTCAATTCCTTTGATGATGACGTTGCACAGCTCCTCAGCACGGGCATCAAACTCACATCCAAAACGCTCCTCCAAGGACCCAATGACCCCTCCGACAAAGATGCCCCCTCACTGGGACACTCCCTAGACCCTCGAGGCCTCACTCGACCGATCTGCACACCCACACACCAGCTAGGTGGGCCACTGGACTGGCTTGCAGACCTCAACTGTACCCTGTCCAGCTCAGCTATCCCCCCCCAGCCTGTGGTCAGACCCCCGCACCATCACTTTTATGATTCCCGCTACCTCCGCACAGACTACCATCAACCACTCCCTCCCGCAATCTCACCAAAGAGAGACGTCTACCTATCCTCACAGCGACCTGCACCCTCACTACAGTTGCTTTGCCATCCAGCCCCTCCAACTTGGTTGACACCTACAACATCGCCATCCTATCAGCCATGGATTCCATTGCTCCTCTCAAACCACGTAAAGCCAAACCTTCCACTCTTATCAACTCTTGTTTCTCACCCAACCTCCAATACATGAGAGCCAGAAAACGGACCCTCGAAACCATCTGGGTCAAATCCCCCTTGCCCGTTAACAAATCCTACTTCCTGCGACTCTCCAAGGAATACCAAGAAGCCATCCTCTTAGCCAAAGCATCCTGTCTCTCAGACAGGATCTCCAAGGCCCACTCCACTCACGCAAACTCTTCTCCATCTTACACGAACTAGAATCTCCCATCGCACCCATCGTTAATTTCACAAAAGACAACGCGTGGTGCCAAAGTATCCAAGACGACTTCACCAACAAATTCGGCACACTCCAAAACAAAATGGAATCCAGGAGAGCGTCCATCCTTGCTAAAACTGACGAGCTGGAACCCACTCCCTCCATCCTATCGCCCACTGCTGTCACTACCTTTAGTTTCATGCCGGTCACAGAAGTGGAAATGGCCTCCCTTATAGCCAGCCTGACACCCTCCCGCTGCCAGGGTGCCATCTGCCCTGCCCCCCTTATCAAGGACTGCGCCTGAGCCCTCATACCTATCGTCATCACTTTTATCAATTCCTCGCTCGCCAACAGCTTCATGCCCCACCACCTCAAGGAAGCATGGATCTCACAACTCATAAAAAAGCCCCCCCATGACCTGCCCATTCCCACAAACCACAGACCCATCACTGGGTTCCCTTTCCTGCTAAACATTCTACACACTGCAGTTTACATCCAAATACAAGCCTACCTGGAACTACACAATCCTAAACCCGCGCCAATTAGGTTTCCGCCTAGGGCATGGCACTGAATCTGCCCTCATGCACCTCAAAAACCACATGGATGAGGACGGGGGCGCAGGCAACCTTGCCCTCCTCCTACTACTACTTCATCTGTTGACAGCATTTGACCTGGTCAACCACAAGACTCTCTGCTGCTGCCACTTCATCACTGCCGCCAATTTCTCCCCTGCTGCCACCGAATGGATCGCATCCTTCGTCGCTGACAGAAAAGCCGGAGTGTACTCCGGCAGCACTGCCACTCACCCTACACACGTCCCTTGTGTTGTGCCAGAAGGCTCCTGTGTCTCTCCTACCTTGTATAATATCTATACAAAACCTCTATTTGACCACCTTATCTCTCGGGGTATCTCATTCACTAACTATGATGACGATACTCATATCCTCGTCCCTCTCCCAGGCAACTACGAGCATAACGACCGCCAGATCTCCAAAATATATGACATTATCCAAACCTGGATGGCCATGCACCAACACTGCCTTAACGATGATAAGCCAGAGATCCTGATCATAGGCCCGTCTCTCGCCTCGCCAAGCTGGACCAGCCTACCGTGCTTTCACGATTGATGCCTGCACCATCCTTGTCTCCGCAGCTGTCAAAACGCTAGGCGTCTACCTTGACTCCAGCCTCTGCATGTCCCGCCACGTCAATGTTATTGCCACCTCGGCTGCCTACACCACCAAACTCCTGAATACATCTGAACATGTCCTCTCCTCACAAGACCCTCTCACCGTTGCCAGAGCAGTAATTGAATCGCGTCTTGATCACTGCAACTCCCTCCTCGCTGGTACGTCAGATTGGAACCCGGAAAAGCTCCAGACCATCCAGAACAATGCCATCCAAGCAGCCCTGGTCCTCTCCAAACGAGACGTCTCAATTCACACAAAAGCAGCCCAGTGGCTCCCTGTCAGAGAAAGGATTCACTTTAAAATACTGTCTATTACCCATCGCTGTCCCTCCAACTCTGCACCGCCTTGCCTGTCGCAGAGGATATCCAAGAACACCTCAACCAGACCAACCAGACTCTTCTGCAGCCATGGACTTATCACCCTGTGTTTCAAAAGCGCCCGAGCTGGGGGCTTTAGCGTCCCAACCATTGTGGAAGCCTGTGGAATAACTTACCTCTGCACTTACGGTCTGAAATCTCCAACTGGCCTTTGTGAAAACAACTTAAACCGGCCTTATTGAACTGACACGCAGCTGCGTCTATACAACAGTTGGCACCTACCATGTCCTGATGACTGTACTGATATTGGACTATATAACTTCCCTCTCCCACCTCCCTTCCCATTACCTGTCCTTCATCAGCAAACACCTTCCCATACCCATGGATTTGGTGCACTTATTTTGTTTTATTTTTTTTAAATTTTTTAATCAAATAAGATTTTTTACAATGTAAAACTTTCTTGTCATTTCAAAAGTTGAATTCATAGAAATTGATTGATCACTATCTATTTACAGTTTACAGAGTTATGATTTCATTCACAGGCCGTTGCACCTGACTCAATTTGCTGACAAGGCTTGTCGTTGAGTAAATGTTGCTCAATGTGTTCTAACATTTTGGCTGTTGCAATCTGCCAAGTAGTCTTGTCCCCTCCGATTAACCTACACCACCATGTGTCTTTGTTGTTTACGATGTCAAAGCCAGCCATGTGGGGCAGATATTGCTGTCTACTTGGGGATGTGGCTGGGCATTCCATAAGGAGATGTCTTATTGAGTCTTTGACAGGTTGTATCGTATTGTCGCAGAATCGGCAGCCATTTGTTTGTGCTTGTCCTCTGATGTGTAGGATCTCGTTTGTTTTCAGTAAATTTAGTCGGGCTCGCAGAATTAAATTTCGGGCTTGTTTATGTGGAAATTGTTTTATGAAACTCTGTAACTCATTTCTTTTCAACGTATTGGGTGGTAAGTGTGCGGTGAGCTGAGATCTTGCTGTGATGTCTATTGTCTTTGCCCTTTCATACAGTCTGCATCTTTAATTTTCTGTAGGATTCTACATGGATTTTCAATAAGTTCTTGTTCGTCAGATGCGATTTCACGTAACACGCCTAGATTTTCATCTTGCCCCACTGTTAACATGTCACAGTTTTTAGAATCCCTTTCATATTTCATCATGTTAAATATCTTATTGCTGTTATCCATTCTGATTTTCCTAAAAAGCATGATAGTATTACACACCACTGTGCATTCTAATGATCGGAGACTAAGTTCCCGACGAATGGCCGCCCCTGATGTAGATTGGGGTAATTTCAGCACCTTACGCCAGAACATGGCCTCCAGTTTTGCCCATATTCGCTGCGGGATCGTGGGCATTGCTTCCATCCCGTAGGTGACTGCAGGCACAACCTTGATTTTGTAAAAGTTTAATGTTGGCACGAGTGAACATTTTCCAAATTTCCCGTCGATGGCCTTTGCTTGTGCCGCTAGTTTATTCATCTTCACGTATAATTCAGTTTGCATTTTAGTTTCTTGCCTTGAACTATCCAGAAACACTCCGGGGTATTTAAATGCGTTAACGGTCTCGATTTTGGTTTGACCTAGGTGCCAGCTGAAGTTGCTGGGTTTTTTGTCGCGATTTTGGAAGATCATAATCTTTGTTTTACTTATGTTGATTTCTAGGTGGTTTGCCGTTGAATATTGCTGTAGGGCAATTAATTTACGTTGCAGCCCTATTTGTGTTTGGTCAAAAATGGTAAGGTCATCTGCATATAACATATGACCAATTTTCGTGATTCCAATTTTCGGCGGGAAAACCCTTATTGTTTTCTCAATTTCTTGAATATCCCCAATGTAGGTGAGAAACAGCGCAGAGGCCAGCAGACACCCTTGCTTCACTCCACGTGTGCTGTTGACTTCAGCTGATAATTCCCTTTCCCGACTGAGACGCACTCTCATTGTGGTGTTACAATGAAGAGCTTGTATTGGGGCTAGAATATCTTCTGGACAGTCTCACTCTTTTAGTTTCTTCCATAAAAGTGGTCTCTCAATTCGGTCGAAGGCCTGTGTGAAGTCAATGAAGACTACAAATAGGCGATGTTGGTTCTGCAAAGCTTTGCTTTTTAGTATGTTGCAGGCCAGAATGTTACACGTGGTTCCAGCGTTTTTTTCAAAACCAGCTTGATCTTGATAATCATCGTTGCATTTTGCTGTTGCGGCCCACACTTGAAATTTTTTCATTAGAAGTGTCGCAAATACCTTACCTATAACGTCCAAAAGCGTGATGGGATGAAAATTTGTTGGATCCATTAAATCTCCTTTTTTGTAGATAGGAACGATTGTAGCTTTTGTCCATGATTTAGGTATGGCTTTTAGTTCCATGCAACAGCGAAATATAGCACTTATGAAGCTGGCCCATTCCTCTGGATATGTTTTCAGTTCGGCGTTGGTAATGCCATCTGGGCCTGGTGCTCTGGAATTTTTTAAATTCTTGATTATTTCCAGAATATCCTCTTTGTTTTCTAAGTTGGCCCAGTTTGCTACTGCAAGTTGTTGATCACTGCTGTTTCCTTTTGTCTCTGCTTTAAAGACTGCTTCAAAGTGCTTTTCCCATGTGTGTTGACTGATGTTGTTCAGAATTTGATTGTCTAGAGTTTGCTCTGTGTCTCGTATTAGTGTCCAAAAATCTCTGCTGTTGTTCGTGATGAGTGCTTTGGTGATTTGTTCCGCATCAGCCTGATACAAATTAAGCCTGTGTGCTCTTACCCATGCTTTATACCTTGTCTTGATGTTATTGATTGTTGCATGTGCTTCTGTTGTCCGATGATTATAGGCGTCATGTAGCTCTCTTCTGTAGGCACGTCTTTTTTCAATTAGCTCTTTGTTGTATACATGTTTTGTCTTCCTTTTTGATACATGCCCACTTCTCTTTTTCGGACACATATGTGGGATTAGAATAGGTTGATAGTCAATGACATTCTTTGTGTCCAAAGGTCGAGCTGTTTCATATTTTGTTTTCGCTTCGATGATATCCTTTGCACTTATTTTTATTCGCGTGTCTTGGGCGTTGGGCTCGACTTGCAAGTTTTGAATGGTTTTGTTAGTTGCTAGGCACCACGATGTTTCCAACAAATTATGGTCACTCATTGGCGTGCGCCGCACGTTGAACTCTTTGATTATATGTAATAGGGGTTGCGATACAAAAATGTAATCAATCATGGATGCTGATGGAGCATGCTCCCATGTGGGTATTCTATTTGTTACCGGAAAGGCGTCATCCAAGTTGTGCAGCCCACGCGTGCTGGTGAACTTGAGCCATTCTTTGCCTCGTTGTTCTGTGGCTTGCTGAGCCAATGTGGCTCTTGCTTTTTTTGTTGTTTTACAAGTTGCATTTAAGTCTCCGCACACGAGTATTGTTGTTACTAGATATTCCGCCGTGGCTACTTCAATTGCATCCTCACACAGTGCAATACATTGTCTTGCACTTATGGTTGCCGGATTCCAATAGGTGTTAACTATGATGGCCTTTCTTATTTCCACTTTTTGGTTACTTTCATCTCGCCAGGTAATTAATACTGCCAAGATTGATTGATTTGCAGTTATTATTTTCTCAATTGATGCTCCACATCCGTTTCGACATGCCGTCATCAGTCCTGAGGTTGGCCACCCTTTGCATCCTCTTGCGGCTGGTGCTAGAATGACCTGATACCCTTCCATCTTTGGCGTATGTTGCATCCATGTCTCCTGGAGACATATGATGTCAAATTCTCCAAGGTTAGGCTCCCCTGATGTCGTCAAATGTGAGTGACCTCGCATGTTCCATGAGCATACGTTTACTGTTCTGAACCGCACATCTGTCTGGTAACTTGTCGCCGTCTCAGCCTGCTGGAATGGCTATTTGGTACCTTGCAAAGACAGTGCTTTCGGTATCCAAGACCATAGCCCCGTTTTGGTACTTTGTGGTGCATCTTTTTTCTGTGTAGTCAGGCTGTTGTCTACTATTTGTGTGACTGTTCTTGTCATTGCTTTCTCATTATTATGAGTCCATTGTTCCTTTGTCATTGTCTTTTTCTCGCCTGTTCTGGCTTTAGTTGGGCTTTTTTTGTTTATAGAGCACTCCCTGTTCTGTGTTGTTGCATCCGTCCTGTGTCGACTTGATGCCTCTTTGTGCGCCTGTGTTCTCTTCTGTTCTTTTTGTGAGTTTTCCTCTGTCTGTTTATTGAAGTGCGTCATATTATCTGATTTGGTTCTCCTATCTTTAGGTTGGATGTCAGATTTTCTTGTGGATACTTCTGGGCTTTGTTGATGTTTACTTGCCGTCACTTCTTCGATGTGCTATCCATGTTTATAGATATCGTCTCGATGTTTTTTAATTGTTTTGTAAGCCGTGAATGAGTCAAAGTGTAGCAATGCTACTGCCCCCTGTCGGGTATGCCAGGGCTCAACTATTCGTATGTCTTCTGATTGTAGTCTTTGCAGATTATTCATCTGGTGCAGTATGGCCAAAACTGTTCTTCTATTTAGGATGATGTGTTCCTTGTTGTTGCTCCTTTGTATCATTTTAATTGTCCACCTAAACTCTTTCTTGCTGTTTACTTTGACAAGCGCAGCACCCTCGGCTGTTCCCTTTCCATGCATTACGGGAACTTACTTGTTGTTTTAATGAGGCTCTCTTGTCTGGTTGGCTGTTGTGTTCTTTCTCATGATGTTTTTTTTATGATCGTTGAGGCTTGCCTCTCTGATGTGTCAACTTGCTGTTGTCTGTTTGTTTCATGGTGATGGCGTTGCAATGTCTTGTGTGTTCGTTGATTGGTTTTCCACTTCCCTTCTTTACTTACACTCCTTCTTCGAGACAGATCGGTGTGTTTATTCACTTCACTACTGGCTCTTTTAGGTTGATTCAAAGCTTTTGATTTTGTGTTAGCGCTTCTCGCTGGACTTTGCTGTTGCAACAGCTTTTTCGCTTTACCAATTTGTGAGTGATAGATCAAACGATTTCGTTTTTCCTCTAGGGTTTCAAAATCCCAATCTTTGCAAGCTCTGTTGTTATTTCTTTCCATGCTTGGGGACACTTTATAGACTGATCGGTGAATCCTCTCTGTCAGTTGTTTATTTTGTTCTGGCATTAATGGAGTGTTAGCCTCATCGTCAGGATACACACTAAGGTTCATGAGTGTGTCTTCCGGATCTGAAGTCTCTGTTTGATTTAGTGTTACCCCAGGACTTTCTTTGTCATCTTTTTGCTTTCTCTTGTTTTCTTTTTCCGACATCCGATTTTGAGGAGTACTCTGCAGTTCCTTGTCTTGTGCCAGTGAGATGGCGGCCTCTAGTGTGCTCAGCCTCGCCACTGTTTCCACTGGCCGGTTATCATACTTATATTTTGATGAATCTATGTCATTAGCTGGGAGAGTACTGGCACTACCGGTGTCGGCATTTTCTTTGATGTTTACTGGATCAAAGATGTTGTGTGTGGATTCTGTGACTTCGTCATTGCACTCCTCATTGTTCAACGGTGCATTATTTAATACCAGGACCACCTTTGTTGGATGTTTTGACATGCCCTTCGGCTGCTTGTTGTTGCTGTTACGTTTCTCCATTTTATCTGTCGTGTGTGTCTGTACTTCCACACCTTTGGCGACCTGATGTTCCATCGTAAGGTCAATAACTGTTTTGGTCTGTGTTCTTACTTCTTTCGTGTTATTTTGCTGAACCTTCACTTCGGATTGCACTGTTCTAATGCCTGAAGCTATGATTTTGTTCATCATATTGTTGGTTAACTGATCCATGAATTCATCATTATGTTGATTATTTTTGTTTGCTGTCATGTACCCTTCTATGTGCAAGACTTTTGTTAGCACCATACCTAGAGTAACTTGTTGGTCCTTGACTGTGTCATTCATTGCCTCATACAATTTGCAGAAGGGGTTTAGTGCAATCAGATGGCTGACATGATGCTTAACATGTCAGGTTTCTTTGACATCGGTTCTTGAGATGTGCTGGGTGTTTGAGAGACCGTACTTCTGCCACATATGTGGGGCAGGTCACTGAACCTCCTTCTTGGTGTTTGAGGACAGTCAGTGGTTTTGTGTATTTTCGATGGCGATTCGTTGGCTTCCAGGACTAATCGGTGAAATTTCTTTTTTTACTGCTTTGGATGTTCTCCTTGTTCTGCAATGGCATGCTGATCATTTAAGTTTACTATATTTGCCAGGTGAGGACTTACTGGCACATCTGTTTGCACAGGGCTGTCTGTCTCTCTGATCTTACTTCCCCCTGTTGTTGGTGACTGCAAGGCAGGATCTTGGCTTTGTGATGTAGTCCTGGTTGGTGCTTTCCATTGATCACACGGTGTCTTATTTGTGCCCTCTACTTCTTTCGGTTGCTCCTGTATTTCTCCTTGACCGGACTTCACTGTTATTGCATTGCTTGGCGCAAGTGGTCTCATTTCCCTATGTGACGTGCTCGGCTCTTCTACGTCACTGTTTGTGGTACTTTGGGCTTTCTTTGTCAAGTTGTCACTTGTCACTGACTTGTTGTTGCTATCCACAAGTTCCTTTTCTGAGTTGAATTCGTTTAACACTCGTTCTGACACTATTTCTGGAATTTGTGATTCTCTAACTGCTTCGGGATCTCTCCCTGTCTCTGTCATGTGATCCATTTTACGCTGTTTTGTGTGTGGCATGGTGTCATTTACTGCCGCAAGAATTTCCGCGTCCGAAAGTTCACTAAATCTTTTTGGATTTTGTTAGCAGCTGAGTTTCAAAGACATCTGTCAACATTCTTATTGAGCTGATTTTTCTAGCTGCTATGTATTTATTCGGACCACTTTTGTTGACTTGTTGCATGTTCTTGTTGTGGGCATTAATTTTAGTTCGTGAGTGTCCATTTTATTTTCTTATTTTGCTTCGTTCTGCTTTGGGTGGTCGATTTCCACATTAATTTTTCCTTGGTCTCTCTAGCTCTCTTCTTAAGGTTTTGTGTTGTTAATAAGTTGTTATCCATGCACTCTTCCTCAGTTTGGATGTTCTCTGCTTCAGGTGAGCTTGTTAGGTTTTGCGCAGCCGCCTTTTCGCCGTCCATGTGCACCTGTGCCTTGATGCTCAGGGCGGCCGGCAACATCATTGGGCTCTTTGACTTTTCATCGCCCTGGTTTGCCCTGTGTGCACATGCCTCGGGACTCACAGTGACTGCTGACGGCTCCAGCTGACAACCGTAAACTCGGCCCGCCTCTTCTTGACTTGCCGTCGATCCCACACTCTTGTGGCAGGCCAGAGCTGGAATCTCCCTCCGTTTCGCTCTGCAGCGTTCGTCGACGTCCTCGGCGTCCTCAGCACTGGCTGCCGCATCACCCTCGTAGGCATCGGCGCTGCCTCGCCCCGTCTCTCCTCCGGGGGACTGCAGCGAGACCGGCGCAACGGTGCCAAGCGGGGAAACGCTCCGCGGCTGTGCCTCTCTGCTGAATGCCTTCACTGTTGTTGCGTTTGCTTCTAAGTCTTCCAACTCCACACTTTCCCGTAAGTTCAGTACATTGACTAAAATACGTGATGTGTCACTATGACCAACGCGACTATGCCTGTTGTCTAGTAGCGTTATGAACATTGTGGGTATTTGGGTCTGTTGGACATGAACTTTTGTTTTTCCTGTGACACCAAGAATGGCGGCCCCACCCCCCTTCTTCGAGCTGCGAAGGCAGCAGCAATCTTCTTCGTCCATGTGACGGCAGAACTGGGTGGGGGGTGAGCGAAGGCTGGGGGTGAGCACAGAGGGTGATATATTAGAGACGTGGGGGACCACGATAGTATGTTTGTTTTGATTGTACAGCTGCTGTTTGTATCATGCACAGGTACTAAGTCTTACTGTGCGTTGCCGCAATTTGATTGTTCCTGTGTCCCGAAGTTGCACCCCGCTCCTCGGTCCCCCGCCGGACCACGACAGACCACTTCTGCTCCACTTCCACTCCGCGCCGCGAATGTTGTTTTGTATGTTTAGGTGCAGCTCCTCCTTCACCAATGTCCACTGTAGAAAGACTCCTGCCAGCAGACCACGACAGACCACTTCTGCTCCACTTCCACTTTACAAAATAATGAAATATAGACCTTTCTCAAGATGTCTGTGCATTGGGAATCCAGCATGTTCAATGCCATCGTCATACTGAGAATATGTCATGCACCAGCCCTGGAAGTTCATGCATAGATGGAAATACCACTAACATGGTTCTGATAGTTCCAGATTGACGGTCTAGTTTTTATCCAACATGGCCGCCGGAACCTATAAACAACAATGCATTCTGGCGCTCGGCGCGTTGTATCAACTTTGTTACGTGCGCTGCCAGTTCTTTCCCTAAAGCGACTTGCCGTCCAGAGCCTCTTCTCTGTTTAACCTCTCCTACTCTCCTTTCTGTATGTATTTCACCTTTATCTCCTCACGTGGGTGTCTACAGGTTAAGGTAAGGTAACGGTTGGTTCTGTTTCGCTGTTCGTTTGTACACGTAGCGCTAACCACCTTTGGTGTCTGCAGCTATTTCCATTTAAGTGTCTATCTCGGCTATCTCACTCAGCCTCTCTCTCTATATTTACTGCCTTCCTGAGAATCGGAAGTCTTTACATTTTTCTATTTCTTTCTCGCTACCTTCTATCTTTAATTCTTACCAGTTTCTTTCTTTGCCGGTGTTCCGGTTCCTTTCCGTTTTTTGGGAGAACAACTGGAGTCTGTTTTCCTCTATTCAGCCCCTCCTTAATCTAATCGGAGGAATCGTTGGAGACTTTTCTGGTACCCTTCCCAAAGGACAATTGAAATGTACTACCAAACACTCACCACATCTGAAGACGGACTGCTAACATCTCTCAGGGTTTTTTGCCTTTGGGCTTTTTCCCAGCATGAAGGGCGTGCTCCTCGGGTTTCCCCAAGATCTGTAAAACATCCAGATCAAGGTGGCCACCGAGGGAGCGCGTCCTTACTTACGTCAGAAAAAAGAGAAGAGGCCAGTGGAAAGCAGAATAACCAGGAAGAAGACGGAAGCATTAAAGTTGGAGGAGATACAACAAGAAACAGGTGAGGAGGAGATAGGGGAAGAGGAGTCAAGTTTTGACAGAATACTGCACCTCGGGATGACCTCTGAACCCAAATGGAGGGCTTACGGTGTATTTCTTGTTTTGTCTGGGTTCAACGTTCCGTTCCGATCATCACTTTCTAAATCCCCCACTTTATTGATCACTTTCTAGAATGGTCGAGACGACAAGCATACGAGCAATCTACTCACTCCTCATCGCCGCTGCCATCGCCCGGCCCGTCGATGAACTTGCGTTCTCTCGGAAGTCTATGGCTCTTTCTTCATTGGGTTGATGTGTCCACACAGAAAAGCAGATGAAAAAAATGAAAAAAGCAATTGGTAGGATTTGAAAATTTGCCCTAAGTATCAGGGCCCAAGCGATTGGCCATACGCTCCGTAGCTATAGCTCTGAAGTCCACGCAGTGGTCCTATATGGAGCAGGAAGCTGGGGTTATCAAACCAAGAAATGGGTTCCGTAAGCGGCTATGCTTACCCGAGTCGTCACCAAAGCTTGCTGGCCACGCGGAGCTGGGGATGGAGGATCTGACAGACCGCTCTCATCTTGAACCTATCATTTTACTCCTTGGTATTTTAGGAAATGAGCACAGTAAACTTCCTTGGGTAATTCCTGTCCTGGCAAATTTCACCACACCACACCTGGTGCTCCAACATCATCTGAAACATACGTTGAATATCAGAAGTAAGACAATGAAAAATGTATCTTTTTTTTAAACAAATTCTGGTGTTGATGACTTTTTGACTTTTGTAACTGCTGGTAAGAATTTTTTGCAAACTTAATGACTGATGTATTTTAACTGAAATTGTGCCGCTATTTGGAAATTTGGAAACTGGAAATTGTACAGTTTTTTGTATAGTTATTATCATGAACTATTACCATTGCTTTATAAAGGAAACTTTTACCGTAATTTCCGTAATAAAGTGAATGACTGGGTGGCTATGTCTTTCTTCCCCACCAGAGCTGGTACCTGGGGTCCTCTGTGCATGGCACCCTGGGGACAGACTGTACGACACTGACTCAGCTGTGACGTCTGAAGTGGGCATGAGGCACCCCAGTGAGCAGGGTCGGACATGGGTGCAGCCGCAGAAGAAGCGATACTCTGTCTTGTCTGCTGTGCATCCTCTTACGTAGTTTCTCTCTCTGGCATGCGTGAAGACTCTCACAGGCTGTCCTCGCTGCACAGCCATCCAGGCAAAGTCGTTCTGCTGGTTGGTACATCTGTACGATTGGGAGAAGCTGATATCTCACTCCTTCTATCCTCATATCCAAAGTGTGAGGATGTCCAAAGTAAAGTATACAGTTCAATGTTAGAAACATTTTAATGTTAGGGTGTGTTTGGGGAAAAATCAAATATGCACCAAGCTCAGTATACACTATGTACTTAGAGATTCAAGCATACATCCCTTTCATCACAGATGAATCTGCCATATATAAAGATATGTGGTCATTGTTATGTTCCCAATACACTACTTGAGTTTGTGCAAAGCAGCCAGAAAGCCTCATTGGTGCTATTTGTCACCTTCCACTTACTCCTGAAGATATTTTGAAAGAGTGCACCAGATTGTCCATCTTGGAATCATACCCTTCTGTTAGAAAATAATTTATAATTGTATTTGTATGTATTTGTGTTTTATAAAGCACCTTAAGCCAAGGCGCTAGACAGAGAGCAAGGAACAGTAAAATAAAATGGGTAAGCAAAAAGCAAAAAATACATAAAAATAATCAATCAAGCATTTTGCAGAAAATGAGACTTCAGTGACCCACGAAATAAAGAAAAGGCAGAAATAGAACAAAGAGAGTAAGGAAGAGTATTCCAGTGAAGAGGGGCTAAAAAACGTGAAAGTACAAAAACGAGAATGAGGACAAGGGGGACGAGGTGCCACGAATAGAAACTGAAAAGAAGAGCGGAGAGAGCGAGATGGGCTTATAGGAAGATACCAGAGCACATAGATAGTCGGGAGCAAGACCATAGAGGCATTTCAAGACAAGGCAGAGCAAAATAAATGTAAGTTGGGTGTGAAAGGATAACCAGCCAAGAGTGGTAAGAGAAGAAGAGATAGAATCCTGGAGAGGGAGGAGGCGAGAAGACAGTTAGAAGAGTTAAGTACAGATTTGAGAGGGGCAAGATGGGAAATAGGAAGTACAAAAAGGGCAGAGGAACAATAACATGAGTCAGGAAAATATCACAGAGGAAGTCAGCAGTTTAGAAGCTTGAAAAGTGAGAAATGGACGAGCTTTGCGAATATTGTACAAGTGAAAGCGTCAAGCTCGTGAAGTTAGAGAAATGTGATGAGAGAAGGAGAGACTAGAGTCAAAGTGAAGGCCAAGGATTCGGGCCCAGGATGAGATTGGAAGCTGGGATGGGGGAAAGAGATAAAGGATGGGTAAGGGAGAGGGGAAAGGGCATTTGTGGAGAAAAGAGAACTTCAGTTTTCCCAGCATTGAGTGTAAGATAGTGAGAAGACATCCAAGATTTGATAGCCAAGAGACAGGCAGAAAGAGTGTGGTGAATTTCAGAAGAGAAAGAGGAGAAAGAGAAAACACGTTGAGTGTCATCAGAATAAACGTGGTGAGATAAACCGAAGGAAGAAATAACAGCAGCAAGAGGGGAAGGGTAAAGAGAGAACAGAAAAGGGCCAAGAAGGACCCTTGGGGAACGCCATGGGGAAGCAAGGATTTAGATGACTTGCCAGCCCGAGAAACAGAACAAGTTCTTTGAGTCAGATAATATTGAAACCAGGAAAGAAGAAAGCCTGTGATACCAAAAGAAGAAAGAGACGCCAGTAGAAGAGAGTGGTCGACAGTGTTGAATACAGCTAAATCCAAGCGGATGAGAAAAGAAGAGTGTTTGGAATAACGTGAAGAAAGAAGTGAGTCCAAAACAGAGAGGTGAGCAGTTTCTGTGGAGTGAAGAGGGCGAGAGCCAGATTGGAATTGTGGAAGAATAGAAGAGTTGGACCCAAAAGTAGAGACTTGAGAATAGACCAACCATTCCAGTAATTTAGAGAGATACGGTAGTAAGGAAATAGGACAAAGATTTGAGACAATCAGTGGTTGAGCGGTGGGTTCCTTTAAAATTGGGATAATGGAAGCATGTTTGAAGGACATGGGCAAATTAGAGGCAGAGAGACAGATGTTGAAGAAGGAGGTAAGGTAGGACTCTAATGGAGGGTAACTTTAAGAATAAGTGCCGAAGGGATCGGGTCAGTAGGAGAGGCAGTAGGATTAGCTTTGGCCAATAGAAGAGACATGTCAGTGTAAGAGATAGGTTGAATACAAGAAATAGAGGTGGGGAGACAGGGACAAAAGACGTAACGACTTTAGATGAAATGGAAGCTTCAAGGTCATTGCAAAGAGAAGTTACCTTAGAGGAGAAAAATTGGGCAAAGTCAGAGGCTGTCAAAGTAGAATTAGCAGAATAATCGAGAGTGGAAGGAGACAGAAGCCGAGAAAGAATTTGAAAAAGACGCCTAGGGTGGGCACACTGTGTGTGTATGAGATCGGAAAAGTAGAGAAGTTTAGCAAAGAATAAACAGTCACCATAGAGAGCATGGTAAGAAAAGTATGAAGAATGATGCGTCGTAGATTTGGTCTTAAGCCAACGTCTTTCAAGACGATGAAGGAAATGGCGCATGGAGCAGAGATTAGGGGAGAGCCATGGTTGAGAAGGTTTGCGAGTGGGATGGAAAGGCGATAAAGGGAAAAGCAAGTCAAGAGAGGAGGAAAGAGACGTGGAAATGGAGGAAGCGGCCTCATCAGGTGTTAGGGATGAGAAAGAGGAGTGGGGTGGGACGGACAGAGGTACAAGTGAAGGTATAGAGTGAAGAGTTAAAGTTATATAGATCACACTGAAAAAGTGATGACGCGGGAGAGAAAGCAGAGGAACGCGAAGGAACTTGAGGAAACAGTGATACAGAAAGAAGATAATGATTAGAAAGATAGACTGGGAGAGAAGACACAGGGAAGCCAAAAGGACGAAATAAAAATAAGATCAAGACAGGAACCGGATATATGGGATGGAGGAGTAGAGAGAGAGTGGAGGAAATGAGAGTCAAGAATCGAATGGAAAGGGAGAGTGGAGTGTATCGACAAAAGATGGAGATGGAAGTCACTCAACAGTATTAAGGGGTGGAGGGGAGGAGAGGTGGAGGGGAGGGGGGAGGGGAGAAGGGGTGGAGGGGTGGAGAGGAGGAGGGGTGGAGGGGAGGAGGGGTGGAGAGGAGGAGGGGTGGAGGATATAGGAAAGAAGAGCATCAATATAATCACAAAAGGATCCGACAGGGCCAGGAGGTCGCTAGATAAGAAGAAAAGAAACAGGATAGGGTTTAGAAAAGATATTGTAAATAAATTCAAACAAAGAATAAGTAGGAAGGACTAGAGACGAAGAAATGAGTGAAAAGGAAGATCGATAGAGAATGCCAATACCCCCTCCACGAGCAATGGGACGAGGAACATGGCAAAAAGAAGTCTATGAGCTGGTCAGAGAGGCAGCGACCGTGGTATTGTTCGGGGGAATCCTGGTCTCTGTAATGCAGAGAAACTGTAAAGGAAGTCCAAGGAAAAGGTCCAGTACAGCAGAGGATTTATTGTGGACTGATCTTGCATCTCATAGTCCAAGGTCAATGAGTGCAGCACTAGTAGAACGTAAAGGGTAAATAAGGATGTCATAGTTGCGAGTAAAGGTAGGTCTAGAAGTGGAAGGATTGCAATCTGGAGGAAATGAACGTTGAACCAGGAACTTGGACATTGATTGTGCCGGGGTGCGGAAGCCAGGTGGAAATAACATTGCCGGTCAAGCTGGAAAACCACAGAAGCACCTAATGACTGGCGGATGCGCCGCAGGCCACAGGCCGCGGCCCATCCGCGCACAGCTGCAGACAACAGGGCCTGACTTTGCCCGACTTCCCTCAGGCTTCGCCTGCCTGGGGCGGATGTGATATGCAGAAAGCGGGATGAAAGTGAGGCAGGAGGTGTGGCCACGCGCGTTGCCAAGCAACGTAGACACCGCTGTATTCATGCCGGAGGAGCCATGAACCATCATTTATATGGTTAATCTAGGAGTCAATAATGTGCTTTGCTCAGTGAGACAGTTGAAAAGTTATTATTATGACTAGATATATACTGGAAGTGATCAGTTTGTAATGGCAGTCCAAATAACTCATTTATGTTTTTTCTTGTTTTAATAGTTGCTTTTGCAAAAGAGCACTGCCCCCTCACCCCCGCACGGAATCTTGCACATACTCACGCAGGAAGTGACTCAGGAGGAGAGTGAGACAGTGAATGGCAGAGAGAGAGAGAGAGAGAGGGAGAAGGAGAGAGTTACATTGTTAGAATTATTCTTACTATTATTTTCAGCGCCATTTGCATCCATGATTTTAATGGCTTGGTTTATTTTGATGTGTTTTGAAGATAGGAATAGTCTTGGTGTCCCAGCTCTGATTGTCTCATCACCCAGATAAAAAAAGTATTATTTGACCTTCTGCGCTGAATCACGTGTTAAAAAAACATGCAATGCGTAGAGCGCGCGACTGCGCACGAGGCAGATATCAAGGCTCGCGGATCTGAATTTGGAGCGAATATGCAGTGAGGAGTTTGCTGCAAGGTATGCTTACCAAAGACACTTTTCTAAGACTATTTGGTTCATTACGAGTTTGGTGGTATCACCTTCAGTACGCGCGCCACACTCTGCTGCACGCAGCAAGAATAATGTTGGGCTTTAAGTTCACTTATGGAGTCTCTCTCATAGGACTCCACTCTTGCGTTAACTGTCTTTATATGTATGTACTGGTAACAATTCACCCAACCTCAAGCGCCAAGATACCTCAGGGTTAGGCGCACTCTACAAATAATAAACAAAACTAATCTGGGGGTATGCGGTCGTTTCACCCGGACAGTTGCAGCTGCTTATCACAGTGGTATTACCTCCATGTCAAAGCAGGAGGCTTGGAATCAGGCAGAGCAGTAAAACAGGCGGCATATCCAAACACCACCTCTTTCAACACTACTGCCTTATTTATAACCAGTGTGAAAGCCTGTGCACACGGGCCAATGTGGTGAGGACAGACATGTTCAGTGTGTTAATAGATTATGTGATACATTTGATTGTAATTGATTGTAATTCACGTCAATAGAAACACAATATTCGTTGTGTTTTCATTAAGACAGTAAGACCACTTTCCTAAGGCAACATCTCCCTCTAGCAGTGACAACAGGCGAAGCGGGCAGTCTCTACTGCGCATGACTGCATCGGACAAACATACATCTGGCCTTTTATTACATTGTATGATGAGGCCCGGTCAGATTAAAATGCCTGAGGGGATTTCCTTTGCGCGCGCCCACTATTGGCTCCCCTACACTTACCGAATTGCTTTCCATCGCAAGAAGTCTACATCGTGTTGCCATTGGATAAAGAGTGACCGCGCGGAACTTGTGTCTGGCCTTGACCTGTGTCCATGGATTAGTCCCGTCACAGCTTTGGGAGGGAGGGGATTCATTTGTATCCCCCACTGCCCAGACACATTGGATGATCACTCGCTGTTCCACCCATGTTCAACTATGGAATGGGCAACACTGAAGGTTGGTGGAGGGGAAAGCTGCGAATTAATCATAACCACTTGCAGTTGTTCTGGACAGTCTTCCAAACCATTGTTTTTTAGCGTATTGTGCAGTGACAGAAAGGGGACAACTATATACAAAATAAGATTGGACAGCACCGCCCAAACTGCTAGCTCCCATCCCTTCTGCACAAGATCACAAGCATCCCCATACATGTTTCAGACTCACTTGACTTCATCGGTGAATTGTAGCTTGGGTGCCAGGCACCGCGAGATGTGGAACCGTGTGTGTGCTCACACGTGACCACGAGGGCAACTTTGCAAGGATGTTGCTTTCTCATAACCACCTCCCATGCCCTTGCTTTTCAGCCTCCCGTGCCATTACAGAAAGGGAAAAACCATATGCAAATCAAACCCGGCCTCTGCCAAAGCGGGGGTGTCGAGCCACATCCGCTGAGGCCTTATTGCGCTTCATTGGTGAACGTGGGCCTCTAGGCACTAGGCTCGGGACCCACGCATGGGAACGCCTGACTGGCACCCACGGCTGACTATCATAAAGGCAAGCATCCATTTTCCTGACTCCTACGCAGGCCCACCCATGTCTATTTTTAGGGCTGGTTGATTGCTCAGTCTACAGGAGATTATATTTGCACATTTAGGAGCTATTAACATCCTAAATCTTGAGGGAGAACACAGTGTGCCCGTTGCCCTGGTATCCCAGCCGGGGTGCCAGAGGTGGGTGGGGCTGCCCTGACACGCGCCCACACACCCCGGAGCAGGAAGGGAACAGGACAGACTCGCTTTGCATTATGGCACTGACAGGGGAATGCGGAACTACCGCAAGCGATTGGGCCCAGTCCAGATCCCCAGAGGCGATGTGTTCCCCCAACAGATATGAGAAGGAAACAGCGCTGCCTGCTCGCCCGGGCATTCCCCATATGCCGGCTCTATGCCATGACCTGCCACTGGCGCTATTCCCAAAAGCAGGGGGACGCGCATGGTGCCACCCTGAGGGGCTTGAAGCGCCAAGGCATAACAGGGGGAGGGGCCGAGCACCCGCACCCTGCCTGCTGCCTCACTGGTGAGGCACGGGCAGAAAGAGGAAGTGGGGCCACATATCACGGCACCTGCGCAGGGGAGCGGCCCCGTAGCAGGACCAGCGTTGTCCCACCACGCCCACCCTAACATGTTATTTTCTTTGCAGGTTATCTAATGAGTGTGCTTTTTGTCGCAGGTGGTAATTTAGGCGATTGAGCACTGCCTAAACTAATCTCCTGAGGGCGGTTTAAAAGGACCACCAAAGATCACTGGCCCCCCGGTAGCCATACACGGCGAGGGGCTGCACGGCATAAAGAGGAGGACCATCCCACCTCCCTCGTGGTCGTCAGCTTCCAGCTTGGGCTGGTGGGAAAGAGAAGCATAACGGCACTCCCTGCAGCCCATCAGCAGCACCGGCCAATGTGTGTTGCCCAGACTGAGGCTCTGGGAGGTGCAGGGAGGGGTGCCCTCAGTAAGCTGGAAAGGAATGGATAAGTAAAAGGGAGCTGACTGGGAACAAATGAAGGACCAGAGAAAGGTGAACAGGGGGTGCCAAGGAAGGTGTGAACAGCAAGGTGCTGCCGATCGTCTGGGATTGTAATAATGTGATCGTGTGAAATGTTTATAAATACACTGCGGCCTTCTTATGCCACAAAGGAGGAAAACTGGTGTGGCCTCAGTTATTTAACCGAGGGGGGGGGTTACAACGGGATGTATGTGTGTTTTGTCAGGTGGGGGTGAGCAGTACCCGACTGAGCATGTTATGAGTAGAGTTCGAGAGATCGGTCAGGTCCCCTGGATCCCCACAAAATACCCTTGAATGCAGTGCATCTAAACAGGAGAGGTTTGCATACTACATGGAGTGGATGGGGCTCCATGTGGAGCAGAATGGGAAACCCTGTGCATTGATGCAGGTGCTCC
Source organism: Ambystoma mexicanum (assembly GCF_040938575.1). Taxonomy (NCBI): domain Eukaryota; kingdom Metazoa; phylum Chordata; class Amphibia; order Caudata; family Ambystomatidae; genus Ambystoma; species Ambystoma mexicanum. Next base: position 1,338,756,619 of record NC_090933.1, on the reverse strand, counting down.
TGGGTCTAGCATAGCACTGTGGCCTCTTGGCGCTAGTTTCTGCAGGTGGATGTACGCATGCAGAGCACATGCAGCCCTTCCCTGTGAGTGAGATTCTACGCGAGTTGGGGAGCAAGGGCACGCTGCGTTGGTGTTGCAATAGTGGAGGGAGCCCTGATGGTTCGCCCTGCCTTAAGTGTATGCAGGGGTGGGCTGCTTGGCAATGTGGAGCAGCCTGACCGGTGCTGTGTGTAGGTTCATTGCTTTCCATAGTGGACGGAAGGAGCACAGTGAGTAGGAAGGCTAGGTATTAGGTCATGTCTGGAGCTGCCGGTTCCTCGTGCCTACGCTGAGTTCAAGATCCAGGGTCTACGCTGGGTATTATCTCATGTCTGGGGCTCCTGGTTCCTTGCGCCTATGCTGAGTTCAGGATCCAGGGTCTACGCTGGGTATCAGGTCATGTCTGGGGCTGTCGGTTCCTTGTGCCTATGCTGAGTTCAAGATCCAGTGTCTTTGCTGGGTATTATCTCATGTCTGGGGCTGCTGGTTCCTCGTGCCTACGCTGAGTTCAGGATCCCGGGTCTTCTCTGGGTATCAGGTCATGTCTGGGGCTGCCGGTTTCTTGTGCCTATCCTGAGTTCAGGATCCAGGGTCTTCTCTGGGTATCAGGTCATGTCTGGGGCTGCCGGTTCCTCGTGCCTACGCTGAGTGCAGGATCCAGGGTCTTCTCTGGGTATCAGGTCATGTCTGGGGCTGCCGGTTACTTGTGCCTATCCTGAGTTCAGGATCCAGGGTCTTTGCTGGGTATTATCTCATGTCTGGGGCTGCTGGTTCCTTGTGCCTACACTGAGTTCAGGATCCAGGGTCTTCGCCGGGTATTATGTCATCTCTGGGGCTCCCGGTTCCTTGTGCCTACACTGAGTTCAGGATCCAGGGTCTTCGCTGGGTATTATGTCATCTCTGGGGCTCCTGGTTCCTTGTGCCTACATTGAGTTCAGGGTCCAGGGTCTTCGCTGGGTATTATGTCATGTCTGGGGCTGCCGGTTCCTCGTGCCTACGCTGAGTTCAGGATCCAGGGTCTTCTCTGGGTATCAGGTCATGTCTGGGGCTGCCGGTTACTTGTGCCTATCCTGAGTTCAGGATCCAGGGTCTTTGCTGGGTATTATCTCATGTCTGGGGCTGCTGGTTCCTTGTGCCTACACTGAGTTCAGGATCCAGGGTCTTCGCTGGGTATTATGTCATCTGTGGGGCTCCCGGTTCCTTGTGCCTACACTGAGTTCAGGATCAAGGGTCTTCGCTGGGTATTATGTCATCTCTGGGGCTCCCGGTTCCTTGTGCCTACATTGAGTTCAGGGTCCAGGGTCTTCGCTGTGTATTATGTCATGTCTGGGGCTGCTGGTTCCTTGTGCATATGCTGAGTGCAGGATCCAGGGTCTTCTCTGGGTATCAGGTCATGTCTGGGGCTGCCGGTTACTTGTGCCTATCCTGAGTTCAGGATCCAGGGTCTTTGCTGGGTATTATCTCATGTCTGGGGCTGCTGGTTCCTTGTGCCTACACTGAGTTCAGGATCCAGGGTCTTCGCTGGGTATTATGTCATCTCTGGGGCTCCCGGTTCCTTGTGCCTACACTGAGTTCAGGATCCAGGGTCTTCGCTGGGTATTATGTCATCTCTGGGGCTCCTGGTTCCTTGTGCCTACATTGAGTTCAGGGTCCAGGGTCTTCGCTGGGTATTATGTCATGTCTGGGGCTGCCGGTTCCTCGTGCCTACGCTGAGTTCAGGATCCAGGGTCTTCTCTGGGTATCAGGTCATGTCTGGGGCTGCCGGTTACTTGTGCCTATCCTGAGTTCAGGATCCAGGGTCTTTGCTGGGTATTATCTCATGTCTGGGGCTGCTGGTTCCTTGTGCCTACACTGAGTTCAGGATCCAGGGTCTTCGCTGGGTATTATGTCATCTGTGGGGCTCCCGGTTCCTTGTGCCTACACTGAGTTCAGGATCAAGGGTCTTCGCTGGGTATTATGTCATCTCTGGGGCTCCCGGTTCCTTGTGCCTACATTGAGTTCAGGGTCCAGGGTCTTCGCTGTGTATTATGTCATGTCTGGGGCTGCTGGTTCCTTGTGCATATGCTGAGTGCAGGATCCAGGGTCTTCTCTGGGTATCAGGTCATGTCTGGGGCTCCCGGTTCCTTGTGCCTTTGCAGAGTTCAGGATCCAAGGTCTTCTCTGGGTATCAGGTCCTGTCTGGGACTCCTGGTTCCTTGTACATATCCTGGGTTCAGGATCCAAGGTCTTCGCTGGGTATCAGATCAAGTCTGGGGCTCCCGGTTCCTAATGACTGGCGGATGCGCACAGCTGCAGACAACAGGGGCTGACTTTGCCCGACTTCCCTCAGGCTTCGCCTGCCTGGGGCGGATGTGATATGCAGAAAGCGGGATGAAAGTGAGGCAGGAGGTGTGGCCACGCGCGTTGCCAAGCAACGTAGACACCGCTGTATTCATGCCGGAGGAGCCAGGAACCATCATTTATATGGTTAATCTAGGAGTCGATAATGTGCTTTGCTCAGTGAGACAGTTGAAAAGTTATTATTATGACTAGATATATACTGGAAGTGATCAGTTTGTAATGTCAGTCCAAATAACTCATTTATGTTTTTTCTTTTTTTAATAGTTGCTTTTGCAAAAGAGCACTGCCCCCTCACCCCCGCACGGAATCTTGCACATACTCACGCAGGAAGTGACTCAGGAGGAGAGTGAGACAGTGAATGGCAGAGAGAGAGAGAGAGAGGGAGAAGGAGAGAGTTACATTGTTAGAATTATTCTTACTATTATTTTCAGCGCCATTTGCATCCATGATTTTAATGGCTTGGTTTATTTTGATGTGTTTTGAAGATAGGAATAGTCTAAGTATGGCTGTTCTTGGTGTCCCAGCTCTGATTGTCTCATCACCCAGATAAAAAAAGTATTATTTGACCTTCTGCGCTGAATCACGTGTTCAAAAAACATGCAATGCGTAGAGCGCGCGACTGCGCACGAGGCAGATATCAAGGCTCGCGGATCTGAATTTGGAGCGAATATGCAGTGAGGAGTTTGCTGCAAGGTATGCTTACCAAAGACACTTTTCTAAGACTATTTGGTTCATTACGAGTTTGGTGGTATCACCTTCAGTACGCGTGCCACACTCTGCTGCACGCAGCAAGAATAATGTTGGGCTTTAAGTTCACTTATGGAGTCTCTCTCATAGGACTCCACTCTTGCGTTAACTGTCTTTATATGTATGTACTGGTAACAATTCACCCAACCTCAAGCGCCAAGATACCTCAGGGTTAGGCGCGCTCTACAAATAATAAACAAAACTAATCTGGGGGTATGCGGTCGTTTCACCCGGACAGTTGCAGCTGCTTATCACAGTGGTATTACCTCCATGTCAAAGCAGGAGGCTTGGAATCAGGCAGAGCAGTAAAACAGGCGGCATATCCAAACACCACCTCTTTCAACACTACTGCCTTATTTATAACCAGTGTGAAAGCCTGTGCACACGGGCCAATGTGGTGAGGACAGACATGTTCAGTGTGTTAATAGATTATGTGATACATTTGATTGTAATTGATTGTAATTCACGTCAATAGAAACACAATATTCGTTGTGTTTTCATTAAGACAGTAAGACCACTTTCCTAAGGCAACATCTCCCTCTAGCAGTGACAACAGGCGAAGCGGGCAGTCTCTACTGCGCATGACTGCATCGGACAAACATACATCTGGCCTTTTATTACATTGTATGATGAGGCCCGGTGAGATTAAAATGCCTGAGGGGATTTCCTTTGCGCACGCCCACTATTGGCTCCCCTACACTTACCGAATTGCTTTCCATCGCAAGAAGTCTACATTGTGTTGCCATTGGATAAAGAGTGACCGCGCGGAACTTGTGTCTGGCCTTCAGCTGTGCCCATGGATTAGTCCCGTCACAGCTTTGGGAGGGAGGGGATTCATTTGTATCCCCCACTGCCCAGACACATTGGATGATCACTCGCTGTTCCACCCATGTTCAACTATGGAATGGGCAACACTGAAGGTTGGTGGAGGGGAAAGCTGCGAATTAATCATAACCACTTGCAGTTGTTCTGGACAGTCTTCCAAACCATTGTTTTTTAGCGTATTGTGCAGTGACAGAAAGGGGACAACTATATACAAAATAAGCCTGGACACTGGGACAGCACCGCCCAAACTGCTAGCTCCCATCCCTTCTGCACCAGATCACAAGCATCCCCATACATGTTTCAGACTCACTTGACTTCATCGGTGAATTGTAGCTTGGGTGCCAGGCACCGCGAGATGTGGAACCGTGTGTGTGCTCACACGTGACCACGAGGGCAACTTTGCAAGGATGTTGCTTTCTCATAACCACCTCCCATGCCCTTGCTTTTCAGCCTGCCGTGCCATTACAGAAAGGGAAAAACCATATGCAAATCAAGCCCGGCCTCTGCCAAAGCGGGGGTGTCGAGCCACATCCGCTGAGGCCTTATTGCGCTTCATTGGTGAGCTTGGGCCTCTAGGCACTAGGCTCGGGACCCACGCATGGGAACGCCTGACTGGCACCCACGGCTGACTGTCATAAAGGCAAGCATCCATTTTCCTGACTCCTATTTAGGGCTGGTTGATTGCTCAGTGTACAGGAGATTATTTTTGCACATTTAGGAGCTATTAACATCCTAAATCTTGAGGGAGAACACAGTGTGCCCGTTGCCCTGGTATCGCAGCCGGGGTGCCAGAGGTGGGTGGGGCTGCCCGGACACGCCCACAGTACACACCCCGGAGCAGGAAGGCAACAGGACAGACTCGCTTTGCATTATGGCACTGACAGGGGAATGCGGAACTACCGCAAGCGATTGGGCCCAGTCCAGATCCCCAGAGGCGATGTGTTCCCCCAACAGATATGAGAAGGAAACAGCGCTGCCTGCTCGCCCGGGCATTCCCCATATGCCGGCTCTATGCCATGACCTGCCACTGGCGCTATTCCCAAAAGCAGGGGGGCGCGCATGGTGCCAGCCTGAGGGGCTTGAAGCGCCAAGGCATAACAGGGCGGAGGGGCCGAGCACCCGCACCCTGCCTGCTGCCTCACTGGTGAGGCACGGGCAGGAAGAGGAAGTGGGGCCACATATCACGGCACCTGCGCAGGGGAGCGGCCCCGTAGCAGGACCAGCGTTGTCCCACCACGCCCACCCTAACATGTTATTTTCTTTGCAGGTTATCTAATGAGTGTGCTTTTTGTCGCAGGTGGTAATTTAGGCGATTGAGCACTGCCTAAACTAATCTCCTGAGGGCGGTTTAAAAGGACCACCAAAGATCACTGGCCCCCCGGTAGCCATACACGGCGAGGGGCTGCACGGCATAAAGAGGAGGACCATCCCACCTCCCTCGTGGTCGTCAGCTTCCAGCTTGGGCTGGTGGGAAAGAGAAGCATAACGGCACTCCCTGCAGCCCATCAGCAGCACCGGCCAATGTGTGTTGCCCAGACTGAGGCTCTGGGAGGTGCAGGGAGGGGTGCCCTCAGTAAGCTGGAAAGGAATGGATAAGTAAAAGGGAGCTGACTGGGAACAAATGAAGGACCAGAGAAAGGTGAACAGGGGGTGCCAAGGAAGGTGTGAACAGCAAGGTGCTGCCGATCGTCTGGGATTGTAATAATGTGATCGTGTGAAATGTTTATAAATACACTGTGGCCTTGTTATGCCACAAAGGAGGAAAACTGGTGTGGCCTCAGTTATTTAACCAAGGGGGGGGGTTACAACGGGATGTGTGTGTTTTGTCAGGTGGGGGTGAGCAGTACCCGACTGAGCATGTTATGAGTAGAGTTCGAGAGATCGGTCAGGTCCCCTGGATCCCCACAAAATACCCTTGAATGCAGTGCATCTAAACAGGAGAGGTTTGCATACTACATGGAGTGGATGGGGCTCTATGTGGAGCAGAATGGGAAACCCTGTGCATTGATGCAGGTGCTCCTGGGTCTAGCATAGCACTGTGGCCTCTTGGCGCTAGTTTCTGCAGGTGGATGTACGCATGCAGAGCACATGCAGCCCTTCCCTGTGAGTGAGATTCTAGGGGAGTTTGGGAGCAAGGGCACGCTGCGTTGGTGTTGCAATAGTGGAGGGAGCCGTGATGGTTCGCCCTGCCTTAAGCGTATGCAGGGGTGGGCTGCTTGGCAATGTGGAGCAGCCTGACCGATGCTGTGTGTAGGTTCATTGCTTCCCATAGTGAACGGAAGGAGCACAGTGAGTAGGAAGGCTAGGTATTTGGTCATGTCTGGAGCTGCCGGTTCCTCGTGCCTACGCTGAGTTCAAGATCCAGGGTCTACCCTGGGTATTATCTCATGTCTGGGGCTCTGTTATGGTAATACATGCACAGGTCTCCTTAGAACCTTGTGCAGTTAGATTCCATTTGAGAGTGCCTCGCCAGTTGATGCTTCCACTGCAGCTACCTGGGGGCCTCAAATAAAGCTCTTCTCTTCTCCCATACTTTGTGCCTCTTTATTTCATATGGCGACGAGGCACTGTACCCCGAGGCCCCCAGGAGCGTATTAGGTCACCTGATTGGGCGCAGCCCCCCCCTTTTTTCGCTGCCACCGACTTCTGCTGCCAGCGCCTGCAGCGGCCAGCCTGTCAGCTGTGGACAGCCAAGAGGAACAGCCAAGAGAGGCCTCGACATCACCTTTCAGTTCTCCACTGTAAAGGGTGCCGCTCCTCCCCGCTGGGAGTTTAGAGCGGCGCACATTGCACTCCTGCCCTACTCCAAAAGTTCTTCAGACAGCAGGAGCTGTCCATCTATCAGGTCAGAGGAGGGGGGAGGACTAAGTGAAACTTACACTTTCCTTTCATTTGGCATTTTATGTGTAAAACGAACAAAATGAAACGTACGCTTTCCTTTTATTGGCATTTTTTTTGTGTAAAACCCTCACTGCTGCCCTGAGCAGAACCCTGCATCATTTTCAAAAGCTGCTAGCTGTTGCCCAGCAACACACACACACAGCATCAGCAGTCTTCATTCTCTCAATGGCTACTCTGACTTTCCGGGACTAATCACTCACTATCTTGGTCCATTGTGACATCACAACTGAACATTCCATCAGGTCTTCCCTGAACCAGCCAACCTGTGCTCCCAGCCCATTGTGAGGTCACAATCTGTACTAAGGACCATCCATCACTGAAGCCTAAAGACTATGCAGTACAGATACACCTGGGCATTCTCTGAATCGGGTCCCACCCTGCCATGCAAGCAATTCTATAAAGACTGTATCTCAGCGCCTCCTTGCTAACTGCCAACAGTACTGAAATCCTCTGCCTACACTACAGCAACTGGTGCCACTCAGCGCCATTCCTCACCACTTACAACCCAGAATCAGGCACACCACCATGCAGGGCGTTCCGCCTCCCACCAAGTTTCTTCCATGCCCTGGAGCCCAACCTGCCCATGGGAACAATGGATCGATGGATTCCACGTCTACCTCAGAGCCATTGGGGGCAGCAAATTCAATGATGACCTCAAGGAGGCGACCCTCTTGAACTGTATAGGGGCAGAAGCACTGAGACTTTTCAGGACCCTTCCCGAACCCGGCAACATAGGAGGAGATGGCAACCGCAAGTTTGACATAGCATTGGCCAAACTCATCAGTCATTTTGGCAACAAGACCAACGTAGTACTGGAAAGATACAGGTTCTTTTCCAGAAAGCAGCTCAAAGGCGAGTCTATTGATTCATACATAGCGTCCCTCAGGGCGCCTATGTCAACCTGCAGTTTCACAGGTGTCTGTGATGAGTATTTGAGAGACCAATTGGTGCTGAATGTGGCTGATCCACGCATCCAACAAAAATTGTGGCAAACCAAAAATCCCACCCTGGACCAAGCCACGGAGATAGCAAGGAGCATGGAATTGGGAGATCGATGCATGAGGGAAAGACGTGACCACACGACCAGTGTGAAAATCAAATGTGTCAGCCCTGAGTCCGAGCCTTACGAGCCTCTAGTAGCACTCCGCCATCAAGGGGTTCGAAATTTGGCTCAAGCAGAGCGAGGCCATACAACTCCCAGAATCCAACGCGCTGCCAGAGGTGCGGATGGTACAAGCATGCAAATCCTGACAAAGAATGCCCCGCCATCGCTGTGGAGTGTTATAAGTGCAGCCAGATTGGACACTTTGCCAAAGTCTGCAAGAACACACGGGGAAAGACAACCAGATATGGCAATCTCACCAGGCGACCTTTCATCAGACCGTCCTCTGTGAGAGTAATCGAAAGCAACCAAGAGCACAATTTATTTATTTATTTATTTATTTATTTGCATTTGTTAAGCGCACTTGCAGCCCATGAGGCATCGAGGCGCTGTTACAGAGGAAACACAGATTTAAGATTACATTCGGGTGCAGGAGGCTCTTAGTTACAGGTTAGCAGGCATCTAGGCAGAAACAGGTTGAAGTCATACAAAGAGTCTGGTTTTGATAGCCTTGCGAAAGGCTAGGTGTGACTCGATGAGTCTGAGGTGAGGTGGCAGGGCATTCCAGTGCGTGGCTGCTAGGGTGGGGAAACTGGAGCCACCAGCACGCACTTTCCGCGAGGTAGGCCTGACAATGGTGTTGGCGTAGAAAGATCTAAGCGGTCTTGTGGCGGAGTGCCTGGTGATTCTGTTCGTCAGGTAGGGGGGGGCAAGCTCGTGAATGCATTTGTGGGTGATGGCAAGAGTTTTAAAAACAATTCTTTCTTTAACAGGGAGCCAGTCCACTTGCCTTCTGATTTCGGAGATGTGGTCTCTCCTTGCGGTGCCGGTGGCTGCCCTTAGAGCATTGTTTTGGGCTAGCTGAAGTTTGGCGATGTTTTTGTTGGAAGTCCCGACGAGAAGGGCGTTACAGTAGTCAAGTCTTGATCCGATGATGGCCCTGGCAATCGTGAGGCTGCTTTGACGGGCCAGGAAAGGCCTGGTTGCGTTGATGACTTTGGTGTAGTAGGCTGAGGAGGCGGCGATGGCATTGACCTGTCTGTCCATCGACAGGTCGGAGTCAAGGTAGACTCCGAGTGTCTTAACATGGTTAGAGACTTTAATTGGAATATTATCAATGGTGAAAGAGGTGTACTGTTCTCCGAGATTGCCGATGGTGAAAGGTGAGCCAATAAGGAGGAGTTCGGTTTTTTCACCATTGAGGCAAAGCCAATTCTCCGCCATCCAGGATTGGATGGTAGAGTAGATAGAGGAGAGGGTGTTAGAGTCCGCTAGGTAGTCGCCTGTGAGTGGGATGAGTACCTGCGTATCGTCCGCATAATTGGTGTATGAGATACCCAGGGAGTCCAAGATGCTGAACAGTGGCCTCGTGAAGAGGTTGTAGAGAGTAGGTGCGATACAGGAGCCCTGGGGGACACCGCAGGTGAGGAGGCTGGGGGTGGCAGCAGCAACTTCAGAAAAGACTTTCATGGCCCTTTCTTTGAGAAAGGAGGTGATCCATTGGCAGGCTTTGGGGGAGAAGTTGGCTTGTGTGGCTAGGTGGTGACACAGGGTATTGTGGTCGACCAGATCGAACGCAGCAGAGAGGTCAAGGAGCAGTAGAAGGGCCGGTTTGCCTGCGTCTCTGAGATCGTCCATTTGGTTTTTCAGGTCTAGGAAGGCTGTTTCAGTGCCATGGCGAGGGCGGAAGCCAGATTGTCGTAGACCGAGGAGGCGGTTGTCCTCTAGGAACTTCTGGACTTGCAGGTAAGCTGCTTTGTCCAAGATTTTGAGAAGGAACGGTACAGTCGTAATGGGCCTGTAGTTCCCCGGGACGGTTGGGTCAAGAGAAGGTTTCTTGAGAAGCGGGCGAACCCAGGCTTCCTTAAGTCCTGGTGGAACATGGCCTGATTGGAAGGATGAGTTGATAAAGGCTGTGAGGAAGGGGGCTAGGCTGGGTGCGGAATCCTTGATGAGGCTGGCAGGGCATGCATCCCCTTTACAGTTGGAAGGTTTAATGGAGTTGAGCAGGGTGATGACCTCTTGCTCTGTGATATTTTTAAATTCGAACGGCGGGGCGGACGTGGTCTTGGTGGGTGGTTTAGCATGCATGTTCGCTGTAATCTCGGAGAGGGCTTTTTGGTGGCGACGAATTTTGCTTTGGAGAGTGTTGAGCTTCTCAAGCATGGCAGATTGAATGTTGTTACACCATTTGTCATCTTTGATGATAGAGGAGGGGGGGGCAGATGGTTTTTCGAGTTCCGTGAAGATGGTGAAAAGTTCCTTGGAGCCTGACTTAGCGTCAGCAATCCTGGTGTTAAAGGAGGCAGCCTTTGCTCGAGTGATGTTGGTCTTATATAGTTTGGAAATGGTTTTGAATTTTTGTTTAGTGGCTTCAGACGGGTTTGCTTTCCATGTGGAGAGAGCAACCCTCTTCTGTGCACGTTGATCAAGGAGTTCTTTGGAGAACCAGGAGTTGGCATGTTTGGCTTTTTTGGCTTTTTTGAGAGTTAGGGGGGCAATGGCATCCACAGCTGATGTGATGATATCCTTAAAGGTGTTAGCTAAGGTATCGGGGTTGTTCGAAGAGGGGGTTTGAAGGGCTGGGTTAAGGAGGTAGGGTGCCAGGTTTTCGGCTGTGAGAAGGCGTGAACTTCTGGAGTACGTGTCGGGGCAGGGTGGTGGCGGGGAGAAGGCAGCTTTGTTAGTTCCGAGGTTGAATTGGATGTAGTGGTGGTCGGACCAAGGAATAGGGTTGTTGTCCTTGATGAGAAGGGTGCAGTTGTGATGGCTGACCCAGTCAAGGGTGCGTCCTTTGATGTGTGTAGGCTGGGAGATGGAGTGCGTGAAGCCTAGGTTGGAGAGTGCCTTCTTGAGGTGTTTTGCAGGGGAGTCCTTGGGGTCGTTCAACCCTAAGTTAAGGTCACCGAGGAGTAGGACCTGTGAGGTCTTTTTGATGTTATGAGAGAGTGCAGAGATGAGTGTGTCGTGGAAGTCGGTGCACGGTCCTAGGGGTCTGTAGACAATGTGCATGGATATGGTGCAGTTAGCTGATGCGTTAATTTTTAGAGGGAGGTAGTCGCTATTGCTGTCAAGGATGCCTTCTACTTCTCTGATGGAGAGGGTGTCTTTGGCGATGAGGGCAACGCCTCCACCTCTCTGAGAGGTGCGGTCTTTCCTGTAGATGGAGTAACCAGGTGGGATGGCCAGTGATAGGGCAGGGCCCGAACTTTCATTGAGCCAGGTTTCAGTGAGGATGAGGAGGTCTAGTTCGTCTTTTATGAGCAGGTCATTGATGTCGAGGGCGTGGGCTGGTACAGAGCGGGCATTGAGCAGGGCGCACAAGAGCGTGCGGCTGGGGGGAGGCAGGGGGAGTGGGAGGCTGGTAGCTGAAGGAGGATCAAAGGAGCTAGGTGGGGTGGTCAGGGGGGAGTCAGCGGTAAGATTAGGGGGCACAAAGGTGTCATTGGGCAGCACACAATCAAGGGGGGTACCAGCAGTGGGTTCAGAAAACATATGAACATCATTAGGCCGCACACAGTCAATGGAGGCACCAGCAGTGGGTTCAGAAAACATATGAACATCATTAGGCCGCGACATGTTATCTATCAGTCCAATGCAACAAAAGGTACAAATACTCACTGTAACATCCCAACAACAGAGCAACGGTCCCTGGGTCAAAATGCAAATCAACGGCATATCATTACCTGTAATGGTAGACACTGGCTCCCCCTACACCATCGTGGATCTCAAGACCTTTTTGAGTGTACTCTCTGGCAAGATACATGGCCTGCGAAGCACTTGTGTAAGAGCTACCGGTTATGGAAAAACGCCCATTGAGATAATGGGATATGTGTGGGTGAACCTCAAGTTCCATGACAGAGAAACATATTGCAAGGTGGCTCCTCCGTTGTGGGATGGGAAGAACAAGCCGCTCTTCGAGTAAGAATACACCCTGGAGAAGAAATCCCCGTGCTGAGTGTGCTCAATAATGATATGGACATCAAATCTAATTTAGCAAAACAATTCCCCAAGGTGTTCTGCGACAAGATTGGACTCCTAAAAGGTTTCCAACACAGAATAATCCTCAAAAGAGGTGCTGTCCCAGTGGCCCACCGAGTCCGCAGTATTCCCTTTGGAACAAAAGAGGCGTTGAAGAAAGAACTTAAGCGCCTCTGCGATGAAAATATCATACAGCCCATCGAAAGTTCAGAATGGCTTGCCCCAATTGTCTTAGTAAAAAAACCGGACGATTCCATATGAATGTGCGTCGACTTGAGAGACCTAAACAAAAACATATGGGTTGACAGACACCCACTTCCCAATATATCTGAACTCCTATCGACCATGAAACCTGCAAAATACTTTACAACTCTGGACCTCTCCTCAGCCTATCACCAGATTGCTTTGGAAGAGAGCTCAAAGAACCTAACATCTTTTGTCACACCTCTCAGTGCATTCATGTTTAACAGAATGCCATTTGGACTCGCTTCAGCCACAGCAGTCTTTCAGAGACTCATGTCACATCTATTTGGAGGACTTGATGGCATACACTGCTTCCAAGATGATATCCTCATATCAGCCAGTACAGAAGAAGAGCACAACACAAAACTTGTGGGTGTCCTACAGGTCATACAAAAAAGTGGGCTCACACTCAAATTAGAGAAATGCAACATAAAGTGCGACCGAGTTTCATACCTGGGCCATTCCATTGACGCCAACGGCATCAGCCCCAAGAGGAAACTCATGGACACCATAATGAATATCGCCGAGCCTCAAAATAAAGACCAATTAAGGAGTTTCCTCGGGATGACAGAATACTACTCCAAGTTTATAAGCAACTATGCTGATAAGACCAAAAACATGAGAAACATCTTGAAGAAGGCAACCAAATTCATATGGCCCACTGAATGCAAGAACGAATTCGAAGAAATCAAATTTCAAATTAACCAAGCCCCAGCCTTAGGAATGTTCGATTGTAAAGCTAAAACCATCATATCCGTAGATGCAAGTAAAACCGGACTGGGTGGTGTCCTAGAACAGCAACAAGATAAGGACATCGTGACGATCGCATTCGCATCGAGAGTACTGAGGGGAGCCGAACTAAACTATTCCACCATTGAGAGAGAAGCTCTGGGTCTGAGGTGGATTCTTCAGCATTTCAGGAACCTAATTTGGGGCTTACCCGTCATACTGAAAACAGACCATAAACCTCTAGTAAATGTCCTTCAGTCCAAAACTCCTCACCTTATATCACCGAGAATAAGACGTTGGTTCCTCGACATCATGCAATACAACCTCCAACTATGCTATATTCCTGGTTCACAAAACCAAGTAGCAGATTGTCTTTCCAGATTATCGACCAACATCGACACTGAGATTGCATCTCCAGATGAGGACATCATAGCTGTCGTAAACCCTGCCATCTCGAGAGATGAATGGAAAATTAATGCCAATACTGATCCGGAACAGCGAGAAATCAGGGAAGCGATAGCTAATGACTGGGTAGAAACGGGAGAGGCTTTAACAACCTTCATTCCCTTCAAGGAAGAATTATCGATGGACTATGAGCATATCTTCAGAGGTGATCGAGTAATCCCACCCACCCAACTCAGAAAAAAGTACGCCAACTGGCACACGAAGGTCACCTAGGAAGAAGCTTGACGAAAAACAAGTTGAGAAACAACTATTGTTGGCCAGGAATGTGGAAAGAAGCAGAAGAACTGGTCAAAAATTGCTCCACGTGTGCCATGAGTGACAAGTCCAAGATCTTAAGAAAGACCCCCTTACAGCCTATTGAACCTCCCAAACATGTGTGGTCTAAACTGGCAATCGACATCATGGGTCCATTCGAGAACCTCAAAACAGTCAAAGTATATATCATAGTACTTGTCGATTATACCTCTAAATGGACAGAATGGGGAATAGCTGTGGACAATGTGACCTCAAAGAAAGTCATAGATTTCCTGACAGAGATCTTCAGCAGGGAGGGAGACCCCAAGGAATTGGTTTCGGACAACGGGTCTCAGTTCATATCTATGGAATTTGCTGATTTCCTCAAGAAAAGGTCCATCAGCCACATAACAACATCTTTGTACCATCCAATTTCCAACGGACTTGTGGAACGCATGAACAGGCTCGTGAAGAGCGTAGTCCAACTGGCCACGGCCAACAACCTCCCGTGGAGAGAAACCCTCAAAGAAGCTTTGCATGCGTATAGAACTACCCCACACACCACCACGAACATAGAGCCCTTCACCCTCATGCGAGGTAGGGTTGCAACTAACCGATTTAGACCGGCGTGGATGTTCTTATACACGGGAGAAGCAAGGGTGAGCATGGATCTACTTCAAAAGACAGTAAGAGAAAAACAAGCAAAATACAAAAGACAATACGACTCCAGACATGGAGTAAAAGAGATGATGGTTCGTGAAGGAGACTGGGTACGTGTCAAAGAACCGAAGAAAACTCTCAAGGGTGAATCCATCTTCAGACCTCCACAGAGAGTTGTGAGTTGTCATGGGAAGTCTGTCATCCTCGATGATGGAAAGAGATGGTCTGGAGATTATCTCATAAAAGTAACAAAAGACATCCAAGAGACCAGCATATCTAAGGACAACAGTCCTGACAAACCATCACAACACACCTCACATTCCCCAAGAGAATCCCTCTGTGAACATGTGGACAATGACAGACCTCACTCCATGCATCAAGGAGTCCCCACTGGAAGAATGTCCAGAAGGAACCGCAAAATCATCCAAAACTTCAACAATGACTATGTTTATTACTAATGTACCCCAGTTTACCCATCTTCCATCTGCCTCTCCCACTTGACACCGTTTTTTTTCCCTTTCACTTTCCCGCTTTTCCCCCACCTGTTTTTCCTTTTTCTTTTGCCTCACGTGGGGGAGATGTTATGGTAATACATGCACATGTCTCCTTAGAACCTTGTGCATGTAGATTCCATTTGAGAGTGCCTCGCCAGTTGATGCTTCCACTGCAGCTACCTGGGGGCCTCAAATAAAGCTCTTCTCTTCTCCCATACTTTGTGCCTCTTTATTTCAGGCTCCTGGTTCCTTGCGCCTATGCTGAGTTCAGGATCCAGGGTCTACGCTGGGTATCAGGTCATGTCTGGGGCTGCCGGTTCCTTGTGCCTATGCTGAGTTCAAGATCCAGGGTCTTTGCTGGGTATTATCTCATGTCTAGGGCTGCTGGTTCCTCGTGCCTACGCTGAGTTCAGGTTCCAGGGTCTTCTCTGGGTATCAGGTCATGTCTGGGGCTGCCGGTTTCTTGTGCCTATCCTGAGTTCAGGATCCAGGGTCTTCTCTGGGTATCAGGTCATGTCTGGGGCTGCCGGTTCCTCGTGCCTACGCTGAGTGCAGGATCCAGGGTCTTCTCTGGGTATCAGGTCATGTCTGGGGCTGCCGGTTACTTGTGCCTATCCTGAGTTCAGGATCCAGGGTCTTTGCTGGGTATTATCTCATGTCTGGGGCTGCTGGTTCCTTGTGCCTACACTGAGTTCAGGATCCAGGGTCTTCGCTGGGTATTATGTCATCTCTGGGGCTCCCGGTTCCTTGTGCCTACACTGAGTTCAGGATCCAGGGTCTTCGCTGGGTATTATGTTATCTCTGGGGCTCCTGGTTCCTTGTGCCTACATTGAGTTCAGGGTCCAGGGTCTTCGCTGGGTATTATGTCATGTCTGGGGCTGCCGGTTCCTCGTGCCTACGCTGAGTTCAGGATCCAGGGTCTTCTCTGGGTATCAGGTCATGTCTGGGGCTGCCGGTTACTTGTGCCTATCCTGAGTTCAGGATCCAGGGTATTTGCTGGCTATTATCTCATGTCTGGGGCTGCTGGTTCCTTGTGCCTACACTGAGTTCAGGATCCAGGGCCTTCGCTGGGTATTATGTCATCTGTGGGGCTCCCGGTTCCTTGTGCCTACACTGAGTTCAGGATCAAGGGTCTTCGCTGGGTATTATGTCATCTCTGGGGCTCCCGGTTCCTTGTGCCTACATTGAGTTCAGGGTCCAGGGTCTTCGCTGGGTATTATGTCATGTCTGGGGCTGCTGGTTCCTTGTGCATATGCTGAGTGCAGGATCCAGGGTCTTCTCTGGGTATCAGGTCATGTCTGGGGCTCCCGGTTCCTTGTGCCTTTGCTGAGTTCAGGATCCAAGGTCTTCTCTGGGTATCAGGTCCTGTCTGGGACTCCTGGTTCCTTGTACATATCCTGGGTTCAGGATCCAAGGTCTTCGCTGGGTATCAGATCAAGTCTGGAGCTCCCGGTTCCTTGTACGTATCCTCAGTTCATGATCCAGGGTCTTCACTGGGTATCAGGTCATGTCTGGGACTCTGGTTCCTTGTGCCTACACTGAGTTCAGGATCCAGGGGCTTCTATGGGTATCAGGTCATGTCTGGGACTCCCAGTTCCTTGTGCCTATACTGAGCTCATGATCCAGGGTCTTCTCTGAGTATCAGTTCATGTCTGGGACTCCGGTTCCTTGCGCCTATCCTGAGTTCAGGATCCAGGGTCTTCTCTGGGTATCAGGTCATGTCTGGGGCTCCCGGTTCCTTGTGCCTTTGCTGAGTTCAGGATCCAAGGTCTTCTCTGGGTATCAGGTCCTGTCTGGGTCTCCTTGTTCCTTGTACATATCCTGGGTTCAGGATCCAAGGTCTTTGCTGGGTATCAGATCAAGTCTGGGGCTCCCGGTTCCTTGTACATATCCTCAGTTCATGATCCAGGGTCTTCTCTGGGTATCAGGTCTTGTCTGGGACTCTGGTTCCTTGTGCCTATACTGAGCTCATGATCCAGGGTCTTCTCTGGGTATCAGATCATGTCTGGGACTGCCGGTTCCTTGTACGTATTCTGAGTTCAGGCTCCAGGGTCTTCGCTGGGTATCAGGTCATGTCTGGGACTCTGGTTCCTTGTGCCTACACTGAGTTCAGGATCCAGAGTCTTCTCTGGGTATCAGGTCATGTCTGGGACTTCTGGTTCCTCGTGCCTATCCTGAGATCAGGATCCAGGGTCTTCTCTGGGTAACTGTCATGAATGCTGGGTGCCTGGCTGGGGCAAGGTGGGTAAGGGCTTAGCAGGTTTGACATATATTGCATAAAAGCATGACCCCCCTTCTGCACACAAGAGGCATATTGTCAGTAGCGCTCTTGCCCTCGTAGTGTAGCCGAGGAATTCTTCTCGCCAATCTACCGAACTAGTCAGTACAATGAACAACCAGAACAATTGATTGGCGGAAAGATGGAATGCCAATGAAGAATCCAGAACCGCATGGAACAGGATACTGGAACGGGATGTCTTCTCAAGGTGTACAGGCAAGACCCCCAGACAGCTGCAATAAGAGCAATAATCACACTGATGCGACTCTATGCCAAAAATGCAGACATCAAAACAGAAACCAACCACTAACCTGTGCGGTTCTTCAGAATCTCCGAATCTCCGAATCTCCCCAGGAAGGAATAAGAAGTAAGGTAGTGGCAACCCCAAAACGAAAGGACCAGGAAATCAATCCAGAAATGAAGGCAAAGCAAGAAGCAGGGTGAAGATCCAAGCTGAATGTCCAAAGAGCAAAATCTAACCCGACGGCACGAGGACGCCTAAAGGTACATTAAAGGCAGTCTCTAGTCCGTGTACCAATGGTGCAGAGTTCCAATGCAGGAGAAAAAACGGTAAGCGGGAGACAGTACAAATGAGTAGCAGGGCAGGTCCGTGGACGGTCTGAGGTCGGAGAGCAGGGCTGGCAGCAAAAGTACAAAGGAGTAAGCAATGCAGGTCCGTGGACGATCCGAGGTCGATGAGCAGGACTGGCAGCAAAAATACAAAGGAGTAAGCAAGTCGGGTCCGGAGGCAGTCCGAGGTCGAGAAACAGGAAAACAAGGCAAAAAAGGGACAAGAACCTGGATACGAGAGAAAGCAAGCCGCTAGAATACAAGATTCAGAAGCGCCGGCAAAACGCACAGGCGTGGCTTAATTAATAGTCACATGATCACTATACGTCTTTCAACGTGTACGGGGAAAAGTGAAAGACGTGAGAGGACGCCATCGTCTCCATGCCAACTTCCAAGCTCCCGGCAGACGAGGTCTTAAAGAGACCGTAACCACCGTTCGTCGGCAAATACGAGAACCACAAGTATTAGGTCTCGTGGAAGCCGTGGAAGCCGGATAATTACGGCGTCCTAACACTGATGATTTCTGCCGATACTTGACAGTTTCCTTCCCCAAGGAGGCCCCCACATTCCGAGATTTCCAAAAACGGGACAACAAAACCGGGGCATGTATGTTCTCATATGGTTCCCAGGTGCGATCCTCCGGACCATAACCCTTCCAGTCAACATAGTAGAGTCTTTTACCGTTCCGAACCTTGGTGTCCAAGATCGCTGGAACCTCATACTCCACAGCACCCCGAACCCTGACAGGCGGAGGATGGGAGGGAAGACGGGTATCAAGACGGCATGGTTTAATCAAAGACACGTGGAATACTGGGTGAAGTTTCCACGGACGTGGGAGAACCAAACGCACCACTGCCGGGTTAATGACATGCGATATAGCATATGGCCCGACAAAACGTGAAAGCAACTTCCTCTGAACAGGCAGGCGTAAGTTGCGTGTAGATAACCACACATTCATGCCTGGGAGATACACCGGAGCGGGGTTACGATGCCGGTCTGCATAAAACTTGGTCCTGTTCTGAGCCTTCAACAACTGTCTTTTAACCTGGACATGGGTGCCGGAAATGTCCCTAACACAGGCAAGGGCAGCAGGGTTGTGAGCCGGCAGTTCAGGGGCAAGAGGCAAGGAACGTGGATGTTGTCCATAAAGGGCAAAGAAGGAGAAACCTGTGTAGCAGTGTGGAGCGAATTATTATAGGCAAATTCGGCCATAGACAGTACCGAAAGCCAATCGTCCTGACGCTGAAAGATGAGACATCTTATCTACTGTTCCATAGTAGCATTCAGACGTTCGGTCTGCCCATCCGTCTGAGGATGATAAGCACTTGAAAACCGAGCTTCAATACCTAAAGCAGCCGACAAGGCTCTCCAAAAGCGTGAAGTAAACTGAGGACCGCGGTCGGAGATGATTATAGAAGGAAGACCGAACAACCTAAACACGTTCCGCAGAAAGAGATCCGCCAATTTAGGAGCAGTAGGGATCCCTTGACAAGGTACAAATAGTGCCATTTTGGTAAAATAGTCGATGACCACCCATATAGTATCAAAACCTTCCACCACAGGTAGTTCCACAACGAAATCCATGGAAATGGAGGACCAAGGGCGATCTGGAAGAGGCATAGGTTGTAGCAAACCCACGGGTTTGCCATGTGATGTCTTACACTGAGCACAAACCGAACATGTATTTATGTAATCAGTAACATCCTGCAATAAAGATGGCCACCAACACCATCTTTTTTGTAGATCAACCGTCTTCCGAATACCTGGATGAGCAGCCAGAGATGAATCGTGACACCATTGTATAGCAGTACGTCGCGTCCCTAGAGTAGGCAGGAATATTTTACCCTGGTTATAGGGCAATGAATTTATGATCTCCAGTCTGTATTTGGCTACTTCTGGCGGATCGTTTCGAAGCCATTCCTGTATAAAGGACTTAAGTGACGGATGTAAAGAGCAACCACACACCACCTGAGTGGGTAACAAAGGTACACCAGTGGCGTGAGAGGATTTGGCGGGTCCATGTAGACGAGAGAGAGCATCCGCTTTAGAATTCTGAGAACCAGGACGATAGGAAATAGTGAAATCAAACATTGAAAAGAATTCATGCCAACGAGCATGCCGTGCACTGGTGCATTTCACTGAGTGAAGAGCCAAGAGATTCCTATGATCCGTGAACACCTGAACAGGCACTTGAGAACCCAACAAATGATGCCTCCAAACCAAGAAGGCATCCCTGATAGCCAACAATTCGCGCTCCGTGATAGTATAATTCCTTTCATAAGGCGTTAACTTTCTGGAATGAAAGGCTACTGGATGTAAACCTGCATCATCTGGGCAATGTTGGGACAGGATAGCACCCAAAGCAACATCCGAAGCATCAGCCTCGACTATGAACGGTTGGGTTGGGTCCGGATGCTGGAGCACCAGTGCTGAGGTGAAGGCGGACTTCAGAGAATCAAACGCCTGTTGAGCCTCCCCATTCCAATGGAAAGATCTCTTAGAGCTAGTCAGAGCCGTAAGGGGACAGACAATGGCTGAAAAGTCTTGAACAAAACGTCGATAAAAGTTCGCAAAACCTAAAAAGGATTGCAACGCCTTCAGATTGTTGGGAACCGGCCAATCCAGAATAGCAGTGACCTTAGATCTGCTCATCTTGACTCCTTTGTTGGTGATGTTAAAGCCAAGGAACTCGACCTCTTGTACGTGGAAGAGACACTTTTCCAGTTTAGCATATAAATGATTGTCCCGCAGACGTTGTAAGACTCTACTGACATGAACAACATGGGTTTCATGGTTGGGGGAGTAAATCAGAATGTCATCTAGATAAACAATCAGATATTGATCCAACATGTCATGAAAGACTTCATTTATGAAGAACTGGAAAGTGGCGGGGGCGTTACTTAGACCAAAGGGCATTACAGTGTATTTGTATAGACCGTATTTAGTTTTAAAGGCGGTCTTCCATTCGTCCCCTTCACGTATGCGTACAAGGTTGTACGCCCCACGTAAGTCTAACTTGGAAAAGACCTTGGCCGAGCCGAGCTGATCAAGCAAGACTGATATCAGAGGAATCGGGTATTGGTTCCTGACCGTAACAGCATTCAAGGCCCGATAGTCCATACAAGGGCGAAGGTCTCCCTCCTTCTTTGGAACAAAAAACAGAGGGGAAGCTGCCGGAGAACGCGAAGGCTGAATGAAGCCGGATTTTAAAGATTTGTCGATGTATTCCTTAAGGATGACATCCTCCTTGGGTGTTAACGAATAAATCCTACCAGATGGTATCTTAGCCCCAGGAACCAATTCTATAGGACAATCAAAAGGCCTGTGGGGTGGAAGGATTTCTGCCCCACTTGCGTCAAAGACATCCCGATATTCTCGATACTCTGAGGGTAATTGAGTGTTAAGAACAGCCCCTATCGTGGAGGCGGAATCCATGAGAGCATGGCTTGGGCTAGAGGTTTTCTGAACTGATGTCAAACAGAACTGGTCACAATGTTCTGAAAGGAATTTCACTTCCCCCGACTGCCAATCCACCACGGGGTTGTGTAGTTTCAACCAAGGAAGCCCCAGGATAACTTTAAGCTGTGGGGCGGCAATCAGGTCAAAGGAGATCTCTTCAGTATGCCCACATTCCGTCCTCATGACCAAAGCAGCAGTACGCTCAGTCACTAGACCAGAAACCAGGGTTGAGCCATCGACCGCATTCACGACCTCAGGGCAGTCTTTGGAAACAATCTGTATACCCAGCTCTCGAGCATAATTACCGTCAATATAGTTCCCCTTGGCACCTGAATCCAAAAATACTGGAATCACCCGCCTACCGAGGGAGGTGGAATTAAGAGTGACGGATAAACAGTCAGGTGTAGACATGAGGGGGTTGCTGCAAGAACCACCCGCAACTGAACCCCTTCTATTGCCGGGCTTTCGCGTTTCCCTGTTTCTTAACAGGTTTCTTAGTACATGATCATAGTAAATGATCTGATGACCCACAATAGAAACAAAGGCCATTCTTTTTCCTGTGTTCCCTTGTTTCTGCTGACAACGGTCCCCGCAATGCTCCGATTTGCATTGGTTCTGAGGACCCGGTGGCAGGATTTGACGTGGCGGTCGTAAGAGGAGGAAGCGGTCTCCGTTCCCCCCCTTCTCTCTGCTTGTCTAGAGTCAATTTGGAGTACCAAGTCAACCAATTCAGAGAACGCTATAGGGATTACCGGTACCGTGGATAGAGTATCTTTAAGGGAATCAGACAACCCTTTGTAAAATAAGGATGCCTTCTTCTCCTCTGGCCAATTAGTTTCGGCAACCAATTGATTAAACTTGGCTAAGTAAGCCAACAGGGTAGAAGTTCCCTGCTGTAAGGCCAATAACTGTAAGTCGGTGGCTTGCGTAGCATACCGCGTATCAAAAACCCGACTCATAGCCTCAATCAACGCGTCACAATTGTACAAGAGGTGACTGCCCTCTTCCAATATTGGATTGGCCCATGCCGCCGCCGTACCACCCAAGTGTGACAATAAGAAGGCCGCTTTAGTGGTTGAATCTGGAAACGAGGCTGGCCTACATAGAAAGTGTAACCTACACTGGTTAAGGAAGGTTCGATAGGCCTTAGGGTCACCTAGAAACTGCTCTGGTGGAGCCAAGGGAAACTGAGCAGTCATGTACACTGGCCCAGTGTCAGAACGGGCAGGAGATAGCCCAGAACCCGATGCCACAGCGGGCGAAGGCGCCCCAGCACCGGTGGGCTGAAAACCAGCCTGCAGCTCATCAATGCGTCTTTCGGTGGAATCATGGGCATTAGCCATTTCACTGCGTAGATCCGCCACCAATTGCATGATGGCTGTCAAAGACTCATTGGCATCCATTTATATAGAAGGCTTCTGAATATGTCAGTAGCGCTCTTGCCCTCGTAGTGTAGCCGAGGAATTCTTCTCGCCAATCTACCGAACTAGTCAGTACAATGAACAACCAGAACAATTGATTGGCGGAAAGATGGAATGCCAATGAAGAATCCAGAACCGCATGGAACAGGATACTGAAACGGGATGTCTTCTCAAGGTGTACAGGCAAGACCCCCAGACAGCTGCAATAAGAGCAATAATCACACTGATGCGACTCTATGCCAAAAATGCAGACATCAAAACAGAAACCAACCACTAACCTGTGCGGTTCTTCAGAATCTCTGAATCTCCGAATATCCCCAGGAAGGAATAAGAAGTAAGGTAGTGGCAACCCCAAAACGAAAGGACCAGGAAATCAATCCAGAAATGAAGGCAAAGCAAGAAGCAGGGTGAATATCCAAGCTGAATGTCCAAAGAGCAAAATCTAACCCGACGGCACGAGGACGCCTAAAGGTACATTAAAGGCAGTCTCTAGTCCGTGTACCAATGGTGCAGAGTTCCAATGCAGGAGAAAAAACGGTAAGCGGGAGACAGTACAAATGAGTAGCAGGGCAGGTCCGTGGACGGTCCGAGGTCGGAGAGCAGGGCTGGCAGCAAAAGTACAAAGGAGTAAGCAATACAGGTCCGTGGACGATCCGAGGTCGATGAGCAGGACTGGCAGCAAAAATACAAAGGAGTAAGCAAGTCGGGTCCGGAGGCAGTCCGAGGTCGAGAAACAGGAAAACAAGGCAAAAAAGGGACAAGAACCTGGATACGAGAGAAAGCAAGCCGCTAGAATACAAGATTCAGAAGCGCCGGCAAAACGCACAGGCGTGGCTTAAATAATAGTAACATGATCACTATACGTCTTTCAACGTGTACGGGGAAAAGTGAAAGACGTGAGAGGACGCCATCGTCTCCATGCCAACTTCCAAGCTCCCGGCAGACGAGGTCTTAAAGGGACCGTAACCACCGTTAGTCGGCAAATACGAGAACCACAAGTATTAGGTCTCGTGGAAGCCGTGGAAGCCGGATAATTACGGCGTCCTAACACTGATGATTTCTGCCGATACTTGACACATATAGACTCCAATCCCATGACATCATTCACTAGCACCCTTGTGATCATGCCTCCTTGTTTACATGTCTGTCGGGTTCAGGGTATAACCACTTCCTGCCCACTTTCTGTTCTTTACACTTGGCCATTGAGGAAATATTCTGAACAATCTGTGCGCTCTAGTTATTGGGCGTGGCTGGCTATATAAGCCACACCGAAGACCATTCAGCGCTTCGTGTTGTTTTCTGTAAGCTCTAGAAGCAACATGGTTAACGCGCTCCTGTTGTCGGAAGAACTTGCAGCCCACGTGCGTGTGGTCTCAGTCTCCAGCCATCGGATCATCGCACCGGATCGCCGCACGAACGCCCCAGCAGCTGCTGTGAAGAGAGAAGACAAGAAAGTCAGGAGCGCTTTTGCAATTTCAGACTTCTGTGTCAGCTCAACGCAGCACATACTCACCTGAACTCATAGCTGCCAGACCGCACACGCTACTCCTTTTCTCACAAACTTAGCTACACCTGTGAAACAATCAGATGCGCTCCACAGCGCCCTGCATCCCTTAACGCAGCGAAACCTGAATGACACTTACCTGCATAGCAGCATCCGTCACACTCTGAATCACTTCTCACTGGATCAAAAAACACTTACCTGCTTAACCAGTCAGCTCAGTACTACCAGTGAAGTAAAAGGCCCTCCAAACACCCCGCAGCAGCATTCTGTGGTGTTTTCGCTGTGAACTGGGAACAGCGACCCAATGCAGAACGCAAGCAGCCTCAAGAACTCATTAAAAACACAAGGGAAAGACCCACAAGAGGGGGCACCCGGACTACCTGCCTCTGAAGAATTGCGCCCCTGCCAATTGCAGGATGGAGAGCTCGCCCAAATAATCCTCAAGATGAGCAAGGGAAAACAGCTTAATCAAACCTCCTCTACACAAGGGATAAGAGGGTAAGACGGAGGGGGGCCCTGTGGTGAATTCTGTCCAGTATCTTAGTATAATTTTCCTCTTCCTTAACAGGCGGACTTCCCGAACCAGGTTGGGCAGTGAGCACACGGGGAAAGAGGTCAAGACTCCATCACTTCCAGGGGAGACACAAGTGAGTGTGACAGAACACAAAGCCATTCTTACCACTCTGACTGAGCGATGGAGACCTCTGAGGTTGACCAGCTATCACAATTACTGGGGGAATTGTGGGCTAAAGTACATTTGACCCGCTTGGAAACTTACGTCTTAAGGCGAGAGCTGGGGTAAATATGGATAAGACTGATGAGTTGGTTAGACAGCTACTGCAGACACAGTCTGGTTTAGCTCCTCTGCCAGGAGGGGCTGCCCAAGGACAGGCTTCCACATTGCCAACCATGGCTCCGGTTAAAGTGGTCATCCCAGGCAACATTCCTTTAGCTTCCCATGAGAGGTTCCTGGGAGACCCCAAGAAGTTTGGCACTTTCATGAATCAATGTCGCCGGAACTTGATATGTAAACCTGAGTTATTCCCGACTGATCAGGCGAGGGTTGCCTTCGTCCTCTCATACCTTGGGGGGCATGCCGCAGACTGGTCAATCCCATTGGTAAATAGGGACGACCCACTGCTTCGGAATGACACCGGCTTCCAACGCGAGCTGGAAAAGTTAGTTGCTCATCGGACACAAGGCCAAGCCCTAGACGACGAGTTACCCTCTCTGCGACAGGGCAGTCAGGATCTCATTGTGTCCGTAGCCACATTCAATCGCCTAGTTGCCGAATCAGGTTGGCTCGAAGAAAAACGCATTAAACTGTTTTACCAAGGATTGTTTGGAGAATTAAAAGACGTTCTAGCACAAGTAGTTAACCCCCCTGATGGTTGTGCCGAGTACATCGATATAGCAATGCAATTAGACCATTGTCTACAGAACCGTAAGGCCGATCGGGCTAGATCAGAGAATAGGCCCATATACATCCGACCCAAGGAAACCCCAATCCTACAACCCACTGAGACACATTCTGAGCCCATGCAACTGGGCGTCCTTCAGTCCACTTACCAAGGCAGAGCGTGAACTGAGGCGCCAGGAACAACTCTGCTTATATTGTGGCCTGTCCGGTCACTTCCTTCGAAACTGTTCGGCAAAGCCCCCACGGAAGGCAGTGGAATGTATGGACAATTTCAAAGAAGATAACTATGAAGTAAAGGCATGTCCAATGCGCAGTTTCAAATAATATGCAAAAGAAACAGATTTTGCAACTAAGGTCATATGCTTATGTGCAAGATTTATTGGTCATAGGCAGCTGACACGTGTTTCGACCAATCCGGTCGTTGTCAAGGCCTGAGTCCAGTAGTGCAGTGATCATTAGACAGTGAATGGTAGATCCGGATATATACCAACAATGGTAATTCTTTTGAAAATATCTGTTGCTAAAGTGATCTTAGTAGCTTAGATGCTATAGTAAGTCAAGGGGTCCAATCCCCAACATTGGTGCAAAATCACGCTGCTGTTGGGGATTGGACCCCTTGACCCCTTGGCTCTACCATTCACTATCTAATGATCACTGCACTACTGGACTCAGGCCTTAACAGCGACCGGATTGGTCGAAACACGTGTCAGCTGCCTATGACCAATAAATCTTGCACATAAGCAGATGACCTTAGTTGCAAAATCTGTTTCTTTTGCATATTATTTGAAACTGCGCATTGGGCATGTCTTTACTTCATAGTTATTGTCTCATTTGTTTTGGTGGTTTCTAGGGGGCACCATTTAAAGGCTTCCAGAGCAGCAGTATCACATATTATTATTAAAAAGTGGTACCTACCAGCTCACTGCTACCTTACGACCCCCAGGTTTTCCTTACTGCAATTTCAAAGAAGGCAAGGAAACGGAAAACTCCAACGTCCGGCAGACTTAGAGGTCGGTTTGTCGAGCATAGAACAGATTCATCAGATCTCACACTTTGCCATCCCAGTGGTCTTGGTTAACCCACTGCAACCCGCCAAGATGCACACTCTCAATGCATTCATAGATAGTGGGGCGGTTGGAAATTATTTGGAAATAGAAACCGCAAGGATGATGGGCTTATCGTTCCGCCCTAAAGCCTCCATTGAAAACGTAATGGCCGTGGATGGAACGCAGCTCCTTTCAGGCCCCGTAACACAATGTACCACAGTGACCACTTTGCTTTGTCAAGATGGTCATAGGGAAAGCATCACATTTGACCTCATCGCCGCACCCCAATTTCAGATGATTCTCGGTATCCCTTGGCTGGAACTGCATAACCGACGTATTGATTGGCGAGCAAGAACTATACCCTTTCCCAAGGAATACACTTCCTGTTATAATAAGGAATGAGTTTCGAAAAGCCCGCTGCCGGCCTCACAAAGGACGATATCCGGACTAGGTGTGATGGGAGTTCTACCTACGGAGTACCAAGATTTTCAGGATGTTTTCGCTAAAGAGCAGGCTAACATACTACAGCCACATTGTGCTTATGACTGCCAGATTTACCTAATATCGGGGGCACAGGTACCCTACAGCCAGATCTACACCTTGCCCGAAGAAGAAAATGCCCCTTTGAGGAGTTATCTGGATCAATACCTAGACAACGGCTTCATCAGACCCGCAAAGTCACCCGCAGCCTGTCCATTCTTTTTTGTACCAAAAAAAGGAGACTAAAGAACATGCATTAACTACCGGGTGCTGAATCAAGTCACGGTAAAGAACAAATACCCGTTACCTTTGATCCCGGTACTGCTTGACCAGGTGAGGCAGGCAAAGATCTTCACGAAATTAGACCTCTGTGGCGCCTATCATTTGGTGAAACAGGATGCCTCCACCCGATAGCCTTCTGGTCAAAAAAATATTCTCCAGCAGAACTGAATTATGCGGTCACCGATAAGGAATTGCTGGCGATCAAGGACACCTTCAGTGAATGGAGGCACTACTTGCTTGGGGCAAAACATACAATCACCATAGTAACCGATCACCAGAACTTACAATATCTACATTCCGCCAAAGCTCAGTCATCTAGACAACTTCGCTGGGCTTTGTTCTTGATGCAATACGATTTTGTGATAACATACCGCCCTGGAGTAAAAGGCGGATGCCTTGTCCCGCATCGGTACGGGAGAAGAAGCCTACAGCACCCCCGACCAAGTTGATCTCATACCCGGTCACAAGATCTTAGGCCACTGTAAAGGTCTGTCCTCGCTGGACGCATTCCAGGAAGCGGTCAGAGAAAGCATGCCCTTGGAGGAAATTCAGGGTTGGAACAAGAAGGGGAATCAGTTTACCGTTCATAGCGGTCTACCATACCATCGGGATCGCCTTTACGTCCCGACAAAGGCCCTTCAGAAAGAAGTAATGGCTAATACCATAATTCACCCTTAGAAGCACATTGTTAGGAGTATGGGATGGAGGAGGTGGAAGAAGGGTCAGGGACTAAGGAGACGGTATATCAGTAAATGAACTACATTGCCCAGCAGTCCTTGGGACATTTAGTAGTTCTTGCCGTGTGCGCGTGTGGCCAGCTGACACTCATTAGTACAGTTTATCAAGGGCCAACGGTGCACGGCAGGTGTGGCTTATTTTGTGCACGGGGCGAAGCCATGTCGGAGAGTTATGAGACCGTCAGTGCCGGTATTCATCTTTCCTTCCCCAGGGATCCTAAAGCGGCGAACGAAGGATATGTGGGGCTTCCATGTCGGGAGCTCGGTCCTGGTTTGCGAACACGGGCCGCTTGCAGCGGTGGAGGGTGGACTTGCGCTGCTGCTACGGGCTACAAAAGATTACGTCCGGGAAGGCTTGCGAGCTTCCCGGATGAAAGATAACTGTTGAACTCCATGTTATGTAAACGCTGATGCTTCGGTCATTGTATTTTCTTTATTTTGCGCAGAGGCAATGATTTTGACTGACTTTTCATGCAGACTCTGGATCATAGGTAATGGGCACACTGCTTAGAAAGGGAAAAGTATACTTAGGTTTTTCTGGAGTGTAGGTGCTTCGGCAGATGAGGCGCTCACTGGGCACATTGCCTTACTCAAGTCACAGTGAAGTGAACTGGGGTATGCAGAGTGAGGCAAAAAACAACAGTCCAGGGGCTGTGTCTGCTCCATGTCTAAACATGTTCATGTTGCATGTTTTGTAAGTGTGCAAACGCTTGCCCAGTGGGCTATGTGTGATGTTATTTCATGTTGGGAACACCTCCCATATATATGTTTCATCCTGCTTGCTTATATGTAATCCATTCCATTGTATGTTCATTGGTGCCTGTATCAAGGGGTACTAGAAAATAAGTGGTCAGGAAAAACCGTACATCAAGGTCTGTACCAAGGGAATTGTTGTTGTGCTGGAAGTGGAGTTTATGATCTATGTTAGGTTGTCAAGGTATTAGACAGTGTAGGGTGTTCTCCTGTTACTTGATATGATATGATATGATATGGCATTTGTAACGCGCCTATACACAAGTGTTTCAAGGCGCGACGAGGCAGGGAGGGGGGAACAGGGGAGACAGACAAACGATCCTACTAGGCCAGGTGTCATTCAGATCGCGCAAGTGCAGGGGTAAGGGGACGGGAAAAGTGCAGGGGGGAAAGGGAGAGGGGAAGTGCAGTACAAAGTGATTAGTAAAATACAAGATAAATAATGAGGGCCAGCTGGTGGCAAGTGCAGGATAAGTGCAGACAAGTGCTGGGAAAGGGGGCTGTAGGGATACAGAGACAGTCCCA
The DNA here is from genome assembly GCF_040938575.1 of Ambystoma mexicanum. Classification (NCBI taxonomy): domain Eukaryota; kingdom Metazoa; phylum Chordata; class Amphibia; order Caudata; family Ambystomatidae; genus Ambystoma; species Ambystoma mexicanum. Next base: position 1,338,727,384 of record NC_090933.1, on the reverse strand, counting down.
CAGTGCAGGGGTTGCCAGGGAGGCAGTGCAGGGGAGAGTGGCTGGGCCAAGGACCGAATTGGTGAGTGGCCCAGTTGCTGATTCAGTACAGTTACAGTGATTTAGTAGGGGAGAGGGGGAGAGAAAGCAGAAGCAAAGAGGAAGGTTTTGAGGTGCTTCCGGAACCGTAGATGGTTCTCCTCAAGTTTCAGGGAGGCAGAAAGGCTGTTCCAGAGGGAGGCCCCTGCTGTGGAGAGAGATCTCCCCCCAACCCGTTGCTTGGAGAAGCGGCTGACCCTAAGGGAGTTGGAGGAGGAAGAACGAAGAGCTCGAGAAGGAAGATATTTAGGAAGAGAGAGTTGAAGGTATTTCGGCCCAAGGCCCCAGAAGGCCTTGTGGACAATGCAGAGGTTTTTGAACTTAATCCACGTAGCCACAGGGAGCAAGTGTAGCGATTTCAGTCCTGGAGAGATACGGTGCCTGGGCTTGAGGCCAAGGACAAGTCTCGCAGTCCTGTTCTGGATGAGTTGCAGAGGGCGGAGAGTAGAGGCAGGCAGATTTAGATAGAGGCTGTTACAGTAGTCCAGCTTCGAGAGAACCAGGGCTCTGGAGACAGTGAGCTTCTGGGGGAAGGAGAGGAAAGGAAGGATACCTCTGAGGAGGTGCAGCTGGTAGTGTGACTTCTTAGAAACGTCAGAAATGTGAGGAGTGAAGGAGAGTGTGGAGTCGAAGATGACCCCGAGGTTTTTCGCCTTCCCCAGTCCTATCCACATTAGGCATTTCCCTAACCCTCTCTCCGGTGTTCCTATCTTCACCTCCCCGTCCACAACCTCTCCCTAACCCTCTTCCCCCCACTGGCTGCCACGTGGTATCCTGTTGTTGTATATCAGGTACCTGTGCCAACCCCGGGTGGAGAGTCGACTTCATTTGGCTTCTGTGGTTCGGGGGAGAGTGTCGACACCTCTCACCCCATTATTGTGTACAGGACTTTGACACACATCCCGGTGTAACAAAAACCTTTAAGAAGATTGAGAAAGCATACTGGTGGCCTACCTGGTGTGAGGATGTTACCACTTTCATCAATTCTTGCGAAGTCTGCGCACAATGTAAAACATCAAGACAGAAGCCAGCAGGTCTCCTGCAGCCTATTGCCATTCCTCCTGCACCCTGGCATACCGTGTCAATGGACTTTGTCAATGATCTACCTCCTAGTTCTGGGTATAATACCATCCTTGTAGTAGTCAACCTTTTTTTCTAAAATGGCCCACTTCATTGCGCTGAAAAGAATTCCATCGGCTCAGAAGTTAGCCCAAGTCTTCCTGGATCAAATTGTAAAACTGCACGGATTTCCTTCTGTGATCATCTCTGACAGAGGCAGTCAGTTTGTATCTTGTTTTTGGAGGAAATGTTGCGCCTTAGCAGGAGTTGAAATCCGTCTATCTACCAGTCACCATCCCCAAACAGACGGGAAGACTGAACGAACAAACCAAACTATGGAACAATATCTGTGCTGTCTTTTATACCAAACAAAACAGGCTTGGACAGAGGTGTTGTGGATGGCGGAATATGCCTACAATTACTATATGCATACATCAACTCAGGCAACCCCATTTTTCACCTTATATGGTCGGAATCCAAGGACGTCAGTGTATGACCCACCGGAGTCAGTTGAAATGCCTGTGGTCAAGACCCTACACAAATGCATATCCCACGCAGCAAAAGACGCATGTATGTATTTACAAGCAGCCAAGGAAATGCAAAAAAAGCATGCCGACCATCACAGGCAGGAAGCCCCAAACTATCAGGTTGGGGATTCAGTTTGGTTAGCGTCTAAACACATAGCTTTGAAAGGCCCCAAGAAATTCCAACCCAGGTACATTGGCCTATATCCAATTGAGGCAATGATTAACCCTTCGGCCATGAGATTGTCTTTACCACACCACATGCGCATACATCATGTATTCCATGTCTCATTACTGAAACTGGTACATCCTGGTACCCGAATATCCACGCCTCCAGTGCCAGTACGGGTTGACGAAGAAGAACCTGAATACGAGGTAAAACGCATCTTAGACTCTAAAATTGTACAGAACACCTTATACTATCTAATTGATTGGAAGGGGTATGGACCACAAGAAAGATCATGGGAGCCTAGCAGAAATGTACACGCCCCTCGATTGTTACGAAAGTTCCATCAGGACAATCCCACCAAACCTAGGTTAGTGAACACACCGTTAAGAGAGTCTTGAGGGGGAAGACTGTCATGAATGCTGGGTGCCTGGCTGGGGCAAGGTAGGTAAGGGCCTGGCAGGTTTGGTATACACTGCATAAAAGCATGACCCCCCTTCTGCACACATGAGGCATATAGACTCCAATCCCATGACATCATTCACTAGCACCCTTGTAATCATGCCTCCTTGTTTTTATGTCTGTCAGGTTCCGGGTGTAACCACTTCCTGCCCACTTCCTGTACATTTCCTGTTCTTTACACTGGGCCATTGAGTAAATATACTGAACAATCTGTGCGCTCCAGTCATTGGGCGTGGCTGGCTATATAGCCACGCCCAAAGACCATTCAGCGCTTCATGTTGTTTTCTGTAAACTCTACAAACAACACGCTCACCGCGCTCCAATACGTGTGTGTGGTCTCAGTCTCCAGCCATCGGATCATCGCACCGGATCATCGCACGAACGCCCCAGCAGCTCCTGTGAAGAGAGAAGACAAGAAAGTCAGGTAGCACTCTTGCAATTGCAGACTTCTGTGTCAGCCCAACATAGCGCATACTCACCTGAACTCGTATCCACGCCCAAAGACCATTCAGCGCTTCATGTTGTTTTCTGTAAACTCTACAAACAACACGCTCACCGCGCTCCAATACGTGTGTGCGGTCTCAGTCTCCAGCCATCGGATCATCGCACCGGATCATCGCACGAACGCCCCAGCAGCTCCTGTGAAGAGAGAAGACAAGAAAGTCAGGTAGCACTCTTGCAATTGCAGACTTCTGTGTCAGCCCAACATAGCGCATACTCACCTGAACTCGTATCCACCAGACCGCACACGCTACTCCTTTTCTCATGAACTTGGCTGCACCTGTGAAACAATCAGACGCGCTCCACAGCACCCTGCATCCCTTAACGGGGCGCAAAACCTGAATGACACTTACCTGCATAGCAGCATCCGTCACACTCTGAATCACTCCCGACTGGATCAAAAGACACTTACCTGCTTAACCAGTCGGCTAAGGAGTACCAGTGAAGTAACTGGCCCTCCACACACCCCGCAGCAGCATTCCGGGGTGTTTTCGCTGTGAACTCGGAACAGCGACCCAACGCAGAATGTATGCAGCCTCAAAAACTCATTAAAAACACAACGGAGAGACCCACAAGAGGGGCACAAGGACCACCTGCCCCTGAAGAATTGCACCCCTGCCAATTGCAGGATGGAGAGCTTGCCCAACTAATCCTCACGGTGAGCCAGGGAAAACAGCTAAATCAAACCTCCTCTACACAAGGGATAAGAGGGAGGTGGGCCCAGTGGTGAATTCTGTCCAGTTTCTTAGTATAATTTATCCTCTTCCTTAACAGGCGGACTTCCCGCACCAGGTTGGGCAGTGAACACACGGGGAAAGAGGTCAAGACTCCATTGCTCCCGCAGAGAAACAGGTGAGTGTGACAGTATCAGGTCATGTCTGGGACTCCCGGTTCCTCATGCTTATCCTGAGTTCTGGATCCAGGGTCTTCTCTGGGTATCAGATAATGTCTGGGACTCCTGGTTCCTTGTGCCTATCCTGAGATCAGGATCCAGGGTCTTTGCTGGGTATTAGGTCATGTCTGGGACTCCCTGTTCCTCGTGCCTATCCTGAGTTCAGGATCCAGGGTCTTCTCTGGGTATCAGGTCATGTCTGGGACTCCCTATTCCTCGTGCCTATCCTGAGTTCAGGATCCAGGGTCTTCTCTGGGTATCAGGTCATGTCTGGGACTCCCTGTTCCTCGTGCCTATCCTGAGTTCAGGATCCCAGGTCTTCTCTGGGTATCAGGTCATGTCTGGGACTCCCTGTTCCTCGTGCCTATCCTGAGTTCAGGATCCAGGGTCTTCTCTGGGTATCAGGTCATGTCTGGGACTCCCTGTTCCTCGTGCCTATCCTGAGTTCAGGATCCAGGGTCTTCTCTGGGTATCAGGACCTGTCTGGGGGCTCCCGGTTCCTTTTGCCTACACGGAGTTCTGGCAACAGTGCGCGGTACATGAAGCTTTCACATAACATATGTTGGTGGTGAAATGGTCTTTTCATCACACTGTTATGTGTTGGTGTGAGATGTCCTGTTCCTCACACTGTCGTGTGTTGGTGATGGGGTGACATGTTCCTTGCTCTGTTGTGTGTTGGTAAGGAAGTATCATGTTCATCACTCTCTTGTGTGTTGTGCTGAGCAGTGTCATGTTACTCGCTCTGTTATGTGTTGGTGTGAGGTATCATGTGTCTCACTTTGTCATGTGCTGGTGCTGAAATGGTCTTTTCATCATACTTTCATGTGTTGGGGCTGAGGTGTCATGTTTCTCACTTTTTCATGTGTTGGTGTTGAGGTGACATGTTCTGAGGTGACATGTTCCCTATTCTGTCGGTGTCATGTGTTGATGTTGTGGTGACATGTTCCATGGTGTGTTGTCTTTTGGTGCTGAGGTGACCTGTTCCTTGTGCTGTTGTGTGTTGGTGCTGAGGTGTCATATTCTTTGTTCTGCCGTATGTTGGTGTTGAGGTGTCCCGTTCCCTGCTCTGTTGTGTGTTGGTGCTAAGGTGCCATGTTTCCCTGTCTGTTGTGTTGGTGTGAGTTGTCATGTTCCTTGTTCTGTCGTGTGGTGGTGTACATCACTTATATGGATTGTTGGAGTTGGAAATGTACCACACTTAGATGGATTGTTCGGGGTAGGAAATGTACAGCACTTAGATGGATGGTTGGGGGTAGGAAATGTACAGCACTTAGATGGATTGTTGGGGTAGGAAATGTACAGCACTTAGATCAATTGTTGGGAACATTAATGTACCGCCATTAGATGGATGGGTGGGGTAAGACATGTACAGCACTTAGATGGATTGTTGGGGTAGGAAATGTACCACACTAAGTTGGATGGTTGGGGGTGGGAAATGAACAGATATGATATGTTACTTATAACGCGCTTAATACCCAGATGTGTCTAAGCGCGAACACAGGGATTGAACCTGTGTAGCTCTGTGTCGTCTTGCTTCCAAGGCGAGCATGTTGCCCCTGAGCTATCCTCCCTCACAGCACTTAGATGGATTGTTGGGGTAGGAAATGTACAGCACTTAGATGGATTGTTTGGAACATTAATGTACAGCACTTAGATGGATTGTTGGGGGTAAGAAATGTACAGCACTTAGATGGATGGTTGGGGGTAGGAAATGTACAGCACTTAGATGGATGTTTGGGGTAGGAAATGTACAGCACTTAGATGGATTGTTTGGGGTAGGAAATGTATAGTACTTAGAGGGATTGCTGGGGGTAGGACATATACAGCACATAGATTGATTGTTGGGGTAGGAAATGTACAGCACTTAGATGGATTGTTGGGGGTAGGAAATGTACAGCACTTAGATCAATTGTTGGGAACATTAATGTACCGCCATTAGATGGATGGTTGGGGTAAGAAATGTACAGCACTTAGATGGATTGTTGGGGTAGGAAATGTATGGCACTTAGATGGATGGTTGGGGTAGGAAATGTACAGCACTTAGATGGATGGTTGGGGTAGGTAATGCACAGTACTTAGATGGATTGTTGGGAACATTAATGTACCACACTTAGATCATTGTTGGGGGTAGGACATGTACAGCACTTAGATGGATTGTTGGGAATATTAATGTACTGCCATTAGATGGGTGGTTGGGGTAGGAAATGTACAGCACTTAGATGGATTGTTGGGTAGAAAATGTATGGCACTTAGATGGATGGTTGTGGTAGGAAATGTACAGCACTTAGATGGATGGTTGGGGTAGGAAATGTACAGCACATAGATGGATGGTTGGGGGAAGGAAATGTACAGCACTTAGATGGATTCTTTGGGGTAGGAAATGTACAGCACTTAGATGGATGGTTGGGGTAGGACATGTACAGCACTTCGATGAATTGTTTGGGGTAGGAAATGTACCGCACTTAGATGAATTGTTGGGGGTAGGAAATGTACAGCACTTATTTGCATTGTTTGGGGTAGGACATGTACTGCACTTGGATTGTTGGGGTAGGAAATGTACAGCACTTAGATGGATTGTTGGGGTAGGAAATGTACCACACTAAGTTGGATGGTTGGGGGTAGGAAATGTACAGCACTTAGATGGATTGCTGGGGGTAGGAAATGTACAGCACTTAAATGTATGTTTGGGGTAGGAAATGTACAGCACTTAGATGGATTGTTGGGAACATTAATGTACCACACTTAGATCATTGTTGGGGGTAGGACATGTACAGCACTTAGATGGATTGTTGGGAATAGTAATGTACTGCCATTAGATGGATGGTTGGGGTAGGAAATGTACAGCACTTAGATGGATTGTTGGGTAGAAAATGTATGGCACTTGGATGGTTGGGGTAGGAAATGTACAGCACTTAGATGGATGGTTGGAGGAAGGAAATGTACAGCACTTCGATGAATTGTTTGGGGTAGGAAATGTACCGCACTTAGATGAATTGTTGGGGGTAGGAAATGTATGGCACTTAGATGGATGGTTGGGGTAGGAAATGCACAGCACTTATTTGCATTGTTTGGGGTAGGAAATGTACTGCACTTGGATTGTTGGGGTAGGAAATGTACAGCACTTAGATGGATTGTTGGGGTAGGAAATGTACAGCACTTAGATGAATGGTTGGGGGTAGGAAATGTACAGCACTTAGATGGATTGTTTGGGGTAGAAAATGTACAGCACGTAGATGGATGGTTGGGAGTAGGAAATGTACAGCACATAGATGGATTGTTGGGGGTAGGAAATGTACAGCACTTAGATGGATTTTTGGGGGTATGAAATGTACAAATATGATATGATATAATTTGTTATTTATAACGCGCTTAATATCCAGAGGTTTCTAAGCATGGACATAGGGATTGAACCTGTGTTGCTCCATGTCGTCTTGCTTCCAAGGCGAGCACGTTGCCCATGAGATATCCTCCATCACACCACTTAGATGGATTGTTGGGGTAGGAAATGTACAGCACTTAGATGGAATGTTGGGGCAGGAAATGTACAGCACTTAGATGGATTGTTGGGGTAGGAAATGTACAGCACTTGGATGGTTGGGGTAGGAAATGTACAGCACTTAGATGGATTATTTGGGGTAGGAAATGTACTGAACTTAGATGGATTGTTGGAGGTAGGAAATGTACAGCACTTAAATGGGTTGTTGGAGTAGGACATGTACCGCACTTAGATGGATTGTTGGGGTAGGAAATGTACAGCACTTAGATGGATTGTTGGGGTAGGAAATGTACAGCACTTAGATGGATTGTTTGGGGTAGGAAATGTACCACACTAAGTTGGATGGTTGGGGGTAGGAAATGTACAGCACTTAGATGGATTGCTGGGGGTAGGAAATGTACAGCACTTAGATGGATTGTTGGGGGTAGGAAATGTACAGCACTTAGATGGATTGTTGGGGTAGGAAATGTACAGCACTTAGATGGATTGTTGGGAACATTAATGTAGCGCTGTTAGATAGATGGTTGGGGAAGGAAATGTACAGCACATGGATGGTTGGGGGTAGGAAATATACAGCACTTAGAAGGATTGTTTGGGGTAGGAAATGTACAGCACTTAAATGTATGTTTGGGGTAGGAAATGTACAGCACTTAGATTGTTGGGGGGAGGAAATGTATGGAACTTAGATGGATTTTTGGGGTAGGACATGTACAGCACTTAGATGGATTATTTGGGGTAGGAAATGTACCGCACTTAGATGCATTGTTTGAAGTAGGAAATGTCCCACACTTTGATGGATTGTTGGGGTAGGACATGTACAGCACTTAGATGGATTGTTGGGAACTTTAATGTACCACACCTAGATGGATTGTTGGGGTAGGAAATGTACAGCACTTGGATGGTTGGGGTAGGAAATGTACAGCACTTAGATGGATTGTTAGGAACATTAATGTAGCGCTGTTAGATAGATGGTTGGGGAAGGAAATGTACAGCACATGGATGATTGGGGGTAGGAAATGTACAGCACTTAGAAGGATTGTTTGGGGTAGGAAATGTACAGCACTTAAATGTATGTTTGGGGTAGGAAATGTACAGCACTTAGATTGTTGGGGGGAGGAAATGTATGGAACTTAGATGGATTTTTGGGGTAGGACATGTACAGCACTTAGATGGATTATTTGGGGTAGGAAATGTACCGCACTTAGATGCATTGTTTGAAGTAGGAAATGTCCCACACTTTGATGGATTGTTGGGGTAGGACATGTACAGCACTTAGATGGATTGTTGGGAACTTAAATGTACCACACCTAGATGGATTGTTGGGGTAGGAAATGTACAGCACTTGGATGGTTGGGGTAGGAAATGTACAGCACTTAGATGGATTGTTAGGAACATTAATGTAGCGCTGTTAGATAGATGGTTGGGGAAGGAAATGTACAGCACGTGGATGATTGGGGGTAGGAAATATACAGCACTTAGAAGGATTGTTTGGGGTAGGAAATGTACAGCACTTAAATGTATGTTTGGAGTAGGAAATGTACAGCACTTAGATTGTTGGGGGAGGAAATGTATGGAACTTAGATGGATTTTTGGGGTAGGACATGTACAGCACTTAGATGGATTATTTGGGGTAGGAAATGTACTGCACTTAGATGCGTTGTTTGAAGTAGGAAATGTACAGCACTTAGATGGATTGTTGGGGTAGGAAATGTGCAGTACTTAGATGGATTGTTGGGAACTTTAATGTACCACACCTAGATGGATTATTGGGGTAGGAAATGTACAGCACTTGGATGGTTGGGGTAGGAAATGTACAGCACTTAGATGGATTGTTTGGGGTAGGAAATGTACTGAACTTAGATGGATTGTTGGAGGTAGGAAATGTACAGCACTTAAATGGGTTGTTGGAGTTGGACATGTACCGCACTTAGATGGATTGTTGGGGTAGGAAATGTACAGCACTTAGATGGATTGTTGGGGTAGGAAATGTACCACACTAAGTTGGATGGTTGGGGGTAGGAAATGTACAGCACTTAGATGGATTGCTGGGGGTAGGAAATGTACAGCACTTAGATTGATTGTTGGGGTAGGAAATGTACAGCACTTAGATAGATTTTTGGGGGTAGGAAATGTATGGAACTTAGATGGATTTTTGGGGTAGGACATGTACAGCACTTAGATGGATTATTTGGGGTAGGAAATGTACAGCACTTAGATAGATTTTTGGGGGTAGGAAATGTACAGCACTTAGATGGATTGTTGGGAACATTAATGTACCACACTTAGATCGATTGTTGGGGTAGGAAATGTACAACACTTAGATGGATTGTTAGGAACATTAATGTAGCGCTGTTAGATAGATGGTTGGGTAAGGAAATGTACAGCACATGGATGGTTGGGGGTAGGAAATGTACAGCACTTAGAAGGATTGTTTGGGGTAGGAAATGTACAGCCCTTAAATGTATGTTTGGGGTAGGAAATGTACAGCACTTAGATTGTTGGGGGGAGGAAATGTATGGAACTTAGATGGATTTTTGGGGTAGGACATGTACAGCACTTAGATGGATTATTTGGGGTAGGAAATGTACCGCACTTAGATGCATTGTTTGAAGTAGGAAATGTCCCACACTTTGATGGATTGTTGGGGGTAGGAAATGTACAGCACTTAGATGGATTGTTGGTGGTAGGAAATGTACAGCACTTAGATGGATTGTTGGGGTAGGAAATATACAGCACTTAGATGGATTGTTGGGGGTAGGAAATGTCCCGCACTTAGATGGATTGTTGGGGGTAGGAAATATACAAATATGATATGATATAATTTGTTATTTATAACACGCTTAATATCCAGAGGTTTCTAAGCATGGACACAGGGATTGAACCTGTGTTGCTCTCTGTCGTCTTGCTTCCAAGGCGAGCACATTGCCCCTGAGATATCCTCCATCACACCACTTAGATGGATTGTTGGGGTAGGAAATGTACAGCACTTAGATGGATTGTTGGGAACTTTAATGTACCACACCTAGATGGGTTGTTGGGGTAGGAAATGTACAGCACTTAGATGGATTGTTTGGGGTAGGAAATGTACTGAACTAGATGGATTGTTGGGGGTAGGAAATGTACAGCACTTAAATGGATTGTTGGAGTAGGAAATGTACCGCACTTAGATGGATTGTTGGGGTAGGAAATGTACAGCACTTAGATGGATTGTTTGGGGTAGGAAATGTACCACACAAAGTTGGATGGTTGGGGGTAGGAAATGTACAGCACTTAGATGGATTTCTGGGGGTAGGAAATGTACAGCACTTAGATTGAATGTTGGGGTAGGAAATGTACAGCACTAGATAGATTGTTGGGGGTAGGAAATGTACAGCACTTAGATCGATTGGTGGAAGCATTAATTTACCGCCATTAGATGGATGGTTGGTGTAGGAAATGTACAGCACTTAGATGGATTGTTGGGATAGGAAATGTACAACACTTAGATGGATTGTTGGGAACATTAATGTACCACACTTAGATCGATTGTTGGGGGTAGGAAATGCACAGCACTTAGATGGATTGTTAGGAACATTAATGCAGCACTGTTAGATAGATGGTTGGGGAAGTAAATGTACAGCACATAGATGGATGGTTGGGGGTAGGAAATGTACAGCACTTAGATGGATTGTTTGGGGTAGGAAATGTACAGCACTTAAATGTATGTTTGGGGTAGGAAATGTACAGCACTTAGATAGATTTTTGGGGGTAGGAAATGTATGGAACTTAGATGGATTTTTGGGGTAGGACATGTACAGCACTTAGATGGATTGTTTGGAGTAGGAAATGTACCACACTCCGATGGATTGTTGGCGGTAGGAATTGTATGGCACTTAGATGGATGGTTGCGGTAGGAAATGTACAGCACTTAGATGCATTGTTTGAGGTAGGAAATGTCCCGCACTTTGATGGATTGTTGCTGGTAGGAAATGTACAGAACTTAGATGGATTGTTGGGGGAAGAGATGTACAGCACTTAGATGTATTGTTGGGGTAGGAAATATACAGCAGTTAGATGGATTGTTGGGGGTGGGAAATGTCCCACACTTAGATGGATTGTTGGGGGTAGAAAATGTACAGCACTTAGATGGATTGTTGGGGTAGGAAATATACAGCACTTAGATGGATTGTTGGGGTAGGAAATGTACAGCACTTAGATGGATTGTTTGGGGTAGGAAATGTACAGCATTTAGATGGATGGTTGGGGGTAGGAAATGTACAGCACTTAGATGGATTGTTGGGGTAGGAAATGTACAGCACTTAGATAGATTGTTGGGGGTAGGAAATGTACAGCACTTAGATGGATTGTTGGGAACATTAATGTACCACCGTTGGATGGTTTGGGGTAGGAAATGTACAACACATGGATGGGTGTGGTAGGAAATGTACAGCACTTAATTGGATTGTTGGGGGTAGGAAATTTATGGCACTTAGATGGATGGTTGGGGTAGGAAATGTACAGCACTTTGATGCATTGTTTGGGTAGGAAATGTACTGCACTGCGATGGATTGTTGGGAACACAAATGTACCACCGTTGGATGGTTTGGGGTAGGAAATGTACAGCACTTGGATGGTTGTGGCAGGAAATGTACAGCACTTAATTGGATTGTTGGGGGTAGGAAATGTATGGCACTTAGATGGATGGTTGGGGTAGGAAATGTACAGCACTTGGATAGTTGTGGTAGGAAATGTACAGCACTTAATTGGATTGTTGGGGGTAGGAAATGTATGGCACTTAGTTGGATGGTTGGGGTAGGAAATGTACAGCACTTTGATGCATTGTTTGGGTAGGAAATGTACCACACTTCGATGGATTGTTGGGAACATTAATGCACCACATTTATATGGATTATTGGGGGTAGGAAATGCACAGCACTTATATGGTCTGTTGGGAACATTAATGTACCGCCATTAGATGGATGGTTGGGGTATGAAATGTACAGCACTTAGATGGATGATTGGGGGTAGGATATGTACAGCTCTTAGATGGATGGTGGGTGTAGGAAATGTGCAGCACTATGATGCATTGTTTGGGGTAGGAAATGTACAGCAATTAGATGGATTGTTGTGGTAGGAAATGTACAGCACTTAGATGGGGTAGGAAATGTACAGCACTTAGATGGATTGTTGGTGGTAGGAAATGTACAGCACTTAAATGGATTGTTAGGGTAGGAGATGTACAGCACTTAGATGGATTGTTGGGAACATTAATGTACTACCATTATATGGATGGTTTGGGGTAGAAAATGTACAGCACTTGGATGGTTGCGGTAGGAAATGTACAGTACTTAGATGGATTGTTGGGGGTAGGAAATGAACGGTACTTAGATGGATGGTTGGGGTAGGAAATGTACAGTACTTAGATGCATTGTTTGAGGTAGGAAATGTACAGCACTTAGATGGATTTTCGATCCATCTACACTAGTCAAGATTGCCCCTTCAATGGCATATTTGGACAGTTTCTTCTGTACTAATTTTGCCTCTTCACTTTTCCTAGCATCATCTTTCTTGCGATTCTTTTCCTTCAAGAGTCTACAGGAATGTGCAATGGTCAGCTGAATCTCCCACCACAGTTTGGCTTCTATACCCACTAACTTCTTTCTCCATTGAAAAACATCCCTCAGGACAACATACGTTCCCTCTCTCTCCCCCATGGAAGGTGTCCCTGTCTTTGTCTGACATTTCTTGTGTCCAACTCCTACAACTTCTCTCCTCCTCATCTCTGTTCAGAGTCAGTCTATCTAGAGACAGCACCTTATGCCTCCTACTGCATGAGGTTCCCTCTGTGTCATACAACTGAGTGCTCTTGAGACAGTTGTTTTTCCCTTCCCCCTTGGCTCTTTCTGAGCTCTCATGTCATGATATACTTTATTGATCGCTTCCCCAATTCTCCTAGAGTCAAACGTGTCCTCTAGATTTACTCTAGATGGGCCTGGTAATGATTTGTATTCTGGGAAGAACTCCTCCATGTCCTCCCATGCTACTTCTGGTTCAGGATCCCTAATCTCTTTTTCCAGGTGATCAAGATCGCAGGCTCTCTGCTTTCTTTTACGCTCCATATCATCATCACATCCTCTTTGTTTCCTTGCTTCCTCTCTGACTCTGTCTTCCTCTTTTTTCATCATATCCCTTCTCTTGTTTGCCCTGTATATCTCCTCATCCTTTCGGCTCTGTATTCTCTCATCCCTTAACTTCTGTTCCTCCTCTTCTATTCTTTTTCATTCTAGCCTTTCCTGATCATCGATCGCGCTCTATCTGCTGTCACGTTTTCTTTGCTCTTCTGCTCTCACTTGTTTTCGTGACTGCTCTGGTCTTTGCTTATCCTTCCGATCCTCCTTCGTCTTTCGATCATTCCTATCTTTCTTTATCTTTTTTATCTTGCTCCGTCTTGATCTTCCCTTCGTCTTACATCCTCGATGCCTTTACCATCGAGTTTGAGCAAAATCTGGTCACCCATCCATTTGTTCTGTAAGAGCGCTATCTCATCAGCTTTGTCTCTTTCTCCTTTCCATCTCTTTATTTCTCTTCCAGCTGTAATAGTGCCAATGCTGTATGTGATTATGCGAATGCTAATGGTCTTACTATCAACCTTGGCAAAACCCAGTTCATGGCTGTGGGTCTGAATAGTTGTAAGAAGTTGGGAAACCCTTCCTCTTTGGGTGTGATCAGGAAAGTTAACTCCTATAAATATCTGGGTTATGAGCTTTGCGGTGATAGATGGACTCTCAATAAGATGGTACAACAGAACGAAAGAGCTAAAGTTATGGCCACACTCACAGCAGTTATGTCCTTCTAAAAAAAACGGCAGGATATAGCTTGCTTGGAATTATTGATATATATAAACAAAAACTTGTGGCCATGTTTCTGTATGCATTGGAGACTTAATTTGCGGATTGGTCTGATTGGGCTTATGCCACTGAAGGTATCATTCGGCGCAGACTGTTGGGTCTGAACAACTATACACCAATATAGGCGGTTCGCTTGGAAGTAGGGCTTATTTCCTTGGCCACCCAAATTGAACATAATAGGGCCAAACTCTAAATAAAAATTAAATTTGCACATCCTGGAAACTCTCGTATACATCCTAAATGAAGGTTTGGAGGAGGGTAAGATGGAGGCTCTTAATAAATTTAAAGAACTCAACTTGCAATTGTTTGAAAAAATCTGCTGGACACCGAGGTGGGGACATAGTGAAGGTGTGGTGTTAAAATCCTTAAAAATTGTCATTGAAAAGTGGGACTGGGTGACTAGCCATGATAAGGTTTCTGCTATGAGTCCTTTACATACTTTCGCAATGATGCATTTTAGCTATAAAGAACCTCAAAGTTACCTCCTTCTCATGCCATCACAGATCAATCGCAGAATCTTCATAGATTAAATTAGACTTAAACGTCTTAATGTCCTGGGGGTTTGTGGAAGATGAATGGGTCTATCGAAGGAAAAAAGGATATGTAGACTTTGTGCAATGAATGACAAGGTGGAAACTATAAGGCATGTTCTTACCTGCTGCTATTCAATGAGCTCTACTTATGACAAATATTTTGCCAAACTTGATCGGGAATTTAATGACATTGAAAGTGAAAACTTCTGGTTGCGCGGTCTCTCTGGGAGGAGTAACGATCTGATTATTGCCATCACTCAGCTATGGAAAGTGGCTAAAGAACGCTTATGTAAATTTGAAGAAGAGGTCAAACTGCTTATGAGTCTTGAGAATATTGATATTTAGGCTCCTGTTTTCCGGAATTGTTGTGTAAAATGCCTAAATTTGTATTTTTTTTGTATATAGTATCTTATGATTGAATTTTTACTTTTATATTCAATTTGTAATTGTTGCTGAATTTAATGTATATGTCAATTGTGTGGTTTTGCTATTATGCTTTTCATTATGCTTCACTTTGTGAAAAGTTCTTTTTCTTTTGAACTATAACACAATTTTAAAAAATGATCTTCCTATATCTAGAGATGTGCTTGCTCGATCACTTCTCTCTTTATCACGTCTCTCCTTGTCCCTCAGACCTTAGAGATTACATCTCTCTCAGCATTTTTCTCTGGATCCTCGTCACTGCTTTGCGTAGGCGACTCTCATTCCGGGTTGCTATACCCCGTTGCTGCCTTAAGCTCCCTCAATGGGTATAACCCATTGTCTTTCTTGTTTTCATCTTCTATTTCAGCTGGTGTGGGGGGAGCATAGGGCTCCTCACCCCCCTCTTTGCATACATTAAGTATCCAATCTACAGGAGGTGGTTCATCTTGCTCCTCTTGGTACATTTTCAAGAGCTCTAAGATCGCTAGGCACTTGTCTGTCTTTTTTCCTGTGTACGCTGCATACAAATATGTCATGATATGCTGCAGGACTGTCTTCGATAGTCACTTTCCTTGTGGCCACGGCATAAACATTTTATCCGCGGTTCCTTTAACCCATTCCGCACTGTACTGTCTAAACTTAGCATTTGTTTCGGCAACTGCTTACAGAGATGTACAAGTGGAGTAATATCCTCCATTCTCGATTCGTCTACTCTTAAGCTGGTTGACACTCGCTTGCTTTAATCACAGATTTAAAAAAATACGTTTTCAGAAACATAACATAATATGAGTGAGCACCAATCGTCGCAAGCTCCAATCCCGTTAATCACAATTTTTACTTTTATCTTGCTAAAAAACAACCACCACGTTTAATTAAAAAACAATCAATTCATTCTTCCGTTTATGATGTCATCATTTTCAACACCACATAAAACAAACAGACAGACTCGACCAGTCACATATATCTACTATGAACTTTTCTTTAAGTATGTCTTGCCCTCTAAAATACTCCATACGGAGTGTAAATTAACCTCTTTAGATTCGCCTTTAATCAAATTCGTTTTCTGGATCATCTGCTACGGGACTCTAGACTCAAATTTATTCTGATACGTTTGTGAAAAACACAGGTCAGTGTATATTCTCTTATCATGGCCTTTCTCACGATATTATATTGATTGGCCACACTGAAGTCAATATCTCATTCCCCATATATATAACTCTGTTATCCTCACGCTATGTTTATCCCGCCACCCTCCGTTACTTACAACTTTCTTCATTCATCACCCATACTTTTGCCAACTCGCTCAGTTTTTACTCACCAATATCATTTTCGTCTTCCAACTCTCGGAATCGTCCGCCTTTTTTAACGCCTCTTAAACCTTCCGCTTGATCAGCCTCTCGTAGACGTTGGAGGGGATTCTGTGGAAACCAGGGGACCATCACACCCAGCTTGCAAGGCTTTTTCAAATTATACTAACCACTATCTACGGTGAGCTTCACATCCTTTCAGCCGAATGGCAAAGGTTGTCCGATATTTCCAGGATTCCAAGGTTTTCTCAGGTCGATGGCTTTGAACCATCTTCTCAGCTACCAAATGAACTGGATAACCCAGCCCCTTTGATGAGTAGCAATTACCCTGGAGATGGATGGGGATGCAGATTTTTATTCAAACATAAATAATTGAAATGACTCAGGTAGTTGACAAAAGGAAGACTGTTTTAATATCAAGTATCTAAAACAGAGAGCATAACGAACATCAACGAACTCGCTCAATCCTCTTACTCAAACATTCTTAGTAAAAACTGAGATCTTATAAGAAAAACTCAATCAATGACGATAACCTACGTATGAACCAACGTCATCCTACGTGGTAAACTACAAAAACCCATGCGCATGGGTCATTAGTTCTGAGTGAATATCTAAGTATACAATCCATACTAGTCTAAAAAAGTGTGAATTTGTGATTGGTTACTTAACATCAGGTGGGGCAACTAAGCCATCCCCTAAAAATGACCACTATGAATGTCACTAAATACATGACGTCCCATTGGTTTACACAACTATAGGACCCCTAAATACGCAGTCCTCTATAATTGGCTGGCACTCTAACCTCCGTCCGTACTTTTCCATCTATGTCTAGCAGCATGCAGGCTGGCCATTCAGGTGCAGGTGAGCTCGCCTTCACCATTGCTTCCCACCAATTAGCATATCAATCCATCATCACCTCAGTGGTCTACTGTCAATTAGGCTTTGTAGCTCGGCCTTGAGAGTGTTCTTAGCTCTGAGCAATGTAGGGAGTGAAAAGCACAGTCTGCCCTTGTGCGTAGGTGTGACCACCTCGTTCGTCCAACTTCATGCTTCCATGGGACTAGAGACCATGGAATCCAGCCTTTTGGTGCATTTAATACTATTTTTTAATAAACCTCTGATGTCTTCCTTGTTATGTCCATGCCTTCTGAACAGGAGGTTTGCTCTTTCACGCGATTTGTATCAGTTTACTCCAGTTTGATTAGACCTTGGCGTCTTTGGCTCACACAGGCTCGTCTGCTGAGATTCACTTTGTAATTCAATTTGCTTTTTAACTGTGACACACACGAAATGAGGCCTTCTTGCTACTGTCCAGCACTGCTATAATGAGTAGTGGAAAAATCCATCCTTTACTTGTCCATATGTCCATAATTAGCCATTAACTTTAATCATGGTTGTCTAACCACTGCACAATATAAATTAATTTTGTTGCTCTTGTTTATTTTCCTTCCTGAATCTCGAATTACTCTTATGCCATTAATGACAACGTAATTGCTCATATGCATTCTCTTTTATGGTTGTTCAATTGTCATACTGATATGCTAACTTGCAATCAAATATTTAATGTTGCTATGCACATTGCATTATAATTTTGGCTAAAAACCACTCCCCCTAACCCCTTTCTTTGTTCTACTTGGTTTGATTGTTATTATATGTATGCAACAATTAATCACGCATGTAATTTTTCAATTAATTGACAATGCATGCACAGCCTCAGAGGAAGAGCTTTGGTCGAAACACGTGTCAGGCTGTAGAACGGAATTAAAAATATATTACAACTGTTTGATGCACTGTCTGTAACTTGGCACAGTTCACTGTTTGAAATCACGCTGTAGCCTCACGATTACTTTGACTGCTTGCGTTTCTTTTGCATCACGTGTAAAATGACTCCATGTCTTCATCTGTTTCTGTGGCATAAGTTTCTTCACCTTGATCCCAAGATGTCACTTACCCTTCCTACTTTCTTGATGCCTTATAGAATATCTGCATTCTCTGGTCTCTACATCTCTTCGATGTATGACAGCTCAGCTCTGTGTGACGTACACTGGCAATGGTTGGTGACGTTACCATGCTTACTTGCCATTTATTTGCTCTGCTTCTTCAGGAATCTCATTTAAATGGCCATCATATTTTCTTGTATGCAGGTATGTGTAACGCTCACCTTGTATCCACAGGGACGCCACCCGACTGGTCTGGAGCGCTTCTGGGATGGATTCACCTCCCCCGGGGATTCACGCTGCTGTGGGCAGGAGTTCAGGTTTAGCCACAAACACCTTCTCTCGGGGCCCGCCTCCCAAGTGTTCCCCTTGCGACCCCCCTTGGACCCTCTCTCACCTTGTATTTCGATAAGGTGCGCTCTCCGTCCTGCCGTTCTGGGCAGACGCGCGTTATGGCTGTGCACCTTTCCAACGAGTTACTTCACTGGCGTGGGCCAGGGAGTCCAGGCCAGCTGCGGCTCCGCTCTTGAGGTAAGTCTTTAGCTTTTGAAAGGAATGAGTGTCCGCATTGTTGTTGCCCTGTTGACCTTCTCCTTCTCTCGTTGATGCAGAAGGGATGATGGAGACTTCGAGCTGATGGAGAGGGCAGTGCTCGAGTAGGTAAGAGAATGCGCAAAGCGTTTGCCTCAGCTCGGGCGTGGCTTAAATAGCCAGCAGGTATCCCAGGTGCCTTCAGGGCAGACCACGCCCTGGATGCTAGACTGCATGATGCAGTTCCACGTTGATCCTTGTGGGGGCAGCCATGTTGGTCCATTGCCCAATGGAAGCTCCATTTATCATATGAGCCTGGCGCCAGCTGCGCCAGGACTGGCTCCAGGACAGTCGAGAGGGGCACAACTTGGCTCTTGGGGCCTTGTAGGAATACTGTGGCGAGGGCCAGAGGCCCTGAATTCTCAGGCCAGGGGTTAAGGTTGTGACAGTATGGTTTTCTCAATGGGAACCTTGCCTCCAGGAGTCTCTTTGTTGTCGGTATTTTCACTGGTACTGCACAGAGTCCATACTCTGCCCTTTATCGGTTCAAATGTTCTATGTATGTCACATATTCTGGTTTCCAACATACAGGTAAAAGGGCTGGGACGGTTGAGGTGGGGGTACTTAGCTCCTTCTCTACACTCCCCCTTCTGAGCGATGTATCGACCACTCTCTCATCATCCTTCACATCCAGGCAATTTTGTCTGAAGAAAAGCTTCTTTGGGATCCATATCTTTATGACTCCCTTCAGGCATCCAGCTGATTTAACATGCTTATCTTTGTTCCATGTCATAAGACTACATTGGCCATAACTCATTTTTGGTAAAAAGTAGCTTTGAGAAACAATGAAAGGTCATAAATGCAAACACACACATGATGCCATTTCCCCTGAACCAATCGACCCAGGGGGAGGAGGGAAAACTGGTAGGCTGCCCTATCCCAGGAGAGGGGTAATTCCAGAATACCCCCCCCCCCCCAGATTGTAAACCGATGATGTCATTTTGGCTGTATAAAGGGGAGACAGAGAAACACAAGGGACAATCCCCTGAAACTCAGACTTCAAGATCCAGGAAAGCAGACCCATCCATCCAGACCCAGGCACACATGGAGAAAGGAGAGGAGGCAGCTGATTCCATTTAAGAGATCCCAGTGACCAGATCCCTTGCCTAACTTTCCAGCATCCCATCCAGGAGAGCCAAGTGACCAGATCCCTTGGCCCAGCTGTCCCAGTGACCAGATACCTTGGCCCAGCCATCCGAGTAACCATATCACTTGGTCTAGCTGTCCAGAGACTTCACTGTATGTCCAGAACCCCACACTCAAGCTTACATTGTAAGTATCACATCACCCAGTCCCAAAATCGCATATCCCGCTCTTTTGACCCTTGCACCTCATTGAAATCCCATTCAAAATCCGAAAGTGCCAGTATGATCTGTTCACCTTCCCATAGATAAATCTGTATTAGCCTGTGTATGTTAGTGTATTCCTCTGATAAGTCATTTCATAATCTGTATAAATCCTTAGCATTATAAATCCTTAGCATTATTTGCAATTAAATCAATTCATTTCCCTGTAAAGAGATTCACAGTGAGCTGGTTGACATTCGAAATCAACCCCCTCATGTCAAGTGCCTTTCTTTAATAATCATAGCCCTTAAAATATAGCCTCAAAGGAATTAGCCTTTGTTTAACAAAGACCGAATTTGCCTGTGTATTGTGCTTTCCTACCAATTCCGATTTGCATTCATCCCCTAGAAAAACTCCAAACTGTAATCCTATTAAGAGTAACCCCTTTCTATCAGAATCTGATCTGGTATGTGCTCTGTTCCTTGTCCTAAAAACCGATTTTCGATTTTCACAGCCAAGCCCTTTTCGTGGCTGCCTCTCATCAAAATCCCTGTGTAGAAACGAATTGCCATTCTGCCGCGTGTGTTTTCTTTTGCATTATGTCTTTTTCTCAAAATCGACTTTCTTACCTTGTGATCATATTGCCTTGGTGCCCTGTTTAGTAATCTGTAAGCTTCCTTATCACTCGAGTGTAGCAACACAAATGATTGTCCTAGCGATCCCACTGCGGTTGTAAACGGCTGTGCAAGTAACAAGGGATATCCGATTATGCCATTTTGCTCATAAATAAGGTTTTCAGTTTTGTTTCTGGCCTCCCATCTTGGGGTGGTGGGCTGCATTCAGAATCCGATATTCCCTCTTCATTCTGATTCCTTGACACTGCCTTCCATCCACAAAGAATTTAGTTAGCTGAAGTTGGGGGTGAGTGTTGTAGGGGGAGTGTTTAACTTGAGTGCTATGTGTTATTTTTTAAAACGATTTTGCTTATGTTTGCTGTTAAAGGTTTCTGTATATTATTTCAGGAGTTTGAATTAACTGTGTTGCGGGAATCTTTGCATTTGTATTGCCACAACACTGGTGGTTGCTGCCCAATTATTTGACTTTGCTCTGACTTTTTATTGAACCATAAAATAAATAAATGTCTCACTGTTACACACCGGCCTGGTTCCTCGTCCATTGTGAGACGGGTTGGGAGCCTAATCAAATAAAGAATCTGTGGTTAATTAAAGATAAAAAGCCTTTTTATTGTGCGCCACGTTCATTGTCGGTGGAAGAAGTCCCTGGCTGGAGTGTGCCGTGTTATAAAACAGTTAAAGCAGTGCCATGTTACTTGCTCTGTTATGTGTTGGGGCGAGGTGTCATGTGCCTCACTTTGTCATGTGTTGGTGCTGAGATGGTCTTTTCATCATACTGTCGTGTATTGGTGCTGAGGTGTCATGTTCCTTGTTCCGTTGTGTGTTGACACTGAGGTGTCATGTTCCCCCACTGTCATGTGTTGGTGTGAGGTGTGGTGTGTTGGTGTGAGGTGTCGTGTGTGGTGTGAAGTGTCCTGTTCATTGCTCTGTCATGTGTTGGTGTGAGGTGTTGTGTGTTGGTGTGACGTATGAGGTGACTTGTTCCTTGCTCTGTCGTGTGTTGGTTTGAGGTGTTGTGTGCCTTGCTTTGTTGTGTGTTGGTGTGCGGTGTCGTGTGTTGTGTGAGGTGACTTGTTCCTTGCTCTGTCGTGTGTTGGTGTGAGGTGTCGTGTGAGGTGTCTTGTCCCTTGCTTTGTCGTTTGTTAGTGTACGGTATCGTGTT
Organism: Ambystoma mexicanum; assembly: GCF_040938575.1. NCBI lineage: Eukaryota > Metazoa > Chordata > Amphibia > Caudata > Ambystomatidae > Ambystoma > Ambystoma mexicanum. Next base: position 1,338,705,445 of record NC_090933.1, on the reverse strand, counting down.
TTGGTGTGAGGTGTCTTGTTCCTTGCTCTGTTGTGTGTTGGTGTGTGGTGTCCTGTTCCTTGCTTTGTTGTGTGTTGGTGTGTGTTGGTGTGAGGTGTCCTGTTCCTTGCTCTGTCGTGTGTGGGTGTGAGGTGTCGTGTGTTGGTGTGAAGTGTCCTGTTCCTTGCTCTGTTGTGTGTTGGTGTGAGGTGTTGTGTGTTGATGTGTGGTGTCCTGTTCATTACTCTGTCATGTGTTGGTGTGAGGTGTCGTGTGTTGGTGTGAGGTGTCCTGTTCCTTGCTCTGGCGTGTGTTGGTGTGAGGTGTCATGTGTTGGTGTGAGGTGTCGTGTGTTGGTATGTGGTGTCCTGTTCCTTGCTCTGTCATGTGCTGGTGTGAGGTGTCGTGTGTTGGTGTGAGGTGTTCTGTTCCTTGCTTTGTTGTGTGTTGGTGTGAGGTGTCGTGTGTTGGTGTGAGGTGTCCTGTTCCTTGCTTTGTTGTGTGTTGGTGTGAGGTGTCGTGTGTTGTGTGAAGTGTCCTGTTCCTTGCTCTGTCGTGTGTTGGTGTGAGGTGTCGTGTGTTGGTGTGAAGTGTACTGTTCCTTGCTCTGTCGTGTGCTGGTGTGAGGTGTCGTGTGTTGGTGTGAGATGTCCTGTTCCTTGCTCTGTTGTGTGTTGGTGTGAGGTGTCGTGTGTTGGTGTGTGGTGTCATGTTCCTTACTCTGTCGTGTGTTGGAGTGAGGTGTTATGTGTTGGTGTGAGGTGCCATGTGCTGGTGTGAGGTGTCGTGTGTTGGTGTGAGGTGTCCTGTTCCTTGCTTTGTTGTGTGTTGGTGTGCGGTGGCATGTGTTGGTATGAGGTGTCCTGTTCCTTACTCTGTCGTGTGTTGGTGTGAGGTGTCGTGTGTTGGTGTGAGGTGCCGTGTGTTGGTGTGAAGTGTCGTGTGTTGGTGTGTGGTGTCCTGTTCCTCTTGCTCTGTCGTGTGTTGGTGTGAGGTGTCGTGTGTTGGTGTGAGGTGTCCTGTTCCTTGCTTTGTTGTGTGTTGGTGTGAGGTGTCGTGTGTTGGTGTGAGGTGACCTGTTCCTCACCCTTTGGTGTCTTGTTTTGAATAGTTATCTCGTCTGATGTGTGTTTCTTGGACCCGGCCCTCCGCGGCTTCCTAAGGTGCTTTGATGGTGAGAATGCACATATTATAGGCCCACCTGCCTCAGTCCCAGCATTCCTGGCGCCCCCCCGCCCGCACCTGGCAGCACCTCACAGGCCCAGCCCTGCAGGTGCGCATTACACTCTCTGATTATCCGGAAGGCCCAGCTTCTAATTTTGGGGCCTGCGCCGGTAATGAGCGCTTGCGTGGGGTGACTCAGGTAATGAGACGTCTGCCCGCCTGGCTCCTGCACCCACACTCGGCTGGCACAGGTGCTGAGCCAGCCCTTCACACTCGGGGTGGCAGGCAGTGCAGACCTGCTAGTCAGCACCCAGCACGTCCTCACCACAGGTGCTCGCTGAGGAAAGTGCTGCTCTTGCTTGAAAGTCTGACTCTCTCCGAGCCTAGGTACCCGGGGCCTTCAGAGTCTCCAAGCCTGTCCTCGTGAGCCTACTTCACTCCACACACAGCGCATGATGTCAACAACTCTGGCCCGAGCTACACAATGCACAAAAGACGTCAGAGGCCCTTCCTGGAAGACCACCAGTAACCCCATGGCGGGGCAGAGCAGGGAAGGAGAGACATTTTGTTTCTTTGTTGACATGTCGCAGTGAGAGGTCACGCTGGTGTTGGGTGCGTGTGCATGCATGTGGCCTGGGTAGGGTAAGATAGGGACCCAATCTTCATCCATGCAGATGGGCGGACCAGAGGGGCCACTCTCCTGCATCCGGATCACCGGATGCGATATTACCATTTAAGCGGACCGCGAGGGGCACCCCACAGCCTCCACAGATCAGGGGCACCAGAACTGCGGGCCCATCAGCCCCGGTCCTGGGGACACTCAGGCCGGGCACCACAATCGCCGTGGTCACACGGCCTCACCAATCACCATAGACGGTGTTGCCCAGCAGGGCCACCGTCTTCATGCCGGGCCACGTGGCGGGCCCACGGCACGCTGCGCCACACCAGCATGGTGCAGGAAGACACAGGAGTCAGCTCTCGCGCACTTGTTCTTCTTCTTGCTGATAGATTTTTATCCATCAGCTGTGATTTTTTGGATACCGAGGCTTGAGCCTCATTACTCCATCTTCTCGGGTTGAGTGTGTAGCCGTGGGTTTGCTCATGGCAGGTCATCCATGCTGGGGAGGCATAAGTCAGGGTTGGTCTGATGATCGCCTTGTAGACGTTGATCTTTGTCCGGAGTGGCAGTTCTGGATCGCCTTGTGTTTTTTATTTACTTGGTCACATGGTTACCCCATGTGACCAAGATACCAAACCTGGAAGGTACCATGTCCCCCAGAAGGGGTGACATGCAACAGGGAGCGTGCTCCCGCCACTGACCTATGTAAGGGGCTAACCAGTGCATGGCCTGTGCCAGCGCAGAGGACCCCAGAAAAAGAAAGGACTCCTTTGTGAATAAAGAGACAAGTGCATATCCGGGACATATGTCCTCTCTGCGCTGAATTTTAGGTCTCAGATTTTGGGGTACGCTGGCTCTTAAGATTCTGAATGGGAACAGCTGTGTCAGAGAGTTCCAGGACAAGTAGCGGAACGATAATCGCAGAGAAAGGCAGCCAGACATGGTTTGGCAAATAAATGGAGAACCCGAGAGAAGGGGGCTCCAGTTAACACAGCACTCCAAACGGAGCACAGCAAAAATAGTCTGCGTATGCAGAATACGGCAAACACAACTGTGGGGGCACCGCATGGGGCAGAGGCGGTCCGGCAAAGGATCACCTGGCAGTTACAAGGCGGTAGCAAGCTAAGAGGTAAGTAGACAAGGATAGTAGGGGCCAAATAGGGGGGTGCAGGCCGAGCCCGCCAAAAAACACTGCGTTCCTTTCATCCCACTACCTACTGTTGCCCGGGCGGGGGGGGGGGGGGGCACGAGGGAGCCCCCACAAACATATGCGTAGCCCAGGGCGAAATTACAGGGATAAAAGGAGCCACTGGGAAAAGAGGAGACAAGTACGGAGCACCACAAGTTGGCGACAGACTGGGTCGGGCCAGTGCAGAGAGGCCAGTAGATAACGAAATAATGCCACAGAAATAGTTACACAACGCCTGGACGAGCTAGTTGCCGGTCAGAGTGGCTCAGGCAGCATTGCAGGGGATAGTACCGGAAGATTGGGGGGGGGGGGGACTATACCCCAGGTGACAAAATTTAAGAAAGGGTTATTTTCCATGGCAGGAGGCAAATACATACAAATGAAATAAATAAATACATGTGCTCATCCCAGCCACTTAAGGAAGTAGCTTGGGGGAAGCTCTGCCACCGGAAAACACACAAACAAGTTGGGCTTTCTATCGGGGAAACAAAAAGGGTGTTACGCAGGGGCCCAATCCAGGTGAAGGTAAGAGGAAGGGTGGGGAGTGGAGCGGACAGCCAGTAGCAACGATGACAGCTCGAACCGCCAGACGCACTCACGGGTCCCCAACAGGGAAATGATAGAGCGGGGAGCAGCGCCCGGGAGGAGGAAGGAGGCTACGGGCACCACGGTCTGCCCGCAGGCGTTGCGTTACCAACAAGGGAGTTACGTACCACCAGACAGCCGTACCAGGTATCGCCAGGTATCGCCTGAGGTAGCGTTTACACAACACAATAGACGTTATTACTATTACACGTACAATCTAACTAGTGCAGAAAAAGCAGGGAAACGGCTAGAAAGCTAAAAAAAAGTGTGGATTTCGTTAGGAAAGGCTGTAAATATTTCCTGTAAGATAGTGCCAAATCAGAGTGCTGCTAATACAACTACTCCCCCAACACACACGAGAGCACAAATACATGTGTGGTGTTCTAGTCAAATTGGAGCTCCCGCAAAAACATTACAACAATGGAAGCGGGGGCGCGAATATACTACCACAACAAAAAAAAATCCAGAAAACAATTGACGACCATTTTTGTAAAGAAAGAACTGAAAGCCAGAATGACTTACCAAAAGAGACCATAGTAAGAACAAATGGGGATGGCCACGCCTCTAGAAACTCAGGAGCAAGACCATCAGAGGATAATGGAAATTGACAGTAAGGGAAGCAGAGAAGATGAGAATCAAGAAAACAGCGCTGAATTAATGGGGAGTGAATCATCACTCATTGAAGCTGCTCAGAAACAAAAGTGCAGTGGTGAGCAGGCTCCAAGATTAGTCGCACAGAATACGTCAGAATTGCAGGACACTGATCACTCAGGGACAGCTACCCTTCCAGCACTGAATTTTGTCCTCAATTCGTTAGTAATCGTTTTTGAACACCTCAAATCAGAAGTTCAACTGCAAATTGGAACTCTTCTTGAATTAACAAAAGAGACAGCTAACCTTGAGTCAACACTAGTGGGGTTAACCAGTACAATTATCTCAGTCATCACACCAATCCTAAAAGACCTAAGGCCGACGACAGTAAAGCAGGGACTTGATCTTTACGCTGTTCAACTAGCTCTAGAAAAGAAGATCAAAGAAGAAGGAAACACTTGCTATAAGAAACTTTAACTTTGCAAAAAAATTCTTGCTGTGAAAGAAATGGAGAAGAGAAAGTACAAAGAAAGGAAGAAGCAGAGAAAAATTCATTCATTCGGTCCTGGAGGAATTCAGAAGGTTGCCACAAGTAGTCAACGCAGACGAAGAGGAAGAAGTTCAGCACTTGCCATTGGGAATAGATGTACTAAATCAGGAACTAAAGGCATCCTCCCCAATACAGACTGACGCAGGTAAACATCATTCCATGGGCAGAAGGAAAGCCAGGAAACGAGCTGCAAAAAGGAAGCGCACAACTGCATTCCCAATAGCGCTCAGAAAAATGTGGGAAAGCAAAATAAAGAAAAAACAAAATCTTCTGAAGTGGGGAAAAACTCCAAAACACCAATAAAAATCTGTGAAAGAGAAGTTCAGGAAGAACAAGAGCTGCCGTTTCCTAAGCCAAGGACACAGATGAATGTGGGAAAGGCACCACCTACAAGAATCAACAAAGAGGCAAAAATGCATGGCAAGAAGAGGCTGGATTTAAATAACGGCAGACAGGATTTTGAACAGATTGAAATCAATAGTGTACGTGTGGGTCAACAAACAGATCCACCATTTATACAAATAGAAGACCTGAAACATCTGGGCTCAGAAATGAAGAACCTCTCAAGCCTATTAATAAAAGAAAAGAAAAGGGAGAAAAAGATGAGATTCAGTCAAGTCTGTCAGTAAAAGAGCCTCCATGGGCGCCCGTCTTCCTGAAACACCCGTCGCAGGCGCATCTCATACCCACCGGAGACAATGGAAGTAAAAATGGGCAAGGTAAAAGAAAGGTTATCCAGGAAGAAACAAATGGCGCTGGCAATGTGCGCTTACCTGGGAAGGAACATCTGGAGAACCTTCAACCCCTAGTTAATTTGGTGGAGAAACCACATTGGAGCAGGAGGACTTGGAGAGGTGTGTGTATGCTGCTTAAAGCATCAGGTGAAATTCCATCGCATACCTCCCTCTGTAGAGGGAGGTACTTGGCTATTTAAAAAAAATGTCTAATCTTTACCTGCTTGGATCAGGAGACATAGAATATGCAAAATTCCCAAACAGAAACTTTATGAACTTAGTAGAAATCGGCCAGAAAGGCACAAACAGCTCTTGATACCAATAAAAAGGAATTGGAGAAGCACAATATGCACGTGCTCCTGTCAGCATCAATGGAAGTAAACTGCAGAAATGACGACCATAAGTCCCGAGAACCAGGAATCCTGATACAGTCATTGGGCGGCAAAGTCAACCCAATAGTACTGTCAGCAAATAATCGGGACCAGCCACAAGTCAATATGATTGCGGCGTTATCTGAGATCCTAGCACAAGTATTTCAAAAACTAGGTGTGGGGCTGCAAAATCTTTAGGCAAAACATTTTCAGTATGATAAGTCGGAATACGCAAGCCCAAGAACATTCACAATGAAGACAATGAGAAACATTCTATTCTGCAGTACTGACATCCTTCTTCTTCAAGAAAACTGGCTAATTCATCCAATACAAATTGAGGAATACACAGTTTTTACAGTTACAGCGCAACAAAAGGCAAAGGGCCGACCATCTGGGGGACTTCTGCTAGCAATCAGAAATTCCTTGACTCAGGATGTTACACTAATTTACAATAATGTAAATGGTATTCTGGCATGCAGAATCGATATACAGTCACCCTCAGGATGTGTTCGGGGAATAGTTGTGAATGTTTATTGGAACCCGGCTCAGATTCATCTCCAGAATTTTCATTCTATCTTCTCACCATTAATGGAAAAGATAGGATTGGATTTTGGGGGTGCCTGTATGATCCTAAATGCCCAATATATTCAGGCTCAAACCCACAAAAACACTGCAAACTGGGCCCGAATATCCAAGAATGTGAAACAGTGGGTTAACTTCCTAGACTCTTGGGGCCTGAAAATGCTGAATGGAGCGGTGCCAGGGGATAATCCGCCCGGCATGACATGGTCACAAGAAAAATCTGCATCCACTCTTGATTACATCTTCGTGACTGAAAGCCTCCTAGCAAAAAATATACATCTTGAAATTACCTGGGGAGGAGGGAGTGACCATGCAGGGCTGAAAACAGCCATAACGCACGTTAATGTTATCCAAGCAGATATCTGGTAGTAAAAAAGAACAGGGCTACCCTCGTAAAATATAAAAGAGAGGGGAGAAGATTAAATGACAAACTCTCTGCTTGGACACTAAGAGAACAACAGGAAAACTGTCCCCCCATACATTTCACAAAGTTTATTTGATCTCTCTGCCCCCCACGTGCAGGAGGAAGGTCGAAAAATGTTCATCATCAACACTCAATTGATGAAGAAACATGGTCCCAAAAAAAACTATACAGAGGCAAAATTAGACATCTAAAGAACCTCCATCTCGATCGGAATACTCTACGAGAAGGGAGAAAAAAACTTGCAATAGCATACAAGCACTGGTCCTTTTCAAGAAAGTGTATGCGTCATCAACAGGACAGTGAGCTGATGCTGGATGCACTTTGTAAGGGCAGCTCTAGATATTTCTGGTCAATTATTAACCGACTGGAAAAGAACAATAACACTGTCCAGTGCAATTTAGTCACAGATAAGAGTTGGACAAACTATCTCACAAAGAACTTAGAAAGTCCCCATGAGAGTCAGGGAAGCGGCCAAGAAAACACAACTTGGGAATTGGCCTTTCATGAAACGTTAATAGAGGAATTAGTTAGAAAATCCTCGACATCAAGGGCAGCAGGTCCTTATGGAATAACCTACTAGGTTCTGAAATACAACAAAAAAACCTGGTCAAAGCTACTATGTGGATTTTACAGAGACGCACCTCCCCCCACCCTGGAAACAAGCAATAATAATTCCATTCTACAAGGGGGGCGACCAGTCATATCCAGAAAACTATCGACCGCTCGCCCTCCTTGATATAGAAAGCAAGATCTTTATGAGAATACTGATGAAGGAACTGGAGGTGTAGGCGAGAAGCAAAAAAATATTATCAAAATTCCAAACAGGCTTCAGAGGCGGGATGTCTACAACCCTTAATGGGTTGGTACTCAACCTTCTGAATGAGCACCCAAGAGAGATGGGAGAAGGACAAATATATGGAGCATGGGTCGACTTTTCAAGGGCCTTTGACCTATTAGTTAGAGAACGCCTCTGGGCCAAACTAAGGAATTGGGGTGCCCCAAAAGGCTTAATATCTACATTAGTTGAATTACACAAAGCCGGTCAAGTGGCACAGCGAGTAGAGCGCCCGCTTTGACACCCGTGCAGAGCCTGTTAACGCAGGTTCGAATCCCGGCGGGGCCAAACTCAGCCTTTCATCCTTCCGAGGTCGATAAATGAGCACCACACACCATGGGTAATAATAAGCAGCGCTCAGATACCTGAGGGTTTGTAGCGCTATATAAAAGCCTAATTATTATTATTATTATTATTACTTCCTTGAGGGTGCGACTGGATGAGGCTGGACACCTTACTGACCCGATTAAGGCTGAGAGAGGAGTGATACAGGGTTGTCTGGGCGCACACTTCTTCTTCAATTTATATCTGGCCGATATGGGTCCCTTTTTGGGTGTTGGCGAGTCCAAGGTTCAGGACAACGAAGGTCCATTGGCTCGCGTACGCAGACAACATTGTTCTGTTAGACAGGACAGCAGTGGGTGGGTCTGCAACATCTGCTGACTGGGCTGAGCGAGTATGCAAAACTAAATGGCCAAATTATTAACCCAAAGAAATCCAGGGTAATAATATTCAAGCACCCACGGAAACAAGTAAAGTCTCTATGCTGGGCATTAGAAGATCAAGTCATCCCGAGAGAAGAGGAGGTACTATATTTAGGTTATGTAGTATATGCCTCCCCTTCAGTATGCAAAACAGAACAGGATTTAAGGGAAAAAATAGATAGACTAGTGCCACAGATGAAGAAGATTTATCATAAATTATGCAAATTCTCCATTAAGCCTCTACTAAAAATCTATACAGCAAAAATAGTACCAGTGATTCTATTTGGACTAGAGGCGAAGCCAGTTTTATGGGACATGAACTGGCAAAAGCTTAAAGGCCTCATCTGGAAGGAGACTCTTGGGCTGCCAACAAGTCTTCCAATGTCAGGCCTCAGGTTTGAATTAGGTCTCAAATCACTGGAGTTAATGGCAGATTGGAAGCTACTTCCATGTACAGGCTTATCATCTTGCCCTTGGAAGAATCCCTGTACAAGGACATCAAATCGCATCTATTATCCCATAAATCGAAGATGCTAGACCTGTTGGAGCAAAAAGCTAAAGAAACTATGGAAGAGGCTGACACCGGTGCTGAAGTTCCATTCTCCAACCCAGTGAAAGTAAAAAAAGAAATTGAAGTAAGGGATTGGATTAGAACTATAGAGAACTCCCGCCAAATCAAACCCTGGAATAGCTTCCTGGCAGTGGACAAGAAAGGGGGCTTTCTACCAAACTACCTGATGAAATGCCCAGACTGGGAAACTAGAAATACGTTTTTAAGCGTGCGCCTCAATATTATTCATACTGGGGAAATATTGAACCGAAGAGGACAGCAACACAATGCAATCAAACTGTGTGGCATTTGTGAAGATCCAGCAAAGCAAAGCCTGCATCACCTGCTGATGTGCTGCAAGGGTACATGGAACACACGAGTTAAGTGCTTCTCCACATTTGTGGCCAAAGAAGAATGGCTACTTTCTGAGAATTCTGGGAACATGCTGATTGCAGGACACAAGACAGCCTGACAATAGCAGCTACTCAGGCTTTACCAATGAGGGGAATCACCTGCCATCAAGAACTAGAGACTTCAGAAAGTAATGCACTGTTACGAGAAAGAGGGCAAAGCACTAGAATCGGAGTATCCTTTGGAAAAGGATATCAAGAAAGAGGAGAATCAGACGGAGAAAGAAAACGTCTGTGCTGTGGAAAAAACTGACAGCGATAAATACGGTTGAATCCTTCCCTTTAGCCTTAATATGACTTGCTGTTGTTCTCCTCTTCTCCTTTCTAGGCTCTTTCTCTTTTACTTTCTTTTCTGTTTCTTTTGACATTAATTAAACCCTAAATTGTGTTTTTTTTTCTTTTTTTATATTGATTAATTTTTTTGTAACTGAATGCTGCAAACAAAAGTTCTGAACATATTTCAAATGTTGTTAATTTTGTAAAGGTTGTTGCCCAACCATAAACATTTAATATAGTGCGCATAGGACGGAGACACATAGCAAATGAAAAGGGCCATGAAGACAACGCTATATTGTGATGAAAACACAAAAGGGGTAGTGATTACAATGAATCCACACCCGGGACATTGCGTAATGCACAACAGTGAGGGCATTTGTTTCTTCTCCTAAACTGCTGCCAAGAAAGACGCAGATGGTTATGCCAAGGAACCCCGCACTCGACAAGTAGAATCCCGTTAGGGCAGACGGGAGGCACTGTCAAGGATTGGGCAGAGGGCAAACGAGTGCGGGGGGGCGGGGGGGTATCAACGGCATAGAACAGGAGGTCGTGTGGCAGCAAGCTCTCATAGAAACACATGGGCCATGGGGGCACCAACACTGGCATCAGCAGGGCCCCGTCTGAGGAAAGGCACCCTGCAGGGTAGCAAAGGGTGGGGCAACCCCAGGACCACCGCATTTCGGTTAGAGGGGTCAGCTCAGAGGCAACATGGTTGTCCGGAATACAAAACGATGCGGCGCAGCAAAGGTGCGAATCCCGAGCCTGCGTTCAGAAACCAATCCCGGGGATTACGCGTGTTATAAAAGAACTATATGAATAGAATCATAATTTAGTGATGACTATTGTGCAAGGGGAAAAGTCTGTCCGAGACCCAACGCAGACTATAACACTGCAGATACAGTATCTCGAGTTCAGTGTATTACGGTCTGTCAAACGTCCCCAGACACCGACAAATACCCGACGGAAGTCCCAAGAGAATGCTGGGAGGTATTGCTAAGAAATGATGGCACCATCAACGCCAACGCTGGATGGCCGGGGCCAAGATGCTGCAGCAACACGGACCCTGCAACAGGGTTATTATGACGGGGTCTCGCTAAGGATGCATTGGCGAGCAGCACCCAGCGCAATATAGTAAGTGGCTGGGAACGGTACTACTAAAACTATGGTTATTATGACGGGGGCTCGCTAAGGATGCATTGGCGAGCCGCATCCAGCGCAATATAGTAAGTTGCTGGGAACGGTACTACTAAAACTATGGTTATTATGATGGGGTCTCGCTAAGGATGCATTGGCGAGCAGCACCCAGCGCAATATAGTAAGTGGCTGGGAACGGTACTACTAAAACTATGGTTATTATGACGGGGTCTCGCTAAGGATGCATTGGCGAGCAGCATCCAGCGCAATATAGTAAGTGGCTGGGAACGGTACTACTAAAACTATGGTTATTATGACGGGGGCTCGCTAAGGATGCATTGGCGAGCAGCACCCAGCGCAATATAGTAAGTGGCTGGGAACGGTACTACTAAAACTATGGTTATTATGACGGGGGCTCGCTAAGGATGCATTGGCGAGCAGCACCCATCGCAATATAGTAAGTGGCTGGGAACGGTGCTACTAAAACTATGGTTATTATGACTGGGGCTCGCTAAGGATGCATTGGCGAGCAGCACCCATCGCAATATAGTAAGTGGCTGGGAACGGTAATGCTAAAACTATGGTTATTATGATGGGGTCTCGCTAAGGATGCATTGGCGAGCAGCACCCAGCGCAATATAGTAAGTGGCTGGGAACGGTACTACTAAAACTATGGTTATTATGACGGGAGCTCTCTAAGGATGCATCGGCATCAGCACCCAGTGCGATATAGTAAGTGGCTGGGAACGGTACTGCTAAAACTATGGTTATTATGACGGGGGCTCGCTAAGGATGCATTGGCGAGCAGCACCCAGCGCAATATAGTAAGTGGCTGGGAACGGTACTACTAAAACTATGGTTATTATGATGGGGTCTCGCTAAGGATGCATTGGCGAGCAGCACCCAGCGCAATATACTAAGTGGCTGGGAACGGTACTACTAAAACTATGGTTATTATGACCGGGGCTCGCTAAGGATGCATTGGCGAGCAGCATCCAGCGCAATATAGTAAGTGGCTGGGAACAGTACTACTAAAACTATGGTTATTATGATGGGGTCTCGCTAAGGATGCATTGGCGAGCAGCATCCAGCGCAATATAGTAAGTGGCTGGGAACGGTACTACTAAAACTATGGTTATTATGACGGGGGCTCGCTAAGGATGCGCAGCACCCAGCGCAATATAGTAAGTGGCTGGGAACGGTACTACTAAAACTATGGTTATTATGACGTGGGCTCGCTAAGGATGCATTGGCGAGCAGCACCCAGCGCAATATAGTAAGTGGCTGGGAACGGTACTACTAAAACTATGGTTATTATGATGGGGTCTCGCTAAGGATGCATTGGCGAGCAGCACCCAGCGCAATATACTAAGTGGCTGGGAACGGTACTACTAAAACTATGGTTATTATGACGGGGGCTCGCTAAGGATGCATTGGCGAGCAGCATCCAGCGCAATATAGTAAGTGGCTGGGAACGGTACTACTAAAACTATGGTTATTATGATGGGGTCTCGCTAAGGATGCATTGGCGAGCAGCATCCAGCGCAATATAGTAAGTGGCTGGGAACGGTACTACTAAAACTATGGTTATTATGACGGGGGCTCGCTAAGGATGCGCAGCACCCAGCGCAATATAGTAAGTGGCTGGGAACGGTACTACTAAAACTATGGTTATTATGACGGGGGCTCGCTAAGGATGCATTGGCGAGCAGCACCCAGCGCAATATAGTAAGTGGCTGGGAACGGTACTACTAAAACTATGGTTATTATGACGGGGGCTCGCTAAGGATGCATTGGCGAGCAGCACCCAGCGCAATATAGTAAGTGGCTGGGAACGGTACTACTAAAACTATGGTTATTATGACGGGGGCTCGCTAAGGATGCATTGGCGAGCAGCATCCAGCGCAATATAGTAAGTGGCTGGGAACGGTACTACTAAAACTATGGTTATTATGACGGGGGCTCGCTAAGGATGCATTGGCGAGCAGCACCCAGCGCAATATAGTAAGTGGCTGGGAACGGTACTACTAAAACTATGGTTATTATGACGGGGGCTCGCTAAGGATGCATTGGCGAGCAGCACCCAGCGCAATATAGTAAGTGGCTGGGAACGGTACTACTAAAACTATGGTTATTATGACGGGGGCTCGCTAAGGATGCATTGGCGAGCAGCACCCAGCGCAATATAGTAAGTGGCTGGGAACGGTACTACTAAAACTATGGTTATTATGACGGGGGCTCGCTAAGGATGCATTGGCGAGCAGCACCCAGCGCAATATAGTAAGTGGCTGGGAACGGTACTACTAAAACTATGGTTATTATGACGGGGGCTCGCTAAGGATGCATTGGCGAGCAGCACCCAGCGCAATATAGTAAGTGGCTGGGAACGGTACTACTAAAACTATGGTTATTATGACGGGGGCTCGCTAAGGATGCATTGGCGAGCAGCACCCAGCGCAATATAGTAAGTGGCTGGGAACGGTACTACTAAAACTATGGTTATTATGACGGGGGCTCGCTAAGGATGCATTGGCGAGCAGCACCCAGCGCAATATAGTAAGTGGCTGGGAACGGTACTACTAAAACTATGGTTATTATGACGGGGGCTCGCTAAGGATGCATTGGCGAGCAGCACCCAGCGCAATATAGTAAGTGGCTGGGAACGGTACTACTAAAACTATGGTTATTATGACGGGGGCTCGCTAAGGATGCATTGGCGAGCAGCACCCAGCGCAATATAGTAAGTGGCTGGGAACGGTACTACTAAAACTATGGTTATTATGACGGGGGCTCGCTAAGGATGCATTGGCGAGCAGCACCCAGCGCAATATAGTAAGTGGCTGGGAACGGTACTACTAAAACTATGGTTATTATGACGGGGGCTCGCTAAGGATGCATTGGCGAGCAGCACCCAGCGCAATATAGTAAGTGGCTGGGAACGGTACTACTAAAACTATGGTTATTATGACGGGGGCTCGCTAAGGATGCATTGGCGAGCAGCACCCAGCGCAATATAGTAAGTGGCTGGGAACGGTACTACTAAAACTATGGTTATTATGACGGGGGCTCGCTAAGGATGCATTGGCGAGCAGCACCCAGCGCAATATAGTAAGTGGCTGGGAACGGTACTACTAAAACTATGGTTATTATGACGGGAGCTCGCTGAGGATGCATTGGCGAGCAGCATCCAGCGCAATATAGTAAGTGGCTGGGAACGGTACTACTAAAACTATGGTTATTATGACGGGGGCTCGCTGAGGATGCCTTGGCGAGCAGCACCCAGCGCAATATAGTAAGTGGCTGGGAACGGTACTACTAAAACTATGGTTATTATGACGGGGGCTCGCTAAGGATGCATTGGCGAGCAGCACCCAGCGCAATATAGTAAGTGGCTGGGAACGGTACTACTAAAACTATGGTTATTATGACGGGGGCTCGCTAAGGATGCATTGGCGAGCAGCACCCAGCGCAATATAGTAAGTGGCTGGGAACGGTACTACTAAAACTATGGTTATTATGACGGGGGCTCGCTAAGGATGCATTGGCGAGCAGCACCCAGCGCAATATAGTAAGTGGCTGGGAACGGTACTACTAAAACTATGGTTATTATGACGGGGGCTCGCTAAGGATGCATTGGCGAGCAGCACCCAGCGCAATATAGTAAGTGGCTGGGAACGGTACTACTAAAACTATGGTTATTATGACGGCGGCTCGCTAAGGATGCATTGGCGAGCAGCACCCAGCGCAATATAGTAAGTGGCTGGGAACGGTACTACTAAAACTATGGTTATTATGACGGGGGCTCGCTAAGGATGCATTGGCGAGCAGCACCCAGCGCAATATAGTAAGTGGCTGGGAACGGTACTACTAAAACTATGGTTATTATGACGGGGGCTCGCTAAGGATGCATTGGCGAGCAGCACCCAGCGCAATATAGTAAGTGGCTGGGAACGGTACTACTAAAACTATGGTTATTATGACGGGGGCTCGCTAAGGATGCATTGGCGAGCAGCACCCAGCGCAATATAGTAAGTGGCTGGGAACGGTACTACTAAAACTATGGTTATTATGACGGGGGCTCGCTAAGGATGCATTGGCGAGCAGCACCCAGCGCAATATAGTAAGTGGCTGGGAACGGTACTACTAAAACTATGGTTATTATGACGGGGGCTCGCTAAGGATGCATTGGCGAGCAGCACCCAGCTCAATATAGTAAGTGGCTGGGAACGGTACTACTAAAACTATGGTTATTATGACGGGGGCTCGCTAAGGATGCATTGGCGAGCAGCACCCAGCGCAATATAGTAAGTGGCTGGGAACGGTACTACTAAAACTATGGTTATTATGACGGGGGCTCGCTAAGGATGCATTGGCGAGCAGCACCCAGCGCAATATAGTAAGTGGCTGGGAACGGTACTACTAAAACTATGGTTATTATGACGGGAGCTCGCTAAGGATGCATTGGCGAGCAGCATCCAGCGCAATATAGTAAGTGGCTGGGAACGGTACTACTAAAGCTATGGTTATTATGACGGGGTCTCGCTAAGGATGCATTGGCGAGAAGCACCCAGCGCAATATAATAAGTGGCTGGGAACGGTACTACTAAAACTATGGTTATTATGACGGGAGCTCGCTAAGGATGCATTGGCGAGCAGCACCCAGCGCAATATAGTAAGTGGCTGGGAACGGTACTACTAAAACTATGGTTATTATGACGGGGGCTCGCTAAGGATGCATTGGCGAGCAGCACCCAGCGCAATATAGTAAGTGGCTGGGAACGGTACTACTAAAACTATGGTTATTATGACGGGAGCTCGCTAAGGATGCATTGGCGAGCAGCACCCAGCGCAATATAGTAAGTGGCTGGGAACGGTACTACTAAAACTATGGTTATTATGACGGGGGCTCGCTAAGGATGCATTGGCGAGCAGCACCCAGCGCAATATAGTAAGTGGCTGGGAACGGTACTACTAAAACTATGGTTATTATGACGGGGGCTCGCTAAGGATGCATTGGCGAGCAGCACCCAGCGCAATATAGTAAGTGGCTGGGAACGGTACTACTAAAATTATGGTTATTATGACGGGGGCTCGCTAAGGATGCATTGGCGAGCAGCACCCAGCGCAATATAGTAAGTGGCTGGGAACGGTACTACTAAAACTATGGTTATTATGACGGGGGCTCGCTAAGGATGCATTGGCGAGCAGCACCCAGCGCAATATAGTAAGTGGCTGGGAACGGTACAACTAAAACTATGGTTATTATGACGGGAGCTCGCTTGACGGGAGCTCGCTAAGGATGCATTGGCGAGCAGCACCCAGCGCAATATAGTAAGTGGCTGGGAACGGTACTACTAAAACTATGGTTATTATGACGGGGGCTCGCTAAGGATGCATTGGCGAGCAGCACCCAGCGCAATATAGTAAGTGGCTGGGAACGGTACTGCTAAAACTATGGTTATTATGACGGGGGCTCGCTAAGGATGCATTGGCGAGCAGCACCCAGCGCAATATAGTAAGTGGCTGGGAACGGTACTGCTAAAACTATGGTTATTATGACGGGGGCTCGCTAAGGATGCATTGGCGAGCAGCACCCAGCGCAATATAGTAAGTGGCTGGGAACGGTACTGCTAAAACTATGGTTATTATGACGGGGTCTCGCTAAGGATGCATTGGCGAGCAGCACCCAGCGCAATATAGTAAGTGGCTGGCAACGGTACTGCTAAAACTATGGTTATTATGACGGGGGCTCGCTAAGGATGCATTGGCGAGCTGCACCCAGCGCAATATAGTAAGTGGCTGGGAACGGTACTACTAAAACTATGGTTATTATGACGGGGGCTCGCTAAGGATGCATTGGCGAGCAGCACCCAGCGCAATATAGTAAGTGGCTGGGAACGGTACTACTAAAGCTATGGTTATTATGACGGGAGCTCGCTAAGGATGCATTGGTGAGCAGCATCCAGCGCAATATAGTAAGTGGCTGGGAACGGTACTACTAAAGCTATGGTTATTATGACGGGGTCTCGCTAAGGATGCATTGGCGAGAAGCACCCAGCGCAATATAATAAGTGGCTGGGAACGGTACTACTAAAACTATGGTTATTATGACGGGAGCTCGCTAAGGATGCATTGGCGAGCAGCATCCAGCGCAATATAGTAAGTGGCTGGGAACGGTACTACTAAAACTATGGTTATTATGACGGGAGCTCGCTAAGGATGCATTGGCGAGCAGCACCCAGCGCAATATAGTAAGTGGCTGGGAACGGTACTACTAAAACTATGGTTATTATGACGGGGGCTCGCTAAGGATGCATTGGCGAGCAGCACCCAGCGCAATATAGTAAGTGGCTGGGAACGGTACTACTAAAACTATGGTTATTATGACGGGGGCTCGCTAAGGATGCATTGGCGAGCAGCACCCAGCGCAATATAATAAGTGGCTGGGAACGGTACTACTAAAACTATGGTTATTATGACGGGGGCTCGCTAAGGATGCATTGGCGAGCAGCACCCAGCGCAATATAGTAAGTGGCTGGGAACGGTACTACTAAAACTATGGTTATTATGACGGGGGCTCGCTAAGGATGCATTGGCGAGCAGCACCCAGCGCAATATAGTAAGTGGCTGGGAACGGTACTACTAAAACTATGGTTATTATGACGGGAGCTCGCTAAGGATGCATTGGCGAGCAGCACCCAGCGCAATATAGTAAGTGGCTGGGAACGGTACTGCTAAAACTATGGTTATTATGACGGGGGCTCGCTAAGGATGCATTGGCGAGCAGCACCCAGCGCAATATAGTAAGTGGCTGGGAACGGTACTGCTAAAACTATGGTTATTATGACGGGGTCTCGCTAAGGATGCATTGGCGAGCAGCACCCAGCGCAATATAGTAAGTGGCTGGCAACGGTACTGCTAAAACTATGGTTATTATGACGGGGGCTCGCTAAGGATGCATTGGCGAGCCGCACCCAGCGCAATATAGTAAGTGGCTGGGAACGGTACTACTAAAACTATGGTTATTATGACGGGGGCTCGCTAAGGATGCATTGGCGAGCAGCACCCAGCGCAATATAGTAAGTGGCTGGGAACGGTACTACTAAAGCTATGGTTATTATGACGGGAGCTCGCTAAGGATGCATTGGCGAGCAGCATCCAGCGCAATATAGTAAGTGGCTGGGAACGGTACTACTAAAGCTATGGTTATTATGACGGGGTCTCGCTAAGGATGCATTGGCGAGAAGCACCCAGCGCAATATAATAAGTGGCTGGGAACGGTACTACTAAAACTATGGTTATTATGACGGGAGCTCGCTAAGGATGCATTGGCGAGCAGCATCCAGCGCAATATAGTAAGTGGCTGGGAACGGTACTACTAAAACTATGGTTATTATGACGGGAGCTCGCTAAGGATGCATTGGCGAGCAGCACCCAGCGCAATATAGTAAGTGGCTGGGAACGGTACTACTAAAACTATGGTTATTATGACGGGGGCTCGCTAAGGATGCATTGGCGAGCAGCACCCAGCGCAATATAGTAAGTGGCTGGGAACGGTACTACTAAAACTATGGTTATTATGACGGGGGCTCGCTAAGGATGCATTGGCGAGCAGCACCCAGCGCAATATAGTAAGTGGCTGGGAACGGTACTACTAAAACTATGGTTATTATGACGGGGGCTCGCTAAGGATGCATTGGCGAGCAGCACCCAGCGCAATATAGTAAGTGGCTGGGAACGGTACTACTAAAACTATGGTTATTATGACGGGGGCTCGCTAAGGATGCATTGGCGAGCAGCACCCAGCGCAATATAGTAAGTGGCTGGGAACGGTACTACTAAAACTATGGTTATTATGACGGGAGCTCGCTAAGGATGCATTGGCGAGCAGCATCCAGCGCAATATAGTAAGTGGCTGGGAACGGTACTACTAAAGCTATGGTTATTATGACGGGGTCTCGCTAAGGATGCATTGGCGAGAAGCACCCAGCGCAATATAATAAGTGGCTGGGAACGGTACTACTAAAACTATGGTTATTATGACGGGAGCTCGCTAAGGATGCATTGGCGAGCAGCACCCAGCGCAATATAGTAAGTGGCTGGGAACGGTACTACTAAAACTATGGTTATTATGACGGGGGCTCGCTAAGGATGCATTGGCGAGCAGCACCCAGCGCAATATAGTAAGTGGCTGGGAACGGTACTACTAAAACTATGGTTATTATGACGGGAGCTCGCTAAGGATGCATTGGCGAGCAGCACCCAGCGCAATATAGTAAGTGGCTGGGAACGGTACTACTAAAACTATGGTTATTATGACGGGGGCTCGCTAAGGATGCATTGGCGAGCAGCACCCAGCGCAATATAGTAAGTGGCTGGGAACGGTACTACTAAAACTATGGTTATTATGACGGGGGCTCGCTAAGGATGCATTGGCGAGCAGCACCCAGCGCAATATAGTAAGTGGCTGGGAACGGTACTACTAAAACTATGGTTATTATGACGGGGGCTCGCTAAGGATGCATTGGCGAGCAGCACCCAGCGCAATATAGTAAGTGGCTGGGAACGGTACTACTAAAACTATGGTTATTATGACGGGAGCTCGCTAAGGATGCATTGGCGAGCAGCATCCAGCGCAATATAGTAAGTGGCTGGGAACGGTACTACTAAAGCTATGGTTATTATGATGGGGTCTCGCTAAGGATGCATTGGCGAGAAGCACCCAGCGCAATATAATAAGTGGCTGGGAACGGTACTACTAAAACTATGGTTATTATGACGGGAGCTCGCTAAGGATGCATTGGCGAGCAGCACCCAGCGCAATATAGTAAGTGGCTGGGAACGGTACTACTAAAACTATGGTTATTATGACGGGGGCTCGCTAAGGATGCATTGGCGAGCAGCACCCAGCGCAATATAGTAAGTGGCTGGGAACGGTACTACTAAAACTATGGTTATTATGACAGGAGCTCGCTAAGGATGCATTGGCGAGCAGCACCCAGCGCAATATAGTAAGTGGCTGGGAACGGTACTGCTAAAACTATGGTTATTATGACGGGGGCTCGCTAAGGATGCATTGGCGAGCAGCACCCAGCGCAATATAGTAAGTGGCGAGACGCACCCAGCGCAATATAGTAAGTGGCTGGGAACGGTACTACTAAAACTATGGTTATTATGACGGGGGCCCGCTAAGGATGCATTGGCGAGCAGCACCCAGCGCAATATAGTAAGTGGCTGGGAACGGTACTACTAAAACTATGGTTATTATGACGGCGGCTCGCTAAGGATGCATTGGCGAGCAGCACCCAGCGCAATATAGTAAGTGGCTGGGAACGGTACTACTAAAACTATGGTTATTATGACGGGAGCTCGCTAAGGATGCATTGGCGAGCAGCACCCAGCGCAATATAGTAAGTGGCTGGGAACGGTACTACTAAAACTATGGTTATTATGACGGGAGCTCGCTAAGGATGCATTGGCGAGCAGCACCCAGCGCAATATAGTAAGTGGCTGGGAACGGTACTACTAAAACTATGGTTATTATGACGGGGGCTCGCTAAGGATGCATTGGCGAGCAGCACCCAGCGCAATATAGTAAGTGGCTGGGAACGGTACTACTAAAACTATGGTTATTATGACGGGGGCTCGCTAAGGATGCATTGGCGAGCAGCACCCAGCGCAATATAGTAAGTGGCTGGGAACGGTACTGCTAAAACTATGGTTATTATGACGGGGTCTCGCTAAGGATGCATTGGCGAGCAGCACCCAGCGCAATATAGTAAGTGGCTGGCAACGGTACTGCTAAAACTATGGTTATTATGACGGGGGCTCGCTAAGGATGCATTGGCGAGCAGCATCCAGCGCAATATAGTATGTGGCTGGGAACGGTACTAGTAAAACTATGGTTATTATGACGGGGGCTCGCTAAGGATGCATTGGCGAGCAGCACCCAGCGCAATATAGTAAGTGGCTGGGAACGGTACTACTAAAACTATGGTTATTATGACGGGGGCTCGCTAAGGATGCATTGGCGAGCAGCACCCAGCGCAATATAGTAAGTGGCTGGGAATGGTACTACTAAAACTATGGTTATTATGACGGGAGCTCGCTAAGGATGCATTGGCGAGCAGCACCCAGCGCAATATAGTAAGTGGCTGGGAACGGTACTACTAAAACTATGGTTATTATGACGGGGGCTCGCTAAGGATGCATTGGCGAGCAGCACCCAGCGCAATATAGTAAGTGGCTGGGAACGGTACTACTAAAACTATGGTTATTATGACGGGGGCTCGCTAAGGATGCATTGGCGAGCAGCACCCAGCGCAATATAGTAAGTGGCTGGGAACGGTACTGCTAAAACTATGGTTATTATGACGGGGGCTCGCTAAGGATGCATTGGCGAGCAGCACCCAGCGCAATATAGTAAGTGGCTGGGAACGGTACTGCTAAAACTATGGTTATTATGACGGGGTCTCGCTAAGGATGCATTGGCGAGCAGCACCCAGCGCAATATAGTAAGTGGCTGGCAACGGTACTGCTAAAACTATGGTTATTATGACGGGGGCTCGCTAAGGATGCATTGGCGAGCAGCATCCAGCGCAATATAGTATGTGGCTGGGAACGGTACTACTAAAACTATGGTTATTATGACGGGGGCTCGCTAAGGATG
The DNA here is from genome assembly GCF_040938575.1 of Ambystoma mexicanum. Taxonomy (NCBI): domain Eukaryota; kingdom Metazoa; phylum Chordata; class Amphibia; order Caudata; family Ambystomatidae; genus Ambystoma; species Ambystoma mexicanum. The sequence continues at coordinate 1,338,684,079 of NC_090933.1, read as the reverse complement.
CATTGGCGAGCAGCACCCAGCGCAATATAGTAAGTGGCTGGGAACGGTGCTACTAAAACTATGGTTATTATGACGGGGGCTCGCTAAGGATGCATTGGCGAGCAGCACCCAGCGCAATATAGTAAGTGGCTGGGAACGGTGCTACTAAAACTATGGTTATTATGACGGGGGCTCGCTAAGGATGCATTGGCGAGCAGCACCCAGCGCAATATAGTAAGTGGCTGGGAACGGTACTACTAAAACTATGGTTATTATGATGGGGGCTCGCTAAGGATGCATTGGCGAGCAGCATCCAGCGCAATATAGTAAGTGCCTGGGAACGGTACTACTAAAACTATGCTTATTATGACGGGGTCTCGCTAAGGATGCATTGGCAAGCAGCACCCAGCGCAATATAGTAAGTGGCTGGGAACGGTACTACTAAAACTATGGTTATTATGATGGGGTCTCGCTAAGGATGCATTGGGGAGCAGCACCCAGTGCAATATAGTAAGTGGCTGGGAACGGTACTACTAAAACTATGGTTATTATGACGGGGGCTCGCTAAGGATGCATTGGCGAGCAGCATCCAGCGCAATATAGTAAGTGGCTGGGAACGGTACTACTAAAACTATGGCTATTATGACGGGGGCTCGCTAAGGATGCATTGGCGAGCAGCATCCAGCGCAATATAGTAAGTGGCTGGGAACGGTACTACTAAAACTATGGCTATTATGACGGGGGCTCGCTAAGGATGCATTGGCGAGCAGCATCCAGCGCAATATAGTAAGTGCCTGGGAACGGTACTACTAAAACTATGGTTATTATGACCGGGTCTCGCTAAGGATGCATTGGCGAGCAGCACCCACTGCAATATATTAAGTGGCTGGGAACGGTACTACTAAAACTATGTTTATTATGATGGGGTCTCGCTAAGGATGCATTGGCGAGCAGCACCCAGCGCAATATAGTAAGTGCCTGGCAACGGTACTACTAAAACTATGGTTATTATGACGGGGGCTCGCTAAGGATGCATTGGCGAGCAGCATCCAGCGCAATACAGTAAGTGGCTGGGAACGGTACTACTAAAACTATGGTTATTATGACGGGAGCTCGCTAAGGATGCATTGGCGAGCAGCATCCAGCGCGATATAGTAAGTGGCTGGGAACGGTACTACTAAAGCTATGGTTATTATGATGGGGTCTCGCTAAGGATGCATTGGCGAGCAGCACCCAGCGCAATATAGTAAGTGGCTGGGAACGGTACTACTAAAACTATGGTTATTATGACGGGGGCTCGCTAAGGATGCATTGGCGAGCAGCACCCAGCGCAATATAGTAAGTGGCTGGGAACGGTGCTACTAAAACTATGGTTATTATGACGGGGGCTCGCTAAGGATGCATTGGCGAGCAGCACCCAGCGCAATATAGTAAGTGGCTGGGAACGGTACTACTAAAACTATGGTTATTATGACGGGGGCTCGCTAAGGATGCATTGGCGAGCAGCATCCAGCGCAATATAGTAAGTGCCTGGGAACGGTACTACTAAAACTATGCTTATTATGACGGGGTCTCGCTAAGGATGCATTGGCAAGCAGCACCCAGCGCAATATAGTAAGTGGCTGGGAACGGTACTACTAAAACTATGGTTATTATGATGGGGTCTCGCTAAGGATGCATTGGGGAGCAGCACCCAGTGCAATATAGTAAGTGGCTGGGAACGGTACTACTAAAACTATGGTTATTATGACGGGGGCTCGCTAAGGATGCATTGGCGAGCAGCATCCAGCGCAATATAGTAAGTGGCTGGGAACGGTACTACTAAAACTATGGTTATTATGACGGGGGCTCGCTAAGGATGCATTGGCGAGCAGCATCCAGCGCAATATAGTAAGTGCCTGGGAACGGTACTACTAAAACTATGGTTATTATGACGGGGTCTCGCTAAGGATGCATTGGCGAGCAGCACCCACTGCAATATAGTAAGTGGCTGGGAACGGTACTACTAAAACTATGTTTATTATGATGGGGTCTCGCTAAGGATGCATTGGCGAGCAGCACCCAGCGCAATATAGTAAGTGCCTGGCAACGGTACTACTAAAACTATGGTTATTATGACGGGGGCTCGCTAAGGATGCATTGGCGAGCAGCATCCAGCGCAATACAGTAAGTGGCTGGGAACGGTACTACTAAAACTATGGTTATTATGACGGGGGCTCGCTAAGGATGCATTGGCGAGCAGCATCCAGCGCAATACAGTAAGTGGCTGGGAACGGTACTACTAAAACTATGGTTATTATGACGGGAGCTCGCTAAGGATGCATTGGCGAGCAGCATCCAGCGCGATATAGTAAGTGGCTGGGAACGGTACTACTAAAGCTATGGTTATTATGATGGGGTCTCGCTAAGGATGCATTGGCGAGCAGCACCCAGCGCAATATAGTAAGTGGCTGGGAACGGTACTACTAAAACTATGGTCATTATGATGGAGTCTCGCTAAGGATGTATTGTCGAGCAGCACCCAGCGCAATATACTAAGTGGCTGGGAACGGTACTACTAAAACTCTGGTTATTATGACGGGGGCTCGCTAAGGATGCATTGGCGAGCAGCATCCAGCGCAATATAGTAAGTGGCTGGGAACGGTACTACTAAAACTATGGTTATTATGACGGGGTCTCGCTAAGGATGCATTGGCGAGCAACACCCACCTCAATATAGTAAGTGGCTGGGAACGGTACTACTAAAACTATGGTTATTATGACGGGGTCTCGCTAAGGATGCATTGGCGAGCCGCACCCAGCGCAATATGGTATGTGGCTGGGAACGGTACTACTAAAACTATGGTTATCATGACGGGGTCTCGCTAAGGATGCATTGGCGAGCCGCAACCAGCGCAATATAGTATGTGGCTGGGAACGGTACTGCTAAAACTATGGTTATTATGACGGGGTCTCGCTAAGGATGCATTGGCAAGCAGCACCCAGCGCAATATAGGAAGTGGCTGGGAACGGTACTACTAAAACTATGCTTATTATGATGGGGTCTCGCTAAGGATGCATTGGCGAGCAGCACCCAGCGCAATATAGTAAGTGGCTGGGAACGGTGCTACTAAAACTATGGTTATTATGACGGGGGCTCGCTAAGGATGCATTGGCGAGCAGCACCCAGCGCAATATAGTAAGTGGCTGGGAACGGTACTACTAAAACTATGGTTATTATGACGGGGGCTCGCTAAGGATGCATTGGCGAGCAGCATCCAGCGCAATATAGTAAGTGCCTGGGAACGGTACTACTAAAACTATGCTTATTATGACGGGGTCTCGCTAAGGATGCATTGGCAAGCAGCACCCAGCGCAATATAGTAAGTGGCTGGGAACGGTACTACTAAAACTATGGTTATTATGATGGGGTCTCGCTAAGGATGCATTGGGGAGCAGCACCCAGTGCAATATAGTAAGTGGCTGGGAACGGTACTACTAAAACTATGGTTATTATGACGGGGGCTCGCTAAGGATGCATTGGCGAGCAGCATCCAGCGCAATATAGTAAGTGGCTGGGAACGGTACTACTAAAACTATGGTTATTATGACGGGGGGTCGCTAAGGATGCATTGGCGAGCAGCATCCAGCGCAATATAGTAAGTGCCTGGGAACGGTACTACTAAAACTATGGTTATTATGACGGGGTCTCGCTAAGGATGCATTGGCGAGCAGCACCCACTGCAATATAGTAAGTGGCTGGGAACGGTACTACTAAAACTATGTTTATTATGATGGGGTCTCGCTAAGGATGCATTGGCGAGCAGCACCCAGCGCAATATAGTAAGTGCCTGGCAACGGTACTACTAAAACTATGGTTATTATGACGGGGGCTCGCTAAGGATGCATTGGCGAGCAGCATCCAGCGCAATACAGTAAGTGGCTGGGAACGGTACTACTAAAACTATGGTTATTATGACGGGAGCTCGCTAAGGATGCATTGGCGAGCAGCATCCAGCGCGATATAGTAAGTGGCTGGGAACGGTACTACTAAAGCTATGGTTATTATGATGGGGTCTCGCTAAGGATGCATTGGCGAGCAGCACCCAGCGCAATATAGTAAGTGGCTGGGAACGGTACTACTAAAACTATGGTTATTATGACGGGGGCTCGCTAAGGATGCATTGGCGAGCAGCACCCAGCGCAATATAGTAAGTGGCTGGGAACGGTGCTACTAAAACTATGGTTATTATGACGGGGGCTCGCTAAGGATGCATTGGCGAGCAGCACCCAGCGCAATATAGTAAGTGGCTGGGAACGGTACTACTAAAACTATGGTTATTATGACGGGGGCTCGCTAAGGATGCATTGGCGAGCAGCATCCAGCGCAATATAGTAAGTGCCTGGGAACGGTACTACTAAAACTATGCTTATTATGACGGGGTCTCGCTAAGGATGCATTGGCAAGCAGCACCCAGCGCAATATAGTAAGTGGCTGGGAACGGTACTACTAAAACTATGGTTATTATGATGGGGTCTCGCTAAGGATGCATTGGGGAGCAGCACCCAGTGCAATATAGTAAGTGCCTGGCAACGGTACTACTAAAACTATGGTTATTATGACGGGGGCTCGCTAAGGATGCATTGGCGAGCAGCATCCAGCGCAATACAGTAAGTGGCTGGGAACGGTACTACTAAAACTATGGTTATTATGACGGGAGCTCGCTAAGGATGCATTGGCGAGCAGCATCCAGCGCGATATAGTAAGTGGCTGGGAACGGTACTACTAAAGCTATGGTTATTATGATGGGGTCTCGCTAAGGATGCATTGGCGAGCAGCACCCAGCGCAATATAGTAAGTGGCTGGGAACGGTACTACTAAAACTATGGTCATTATGATGGAGTCTCGCTAAGGATGTATTGTCGAGCAGCACCCAGCGCAATATACTAAGTGGCTGGGAACGGTACTACTAAAACTATGGTTATTATGACGGGGGCTCGCTAAGGATGCATTGGCGAGCAGCATCCAGCGCAATATAATAAGTGGCTGGGAACGGTACTACTAAAACTATGGTTATTATGACGGGGTCTCGCTAAGGATGCATTGGCGAGCAACACCCACCTCAATATAGTAAGTGGCTGGGAACGGTACTACTAAAACTATGGTTATTATGACGGGGTCTCGCTAAGGATGCATTGGCGAGCCGCACCCAGCGCAATATGGTATGTGGCTGGGAACGGTACTACTAAAACTATGGTTATTATGACGGGGTCTCGCTAAGGATGCATTGGCGAGCCGCAACCAGCGCAATATAGTATGTGGCTGGGAACGGTACTGCTAAAACTATGGTTATTATGACGGGGTCTCGCTAAGGATGCATTGGCAAGCAGCACCCAGCGCAATATAGGAAGTGGCTGGGAACGGTACTACTAAAACTATGCTTATTATGATGGGGTCTCGCTAAGGATGCATTGGCGAGCAGCACCCAGCGCAATATAGGAAGTGGCTGGGAACGGTGCTACTAAAACTATGGTTATTATGATGGGAGCTCGCTAAGGATGCATTGGCGAGCAGCACCCAGCGCAATATAGTAAGTGGCTGGGAACGGTGCTACTAAAACTATGGTTATTATGATGGGAGCTCGCTAAGGATGCATTGGCGAGCAGCACCCAGCGCGATATAGTAAGTGGCTGGGAACGGTGCTACTAAAACTATGGTTATTATGATGGGAGCTCGCTAAGGATGCATTGGCGAGCAACACCCAGCGCGATATAGTAAGTGGCTGGGAACGGTACTACTAAAACTATGGTTATTATGACGGGGGCTCGCTAAGGATGCATTGGCGAGCAGCATCCAGCGCAATATAGTAAGTGGCTGGGAACGGTACTACTAAAACTATGGTTATTATGACGGGGGCTCGCTAAGGATGCATTGGCGAGCAGCATCCAGCGCAATATAGTAAGTGGCTGGGAACGGTACTACTAAAACTATGGTTATTATGACGGGGTCTCGCTAAGGATGCATTGGCGAGCAACACCCACCGCAATATAGTAAGTGGCTGGGAACGGTACTACTAAAACTATGGTTATTATGATGGGGTCTCGCTAAGGATGTATTGGCGAGCCGCACCCAGCGCAATATACTAAGTGGCTGGGAACGGTACTACTAAAACTATGGTTATTATGACGGGGTCTCGCTAAGGATGCACTGGCGAGCCGCATCCAGCGCGATATACTATGTGGCTGGGAACGGTACTGCTAAAACTATGGTTATTATGATGGGGTCTCGCTAAGGATGCATTGGCGAGCCGCACCCAGCGCAATATACTAAGTGGTTGGGAACGGTACTACTAAAACTATGGTTATTATGACAGGGTCTCGCTAAGGATGCACTGGCGAGCCGCATCCAGCGCGATATACTATGTGGCTGGGAACGGTACTGCTAAAACTATGGTTATTATGATGGGGTCTCGCTAAGGATGCATTGGCGAGCAGCACCCAGCGCGATATAGTAAGTGGCTGGGAACGGTACTACTAAAGCTACGGTTATTATGATGGGGTCTCGCTAAGGATGCATTGGCGAGCAGCACCCAGCGCAATATAGTAAGTGGCTGGGAACGGTACTACTAAAACTATGGTTATTATGATGGGGTCTCGCTAAGGATGTATTGGCGAGCAGCACCCAGCGCAATATACTAAGTGGCTGGGAACGGTACTACTAAAACTATGGTTATTATGACGGGTCTCGCTAAGGATGCATTGGCGAGCAGCACCCAGCGCGATATAGTAAGTGGCTGGGAACGGTACTACTAAAACTATGGTTATTATGATGGGAGCTCGCTAAGGATGCATTGGCGAGCAACACCCAGCGCGATATAGTAAGTGGCTGGGAACGGTGCTACTAAAACTATGGTTATTATGATGGGGTCTCGCTAAGGATGCATTGCCGAGCAGCACCCAGCGCGATATAGTAAGTGGCTGGGAACGGTACTACTAAAACTATGGTTATTATGACGGGGGCTCGCTAAGGATGCATTGGCGAGCAGCATCCAGCGCAATATAGTAAGTGGCTGGGAACGGTACTACTAAAACTATGGTTATTATGACGGGGGCTCGCTAAGGATGCATTGGCGAGCAGCATCCAGCGCAATATAGTAAGTGGCTGGGAACGGTACTACTAAAACTATGGTTATTATTACGGGGTCTCGCTAAGGATGCATTGGCGAGCAACACCCACCGCAATATAGTAAGTGGCTGGGAACGGTACTACTAAAACTATGGTTATTATGATGGGGTCTCGCTAAGGATGTATTGGCGAGCCGCACCCAGCGCAATATACTAAGTGGCTGGGAACGGTACTACTAAAACTATGGTTATTATGACGGGGTCTCGCTAAGGATGCACTGGCGAGCCGCATCCAGCGCGATATACTATGTGGCTGGGAACGGTACTGCTAAAACTATGGTTATTATGATGGGGTCTCGCTAAGGATGCATTGGCGAGCCGCACCCAGCGCAATATACTAAGTGGTTGGGAACGGTACTACTAAAACTATGGTTATTATGACAGGGTCTCGCTAAGGATGCACTGGCGAGCCGCATCCAGCGCGATATACTATGTGGCTGGGAACGGTACTGCTAAAACTATGGTTATTATGATGGGGTCTCGCTAAGGATGCATTGGCGAGCAGCACCCAGCGCGATATAGTAAGTGGCTGGGAACGGTACTACTAAAGCTACGGTTATTATGATGGGGTCTCGCTAAGGATGCATTGGCGAGCAGCACCTAGCGCAATATAGTAAGTGGCTGGGAACGGTACTACTAAAACTATGGTTATTATGATGGGGTCTCGCTAAGGATGTATTGGCGAGCAGCACCCAGCGCAATATACTAAGTGGCTGGGAACGGTACTACTAAAACTATGGTTATTATGACGGGTCTCGCTAAGGATGCATTGGCGAGCAACACCCACCGCAATATAGTAAGTGGCTGGGAACGGTACTACTAAAACTATGGTTATTATGACGGGGTCTCGCTAAGGATGCATTGGCGAGCCGCACCCAGCGCAATATAGTATGTGGCTGGGAACGGTACTCCTAAAACTATGGTTATTATGACGGGGTCTCGCTAAGGATGCATTGGCGAGCCGCACCCAGCGCAATATAGTATGTGGCTGGGAACGGTACTGCTAAAACTATGGTTATTATGATGGGGTCTCGCTAAGGATGCATCGGCGAGCAGCACCCAGCGCAATATAGTAAGTGGCTGGGAACTGGGAACGGTGCTACTAAAACTATGGTTATTATGATGGGGTCTCTCTAAGGATGCATTGGCGAGCAGCACCCAGCGCAATATAGTAAATGGCTGGGAACGGTGCTACTAAAACTATGGTTATTATGATGGGAGCTCTCTAAGGATGCATCGGCGAGCAGCACCCAGCGCGATATAGTAAGTGGCTGGGAACGGTGCTACTAAAACTATGGTTATTATGATGGGGTCTCGCTAAGGATGCATTGGCGAGCAGCACCCAGCGCAATATAGTAAGTGGCTGGGAACGGTACTACTAAAGCTATGGTTATTATGATGGGGTCTCGCTAAGGATGCATTGGCGAGCAGCACCCAGCGCAATATAGTAAGTGGCTGGGAACGGTACTACTAAAACTATGGTTATTAAGATGGGGTCTCGCTAAGGATGTATTGGCGAGCAGCACCCAGCGCGATATAGTAACAGGCTGGGAACGGTACTACTAAAGCTATGGTTATTATGATGGGGTCTCGCTAAGGATGCATTGGCGAGCAACACCCAGCACAATATACTAAGTGGCTGGGAACGGTACTACTAAAACTATGGTTATTATGACGGGGTCTCGCTAAGGATGCATTGGCGAGCAGCACCCAGCGCAATATAGTAAGTGGCTGGGAACGGTACTACTAAAACTATGGTTATTATGACGGGGTCTCGCTAAGGATGCATTGGCGAGCAACACCCAGCACAATATACTAAGTGGCTGGGAACGGTACTACTAAAACTATGGTTATTATGACGGGGTCTCGCTAAGGATGCATTGGCGAGCAGCACCCAGCGCAATATAGTAAGTGGCTGGGAACGGTACTGCTAAAACTATGGTTATTATGACGGGAGCTCGCTAAGGATGCATTGGCGAGCAGCATCCAGCGCAATATAGTATGTGGCTGGGAACGGTACTACTAAATCTATGGTTATTATGATGGGGTCTCGCTAAGGATGCATTGGCGAGCAGCACCCAGCACAATATAGTATGTGGCTGGGAACGGTACTACTAAAACTATGGTTATTATGACGGGGTCTCGCTAAGGATGTATTGGCGAGCCGCACCCAGCGCAATATACTAAGTGGCTGGGAACGGTACTCCTAAAACTATGGTTATTATGACGGGGTCTCGCTAAGGATGCATTGGCGAGCCGCACCCAGCGCAATATAGTATGTGGCTGGGAACGGTACTGCTAAAACTATGGTTATTATGATGGGGTCTCGCTAAGGATGCATCGGCGAGCAGCACCCAGCGCAATATAGTAAGTGGCTGGGAACTGGGAACGGTGCTACTAAAACTATGGTTATTATGATGGGGTCTCTCTAAGGATGCATTGGCGAGCAGCACCCAGCGCAATATAGTAAATGGCTGGGAACGGTGCTACTAAAACTATGGTTATTATGATGGGAGCTCTCTAAGGATGCATCGGCGAGCAGCACCCAGCGCGATATAGTAAGTGGCTGGGAACGGTGCTACTAAAACTATGGTTATTATGATGGGGTCTCGCTAAGGATGCATCGGCGAGCAGCACCCAGCGCAATATAGTAAGTGGCTGGGAACGGTACTACTAAAGCTATGGTTATTATGATGGGGTCTCGCTAAGGATGCATCGGCGAGCAGCACCCAGCGCAATATAGTAAGTGGCTGGGAACGGTACTACTAAAACTATGGTTATTAAGATGGGGTCTCGCTAAGGATGTATTGGCGAGCAGCACCCAGCGCGATATAGTAACAGGCTGGGAACGGTACTACTAAAGCTATGGTTATTATGATGGGGTCTCGCTAAGGATGCATTGGCGAGCAACACCCAGCACAATATACTAAGTGGCTGGGAACGGTACTACTAAAACTATGGTTATTATGACGGGGTCTCGCTAAGGATGCATTGGCGAGCAGCACCCAGCACAATATAGTAAGTGGCTGGGAACGGTACTGCTAAAACTATGGTTATTATGACGGGGTCTCGCTAAGGATGCATTGGCGAGCAACACCCAGCGCAATATACTAAGTGGCTGGGAACGGTACTGCTAAAACTATGGTTATTATGACGGGGTCTCGCTAAGGATGCATTGGCGAGCAGCACCCAGCGCGATATAGTAAGTGGCTGGGAACGGTACTGCTAAAACTATGGTTATTATGACGGGAGCTCGCTAAGGATGCATTGGCGAGCAGCATCCAGCGCGATATAGTATGTGGCTGGGAACGGTACTGCTAAATCTATGGTTATTATGATGGGGTCTCGCTAAGGATGCATTGGCGAGCAGCACCCAGCGCGATATAGTAAGTGGCTGGGAACAGTACTGCTAAAACTATGGTTATTATGATGGGGTCTCGCTAAGGATGCATTGGCGAGCAGCACCCAGCGCGATATAGTAAGTGGCTGGGAACGGTACTACTAAAGCTATGGTTATTATGATGGGGTCTCGCTAAGGATGCATTGGCGAGCAGCACCCAGCGCGATATAGTAAGTGGCTGGGAACGGTACTACTAAAACTATGGTTATTAAGATGGGGTCTCGCTAAGGATGTATTGGCGAGCAGCACCCAGCGCGATATAGTAAGAGGCTGGGAACGGTACTACTAAAACTATGGTTATTATGATGGGGTCTCGCTAAGGATGCATTGGCGAGCAGCACCCAGCGCAATATAGTAAGTGGCTGGGAACGGTACTACTAAAACTATGGTTATTAAGATGGGGTCTCGCTAAGGATGTATTGGCGAGCAGCACCCAGCGCGATATAGTAAGTGGCTGGGAACGGTACTACTAAAACTATGGTTATTATGACGGGGGCTCGCTAAGGATGCATTGGCGAGCAGCACCCAGCGCAATATAGTAAGTGGCTGGGAACGGTACTACTAAAACTATGGTTATTATGACGGGGGCTCGCTAAGGATGCATTGGCGAGCAGCACCCAGCGCAATATAATAAGTGGCTGGGAACGGTACTACTAAAACTATGGTTATTATGACGGGGGCTCGCTAAGGATGCATTGGCGAGCAGCATCCAGCGCAATACAGTAAGTGGCTGGGAACGGTACTACTAAAACTATGGTTATTATGACGGGAGCTCGCTAAGGATGCATTGGCGAGCAGCATCCAGCGCGATATAGTAAGTGGCTGGGAACGGTACTACTAAAGCTATGGTTATTATGATGGGGTCTCGCTAAGGATGCATTGGCGAGCAGCACCCAGCGCAATATAGTAAGTGGCTGGGAACGGTACTACTAAAACTATGGTTATTATGACGGGGGCTCGCTAAGGATGCATTGGCGAGCAGCACCCAGCGCAATATAGTAAGTGGCTGGGAACGGTGCTACTAAAACTATGGTTATTATGACGGGGGCTCGCTAAGGATGCATTGGCGAGCAGCACCCAGCGCAATATAGTAAGTGGCTGGGAACGGTACTACTAAAACTATGGTTATTATGACGGGGGCTCGCTAAGGATGCATTGGCGAGCAGCATCCAGCGCAATATAGTAAGTGCCTGGGAACGGTACTACTAAAACTATGCTTATTATGACGGGGTCTCGCTAAGGATGCATTGGCAAGCAGCACCCAGCGCAATATAGTAAGTGGCTGGGAACGGTACTACTAAAACTATGGTTATTATGATGGGGTCTCGCTAAGGATGCATTGGGGAGCAGCACCCAGTGCAATATAGTAAGTGCCTGGCAACGGTACTACTAAAACTATGGTTATTATGACGGGGGCTCGCTAAGGATGCATTGGCGAGCAGCATCCAGCGCAATACAGTAAGTGGCTGGGAACGGTACTACTAAAACTATGGTTATTATGACGGGAGCTCGCTAAGGATGCATTGGCGAGCAGCATCCAGCGCGATATAGTAAGTGGCTGGGAACGGTACTACTAAAGCTATGGTTATTATGATGGGGTCTCGCTAAGGATGCATTGGCGAGCAGCACCCAGCGCAATATAGTAAGTGGCTGGGAACGGTACTACTAAAACTATGGTCATTATGATGGAGTCTCGCTAAGGATGTATTGTCGAGCAGCACCCAGCGCAATATACTAAGTGGCTGGGAACGGTACTACTAAAACTATGGTTATTATGACGGGGGCTCGCTAAGGATGCATTGGCGAGCAGCATCCAGCGCAATATAATAAGTGGCTGGGAACGGTACTACTAAAACTATGGTTATTATGACGGGGTCTCGCTAAGGATGCATTGGCGAGCAACACCCACCTCAATATAGTAAGTGGCTGGGAACGGTACTACTAAAACTATGGTTATTATGACGGGGTCTCGCTAAGGATGCATTGGCGAGCCGCACCCAGCGCAATATGGTATGTGGCTGGGAACGGTACTACTAAAACTATGGTTATTATGACGGGGTCTCGCTAAGGATGCATTGGCGAGCCGCAACCAGCGCAATATAGTATGTGGCTGGGAACGGTACTGCTAAAACTATGGTTATTATGACGGGGTCTCGCTAAGGATGCATTGGCAAGCAGCACCCAGCGCAATATAGGAAGTGGCTGGGAACGGTACTACTAAAACTATGCTTATTATGATGGGGTCTCGCTAAGGATGCATTGGCGAGCAGCACCCAGCGCAATATAGGAAGTGGCTGGGAACGGTGCTACTAAAACTATGGTTATTATGATGGGAGCTCGCTAAGGATGCATTGGCGAGCAGCACCCAGCGCAATATAGTAAGTGGCTGGGAACGGTGCTACTAAAACTATGGTTATTATGATGGGAGCTCGCTAAGGATGCATTGGCGAGCAGCACCCAGCGCGATATAGTAAGTGGCTGGGAACGGTGCTACTAAAACTATGGTTATTATGATGGGAGCTCGCTAAGGATGCATTGGCGAGCAACACCCAGCGCGATATAGTAAGTGGCTGGGAACGGTGCTACTAAAACTATGGTTATTATGATGGGGTCTCGCTAAGGATGCATTGCCGAGCAGCACCCAGCGCGATATAGTAAGTGGCTGGGAACGGTACTACTAAAACTATGGTTATTATGACGGGGGCTCGCTAAGGATGCATTGGCGAGCAGCATCCAGCGCAATATAGTAAGTGGCTGGGAACGGTACTACTAAAACTATGGTTATTATGACGGGGGCTCGCTAAGGATGCATTGGCGAGCAGCATCCAGCGCAATATAGTAAGTGGCTGGGAACGGTACTACTAAAACTATGGTTATTATGACGGGGTCTCGCTAAGGATGCATTGGCGAGCAACACCCACCGCAATATAGTAAGTGGCTGGGAACGGTACTACTAAAACTATGGTTATTATGATGGGGTCTCGCTAAGGATGTATTGGCGAGCCGCACCCAGCGCAATATACTAAGTGGCTGGGAACGGTACTACTAAAACTATGGTTATTATGACGGGGTCTCGCTAAGGATGCACTGGCGAGCCGCATCCAGCGCGATATACTATGTGGCTGGGAACGGTACTGCTAAAACTATGGTTATTATGATGGGGTCTCGCTAAGGATGCATTGGCGAGCCGCACCCAGCGCAATATACTAAGTGGTTGGGAACGGTACTACTAAAACTATGGTTATTATGACAGGGTCTCGCTAAGGATGCACTGGCGAGCCGCATCCAGCGCGATATACTATGTGGCTGGGAACGGTACTGCTAAAACTATGGTTATTATGATGGGGTCTCGCTAAGGATGCATTGGCGAGCAGCACCCAGCGCGATATAGTAAGTGGCTGGGAACGGTACTACTAAAGCTACGGTTATTATGATGGGGTCTCGCTAAGGATGCATTGGCGAGCAGCACCCAGCGCAATATAGTAAGTGGCTGGGAACGGTACTACTAAAACTATGGTTATTATGATGGGGTCTCGCTAAGGATGTATTGGCGAGCAGCACCCAGCGCAATATACTAAGTGGCTGGGAACGGTACTACTAAAACTATGGTTATTATGACGGGTCTCGCTAAGGATGCATTGGCGAGCAGCACCCAGCGCGATATAGTAAGTGGCTGGGAACGGTACTACTAAAACTATGGTTATTATGATGGGAGCTCGCTAAGGATGCATTGGCGAGCAACACCCAGCGCGATATAGTAAGTGGCTGGGAACGGTGCTACTAAAACTATGGTTATTATGATGGGGTCTCGCTAAGGATGCATTGCCGAGCAGCACCCAGCGCGATATAGTAAGTGGCTGGGAACGGTACTACTAAAACTATGGTTATTATGACGGGGGCTCGCTAAGGATACATTGGCGAGCAGCATCCAGCGCAATATAGTAAGTGGCTGGGAACGGTACTACTAAAACTATGGTTATTATGACGGGGGCTCGCTAAGGATGCATTGGCGAGCAGCATCCAGCGCAATATAGTAAGTGGCTGGGAACGGTACTACTAAAACTATGGTTATTATTACGGGGTCTCGCTAAGGATGCATTGGCGAGCAACACCCACCGCAATATAGTAAGTGGCTGGGAACGGTACTACTAAAACTATGGTTATTATGATGGGGTCTCGCTAAGGATGTATTGGCGAGCCGCACCCAGCGCAATATACTAAGTGGCTGGGAACGGTACTACTAAAACTATGGTTATTATGACGGGGTCTCGCTAAGGATGCACTGGCGAGCCGCATCCAGCGCGATATACTATGTGGCTGGGAACGGTACTGCTAAAACTATGGTTATTATGATGGGGTCTCGCTAAGGATGCATTGGCGAGCCGCACCCAGCGCAATATACTAAGTGGTTGGGAACGGTACTACTAAAACTATGGTTATTATGACAGGGTCTCGCTAAGGATGCACTGGCGAGCCGCATCCAGCGCGATATACTATGTGGCTGGGAACGGTACTGCTAAAACTATGGTTATTATGATGGGGTCTCGCTAAGGATGCATTGGCGAGCAGCACCCAGCGCGATATAGTAAGTGGCTGGGAACGGTACTACTAAAGCTACGGTTATTATGATGGGGTCTCGCTAAGGATGCATTGGCGAGCAGCACCTAGCGCAATATAGTAAGTGGCTGGGAACGGTACTACTAAAACTATGGTTATTATGATGGGGTCTCGCTAAGGATGTATTGGCGAGCAGCACCCAGCGCAATATACTAAGTGGCTGGGAACGGTACTACTAAAACTATGGTTATTATGACGGGTCTCGCTAAGGATGCATTGGCGAGCAACACCCACCGCAATATAGTAAGTGGCTGGGAACGGTACTACTAAAACTATGGTTATTATGACGGGGTCTCGCTAAGGATGCATTGGCGAGCCGCACCCAGCGCAATATAGTATGTGGCTGGGAACGGTACTCCTAAAACTATGGTTATTATGACGGGGTCTCGCTAAGGATGCATTGGCGAGCCGCACCCAGCGCAATATAGTATGTGGCTGGGAACGGTACTGCTAAAACTATGGTTATTATGATGGGGTCTCGCTAAGGATGCATCGGCGAGCAGCACCCAGCGCAATATAGTAAGTGGCTGGGAACTGGGAACGGTGCTACTAAAACTATGGTTATTATGATGGGGTCTCTCTAAGGATGCATTGGCGAGCAGCACCCAGCGCAATATAGTAAATGGCTGGGAACGGTGCTACTAAAACTATGGTTATTATGATGGGAGCTCTCTAAGGATGCATCGGCGAGCAGCACCCAGCGCGATATAGTAAGTGGCTGGGAACGGTGCTACTAAAACTATGGTTATTATGATGGGGTCTCGCTAAGGATGCATTGGCGAGCAGCACCCAGCGCAATATAGTAAGTGGCTGGGAACGGTACTACTAAAGCTATGGTTATTATGATGGGGTCTCGCTAAGGATGCATTGGCGAGCAGCACCCAGCGCAATATAGTAAGTGGCTGGGAACGGTACTACTAAAACTATGGTTATTAAGATGGGGTCTCGCTAAGGATGTATTGGCGAGCAGCACCCAGCGCGATATAGTAACAGGCTGGGAACGGTACTACTAAAGCTATGGTTATTATGATGGGGTCTCGCTAAGGATGCATTGGCGAGCAACACCCAGCACAATATACTAAGTGGCTGGGAACGGTACTACTAAAACTATGGTTATTATGACGGGGTCTCGCTAAGGATGCATTGGCGAGCAGCACCCAGCGCAATATAGTAAGTGGCTGGGAACGGTACTACTAAAACTATGGTTATTATGACGGGGTCTCGCTAAGGATGCATTGGGAGCAACACCCAGCACAATATACTAAGTGGCTGGGAACGGTACTACTAAAACTATGGTTATTATGACGGGGTCTCGCTAAGGATGCATTGGCGAGCAGCACCCAGCGCAATATAGTAAGTGGCTGGGAACGGTACTGCTAAAACTATGGTTATTATGACGGGAGCTCGCTAAGGATGCATTGGCGAGCAGCATCCAGCGCAATATAGTATGTGGCTGGGAACGGTACTACTAAATCTATGGTTATTATGATGGGGTCTCGCTAAGGATGCATTGGCGAGCAGCACCCAGCACAATATAGTATGTGGCTGGGAACGGTACTACTAAAACTATGGTTATTATGACGGGGTCTCGCTAAGGATGTATTGGCGAGCCGCACCCAGCGCAATATACTAAGTGGCTGGGAACGGTACTCCTAAAACTATGGTTATTATGACGGGGTCTCGCTAAGGATGCATTGGCGAGCCGCACCCAGCGCAATATAGTATGTGGCTGGGAACGGTACTGCTAAAACTATGGTTATTATGATGGGGTCTCGCTAAGGATGCATCGGCGAGCAGCACCCAGCGCAATATAGTAAGTGGCTGGGAACTGGGAACGGTGCTACTAAAACTATGGTTATTATGATGGGGTCTCTCTAAGGATGCATTGGCGAGCAGCACCCAGCGCAATATAGTAAATGGCTGGGAACGGTGCTACTAAAACTATGGTTATTATGATGGGAGCTCTCTAAGGATGCATCGGCGAGCAGCACCCAGCGCGATATAGTAAGTGGCTGGGAACGGTGCTACTAAAACTATGGTTATTATGATGGGGTCTCGCTAAGGATGCATCGGCGAGCAGCACCCAGCGCAATATAGTAAGTGGCTGGGAACGGTACTACTAAAGCTATGGTTATTATGATGGGGTCTCGCTAAGGATGCATCGGCGAGCAGCACCCAGCGCAATATAGTAAGTGGCTGGGAACGGTACTACTAAAACTATGGTTATTAAGATGGGGTCTCGCTAAGGATGTATTGGCGAGCAGCACCCAGCGCGATATAGTAACAGGCTGGGAACGGTACTACTAAAGCTATGGTTATTATGATGGGGTCTCGCTAAGGATGCATTGGCGAGCAACACCCAGCACAATATACTAAGTGGCTGGGAACGGTACTACTAAAACTATGGTTATTATGACGGGGTCTCGCTAAGGATGCATTGGCGAGCAGCACCCAGCGCAATATAGTAAGTGGCTGGGAACGGTACTGCTAAAACTATGGTTATTATGACGGGGTCTCGCTAAGGATGCATTGGCGAGCAACACCCAGCGCAATATACTAAGTGGCTGGGAACGGTACTGCTAAAACTATGGTTATTATGACGGGGTCTCGCTAAGGATGCATTGGCGAGCAGCACCCAGCGCGATATAGTAAGTGGCTGGGAACGGTACTGCTAAAACTATGGTTATTATGACGGGAGCTCGCTAAGGATGCATTGGCGAGCAGCATCCAGCGCGATATAGTATGTGGCTGGGAACGGTACTGCTAAATCTATGGTTATTATGATGGGGTCTCGCTAAGGATGCATTGGCGAGCAGCACCCAGCGCGATATAGTAAGTGGCTGGGAACAGTACTGCTAAAACTATGGTTATTATGATGGGGTCTCGCTAAGGATGCATTGGCGAGCAGCACCCAGCGCGATATAGTAAGTGGCTGGGAACGGTACTACTAAAGCTATGGTTATTATGATGGGGTCTCGCTAAGGATGCATTGGCGAGCAGCACCCAGCGCGATATAGTAAGTGGCTGGGAACGGTACTACTAAAACTATGGTTATTAAGATGGGGTCTCGCTAAGGATGTATTGGCGAGCAGCACCCAGCGCGATATAGTAAGAGGCTGGGAACGATACTACTAAAACTATGGTTATTATGATGGGGTCTCGCTAAGGATGCATTGGCGAGCAGCACCCAGCGCAATATAGTAAGTGGCTGGGAACGGTACTACTAAAACTATGGTTATTAAGATGGGGTCTCGCTAAGGATGTATTGGCGAGCAGCACCCAGCGCGATATAGTAAGTGGCTGGGAACGGTACTACTAAAACTATGGTTATTATGACGGGGGCTCGCTAAGGATGCATTGGCGAGCAGCACCCAGCGCAATATAGTAAGTGGCTGGGAACGGTACTACTAAAACTATGGTTATTATGACGGGGGCTCGCTAAGGATGCATTGGCGAGCAGCACCCAGCGCAATATAATAAGTGGCTGGGAACGGTACTACTAAAACTATGGTTATTATGACGGGGGCTCGCTAAGGATGCATTGGCGAGCAGCACCCAGCGCAATATAGTAAGTGGCTGGGAACGGTACTACTAAAACTATGGTTATTATGACGGGGGCTCGCTAAGGATGCATTGGCGAGCAGCACCCAGCGCAATATAGTAAGTGGCTGGGAACGGTACTACTAAAACTATGGTTATTATGACGGGGGCTCGCTAAGGATGCATTGGCGAGCAGCACCCAGCGCAATATAGTAAGTGGCTGGGAACGGTACTACTAAAACTATGGTTATTATGACGGGAGCTCGCTAAGGATGCATTGGCGAGCAGCACCCAGCGCAATATAGTAAGTGGCTGGGAACGGTACTGCTAAAACTATGGTTATTATGACGGGGGCTCGCTAAGGATGCATTGGCGAGCAGCACCCAGCGCAATATAGTAAGTGGCTGGGAACGGTACTGCTAAAACTATGGTTATTATGACGGGGTCTCGCTAAGGATGCATTGGCGAGCAGCACCCAGCGCAATATAGTAAGTGGCTGGCAACGGTACTGCTAAAACTATGGTTATTATGACGGGGGCTCGCTAAGGATGGTTGGCGAGCCGCACCCAGCGCAATATAGTAAGTGGCTGGGAACGGTACTACTAAAACTATGGTTATTATGACGGGGGCTCGCTAAGGATGCATTGGCGAGCAGCACCCAGCGCAATATAGTAAGTGGCTGGGAACGGTACTACTAAAGCTATGGTTATTATGACGGGAGCTCGCTAAGGATGCATTGGCGAGCAGCATCCAGCGCAATATAGTAAGTGGCTGGGAACGGTACTACTAAAGCTATGGTTATTATGACGGGGTCTCGCTAAGGATGCATTGGCGAGAAGCACCCAGCGCAATATAATAAGTGGCTGGGAACGGTACTACTAAAACTATGGTTATTATGACGGGAGCTCGCTAAGGATGCATTGGCGAGCAGCATCCAGCGCAATATAGTAAGTGGCTGGGAACGGTACTACTAAAACTATGGTTATTATGACGGGAGCTCGCTAAGGATGCATTGGCGAGCAGCACCCAGCGCAATATAGTAAGTGGCTGGGAACGGTACTACTAAAACTATGGTTATTATGACGGGGGCTCGCTAAGGATGCATTGGCGAGCAGCACCCAGCGCAATATAGTAAGTGGCTGGGAACGGTACTACTAAAACTATGGTTATTATGACGGGGGCTCGCTAAGGATGCATTGGCGAGCAGCACCCAGCGCAATATAGTAAGTGGCTGGGAACGGTACTACTAAAACTATGGTTATTATGACGGGGGCTCGCTAAGGATGCATTGGCGAGCAGCACCCAGCGCAATATAGTAAGTGGCTGGGAACGGTACTACTAAAACTATGGTTATTATGACGGGGGCTCGCTAAGGATGCATTGGCGAGCAGCACCCAGCGCAATATAGTAAGTGGCTGGGAACGGTACTACTAAAACTATGGTTATTATGACGGGAGCTCGCTAAGGATGCATTGGCGAGCAGCATCCAGCGCAATATAGTAAGTGGCTGGGAACGGTACTACTAAAGCTATGGTTATTATGATGGGGTCTCGCTAAGGATGCATTGGCGAGCAGCACCCAGCGCAATATAGTAAGTGGCTGGGAACGGTACTACTAAAACTATGGTTATTATGACGGGGGCTCGCTAAGGATGCATTGGCGAGCAGCACCCAGCGCAATATAGTAAGTGGCTGGGAACGGTGCTACTAAAACTATGGTTATTATGACGGGGGCTCGCTAAGGATGCATTGGCGAGCAGCACCCAGCGCAATATAGTAAGTGGCTGGGAACGGTACTACTAAAACTATGGTTATTATGACGGGGGCTCGCTAAGGATGCATTGGCGAGCAGCATCCAGCGCAATATAGTAAGTGCCTGGGAACGGTACTACTAAAACTATGCTTATTATGACGGGGTCTCGCTAAGGATGCATTGGCAAGCAGCACCCAGCGCAATATAGTAAGTGGCTGGGAACGGTACTACTAAAACTATGGTTATTATGATGGGGTCTCGCTAAGGATGCATTGGGGAGCAGCACCCAGTGCAATATAGTAAGTGGCTGGGAACGGTACTACTAAAACTATGGTTATTATGACGGGGGCTCGCTAAGGATGCATTGGCGAGCAGCATCCAGCGCAATATAGTAAGTGGCTGGGAACGGTACTACTAAAACTATGGTTATTATGACGGGGGCTCGCTAAGGATGCATTGGCGAGCAGCATCCAGCGCAATATAGTAAGTGCCTGGGAACGGTACTACTAAAACTATGGTTATTATGACGGGGTCTCGCTAAGGATGCATTGGCGAGCAGCACCCACTGCAATATAGTAAGTGGCTGGGAACGGTACTACTAAAACTATGTTTATTATGACGGGGTCTCGCTAAGGATGCATTGGCGAGCAGCACCCAGCGCAATATAGTAAGTGCCTGGCAACGGTACTACTAAAACTATGGTTATTATGACGGGGGCTCGCTAAGGATGCATTGGCGAGCAGCATCCAGCGCAATACAGTAAGTGGCTGGGAACGGTACTACTAAAACTATGGTTATTATGACGGGGGCTCGCTAAGGATGCATTGGCGAGCAGCATCCAGCGCAATACAGTAAGTGGCTGGGAACGGTACTACTAAAACTATGGTTATTATGACGGGAGCTCGCTAAGGATGCATTGGCGAGCAGCATCCAGCGCGATATAGTAAGTGGCTGGGAACGGTACTACTAAAGCTATGGTTATTATGATGGGGTCTCGCTAAGGATGCATTGGCGAGCAGCACCCAGCGCAATATAGTAAGTGGCTGGGAACGGTACTACTAAAACTATGGTCATTATGATGGAGTCTCGCTAAGGATGTATTGTCGAGCAGCACCCAGCGCAATATACTAAGTGGCTGGGAACGGTACTACTAAAACTCTGGTTATTATGACGGGGGCTCGCTAAGGATGCATTGGCGAGCAGCATCCAGCGCAATATAGTAAGTGGCTGGGAACGGTACTACTAAAACTATGGTTATTATGACGGGGTCTCGCTAAGGATGCATTGGCGAGCAACACCCACCTCAATATAGTAAGTGGCTGGGAACGGTACTACTAAAACTATGGTTATTATGACGGGGTCTCGCTAAGGATGCATTGGCGAGCCGCACCCAGCGCAATATGGTATGTGGCTGGGAACGGTACTACTAAAACTATGGTTATCATGACGGGGTCTCGCTAAGGATGCATTGGCGAGCCGCAACCAGCGCAATATAGTATGTGGCTGGGAACGGTACTGCTAAAACTATGGTTATTATGACGGGGTCTCGCTAAGGATGCATTGGCAAGCAGCACCCAGCGCAATATAGGAAGTGGCTGGGAACGGTACTACTAAAACTATGCTTATTATGATGGGGTCTCGCTAAGGATGCATTGGCGAGCAGCACCCAGCGCAATATAGTAAGTGGCTGGGAACGGTGCTACTAAAACTATGGTTATTATGACGGGGGCTCGCTAAGGATGCATTGGCGAGCAGCACCCAGCGCAATATAGTAAGTGGCTGGGAACGGTACTACTAAAACTATGGTTATTATGACGGGGGCTCGCTAAGGATGCATTGGCGAGCAGCATCCAGCGCAATATAGTAAGTGCCTGGGAACGGTACTACTAAAACTATGCTTATTATGACGGGGTCTCGCTAAGGATGCATTGGCAAGCAGCACCCAGCGCAATATAGTAAGTGGCTGGGAACGGTACTACTAAAACTATGGTTATTATGATGGGGTCTCGCTAAGGATGCATTGGGGAGCAGCACCCAGTGCAATATAGTAAGTGGCTGGGAACGGTACTACTAAAACTATGGTTATTATGACGGGGGCTCGCTAAGGATGCATTGGCGAGCAGCATCCAGCGCAATATAGTAAGTGGCTGGGAACGGTACTACTAAAACTATGGTTATTATGACGGGGGGTCGCTAAGGATGCATTGGCGAGCAGCATCCAGCGCAATATAGTAAGTGCCTGGGAACGGTACTACTAAAACTATGGTTATTATGACGGGGTCTCGCTAAGGATGCATTGGCGAGCAGCACCCACTGCAATATAGTAAGTGGCTGGGAACGGTACTACTAAAACTATGTTTATTATGATGGGGTCTCGCTAAGGATGCATTGGCGAGCAGCACCCAGCGCAATATAGTAAGTGCCTGGCAACGGTACTACTAAAACTATGGTTATTATGACGGGGGCTCGCTAAGGATGCATTGGCGAGCAGCATCCAGCGCAATACAGTAAGTGGCTGGGAACGGTACTACTAAAACTATGGTTATTATGACGGGAGCTCGCTAAGGATGCATTGGCGAGCAGCATCCAGCGCGATATAGTAAGTGGCTGGGAACGGTACTACTAAAGCTATGGTTATTATGATGGGGTCTCGCTAAGGATGCATTGGCGAGCAGCACCCAGCGCAATATAGTAAGTGGCTGGGAACGGTACTACTAAAACTATGGTTATTATGACGGGGGCTCGCTAAGGATGCATTGGCGAGCAGCACCCAGCGCAATATAGTAAGTGGCTGGGAACGGTGCTACTAAAACTATGGTTATTATGACGGGGGCTCGCTAAGGATGCATTGGCGAGCAGCACCCAGCGCAATATAGTAAGTGGCTGGGAACGGTACTACTAAAACTATGGTTATTATGACGGGGGCTCGCTAAGGATGCATTGGCGAGCAGCATCCAGCGCAATATAGTAAGTGCCTGGGAACGGTACTACTAAAACTATGCTTATTATGACGGGGTCTCGCTAAGGATGCATTGGGAAGCAGCACCCAGCGCAATATAGTAAGTGGCTGGGAACGGTACTACTAAAACTATGGTTATTATGATGGGGTCTCGCTAAGGATGCATTGGGGAGCAGCACCCAGTGCAATATAGTAAGTGCCTGGCAACGGTACTACTAAAACTATGGTTATTATGACGGGGGCTCGCTAAGGATGCATTGGCGAGCAGCATCCAGCGCAATACAGTAAGTGGCTGGGAACGGTACTACTAAAACTATGGTTATTATGACGGGAGCTCGCTAAGGATGCATTGGCGAGCAGCATCCAGCGCGATATAGTAAGTGGCTGGGAACGGTACTACTAAAGCTATGGTTATTATGATGGGGTCTCGCTAAGGATGCATTGGCGAGCAGCACCCAGCGCAATATAGTAAGTGGCTGGGAACGGTACTACTAAAACTATGGTCATTATGATGGAGTCTCGCTAAGGATGTATTGTCGAGCAGCACCCAGCGCAATATACTAAGTGGCTGGGAACGGTACTACTAAAACTATGGTTATTATGACGGGGGCTCGCTAAGGATGCATTGGCGAGCAGCATCCAGCGCAATATAATAAGTGGCTGGGAACGGTACTACTAAAACTATGGTTATTATGACGGGGTCTCGCTAAGGATGCATTGGCGAGCAACACCCACCTCAATATAGTAAGTGGCTGGGAACGGTACTACTAAAACTATGGTTATTATGACGGGGTCTCGCTAAGGATGCATTGGCGAGCCGCACCCAGCGCAATATGGTATGTGGCTGGGAACGGTACTACTAAAACTATGGTTATTATGACGGGGTCTCGCTAAGGATGCATTGGCGAGCCGCAACCAGCGCAATATAGTATGTGGCTGGGAACGGTACTGCTAAAACTATGGTTATTATGACGGGGTCTCGCTAAGGATGCATTGGCAAGCAGCACCCAGCGCAATATAGGAAGTGGCTGGGAACGGTACTACTAAAACTATGCTTATTATGATGGGGTCTCGCTAAGGATGCATTGGCGAGCAGCACCCAGCGCAATATAGGAAGTGGCTGGGAACGGTGCTACTAAAACTATGGTTATTATGATGGGAGCTCGCTAAGGATGCATTGGCGAGCAGCACCCAGCGCAATATAGTAAGTGGCTGGGAACGGTGCTACTAAAACTATGGTTATTATGATGGGAGCTCGCTAAGGATGCATTGGCGAGCAGCACCCAGCGCGATATAGTAAGTGGCTGGGAACGGTGCTACTAAAACTATGGTTATTATGATGGGAGCTCGCTAAGGATGCATTGGCGAGCAACACCCAGCGCGATATAGTAAGTGGCTGGGAACGGTGCTACTAAAACTATGGTTATTATGATGGGGTCTCGCTAAGGATGCATTGCCGAGCAGCACCCAGCGCGATATAGTAAGTGGCTGGGAACGGTACTACTAAAACTATGGTTATTATGACGGGGGCTCGCTAAGGATGCATTGGCGAGCAGCATCCAGCGCAATATAGTAAGTGGCTGGGAACGGTACTACTAAAACTATGGTTATTATGACGGGGGCTCGCTAAGGATGCATTGGCGAGCAGCATCCAGCGCAATATAGTAAGTGGCTGGGAACGGTACTACTAAAACTATGGTTATTATGACGGGGTCTCGCTAAGGATGCATTGGCGAGCAACACCCACCGCAATATAGTAAGTGGCTGGGAACGGTACTACTAAAACTATGGTTATTATGATGGGGTCTCGCTAAGGATGTATTGGCGAGCCGCACCCAGCGCAATATACTAAGTGGCTGGGAACGGTACTACTAAAACTATGGTTATTATGACGGGGTCTCGCTAAGGATGCACTGGCGAGCCGCATCCAGCGCGATATACTATGTGGCTGGGAACGGTACTGCTAAAACTATGGTTATTATGATGGGGTCTCGCTAAGGATGCATTGGCGAGCCGCACCCAGCGCAATATACTAAGTGGTTGGGAACGGTACTACTAAAACTATGGTTATTATGACAGGGTCTCGCTAAGGATGCACTGGCGAGCCGCATCCAGCGCGATATACTATGTGGCTGGGAACGGTACTGCTAAAACTATGGTTATTATGATGGGGTCTCGCTAAGGATGCATTGGCGAGCAGCACCCAGCGCGATATAGTAAGTGGCTGGGAACGGTACTACTAAAGCTACGGTTATTATGATGGGGTCTCGCTAAGGATGCATTGGCGAGCAGCACCCAGCGCAATATAGTAAGTGGCTGGGAACGGTACTACTAAAACTATGGTTATTATGATGGGGTCTCGCTAAGGATGTATTGGCAAGCAGCACCCAGCGCAATATACTAAGTGGCTGGGAACGGTACTACTAAAACTATGGTTATTATGACGGGTCTCGCTAAGGATGCATTGGCGAGCAGCACCCAGCGCGATATAGTAAGTGGCTGGGAACGGTACTACTAAAACTATGGTTATTATGATGGGAGCTCGCTAAGGATGCATTGGCGAGCAACACCCAGCGCGATATAGTAAGTGGCTGGGAACGGTGCTACTAAAACTATGGTTATTATGATGGGGTCTCGCTAAGGATGCATTGCCGAGCAGCACCCAGCGCGATATAGTAAGTGGCTGGGAACGGTACTACTAAAACTATGGTTATTATGACGGGGGCTCGCTAAGGATGCATTGGCGAGCAGCATCCAGCGCAATATAGTAAGTGGCTGGGAACGGTACTACTAAAACTATGGTTATTATGACGGGGGCTCGCTAAGGATGCATTGGCGAGCAGCATCCAGCGCAATATAGTAAGTGGCTGGGAACGGTACTACTAAAACTATGGTTATTATTACGGGGTCTCGCTAAGGATGCATTGGCGAGCAACACCCACCGCAATATAGTAAGTGGCTGGGAACGGTACTACTAAAACTATGGTTATTATGATGGGGTCTCGCTAAGGATGTATTGGCGAGCCGCACCCAGCGCAATATACTAAGTGGCTGGGAACGGTACTACTAAAACTATGGTTATTATGACGGGGTCTCGCTAAGGATGCACTGGCGAGCCGCATCCAGCGCGATATACTATGTGGCTGGGAACGGTACTGCTAAAACTATGGTTATTATGATGGGGTCTCGCTAAGGATGCATTGGCGAGCCGCACCCAGCGCAATATACTAAGTGGTTGGGAACGGTACTACTAAAACTATGGTTATTATGACAGGGTCTCGCTAAGGATGCACTGGCGAGCCGCATCCAGCGCGATATACTATGTGGCTGGGAACGGTACTGCTAAAACTATGGTTATTATGATGGGGTCTCGCTAAGGATGCATTGGCGAGCAGCACCCAGCGCGATATAGTAAGTGGCTGGGAACGGTACTACTAAAGCTACGGTTATTATGATGGGGTCTCGCTAAGGATGCATTGGCGAGCAGCACCTAGCGCAATATAGTAAGTGGCTGGGAACGGTACTACTAAAACTATGGTTATTATGATGGGGTCTCGCTAAGGATGTATTGGCGAGCAGCACCCAGCGCAATATACTAAGTGGCTGGGAACGGTACTACTAAAACTATGGTTATTATGACGGGTCTCGCTAAGGATGCATTGGCGAGCAACACCCACCGCAATATAGTAAGTGGCTGGGAACGGTACTACTAAAACTATGGTTATTATGACGGGGTCTCGCTAAGGATGCATTGGCGAGCCGCACCCAGCGCAATATAGTATGTGGCTGGGAACGGTACTCCTAAAACTATGGTTATTATGACGGGGTCTCGCTAAGGATGCATTGGCGAGCCGCACCCAGCGCAATATAGTATGTGGCTGGGAACGGTACTGCTAAAACTATGGTTATTATGATGGGGTCTCGCTAAGGATGCATCGGCGAGCAGCACCCAGCGCAATATAGTAAGTGGCTGGGAACTGGGAACGGTGCTACTAAAACTATGGTTATTATGATGGGGTCTCTCTAAGGATGCATTGGCGAGCAGCACCCAGCGCAATATAGTAAATGGCTGGGAACGGTGTTACTAAAACTATGGTTATTATGATGGGAGCTCTCTAAGGATGCATCGGCGAGCAGCACCCAGCGCGATATAGTAAGTGGCTGGGAACGGTGCTACTAAAACTATGGTTATTATGATGGGGTCTCGCTAAGGATGCATTGGCGAGCAGCACCCAGCGCAATATAGTAAGTGGCTGGGAACGGTACTACTAAAGCTATGGTTATTATGATGGGGTCTCGCTAAGGATGCATTGGCGAGCAGCACCCAGCGCAATATAGTAAGTGGCTGGGAACGGTACTACTAAAACTATGGTTATTAAGATGGGGTCTCGCTAAGGATGTATTGGCGAGCAGCACCCAGCGCGATATAGTAACAGGCTGGGAACGGTACTACTAAAGCTATGGTTATTATGATGGGGTCTCGCTAAGGATGCATTGGCGAGCAACACCCAGCACAATATACTAAGTGGCTGGGAACGGTACTACTAAAACTATGGTTATTATGACGGGGTCTCGCTAAGGATGCATTGGCGAGCAGCACCCAGCGCAATATAGTAAGTGGCTGGGAACGGTACTACTAAAACTATGGTTATTATGACGGGGTCTCGCTAAGGATGCATTGGCGAGCAACACCCAGCACAATATACTAAGTGGCTGGGAACGGTACTACTAAAACTATGGTTATTATGACGGGGTCTCGCTAAGGATGCATTGGCGAGCAGCACCCAGCGCAATATAGTAAGTGGCTGGGAACGGTACTGCTAAAACTATGGTTATTATGACGGGAGCTCGCTAAGGATGCATTGGCGAGCAGCATCCAGCGCAATATAGTATGTGGCTGGGAACGGTACTACTAAATCTATGGTTATTATGATGGGGTCTCGCTAAGGATGCATTGGCGAGCAGCACCCAGCACAATATAGTATGTGGCTGGGAACGGTACTACTAAAACTATGGTTATTATGACGGGGTCTCGCTAAGGATGTATTGGCGAGCCGCACCCAGCGCAATATACTAAGTGGCTGGGAACGGTACTCCTAAAACTATGGTTATTATGACGGGGTCTCGCTAAGGATGCATTGGCGAGCCGCACCCAGCGCAATATAGTATGTGGCTGGGAACGGTACTGCTAAAACTATGGTTATTATGATGGGGTCTCGCTAAGGATGCATCGGCGAGCAGCACCCAGCGCAATATAGTAAGTGGCTGGGAACTGGGAACGGTGCTACTAAAACTATGGTTATTATGATGGGGTCTCTCTAAGGATGCATTGGCGAGCAGCACCCAGCGCAATATAGTAAATGGCTGGGAACGGTGCTACTAAAACTATGGTTATTATGATGGGAGCTCTCTAAGGATGCATCGGCGAGCAGCACCCAGCGCGATATAGTAAGTGGCTGGGAACGGTGCTACTAAAACTATGGTTATTATGATGGGGTCTCGCTAAGGATGCATCGGCGAGCAGCACCCAGCGCAATATAGTAAGTGGCTGGGAACGGTACTACTAAAGCTATGGTTATTATGATGGGGTCTCGCTAAGGATGCATCGGCGAGCAGCACCCAGCGCAATATAGTAAGTGGCTGGGAACGGTACTACTAAAACTATGGTTATTAAGATGGGGTCTCGCTAAGGATGTATTGGCGAGCAGCACCCAGCGCGATATAGTAACAGGCTGGGAACGGTACTACTAAAGCTATGGTTATTATGATGGGGTCTCGCTAAGGATGCATTGGCGAGCAACACCCAGCACAATATACTAAGTGGCTGGGAACGGTACTACTAAAACTATGGTTATTATGACGGGGTCTCGCTAAGGATGCATTGGCGAGCAGCACCCAGCGCAATATAGTAAGTGGCTGGGAACGGTACTGCTAAAACTATGGTTATTATGACGGGGTCTCGCTAAGGATGCATTGGCGAGCAGCACCCAGCGCGATATAGTAAGTGGCTGGGAACGGTACTGCTAAAACTATGGTTATTATGACGGGAGCTCGCTAAGGATGCATTGGCGAGCAGCATCCAGCGCGATATAGTATGTGGCTGGGAACGGTACTGCTAAATCTATGGTTATTATGATGGGGTCTCGCTAAGGATGCATTGGCGAGCAGCACCCAGCGCGATATAGTAAGTGGCTGGGAACAGTACTGCTAAAACTATGGTTATTATGATGGGGTCTCGCTAAGGATGCATTGGCGAGCAGCACCCAGCGCGATATAGTAAGTGGCTGGGAACGGTACTACTAAAGCTATGGTTATTATGATGGGGTCTCGCTAAGGATGCATTGGCGAGCAGCACCCAGCGCGATATAGTAAGTGGCTGGGAACGGTACTACTAAAACTATGGTTATTAAGATGGGGTCTCGCTAAGGATGTATTGGCGAGCAGCACCCAGCGCGATATAGTAAGAGGCTGGGAACGGTACTACTAAAACTATGGTTATTATGATGGGGTCTCGCTAAGGATGCATTGGCGAGCAGCACCCAGCGCAATATAGTAAGTGGCTGGGAACGGTACTACTAAAACTATGGTTATTAAGATGGGGTCTCGCTAAGGATGTATTGGCGAGCAGCACCCAGCGCGATATAGTAAGTGGCTGGGAACGGTACTACTAAAACTATGGTTATTATGACGGGGGCTCGCTAAGGATGCATTGGCGAGCAGCACCCAGCGCAATATAGTAAGTGGCTGGGAACGGTACTACTAAAACTATGGTTATTATGACGGGGGCTCGCTAAGGATGCATTGGCGAGCAGCACCCAGCGCAATATAATAAGTGGCTGGGAACGGTACTACTAAAACTATGGTTATTATGACGGGGGCTCGCTAAGGATGCATTGGCGAGCAGCACCCAGCGCAATATAGTAAGTGGCTGGGAACGGTACTACTAAAACTATGGTTATTATGACGGGGGCTCGCTAAGGATGCATTGGCGAGCAGCACCCAGCGCAATATAGTAAGTGGCTGGGAACGGTACTACTAAAACTATGGTTATTATGACGGGGGCTCGCTAAGGATGCATTGGCGAGCAGCACCCAGCGCAATATAGTAAGTGGCTGGGAACGGTACTACTAAAACTATGGTTATTATGACGGGAGCTCGCTAAGGATGCATTGGCGAGCAGCACCCAGCGCAATATAGTAAGTGGCTGGGAACGGTACTGCTAAAACTATGGTTATTATGACGGGGGCTCGCTAAGGATGCATTGGCGAGCAGCACCCAGCGCAATATAGTAAGTGGCTGGGAACGGTACTGCTAAAACTATGGTTATTATGACGGGGTCTCGCTAAGGATGCATTGGCGAGCAGCACCCAGCGCAATATAGTAAGTGGCTTGCAACGGTACTGCTAAAACTATGGTTATTATGACGGGGGCTCGCTAAGGATGGTTGGCGAGCCGCACCCAGCGCAATATAGTAAGTGGCTGGGAACGGTACTACTAAAACTATGGTTATTATGACGGGGGCTCGCTAAGGATGCATTGGCGAGCCGCACCCAGCGCAATATAGTAAGTGGCTGGGAACGGTACTACTAAAGCTATGGTTATTATGACGGGAGCTCGCTAAGGATGCATTGGCGAGCAGCACCCAGCGCAATATAGTAAGTGGCTGGGAACGGTACTACTAAAGCTATGGTTATTATGACGGGGTCTCGCTAAGGATGCATTGGCGAGAAGCACCCAGCGCAATATAATAAGTGGCTGGGAACGGTACTACTAAAACTATGGTTATTATGACGGGAGCTCGCTAAGGATGCATTGGCGAGCAGCATCCAGCGCAATATAGTAAGTGGCTGGGAACGGTACTACTAAAACTATGGTTATTATGACGGGAGCTCGCTAAGGATGCATTGGCGAGCAGCACCCAGCGCAATATAGTAAGTGGCTGGGAACGGTACTACTAAAACTATGGTTATTATGACGGGGGCTCGCTAAGGATGCATTGGCGAGCAGCACCCAGCGCAATATAGTAAGTGGCTGGGAACGGTACTACTAAAACTATGGTTATTATGACGGGGGCTCGCTAAGGATGCATTGGCGAGCAGCACCCAGCGCAATATAGTAAGTGGCTGGGAACGGTACTACTAAAACTATGGTTATTATGACGGGGGCTCGCTAAGGATGCATTGGCGAGCAGCACCCAGCGCAATATAGTAAGTGGCTGGGAACGGTACTACTAAAACTATGGTTATTATGACGGGGGCTCGCTAAGGATGCATTGGCGAGCAGCACCCAGCGCAATATAGTAAGTGGCTGGGAACGGTACTACTAAAACTATGGTTATTATGACGGGAGCTCGCTAAGGATGCATTGGCGAGCAGCATCCAGCGCAATATAGTAAGTGGCTGGGAACGGTACTACTAAAGCTATGGTTATTATGATGGGGTCTCGCTAAGGATGCATTGGCGAGAAGCACCCAGCGCAATATAATAAGTGGCTGGGAACGGTACTACTAAAACTATGGTTATTATGACGGGAGCTCGCTAAGGATGCATTGGCGAGCAGCACCCAGCGCAATATAGTAAGTGGCTGGGAACGGTACTACTAAAACTATGGTTATTATGACGGGGGCTCGCTAAGGATGCATTGGCGAGCAGCACCCAGCGCAATATAGTAAGTGGCTGGGAACGGTACTACTAAAACTATGGTTATTATGACGGGAGCTCGCTAAGGATGCATTGGCGAGCAGCACCCAGCGCAATATAGTAAGTGGCTGGGAACGGTACTACTAAAACTATGGTTATTATGACGGGGGCTCGCTAAGGATGCATTGGCGAGCAGCACCCAGCGCAATATAGTAAGTGGCTGGGAACGGTACTACTAAAACTATGGTTATTATGACGGGGGCTCGCTAAGGATGCATTGGCGAGCAGCACCCAGCGCAATATAGTAAGTGGCTGGGAACGGTACTACTAAAACTATGGTTATTATGACGGGGGCTCGCTAAGGATGCATTGGCGAGCAGCACCCAGCGCAATATAGTAAGTGGCTGGGAACGGTACTACTAAAACTATGGTTATTATGACGGGAGCTCGCTAAGGATGCATTGGCGAGCAGCATCCAGCGCAATATAGTAAGTGGCTGGGAACGGTACTACTAAAGCTATGGTTATTATGATGGGGTCTCGCTAAGGATGCATTGGCGAGAAGCACCCAGCGCAATATAATAAGTGGCTGGGAACGGTACTACTAAAACTATGGTTATTATGACGGGAGCTCGCTAAGGATGCATTGGCGAGCAGCACCCAGCGCAATATAGTAAGTGGCTGGGAACGGTACTACTAAAACTATGGTTATTATGACGGGGGCTCGCTAAGGATGCATTGGCGAGCAGCACCCAGCGCAATATAGTAAGTGGCTGGGAACGGTACTACTAAAACTATGGTTATTATGACGGGAGCTCGCTAAGGATGCATTGGCGAGCAGCACCCAGCGCAATATAGTAAGTGGCTGGGAACGGTACTGCTAAAACTATGGTTATTATGACGGGGGCTCGCTAAGGATGCATTGGCGAGCAGCACCCAGCGCAATATAGTAAGTGGCGAGACGCACCCAGCGCAATATAGTAAGTGGCTGGGAACGGTACTACTAAAACTATGGTTATTATGACGGGGGCCCGCTAAGGATGCATTGGCGAGCAGCACCCAGCGCAATATAGTAAGTGGCTGGGAACGGTACTACTAAAACTATGGTTATTATGACGGCGGCTCGCTAAGGATGCATTGGCGAGCAGCACCCAGCGCAATATAGTAAGTGGCTGGGAACGGTACTACTAAAACTATGGTTATTATGACGGGAGCTCGCTAAGGATGCATTGGCGAGCAGCACCCAGCGCAATATAGTAAGTGGCTGGGAACGGTACTACTAAAACTATGGTTATTATGACGGGAGCTCGCTAAGGATGCATTGGCGAGCAGCACCCAGCGCAATATAGTAAGTGGCTGGGAACGGTACTACTAAAACTATGGTTATTATGACGGGGGCTCGCTAAGGATGCATTGGCGAGCAGCACCCAGCGCAATATAGTAAGTGGCTGGGAACGGTACTACTAAAACTATGGTTATTATGACGGGGTCTCGCTAAGGATGCATTGGCGAGCAGCACCCAGCGCAATATAGTAAGTGGCTGGCAACGGTACTGCTAAAACTATGGTTATTATGACGGGGGCTCGCTAAGGATGCATTGGCGAGCAGCATCCAGCGCAATATAGTATGTGGCTGGGAACGGTACTAGTAAAACTATGGTTATTATGACAGGGGCTCGCTAAGGATGCATTGGCGAGCAGCACCCAGCGCAATATAGTAAGTGGCTGGGAACGGTACTACTAAAACTATGGTTATTATGACGGGGGCTCGCTAAGGATGCATTGGCGAGCAGCACCCAGCGCAATATAGTAAGTGGCTGGGAACGGTACTACTAAAACTATGGTTATTATGACGGGAGCTCGCTAAGGATGCATTGGCGAGCAGCACCCAGCGCAATATAGTAAGTGGCTTGGAACGGTACTACTAAAACTATGGTTATTATGACGGGGGCTCGCTAAGGATGCATTGGCGAGCAGCACCCAGCGCAATATAGTAAGTGGCTGGGAACGGTACTACTAAAACTATGGTTATTATGACGGGGGCTCGCTAAGGATGCATTGGCGAGCAGCACCCAGCGCAATATAGTAAGTGGCTGGGAACGGTACTGCTAAAACTATGGTTATTATGACGGGGGCTCGCTAAGGATGCATTGGCGAGCAGCACCCAGCGCAATATAGTAAGTGGCTGGGAACGGTACTGCTAAAACTATGGTTATTATGACGGGGTCTCGCTAAGGATGCATTGGCGAGCAGCACCCAGCGCAATATAGTAAGTGGCTGGCAACGGTACTGCTAAAACTATGGTTATTATGACGGGGGCTCGCTAAGGATGCATTGGCGAGCAGCATCCAGCGCAATATAGTATGTGGCTGGGAACGGTACTACTAAAACTATGGTTATTATGACGGGGGCTCGCTAAGGATGCATTGGCGAGCAGCACCCAGCGCAATATAGTAAGTGGCTGGGAACGGTGCTACTAAAACTATGGTTATTATGACGGGGGCTCGCTAAGGATGCATTGGCGAGCAGCACCCAGCGCAATATAGTAAGTGGCTGGGAACGGTGCTACTAAAACTATGGTTATTATGACGGGGGCTCGCTAAGGATGCATTGGCGAGCAGCACCCAGCGCAATATAGTAAGTGGCTGGGAACGGTACTACTAAAACTATGGTTATTATGACGGGGGCTCGCTAAGGATGCATTGGCGAGCAGCATCCAGCGCAATATAGTAAGTGCCTGGGAACGGTACTACTAAAACTATGCTTATTATGACAGGGTCTCGCTAAGGATGCATTGGCAAGCAGCACCCAGTGCAATATAGTAAGTGGCTGGGAACGGTACTACTAAAACTATGGTTATTATGATGGGGTCTCGCTAAGGATGCATTGGGGAGCAGCACCCAGTGCAATATAGTAAGTGGCTGGGAACGGTACTACTAAAACTATGGTTATTATGACGGGGGCTCGCTAAGGATGCATTGGCGAGCAGCATCCAGCGCAATATAGTAAGTGGCTGGGAACGGTACTACTAAAACTATGGCTATTATGACGGGGGCTCGCTAAGGATGCATTGGCGAGCAGCATCCAGCGCAATATAGTAAGTGGCTGGGAACGGTACTACTAAAACTATGGCTATTATGATGGGGGCTCGCTAAGGATGCATTGGCGAGCAGCATCCAGCGCAATATAGTAAGTGCCTGGGAACGGTACTACTAAAACTATGGTTATTATGACGGGGTCTCGCTAAGGATGCATTGGCGAGCAGCACCCACTGCAATATAGTAAGTGGCTGGGAATGGTACTACTAAAACTATGTTTATTATGATGGGGTCTCGCTAAGGATGCATTGGCGAGCAGCACCCAGCGCAATATAGTAAGTGCCTGGCAACGGTACTACTAAAACTATGGTTATTATGACGGGGGCTCGCTAAGGATGCATTGGCGAGCAGCATCCAGCGCAATACAGTAAGTGGCTGGGAACGGTACTACTAAAACTATGGTTATTATGACGGGAGCTCGCTAAGGATGCATTGGCGAGCAGCATCCAGCGCGATATAGTAAGTGGCTGGGAACGGTACTACTAAAGCTATGGTTATTATGATGGGGTCTCGCTAAGGATGCATTGGCGAGCAGCACCCAGCGCAATATAGTAAGTGGCTGGGAACGGTACTACTAAAACTATGGTTATTATGACGGGGGCTCGCTAAGGATGCATTGGCGAGCAGCACCCAGCGCAATATAGTAAGTGGCTGGGAACGGTGCTACTAAAACTATGGTTATTATGACGGGGGCTCGCTAAGGATGCATTGGCGAGCAGCACCCAGCGCAATATAGTAAGTGGCTGGGAACGGTACTACTAAAACTATGGTTATTATGACGGGGGCTCGCTAAGGATGCATTGGCGAGCAGCATCCAGCGCAATATAGTAAGTGCCTGGGAACGGTACTACTAAAACTATGCTTATTATGACGGGGTCTCGCTAAGGATGCATTGGCAAGCAGCACCCAGCGCAATATAGTAAGTGGCTGGGAACGGTACTACTAAAACTATGGTTATTATGATGGGGTCTCGCTAAGGATGCATTGGGGAGCAGCACCCAGTGCAATATAGTAAGTGGCTGGGAACGGTACTACTAAAACTATGGTTATTATGACGGGGGCTCGCTAAGGATGCATTGGCGAGCAGCATCCAGCGCAATATAGTAAGTGGCTGGGAACGGTACTACTAAAACTATGGTTATTATGACGGGGGCTCGCTAAGGATGCATTGGCGAGCAGCATCCAGCGCAATATAGTAAGTGCCTGGGAACGGTACTACTAAAACTATGGTTATTATGACGGGGTCTCGCTAAGGATGCATTGGCGAGCAGCACCCACTGCAATATAGTAAGTGGCTGGGAACGGTACTACTAAAACTATGTTTATTATGATGGGGTCTCGCTAAGGATGCATTGGCGAGCAGCACCCAGCGCAATATAGTAAGTGCCTGGCAACGGTACTACTAAAACTATGGTTATTATGACGGGGGCTCGCTAAGGATGCATTGGCGAGCAGCATCCAGCGCAATACAGTAAGTGGCTGGGAACGGTACTACTAAAACTATGGTTATTATGACGGGAGCTCGCTAAGGATGCATTGGCGAGCAGCATCCAGCGCGATATAGTAAGTGGCTGGGAACGGTACTACTAAAGCTATGGTTATTATGATGGGGTCTCGCTAAGGATGCATTGGCGAGCAGCACCCAGCGCAATATAGTAAGTGGCTGGGAACGGTACTACTAAAACTATGGTCATTATGATGGAGTCTCGCTAAGGATGTATTGTCGAGCAGCACCCAGCGCAATATACTAAGTGGCTGGGAACGGTACTACTAAAACTCTGGTTATTATGACGGGGGCTCGCTAAGGATGCATTGGCGAGCAGCATCCAGCGCAATATAGTAAGTGGCTGGGAACGGTACTACTAAAACTATGGTTATTATGACGGGGTCTCGCTAAGGATGCATTGGCGAGCAACACCCACCTCAATATAGTAAGTGGCTGGGAACGGTACTACTAAAACTATGGTTATTATGACGGGGTCTCGCTAAGGATGCATTGGCGAGCCGCCCCCAGCGCAATATGGTATGTGGCTGGGAACGGTACTACTAAAACTATGGTTATCATGACGGGGTCTCGCTAAGGATGCATTGGCGAGCCGCAACCAGCGCAATATAGTATGTGGCTGGGAACGGTACTGCTAAAACTATGGTTATTATGACGGGGTCTCGCTAAGGATGCATTGGCAAGCAGCACCCAGCGCAATATAGGAAGTGGCTGGGAACGGTACTACTAAAACTATGCTTATTATGATGGGGTCTCGCTAAGGATGCATTGGCGAGCAGCACCCAGCGCAATATAGTAAGTGGCTGGGAACGGTGCTACTAAAACTATGGTTATTATGACGGGGGCTCGCTAAGGATGCATTGGCGAGCAGCACCCAGCGCAATATAGTAAGTGGCTGGGAACGGTACTACTAAAACTATGGTTATTATGACGGGGGCTCGCTAAGGATGCATTGGCGAGCAGCATCCAGCGCAATATAGTAAGTGCCTGGGAACGGTACTACTAAAACTATGCTTATTATGACGGGGTCTCGCTAAGGATGCATTGGCAAGCAGCACCCAGCGCAATATAGTAAGTGGCTGGGAACGGTACTACTAAAACTATGGTTATTATGATGGGGTCTCGCTAAGGATGCATTGGGGAGCAGCACCCAGTGCAATATAGTAAGTGGCTGGGAACGGTACTACTAAAACTATGGTTATTATGACGGGGGCTCGCTAAGGATGCATTGGCGAGCAGCATCCAGCGCAATATAGTAAGTGGCTGGGAACGGTACTACTAAAACTATGGTTATTATGACGGGGGCTCGCTAAGGATGCATTGGCGAGCAGCACCCAGCGCAATATAGTAAGTGGCTGGGAACGGTGCTACTAAAACTATGGTTATTATGATGGGGGCTCGCTAAGGATGCATTGGCGAGCAGCACCCAGTGCAATATAGTAAGTGGCTGGGAACGGTACTACTAAAACTATGGTTATTATGACGGGGGCTCGCTAAGGATGCATTGGCGAGCAGCATCCAGCGCAATATAGTAAGTGCCTGGGAACGGTACTACTAAAACTATGCTTATTATGACGGGGTCTCGCTAAGGATGCATTGGCGAGCAGCACCCAGCGCAATATAGTAAGTGGCTGGGAACGGTACTACTAAAACTATGGTTATTATGATGGGGTCTCGCTAAGGATGCATTGGGGAGCAGCACCCAGTGCAATATAGTAAGTTCCTGGCAACGGTACTACTAAAACTATGGTTATTATGACGGGGGCTCGCTAAGGATGCATTGGCGAGCAGCATCCAGCGCAATACAGTAAGTGGCTGGGAACGGTACTACTAAAACTATGGTTATTATGACGGGAGCTCGCTAAGGATGCATTGGCGAGCAGCATCCAGCGCGATATAGTAAGTGGCTGGGAACGGTACTACTAAAGCTATGGTTATTATGATGGGGTCTCGCTAAGGATGCATTGGCGAGCAGCACCCAGCGCAATATAGTAAGTGGCTGGGAACGGTACTACTAAAACTATGGTCATTATGATGGAGTCTCGCTAAGGATGTATTGTCGAGCAGCACCCAGCGCAATATACTAAGTGGCTGGGAACGGTACTACTAAAACTATGGTTATTATGACGGGGGCTCGCTAAGGATGCATTGGCGAGCAGCATCCAGCGCAATATAGTAAGTGGCTGGGAACGGTACTACTAAAACTATGGTTATTATGACGGGGTCTCGCTAAGGATGCATTGGCGAGCAACACCCACCTCAATATAGTAAGTGGCTGGGAACGGTACTACTAAAACTATGGTTATTATGACGGGGTCTCGCTAAGGATGCATTGGCGAGCCATAGTAAGTGGCTGGGAACGGTGCTACTAAAACTATGGTTATTATGATGGGAGCTCGCTAAGGATGCATTGGCGAGCAGCACTCAGCGCGATATAGTAAGTGGCTGGGAACGGTGCTACTAAAACTATGGTTATTATGATGGGAGCTCGCTAAGGATGCATTGGCGAGCAACACCCAGCGCGATATAGTAAGTGGCTGGGAACGGTGCTACTAAAACTATGGTTATTATGATGGGGTCTCGCTAAGGATGCATTGCCGAGCAGCACCCAGCGCGATATAGTAAGTGGCTGGGAACGGTACTACTAAAACTATGGTTATTATGACGGGGGCTCGCTAAGGATGCATTGGCGAGCAGCATCCAGCGCAATATAGTAAGTGGCTGGGAACGGTACTACTAAAACTATGGTTATTATGACGGGGGCTCGCTAAGGATGCATTGGCGAGCAGCATCCAGCGCAATATAGTAAGTGGCTGGGAACGGTACTACTAAAACTATGGTTATTATGACGGGGTCTCGCTAAGGATGCATTGGCGAGCAACACCCACCGCAATATAGTAAGTGGCTGGGAACGGTACTACTAAAACTATGGTTATTATGATGGGGTCTCGCTAAGGATGTATTGGCGAGCCGCACCCAGCGCAATATACTAAGTGGCTGGGAACGGTACTACTAAAACTATGGTTATTATGACGGGGTCTCGCTAAGGATGCACTGGCGAGCCGCATCCAGCGCGATATACTATGTGGCTGGGAACGGTACTGCTAAAACTATGGTTATTATGATGGGGTCTCGCTAAGGATGCATTGGCGAGCCGCACCCAGCGCAATATACTAAGTGGTTGGGAACGGTACTACTAAAACTATGGTTATTATGACAGGGTCTCGCTAAGGATGCACTGGCGAGCCGCATCCAGCGCGATATACTATGTGGCTGGGAACGGTACTGCTAAAACTATGGTTATTATGATGGGGTCTCGCTAAGGATGCATTGGCGAGCAGCACCCAGCGCGATATAGTAAGTGGCTGGGAACGGTACTACTAAAGCTACGGTTATTATGATGGGGTCTCGCTAAGGATGCATTGGCGAGCAGCACCCAGCGCAATATAGTAAGTGGCTGGGAACGGTACTACTAAAACTATGGTTATTATGATGGGGTCTCGCTAAGGATGTATTGGCGAGCAGCACCCAGCGCAATATACTAAGTGGCTGGGAACGGTACTACTAAAACTATGGTTATTATGACGGGTCTCGCTAAGGATGCATTGGCGAGCAGCACCCAGCGCGATATAGTAAGTGGCTGGGAACGGTACTACTAAAACTATGGTTATTATGATGGGAGCTCGCTAAGGATGCATTGGCGAGCAACACCCAGCGCGATATAGTAAGTGGCTGGGAACGGTGCTACTAAAACTATGGT
Organism: Ambystoma mexicanum; assembly: GCF_040938575.1. Taxonomy (NCBI): domain Eukaryota; kingdom Metazoa; phylum Chordata; class Amphibia; order Caudata; family Ambystomatidae; genus Ambystoma; species Ambystoma mexicanum. Next base: position 1,338,643,669 of record NC_090933.1, on the reverse strand, counting down.
TATTATGATGGGGTCTCGCTAAGGATGCATTGCCGAGCAGCACCCAGCGCGATATAGTAAGTGGCTGGGAACGGTACTACTAAAACTATGGTTATTATGACGGGGGCTCGCTAAGGATGCATTGGCGAGCAGCATCCAGCGCAATATAGTAAGTGGCTGGGAACGGTACTACTAAAACTATGGTTATTATTACGGGGTCTCGCTAAGGATGCATTGGCGAGCAACACCCACCGCAATATAGTAAGTGGCTGGGAACGGTACTACTAAAACTATGGTTATTATGATGGGGTCTCGCTAAGGATGTATTGGCGAGCCGCACCCAGCGCAATATACTAAGTGGCTGGGAACGGTACTACTAAAACTATGGTTATTATGACGGGGTCTCGCTAAGGATGCACTGGCGAGCCGCATCCAGCGCGATATACTATGTGGCTGGGAACGGTACTGCTAAAACTATGGTTATTATGATGGGGTCTCGCTAAGGATGCATTGGCGAGCCGCACCCAGCGCAATATACTAAGTGGTTGGGAACGGTACTACTAAAACTATGGTTATTATGACAGGGTGTCACGACTCGCTCCCTTCGCTCCCGTTCCCGCCACTTGGGGGCATGTTTTGGGGCTTATTCCTTGCTGGACATTTCCTCCGAACCTAATGCCACAGTGCTGTAATGAATTGGGAGCGCTAAATCCCTATTTTCCAAACTACTTCCCTTCCGGATCCATTCCAGGTTTTTGGCAGCCAGCATGCTTCTTTAACCAAATGACTGTGCTTCCCAGAATGCCTGGCCCACTGCTCCACCTCCACCCTTGCAGGACAAGGTTGGGTGGAGGATAGGCAACACCTGTGGCTGCAGGTGCAGCAGTCAGCACACCTGAGGCGTGTGCTCGTTAAACAGCTTTAAAAGCCTCAGTCTCACTTCAGTCCAGCGCTGGTCATCGTTTGCAGTGTTCCTGTTTTTGACTAGTCCCTGGTTCCTGGTTCTTTGCCTTTGTACCTACTTCCTTGTTCCTGTTTTCTTGTTTCCTCCGCCCTGAATTTCGGATTCATGCGCTAATTGATTTCTGCTCCCTTGATTTCCCTTTTTGTCTTCCTCTGTTTGCAGGCAGCAATTCTCAGTGCTTTCCCCTTTTAGATGCAGCCCAGTTTGTCTGTGTTCTATATTTCTTTGACTCTGTCCTTTGCTGCTGTTACCCATTTGCCTTAGCCTTCCTCTTAGTTTAGTTTCCTGTCTTTTCCATGGAGGGGTAGGGAGAAGTTTGCATAGGTTATTTCGTTTTTCCCTGCTCCTGATCCTTACTTTCTAGAGGATCCATTCCATGTTTTCCACTGCACTTCTACATTTATTTTCCCTTTGATTATTAGGTGTGGTGTGCGGTAGTAGCTAGCTCCTGTGTGAATGCTTATGTTTTCCTCACTATTTTGTAAACACTATTCCCACTTAGGTATTTAGTTTTCCTTCCATTGCTGTTCTAGCCTTTCGGGGTCCCAGTTTCTTCAACAGGATTCGTGGGCTAGCTGACATTCAAGAGGTTTATCTCGTCCTCGTGAGTACAGTTCTTAAGTTCCCTTATGTAATACCATCAAGAGTGTTAGTACACAGATCCTGTCATTGCTTGCCCTCCACGTGGGTTTAGCGCTGTCAGTACCTGTAACAGCAATTTGGGGTAAGGCGCTTGCCGACTTTCCTCGCGGTCAGGTGCTTACCCCACATCCCTTTTAATATATTGGTTTTGATGTCACACTCTATTTGCACTCCTGGGTTCTAGCATACCTGAGTCATAGTTCCTGGGTGCACATTTCCCTTGCCATATTCGCTGCCTTTGTACTCGCCTGACTAATCTTGACAGTATGACCAGCCAAAAATTCCCATTGAATATGGCAAGTTTAAGAAAGAAAGGCAGCAAGGCCTCTAACAAGCTTGTACAGAAAGCTTCCCCTACATTTACCTGTGACAATCAAATCACTAGTCTTGGCTTAAATGAACTCCTTGTCACGAATGGGCATTTACGAGCAAAGTATTTTTCCCATAGGATGGCACATCCTACATTGCCTGATCCTAGTTCGATCTTTTGTTCTGATCCCGATTCTATGTCAGCGCAAGCCTTAGCCGCAGAAAACAACACACTGTTAGACTTATTATACAAGAGTACCTCTGTTGTTGAACCCCATGATTCCAGTTGTGCTTCACCTCAGATAGAACAGTTTCATGGTACAAACATAACGAATGGAGGGGTTACTTGCATAACTTCAGTTTTCTACCCTCAGTCCAAATACTTCTTTGCACAAGTACATACGGTAGTCCCTAATGTCAAGAGGTCTAAGGTCAATAGATTGCTTAAGGGTAACACAGACCAAGTTAGTATGAGAAAGTATAAATCTCAGAACCTGAAAGCAGTTGAGGATAATGCACAATCGGTGCACATCCAGATTGCTAGTGCAGGATCCAGCCCTGATGCCACTATGCCTCCCCCTGTGCCTACTGATAGTGATGTACAGTTAATGCAGGGCATGCTAAGAGCTAAGCTTGAGGAGTTAACACAAGAATTCATTTCTTTACAAGAGGAGAATAAGATCTTGCACGCATTCCTGAATACACCTCAGACTTTATCCATTGATGTTGATGAAGTGAACACAGTTCAGCCCCTGAGTGCAGAGACTTTGGTAAACCATGATAATTGCCAATATGTTAGATCTATTGGAAGTGAAAGTCTTTCTTCTAGCACAGCGCTCAATCTGGGCACAGTTTCTAACAATTGTTCTGCTGATTGTCAGGGATTGCAGTTAGCTGAAGATTTACAAGCCACTCCTTTACCTAAAGTTTCAAGTGTAGCAGTCTATCATAATTCTGAGCTAGCACACATACAAGCTTCTGATCTCCAAACACAATACACAAAGGTGGCATACACAGATTCAGTCACTACAGTAGGCTTAGGTCCTGCTCTTGATACAGCTGCTGAGACTGAAGTAGATGTTAAAGCTGATGTGGAAGACGATCTTACCTCTGGGTTCACTCTTCCTTCTGCCAATTCTGATCAATACGAACAGTCAGAGACAGTACAGATTTCATGTTCTGATGAACTCATTCCACAGTATACAGAACCAAAAGACCAGCAGGCGATTCCTGAACTGTTGATTGTTAATCTGCCTCTTTCAGAAGCTAAGACAGAGGAATGGACAATTGACGAAATCCTGATTAACAGAGACTTTACTATGGTGATTCCACTGGTTGATTTTGACTTCCACAAAGAAAGAGACTCTGTGTCACCCACTAAAGAAAAGGACTGCAAGGGTACAGTTCAGTCCTTGGTTACTGGAGCCAAGGAGTCTAATGCCCTAAAGGTGCCCTCCATTCCTGAGCCACTAATGTGTCTATCAACTTCTGAGACTTCTGTGTGTCCTCCTACAACCATTGACTCTTCTATGATCCAATCCACAGCCCTGCAGTCATCTTTGGTACACGTGTCTTCAATCAATGAACCGCTGCCATGTCTGCCATTTAATCAAGAGCCTCCACCATGCACGGGGTTAGTCCCAAAGACCCTGACATGTTTGGATTCAGCTACCGAGATGGCTCCAACTCGCATGCCTTCAGCTTCAAAGTTTCCTCTGGCCTGCCTGTCTTCAGCTACAGTGACTCATCCAGAAGATCATCCTTCAGCCAGAGAGCCTCCGGTAGCCCATCATATGTGCATGTCTTCAGTTCCAGAGTTTATTGCTTGTTTGCCTTCAGTTCATGATACACCGGTATCCTGCTTAGCTTCGCTTCCAACATCAGAGGTATACCTGTCTACACCATCAGATCCTGCTATATTTTCTACTGCTCCAGACAGTCCTCCTGAATCCCAAACATTTACTGTCGATGAACGTTTAGATTGCCTTTCTTTTGCTTCAGGAGGAGCACCAGAATGCCTGCCTTTTCCACAAGACGATTCTCCCAACTGCTTCACTTTAGCATCAGAGCCTCCTAAAAATGCAGCATCAGAGTTTGAGACTTTTGCCAGCTCCCGCTTCAGAGTCATCAAGCTGGACCAAGTGGTGAGTCAGAACCACTCACCTGGGTGTGCACAGGGGGTGGTGCAGACCGGCGTATTACCTACAGAACTTGTGCAACAGAATTCCGCCAAGAAGCACCAGTTGGGTGCTAGTAGCCAAAGGAAGGGAATGACTGCTGCAGTTCAAGATGTGTCTGTTATTGCTCCTTCTGCGAGTGTGCCTGAAATACCAAGTACTGTGTCTATCACTCCTATCAGTATGCCAAACGTCCCTGCTGTTGTATCCAACGTGCAACAAAGTGGCTACACGACTGTCACCAGGAGTACCAGCCTCGTACAACCCATGGGACTTCCAGGCATCCAAGGCGTAGAATATGTGCAGTCAAACCTTAATCATTTTCAACCACAAGCCTTTTCCCAGATGGATGACAGAAAAAGATCTGAACCTCTACCTCAGCCGCCACCTTCTCTAATGGCTGAACATGAACATTTCCTGAAGCCAGCAACTTCCTCACCTCCCGCATGTCCGCTCTCGGCGGAAAGGCTAACAGAACTTCTACCATCGTCTAAGGCAAGTTGCACCAGCCTGCCTCCCTCCTCAAAGACTTACAAGGGTCCACTCCCAGTGACTGAGCTTCCTGGACCTTCCAACTCTGCTCCAGGTCCTGCAAGTTCTTCATGCCTTTCTTCGAACCATGAGTCTCTTCCTCACCAGAAGTCACCGTTTCCATCAGTATCACCTCCAAAGACAACACACTCCTATCATGGAAGCCCATCTGCCTTTGCCCACAAGCCACCATTTCCATCAGTGCCACCTCCAAAGAAAAAGCACTCCCATCATGGAAAGAAGAAGTCTCGTACGGGTGGCGGGCACCCGAAGAGGGCCGTAGGAGGGGGTATACTGTCACGACTCGCTCCCTTCGCTCCCGTTCCCGCCACTTGGGGGCATGTTTTGGGGCTTATTCCTTGCTGGACATTTCCTCCGAACCTAATGCCACAGTGCTGTAATGAATTGGGAGCGCTAAATCCCTATTTTCCAAACTACTTCCCTTCCGGATCCATTCCAGGTTTTTGGCAGCCAGCATGCTTCTTTAACCAAATGACTGTGCTTCCCAGAATGCCTGGCCCACTGCTCCACCTCCACCCTTGCAGGACAAGGTTGGGTGGAGGATAGGCAACACCTGTGGCTGCAGGTGCAGCAGTCAGCACACCTGAGGCGTGTGCTCGTTAAACAGCTTTAAAAGCCTCAGTCTCACTTCAGTCCAGCGCTGGTCATCGTTTGCAGTGTTCCTGTTTTTGACTAGTCCCTGGTTCCTGGTTCTTTGCCTTTGTACCTACTTCCTTGTTCCTGTTTTCTTGTTTCCTCCGCCCTGAATTTCGGATTCATGCGCTAATTGATTTCTGCTCCCTTGATTTCCCTTTTTGTCTTCCTCTGTTTGCAGGCAGCAATTCTCAGTGCTTTCCCCTTTTAGATGCAGCCCAGTTTGTCTGTGTTCTATATTTCTTTGACTCTGTCCTTTGCTGCTGTTACCCATTTGCCTTAGCCTTCCTCTTAGTTTAGTTTCCTGTCTTTTCCATGGAGGGGTAGGGAGAAGTTTGCATAGGTTATTTCGTTTTTCCCTGCTCCTGATCCTTACTTTCTAGAGGATCCATTCCATGTTTTCCACTGCACTTCTACATTTATTTTCCCTTTGATTATTAGGTGTGGTGTGCGGTAGTAGCTAGCTCCTGTGTGAATGCTTATGTTTTCCTCACTATTTTGTAAACACTATTCCCACTTAGGTATTTAGTTTTCCTTCCATTGCTGTTCTAGCCTTTCGGGGTCCCAGTTTCTTCAACAGGATTCGTGGGCTAGCTGACATTCAAGAGGTTTATCTCGTCCTCGTGAGTACAGTTCTTAAGTTCCCTTATGTAATACCATCAAGAGTGTTAGTACACAGATCCTGTCATTGCTTGCCCTCCACGTGGGTTTAGCGCTGTCAGTACCTGTAACAGCAATTTGGGGTAAGGCGCTTGCCGACTTTCCTCGCGGTCAGGTGCTTACCCCACATCCCTTTTAATATATTGGTTTTGATGTCACACTCTATTTGCACTCCTGGGTTCTAGCATACCTGAGTCATAGTTCCTGGGTGCACATTTCCCTTGCCATATTCGCTGCCTTTGTACTCGCCTGACTAATCTTGACACAGGGTCTCGCTAAGGATGCACTGGCGAGCCGCATCCAGCGCGATATACTATGTGGCTGGGAACGGTACTGCTAAAACTATGGTTATTATGATGGGGTCTCGCTAAGGATGCATTGGCGAGCAGCACCCAGCGCGATATAGTAAGTGGCTGGGAACGGTACTACTAAAGCTACGGTTATTATGATGGGGTCTCGCTAAGGATGCATTGGCGAGCAGCACCTAGCGCAATATAGTAAGTGGCTGGGAACGGTACTACTAAAACTATGGTTATTATGATGGGGTCTCGCTAAGGATGTATTGGCGAGCAGCACCCAGCGCAATATACTAAGTGGCTGGGAACGGTACTACTAAAACTATGGTTATTATGACGGGTCTCGCTAAGGATGCATTGGCGAGCAACACCCACCGCAATATAGTAAGTGGCTGGGAACGGTACTACTAAAACTATGGTTATTATGACGGGGTCTCGCTAAGGATGCATTGGCGAGCCGCACCCAGCGCAATATAGTATGTGGCTGGGAACGGTACTCCTAAAACTATGGTTATTATGACGGGGTCTCGCTAAGGATGCATTGGCGAGCCGCACCCAGCGCAATATAGTATGTGGCTGGGAACGGTACTGCTAAAACTATGGTTATTATGATGGGGTCTCGCTAAGGATGCATCGGCGAGCAGCACCCAGCGCAATATAGTAAGTGGCTGGGAACTGGGAACGGTGCTACTAAAACTATGGTTATTATGATGGGGTCTCTCTAAGGATGCATTGGCGAGCAGCACCCAGCGCAATATAGTAAATGGCTGGGAACGGTGCTACTAAAACTATGGTTATTATGATGGGAGCTCTCTAAGGATGCATCGGCGAGCAGCACCCAGCGCGATATAGTAAGTGGCTGGGAACGGTGCTACTAAAACTATGGTTATTATGATGGGGTCTCGCTAAGGATGCATTGGCGAGCAGCACCCAGCGCAATATAGTAAGTGGCTGGGAACGGTACTACTAAAGCTATGGTTATTATGATGGGGTCTCGCTAAGGATGCATTGGCGAGCAGCACCCAGCGCAATATAGTAAGTGGCTGGGAACGGTACTACTAAAACTATGGTTATTAAGATGGGGTCTCGCTAAGGATGTATTGGCGAGCAGCACCCAGCGCGATATAGTAACAGGCTGGGAACGGTACTACTAAAGCTATGGTTATTATGATGGGGTCTCGCTAAGGATGCATTGGCGAGCAACACCCAGCACAATATACTAAGTGGCTGGGAACGGTACTACTAAAACTATGGTTATTATGACGGGGTCTCGCTAAGGATGCATTGGCGAGCAGCACCCAGCGCAATATAGTAAGTGGCTGGGAACGGTACTACTAAAACTATGGTTATTATGACGGGGTCTCGCTAAGGATGCATTGGCGAGCAACACCCAGCGCAATATACTAAGTGGCTGGGAACGGTACTACTAAAACTATGGTTATTATGACGGGGTCTCGCTAAGGATGCATTGGCGAGCAGCACCCAGCGCAATATAGTAAGTGGCTGGGAACGGTACTGCTAAAACTATGGTTATTATGACGGGAGCTCGCTAAGGATGCATTGGCGAGCAGCATCCAGCGCAATATAGTATGTGGCTGGGAACGGTACTACTAAATCTATGGTTATTATGATGGGGTCTCGCTAAGGATGCATTGGCGAGCAGCACCCAGCACAATATAGTATGTGGCTGGGAACGGTACTACTAAAACTATGGTTATTATGACGGGGTCTCGCTAAGGATGTATTGGCGAGCCGCACCCAGCGCAATATACTAAGTGGCTGGGAACGGTACTCCTAAAACTATGGTTATTATGACGGGGTCTCGCTAAGGATGCATTGGCGAGCCGCACCCAGCGCAATATAGTATGTGGCTGGGAACGGTACTGCTAAAACTATGGTTATTATGATGGGGTCTCGCTAAGGATGCATCGGCGAGCAGCACCCAGCGCAATATAGTAAGTGGCTGGGAACTGGGAACGGTGCTACTAAAACTATGGTTATTATGATGGGGTCTCTCTAAGGATGCATTGGCGAGCAGCACCCAGCGCAATATAGTAAATGGCTGGGAACGGTGCTACTAAAACTATGGTTATTATGATGGGAGCTCTCTAAGGATGCATCGGCGAGCAGCACCCAGCGCGATATAGTAAGTGGCTGGGAACGGTGCTACTAAAACTATGGTTATTATGATGGGGTCTCGCTAAGGATGCATCGGCGAGCAGCACCCAGCGCAATATAGTAAGTGGCTGGGAACGGTACTACTAAAGCTATGGTTATTATGATGGGGTCTCGCTAAGGATGCATCGGCGAGCAGCACCCAGCGCAATATAGTAAGTGGCTGGGAACGGTACTACTAAAACTATGGTTATTAAGATGGGGTCTCGCTAAGGATGTATTGGCGAGCAGCACCCAGCGCGATATAGTAACAGGCTGGGAACGGTACTACTAAAGCTATGGTTATTATGATGGGGTCTCGCTAAGGATGCATTGGCGAGCAACACCCAGCACAATATACTAAGTGGCTGGGAACGGTACTACTAAAACTATGGTTATTATGACGGGGTCTCGCTAAGGATGCATTGGCGAGCAGCACCCAGCGCAATATAGTAAGTGGCTGGGAACGGTACTGCTAAAACTATGGTTATTATGACGGGGTCTCGCTAAGGATGCATTGGCGAGCAACACCCAGCGCAATATACTAAGTGGCTGGGAACGGTACTGCTAAAACTATGGTTATTATGACGGGGTCTCGCTAAGGATGCATTGGCGAGCAGCACCCAGCGCGATATAGTAAGTGGCTGGGAACGGTACTGCTAAAACTATGGTTATTATGACGGGAGCTCGCTAAGGATGCATTGGCGAGCAGCATCCAGCGCGATATAGTATGTGGCTGGGAACCGTACTGCTAAATCTATGGTTATTATGATGGGGTCTCGCTAAGGATGCATTGGCGAGCAGCACCCAGCGCGATATAGTAAGTGGCTGGGAACAGTACTGCTAAAACTATGGTTATTATGATGGGGTCTCGCTAAGGATGCATTGGCGAGCAGCACCCAGCGCGATATAGTAAGTGGCTGGGAACGGTACTACTAAAGCTATGGTTATTATGATGGGGTCTCGCTAAGGATGCATTGGCGAGCAGCACCCAGCGCGATATAGTAAGTGGCTGGGAACGGTACTACTAAAACTATGGTTATTAAGATGGGGTCTCGCTAAGGATGTATTGGCGAGCAGCACCCAGCGCGATATAGTAAGAGGCTGGGAACGGTACTACTAAAACTATGGTTATTATGATGGGGTCTCGCTAAGGATGCATTGGCGAGCAGCACCCAGCGCAATATAGTAAGTGGCTGGGAACGGTACTACTAAAACTATGGTTATTAAGATGGGGTCTCGCTAAGGATGTATTGGCGAGCAGCACCCAGCGCGATATAGTAAGAGGCTGGGAACGGTACTACTAAAACTATGGTTATTATGATGGGATCTCGCTAAGGATGCATTGGCGAGCAGCACCCAGCGCAATATAGTAAGTGGCTGGGAACGGTACTACTAAAACTATGGTTATTATTTCGGGATGGGGTTACTGCACGAGTGGAGGAGTTCCCTCCATCGTGCACAAGGCCACACGGCATGGCAAAAGCTTAGCAAGGGACGCATTTACCAGACAAAGGCATGGAGAAGTTCCCTTCGGAAGCGGTACCCGCCTGGCCGCAAGAAGAGGTCGATAGGTAACCTTTGGGGGGAACCTGGGCGGCCGATGACCCATCCAGGTCTGGCGGCATGGGCCAGGGGCACAACGCTGGACCTCGTGCCCAAAAGTGGACAGGTCTTTGTTAGTGTAGATTTTGTGATACCGTACACAATATGTTTTCAGCACTGATGTTTCTGTGCAATAAAAACCAGGGCCTTTTATTACGTTTCAGCCATCTCTGGGTAATCATAGAATTGGGGAACGGTCGCTGTCTCTTAGCTCCACCAATCAGAATTGATCTTTCATTTTACTGTGCCGTATTTCTTTTGTCAAAGCGCTTTGGATAAAAGCGCTATACAAGCACCGCGAATAAATAAAAGTCGTATCGTAATTCCAAAGCCTATTGACTTGTTCGAGCCGCCCGACTTCACAAGCTTCATGCTCATCGAATGTGTTTCTCGCAGCTGCGAGAGGTCCTCAATGAGGCCCTCGTGGGAGGTAGATGTTAAAACCATTTTCCCTGCAACGTGTTCTGCCCCCTGCTGAGGCCACGGAAGTGGCTGCACTTGGGATCAGTGAATACACGGCGGGGGGGGGCGGATGAGCCCAGGGTCTTCCAGGCTGAGTGATGCATCAAGCGCCGCTCCAAACGGGGCAATGATGAGGCCTGGCTCTGCAGTGCTTAGAAGCCGGAGGCGCCTGCTATGAAGCGCTGAGTTAGGAAGGGCAAAACATGCTGACGCGATGGAGCAAGAACAGAAGCGACGCTGGGGCCCAGGACCAAACGTACATCGCCAATACATTGCTAAGAGCGCACTTTAATGAAATGACCACTCCCCACCCTCCCCCCACGTACACAGTCGAGTGGCACACATGTGTTTCATGCTTACAGCCGTGCACACAAGGGACCGAGGGCTCGTGGCACTGGCGCAGTGCGGCTCTGCACGTGCCGAGGAAGGCTGGCACCTGCGGTGACACGTCAATAATGCAGGGCGGGGCGTTCACGTGTACTCTGCCCCCGCTGGGGGGTGGGGGGGTCTGGCAAGTGGTGCGCCCCCCTCTGACACGGGGCCGGCTTTCACCTGGAGAGTGGCAATCCCAAGTCAGGCCCCTCCTCCCCCCCTCTTAAGGTCAACACATGAAGTCCGATGACTACTATCACAGCTCCTAGAAGCGGGAGCTATCCGGCACGCGGCGCTATATGAAAAGAAAGAGTGCTACGATTGAATAACGAGAAGAGCCCAGAGCTGGCGCTTGTTGTATAGCCACCCGTGCCTCGGGTGGCTCACACGCATACATACACGCACGCACACACTCAGAGAGACACGGGACGCGATGCTGCCTGCTACGCGTCCCGGCGGCAACTGCCCGCACGGACGCGGTTTATTAACCTGCGCATGCGCGGGTCCCAAACGAGGCTCGCGCATGCGCTACAACTGACTGGGACGTCACATCCCTTTTTTTTTCATCAACAAAACAGTACAACAATATGGTGCTCTAACAACGCAAAACTGGTAAACACAAACTGGATACTCCCATCGCTGGGGACAGCCCGTTGAGACCTCTACTCAGTCCCCTGAGTCCAGGATATAGTCCTTGAAGTGAGCAGGCAGTCTCCAGTCCCTCCGCATGGGGTACCTCGAGGTACCCGGCAAAGTTCCACTGGTACTGACGCCCGCAGGGGCGATGGCCCTGGTGGGATCCTCGTCTGGGGCCTCGGGGATCATGTCCTAGTGTGGCATCTCCTCTAGACCTGCGGCCTCTGGTGGTGTGGGCACTTTTTTGAAGAAAGACCTATTGCGGGTGACAGTGCCGCGGTCACAGGCCGCTGTCACCATAGTTCCTTTCACGTGGGTGACCTTCCACGGGCGAGGCTCGTATGGTAGAGACAGTTTGCCCTCGGGGTGTCGGTTCCGAACCAACACGGAGTCCCCAACACACACCTCGGTGTCATGCAGACCTCGTCTCTCGCTCTCCTTCTGATTGCGCACGGCGCGCTCCTCTCGAACTTTGTCATTGTCTATGACACCTGGAAGTAGAGCTACAAGGCTGCGGGGAGCTAATAACAGGGGGAGGGGAGGGCCGTCAATTTGGCAGCAAGGGACCTACACGTGTCTAGGGGTGGAAACAGTGGGGCGCAGGGCACCCAGTCTATGGTCAAGGCTGGGGAGAAGAGAATGAGGAGCCACTCCTTGAAGAGGAGGGTCTTCAGCTCCTTCTTGAATGGTGGAAATGAGGGCCGAGTCTGGTGTTGACGGGAAGGGGCTTCCAGAGTCTTGGACAGAGAGGCCTGTCCTCTGGTTCTTTCCTTCCTGCACCTGAATCTAGAGCCGGCTTTAGGACAGGGCGGGCTGGGCAACTGCCCAGGGCGCCATGCCCCCCAGGGTGCCATTAGCCCCCGCCATGCCAGCTCGGGGGAGTGTTAGACGGAGAGAGAGGCCTGTCCTCTGGTTCTTTCCTTCCTGCACCTGAATCTAGAGCTGGCCTTAGGACAGGGCGGGCTGGGCAACTGCCAAGGGCGCCATGCCCCCCAGGGTGCCATTAGCCCCCGCCATGCCAGCTCGGGGGAGTCTTAGACAGAGAGAGAGGCCTGTCCTCTGGTTCTTTCCTTCCTGCACCTGAATCTAGAGCCGGCCTTAGGACAGGGCGGGCTGGGCAACTGCCAAGGGCGCCATGCCCCCTAGGGTGCCATTAGCCCCCGCCATGCCAGCTCGGGGGAGTCTTAGACAGAGAGAGAGGCCTGCCCTCTGGTTCTTTCCTTCCTGCACCTGCATCTAGAGCCAGCCTTAGGGCAGGGCGGTTTGGGCAACCGCCCGGGGTGCCATGCCCCTAGGGTGCCATTAGCCCCCACCATACCAGCTCGGGGGAGTCTTAGACAGAGAGAGAGGCCTGCCCTCTGGTTCTTTCCTTCTTGCACCTCAATCTAGAGCCGGCCTTAGGGCAGGGCAGGTTGGGCGACCGCCCAGGGCGCCATGTCCCCCAGGATGCCATTAGTCCCCCAGGATGCCATTAGCCCCCGCCATGCCAGCTCGGGGGAGTCTTAGACAGAGAGAGAGGCCTGCCCTCTGGTTCTTTCCTTCCTGCACCTGAATCTAGAGCCGGCCTTAGGGCAGGGCGGGTTGGGCAACCGCCCGGGGTGCCGTACCCCCCAGGGTGCCATTAGCCCCCGCCATGCCAGCTCGGGGGAGTCTTAGACAGAGAGAGAGGCCTGCCCTCTGGTTCTTTCCTTCCTACACCTGAATCCAGAGCCGGCCTTAGGGCAGGACGGGCCGGGCACCCGACTGGGGCACCATGCCTCCCAAGGTGCCATTAGCCCCGCCATGCCAGCTCGGGGGAGTCTTTTAAGAGCTCCCCCTGAGCTGGTGTAGTGGAAGAAGGCGCGGCAGGCACCCTTATGTTATTAAATGCGCCCTATTCACATGATGCTTAGCTCCCTGGTTTTCATTGGAATACGACGCTCATGCGTCCTATTCCAATGGTACCCTCCTGCGAGGCGCCGGAGCAGGGAAGGACAAAACAAATATCGGTTCCCCTCACCCCACCCCAACCCCCCCACACCCTTTGTTAACCAGGGGCACGCGGGGAGGGGGGCACCAATTCACTCAGGGCGCTGCTGCCTCCAGGGCCAGCCCTGCCTGAATCTCTGCAGGAGAGCAGAAGTTGCTTCCAAGGAGCGGTGTACCAAAATTCATAAGTATTCGGACGAATTCGGGCTGAAAATTAGATATTCGGCTTCCGCCGAATCATTAATTTTCACTCGACGCCGAATAGATTACCCTACAAAACATATGAAGTACTGCTTGGGCCTAGAGTCGTTCAGGCCGTCCAGTGTATCCTTAAGGGAAACTACTCGCTTCTTCCTTTTGAAAGAACTACAGAAGAGGGTAGAACAGGAGGGTATCTTAGACGGATATCAGAGGGGTTTTCGGCCCGATTATTCTAGGGACGTCATTTCACCAAAATGCCAGGGGTAGCGGAAGTGACATCACACGACACTTGACACCTGGTGACATCACAGGAAGTGATGTCATTTGACCCCACCCCGAAGTGAAATCGCGGGATGCGATGGAACGCGACCTTTCACCCGTTGACAAAACAGGAAGTGCTACCACATAGCATTGTACACTACAAAACATATGGTTACGATATCACTATGATGTGATGTACATTTCATACAAGAATGGATCGCCATATGTATCATTAAGATCAGTGTGTATAGGCCCATATTTCCAAATTACTTTGAATGCAAGCAGACGTCCATGACCAAATGATAATGATGTGTTACTATATAGTACTTACGCTTAAGCGCTTTATATAGAAAAAATATACACCCAATATCAGCCAACCTGTGTTGGTACTCATTTATCGAACTCAGAAGGATGAAAGGCTGAATTCAGGCGTTTAAGAGCAGACTAAATCAGTGACTCACCCCCTGAAGTGTGCCTGAAATAAACCTTTAATGAGTCTAGCAATTATTGTATAGAATTCCAGAAAGACACATTATTTGGTATTCCTATTCTTTCTTATTTAGGGTCAGTGCTGCAAGTGTTAGACTTGTGGCACTCCTGTTCTTATTTTTCTTCTTCTTCTTAAGGGGCCTGAACAAGAAAGCCAGTCACTCCAGAACTAAAGAGCCACATGGTGCTGGCCACAGCCCATGAGCTTGCATTACTAAAAAAAAGAAAACAAAAAACCTTTTTTTCTTTTTTTTTTTCTAGAGGTCGCAACGGTGACCTCTGGCGACCCCTAAATGACATCCCTGGATTATTCACCTCACATAACCTACGGATTCTCTACTTCTTGGTTGAATAATCCCAGGGCAAAAATGCATCCCTCTATACGCCCTGTTCATAGACTTTAAATCAGCCTTCAACAGGACCCTACTGTGGCAAAAACCTGAACGCCTGGGTGGCTGCCGGGCATTGTCTACTACCCTAAACTTCTCCACAAGAATAATACAGTAACTCTTAGACTTGACTCTGCTGGTACCCTGACGGCCCCATAACCCAGCCCAACGGGGTTCAACATGGCTGCATCGCGGCACCTCTTTTATATAATCTCAGACCTTCCTCAGTTTCTGTCTCGTACCAGCGGCTGCTCCCCTAAAATTGACCTGTCACACTGCACAGTCCTGGCACATGCAGACGATCTCGTCTTATTAGACCACACCTTCTGCGGTATGAGGCGTATGGCGAACTACCTTTGGGCATATGCAGACACAAATGGTCTAACGATTAATTAAGATAAGACGCAGATCATGTTGTTCACTGCCAAGAGTGCAGCCAGACCCAAACTTGTCTCTAATATCGCAATCTCATGTACTGAGCCCTAGAAATATTTGAGGGTGAAATTTTACGCTAGACCCGGCTATAACACATGCATTGAGGTCCATACCAGGACAGCAACTTAGTTAACATCGCTAATTCCTCGAGAGGATAGATCAGCGGCAACGTGTTTGCCTGGGAAGCAAGACGACACAGAGCAACGCAGGTTCGATTCCCGGTTCCGCGCTTAGAAACCTCTGGGTATTAAGCGCGTTATAAATAACCAATCATATCATAATTGCGCAATTCATTAAAAGAAGCGGTAGCGGGGTAAAAAGGTTGTATCTGCAACGCCTGGTCCCGGCGGTCACCTACAGCCTTGAAAGTCTGGTCAATCTCGATGTGAAATAGCTTCAACTGGTCGATACTGGAGGAGGATACTGGGCCTGCCTAACTGTGTGCCCATGGCGATTTTGCCCCTAGAACTTGGTCTTTTATCTCTCAAGGCTATGCTACTGAAAAAAAGAACCACCCTGTATATTAAAGTGATGAGTGGATCCTCCAATCCTCGCTTCAGAGCTTAGGCTAAGCAGAGCGCGGGCTGGAAGCCAAGTCTAGCTTTAATGGGAACATGAGAAATCTACTCAAGGATATTGGGTGGACTCCCAGCTGAGGGGGATCACCTCTACGACTTAAGGTACACATTTGAAAAAACGCCTGGGGCTCTGGGACTGGAATGAAAATGCCACTCACCGTAGCGCATTAAAAAAGCGATTTGCTCATTCCTGACGTCTCATACACATACCTGAAGGCCAGGGGCGTTGCTAGGGGGGGGCTAAGGGGGCTATAGCCCCTGATCTTTTGGTTGTAGCCCCGGATAGAATCTCAGGAGCTACAGCCAAAAGACTAGCTAGCCCCCAGTCCCAACAGTTCTGACATCAGCGTAGCCCCGGGTCTTTTCCAGACCTAGCAACTCCCCTGCTGAAGGCCCAACGTTACCTAGACATATGCCTTCCGCTGAACTACGGAGATTCGTCCTACCTCCGTGCATGAATCGCTTGCCAGCCTTAAGTGTCCTTGGCCCCTCTCCCTCTGCTGCAACAAAGCAAAGAGGGAATGAGTCAAACACGTCATGACAGAATGCCCTACGCTGGGGGCCGTACATATGAGATACTTGGACAAATTCGTCCATCGCCTGGACACTATCCAGGATACACTCTTTTGGAAACGTTTCATTAACGACTACAATAGGGGGCTTCACATGGCCTTGTTCAGAATTTGGAAGGTAGTCGCTAAATTATTAAATCCGACCCAGGACAAGGAGGCATATGGAGTCAATACCAAACGACTGATCAAGCCTCAAAGGTATTGAGCCCTGACCCTGTGCACTCTTACCCTTACCCACAGTAGAAACTAATTAAGGAGAGCAAATGAATGTAATGAAATGTAAGGAACTGAGTAATTAAGGTCATGCAATGAAATGTGAAATGCTGTGAAATGGAATGACTTTGAAATGGTTCATATTGCCTGTGCTTCCGGAGGATTCCTCTAACGGCCTAGCCATCTAAGCTCTTTGACCCGTTTGATTGGCTCTGCTCAGGGATCTATTCATTATTGGTCTGTTTGTTGTTTTTATGCATCTGCTGCTAAGTATGATAGTAACAACAATGCTATTTCTCATATTTTTGTATTTGATATGTGTAAAGTTTATGTTTAAACTATAACATATTAAATACAATTAAAATAAATCCTTTAAAAGGATAACAACTGCCGCGCTATTATGCAAGTCCATGCAAAAGGACGAGCATACTCGTCCTTGGCACCTAAGGGGTTAAAGAAATGCTGCTTTCACTTTATTTGACTGACGGCAGACAGAGCAGGGGTGTGAAAGTGCAAAGTCGCAACCCTTCATGTGCTGGACATACAGACTTTAATCTGGTGGTCTGCGGGGGAGGGGTGAGCTGAAGCAAAACTCTTTTTAATGTGCAATGAGTTGCCTCTGGTCGCCTTGTATTTTGCAGTTGAAAACCATTGAACAATAGTTTACAAAGACACTATTGGAAAATGGTATTTTCTTTAGGGGCTTATTGATTTGCTGATGACCCGTGTGAGTAATCTGAAAGTTACAGGTTCCAAACCACCAATTCCCATTCAAGAAATATAATTAAGGGGATTAATAAAACTGCTGCGGAGATCCAGGAAATTCCAAACGCGGAGTAAAATAGCAGCAGGGGTGGTGTGTATGCAGCAAAAAACTGTATTCTGCCTGCAGGCTAGGGTTATGAAGCAAGGAAGATGGCTCGGTGGACAATGTGCCTGCAGCATAGATGTGCTCGTAATAACGAAACAAAAGCTACAATTCCTGCCCATCAACTGTCCCATGTTACTAAAATGAATTCCTTTAAATTGCGTAAAAGTGACAGATGTTACAAAAGAATGTGGCTAACCAAAGGAATGTGAGTGTTACAAAAAAATGGGTAACCAAAATGCTCCAGTCTGTGGCAGCAGAAATATTCCTCCCAACATTAGAGAGTTAACAAAGGGGGATATTTGCGTAATAATGGTGAGGAGATACAAGTTTACAATTTAGAAACATTGGACCAAATGGATGTACAAGTGAAGCTAATGAGTAAAATAAACATGCCCATGCCAGTTAAAAATGTGTAAATCAGCACTGTCCCTTCCCCCAAAGGATCAGCCAAGAACCATGGAGGACTCAGCATTCCCTCTACATTTTTAGCTGGCTTCTTTTACCATGCCCCAAAACCCCACTGTAAAGACTGGAGGGAGGTGTCCGTACTCCTGCTCTCTATATGGTAGAGGAGAGGCACAGAGGACCCCAGCCAAGATTCTCTATTATTGGTACGTGGTCGAGCAATCTCAGGAGGTGATGCGGGCTGGTTCTTAAGTACAGTGTAGTCCCCGAACCCCCACGAAGGAATGTCCACACACTGTATTACTGAAAACACAGTCTTTATATAATTAATATTCAAGGTTATGTACACGATCACAATAACTCACTTTGTGCTCAGAAAATCTACAATGGCAAATATATACAGTTCTAAGTGGTACCACAATTATTATAAGATCTCATTAAAGTGCATCAACTGTACTCTGGTTAAATGTCACACAGATCAAATTAATAAAGGAAACCAACAATAGACATAGGAGGAAGAGCAGTTGGTTAGAACCATTGGCAGAATACTGGCCCCTACCAACTAGGCACAATTCTATGTGGAGATCCCCCCACCTGGGCAAGCTGTAAATAAAGATATATCACAAGCCCAGTCCATATGTTGTTCTAGGAGTCTTATTTCCTCCTAAAATAGTTCTACAACCCCAATGTACCTGGAATAGCAAAGTTCGTCGTTGGGTCGTTGACGGATCCTTCTTGAGCGGCTCCCTTTAAGGCAGGAGCCACGGATCGTCGAGATCCCACGAGGAAAAGGGTTGAACGATGACGATGAGATGGCAGCTTCATTCCTAGCGGTGCTCATCGATGACGGAACGTTGGCGTCCTGCAAGGAAGAGGTGTGCGGGGCCCCTAGGTGATGAAAGTTCAGGACCGCAAAGAGTTTGAAGAACTATGGCCCAGCAAGGGCTTCGAGTCGTAGGCATCTTTGTGGTCTTTAGGTGGCAGAAAAAACCCACCGGCAGATGCTCCTCGGCGTGTCGGCAGCCTCGGCTTTATCCGGCGGGACAAAGCGGTCGACGATGCATGCGAGAGTGTCCTTGTATCGAATATTACTTATGCAAAGGGAGCTTGGCGGCTCCGGTCGGTGACAGCGGTCGTCGACAGTGATGAACAACAGTGTCCGGGCGCTTCTCCTTGTGATTCCGCTGCGGACCCCGTCTCCGGTCAGCAGCCTGTCGTAGGTCTGTCTACCAGGGAGTGCTGGGAAAGATGAGCAGTGCACGATGGTCCCTCATAGCTCAGGAAGAGGGCACCTAACTAGGTCCTCTCTGGGTCAGTCTTTGGAGACACAGCAGCTTTCAGATTGTGAAGGAGAGCAGCAGCAATTCTTCTCTTCCAGCAGGGCTTCAAGGTTAGGCATCAAGTATCAACTCCAGTTTCTCTTCAGCTCCTGAACAATTTCCAGTGGTGAGAGGTCCCCAGATATACTATTCTGTCTCTCATTCACACTGCTGGGTCACACTCAGCAGCCAATCATACAGAAGGGCATTCATGCAGTCAGTCAGCCAATCAGGCACACAGTGCATTCAGGCCATCCTCCTCCCTCTCAGACACTCACAACAAGGAATGTGTATTGGGACAAGTACCCAGCCATTCAACACTACACACTGCATTCAGGCCAGTTTCGGGCAGGGCTGTCTCAGTCATTGTGTCAAACACCAGAAACCAGACAGCCAAAACAAGAAGTGCATATTGGTCACACACTCCATTCACCCGGGTCCCACCCACAGGGTGTACCCACAAATTACAGTCACTGGGAAGGCTCCAGCCAGTCTGGCCTGGACTTCACAACAACACCATATGTGGAACTTCCACCCAACAGCCAGTCAGGGGGAAGGGACAGAGTCAGGGCTCCCTAGGACTTTGGGAAAACAAGGTAACAGGCAATAGAAATCAAGAGGCCACAGGGGCCATCTTGTTTCCTATCAGAAATCAACTGATTCCAATGGCAGGGCCTGGGTATCCCGAAATGGAGGATACTCAGAGCACCTGTCAAATCCAGCATGGAGCTGCCACCAGCTCATACCCTGCTCTGTGGGCCACACAGGTGCCCAAAAACATACACTAGGGGCACAGGGTTGCACCCCCACCCATGGGTGCCATAAGTGTATCCCATGGATCTGTACACCAAACCAAAAAAGAGAGCTGCACCGCCAGGAGTCCCCATGAACACCTGCACGGAAAACACGAAAGAACACACCATAAAAACAGTAAAGGACAAGGATACGGAGGCCCTGTCCCTCTGATGCATTTCCAGCATCACACCCACACACATGCACACAGCCCTTAATAACAAAGAAAAATACTATCTATTAATGACAAGACATTTTTCAAAAGCGCACTCAGTACCACAAATAGAAAGTGTGGCTTTAACATCCCAAGTGTTCAGTAGCACTTCAGCAGTCAGCAGGGGGCCAAGTGGTGTAATCACACCTTTGTGTTTAAGTGCTTTGCTGGAGCCAGATGGACAGGCCCAAAGGGAACATTTCAATGTACAGGTAGACACATCTCAGTCTCCCCTCACAGTGATTGCATACATGCCTACTATAATGTTGGGCTAGTCTTAGTAACTTGGGCCCTGCCACCAAGCAACATCTATGTGTAAACAAGGCCCTGGAAAGTTCCACGGTTAGCGGCACAAACTGGCCGGGAAATTCTGCACCCAATGACGGAAATTGTCAAAGTAACTGGCAAAGACCTATGTTATTAACAATCCACATAACACAGGGACAGCAATGAGCAGACAAGCCTCCAACGCTCTCTCTCCTCTCCAATACGGAACATCACGTTTTAAACACAAAATACATCTTCATTGATGTCACATCACAATCTCGGTTACAAAAACCTACAGGATGGGGGGATTGGTTACGGGAATGGTCTACACATATATGACACATAGGGGTTAGTATTTTCACTGGATATAGCTATCTCATAACCCCACCTTGGACCACCCCTAAAATGATACAAGCAATGAAGACATCATCTTAGCAACATGTAATTGGCTAATGCAACAGTTACATGGCAGCATCATTTTGAGAGCTGTGATTGGTTGGCTTTGGTTTTGCCAACCTTGGGCACTTAGCAGGTCATCAGCACATGAGAAAAAATAGTGGTAAGGGGAGCGACATCAAGGAGCTGCTTCTTCTAAATGAATAAGGCACCGTCCCTCATTCCTTAGGCATTTTGCCAGGGATTCTAGCTTAATACATGGCCTTGTCTGGCATCTCTTGTTCTGGGAATCCGTGGGGAGTTGAGGCAGGTGTTTATCTGTCTGGAGCTTAATCAATGGACACTGTTCTCTAATTTTAAGTCGCATGTGAGGAGACCATGGTTTGAGTTATTCTGCTCTGCTTTTATTAGGATTTTAGCTCATATTAATACGGGTGCTATCACTCTCCTTGGCCACTGGAGACTTGGTCGAGCTACTCCTCATGCAGTATTGAGCTTCTAATTAATGGGCACCTGACATTGGAAGTCACTGGGGGGACTACACTTCCCAGCAGCCGTGGGAAGGTTCTGTAGTCCCAGGCTTCGTGCGCAGCAACAGCTGATTTTAATTGAAGGGACTCTTTCCTACACTGGCCACCGTGCTCAGGTACGGATTATTGAGCCTTTTCGGCATGGGTGGTCATGGCGGCATTCGTGAGGGAGACTGGAAGGAGCAGGGATGGCAGAGGAATGCTGATATTTGATCCGCGCGGGTCGCAGTGGTGAATAGAGGCGGCCCAGAGTGTTATTCACCCCAGAGTGTTATTCACCTCACTTCTCCAGGCCCGGGTAGTCCTGCGAGGCTCCACTGCAAATCGTTTCCCTGCTGTGTATGTATGCAACTGTATGTGCGTGCTTCGCACGTGTGTATGCAACCTTATTGAGGGCTTCTGCCCGTATGTTCTGTTTACCCTTCGGCTGAAGGACTGTTCTTGGACATTTCTTTACAAGCATTGTTTTCTGTTTTTCAAAGGAAGATACGAGTCTGCAGAAAAGCGCGGAATGCCCATCTGAGTGGGAAAGTGTGTAGTAGTATCAAAGCACAGTCATTACATGAGGTGGGAGGGGATAGGAACTATTAGGTTGCAATATGGGCCCCTTCAATGTAATGTACGTTAAGTTTCCTTTTGCTTGCCCAACAGCCCATGTGTTTTGTTATTTCGTAGAGGGGAAACCCCTTATACATGCCATGCTGCTTGCTGCAGTGTCCATATGTGCTTCCATGTTGCATTCAGTCCCTTGTTATGTGTCTCAATCACAATAGGAGGGTTGTAGGTCTGGGCAGGAGACTGTAGGTTACAGGTCTAGGTTCAGGTGACAGGCAGGTCTGGTGGTGAGAGTAGGTCAGGATTGTTGGTATCTGTGTGTCTTGATTTTTCCTAACTTCCCCCCAAACCTATCCAATTATGCTTCCCTCTACCCTCTTTCTGGTGTTCCTTACTTCCCCTTCCCAATTCACAACCTCTCCCTAATTCCTCTCCCCCATTGGCTGCAACGTGGCTACCTGTTATTCCAGACATCAGGCGCCCGTGCCAACCGCGGTGCGAGGGTCGCTCTATTTGGCTTCTGTGGTTCGGGTGAGAGTGTCAATATTCTCTCCTCCTTTGTTTGGTCTTGACAGAATAATCCACCCGTTTGCGGGGTATATTAACCACCCAGGCCAAATGGAGTCGAACCCTCCCCTTTTAGCAGAGGTGCTAAATGCTTTACAAGATATACAAATCGAGTTAGCTCATACTAGGCTGGAATCAACTGCGTTAAAGGCCCAGGTGCAGGGGTTAGGGGCCGCAGGGTACCCCTTTAGAAACAGCCACTGCCGGATTCTCAGGAGTGGTAGCGGCGGGCAGAGCTTCTACAGTTATTGCGCAACCGCCAAGCAGTGTGCCACTGGCGACACCTGAAAGATTTGCAGGAGACCCCCGGAAATATATCATGTTTTTTCTCAATGTAGTTTACACTTTTAGTGGAAACCTGCTGCCTTTGAACCAATTCACGCTAGAACAGCGTTTGTGATTTCCTATTTGACTGGAGACGCCATCGCTTGGGCCATGCCACTGGTCCAGCAGGATGACCCTTTACTATATAATTGGGAGGGGTTTTTGACAGAGTTTGGGCGGTTGTTTGACAGACGGGAGGTTTCATTGGTGCAGGATAAGGAATTATTGGCACTAAGTGTTAGGCAGAATCCTTTGCAGTTCCCTTGGGGAGCACCACAGAAGATTAAGACTACAGGTATATGCAATAAATCCCCTTTGGTATCAGTCTGTACCACACAGATTTAGTTGGTAGCTGTGGCTGAGCAGTCAGACTTATCTCAAGAGGGAGATGAGCAGTATTCAGGGTTTACACAATAGGCCTACAGTACTATGGAACAAGGAAACACTGACCAAAGCTTGGTATCAAACAGAATATATATATTTATTTTATACACTCTTAAGTTGAACACACAAATCACTATTATCAAAGCAAGTTAAAACAGTCAAGAAAAGTATAAACAACTCCCTATTTAAATTGTAGACAAGTTTGAGCAAGAGTGAAAACTGAGCAAAACGGCACTGTGTAAACCATGCAGAAATGGCACTCTAGCAATTTCTCAAAAGGGAGGGAAAGGACAAGTTATATAGGTTTAGACTGTAACACACCAGCAACACTTCCCAAGTAGATTGTGAACAAGTTAGGCAAGGCAGTACTTCAACCTAAGCAATACTTAAGCGAAAACCGAGAAAAATGGCACTTCACAATATTAAAAAGAGGGAAGGCAAAGGTGGTTATAAGAGTTAGGTGCACCAGCATATTTCTAGGTGAGAAGCAATCTAGAGAAGGCAGTTGTAACAGATTTAGCCAGAGTTAATAGGCCTGTGCCAGAGTCAGTGGTACCGGGCAAAGTGCCAGGATCAAAAATGTTCTAGTAGCTGCAGTCAAGTCTTTGTTTAACGATTTGAAAAGGCGGTTGCAGAAGGTAAAAGATAATGTTAGATGATAGGGGCGGCCAACCCAGTAGGTAAGAAAAGGATTTAAAACACCTTTAGCAGTACCCAACGAAACGGGAGGCCAGGCGGAACAATGTACCTTGAAAGTGGAAGAGGCTCCTGCGGTGGCGGTAGTTCCTGGCAGTTCCTGTAGTTCGCGAGATCTAGCAGAGAAAGAGAGGCTCTCGTTGTGGAGGAAGGTTCGAGTTACTGCACTGCCCAGGGATGAAGCCAGCTGCGGTGCTGCCAAACCAAATAAAAGGTACACTCCTTTAAATCGCGGTCGTGGTGGACGGGTGCCTGGCTATCTGGTCTTGGAGTGCAGGGCACTGGCGATTTGACCAAGGCAGGTCCTGGAAGGCAATTGGTGAACTGGTTGGCCCCACCAGCTCAAGGAAAGAAGTCTCTTGCAGGCAAAGATCTTCTCAAGTCGTTGGAGAAAAGTGGTGAGGATCTGCAGCAGGGCTTCACCGGTGGTTCAGTCATTGCAGATGTCTTCAGCTTCTCTCCTCTTCGAGTTTCTAGTTCCAGTGGCGACCTCTTGTCCTCCAGTCCTCAGGACCCTGCTTTTATGCAGCAAGACCCCCATTCATACAGCCTATCTGTCACTCACACCGTGGGGTGGCTCTCCTGGCGGGAGAACCCCCCAGCCTATCAGGGCAGAGTACGACTTGGGTTGCGTAGGCAACCCTGTCCAGGGTGCCTATTCCCCCTCCCACACATCCTGTCTACCCCGGACTCAGTGGCGCCGAGAGGAGGGCTTCTGTGCAGAAGCACGCCAAAAGGACGAACAAAGGATCCCCGACCTGGGTTAGGATTTCAGGGAAAGAAATATTATTAAAGTTCTGGCAAAAAAAACACCAGATTAAAGTTAATATGAAAATCACCCGGCGGTATGTTAGTGGCTGTCAGTAAAAGTGGTAGCCTCGAACAATGGGAAAATCTCATGGGGAAATATTCGCGGTTGATATTTATGGTAGTAACCACTGCCGCCAGCCAGAAACTTTGGAGAGAGGGACTATACGGTACCCTCTCGAAAATGAACACCAGGGAAAAACTATTAACTCTTCCCAGTACCTACATAGTAAAACGGGTTGTACTGGTTTAGTTCATAATTATTGACTAGTACAGTCAATGGTAACTTTACATGCCCTGGGAGACAGTAGTCAGTCCCAGGGTATGGAGTCTATGATTGGGGATCGCTACACACCCCTGTGGTACTGCACGGAGGGTGCTGTGTACCACACATGTTAAAAAGATGATTCCTATAAGGGTGAGAAAAACCCATAGGCCATAAGCACACAAGATAGCCTAAAACACACACTAGCAATCTGTCTAAGAGTGGGAAAAAAAGGGTCTCACTCTTAGCAGAAGAAAAAAATAAACCCTTCAAATCCAGCAAAGCTGCTGGGGGACTCTATAGGTAAAGGAAATTAGACTTAGAAGAGAATTCTCCCTAACACTAAGGCAGGGGACACGGGATTTGGTGTCGTCCGTGACACAGTTCAATCAGTTGGTAATAGAGACAGATTGACCGGAGACCAAACAGACGGTGCTGTTATACCAAGGTTTAAGGCAGTAATTGAAAGATGCAATTGAGCAGGTGGAGCCCCAACCAACTACATGGACTACCATGATTGATTTGGCTTTATGATTAGATCACTGTATAAATGAACGCAAGGGGGATAGGAAGAGACCAGAGATGTTACCCTTTGTGAGGTTGAATAAGGGTTAGGGAGGAAGGAATGGAGAAGGAGAATATATGCAAATTGGGAGTTTAAGAGGGCCATTCTCTGCCGCAGAAAAGGAACAGCGCAAGGCTAATAATATGTATCTGTATTATGGGCACTCGAGACTCGAGACATTATATTCATACCTGCCCCAATACTCCGAAGAAAGAGTTAGGAGGGGATCAGAGCAAGGGAGAGACGGGAAAAGGATTGGGCCGGCCTTAGGGGGAACTCAGGTGACAGGCCTGTATGAATCAAGGTTCCCCTGTTGGGTAGAGAATACAGTAGAAAGCAAGTCCTCTCATTTATATATTTTGGTGACATTGGTTTTTGCACTAACTAAGCAGGTGGTGTCAGCAATGGTTAATTCTGGGGCCACAGGAACTTTTATTGACATCAGTTTGGCAGAACAATTGGGATTGCCATTGCATGCCAAACAGCGGGTGGAGGGAGTGCAGTCGGTGGAAGGATCTACATTGACTTCAGGTCCAATCCGACAACAAACACAACCATTACGAATGGTGTGTGGGTCAAGTCATTTTGAAGAGATTACGTTTGACTTAATAGTGGCTACTCAGTTCTGTCTCATTTTATGAATGCCATGGTTAGTTCAGCATAACCCACGGATTGATTGGGCCCCTCAGGAAGTGTTTTTCGAGGCTTCGGAGTGCGAAAGGGATATGGAGGGAGAGATGGGACCTGCTATGTTTTTGGCAGACAGGACACAGGTACCATTGGTTGTGGGAGCAGTGGGGACTGGAATTCCGTCCCATTATACTGAGTTTGCTGGAGTATTAGACAAGGGTGGGGCCGAGAGGTTGCCATCCCATCGATCTTATGACTGTGTGATTCAGTTGGAGTCGGATTTACACTCTCACTGAAGCTGAGAACCAACATTTGAGGGAGTACTTAGATGAGATGTTGGCAAAGGGTTTCATCAGGCATTCAACCTCGCTGGTGTCCTCACCCCTATTTTACGTGCCTAAGAAGGAAGGAACACTCAGGACATGTATTGACTATTGGGCATTGAATAAGGTGACAATTAAGAACAAGTACCCGTTGCCTTTGATTACTGTATTAATAGATCAAGTCAAAGCGGCAGTGGTGTACACAAAACTGGATTTGAGGAGAGCGTAGCATTTAATAAGGGTGAAAGAAGGTGATGAGGGTTGTTTGAATACTTAGTTATGCCCTTTGGCTTGTCTAATGCTCCAGTCGCTTTCCAATATTTCATGCAGAAGGTGTTGAGGGAATTAATTGATGTATTTGTCATTGTGTATATCGATGATATTCTGATTTATTCATCCTCTAAGGAACATCATATAGCACATGTAAGAACGGTGTTACAGTGGCTGCAAGAATATCAGCTTTATGAAAAATCTA
Organism: Ambystoma mexicanum; assembly: GCF_040938575.1. Taxonomy (NCBI): domain Eukaryota; kingdom Metazoa; phylum Chordata; class Amphibia; order Caudata; family Ambystomatidae; genus Ambystoma; species Ambystoma mexicanum. The sequence goes on along the minus strand of NC_090933.1, from coordinate 1,338,616,737 downwards.
AGAAATGTGCGTTCCATACAACGCAGGTGGAGTTTTTTGGGGTTCATTTTGACCCCCACAGGCGTTGTAATGGATAAGAAAAAGTTGCAGGCGGTTACTGATTGGCCTACTCCTCAATGCATAAACGATATTCAGTCCTTTTTTGCGGTTTGCAATTTCTACAGGTGGTTAATTTCCAATTTCTCTCAGATTGTGACCTCAATAACTAAGTTGCTGAGGAAGTCTGCAAGATTTAATTGGAATGAGGAAACAGAGTGGGCCTTTCAGGAGCTGACGGAGAGTTTACCACGGCACCAGTCTTGAGACATTCAGAACCTGGAAGTCTTTTCAGGTTGAGCCGTATGCATCTATTGTGTTATTGTGGGCAGTGTTGTCTCAGAAAGATGAGGAGGGTACTTGGCATCTGGTGACTTTCTACTCCCGTAAACATACAAGTTGTGAGTAGAATTATTTTATTACAGATAAAGAGTTGCTGGCCATTCGTGCTGCATTTGTGGAATGTAGGCATTATTTGTTGGGGGCCAGGCATCTGGTGGTGGTGGTGACAGACCATAAAAACTTGCAATACTTTGAGACAGCCAAGAATCTTAGTCCAGGACACTGCAATGGTCACAATACTTTAATGAGTTTGATTTTCTGGCGACCTTTCGGCCCGGAAAGAGAAATGTGAAGGCTGACACTTTGACCAGGCTGCAAATTTTGGAGAACGTGGTGACAGAAGTTAAGGCGATCAATCCCTCAGAGAAAGTTGTTGGGGCGATTACTGAGAAACTGCTAGGACAGGTGAGAAAAGATATGAGTCAACAAGAAGTGCAGAAGTGGGGAGTGGGAGACCTGTTAAAAACCATCCGAGATGGACTTCCTTATTATGCAGGAAAGTTGTTTTTACCTACCCATGACCTGCAAAAGAAAGCTTCATATTGGTGTCATAAATCCCCATTAGCAGGCCACTCAGGGAGGAAAAAGACACAAAGCATGTTAGAAAAGTAGTTTTGGTGGCCGGATTTGAGGAAAGATACGATTGGGTACATTCAAAAGTGTGAGACATGTGTCCGCATCAAAGCGGATCATTCTAGAAAGATGGGGTTGCTCCAGCCTTTACCAACACCCGAAAGGGCTTCGACGCACATTTCCATGGATTTCATTACTGATCTTCCTCCTGATAATCAGCATGACACTATTTGGGTAGTGGTGGATTACCTGTCTAAGCAAGCTCACTTTGTGCCGTGTATCAGTATTCCAGGGGTGGGCAACAGAGTTATTTCTGCAGCATATTGTCATATTACATGGACTTCCTCTGAGTATTGTTTCTGATAGTGGCCCCCAATTTACTTGCAGATTTTGGCGTGCCTTCTGCCGGATGTTGGGTCTCGACTGTGCCCTGTCTACGAGTTATCATCCCCAAACTGATGGACAGACTGAAAGGGTCAACTAGATACTTGAGCAATACTTACAATGTTATTTGGGGGATGGGATGGAGTCATGGGTGCGAGCTTTGTGGTTGGCCGAATTCACGTACAACAATACTGAACACTCATCGCTGGGTATGTCCCCTAATGAATGTTTGTATGGACATGAACAAAATATGTTACCCGAGACTTTGCCCGAGGTGGAACAAATTCCTGTTCTACAAGAGAGGAAGCAGTTGCTTCTGAACACTAGGCAGAAGGCACGATACAATTTGGAACAGGCCAAAGCTGCCCATAAAATAAAGGCCGACAAGAAACGACAAGAGGCTTGCAAATACAAGGGGGGGGGGACAAGGTATGGTTGTTAACTCATAACCTGTCGCTGGTGGGACCTCATAAATGTGCACCTTGATTTATTGGACCCTATCAGAGTATGCAGTGTGTCTCAGCTGTGGCTGTTACATTACAGTTACCAAAACATTTAAAGATAAATCCAGTGTTTGCTTAAACCTGCAGTTCCGGGGATGATTACGCGGATACCTCCAGCGATTATGAAGGAGGGCTAAGTGGAATATAAGGTGAAACGAATCATGGACTCAAAGGGAAGGCAACGTGAGTTGTAGTATTTAATCCAATGGCCGGGTTATGGTCCAGAAGACTGTTCATGGTAGCCAGCAAGTGCTGTACATGCGCCAAGAATGGTGCAACAGTTTCACCTGCATCACCCTGAGAAGCCAGGTCCTGGGAAGATCCGTGGGAGAGGAGGTACTGTCAGGCTGGGCAGAAAAAGGAGTGTGGGCATTCAAAAACGCTAGGCCGCTGGGTGAACTACACTTCCCAGCAGCCATGAGAAGGTTCTGTAGTCCCAGGCTTCGCACGCAGCAACAGCTGATTTCAATTGAAGGGACTATTTCCCACACTGGCCGCCCGTGCTCAGGTATGGATTATTGGGCCTTTTCGTCACTGGCAGTCACAGCAGCATTTGTGAGGAAGACTGGACGGAGCAGGGATGCCAGAGGACTGCTGGTATTTGTTCCGCCTGGGTTGCAGCGCTGAGGCGGCCCAGAGTGTTATTCACACTGGAGTGTTATTCGCCTTAGGCCTGGTAGTCCCGCGAGGCTCCCGGGAATCCAGTTAAGTCACTGCAAATCGTTTCCCTGCTGTGTATGTATGCAAACTGTATGTGTGCGCTTCGCATGTGTGTATGCAACCTTATTCAGGGCTTCTGCCCTTACGCTCTGTTTACCCTTCGGCTGAAGGGCTGTTCTTGGACATTACTTTACAAGCATTATTTTATGTTTTTCAAAGGAAGATACAAGTCCGCGGAAAAGCGCTGCATGCCAATCTGAGTGGGAAAGTGTGTGCTAGTGTCAAAGCACAGTCATTTCATGAGGTGGGAGGGGATAGGAACTATTAGGTTGAATTATGTGGCCCCCTTCAATGTAATGTATGTTATGTTTACTTTTGCTTCCTCAAACGTCCCCCAAACCTATTCAAATATGGTTCCCTCTACCCTCTTTCCAGTTTTCCTTACTTCACCTTCCCTATCCACAACCTCTCCCTAATCCCTCTTCCTCCTTTGGCTACCACATGGCGACCTGACATTCCAGACATCAGGCACGCATGCCAACCACGGTGGGAGGGTCGATCTATGCGGCTTCTGTGCTTCGGGGTAAATTGTCGATATTCTCTCCTCCTTTGTTGGGTCTTGACACTCCTGCACGGATGTGTTCTCAGCTAATTCCAGCCAGTCGAATCTTCTGGCAGCTCTGAGGCTTCTCATTCACTCCAACATGGCTCTGCTGTCCATTTTATTCAACATGGCCCTTGTTACCGTTGCATTTATACATTTAGCAAGCTATGCACGTATATCATTTGCCTGACTTTTCATTGTATACATTGATTATGTTATGTTACTAATTTCGATTTGTGCAGGTAATATTCTTCATGTCTTCATGGTGAGTGTATATCTGCTTCATGTCTAGTGCATCTTCGTGTGTCAATTTGGCAGTGATGTCACTTGCTCTTTTCATCTTCAGTTACAGCATGTTCATTTCTTCAAGAGTTTGCAGATTTATCTCTTCTTCTATTGTTCCAGGATAAGGTTGGTAGGGTTGTCTTAGTGAATAGCGTCTCTCGTGCTTATGGTATGGAGGCGGGAGGGGGAAGACACCATAAATTACATACTCAACTCGTTTCTATGGTATGAAGGCGGGCGAGGGGCCAACATCATGAATAACTAATTCATCTGCCTCTGGACTGCTCCCCTCTAGTAGAGTCCTCAACCACATCTCCTGCAGGGCCCACCCCCCAGTATGGTACCTTGGGGTCCATATCTTTGTCACCCCCCCTTAGGTCACCTGAATTCTTTCTATGCCCATCCACACTCCAGGTCATATATTAGCACTCCCCATCTGGTTTTCAGAATACCCAATGTCCAGCGTAATTATGAGGGTCTCAGGGATAGCAAAATGTTGATCCTTGAGGTACAATAGGACTTTGTCTTATATCCACATGAGGTAGATCATTATCAATTTGTGTGCATTCATGGATTTTAGTGTCCAAGTTTATCACAATTTTTATCCCTACTGCCTTTTTAGCCGTCTTCTTACATTGGCTTACAGCTATTGTCAGGATGCAGAACCCCAATAGCACTAACACTAGTATGGCTGTTAGTATTTTGAATGCATTAGACAGCCAGGATGGGATCCAGGAGAATAGATAAGAGACCAAGTCGTCATCCGGGGCTCCTTCCACTTCCAATACCATTTAATGTGGAGATCTGTTAACAAGGTTATGGCCTCTGTGAGGGTTCCATTTTCCTCATCCTGTGAAGGTACGTATGTACAGCAGGATGGCCCTATTTTTGCGCACAACCCTCCATGGCTGTTATTAAATTGAGGGCATACCTATTTTGAAGAGTCATGAGTCTTATTACTCTCAGCTCTTCTTTTATGGCATTGAAACCTTTCACTGTTGTATTCATTGTTTGTAACAGCTGCCAGCGGGTTATTTTCAGCCACTTGGCATCTGCATTGGCTTGCAACCTGGGAGTAAAGAGGGATGCGAAGAACATTTCTGTTCTACCAAACAACTTATGCTTGTCTGGTTTGTCGTATTCCTTTTCCAGGTAACCCTGTGATGTGTACATCACTTTGGGGCACTACTAGGGTGGGTAGGCTTATCAGCATAATTGAACATAGCCCTCCCCAATTTGGGGGCAGCTTCATGTATGCTCTGGATCCACAGGCCCAATAGTTGTCCATTAATACGGCAGTGCCTAGTTTGATGCCAGGCACATCAAAGATGCGTTTGCACCCTTTGTTTTCTAAAGGTACTGATATGATTGCACCCCATCGTTCCTTCGACCCATATTAACAACTGGTAGTCTCTGCGAGCACCATGGTTCCCCAGATGACTCTTTCCCTATGTTTCGGGCATTGTAACAATTTCTGATCTACTGTTGTGGCATCTCCTTTATTTGGGCCATCTAACACATATTGTATCATATTATTTTTCATCTTCGGGTCATACATCATAGTCTTTGTTTTTATATAGCTATCCTCGTGGGGGAACATGCTATTTGACATCCATCATAAAGTGGCCCATTTTCCCCCCTAGTGGTGCAGAGTGCCAAGTGAGTTAGGCAATGGTCATCATGCACAGATATTTCCGTGGCCACGAATGTCCTGGAAGCGCTCATGGTGTAGGGCATGAGGAAGCACACATAGCAGCTCTCCTCGGATGTCCCTCACCCCACTCTACTCATGTGCTGGTAACACATATTATTGGCCATCTGGGCAGAGTCATTATGTATGCATTTATATATTGGAAATCATCCTTAGAATGTCTCTTTAATCTTTCCATCTGCTTGATGGCAACAGAAAATCCATGAGTTGTTAACTCATCCGCCATAGTGATAGGGGTTACATCACCATACACTGGCTTGAGTACATTGTAGAGGACCAATTCTCGCAATGCTCAAAGCATAAAGAAACAGAGGCAACAGAATGTGAAAAATTTAGCTACAAGCATGACTGCTAATGTGTTCACGTATTGCAAGGGGCCACGTGCATTGGGAGATCTGTGTGCTAAAAGCATGTACCTTACAAAATTGAAAAGGCCCATCATTTATTTTCACTGGATCTTTTCATGCTATTTCCAAGATGCTGGTGTCTACAGGAAAAACTCCTAAATTATAGCTTCAAGAATTCTTTCAAACACAAACTTACTTTTTGGGACTGCAAAGAGGGTGGCATGTGGTACGTTGCTCATTTTGAAAGCACAATAACTATCTATTATAAGAGAAAATTGTGAATAGTATCCCTTTTAATGGCAAGATTAAAGTGTGGCACTTTGAAACACTATCTTGTTATGTACATGCCTATAAATATCCAATAAATAAAATAAATAAACATTGAATGTCTGTATAATTTTCCTTGCAAAGGATTTAACTTTTTTAATTATGCAGGTAAAATCCTCACGGGGAAAAGTTCACTTGAATATGTTAATTTACTGAGTTTAGGGGAAGACAGTTTACTGTCTGTTTTAGTCTGCTGATTGATGCCTGCTCCTTGTGGCTGATCATATCTTCATCCGAGTCACCTCTTCTTCACCTTCACCATCAGGGACTGGCGGCAGGGGGGTCTCTGCTTTGTAGGGTTTGACATCACCGAGGTGGAGCCAGGATCACATCCATTGAAATCGAACTGCAGTGGGTGAGAACTCCTCAACGATGAGAGGTCCTTCAAAACTGAGATTTTGCCAGCAACGCACAACATTTATAATTAACACTTTGTCGCCGGGGTATAGGATAGGGGGCTTAAGTAGAGTTTGTGGATTTAGCTGTTCACTGTCTTCCTCATTCTTCTTTGACCCCCCATGCCGATCTTCAACCTGTTGAGACATAAAGCAACACTCGATGTCATCGCATCCAAATACTCATGCATTTCAGAACCAAGCACATCAGCAGCACTGTGGGCATCAGTTTGCATTCTAGTGGGATACATGCATACAGCGTCCCTTCACCAGCTCGTGATGGATGATGGTCTGAGCTGGGCTGATTGTATAATGCAAAAAAGGCTAAGGGTAGGCAACGGAGCCATCCTTTTTTCAGAGTAATTTTTAGCTTAGCAATTCGTTCTTTGAGAAGACCATTGAGGCACGCGCAAATTCCCATTCCCTGTGGGTTATAAGCGGGAGAGAATGCATGCTTAAAACCCAATAGGAGTGTGATGTGTTCAGAGACTTCATTTAGAAAATGTGGTCCATTGTCAGACCGAAGGACTTCCCACACTCCCCACCTCGGGAAGGTCTTGTGTACAAGGAACTTCACAGCACAAGTGGCATTAGGATGTGTGCATGTACCAGCTTCGATCCATCGAGAGAAATAACACACAACTTCAAGCATATATCTGTAGCCATAACTAACTTGGAGCATATCTACATAATCAATATGCATATGCTGGAAAGGTCCAGTAGGATGAGGTATTGCTCCTCTAACTGTTCACAATGTGTGCCCTGCTGTAAACGTCTGTAAAACTATACAATTTATTAAAAAAGCAGCAATGTGATCAGTGAGGTTGGGCACAAACCAGTCTTCCAATATCAGGGCTGCAAGACTCTTTCGTATTGTGTGTGCTCGGACGTGCCGTTGCTCTAATGCTACTTTAAGTAAGTCAAGAGGCATAATCGATTTGCCAGTGCTGTCCTGCCACACATTGCATCTGTGGAGGACAACGAGCAACCCCTATGCTTCCACAAATTCTGTTCTTCTGGTTATGCGCGTCTCGGTAATTCAGTGATCTGCACTATGGGAAAGGCATTAAATCCTTCTTTCATTACCATTCAGCGCACACTTGTGTATTTATTAGGTGCTGTGTCAAATTTAGTGTCAACTGCTTTTTTGGCTTTGGCCTCTATGCCGGCAGAATCGTTGACGTGAGAAATAAAATAATGAAATAGTGTGGACTACGCATTACAGCTTACATGGTGATGGCCAACTGGAGCTGTAATAAATCTCTGAGCTTATTGTGAAAAACACAAGGGTGTTCCACTACCTACGCACTGGGGATCTTCTAGACAGGTGGTCAGGGGAGGGCCATTGCTTTTGGATCTCAACCCTGGGGGTGGACAAGTAAGGGAGGATTACCTGGGTAGAAGCTCCTTAGGGATTAGGAAGGGACCCCGAGGGCGAGACAGGGTTTCCCCCTTTTGCCGACATTGATCTACCCAACACCCCCTCAGCCTTCATGGGCTATTGTCAGTCCCAGTCTATTATCCCCTATGAATTTCCTTTGGGTACTGAGAAGAAGAAGAGGCAACTAGGAGCAATGCAGATTTCCTGTTGCAAGTAACACGCTGGTGTGACGAAGAAGAGAAGTCAGGCATGTCACACTAATAGTACCTTAACAAGGTTACGCAATTGGAGATACTTTGTTTCACCTGCAACCCATTGTGAATGAACAAGAGTAGAAAAACTGGAAGTCAGATGTGTCAGAAGGAAGGTACGCCGTGTCGAGAGGGAAAAGGCTGAAATGCTGAGATGCTGCAGAGAGTCCCGGAAGACCTGCTGAGTGGAACAAACACGACCGGGAGCTTTGTTTGAGGGAAATCAGAGAGCAGGCATTGCAGAGAAACGGAGGCGGAGCCAGAGATCGGCGTTCCAAAAAGTAAGCAGTTGGTGAACCAGCAAGTTGCTTTGCCCGAGCAGAAGGGAAGCCACCGAGGGGAGCTCAGTAACCTGGTAAGGCTCTGGAACGGCTTTTTGGACACTGGGTGCTCCGAAGGACTGTTAAGCCCGTATGCAGTGAAACATAGCATTACTGAGAACCAAACTTTGTGAAGAGGGCAGGTGAGCCCGTATAAAGTGAAACTTAACCTTATTGAATATTGAACTATGTGAGTAGGGCAGTTGAACTTGTATAAAGTGAAACCTACTATTAGTGAATAACGAACTTTGTGAAAGAGCTACTGTTGAATATCGAATCATGGAGAAGGGATTTGTAAGAGGATTCAATTCAACACTACAGCTAAGTCAATGCCTAGTCTGGGATACCGAATGGAAACCCTTATTGATATATCTTTATGTCCAGTTCATGCGTTCTGGATGACTACCCCTATATAACACCCCTCTCTTAGAATCCCCCTGACCCCACTGAGCCAAGAAGTAGGTTTGTTTTGCAAATTTAAAAGATTTATTTGAAAAAAATTAAACAATGTATAGATATATCACACTTTGATAATAAATTAATAATTGGATATCACACTTAATCTGATATGATAAAGATTAACAACGGAGAATCTGGCACTAGCACACTTGTGAATAAGAACAGAAGAAGAAGGTGGTAGAGAATGCTTTATATAAGTTCAGATGGATGTAATGTTGAATGAAAATGCAATACAGAAAATACTCAATATGATTTCAACAGAACAATGTAATCACTTTTCTCTGGCAATCTCCTCCCCCCTTTATGCAATGCAAGGAAATGGAAGGAAAGCACACAGTTCTCAGAAATGCAATCAACTGTAATTCAGTTCACCCCAGCAAGCTTAGACTACAGAAATTGGAAACACAGGCCCAAAATGCTTTTATATGTGCTGGCAATGAAGTGAAGTGAAGTGAAAAATATGCTAAAATGCTTTTAATTCCCTCTAGAGGTTCAGGGTGAGTGGTATCAAGTTAATATTAGCCCAGGCTCACTTTAGCAAGGATCTAGGAGTAACTAGCAGGTTAAACGAATTTTTGGCAACTGAAAGCAAGAAAACTGCTGTTTTCACACGTTGAGAAATTTGAAAATCGCGGCAAATTCGCGAGTGCGTTTTTCACGATTGCGGCAAAAGTATCGGGGGTAGGAATGCGGTTCTAGGTTCGTAGGAAAGCCACGATTCTAAGCTTTCTGAGGAAAGTTACGGCAAGTCTCTAGCATTAAATAGATTAAATAAAGGTCGTTTTTCAGATTTGAAATTTTAAAGTTCAAAAAGACAAGTGACAGCTAGCAACTAGAAAATGACAGGTGACAGCTTTACAAATGACAGGTGACAGTTTTACTCAAGTTAAAATAGCTTGCATTAGATTATTTTAACTAAGAGATTGGTTCTGCACAGTCTTGCTAGGTACTCACACTATATTCTTGAATTAAATGGGCCTCGCCACGGATCTGGTCAGGTTTTAGACTGGACTCTGGTCTGGTCTCTGCACTTCACAATGATCTGGGTCAGCTCTCTCTCTCTCTGGATTCTGGAGATTGATGGATTTGAAGTCTGGATCTTTCTGCACAGCTTTCTCTAGAGATTGATGGAGGTAAAGTATGGATTTTCCCGGCAGAGCGTCCCGCAGCAAATGGAATTGAATGTCCCTATCTGTCCTGTCTGTCTGCTTTTATGTGTTTTGAAAATGGGTGTGTGTGCAGCATCACTAGACCCTACCCCTCTCCACTTGTCATTGGCCCAATTCTCCCCTCTCCCATGATTGGGGAAGGAACTGTGAGTCAGAGTGATGCTGTAGGTTTTATGGGTCAGAGGATCCTCCCCTGTCAAATTGCACACAATCTATATTTGATTAAAAAAAACATATTTGCACAGGTACACATTTGTTTAAAATTACATGCACCGTTCACATATCACAGGAGGTATACCCTGTCCAAATCTGCTCTTCCTAGGGGCTTGCATTCAGAAATGGCACATATTTCACCTTTTAACTGGTTTCGCAATATCGGACATTACCCCAAATTTACACACATGTGCGCAAGGAGTATGGACATTAGTTGATGAAGTGTCAGATTTTTCACATGCACACATTTTGAGTAATATCCTCTTTTCCGCTAAAACCCCCCTGAACATACCACCGGGTCCTAACACGTCTTAAATGTGGGCAGAAAAATCACAAGAATTATGGTATCATTTAAATAATTTTCACAAGTCCGCTCTATGAATGATCCATCTTTTTCTAAAACCATATTCTGACTACAGGGGTGTGTCTTTTCAGGTCACATGGTACAGAAACCAGTCTTTCCAGTTTCTGCCAAGCTCAGAGACCCTGCCCCTCCCAGCTTCTGCCAAGAGGAAGCTGTTTTACGACATCTGCAATAAACCATCTGCCTGGGTGAAGGGGGTTGCATTGTTCAGAGCTCCTGTATTCTGTGGGGGCTCCCCTTAATTCAATTATCAGAGAGATGGCATATCCTTAGTGTGGCCAGCAGGAAACAGCCAGGCCTGGGAAGTTACTTGTGAATCAAGTTTCACTCCTGATGGGGGTAGTTGCCAGGCAAAATTGGAATCTCTTTAAGCCAGTTTTTAGCCACATGACATTTCTGTTCCCCAGTTTTCTGCATTCAAATAACTAACAATTTTTTACATATGCAGCTAGAATGCTGATTCTAAGTTTAAAACTATGACATTTAAACAATTGCAGCCTATGTGACATTCAAAAGTAGGTCACTCATTTCTTTTAAACATTTAGATTTTTAGTGTCTTTCAGTCCAAATTTACTTAAACTGATGAAATCCACAGCTCAGCCAGTCTTGTTATAAACCTTCAAGTCACTTCAGAATATAACTTTACATTGTATCCACCTCTCAGTAAGTCTTTCTTTGGCATGTTTTGGGTTCATTTATTCAGTTTTCTACAAAAAAGTAAAATCTGGTGTTGTTTTAAAATGCCGGCTTTCTGATAGTGGTGAGTACTGGTACTGCACCCCTTTTTGGGATTTAAGAAAATGAATTCCCAACAGTTATGGGTTTGCTTTTGGCAATCAGCATTGCCATTCCCAATGGTTTCAGACTACTGTGTGGGTAGTCCAATGGTGGTTTTAGGCAGTGCCCTTCTGTGCCCATAACATCGGCAAAAATGAGTGGCAGCCTATTCTTCATGCATTTCCCTGTGCATTTTCTGGGAAGCTCTGGCCATCATGATGTTTTCCATGTCAGTACTGCACAGTTTTGAGGTAGGGCTTGGATGCATGGATAAAAACATCCCACAGGATAGTGAGCCCGTACTAAGTGAAACCTACCAATTATTGAATAACAAACTTATGAAAGGGGCTGATGAGCCAGTATGAAGTGAAATACATTAATTCTGAATAACAAACATTGTGAAGGGGCTGTTGAGTCTGTCTCAAGTGAAATTAAGCTAACGACAAGCTGCACGTATATGGAGTGTTGAATCAAGCTATTGAACAATGACATTGGGGGAAACCTATGATTGCGAGACCTATGATGGGTGGAACGTGTGGTCTGAAACTGCGCCTAGACCAAAAGCCGCTAAAAATTGGAAAGCTGCAAAGAGGAGTGAATTCTTGGAGAAAATAACAGAAGGAAAGGTCAAGTGGACCAGATATTTTGTTTTTGTTGTGAAACAGAAGAAAAGAAGAAGCTGAAAGAGGAAAGTTGATCATGGGGAAGGGAACTCCAGGATCACAGTGTTGTAGGAACTTCATTGCCTTCACCTTGGGGAAGAGATACCCAAGATTATATGGATGTGTGAATTGTGTTATCTTTTTGGAACTTGGGGAAGGGAGATGTAGAAGAAGCTCCAGTGAACACTTGTTTAATTTTGATATTTCTTACACATTGTTAGCCTATAGAAATGAGAAGAGCATAGGTGTTGACACACACAGGTTATTGTTTCGGATTTATAAGACATGGACTTTCTTTAGTTTCATTTAGGCAGGGAAATCCCACCATAGCAGAGGGTTAGTTAGGCATTACACCATCCTGATCAGTAAAATAAAGGTTTTTGAACTTTTTTGCTTCTGGCTGTGTCATCTCTTGATATGATGGCTGTCTCACAGTATCCAGTAATGGCGCATGCTATACTAGTGTGTCATGTGCGTGCTGTAGGGAACTCATGGTGGCAATAGTAAAGACCGACACAAGTGATCACAGTTCAAGGGTGTTTATTGAACAATAAATGCAGGGTGTAAAAAACACCTAAGCTAAACCTAAATCTACGATGGGAGCAAGCATTGACTATCAAATGAAAAATAGGGCAGTCCTAGTGGCGTCGTGTAAAAATTAGAAAAACCTATTGCCAACGAATTATATAACGAGTGTAGGATGGTGTTTCAATAAATAAAAGAAGTGTTCCAAATAATAAGTCTGGATGTGATTGCCAGGGGCCTTCCTTCCCCACGTTTTCTGCACAGGATAAGATGGGACATAGGAGCACAGCACACACATGGGCTTTCTGAGCACAAGCCAACAGTTCGGTTCCAGCTATCAGGTTCTTTGATTGGAAAGTCTATTTGCATTAAAAAGTCTCTTGCCTTCGAGGCCTGATGTATCCAAGAAAGAAACACAGTTTTTTCCACAGTTCACTTTGGGTGATGGCTTCAACCCTGGGTCCCCCTCTTCCAGCCACCGATCCCTCATGTATTGTTTTCAACCAATCAATTGAACAGTTCCTTTCTCAATGAACTTTGGGTGATGACTTTTCACCCCTGGATCTCCCTCAACCGGGCTTGGACCCGATTGACAAGGGGAACAATTAACTTCCCATTGTCTTCAACTACCTCTTACTTTCACAAGTATTATTGACTTTTTAAACAGTACTTCAGACTTCATCTCAGATTGTCGGCTTCCCTCTTCCGGGATCACTCTCACCAACTTTTACCACATACTGTTCATGCACTCATTTGACCAAGGGGGATTCAATTTCCTTAGCTTCGCAAAAAAACTTTTGACGATACAGATGGTTTTTCAAGACCCCTGTATGACCACTTTAACCACTTTTCGCCTCTTCCCAAGGGCTTCTGGTTCTGGTAGTTTCTATCATCGGGTAATCGTCCAGAGTTTCCTGCCTGAGCACCCACGTGATGCCGGCCTCCTCTGTTGCTGGTTTTCCCCCTTGTTCCTCAATCAAATCTTTAAAATTTCAAATTAGCTGAGACCATCGTCTTTCCCCAGCTTGGTTATCAGGGGAGGAGGGTCTCACATATCGTAGACATCGGCTGCAAAACACGCTGGCTATTGTTCGCGGTTTTATGTTTCCATCTGCAGAGGTTTCACAGGCCTAGATCGGAAAGGGCAAGGTTACTTCTCTCCTTGTCACCCTCTTGATTGTTGCCATCTTTCGACCTCCTCTTGAACTGCCGTGCTGCGTTAGCACTCATGTTGTGTGGTCTGCCTTGCTTTCCTTGTGGTCTTGTGCTCCACCTTTTATCCCTGTGGGGAAGGGAAAGGGCCATCAGGTGTGTGTGATTTTGGTCAATTGCCTGACTTTGCCTGACCCTTGTACTGGGACATGTCAGGTAAACGACTCTGGTGTTAGTCTGTATTCTTACATGTTGTGTGAAAGCGTTCGTGTTGAAAAAGGGGGGGCAGTGTTTTAGAATATCCTACGTGGTAGGATGTGAAAAAGGTGTTAAAAGAAGGGGGATATTGCGTCTTACCTGTCAGTGTCCCACTCCTACTCCCCAAGGACCCCCATCCAGGTGATCGCCCTTGCTGTGACCTGGCCATCTGAATGACAGATCCCTGGGCACTAGCTAGGGAGACACCGTCAGGTTTCTGGCATCGCAGAAAGCCCTGTCTCTTCCAATGTGAAAGTCCTGCGTGCACTGTTGATGTCACATAGGCGGAGTCAGAATACACTGTTATTTCCTCATCCTCATGTGTTTCGAGTACCATAATAAGCGCCACTTATTCTGCCACTTGCGCAGAAAAATATAAAGGCAATCTCGCACTCACCACTACCTCAAGGTTACCATTCTGTCTCACCTTTACCACCGCAGTCCCGGTGTGTCTTGCCCCTGAGTCCTGCTCAATCGATGAGGAACCGTCAATGAAGAATACTCCCCCCACAGAGGGCATTTTCTCTGACATGGGGTATATCATCATAGTATTCAGTGTATTTGATGCAGTCATGCACATGGGCTCCTTCCTCCACTGGCTCTGCTATGAATGTTGCTGGATTCCCTTCTCTGCATATGCCAGTTTTGATTGCTGGGTTTGAGATGATCTCATTGTACCCAGATGCACTCTGTGTGGTCAATGTGCTTTTGGGCTTCTCAAGAATGGCGAACAGGGCATGTTCCACATATAATGTGAGTGACCAGCCCATTGTGATACTGACAGACTTCTCAATTGCAAAAGCTACTGCAGCCAATGATTGTTCACAGCGGTCATATCCTCACATAACTCAATCTAAGATTCTACTGTAATATGTTAGTGGTTTGTGTCCTAGGGTAGTCTTTTGTGTAAGTACTGCTGCCATTACCACTCTGTTCGAATGACAGAATAGGAATAATTCTGCAGGAATCCCTAGAATGGGTGCTGTGCATATCACCCCTTTTAATTCACCAAATGCTTCTGTCATTTCACCTGTCCAGGCTATGTCATTGTCATCTTGGGCCGTTTTAAGAGGGGTCTGACATATGTATTGTAATCAAAGACCCATGCCCTGCAGTAGTTGCAAAGGCCCAGAAATTGTTGAATCTCTCTAACTGTTTTTGGTTTGGCTGTTTGGATGATTGCTTCTGCTCTCTCTGGCTCACATTTCTTTCCTTTTGGGCTATCAACTGTCCTATGTATAAGACTCTTCCTGGCAGTACTGCAATTTCTCCTTGTCTACTGTGTACCCTTTCTTTGCCAAGACTGTCATCAACTGTATTGAGTCTTTTCTGCACTGCTCATCTGTTTTGCTGAACACCAGAATGTCATCTACATACTGGACCACTACACTGTCAAGCTGTCAAGGTGTATGTTTCATAGGTCCATCTAAAGGACCCTTTTAAAAATGTATGGGAATCACAGTAACCTTGGGGTAAACGAGTGCGATTCCACTTCTGATTTCCGTTTGAAAACGAAGTCAAGTCTTGAGACTCCTCATAAAGGGGAATTAATAAGGAAGCATTTTTTAAATTGATAATTATAAAATGTTAGGCTTTGGATGGAATATTATACAATATTGTGGCTGGATTAGGGACCAATGGAAATTCTGCTTCAACAATATTGTTTAGGAGGCATAGGTCCTGAATACATCTTCACGCCCCCCATTGCTTTTTTCACTGGGTAAACCGCAGTGTTACACAAGGACGCTGATGGCGCTAATATACCCCGCTGTACTAAAGCGGAGATGGTATCATAAATGCCCTCATTTGCTTCTTTTGACATTGGCTATTTCCTCACTCGTGGCAAAATTGCCCCTGGCTTCAACTTGTTTTTAACTGTATCTACTCCCTTCAATAGGCCAACGTCATATAGACACATTATACTTGGTACCTGTGCCAAATCCTCTTGGAAAAAACTGATGGTGTCTTTTTTATCAATGCCATTCTCTGTGGCACTTCTCTGTTCTCAATTTTCACTCAATAAGTGAGGCTTATGAATAACACTACCTCGTCATCTGAACCATCATCCGTAAAAAGTTCCTTATTTGTCAAATCAGTCAGTCTATGGCCTTCCACCAGAGCTATCACTGCTTGCCATGCTTTTCCCTTGTTATAGGTCCTTTGAATAATCACTCTCTCTACTCTCACTATGTCTGATTCTATTTCTAGTGGGAAAACATGTCGTTCCTCCTCATCCAAAAGTTGTACCCCATAAAGAAAAAATCTGGTGTCCATTGGCATGCCCCGCTATGCTCTCTGGCTGAGAAATGCTGATAAGAATTCTTGTGTATTTACATAATGAATACCTGGAGTGGAGCACACTATCCCCTGGTTAGTGAAAGATATGGCCATGTTGAGCTTACTCACCATATCCCTTCTGATTAAATTAACCTGTGTCTTGTGGTAGTATAATAGTGGCATGGAAAGGTCATGTTCTCCTATAGTGATAGGTCGTCAGTAAAAGGAACCAAACTTGTAGCCCCAGAAAAACCCTGTGCATTCATGGCAATGCCTGACATTGGGTACTTCCCTAACACAGGATCTAATCGCCCCTGTATCTACAAGGAAGGAAAATGACTTGTCAACTATGGTCGTCCCAACCCGTGGTTCCTCTTGTGGGTCTGGTGTAATGGATAGGATTGAACACATCAAGTCACTTGGGGGATGTCCTATTGTGGGTACAGATTGATCTCTGTACCAGTGAAAGGGTTCCCTCCCATTAAACACTCCCTATTCTGGGTATAGGCGTCTGTGATCCTGCACTTTCATTCCAAGTTGCCATGGTGTTTTGCTGTATTAGTGATTTTGGGCGCAGCTGTGCTTGCTGTGTCTGCATTGGGCCTTGCTCTGCTTGTATTGGTGGTGGTTGTGCTTGCATTGGTGTCTGTTGTATTTGCATTGGTGCCTGTTGCATGGGTTGTATTTGTGGCGCATGTCTGATACTGTGTGTGATTTTGGGAATAATATTCAGGTGGCTCTGCACTATAGGGTGGAGGGTATGCCGTCCCCCTCTTGGATCTTTCCAATTCTGTTGCATTCCTCCCCTGCTTCTGCATGCTCGAGCGATGTGCCCCATTTTTCGAAATGTCCAGCACTGCTGAGGCTGTCCGACAAATCTATGCTGTCCTTCAACAAAACCTCCTTGTAGAGCTTAAAATCTAACACCTCTTCTTCTGGGGGTACCCCCTCTCCTTCTGGGCCAATAATTATATTCTCCCCTTTCGGCAAAGGTCGCTCCAGCCATTGGCTGTGTCTGCTGTGTGCCTTGTGCAACTTCTCCTTCTCCACTCATCAACACGACTCCTTCCACTGAAAACTTTGACAGAGTTTTCTGAACTAACTTTGCTTCCTCCAGTTTTCTTTCCTCAAGTTTCTTTCTGGCTTTCTCTTGCAATAATCGACAATGGTAAACTATCGTTTATTGGATCTCTGGCCATAGCTTCGCTTCCATACCCGCACATTTTTCAATTGTCGCTGCACTGGCTCGGGTAACTCTTGACACAATATATGATAAGAAAATAGCTGTAGTCTTGTCCCACGGTTCCCTTGTCTCAAGTCCCACTTCTCTTGAATCTCTTGAATGTACACAACTAGGTCTTCGTCATCACACATTTTACGTGTCGTGATCACACTCATGTCTGCACTCTGAGTGCTCTTCACAGATCTGCCCTACAATTATTAAACAGTGCTCCGTCATGAGACATATTCTGAGCTGTCACCCCAGGATACCCTGTTCATTTCCAAATGTCATCAGCTCTCTCCCCAATGGTGGCCGCAAGCAAGCTTTTTATGTCACGCACCGCTAACGTCATTCCTGCCATCATTCTCTCTAATTCATAAATCCATTTTTCCGCTCCCAATGTCTAACTTGGTAACTTGCACCTCAAATTATCCTTATCCATCTGCGGCCATGGTAAATATTGAGGTCGTCCTCCCCTTTTTTCTAACAATGGGAATTGCGTCAATTCTGCCCCATGTTCAAGTCCATCTACTCCTTTTTTCTTTACAATGGCATCTTGTTAGGCGATCCTCTGCACACCAGTCCACTACACACCAGTCCACTACACACCAGAACACTGCTCACATTTCCCCAACATCTCCCTCCACGGTTCGAGGCTCAACTGATTCGGTGAACCCAAAGGACCGAAAACTCCGTACCAGCTATGGTGTACGGGCTCGATTGCAACCCTTTCTGTATTGGCAATTGCCTTGGAGAGCATACAGCAGAAGGGGCGGTGTTACGTCTCCATGTCGATCACGTGATCCAGAGTGGCGTTCCTCACGTGACCTTGGTGGACGTCACATGACCCAGAGACGTCACATGACCCAGAGACGCACAGTATAAAGGTCTGAGAGACAGAACACTCATTGCTTCTCAGCTGTCTTCAGACTCTGTTTGGCGTTACGTATTGCTCCACTGTTACCCTTTGATCACGGAACTCTACCTCGGACTCCTTCGAATACCCCTTTGTACCTTTGCTTGGAACTGTTTACCTGTTGCCGGATTTTCGACTACATCCTGACCTGTCTTTGGATCATCCCTTGGTACCTCACTGAACTCTTACGCCATTTCCCTTCTGGGAATTCAAGTCACGCCTTCTCTCCTACAGGTGGCTGATCCTACATCCACGCTAACCTACGGTTCTACCATTCAGGGACCGCCGCATCATCTGAGTCTCGAACCTCTACTAGGTTTCCTGGGTTTTCCTAACACCCGATAGGTAAGACCTTTTAGATCCTTTGGTTTACTTAATATGTATTGTGATTGCCTGGTACTTAACCTCGTTCCTCTTTGACAGCAGCATCGGTGTTCCAGAGGTTCCGTGGATCTGGGAAGTCATCTCCCACCTGTGGCCTCAAAGGTCGCACAGCGGGTTTCTTTTAGTTCCCCTGTGCGTCACTTGGGGACAGAGGTCTCATCGGTCTACACGACACTCAAGTCAGAACAGACTGAGAAGCCGTATAGTCGTGTTAGACAATGCAGGGATCCACGGAAGAACCCATAGCTGCTTTAGTCCAGGCGATTACAGTATTAAGGACAGACATGGCCACCGCTAATACGGTGATCCACCAAAGGTTAGACTCCATACAGAGTGTTCAGCATGCCCTTCCTGCAGACCCTGAGTTCGGAGATGCTAGCTCCTCAACCACACCTCCTCCCTTGGTTTATACTACAGTCCCAACTCCGGTGATCCTCCCAACCCCTTCCCCCCTGGCCGCTCCTGAATGTTATCAAGGTGACCCCAAGAAATTCAGGACCTTCATTAATCAGTGCAAGTTACATTTCTTGTGCAGACCTCTGGCCTTTCCTACTTCCACTGCTAAAGCCGCCTTTGCCCTTTCCCCTTTCCCACTTAGCCGGGACAGCTGCCGCTTGGGCTAATCCTCTGTTGGAGAATAATAACCCAGTCCTTTATGACTTTGATCTGTTGGTTCTAGAAATGTCTCGAGTATTTGATACCCGACACAAGGCACAGTCTAGGGATTTGGAGTTGTTAGAACTAACTCAGGGTAGAAGGACTTTGATAGAATACATCACCCGGTTCAATCAATTAGTTGCTCAAACATCATGGCCAGAAAGCAAGCGGGCAGTTGTCTTTTATAGAGGGTTGAGTAACATAATGAAAGATGCTTTAGCAGTGATCCCTTCTATGCCCACTCAGTATCAGGAACTAGTTGATCTTGCCCTGCAAGTAGATGCACGGCGATCGGAGCGTAGAGCCGAGTTGGGGGTTTCTTCCCATCCTACACTTGCCAGTACTCCTGCTTCCAGTACGGAAGAACCTATGCAAGTGGGAGGTTTACGTAGCCCTATTACTACATCTGAGAGGGAACGTAGAAGGGTGGTTGATGCATGCTTTTATTGTGGCACCACGGGACATTATGTGAAAGAGTGTCCTCGACGTCCCAAGAAGAGCCAGGTTTTTCGGACAGCTCGACCTTAGATCCGGAGAGCAGGTCGAGTGTTCCGTCTCCATCTCCGGGTACCCCTCTTGCCTTTGCTCGTGTTCAACCCGTTTCTGTAAACACTACTCTGTGTCCCTCTACAGGCCTTCTTCATGCAGTCACAATCATCATTGATTCAGGTGCTACTGGAAATTACATAGACATTGCTTTAGCCCATTCCCTCAATCTACCTTTAGTGGTGAAATCCCGACCTGAACCAGTTCAAGCCGTAGATGGCTCTGCGTTAGTTTCTGGTCCTGTTAGACACCAAACTGCACCTCTCTTGTTGACCATACAAGATATTCACACAGAGACATTAAGTTTTGACTTAATCACCACACCTCAATTCGGTATCATATTAGGGATACCATGGTTACGTGAACACAATCCGCTGATTAATTGGCAATCAGGCACTGTGCTCTTCGAATCCAAGATCTGTCAGAATTATTGTCTCCCGACCCATCAAACGACTGATACCCCTTCTCGGGCCTTGGGAACCTTAGCTCAACTCACGCTGAGTGTTGATGGTTCTGAGCTTGTGAATCCTCATACCGTTGGGGGGTTGGTGTCTGGGATTCCATCTGAGTACAAAGCATTCGAATCAGTTTTTGATCGTGGCTCTTCCGAGGTACTTCCTCCACATAGACCATACGACTGCCCAATCGAATTAATCCCTGATTCCACCATTCCTTCGGGCAGGATTTATTCTTTATCTCCTTCGGAGGAACAAGCATTGAAAGAGTATGTACAGAACGCCCTTCGTTTAGGACATATCCGCCCCTCTACTTCACCAGCTGCAAGCCCTAAATTTTTTGTACCTAAGAAAGAGGGGGATTTACGTCCTTGTGTGGATTATCGGCGTCTTAATGCCATCACAAAAAAAGATAGATATCCAATTCCGTTAATCACACCCCTTCTGGACCACTTATCACATGCCTCTGTTTTCACCAAGCTTGATCTGCGCGGCGCATACAATCTAGTGCGCGTTCGCGAAGGGGATGAGTGGAAAACTGCTTTCTGTACTCGTTACGGCTTGTATGAATACCTAGTCATGCCCTTCGGTCTGTGTAATGCCCCGGCCACATTCCAACGCTTTATGAATGACATATTCAGGGATATTCTGGATGTATACATGGTTGTGTACTTGGACGACATCTTGATCTTTTCCCGTAATCTTGATGACCATGTAAAACATGTCCGAGAAGTACTATCCCGTCTCAGAGAACATTCCTTATTTGCTAAACCTGAGAAATGCCAGTTTCACAAAACGTCTGTTGAGTTTCTGGGATTTCACATTACTCCGGGAGCGTTGTCCATGAACGAATCCAAGGTCAAAGCAGTTTTAGAGTGGCCAGTACCTCAAACACTCAAGTCCTTGCAGGCCTTTTTGGGCTTCGCCAACTTTTATAGGCGCTTCATTTCCTCCTTTTCCACAATCATTGCCCCACTCACGGCCCTGACCAGCCCTCAGGTACCCTATCGTTGGCAAAGGGAACATCAGGAGGCTTTTGAGGCCTTGAAAAAAGCTTTCACTACCGCACCGGTGCTCCAGCTCCCCAATCCTGAGCTCCCGTTCATAGTCGAGGCGGATGCCTCTTCTTTTGCTCTCTGTGCGGTATTGTCTCAGTCATGTCCTACAACAGGCAAATTACACCCAGTGGCATACCATTCCCGTAAGTTCTCCAGTACTGAAACTCACTACACCGTTACGGAGAAGGAACTCCTGGCTGTCATGGACGCCTTTCGTGTTTGGCGCCATCATCTTCTGGGGGCTAAACATCCGATCACTGTATACTCAGATCATCGAATTTTACAGGATCTGGCTTCATTGAAGTGCATTAATAGCAGACAGGTTCGGTGGCATCTTTTCTTTTCTTCATTTGATTTTCATATTATGCATCGTCCTGGAACATCACATGGTAAAGCAGACGCCTTGTCACGTTCCCCGGGTGGGGTCGAGTTGCCAACCTTCCCTGACACTGTTCTCGGAAAGAGTCATGTAATTTGTCTCTGTACGCCCTCATTGTCATTATTAGACTCGGTCCGATCCTGGACTAGCATTCATTCCGAACAGTTGCGAGAATGGGACCCCGTGTATTCTGATGGTTTGCCTTTCGTGCATGAACGCCTGTTTCTTCCCACACCTGACACTCGTAATCTGGCCCTTGAGTGGTCTCATGATGCTCCTTTTAATGCCCATCCCGGTCAGGAGCGCACTTTAGATCTTCTCAAGCGCTGGTGTTGGTGGCCCTCTATGAAGCGCGATGTGGAGTGTTATGTCAATTCGTGCGCAGTGTGTGCTCAGGCTAAACATCGGAGAGGCCGACCGGTGGGGTTACTTCTTCCGCTTCCGGTACCTCCCAGACCTTGGCATACACTGTCTATGGATTTCGTTACCGATCTCCCCAAGTCACAAGGTTTTGACTCCATCTGGGTAGTGGTGGACACGTTCACAAAAATGGCTCGTTTTGTTCCTTGTAAAGGTATTCCTTCGGCTCCGGTCTTGGCGGACTTGTTTTTTGAACACGTATTCATGTTATTTGGACTCCCTTCGGTCATTATATCCGATCGGGGATCACAGTTCACCTCTCGTTTTTGGAAGTCGTTGACTAAATTGTTGGGCATTGATACCAGGTATTCTTCGGCCTATCATCCTGAGACTGATGGGCAGACTGAAAGGACGAATCAATCCATGGAGCAGTATCTTCGCTGCCTTATTTTGCAACACCAGACCTCCTGGTTGGCCGCTTTACGGCTTGCGGAGTTCGCATACAATAACGCGGCTCATTCAGCTACGGGTTATTCGCCTTTCTACGCCCTCTACGGCCAACATCCCAAGGTCTTGCCGGTCCCTGATGCTTCTATTTCTTCGAATCCTGCGGCCACGACATGTCTTAGGGATCTGTCTGCTGTACATGCTAGTACTGTGGTCCATCTCACTGAAGCAAAGGCTTCTATGAAGGCCCGTGTGGATGGCAAACGTCTGGCTGCTCCTCCTTTGGTGGTGGGTTCTAGGGTCTGGTTGTCTTCACGTCATCTTCGCCTAGTGGGTTGCCGGAAATTGCTGCCTCGCTTTGTCGGCCCGTATGTGATCTCTCAGGTTGTGAACCCGGTGGCTTTTCGTCTAGTGCTTCCTAGTTCTTGGCGTATCCATCCTGTATTCCATGTCTCCCTCCTCAAGCCTTGTCCCGATTCTGTCCGTCTCCGAGCCCCTGTTGCGCCAGTGTCCCTGGCCTCTCCTGATATCTTTGAGGTGTCGGCCATTTTGGGGTCCCGATGGTTTAGGGGTAGGCTCCAGTATCTAGTGGATTGGATGGGTTATGGCCCGGAGGAGCGTTCTTGGGTTTCGGCCTTGGATCTAGACGCCCCTCGGTTGGTAGCCCGCTTCCATAAGGATCATCCGTCCTGCCCACGGGGTCGTGGGCCGTTGGGGGGGGGCTATGTTAGGCGATCCTCTGCACACCAGTCCACTACACACCAGTCCACTACACACCAGAACACTGCTCACATTTCCCCAACATCTCCCTCCACGGTTCGAGGCTCAACTGATTCGGTGAACCCAAAGGACCGAAAACTCCGTACCAGCTATGGTGTACGGGCTCGATTGCAACCCTTTCTGCATTGGCAATTGCCTTGGAGAGCATACAGCTGAAGGGGCGGTGTTACGTCTCCACATCGATCACGTGATCCAGAGTGGCGTTCCTCACGTGACCTTGGTGGACGTCACATGACCCAGAGACGTCACATGACCCAGAGACGCACAGTATAAAGGTCTGAGAGACAGAACACTCATTGCTTCTCAGCTGTCTTCAGACTCTGTTTGGCGTTACGTATTGCTCCACTGTTACCCTTTGATCACGGAACTCTACCTTGGACTCCTTCGGATACCCCTTTGTACCTTTGCTTGGAACTGTTTACCTGTTGCCGGATTTTGGACTACATCCTGACCTGTCTTTGGATCATCCCTTGGTACCTCACTGAACTCTTACGCCATTTCCCTTCTGGGAATTCAAGTCACGCCTTCTCTCCTACAGGTGGCTAATCCTACATCCACGCTAACCTACGGTTCTACTATTCAGGGACCGCCGCATCATCTGAGTCTCGAACCTCTACTAGGTTTCCTGGGTTTTCCTAACACCCGATAGGTAAGACCTTTTAGATCCTTTGGTTTACTTAATATGTATTGTGATTGCCTGGTACTTAACCTCGTTCCTCTTTGACAGCAGCATCAGTGTTCCCGAGGGTATGTGGATCTGGGAAGTCATCTCCCACCTGTGGCCTCAAAGGTCGCACAGCGGGTTACTTTTATTTCCCCTGTGCGTCACTTGGGGACGGAGGTCTCATCGGTCTACACGACACTCAAGTCAGAACACATCTGTCATGCTTAGTTTCTTTCACCCTGGTAACGTTCCCAACCTGTATACTGTGAGGAACATAAGGGCCTCCTCACTTCTTTTCCCCAGGATCCTCCTCTCAGGTGGTCAGGCAAATGCCTTTGCTTTTGGATCCTGACCCTGGGGATGGATATGCAGGGCAGGATCACATGGGTGGAGGGAACTTGGGGACTGGGGAGAGGACGTCCTTAGGTGAGACATGGTATCCTCCATTCACTTTTCAGAATAAACCCTGTATCCCTCAAGACTTTGTGGGCTACTGTCAGCCCTTTCCCTCTTCTTCCCCCAAAATGTTGCCAGAAACACCACCTCAATACTGAGACGAGGAGGAGACAACACAAAGTTATGCACACTTCCTTTATTAAGACAAACCTCCCCAAACACCATTTTCATACTGGGACGAAGACGAGGAGTCCGGTGTCAATGCAGACTACATGTGATTTGTTTCAAGGTGAGCGAACTAGCTCTAATGACCTCAACCCTCAGCATGGGATATTTAAGGATCCTGATGGAAGTCAGTTGAGTAGCAGGAGCGGAAGGCGGAGCAGGCAAAGCAACTTCCTTGAGCGGAGTGAGAGCACAAGAATTGCTGGAAAACCAAGACCAGTTGCAGAGTGAAAGCAACGGAAAGCGAGGCTGATGGAAGGCAGAGGTCCAGGGTGGACTGCGAAGAAGAGGCAGTCACCAGCTGGAGTACTCACGCTGGGAAGCCGAACGCGCTGACAGCACACTGACTGTGGGAGCAAAGCCACAGAACGCTGCTGCGTTGCTAAAGCGAGACGCCCAGAGGGAAAGCAAGACTGTGGCTAGTTGGGACCTTGCAGAAGTGCAGTGAAAGACATCCAGTGAGTCCACCTGGGAAAAGGGGTTCAGACATGGCAAGAAAGTGGCTTTGTCCACACGTGCACTATATTCCTGAAATGTTTGAGTATGGAACATAAGAAAGGCAATTGTGAATGCCGAAGGAAGTACTTTTGAATACCAAACAAAATCAAAGACATTTGAAGCACTTTTAGATGCCACCCAGAGCAAAAGCAAGTTGTGACCACTTGTGAGTGGAGTGAAAGACAGGCGGTACGTGTGGCAGATATACCCGAAATGTATTGTTTGAAATCCAAGCAGGGGCAAGTGTCACGAGAGTACTAAAATGGGTATGAGATGAGAAGCCAAGTATTAGGCCAAGCGAAGAGTTCAAGGAACTGCAGGTTAAGAGGAAACCTGTATTGGCAAGAGCCAGAGGAATATAGAAAAAAGGGTAGCAAAGTGCAGGGTGGCCCAGCAAGCCACGGAGCAGTGTTAGAAGAGTGTGGCACTGATGAAAGAATCAAGCTTCACTGTCAAAGGAAGGCAGTGACCAATTGTTGACGGAAAGCAGTCAGGAAGGGGTATTAGTTGTGTTAACTGTAATGGGTGGACAGTGTGGCCCGACAACTGCGCCTAGACCGAGTGCCCTCCTGTATGGAGAAGCCAAGGAAAGTATACATAAAGATGTTTGGGTTTTGCAACAGCCCCTAATGCGATTTGGAGGTTAAGAAACAGTACCATCTATGTAAGCCAGTGAAAAGTACGGATGTCAAAAGAAATGGGGAGAGTCCCAAAGAATTGTGTTGGTTTGAAAAGGTGGAAGATTTGAACTTGGAGTAGGAAACCCCTTTTGTTGCTTTGTTGAAAGCTGGAAGATTTTTATTTTAATTTTTTAACTTTTTTTTATTAAACAGCTTGGCAGCTAAACACAGGCGTACAAAACACAAGGTAAATCCAAGGTAGGTACATTTAAAACAGTATAGGCATACAGTCAGTGCGTTTAGTTTGAACATTTTCCATCAAGGACACATACATCGGTGAGCGCAGTGTAGGAGAGCTCTCGGTTCAGATTAGACCACCTGTGCGAGTGGGTGTGGTAGTTGGGGAAGTTGTATCCGGCGTCAAACATAACTCCGACATATAGGAGCGGAATCGGACCCAGACATCCCTGGGCCTCGAGTGAGCTGGTTGTAGGCAGGACCACGCTTCCTCAGTGTCCGAGGCCCATGTGAGAGCTCTGAGCCATTGTGTGTGTGTGGGGGGTGCGGGACGAAGCCAACAAAGCAGAATGGCTCGCACCGCAAGGAGCATGCAAATTCCGGCCAGTTTCTTGGAATTTCGGGGGAGCCCAGGGAAGTCATGGTATAGAGCCTTCATTGGGGAGGGGTCTATACGTTGATCGAGTACAGCGGAGGCGGTTATGAACACCGTCTCCCAGTATTGGGAGAGTCAGGGGCAGGCCCAGATCATATGTATATAGTCGGCGCCATCCTGTCCACATCTGGGGCATCTTGGGGAATGATCGCTAAGCATACGATACAACCTGCTCGGGGTATAATGAAACCTATGTAACACCTTTAGTTGGATCAATTTGAACCGAGAATTGAATGATACCTGGTGTATGCGGGCACACATGTGGGCCCAGCGGTCGTCAGTCACCTCCTCCCCGAGGTCCTACTCCCACGCCCGCCTGAGCCCAGTGAATTTCGGAATGGATCTAGATTGGATCATAGTGTATAGCCTAGATATTTTCCCTCTGGTAGGCATGGGGGAGGTCAGTTCCTCAATGGCGGGATCGTCCGGTGGCATTGCTGGGAACATGGGATAGGTTTTTTTCAGCGTTTTACGTAAGGCTGAATACTGAAGCCATGCACTCGGGCCTCCCTACAAGGGCAGCGGTAGGTCGGGCCACTCAACAAAGTTACCCTGTTCGAATACATCGCGGAGAAACTCGTATCCCGCTTCAGCCCATCTACGCACGGTCGACAGAGGGACCCGCGGGATTCCGGGGAGAAAGTTCCACAGTGGGAGGTTGCCATGAAAAGGATGAGGGGTGTCTAGTAATTTCCACGTTTTCGTTAACGCCAGCGAGGTACAAGCCACCGGATTTAGTGTATCCCGTGTCAGAGGGATGGGCTGTATCACCAGGGAGCGGATGTCACGGTCGCTGATCGCTAGCTTTTCGAGTCTAACATGTGGGGGGGGATCTACTGTGTTGAACCAGTAGGACGCGTATTGGATTTGAGAGACCAACCAGTATTTAAGAAAATCGGGGGCTCCAAAGCCACCGCCAGCCATAGGGGAAGACAAGGTCCCGAGCTTGAGCCTGACCGTGCCCGAGTGCCATAGGAAGGAGTTGATGTTGCGTGACAATGCGTGGAAGAAACCCTCGCCCGGCCACAGGGGGACGTTAGTGAACCTGTATAGTAGTTGGGGCAACACTATCATTTTTAATAGCCCTATTCTGCCTGCCAGGGAGATCGGCAATTTACTCCACGCCTGAGTCTTAGTCTCCGGGTGCGCTAGGTAGTTATGATAGTTCTCCTCAAGGGTCGCCTCGGGCTGACGTGTTATTTCAAAGTGAACTTCGATTGTGCCCACGCAAACCCCATGGTGTCGAGGGGGGGAAGGGTGTGAGTGGAAAGAGCGTAGATTTTGCGCAGTTCACCTTGATGCCTGAGATGTATCCGAAGTAGATAACATCTTTCAGTGTCGGGGGTAGATTAGTGGAGGGGGACCGCACGAAGAGGAGTGCATCATCTGCATAGAGGGATACGATATCGGCTTGGCCCGCCGAGCGAAGCCCCCTGTGCGAGTGTCGTTGTCAAAGCATGTCGGCGAAAGGTTCTAAAATCAGGGGAGAGAACGGGCAGCCTTGTCTTGTTCCTCTGGAAATATTGAATATTGGAGAGCATCTGTCCTCCGTGCGGACACTGGCAACGGGCCCTGAGTAAAGTACCTTGACCCAGGAGCAAAAAACCGGCCCGAATCTGCATTGTTCGAGCACCCGGCAGAGGTATCTCCAAGAGACTGAATCAAACGCCTTCTGCATGTCGAGGGTAGCGGCAACCGCCTGCACACCGGGGTTGATCCTGCTAATTATATTAAAGAGCCTTCTAAGGTTTAGAGCGGTGGAGCGACCCGGGATGAATCCCGCCTGGTCCGGGTGTATAATAGATGGCATACAAGGAGCAAGTCTGGTCGCTAACATTTTGGCGAAGATTTTCGTGTCACAGTTAATGAGGGAAAGCGGGCGATATGAGCTGCACTGGGTAGCAGGTTTACCAGGCTTGAGCAGTACCGTAATTGTGGCCTCGCGGAGTGATGGGGGGAGTATGCCTGCTTCCACCGATTCCTCCCAGAGAGCTATTAAATGAGGGAGTAAGAGAGTCTTATAGGCTTTATAGAATTCGACAGGAATGCCGTCGGATCCGGGAGCCTTCCCCGAAGCGAGAGAGTCTATAGCCTCTGAGAACTCTTCAGGGGTGAGTGGAGAATCGAAGGAGCCAGCGGTCTCGGGAGAAAGGACCGTTAGAGGGAGAGCCGCAAGATAGGAATCCACCTCCGCCTCCGTGGCCTCATCCGACTCGGAGTACAGGGCTTCGTAGAAAGCGAGGAACTCCGAGTTGATGGCCTGCGATGTAATAGCTAAGGAGCCATCTGGTCGAGCAATCCCAGGTATATGTGGAGGACCAAGCTCATGGCGTACGAGTCTGGCCAGGAGGCGGCCAGGGCGTTCGCCCTCACCGCATCTCCTTGCCAGGCCGGGGCTATCTAGGAATTTTTGTTCCCGATCCGCTAGAGACCGAAAAATGTCTAGTTCCGCCCTTATGGCTGCAAGGGTCGCAGGGGTTGAAGACCGTGAGCACTGGGCCTCCAGGGCCGATAGTTTGGCTTCACTGGCAGCGATATCCCTTCGGATTGTCCTGAGTATGCCGCTCTCTTTAGACAGTGCTATGCCCCTAATGTATGCTTTAAAGGCCTCCCATAGGGTGGCCTGCGAGGACACTGAGCCCTTGTTTATTTAAAAAAACTCCTCAATGGCTACCTCGAGCTCCGATCTGAACAGAGGGTCAAGGAGAGAGTGGGGTTTCATCCTCCAGCGTCTGGTGCGGTCACCGTCTAGCCCCCAGCACATGGTGATGGTCACCGGGGAGTGGTCCGATAAGGTCCTAGGGGGAATCGTTAGTTGTACTACATTTTTGACCAACACGTCAGAGATTACCCACCTATCAATTCGGGAATAAGAGTCATGAACTGAAGAGTAAAAGGAGTAAACACGGGAATCAGGGTAGAGTAGTCTCCATGCGTCCACGACTGCAAGGCGGGGGAAGGACGATAGTGCAGCATAGGCCGCCCTGGAGAGCTGGCGGGGCCTGGACCCAGATCTATCAAGATCTGTATCAAAAATGGTGTTGAGGTCCCCCCCCAGAGAATAGGAACCAGAGGGAATCCATCTAGGAGGGATGTGAGGTGTGTGAAAAACTCCGGGTCATCTATGTTGGGACCATAGATATTCAGCAATATCACCTCCCTATTCTGGAGTGTAGCATGGAGTAATACATATCTACCCTTGGGGTCTATTTGTGATGAGAGGAGTGTGAATTTAAGACTCTTATGAATAATAGTCATAACCCCACGACTTTGAGTAGAGAAGTTGGTGAAGTATCTCTGGGGGCCCCAGGTTCTGGCAAATCTTAAACAATGTTCAGAGCGCGCATGGGTCTCCTGTAAAAAGAGGATCTTGGTTCCATGGCGTTCCGCGTGCAGCTGTATCTGTCTCATTTTTTTAAAGTTGCCAAGCCCCCTCACATTCCAACTCATGAAGGTTAGATTGACCTCCGTCGGTGGAGCGGCGACGCTCATATCGGCGGAGTGATAGTGTCCAGTGAGCCGATGTAGCAGCCCTGTAGCCTCAAGAACACAGCATTACCTTGTGATAGCCCTCGCTGCCAACGCCAAACTTTTTTACAACAAAACACCCATCCCAACCCACCCCCGCCCACATCCCTCCCCCAAATAGAGGAATGACAATCCCAAAACCCCTAAACCAAATCCAAACCAGTGGCATCAACGCCTGGGGGCCTGTGGGCCCGACTGATGACGCCGCTCCGGGCCTGTGGCAGATCCAGCAAGAACATGGTGCCCGCAATAAGGCTTCGGACGTGACTTGATAACTATATTCGGCACAGTTTGACTTGGCACGATCATGTAGAGTAATCCAACCAATAATCGTTGAAAGGTACAAGTTTGGTATATTCTTGGCGTCGGGGAGAGAGCCGGTGTCGGCGCACCCCAACGGGCGAACTGAGTGGCTGTAGAGGAATAGCTGGGGATAGAGGTCAACCCGGGAAGTGGTCATCAATAAACCTGGAGGCCTCCTCCGGAATCGTGAAAAATGACACCTGATTGTTGTGTTCCACCCGAAGCTTAGCGGGGTATAACATGGAGTACTTGACTCCGTGATCTCTGTGTCTCCTCTTCACTGCCAGGAAAGTTTTGCGCTCCCGCTGGACGGCCACCGAGAAGTCAGGGTATAGGTGTATCCTTGCTCCATCCAATAGAAGTTCGCCTTTGAGTCTTGCGGCTCTAAGGAGGGCATCACAGTCTCAAAAGGTAAGGACACGCGCTATAATGGGTCGTGGAGGAGCTCCTGGCTTGGGTTTAGTCGTCAGGGCCCGGTGTGCCCGCTCTATGGCAAACTGTGGAGAGAGCTTCGGTGAATCCAGAAGCGACAGCAATGTGTGTTCTATAAAGTCTTCCATCGGTTCTGTAATGCCACTCTCAGGGACCCCAATGATACGGAGGTTGTTACGCCTCGAGCCAGACTCCAAATCCTCATTTTTTTTTCCACCTCCAGGACGCGGTTGGATAGCGCCGTGACCTCTGAACGTAGCGCGCCCAGGCCGTCCTCGGCGGAGCTCACTCTGGTCTCCACCTCCAACACTCGACTGTCAGTCCTCTCAATATGGGCCTTAATAGAGGAGATAGTGCCGTTCATGTCATCTAACTTCGAGTGGAGCGTGGTGAAACCTTCACGGATAAAGTCCATCATGTTCTGGGATTCTGAGGTAGCAGGGGTTGAGTTAGTCACAGGGGCCTGTGCAGAGACCTCCTCAGCGGGGCCGACCGCAGTCTTCGCGAACAAGTTGATGGAGCTCTGTTTTTTCCCAGTCCCTTTTGTCATTGTGGTAGTGATGTGGCTCCGGGGAGGAAAAGCCGATGGTGTCAGCAAAGTATAGCCCCCAGAGGGACCGGGCCTCCGTAGCAAGGGCTGGTAGGGTAGTCCGAAGTCAGGCGCCCTGGGAAGAGGAGAAGTGGGGTCGGACCACAGTGAGGCGCACGGCAGGAGCAGGCCGATAACAGGGCATCCTCTATTGAGCGCGGGTGATCGGTATCAACGTATTAATCTGACCTTATCTCCGCCTCGAGGCCACCAGGGGTAGCAGCCACCCCAGCCCCCACGTGCCTTGCGGCCGCCACGGGTCCAGCAGTCCAGTCCAGGCCAACAGGGGAGCGCAGCACCCGGTATCCGTTGGTGTGTCACAGCTCTACCCCGGGTTCCGAGATCACGCTGGGGGGGGAGAGCCCAGCGAGGGGGTCGTGCAGGATGGAGGCCGATGTAGGAGTCAATGAGGGCCCGGGAAGGAGCCGCCCAGCCTGGGGGCAGGCCCGCGCACGAGCGGTTATAGTTCTAATGTCTGCGGTGTTCAGCGTTGGCGCCGCATGGCCCAGGTAGTCGTGTGGTTCATTCCAGGTCGTCTCCGCTGAGGTGTTCGACCGTCTCGCAGGCCTCCGCAGGAGAGGCGGGGCGGCACAGCTCCAAGGGCCCGGGCCGACTGACCCTCCTCGGGCGTCGGATCTCGGCGCGCAGACACGTGGGTGCTGGGGGATGGTCGCGGCAGTTCCCAATCCCAGGGCTACCGGCACCGATTTTCTTCGGGATTTGGGCCAGTTGGTCCCTGGTCCCGCAGTTCACGAATCGTAGCAGTCTGATTCAAGTTGTAGATTGTAAATGCCTAAAATCAGGATAGAGTGATCTGCCGGCCGCGGAGCTCTCGCCTCAGGCGGCCATCTTGTTCGGCGCTCAACAGCGCCCCCCCGAAAGCTGGAAGATTTGAACTCTTGAGGAAGGGAACCCTGGCATTGTGTGGACTGTTTTGAACTTGGGGAAGGGGCAGCTGATTACAAGCCTAGAGCTGGAAGAAGCACAGAATTTTATTTTTAACACTATTCATTTTGGTGCTGACATCCCTACACATTGTATGCAAGTACTTGTGATGGCAAGTATAGGTTTTGGACAAAGACAGACATTTGATTTGGACTTCCTGATGCAGACTATCCTTAGATTTCATTAGGTAGTGTGAAACTGGCATGGTATCAAGACAGACACAGACACAAATGGGTTTGTTTGCAAACCTTTATTTACTAAGGTTCATGGGTTGGTGTAATCCCTGACTGGCCCTAACTCTAAAGGGATAATTCTCTCAACTGATGTTTCTAATGGCCGTCATTGTCTAAGAATCCAAAATAGAAGTCAGTGGGCCTCATTACGACCCAGGCGGTAAGTTACCGCCTGGGTCGTACCCTTACCACCATGGTGTAAACTACGTTTACACCATGTTGGATGGCGGATTTACCGCCCCATTCTAAGGTGAGTGGGGCGGTAAATCCCCATTTCCCATTTTACCCTTCCCCATTCCCATTTTTTCCCCATAGGGCATAATGGGAGTGGGGAAGGCGCTAATTACGCCACCGTAAATTACGGTGGCGTAATTAGCACCAAGGTCCCTTAGCAAAAAGCAGGCGTTAAACTCACCATGGCGCTAAGGGACCTCGGAATCAGGCGTTAAGGGTCGGCGCCGTTTACGCGCCGTTAACCCCTTAACGCCTGATTCGTAATGAGGCCCAGTCTCTGTCTAAACCTAAGCTTGCCCTCACTCTATACAACAATGTGAAAGGAATTGTTTTAATAAATAAGGAAAATAGTGGTTCAACAAAAATTGAAACCAGGATTGGTTTCAGGTGGTCTTTTCAGAAGGTGAGGCTGGGTCATGGTCACACAATTACGTTCAATCCACAGAGCTAAAACCCTCTCCACGAGTCCCTTGCAGTTATTCCAACTACCTTCCGTGTCCTTAAGTCCCTTGGGGATACCTTCCCCAAGCTTCAAAACACCATTGAAAATAGTAACACAGTTCCATTTGTAAGCTTCTCGGGGTTCCCATCCCTTTACTTCAGTCCTCTCACCATTTCAACAAAACTAACAAGTCTCTATAACTTGGTTAGGCCTCTTAGCATTCGCCTCCCCCAGCTCAGGCCCCTTTCAACTTTGAAACACATAACCAGTTCTTTATCGGGATGTACTTTGATTTCTTAAATGGGTCTCTTTCCTCCTCCAAGCTCCTTCCAAACACAGCACATGATTTATCACAGTTCTGTCTTGAATTCAGAAATCATTCATTCATGAGGTAGAATCAGAGGCTTTTGAAAACGCCAGGCTTTTTGCGTTTCCTATGCGCAACCACTCTGACCCTCTTGCCCCTCTCTTTGCTCTCACGTTCTTCTATTACCTTTTGTTTCCTTCAGCTACTCTTTGAACCCCTTTTACTCTGTTTTCCTTTCAGTGCACACTTGTACTCTCTTTGATGCGCCACTGGTACTTTGCTATCTACTTTTCTTTTCGCGCACACTTGCACACGCTTTAACGTGCCCCTGTCACTTCCCTGATTTGCTGTCCCTTCAGTGCACACTTGCACCCTCTTTTGTTCTGTGCACACTCACACCTTCCTTCTTGTGCCCCAGGTACTCTTCTTTGCCTTTTTTGTCCCCTTTTTCACTATGGGCCACTTGCGGCTTCTTTCCCACTTTCCTTCGCTTTCAGCTTCGATCAGGCGTTTACTTGCCTTTTGCCCCAATCTGCTTTTCTCATTACTTTTCTTTCGCTTTCTTTCTTCTCGTTGCGCTTTCAGCCTTTTTGCTTTGCTTTCCCTTTTTAACTTTTCTTTCTTTCCGATTCTGTGCCGCTTTTCCTGTTCGTGCCTTGCTCCCGCTCCACTCTCATTTAAACACACGCTCCTGGGTTTCTCTTGCATTCTTTATGAGACTCACTGGGCAGCGTTTCCTTGAGCAGCAGCTCCTCCAGGCAATACAGGATGGAGGGGCAATGCAGGATGGAGGTCCGGGTCCCACCATTTGCCCCTCAGGCCCCCTTGGGGTCGGCACTGGTCCCAAGGGAACAAGCACTTTACTGGACCTCGCCTGCAGAATACAGGCAGTGCTTCTCCAGCTCCCTGGAGGCACGGCTCCCTCGCCACGCTGCAGCCCACACACACTGGGCCAGCACCTCTGCGCGCCATCTTCCTCCTGCCTGCAGCTCCTGCTTCTCTCCCCTTCTGTGCTTCACAGGTCCGGACGGCATCCCCAGCTCGTTCAAATCTCTGTGACTGACCACACCTTTTATAGTTGAACACACAGTCAAGTGGAGCCAGTTGTTAATGATTACCTACACATGCCTGACTCTATTAGTGGGACGGTGGTTGTCACTAAAGTAGGTTGCCCCTACTTTCCCCATGTTATTCCTATGGGTAATCCTCTTTGATCTTAGTGGCCTCCTCCTCGTTTCAGTATTTCTTTGAAATGGGGAGGGGGGGATGAGATGAGATTGTAAACACCCCACAAAGACTGAGGGAGAGTACATAGCTCTCAACCATTTGTCTCGCAAAGGCGGGTGAAATCACCCGATTTTGTTTTTGGCGGGTGAGACGCCCATTGGAATGAATGGGCGTGCAGGAGGCTTGGCGGGTGAGTCAGCCCTTTGCAAGGCGGGTGACACCCGCCAAAAGCGGGTGAGTTGAGAGCTATGAGAGTAGGTTGGGGTGTTTTTAGGAAAATACCATGTCTTGCCCTTGGGCATCCTCCAAATCCCCCGTGGCACTCAAACCAGGTGATCCTCCCTCGCTTAGCCACCCCCAGGGCCGGGATCCAAAAGCGATGGTCCTTCTCTGTCCACCTGATTGGAAGATCCTAAGGGGGTGGGTTGAAGAATACTGTCAGGTTTTTCACAGTAGGGAAATCCCACCTTAGAATAAGCAAGTTAGGCATTACTCCACCCTACCTTTTGATTTTAATAAAAGATTTGTCAACATACATGAACCTGTTGTCTGTGTCAAACTCATGGTGCCTTCACACTACATATGGAGTTTCTTCCATATTACGTGATTGCCCTTTTGGCTATTTGGGGTATGGTGCAGGTGCTGGCTTTTCCCCTTCTGGCACTTCTAAGTCAGACCATGCTATTTCTTTCCCTCGGCTTAAGTTTTTAGCGAAGCCTTGTGTGGCCTCTTCCCCTTTCTCATTTTCGCTTTCATGTCTTTCCTCGCCTGAAAGCATCGTTCCCCAAATTTCATCACTTCTTTCTTCCTCTCTGTCTTCAAAATCCAGTTTTTTAAAGGCTCCCCAGTAAAATCCTTTCATTGCTTTTTCCAATGAGCTCTCTTCTCTTTGAGAGGACCCTACTACACTCCTCTTAATTTTCTGGGTGACACCACTGGCCCTCCTGCTTCTGTACAAATTACCAATCCTCATTCGCATCGCTGCTCCCTCATCTTAGTCCTAGAGAGTACACGTTTTAGTGATCTCACCCACCTCTCTAATATGTCTTTCTAAACTCTTTTCTCTTTCCTGCTCCTCACGTTTCTCCTTTTCTCAAAGCATGCGTTCCCTGACAATCTTCACAGCTTCATTTTGCTGATTCTTTCAGCTTCGTTCCATCTCTCGCTCTATCTCCTTCTCGCTTTCTTCCACCATTTCTGTCATTCTCTCTTACGCTCGTTCCCTTTGTCTTTCCCTTTCTTCCTTTTGTTTTCTTGCTCTTTCCCTTTCCTCTAGCTCTTTCTTTTCTTCCTTTCGCTTTCTTTCTTTATCTACTTCACGTTTCTTTCTTTCCTTCTCTTCATCAACTATTCTTTCCTATTCTCTTTCTTCCTCCTCCTCCTTCCTTCCCTGATGTACATTTTCTTCTCGTTTCCTTTTCTCTTCATCTTCTTTCTCCCGTCTTTCTCTGGCTTCCCTTGCTCTGTCTTTAGCATCGTCCATATTTTCTCCATCCAATTTAAGCAATATCTGTCCTCCCACCCACTTGTTTGGAGTGATCACTGTCTTCTCCTTATTACTGCCTGCCATTCTGTCTTTGGGTCTCTACTTTAGCCTCTGTTAGCTTTGCCTGAAGCTCGCAGCACTCGTTATACCCATCACGCATGGACGCTGGCCTTTTTTTATTCAATTTGGCTCCATTTATAGCATCCTCACTATTGTAAGTGAGGGCGCATATACAGGGTTAGTATATCCTGCTGCTGCTTTTAACTCTTTCAATGGGTAGAATCCCTGCCCTTCGTCTGTTGGATTGATGCTCTGGGGATGAGGAGGAGCCGAGGGTAGCGTGCCCTCCACTTCATGCTGATTAAGCATCCACTCCCTCATTCCACCTCCAACCCACTCCATCCCACTTAGCATGCCTTCGACATCTCAGGCTCCCTCCAATGACCATGGCTTCCACATCTCAGGCTCCCTCAAATGACCATGGCTTCCACATCTCAGGCTCCCTCAAATGACCATGGCTTCCACATCTCAGGCTCGCTCCACCTATCATGCCTTCCGCATCTCAGGCTCCCTCCACCTATCATCCCTTCCACATCTCAGGCTCCCTCCTCCGATCATGCCTTCCACATCTCAGGCTCCCTCCGCCTATCATGCCTTCCACATCTCAGGCTCCCTCCACCGATCATGCCTTCCACATCTCAGGCTCCCTCTGCCTATCAGGCCTTCAACATATTAGGCTCCCTCTACCGATCATGCTTTCCACATCTCAGGCTCCTTCCACCTATCATGCCTTCCACATCTCAGGTTCCCTCAACCTATCCTCCCTTCCACATCTCATGCTCCCTCTACTGATCATGCCTTACACATCTCACGCTCCCTCAACCTATCATGCTGTCCACATCTCAGGCTCTCTCCACCGATCATGTCTTCCACATCTCAGGCTCCCTCCACCAATCATGCCTTCTACATCTCAAGGATAGGCACTTTAAGGACACTATGGTGGTGATTCAGAATGAATGAACAGTATTTGGGGATCCCTCACACATTCGCCACTGAAAATATTCACCAGCCACCACTGATCTTAAATCATTTAGAATGCTGATGCCCCCCCAGCAAGGGGGGTCAAATGCAGCAAGCCCAGCTATTGGAACCATGACAGCCAGAAGACAACCACCGTATTACAGAAATATACTCCCAGCAAAGACCCGTCCCATTTTCTGGTGTGGCCACCGGAGAGATGGGGACAGTAGATGGCACCTCTCATGACTGGAGAGATGCAGAGAGCCTCCCAGGCCGCCAATGCCACGGGCGACACCGCATATGTGGACATAAAAAGGTCTGTCCTGGAGAGGTTAGAACATGATGAAGAGACCTATTGGGTATGATTCTGAGAAACCCGGTTAAACCCTGGAAAAAACCCAGACAACTGTTGTACAGGGTAAAAGACCTAGCGGACAGATGGCTACAGACCGCCACCAATTCAGCTCTGGGTCAAAAAAAGAACACAGGCCCAGCCTGGCTGAAGCCGTGAATATTGCCTCTGCATATCAAAAGACCAGCCTGGAACGAATTGCTTTGTCCCCTGGAAACCGCTCTGGAACGGGTGTCCCGACAACAACCCTGTGTCCATTTAATGGAAGGCCAACGTTACCCATCCCCAGAAGAAATGAGGGAGAGCACCAAAAACGTGGCACGTGGGAGAGAACACCCGGGTCACAGCGGGATCCAGCGTTCTCCTTCCCCGCCAACCCCAATGTTATGAGTTAGGAGAGAGGGGCACATCTCCCAACACTGTATGTGCTCTTGCCATATCCCTATACCTGTGAAGCCGAGGTCGAGGGTCTACCGACAAGGGCTATGGTGGATTCTGAAATCCTGCAGACTGCTGTCAGTAAAATGGTGGTAGGTGTTTATTATAAGTGCAAGGGTAAAGATTAGTTGTGTTCATGGAAATGTAAAATCCGATCCTCTTAAGGACATACATGTAAAAATGGTGGGGGAGGAAATGCGAATAAGAGCTGCCGTGCTCCCCATGTTGCCAGAGGCCCTTGTGTTGGGGTCTGATGCACCAAACCTCCAGACAGTAATCAGGAAAATAGAAAAAGGGTGTCTAGAACAGGTTCCAAATTATGGCACCGACATACCCCAATAAGAGAACATAAAAGTGGTAGGGAAAAACATAAGCGCCAACAACAGTGCTGAGTGTTAGGCAGAATCACCTACAGTACCCTTTGGGAACACTACAGGCAATTAGGACTACAGGTGTAAGCACAATTTCACCTTTGGTACAAGCCTGTACTACACAGTAAAGTGGTAGCGATGGCTGAGCAGCCAGACTTATCTCAGGAGTTTAAGTGAGCAGTAGAACAAGTTACACAAAGGACCAACAAATACAGTGATTCAAGTAAACACTTACTCAAGGTTTCTCAGTAAAAGAATATACATTTATTTACTCAATCATTTATAAAACATTACACTAGCATAAGCAGCTCAATATCACACACTAATAAACCGCAAAAATCCAACCGGTAAGTAACTAAACAAGTTTAGCTCAAAATGAAGTGTGAGCAAAATGGCACTTTAGATACTTAGAAATGGGAGGAAAAGACGAGGTTATAGGAATAGACAGCCCAAATACAATCATAGGCAGGGCAAAGGGTTTTAGTTAAATACAACCAGCAATTCTTCTCAACAGGCCTGGGCCAAAGTCAATGGTTCAGAGTCTTTTGTATAGGATAGCACCGTTCTGGTAAGTAACGGTTAAGTCTTTGCCACAGATTTATAAAGGATTTGGCTAGGCGAAAAGTTTGACGAATGTTTAGTGAAGAACAAGCCTTCGTAGTGGAGGAAAGTTTCATGCACTTTCTCGATGGCCGAAAAGATTTCCGGACCGCGTTTGCTCAGTACCTTTTTAAATGAAGAAAGCTGTAGCTGAGGCAGTTGTTCCTGGCAGTTCGAACAGATCTCGTTGTTCCTGTGCTTCAGTCGTGGGGACAAGAAGGAGGACGTCGGGAGGTTCTTGCATGCCCAAGGAAGAGGCCAAAAGCTGTAGCAAGACGTCGGTTTAAAGTTGAGTGCCTTAAAGTTCACCTGGTTTCCTTCCCTCTGGCTATCCGGTTTTCAACAGCACTCTGATCAAAATTCGACCAGAATAGGACAGTGTCCAGGTGGCGTGCTAGTTTTTTGTTCCCACCAAACTCAAGGGAAGAAGTTAACCTTGGAGGGCTTCTCTGTCATAGGAGTTTCAGGCAATTCGGACCTTGCAGCAGGGCTTCACCGGTCTTCCAGGAGTTGCAGCAGTCCTCTTCCTTTCTCTCCTCTTCGGTTCTTTCGTTCCAGTGGTCGACTCTGCTTTCCAAGTCCCAGAGACCCGCAATTAAACAGTTTTCCCCCATTAATTCAGCCTGGCTGTCACTCACCGATCTGGGTGGCTGTCCTTTCCGGAGAGTCAGCCAGCCAATCACACCAAAGTTCATTTGACTCCTAGGAGACTAAGCACAGGGAGTTTCGGGCACCTCCATCACACCCTGTCCACCCCAGACACTCTGGCACCAGAGGAGGGCTTCAGCACAGAAGCCTGCCAAAGGGCACAAACAAAGGGACCAAACCTGGTTTGGCGCACAGAGTTACACACAAGAAGGACATTTCCTAAAAGAAATGGCGAAAAAAGATGACCAGAGTCTGTTTTTACAGATAGGTCTGGGGTGCCAGATTGAAAAACATGGCTACCCCTAATTTTGAGCTATCGTTGTTAGCACTCGCGAAAAATCACGGTAGTTGATCTAAACCACTGCCACCAGCCATTTAAAATAGGAAAAGGTAACATTTTACTGTTACATGAGTGTTTAGACTCAGGGGAAGCTAAGCAACCTCTCCAACACTCTATAGTAAGATAGGGTGTGCTGGGTCAGTAAATTTAAAGAGACTAGTAAAGTCAATTTAACTTTACTTGCCCTGGGAGACAGTAGTCAGTCCCAGGGAAGGTATTTAAACCTTTGGGGAGTCTGAAAAGACACCCCTGTGCCACTGCACTGAAGGTGCTGTGTGACACACAGAAAAAGATGATGTCACTGGAGTTGTTTTAAAACTCCATAACTAAAGAACACAAAAGTAAAACACACACAAAATACACGGAAGAGTGGGAAAAAAGGCTCACACTCTTCCCAGGCAAAACATGTAATCCTAGAAATCCAGCAAAGTTGCCGGGGGTCTCAAAAGTTAAGGGAAATTAGCACATCTGGAGAATTCTCCCTAAAACTCGTCCCCCCCATGCTAAGGGACAGGAGGATTTAATCCACTCCTGGATGAATCTCCTTACTCCAGTTGGTCAAACATCCTGGATAGACCATCAGCATTTTGGTGTTGACACCCTGACCTATGCTCAATGGTAAAATCAAACCCTTGCAGGCTGATTGACTATCTCAGTAGTTTTGGGTTTTCCCCCTTTCATTTGCATCAACCATCTCAAGGGTTGGTGGTCAGTTTGAATCACAAAGTAGATCCATACAAGTATGGTCTAAACTTCTTCAATGACCACACAATAGCAAAGCATTCATGCTCAATGGTTGCCCACCTTGTTTCTGGTTCCTTCAGCTTTCTGCTGATGAAGCATGTGGGGTGCGCCCTACCTTTCTCATCCAGTTGACTAAGGACTGCACCTATACCTGTATTTGAAGCATCTGTCTGCACAATGAAGGCTTGGTTATAGTCAGGAGCTCTTAGGACTGGAGCTTGACAAAAGGCTTGTTTTAGGCCTTCAAAGGCTTGAGTACACTCCTCATTCCACCTGATCTTTTTAGGGAATTTGGGAGAGGAGACCACATTCAAGGAAGGGAGACGCTATGGACCCATAGTTCTCTATGAAGTTCCTATAGTACCCACTGAGGCCTAGGAAGGCTCTCACTTGGGTTTGAGTAGTAGGGGTGGCCCCGTTTTGTACAGCTTGTACTTTGCTGGGCAATGGCCTGATTTCACCTCCTCCTACCTCATGTCCAAGGTAGACCACTTTACTCTGACCAATTTGACATTTACTAGTCTTTATGGTCAGGTGGGCCTGCTCAAGAGCCTGCAAAACATATCTTAAGTGGTCAACATGTTCTTTCCAATTAGGGCTGAACACTGCAATGTCATCCAAGTATGCCATGCAGACGTCCTCCATCCCATTCAGAACCTGATTAACCATCCTTTGGAATGTAGCAGGTGCATTCTTTATTCCAAAAGGCATTACCTTAAACTGGTAGAGGCTTGCTGGGGTTGAAAATGCAGTTTTTTCCTTGGCATGGTCTGTCAGGGCTATTTGCCAATAGCCTGACGTTAGGTCAAATGTACTGAGGTACTTGGCTGAACCAAGTTTATCCACCAGTTCATCTGTACTTGGTAAAGGGTGGGCATCAGTCTTGGTAACTGCATTAAGAGCTCTATAGTCCACACAGAATCTCAACTCCATGGATCCTGCCTTTGGTACTAGAACAACTGGACTCGACCTTGGACTGGTAGAGGGCTCTATTATCCCGACATCAAGCATCTTGTTGACCTCCTCCTTTATGTGGGATCTTACATGATCTGACATCATGTAACCTCTGTTTTTGACAGGTAAACAGTCACCCGTTTGAATATCATGCTGGCCCCAAGGGGTCAAGCCTGGTGATAGTGAAAACAGGAAGGCAAACTGATTTAACAGAAACGTGCACTCCTCCTGTTGTTCAGATGTCAAGTTAGAAGAGAGATTAACACCTTCTACTTTCTCATTTAAAGGCTGGCCCCTGAGTATGTCAGGTAGAGGTTCACTCTCCTCCTCCTCCTCTTGGGCTGAAGCTAGAAGCAAAGCTCCCATTCTGGTCTTGAGACATAAGCCTTTAAATGGTTTGTGTGAAAGACTCTGGGAGGCTCCTTAGGATTGCCTAGGTCCACCAAATAGTTGACCTCTCCAAGTTTACCCACAACCTTGAAGGGTCCTATCCACTTGTCCTGTAAGGCCATCTGCCTTGTAGGTACCATAACCAAAACCAGCTGGCCTTGAATAAACTCAACCATGTTGGCCTTCTGGTCATACCAATGTTTGACCAGAGCCTGACCTGCTTTTAGGTTATCTGATGTTTCTGCCATCATGTGTGACATTCTCCTCCGGAGACCTATCACATAGTCAGTGACTCTCACTGGCTTGGGGGAAGGAGCACTCTCCA
Source organism: Ambystoma mexicanum (assembly GCF_040938575.1). Lineage (NCBI taxonomy): Eukaryota > Metazoa > Chordata > Amphibia > Caudata > Ambystomatidae > Ambystoma > Ambystoma mexicanum. The sequence goes on along the minus strand of NC_090933.1, from coordinate 1,338,574,574 downwards.
ACCCCTCCTTAATTAGGGCCAAGGGGCCTCTAACTGGATGGCCATAAAGAAGTTCAAAGGGACTTAATCCAACTCCCTCCTGAGGGACTTCTCTATATGCAAATAGAAGGCATAGCAGTAGAAGGTCCCACTTTCTTCTAAGGGGTTCCTCTAAAGCACCTATCATGCTCTTCATTGTACGGTTGAACCTCTCTACCAATCTATTTGTCTGAGGATGGTAGGCAGTTGAGAACTTGTAAGTTACGCCACAGTTTTTCCACATGGCCTGCATGTAGTGGGACATAAAATTGGATCCCCTGTCAGAGGTAACTTCCTTAGGAAAACCTACCCTGGTAAAAATCCCAAGTAAGGCCTTAGCAACAGCCTGAGCTGTAACAGTCCTCATAGGTATAGCTTCGGGATACCTAGTAGCATGGTCTACTACAACCAGGATACACCTGTTTCCTGAAGATGTGGGAGCGTCTAAGGGACCAACAATGTCGATTCCTACCCTCTCAAAAGGAACTCACACCACCGGGAGAGGCACCAAGGGTGCCACATTCTTGGCTCCACTCTTGCCAGAGGTTTGGCAATTGTGACAGCTCCTACAGAACTTATCTACATCAGACCCATATCTAGGCCAGTAGAAAAATAAGGGTAGCCTTTCCTTGGTCTTCTTGAAGCTCAAGTGACCAGCCAAAGGTATCTCATGGGCTAACTGTAGGAAATGGAGTCTGCTTTCAAGAGGCACTACAAGTCTTCTGTAGTCCCCTGGGATAGACTCAGTCGGTTCACTGTAGAAGAGTTCATCTTCCCAGTACAACCTATGACTCCCTGACTCTTGCCCGTCCAGCTGGGAAGCTGCCTGTTGGAAAAGACCTTCAAGAGTAGGACATTCTCTTTGACCTCTGCTGAAGTCTGCCCTACAGGGTCCACCTTCTGTCAGTAAAAACTGCAGCTCAGGATGGTCTGCGGGATCCAGCTCTCCAACAGGAGCAAGGTCCTCTTCCAGCTCTGATTCCTCAGCAGCTGATTCAACCACACAACGTTGCTCCACACACTCAGCCTCAGCTGGTGGAGGGATCACAGGTGTGATCTTGGACAGTCCTCTCTGGGATGTCCTTGTTGGTAGCACAGGAGTGCTGGCTGGTTTCTTCCTGGAGGTTTTAGGTTGCCCCTTTTCCTCCTTCTTCCTAGAAATTGCAGTCAGTAAGTCCTGTGGACTGGGAATTATAGTTTCCTCTATAATCTCCTCTGCAGTGCCCCGTAAGGTACTCTCTCTGGCCTTCCTAGTCTGCTCCTGTTTCCTTTTGCTGGGAGGCCTGGGGTGCTTGATACAACTCCAAGAGTTTTTAAGTCATTCCCCAACAGGACTCTCCCAGGTAATGCACTCTGCACACTTACAGGTATCTTGACAGTCATGTCATTACACTGGATGAGAGCTGGTAACTGTGGAAGCATTCGGACAGGGCCTCCAGAAAGCTTAGTTAGGAATTTGGGTGCCTTAGCAACATCCTCAACCTTGAAAAATGATTCATAAACTACAGTTATGCTGTCCCCAGTGTCTCAAATGGCAGGGGTCTTCTGACCATTGACAAGAACACTGTCTTTGTAATACTCTTTAGTATTATCTGGGAAAGAGTTGTACACATCTAAATTACGTTGTTCCCACAGACCCAGGACACTAAAGAGACACTGGCTGAGATTTTCATGGGTTCCTCAGCCAGTAAGTGAAGGTTTCCACTTGCCATTGGTACTTCATCCACTGGGGAGAAGGTTAAGGGGACAGTGTGGACCCCTGAAGGTTTACCCATGCATCTGGGATCCCCTTTCACATGGTCAGTTGACTCCCAAGCATAACATTTACCAAATGTTTTAATGAATGGGGGTTTGTTCTGACCTCCTTCTGGTTTGTCCCCAGAAGGTACACTAGCCTGATTCGGTTTTCCCCGTGGCTTATCCTTGTTATGTTTGGGGCCCTCTTTTGGATGGAAGGTATTATAATTCTCCTTGTTGTCTTTCTTGTGCTGCTTCTCCTCATCCTTCTTCTGAGTTACCCCAGAATCCTTGTGAGTAGCCCTGTTCGCAACCCACAAGTCAGCAGCCTTTGCTAACTTCTTTGGATCCATTTCCTTAGAGTCAGCCAAGTGCTGTCTCAGCTCAGGAGAGCAGGCATCATAGATAGATTCTAACATGAACAGATTTCTCATTCCTTCATAAGTGTTCACTCTCTAACCCTTAACCCAACTATCTATGTTTTTCAAACATTCAGTCACCCAGGTAGCCCAAGGGGTACCATCATGCCTTTTGAGGGTTCTAAACCTCTTAAGTACTGAGAAGGGGGTCTTCCCAAATCTAACTATCAAAGGTAGCTTCACAGTTTCATACTCTTTTCTGTCTATATCCCCCAACTCCATTACCACATCAGTTGCAACAGGGGGTAGCCTAGAAAAAATCCAAGGAATCAACTGATTCCCTGTAATGTCTTGAATCCCATGGTTATATTCAAAAGCAGCCAACCAATCCAAAATATCAAACTTAACCTCATACATACTTACTGCATCTTTGGGCATGTGAGGCCTCTTAGGACTGGAAGACCTATAAGACTCTGGGAGAGAACCAGTTTCAACAGACAACTTTTTCATCTCTAGTGCATGGTTCAATTCCATCTCTCTGAGTTTAAGTTCTTGATGTTTGCATTCAATTTGAGCTTGGATTCTTTTAAACTCTAACTCAAGTCTCATTCTCTCTAAAGAGACAAATTCAGGACTTAATGTTGGACCTGGTGGGGTCCCTGTGGTCAGAGGATGAGGCCTTTGAGCAGGTCGAGGTAAAACAGGGCCATCATTTGAAGACTCTTCTTCCTCATCTAACTCATCTACAACATTTGAGTTACTCTCAGAAACATTATCCTCCTCATCAACATTTTCCATATTTGCTGCAGGGGTAGGTGTTTCAGACCCACTCCTCAGACTTTGGTATTCTAACAACTTTTCTATCAATTCAACCGTTTTGCCTTTTACAGTGAGATTCCTGGCTTTACACATATCTTGATCAACAGTTAAAGTCACAAGGGTCTCCTGTCTGTAGATTTCCATATCAGTCATGATAAAACAATTGCTTTACTAGTGTTGCTTTGCCTTGGGAGGATTATTTGAACAAAAGTAAAAGAAGCACCCTAAATGTAACAAGTATACTTTATCCTCACCACTGTACACCAGTGTTAGGCAGAATCACCTTCAGTACCCTTTGGGAACACTACAGGCAATTAGGACTACAGGTGTAAGCACAATTTCACCTTTGGTACAAGCCTGTACTACACAGTAAAGTGGTAGCGATGGCTGAGCACCCAGACTTATCTCAAGAGTTTAAGTGAGCAGTAGAACAAGTTACACAAAGGACCAACAAATACAGTGATTCAAGTAAACACTTACTCAAGGTTTCTCAGTAAAAGAATATACATTTATTTACTCAATCATTTATAAAACATTACACCGGCATAAGCAGCTTAATATCACACACTAATACACTACAAAAATCCAACCGGTAAGTAACTAAAGAAGTTTAGCTCAAAAATGAAGTGTGAGCAAAATGGCACTTTAGATACTCAGAAAAGGGAGGAAAATACAAGGTTATAAGAATAGACAGCCCAAATACAATCATAGGCAGGGAAAAGAGTTTTAGTTAAATACAACCAGCAATTCTTCTCAACAGACCTGGGCCAAAGTCAACTGTTCAGAGTCTTTTGTATAGGATAGCACAGTTTTGGTAAGTAACGGTTAAGTCTTTGCCACAGATTTTTTTAAAGGATTTGGCTGGGCAAAAAGTCTGATGAATGTTTAGGGAAGGACAAGCCTTCATAGTTGAGGAAAGTTTCACGCACTTTCTCGATGGCCGAAAAGATTTCCAGACCGTGTTTGCACAGTACCTTTTTAAATAAAGAAAGCTGTAGCTGAGGCAGTTGTTCCTGGCAGTTCGAGCATATCTCGCTGTTCCTGTGCTTCAGTCGTGGGGACAAGAAGGAGGACGTCAGGAGGTTCCTGCACTGCCCAGGGAAGAGGCCAAAAGCTGTAGCAAGACGTTGGTTTAAGGTTGGAGTGCCTTAAAGTCCCCGTGGTTTCCTTCCCTCTGGCTATCTGGTTTTTAACAGCACTCTGATGATAATTCGACCAGAATAGGACGGTGTCCAGGTGGATTGCGAGTTGGTTGTTCCCACCAAACTCAAGGGAAGAAGTTAACCTTGAAGGGCTTCTCTGTTGTCGGAGTGTCAGGCAATTCAGACCTGCAGCAGGGCTTCACCTCTGCTTTCCAAGTCCCAGAGACCCGCTGTTAATCAGTTTTCCCCCATTCATTCAGCCTGGCTGTCACTCACCCAGCAGGGTGGCTGTCCTTGCCGGACAGTCAGCCAGCCAATCACACCAGAGTGCATTCAGGTCTCCTAGGAGACTAAGCACAGGGAGGTTCGGGCACCTCCCTCACATCCTGTCCACCCCAGACAGTCTGGCACCAGAGGAGGGCTTCAGCACAGAAGCCCGCCAAAGGGCACGGACAAAGGGACCAAACCGGGTTTGGCGCTCAGAGTTACACACAAAAAGGACTTTTCCTAAAAGAAATGGCGAAGAAAGATGACCAAGTCTGTTTTTACAGATAGGTCTGAGGCACCATATAGAAAAACATGGCTACCCCTGATTTTTAGCTACCGTTGTTAGCGGTGGCGAAACATCACGGTAGTTGATCTAAACCACTGCCACCAGCCATTTAAAATAGGAAAAGGTAACATTTTACTGTTACATGAGTGTTTAGACTCAGGGGAAGTTAGGCAACCCCTCCAGCACTCTATAGTAAGATAGTGTGTGCTGGGTCAGCAAATTTAAAGAGACTAGTAAAGTCAATTTAACTTTACTTGCCCTGGGAGACAGTAGTCAGTCCCAGGGAAGGTATTTAAACCTTTGGGGAGTCTGAAAAGACACCCCTGTGCCACTGCACTGAAGGTGCTGTGTGACACACAGAAAAAGATGATGCCACTGGAGTTGTTTTAAAACTCCATAACCAAAGAACACAAAAGTAAAACACACACAAAATACATGAAAGAGTGGGAAAAAAGGCTCACAGTCTTCCCAGGTAAAAAATGAAATCCTAGAAATCCAGCAAAGTTGCTGGGGGTCTCCAAAGGTAAGGGAAATTAGCACATTTGGAGAATTCTACCTAACACTGAGAACATAAAATGCTGCCTGTCGCTGTCGAGGGGATAGTTTCAGAACAGCTCCAGAATGGACCCCACATTGCAAAACGCAAGGGCCATGGCAGATCAAGCAGGGGGGGTAAGAGAAGAATAACCATTTCTGAAAAAAAGATGGGCTCTATTACAGAGTGCTACTAGAGAAGGACAAAGACCCACTCTATCAATTACTAATGTCCGTACAATCTCTGAGAACTGTCCTAGAGGTTGCGCACAATCAAGTCAGCAAAGTACATCTAGGCACCCAGAAAAATACACAGAAGGTACTTCAAAGATTCTTTTGGCCGGGGTATACGCGGAGAGGTCCCAGTCCTGCCAACAATGTCCAGCGTGTTAATGAAAGACTCAGTCCAGGGTGTCAAAAGCACCTCTACACTCCATGCCATTAATCACTGAGCCGTCCCACCGCATCGGTAAGGCTACTGTGGACCGCTAGACCCCTCCAGTAGGGGCCATAAGTATCTCCTGGTGATCATTGACTAAGCCACAAGGTATCCAGAGGCCTTTCCCTAGTGGGCTTCACAGCCCAACATGTTTGACATCCCGATCCCCTTTATAACGGGAGTGGTAATACCCAGAGGCAGTGTGATGGACCAAGGAATGACCTTCACGTCTGCAGTATTACAACAGGTTTGTCGAACTCTTCACATTGAACATCTGAACATGGACGAATATCATCTGCATGCTGATGGTCTGATCGAATGATATAATGAGATGATCCAACAAATGCTTTGGAAGACCGTAGACCAGGGGGACCGGAACTGGGATCGCCTTGTGCCATGTATACTAATGAGGCCCCCCAATATTTTATAGGCTTCAACCCTTTTGAATTGTTGTTCGGCATGTGACCTAGATCACTGTTAGATGTACTGAAAGAAGAGTGGGAGACTCAACCTACCCAAGAGATATCTCTAACTGAACATGCTTGGCATCTTGCCAAGCAGTTAGAGGAATTACAAGCAATCGCACAAAAACGTCTCCGACAATCTCAGAAAGTGCAGGAAAAATGCTATGTAGGAGTGAGGGGGATAGCTCAGGGGCTAAGCGTTTGTCTTGAAAGCAAGACAACGCAGCGCAACACAAGGGTTGAATCCCGATCCCGTGCTTAGAAACCAAACTCTGGTATTAAGCGTGTTATAAAAGAACGCATTTTTAAATAAAGTACTATAACAAGGGGTCTTGATTAAGAAAGTTCCAAACGAGCGACAAAGTGATGGTACTAATTGCCCACTACAGCGATCAAGATGTTCGCCTCACGGAGAGGCCCATACGCGATTCAGCAGGTGGTAGTCCCAGTCACATACATAGTCCATGAAGAAGACCGGAAACCCACTGTACAAACCTATCGTGTCAACCTCCTCAGGAAATGGGAGGAACCCACTCCCACAATGGCAATGATCAGTATGGCGATGCCAGGCACACCGGAGGTGCCCCCAGAGACGAAGAAGGGGGATCAAAGTGCTCCAAATGAACCCAGAGCTGCACCCAGACAAAAGAGCAAGTTACCCAAGGGGGTTTCATGACACCTTTCCTTCCTTAACTGGACTTAACTCTGAAACACAGCATTGCATTAACACTCCGCTTGATCAAACCATAAGGTTGCAACCTTATAGGATCCCTGAAGCTCAGATACTGGCAGTTGACAAGCCGATCCGATCCCAAGTATGTTGGAATTGGGAGTCATTGAACCCTCTAAAAGCCAATGGAGTTGCCCAATTTCCCTAGTTTCAATACCTGATGGAAGCATTAAGTTTTGTATAGACTTCCGCCGTCTAAACAGCATCTCTAAGTTCGACGCATATCCCATGCCGTGAATTGAAGACCTTCTGGACCGACTGGGAAAAGCCCACTAAATTACAATAAATCTCATCAAAGGGTACTGGCAGATTCTCATATGTCCTGATGATAAGAAGAAAACTACATTCACAAACCCCCCGCCCCCCAAGGACTGTATCAGTTGACAGTGCTCCCCTTCGGACTACATGGTGCCCCGGCCACGTTTCAGAGACTAATGAAAAGGATCTTGAAGAGATACCACCAATACGCTGAAGGGTACCTAGACGACGTAATCGTCTACAGCATTTCATGGGAAGAAAACTTACAGCAACTCGGTCTGATTTGAAAGGCCGGCTTGAAAGGGAAGAGTACCTCTGAGGGGGTGCAGCTGGTAGATGTCAGAGCTGTGAGGAGAGAAAGTGTGGAGTCGAAGATGACACCAAGGTTTTTTGCCTTGCAGGTGGGAGCAGGAAGAGGGCCAAGAGAGGCAGGCCAGAGCGCTACAGGGAAGGAGAGAGTGGGTGTCCAATGAGGAGAATCTCAGTCTTACTGGCATTAAGGCAGAGGTCATTGGCGGCACAGCACTCCTGGATAGCAGACAGACAGTCGGAGATGAGGGACGGAGAGGAGGTGGCCGAAGGGAGCCTGAAGATGAGCTGAGCGTCATCCCCATAGCACTGAAAGTTGGGGCAGAGAGCAGCAATGTGGTGCGGAAGGAGAGCCAGGTATTGATTGAACAGCCAGGGAGAGAGGTTAGATCCCTGGGGGACACCACAGGTGGAGAAAAAGATAGCAGAGAGGAAGGACCCAAGTTGGACCCGGGAGGGTCGGTCAGAGAAGAAGGAAGTGAGCTATGCCAGGGCCTGACAAGTTATACCTAGGTTATAACTGTTTTTTGTTTACCGCTGTCCACCTTCCAGGGTGCCCGTTGGCACAGGTGTATTTCCTTTCCCGGTCTTTGGGGAAATGGAAAGGATCGCCAATCCCCCTGTGCTTTTTAACGAGTAGGCAGAGCAATGCAGCATGGCAATAGGGGTACAGGAAATGCCGGCCCCAGCGATGACGTGAGTTGAGGGGAAAAAACAGGAGATTTCGGGTCACGCTCCAGACGGGAGGAAGAGGGCCGTCAAGCCTTACCTGAGGAGGGGCTCTCTGTGGCCCTCACAGAACAGGAACAAGTGCCTGCCCATGAACGCCCTGCAGGGCAACCAGACTCACAGAGAGTGGGAGGACAGGATCCACGCAGGCAGTCTTCTTCTTCTTCTTCTAAATTATCGGACGCATGGGCGGACCCACGCAGGCGCTTCCCCATCCTAAAGGATGATGTGCACCTAACCCACCAATCATAATTTAGCTCACATAAACTCACAGTTCCTCCCACCTTCCCGTCTGTCTTACATAATCCAACAACACACTGCACTTCTTCCTGCCACTCACCCCGTCACCTCCCAACAAAGCCTTTCCACTCAACTCAGTCACACCCAGCGCAGACATCCGAACCCTCATCAATTCCCTCTCTGCAACATGTCTCTCACATCTGAGTCGGAAATGTCCTACAGTCTCAGGCACCCCACACACCGCACACTCCCTCGACTCTCGCTTCCCCACTCGAAATCGACAGTCATTCAGCCCCACATGCCCTATCCTCAATCGATTCAGCATCACCTCCTCCCCCCTCCTCCATTCCAGACTTCCCGCATCCACCTTCTTCGACACTTTCCCACAGACACCAAACATCCACCTGCCCTTCACCCCACTCACCCACCTCTCCTGCCACTCATCCATGACCCGTCTCACCATCACAGCCTTCACCTCGTCCACACTCAAAGGCAACCTTACATCAACAGCTTCCCTTTTCATACCCTCACCCGCCGCCCGATCGACCAACTCATTACCCAAAATGCCGCTGTGACTGGGGACCCATGCCAACTCCAGATTCATCCCCCCACGCACACACCGATCAATCTTTCTCCTTATATCCAAAATCACATCCTTCTTTTCACCTTCCCCTGCCACAATCGCCTGCAACCCACTCAATGAATCTGAAAACACCACTACCTTCTCAAACCCCAACTCGCACACCCTATCAATCGCCAATGCAATCGCCACCAACTCAGCCGTACAAATCGACACATCGTTCGTCAGACGGCCCACTTTATACTCCCCAGTGCTTTCCAAATAATACGCCATACCCACTCTCCCAGACACCGAATCCTTTGAACCATCCGTGAACACCCTGCACCCTTCCTTCCCTGTCACATACACCTGACCCAAAGCTTTGATCTCACCCCGCAATCCCCGCTTCTTTGATACCACTCTCGCCAACTCCAAACACACCTTAGGAGACCCCATCATCCACATCGGACACCTCAGCAAATCCATATCCGTCACAGCCATCAACTTGCCCACTCCCCACTTTACCCCCTTCTCCCACATGTGAAACCCTAAAGTGCCCCCTTTCCTCCTCCACCGGTCCCTATAGTAGTCAAACCTCCAATTATACATCAAACATTCTCGCACCGGATGAGCCACACTCTTCGCACTGCACTTCACCCACCACCTCATATTCAACACATCCCTCCTCAACCCCAACGGCATCTCCCCCACAAGCACCTGCACCGCATTCACTGGAGAGGACCTCATCACACCCGAACACACCCTCAATGCCCTCGCCTGCACCCTATCCAACCGCAACTTCTGACTCGCTGTGAAACCCACTGCCACCTGAGATCCAAAATCCATCACACTCAATATCATCCCCTTATATAACATTCGTAAACACTTCTGTTGCGCACCCCATTCTTTCCCAGACACCGCCCGCAACAAATTCAACCTGCGTTTACACTTATCCACCACACCATCCACTTGCACATTCCAATTCAACTTTCTATACAAAATCACCCCCAAGTGCCGGAACTCCTCCACGCTCTTCACCCTCACGCCTTTCAAAACCAAATTCAACTCCTGTTGCACCCTTCTCCTCGAGAACACCATACTCACGCTTTTATCCACAGACACCGAAAAGCCCCATTTCCCACACCACTCCTCCATACGCACTATTGCAGCTTGCAGCCGACTCTGCACCAACAACAAACTCCGCCCTCTTACCCATACCACACCATCATCCGCGAAGAAATCCACCTGACACCCGATTCCCGCCAAAGCTCGAATCAACCCATCCACCATCACATTAAACAGCATTGCACTAATCACACTTCCCTGCGGCGTCCCATTCTCCATCTTCCATACTTCAGACAGCACCCCCTCACTCTCACGCAGGCAGTCATGGCGGCCAGACCATGCCGCTGAACTGTTGGGGGAGGGACTTATGGGGATAACAGGAAGAGAAGTGACACAGTGACCTCCTATTGGTGGGGAAGGCTCAACAGACCAAAGAGAGTGCCTATCAGACAGGGGTGGGGCTGTATAAAAAGAAGGCCGACTAGGGGTGCTTTTGTGTCATCACTGCTAGAGCAGAGCAAGGAAGCCGAAGCGAGGGAGTGCGTCTGGCCTATGTTCACCTCACAGCAGCCAAGACTATTGGCTTTGTCAATTCTTGTTTTTAATATAGCCGGCATCCATTTTAGTCTTTTGGGCTGGCAGCTGTCCACGCTTTTCTGCATTGGTGAGTGCGGTGGCGCGCATTGCTTAGGGTGTGGGAAGAGGTTAATGATGACGTCACCTGTGGACAAACCTCTGGAATTCTGATGGAGCAATCGGCAAAAGGGAAATTGGCATAATTGATTGTCCTGGGCTGATGCTATGTTGCCATCACATGCATGGAAATTATACGGCGTGGCTTTGGATCAGTGTCAGCAAAGGGCTGGGGTTTCCTAAAATAGAAACTAGACATTAAACCGGATTGGCGGCTTCTGTCATATGTTACGATGCTGTCCAGCATTTGTATAGCGCCTTATTGGCGTGATCTCAAAGCGCTGTGGGCGGAACGCCTCCGGGGATCGTAGTCCAGGTGAGTGGAGAGAGTGGGGGGGGGGGTCGTAGTCCAGGTGAGTGGAGAGAGGGGGGATCGTAGTCCAGGTGAGTGGAGAGAGCGGGGGGGAGGGGGTCGTAGACCAGGTGAGTGGAGAGAGTGGGGGGGGGGTGGACCGTAGACCAGGTGAGTGGAGAGAGTGGGGGGATCTCGTAGTCCAGGTGAGTGGAGAGAGGGGGGATCGTAGTCCAGGTGAGTGGAGAGAGTGGGGGGTCTCGTAGTCCAGGTGAGTGGAGAGAGTGGGGGGTCATAGACCAGGTGAATGGAGAGAGTGGGGGGGGGATCGCAGTCCAGGTGAGTGGAGAGAGTGGGGGGGTGGATCGTAGACCAGGTGAGTGGAGAGAGTGGGGGGGTCTCGTAGTTCAGGTGAGTGGAGAGAGTGGGGGGGTCTCGCAGTCCAGGTGAGTGGAGAGAGTTCGGGGGTCTCGCAGTCCAGGTGAGTGGAGAGAGTGGGGGGGTCTCGTAGACCAGGTGTGTGGAGAGAGTGGGGGGGTCTCGTAGTCCAGGTGAGTGGAGAGAGTGCAGGGGGGGTCGTAGTCCAGGTGAGTGGAGAGAGTGGGGGGTGTCTCGTAGTCCAGGTGAGTGGAGAGAGCGGGGGTGTCTCGTAGACCAGGTGAGTGGAGAGAGTGGGGGGTCTCGTAGTCCAGGTGAGTGGAGAGAGTGGGGGGGGGTCATAGACCAGGTGAGTGGAGAGAGTGTGGGGGGGTCTCGTAGTCCAGGTGAGTGGAGAAAGCGGGGGGGTCGTAGTCCAGGTGAGTGGAGAGAGTGGGTGGGTCATAGACCAGGTGAGTGGAGAGAGTGGAGGGGGGTCTCGTAGTCCAGGTGAGTGGAGAGAGTGGGGGGTCGTAGTCCAGGTGAGTGGAGAGAGTGGGGGGGTCGTAGTCCAGGTGAGTGGAGAGAGTGCAGGGGGGTCTCGTAGTCCAGGTGAGGGGAGAGAGTGGGGGGGGTCGTAGTCCAGGTGAGTGGAGAGAGTGCAGGGGGGGTCTCGTAGTCCAGGTGAGTGGAGAGAGTGCAGGGGGGGTCGTAGTCCAGGTGAGTGGAGAGAGTAGGGGGGGTCGTAGTCCAGGTGAGTGGAGAGAGGGGGGGGTCGTAGACCAGGTGAGTGGAGAGAGCGGGGGGGGGGTCGTAGACCAGGTGAGTGGAGAGAGTGGGGTAGTAGATGGTGCTTGACATGATCTACCTTGCTGTCGGGCATTTGTATAGCGCCTTACATAGCTTTGGCATGACCTCAAAGCGCTGTGGGCTGAGCGTGGTCCAGGTGAGTGGAGAGAGCGGGGTAGTAGCTAGGGCTTGACATGAGCTGCCTGTGCATGTCTGTCTGCTTCGCTCTCGCTTCCAGGGGTGGCCTTGCCAGCGCCGGGGGGGGGGGGGGGTGATGCTCTTGCGCTGCGGTGTATCTAGGGTGTTCCTGACCTTTGGCCTCAGCACTCGCTGAGGGAACTCGCTACGGTTCAGTGTTTTCCTCGGTTTCTCCCTTGTTCTCTGCTGTGCCCTTGTTGTGTTTGCTTTGTTCATCCAGGCATGCAACGAGTCCCCAAAGGGCAGGGCCTTTAACCTCCGCAGGTGCTGGCCATGCACTGGGGAAGTGGTGAGGCAGGAAGAGCCCTCTTGGCGCAACTGGGCGGCTGAGGCCTCACCCCTTCCCATATTGGAGCCCATGGTCATTAGTGACTATTTCACTCTTCTAGAATCTAAATTACAGGTGCCTTAAAGAGATATGGTCAACAGGTAATAACTCCTCATTGAGCCATGCTTCACTCTGCACCCGCCTTACTGACTTGCATGATAACTTCCAGTTTATCAGCCACTTCTGCGGCACTCTTATCACCCCGAGTAGGATGAAATGCGGAGCCAGCTCCACCTGACAGGATGCAACTGACATTGCCTCAGTCCTACTAGTAGAATAAATGTACCACCCTGATGTGACGTGTCCCCGTGTTCCTCAACTCTTTCACCCGAGCGCATTCCTTTCCATGGAACTGGTGAAAGGCTGAGCCGATCCCACCTCACATGACACTGGCTCTGCCCCAGCTCCACCTGTCACCAAATCGCCAGGTGGAGGCAGCAGGGGCTGCTCTAGAGAGCCTGGGTGCTCCCCAGGGTCTCGCCCCAGTCACACTGTGGCAAGGCCTGCTCTGCCTTTTCCTCCTGTCCTCTGGGGCGTGGCTTTGGCCTGCTCCTCCTTTCCTCCTGTCCTCTGGGGTGTGGCTTTGGCCTTCTCTGCCTTTTCATCCTGTCCTCTGGGGCGTGGCTTTGGCCTGCTCTGCCTTTTCCTCCTGTCCCCTGTCCTCTGGGGCGTGGCTTTGGCCTGCTCTGGCTTTTCCTCCTGTCCTCTGGGGCGTGGCTTTGGCCTGCTCTGCCTTTCCTCCTGTCCTCTGGGGCGTGGCTTTGGCCTGGCTTTGGCCTTTCCTCCTGTCCTCTGGGGCGTGGCTTTGGCCTGCTCCTCCTTTCCTCCTGTCCTCTGGGGCGTGGCTTTGGCCTGCTCCTCCTTTCCTCCTGTCCTCTGGGGCGTGGCTTTGGCCTGCTCCTCCTTTCCTCCTGTCCTCTGGGGCGTGGCTTTGGCCTGCTCCTCCTTTCCTCCTGTCCTCTGGGGCGTGGCTTTGGCCTGCTCCGCCTTTTCCTCCTGTCCTCTGGGGCGGGGCTTTGGCCTGCTCTGCCTTTTCCTCCTGTCCTCTGGGGCGGGGCTTTGGCCTGCTCTGCCTTTTCATCCTGTCCTCTGGGGCGTGGCTGTGACCTGCTCTGGCTTTTCCTCCTGTCCTCTGGGGCGGGGCTTTGGCCTGCTCTGGCTTTTCCTCCTGTCCTCTGGGGCGGGGCTTTGGCCTGCTCCTCCTTTCCTCCTGTCCTCTGGGGCGTGGCTTTGGCCTGCTCGGCCTTTTCATCCTGTCCTCTGGGGCGTGGCTTTGGCCTGCTCTGCCTTTTCATCCTGTCCTCTGGGGCGTGGCTTTGGCCTGCTCCTCCTTTCCTCCTGTCCTCTGGGGCAAGGCTTTGGCCTGCTCCTCCTTTCCTCCTGTCCTCTGGGGCGTGGCTTTGGCCTGCTCTGCCTTTTCCTCCTGTCCTCTGGGGCGTGGCTTTGGCCTGCTCTGGCTTTTCCTCCTGTCCTCTGGGGCGTGGCTTTGGCCTGCTCTGCCTTTTCCTCCTGTCCTCTGGGGCGTGGCTTTGGCCCGCTCTGCCTTTTCATCCTGTCCTCTGGGGTGTGGCTTTGGCCTGCTCTGCCTTTTCATCCTGTCCTCTGGGGCGTGGCTTTGGCCTGCTATGCCTTTTCATCCTGTCCTCTGGGGTGTGGCTTTGGCCTGCTCTGCCTTTTCCTCCTGTCCTCTGGGGCGTGGCTTTGGCCTGCTCTGCCTTTTCCTCCTGTCCTCTGGGGCGTGGCTTTGGCCTGCTCTGCCTTTCCTCCTGTCCTCTGGGGCGTTCCTTTGGCCTGCTCTGCCTTTTCCTCCTGTCCTCTAGGTGTGGCTTTGGCCTGCTCCTCCTTTCCTCCTGTCCTCTGGGGCGTGGCTTTGGCCTGCTCTGTCTTTTCATCCTGTCCTCTGGGGCGTGGCTTTGGCCTGCTCTGCCTTTCCTCCTGTCCTCTGGGGCGTTCCTTTGGCCTGCTCTGCCTTTTCCTCCTGTCCTCTAGGTGTGGCTTTGGCCTGCTCCTCCTTTCCTCCTGTCCTTTGGGGCGGGGCTTTGGCCTGCTCTGCCTTTCCTCCTGTCCTCTGGGGCGTGGCTTTGGCCTGCTCTGTCTTTTCCTCCTGTCCTCTGGGGAGTGGCTTTGGCCTGCTCAGCCTTTCCTCCTGTCCTCTGGGGCGTGGCTTTGGCCTGCTCCTCCTTTCATCCTGTCCTCCGGGGCGTGGCCTGCTCGGCCTTTCCTCCTGTCCTCTGGGGTGTGGCTTTGGCCTGCCTTTCCTCCTGTCCTCTGGGGCGTGGCTTTGGCCTGCTCTGCTTTTTCCTCCTGTCCTCTGGGGCGTGGCTTTGGCCTGCTCTGCCTTTTCCTCCTGTCCTCTGGGGCGTGGCTTTGGCCTGCTCCTCCTTTCCTCCTGTCCTCTGGGGCGTGGCTTTGGCCTGCTCTGTCCTTTCCTCCTGTCCTCTGGGGCGTGGCTTTGGCCTGCTCCTCCTTTCCTCCTGTCCTCTGGGGCGTGGCTTTGGCCTGCTCCTCCTTTCCTCCTGTCCTCTGGGGCGTGGCTTTGGCCTGCTCTGTCCTTTCTTCCTGTCCTCCTGTCCTCTGGGGCCTGGCTTTGGCCTGCTCCTCCTTTCCTCCTGTCCTCTGGGGCGTGGCTTTGGCCTGCTCTGCCTTTTCCTCCTTTCCTCCTGTCCTCTGGGGCGTGGCTTTGGCCTGCTCCTCCTTTCCTCCTGTCCTCTGGGGCGTGGCTTTGGCCTGCTCTGGCTTTTCCTCCTGTCCTCTGGGGCGTGGCTTTGGCCTGCTCTGCCTTTTCCTCCTTTCCTCCTGTCCTCTGGGGCGTGGCTTTGGCCTGCTCTGCCTTTTCCTCCTGTCCTCTGGGGCGTGGCTTTGGCCTGCTCAGCCATTTCCTCCTGTCCCCTTGGGTGTGGCCTGCTCGGCCTTTCCTCCTGTCCTCTAGGTGTGGCTTTGGCCTGCTCCTCCTTTCCTCCTGTCCTTTGGGGCGTGGCTTTGGCCTGCTCTGCCTTTTCATCCTGTCCTCTGGGGCGTGGCTTTGGCCTGCTCTGCCTTTTCCTCCTGTCCTCTGGGGCGTGGCTGTGGCCTGCTCTGCCTTTTCCTCCTGTCCTCTGGGGCGTGGCTTTGGCCTGCTCTGCCTTTTCCTCCTGTCCTCTGGGGCGTGGCTTTGGCCTGTTCAGCCTTTTCATCCTGTCCTCTGGGGCGTGGCTTTGGCCTGCTCTGCCTTTTCATCCTGTCCTCTGGGGCGTGGCTTTGGCCTGCTCGGCCTTTCCTCCTGTCCTCTGGGGCGTGGCTTTGGCCTGCTCGGCCTTTCCTCCTGTCCTCTGGGGCGTGGCTTTGGCCTGCTCAGCCATTTCCTCCTGTCCTCTGGGGCGTGGCTTTGGCCTGCTCGGCCTTTCCTCCTGTCCTCTGGGGCGTGGCTTTGGCCTGCTCAGCCATTTTCTCCTGTCCCCTTGGGTGTGGCCTGCTCGGCCTTTCCTCCTGTCCTCTGGGGCGTGGCTTTGGCCTGCTCTGCCTTTTCCTCCTGTCCTCTGGGGCGTGGCTTTGGCCTGCTCTGCCTTTTCCTCCTGTCCTCTGGGGCGTGGCTTTGGCCTGCTCTGCCTTTTCCTCCTGTCCTCTGGGGCGTGGCTTTGGCCTGCTCTGCCTTTTCCTCCTGTCCTCTGGGGCGTGGCTTTGGCCTGCTCTGGCTTTTCCTCCTGTCCTCTGGGGCGTGGCTTTGGCCTGCTCTGCCTTTTCCTCCTGTCCTCTGGGGCGTGGCTTTGGCCTGCTCTGCCTTTTCCTCCTGTCCTCTGGGGCGTGGCTTTGGCCTGCTCTGGCTTTTCCTCCTGTCCTCTGGGGCGTGGCTGTGACCTGCTCTGCCTTTCCTCCTGTCCTCCTGTCCTCCGGGGTGTGGCCTGCTCTGCCTTTCCTCCTGTCCTCTGCATGGCTTTGGCCTGCTCTGCCTTTTCCTCCGTGGCTTTGGCCTGCTCTGCCTTTTCCTCCTGTCCTCTGGGGCGTGGCTTTGGCCTGCTCTGCCTTTCCTCCTGTCCTCTGGGGCGTGGCTTTGGCCTTCTCTGCCTTTTCCGCCTGTCCTCTGGGGCGTGGCTTTGGCCTTCTCTGCCTTTTCCTCCTGTCCTCTGGGGTGTGGCTGTGACCGGCTCTGCCTTTCCTCCTGTCCTCTTGTCCTCTGGGGCGTGGCTTTGGCCTGCTCTGCCTTTTCCTCCTGTCCTCTGGGGTGTGGCTGTGACCTGCTCTGCCTTTCCTCCTGTCCTCCTGTCCTCTGGGGCGTGGCTTTGGCCTGCTCTGCCTTTTCCTCCTGTCCTCTGGGGCGTGGCTTTGGCCTGCTCTGCCTTTTCCTCCTGTCCTCTGGGGCGTGGCTTTGGCCCGCTCTGCCTTTTCATCCTGTCCTCTGGGGTGTGGCTTTGGCCTGCTCTGGCTTTTCCTCCTGTCCTCTGGGGCGTGGCTTTGGCCTGCTCTGCCTTTTCCTCCTGTCCTCCGGGATGTGGCCTGCTCGGGCTTTCCTCCTGTCCTCTGGGGCGTGGCTTTGGCCTTCTCTGCCTTTTCCTCCTGTCCTCTGGGGCGGGGCTTTGGCCTGCTCTGCCTTTTCATCCTGTCCTCTGGGGCGTGGCTTTGGCCCGCTCTGCCTTTTCATCCTGTCCTCTGGGGCGTGGCTTTGGCCCGCTCTGCCTTTTCATCCTGTGCTCTGGGGTGTGGCTTTGGCCTTCTCTGCCTTTTCATCCTGTCCTCTGGGGCGTGGCTTTGGCCTGCTATGCCTTTTCATCCTGTCCTCTGGGGCGTGGCTTTGGCCTGCTCTGCCTTTTCCTCCTGTCCTCTGGGGCGGGGCTTTGGCCTGCTCTGCCTTTCCTCCTGTCCTCTGGAGCGTGGCATTGGCCTGCTCAGCCTGTCCTCCTGTCCTCTGGGGCGTGGTTTTGGCCTGCTCGGCCTTTCTTCCTGTCCTCTGGGGCCTACTGAGGCAGCAGAGGACTCCTTTGGAGATATTAAGGGTATTAGGCCTGGCTCTTTTGTTCCTCAGTAGTATGGCAGCTTCTGGTGGTGAAGGGGGCCTCGGGGCTGGTGACAGTGCATTGGTGGAGGATGGTAGCTCTGCGGGTCGTGGCAGATCTGGAAAGGTGAGCAGTTTGTGTTTAAGTGTTTCTTCCCAGGGAGGACTGTGGGGTGTGGGCGGGGGCGCAGGCAGTTAGCTCGTTTTCTACCCAACTGGGCAACTCTAACCTCAGACGCATGGGTTCCACAGACGGTGTTGGGGTTTCAAATAGAATTTTACTCCCCTCCCTTCCTGGTCCACTGGTTTTCAGTCGGGAGAAGCAGCTTCTGGTCGACAAAGAGCTTCAAGAGCTCATTTCCATAGGGGCTGTGGTTCCCGCGCCTTACGGTGATTCAATTTCCCCAGTTACATTTTCTTGTACCTAAGCCAGTTGAGGGGGTTCCACCCAGTAATAAATCTCAAAACCCTCAGTATGTTTGTGGTATACCGTCACTTCAAAATGGAGGGGGTTCACCTCCTCAGAGACTCTCTCGTTCCCGGGGATTGGATGGGCAAGATAGATCTCAAAGACACGTATCTGGCTGTACCAGGGTATGGTCCCACTCAGGAGTACCTGCTTTTTCCGTGGCAGGGTTGCCGCTGGCAGTTCGCCTCTCTCCCGTTCGGACTGTCCTCGGTCTGTGATGGTGTTTTTGCAGGCAAGGGATGTCAGGATAATAATGTATCAGGACGACATGCTTCTGTTAGCCCAGCAGCAGGAACTTCTCTGCAGGTCCATCCCAAGCTGGCAATCTCTCTTCTACAGAACCTGGGTTTTGTCATCAGCCTGGACAAGTCGGTCTTCTTGCCTTCACAACGCATCCAATTTCTGGGCTTCGTTATCGATTCTCAGTTGTGCCAGCTTGTTCTTCCCCCCTCCCCCCAACCCAAGAGAATCCATTGCATTTGCAGCCAGATCAAGTCTGTGTTGAGGAAGGGGTCTCTTTCCCTGCGGGTCCTAACAAGGCCAATAGGGATGTTGTCGGCCTCTATTCAAGCCCCTTTTCCGGATCCCCTGCACTATCGCGCGCTTTAGAAGGTGAAGATCGATCATTTAAGGAAATGGGTTCATACTCGCACATTGTACGTTTTTCTCGGCGGCTTCAACACATGGAAGCCTGGAATGGGACAGCTAGATTTGGTCTGTCTCCCGATGTGGTGTTGGAGTCAGACGCCAGTCTGTCAGGGTGGGGGCAAGATGTTAGGAAATATCCATGGGCGGAAAGTGGTCTATTCAAGAGAGGTCTCTGCATATGAACTGTCTCCAGCTACTGGCGGGGTCCTGCGCGGTGAAGAGTCTGGCCAAGGACACGGTGAACTGTTTACATCCTCCTGAGGATGGACAAGGTGTCAGCAGTATGTTACATCAACAAGGAGGGACGCGATCCAAGGGGTTAGCGGATCTGGCCCATGATTTTGGGCTTTTCTGTCTCAAGAGGGGGATAATGCTGCAGGCAGTGTATTCTGCGTCAGACAAAAAACCCAACCACCTGGGTTTCTTATCCTTCATTTATGGAGGATCAGAAATTGTGTGTGGTTCAATGTTTGCAATGATATGAACTCATGGCTTCTGCTTGTCGGCCTCCCTCTACCTCTCAGCTGCGCAATGATATGAACTCATGGCTTCTGCTTGTCGGACTCCCTCTACCTCTCAGCTGCGCAATGATATGAACTCATGGCTTCTGCTTGTCGGCCTCCCTCTACCTCTCAGCTGCTCAATGATATGAACTCATGGCTTCTGCTTGTCGGCCTCCCACTACCTCTCAGCTGTGCAATGATATGAACTCATGGCTTCTGCTTGTCGGACTCCCTCTACCTCTCAGCTGCGCAATGATATGAACTCATGGCCTCTGCTTGTCGGCCTCCCTCTACCTCTCAGCTGCGCATCTCCATCAGGCAGACATGTGGGGCAGTTTCTTCTGCTACATTAGTGATCTGGGTGCGTGGGATAATGAAGGAAGTGGGGTGGATGTCTCTGTCTTTGGGGCCCATTCTTCTAGGGTTGGTAAGACCTCCAAGTCAGTTTTCCTTGGCGGTAGTGTGCAGGATATCCTCAAAGCAGCTGATTGGTCCAGGGAGTCTACTTTCAAGACTTTTACAACAAGAAGTTCCAACATGTGGCTAAAATGGTTTTGCAAGAGCCTCCGGTCTCGACGTAGCATGGCTAAGCCCCCTGCACCAGCGTGAGCAGGGGACACGATTCTATAAAGAGACACAGAGGTGAGTATTGTCCCTCCCGCCCTCCCCCATGTTGTGTTTGCCTTGTTGCAGTTTCCTTCTGATGGTGGAATTCGTGCTGGAGTTTCACACAGTGCCCATCAACATTAGAGTTGGCTCGTAATATCATCCCTTGCTTGTTTTGTTTACGTGTCCCAAGTGTGTCATAATCAGACCCTCCAGTGTATAACGATTTTGCGATCCCGCTAAATGCAGCGAAAATGGCCATTTTGTGCAAAAACATCAGTTTTTGCAAAAACACGGACAAAAAAACAAGTGTTTGGAAAAAAAAATACTCAGGGGGCCAGGTGCTCAAAACCTTTTTTGACGCAACCAATGAAATGCGCAAACGCCATCTCATCAGCTCCATTTTTAAATGCCCCATTTTTTGAGGATCTGGGTCAAAATCTACATTGTTAAAAATTAAAAAATGGTCACACTGTGAGAGGGAAAGGAGAGAGAGGGAGAGTGATGGGTGAGATGTGAAGTGATAGGCAAGAAGGCAGAGGGAGAGCAGTGGGTCAGACGAGGAAGCGCTGCACAAGAGAGCAGAGGAAGCAGTGATGGGGTGGGCCTGAAATCTGCGAGCGAGCAGAGGTACAGAAAGTAGAGATAGCAGTGGGCCAGAAAGCAGAGAGGAAGCGGTGGGCCAGAAAGCAGAGAGGAAGCGGTGGGCCAGAAAGCAGAGAGGAAGCGGTGGGCCAGAAAGCAGAGAGGAAGCGGTGGGCCAGAAAGCAGAGAGGAAGCGGTTGGCCGGAAAGAGGCAGTGAGCTGTAGATTGGGAGAAAGGATGAAAGATGCAGAAGCAGCACAAAAGAATGAAGGCCTGTATATTATGGGAGGAATTGGGGAGTGTAAGGAGTGAGTTGGGAGTATGATTTGGAGTGTGGCAGGAGCTGGGGAGCAGGGGCAGCCTTAGGCCAGGGCGAGCCGGGCGACCGCCCGGGGCGCCTTACTCACCGTCTCAAAGGTAGGGCGCCCCGGCACCGAGAGCACTCAGTGTTGCGTCGCTTTGGTGCCATCATCAAGAGGCGCTGGGTGCCCTTCCCGTCACCAAGGAGCACTTGGGATCTCGAGGTGCGCCTTGGTGACGTGTCGGGTTGTCGCCTCTGAGGTGGCCGACGGACATTGGACTAATTAAAAAGCCCCCTGCCCTTTGGCGAGGGGGCTTTTTAATTGGTCCAATGCAGCTTTCTTAAATCCCAGGGCCTGGCAATGGCATGCTGCCTTTAGCCTCTGCCAGACTGCCCCAGTTACTCAGGTGAATCCTGTTGGTGCCGTGCCTGGCCTGCGTGCAATCCTGCTGCCTTCCGACTCGCCACCCACGTTAAAGTAAGTGCTGCTTTTAATGTATGTGTGTGGATGATGTGCGTGCGTTGTGTAGGGGGATTTTCTTTTAATGTATGTGTGTGGATGATGTGCGTGCGTTGTGTAGGGGGCTTTTCTTTTAATGTATGTGTGTGGATGATGTGCGTGCGTTGTGTAGGGGGCTTTTCTTTTAATGTATGTGTGGGGATGATGTGCGTGTATTAGGGGGCTTTTCTTTTAATGTATGTATGTGGATGGTGTGCGCATGTTGTGTAGGGGCCTTTGCTTTTAATGTGTGTGGATGGTGACTGCATGCATGTGGATGGTGTGCGCATGTTGTGTAGGGGCCTTTGCTTTTAATGTGTGTGGATGGTGACTGCATGCATGTGGATGGTGTGCGCATGTTGTGTAGGGGCCTTTGCTTTTAATGTGTGTGGATGGTGTGTTGTTTTTGTTGCCTAGGTGTTTCAAGATTGGCGTGTGTATTTTTCTTTTTTGGGGGGGGCGCCAAATTTTGTTTCGCCCAGGGCGCTGCGGGTGCTAAGGCCGGCCCTGCTGGGGAGTGTAAATTGTGGCTTGGCAGTGTGACAGAGCACGTGAGTATGTGTATGACAGAGTGAGAGGCTCAGGAATGCAAGGTGTGATGGGGTGTTGGTGAGGTATGTGATGTGCGTTGGTGAGAGAGTTGTCTGGCTGTTTGGGGAATTGGAGAGCATAGAAGGGAATATTTTCAGCATTACAACTGATAATGATACATGTAGTTAATACTATTAAGTAGGCATGCACATTAAACCAAAAATGTATCCAAACACTGTTCTGCCAAGCCAGAGACATCTGGGACTCTTCCTATTAAATGAATAGAAAAGATAATAATGATGATACCCTGGCTCTCTTTTAGCCTTGCACTCTGCCTCTTTCCGGCAATGAGGCAATCTTACACTGTCCAGTTAATACAAAATGTCCCACAAAAATCCTGCAATAAATAAAGGCTTGTGCCCCAATATTTGCCAATTCATGCCACAGTTTCCTGGAGTCTGCATAATGCGCAGAGGGTAAAAGCTGCAGTGAACTGTCAGCGCATGTATAGCCCAGTGGTGCTGGAGGAGCCTCTTACCCCGGGGGACTATTTGTTTATGTGTTATGCTATATGTACAACGGGAGAGTGATTAACCCCCGGTTTCCCTCTGCCCTTATTGAGGAGAGGCCCGTCGCTTGCGGACCATTGAGTGACGTATTATCGGGGCTGACGTATTTTCGCTGTCGTGCAAAGGGCCTGGGAAACAATAAATAAAGTGGCCCGTCCGTTCTCGCTTTCGTGAGTCTTACAACATGGCCGTGCTGTAATACTTACTGTGTGTAGATTTCTCATGACCTCGGGGTCCCCCAGGGCTCCTCCCCGGGGCAGCTGTCACCTGTTTGGGCTGAGGGAAGCCAAGTGCCATGCAGTTCTCTGTCCTCGTGCGCCTGGTGTGTGTTTATTATTTATTTGTGTGGTAGACAGCAGCCACCAGCGGGTTATGGTTTCACGTGTGGACTGCCTTACTTGGGGTGCATTGCAACACCTGACGGGGGCGTTTATTGAGATGGGATCGCCTCGTGGAGGTGTATGTGTGTATATATATTACTGTTTTGAATGGCCGGCTTAAGGTGCTCTCCACGTGCTGTTTATGTGTGTATTCATCTAGCGGGTGTGCCTTTGGGGCTCCGCCCGATGGCCAGGCGCTTTAGCCTGCAGGACTTTTAATGTACTGGGTGCATGGCATGTCATACACCCCTGTCCCCGGTGCAGTCGGGAGGGCAGACTCACTATGCATGATACCCTGGCAGACGGTGGTGGTGTGTGTGTGTGTGGCCTGGCAAGGGATTGTGATACAGCGGGCAGGCTGGTCCTCTCTGTCCGGGCAAGCTGTGCCCCGCAGTTTCCCCGCCACCTGTAGGTAGCAGGCTGGTCGGGCGGATGGGGAGGGGGACTAATGCAGAACGCACCTCCCTGGAGGTGCAAAGCCACATGCAGGGGGCTCAGGCGGGTGACTGTGTGCACTCCTCCTGTGTGGTAGCGGTACGCGCATGTGCACGGGAAGGAGTGTGCGTGCGTGCGTGCGTGCGTGGCCAGCCCACCTCTCCTGCTGAGCAGCACACATTCCCGCGGGGGTTCTCACGCATCACAAGCCAGGGCTGACACACATCAGTGTTGCTTCATTGTGTCCACTAATCGTTCGTTGCTGTGGCTTCGCTTGAAACAGCGCCCATTCACTGCCTCCTTGGGCCTTCAATGCTCTACAATTGATTGGCCCATTAACTGCGCACTGCTCGAATTGAGAAACCGCCGCGCTCCAGGTTGGCACTTCTGGGCTGCCATTTCTTTAATGTGAGTTTATTGGCACTCCCCACCCCAGGTTTTGACTTGCTTACCCAAAGGTGTGTTTCTCCAGAGCTTGACATGTCTGGGACTCCCAGACCCATCATGAAATGTGTTGGTCAAGAGTCTTTTTCTGCGAGGCCTGCTCAGTGCTTCGGCGCCAGGGCAGATATATCTTCGCTCGCCTGTCGCACATGGCAGGGGGCAGCTCGCACCCTACCGTGGCCGCGGCCCATGGCTGCGCCCCACAGTGTCAGCATATTTGGGGTTAAAGCTGCCACTCCCAGCGGCTCATTGGGGGCGATGGAGGCCCCGCCACCCCAAGGCATATGTGCGCTTTACAAATGCCAATCAACATAACGCCAAAGAACTTAGCACCAGGCCAGAAATCTAGCTGTGTCTAGTGGAGGCACGCCCCTGCACGCTCACTCCAGAAAAAGAGACAACCCGCTAGGGGAAAAAGGCCCACGACACCGCATGCAAGGATAAGTGTTTATTTCTACAGAACAGAAATGCACCAGCAAAGAACTTTGCTGCCTCTGAACGTTCTAGTCTCCGTATGTACGTGCAGCACGTTCTAAAAACGCAAACGACGTCACTGATGACGTAATCACATAAAGTACAATTCAACAATTCCAATTGGGAGAGCCCTATACATGTAGGTCCTACTCCATATGGGATGCCAGGCCATTGGTCCATCTTCATCTCTCCATCTCCGTCCAAGTGGGCGCTGCTGGGCTCGTCACCCTCGGTGAAGTTGGCCTAACAATTAATTGGCTACTAACACAATGTTATTTTATCGTTGTAACTGCACCTGGCAGATACAGAGATGACCTCAGGGGAAGGGCAGAGGTCACCCTAACTCACATACTCCACTCATTTCCTAGACAGATCAGCAACTCCCAAGGTCCTCCACCTTCGTTTTGGGCTATAATTTGCTGCCACCCTGCACCGGTGCTGCACAAATCACATGACCCACTTGTGAAGGCGTGATAGCCTTGTCTTCTGAGCTTAGTGATCGATCAGGGGTGTAAAAGGTTTATGGTCGGTGGTCTGGGTTTGGATGGTCCTGTGGCATGCAGGGGTCTCAGGATAAAAGCATTGCAAAGCAGCATTTCTCTGTTGGGGGCAGAAGGGCCTCGCTATCTTTTCCATGGGATGGTACTCCCAAGAGGCACGCTGCTCCCATGACCTTGCAGGATGCATTCTTCCAAGTGCATGAGAGCCTGTAACTTCTTGGACAATGGTGGATTTTATGGATCCCTGAAACCTGGCCGTGGTGGGGGTGCTCTCCGAGCTCATGCAAGGGATCTAATACCAACACACATAATGCAGTCCGCCGCGCTTGTGCCTACATTCTAAGATGGCTGCTGTTTGCCAAGATGGTACTCACACTCTCACCTACCATATAGCTTGTAATGCATGCACTGAGGTGATCGCGCACCCTGCTGTATGTGCGCCACGCTGCCCCTGCTCCCTGGATGTGCTCTCTTAGCGTTTATTTCTCATTCGGTATCGCTAGGGGGGGATGTGAAGACCCTCTCTCCTTCCCAACATTAGAAATAAGAGATACCTTTAAGTGCTTCTTTAAACACATCAAGATTAAGATTTGGTTCTGATTCTTTAAGTGGCACCATCCACCTATGCACAGAAAAATAGCAAATGTAGTTCCCCCTTCAGAACAGTGAACACATTCTGGAAAAGTCAAACACTGCAGCACGATCCTCTTGTAAAGGCTGGCACTCATTGGAAGTGGCCCTGCCTCTGTGTTGGCGCTGCTGGCAGGTGGCGGTCCTGTTGTTGTTAACCCACACCGCTGTCAGTGGCGCACCATTCCCATTTGGGCTGCCTGGAACACTGTGAGCATGGCCGGCACAAGCTCCCAGGATTGATTTGCCCTTCCCACCTCATGGTTATCCTTGGAAACAGATCAGCAACACTGCCCTGCCCACCTGAGCCATCAGGAACATGACTAGCAATAAGCAGGCCCTTGATGCAGCGACGCTGGCCAGTGCACACTGTGGTTGCTTGTTGTGTACACTGCCCTGCCCACCTGAGCCATCAGGAACATGACTAGCAATAAGCAGGCCCTTGATGCAGCGACGCTGGCCAGTGCACACTGTGGTTGCTTGTTGTGTACACTGCCCTGCCCACCTGAGCCATCAGGAACATGACTAGCAATAAGCAGGCCCTTGATGCAGCGACGCTGGCCAGTGCACACTGTGGTTGCTTGTTGTGTACACTGCCCTGCCCACCTGAGCCATCAGGAACATGACTAGCAATAAGCAGGCCCTTGATGCAGCGACGCTGGCCAGTGCACACTGTGGTTGCTTGTTGTGTACACTGCCCTGCCCACCTGAGCCATCAGGAACATGACTAGCAATAAGCAGGCCCTTGATGCAGCGACGCTGGCCAGTGCACACTGTGGTTGCTTGTTGTGTACACTGCCCTGCCCACCTGAGCCATCAGGAACATGACTAGCAATAAGCAGGCCCTTGATGCAGCGACGCTGGCCAGTGCACACTGTGGTTGCTTGTTGTGTACACTGCCCTGCCCACCTGAGCCATCAGGAACATGACTAGCAATAAGCAGGCCCTTGATGCAGCGACGCTGGCCAGTGCACACTGTGGTTGCTTGTTGTGTACACTGCCCTGCCCACCTGAGCCATCAGGAACATGACTAGCAATAAGCAGGCCCTTGATGCAGCGACGCTGGCCAGTGCACACTGTGGTTGCTTGTTGTGTACACTGCCCTGCCCACCTGAGCCATCAGGAACATGACTAGCAATAAGCAGGCCCTTGATGCAGCGACGCTGGCCAGTGCACACTGTGGTTGCTTGTTGTGTACACTGCCCTGCCCACCTGAGCCATCAGGAACATGACTAGCAATAAGCAGGCCCTTGATGCAGCGACGCTGGCCAGTGCACACTGTGGTTGCTTGTTGTGTACACTGCCCTGCCCACCTGAGCCATCAGGAACATGACTAGCAATAAGCAGGCCCTTGATGCAGCGACGCTGGCCAGTGCACACTGTGGTTGCTTGTTGTGTACACTGCCCTGCCCACCTGAGCCATCAGGAACATGACTAGCAATAAGCAGGCCCTTGATGCAGCGACGCTGGCCAGTGCACACTGTGGTTGCTTGTTGTGTACACTGCCCTGCCCACCTGAGCCATCAGGAACATGACTAGCAATAAGCAGGCCCTTGATGCAGCGACGCTGGCCAGTGCACACTGTGGTTGCTTGTTGTGTACACTGCCCTGCCCACCTGAGCCATCAGGAACATGACTAGCAATAAGCAGGCCCTTGATGCAGCGACGCTGGCCAGTGCACACTGTGGTTGCTTGTTGTGTACACTGCCCTGCCCACCTGAGCCATCAGGAACATGACTAGCAATAAGCAGGCCCTTGATGCAGCGACGCTGGCCAGTGCACACTGTGGTTGCTTGTTGTGTACACTGCCCTGCCCACCTGAGCCATCAGGAACATGACTAGCAATAAGCAGGCCCTTGATGCAGCGACGCTGGCCAGTGCACACTGTGGTTGCTTGTTGTGTACACTGCCCTGCCCACCTGAGCCATCAGGAACATGACTAGCAATAAGCAGGCCCTTGATGCAGCGACGCGGGCCAGTGCACACTGTGGTTGCTTGTTGTGTACACTGCCCTGCCCACCTGAGCCATCAGGAACATGACTAGCAATAAGCAGGCCCTTGATGCAGCGACGCGGGCCAGTGCACACTGTGGTTGCTTGTTGTGTACACTGCCCTGCCCACCTGAGCCATCAGGAACATGACTAGCAATAAGCAGGCCCTTGATGCAGCGACGCGGGCCAGTGCACACTGTGGTTGCTTGTTGTGTACACTGCCCTGCCCACCTGAGCCATCAGGAACATGACTAGCAATAAGCAGGCCCTTGATGCAGCGACGCGGGCCAGTGCACACTGTGGTTGCTTGTTGTGTACACTGCCCTGCCCACCTGAGCCATCAGGAACATGACTAGCAATAAGCAGGCCCTTGATGCAGCGACGCGGGCCAGTGCACACTGTGGTTGCTTGTTGTGTACACTGCCCTGCCCACCTGAGCCATCAGGAACATGACTAGCAATAAGCAGGCCCTTGATGCAGCGACGCGGGCCAGTGCACACTGTGGTTGCTTGTTGTGTACACTGCCCTGCCCACCTGAGCCATCAGGAACATGACTAGCAATAAGCAGGCCCTTGATGCAGCGACGCGGGCCAGTGCACACTGTGGTTGCTTGTTGTGTACACTGCCCTGCCCACCTGAGCCATCAGGAACATGACTAGCAATAAGCAGGCCCTTGATGCAGCGACGCGGGCCAGTGCACACTGTGGTTGCTTGTTGTGTACACTGCCCTGCCCACCTGAGCCATCAGGAACATGACTAGCAATAAGCAGGCCCTTGATGCAGCGACGCGGGCCAGTGCACACTGTGGTTGCTTGTTGTGTACACTGCCCTGCCCACCTGAGCCATCAGGAACATGACTAGCAATAAGCAGGCCCTTGATGCAGCGACGCGGGCCAGTGCACACTGTGGTTGCTTGTTGTGTACACTGCCCTGCCCACCTGAGCCATCAGGAACATGACTAGCAATAAGCAGGCCCTTGATGCAGCGACGCGGGCCAGTGCACACTGTGGTTGCTTGTTGTGTACACTGCCCTGCCCACCTGAGCCATCAGGAACATGACTAGCAATAAGCAGGCCCTTGATGCAGCGACGCGGGCCAGTGCACACTGTGGTTGCTTGTTGTGTACACTGCCCTGCCCACCTGAGCCATCAGGAACATGACTAGCAATAAGCAGGCCCTTGATGCAGCGACGCGGGCCAGTGCACACTGTGGTTGCTTGTTGTGTACACTGCCCTGCCCACCTGAGCCATCAGGAACATGACTAGCAATAAGCAGGCCCTTGATGCAGCGACGCGGGCCAGTGCACACTGTGGTTGCTTGTTGTGTACACTGCCCTGCCCACCTGAGCCATCAGGAACATGACTAGCAATAAGCAGGCCCTTGATGCAGCGACGCGGGCCAGTGCACACTGTGGTTGCTTGTTGTGTACACTGCCCTGCCCACCTGAGCCATCAGGAACATGACTAGCAATAAGCAGGCCCTTGATGCAGCGACGCGGGCCAGTGCACACTGTGGTTGCTTGTTGTGTACACTGCCCTGCCCACCTGAGCCATCAGGAACATGACTAGCAATAAGCAGGCCCTTGATGCAGCGACGCGGGCCAGTGCACACTGTGGTTGCTTGTTGTGTACACTGCCCTGCCCACCTGAGCCATCAGGAACATGACTAGCAATAAGCAGGCCCTTGATGCAGCGACGCGGGCCAGTGCACACTGTGGTTGCTTGTTGTGTACACTGCCCTGCCCACCTGAGCCATCAGGAACATGACTAGCAATAAGCAGGCCCTTGATGCAGCGACGCGGGCCAGTGCACACTGTGGTTGCTTGTTGTGTACACTGCCCTGCCCACCTGAGCCATCAGGAACATGACTAGCAATAAGCAGGCCCTTGATGCAGCGACGCGGGCCAGTGCACACTGTGGTTGCTTGTTGTGTACACTGCCCTGCCCACCTGAGCCATCAGGAACATGACTAGCAATAAGCAGGCCCTTGATGCAGCGACGCGGGCCAGTGCACACTGTGGTTGCTTGTTGTGTACACTGCCCTGCCCACCTGAGCCATCAGGAACATGACTAGCAATAAGCAGGCCCTTGATGCAGCGACGCGGGCCAGTGCACACTGTGGTTGCTTGTTGTGTACACTGCCCTGCCCACCTGAGCCATCAGGAACATGACTAGCAATAAGCAGGCCCTTGATGCAGCGACGCGGGCCAGTGCACACTGTGGTTGCTTGTTGTGTACACTGCCCTGCCCACCTGAGCCATCAGGAACATGACTAGCAATAAGCAGGCCCTTGATGCAGCGACGCGGGCCAGTGCACACTGTGGTTGCTTGTTGTGTACACTGCCCTGCCCACCTGAGCCATCAGGAACATGACTAGCAATAAGCAGGCCCTTGATGCAGCGACGCGGGCCAGTGCACACTGTGGTTGCTTGTTGTGTACACTGCCCTGCCCACCTGAGCCATCAGGAACATGACTAGCAATAAGCAGGCCCTTGATGCAGCGACGCTGGCCAGTGCACACTGTGGTTGCTTGTTGTGTACACTGCCCTGCCCACCTGAGCCATCAGGAACATGACTAGCAATAAGCAGGCCCTTGATGCAGCGACGCTGGCCAGTGCACACTGTGGTTGCTTGTTGTGTACACTGCCCTGCCCACCTGAGCCATCAGGAACATGACTAGCAATAAGCAGGCCCTTGATGCAGCGACGCTGGCCAGTGCACACTGTGGTTGCTTGTTGTGTACACTGCCCTGCCCACCTGAGCCATCAGGAACATGACTAGCAATAAGCAGGCCCTTGATGCAGCGACGCGGGCCAGTGCACACTGTGGTTGCTTGTTGTGTACACTGCCCTGCCCACCTGAGCCATCAGGAACATGACTAGCAATAAGCAGGCCCTTGATGCAGCGACGCGGGCCAGTGCACACTGTGGTTGCTTGTTGTGTACACTGCCCTGCCCACCTGAGCCATCAGGAACATGACTAGCAATAAGCAGGCCCTTGATGCAGCGACGCGGGCCAGTGCACACTGTGGTTGCTTGTTGTGTACACTGCCCTGCCCACCTGAGCCATCAGGAACATGACTAGCAATAAGCAGGCCCTTGATGCAGCGACGCGGGCCAGTGCACACTGTGGTTGCTTGTTGTGTACACTGCCCTGCCCACCTGAGCCATCAGGAACATGACTAGCAATAAGCAGGCCCTTGATGCAGCGACGCGGGCCAGTGCACACTGTGGTTGCTTGTTGTGTACACTGCCCTGCCCACCTGAGCCATCAGGAACATGACTAGCAATAAGCAGGCCCTTGATGCAGCGACGCGGGCCAGTGCACACTGTGGTTGCTTGTTGTGTACACTGCCCTGCCCACCTGAGCCATCAGGAACATGACTAGCAATAAGCAGGCCCTTGATGCAGCGACGCGGGCCAGTGCACACTGTGGTTGCTTGTTGTGTACACTGCCCTGCCCACCTGAGCCATCAGGAACATGACTAGCAATAAGCAGGCCCTTGATGCAGCGACGCGGGCCAGTGCACACTGTGGTTGCTTGTTGTGTACACTGCCCTGCCCACCTGAGCCATCAGGAACATGACTAGCAATAAGCAGGCCCTTGATGCAGCGACGCGGGCCAGTGCACACTGTGGTTGCTTGTTGTGTACACTGCCCTGCCCACCTGAGCCATCAGGAACATGACTAGCAATAAGCAGGCCCTTGATGCAGCGACGCGGGCCAGTGCACACTGTGGTTGCTTGTTGTGTACACTGCCCTGCCCACCTGAGCCATCAGGAACATGACTAGCAATAAGCAGGCCCTTGATGCAGCGACGCTGGCCAGTGCACACTGTGGTTGCTTGTTGTGTACACTGCCCTGCCCACCTGAGCCATCAGGAACATGACTAGCAATAAGCAGGCCCTTGATGCAGCGACGCTGGCCAGTGCACACTGTGGTTGCTTGTTGTGTACACTGCCCTGCCCACCTGAGCCATCAGGAACATGACTAGCAATAAGCAGGCCCTTGATGCAGCGACGCTGGCCAGTGCACACTGTGGTTGCTTGTTGTGTACACTGCCCTGCCCACCTGAGCCATCAGGAACATGACTAGCAATAAGCAGGCCCTTGATGCAGCGACGCTGGCCAGTGCACACTGTGGTTGCTTGTTGTGTACACTGCCCTGCCCACCTGAGCCATCAGGAACATGACTAGCAATAAGCAGGCCCTTGATGCAGCGACGCTGGCCAGTGCACACTGTGGTTGCTTGTTGTGTACACTGCCCTGCCCACCTGAGCCATCAGGAACATGACTAGCAATAAGCAGGCCCTTGATGCAGCGACGCTGGCCAGTGCACACTGTGGTTGCTTGTTGTGTACACTGCCCTGCCCACCTGAGCCATCAGGAACATGACTAGCAATAAGCAGGCCCTTGATGCAGCGACGCTGGCCAGTGCACACTGTGGTTGCTTGTTGTGTACACTGCCCTGCCCACCTGAGCCATCAGGAACATGACTAGCAATAAGCAGGCCCTTGATGCAGCGACGCTGGCCAGTGCACACTGTGGTTGCTTGTTGTGTACACTGCCCTGCCCACCTGAGCCATCAGGAACATGACTAGCAATAAGCAGGCCCTTGATGCAGCGACGCTGGCCAGTGCACACTGTGGTTGCTTGTTGTGTACACTGCCCTGCCCACCTGAGCCATCAGGAACATGACTAGCAATAAGCAGGCCCTTGATGCAGCGACGCTGGCCAGTGCACACTGTGGTTGCTTGTTGTGTACACTGCCCTGCCCACCTGAGCCATCAGGAACATGACTAGCAATAAGCAGGCCCTTGATGCAGCGACGCTGGCCAGTGCACACTGTGGTTGCTTGTTGTGTACACTGCCCTGCCCACCTGAGCCATCAGGAACATGACTAGCAATAAGCAGGCCCTTGATGCAGCGACGCTGGCCAGTGCACACTGTGGTTGCTTGTTGTGTACACTGCCCTGCCCACCTGAGCCATCAGGAACATGACTAGCAATAAGCAGGCCCTTGATGCAGCGACGCTGGCCAGTGCACACTGTGGTTGCTTGTTGTGTACACTGCCCTGCCCACCTGAGCCATCAGGAACATGACTAGCAATAAGCAGGCCCTTGATGCAGCGACGCTGGCCAGTGCACACTGTGGTTGCTTGTTGTGTACACTGCCCTGCCCACCTGAGCCATCAGGAACATGACTAGCAATAAGCAGGCCCTTGATGCAGCGACGCTGGCCAGTGCACACTGTGGTTGCTTGTTGTGTACACTGCCCTGCCCACCTGAGCCATCAGGAACATGACTAGCAATAAGCAGGCCCTTGATGCAGCGACGCTGGCCAGTGCACACTGTGGTTGCTTGTTGTGTACACTGCCCTGCCCACCTGAGCCATCAGGAACATGACTAGCAATAAGCAGGCCCTTGATGCAGCGACGCTGGCCAGTGCACACTGTGGTTGCTTGTTGTGTACACTGCCCTGCCCACCTGAGCCATCAGGAACATGACTAGCAATAAGCAGGCCCTTGATGCAGCGACGCTGGCCAGTGCACACTGTGGTTGCTTGTTGTGTACACTGCCCTGCCCACCTGAGCCATCAGGAACATGACTAGCAATAAGCAGGCCCTTGATGCAGCGACGCTGGCCAGTGCACACTGTGGTTGCTTGTTGTGTACACTGCCCTGCCCACCTGAGCCATCAGGAACATGACTAGCAATAAGCAGGCCCTTGATGCAGCGACGCTGGCCAGTGCACACTGTGGTTGCTTGTTGTGTACACTGCCCTGCCCACCTGAGCCATCAGGAACATGACTAGCAATAAGCAGGCCCTTGATGCAGCGACGCTGGCCAGTGCACACTGTGGTTGCTTGTTGTGTACACTGCCCTGCCCACCTGAGCCATCAGGAACATGACTAGCAATAAGCAGGCCCTTGATGCAGCGACGCTGGCCAGTGCACACTGTGGTTGCTTGTTGTGTACACTGCCCTGCCCACCTGAGCCATCAGGAACATGACTAGCAATAAGCAGGCCCTTGATGCAGCGACGCTGGCCAGTGCACACTGTGGTTGCTTGTTGTGTACACTGCCCTGCCCACCTGAGCCATCAGGAACATGACTAGCAATAAGCAGGCCCTTGATGCAGCGACGCTGGCCAGTGCACACTGTGGTTGCTTGTTGTGTACACTGCCCTGCCCACCTGAGCCATCAGGAACATGACTAGCAATAAGCAGGCCCTTGATGCAGCGACGCTGGCCAGTGCACACTGTGGTTGCTTGTTGTGTACACTGCCCTGCCCACCTGAGCCATCAGGAACATGACTAGCAATAAGCAGGCCCTTGATGCAGCGACGCTGGCCAGTGCACACTGTGGTTGCTTGTTGTGTGAAATGATAAAGTTGCCAAAACACCTCATCATAATCAAACTGAGCCTGAGACATTAACACCTGCACAATGTATATACTGCCTAGAGGACTCCAATATCCAGCATGCAGTATGTTGTCACCCAGCAAGTGGATTCTCTCAATTCTCTCTGGGAGTTTAACTTGGTCTCTCAGCTGGTAAAATAGCTCAGCAGGTTGAGTGCCCGCCACTGCGATCTGATTGTGATCTGCAGGTTGCATGTTGGAAACCCCTACTGATGAGGTCCAACCAGACCGAAACACGTGTCTGGGGTTTCTGTTGGTACTCTTGTTCAGAGGAGAATTGCCTCGCATTTCGGTGCTGGACTGCCCCAGGGCAGGACAAAGACTGATATGTTTGGGATATTTCTTCTCTGTGAAAAGATAGTGAGCTAAAGACTCTGGGTAAGTCTCTCGTAACCAGGACTAATGTCTGGCAGAGGGACTCCCAGGACCCCCCTTGTTAAATCTGCATATTTAAGTAACTTTGGGTCTCACCCTAAGTTACTAGGGGAATCCAGACGTGGACCCCTTGCTCACTATTCTTAGAGAGGCACAGATCCACCCTACTGATGAGGTCCAACCAGACCGAAACACGTGTCTGGGGTTTCTGTTGGTACTCTTGTTCAGAGGAGAATTGCCTCGCATTTCGGTGCTGGACTGCCCCAGGGCAGGACAAAGACTGATATGTTTGGGATATTTCTTCTCTGTGAAAAGATAGTGAGCTAAAGACTCTGGGTAAGTCTCTCGTAACCAGGACTAATGTCTGGCAGAGGGACTCCCAGGACCCCCCTTGTTAAATCTGCATATTTAAGTAACTTTGGGTCTCACCCTAAGTTACTAGGGGAATCCAGACGTGGACCCCTTGCTCACTATTCTTAGAGAGGCACAGATCCACCCTACTGATGAGGTCCAACCAGACCGAAACACGTGTCTGGGGTTTCTGTTGGTACTCTTGTTCAGAGGAGAATTGCCTCGCATTTCGGTGCTGGACTGCCCCAGGGCAGGACAAAGACTGATATGTTTGGGATATTTCTTCTCTGTGAAAAGATAGTGAGCTAAAGACTCTGGGTAAGTCTCTCGTAACCAGGACTAATGTCTGGCAGAGGGACTCCCAGGACCCCCCTTGTTAAATCTGCATATTTAAGTAACTTTGGGTCTCACCCTAAGTTACTAGGGGAATCCAGACGTGGACCCCTTGCTCACTATGCTTAGAGAGGCACAGATCCACCCTACTGATGAGGTCCAACCAGACCGAAACACGTGTCTGGGGTTTCTGTTGGTACTCTTGTTCAGAGGAGAATTGCCTCGCATTTCGGTGCTGGACTGCCCCAGGGCAGGACAAAGACTGATATGTTTGGGATATTTCTTCTCTGTGAAAAGATAGTGAGCTAAAGACTCTGGGTAAGTCTCTCGTAACCAGGACTAATGTCTGGCAGAGGGACTCCCAGGACCCCCCTTGTTAAATCGGAAACCCGGCAAGGCCAACTCAGCCTTTCCTTTTTCCGGGGTTGGTTAAGAAGTGGCAACTTCAGTTTGTATGACAAATGTATGTAAATATGTTCTATGTACAGCGCTTGGGCGAAAGCGCTATATTAATAACAAATCAGTATGTAGCGCTGTAACACAGCAAGTATTTGCTCAGTTCCTTTTTTTGAGTTAGCACTCACTTTGGCTCGGTCTCCCTGGATGCAGAGTAGTTACAAAATTAGTGTTTTCTCAGATCCTTCTGGGAGCTAGAACTTATTTTCCCAGCATGCAGCGTTGCCACACATTCGTTGTTTTCTCACTTCTCTCTGGGAGCTAGGACTCAGTTTCCCAGCATGCAGTGCTGTCACAGTCATTTTCTTCTCAGTTCTCTCTGGGAGCTAGGACTCAGTTTCCCAGCATGCAGTGCTGTTACACAGTCATTTTCTTCTCAGTTCTCTCTGGGAGGTAGGACTAAGTTTCCCAGCATGCAGTGCTGTCACACAGTCATTTTTTTCTCACTTCTCTCTGGGAGCTAGGACTCCGTTTCCCAGCATGCAGTGCTGTCACAATAATTTTCTTCTCACTTCTCTCTGGGAGCTGGGACTCCGTTTCCCAGCATGCAGTGCTGTCACACAGTCATTTTCTCGGTTCTCTCTGGGAGCTGGGACTCCGTTTCCCAACATGCAGTGCTGTCACACAGTCATTTTCTTCTCACTTCTCTCTGGGAGCTGGGACTCAGTTTCCCAGCATGCACTGCTGTCACACAGTCATTTTCTTCTCACTTCTCTCTGGGAGCTGGGACTCAGTTTCCCAGCATGCACTGCTGTCACAGTCATTTTCTTCTCGGTTCTCTCTGGGAGCTGGCACTCAGTTTCCCAGCATGCAGTGCTGTCACGGAGTCATTTTCTTCTCGGTTCTCTCTGGGAGCTGGGACTCGGCTTCCCAGTATGCTGCGTTGTGTTAGGATTCCAATTCCCAGCATGCATCTGTGAGGACCCTGCATTCTCCACTTGGCTGTGCGTTTCAGGCAGCATCAGAGTGGCAGACCACATTGTGTGAGTCATTCCCCGGGGCTTGAGCTCTCCCTCCCTGGTGGATGCATGTGGGCAGTCGGACTCCCCCATTTTCCTTCCGATACTGCAGTCCCCAGTAGAGCTTCTTTCAGTGTCCCTGTACCGTTCAAAAGCTGCCGAATCTCACCCACATTTTCTCTGCACATATTTAGCAACATATTCTGTGTGTCTTTCAAAAGGATAGCGCTTTGAAGCCAGCCAGCCAGTTTTAGTATGTCTGCCTCCTCGTTTTCAAGAAGGGGAGCATACCACTACCTCCCGCTAGTCAACCGGCAGGCCTCTTCTTTGAGAGACCACCTACAGATTGTACGTGTGTTTGCTTACCCCAGCCACTAGTGCAGAGAACATCTGTTACAATTGGTATCTAATCAATGAAGCGACTATCATTATTTATTTTTTGGTCATGTACTTTGCATGTTCAGCTTTACCTTAATTCAATTACACTCCGAGCAGACATGTACAGGCGATGACGGCCTTGAGCAGTGTCTGGATCAAAGTTATATCCAATGATGGGGAAGTGTTACAAATCGACCATGTCAGTTGCAGTATACCGTGGTCACTTCTAAGTGTTGGACCATGTCAGTTGCAGTATATATCGTGGTCACTTCTAAGAGTTGGACCATGTCAGTTGCAGTATATCGTGGTCACTTCTAAGAGTTGGACCATGTCAGTTGCAGTATATCGTGGTCACACTAAGTGTTGGACCATGTCAGTTGCAGTATATCGTGGTCACTACTAAGTGTTGGACCATGGCAGTTGCAGTATATCGTGGTCACTACTAAGTGTTGGACCATGTCAGTTGCAGTATATCGTGGTAACTTCTAAGTGTTGGACCATGTCAGTTGCAGTATATCGTGGTCACTACTAAGTGTTGGACCATGTCGGTTGCAGTATATCATGGTCACTTCTAAGTGTTGGACCATGTCAGTTGCAGTATATCGTGGTCACTTCTAAGTGTTGGACCATGTCAGTTGCAGTATATAACGTGGTCACACTAAGTGTTGGACCATGTCAATTGCAGTATATAACGTGGTCACACTAAGTGTTGGACCATGTCAGTTGCAGTATATATCGTGGTCACTTCTAAGTGTTGGACCATGTCAGTTGCAGAATATAACGTGGCCACTTCTAAGTGTTGGAACATGTCAGTTGCAGTATATCGTGGTCACTTCTAAGTGTTGGACCATGTCAGTTGCAGTATATAACGCGGTCACACTAAGTGTTGGACCATGTCAGTTGCAGTATATAACGTGGTCACACTAAGTGTTGGACCATGTCAGTTGCAGTATATAACGTGGTCACACTAAGTGTTGGACCATGTCAGTTGCAGTATATAACGTGGTCCACTAAGTGTTGGACCATGTCAGTTGCAGTATATAACGTGGTCACTTCTAAGTGTTGGACCATGTCAGTTGCAGTATATAACGTGGTCACTTCTAAGTGTTGGACCATGTCAGTTGAGTATATAACGTGGTCACTTCTAAATGTTGGACCATGTCAGTTGCAGTACATAACGTGGTCACTACTAAGTGTTGGACCATGTCGGTTGCAGTATATCATGGTCACTTCTAAGTGTAGGACCATGTCAGTTGCAGTATATCGTGGTCACTACTAAGTGTTGGACCATGTCAATTGCAGTATATCGTGATCCCTACTAAGTGTGGTCAATTGCAGTATATCGTGGTCACTGCTAAGTGTTGGGCCATGGCAGTTGCAGTATATAACGTGGTCACTACTAAGTGTTGGACCATGTCGGTTGCAGTATATCATGGTCACTTCTAAGTGTAGGACCATGTCAGTTGCAGTATATCGTGGTCACTACTAACTGTTGGACCATGTCAATTGCAGTATATCGTGGTCACTACTAAGTGTGACCATGTCAGTTGCAGTATATCGTGGTGACTACTAAGTGTTGGACCATGTCGATTGCAGTATATCGTAGTCACTACTAAGTGTTGGACCATGGCAGTTGCAGTATATCGTGGTCACTACTAAGTGTCGGACCATGTCAGTTGCAGTATATCGTGGTCACTACTAAGTCTTGAACCATGTCAGTTGCAGTATATCGTGGCCACTACTAAGTGTTGGACCATGTCAGTTGCAGTATATCGTGGTCACTACTAAGTGTGGTCAATTGCAGTATATCGTGGTCACTACTAAGTGTTGGACCATGTCAGTTGCAGTATATCGTGGTCACTACTAAGTGTGGTCAATTGCAATATATCGTGGTCACTACTAAGTGTGACCATGTCAGTTGCAGTATATCGTGGTGACTACTAAGTGTTGGACCATGTTGATTGCAGTATATTGTGGTCACTACTAAGTGTTGGACCATGTTGATTGCAGTATATCGTGGTCACTACTAAGTGTGGTCAATTGCAGTGTTGGACCATGGCAGTTGCAGTATATCGTGGTGACTACTAAGTGTTGGACCATGTTGATTGCAGTATATTGTGGTCACTACTAAGTGTTGGACCATGTTGATTGCAGTATATTGTGGTCACTACTAAGTGTTGAACCATGTTGATTGCAGTATATTGTGGTCACTGCTAAGTGTTGGACCATGTCAGTTGCAGTATATAACGTGGTCACCTCTAAGTGTTGGACCATGTCAGTTGCAGTATATAACGTGGTCACCTCTAAGTGTTGGACCATGTCAGTTGCAGTATATAACGTGGTCACCTCTAAGTGTTGGACCATGTCGACTGCAGTATATCGTGGTCACTAATAAGTGTTGGAAAGACCTCAAAGTGGGCGACCTGGGGCAAGAAGTGGGTGCACCCGCACTCTTACCAGCAGACTTCCACATCATGCGGCTTGGAATATCACCCTCCATTTTTCCATTCATCATGTGTAAATTCATGTTAGACACAACTTCCCCCATAATAGCTTTCATTTATCGAATTCATTCTGTCTTGTTGTACCCACCCCACCCCCGACACCACCCTTTGTGTACTAGTTATTTCTTTAAGACCGGCAATGTTAACATCACTGCAGACTATCACAGAAACCTCCTGCAAGGACTCACAACAGTCAATCAGCGTAGCAAGGAGGACGCCAATTAAGTCCTGGTCTTTAACCCCCTTTGGGTTCCAATATAGGTTACCCTCCACGAGGTGGCCCTGGTGTGGCTGCCCTTCTGGGAGCCTGGCAATAACCAGTATCTGGACGTATGGGTCAGGGCATATTTCCTCCACAACCTGAAGCTCCACCCCACTTTTGACAACTATCAAGAGCCCAGATGAGGGGTGCCACCTGTCCTGTTCAAATAAATAGAACAGCCATCCAATGATGGTGGCCATCAACCAGGTTTCCTGCAGGTACACGATCCCGAAGGATTCAAACTTCAGGTCCCTCCTCGCAAAAAGACCTCTACAATTCCATGCCACCAACTTAAATACTCTCTACTTTATGAAGACCCTCAGCTAATCCTCCCTCCTCTTCAGGTCGAGTGCCGGGGGGGCGGCAATCCCACGAGCCCTCTTGGTCGTGACGACCAGTTGGCTGTTCCATACGTTGCACTCTCCTCCGCGTGACCTTCGTCCCATCCACAGTTATTCTGTCAGAGAAAGGTTTAGGCATCGAATGTGCCTGGTTTAAGGGTCGACCCCTGTGGTCGTCCCTATAATCAATGAGCCCGGGTTCTAGCCACTCATTCCCCAAGAATTGAAGCCCAAGGATTGAAGCCCAACCTCCTTGGGAGGATTTCCTGAGCCGGCTAGGGCACCACCCTGCCCCAATAAAGAGTTTGTATGTTACTCTCTTAAATCATAACCCAACGGGAGTAGGTCAGCCGCCTCCTCCAAAAGAGCGCTTTCACCGATCATGATGTCAAGTGCAAAATGACTCCGTCTAAACCATTTTTGTTTGGAAACTGAACCAGACTTCTGTCCCCAGAGTTTACAAACCTCAACTTTGGAACATTATGTAAAAGATTAGTCCTGTTTAAAGATAGACCATCAGTAGGTAGGTTCAGGGTACACTCCCCCTCCCCCGAAGCAGTGGCGTCAATGTTGAGTTTTTCTGCATAGCGCCCCCTGTGAACTGTGGGGCCTCCAATCACCCACAATCTCTTCATGTAAGGTGGCCTCCTGGCTGCGATGCGCAGAGTAGCCTTTGAACCTCACATGGCAAGAGCAGAGCGCTCTTTCCTGTGAGCTTGGCAGTGAAGTT
Organism: Ambystoma mexicanum; assembly: GCF_040938575.1. NCBI lineage: Eukaryota > Metazoa > Chordata > Amphibia > Caudata > Ambystomatidae > Ambystoma > Ambystoma mexicanum. The sequence continues at coordinate 1,338,534,323 of NC_090933.1, read as the reverse complement.
GGCTGGGATCTCTTATGACCAAGCAGCCAGACCAGTCTGCAGCCCAGTAAGCGCTGTATTAAGTGGATTCAATCTATCCAGGATGTGGGCTTGAAGCGTGCAGCTGATATCATCACTGGGAGGAAGTCTCAGGGTTTCGTGCCGGTCAGCGCGCTGTTGACAGGGCGGTTATCAGTGTTAGACGCCCAAAGGTTGAAATCGCCATTAATGATTAAATGGCCGAAGAATAACAATGAAGCAACACAAATACAAATCTTCCTCAAATTAAGCACCGAAACCGGGGTGGCGCGACAAATCGATTCCCACACTGGTTTTACTTCGATTAATGAGTATCTCAATGCCCTGGGGCACATGAGGAAGTGACTCTTGGCCAGCCAACAGGTGAAGTTTTAAATAAAGAATTAGAATCTGTGGTCTAAAGTATATACTTCATTGCCGTTCATTGTTTCATTCCTTTTTATTCTCCCAAAGAAGATTAAAAAAGTAAATAAAGACACAAAATAGAATAATATTTCTACCTATTCTGAGGTACCCTCCAGTCCCATGGTTACTGAAAACTATTTTATATCTGATTGGAATGCCTGAAACAGCCGACACGTGTTTCGCCCTTATCGCACTTCTGATATGCTCAGACATCACGCGCTTCTGCAGGGCCTTAAAAAATGATCTTTGACTCCCTATGTTTTCTGCTATCTGTTACAATGAATGCAAAATATTTGATCAAGGACGTGCAACATAGTCAATTTAAATGAAAGTGAGACCAAGCACTATCAGAAAGTATAATGGCAATCTCAGTGTGTGCTTCTACAAAAATGTTGAACAGAGTGACCTTGGAGCCATAATTACTTTTAAACTTGGTATGTGCTATTTTGGATGTAAGGTCGGAGCGATTAATAACTGATCAAGAGGAACATACAATACATTTACAGATTGTATTTGAGTGTCATGCGGACATAGAAGACACCTCGCTCAGGCAGGTTGACGCAAGCGATGCGGAACAGCCCCCCAATACCCTTTAGCAGTCAGTAGGAATTATACACCTGTTATCTGATCAATCATTTCTCGAAACCCACCCAGGTCACATTGTTTTCAGAAACACACATACAAATTACCAGTATAGTGAGGCAAACTCAATATATGAAACCAGCACTTGGGTTAAATCCCTTGTGATTCGAAGGTGTCACTTTCATAATTCAGTAATACATGTCTTTCCGTTTATCGTAACTAACATGTCTTGTTTCTTTTTGAATGGTACGTTTTCTCTTTTCTGTTTTGTTTCAATTTAATTTTAAATGGACTATTTTGTTTGTCCTTAATAGAGTATTTACATCTACTGTAATGTATAGCGGAACACATAGGAGGTACAATATTATTTTAGGAAAGTCCTGAAGAAGCATATGTTTTATGACCAGATCAGAAGGCAGGTAAGTGCGAAACATGTGTAGGCCATTTCAGGAATTTAAAATGATCTACTTGGGAGAGTAAAAAGGAGGGAAGCAATCCATAAGAAGGCACTTTTATTGTATTGTGTTAGCGCAATTATGAGACCACATATTGTAATAGTTTAAATTTAATAGCAAGTGGTAGGGATTAGGAGAGCAGCTGCCCACATCACTCTAGAATCCACATCAATGTCATAGATATAGCCTTTGGTAAGCACAAAATACCCTCACCCGCAAACGCCTTATGTAGTTTTAAATAAAATAGCATCATAACTCCATCCAGGTCTGTCTGTCTGTTCTGTGCATCGTTCTGTGCTGTGCTCACAATATGTTCTCGGCTACTGATGGTCTCCATGTCCTCTTTCTGTGTCTTCTAATTCTACCTTTAATCTGATCCTTTACTCTAGCGCATGCGGCTGTGACGCGACATGCGTAGGGCCCAGTGTGTCCCCGTCTTTCATTTCTAGGCCTCAACCAGAATTGCCTAGGTTAGATGCCTTATGCCCGGGTGGCTAGCTCAACTAGGAAAGCGCTTGACGTAGACCAGAGGTCTGAAACCTGCGACTCCAGGAGCTTGAACTACAACTCCCATGACCCCTCAATATTGCATATGAGGGCTAGGGCTGTTGGGAGTAGTAGTCCAAACCATCTGGAGAGCCAAAGGTTGCAGACCCCTGACATAGACAAAAGGCCAGGAAGGACTTTGCAAGTTAAGATCGTGAGAGGACTAACTCAGCCTTTCATCCTTCAGTGGTGGATAAATGGAGTTCCATCACTTTGGGTAAGAACAAGCACTATCATCAGTGCAAGTTATTGGCCGGCTTTCGCCAGATCTGAGATGGGGCACCAGATGTGTAGTCAGATCTCGGGATCCAGCCAGAGTCAGCTGCCCCAAACCCTGGGGCTCTGCTCTACGCTGGGGAGAAGAAAAAAAAAAGAAGAAAAAAAAGCACCCGAGAGCAAACTGTAACTTCCTCTCGTGACCCCATACAAGAGGAAGAGGTCACAAGAGGAAGTTACAGTCCTCAGACACGACCCAGTCCTCAGCCACGACACGGTTTATTCATTTATGTATGTTTGTCAGATACATGAACATGGATTATTCATTTATGCAATGTTTGTCAGATACCTGTATACCCACTGACTATTGGTCATTCTTGTCACCTTATTGTTATATTATATGAACCTACATATACATACTCTACCCTTGGGCCTTCTCATGACACCTAATCCACTACACCCTGGCCCCAGATACTACCCTTAAGCCGCCTATTGGGTACCCCCACCCTGCAGCCGCACCCCTTTTTTTTCCTTCTGGTTCTTAATGTATTTTCCTCAACCTGAATTGCTTGGGGGACAGGGGAGCTGGACAAGCATCCCAGCACCGTCTTCACATGGCCACAACAACATGCGCCAAAGCGGCCTTCCCAGGGCCACAACAACATGCGCCAAAGCCGCCTTCACAGGGCCACAACAACATGCGCCAAAGCGACCTTCACAGGGCCACAACAACATGCGCCAAAGCGGCCTTCCCAGGGCCACAACAACATGTGCCAAAGCGACCTTCACAGGGCCACAACAACATGCGCCAAAGCCGCCTTCCCAGGGCCACAAGAACATGCGCCAAAGCCGCCTTCACATGGCCACAACAACATGCGCCAAAGCCGCCTTCCCAGGGCCACAAGAACATGCGCCAAAACGGCCTTCACATGGCCACAACAACATGCGCCAAAGCGGCCTTCACAGGGCCACAACAACATGCGCCAAAGCGGCCTTCCCAGGGCCACAACAACATGCGCCAAAGCCGCCTTCCCAGGGCCACAAGAACATGCGCCAAAGCGACCTTCACAGGGCCACAACAACATGCGCCAAAGCGGCCTTCCCAAGGCCACAAGAACATGCGCCAAAGCGGCCTTCCCAGGGCCACAACAACATGCGCCAAAGCCGCCTTCCCAGGGCCACAAGAACATGCGCCAAAGCCGCCTTCCCAGGGCCACAAGAACATGCGCCAAAGCGGCCTTCCCAGGGCCACATCAATGAGCGGCACAACCATCTTCACGCGGCCGCAACAATGAGCTCCACAGCCATCTTCACATGGCCGCAACAACACACCCAACACTGCCTTCCCTTGAGCCACCGAGACAGGCACCTCAGCCGAGCTCCTCTCGGAAAGCTACCCGCGCCTCAGAAAACACTGACCACACTGAAGCTCCAGACACTGCTCCAATCTCTGCACCACACTTTGGAAATTGACTGACATCCCAGCCGATTGGTGGAGGCCTATTCTTGCGCCTGAAGCTTTACCCTGCCCCGGGATACTTAACCCCATCCTCGAGGCCGAGGATTCCCGGAGGATTGGGAGGTTGTAACCCCCCTGATGGGTGTGGGGACAATTATAGGGAAATGCTGGGAGGTGGGGACGCCCACACCTGGGAGAAAATAAACAGCAGATGTCTCACAGCCTATTAGGGTTGAAAGTATGAAGTGTATTGTATATGCATCAAACAGTGGCCCTCTCTGAGGTGCATGTTTATGAATGCATGCCTGGAAATATACAAGTACAGAGATATGTTTATGTATTGCCTGTGCTGTGAATGTATTGCCTGTATTTATTTTTTTATTGTATATGGTTTACAAAAAGAAACCTTTACAAATACAGTAAGTAGAAAACATGAGAAAATAAATTTCATTTCATATATACTAAAAAAGATACATAAAGACCCAATTATCCCTTTTTAAGGATGAGAAACACATTACAAATCAATTTTAGATAAAAGAATTCAGTGCAAGTTAAAATGAGAAATATTGCCTGTACTGAGGCGGCCATTTTATCTCCCCTGATAAAGGTTATAGGTCAGTGAGATGGCCGCGGCACAAACAGGCCCAGTTACCCTAAAACCTCCAGAACGTTCTAGAGTCCTGTGGATTCTAAACAGACAGCACAAGCAGAACCCTGCCTATTCTTCTCGAGACATGGACTATGTGAAGATGAAATGGTGCCCTGCTGGTCTCGGGAGGGATGAGGAATGCAAGCGGGCTCTCTTCTGTGAAGATAAAAGGAAAAGAATAAGAACTCCGCAAAGCCCTACAGAACAGCGGGCTGGGTGCGATAGGAATAACCGACTTCTCCGTGGGTTTAGACGTCTTGAACCAAACAGCGGGCGAGGCTGGCTCCTTTGATGGAGCCATAGGCATTGAGGAGATTTCAGAAACAATGGGGCTGATGGAATCCTGGAAGAGCCGGGTCCTGCGGGGCTCTCAAGTGAGGTTTATACAACATTTGCTGATGTGTTCTCCCCGCTCTCCAGACGGCTTTATGTGGTTAAAATTCAGAGGAGAGATATCCCTGAGACCATGGGCCTGGCTCTCATGATGGTACCCCCAAAGCCCAGGAAGCTCCACACCGTCAGTGCTAACTTTCCGCCAGTCTCCCTACTTAATGTGGTTGCTGACTGGCCGGGCAGAATCCTACCGAGGTTCATCCACAAACACGAAACTGGGTCTGTTGTGGGCCGCAGCAGCTCTGGTCATTTAGGGGATTCACCTATAGAACATATCCCAAGATCTGTGTATAGCTATCAGCATTGATGCGTCAAGGCCTTGGATAGGGTAGGTTGGGGCTATCCCAGACTGTTGCGCTCCCAAATGTCTATCATTGCCCGATACCCTCTATGTCGGCGGTGCCATGGCGATGGTGACCGTGGCGACCCTAGCTCCATGCCCCTCTTCTTTTGGAGATTTTGATTGACCCTTTAGCTACTCTCATCAGACAGGACCCAGGGATAAAGGGGGTTAGTTGTGGTCATTGTGTCTGAAAGGTCCTGCCTTATGCAGATGCTCTCTTAGTATTATTCTAGATATGATATGATATGGCATTTATGACGCTCCTATACACACGTGTTATAGGACCCCAAGAACACACACACAGGCACCCAGGGAGGTTGCTGAAACAATGTGGGTGCATCTCCAACTTTAAGGTGAATGACCCCAAGACAGAGATCTTCCTGGTCACCCTCTTCTGTCCTAGTGGCCGCATTCCAGCGGCAAAAGAGGGGTTCATGTACCAACAGAGCAGAGTTCTTAGGGACACTCACCAACTTTTAACATATACTATTGATTCAAAAGTAACCAGGATTAGAGCTCAGTGCAGGAAATGCTTAGGTTCATTTAAACTTTGTGGGGGGAAATTGGGGCGATTTAAATGACCCTGTGCTTTTCATATTCTTCCAGGGTCACTCACTGCATGCTCACAAGACCTTCAAGCAGTTTTTGTGGGGGAGGGGAATGGGGGCAGGCATAGGTCTCCACGCTTTGTTCGCTTCACTGCAGGTTGGAAGCGGCGTCTGGTCATGCGCCGAATTGAGGGGATCTCAGTCAGCCCCCGCCCGCTGGGCTCCCTATTAGCTATTTACAGGGATCGCCCGACTATGCCCACCGCCCCAGCCATTGAGCATGAGCTCAAGGAATGCAGAAGGGGGCTCATAGAGAAGGGCGATGCCAAGCTATGCCATGTGTCAAGGGCGATGCCTAATAGATAACCTCCTGCTTCACTGAGCGAACAGGTAAAAGGCAAGTGCATAGGAATGGAACCAAGTCCGCAATGGAGGCAGCTTGCTTGACTTTACATTTCTAAAGTTCAAATACAAACTATACGAACTGAGGCAGAATGAGGCAGGATGAGGCTCGCCGATATGAGTGATTCCACTTGTTGTTTTCTTCCCTCTTCTCGGTATTAAATTCAAGCGTGCATGGCCCCTCCCCCACACCCCCCAGTCTCTATGCCCTCTCGAAGTTGTCCACATTGTCAGCCTCCAGGATCTACAGGTTGCTGGTTCCCTTTCACACTGGCCAAGCCATGCCATGTGTCAAGGGTGGTGTCCAGCTGGCTCTGTGTACTGCAGGAAATTTGCCCCTTCTCCCCAGGGGGGGGGCACACCCCTGTGAGGCCAGGGAGGTGAGTTTGCTCCGCAACACCCTCCCTAGGGGACGAGGCATGTGTGACCTCACTGAGGGAGACTCCTCCAAAGGGGACTCCCGTTCCCGTGAGGAACTCTCTAATGGGCTCCACGTGATGGCTTATATGGACTTGCCTGAACCATCAGAACATTATAGGTTCCATGATGGGCTCCACGTGATGGCTTATATGGACTTGCCTGAACCACCAGAACATTATAGGTTCCATGATGGGCTCCACGTGATGGCTTATATGGACTTGCCTGAACCACCAGAACATTATAGGTTCCATGATGGGCTCCACGTGATGGCTTATATGGCCTTGCCTGAACCACCAGAACATTATAGGTTCCATGATGGGCTCCACGTGATAGCTTATATGGCCTTGCCTTGTAAGAGGATTCAATTCAACACTACAGCTAAGTCAACGCCTAGTCTAGAATACTGAATGAAAACCCTTATTGATATATCTTTATGTCCAGTTCATGCGTTCTGGATGACTACCCCTATATAACACCCCTCTCTTTGAATAACCCTGACCCCACTGAGCCAATAAGTAGTTCTGTTTTGAAAGTTAAAAGGTTTATTTGATAATTTAAACAATAGATATATATATATCACACTTTATAATAATTTAATAATTGAATATCACACTGAATCTGAGCAGTAATCAATAATGGATAGTCTGGCACTAGCACACTTCTTTATAATCAATGATGAGTGGTTATATGATGGATAAGATAGCAACAATACTTTATGGTTTCAAATGGATGCAAGGTGGAATGAAAATGCAGTACAGAAAATACTCAATATGCGTTCAACAAAACAATGTAATCGCTTTTCTCTGGCAATCCCCTCCCCCCTTTATGCAATGCAAGGAAATGGAAGGAAAGCACACAGTTCTCAGAAATGCAATCAAATGTAATTCAGTTCACCCCAGCAAGCTTAGACTACAGAAGTTGGAAACACAGGCCCAAAATGCTTTTATATGTGCTGGCAATGAAGTGAAAAATAGGCTAAAATGCTTTAAATTCCCTCTAGAGGTTCAGGGTGAGTGGTATCAAGTTAATATTAGTCCAGGCTCACTTTAGCAAGGATCTAGGAGTAACTAGCAGGTTAAACTAATTTTTGGCAACTGAAAGCAAGAAAACTGCTGTTTTCACACGTTGAGAAATTTGCAAATCGCGGCAAATTCGCGAGTGCGTTTTTCGCGATTGCGGCAAGAGTATCAGGGGTAGGAATGCAGTTCTAGGTTCGTAGGAAAGCCACGATTCCCAGCTTTCAGAGAGAGGAAAGTTACTGCAAGTCTCTAGCACAAACGGTCACAGAGATATGAGCGATTAAATAAAGGTAGTTTTTCGGATTTGGAATGTTAAAATTCAAAATGACAAATGACAGCTAGCAACTAGAAATGACAGGTGACAGCTTTACAAATGACAGGTGACAGTTAGGAGGCAGTTCTACTCAGATTAAAATAGATTGAATTATATTATTTTAACTAAGAGATTGGTTCTGCACAGTCTGCTAGGTACTCAAAATATATTTTTGAAATAAATGGGCCTCGCCACGGATCTGGTCAGGTTTTAGACTGGACTCTGGTCTGGTCTCGGCACTTCACAGTGATCTGGGTCAGCTCTGCTCTGCTGGTCTGGTCTCTCTGGATTCTGGAGATTGATGGATTTGAAGTCTGGATCTCTGGATGTGGTATGGTCCGGCAGAGCGCGTTGCAGCAAATGGAATTGAATGTCCCTATCTGTCCTGTCTGTCTGCTTTTATGTGTTTTGAAAGTGGGTGTGTGTGCAGCATCACTAGGCTCTAACCCTCTCCACTTGTCATTGGCCACTTCATCCTCTTCCACTTGATTGGGGGAATGAAATGAAGTGTCATCATGATGAGGTCTGTTTATGATACAGAGAACCCACCCCTGTCAACTTTACACACAATCTATATTTGATCCGAAAGACATATTTGCACAGGTACACATTTGTTTAAAATTACATGCACCCATCACATATCACAGGAGGTATCCCCTGTTCAAAATCTGCTCTTCCTGGGAGCTTGCATTCAGAAATGGCAACATTTGCCCTTTTTAACTGGTTTCGTAATATCGGACATTACCCCAAATTTATACACATGTGTGCAAGGAGTATGGACATTACTTGATGAAGTATCAGACTTTTAACTTGCATACATTTTAAGTAATACCCTCTTAACTGCTAGCTTGCCCCCAGATCATGCCACCAGTTCTAAAAACCTCTTAAAATGTGGGCAGAAAAATCACAAGAATTATGGTATCATTTAAATAATTATGACAAGTCCGTACTATGAGTTATTCATCTTTTTCTAAACCCATATTCTGGCTACAGGGGTGTGTCTTTTCAGGTCACATGGTACAGAAACCAGTTTTTCCACTTCTGCCAAGCCAGCTTGCTCTCACAGGCAGTGCTCCTCCCCTTTACTTCCAGGAGGAAGCTACTTTTTACGGCCCCCATAATAAAACATTTGCCTGAGTCAGGACAGGGCTTTGTTCAATTTCCTGCAGAGCCCAGGTAATTCAATCAGGGAAGTGTCATATCCCTTTTGGTGGGAGCAGCAAAAGGCAGATAGGCCTGGGAACACAGCTGTTGTGCAAGTCTCAACTCCTGTTGGGGGTAGCTGGTGGGCAGAATTCAGTTCCTTAAGCCAGGCCCCAGCTAATGTCACTTTTGTTCCCCAGTTTAAGTCAAGACATTTTTTTACATATGCAGCTAGGATGCTGATTCTAAGTTTAAGACTATGACATTTAAACAATTGCAACCTATGTGGCACTCAAAAGTAGGTCACTCATTTCTTTTAAACATTTAGGTTTTTAGTGTCTTTCAGTCCAAATTTACTTAAACTGCTGAAATCCACAGCTCAGCCAGTCTTGTTATAAACCTTCAAGTCACTTCAGAATATAACTTTAGATTGTATCCACCTCTCAGTAAGTCTTTCTTTGGCTTGCCTTGGGTTCATTTATTCAGTTTTAAACAAAATCTGGTGGTTTTAAAACGCCGGCTTTCTGATAGTGGTGTGTACTGGTACTGCACCCCTTTTTGGGATTTAAGAAAATGAATTCCCCACAATTCTAGGTTGCTTTTGGCAGTCAGCATTGCCATTCCCAATACTGTGTGGGTAGTCCAATGGTGGTTTTAGGCAGTGCCCTTCTGTGCCCATAACATCGGCAAAATGGGTGGCAGCCTATTCTTCATGCGCTTCCCTGGGCATTTTCTGGGAAGCTCTGGCCGTCATGATGTTTTCAATGCCAGTACTGTACAGTTTTTGAGGTAGGGCTCGGATGTATGGGTAAAAACATCCCACAGCCTGAACCACCAGAACATTATAGGTTCCATGATGGGCTCCACGTGATGGCTTATATGGCCTTGCCTGAACCACCAGAACATTATAGGTTCCATGATGGGCTCCACGTGATGGCTTATATGGCCTTGCCTGAACCACCAGAACATTATAGGTTCCATGATGGGCTCCACGTGATGGCTTATATGGCCTTGCCTGAACCACCAGAACATTATAGGTTCCATGATGGGCTCCACGTGATGGCTTATAACGCCTTGCCTGAACCACCAGAACATTATAGGTTCCATGATGGGCTCCACGTGATGGCTTATATGGCCTCGCCTGAACCACCAGAAAATTATAGGTTCCATGATGGGCTCCACGTGATGGCTTATATGGCCTCGCCTGAAACACCAGAACATTATAGGTTCCATGATGGGCTCCACGTGATGGCTTATATGGCCTCGCCTGAACCACCAGAACATTATAGGTTCCATGATGGGCTCCACGTGATGGCTTATATGGCCTTGCCTGAACCACCAGAACATTATAGGTTCCATGATGGGCTCCACGTGATGGCTTATATGGCCTTGCCTGAACCACCAGAACATTATAGGTTCCATGATGGGCTCCACGTGATGGCTTATATGGACTTGCCTGAACCACCAGAACATTATAGATTCCATGATGGGCTCCACGTGATGGCTTATATGGACTTGCCTGAACCACCAGAACATTATAGGTTCCATGATGGGCTCCACGTGATGGCTTATATGGCCTTGCCTGAACCACCAGAACATTATAGGTTCCATGATGGGCTCCACGTGATGGCTTATATGGCCTTGCCTGAACCACCAGAACATTATAGGTTCAATGATGGGCTCCACGTGATGGCTTATATGGCCTTGCCTGAACCACCAGAACATTATAGGTTCCATGATGGGCTCCACGTGATGGCTTATATGGCCTTGCCTGAACCACCAGAACATTATAGGTTCCATGATGGGCTCCACGTGATGGCTTATATGGCCTTGCCTGAACCACCAGAACATTATAGGTTCCATGATGGGCTCCACGTGATGGCTTATATGGCCTTGCCTGAACCACCAGAACATTATAGGTTCCATGATGGGCTCCACGTGATGGCTTATATGGCCTTGCCTGAACCACCAGACCATTATAGGTTCCATGATGGGCTCCACGTGATGGCTTATATGGCCTTGCCTGAACCACCAGACCATTATAGGTTCCATGATGGGCTCCACGTGATGGCTTATATGGCCTTGCCTGAACCACCAGAACATTATAGGTTCCATGATGGGCTCCACGTGATGGCTTATATGGCCTTGCCTGAACCACCAGAACATTATAGGTTCCATGATGGGCTCCACGTGATGGCTTATATGGACTTGCCTGAACCACCAGAACATTATAGGTTCCATGATGGGCTCCACGTGATGGCTTATATGGACTTGCCTGAACCACCAGAACATTATAGGTTCCATGATGGGCTCCACGTGATGGCTTATATGGACTTGCCTGAACCACCAGAACATTATAGGTTCCATGATGGGCTCCACGTGATGGCTTATATGGCCTTGCCTGAACCACCAGAACATTATAGGTTCCATGATGGGCTCCACGTGATGGCTTATAACGCCTTGCCTGAACCCACCAGAACATTATAGGTTCCATGATGGGCTCCACGTGATGGCTTATATGGCCTTGCCTGAACCACCAGAACATTATAGGTTCCACGTGATGGCTTATATGGCCTTGCCTGAACCACCAGAACATTATAGGTTCCACGATGGGCTCCACGTGATGGCTTATATGGACTTGCCTGAACCACCAGAACATTATAGGTTCCACGATGGGCTCCACGTGATGGCTTATATGGCCTTGCCTGAACCACCAGAACAATATAGGTTCCACGATGGGCTCCACGTGATGGCTTATATGGACTTGCCTGAACCACCAGAACATTATAGGTTCCACGATGGGCTCCACGTGATGGCTTATATGGCCTTGCCTGAACCACCAGAACATTATAGGTTCCACGATGGGCTCCACGTGATGGCTTATATGGACGTGCCTGAACCACCAGAACATTATAGGTTCCACGATGGGCTCCACGTGATGGCTTATATGGCCTTGCCTGAACCACCAGAACATTATAGGTTCCACGATGGGCTCCACGTGATGGCTTATATGGCCTTGCCTGAACCACCAGAACATTATAGGTTCCACGATGGGCTCCACGTGATGGCTTATATGGCCTTGCCTGAACCACCAGAACATTATAGGTTCCACGATGGGCTCCACGTGATGGCTTATATATACTTGCCTGAACCACCAGAACATTATAGGTTCCACGATGGGCTCCACGTGATGGCTTATATGGACTTGCCTGAACCACCAGAACATTATAGGTTCCACGATGGGCTCCACGTGATGGCTTATATGGCCTTGCCTGAACCACCAGAACATTATAGGTTCCACGATGGGCTCCACGTGATGGCTTATATGGCCTTGCCTGAACCACCAGAACATTATAGGTTCCACGATGGGCTCCACGTGATGGCTTATATGGACTTGCCTGAACCACCAGAACATTATAGGTTCCACGATGGGCTCCACGTGATGGCTTATATGGACTTGCCTGAACCACCAGAACATTATAGGTTCCACGATGGGCTCCACGTGATGGCTTATATGGCCTTGCCTGAACCACCAGAACATTATAGGTTCCACGATGGGCTCCACGTGATGGCTTATATGGCCTTGCCTGAACCACCAGAACATTATAGGTTCCACGATGGGCTCCACGTGATGGCTTATATGGCCTTGCCTGAACCACCAGAACATTATAGGTTCCACGATGGGCTCCACGTGATGGCTTATATGGCCTTGCCTGAACCACCAGAACATTATAGGTTCCACGATGGGCTCCACGTGATGGCTTATATGGACTTGCCTGAACCACCAGAACATTATAGGTTCCACGATGGGCTCCACGTGATGGCTTATATGGACTTGCCTGAACCACCAGAACATTATAGGTTCCACGATGGGCTCCACGTGATGGCTTATATGGCCTTGCCTGAACCACCAGAACATTATAGGTTCCACGATGGGCTCCACGTGATGGCTTATATGGCCTTGCCTGAACCACCAGAACATTATAGGTTCCACGATGGGCTCCACGTGATGGCTTATATGGCCTTGCCTGAACCACCAGAACATTATAGGTTCCACGATGGGCTCCACGTGATGGCTTATATGGCCTTGCCTGAACCACCAGAACATTATAGGTTCCACGATGGGCTCCACGTGATGGCTTATATGGCCTTGCCTGAACCACCAGAACATTATAGGTTCCACGATGGGCTCCACGTGATGGCTTATATGGCCTTGCCTGAACCACCAGAACATTATAGGTTCCACGATGGGCTCCACGTGATGGCTTAGATGGCCTTGCCTGAACCACCAGAACATTATAGGTTCCACGATGGGCTCCACGTGATGGCTTAGATGGCCTTGCCTGAACCACCAGAACATTATAGGTTCCACGATGGGCTCCACGTGATGGCTTAGATGGACTTGCCTGAACCACCAGAACATTATAGGTTCCACGATGGGCTCCACGTGATGGCTTATATGGCCTTGCCTGAACCACCAGAACATTATAGGTTCCACGATGGGCTCCACGTGATGGCTTATATGGACTTGCCTGAACCACCAGAACATTATAGGTTCCACGATGGGCTCCACGTGATGGCTTATATGGACTTGCCTGAACCACCAGAACATTATAGGTTCCACGATGGGCTCCACGTGATGGCTTATATGGCCTTGCCTGAACCACCAGAACATTATAGGTTCCACGATGGGCTCCACGTGATGGCTTATATGGCCTTGCCTGAACCACCAGAACATTATAGGTTCCACGATGGGCTCCACGTGATGGCTTATATGGACTTGCCTGAACCACCAGAACATTATAGGTTCCACGATGGGCTCCACGTGATGGCTTATATGGCCTTGCCTGAACCACCAGAACATTATAGGTTCCACGATGGGCTCCACGTGATGGCTTATATGGCCTTGCCTGAACCACCAGAACATTATAGGTTCCACGATGGGCTCCACGTGATGGCTTATATGGCCTTGCCTGAACCACCAGAACATTATAGGTTCCACGATGGGCTCCACGTGATGGCTTATATGGCCTTGCCTGAACCACCAGAACATTATAGGTTCCACGATGGGCTCCACGTGATGGCTTATATGGCCTTGCCTGAACCACCAGAACATTATAGGTTCCACGATGGGCTCCACGTGATGGCTTATATGGCCTTGCCTGAACCACCAGAACATTATAGGTTCCACGATGGGCTCCACGTGATGGCTTATATGGCCTTGCCTGAACCACCAGAACATTATAGGTTCCATGATACACACAAGGATAAAATGAACCAATATAATTGACAAGATGAAATTGAAACTATCCCTTTAAGTGAGATCTCGCAAAGCACTGTGCCGAGGGGGTTTAAAAGACAGCTCACCAGTGAGAGGAACAGAAGAGAGCTGAGAGAGACAGGGGAAGCCCCCCTGAGCGTAATATGGCAGAAGGAGGCAGAGCTGGCGTGAACTGCAGAGTCTGTGACATTCGAAACGGCTCTGGGACGACGGGGCGAGAGGCTCTGAGAGAAATGCTGGGAGGCCGGTATGCGAGAAGAGGAGAAGTCCAAGGACCCTCGATTAGAGAGCTCAGTGGTAGCGTGACCACGCGAGAACCGTGGTGGGCAGCCGGCCCGTGCAAATATGCTGATGCCACCATTGGGAAAAAGCAACTTTCCAATAGATCTGACACGGCACTGGAGCTGACCGTGCAAGAAGTGGACGCTGCATAGAGTGAACCACGAGCAGACAAGAAGCAGAGAAAGAAAGAAAACCCCTACAGGCGCCAGAGACATTACCCCACAGTGCAGATGGTACAAAGGGGAACGGGTCTACCAGATCACAGAGAGGGAGGTATTATGAATGGAGATAAACTCGTCGCAGTACCCATGAGAGAAAAGTGGGAAATCAAAACTGTGTCGATGGGATACAGAGAAATATAGAAATCACGGAGAGTGAGAGAAATAGAACTGGAACTCTATTACAGTGGGAAAAGGGAAAGGTTACCCAATACCCAAGAAATAAGCAGAAGGAGCTACCAGAGAGAGCCCTCTGGCAACTCAGACCCAGTCGGGTCACAAGGAAAAACTGTACATATAGAAGAACACTTTGGGAAGAAGGTGAGTGATGAGTATTTGAGAATCAATCACCAATCAAGAGAGAAGGATAATATACACGAGAACATTGAGTCCTATACGACGGAGGGAAGGAATCTTACTAGGACCAAGAAACCACCTAGGTACAGGGAAGGAAAAACAGACAATCCCCTGCAGGAGATACAGAAATTAATTCAACAAGTTACAAGAGACTATTTATGTATGATCGACTAAATAGAACATTAAAATCCAGAAAGCATCTGGGCCAAGATACAGCATTCAGGAGATGGGAGTCATTCTCCTGACCTTAGTTGGTTATTGTAGTGGGCGGGTCAACTAGGTTAGATTTGGACAGCGACTCATTTATTTGGTATATTACCCACAACTGACGAGCACCTTAGTAAAGTAGGCAGGGAACACCCAGTAGTGATAGGGAAAGATAGGCTGTATTCTATTATTTAATAAAACACTTTGTCCTTACAGTGTCCGCAGCCTTCTTCTGACCCGCCATATATGGTGTCTGCAGTGGGATCTATTCCAACTGATACAATCTGGGGACCTGTACTATTTACTAAATTGAGTACTAAGGCCAAAGCCCCTAGAGTAGCTACAGCCGAGTCCATAGGTTTCATATATATATATAGTACTCACGAGATTCTAATACTGCCAGGTGAGAGATGCCTAATCCCTACACGCCTGAATTTAGCAGCTCCACATGGGACCTATATTAGATTAGCATCCGAGTCGGGTTTGCCATGGAAATAGGAGTTAGATATTATGGCGGGGGTCATTTACCCAGACTCTCCCAGGAAAGGGAGAACCTGCTGTTGTTGCTCCAACTCACCACAACACGCAATCTCTTGCCCTGTATTAACGTGGAGTGAGGACAGTGCTAGCACTGACGGGGGAAGCGAGGTATTGGTTGGCCGCAGCTATGTAGACCCCCAGAGATGTCCCAAAGAAAGCAGGCTCAAAACAGGAAGGAACCAGGTCGGTAGGAGGATCAGGCAAGGTAAGGACTGGTAGGCAGGGAGGCAGAAGGAAAAGGCAGTAGAAATAAAGGTCATGCAAAGGATGACAAAGCCAGAAAACAAGGCATGCAGGACTGGGCAAGATCAGGCAGGCTGATCAGGTAAGACAGGCAGGACAGAACAGGGCAAGATCAAGCAGGCTGATCAGGTAAGACAGGCAGGACAGGGCAGGGCAGGGCAGGTCCAGACAGGCTGATCAGTTAAGTCAAGACAGGCAGGACAGGGCAAGGTCAGGTAGGCTGATCAGTTAAGACAAGACAGGCAGGACAGGGCAAGGTCAGGTAGGCTAATCAGTTAAGACAAGACAGGAAGGACAGGGAAAGGTCAGGCAGGCTGATCAGTTAAGACAAGACAGGCAGGACAGGGCGAGGCCAGGTAGGCTAATCAGGTAAGACAGGCAGGACAGGGCAGGTCAAGGCAGGCTGATCAGTTAAGACAAGACAAGACAGGCAGGACAGGGCAAGGCCAGGTAGGCTAATCAGGTAAGACAGGCAGGACAAGACAGGACAGGTCCAGGCAGGCTGATCAGGTAAGACAGGCAGGAAAGGACAGGGCAGGGCAAGGTCAGGCAGGCTTATCAGGTAAGATAGGCAGGGCAGGGTCAGACAAACAGACAGAATAGGGCAAGACCAGGCAGACAGGGAAAACAAGGAAGGGTTGTGTTCTTTGTGTGCGTGCAGTGTTAGTTGTGGTGTGTGGAGTAGGGTATAAGGTGCGGTGGGTGCATGACAGCATGTGGAAGGCAGGGAAAATAAGGAAGGGTAGCAACCAAAAGGATACTGCCAGAGCGCAATAAGACGTGTTGGGGAATCGGAAATGTGAGTTTCCTGGTGCTTGATTGGTGTTTCCGACAACCAACGCATGTTTCGATGCACCGCACATGCGTGGAACCCGGGGGCTTGGCCACTGCACATGTGCTGTAGAAACAACATGATGGTGCCCATGAAGGGCCAACGCCCAGGTCTGGAGTGCATCTCCATTGGTCCCCATGACACCATGTGGCAAAGGAAGCATCCCCATTGGTCCCCATGACACCATGTGGCAGAGAAAGCATCCCCCATTGGTCCCCATGACACCATGTGGCAAAGGAAGCATCCCCATTGGTCCCCATGACACCATGTGGCAGAGAAAGCATCCACCATTGGTCCCCATGACACCATGTGGCAGAGAAAGCATCCCCCATTGGTCCCCATGACACCATGTGGCAAAGAAAGCATCTCCCAATGCTCCCCATGACACCATGTGGCAAAGAAAGCATCCACCATTGCTCCCCATGACACCATGTGTCATGCCCGCGCTGCTGGCGCACGCATTGGCAGCCATCATGGACTACTTGGTACTCATTTATCCTCCTAATACTCCTTGAACAACTCCTTTTCACGCCTTGGTCTTTTATTTCCATTTGCTCAACTTTGGTTCTTTCTTATTTTATTCAATTAACTACATTTACCATAATGCACCTGGCTACAGTCCTCAAATACTGGCTATTCTCATTCATCGTTATTGGGACCACAATCCCCAGAAGCCCTAGAGGCCAGTGCTGCTTCCACCTGCTCAGGACCAGAGAGGGAGGAGGCAGATTGTCTTCAGGTGTGCTGCTCCAGGTGCTGTCAATTAGCCTGCCTCAGAACAGGGCAGGGCTGTATATAAGCAGCTGCCTGCAGGAGCACAGTGTCCTGCATCTTGAGATCTCCCCCCTCCTGTTTGCCTTGACCCTCTACTTTGTATGCTGTTCCTGTTGCTGCATTATCCTGTTTTGACCCAGTGCCCTTTCCGGGCTCCCTGCCTTGCAGCCGATCACGCTCCGCTGCCTTCTACCAACAGCCCTTGTACTCTGGGCTTCCTGCCTTGCAGCCTACTACAGTCCTCCGCAGCCCTCTACAGTCTGCTCCTCTGGGCTCACTTCTTGCTGCCCTGCTCTTCTGGGCTCCTTGCCTTGCAGCCTGCCTCACTCCGGCTGCCTACAGTCCTTGTCCTCTGGGCTCCCTGCCCTGCAGCCTGCCTCACTCCGGCTGCCTACAGTCCTTGTCCTCTGGGCTCCCTGCCCTGCAGCCTGCCTCACTCCGGCTGCTTACAGTCCTTGTCCTCTGGGCTCCCTGCCCTGCAGCCTGCCTCACTCCGGCTGCTTACAGTCCTTGTCCTCTGGGCTCCCTGCCCTGCAGCCTGCCTCACTCCGGCTGCCTACAGCCCTTGTCCTCTGGGCTCCCTACCTTGCAGCTTGCAACCCTCTGCTGTCTCCAAGCCCTTGTTCTCTGGGCTCCCTACCTTGCAGCTTGCAACCCTCTGCTGTCTCCAAGCCCTTGTTCCCTGGGCTCCCTACCTTGCAGCCTGCACCTCTTCTCTGCCTACAGCCCTTGTCCTCTGGGCTCCTTCCTTGCAGCCTGCTCCCTCCGCTGCCTTCAGCCCGTGCCCTCTGGGCTCCTTCCTTGCAGCCTGTCTCCCTCTGCTGCCTACAACCCTTGTCCTCTGGACTTCCTGCCTTGCGGCTTGCTACACTCCTCTGCCTTACAGCCTGTTTTACACTAAGCTGCCTACAGCCCTGCTCCTCTGGGCTCCCTACCTCGCGGCCCTATTCTTTTGGGCTCTCTGTCTGTCGCCTACTACTAATCTCTCTCTGTCCTGTTCTTCTGGTCTCCCTGCCTTGCAGCCTACTACAGTCCTCCGCAGTCCACTACAGTTTGCCTGCACCTAGTGCCACTCTTGACTGCAGACCTGCTTCCTACTTTGCAGCCCTTCTGTTTTCCTGGCTGCTGCTCCCTTGTTCTCTTCCTTGAGACCTCTGTACTCCACCTTAGGTTATCTATTTCAGTCTAACTGCCTTTCCTTCATTCCCTTCTGCTAGATTGCTCTTTGACTTCCTTTTCGCTGGATATTTATGTTGTCTTCTCATGTGTCTTATGTAATCCCTTTGTACAGAGCTTGCCTGTTGGTTTCCGGCAGGCAACCTCTGCCCCTTCCCTTGTCGCGTTTTCAGTTTTACAGACACCCACTGCTGTTGTTCCCAGCCATGAGCATACAGCGTGGGCCTCTGTTATAGCACTCTGTGCAGAAGGCTGGCGTTTCCTAAGGTTCGTGGAACACTCTTTCCCATTTCTGCTTACACCCCAAGAGGGAATCCAGTTTGTTTGTACCTTTGTATCTTTTGCCCCTTTTGGCTCCCAGCTACAGTTTCCTACTCTTCTTTCTTGTTGAACTTCCTGCTGTCTGTGCTTATCTGCTACCTTACTTCAGCACAGCCACCCAAACCCTACCTGGGTACCCTGTGGCACTCTTGACAGAGTGCCATTCCTGACAAAGCAGCTCCCATTGCTCCCCATGACACCATGTGGCAGAGAAAGCAGCTCCCATTGCTCCCCATGACACCATGTGGCAGAGAAAGCAGCTCCCATTGCTCCCCATGACACCATGTGGCAGAGAAAGCAGCTCCCATTGCTCCCCATGACACCATGTGGCAGAGAAAGCAGCTCCCATTGCTCCCCATGACACCATGTGGCAGAGAAAGCAGCTCCCATTGCTCCCCATGACACCATGTGGCAGAGAAAGCAGCTCCCATTGCTCCCCATGACACCATGTGGCAGAGAAAGCATCCACCATTGGTCCCCATGACACCACGTGGCAGAGTAAGCATCCCCCATTGGTCCCCATGACACCACGTGGCAGAGAAAGCAGCTCCCATCACTCCCCATGACACCATGTGGCAGAGAAAGCAGCTCCCATTGCTCCCCATGACACCATGTGGCAGAGTAAGCATCCCCCATTGGTCCCCATGACACCACGTGGCAGAGTAAGCATCCCCCATTGCTCCCCATGACACCACGTGGCAGAGTAAGCATCCCCCATTGGTCCCCATGACACCACGTGGCAGAGTAAGCATCCCCCATTGGTCCCCATGACACCATGTGGCAGAGAAAGGTGGTAAATGAACTAAACCGGGCGATCACCGCTCGGGACTGGAATCGGATCTGCACAGGCCCCTACCAATGGAAAGTAGATCTCATTCTCTGCTACTCCCCTTAACTGCTGGGGCTGCTGAGAAGCAGTGGGCATGGCAGCCCACATGCTGTGCACTTTCTAGGATGAAGTGCTTCCAGGATATCACATGATCTTGGGACTGTTGTTCCTGAGGACTACCAGCCTCTCAACTACACACCCCTCCCGCTAAAGCAAAGCGGTCCCATAGAGCTCTGACTGGAGCCAAGAATCTAGCACTCACACATTGGAGGGACAGTAGGAGACCATTGCGTGCAGTTCCCAGAGTCCAGTGTCTCAGCCTCTTTCCCTCGGACTCTTTGGTACTTTGACCGCAATTCCCAGAATTCATTTTCTGTGCTTTGCTTCATCCCGAAACAGTCTCACAACCTCATCCTCACTCACAACAATGCGTGGAGCTCTGGTGCTGAGATGCAATCTGCGCATGTCCTTAGAAACAGTGGCAGTGCCTCAGGAATGCGTGGGGCACGTGGGGCTATTGCACATGCGCAAAAGTCCTTCCTCAGGGGTCTGGTGTGTCACTGCACCTATTCTGCTGCCCCCTCTCAAAAGCCCTGCAAACTGGCAGACCAGCCATCAGTCCCCGGGACTAGGCCCATCAGTCTCCACCCCTCATATTTTGAGTGAAGATGCACCAGTGATGAGGCGTGTGTGTGCTGGGGGAGAGTTCTGGGAATGTGGCAGGGCAGTGATGCTGCGCATTGTGGCCTGGGCGCATGGCCATAGCATGTTCACGTTGCTTCTTTGCGTGGGGTAAGCCATGTTGTGCAGCGTGTGAGTCTTGGGTGAGGGTGATGTCAGGGTGGCTGTGATGGTCTAAGATTTATGGAATGCACCAGTGATGAGGCGTGTGTGTGCTTGGGGGAGAGTTCTGGGAATGTGGCAGGGGAGTAATGCTGCACGGTGTGGCCTGGGCGCATGCCCATAGCATGTTCACGTTGCTTCTTTGCGTGGGGTAAACCATGTTGTGCAGCATGTGAGTCTTGGGTGAGGGTGATGTCAGGGTGGCTGTGATGGTCTAAGGTTTATGGAATGCACCAGTGATGAGGCGTGTGTGTGCTGGGAGAGAGTTCTGGGAATGTGGCAGGGAAGTAATGCTGCACGGTGTGGCCTGGGCGCATGCCCATAGCATGTTCATGTTACTTCTTTGCATGGGGTAAGCCATGTTGTGCAGTGTGTGAGGGTGATGTCAGGGTGGCTGTGATGGTCTAAGGTTTATGGAATGCACCAGTGATGAGGCGTGTGTGTGCTGGGGAAGAGTTCTGGGAATGTGGCAGGGCAGTGTTGCTGCACGGTGTAGCATGGGCGCATGGCCATAGCATGTTCACGTTGCTTCTTTGCGTGGGTTAAGCCATGTTGCAGCGTGTGAGTCTTGGGTGAGGGGGATGTCAGGGTGGGTGTGATGGTCTAAGGTTTATGGAATGCATCAGTGATGAGGCGTGTTAGTGCTGGGTGCGAGTTCTGGGAATGTGGCAGGGCAGTGATGCTGCGCGGTGTTGCCTAGGCACATGGCCATAGCATGTTCACGTTGCTTCTTTGCGTGGGGTAAGCCATGTTGTGCAGCGTGTGGGTCTTGGGTGAGGGTAATGTCAGGGTGGCTGTGATGGTCTAAGGTTTATGGAATGCACCAGTGATGAGGCGTGTGTGTGCTTGGGGGAAAGTTCTGGGAATGTGGCAGGGCAGTGATGCTGCGCGGTGTGGCCTGGGCGCATGGCCATAGCATGTTCACGTTGCTTCTTTGCGTGGGGTAAACCATGTTGTGCAGCGTGTGAGTCTTGGGTGAGGGGGATGTCACGGTGGCTGTGATGGTCTAAGGTTTATGGAATGCACCAGTGATGAGGCGTGTGTGTGCTGGGGGAGAGTTCTGGGAATGTGGCAGGGCAGTGATGCTGTGTGGTGTGGCCTGGGTGCATGGCCATAGCATGTTCACGTTGCTTCTTTGCGTGGGGGAAGCCATGCTGTGCAGCGTGTGAGTCTTGGGTGAGGGGGATGTCAGAGTGGCTGTGATGGTCTAAGGTTTATGGAATGCACCAGTGATGAGGCGTGTGTGTGCTGGGGGAGAGTACTGGGCATGTGGCAGGGCTCCGCGGTGTGGCCTGGGCGCATGGCCATAGCATGTTCACGTTGCTTCTTTGAGTGGGGTAAGCCATGTTGTGCAGCGTATCAGTCTTGGGTGAGGGGGATGTCAGGGTGGTTGTGATGGTTTAAGGTTTGTGGAATGCACCAGTGATGAGGCGTGTGTGTGCTTTGGAAAGTTCTGGGAATGTGGCAGGGCAGTGATGCTGCGCGGTGTGGCCTGGGCGCATGGCCATAGCATGTTCACGTTGCTTCTTTGCGTGGGGTAAGCCATGTTGTGCAGCGTGTGAGTCTTGGGTGAGGGGGATGTCAGAGTGGCTGTGATGGTCTAAAGTTTATGGAATGCATCAGTGATGAGGCGTGTTAGTGCTGGGTGCGAGTTCTGGGAATGTGGCAGGGCAGTGATGCTGCGCGGTATGGCCTGGGCGCATGGCCATAGCATGTTCACGTTGCTTCTTTGCGTGGGGTAAGCCATGTTGTGCAGCGTGTGGGTCTTGGGTGAGGGTAATGTCAGGGTGGCTGTGATGGTCTAAGGTTTATGGAATGCACCAGTGATGAGGCGTGTGTGTGCTGGAGTGAGGTCTGGGAATGTGGCAGGGCAGTGATGCTGCGCAGTGTGGCCTGGGCGCATGGCCATAGCATGTTCATGTTACTTCTTTGCATGGGGTAAGCCATGTTGTGCAGTGTGTGAGTCTTGGGTGAGGGTGATGTCAGGGTGGCTGTGATGGTCTATGGTTTATGGAATGCACCAGTGATGAGGCGTGTGTGTGCTGAGGGACAGTTCTGGGAATGTGGCAGGGCAGTGATGCTGCGCGGTGTGGCCTGGACGCATGGCCATAGCATGTTCACGTTGCTTCTTTGCGTGGGGTAAGCCATGTTGCAGCGTGTGAGCCTTGGGTGAGGGGGATGTCGGGGTGGGTGTGATGGTCTAAGGTTTATGGAATGCACCAGTGATGAGGCGTTTGTGTGTTGGGGGAGAGTTCTGGGAATGTAGCAGGACAGTGATGCTGTGCGGTGTGGCCTGGGCGCATGGCCATAGAATGTTCACGTTGCTTCTTTGCGTGGGGTAAGCCATGTTGTGCAGCGTGTGAGTCTTGGGTGAGGGTGATGTCAGGGTGGCTGTGATGGTCTAAGGTTTATGGAATGCACCAGTGATGAGGCGTGTGTGTGCTTGGGGGAGAGTTCTGGGAATGTGGCAGGGCAGTGATGTTGTGCGGTGTGGCCTGGGCGCATGGCCATAGCATGTTCACGTTGCTTCTTTGCGTGGGGTAAGCCATGTTGTGCAGCGTGTGAGTCTTGGGTGAGGGGGATGTCAGAGTGGCTGTGATGGTCTAAGGTTTATGGAATGCACCAGTGATGAGGCGTGTGTGTGCTGGGGAAGAGTTCTGGGAATGTGGCATGGCAGTGTTGCTGCACGGTGTAGCATGGGCGCATGGCCATAGCATGTTCACGTTGCTTCTTTGCGTGGATTAAGCCATGTTGCAGCGTGTGAGTCTTGGGTGAGGGGGATGTCGGGGTGGGTGTGATGGTCTAAGGTTTATGGAATGCATCAGTGATGAGGCGTGTTAGTGCTGGGTGTGAGTTCTGGGAATGTGGCAGGGCAGTGATGCTGCGCGGTGTTGCCTAGGCACATGGCCATAGCATGTTCACGTTGCTTCTTTGCGTGGGGTAAGCCATGCTGTGCAGCGTGTGAGTCTTGGGTGAGGGTGATGTCAGGATGGCTGTGATGGTCTAAGGTTTATGGAATGCACCAGTGATGAGGAGTGTGTGTGCTGGGGGACAGTTCTGGGAATGTGGCAGGGCAGCGGGCGCATGGCCATAGCATGTTCACGTTGCTTCTTTGCGTGGGGTAAGCCATGTTGTGCAGCGTGTGGGTCTTGGGTGAGGGTAATGTCAGGGTGGCTGTGATGGTCTAAGGTTTATGGAATGCACCAGTGATGAGGCGTGTGTGTGCTGGAGTGAGGTCTGGGAATGTGGCAGGGCAGTGATGCTGCGCAGTGTGGCCTGGGCGCATGGCCATAGCATGTTCACGCTACTTCTTTGCATGGGGTAAGCCATGTTGTGCAGTGTGCGAGTCTTGGGTGAGGGTGATGTCAGGGTGGGTGTGATGGTCTAAGGTTTATGGAATGCACCAGTGATGAGGCGTGTGTGTGCTGAGGGACAGTTCTGGGAATGTGGCAGGGCAGTGATGCTGCGCGGTGTGGCCTGGACGCATGGCCATAGCATGTTCACGTTGCTTCTTTGCGTGGGGTAAGTCATGTTGCAGCGTGTGAGCCTTGGGTGAGGAGGATGTCGGGGTGGGGTGATGGTCTAAGGTTTGTGGAATGCACCAGTGAAGAGGCGTGTGTGTGCTTTGGAGAGTTCTGGGAATGTGGCAGGGCAGTGATGCTGCGCGGTATGGCCTGGGCGCATGGCCATAGCATGTTCACGTTGCTTCTTTGCGTGGGGTAAGCCATGTTGTGCAGCGTGTGAGTCTTGGGTGAGGGGGATGTCAGAGTGGCTGTGATGGTCTAAGGTTTATGGAATGCACCAGTGATGAGGCGTGTGTGTGCTGGGGAAGAGTTCTGGGAATGTGGCAGGGCAGTGTTGCTGCACGGTGTAGCATGGGCGCATGGCCATAGCATGTTCACGTTGCTTCTTTGCGTGGGGTAAGCCATGTTGCAGCGTGTGAGTCTTGGGTGAGGGGGATGTCAGGGTGGGTGTGATGGTCTAAGGTTTATGGAATGCATCAGTGATGAGGCGTGTTAGTGCTGGGTGCAAGTTCTGGGAATGTGGCAGGGCAGTGATGCTGCGCGGTGTTGCCTGGGCACATGGCCATAGCATGTTCACGTTGCTTCTTTGCGTGGGGTAAGCCATGTTGTGCAGCGTGTGAGTCTTGGGTGAGGGTGATGTCAGGGTGGCTGTGATGGTCTAAGGTTTATGGAATGCACCAGTGATGAGGAGTGTGTGTGCTGGGGGACAGTTCTGGGAATGTGGCAGGGCAGTGATGCTGCACGGTATGGCCTGGGCGCATGGCCATAGCATGTTCACGTTGCTTCTTTGCATGGGGTAAGCCATGTTGTGCAGCGTGTGGGTCTTGGGTGAGGGTAATGTCAGGGTGGCTGTGATGGTCTAAGGTTTATGGAATGCACCAGTGATGAGGCGTGTGTGTGCTGGAGTGAGGTCTGGGAATGTGGCAGGGCAGTGATGCAGCGCAGTGTGGCCTGGGCGCATGGCCATAGCATGTTCATGTTACTTCTTTGCATGGGGTAAGCCATGTTGTGCAGTGTGTGAGTCTTGGGTGAGGGGATGTCAGAGTGGCTGTGATGGTCTAAGGTTTATGGAATGCACCAGTGATGAGGCGTGTGTGTGCTGGGGAAGAGTTCTGGGAATGTGGCAGGGCAGTGTTGCTGCACGGTGTAGCATGGGCGCATGGCCATAGCATGTTCACGTTGCTTCTTTGCGTGGGGTAAGCCATGTTGCAGCGTGTGAGTCTTGGGTGAGGGGGATGTCAGGGTGGGTGTGATGGTCTAAGGTTTGTGGAATGCATCAGTGATGAGGCGTGTTAGTGCTGGGTGCGAGTTCTGGGAATGTGGCAGGGCAGTGATGCTGCGCGGTGTTGCCTGGGCACATGGCCATAGCATGTTCACGTTGCTTCTTTGCGTGGGGTAAGCCATGTTGTGCAGCGTGTGAGTCTTGGGTGAGGGTGATGTCAGGGTGGCTGTGATGGTCTAAGGTTTATGGAATGCACCAGTGATGAGGAGTGTGTGTGCTGGGGGACAGTTCTGGGAATGTGGCAGGGCAGTGATGCTGCGCGGTATGGCCTGGGCGCATGGCCATAGCATGTTCACGTTGCTTCTTTGCGTGGGGTAAGCCATGTTGTGCAGCGTGTGGGTCTTGGGTGAGGGTAATGTCAGGGTGGCTGTGATGGTCTAAGGTTTATGGAATGCACCAGTGATGAGGCGTGTGTGTGCTGGAGTGAGGTCTGGGAATGTGGCAGGGCAGTGATGCTGCGCAGTGTGGCCTGGGCGCATGGCCATAGCATGTTCATGTTACTTCTTTGCATGGGGTAAGCCATGTTGTGCAGTGTGTGAGTCTTGGGTGAGGGTGATGTCAGGGTGGCTGTGATGGTCTAAGGTTTATGAAATGCACCAGTGATGAGGCGTGTGTGTGCTGGGGAAGAGTTCTGGGAATGTGGCAGGGCAGTGTTGCTGCACGGTGTAGCATGGGCGCATGGCCATAGCATGTTCACGTTGCTTCTTTGCGTGGGTTAAGCCATGTTGCAGCGTGTGAGTCTTGGGTGAGGGGGATGTCAGGGTGGGTGTGATGGTCTAAGGTTTATGGAATGCATCAGTGATGAGGCGTGTTAGTGCTGGGTGCGAGTTCTGGGAATGTGGCAGGGCAGTGATGCTGCGCGGTGTTGCCTAGGCACATGGCCATAGCATGTTCACGTTGCTTCTTTGCGTGGGGTAAGCCATGCTGTGCAGCGTATGAGTCTTGGGTGAGGGGGATGTCAGAGTGGCTGTGATGGTCTAAGGTTTATGGAATGCACCAGTGATGAGGAGTGTGTGTGCTGGGGGACAGTTCTGGGAATGTGGCAGGGCAGTGGGCGCATGGCCATAGCATGTTCACGTTGCTTCTTTGCGTGGGGTAAGCCATGTTGTGCAGTGTGTGAGTCTTGGGTGAGGGTGATGTCAGGGTGGCTGTGATGGTCTAAGGTTTATGGAATGCACCAGTGATGAGGCGTGTGCGTGCTGGGGGATAGTTCTGGGAATGTGGCAGGGCAGTGATGCTGCGCGGTGTGGCCTGGGCGCATGGCCATAGCATGTTCACGTTGCTTCTTTGCGTGGGGGAAGCCATGCTGTGCAGCGTATCAGTCTTGGGTGAGGGATATGTCAGGGTGGCTGTGATGGTCTAAGGTTTGTGGAATGCACCAGTGAAGAGGCGTGTGTGTGCTTTGGAGAGTTCTGGGAATGTGGCAGGGCAGTGATGCTGCGCGGTGTGGCCTGGGCGCATGGCCATAGCATGTTCACGTTGCTTCTTTGCGTGGGGTAAGCCATGTTGTGCAGCGTGTGAGTCTTGGGTGAGGGGGATGTCAGAGTGGCTGTGATGGTCTAAGGTTTATGGAATGCACCAGTGATGAGGCGTGTGTGTGCTGGGGAAGAGTTCTGGGAATGTGGCAGGGCAGTGTTGCTGCACGGTGTAGCATGGGCGCATGGCCATAGCATGTTCACGTTGCTTCTTTGCGTGGGGTAAGCCATGTTGCAGCGTGTGAGTCTTGGGTGAGGGGGATGTCAGGGTGGGTGTGATGGTCTAAGGTTTGTGGAATGCATCAGTGATGAGGCGTGTTAGTGCTGGGTGCGAGTTCTGGGAATGTGGCAGGGCAGTGATGCTGCGCGGTGTTGCCTGGGCACATGGCCATAGCATGTTCACGTTGCTTCTTTGCGTGGGGTAAGCCATGTTGTGCAGCGTGTGAGTCTTGGGTGAGGGTGATGTCAGGGTGGCTGTGATGGTCTAAGGTTTATGGAATGCACCAGTGATGAGGAGTGTGTGTGCTGGGGGACAGTTCTGGGAATGTGGCAGGGCAGTGATGCTGCGCGGTATGGCCTGGGCGCATGGCCATAGCATGTTCACGTTGCTTCTTTGCGTGGGGTAAGCCATGTTGTGCAGCGTGTGGGTCTTGGGTGAGGGTAATGTCAGGGTGGCTGTGATGGTCTAAGGTTTATGGAATGCACCAGTGATGAGGCGTGTGTGTGCTGGAGTGAGGTCTGGGAATGTGGCAGGGCAGTGATGCTGCGCAGTGTGGCCTGGGCGCATGGCCATAGCATGTTCATGTTACTTCTTTGCATGGGGTAAGCCATGTTGTGCAGTGTGTGAGTCTTGGGTGAGGGTGATGTCAGGGTGGCTGTGATGGGCTAAGGTTTATGGAATGCACCAGTGATGAGGCGTGTGTGTGCTGAGGGACAGTTCTGGGAATGTGGCAGGGCAGTGATGCTGCGCGGTGTGGCCTGGACGCATGGCCATAGCATGTTCACGTTGCTTCTTTGCGTGGGGTAAGCCATGTTGCAGCGTGTCAGCCTTGGGTGAGGGGGATGTCGTGGTGGGTGTGATGGTCTAAGGTTTATGGAATGTACCAGTGATCAGGCGTTTGTGTGTTGGGGGAGAGTTCTGGGAATGTAGCAGGGCAGTGATGCTGTGCGGTGTGGCCTGGGCGCATGGCCATAGAATGTTCACGTTGCTTCTTTGCGTGGGGTAAGCCATGTTGTGCAGCGTGTGAGTCTTGGGTGAGGGGGATGTCAGGGCGGCTGTGATGGTCTAAGGTTTATGGAATGCACCAGTGATGAGGCATGTGTGTGCTTGGGGGAGAGTTCTGGGAATGTAGCAGGGCAGTGATGCTGCGCGGTGTGGCCTGGGCGCATGGCCATAGCATGTTCATGTTGCTTCTTTGCGTTGGGTAAGCCATGTTGTGCAGCGTGTGAGTCTTGGGTGAGGGGGATGTCAGGGTGGCTGTGATGGTCTAAGGTTTATGGAATGCACCAGTGATGAGGAGTGTGTGTGCTGGGGGACAGTTCTGGGAATGTGGCAGGGCAGTGATGCTGCGCGGTATGGCCTGGGCGCATGGTCATAGCATGTTCACGTTGCTTCTTTGCGTGGGGTAAGCCATGTTGTGCAGCGTGTGAGTCTTGGGTGAGAGTGATGTCAGGGTGGCTGTGATGGTCTAAGGTTTATGGAATGCACCAGTGATGAGGCGTGTGCGTGCTGGGGGATAGTTCTGGGAATGTGGCAGGGCAGTGATGGTGCGCGGTGTGGCCTGGGCGCATGGCCATAGCATGTTCACGTTGCTTCTTTGCGTGGGGTAAGCCATGTTGTGCAGCGTGTGAGTCTTGGGTGAGGGGGATGTCAGGGTGGCTGTGATGGTCTAAGGTTTATGGAATGCACCAGTGATGAGGCGTGTGTGTGGTTGGGGGAGAGTTCTGGGAATGTGGCTGGGCAGTGATGCTGCGCGGTGTGGCTTGGGCGCATGGCCATAGCATGTTCACGTTGCTTATTTGCGTTGGGTAAGCCATGTTGTGCAGCGTGTGAGTCTTGGGTGAGGGGGATGTCAGGGTGGCTGTGATGGTGTAAGGTTTATGGAATGCACCAGTGATGAGGCGTGTGTGCTGGCGGAGAGTTCTGGGAAAGTGGCAGGGCAGTGATGTTGTGCGGTGTGGCCTGGGCGCATGGCCATAGCATGTTCACGTTGCTTCTTTGCGTGGGGTAAGCCATGTTGTGCAGCGTGTGAGTCTTGGGTGAGGGTGATGTCAGGGTGGCTGTGATGGTCTAAGGTTTATGGAATGCACCAGTGATGAGGCGTGTGTGTACTGGGGGAGAGTTCTGGGAATGTGGCAGGGCAGTGATGCTGCACAGTGTGGCCTGGGCGCATGGCCATAGCATGTTCACATTGCTTCTTTGCGTGGGGTAAGCCATGCTGTGCAGCGTGTGAGTCTTGGGTGAGGGGGATGTCAGAGTGGCTGATATGGTCTAAGGTTTATGGAATGCACCAGTGATGAGGCGTGTGTGTGCTGGGGGAGAGTTCTGGGAATGTGGCAGGGCAGTGATGCTGCGCGGTGTGGCCTGGGCGCATGGCCATAGCATGTTCACATTGCTTCTTTGCGTGGGGTAAGCCATGTTGTGCAGCGTATGAGTCTTGGGTGAGGGGGATGTCAGAGTGGCTGTGATGGTCTAAGGTTTATGGAATGCACCAGTGATGAGGCGTGTGTGTTTGGGGAGAGTTCTGGGAATGTGGCAGGGCAGTGATGCTGCGTGGTGTGGCCTGGGCGCATGGCCATAGCATGTTCACTTTGCTTTTTTGCGTGGGTTAAGCCATGTTGCAGCGTGTAAGTTTTGGGTGAGGGGGATGTCAGAGTGGCTGATATGGTCTAAGGTTTATGGAATGCACCAGTGATCAGGCGTGTGTGTGCTGGGGGAGAGTTCTGGGAATGTGGCAGGGCAGTGATGCTGCGCGGTGTGGCCTGGACGCATGGCCATAGCATGTTCACGTTGCTTCTTTGCGTGGGGTAAGCCATGTTGTGCAGCGTGTGAGTCTTGGGTGAGGGTAATGTCAGGGTGGCTGTTATGGTCTAAGGTTTATGGAATGCACCAGTGATGAGGCGTGTGTGTGCTGTGGAGAGTTCTGGGAATGTGGCAGGGCAGTCATGCTGCACGGTGTGGCCTGGGCGCATGCCCATAGCCTGCTCACATTGCTTCTTTGCGTGGGGTAAACCATGTTGCAGCGTGTGAGTCTTGGGTGAGGGGGATGTCAGAGTGGCTGTGATGGTCTAAGGTTTATGGAATGCACCAGTGATGAGGCGTGTGTGTGCTGGGGGAGAGTACTGGGCATGTGGCAGGGCTCCGCGGTGTGGCCTGGGCGCATGGCCATAGCATGTTCACGTTGCTTCTTTGAGTGGGGTAAGCCATGTTGTGCAGCGTATCAGTCTTGGGTGAGGGGGATGTCAGGGTGGTTGTGATGGTTTAAGGTTTGTGGAATGCACCAGTGATGAGGCGTGTGTGTGCTTTGGAAAGTTCTGGGAATGTGGCAGGGCAGTGATGCTGCGCGGTGTGGCCTGGGCGCATGGCCATAGCATGTTCACGTTGCTTCTTTGCGTGGGGTAAGCCATGTTGTGCAGCGTGTGAGTCTTGGGTGAGGGGGATGTCAGAGTGGCTGTGATGGTCTAAAGTTTATGGAATGCATCAGTGATGAGGCGTGTTAGTGCTGGGTGCGAGTTCTGGGAATGTGGCAGGGCAGTGATGCTGCGCGGTATGGCCTGGGCGCATGGCCATAGCATGTTCACGTTGCTTCTTTGCGTGGGGTAAGCCATGTTGTGCAGCGTGTGGGTCTTGGGTGAGGGTAATGTCAGGGTGGCTGTGATGGTCTAAGGTTTATGGAATGCACCAGTGATGAGGCGTGTGTGTGCTGGAGTGAGGTCTGGGAATGTGGCAGGGCAGTGATGCTGCGCAGTGTGGCCTGGGCGCATGGCCATAGCATGTTCATGTTACTTCTTTGCATGGGGTAAGCCATGTTGTGCAGTGTGTGAGTCTTGGGTGAGGGTGATGTCAGGGTGGCTGTGATGGTCTATGGTTTATGGAATGCACCAGTGATGAGGCGTGTGTGTGCTGAGGGACAGTTCTGGGAATGTGGCAGGGCAGTGATGCTGCGCGGTGTGGCCTGGACGCATGGCCATAGCATGTTCACGTTGCTTCTTTGCGTGGGGTAAGCCATGTTGCAGCGTGTGAGCCTTGGGTGAGGGGGATGTCGGGGTGGGTGTGATGGTCTAAGGTTTATGGAATGCACCAGTGATGAGGCGTTTGTGTGTTGGGGGAGAGTTCTGGGAATGTAGCAGGACAGTGATGCTGTGCGGTGTGGCCTGGGCGCATGGCCATAGAATGTTCACGTTGCTTCTTTGCGTGGGGTAAGCCATGTTGTGCAGCGTGTGAGTCTTGGGTGAGGGTGATGTCAGGGTGGCTGTGATGGTCTAAGGTTTATGGAATGCACCAGTGATGAGGCGTGTGTGTGCTTGGGGGAGAGTTCTGGGAATGTGGCAGGGCAGTGATGTTGTGCGGTGTGGCCTGGGCGCATGGCCATAGCATGTTCACGTTGCTTCTTTGCGTGGGGTAAGCCATGTTGTGCAGCGTGTGAGTCTTGGGTGAGGGGGATGTCAGAGTGGCTGTGATGGTCTAAGGTTTATGGAATGCACCAGTGATGAGGCGTGTGTGTGCTGGGGAAGAGTTCTGGGAATGTGGCATGGCAGTGTTGCTGCACGGTGTAGCATGGGCGCATGGCCATAGCATGTTCACGTTGCTTCTTTGCGTGGGTTAAGCCATGTTGCAGCGTGTGAGTCTTGGGTGAGGGGGATGTCGGGGTGGGTGTGATGGTCTAAGGTTTATGGAATGCATCAGTGATGAGGCGTGTTAGTGCTGGGTGCGAGTTCTGGGAATGTGGCAGGGCAGTGATGCTGCGCGGTGTTGCCTAGGCACATGGCCATAGCATGTTCACGTTGCTTCTTTGCGTGGGGTAAGCCATGCTGTGCAGCGTGTGAGTCTTGGGTGAGGGTGATGTCAGGGTGGCTGTGATGGTCTAAGGTTTATGGAATGCACCAGTGATGAGGAGTGTGTGTGCTGGGGGACAGTTCTGGGAATGTGGCAGGGCAGCGGGCGCATGGCCATAGCATGTTCACGTTGCTTCTTTGCGTGGGGTAAGCCATGTTGTGCAGCGTGTGGGTCTTGGGTGAGGGTAATGTCAGGGTGGCTGTGATGGTCTAAGGTTTATGGAATGCACCAGTGATGAGGCGTGTGTGTGCTGAGGGACAGTTCTGGGAATGTGGCAGGGCAGTGATGCTGCGCGGTGTGGCCTGGACGCATGGCCATAGCATGTTCACGTTGCTTCTTTGCGTGGGGTAAGTCATGTTGCAGCGTGTGAGCCTTGGGTGAGGAGGATGTCGGGGTGGGGTGATGGTCTAAGGTTTGTGGAATGCACCAGTGATGAGGCGTGTGTGTGCTGGAGTGAGGTCTGGGAATGTGGCAGGGCAGTGATGCTGCGCAGTGTGGCCTGGGCGCATGGCCATAGCATGTTCATGCTACTTCTTTGCATGGGGTAAGCCATGTTGTGCAGTGTGTGAGTCTTGGGTGAGGGTGATGTCAGGGTGGGTGTGATGGTCTAAGGTTTATGGAATGCACCAGTGATGAGGCGTGTGTGTGCTGAGGGACAGTTCTGGGAATGTGGCAGGGCAGTGATGCTGCGCGGTGTGGCCTGGACGCATGGCCATAGCATGTTCACGTTGCTTCTTTGCGTGGGGTAAGTCATGTTGCAGCGTGTGAGCCTTGGGTGAGGAGGATGTCGGGGTGGGGTGATGGTCTAAGGTTTGTGGAATGCACCAGTGAAGAGGCGTGTGTGTGCTTTGGAGAGTTCTGGGAATGTGGCAGGGCAGTGATGCTGCGCGGTATGGCCTGGGCGCATGGCCATAGCATGTTCACGTTGCTTCTTTGCGTGGGGTAAGCCATGTTGTGCAGCGTGTGAGTCTTGGGTGAGGGGGATGTCAGAGTGGCTGTGATGGTCTAAGGTTTATGGAATGCACCAGTGATGAGGCGTGTGTGTGCTGGGGAAGAGTTCTGGGAATGTGGCAGGGCAGTGTTGCTGCACGGTGTAGCATGGGCGCATGGCCATAGCATGTTCACGTTGCTTCTTTGCGTGGGGTAAGCCATGTTGCAGCGTGTGAGTCTTGGGTGAGGGGGATGTCAGGGTGGGTGTGATGGTCTAAGGTTTATGGAATGCATCAGTGATGATGCGTGTTAGTGCTGGGTGCAAGTTCTGGGAATGTGGCAGGGCAGTGATGCTGCGCGGTGTTGCCTGGGCACATGGCCATAGCATGTTCACGTTGCTTCTTTGCGTGGGGTAAGCCATGTTGTGCAGCGTGTGAGTCTTGGGTGAGGGTGATGTCAGGGTGGCTGTGATGGTCTAAGGTTTATGGAATGCACCAGTGATGAGGAGTGTGTGTGCTGGGGGACAGTTCTGGGAATGTGGCAGGGCAGTGATGCTGCACGGTATGGCCTGGGCGCATGGCCATAGCATGTTCACGTTGCTTCTTTGCATGGGGTAAGCCATGTTGTGCAGCGTGTGGGTCTTGGGTGAGGGTAATGTCAGGGTGGCTGTGATGGTCTAAGGTTTATGGAATGCACCAGTGATGAGGCGTGTGTGTGCTGGAGTGAGGTCTGGGAATGTGGCAGGGCAGTGATGCAGCGCAGTGTGGCCTGGGCGCATGGCCATAGCATGTTCATGTTACTTCTTTGCATGGGGTAAGCCATGTTGTGCAGTGTGTGAGTCTTGGGTGAGGGTGATGTCAGGGTGGCTGTGATGGGCTAAGGTTTATGGAATGCACCAGTGATGAGGCGTGTGTGTGCTGGAGTGAGGTCTGGGAATGTGGCAGGGCAATGATGCTGCGCAGTGTGGCCTGGGCGCATGGCCATAGCATGTTCATGTTACTTCTTTGCATGGGGTAAGCCATGTTGTGCAGTGTGTGAGTCTTGGGTGAGGGTGATGTCAGGGTGGCTGTGATGGTCTAAGGTTTATGAAATGCACCAGTGATGAGGCGTGTGTGTGCTGGGGAAGAGTTCTGGGAATGTGGCAGGGCAGTGTTGCTGCACGGTGTAGCATGGGCGCATGGCCATAGCATGTTCACGTTGCTTCTTTGCGTGGGTTAAGCCATGTTGCAGCGTGTGAGTCTTGGGTGAGGGGGATGTCAGGGTGGGTGTGATGGTCTAAGGTTTATGGAATGCATCAGTGATGAGGCGTGTTAGTGCTGGGTGCGAGTTCTGGGAATGTGGCAGGGCAGTGATGCTGCGCGGTGTTGCCTAGGCACATGGCCATAGCATGTTCACGTTGCTTCTTTGCGTGGGGTAAGCCATGCTGTGCAGCGTATGAGTCTTGGGTGAGGGGGATGTCAGAGTGGCTGTGATGGTCTAAGGTTTATGGAATGCACCAGTGATGAGGAGTGTGTGTGCTGGGGGACAGTTCTGGGAATGTGGCAGGGCAGTGGGCGCATGGCCATAGCATGTTCACGTTGCTTCTTTGCGTGGGGTAAGCCATGTTGTGCAGTGTGTGAGTCTTGGGTGAGGGTGATGTCAGGGTGGCTGTGATGGTCTAAGGTTTATGGAATGCACCAGTGATGAGGCGTGTGTGCTGAGGGACAGTTCTGGGAATGTGGCAGGGCAGTGATGCTGCGCGGTGTGGCCTGGACGCATGGCCATAGCATGTTCACGTTGCTTCTTTGCGTGGGGTAAGCCATGTTGCAGCGTGTGAGCCTTGGGTGAGGAGGATGTCGGGGTGGGGTGATGGTCTAAGGTTTATGGAATGCACCAGTGATGAGGCGTTTGTGTGTTGGGGGAGAGTTCTGGGAATGTGGCAGGGCAGTGATGCTGTGCGGTGTGGCCTGGGCGCATGGCCATAGAATGTTCACGTTGCTTCTTTGCGTGGGGTAAGTCATGTTGTGCAGCGTGTGAGTCTTGGGTGAGGGTGATGTCAGGGTGGCTGTGATGGTCTAAGGTTTATGGAATGCACCAGTGATGAGGCGTGTGCGTGCTGGGGGATAGTTCTGGGAATGTGGCAGGGCAGTGATGCTGCGCGGTGTGGCCTGGGCGCATGGCCATAGCATGTTCACGTTGCTTCTTTGCGTGGGGGAAGCCATGCTGTGCAGCGTATCAGTCTTGGGTGAGGGATATGTCAGGGTGGCTGTGATGGTCTAAGGTTTGTGGAATGCACCAGTGAAGAGGCGTGTGTGTGCTTTGGAGAGTTCTGGGAATGTGGCAGGGCAGTGATGCTGCGTGGTGTGGCCTGGGCGCATGGCCATAGCATGTTCACGTTGCTTCTTTGCGTGGGGTAAGCCATGTTGTGCAGCGTGTGAGTCTTGGGTGAGGGGGATGTCAGAGTGGCTGTGATGGTCTAAGGTTTATGGAATGCACCAGTGATGAGGCGTGTGTGTGCTGGGGAAGAGTTCTGGGAATGTGGCAGGGCAGTGTTGCTGCACGGTGTAGCATGGGCGCATGGCCATAGCATGTTCACGTTGCTTCTTTGCGTGGGGTAAGCCATGTTGCAGCGTGTGAGTCTTGGGTGAGGGTGATGTCAGGGTGGCTGTGATGGTCTAAGGTTTATGGAATGCACCAGTGATGAGGAGTGTGTGTGCTGGGGGACAGTTCTGGGAATGTGGCAGGGCAGTGATGCTGCGCAGTATGGCCTGGGCGCATGGCCATAGCATGTTCACGTTGCTTCTTTGCGTGGGGTAAGCCATGTTGTGCAGCGTGTGGGTCTTGGGTGAGGGTAATGTCAGGGTGGCTGTGATGGTCTAAGGTTTATGGAATGCACCAGTGATGAGGCGTGTGTGTGCTGGAGTGAGGTCTGGGAATGTGGCAGGGCAGTGATGCTGCGCAGTGTGGCCTGGGCGCATGGCCATAGCATGTTCATGTTACTTCTTTGCATGGGGTAAGCCATGTTGTGCAGTGTGTGAGTCTTGGGTGAGGGTGATGTCAGGGTGGCTGTGATGGGCTAAGGTTTATGGAATGCACCAGTGATGAGGCGTGTGTGTGCTGAGGGACAGTTCTGGGAATGTGGCAGGGCAGTGATGCTGCGCGGTGTGGCCTGGACGCATGGCCATAGCATGTTCACGTTGCTTCTTTGCGTGGGGTAAGCCATGTTGCAGCGTGTCAGCCTTGGGTGAGGGGGATGTCGTGGTGGGTGTGATGGTCTAAGGTTTATGGAATGTACCAGTGATCAGGCGTTTGTGTGTTGGGGGAGAGTTCTGGGAATGTAGCAGGGCAGTGATGCTGTGCGGTGTGGCCTGGGCGCATGGCCATAGAATGTTCACGTTGCTTCTTTGCGTGGGGTAAGCCATGTTGTGCAGCGTGTGAGTCTTGGGTGAGGGGGATGTCAGGGCGGCTGTGATGGTCTAAGGTTTATGGAATGCACCAGTGATGAGGCATGTGTGTGCTTGGGGGAGAGTTCTGGGAATGTAGCAGGGCAGTGATGCTGCGCGGTGTGGCCTGGGCGCATGGCCATAGCATGTTCATGTTGCTTCTTTGCGTTGGGTAAGCCATGTTGTGCAGCGTGTGAGTCTTGGGTGAGGGGGATGTCAGGGTGGCTGTGATGGTCTAAGGTTTATGGAATGCACCAGTGATGAGGAGTGTGTGTGCTGGCGGAGAGTTCTGGGAAAGTGGCAGGGCAGTGATGTTGTGCGGTGTGGCCTGGGCGCATGGCCATAGCATGTTCACGTTGCTTCTTTGCGTGGGGTAAGCCATGTTGTGCAGCGTGTGAGTCTTGGGTGAGGGTGATGTCAGGGTGGCTGTGATCGTCTAAGGTTTATGGAATGCACCAGTG
Source organism: Ambystoma mexicanum (assembly GCF_040938575.1). Taxonomy (NCBI): domain Eukaryota; kingdom Metazoa; phylum Chordata; class Amphibia; order Caudata; family Ambystomatidae; genus Ambystoma; species Ambystoma mexicanum. The sequence goes on along the minus strand of NC_090933.1, from coordinate 1,338,497,359 downwards.
ATGAGGCGTGTGTGTACTGGGGGAGAGTTCTGGGAATGTGGCAGGGCAGTGATGCTGCACAGTGTGGCCTGGGCGCATGGCCATAGCATGTTCACGTTGCTTCTTTGCGTGGGGTAAGCCATGCTGTGCAGCGTGTGAGTCTTGGGTGAGGGGGATGTCAGAGTGGCTGATATGGTCTAAGGTTTATGGAATGCACCAGTGATGAGGCGTGTGTGTGCTGTGGGAGAGTTCTGGGAATGTGGCAGGGCAGTGATGCTGCGCGGTGTGGCCTGGGCGCATGGCCATAGCATGTTCACATTGCTTCTTTGCGTGGGGTAAGCCATGTTGTGCAGCGTATGAGTCTTGGGTGAGGGGGATGTCAGAGTGGCTGTGATGGTCTAAGGTTTATGGAATGCACCAGTGATGAGGCGTGTGTGTTTGGGGAGAGTTCTGGGAATGTGGCAGGGCAGTGATGCTGCGTGGTGTGGCCTGGGCGCATGGCCATAGCATGTTCACGTTGCTTTTTTGCGTGGGGTAAGCCATGTTGCAGCGTGTGAGCCTTGGGTGAGGGGGATGTCAGAGTGGCTGTGATGGTCTAAGGTTTATGGAATGCACCAGTGATGAGGCGTGTGTGTTTGGGGAGAGTTCTGGGAATGTGGCAGGGCAGTGATGCTGCGTGGTGTGGCCTGGGCGCATGGCCATAGCATGTTCACGTTGCTTTTTTGCGTGGGTTAAGCCATGTTGCAGCGTGTGAGTTTTGGGTGAGGGGGATGTCAGAGTGGCTGATATGGTCTAAGGTTTATGGAATGCACCAGTGATCAGGCGTGTGTGTGCTGGGGGAGAGTTCTGGGAATGTGGCAGGGCAGTGATGCTGCGCGGTGTGGCCTGGACGCATGGCCATAGCATGTTCACGTTGCTTCTTTGCGTGGGGTAAGCCATGTTGTGCAGCGTGTGAGTCTTGGGTGAGGGTAATGTCAGGGTGGCTGTTATGGTCTAAGGTTTATGGAATGCACCAGTGATGAGGCGTGTGTGTGCTGTGGAGAGTTGTGGGAATGTGGCAGGGCAGTCATGCTGCACGGTGTGGCCTGGGCGCATGCCCATAGCCTGCTCACATTGCTTCTTTGCGTGGGGTAAACCATGTTGCAGCGTGTGAGTCTTGGGTGAGGGGGATGTCAGAGTGGCTGTGATGGTCTAAGGTTTATGGAATGCACCAGTGATGAGGCGTGTGTGTGCTGTGGAGAGTTCTGGGATTGTGGCAGGGCAGTCATGCTGCGCAGTGTGGCCTGGGCGCATGGCCATAGCATGTTCACGTTGCTTCTTTGCGTGGGGTAAACCATGTTGCAGCGTGTGAGTCTTGGGTGAGGGGGATGTCAGGGTGGCTGTTATGGTCTAAGGTTTATGGAATGCACCAGTGATGAGGCGTGTGTGTGCTGTGGAGAGTTCTGGGAATGTGGCAGGGCAGTCATGCTGCGCGGTGTGGCCTGGGCGCATGGCCATAGCATGTTCACGTTGCTTCTTTGCGTGGGGTAAACCATGTTGCAGCGTGTGAGTCTTGGGTGAGGGGGATGTCAGAGTGGCTGTGATGGTCTAAGGTTTATGGAATGCACCAGTGATGAGGCCTGTGTGTGCTGGGGGAGAGTTCTGGGAATGTGGCAGGGCAGTGATGCTGCGCGGTGTGGCCTGGGCTCATGGCCATAGCATGTTCACGTTGCTTCTTTGCGTGGGGTAAGCCATGTTGTGCAGCGTGTGAGTCTTGGGTGAGGGTAATGTCAGGGTGGCTGTGATGGTCTAAGGTTTATGGAATGCACCAGTGATGAGGTGTGTGTGTGTGCTGGGGGAGAGTTCTGGGAATGTGGCAAGGCAGTGATGCTGCGCGGTGTGGCCTGGGCGCATGGCCATAGCATGTTCACGTTGCTTCTTTGCGTGGGGTAAGCCATGTTGCAGCGTGTGAGTCTTGGGTGAGGGGGATGTCAGAGTGGCTGTGATGGTCTAAGGTTTATGGAATGCACCAGTGATGAGGCGTGTGTATGCTGGGGGAGAGTTCTGGGAATGTGGGAGGGCAGTGATGCTGCGCGGTGTGGCATGGGCGCATGGCCATAGCATGTTCACGTTGCTTCTTTGCGTGGGGTAAGCCATGTTGCAGCGTGTGAGCCTTGGGTGAGGGGGATGTCAGGGTGGCTGTGATGGTCTAAGGTTTATGAAATGCACCAGTGATGAGGCGTGTGTGTGCTGGGGGAGAGTTCTGGGAATGTGGCAGGGCAGTGATGCTGCGCGGTGTGGCCTGGGCGCATGGCCATAGCATGTTCACGTTGCTTCTTTGCGTGGGGTAAGCCATGTTGTGCAGCGTGTGAGTCTTGGGTGAGGGGGATGTCAGAGTGGCTGTGATGGTCTAAGGTTTATGGAATGCACCAGTGATGAGGCGTGTGTGTGCTGGGGGAGAGTTCTGGGAATGTGGCAGGGCAGTGATGCTGCATGGCGTCGCCTGGGTGCATGGCCATAGCATGCTCACGTTGCTTCTTTGCGTGGGGTAAGCCATGTTGCAGCGTGTGAGTCTTGGGTGAGGGGGATGTCAGAGTGGCTGTGATGGTCTAAGGTTTATGGAATGCACCAGTGATGAGGCGTGTGTGTGCTGGGGGAGAGTTCTGGGAATGTGGCAGGGCAGTGATGCTGCATGGCGTTGCCTGGGTGCATGGCCATAGCATGCTCACGTTGCTTCTTTGCGTGGGGTAAGCCATGTTGCAGCGTGTGAGTCTTGGGTGAGGGGGATGTCAGAGTGGCTGTGAAGGTCTAAGGTTTATGGAAAGCACCAGTGATGAGGCGTGTGTGTGCTGTGGAGAGTTCTGGGAATGTGGCAGGGCAGTCATGCTGCGCGGTGTGGCCTGGGCGCATGGCCATAGCATGTTCACGTTGCTTCTTTGCGTGGGGTAAACCATGTTGCAGCGTGTGAGTCTTGGGTGAGGGGGATGTCAGAGTGGCTGTGATGGTCTAAGGTTTATGGAATGCACCAGTGATGAGGCCTGTGTGTGCTGGGGGAGAGTTCTGGGAATGTGGCAGGGCAGTGATGCTGCGCGGTGTGGCCTGGGCTCATGGCCATAGCATGTTCACGTTGCTTCTTTGCGTGGGGTAAGCCATGTTGTGCAGCGTGTGAGTCTTGGGTGAGGGTAATGTCAGGGTGGCTGTGATGGTCTAAGGTTTATGGAATGCACCAGTGATGAGGTGTGTGTGTGTGCTGGGGGAGAGTTCTGGGAATGTGGCAAGGCAGTGATGCTGCGCGGTGTGGCCTGGGCGCATGGCCATAGCATGTTCACGTTGCTTCTTTGCGTGGGGTAAGCCATGTTGCAGCGTGTGAGTCTTGGGTGAGGGGGATGTCAGAGTGGCTGTGATGGTCTAAGGTTTATGGAATGCACCAGTGATGAGGCGTGTGTATGCTGGGGGAGAGTTCTGGGAATGTGGGAGGGCAGTGATGCTGCGCGGTGTGGCATGGGCGCATGGCCATAGCATGTTCACGTTGCTTCTTTGCGTGGGGTAAGCCATGTTGCAGCGTGTGAGCCTTGGGTGAGGGGGATGTCAGGGTGGCTGTGATGGTCTAAGGTTTATGAAATGCACCAGTGATGAGGCGTGTGTGTGCTGGGGGAGAGTTCTGGGAATGTGGCAGGGCAGTGATGCTGCGCGGTGTGGCCTGGGCGCATGGCCATAGCATGTTCACGTTGCTTCTTTGCGTGGGGTAAGCCATGTTGTGCAGCGTGTGAGTCTTGGGTGAGGGGGATGTCAGAGTGGCTGTGATGGTCTAAGGTTTATGGAATGCACCAGTGATGAGGCGTGTGTGTGCTGGGGGAGAGTTCTGGGAATGTGGCAGGGCAGTGATGCTGCATGGCGTCGCCTGGGTGCATGGCCATAGCATGCTCACGTTGCTTCTTTGCGTGGGGTAAGCCATGTTGCAGCGTGTGAGTCTTGGGTGAGGGGGATGTCAGAGTGGCTGTGAAGGTCTAAGGTTTATGGAAAGCACCAGTGATGAGGCGTGTGTATGCTGGGGAGAGTTCTGTGAATGTGGCAGGGCAGTGATGCGGCGCGGTGTGGCCTGGGTGCATGGCCATAGCATGTTCACGTTGCTTCTTTGCCTGGGATAAGCCATGTTGTGCAGCGTGTGAGTCTTGGGTGAGGGTAATGTCAGGGTGGCTGTGATGGTCTAAGGTTTATGGAATGCACCAGTGATGAGGTGTGTGTGTGCTGGGGGAGAGTTCTGGGAATGTGGCAGGGCAGTGATGCTGCGCAGTGTGGCCTTGGCGCATGGCCATAGCATGTTCATGGTGCTTCTTTGCGTGGGGTAAGCCATGTTGCAGCGTGTGAGCCTTGGGTGAGGGGGATGTCAGGGTGGCTGTGATGGTCTAAGGTTTATGAAATGCACCAGTGATGAGGTGTGTGTGTGCTGGGGGAGAGTTCTGGGAATGTGGCAGGGCAGTGATGCTGTGCGGTGTGGCCTGGGCGCATGGCCATAGCATGTTCACGTTGCTTCTTTGCGTGGGGTAAGCCATGTTGCAGCGTGTGAGCCTTGGGTGAGGGGGATGCCAGGGTGGCTGTGAGGGTCTAAGGTTTATGGAATGCACCAGTGATGAGGTGTGTGTGTGCTGGGGGAGAGTTCTGGGAATGTGGAAGGGCAGTGATGCTGCGCGGTGTGGCCTGGCGCATGGCCATAGCATGCTCACGTTGCTTCTTTGCGTGGGGTAAGCCATGTTGTGCAGCGTGTGAGTCTTGGGTGAGTGGGGTGTCAGGGTGGCTGTGATGGTCTCTAAGGTTTATGGAATGCACCAGTGATGAGGCGTGTGTGTGCTGGGGGAGAGTTCTGGTAATGTGGCAGGGCAGTGATGCTGCACCGGTGCTGTGCCGTTACATGTAACTGTTTCCACTGCATACACTAAGCCACTGTTACCTGCCTGCAGCTGGAAGTGCACAGTTAGGAGCAGAGAAAGGTTTACAGCCAGTGAATGTGTGGAGAAGCCTCTGTGGCGAGGCTCCAATTCACTTTCCCAAACCTGTTTTGCCTGTTTTGTTTATGTGGCGTAAAAGTAATCATGGGATTTAGGCATGGGGAAACCCTGGCAAGCTTACTGGGGACAATTACACAAAGAAAGTAGCAGCAGCTCAAACATTCAAACTGGTATGACAAGAGAACATATCCACATACTCCGATGCATCAGGTCACATCGCCAGGATCAGGGGGCAGCTTTGAGCCTATTCATCTCTTTCCACCAATACCCCCGGTCTGGGGCCACCAAGGGGCAGCTATGGGAGGCAGGGCACCATAATGTAACATATGTGTGCAATGTATTACAACTTGAACAAAGACAGGACTGTAGTTAATACACACCTCTCTCTTACCTCTCAGGATGCAGATTTTGGCTGAATGAATCAGAAGATACCATACAAATTATGGACACTAGATAAGTTATTACGCCTGAGGAAGCGAACTTGAGGCCCGAAACACGTATACCTCCTTGTCAAACAAGTGGGATATCAAATGTATAGACATATATGCAACAGACAATATGTATTGAATATTGTGTATAATATCTGTCAAAACATTTAGTTTGTTGATCTTTGAAAATGAATGTATATATTTTTGTCATCATGAAACTTTTTCAATACAATTTAAAATGAAAATTGAGGTAAAAACGACATGGTAATTACTTGAGTACTAACAGTACACGTGGAGGGCCCACTTGCCAATTTAAATCCTCTGATTACAACGGGCATGAGCACATAAGAATTTGAATGCAACTATTGTTTGTCGATTGACAATAATCTAGAGTGTGCAGGGGACACGAGTGTTCCACAGCTCGTGGACACTAGTTTTCTTTTGGTGTTTGGAGGTGGATTAGGAGACAGAGGTTTGGAGGAGGGCAGAGAAAGAGGAAAGACTAAGCATGACGTTAGAGAGCGAGGAAAGACTATGGATGAGGTTAGAGAGAGAGGAAAGAGTTTGGAGACTGAAAGAGGAGGATAACGTTAGGAAGTGGAAGGCGGAGCGCAGGAGATTGGTTGGAAACATCTTGAGGAGGGCAGCTGGAAGCAGCAGGAGGCTGGCAGAGGATATCAAGAGGCTAGCAAGGCCTTAGCAGGAAGGAAGGAGAGGTAAGACGCAGTGCTTGCAGTAAGGCTCCGATCTGAAGGGGGAAGCCCACAGTGAGAGGAGTTGAGGAAGAGCAGGTCCAGAGCAAGAGTTGACAGGTGGTGAAAGAGGAGGACAGAGCCCTCAAAGAGGGAGGCCACAAAGTCCTCTCAAGCCGGTCTGTGGAGGATGAGCAAAGAAACCCCAGTTGGTTCTGTCTCAATTTGGTTTAGAACATCAACTAATGTCGTATCCCACGGACCAGCCAAGCAGGAAGATGCCTTCAGAGAATACTTTAAGACTGAGAGTGGTGGGGAAGTACCTCTAACCGTGTGAACATTTGGAGACCGCTGCAACACTGCTGGAACTTTCTGTGAATAGATTATCCTGCTGGCCCTTTTTAATTTGAGTGTGACCTAGGCACAGAGGCACAGGCAGGGCAGGACCTGAGCGGGCAAGGCCGACCCAAAATCTGTAAGTGCCCACTCAGCAGCGCTGTGTGGGCATTTGCTGAAGTTAATCTCACTGCAGTGGACCCACCTACATTAGCTTTGGGGCCTACTTGTTAGAGGATCCTGGCTAGGCCTCTGCCTAGGAGAGATCTGTTGTGTTCAGCCTCTCTGTTCGGCTAGAAGACCATGGTTCCAAAGGAAACCCTGCACCGTGCTGCCGGTGTGATGGCCTCCCTCCAGCGCCACCTCTGGAACTCCCAGGCATGACATTCCGCATTCCACACACACACCCACTAGTCCACTTCAAGAGGTTCTTCTGCCATCCTCAACACGCCAAGCTCCTACCTAGGATCCTTCCTAAGAGAAGCATTCAAAGCCTACACAATAAGCAACTAAACAGTTGCAAGGGGAAATGGGAGTAACAAGACATGAACAGCAGTGCCACATGTGCAGTCACTTACAGTGAAAACTGGTTCCAACTGGCAGGACCTTTCCAGTACTTCGGTGTGGCCTCTCCTTGGGAGTGAGCAGGAAACTGGCACCATCTTTCCACCACGCACCAGTATTGTACTTGCCACCTTGACGCTTCTCTGCCAGCAGCTGATCACCGCCCCACCATGGCTTACATCCCAACTGCAAGTACTCGCCTCCCAACTTCCAGTGCCCCCCTCCACGCGCCGATTCATGCTCCACTTCCTTACAACATGTCCGCCACCAGCCTCCTTCACTGTCATTGGCCAGCACACCAGTTGCCCCTTGGCCACCATAGAGGCCTTGCCTATCTCATATCACCAACCACCATGCCCCAATCATTGGAACAGCTGTGTGCATCGTAGTTGTCATTGTCCTCTCAACTACTCCGCATTTGTGTCAGAAACACAATTCATGACTCCCCCTTCACTCTCTATAGACTGAACCCTTCACCCCTTTCATGTGGCCTGTCCCTATACTCCACAGTCATCTGAAGCATCATAACCCACTAAGCCAAACTCCTGGATAACGCTAAAAAGGTTTATAATGGGGAAATCCAGTACTACAAGTCCCAGAATGCAATGCTGCGACCAGTACTATACTAGTGTCTCCCGAATGGAATGGACAATGTTGACATGTATGCACATCTTCTTCTCCTGTCACTTGTTTGTGAGGGTGTATACTGCCTGGTAAAAGGGTTATTAAGCCTTGTGAACGATATATTGCCAGTTCTCGGCACAATTACTTTGTTATGTACAGGGACCACTCATTACAACACGCTACTGTAATGTAACGTGGTCTTGTATAGCGCAAGTTCTATTTTTGAAACTTCTTGATACTAGGTTCTGTAAGAGAAGGTGGGAGATGGGAATTTGGTGGGAGAAGAGGGAAGTGTTGGTGAGTGAAGATTGGAAGAACCCGTATTCTGGATGCTGGCATGTTTCTAAGGTAGATGCAGGGATGGCACTTGGGGTGCTCATAACATATCAAGACTACTGTGCTTCTGGGAACCTGCTGAGTAACTATGATTTGGGGGTTTTCAGAAGGCCAGCAATCCTCCAGTGAGGCCTTGGGTATGTTGTCCCATAGGTTGGTGGCTCAGACTGCATAGGAAGCTTCCCCCCTAGAGTTTCCTGTTGAAGCCTGGCACTGTCGACTTGCAAGTAGGATTGGCCCCTGATCACGTCCTGAGTATGCCAAGTTCTGAAGACATTGAAGGAGCTTCTGTCTTCTGTCCTTTGTGTTGGTGCCAGCTACTAAACGTTCAGCCATCCTCCTTTAGCTTTGCTTGAGTCATCCCGCGTGGGATGGGGAACCCCAGATGTGGGTCTGGAGCCTGCTGAGCCAAGACACCCACGAAACCTTTCACTGGTGATGGCCAGTGAGATCAAAACATGTCTGGGGGTGTAACCAAGCAGTCACTGTTGATGGCCATTGAGATCGAAATATGTCTTGGGATCTGACCAAGCAGTTCCAGCTGGACTGTCCCTTTAAGAGCGGAACCCAGCCTGATTTGTATATAGTCTTTCCCATTCTGTAATGGCTTGCCAGGCTGTAAAATGATGTTGTTTAGAGCAATAGTTGTGGCCATGATTAATTTAAAACATTCCAGGCATCTAATTCTGTCTTGACAGCTAAACACCTAACCATCAGAAGAGGGAAAGAGCGATAAAAGCACAACCAAAAGGTAGGTCTGGACTTAAAGAAGTTCAAATCCACTCTATGTAGAGTTGAATGGTTTACCACAACAGTTCTGGGCAGCAAGAACTCCCACAGCACACATGGGAGACCCTCTTGGGCCGGTGCAATGAGCACTTCCTGAATATCTGGGTTTATCAGGGTACATAGGAGCATGCGTTGTAGGTGAGTGATTGGATTGGCCCCTGCACCTGAGGGTTCCCTGACAGTAGGCCTTTGCCACAGTGGTGGTGCACATGCAGTCTCTAAAAAGGGAAGAGCAACACACGCAGAAGGGACCGCACAGGTGTTGTGACAAACCTGAGGGTGTTCTCACTCCTTTTCCCCATGGGTCCTCTGTGCAGGTGGCCAGGGAAAGGCCATCGCTCTTGGATCCTGACCCTGGGGGTGGACAAGCGAGGGAGGATCATCTGGGTGAAGGGTCTTTGGTGACTGGGAGTTGGATGGCCTTGAGAGAGACATGGTATTCCCTTTTCATACTGACAACCAACTCAACCCTTCCTCCGCCTTTATGGGTTATTATGCGTCACCTCCCATGACTGCCTCATATATAACAACTAGCAGTACTGCGACAAAGAAGAGGCAACCGGGAGTAATGAAGACTAGGTGCTTTTACCACTCTGGTACTGGGATGAGGAAGAGGCCTGCTGAGAGTTGTAGGTAGAGGTCAGGCATGTCCCCTTAATGATGGTCAGGCAGGGCTAATTGCACATTCGCCTAAGTATAAGCAGTGCCAGTGATGGTGGAGCAGCAGCAGAGAGACCAAGAGAAGTAGCGGGGAGCTGTATGCGTGCGACACACCGACGGTTCAAAGGAATGCAGCCCGGGGGATGGGGCTCTGTGGAACCGAACAACGATGAAAGGGAATACGTGCTGGAAGGCTGCCCTTGTCCCTGGTGTTTGCAGTGCTCGTTCTCCTGGGGCCAGAAGCTGACCCATTAGTGACCGAGGGGCAGGAGGTGGAGTCCTGACATGGATAACAGAAGGCCGAGACGTCTGCGCTGCGGGAGTTTCTATGATAGAGGAAACCTGAGTGTTTGAACTTACACAGAGGATTACATTATATCGGAGAGGTCGCATGCATGATAAAACATGTTTTTGAAGGTCTCTGATCTGAATCCTCATTAACTCACTATTGCACAATTGAGAATACTTTGTAGCGGAGTGGTCGAGCATACATGAAGGCACGTTTTTAAAAGTCTCTGAGTGCTGGGAACGTTACAAAGGCAATCTACAAAGACTTATAAAAATGAAATGAACCAAATGAAACCTTTTACAATTATTGCAAAAGTCTCTGAGTGCTGGGCACGTTATTAAAGGCATTCTATAAAAAATATATTATAAATGAATGCAGCTTTAAAATTCAAATAAACTCATCATGTGCCAAGCTCAATGAAACTTTAAAGGCAAGCAAAATTCATATATGTTGAATCTACAAGTCAACAATGCTTTGAACCAAAGAAACCAATACATATTGTGCATTAAAGGGAACAGAACTTCAGCAATACAAGTGAGCCCAATATATGCTGAGCACCAAAGTGAATGGAATTTTGGAGATGAACTTTTAGCAAGTGAATGAGCTGCAACTTTCAGTCAAGACGTTTTTGTACAAAAACCAACCACATGCAGAAGGCGCAAGTGTGGCGCAGAACTTTCAGAACATTTGACAATATCCTTATAAGAATGAAAGTGAATCTTGGGGCAGAGAGCCCTGAGGTTGGACCTACTCATTGACTTGAGGACGGCGTCTCAAGATATTTTGTGTTTGGAATTAAGTTTTGAAACTCAGGGAAGGGAACCCCGAGTGTTGGTTAACCTTAGATCATCCTGAATTTAAGGCAATCCAGAGACCTTTGTTGGAACTGCTTCATACTTGGGGACGGGAGCTGAAAGAAAGCTGCGATCTGGACAGAGCTCCGAACTTTGTGTATTGAACACTGTTTTGTTGGTTGCCGACATCCCTACACTTTGTATAGATTAGTTGTGAGGGCAAGTACAGGTTATGGACACAGACAGATTCCTAAGTTGAACTCTTGGACTTTGACTTTCCTTAGTTTTGGTTTGGTAGGGAAAATCCCTTATAGTGTAGGGCAAGATGGGCGTTTTTCCATCCTGACTTAAGTGGTTGAGAGGACTTCTGTGTGTCTATTCACTACTGGGGCCTCTATTGTGAGACCTGCTTTCTGTGGTCGGTTGTGTCAGATGCACTAGGACAGTGCCATTCAGAAAAGGACCTGCGGACTGGTGTTAATGCAGGCCCTATCCGCTCATCTGGACCAGGCTAACTGAACATATAGAACGAGGTCTGGGAGCAGTGGAGACACAGGTTATTGTCCAGACCGCTGTGTCTGTGGGGACCATTCCGCACCGGGCACAGGTGGTTGACCCCATCCTTGAGTACATGGTCAGTTTACCAGTTGAATTAAAGAGGCTTTCTTGTTGCTGGGAATGGGGGACACCTCAGCCCATATTCTCCTTGATCTTATGGCCAGAGCTGCGAGTCCCTGGCTCCATCTGTCCCTAGGGGGCAGAGGAGTGCGGGGGGGTCTCAGATGGTGCATTGCTCTTGTGCCACCGGGTCTCTTCTAGCATCCGGTGGCCGGCAGACTTGATGGCTGACTTTCGAAGCAGGGTTCTTTACTGCTCTTGACAAGGGGGAGAGTAGCACGCTACTGGCGGGCTCGCCCTGGATGTTTTTCCCATTATGGCCGCCCACTCCACCCCCCCTCCAAGGTATCGCAGAGCTACTGTGTCAGAGTCCCCTGGTAGCTCCTTTTTAAATTCCTCACAAGGCTTTGCCAGGCATCTCTTTCTAGTGATTCCAACCTCTAACTCAGTCAGGATCGGAGACTCCGCCTTCTCAACCTTGGCCCCTTCTCTGTGGAACTCGCTTCCCCCTCATATTCAACATACCCAAGACTATAAAACGTTCCACAAAGCTCTATAAAACATGGCTCTTTCTGTAATACCATCCAGGGCCATCGGAAGCGATTGAACCCTGGCAACCCGATGACTAATGCTCAATGAGATCCTGTACAATCTCATCACTGAAAATGCTCATTGATTAGTTATTAAGCAACCACATGCCTCAAATTCGGAATATCGATCTCCTTAGATCATAACTCCACCCAAACACTCACCTCCCTTATCAGTACGCTTACTCTCTACTCTACACCATCACACAATTAAAGTGCAGCTACACCCCTCGATCAATTCGGCCTAGCTGCTCACATACGAACATTACCCCATGAACACCTCATCATTCTAATACAATGCAGCTATACCCCATGACAAACCGGCCTAGCTGCACACATAAGCGTCCTACAGGCCTAACACAGGCAGAACCCAGTCTTGGTGTCCACCCACCACACTGCACACATTCCACTGATATCAATACCACCACACCCAATGCTAGGATGAAGCTACCATCAGGCAATCGCATCAGCTGCTCACATAACTGGTGCACCCAAGCACCCTACTCTCTCAACTGATATGGACAACGGTCCCTGAGGGTGTTCAACCTGCCAGCACTTTGAGGTCATACCAATGATATATAGAGCGCTATATATATGCCAAATGAAAAGTGCTAGTGCAGTGTCGCCAGTGCCAATGGGGGTGCAGGTGCTGGGCAAGGTGATTCTCTGTGGAACATGCTTAATAGCTGGTTGGCACTAGTTCTAGTGGGCAGGGCAATGCCATGGGCACTTATGGTCATTGATTTCTGTATCTGTAGAGTGCCATGTCTGGCCCTTTCATCCTGTCCTCTTGGAGGGGGGGGGGCGCAAGTAGCCATCAACCCAGGCTCCATCTGCAGATACACTCCCCAAACAGAATCCTGCCACCAATCAGCTACACTCACATAGGCAGGCACGATTACTCACCTGTGGAAAATGGGATCCATACAAGGGGTCCATGAAGTGAAGCCAGTGTTTCTGGGGGCCTGCACATTGACTGGCCGTGATGTTGGCTTACAGCATTCTGCGCCCAAAGGGCATCAATGGAGGAACAGGTCGATCCAGCAGGGCAGCATAAGGATCCCAGTCTCACATGGAGCCAGAAAAACAACGAGGAGAAGAGGCTTCCAGGTGCTTTGCCCAAACATGTGCCACAACTTGGCTCAGAGGCGTTTTAGTCATAAAGATAAAATAGAGATCAGTGAGCAGTGGTACTCTTCCGATATCAGTGAGCAGTATGCCCCCTGTACCTGTGCAATGGTACTCTTCGTATATCAGTGAGCAGTAGGCCCCCTGTACCTGTGCAATGGTACTCTTCCGATATCAGTGAGCAGTAGGCCCCCTGTACCTGCGCAATGGTACTCTTCCGATATCCGTGAGCAGTAGGCCCCCTGTACCTGTGCAATGGTACTCTTCTGATATCCGTGAGCAGTAGGCCCCCTGTACCTGTGCAATGGTACTCTTCCGATATCGGTGAGCAGTAGGCCCCCTGTACATGTGCAATGGTACTCTTCCGATATCGGTGAGCCGTATGCCCCCTGTACATGTGCAATGGTACTCTTCCGATATCGGTGAGGCGTATGCCCCCTGTACCTGCGCAATGGTACTCTTCCGATATCGGTGAGCCGTAGGCCCCCGTACATGCGCAATGGTACTCTTCCGATATCGGTGAGCAGTAGGCCCCCTGTACCTGCGCAATGGTACTCTTCTGATATCAGTGAGCAGTAGGCCCCCTGTACCTGCGCAATGGTACTCTTCCGATATCAGTGAGCAGTAGGCCCCCTGTACCTGCTCAAGGGCACTCTTCCGATATCATTGAGCAGTAGGCCCACTGTACCTGCTCAAGGGCACTCTTCCGATATCAGTGAGCAGTACGCCCCCTGTACATGTGCAATGGTACTCTTCCGATATCAGTGAGCAGTAGGCCCCCTGTACCTGCGCAATGGTACTCTTCCGATATCAGTGAGCAGCATGCCCCCTGTACCTGCGCAATGGTACTCTTCCGATATCGGTCAGCAGCATGCCCCCTGTACCTGCGCAATGGTACTCTTCCGATATCGGTCAGCAGCAGGCCCCCTGTACCTGCGCAATGGTACTCTTCCGATATCGGTCAGCAGTAGGCCCTCTGTACCTGCGCAATGGTACTCTTCCGATATCGGTGAGCAGTAGGCCCCCTGTACCTGCGCAATGGTACTCTTCCGATATCGGTGAGCCGTATGCCCACTGTACATGCGCAATGGTATTCTTCCGATATCGGTGAGCAGTAGGCCCCCTGTACCTGTGCAATGGTACTCTTCCGATATCGGTGAGCAGTAGGCCCCCTGTACCTGTGCAATGGTACTCTTCTAATATCGGTGAGCAGGAGGCCCCCTGTACCTGTGCAATGGTACTCTTCCGATATCGGTGAGCAGTTGGCCCCCTGTACCTGTGCAATAGTACTCTTCCGATATCGGTGAGCAGTAGGCCCCCTGTGCCTGTGCAATGGTACTCTTCCGATATCGGTGAGCAGTACGCCCCCTGTGCCTGCGCAATGGTACTCTTCCGATATCGGTGAGCAGTAGGCCCCCTCTGCCTGCGCAATGGTACTCTTCCGATATCGGTGAGCAGTAGGCCCCCTGTGCCTGCGCAATGGTACTCTTCTGAGATCGGTGAGCAGTAGGCCCCCTGTGCCTGCGCAATGGTGCTCTTCCAATAACAGTGAGCAGTAGGCCCCCTGTACCTGCGCAATGGTACTCTTCCGATATCAGTGAGCAGTAGGCCCCCTGTACCTGCGCAACGGTACTCTTCCGATATCAGTGAGTAGTAGGCCCCCTGTACCTGCACAATGGTACTCTTTCGATATCAGTGAACAGTATGCCCCCTGTACCTGCGCAATGGTATTCTTCCGATATCAGTGAGCAGTAGGCCCCATGTACCTGTGCAATGGTACTCTTCTGATATCAGTGAGCAGTAGGCCCCCTGTACCTGCGCAATGGTACTCTTCCGATATCAGTGAGCAGTAGGCCCCCTGTACCTGCGCAATGGTACTCTTCCGATATCAGTGAGTAGTAGGCCCCCTGTACCTGCACAATGGTACTCTTTCGATATCAGTGAACAGTATGCCCCCTGTACCTGCGCAATGGTATTCTTCCGATATCAGTGAGCAGTAGGCCCCATGTACCTGTGCAATGGTACTCTTCCGATATCAGTGAGTAGTAGGCCCCCTGTACCTGCACAATGGTACTCTTTCGATATCAGTGAACAGTATGCCCCCTGTACCTGCGCAATGGTATTCTTCCGATATCAGTGAGCAGTAGGCCCCATGTACCTGTGCAATGGTACTCTTCTGATATCAGTGAGCAGTAGGCCCCCTGTACCTGCGCAATGGTACTCTTCCGATATCAGTGAGCAGTATGCCCCCTGTAACTGCTCAAGGGTACTCTTCCGAGATGTAGAGCCGCAGTGGAAAACACTGAACGGCAACAGTGTGGTAAGTACCAAAATAAATGTCAGGTCGCCAAAGCTTTATCAGAATAACAGTAATTGCAGCAAACCTACCATCATGTCATTCACTAACCACCTGCCAAAGCATGCAGTGATGCAGGCTGCGTCTAGAAACCACCCACCAAAGCATGCAGTGACGCAGGCTGCGTCCATAAACCATGCACCAAAGCAGGCAGTGACGCAGGCTGCGTCCATAAACCACCCACCAAAGCATGCAGTGATGCAGCTTGCATCCATAAACCACCCACCAAAGCATGCAGTGACGCAGGCTGCATCCATGCTATAGGCAGACAGAAACCACCCACCAAAGCATGCAGTGACGCAGGCTGCGTCCAGAAACCACACACTAAAGCATGCAGTAACGCAGGCTGCATCCATTCTATAGGCAGACAGAAACCACCCACCAAAGCATGCAGTGACGCAGGCTGCACCCAGAAACCACCCACCAAAGCATGCAGTGACAGACTGTGTCCATGCTATAGGCAGGCAGAAACCACCAACCAAAGCATACAGTGATGCAGGCTGCGTCCAGAAACCACCCACCAAAGCATGCAGCGATGCATGCTGCGTCCATAAACCACCCACCAAAGCATGCAGTGATGCAGGCTGCGTCCATGTTATAGGCAGACAGAAACCACCCACCAAAGCATGCAGTGGCACAGGCTGCGTCCAGAAACAACCCACCAAAGCATGCAGTGACGCAGGCTGCGTCCATGCTATAGGCAGACAGAAACCACTCACCAAAGCATGCAGTGATGCCGGCTGCGTCCAGAAACCACCCACCAAAGCATACAGTGATGCAGGCTGCCTTACATACTATAGGCAGACGGAAATCACCCACCAAAGCATGCAGTGACGCAGGCTGCGTCCATGCTATGGGCAGACAGAAACCACTCACCAAAGCATGCAGTGATGCAGGCTGCATCCAGAAACCACCCACCAAAGCATACAGTGATGCAGGCTGCCTTACATACTATAGGCAGACGGAAATCACCCACCAAAGCATGCAGTGACGCAGGCTGCATCCATAAACCACCAACCAAAGCATTGATATTGATATTGATATTTTATTTCTATCGCGCTCATACACAAGTGTTTTAGAGCACGACAAGGCAAGGGAAGGGGAACAGAGTAGAAACAAAAACAACGATCTTACTAGGCCCAGTGACATTGAGAACGCGCAAGTGCATGGAAGAGAGGGAGAAGTGCATGGAAGGGGGAACAAAAAGGACAGTGCGGAGCAAGGAGGAAAAAAAAACATAAATAATAATTAATTAATTAATAAGGCAACAAACAGAGGGAGTGCAGCCACAAATGGCAGTTCTGGGTTTAAGGCAGCAGGCTGGGTAGGTCTGATAAGTGCAGGAAGAACAAAAAAGAGGGTGGGGGCTGTATGGGTACAGATACAGACCCCAGTGCAAGGGGTGGCCTGGAGGCAGTGCGTGTGGGTGGCAAGAGGAGCAGGTACCTGGGCCCAGAGGAAAGAGGGTGGCCAGGTGCATGGTGCTGAGGGAGAGTACAATCAGCAGGGCATAGGGGGGGCAAAGGCAGAAAAAAAGAGGAAGGTCTTGAGGTGCTTCCGGAACCGGAGATGGTTCTCCTCAAGTTTTAGAGTGGCAGGGAGGCTGTTCCAGAGGGAGGCCCCAGCCGAAGACAGAGATCTACCCCCAGCTCGTTTCTTTGAGAAACAACTGACCCTGAGGGAGTTAGAGGTAGAGGAGCGGAGTGCTCGAGAAGGGAGGTATTTGCAGAGGGATAGCTGCATGTGCCGCCAACTATGCAGGCTGCGTTCATGCTATAGGCAGACAGAGAAACTAGGAATACTACCAAGCAAACAGCTAAAGGAAAAAGGAAAAAGTGATTTAAAAATCTAAAACAATCACTTGAATGTCTTTGGCTTATGTAGGGAAATGAGGGCCCTAATCAGTCTGCAGAGCACAAGGTGGGTCAGAGTGCCTACAATCTCTGGAAAAGGCTGCTTAGCCAACATGGTCTCCCCAGCACAGTGTCAAGCAGGTTTTTTCTGGGGATTAATGGGGGTTTGAGCTGTGTCTCATCATTGGCTTCAGTTTGGCTCCCAGTCTCGAGCTGCCACTGGGCTCCAGGGAAGCTGAGGGCTCCGGCCACTGCCTGGACGTTGTGGGGCAGCTCAGCGTGCTATCCACGCTGTCTCTGACGTGCCTGCCTCAGTTCAGCATGATTGGTTGCCTTGGTGGGGTGAAGAGGCTGCAGCGTCCAATCAGTGGCGGCCTGAACAGGCGCGGGTTTGGGCTGGCTCAGCTCAGCCTGATTGGTTGCCTTGATGGGGTGAAGCGGCTGCAGCGTCCAATCAGACAGTTGCGGCCTGAACAGGCGCGGGTTGCCGGAAGTTAAACAGCCTTTTGGAGTGCTGAAACTGGCTTTACGGCCTTTCTTGTTCCCTCAGGTAATGCCTCTGGGAGCAGAAGCGCCAAGAGTCAATGATCCCTCTGACAAGTCTCTGCTCTTCCTTCACGGGAGAAAGTATGCAGAGGAACCTGCAGGTGCAAACTGCCTCCCCTGGGTACTCCAGTGTCCTGGTGAGGGGGCCTCAGGGCAGGCAAGCTCCTATGTCCTTTCAGCAGTCCCGCTTCTTTTGCTCAGGGACGTGCAATAAAGAGGCACACTCAAATTGAAGCAAAGTAAGAGCTTTATTCGAGGCCCCCGGGGTTGTCGCAGTAGAGGCACCAACTGGCGAGGCACAGGACGTCAAAGGAAGGGGTGCTCCCTCCTATGGAAGTGGACCTTCAGATGTTCATATGCAGTGGTGGAAATGGACAAAATTGGGGGGTGGGAGACCGTCCCTCAAAGACCTGGGTGTGGGGAAGGGAGGCGTTTGGGGGGCGTTGCCCGAGGAGGCACGGTTTAGGCGGGCCTGGCAGTTGACCTCTGATTAAATACATGTCCAAAATAATAGTTTAAACCTGTGCTATTTCTTTCAGGCTGCTTCTTTTCCAAACTATATATCAATTCCACTTTAAACCACTTCCATGGCACTGGTGATGAGTTACTTCACTATGCGGATAATACTTTTGAACAGTGTTGCAGAGTAAATATTCTTTAAAATGCACAATTTGCATCCCATTTTATTTTTAAAAAACTCCCCCTTGGGTACTGTTCAACAGGGTGATTTCTGTTTGCCATAAGCAACGTTTTCTTTTACTTGAACCCTACCCGGCACAGCTCCTGCAGCTCCCCTCTGAAAGCAGTTGGGTGGCTGCATCTTGTGGGATAGCTTCAATGTTCATGCAGGGGCATTTATTTATTCATGCAATGTTTGTCGGATACCTGTATATTTATTTACGTATGCGATGTTTGTCAGATACAGGTATCCGACAAACATTGCATAAATAAATAAACCAGGTGGAGGCTGGGGACTGGGTTGTGGCTGAGGACTGTAACTTCCTCTGGTGACCCCTTGCACGAGGTCACCAGAGGATGTTACAGTTTGCTCATGGGTTTTTCTTTCCCCTTTCCCCACAGCGCTGACTCTGGCCGGATCCCGAGATTCGGCTGCACATCTGGTGCCGGATCTCGGATCCAGCGACAGCCGGTCCAATCGCCAGAGATGTTCATGTGCCAGAAAGGTAATAAAGTGGGGAGGGGTGGCTCCCAGTTCATTTAACTCCTTAACTGCTGGGCTATTATGCATGTCTATGCAAATAGGACAAGCATACTCGTCCTCAGCATTTCCTACCGCGTGATGGGTGATTTTCAAGCCGCCAATAGCTGGGATGCAATGGTGGATGTTCTCAATAGAATGTCTTGCCTCTTTTGTAGCATTTTCTAGAGTGTAGAGTGGCTTGCTCCTGCAGGAGTCACTTTGGGACAAAAGCTAAGCATGCTGGAAATTACACAAAGGTTGTAATGATCTTTCATGACCAGGAGCTCTCATACAGCTTTATCTCTGCTCACATCCTGCCCCATAGAGAACAAAGAGACTCTGATGGCACACGCCTTCCCATTGCCTAATCACCCCCTGCCGTCCCGGGCCTAAATGGCATGTTATGGGTTCATCCCGGTCTTTGAAGTTCTCCGCCTGGCATATGAATGTGGAATGAAAGTTAATCAATGGGGAACGAAAGACAGCCTGGGCTGGCCCAAATACTGCTCCGCTCTCAGTGGGCGCTTAGTAGTGGAGAAGGAAAGACAGCCTGGGCTGGCCCAGATACTGCTCAGCTCTCAGTGGGTGCTTACTAGTGGAGAAGGAAAGACAGCCTGGGCTGGCCCAGATACTGCTCCGCTCTCAGTGGGCGCTTAGTAGTGGAGAAGGAAAGACAGCCTGGGCTGGCCCAGATACTGCTCAGCTCTCAGTGGGCGCTTAGTAGTGGAGAAGGAAAGACAGCCTGGGCTGGCCCAGATACTGCTCCGCTCTCAGTGGGTGCTTAGTAGTGGAGAAGGAAAGACAGCCTGGGCTGGCCCAGATACTGCTCCGCTCTCAGTGGGTGCTTAGTAGTGGAGAAGGAAAGACAGCCTGGGCTGGCCCAGATACTGCTCAGCTCTCAGTGGGCGCTTAGTAGTGGAGAAGAAAAGACAGCCTGGGCTGGCCCAGATACTGCTCAGCTCTCAGTGGGTGCTTAGTAGTGGAGAAGGAAAGTCAGCCTGGGCTGGCCCAGATACTGCTCCGCTCTCAGTGGGTGCTTAGTAGTGGAGAAGGAAAGACAGCCTGGGCTGGCCCAGATACTGCTCCGCTCTCAGTGGGTGCTTAGTAGTGGAGAAGGAAAGACAGCCTGGGCTGGCCCAGATACTGCTCCGCTCTCAGTGGGTGCTTAGTAGTGGAGAAGGAAAGACAGCCTGGGCTGGCCCAGATACTGCTCCGCTCTCAGTGGGTGCTTAGTAGTGGAGAAGGAAAGACAGCCTGGGCTGGCCCAGATACTGCTCCGCTCTCAGTGGGTGCTTAGTAGTGGAGAAGGAAAGACAGCCTGGGCTGGCCCAGATACTGCTCCGCTCTCAGTGGGTGCTTAGTAGTGGAGAAGGAAAGACAGCCTGGGCTGGCCCAGATACTGCTCCGCTATCAGTGGTTGCTTAGTAGTGGAGAAGGAAAGACAGCCTGGGCTGGCCCTGATACTGCTCCGCTCTCAGTGGTTGCTTAGTAGTGGAGAAGGAAAGACAGCCTGGGCTGGCCCAGATACTGCTCCGCTCGCAGTAGGCGCTTAGTAGTGGAGAAGGAAAGACAGCCTGGGCTGGCCCAGATACTGCTCTGCTCGCAGTAGGCGCTTAGTAGTGAAGAAGGAAAGACAGCCTGGGCTGGCCCAGATACTGCTCCGCTCTCAGTGGGCGCTTAGTAGTGGAGAAGGAAAGACAGCCTGGGCTGGCCCAGATACTGCTCCGCTCTCAGTGGGCGCTTAGTAGTGGAGAAGGAGAAGTAAAGACAGCCGGGGCTGGCCCAGATACTGCTCCGCTCTCAGTGGGTGCTTAGTAGTGGGGAACGAAAGACAGCCTGGGCTGGCCCAGATACTGCTCCACTCTCAGTAGGCACTTAGTAGTGGAGAAGTACAGACAGCCTGGGCTGGCCCAGATACTGCTCAGCTCTCAGTGGGCGCTTAGTAGTAGAGAAGGAAAGACAGCCTGGGCTTGCCCAGATACTGCTCTGCTCGCAGTAGGCACTTAGTAGTGAAGAAGGAAAGACAGCCTTGGCTGGCCCAGATACTGCTCAGCTCTCAGTAGGCGCTTAGTAGTGGAGAAGGAAAGACAGCCTGGCTGGCCCAGATACTGCTCAGTTCTAAGTAGGCTCTTAGTAGTGGAGAAGGAAAGACAGCCCAGGCTGGCCCAGATACTGCTCAGCACTCAGTAGGCGCTTAGTAGTGGAGAAGGAAAGACAGCCCGGGCTGGCCCAGATACTGCTCAGCTCTCAGTAGGCACTTAGTAGTGGAGAAGTACAGACAGCCTGGGCTGGACCAGATACTGCTCAGCTCTCAGTGGGCGCTTAGTAGTGGAGAAGGAAAGACAGCCTGGGCTGGCCCAGATACTGCTCTGCTCGCAGTAGGCACTTAGTAGTGAAGAAGGAAAGACAGCCTTGGCTGGCCCAGATACTGCTCAGCTCTCAGTAGGCGCTTAGTAGTGGAGAAGGAAAGACAGCCTGGCTGGCCCAGATACTGCTCAGTTCTAAGTAGGCTCTTAGTAGTGGAGAAGGAAAGACAGCCCAGGCTGGCCCAGATACTGCTCAGCACTAAGTAGGCGCTTAGTAGTGGAGAAGGAAAGACAGCCCGGGCTGGCCCAGATACTGCTCAGCTCTCAGTAGGCACTTAGTAGTGGAGAAGGAAAGACAGCCCGGGCTGGCCCAGATACTGCTCAGCTCTCAGTGGGCGCTTAGTAGTGGAGAAGGAAAGACAGCCCGGGCTGGCCCAGATACTGCTCAGCTCTCAGTGGGCGCTTAGTAGTGAAGAAGGAAAGACAGCCTGGGCTGGCCCAGATACTGCTCAGCTCTCAGTAGGCGCTTAGTAGTGGAGAAGGAAAGACAGCCTGGGCTGGCCCAGATACTGCTCAACTCTCAGTGGGTGCTTAGTAGTGAAGAAGGAAAGACAGCCTGGGCTGGCCCAGATACTGCTCAGCTCTCAGTAGGCGCTTAGTAGTGGAGAAGGAAAGACAGCCTGGGCTGGCCCAGATACTGCTCAGCTCTCAGTGGGCACTTAGTAGTGGAGAAGGAAAGACAGCCTGGGCTGGCCCAGATACTGCTCTGCTCGCAGTAGGCACTTAGTAGTGAAGAAGGAAAGACAGCCTTGGCTGGCCCAGATACTGCTCAGCTCTCAGTAGGCGCTTAGTAGTGGAGAAGGAAAGACAGCCTGGCTGGCCCAGATACTGCTCAGTTCTAAGTAGGCTCTTAGTAGTGGAGAAGGAAAGACAGCCTGGGCTGGCCCAGATACTGCTCGCAGTAGGCACTTAGTAGTGAAGAAGGAAAGACAGCCTTGGCTGGCCCAGATACTGCTCAGCTCTCAGTAGGCGCTTAGTAGTGGAGAAGGAAAGACAGCCTGGCTGGCCCAGATACTGCTCAGTTCTAAGTAGGCTCTTAGTAGTGGAGAAGAAAAGACAGCCCAGGCTGGCCCAGATACTGCTCAGCACTAAGTAGGCGCTTAGTAGTGGAGAAGGAAAGACAGCCCGGGCTGGCCCAGATACTGCTCAGCTCTCAGTAGGCGCTTAGTAGTGGAGAAGGAAAGACAGCCTGGGCTGGCCCAGATACTGCTCAGCTCTCAGTGGGCGCTTAGTAGTGAAGAAGGAAAGACAGCCTGGGCTGGCCCAGATACTGCTCAGCTCTCAGTAGGCGCTTAGTAGTGGAGAAGGAAAGACAGCCTGGGCTGGCCCAGATACTGCTCAGCTCTCAGTGGGTGCTTAGTAGTGAAGAAGGAAAGACAGCCTGGGCTGGCCCAGATACTGCTCAGCTCTCAGTAGGCGCTTAGTAGTGGAGAAGGAAAGACAGCCTGGGCTGGCCCAGATACTGCTCAGCTCTCAGTGGGCGCTTAGTAGTGGAGAAGGAAAGACAGCCTGGGCTGGCCCAGATACTGCTCAGCTCTCAGTGGGCGCTTAGTAGTGAAGAAGGAAAGACAGCCTGGGCTGGCCCAGATACTGCTCAGCTCTACGTAGGCACTTAGTAGTGGAGAAGTACAGACAGCCTGGGCTGGCCCAGATACTGCTCAGCTCTACGTAGGCACTTAGTAGTGGAGAAGTACAGACAGCCTGGGCTGGCCCAGATACTGCTCAGCTCTCAGTAGGCGCTTAGTAGTGGAGAAGGAAAGACAGCCTGGGCTGGCCCAGATACTGCTCAGCTCTCAGTAGGCGCTTAGTAGTGGAGAAGGAAAGACAGCCTGGGCTGGCCCAGATACTGCTCAGCTCTCAGTGGGCGCTTAGTAGTGGAGAAGGAAAGACAGCCTGGGCTGGCCCAGATACTGCTCAGCTCTCAGTGGGTGCTTAGTAGTGAAGAAGGAAAGACAGCCTGGGCTGGCCCAGATACTGCTCAGCTCTCAGTAGGTGCTTAGTAGTGGAGAAGGAAAGACAGCCTGGGCTGGCCCAGATACTGCTCAGCTCTCAGTGGGCGCTTAGTAGTGGAGAAGGAAAGACAGCCTGGGCTGGCCTAGATACTGCTCAGCTCTCAGTGGGCGCTTAGTAGTGAAGAAGGAAAGACAGCCTGGGCTGGCCCAGATACTGCTCAGCTCTCAGTAAGCGCTTAGTAGTGGAGAAGGAAAGACAGCCTGGGCTGGCCCAGATACTGCTCAGCTCTACGTAGGCACTTAGTAGTGGAGAAGTACAGACAGCCTGGGCTGGCCCAGATACTGCTCAGCTCTACGTAGGCACTTAGTAGTGGAGAAGTACAGACAGCCTGGGCTGGCCCAGATACTGCTCAGCTCTCAGTAGGCGCTTAGTAGTGGAGAAGGAAAGACAGCCTGGGCTGGCCCAGATACTGCTCAGCTCTCAGTAGGCGCTTAGTAGTGGAGAAGGAAAGACAGCCTGGGCTGGCCCAGATACTGCTCAGCTCTCAGTGGGCACTTAGTAGTGGAGAAGGAAAGACAGCCTGGGCTGGCCCAGATACTGCTCAGCTCTAAGTAGGCACTTAGTAGTGAAGAAGGAAAGACAACCTGGGCTGGCCCAGATACTGCTCAGCTCTCAGTGGGCACTTAGTAGTGGAGAAGGAAAGACAGCCTGGGCTGGCCCAGATACTGCTCAGCTCTAAGTAGGCGCTTAGTAGTGAAGAAGGAAAGACAGCCTGGGCTGGCCCAGATACTGCTCAGCTCTCAGTGGGCACTTAGTAGTGGAGAAGGAAAGACAGCCTGGGCTGGCCCAGATACTGCTCAGCTCTAAGTAGGCACTTAGTAGTAGAGAAGGAAAGACAGCCTGGGCTGGCCCAAATACTGCTCAGCTCTAAGTAGGCGCTTAGTAGTGAAGAAGGAAAGACAGCCTGGGCTGGCCCAGATACTGCTCAGCTCTCAGTGGGCACTTAGTAGTGGAGAAGGAAAGACAGCCTGGGCTGGCCCAGATACTGCTCAGCTCTAAGTAGGCACTTAGTAGTAGAGAAGGAAAGACAGCCTGGGCTGGCCCAGATACTGCTCAGCTCTAAGTAGGCACTTAGTAGTCTCTTGTTCACACCTGGATGGAGTGGAATAAGCGCTCCTCTCTGGTCGACCAAAGGGCATCGGGCTTGGTCCACATCTGTTGGAAGAACTAATCTGAGAAGCGGCTTCGGATTGAATCATATTCACGCTAGCTCAGATTCAATCACACACAGGTCCATTTTTGCACACTATAAAGATACAACTGAAACTAAATGTACTTTGAATTATGTACATACCACAGAAAATGTCTTTAGGGAGATTGATAGCTTTGATGCTACTAATATCAGTACCGCCAATGGTGATTTTCGTTTGGAAGACACCATCGACGAATAACACACCCCTTTGTATTATGACAAACTATTTAAACACCAGAAGAACTGTAAACTGAGAGCGCTCTACGCAGGGAGGAGACTCGGTCCCACGCAAAGACGCTCCTCTGCTAACCAAACGCTGGCAGGTTGGCGTACCATTCAACCAAACCGCCAGGGTCGAAGGTAGAGGCGGAGATGGGGAAGCAATCGTTTCCTCTGGTGGTGCGACCAAAAGTCCAGAACGGTATGCCGAGGGCCTGGGATCTGACTTTGAGACCAGATCGCTGGAGATGATACTAATCCTCAAGAGTACCGTTGAGAGAAACGGATACTTCGAAGTAAGAAACAGAGAACCTATGAGGTCCCGGGAGCCTGAGAATCCCAAACGAGCAGACACCTGGTATGTAGCTGGGAAGAAAAGTGTGAATATGTTAACTTGAGAGAATATATATGGTTACGAGAGCCGGACGGGCTTGAACGGGCAAGTTCCCAGGGATGTTGAGAGACAGAAAGAAATGATCTTTGTATCCAAGTTGAGCAAGTGCTGAATGTGAAGGACAATACGAGAAACAGAAACACTTTATATACAGGTTGAAAGAACCGCTGAGGCTCTGGGCGCCAGGGATATCTGAACGGGCAAGCGCCTGTGTGAATCGTAGTGACAGGGAGATCCACTCCTGGTATTTAAAGTGGAAAAGTCGACAAGCTAACGAAAGCCTAAGAAGTCGATTGGGGTGAGGGTCCTGTATGAATCAGGGTGAAGTGAATATAAACTGTACATCCAAGGTGGGGAAACCAACTAACGTATGAGAAACTAAGATATCGAAAGGGACAAGAACCCTGTACAAACCAGGACGAATTCAAAAAGAATACTTTGCATCGAAGCCAGGGAAAGCCAGAAATGCGCAACCTGAATCAATAAGTAGTGTATCCATAGCTAATATCAAATCAGGAGCAAGTCTTCCGGAGAGCCACAAGACTTTGGGGAATCCGAGAGCCAGAGACTTGCTCGCACGAAACTTGGAAAAGTAGCAATTGGATTAAGGAACTTTTTCTTTTGTTAAACCAATGTCTGAAGACAAAACCAGAGTTGTTTTGAGGAATTAGTTTGAACTTTCAAAGACTTGCAGTGTTGGGCCAGGCAGAAGTCTGACCCGAGACCATGCCCGTTCTCCACCTTTCTGTTTTGTTTCTGTACTGGTACGGGCCAGTTAGGAGGTAGGATTTGGACCAAGGACTTTTTATTTGAAAGGGACACTTAGTTTTAGTTTATTAGGTAGGGAACGTCCCTCGTAGAATTAGAGCAAACTAGGCATTTATCAAGTCGTCCGACTCTTCCTTCTGGTGCCCCACAACCCAACACATTGGTGGTTTGCTCTGCCATCTCCACCACCTTGTGCTTTCTCTCGCTTCCGCTCTTTCACTCTTCTTGCACTGCTTTCTTGGAACTCACTCCCCCTTGCACCCCGAAACCCAGTCCACATTGATGTATGTGAAAGCTAAATGACAGCCCAGTTCCTCGCTTCTGAGCCATCCTCTGGAGTCACCTCTCCAGGATTACTGCTTACACCTTCCCGCACTCCTAACCCCACTCTTCCCCCTCTTCTCCCCACCACTCTAGCACTTAATAGTTTGAGGTCACAGCTCATGCTTAGATGGCTAGACTGCCTACCAGCTGACACTTACTTGTCCTAGATTTGTCCACCGTGTGGATACCGGTATCTGTCCAATATACCCTTTCTCAGACTCGGTCATCGTGCCACTCGCACTCTCTCCATTATAAGAGGCTTGCTGTCTCTTGTGTATCTACTATATTACCTTTTGTACGCTCCTTTGCGACCAAAAGAGCTTTTTTCACCTGTATGTAAGTAGGTAAATACATAAATAAATAAAGAAACAAAATTAGAGGGGGACACATTAAAAGGAATGATAGCAATGTGCCTGCCTCTCCTTTTGTTTCTTTGTGAAAGGTGCCAACCGCCTCATGCGGCTCTTTGACTCAACATAGCCGTTTGGTTAAAGGGCTGTCTGGTGGCTCAGACCCTTAGATTAAGAAACAAAAGGAGAGGCAGGGGCACTGCTATCATAATTTGTGGTGCTCTAATCAGATGGGCTGACCCCCGCAGGAACCCCATTAGGCTTTTTGGGCTTCCTGAAGGTGTTGGCGCTTCTAGAGCTTGTCGGAGGAGCCCCAGTGGAGCCGTGGCTCGGAAACACTTTTTGGAGACTGCCAGGGCTCTGCCCCGGCTAGCCCCAGCCCAATTAAAGCCCTGTTACTTACTTGTGGATTCTAACAATGCTCATATCATATCCTGGTGATTTAAATACAATAACCCCCAGTCCCAAAATCACCTTAGGGTTTGTGTTTTGTATACCAAGATGTGCCCAAAATTAAGAAGAACCCCAGTGACATAATTAAATCAAAATGATTTGTCTTATTGTGACCCAATTTAAATGTTTCCAAGGCCACATCCCCTGATGTGAAAACAGATCCACCCACTGTCCTTATCTGATCTGACATCCCTTCACGTCTGATGGGAATCTTTTGTGTTCTATCACTGTCTTGATCCATGCACACCCATGACAGCCCCGAATCGCACATGGCAGCCACGGCTAGTGGGCCTAAGAGCAGGGAGATGACAAGTCAAAGAAAAGGTCTCTGATTGGGCACTGGCTCTCTACGTCTTTTTCCTGGGACCGGACTGTACCCTGGTCTCTGTGGACGGGCACTGGCATTTGCCGCCATAATGGCAGCTGAGACTGCAACCTAAAGCCAATTGTGCTTTCTCAGCCGCACCCGGGGTCCTCCTCATGTTTCCTGCTTGTTCTGGCTCTGCCTCATCTTGCCCCACTGTGGCTGCCTGACTAAGTCCTACCCTTTCTGCCCATAACCTGGATGTCCTTTTCCCGCCTTTTCGCTAATGCAACTGCTGGGCAAGTTGTAAGGTTAGAGTAAGTATGTTTTGGTGTGCCTGGGTCTAGTTACAGCTAAGGATGAGCAGTCTTCCACCTCCTCTTGGGGGGCTATTATAAAATAAGATAGCTCAGCGGGTTGAACTCTCGCTGCTGCAATCTATGTGTGATCTGCAGGTCACAGGCTTAAATCCTGGCAAGGCTGACTCAGCCTTTCATCCTTCCGAGGTCTTCAGTTAGGATGATTAATGTATGTAAATATGTTCTATATACAGTTCTTAGGCTTAAGCGCTATATAAATAACACATCATTATCCTTATAAAAGGTTTCCGTCAGCTGACCCCTCCCTCACTTCCTGCTCGCATAAAGATTACGCGCTCTGTCCCAGCAGTCTCGAGTTCCGCCCTCCTTTCTTGTGCAATTCCTATTAAAGGATTAGTGCTTGGCTCTATGTGAAGGCTGACAGGATAGCTCAGGGGCAGCGTGTTTGTCTTGGGAGCAAGACAGCGTAGCAACACAGGCTCGAAACCCGGTCTCGCCTTTAGAAACTGGTATTAATAATTAAGCACATTATAAAATAACAAATATTAAGTATTACGGTTTAGCGAACTGTCAGGGTTCAATTTGTTGTGTTCTCATATTATCTGGCATTTGTGTCAACCTGGCAGCGAAAGGCCATGTCCCTGTTACTTGAGGGACACCATAGGAAGCAGGTTACTGCCTTACCCACTAAGTGTTCCTAAGAATCCTTTTTCCCGGGGGTAACCGCTCCCCCCGCCCTCCCATACACACACACACACCAGTTGCTTACCCGCTGGGAAACGAGGTGCAGTAATACTCCAGTGAATCCTGGGGTGCAGTGCCACATCAGGCTTCAAGGAGGCACACAATAAACACAGCTGTAGGGAAAACCCCCACCCTGGCCCAGTCAGAAGCAGAACTAAATGCTGCGATAGCCTGCCAGGGAAGACAGGAAAGGGAAAACCTGAATGTGCCAAGAGGTAGAATGCAAACACACCCAAATTAGGGGTGTTCCGAAATTCAAATAGTTTCCTTATACATTTAGTATTGCTTGTGCCTGGAGTCATTCAGGCGTGTCATGTTAATCCTTGAAAGGGATCATTCAAGAAATGCTGCCGCCACTTTATTTGACTGACGGCAGACAGAGCAGGGGTGGGAAAGTGCAAAGTTGCAACCCTTCATGTGCTGGACAGACAGGCTCTGGTGGTCTGCGGGGGAGGGGCGAGCTGAAGCGACGTGCCATGGAATTCCCCTGGTCTCCATTCATTTTGCAGTTGAAAGCCAGTGAGCTGCAACAATAGTTTACAAAGTGGGTTTGGAAATAAGTATTTTCTTTAGGGGCTTATTGATTTGCTGATGACCCGTGTGAGTAATCTGAAAGTTGCAGGTCCCAAACCACCAATTCCCATCCAAGTAATGTAATTAAGTAGACTGCTAATTGCAGCTTTTGCACCGCTCCAGTGCACGAGGATTTTCTCCTCCCTTCCTTCACTGTTTTCGGCGGCGATTGTAATCTGCAACTGCAACTTTGTGCCCAATTGGTTGCACTCATTAGCATTCATAAGGGCATCGGCAGCGCGTCAGCGCCGGTGCGTTACGTAGGCCGCTTAGCGCCGGTTTCCGGGCGGCTGTATCTGAGCTTTTTTGTCCTGCGTCGCACGATTCCAGCCTAACCCATTCAGGTCGGCCTCCTTTGGTTTAGTCACATATGTCTTCCTTGGCACCCACTCTAGTCCCTCTGCCGAGATGTGTCCCAGGCCCAAGGGATATGTTTTGGAAGCCGAGAACATTACAACTAGAAAGAACACTGCCTGACTGTGTGCGGGTAAAGAGTCTTTTGCTGCCTTGCTTCTTGGTTTCACATGGGGTAGAAGTTGAGGACTTGCTGTCACAGGCTGGTCACGACCTCATGGCTCAGTGACTGCATATCCAATGAGGCCACCCTGGCTGTTCCCCAAGGCTACATCTTACTGAGGGCTGATCGCAAAGATACATGAGCCTCTTGACCAATGGGAGTCTCTGATCGTTGAAATCAAGATCAATAACAACCCCACGCTTACAGTCATTCTCCTCTGCCCTCCTCGCAACCTGCCCATGTTCGAGGAACAACTCTTACATCGTCTCAGCAGTGTTACCAGCAATAAGGCACCTGCGGCCCTGCTGCGTGCCTTTAATCTCTGGGCCAATGTCCCTTCTGATAAGGCCGCTCAATCTGTGTTGGCTGCCCTTGCTGCCAGAGGCTGTCCTCAGCAGGTTACTGAGTCCACTCACGCCCCGGACTGGCTCTTGCTGCACGAAATCTGTGTATCTTTGCTTACCTATGATAGCAGACGATTAACTTATAGCATGAATGGGCACCTGATGAATTTATTCGTTAACATGAAGAAATTGTAAAAATCTTTTTTTATCTAATTCTGTGTAAAATAGTGTATTCTGAATCAATGTGTAAAAATGCTTGTGTATAAACAATCTTGTAAAAATCATAAATGATTAAAAACAAGAATAAATAAATAATAATCTAGCTCAATCAGTACTTTGTGTCCCTGGTCTTATCACTCCTTTCTCAACTTTACTATCACGTTGCCCACTGCATCTCGAAGAGTTGACACCACACCCAGACTCTCATTTACGACTAAATCATTAAAAAAACTCACTCCTGTCAGACTATCCCGTGAACTTGAAGACAGACTAGGCAATATGTAAAACTTTGAAAGCTCTTCTGATATTTCAATACGCATGAAAAACACACTGGACTCAATCATAGAAGACCTTCCCCCTATAAGCACCAGGTTCATTAAACCTGAAACGCTCTAAAAGCAGTGGTTTATTGACGACATTCTCGCTCTCAGGCACCGTAGGCGCGCAGTAGAACGTGCCTGGTGGAAACAACCCTCTCCTGTTTTGCTAGCTTCATATAAATGCACAGTAAAAGAGTTTAAAACCGCTGTTGTCCAAGCAAAATCTGCCTACCCCCTTCCCGCACACAGGAGTCTGTCCTGATACATTCTGGTTAACCATCACCGTCTTGTGGCCAATGCTGGATTTGACTTTTATGGACTTCATTCATTCACGGTGTGTTACTCTTTCTCAGCTCTCATGCTGGACTTCTTTTGCATCTTGTACTCATGGTGGCCCTGAAACATGCTGTTCCCATCTTCATCTTGTATACTGGCTTGCAACATTATGTGTTACTACGGACGTCTGCAATTGTATTCGCTCCCCACTCTTGCTTCTCCACTCTTTTTGACTGCTTACTTTGTTCTCCCCTCCTCTCCCCTCTCCCTTTTCCTATCTACTCCCTCCTCCCCTTACTTTCTTCTATGCACTTACTGAGAATTGTCCCTGGACCTAGTATGCTAACAACCTTGTCTGTCGCTCCCCCATCCCCTTACTGTTCCCCTCCCCCTCCCTCCAGCACTATCTGAAACGTTGTCAGGCCTAGTACGATAGTCGCTTGTTTTGTTCTTCCCCTCCCTTTATGCACACCTTTCCCTCACCTTTTGTTTTTCTCCGGCTCTACCAGAAATATCGTCAGGCCTAGTACGGTAGTCACCTGTTTCCATTTCCTTCCCACTCTCCCGCTCCCTTCCTTATCTATGTCTTAGCTCTTGCACTATCTGAAATTTCATCAGGCCGAGTACGATAGTTAATTTCACATCCTTACTGTTCCTGGCCTGTAAGAATGTCATCGTATTTTCCCTTGTTCCCTCCCTTGCCTTGAAGCGCTTTGAAACACATTGTGTATGGGCGCTATATGAATAAACTATCACATTATATCATACCATAACAATCGCATTGTTCAGGCAAAATCCAGCACGAAGGAGCTCTTCTTGATCCTCCAGGAGTACAATTCTAACACACAGATTACTGCCCAGATACCGCAGGACGTTACTTGGTGTCAAACTATTCATGATGCTTTTTCTACAAAGATCGCCTCTCATCTGGAAGCCAGTTCTTCAACACACAACAATGTTACAGTGGCTCCTCCACCACCAGCCCCGGCCTCTCGCCTACTGCCAGGGTCGAACTGCTCAGCACCTCGCAGCCGTCAAGCAAGGCCTCCAAACAGCCTCTCTCTAGCTCATCGGCACTGCCACCCCCTACATCCCTGCAGGGTTTAACAGATAACAGTGCTACCTAAAAGCCCTCTTTCTCCTTCACCCCCTGCACTGTATCCGAGGTTACCAAGATCATTCTTGACATTAGGGCCTCATGTAAGGGTGATGCTTGCCCCTCTAGTTTGTTGGTACAATGTCTTCTGACCATTAGTCCCTGGGTGACCAAACTGATCGACCAGTCCTTCATTGAGGGTCGAGTACCTACTAATCTGAAGGAAGCTTGGATCACGCCCCTGCTTAAGAAGGCCAATCTTGATCAGCTCCTGCCCAAGCACTATTGGCCAATTACCAACATCCCTTTCTTACTGAAGGTTATGGACTGTGCCGCCTATCTTCAGTTACATAAATTCATTGATGATAACGCCATCCTGGGACCTCGTCAGTCAGGTTACTGTGCCCATCATGGCACAGAAACAGCTATGCTTGATTTTTAAAATAAAATCTGGCGTCTATTATCGACCGCGGCCACCCAGCGCTCCTGATGTTAGATCTTTCTGCTGCGTTCGATTTAGTTGACCATGGGCTCTTGGCATCTAGGCTGCAATCCCTTGTCGGCTGCACCAAGCTAACCATGCAATGCTAGCCTCCTTCTTGGGCCCCCATAACGCGTGGGTCCATTATTCACTACTCCTCGTCAACTCCATCTTTGTTAACACAGGGTGTCCCCCAAGGATCCTCTCTATCCCCCACTCTCTTCAACATTTCTATTCTTCCCCTCCTCTTGTTGCTTGATGACCTGGGTGTCCTGTATACCAACTACGCAGATGACACCCAGGTCATCCTTGAACTCTCTGGCTCTTACTCTGCCGACTCAAAAGCCATTTCCGAGATCTACTCTATCATTCACTCTTGGATGAGTCAGAATTATATGGCTTTGAACGCTGACAAAACCGAGATCCTTATAGCAGCCTCCAGTCACATTCTTAAGAATCTCTCAGATGACTATGCATCATTCTTGATTGGCAATGTGTCCATCCCAGTTGCTCAAAGCATAAAAGACTCGGTTTCACCATTGATGCCGAACTCTCTATGCGCTCTCATGTGGCTAAAACTCGCGCCACATGTGGCTGGATTAATAAGCAACCCTGCTCACTGCGCCCTTTCCTGTCAACAATATGTCTCTCCTTGCCTCCGCTCTCATCAACTCAAGGCTGCACTATTGCAACAGTCTTTTGGCAGGCACATCATCGGTCAACATTGCTGCCCTTCAAATCACCCAAAACGGTGCGGTTGGAGCTGTGCTTGGCCTGTCAAGGCAACATTCCATCACGGAAGCCCAGACAAAACTGCATTGGCTTTCTATCAGGCACAGGGTCTCTTTTAAGATACTTACACTTATGTTCAAATGCCTGAGTGCCACTGCACCCAGCTATCTTGCAGAACATATACAACGATACGTCCTATGGTGATTGCTTAGGTCAACCGAACAAGCCAGGCTCTGCCAGCCTCGCTTTAGTCTGGTCAAATTTGGAAAAACCAATTTCAATGTCATTGCTCCAGTCCTGTGGAACCTCCCTGGCTGACTTTAAAAAGAATCTGAAGACCCACTACTTCACTGCTCCCTAGTTCGTGTTCTGCTTCCTCTGATCATTACCTTTTTACTCGTTCTGATTATTTGTCTTGCTCTGTTTTGTGTGCCGTGAGGCCTGCGGGTGATTTGGCGCTCTCTCACGAATTAAAATAAATAAGTAAATACATAAAACTGCTGTGGAGGTCCAGGAAATTCCAAACGCTGAGTAGAATAGCTCAGGGGTGGTGTGTATGCAACAAAAATTGGTATTCAGCCTGCAGGCTAGGGTTATGAAGCAAGGAAGAATGCTCAGTGGAAAATGTGCCTGTGGCAAAGGTGTGTTTGTAATAACAAAACAAGGGTTACAATTCCTGCCCTTCAACTGCCTCATGTTACCAGAATGAATTCCTTTAAAATGGGTAAAAGTGACAGATGTTACTAAAGAATGTGGCTAACCAAAGGAATGCGAGTGTTACACAAAATACGTGTAACCAAAATGCTCCAGTCTGTGGCAGCAGAAAATATTCCTCCCAACATTAGAGAGTTAACAAAGGGGGATATTTGTGAAATAAAGATAAAGAGATACAAGTTTACAATTTAGAAACATTCGACCCAATGTATGTACATGTGAAGAAAATAAGTAAAATAAACTTGCACATGTCAATTAAAGATCTTGAAATTCAGCACTGTCCCTTCCCTATAGGATCACCCGAGAACCATGGAGGAGTCCGCATTTCCTATTTATTTCTAGCTGGCATCTTTCACCAGGCCCCAAAACACCACACACCAACATACCCCCCTGAAACACAAAGAAAAATACCATCTATTAATCTAAGTCCATTCTTCACATGCCTCATCCCCACTCAGTACCACAGGCAGAAAGCTTGGCCTTCAGCAGTCAGCAGAGCCTTCATTGATGTAATCACCCCTTTTGCGTTTCAGTTCCTTGTGGAGGCAGAAGGTTAAAGATGGACAGACCCAAAAGGAACTTTTGAAAGTACAGGTAGACATATCCCAGTCTCCCCTCATTGCGACTACATACATGCATACTATACTTTTGGGTTAGTTTTAGCAACTTGGGCCCTGCCCAACAAGCGACATCTATGAATGCAGAAACATACACACTGTACTTTTATTGAACTATATGATTTGTAAGAATGGGTTCATTTCGTGGTTCACACATCTTCTGTAGATGACAAAGAACATAAATGCAATAAAGAAATATTGGGTACACCCCTAACCCAAATGCTTGGGAATCTCTATCGCTGGGCTTCAAAACATGCCTGGGGCACGAGGGGGGAAGGAAACCATGCCAGGCAGCGAGCGGGGGCAAGAGCAGGGAAGCCGCCATGACAGAGAAGAGCGGCTAATGGATAGGGAGCAAGAACAGGGAAGCCGCCATGACAGAGAAGAGCACCTAGGGGAAAGGGAGCAAGAACAGGGAAGCCGCCATGACAGAGAAGAGCAGCTAGGGGAAAGGGAGCAAGAACAGGAAAGCCGCCATGACAGAGAAGAACGGCTAAATGAAAGGGAGCAAGAACAGGGAAGCTGTAATTAAAGAGAAGAGCGGCTAATGGAAAGGGAGCAAGAACAGGGAAGCCGCCATGACAGAGAAGAGCGGCTAACGGAAAGGGAGCAAGAACAGGAAAGCCGCCATGACAGAGAAGAACGGCTAACGGAAAGGGAGCAAGAACAGGGAAGCTGTAATTAAAGAGAAGAGCGGCTAATGGAAAGGGAGCAAGAACAGGGAAGCCGCCATGACAGAGAAGAGCGGCTAACGGAAAGGGAGCAAGAACAGGAAAGCCGCCATGACAGAGAAGAACGGCTAAATGAAAGGGAGCAAGAACAGGGAAGCCGCCATGACAGAGAAGAGCGGCTAACGGAAAGGGAGCAAGAACAGGGGAGCCGCCATGACAGAGAAGAGTAGCTAACTGAAAGGGAGCAAGAAAAGGGAAGCCGCAACGACAGAGAAGAGCGGCTAATGGAAAGGGAGCAAGAACAGGGAAGCCACCATGACAGAGAAGAGTGGCTAACGTAAAGGGAGCAAGAACAGGGAAGCCGCCATGGCAGAGAAAAGCAGTTAACAGAAAGGGAGCAAGAACAGGGAAGCTGTTATGACAGAGAAGAACAGCTAGTGGAAAAGGAGCAAGAACAGAGAGGCTGCCATGACGGAGAAGAGAGGCTAATTGAAAGGGAGCAAAAACAGGGAAGGCACCATGTCAGAGAAGAGTGGCTAATGGAAAGGGAGCAAGAACAGGGAAACCGCCATGGCAGAGAAGAGTGACTAATGGAAAGGGAGCAAGAACAGGGAAGCTGCCATGGCAGAGAAGAGCAGCTAACGGAAAGGGAGGAAGAACAGGGAAGCCGCCATGACAGAGAAGAGTGGCTAACAGAAAGGGAGCAAGAACAGGGAAGCCGCCATGGCAGAGAGGAGCAGCTAACGGAAACGGAGCATGAACAAAGAAATAGCAAGAACAGGGAAACCGCCATGGCAGAGAAGAGTGGCTAATGGAAAGGGAGCAAGAACAGGGAAGCTGCCATGGCAGAGAAGAGCAGCTAAAGGAAAGGAAGCAAGAACAGGGAAGCCGCCATGACAGAGAAGAGTGGCACATGGAAAGGGAGCAAATACAGAGAAGCCACCGTGGCAGAGAGGAGCAGTTAACAGAAAGGGAGCAAGAACAAAGAAACCGCCATGGCAGAAAAGAGCAGCTAACAGAAAGGGAGCAAGAACAGGGAAGCCGCCATACAGAGAAGAGCGGCTTGTTAGGCAGAATCACATGCAGTACCCTTTGGGAACACTACACACAATTAAGACTACAAGTGTAAGTAAAATGTCACCTTTGGTACAGGCCTGGACTACACAGTCATGTGGTAGCAGAGGCTGAGCAGCCAGACTTATCTCAAGAGTAAAGTTAGCAGTACAAGAGGTCACACAAAGGACTAGAAATCACAGTGGTTCAAACAAACACTTATTCAAAGTTTCTTGGTAAAAGAATATACATTTATTTACATAGTCAGTTGGAAAACATTCCACTAGTAAGAGCAGCTCAACATCACAATCTAATACACTACAATGCACAACCAATCAGTTTCTGAACAAGTTCAGCTCCCCTGAAGTGGGAGCAAAATGGCACTTCAGTTACTTTTAAAAGGGGTGAAAAGACAAGGTTAAAATAATTAAAGCACAAATACTTTCAGAGGTAGAGCAAATAGTTTCAGTTCACTACAACCAGCAATTCAATTCAGTAGGCCTGGGCCAAAGTCAATGGTTCAGAGTTTTGGATAGGATAGCGCAGTTCTGGTAGTAAATGGTTAAGTCTTTGCCACTGTTTTTAGCACTAGTTGGTCAGACGAAAAGTTATATGTCACACGCCTTCAAAGTTGGGAAAGTTTCACAAACTTTCACTGAGGCAGAAAGGATTTCATGACCGCACTTGCACAGCAGCTTGTAAATGAAGAAAAGCTGTAGCTGAGGCAGTTGTTCCTGGCAGTTCCTGCACATCTCGCTGTTCCTGAGCTTCAGTCGTGGGGACAAGAAGGAGGATGTCGGGAGGTTCCTGCACTGCCCAGGGAAGAGGGCACAAGCTTGGCAAAACTTTGGTTTAAGGAGTGAGTGCCTTAAAGACCACAAACTGGTATCCTTCCCACTGGCTATCCACTTTTCAACAGCACTCTGAAGAAAATTTGACCAGTATAGGGACGGTGTCCAGGTGTCTTGCGAGTTGGGTGTTCCCACCAAACTCAAGGGAAGAAGTTATCCTTGAAGGGCTTCTCTGTCGATGGAGTTGCAGGCAATTTGGTCCTGCAGCAGGGCTTCACCGGTGGACCAAGAGTTGCAGCAGTCGTTTTTCTTCAGCTCGTCTTCGGTTCTTTCGTTCCAGTGGTCAACATTGCTTTGCAAGTCCCAGAGACCTGCTTTTAAACAGTTTTCCCCCATTCATTGCAGCCTAGCTGTCACTCACCCAGCAGGGTAGCCGTCCTTGCCAGACAGCCAGCCAGCCAATCACGCCAGAGTGCATTTA
This sequence comes from Ambystoma mexicanum, assembly GCF_040938575.1. Classification (NCBI taxonomy): domain Eukaryota; kingdom Metazoa; phylum Chordata; class Amphibia; order Caudata; family Ambystomatidae; genus Ambystoma; species Ambystoma mexicanum. The sequence continues at coordinate 1,338,460,262 of NC_090933.1, read as the reverse complement.
GGTCTCCTAGGAGACTAAGCACAGGGAGTTCTAGGCACCACCCTCACATCCTGTCCACCCCAGCTACTCAGGCGCCTGAGGAGGGATTCAGCACTGACGCCCGACAAAGGCCATCAAACAAAGGGACCAAACCTGGTTTGGTGTGCAGAGTTAAACACAAGAAGGACCTTTCCTAAAAGAAACGGCGAAAAAATATGACCAGAGTCTGTTTTTACAGAAGGGTCATGGGCGCCATATTGAAAAACATGGCTGACCAGATTTTTAGATTCTGGAGTTCGCGGTCGGGAAAAATCATGGTAGTTCATTCTAAAACCACTGCCACCAGCCATTTCAAGAGGAATGGGTAACATTTGATTGTTACATGAGTGTTTAGACACAGGGGATGCTTACCAACCCCTCCAGCACTCTATAGGAAGATAGTGTGTGCTGGGTCTATGAATTTAAAAGGAATAGTAAAGTCAATTTAACTTCACATGCTCTGGGATCCAGTAGTCAGTCCCAGAGAAGGTATTTAAACCTTGGGGAGTCTGAAAGACATCCCTGTGTCACTGCACTGAGGGTGCTGTGTGACACACAGAACAAGATGATGCCCATGGAGTTGTTTTAAAACTCTATATCCAAATAACACAAAAGTAAAACACACACAAAATACATGAAAGAGTGGGAAAAAAGGCTCACACTCTTTCCAGGTAAAAAATTAAAATCCTAGAAATCCAGCAAAGTTGCTGGGGGTCTCAAAATGTAAGGGAAATTAGCACATTCTTGAGAATTCTCTCTAACACACCCCACCACCACTCGCAATCCCATGGTAAGGCCACAGGACTGAGTGGCGGTGACAGTAAACAAACACGTAATGCGGTAGTTTGTGCTCTATGGAGATTTATGATGCAAGCACACCCTGCAGACCCCAACGAGGAAGACCAACAACTCCATCTGCATAGGGAAAACTTCCCACACTGTTGGGGTTTTGGATGCAGAGGTGAGTGAGTTTCGGGGTCGGGATTAGGTGCGGTGGGCGGTGGCTCTGGGCCCTGTTCCAGGACTCATGATCACAGACGGCGCGTGTGTAGGCCCCACGGCATGCGAGAAGGGCAGCCTTCAGGTGAGCCATCAAGGACCCGCTCGCAGCAAGTAGAACACAGAGGACTTCAGCCAACTCAGCCTGGAGGCCACAAGCAGCAGCAGAGCCACAGAGGGAGAAGATGTCCCTCGGTGATGTCACACAGCACCAGACAAGTGCAGCAGCTCAATGGCCTGATTCAAGATGGCGTCATCCGTCAGGATGTGCATGATCTCTCTGTCTTACGAGAGACAAGAACATACCAAAGAGCCTTGTGCCCACTGGCTCAATGGAGGGAGCCAACCAGAGTAGACTTCCCGTGCTCGAAAGAGGCAGAGCTTCGTCTTGGCCAATGGACAGAGCCAGGGGTGTTGCTAGGTCAGGAATAGGTCCAGGGCTACGTTAATGTTGAGACTGTCGGGACTCGGGGCTAGCTAGCCTTTTGGTTGTAGCTCCTGGGCTTCTATCCGGGGCTACAACCAAAGGTTCTGGGGCTATAGCTCCCCTGAACCCCCCCCCCAGCAACGCCTCTGGACACAGCTTAAATAACAAAGGTAGCCATTGTGGCCATTGCAATAACTAAAGGGCCCCTTTATCGGAAAACTAAAGGTGCACGATAGCGCACCAATACAATATATTTTAAAAAAATCCACTGCCACCAGACTTTCTGGGATACACTAGCAAAAAATTAAAAAATGGCGCAGCAGGGACAGATCCCCATTACTAATGCCCTTAATGGGGGTATTGGTGCTTCAAAGAGGGTAACATTGGGGGACATGGTACCTCTGTTGCCCCTGAACTAATCACATAAGGGAGATGGTGGTATTACTCAAAATGTAGCTGCAATGGCATGTAGAGTTGGAAAAGTCTATCAATTGCCCAAAGGGGTCTGGAAAAACCAAAAGTCACAGCTAATATGCTAGGGGTCTCAAAGAGTGCAGCTATGAGTGCTCCGAGCGGTCCATCATCAGAGGTAGCCAGGAGTGCTCCGTGCGGTCCATGGACGAGGTAACCAGGAGTGCTCCGCACAGTCCATGGTCAGAGTCGGCCAGAACCACACCTCTGCAGCTAAACGGTCCAGGAAACCGTGCCTCCCATGTGCCATCTCCCATGCCTGTGAGCTCAGAGGCCTGCCAGTGCTACTCTCACCCCAGGCCAAGACTCAAAACCTCATGAGGGGATCATGTGATGTCTTCATCCTCACGGGACTTGTACCCCACAATGTATAGTCTGTGTATGTGCAGTGCCTTTGCATTGTCACTAAAAAGATGGGGGATGTGTTGCCTTCCCTACTCTGTGCCTATGTGCTGTCCTTGTAGTTTGGGCGCTCCTGGGAACGTAGAGGTTGTAGAGTTTGAATGATGGGGTAACTGCTTTTTGACCCTGCCCACTTAACCGTGAATACTTACCTTCCACAACTTTCTTCTGTCCCATACATGTATAATGCCCTTGCTCTCTGAAACTCACATCTAACCCTCCCCTCATTGCTCCCACTAAATACATCTAGAGAAGAGTCAGATGTGACTTTGTGGGAGCTCCCATGCTCTGGAAATGTCAGCCCTGGGCAGGCCTGCTGAGTCCCATCCCTGGTGGGGCTCTTCCTGCTCACCCATCAGACTGCCCCTGGCAAGTATGACTCAATTTGGATATATGATGGGGTGGTAGGGTGCCAGTGTCGCGCAGGGTCGACCTGGGCCATAAAAGTGTCTCTGGTACCAATAAAAAAGTGGCCCACAGTTGCAAATGGCAATTCATTCCTTCTGTGACACTGTTTGAATAGTACCCAAGGAGGAGGTTTTTGATGAAGTGTGATGCAAATTGTGCATTTTAAAGAATATTTATTCAGCAACTCTGGTCAAAACTACTAGCTGCAGAGTGAAGTAACTCCTCAAACTGGCCCACACCAGCATTTTGTGTTTTTGGTTCAGCCACGGAGCTATTGCCCAATGGGCCAGGTCAAGCCTGGTGTCACGCTTTGGCAGTGTCTCACCTGTCATCCTTGCTGCCACTGCCTGAGGACTTTCTGACGTCAGTTCAATTTAATAATACTTTATTTGCATACTCCGTACATTGGAAACATTGCCAAACCTTGAGAGATCCACAAGTACGACAACATTCCGAACCCGCCCAAGACTGACTAATTTCACAATGCCTTGTTCTGTCTCTACTGTGTTAATGTGAACACAGTTCTCCAGGCGAGGCCTCCAGAAGTTGGTCCAACATTCCAGATGAGCCCTCCCGAAGTGGGTCCAAAATTCCAGACGAGTCCCCCAGAAGCAGGTCCAACATTCCAGATGAAGTCTCCTGAGGTGGGTCCAACATTCTAGACGCGTCCTCCTGAAGTGGGTCCAACATTCCAGGTGAGGCCTCCAGAAGTTGGTACAACATTCCAGACGAAGCTTCCCAAAGTGGGCCCGACATTCCAGACAAGGCCTCCCGAAGTGGGTTCAACATTCCATGTGAGTCCTCCAGAAGTGGGTCCAACATTTGAGGTGAGGCCTCCAGAAGTTGGTCCGATGTTCCAGACAAGGCCTCCCTAAGTGGGTCCAACATTCCAGACAAGGCCTCCTGATGTGGATCCAACATTCCAGTCGAGGCCTCCCGAAGTGGGTTCAACATTCCATGTGAGTCCTCCAGAAGTGGGTCCAACATTTGAGGTGAGGCCTCCAGAAGTTGGTCCGATGTTCCAGACAAGGCCTCCCTAAGTGGGTCCAACATTCCAGACAAGGCCTCCTGATGTGGATCCAACATTCCAGTCGAGGCCTCCCGAAGTGGGTTCAACATTCCAGATGAGTCCTCCAGAGGTTGGTCCAACATTCCAGACAAGGCCTCCCAAAGTGGGTTCAACATTCCAGACAAGTCCTCTAGAAGTGGGTGCACCATTGCAGGCGAGGCCTCCACAGGTTGGTCCAACATTCCAGACGAGGCCTCCCGAATTGGGTCCGACATTGCAGATGAGGCCTCCCGAAGTGGGTCTAACATTCCATGCAAGTCCTCCAGAAGTGGGTTCAACATTCCAGACGAGTCCTCTAGAAGTGGGTGCACCATTCCAGGCGAGGCCTCCAGAGGTTGGTCCAACATTCCAGACGAGGCCTCCGGAATTGCGTCCGACATTGCAGATGAGGCCTCCCGAAGTGGTTCTAACATTCCAGGCGAGGCTTCCCAAAGTGGGTCCAACATTCCAGACGAGGCCTCCAGAAGTTGGTCTAACATTCCAGATAAGGCCTCCTGAAGTGGGTCCAACATTCCAGATGAAGCCTCCTAAAGTGGGTCCAACATTCTAGACGAGGCCTCCAGGAATGGGTCCAACATTCCAGGTGTGGCATCCATAAGTTGGTCCAACATTCCAGACAAGACTTCCCTAAGTGGGTCCAACATTCCAGGCGAGGCCTCCAGAAGTTGGTCCAGCATTACAGGCAAGGCATCCGGAACTTGGTCCAATTTTCCTGATGAGTCCTCCAGAAGTTGGTTCAACATTCCAGACAAGGCCTCCCGAAGTGGGTTCAACATTCCAGACAAGTCCTCTAGAAGTGGGTGCACCATTCCAGGCGAAGCCTCCAGAGGTTGGTCCAACATTCCATATGAGGCCTCCCGAATTGGGTCCGACATTGCAGATGAGCCCTCCCGAAGTGGGTCTAACATTCCAGACGAGGCCTCCAGAAATTGGTCCAACATTCTAGACAAGGCTTCCCTAAGTGGGTCCAACATTCCAGGCGAGGCCTCCAGAAGTTGGTCCAACATTCCAGATGAGGCCTCCTGAAGTGTTTCCAACATTACAGACGAGGCCTCCTAAAGTGGGTCCAAAATTCTAGACGAGGCCTCCAGGAGTGGGTCCAACATTCCAGGTGAGGCCTCCAGAAGTTGGTCCAACATTCCAGACAAGACTTCCCTAAGTGGGTCCAACATTCCAGGCGAGGCCTCCAGAAGTTGGCCCAACATTCCAGATGAGGCCCCTTGACGTGGGCCCAACATTCTAGACGAGGCCTCCAGGAGTGGATCCAACATTCTAGGCAAAGCCTCCAGAAGTTGGTCCAACATTCCAGACAAGGCCTGCTGAAGTGGGTCCAACATTCCAGACGAGTCCTCATGAAGTGGGTCCAACATTCCAGATGAGTCCTCCAGAAGTGGGTGCAATGTTCCAGACGAGTCCCCCAGAAGTGGGTCCAACATTCCAGGCGAGGCCTCCACAACTGGGGACACCATTGAAGGCTAGGCTTCTGCAAGCCAGACTCTGGGTGGCGTTACCAGACCCTGACAGAACAGTGTACATAGGAGGAGTAACACAGCCTTCTCTTTTGCCTATTTTATTGGTCGCTTCTGTAGCACCTCAAACATACTTGAGGCTGCTTCTGGGCACTCTGGCTCTGGAGGCCAAAGGAGCAAACGTAGTCATTGTTCACTGATCAGAGTCCCTTAGAGGGACAACTTAGATGTCAGGCTCTGGTGATTCAATGGGTTTTCAAACCTTTTCTCGGCCATCTGGTAAATGTTCTTTATAAAAGTGATTGAATCAGCATTATGGCAATGTCTGCCGCCCCCACTCGGCCTTTGCTCAGAAAGGGCCATGGTATAAGGCGCTTGAACCCAGTCTTTGAGCAGCAGAAGCGGTGTATTAATACAATGATTGTGCATGGTATATATACAATACTCTTGGCAGAACAGTCTGAAAGCCCCTTCCTGATGTCCAGTGGTCCCAAGAATGTCCTGTGTGCCATGCCAGGTAATGTGGCTTGTCGATGGGGCAGTGCCCAACCAGTACGCAGCAGAAGACCTGAGTATATTGCTTGGTAGGGTCATCTCTGGGATTATTGTAGAGTTTGAGGTGCAGCTCTGTTGAGAACTCTGGTTGGGTTTTCCGGTAGTCTAGAGGTGAGGGCCCCCTTGGGCTACTAAGCAACCCGTTGACGTGAAATGGAGCAGGTGATAATCACAGTGACTTCAAGTGGAAATGGGTGTCTTTTCTCACATCATTTAAAGTTCTTGTTCAGAATCCATCTCTGGTGCCAAGACCTTCAGAATTGTTTTGTCAAGCGTATCATCTGGTTGGCCTCGGCTGGGGACTTGGCACCCTGGCCTTATTTGCCAAGCAGGCAAGCACCACTACTGAACTAAAAATGAGATGTGCGGGCAATATTCTGACTGAGCTTGCCTCTTCACATTTTATCCCCCGCAAGGCACAGCATGGGCGATAGGGCCACTATTCTCTTCCTTACTGTATGCCGAGAGATGGATCCATCCACGGCCACTATGATCTTAGCTCATTGACTGACCATGCTCACCTTTGCGAGCGTATTCTCTGCCTTACTGTATGCAGAGAGATGGAACCGTCCATGGCCACTATGATCTTGGCTCATTGACTGACCATGCTCACCTTTGCAAGTGTATTCTCTGGCTTAATGCATGCCAAGAGATGGATCCGTCCATGGCCACGATGATCTTGGTTCATTGACTGACCGCGCTCACCCTTGTGAGTGTATTCTCTGCCTTACTGTATGCCGAGAGATGGATCCATCCACGGCCACTATGATCTTGGCTCATTGACTGACCGTGCTCATCCTTGCGAGTGTATTCTCTGCCTTACTGTATGCCGAGAGATGGAGTCAGCCATGGCCACCATGATCTTGGCTCATTGACTGACCGCGCTCACCCTTGCGAGCGTATTCTCTGCCTTACTGTATGCCGGGAGATGGATCCATCCACGGCCACTATGATCTTGGCTCATTGACTGACCCGCACTCACCCTTGCGAGCGTCCTATCCCCTAGTAAGACACTGGAAGTGGAAATAAGACAACTCCAGGAACTCATGGGTACCCACAACCTACCGAGCAATCATCAGTGAGGTTTCAGACCAACTACAAAGATTGATGCTTTCCTGGCGAGTCTGAGAGAAGAGCTCCAATCACTGCTCGCAGTCGACCATGACATTTTCATGAAATACCTAGGGATGTAGGCCGGGTATCGGGAATAACCCTGAAATGGGTTTGATCCTTCCTATCGTATCGGAGTCGGCCAATCAGGATTAGGCTGATGGCATCCTGGATAGTAACCATTGCTTGCCCCGTGCCCCCAGGATCAGCATTTTCAGCCCTTATATATAGCAAACGTGTAGGTTCTGGGAGGAGTGGCTGGGGAACGCTGAGTACACTTCTAGGTGCTCGCTGATGGTGAGTCGATTAACCACGCATTGGGGGACAAAGCTGCAGGTGTGGCCTGCATCTCTGAGTGCCAGAACCACATCCACTTCAGCACAAAGGGAGGATTCGTATGAGCTTCCTACTATGTCTGTGCAGCTCATTGAGGTCCTATTAATGGGCCAGATCCATTATTATTATCACCATTAATATGATGGTATTTATTGCGCGTGGATCTATGTTTGGGAAGCAACAGAGCACTTTACATTCATAGTGAGAACACAGTGAGGGAAGCAGAGAAAAGGGAGCGAGGAGTTAATGGGAGGGAGAGAACATGCAATTGACAGCAAGGGATCTACAAGCAACCAGGGGAGGAGACAGCAGATAGCAGATCACCCAGTCTCATGTAGGGTGGGGGGAGTGAAGGGTGTGTGGACCTAGGTGGTAGTAAGGAGCCATTCAGGTCTTCAGCTCTTTCCTGAACTGTAGAAGCAATGGGTCAGATCTGATGTTGATGTGGAGGAGGTTCCAGAGTCTTGGGGCATAGACCAAGAAGGCCTGTCTTATGGTTCTTTCCTTCCTGCACCGTCGGAGTTCAAATCTGCACAGGTCCTTACCTCTGGTGGATGGCAGGCCTCCAGAGATGCAGAATGCCTCAGTGAGGTAGCTTGGGGACTTCAGGGTGACAGCCTTGTAGATGATGCAAGAGGAATTGAAGATGATGCAGGCTTGCCGTGGGAACAGCGCAGTTCAAGGAAGGTCGGTGTTGTTGGCGAATTTTCTGAGTCGTGTAGTTGCATGCAGGATACATTTCAGGGATGCCTGGGTAGTCACTGGAAGGCCTTCCAAAAGGACATTGCCATCATCCAGATGGGAGAAGACCAAGGCTTGGACAGCGGATATGAAGCGGCTTTCTGGAATGAAGGGCTTGATATACCGCAGGAGAGAAAGTTGGTACTGAGTCGTTAGTATCTTCCTTGCAATGTGCCGTGTGACTGTGAGGTGTCTGTCAGCTTGGGTGTGAAAGCCTGGAGGTTCACAGCAGAGGGCCATGTCTGGATGCCGGGGTGTTCGGTGTTGTTGATCAGCAGTGGGAATTCAGTCCTGGAAGGGTTGAGCTTTAGGGAAGCACATGACATCCATGACCGGACCAATGTGAGTCAGGCCTTGATCCTGTGATGTCTTCAATGGAGGATGTTTTGTGGGAGGGTTGTGTGGCATCTACGTATTGGTGAATGTGGATGTTGTGTGGAGTGACGAGGGTTCTGAGTGAAGATCACAGCGTACAAGATGTATCCTTGTAGGACTCCACCGGTGAGTTGTTGACCTGAGGAATCCATTCTCTGGATCTGGTGCAATCCAGATATATCATAAGGGGTTGCTCAGAGAGGTCTTACTATTGGGTAAGATCTGGCATACGTGGTTACCATTTGTGGTATCCCAGTTTTTGGGAGGGACCACAGAACCAGATCAGTGGGAAACATTCTGCCAGTTGTATTAGACCGAGTCCTTTCTTTCCCCTCACCAATGACACTTCCTCCAACATGCAGCACCGAGGAATGCAGCATTCTGCTTGGCTTTAAGAGGACCCGTGAAGCCCCGTGCAACCAAACACTGCCCTCGAAGTGCATGAGAACACTGAAAAACGCTCTTTTTATTTTTTTATTGTGTTTCAGTTCAAAAGAACTTTTCACAAGAAATAAACATAGACAAAACACTTAAAAAGGAACAAGAGAAATAGAAAAGTACACACTCATTAGTCAATAAAATACATAAAAAAAATAATACCTGCATTTAGATTTACCACCAATAGTATACATTATTAAAAAGGAAATTAATTACCTTCCTTATATGAACTCATTGTAGAATAAAACAAACCAAACACACATCGCTCCTGAGTATATCTAAATCTTGTTCTATTCATCTTCTAGACAAAGGGTGACCATAATAGAAACATTGTACCTTAATACTACCCCAACTCAGAAAGGAGAAAAATGTTTAATTCTGCTAGTAACTTCACATTTTCTTCGAACTGCCTAAGGCAAAAATTCGCCACCTTCCATATCTGGGTTGTTGCAATTATTAAGCTCCTGTTCCACCCTGCTAGGCATCTCAGCCAAAATCTTTCACTGGCAATGTAGGTCAGATCATATTCGTATTTTACTAAATATTTTTCAAAATATGTCTCATAGATGGAACTCATATTCTTACAGCAGGTGAGCACATGTCTTATAGTTTCTTTCTCATTTTCATTACAGCACAGTTTGCACATTCTCCTTTCCTCCGGGATTTTTAGCCAGGCCCCCCGTACCCCCCAGAACATTAAGACGATTTAACCTCATATCCAGGAAGATTTTTCGATTGACCTTTGAGGGCATAAGCTTTAGGTAGAACTGAGGTTTTTTATACAGGAAAGGTAGTTTTGCAAATGACCCTAATGAGCCAAATTCGGGAACACTGAAAAGCGTTCTGACAGTGTGCGCCTAGTGCCTCAGTGTGAACCTGACCACTCCAGGAGCCTTTGAGTGAGACCTTTTGGGACCAGCCTTCTGCTGATGATAGGCCAGGAACTTCTGGAGGCTTTCTGGGGAACACAACGACAATGAGCATCTCCAGCACACCACATATAGGTTTCCAGGTGGCTGGGTCATGTGATGTGGGAGCTTCATGAATCCACTGTACGCTGTTCCAGCACTGCATGAGAGCCAGCAGCAGTGACCTCGGATCTATTAAGGTTTACCGCATTTGTTATGCTGAATGCCACTTTGTAACACTGTAGCAACATAAGGCATGGCACAGGCTTGTGGGGGCCCTCCGTGCACTCATATGAATGAAGTGTGCAATGACCCTCAGGGCCATCCTCCAAGGGCCAGCAGAGCTCTGCACCCCTAGATTGTGGCAAGAACCCCACGTGCGCACTTGCTGGTGCACCGAGCGCCACCGGCAGCTGCCATGGACTTCCATTGCGGTGCAGAGCCTAATCACAGTGACGAGGCACTCCTACTGGAGGCCCCCTTGCTGGCAGCAAGAACATCCCAGAAACCTAGCACACAAGATCCCCCCAGGAGACCCAATCCTGTGGTCATGGATGCTGCCTATGAAACACCTCTCTCTTTCCAGGGACCATGACCCTGGCCCTTTTACGTGATCTAATTATGTGTTTTTTCTATTTTCTCGGAAGCCCCTGCGCAGGAGGAGATGGGATCTGGCAGCGGTAATGTCACTGTGGCTGTGGAATGCGTGACCGTCATGCCTCCAGGGATGGAAAACCATTTCTGAGAGAATGTACACAGACCGAACAGTGCCTAACAAGCTGGAACCAGAACCCACGGCCACTTTGCCCTGTGCTTCATGAAACAGTCCATTATAAGAACTTGACCACTTTTATCGCTTGGGTTCTGATTGCTACACTCCATACATGGGCCCGGATGCAGGCCGCAGGCATCCCCTTTGACATGAGTAATGTTGTTTAGGAATGGAATAGCCGCCTAAACTGTATATAAGGATGTTGCCGGCCTGGAGGAGCAGAGCAGTCCACCCAGGCGGTTTGAATACGTGCTTTCATTATATACAAATACCCTTCTACCTCTGGCCTCCCGTGTTATTATTTCGGAGTGTTGCTGAGTGTGCAGTGAAGCAGGGCGATTGCAGGAGAAAGCAGGACGGATGATTGTAACATTTGGTGCCGAAACCCGGGAGGTCTCTTTCTCGCCTATCACTGGCACAGTCGCAGAGGCAACATCAAATACGGTAAGTGAAAAGAGTGTTTTTCGCTGTACCAATGTATTTGTAATTCTTTTTTTTTAGTGCAAAGTACCACTAAAAATGGATGAATTATTGTTGCCAGGGAGACTGACTTCAGAGGCCTGGGGTCTCTGAGACACACATAGAGGTACCGCCAACTGTCTGTCTGGTAGGGTCAGTTGCCTCAGAGTACTATTTGTTGGTACAGAGTCAAAGAGCAGCAACAGAGCCGCAGTTTTAGTCAGAGCACTTTAAAGTAGGGCTTGTGGTACAGTCAGAGCACACTACAGGTGCAGGGTCAAAGCTGTATTGACATCAAGCACTGTGCAGGGTCGGAAGCCTGCACTGCGGTAGGGTCAAATAGGGACAGAAAAATAAGACAGATGGCGGATGCCAGTCTACTGACCAGGCGGAAAGAGGAGGCTAAAGAGGTTATTGAGGACTTTTTAAGAAAAAAGAAGGGGATATGCATGTGGTCAAATATTGACAGGCCTCCAAAAACAGTGGAGGATGTAATTGATGAGTTACTGCACGCCTCAGGCAAGAAATATTATTGCAAAAATAAGACACATGTCATTGTGACATGTCTCTGGAAGATGTATCGCATTACTAAAGGGGAAAATAATGAGGTTACACGACAAAATGTACTGCTGTGCCGCATGAGAGATGACCTCATGCACGCACGGCAAATGGCAAATACTCACTGTATGCAGATGTCATCTACTATTGTGCCAAAGGCACAAGAGTGTGAAGATATTAGACAGCAGCTTACGGATTGCCAAGAGGAGCTAGAGATGCACAAAAATGCATTTGAAGTATACAAACAACAGCACCCAGACAAAGAAGATTGGACCTATCCAGTGTTGCCTGTAAAAACTACACAACCGGAGGAATATGTAAGTCCCCCCCCCATATAATAAAGCAGTTCAAATGGCACCAACATCACTGCCAACTGGGGGAAATTTCACAAAAACAGAAGTGGATGATACACCAACGGTGGAGGAATTACAGGGTGGCCTTAGATTTGGATAATATAAACTACAATAGTTTGACAAAGGTAGTGTGGGATAGGGTGAAAGAGGCCATAGGTAAATGGGATGTTGTGCACAAAATAGCGCGCAATGACAGGGAAATGGGGATACAAATTGAACAGGACCTGAAAAGAGATGAGGGTACACGGGAGTCACAGGAACCCCACCAAGGCAGGCCACGGGACATTATGAAAATGTTAGCATTCCTAAAAGAAATGCCACGGTATGGAGGGGCTAGCCCGATGGAACTATTTAGCGCACTTCACTGCTGATACAAAACTTTGGATGCACACAGATTGGATAGGGGACAAGTAATCATGATACTAAAGGCAGTATGCAACCCATCTCGGTTAATAATTCCAGGATTTTCTGATGTGGATGATAGGAACTTGGTAGAAGATGTGGATAAAGGGGCAGGCACAAGATGGAGGGTGCGCATAGAACCCATTATGGCACTATTGAAAAAACACCACAGGATACTGGCGCTCCCAAAGCTAATGCAGGTACTAAGAGCCCGTCTGACTTTGCGGATATGTTAACACAGACATTAATGAGGGACTTGGGGGTGGAAGAAAAGATGACCATTTGGCAACTGCTGCCGGATGAGATTACAACGGTGGTGGAAGGGAAATTGGATGTTGAAGAAAGGCTCAAAACATGTCAAGGATGGGCACATGTGTTGAATGCAGCAGATGATACATGGCTAGCGGTACGAACAATTATTCCTCTAAGAGAATGTGAAGAGTGGGCAGAGGGCAAGTACATGGAGGAGCAGGAGTGGGAAACACTGACACCAGTGAGGAATATTACTTATGATGCTGAAAGATAGAGTGGGCAGAGGGCAAGTACATGTAGGAGCAGGAGTGGGAAACACTGACACCAGTGAGGAATATTACTTATGATGCTGAAAGATAGAGTGGGCAGAGGGCAAGTACATGTAGGAGCAGGAGTGGGAAACACTGACACCAGTGAGGAATATTACTTATGATGCTGAAAGATAGAGTGGGCAGAGGGCAAGTACATGTAGGAGCAGGAGTGGGAAACACTGACACCAGAGAGGAATATTACTTATGATGCTGAAAGATAGAGTGGGCAGAGGGCAAGTACATGGAGGAGCAGGAGTGGGAAACACTGACACCAGTGAGGAATATTACTTATGATGCTGAAAGATAGAGTGGGCAGAGGGCAAGTACATGGAGGAGCAGGAGTGGGAAACACTGACACCAGTGAGGAATATTACTTATGATGCTGAAAGATAGAGTGGGCAGAGGGCAAGTACATGGAGGAGCAGGAGTGGGAAACACTGACACCAGTGAGGAATATTACCAGTGATGCTGAAAGATAGAGTGGGCAGAGGGCAAGTACATGGAGGAGCAGGAGTGGGAAACACTGACACCAGTGAGGAATATTACTTATGATGCTGAAAGATAGAGTGGGCAGAGGGCAAGTACATGGAGGGGCAGAAGTGGGAAACACTGACACCAGTGAGGAATATTACTTATGATGCTGAAAGATAGAGTGGGCAGAGGGCAAGTACATGGAGGAGCAGGAGTGGGAAACACTGACACCACGGAGGAATATTACTTATGATGCTGAAAGATAGAGTGGGCAGAGGGCCAGTACATGGAGGAGCAGGAGTGGGAAACACTGACACCAGTGAGGAATGTTGCTTATGATGCTGAAAGATATAGCGAGGATTCCACATTGTTTCAGGGCAGAGGTAGAGGAGGCAGAGGACGCGGCAGAGGTACAGCGGGCAAGGTGTTGTACGATAGAAAGACAGGGGCTAAATTGTACCAAAATGCAGACGCGGTAATACCACCCTGGGTCACATATTGGGAGCAACAACAGGAGCTAAATGACAAAAAGGAGAAAGCGCAGAAATTGAGAGAGCAAGTGACAAGTACAGGGGCAACGCCAGTGACTGCTGCGACAAGCTCCATTGGGTACTAGGACAGAGACAAACCAGCAGAGCTGGAGGCCGCAGTGATACGCCAGTGGCTGCTGTGACAAGCTCCAGTGGGTACTAGGACAGAGACAAACCAGCAGAGTTGGAGGCTGCAGTGATAACCCTAAGCCAAGATAGATGGGGCCGCATGACGGAAGAAGGTTCTTTCTCCGCTGGTGGAGTCACACACAACGCGACCATATTGGTAGATAGTGGCGCGGCACTAACTCTGACTAAGGGTGAATTTATAGACACCAAATGTTTGAAATTGACAAAAATGCAGGGACTGGGCGGCCCTATAATTACTTCCCCGGTAAAGGAACTAAAGATCTGCTTAAACGAGGAGGATATGGGCAAGCAGCCATGCGCCACAGGGGGGGAGGAGGATATTTTGGGAATTGACATATTGTTAAAAAGGGCGGCGGTGATGGACTTAGCAAATCTATGCCTCCGCCTTCAATGTAGAACAGGCACAGTACAAGTGATACCAATGGCGGTTGTCACAGCAACAACGAAGGGTGACACACATATCCTCACACACACAAATGGCATCCTAACAGAGTGGGAGGAGATGTTTCCAGACATATGGGCAAAACACAGACTAGATTCTGGGAGGACGCAGGATAATGTAGTATTAAAACTAACAAGCATCCCACGATACGTAAAACCCTATGGAATTCCCCCTGAGGCGGCAGAACAAATACATGATATACTAAGGGCCCTACAGGAGAGGGGGGCCATTACAGAACATACAGGGTGGGTACCATTTGGATCACCGGTATGGGCAGTGAAGAAACCTGATGACTCATTCCGTTTAACAACTGACTACCGCGTAATCAACAAACATCTACAGTCCAGACCACAGTTAGTTGCCTCATTTCCGGAAATGATGGCAAAAATACAGCCGGGCATGAGGGTCTTAAGTGTCTTAGATATCTCTAAGGGGTTCTACTCTCTCCCGTTAGATGAGGATTCACGGGAACTAACAACATTCACAGTTGAAGGGGTGGTGTATGTATGGAATGTGTTACCACAAGGACTAAGAGACAGACCCACAATATCCCACGCTGCCATGAAACGAACAATGCAGGGCTTAACATGCATGAAAAATGTCATCCAATAAGTAGATGACGTATTGGTGTGTAGCAAGACAGAAGAACTACACAGGACACGTATAGGGGAGGTGCTAGTGGCACTACAAAAAGGGGGACTCAAACTGAATGGTGGGAAAGTACAAATTTGCCAAACAGAGGTACGATTTCCAGGGGTAACAATATCAGGAAAAGGAAAAAGCATATGCAGGGACAGACTGCAACTGATTAACTCGTTGCCCCTCCTAATGGATCACACTGCACTACACCAGGCAATAGGGATCTTGGGATTCTCAAGGAACTTTACTCCCCTATTTGCAGAATACACTAAAACACTATACGACCTATTACGATCCGGTTTGATTGGACTGAAGAACACACTGAGGCCTTTCAGAAATTGAAGGACTTATTGAACGGGGCACCATCATTAGTAAGCCCAAATCCAGCCATGCCCTTTTACATATGGCCAATCATATCAGAAAGTACACAGGACACCATATTGACACAAAAATATGGGGATACGCATAAACTGGTGGCATGTAATTAATTGAACTACAAAATAACAGAATTGAAATATTCCAGATGCGAGAGACCGCTATGCACACTACTCTGGGAAATCAATACATTTAGATAAATAACGGGAGGGGCTACATGCATCATTAAAACAATCCACAAACCTCTACAGATGTTATTATCCTCAAAAATGTATCAAGGGAATGTCAGTACACAGAGGATAGGTAAATGGATTGCATTATTAACTACAATCACACTACACTTTGAGGAAGGGGAGAAGTACATACCAGTAGACAGTATACAGGTATACGAGCCACATGAATGCAGGGCAGAAACAGTGAACACGTTACACAACATATTCAGGGTATGTGCACCAGATAAAGATATTGATGGCCCCACATTCTATTGTGATGGGAGCTCTACATATGTAAATAACAAGCTACATGCTGCAGCAGCGGTAGTGTACAAGCAAGATGATCAGTGGCAGCACAACTCAATGGTGTTTGAAGGAAAAAGCGCACAGTACGGCAAGCTCCAAGCGGTAGTACTGGCACTTAGGGCAATGCAGAAAATACCACCAGAAGTTGCCACAACGGTGGTGG
Organism: Ambystoma mexicanum; assembly: GCF_040938575.1. Lineage (NCBI taxonomy): Eukaryota > Metazoa > Chordata > Amphibia > Caudata > Ambystomatidae > Ambystoma > Ambystoma mexicanum. The sequence continues at coordinate 1,338,444,141 of NC_090933.1, read as the reverse complement.
TGGACTCAGACTATGGGCCTCATCACGACTTCGGCGGTAACCCTTAAATCCGGTGGTAGCGCTAATACCGCCGGATTTTAGGGTCCGCCGAATCAGGGCTTCGGCAGATTTTGCCCCAGCTCTGAGCTGGGGGGAAATCCGCCGAAAATTCATGCTATTACCGCTGGCGGGAAATCCGCTGGCGGTATTAGCGTGAAGATTCCCCATTGAGCCCAATGGGGAATGGGGCATTCCCGAATGGGCTCAGTGGGGAACGGGGGCTTACATTACCGCCGAACTCGTGATGCGGCGCTATTAGCGCCAGGGAGTTCGGCGGCAGGGCTAATACCACCCACGCTAATAGCATTACCGTTACCGCCCAAGTCGTGATGAGGCCCTATGTGTTTAAAGGGCTCACCATATACTTGCAATGATGGAGAGACCAACACTATCGAGGGACCGATGGTTCAGCTATAAAATGTGAGGAGGAACGGAAAGACATTGATGAATTATCAGGACAGCACAATAGAATATGGATCATCAAAACAAAAGCTCACAAGACAAAAGGACGATGGGCTGAAGGAAACAACATGGCAGACGCAACAGCAAAATTGGCAATAAAAGAATACTCACATACACTGGTACCCCCCATGGCGCCCCTGCAAGAACAGGACCGGGCCCAAACAACAGAGCAAGGAGAAGGATTGGAAGAAGAATGGCCAACGCCACCACCCCCAGAACCACAGACAAAGGAGGAGGATTGGTATGTCGAAGTGGGGGAGGGACCACTGAAAATAACACTACGCAGGGGAAAGACAAAGGGACAGAAAGGAAGGGAGAAACTTCAGTCAGACTTACAGGAGGAAGATGATGCGCTCATGGAATTCATCCACGCAAATAAAGAGTGCGATGTTGTACGAAGAAAGGACAGCACATGGTGGTACAAACAGCACGGACAATGGGCAATAATACGGCCCACCATCCTGAGGAAAGATGTCTTGCAATGGGCCCACGGCTACTGGACACATGAGAGAGGAGAGAATGGGTTACGGAGACTGACAGCAATGGCCTGGTGGCCAACGATAAGGGAAGATTGGCGAACGCACCTGTCAAACTGCGTGACCTGCTGGAAAAGAGACAGAAGAGGAAAAGAGAAGATGGGACTACTCCAACACGAGCACCGAAGTACAGAAGCATGGCAACATATCCATCTAGACTACGTGGGTCCACTACCAAGAACAGCAAGAGGACACAGATACATACTGGTGATCATTGACACATTTAGTAGATGGCCAGAGGCATTCCCAACAAGAAACTGCTCTGCAAAAACAACGGTAGACATCCTAATACAGGACATAATAGCAAGGTTTGGCATCCCATCAAAAAGGATATCAGACAATGGCGGGCACTTCTCCGCTGAACTAACAAGAACATTGTGTGCCAAACTACGAATAGAACAAAAATGTCACATTCCATATTGGCTAGAGAGTGCGGGAATGGTGGAGAGACTTAATATGGAAATTAAAAAGGAACTGTTCAAAATAATGGATGAAGAAGGATCACAGTGGGACTTACTGCTTCCACTTGTACTACACGGAATACGATCAAGACAACACTCAGCTACCGAGTTCTCACCCTATGAAGTACTGTTCGGAAGAAGCATGCCCAGCACTGAGAGGTTATTGCTGCCACTGACAACGGGGGCACCCAAAGAATATGAAGTTTTAGATGCAGATTACAAATCAGCATTGGTAAATAGATTACAGGCCATCCACAAAATGATAATAGAAACACAGGCACAATCAGACATTGACACAGCAAGAAAACACAACAAAACAATAAAGGAGATCATACTGCACATAGGGGACACTGTGATGTTACGTAATGAGGGTAGAATTGCAAAACGTCAACCTAAATGGAAAGGACCATACACTGTAACAGACAGGATAAGTAACGTTGTATACTGTATTGACCAATGGGATGGTGAAGGTCTAGTTATGAGACACCTCAGTCAATTAAAAAGAGTGAAAAAAGGAAGGGAATACATTGAAAGCAATGTGCACGACAGGGGCAAGAAAGAGGGTGTGAGAAAAGTACGGAAAGTAAGTACCAAAAAAGGTACTACAGAGGTATCTGGATAAATATATTTCTATTTTTGTCTTCCAGATGCGCTTGTGCATATGGCTCATGCTCTCACTACTGTCGATCTCCACTGCAAAATGGCATATGAATGGCTTCCTGTACATCACCCCCCAGGCGGTGGCCGATACTTTCAACATATCCAGTTGCTGGTTATGTTCACAGTTCCCTACGCATGCACAACAAGGGACACCGCTGGTGGCAGAACCATTTACTATGGAAAAAATGGGTGGGGGATGTAAGGGCAGGGACTAGAAAGGATGAAACAGGGCGGGCTGTACCTTCATTTACGTTCCAAGAATCACTGTTTGCACTATTTTGCATTAAATCATGGGGTGGGGGAGGAGCAAAACCAATTACAATTAAGCTCCACTCTAATTGAATAGTCCATCCGCCTCAGTGCTGGGAGTACGTTTTTTCTTCCTTCCCTTCTAACTAACATTACCTCCCTTCCTCCCTCCACTGAGTACTTATCTCTCCTGTCTCTTACCTTTGGACAGCACTCACCATCTCCAAGCTATCCTAACTCCGGCGAGACATAACCAAGGGAGCGACCAATAGATCACTTCATTCACCCGCTTCTACTCAGGGTTTTTCTTCCCCAGAGGGTTTTCCCTGGGAGTCGTGCCCCTTCTTTCACTGAGTATTTACTCGTTGGTGAGGAGGGGGCAGGATTTTCCGGGAGACCTTTCTTTTCTGCGGTGTTGTTTCCTCCAGACCCTGCTGACTGCCCAGGTTAGTGCTAAGTACAATTGTTTACGGTTTGGACCTGAATTCAAGTTGGCAATACCAGAAATACTGGCATTTCTGCTGACTAAATTTAATATTAACAGATAAGCGTAACAGATAGCGACGCCTGGAAATTATACTGGGCAGACAGCGGTATTACGATGGAACAACAGATGCAATAATTTATGGCTGCCATGCAGTCGATGACTTTGGAGATGCAATCCCTTAAACAGGATAACGCTCAGTTGAGACAACAAGTTGCCCGAGCCTTTTCCGAAACCCCTCCGTCTACCTTGCATACTGGCAAGTATGTTGGAGATCCTCACATATTGAAGGAATTCCTGGATAGCTGCACGGTTCAATTCACGTTTAAGGCTCATTTTTCCCTACTGATAAGGATAAGGTCAGCTTTCGGATCTCACATTTAACTGACCCAGCTTTAACCTGGGCCACTCCATTAGTGACTTCAGGGAATGCAATTCTAGAATCTTATCCAGCCTTTACCAATAGCCTAAGATCTATGTTTGGTCGACAAGAGATATCGGTCGCTACCCAAGAGAAACTTTTAAATTTGAGACAGGGCAATAAAGACCTTATGTCGTACATAACTCAATTCAAACAATTATCCTCTGGAACAGGGTGGCTGGATGACGGTATTCTTACATGATTTCGATGGGGACACTCCGAGGAACTCAAAGACGAAGTATCAAAAGTACCCCATCTAGCTAATTTGGCGGACATGATTGCCCTTTCCATGCAGATAGATTATCATCTTTACGAACGCTCCCAAGAAAGGAAGAAAGGGAAAACCAGTAGACCTCCTTCAGATTATCAGCCTGCCGTTAGCAAGCCTCAGTTAGTGGAAAAACCTATGCAGATAGGATTAGCCAGAGGCCCCTTGTCCGCTAGTGAGAGAGAAAGGCGAATGAGTTTAGGGTTATGCATGTATTGTGGGGTTTCCTCTCACGTTCTACGGGATTGCCCTATAGTTCCTCCTCGCCGGACACGTGCTCCGACACAGGGAAATGCCAAAACCCTGCCATAAGGGGAACCACGACAGGAGTTACTAGACAGAGTTCCCCAAAGAGAGTGGGTTTATCATTGGAGGTCAACCCGACTGAACAACCTATGCTCGTACTCTCTCTGGTTATTGCCCTACCCAGCCAAGTGTTACAAGGTGTTCCTGCTTTAATAGATAGTGGAACGGCTGGTCATTTTCTGGACGATCTTTGGGCTGCAAAGAACGGGGTAATCAGAGTCGCCAAACCCTTTGTCACTCCCATTCAAGGGGTCGATGGCAGCCCTTTGAGCTCCGGACCCATTAGAGAACAGACTGCACCCGTAACCTGCTTAATTGCTTCCCATAAGGAAACGGTAGTGTTTGATTTAATAAAGACAGCTCATTTTCCTGTCATTTTAGGGCTGCCTTGGTTATGAACTCACAACCCTTTCATAAATTGGACTGCGGGTACTCTGTTCTTGGGCTCTGAATACTGCAGTTCCCATTGTCTTTCTCAAGCCTCTGTAGGTATTCAGATTCCCTCTATGGTTGTAGAACCCGCCGTTGTTCCATCCATTGGACTGTTGGGCAATATTCCGGTATGTCACCAGCAATTCCAATCTGTGTTTTTACAACCTGACTTTCCTAAGTTACCTCCTCATCGAAGGGATGATTGCCACATAGACTTACTCCCGGACCAACCTATCCCTTTTGGTCGCATGTACATACTGTCTCAGCAAGAAAAGAAGGCCCTTAAGGAATACCTTCAGACAAACCTGCAGAACGGTCTTATGACCAAATCTAAATCTCCTGCGGGCGCCTCTTTATTTTTCATCCCTAAGAAGGACTCGGAGGAACTGAGACCATGTATAGATTATCGAGGACTCAACAAGATTACTATAGCCGATAAATATCCAATGCCGTTGATCCCAGATATTCTGGAAGCCATTCAGGGTGCTTCTCTCTACACCAAGTTAGATCTACGTGGTGCGTATCATCTGATTCGAATTGACTCAGGGGATGAATGGAAAACAGCGTTTCGGACCCCATTCGGACTGTGAGTATCGTGTCATGACATTTGGTCTAGTCAATGCACCTGCCATCTTCCAGCGATTTATGGATCATTTATTCGCTGACTTTCTTCTCCATGTTGTCATAATTTACCTGGATGACATTCTTGTCTTTTCCTCGAATAAGGAAGAACACATCCAACATGTCAACCTTGTATTGGACCGTCTCAAAGCTAATCAACTATATTGTAAAGCGGCAAAATGTGAATTCCACAAAGAACAAGTTACCTATTTGGGGTTCGTCCTGTCAGCCCAGGGGGTTTCCATGGACCCAAAAAAGGTATCGGCAATATTGGATTGGCCTCCTCCCACAAATATTAAGGAAATCCAACGGTTCTTGGGATTCACAAATTTCTACCGAAAGTTCATCCCATGTTTTTCGGAAAATATTCTTCCTATCATCAGACTTCTTAAACAAGGAATGACTTTTTCCTGGGATGACCTAGCTCAAAGGGCATTTACAGAACTCAAATCGCTCTTTACTTCAGCTTCCATTTTGTTAACACCTGATCAGTCACGACCATTTATTGTAGAGACGGACGCATCCCACCATGCTTTAGGAGCTGTTCTCATTCAAAAGGACGATCTAGGCGAAGAAAGACCCATTGCTTACCTGTCTAAGACCTTTACTTCATCTGAAGAAAATGATTTGGTTCTTGAGAAGGAATTACTAGCAGTAAAGAGAGCATTCGAAGAATGGAGGCATCTCTTGTTAGGTTCATTGCATCCGATTGAGATCCGTACAGATCATCGAAATCTCAAAGTTTTGCAACAAGCACATACAACTAATAGCCAGAAGGCACGATGGGCCCATTTTTTTTTTACCATTTCGGATTGAGTTTACTTTCCTTCCTGGAAATCAAAATCTACGAGCTGATGCTCTTTCCCAAAAAGACCCACCGATTAAGAAGTTCCACCCGGAATTGCTATTTCCGAAAGCTACATTTCTGGCTACACTCACCGATTTTCTTTAAGTACTCAGGCAAGAAACAGCTCGTCTCGGACAGTTCTGTGAGGATCTGTCTACCACTTTTCAATTTACCAAGGACAGAGGATACTTTTTTTTTAAAACCAGGTGTTCGTCCCGACCCATGCTCTCCAAAAGGAAGTACTCTTGATGTGCCATGATTCAAAGGCTGCAGGTCATCGAGGTTATCAGACCACCCTTGATTTGATTACCCAACATTTTGGGTGGCCTACTTTGAGCACTGACGTGCGAGACTATGGCCCTCATTAGGACCCAGGCGTTAAGGGGTTTACGGCGCCGTAAACGGCGCCGACCCTTAACGCCTGATTCCAAGGTCCCTTTGCGGGATGGTGATTTTAACGCCTGCTTTTTGCAGGCATTAAAACCCATGCCGCAAAGGGACCTTGGTGCTAATTACGCCACCGTAATTTACGGTGGCGTAATTAGCGCCTTTCCCCATTCCCATTATGCCCTATGGGGCAAAAATGGGAATGGGGAAGGGTAAAATGGGAAATGGGGATTTACCGCCCCACTCACCTTGGAATGGGGCGGTAAATCCGCCAACCACCATGGCGTAAACATAGTTTACGCCATGGTGGTAAGGGTACGACCCAGGCGGTAACTTACCGCCTGGGTCGTAATGAGGGCCTATGTATCAGCATGCATAGTTTGCTTACAATCCAAAACTCCACAAAGTCCACCTTTTGGTTTGCTTATCTGTATGCCCATTCCAGATAAACCTTGGCAAGTCTTTTTCTACTGACTTTATAGTAGACCTTCCTCCTTCTTCTCGTCACACCACCATAATGGTTACTATTGATTATTTCACTAAGATGGCACATTTCACTCCATTAGTCAAACTCCCTGGAGTGGCTCAAATGTCAAAAATCTTCATCATGGAAATATTCTCCCGTCACGGCCTCCCAAACACAATCGTGTCTGACAGAGGTACTCAATATACCTCACTATACTGGAAAGGTATATGCCACATCCTGGGTATTAAAAGAGCTCTCAGTTTGGGATACCATCCACAAACCAATGGACAGACAGAACGTCTTAATCAAACACTAGAGGGCTACTTACGTTGTTTTGTCTCTGCAGCACAGGATAATTGGGTGGATCTGTTACCTTTGGCAGAATACGCCTACAACAATGCCAGGCATTTGGCGTTGAAGACCAGCCCTTTTTTCTGTTCTTACGAGTATCATCCATCATTTGAACCTTCTGTTTCCACGCCTTCCACCAACTGTCCAGGAGTGCACAGTCTTATCACTGATATTCAGAAGGGACATCAACTCGCTCGAGTTTCTCTGCAAGCTGTCCAAGATAGAGCTAAACTGATAGCGGACCGTCATCGCCAGGATGTGCCAGCCATTAAAGCAGGTTATTCGGTCTGGTTATCATCCCGCTTCGTTGCTAGACATTTAGTTCGTCCAAGTTATCCCCTAAATTCTTTGGATCCTTGAAAGTGGTGTCATTAGTAGGTATTGTCGCGGTTCGATTGGAATTGCTGTCCTCTTGGTCTTCTATCTATCCAGTTTTTCACATTTCACAAATCAAGATGTCCATCAAAGATCATTTTCAATGCACCCCCGAAACACGTCCCCCACCGCTAATGACCGACACCGGACCTGAGTACGAGGTGGCTGGCATTTATGATTCAAGGCATTACTGGGGTCGCTTACAGTACCTTGTTGATTGGAAGGGGTACTCCCCCGCCGAGAAGACTTGGGAGCTGGCTTCAGGAGTTCATGGCCCTTGTCTGGTCCGGAAATTCTTCCGGTTGCATCCGGGGAAACCGGGGTCACCCCCCCTAAGGAGGGGGCATACTGTTACATCTTTCTGCCGCTGGTCATTGTGGCAGCGCCGGCGGTTGTGCAATACAACTCTACAATACTCACCTAACATGGCTGACGGTACTGTTGGCTGTGCTACGACTAACGGTGCTGCCGATGTACGCTTACTGGATACGTACAGACTTTGTCACGTGACTCTATATATGGAAACAATGAAGTCAAGCAAATGCATTGCTACTCTCCTACATGGCGCTTCGTAAGTTCGTTCCTAGGAACTGTGGCTTTCTGTGTCAAGTTGTGATTTTCCTCTTGTCTGACTTTCACTATTACTATTCATTTGTCTACCATTTCCTCTGCAGACCTTTCCTACTGGCTAGCTTTCAACCAGACCATCCCACTTCTTCATCTCTCCGTACTGCTGTTTCCCCTGCTACTGCTGGGAAGTGAGTCGCCCATCCGTTTCCATTCTACTTCTGTCTTTTTCCAGTACGATCCTAACCTCTGTCTTTTGGCATTCTATCTGTGTTCTTTCCCATATTGTTAGGTGTAGAGAACGCTTTGCTCTGGAATTAAGCTCCACTCTAATTGAATAGTCCATCCGCCTCAGTCCTGGGAGTACGTTTTTTCTTCCTTCCCTTCTAACTAACATTACCTCCCTTCCTCTCTCCACTGAGTACTTATCGCTCCTGTCTCTTACCTTTGGACAGCACTCACCGTCTTCTAGCTATCCTGACTCCGGTGAGACATAACCAAGGGAGCGACCAACAGACCACTTCATTCAACCGCTTCTACTCAGGGTTTTTCTTCCCTGGAGGGTTTTCCCTGGGAGTCGTGCCCCTTCTTTCACTGAGTATTTACTCGTTGGTGCGGAGGGGGCAGGATTTTCCGGGAGACCTTTCTTTTCTGCGGTGTTGTCTCCTCTGGACCCTGCTGACTGCCTAGGTTAGTTCTAAGTACAATTGTTTACGGTTTGGACCTGAATTCAAGTTGGCAATACCAGAAATACTGGCATTTCTGCTGACTAAATTTAATATTAACAGATAACCGTAACAAGAACTGTTTTCCAGTGCTACAGCAGACGCATTAGGGCACATACAAAAAGATATACATAGCATTGGGGCAACTGCTATGCAAAATAGGATGGCTTTAGATTTACTTTTAGCACACAAAGGAGGCGTGTGCACTACTTTTAACAATTCTTGCTGTGTATATTTGGAAGAAGACGGCATCATAACAAAAGACATTGCAGTAATAAAACAACAGGCAAAGATATACAAACAGATATCTTTGGGTGGCAGTGGATCAATGGATTGGTGGGCATGGCTAACAGGGCCTATGGGAGAACTTGGACACAAAATTGCAGCAGGCATCATGATCTTGGTAATACTATTACGGTATATATATTGCATCATTGCTATTATAAAATGTATAGCTAGGAAGGGTATGAAAAATGTAGAAATGCAAAATATTAGGCAACACTTGTAAAAATGAAAGAGATGAAAAAGAAAAGTGGTCGTATGTTACGTGATATAATTATGTGTTTTTTTCTATTATCTCTGAGGCCACTGCGCAGGAGGAGATGGGATCTGGCACCGGCAAGGTCACTGTGGCTGTGGAATGCGTGACCGTCATGCCTCCAGGGATGGAAAACCATTTCTGAGAGAATGTACACAGACCGAACAGTGCCTAACAAGCTGGAAGCAGAACCCAAAGCCACAATGCCCTGTGCTCATAAAACAGTCCATTATAAGAACTTGAACACTTTTATCGCTTGGGTTCTGATTGCTACACTCCATACATGGGCCCGGATGCAGGCCGCAGGCATCCCCTTTGACAGGAGTAATGTTGTTTAGGAATGGAATAGCCACCTAAACTGTATATAAGGATGTTGTCGGCCTCGGGGAGCAGAGCAGTCCACCCAGGCGGTTTGGATACGTGCTTTCATTACATGCAAATACCCTTCTACCTCTGGTCTCCCGTGTGCTTATTTCGGAGTGTTGCTGAGTGTGCAGTGAAGCAGGGCGATTGCAGGAGGGAGCAGGACGGACGATTGTAACAGGCCTTATATCCAGTGCATGGACAGGTCAAACCACTGCACCATGCAAGGGGGACCCAGCGGCATTAAGGGACACCCTGAGGCCAAGCATCCCAGAGACTGAAGAAGCAACCATAGAAACTCCACATAATCATCGCAAGCCAGCATCGCCGGTTCAGTGGGATCATGGTAGTTGTAGTCCATAACATCTGGAAAAGTCATTAGTTGCATATCCCTGAACTAAAGGTATCAAGCTTTGACCCTCTGACCCTGCAGTCACTGCTAAACCTTCAGACCCATTTTCCACAATCCACGTTTGTGGCGCCTCCTTAAAAGAATGAATAGAAAGAGAATATATACACAGGGCTGACAACCAGAAGAAACCAGGAGGGGTTGAGAGAAAGTACTACCAAAGGCTGTACCCAAGTTAGGCTGCACCAGCCCTTGGCCTACCTAGGCTGAAAGCCAGACTCTCCGAATAGGAACAAGAAGAGAGTGTTAAACTCTAAATACCGAAGACCACAGATCAGAGGAGCTCAGTTGGTTTAATATAGCCCTGAAGAAGGGGTACAACGAGAACTATTCGGACTCACGGATACAGCCATCACTGCGACAAAAGAGCATTGGGGGACATTTGTGTTTCTTTTGTTGTTTGTTCAAGAGCTGGAAGAGACTCTTCGCTGTAAAGACCTTTTTTTATTTGTTCGTTGGAACTGCAAAACCAGGAGCCCGGCGAGATTTTTTGGGAACTCTTTGGTGGGGTCAGAAAGCCATCCACCACTGAACCAGGGGGGAGCAGCCCGAATCTAAGCACAACTTAAATTCTCTTTCTTCCGTTTCATCTTGCAGGACACATGTTAGGTTAGTTTAGGTTTTGGGACAGATGTTAGGGTAGTTTAGATGTTGAGACAGATGAGGACCACGCTTATTTGCAGGACAGATGTTAGAGTAGTTAGGTGTTGGGACAGATGAGGACTGTGCTTATTTGCAGGACAGATGTTTGGGTAGTTTAGGTGTTGGGACAGAGGACCGTGCTTATTTGCAGGACAGATGTTAGGGTAGTTTAGGTGTTGGGACAGTGGACCGTGCTTATTTGCAGGACAGATGTTAGGGTAGTTTAGGTGTTGGGAAAGATGTTAGGGTAGTTTAGATGTTGGGACAGATGAGGACCACGCTTATTTGCAGGACAGATGTTAGGGTAGTTTAGGTGTTGGGACAGTGGACCGTGCTTATTTGCAGGACAGATGTTTGGGTAGTTTAGGTGTTGGGACAGAGGACCGCGCTTATTTGCAGGACAGATGTTTGGGTAGTTTAGGTGTTGGGACAGAGGACTGCGCTTATTTGCAGGACAGATGTTAGGGTAGTTTAGGTGTTGGGACAGTGTACCCTGCTTATTTGCAGGACAGATGTTAGGGTAGTTTAGGTGTTGGGACAGAGGACTGTGCTTCTTTGCAGGACAGATGTTAGGGTAGTTTAGGTGTTGGGACAGTGTACCCTTCTTATTCGCAGGACAGATGTTAGGGTAGTTTAGGTGTTGGGAAAGATGTTAGGGAAGTTTAGGTGTTGGGACAGAGGACCGCGCTTATTTGCAGGACAGATCTTAGGGTAGTTTAGGTGCTGGGAAAGATGTTAGGGTAGTTTAGGTGTTGGGACAGAGGACCGCGCTTATTTGCAGGACAGATGTTAGGGTAGTTTAGGTGTTGGGAAAGATGTTAGGGTAGTTTTGGTGTTGGAACACAGGACCACGTTTATTTGCAGGACAGATGTTAGGGTAGTTTAGGTGTTGGGACGGTGGACCGTGCTTATTTGAAGGACAGATGTTAGGGTAGTTTAGGTGTTGGGAAAGATGTTAGGGTAGTTTACGTGTTGGGACAGAGGACCGCGCTTATTTGCAGGACAGATGTTAGGGTAGTTTAGGTGTTGGGAAAGATGTTAGGGTAGTTTACGTGTTGGGACAGAGGACCGCGCTTATTTGCAGGACAGATGTTAGAGTAGTTAGGTGTTGGGACAGATGAGGACTGTGCTTATTTGCAGGACAGATGTTTGGGTAGTTTAGGTGTTGGGACAGAGGACCGTGCTTATTTGCAGGACAGATGTTTGGGTAGTTTAGGTGTTGGGACAGAGGACCGCGCTTATTTGCAGGACAGATGTTTGGGTAGTTTAGGTGTTGGGACAGAGGACTGCGCTTATTTGCAGGACAGATGTTAGGGTAGTTTAGGTGTTGGGACAGTGTACCCTGCTTATTTGCAGGACAGATGTTAGGGTAGTTTAGGTGTTGGGACAGAGGACTGTGCTTCTTTGCAGGACAGATGTTAGGGTAGTTTAGGTGTTGGGACAGTGTACCCTGCTTATTTGCAGGACAGATGTTAGGGTAGTTTAGGTGTTGGGAAAGATGTTAGGGAAGTTTAGGTGTTGGGACAGAGGACCGCGCTTATTTGCAGGACAGATGTTAGGGTAGTTTAGGTGCTGGGAAAGATGTTAGGGTAGTTTAGGTGTTGGGACAGAGGACCGCGCTTATTTGCAGGACAGATGTTAGGGTAGTTTAGGTGTTGGGAAAGATGTTAGGGTAGTTTTGGTGTTGGAACACAGGACCACGTTTATTTGCAGGACAGATGTTAGGGTAGTTTAGGTGTTGGGACGGTGGACCGTGCTTATTTGAAGGACAGATGTTAGGGTAGTTTAGGTGTTGGGAAAGATGTTAGGGTAGTTTACGTGTTGGGACAGAGGACCGCGCTTATTTGCAGGACAGATGTTAGGGTAGTTTAGGTGTTGGGAAAGATGTTAGGGTAGTTTACGTGTTGGGACAGAGGACCGCGCTTATTTGCAGGACAGATGTTAGGGTAGTTTAGGTGTTGGGACAGAGGACCGCGTTTGACATCCTGACAAGCACCCGTTTGTTGTTTTCTACAGTAGGGTGGGTACTGGTCATAGTGGTCGGGCTTAGAGAAGGTTTTCTTTCATTTAAAATAAAACTGGTGTTTAAACGTGTCCTTTTGTCTGCACCCTATATCTGACTTACCACAAGACATAAAAATGTGAGGGCGGTGACCTATGCTCCCAAAAATCTTTTAGTGGAGAGGCTTTTCAGAAATGAAAAACGCCATTTTATTTTTCTTCTGGGGAGCGATTTGCGTAGTAATCCTGAGGGATGCTGAAAAGGAAAAGTGATATTAAAGGATAGGAAAGGGACGGATTCTAGTTAGGCTACATGTGGGGAGGGGAAAGAGGAGCACTGGTCACTAGAGGAGTTCGTTTGGAGCAGAACGTTTAGGACTTATTGGGGAATCCTCTAGGAATCTCGCGAGATTTCTGCGGTAGCATCAAATGCCGCGCGTCGAAAAGAAAATGCGTCATGTGAAACAGACAGTGAAAGTGGGTCAGGGCCAGGAGAGTGGCAAGGAGGAAATAAACAAGGGAGCCAAGTAGAGGGACCAAGAAAAGAGGAGGGGGACACAGGGGGAGTGCCAGTGGGAACATTTATATTCTCAATCCTTTTCCAGTTCCTGCAGAAATCGGCAGACATTGCATTACCGCGGGAATCAGCATACTCTGCATTACCCCGGGAATCAGCATACTCTGCATTACCGCGGGAATCAGCATACTCTGCATTACCCTGGGAATCAGCATACTCTGCGTTAGCGCGGGAATCAGCATACTCTGCATTACCGCGGGAATCGACATACTCTGCATTACCCCGGCAATCAGCATACCCTGCGTTACCGCGGGAATCAGCATACTCTGCATTACTGCGGGAATCGACATACTCTGCATTACCCCAGAAATCAGCATACCCTGCATTACCGTGGGAATCAGCATACTCTGCATTACCGCGGGAATCAGCATACTCTGCATTACCCCAGGAATCAGCATACTCTGCATTACCCCGGGAATCAGCATACTCTGCATTACCCCGGGAAACAGCATACTCTGCGTTACCGCGGGAATCAGCATACTCTGCATTACTGCAGGAATCAGCATACTCTACATTACTGCGGGAATCAGCATACTCTGCATTACCACGTGAATCGGCATACTCTGCATTACCGCGGGAATCAGCATGCTCTGCATTACCATGGGAATCAGCATACTCTGCATTACCGTGGAATCAGCATACTCTGCATTACCCAGAATGATTTTTGCAGGAGCCATGCATTGCGAGCGTGGTATTTATCTCAGGGATTAAAGGGGACAAGGGGGTGGGGGTATATCCTATAACATATGGACCTTTGCGGCTAGGCCAGAGTCTTTTTAACCTCACATGGGTGGGATCTGATCTGCTAGGCAGGGGGCTAGGGGGTCTTTTTAATAATTGGTGCAACACGTATAGTGGCAGGCCATGGCCCTGACAATGGCCGAAGACTATGGACAGTGGACTTGCTAGGGGGGGCCGAGGAGAGGGAGGGTTAGGGGGCCTATTGCCCTGAGTGTTTTGGTTGTAGCCCCGGATAGAAGCTCAGGGGATACAACCAAAAAGCAAGCGAGTCCCGGCAGTCCTGACATTAGCGTACCCAAACTACTCCTCACTAATGAGTCCCAACAAGGCTGAAACATGTTTGGAGATGCTTGCGGTCTCATGCAGAAGGGATGCGACCAAGCAGTTCGGGCTGGACCGCCCCTTTAGGGGTGGGACCAAGCCTGATTTGCATATGGTCTTTTCCCTTTTGTAATGGCTTGGCAGGCGAAGAAGATGGTCTGGGGGGTTGCCCAGAGCAATGCCAGAGGTTAGGATTAATTGCAAACCTTCCAGCCATCACCTCCTTTGTTTTGCTTTTCCAGACCTAGCAACACCCCTGGTCCTGGGGCTGCTGGCTAAGGCCCTTGGTCCACCATGAACAGTGGGCATGGCCGAACCCAGTGGCCAGTGCTCCCTGGGGCTGCTAGCCATGGACAAAGAACAGCTACTAGGGAGGCGGGTATGGGGCTCGGCTGGTAGGCCGGGGCCACTAGCTATGGCTTGGACGTCCCTGTTTTCAAATCATTCATGCAAAATGTACAGTGACTTACCAGCCTCGGCTGGCAGGCCGTGCACACTGGCCTTCGCTGACGGGCATGACCAGTGGGGCCCGAAGAAAATATAACAGAACAAAACCCTTGAAATTTAGTGGAACAACTTTAGATAAGGTGCTCAGATTTAATGCAACAAAACCCTTGTACTTCAGCAGGTGTGTGGGGTGATGACTATCTTAACTCTATGCCCCCCCCCCGCACCCCTATTGCAAAGCCCATGAGCACATAGCGGGGTTTCCTGTGATTAATATATGGAATTTATATAGGTACATGTATATACTCCATTTCAGGTCTCCACTTCATTGCAACTGGGGTGTGAGCCTGGCACCCCCTCTAGCAGAGATAAGCCTTGAGCTCAGCCCACACTACCCAAGAGTGAATCAAGGCCTGCCTTGAGTCTCTTTCCTATGTGGCTCCCGCAGTCTGAAATGTACCCATGAATGGCCAGAGTTTGGGAAGGCGCCCCTAGCAGTGAAATGGGTGTGTAAGTTACCTCGGCTGTATCCGCCCCAATGCCCCCAGCGTTCACCCATTGGCCACTTTGAGATCTTGGCGACCCCGGATCCTTTTCGTGAGTGGTGGCCTCAGCGCTCGAGGGCACCCTCCTTTGCCCAAGTGTGCTCCTGTGCCCAAGGTGCGCTGCCTTCCGCTCTGGCTGCGGTGTGAGTGTGCAGGCCCTGCGTGGCTGTGTGTTGCCTGAGGGCGGCATAGGCCTTCACTCCCTGAAAGAGTCACAGGTAGAGTGAGCGGCTAACACGATGGACAAGGCTTTTCGGGAATGTGTGGAGAAATTGGGGTGCCCCTTGGAAGGTGAAGCCAGGCACTTGATAGGGCGGTGTCTCCTGGTGTGAGACTGCACACTCTGCTTAGTGCCTCGCTCCCATACTGTGATTATGTGCGTGTTTACGCATGCGGTGTGTGGTGCCCACGAATCTGTCCGCCCTGCCTCCTCCAGCCTTTCCTGGGGAGGCTGGCCCTTGGACACCTCCCCTGTGCCCCAGGCAGCACCTCCTGCCAGTGCCAGCCGACTGAAAAGACCTGCCTGACAGGTCGCGAGTGGGGAGCGAGGAGGTTCCTGGCCCAGTTACGCAGGAGGGGAGGTCACCAGAGCCTTCGTGGGGGGGTGGGGAGGGAGCATAAGGCTCCCTTCAGCCGGCAGAGGAGACCTGTTCACCCCTCCCTATCAGGGACAGGATCTGCACCACCTGCCCTGGCTCCTGGAATGGTTAACCTGGATGAGTCTGTGCCCCAGCCAATGAGGGACGAGGCCGGCAGGCACTCAAGAGTTTGCACCCAGGACGACCCGAGGACACTCCAGCACTAGGAGCAGACAGCAGCCAGGAGCCAGACCACCTCCAGAAGGGAAAGGAGACTGGGAGCCACCCCAGGGAGCAGGATG
Organism: Ambystoma mexicanum; assembly: GCF_040938575.1. Classification (NCBI taxonomy): domain Eukaryota; kingdom Metazoa; phylum Chordata; class Amphibia; order Caudata; family Ambystomatidae; genus Ambystoma; species Ambystoma mexicanum. The sequence goes on along the minus strand of NC_090933.1, from coordinate 1,338,428,020 downwards.
CCCCCACTGTACCAGTTGCTGCCCCTCGCCCTGGCCCTCCTGGGCCTGGGGGCCTGCCAGGAGGCTGCAGGAGCTCGAAGGACGTCGAAAGACGTCGTCTACAGGCAGGTGGTGGCTCTGGTGGCGCCAGGAGAAGACTTCTTGGACAGGAGCGGCGTGGGCGCCTTTTTAAGTGTCCTGCAGAGCCGTGTGCAGTGCGGAGAGGAGCCGTGTGAAAAGGTACGGTGTGGAGGGAGCTCCTGCCTGCCCAAGGCAGCCGGGGCGAGGGCGGGGGGCGGGCTGGGGGCAAGGTCCAAGCTCGGCTGCCAACACGGGGCCATAAAGCGGACCATAGTCCAATGGGAGCCGCCGAGTGACATGGGGCGAGGTGGCATCAGCCAGAGCACACTGGATGTGAGGTGCGGGGCAGCGCAGGGCAGCACGGGCTATGGGGCAACCAGGGACAAGACCACACCGGAGGGCCAGGGCACCCCGGCCAAAAGATGGCACCAGCTGCAGGAGACCAGAGGGACCCACATGGGGTGGCACAGGGCACCACGGGTTATGGGGAGTGGGTTACCCCCAGTGGTCGAAGTCTACGAAAAGAAGTAGTGGAGCTATGTTCCCTGCTGGCCTGCCCCTGCTCCCCACAAACCCCAGTGCCACAACCCCACATCAGAGGGCCAGGGCACCCCAGCCAAAAGACAGTGAGGTGGCACCAGCTGGAGGAGACCAAAGGACCGCCCCACCCGCCCCCCAGGGAAGTTAGGGCACCCCATGATTAAGCTCATTGTCGAGATGCCCGTGCAGCTGGGTTACAGGGCAACCCATCCATGAGAAATAGCACCCAACGAGAAGAGCAGAGCACCGCGTCCATGGGCAAGGCGTCCACATCAGGGGCAGCCAGGTGGCACCGACCCATGCAGACCAAAAACCACGCCAGAGGGAGCAGCGCGTGGGAGAGGTCTACTCCAGGGACCCCCACACCTGGGCAAAGGTGCGCCAGAACCAGGACTGTAGAATAGGATGGCATCTCACGGGGCAGGGCACCACAGCATGGAGCAAAAACTCCACATCTCAGCTGCACGCCCAGTAGCAACAAATGGAGGCGACCAGCGGTGCCCCTGCCATGGGCAGGCAGTGCTGCCCCATAGGGACGATCGGGGTAACATCGCCTGGGTCAAGCAAGGCACACTGGGGGGCAGGGTACACCAGCCAAGGGCAAGAGCTGTGGACAAGGGGAACAGAGGACCCCAGCCAAGGGCAAGAGCTGTGCACCAGGGGGACAGAGTACACCAGCCGAGGGCAAGAGCTGTGCACCACGGGGACAGAGTACCCAAGTCAAAGGCAAGAGCTGTGCACAAGGGGAACAGAGTACCCAAGCCAAGGGCAAGAGCTGTGCACCAGGGGAACAGAGTACCCAAGCCAAGGGCAAGAGCTGAGCACCAGGGGGACAGAGTACCCAAGCCAAGGGCAAGAGCTGCACAAGGGGAACAGAGTACCCAAGCCAAGGGCAAGAGCTGTGCACCAGGGGGACAGAGTACACCAGCCAAGGGCAAGAGCTGTGCACCAGCGGGACAGAGTACACCAGCCAAGGGCAAGAGCTGTACAAAAGGGGAACGGAGGACCCCAGCCAAGGGCAAGAGCTGTGCACCAGGGGGACAGAGTACCCCAGCCAAGGGCAAGAGCTGTGCACCAGGGGGAAAGAGGACCGCAGCCAAGGGCAAGAGCTGTGCACAAGGGGAACAGGGTACCCAAGCCAAGGGCAAGAGTTGTGCACAAGGGGAGCAGAGTAACCCAGCCAAGGGCAAGAGCTGAGCACCAGGGGGACAGAGTACCCCAGCCAAGGGCAAGAGGGGTGCACAAGTTGAACAGGGTACCCCAGCCCAGGACATGAGCTGTGCACAAGGGGAGCAGAGTAACCCAGCCAAGAGCAAGAGCTGTGCACAAGGGGAACAGAGGACCCAAGCCAAGGACAAGAGCTGTGCACAAGGGGAGCAGAGTACCCCAGCCAAGGGCAAGAGCTGTGCACAAGGGGAACAGGGTACCCCAGCCCAGGGCATGAGCTGTGCACAGGGGGACAGAGGACCCAAGCCAAGGGCAAGAGTTGTGCACAAGGGGAGCAGAGTAACCCAGCCAAGGGCAAGAGCTGTGCACCAGGGGGACAGAGTACCCCAGCCAAGGGCAAGAGGGGTGCACAAGGGGAACAGAGTACCCGAGCCAAGGGCATGAGCTGCGCACAAGGGGAACAGAGTATCCCAGCCGAGGGCATGAGCTGTGCACAAGGGGAACAGAGGACCCCAGCCAAGGGCAAGAGCTGTGCACAAGGGGGACAGAGTACCTAAGCCAAGGGCAAGAGCTCTGCACAAGGGGAACAGAGTACCCAAGCCAAGGGCAAGAGCTGTGCACCAGGGGGACAGAGTACCCCAGTCAAGGGCAAGAGCTGTGCACAAGGGGAACAGAGTACCTGAGCCAAGGGCATGAGCTGTGCCCAAGGGGAGCAGAGTAATCCAGCCAAGAGCAAGAGCTGTGCACAAGGGGAACAGAGGACCCCAGCCAAGGGCAAGAGCTGTACACAATGGGATCCGAGTACCCCAGCCTAGAGCAAGAGCTGTGCACAGGGGGAGCAGAGGACCCCAGCAAAGGGAAAGAGCTGTGCACCAGGGGGATAGAGTACCCAAGCCAAGGGCATGAGCTGTGCACAAAGCAGAGTACCCCAGCCAAGGGCAAGAGCGGTGCACAAGGGGGACAGAGTACCCCAGCCAAAGGCAAGAGCTGTGCACAAGGGGAACAGAGTACCCGAGACAAGAGCATGAGCTGTGCACAAGGGGAGCAGAGTACCCCAGCCAAGGGCAAGAGCTGTGCACCAGGGTGACAGAGTACCCCAGCCAATTGCAAGAGCTGTGTACCAGGGGGACAGAGTATCCCAGCCAAGGGCAAGAGCCGTGCACAAGGGGAACAGAGTACCCTCGCCAAGGGCAAGAGCTGTATACCAGAGGAGCAGAGGACCCAAGCCAAGGGCAAGAGCTGTGCACAAGGGGAACAGAATACCCCAGCCAAGGGCAACAGCGGTGTACAAGGGGAACATAGTACCCCAGCAAAAGTCAAATCATGTACACAAGGGAAACATAGTACCCCAGCCAAGGGCAAGAGCTGTGAACAATGGGAGTAGCGTACCCAAGCCAAGGGAATGAGCTGTGCACAAGGGGAACAGAGTACCCAAGTCAAAGGCACAAGCTGTGCACAAGGGGAACAGAGTACCGAAGCCAAGGGCATGAGCTGTGCACAATAGGAACACAGTACCCATGACAAAGACAAGAGCTGTATACAAGGGGAGCCGAGTACCCAAAACAAGGGCATGAGCTGTGTACAATAGGAACACAGTACCCATGCAAAGACAAGAGCTGTGCACCAGGGGGATAGAGTACCCAAGCCAAGGGCATGAGCTGTGCACAAAGCAGAGTACCCCAGCCAAGGGCAAGAGCGGTGCACAAGGGGGACAGAGTACCCCAGCCAAAGGCAAGAGCTGTGCACAAGGGGAACAGAGTACCCGAGACAAGGGCATGAGCTGTGCACAAGGGGAGCAGAGTAACCCAGCCAAGAGAAAGAGCTGTGCACAAGGGGAGCAGAGTAGCCCAGCCAAGGGCAAGAGCTGTGCACCAGGGAGACAGAGTACCCCAGCCAATTGCTAGAGCTGTGTACCAGGGGGACAGAGTATCCCAGCCAAGGGTAAGAGCTGTGCACAAAGGGAACAGAGTACCCTCGCCAAGGGCAAGAGCTGTATACCAGAGTAGCAGAGGACCCAAGCCAAGGGCAAGAGCTGTGCACAAGGGGAACAGAATACCCCAGCCAAGGGCAACAGCGGTGTACAAGGGGAACAGAGTACCCCAGCAAAAGTCAAATGATGTACACAAGGGAAACACAGTACCCCAGCCAAGGGCAAGAGCTGTGAACAATGGGAGTAGCATACCCAAGCCAAGGACATGAGCTGTGCACAAGGGGAACAGAGTACCCAAGTCAAAGGCACAAGCTGTGCCCAAGGGGAACAGAGTACCGAAGCCAAGGGCATGAGCTGTGCACAATAGGAACACAGTACCCATGCCAAAGACAAGAGCTGTATACAAGGGGAGCCGAGTACCCAAGCCAAGGGCAAGAGCTGCGCACAAGGGGATCAGAGTACCCCAGCCAAGGGCAAGAGTTGTACACAAGGGGAGCCGAGTACCCAAGCCAAGGGCAAGAGCTGCGCACAATAGGAACACAATACCCACGCCAAAGACAAGAGCTGTATACAAGGGGAGCCGAGTACCCAAGCCAAGGGCAAGAGCTGCGCACAAAGGGAACAGAGTAACCAAGCCAAAGGCAAGAGCTGTGCACAAGGGGAGCCAAGTACCCAAGCCAAGGGCAAGACCTGTGCACAAAGGGAACAGAGTACCCAAGTCAAAGGCAAGAGCTGTGCACAAGGGGGACCGAGTACCGGAGCCAAGGGCATGAGCTGTGCACAAGCAAAGCAGAGTACCCCCGGAAAGATCAAGAGCTGTGCACAAGGGGAACATAGTACCCCAGCTAATGACAGGAGCTGTACACAAGGGGAACAGAGTACCCAAGCCAAGGGCAAGAGCTGTGCACAAGGGGAACAGAGTTCCCCAAGCTAATGACAAGAGCTGTGCACAAGGGGAACAGAGTACCCGAGCCAAGGGCAAGAGCTGTGCACAAGGGGAACAGAGTATCCCAGCTAATGACAAGAGCTGTACACAAGGGGAACAGAGAACCCGAGCCAAGGGCAAGAGCTGTGCACAAGGGGAACAGAGTCCCCCATATAATGACAAGAGCTGTACACAAGGGGAACAGAGTACTGAGCCAAGGGCAAGAGCTGTGCCCCGGGGGACAGAGTACTCCAGCCAAGGGCGAGAGCTGTGCACAAGGGGAACAGAGTACCCGGGCCCAGGGCAAGAGCTGTGCACTAGGGGAACAGAGTATCCATGCCAAGGGCAACAGGGGTGCACAAGGGGAACAGAGTACCCATGCCAGGGGCAATAGAGTACCCCAGCCAAGGGCGAGAGCTGTGTACAAGGGCAACAGAGTACCCAGGCCCAGGGAAAGAGCTGTGAACAAGGGGAACAGAGTACCCATGCCAAGGGCAAGAGCTGAGCACAAGTGGAACAGGGTACCCATGCCAAGGGCAACAGCGGTGCACAAGTGGAGCAGAGTACTCCAGCCAAGGGCAAGAGCTGTGCGCAAGGGGAGCAGAGTACCCCAGCCAAGGGAAAGAGCTGTGCACAAGGGGAACAGAGTACCCAAGCCAAGGGAAAGAGTTGTGCACAAGGGGGACAGAGAAAGGCAAGAGCTGTGCCCCGGGGGATAGAGTCCCCCAGCCAATGGCAAGAGAGGTGCACCGACGGACAGGGTACCACAGCCAAAGGGAAAGGCTGTGCACCAGAGGAGTAGAGTACCCCAGCCAACTTCAGTGCACCAGGAGGACTGGGTACCTCAGTCAATGGAAAGACCTGGACACCAGAGGGCAGGGTACCTCAGGCCGGGGCAAGAGCTGTGTTCCAGTGGGACAGGGTACACCAACCAAGGGCAACAGATGTACACCAGGGGGACAGGGCACCCCAGTGAAGAGCTGGGCATCTAATTCCTGTACAGCGCAGGACAGGGTACCCCAGGAAAGCGCAAAACCTCTGCTCAAGGAGGCAGAGTACCTCGGGCCGGGCAAGATCTGTGTTCCAGGGGGACAGGGCACCCGAGGCAAGGGGCAATAGCTGTGCAGCAGGGGAACAAGGCACCCCAGGTAAGGACAAGGTCTGTGTTCCAGGGAGACAGGGTACCCGAGGCAAGGGGCAATAGCTGTGCAGCAGGGGGACAGGGCACCCCAGGTAAGGGCAAGGTCTGTGTTCCAGGGGGACAGGGTACCCGAGGCAAGGGGCAATAGCTGTGCAGCAGGGGGACAGGGCACCCCAGGTAAGGACAAGGTCTGTGTTCCAGGGGGACAGGGTACCCGAGGCAAGGGGCAATCGCTGTGCTGCAGGGGGACAGGGCACCCCAGGCAAGGACCAGGTCTGTGTTCCGGGGGACAGTGTACCCGAGGCAAGGGGCAATCGCTGTGCAGCAGGGGGACAGGGCACCCCAGGTAAGGGCAAGGTCTGTGTTCCGGGGGACAGTGTACCCGAGGCAAGGGACAATAGCTGTGCAGCAGGGGGACAGGGCACCCCAGGTAAGGACAAGGTCTGTGTTCCAGGGGGACAGTGTACCCGAGGCAAGGGGCAATCGCTGTGCAGCAGGGGGACAGGGCACCCCAGGTAAGGGCAAGCTCTGTGTTCCAGGGGGACAGGGTACCCGAGGCAAGGGGCAATAGCTGTGCTGCAGGGGGACAGGGCACCCCAGGTAAGGACAAGGTCTGTGTTCCAGGGGGACAGGGCACCCCAGGTAAGGGCAAGGTCTGTGTTCCGGGGGACAGTGTACCCGAGGCAAGGGGCAATCGCTGTGCTGCAGGGGGACAGGGCACCCCAGGTAAGGCCAAGGTCAGTACACTGTACACCTCAGCTGCAGCGACACTTGCGAGACTGGGCTTTTAGACTGGCTCCCCAGCACCTGGACAGGGGACCCCTGTTCCCCACCAGCGGAGGAGGGGAAAGAAAGCACGCAGCGACGTGGCTGGGAAGGAAAGTGCCAGGGTGGCCTCATTACTGCTGTGGTCGGGACCCCCACCCCACCTCCGCGCTGCTCGTGGTCAGCTCAGGGGCGGAATTAGAGCAAAAGAGAGAGGGGGACAGGGAGGGAGGGAGGGAGGGAGGAAGCAAGGAAGGAAGGAAGGAAGGAAGGAAGGAAGGAAGGAAGGAAGGAAGGAAGGAAGGAAGGAAGGAAGGAAGGAAGGAAGGAAGGAAGGAAGGAAGGAAGGAAGGAAGGAAGGAAGGAAGGAAGGAAGGAAGGAAGGAAGGAAGGAAGGAAGGAAGGAAGGAAGGAAGGAAGGAAGGGAGGGAGGGAGGGAGGGAGGGAGGGAGGGAGGGAGGAGTGGGAAGGGAGGGAGGGAGGAAGGGAGGAAGGAAGGAAAGGAGGGAGGGAGGGAGGAAGGGAGGGAGGGAAGGGAGGGAAGGAGGGAGGGAAGAGAGGGAGGGAAGGGAGGGAGGGAAGGAGGGAGGGAAGAGAGGGAGGGAAGGGCGGGAGGGAGGAAGGGAGGAAGGAAGGAAGGAAGGAAGGGAGGGAGGGAGGAAGGAAGGAAGGAAGGAAGGAAGGAAGGAAGGAAGGAAGGAAGGAAGGAAGGAAGGAAGGAAGGAAGGAAGGAAGGAAGGAAGGGAGGGAGGGAGGGAGGGAGGGAGGGAGGGAGGGAGGGAGGGAGGGAGGGAGGGAGGAAGGAAGGAGAGGGAGGAAGAGAAACTTAAACGAACAAAGAAGTTGTGGAGATGAAAGAAACAGACAAAGAGAGAGAAGGAGGAGGACAAGGAAGAAACAAATAGTTAAATGAAGGGTGAGGTAAAAGAAGGAAGGATGGAAAGAAAAGACAGAAAAGAAAAAAGACACAGTTGGAACAAGGGAGAGTACCACAGAAAGAAAGTGGATAAACAAATAACATAAATCAGGAAAGAAGTAAGAAAAGTGCAGGAAAGAAAGAGTTGAACGTGCATTGCCCACGTGGGTGTATAAGGAACTGTCAGGGTTTGGAGAGGCCCTGGGACACATCTTCGCAGGGACGTCATTTCACCAAAATGCCAGGGGTAACGGAAGTGACATCACATGACCCTTGACCCCCTGATGACATCACAGGAAGTGATGTCATTTGACCCCACCCCAAAGTAATATCGCGGGAAGCGATGGAACACGACCTTTCACCCGTTGACAAAATAGGAAGTGGCATCACATAGCATTGTAAACTACGAAAAATATGGTTACAATATCACTATAATGTGTTGTACATTTCATACAAGAATGGATTGCCATATGTATCGTTAAGATCAGTGTGTGTAGGAACATATCACCAAATTACTGTGAATGCAAGCAGACGTCCATGACCAAATGATAATGATGTGTTATTATATAGCACTTACACTTAAGCGCTTTATATAGAAAAAATATACACCCAATATCACCCAACCTGTGTTGGTACTCATTTATCGACCTCAGAAGGATGAAAGGCTGAGTTCAGGCGTTTAAGAATAGACTAAATCAGTGACTCACCCTCTGAAGTGTGCCTGAAATAAACCTTTAATGAGTCTAGCAATTATTGTATAGAATTGTAGAAAGACACATTATTTGGTATTCCTATTCTTTCTTATTTAGGGTCAGTGCTGAAAGTGTTAGACTTGTGGCACTCCTGTTCTTATTATTCTTCTTTTTAAGGGGCCTGAACAAGAAAGCCAGCCACGAGCCACATGGTGCTGGTCACAGCCCAAGAGGTTGAATTACAAAAAAAAACTCCAAAAACTTGTTTTTTCTTTTTTTTTTTAGAGGTCGCAATGAGACCTCAGAGGTCGCAGTTGCGACCTCTGGTGACCCCTAAATGACATCCCTGCAGAAGCCTCCTTTTTTTTTGCAGTGGCCCAGTGGTGGCAAGCTGTCACCACCAGGACTCACGAGTGCTCTGCCTGAGTTTGTGGTCAGAACAATAGGAATTTGGTGTGTTATTATGACAGGCAATAATCAATGCACATCAAACATATCAATCACTGAACACCACCAAACACCAGTAACTAGTCACAGCAGACATGCCAATCACTGAACACCATCAAACACCAGTCACTAGTCACAGCAGACATGTCAATCACTGAACACCATCAAACACCAATCACTAGTCACAGCAGACATGTCAATCACGGAACACCATCAAACACCAGTCACTAGTCACAGCAGACATGTCAATCACTGAACACCATCAAACACCAATCACTAGTCACAGCAGACATGTCAATCACGGAACACCATCAAACACCAGTCACTAGTCACAGCAGACATGCCAATCACTGAACACCATCAAACACCAGTCACTAGTCACAGCAGACATGTCAATCACTGAACACCATCAAACACCAATCACTAGTCACAGCAGACATGTCAATCACGGAACACCATCAAACACCAGTCACTAGTCACATCAAACATGTCAATCACTGAACACCACCAAACACCAGTAACTAGTCACAGCAGACATGCCAATCACTGAACACCATCAAACACCAGTCACTAGTCACAGCAGACATGTCAATCACTGAACACCATCAAACACCAATCACTAGTCACAGCAGACATGTCAATCACTGAACACCATCAAACACCAATCACTAGTCACAGCAGACATGTCAATCACCGAACACCATCAAACACCAGTCACTAGTCACAGCAGACATGCCAATCACTGAACACCACCAAACACCAGTAACTAATCAGAGCAGACATGTCAATCACCGAACACCATCAAACACCAATCACTGGTCACAGCAGACATGTCAATCACTAAACAGCACCAAAACCACTAACTAGTCACAGCAGACATGTCAATCACTGAACACCATCAAAAACCAGTAACTAGTCACAGCAGGCATGTCAATCACTGAACACCATAGTCACAGCAGAAATGTCAATCACTGAACACCATCAAACACCAGTAACTAGTCACAGCAGACAGGTCAATCACGGAACACCACCAAACACCAGTAACTAGTCACAGCAGACGTCAATCACTGAACACCACCAAACACCAGCAACTAGTCACAGCAGACATGTCAATCACTGAACACCACCAGACATCAGTAACTAGTCACAGCAGACATGTCAATCAATGAACACCCTCAAATACCAGTAACTAATCACAGCAGACATGTCAATCTGTCAAGATACACACAATAATGGGGAAGAGATGTCGAAACTCCCCCCGAACCACAGATGCCGAATGAAGTTGACCCTCCCACCGTGGTTGGCACAGGTGCCTGATATATATATTAAACAGGACACCACGTGGCAGCCAGTGGGGGGAAGAGGGTTAGGGAGAGGTTGTGGACAGGGTAGGGGATTTTAGGAACACCGGATAGAGGGTGAGGGAAACCTAGTTTGGATAGGACTGGGGAAGCAGCAGGAAAAAGAAACCTACACTGACCAGTACCTAGTAACACCAACAACTGTGTGTTTTCCTTGTAACATAGCCTATACCTGTATATACCTTCATACACTCATAACCTTCACACTTAGTACTCCTTGTGATCTGCACAGCATGCTTTGTTAGGACACCTTGATACATGTACCTCTTTCACTCTCTGATATAAACCATATGCATAGCAAGCAAGATGGAACGTACACTGGGGAATGCTCCCACTATGAAAGACATAACACATGGCCCCCTGGGCTGGCGTAAGCTGCACTTACAAACAAAGAACATAAAATTAGAATGAGCATGGAAACACAAATATTTTGCTCTTTGCATACTTCAAGCATGAATTCACCCCAACTTGCACCCCGTTATCAGCACGTGGAAATCAGGGACAACGAGGCCTCTCACAATCTCAATAAATGCATATTCATCCCCACAACAAAACAGAACCAGTTAATTCTTCAAGAGGTGGGCATACTTGCACAGAAACCTTAAAGCATTTGTTTCACTCCCAGAACAATGCGCAGGATGAGCGTGTGTATTTTGCCATTCATAAGCGTTCCGTCCAGAGCCCCCCCCCCCGCACTTATCTTTGGTCCGGGAAGCTCCTGAGCCTTCCCGGATGTAGAATGATGTTGCCTGTAGCAGCCGCCGACTCCCTCCTCACCGCTGCTGCTGATCACGCCCGCTGCCTCCGCGTCCCTGCAGCATCCATCAGCGGGCGGCTCCTTTCTCTCTCCGACACAGCACCGTCCTCGATACAAAATAAGCCACACCTGCCGTGCGCCGTGGGCCTTTCATAAACCGTTGCCAATCAGGATCAGCTGTCCAGATGCGCGCGCAGCAATTGACTACTCAGCCTCCCAAGTACTGCTGGGAATTGTAGTCTTGCAGTGTTTTCATAGTTTTTGCCTTTTTCTAGGTCCATAACACCCACACCCGCCCTTATTCCTGACATTACCTCCTCTCCCAGGGCCCTTCCCAGGACCTGGCTTACCCGGATGTCGCAGATGAAACTGTCTGACCAACCTCGGGGCATATACAGCTTTCGCCGGCTCCCAAGAACAATCCTCAGGGCCATAGCCTTTCCATTGAATCAAATACCATAGTTGTTGATTCCTTTTCCTGGCGTCTCGAATGCTTTTAACTTCATACTCCATCTGACCTTCCTTCAGGGTCGCCGGAGGCCTCTTAGTAATAATTCCCGGAGCTGCGGGTTTGAGTAAAGATACATGGAATACCGGGTGGATAGGTAACGTTTTAGGTAGACGCAATTTCATAGCAGTTGCAGACACACATTTTATAATCTCAGAAGGCCCAATGAAGCGAGGTAAACATTTCCGTGGACCTATCAAGGATAAATTTCACGTTGATAACCACACCCTGTCCCCCATTTCATATTTAGGACCTTCCTGTCAATGCTTATCAGCCTGGATTTTATACTGTCTTTTGGCTTGTTCCAAATTTGCCCGTGCCTTTTGCCTGACCTCAAGAAGCAACTGTTTGCACTCCTGTAACACTGGCATGTTTTCCACTTCTGGTAAATGTTCCGGTTTCATATTCTGCTCTTGACCATATAAACATTCATTGGGTGCCATTCCAAGGGAAGTGTGTTATGTGTTACTGTAGGTAAACTCCGCCAACCATAAGGCCTGCACCCAGGAGTCTCTGCCTTCCCGCAAATACCCTCGTAAGTATTGCTCAAGTGTTTGGTTCACTCGCTCTGTCTGGCCATCTGTTTGAGGGTGATAACTGGTGGAGAGTGCACAGTTGATTCCCCGCATCTGACAAAAAGCATGCCAAAATCTGGAGGTAAATTGCGAGCCTCTGTCTGAGACAATACTTTTTGCCAACCCATGCAACCTTACCACATGTTGTAAAAACAACTCTGCCAACTTTCCTGCTCCAGGTATTCCCATACAAGGAACAAAGTGGGCTTGTTTCGACAAGAAGTCCACCACTACCCAAATGGTGTCAAATTGCTTATCAGGGAGCAAATCCATGATAAAATCCATAGAAATATGAGTCCCTGGTTTAACAGGGGTGGGTAATTATTGTAACAACCCTCTCTTCTTCACATGCTCTGCCTTGTCACGTGCACAGTTTTCACACAACCCCAAATAAATCTCCATATCTTGTCTTAATGTGGGCCACCAGAAATATTTTTCCAACATAATTTGCCTTTTTCTCAGACCTCCATGTCCTGCTAATGGAGACTTGTGACACCAGTACATAGCTTTGTCCTGCAATTCCTTGGTTGGTAAATACAATCTACCCTGATGATAAGGCAGTCCTTCCCGTACTGTTCGTGCCGCATTACTTTTCCGCCACTCCTTCAATTATCGGGAGGGTAAAGCTTTCTTGACTAGCTCAATAACTTGCTTGGTGATAGCATCAATAATCCTTTCTGGTGAAATGATGGCCTTTACTTCACCTACTGCATTGTCCAAATTTTGTTGCCTGGATAAAGCATCCGCATTTCAATTCGTGCTACCTGGTCTGAATGTCACCACAAAATCAAATTAATTGAAGTACTAAGACCATCGTAATTGTCTAGGACTGAGGGATTGTGCCGTTTTGAATTACTGCAGGTTTTTGTGATCAGTTACCACCACCAGCTGATGCCTTGCTCCTAGTAAATAATACCTCCACTCCAGGAATGCTAACCGAATGGCCAACAATTCTTTGTCAGTGATAGAATAATTCTGTTCACAACCAGACAGCTTTCTGGAGTAAAATGCCACCGGGTGCCATATTCCCTTCTCATCTTTCTGCGATACAATCGCTCCTACTGCAACATTACTGGCATCCGTCTCAACTTGAAATGCTTTTTCTGTATTAGGATGTTTTAGCACAGGGGCAGTAGTGAAGGCTATCTTTAACTCCTGAAAGGCTTTCTCTGCCTCGACACTCCAAGTAAATCGCACTGCCTTTTTTAGGAGTTGTGTGATAGGAGTGACAATTTTAGAGAAATTGCTGATAAAGCGCCTATAGAAGTTGGCAAACCCCAAGAAAGATTGTATGTCTTTTATGCAGTGTGGAAAAGGCCAGTCCATCACTACCTGAACCTTTTTTGGATCCATCACAATCCCTGTGTTAGTCAGTATGAATCCCAAAAACTCCACTTGCGTCACATGGAACGCACACTTCTCCAATTTAACACATAGTTGATACTCCTGTAACCTCTTCAACACTGCCCTCACATGTTTTACATGTTGTTCTGGGGAATCTGAATAAATCAAAATATCATCAATGTAAATGATGACAAAAACATCAATAAACCCATGCAATACCTCTTCCATAAAAAACTGAAAAGCTGCGGGAGCATTGCATAAACCAAAAGGCATCACAAGATACTCAAATAATCCGAACCTGGTCCTAAATGCAGTCTTCCACTCATCTCCCTTTTTTACTTGCATTAGGTGGTAAGCACCCCTTAAATCCAACTTAGTATAAACCTTGGCAGCCCTCACTTGATCTAATAGGACAGAAATCAAGGGCAATGGAAATCTGTTCTTAATGGTGACTTTGTTTAATGCACGATAGTCAATGCAAGTGCGTAATGTTCCTTCTTTCTTGGGAACAAAAAATAATGGTGAGGAAACGGGAGAAGTAGACAACATCTCATCTAGATAATCTCGCAGATGCTTATTTTCCTTTTCCGTGAGGGCATAAATCCTACTGCATGGTAATTTTGCTCCCTCTTCTAATTCAATAACACAATCATAAGTCCGATGAGGGGGTAACTGTTCAGCCACTCTTTTGTCAAACACTCTAGCAAATTCCATGTATTGTGCGGGAATTCCTTCTCCCACTGCTCCCACCACCTGATCTACTGCCCCCTTCTCAATTAACAGTGCAGCTGGGCCCACCTCCGCTAATATATGCTCCTGACACCTTTGCTCATCGAACCATACTGCCTGTTTTTCCAAGGATTATGTATTTTCAATTATGTATTTTCAACCACGGCATCTCCAAAATCAGACCAAACTGAGGTGCTGCTATCAAATCAAAGGTAATTTCCTCTCGATGACCACCTACACAAATCATTTCCAATTTCTGAGTGTGCTTCCGAATGGGTCCTGATACCAATGGTGAACCATCTACCGACTGTACTCCTTCCACCTTTTGCTTATCCAATAATGGTAATCCTAACTGTGCAGCGAGTGTAATATCCACAAAATTGCCTGTTGCCCCTGAATCCACCATCGCCATAACCTCCCGTTTAGTCAAAGCAAAACATAACGTCACCAGAATGTATAAGTGAGAAGTTTTACCGCCACTGTATTTGCAATCCATCTGGGGAACCCTACCTCACTCGGGCCTGTCACCTGTGTTCCCCCTAAGGCCAGCCCAACTCTTTTCCCGCTTCCTTCGTACTCTTCTCTCCTCCCCCACTTTTCTGAGGAGTATTGGGGCATGTTCGTATAAAGTGTCCCGCTTGCCCACAATACAGACCCAACTTATTCATCTTGCGTTGCTCTCTCTCTGCCGCTGAAAATGGTCCCCTTACACTCCCAATCTGCATGGGTTCCACTTCACTTGTCCGTCCTCCTCTACTCCTATCTAGTCGCACAAATGGCACTGCTTCTGGTCTCTTTTTATCACCCTTCCTCTCATTCATTCGGTGATCCAACCTTAAGGCCAAATCTATGATGGCAGTGCAGGTTCTTGGCTGCGGTTCCACTTTAGCAATCGCATCTTTCAGTTCCTCATTTCAGGTCTCAATTACCAATCTGTTAAACTGTGTTACATAAGTTACCAAATCCCGAGCTCCTTGCTTTAATCCCAATAACTCCTTGCTAGACACCTCTCGCCTGCCAAATTCAGCTAAAAACCTGTTCCAGTTATATAATAGAGGGTCATTTTTTTGCACCAATGGCATCGCCCAGGCTGCTGCATCTCCTGTCAAATAAGAAATCACAAAAGCCGTCCTAGCCTGAATGGTCTCAGACGCTGTGGGTTTGCACAAAAAATGTAGTCTACATTGGGTAAGGGACATCATGTATTTCCTAGGATCCCCTGAGAAGCATTCTGGAGCTGCTAACGGTACACTACTGGGAGGTTGTACAATTACCGTAGAATTCTGACTCAAAGAAGCTCCTATAGCACTGGTCCCCGCTAACGGAGTCCTCTGTGCGACCACACTCTGTACTTGTGTTTTTAAGTTATCAGATTCTTGTCTAGCATGAGGTAATTCCACCTGAATGTCTTGAAGTGCCTTTAGCACATCGGCCAAAGGCAGAGGAGTCGTTTCCATTTGGCTTGGGTGGTTGAAAGTATCCCAATATGGGGGCGGCTTATTATGTCAAGATACACACAATAATGGGGAAGAGATGTCGACACTCTCCCCCGAACCACAGAAGCCGAATGAAGTCGACCCTCCCACCGTGGTTGGCACAGGTGCCTGATATATATATTAGACAGGACACCACGTGGCAGCCAGTGGGGGGAAGGGAGAGGTTGTGGACAGGGTTGGGGATTTTAGGAACACCGGATAGAGGGTGAGGGAAACCTAGTTTGGATAGGACTGGGGAAGCAGCAGGAAAGAAAACCTACAATGACCAGTACCTAGTAACACCAACAACTGTGTGCTTTCCTTGTAACATAGCCTATACCTGTATATACCTTCATACACTCATAACCTGCACACTTAGTACTCCTTGTGATCTGCACAGCATGCTTTGTTAGGACACCTTGATACATGTACCTCTTTCACTCTCTGATATAAACCATATGCATAGCAAGCAAGATGGAACGTACACTGGGGAATGCTCCCACTATGAAAGACATAACACATGGCCCCCTGGGCTGGCGTAAACTGCACTTACAGACAAAGAACATAAATATAGAATGAACATGGACACCCAAATATTTTGCTCTTTGCATACTTCAAGCATGAATTCACCCCAACTTGCACCCTGTTACCAGTACGTGGAAATCAGGGACAACGAGGTCTCGCACAACCTCAATAAATGCGTATTCATCCCAAGAACAAAACAGAACCAGTTCTTTCTTCAAGAGGCGGGCATCCTTGCACAGAAACCCTAAAGCGTTTGTTTCACTCCCAGAACAATGCGCAGGATGAGCGTGTGTATTTTGCCATTCATAAGCGTTCCCTCCAGAGCCCCCCCCCCGCACTTATCTTTGGTCCGGGAAGCTCCTGAGCCTTCCCGAACATAGAATGCTGTCTCCCGTAGCAGCCGCCGAGTCCCTCTTCACTGCTGCTGCTGATCACGGCTGCCGCCTCCACGTCCCTGCAGCGTCCATCAGCGGCGTCTCCTTTCTCCCTCCGAAACCGCACCGTCCTCGATACAAAATAAGCCCCACCTGCCGTGCGCCGTGGGCCCTTCATAAACCATTGCCAATCAGGATCAGCTGGCCACACGCGCGCACAGCAATTGCCTACTCAGCCTCCCAAATACTGCTGGGAATTGTAGTCTTGCTGTGTTTTCATAGTTTTAGCCTTTTTCTAGGTCCATAAGACCCACACCTGCCCTTATTCCTGACACAATCACTGAAGACAATCAAACAACAGCAACTAGTCACAGCAGACATGTCAATCACTGAACATCCAACACCAGTAACTAGTGTCTGGGTGGAATTGGAGGCCCCTCTGTATCTCGAGGCAGAGCAAAAGAGGCCAAACCCACACGCCACCAAATAGAGCCAAGACACTGATAATGGACAGTGAGCTTCTTCAGCAAGACACTGATCATGGACAGTGAGCTTCTTCAGTAAGACACTGATCATGGACAGCAAGCTTTTTTCGGCAAGACACTGATCATGGACCACCAGCTTCTCCAGCAAGACACTGGTCATGTAGAGCGAGCTTCTTCAGCAAGACGCTGATCATGCACATCGAGCTTCTTCAGCAAGACACTGATCATGGACAGCGAGCTTCTTCAGCAAGACACTGATCATGGACCGCCAGCTTCTCCAGCAAGACACTGATCATGAACAGGGAGCTTCTTCAGCAAGACACTGATCATGCACAGCAAGCGTCTTCAGCAAGGCACTGAACATGGACAGTGAGCTTCTCTAGCAAGACACTGATCATGGACAGTGAGCTTCTTCAGCAAGACTCTGATCATAGACAGCAAGCTTCTCCAGCAAGACACTGATCATGGACAGAAAGCTTCTTCAGCAAGACACTGATCATGGACCGCCAGCTTCTTCAGCAAGACACTGATCATGGATAGCAAACTTCTTCAGCAAGACACTGATCATGGACAGCGAGCTTCTTCAGCAAGACACTGATCATGGACAGCGAGTTTCTCCAGCAAGACACTGATCATGGACAGTGAGCTTCTTCGGCAAGACAGCGATCATGGACTGCAAGCTTCTACAGCAAGACACTGATCATGGGCAGCGAGCTTCTCCGGCAAGATACTGATCATGGACAGCGAGCTTCTCCAGCAAGACACTGATCAGGAACAGCGATCATGGAGAGTGAACTTCTCCATCAAGATACTGATCATGGACAGTGAGCTTCTCCGGCAAGACACTGATAATGGACAGCGATCATGGAGAGCGAGCTTCTCCAGCAAGACACTGATCCTGGAGAGGAAGCTTCTCCAGCAAGACACTGATCATGGAGAGCGAGCTTCTCCAGCAAGACACTGATCATGGACAGGGAACTTCTCCAGCAAGACACTAATCACGGAGAGCGAGCTTCTCCAGCAAGATACTGATCATGGACAGGGAGCTTCTCCAGCAAGACACTGATCATGGAGAGCAATCTTCTCCAGCAAGACACTGATCATGGACAGCGAGCTTCTTCAGCACATGTTAGAATTGGTCGCCCGCTGCTATTGGCTGATACCTGTTGCCGGCAGAGTAGCAGCCACGGCTGCAGTTTTGGAATGTGGCGTGGAGGGGCGCGTGTGTGCGAGAGACCAGTGGCTCGGCCAATGCTTGTTTAGCTCCCATATAGCACTTCTTAAGGTGGTCACTGTTTTATGCACTCCCAATGTTGGCACTTAAGTGGACTGAGGCACAGAGAGCAAACGTGATTTTCCCAGGATCACACCATTTTAGAAGTAATGTGGGGAATCCAGCTTTTCTGTTTACACATCATACACCTGCACTTTCAACGGTTTGACACAAATATCCCATCCCTCCAAAACCCACACACATGCGAATTGCATACCGAGCAAACTTACCCACCTCCCACCCACACATTTTTTGTGAAATGCAGAGAAATGATGGGCACACCTTGGGTAACCTCTGGGTGGCATGAAACATATTTTTCATCGATGTGTTTTGTCAATCAGAGCCCATCCTCTAGGGAATGCCCCCAGCCCCATCCTGTGAACCCTGTCATGTGTTTCACTTTCCTGCAAAACAGCAGAGGCTCAGGAGCAAACGCTAGAGGAAGGTTTTAGAAGGTTGCCGAAACATGTTGGGCGAAAGAAGCCTGCTTGACTTTTCATTCAGAAATGACCACCAGCAGGGAATGCACATCTTCAAAGGTTAGTGCAGCCACATAGGTGGATTAAAACATGGAGAAGGCATCTGTGCTACTCTACAGGGGGGCGTGTCAAGCACAAGGAAGGACACTTCCAGATTTCAACAAAGGCAAGAACTGCTCTATAAGAAACTTAGTGGACAGGGCCGTGTACACAGACCAAAGTGCAGGTATTCATTGACACAGTAGGACCACTATATATCCTAAGCCTACAGCGCCCTCTAGCAGTGACAACATGTGACGCTATGCGACTTGGACCACTGTATATCCTAAGGCAACATCTCCCTCTAGCGGTGACAACAGGTGAAGCTATGCGAGTGGGACCACTGTATATCCTAAGCCTACAGCGCCCTCTAGCGGTGAGAACAGGTGACGCTATGCAAGTGGGACCATTGTATATCCTAAGCCTACAGCCCCTCTAGCTGTGAGAACAGGTGACGCTATGCGAGTGGGACCATTGTATATCCTAAGCCTACAGCGTCCTCTAGTGGTGACAACAGGTGAAGCTATGCGACTTGGGCCACTGTATATCCTAAACCTACAGCTCCCTCTAGCGGTGACAACAGGTGAAGCTATGCGATTTGGACCACTGTGGCAGGTGACACTATGAGACTTGGACCACTGTATATCCTAAGGCAACAGCTCCCTCTAGCGGTGACAACAGGTGAAGCTATGCGAGTGGGACCACTGTGACAGGTGACGCTATGCGACTTGGACCACTGTATATCCTAAGCATACAGCTCCCTCTAGCGGGGGCAACAGGTGACGCTATGCGACTTGGACCACTGTATATTCTAAGACAACAGCTCCCTCTAGCGGTGACAACAGGTGAAGCTATGCGAGTGGGACCACTGTGACAGGTGACGCTATGCAACTTGGACCACTGTCCTAAGCCTACAGCGTCCTCTAGCGGTGACAACAGATGAAGCTATGCAACTTGGACCACTGTATATTCTAAGACAACAGCTCCCTCTAGCGGTGACAACAGGTGAAGCTATGCGAGTGGGACCACTGTGACAGGTGACGCTATGCAACTTGGACCACTGTATATCCTAAGCATACAGCTCCCTCTAGCGGGGGCAACAGGTGACGCTATGCGACTTGGACCACTGTATATTCTAAGACAACAGCTCCCTCTAGCTGTGACAAGAGGTGAAGCTATGCGAGTGGGACCACTGTGACAGGTGACGCTATGCGACTTGGACCACTGTATATCCTAAGCATACAGCTCCCTCTAGCGGTGACAACAGGTGAAGCTATGCGAGTTGGCCCACTGTGACAGGTGACGCTATGCGACTTGGACCACTGTATATCCTAAGCATACAGCTCCCTCTAGCGGTGACAACAGGTGAAGCTATGCGACTTGGACCACTGTATATCCTAAGCCTACAGCGCCCTCTAGCAGTGACAACATGTGGCGCTATGCGACTTGGACCACTGTGGCAGGTGACACTATGAGACTTGGACCACTGTATATCCTAAGCCTACAGCGTCCTCTAGCGGTGACAACAGGTGACGCTATGCAACTTGGACCACTGTATATTCTAAGACAACAGCTCCCTCTAGCGGTGACAACAGGTGAAGCTATGCGAGTGGGACCACTGTGACAGGTGACGCTATGCGATTTGGACCACTGTATATCCTAAGCATACAGCTCCCTCTAGCGGGGGCAACAGGTGACGCTATGCGACTTGGACCACTGTATATTCTAAGACAACAGCTCCCTCTAGCGGTGACAACAGGTGAAGCTATGCGAGTGGGACCACTGTGACAGGTGACGCTATGCAACTTGGACCACTGTATATCCTAAGCCTACAGCTCCCTCTAGCGGTGACAACAGGTGAAGCTATGCGAGTTGGACCACTGTGACAGGTGACGCTATGCGACTTGGACCACTGTATATCCTAAGCATACAGCTCCCTCTAGCGGTGACACCAGGTGAAGCTTTGCGACTTGGACCACTGTATATCCTAAGCCTACAGCGCCCTCTAGCAGTGACAACATGTGACGCTATGCGACTTGGACCACTGTATATCCTAAGGCAACATCTCCCTCTAGTGGTGACAACAGGTGAAGCTATGCGAGTGGGACCACTGTATATCCTATGCCTACAGCGCCCTCTAGCGGTGAGAACAGGTGACGCTATGCGAGTGGGACCATTGTATATCCTAAGCCTACAGCACCCTCTAGCTGTGAGAACAGGTGACGCTATGCAAGTGGGACCATTGTATATCCTAAGCCTACAGCGTCCTCTAGCGGTGACAACAGGTGAAGCTATGCGACTTGGACCACTGTATATCCTAAACCTACAGCTCCCTCTAGCGGTGACAACAGGTGAAGCTATGCGATTTGGACCACTGTGGCAGGTGACACTATGAGACTTGGACCACTGTATATCCTAAGGCAACATCTCCCTCTAGCGGTGACAACAGGTGAAGCTATGCGAGTGGGACCACTGTGACAGGTGACGCTATGCGACTTGGACCACTGTATATTCTAAGGGAACAGGTCCCGCTAGCGGGGACAACAGGTGAAGCTATGTGAGTGGGACCACTGTGACAGGGGACGCTATGCAACTTGGACCACTGTATATCCTAAGCCTACAGCGTCCTCTATCCTAAGAATACAGCTCCCTCTAGCGGGGGCAACAGGTGACGCTATGCGACTTGGACCACTGTATATTCTAAGACAACAGCTCCCTCTAGCGGTGACAACAGGTGAAGCTATGTGAGTGGGACCAATGTGACAAGTGACGCTATGCAACTTGGACCACTGTATATCCTAAGCCTACAGCGTCCTCTAGCGGTGACAACAGGTGACGCTATGCAACTTGGACCACTGTATATTCTAAGACAACAGCTCCCTCTAGCGGTGACAACAGGTGAAGCTATGCGCGTGGGACCACTGTGACAGGTGACGCTATGCGACTTGGACCACTGTATATCCTAAGCATACAGCTCCCTCTAGTGGGGGCAACAGGTGACGCTATGCGACTTGGACCACTGTATATTCTAAGACAACAGCTCCCTCTAGCGGTGACAACAGGTGAAGCTATGCGAGTGGGACCACTGTGACAGGTGACGCTATGCGACTTGGACCACTGTATATCCTAAGCATACAGCTCCCTCTAGCGGTGACAACAGGTGAAGCTATGCGAGTTGGACCACTGTGACAGGTGACGCTATGCGACTTGGACCACTGTATATCCTAAGCATACAGCTCCCTCTAGTGGTGACAACAGGTGAAGCTATGCGACTTGGACCACTGTATATCCTAAGGCAACAGCTCCCTCTAGTGGTGACAACAGGTGAAGCTATGCGAGTGGGACCACTGTGACAGGTGATGCTATGCAACTTGGACCACTGTATATCTTAAGCATACAGCTCCCTCTAGCGGTGACAACAGGTGAAGCTATGCGAGTGGGACCACTGTGACAGGTGATGCTATGCAACTTGGACCACTGTATATCTTAAGCCTACAGTGTCCTCTAGCAGTGACAACAGGTGACGCTATGCAACTTGGACCACTGTATATCCTAAGCCTACAGCGTCATCTAGCGGTGACAACAGGTGCCGCTATGCGACTTGGACCACTGTATATCCTAAGGCAACAGCTCCCTCTAGCGGTGACAACATGTGAAGCTATGCGAGTGGGACCACTGTGACAGGTGACGCTATGCGACTTGGACCACTGTATATCCTAAGCATACAGCTCCCTCTAGCGGGGACAACAGGTGACGCAATGCAACTTGGACCACTGTATATCCTAAGCATACAGCTCCCTCTAGCGGTGACAACAGGTGAAGCTTTGCAACTTACACCACTGTATATCATAAGGCAACAGCTCCCTCTAGCGGTGACAACATGTGACGCTATACGACTTGGACCACTGTATATCCTAAGGCAACAGCTCCCTCTAGCGGTGACAACAGGTGAAGCTATGCGAGTAGGACCACTGTGACAGGTGACGCTATGCAACTTACACCACTGTATATCCTAAGCCTACAGCGTCCTCTAGCGGTGACAACAGGTGACGCTATGCAACTTGGACCACTGTATATTCTAAGACAACAGCTCCCTCTAGCGGTGACAACAGATGACGCTATACGACTTGGACCACTGTATATCCTAAGGCAACAGCTCTCTCTAGCAGTGACAACAGGTGAAGCTATGCGAGTGGGACCAATGTGACAAGTGACGCTATGCAACTTGGACCACTGTATATCCTAAGCCTACAGCGTCCTCTAGCGGTGACAACAGGTGACGCTATGCAACTTGGACCACTGTATATTCTAAGACAACAGCTCCCTCTAGCGGTGACAACAGGTGAAGCTATGCGAGTGGGACCACTGTGACAGGTGACGCTATGCGACTTGGACCACTGTATATCCTAAGCATACAGCTCCCTCTAGCGGTGACAACAGGTGACGCTATGCAACTTGGACCACTGTATATTCTAAGACAACAGCTCCCTCTAGCAGTGACAACAGGTGAAGCTATGTGAGTGGGACCAATGTGACAAGTGACGCTATGCAACTTGGACCACTGTATATCCTAAGCCTACAGCGTCCTCTAGCGGTGACAACAGGTGACGCTATGCAACTTGGACTACTGTATATTCTAAGACAACAGCTCCCTCTAGCGGTGACAACAGGTGAAGCTATGCGAGTGGGACCACTGTGACAGGTGACGCTATGCGACTTGGACCACTGTATATCCTAAGCATACAGCTCCCTCTAGTGGGGGCAACAGGTGACGCTATGCGACTTGGACCACTGTATATTCTAAGACAACAGCTCCCTCTAGCGGTGACAACAGGTGAAGCTATGCGAGTGGGACCACTGTGACAGGTGATGCTATGCAACTTGGACCACTGTATATCTTAAGCCTACAGTGTCCTCTAGCAGTGACAACAGGTGACGCTATGCAACTTGGACCACTGTATATCCTAAGCCTACAGCGTCATCTAGCGGTGACAACAGGTGCCGCTATGCGACTTGGACCACTGTATATCCTAAGGCAACAGCTCCCTCTAGCGGTGACAACATGTGAAGCTATGCGAGTGGGACCACTGTGACAGGTGACGCTATGCGACTTGGACCACTGTATATCCTAAGCATACAGCTCCCTCTAGCGGGGACAACAGGTGACGCAATGCAACTTGGACCACTGTATATCCTAAGCATACAGCTCCCTCTAGCGGTGACAACAGGTGAAGCTTTGCAACTTACACCACTGTATATCATAAGGCAACAGCTCCCTCTAGCGGTGACAACATGTGACGCTATACGACTTGGACCACTGTATATCCTAAGGCAACAGC
This sequence comes from Ambystoma mexicanum, assembly GCF_040938575.1. NCBI lineage: Eukaryota > Metazoa > Chordata > Amphibia > Caudata > Ambystomatidae > Ambystoma > Ambystoma mexicanum. Next base: position 1,338,404,174 of record NC_090933.1, on the reverse strand, counting down.
TCCCTCTAGCGGTGACAACAGGTGAAGCTATGCGAGTAGGACCACTGTGACAGGTGACGCTATGCAACTTACACCACTGTATATCCTAAGCCTACAGCGTCCTCTAGCGGTGACAACAGGTGACGCTATGCAACTTGGACCACTGTATATTCTAAGACAACAGCTCCCTCTAGCGGTGACAACAGATGACGCTATACGACTTGGACCACTGTATATCCTAAGGCAACAGCTCTCTCTAGCAGTGACAACAGGTGAAGCTATGCGAGTGGGACCAATGTGACAAGTGACGCTATGCAACTTGGACCACTGTATATCCTAAGCCTACAGCGTCCTCTAGCGGTGACAACAGGTGACGCTATGCAACTTGGACCACTGTATATTCTAAGACAACAGCTCCCTCTAGCGGTGACAACAGGTGAAGCTATGCGAGTGGGACAACTGTGACAGGTGACGCTATGCGACTTGGACCACTGTATATCCTAAGCATACAGCTCCCTCTAGCGGTGACAACAGGTGACGCTATGCAACTTGGACCACTGTATATTCTAAGACAACAGCTCCCTATAGCAGTGACAACAGGTGAAGCTATGTGAGTGGGACCAATGTGACAAGTGACGCTATGCAACTTGGACCACTGTATATCCTAAGCCTACAGCGTCCTCTAGCGGTGACAACAGGTGACGCTATGCAACTTGGACTACTGTATATTCTAAGACAACAGCTCCCTCTAGCGGTGACAACAGGTGAAGCTATGCGAGTGGGACCACTGTGACAGGTGACGCTATGCGATTTGGACCACTGTATATCCTAAGCATAGAGCTCCCTCTAGCGGGGGCAACAGGTGACGCTATGCGACTTGGACCACTGTATATTCTAAGACAACAGCTCCCTCTAGCGGTGACAACAGGTGAAGCTATGCGAGTGGGACCACTGTGACAGGTGACGCTATGCAACTTGGACCACTGTATATCCTAAGCCTACAGCTCCCTCTAGCGGTGACAACAGGTGAAGCTATGCGAGTTGGACCACTGTGACAGGTGACGCTATGCGACTTGGACCACTGTATATCCTAAGCATACAGCTCCCTCTAGCGGTGACACCAGGTGAAGCTTTGCGACTTGGACCACTGTATATCCTAAGCCTACAGCGCCCTCTAGCAGTGACAACATGTGACGCTATGCGACTTGGACCACTGTATATCCTAAGGCAACATCTCCCTCTAGTGGTGACAACAGGTGAAGCTATGCGAGTGGGACCACTGTATATCCTATGCCTACAGCGCCCTCTAGCGGTGAGAACAGGTGACGCTATGCGAGTGGGACCATTGTATATCCTAAGCCTACAGCACCCTCTAGCTGTGAGAACAGGTGACGCTATGCAAGTGGGACCATTGTATATCCTAAGCCTACAGCGTCCTCTAGCGGTGACAACAGGTGAAGCTATGCGACTTGGACCACTGTATATCCTAAACCTACAGCTCCCTCTAGCGGTGACAACAGGTGAAGCTATGCGATTTGGACCACTGTGGCAGGTGACACTATGAGACTTGGACCACTGTATATCCTAAGGCAACATCTCCCTCTAGCGGTGACAACAGGTGAAGCTATGCGAGTGGGACCACTGTGACAGGTGACGCTATGCGACTTGGACCACTGTATATTCTAAGGGAACAGGTCCCGCTAGCGGGGACAACAGGTGAAGCTATGTGAGTGGGACCACTGTGACAGGGGACGCTATGCAACTTGGACCACTGTATATCCTAAGCCTACAGCGTCCTCTAGCGGTGACAACAGGTGACGCTATGCAACTTGGACCACTATATATTCTAAGACAACAGCTCCCTCTAGCGGTGACAACAGGTGAAGCTATGCGCGTGGGACCACTGTGACAGGTGACGCTATGCGACTTGGACCACTGTATATCCTAAGCATACAGCTCCCTCTAGTGGGGGCAACAGGTGACGCTATGCGACTTGGACCACTGTATATTCTAAGACAACAGCTCCCTCTAGCGGTGACAACAGGTGAAGCTATGCGAGTGGGACCACTGTGACAGGTGACGCTATGCGACTTGGACCACTGTATATCCTAAGCATACAGCTCCCTCTAGCGGTGACAACAGGTGAAGCTATGCGAGTTGGACCACTGTGACAGGTGACGCTATGCGACTTGGACCACTGTATATCCTAAGCATACAGCTCCCTCTAGTGGTGACAACAGGTGAAGCTATGCGACTTGGACCACTGTATATCCTAAGGCAACAGCTCCCTCTAGTGGTGACAACAGGTGAAGCTATGCGAGTGGGACCACTGTGACAGGTGATGCTATGCAACTTGGACCACTGTATATCTTAAGCATACAGCTCCCTCTAGCGGTGACAACAGGTGAAGCTATGCGAGTGGGACCACTGTGACAGGTGATGCTATGCAACTTGGACCACTGTATATCTTAAGCCTACAGTGTCCTCTAGCAGTGACAACAGGTGACGCTATGCAACTTGGACCACTGTATATCCTAAGCCTACAGCGTCATCTAGCGGTGACAACAGGTGCCGCTATGCGACTTGGACCACTGTATATCCTAAGGCAACAGCTCCCTCTAGCGGTGACAACATGTGAAGCTATGCGAGTGGGACCACTGTGACAGGTGACGCTATGCGACTTGGACCACTGTATATCCTAAGCATACAGCTCCCTCTAGCGGGGACAACAGGTGACGCAATGCAACTTGGACCACTGTATATCCTAAGCATACAGCTCCCTCTAGCGGTGACAACAGGTGAAGCTTTGCAACTTACACCACTGTATATCATAAGGCAACAGCTCCCTCTAGCGGTGACAACATGTGACGCTATACGACTTGGACCACTGTATATCCTAAGGCAACAGCTCCCTCTAGCGGTGACAACAGGTGAAGCTATGCGAGTAGGACCACTGTGACAGGTGACGCTATGCAACTTACACCACTGTATATCCTAAGCCTACAGCGTCCTCTAGCGGTGACAACAGGTGACGCTATGCAACTTGGACCACTGTATATTCTAAGACAACAGCTCCCTCTAGCGGTGACAACAGATGACGCTATACGACTTGGACCACTGTATATCCTAAGGCAACAGCTCTCTCTAGCAGTGACAACAGGTGAAGCTATGCGAGTGGGACCAATGTGACAAGTGACGCTATGCAACTTGGACCACTGTATATCCTAAGCCTACAGCGTCCTCTAGCGGTGACAACAGGTGACGCTATGCAACTTGGACCACTGTATATTCTAAGACAACAGCTCCCTCTAGCGGTGACAACAGGTGAAGCTATGCGAGTGGGACCACTGTGACAGGTGACGCTATGCGACTTGGACCACTGTATATCCTAAGCATACAGCTCCCTCTAGCGGTGACAACAGGTGACGCTATGCAACTTGGACCACTGTATATTCTAAGACAACAGCTCCCTCTAGCAGTGACAACAGGTGAAGCTATGTGAGTGGGACCAATGTGACAAGTGACGCTATGCAACTTGGACCACTGTATATCCTAAGCCTACAGCGTCCTCTAGCGGTGACAACAGGTGACGCTATGCAACTTGGACTACTGTATATTCTAAGACAACAGCTCCCTCTAGCGGTGACAACAGGTGAAGCTATGCGAGTGGGACCACTGTGACAGGTGACGCTATGCGACTTGGACCACTGTATATCCTAAGCATACAGCTCCCTCTAGTGGGGGCAACAGGTGACGCTATGCGACTTGGACCACTGTATATTCTAAGACAACAGCTCCCTCTAGCGGTGACAACAGGTGAAGCTATGCGAGTGGGACCACTGTGACAGGTGATGCTATGCAACTTGGGCCACTGTATATCTTAAGCCTACAGTGTCCTCTAGCAGTGACAACAGGTGACGCTATGCAACTTGGACCACTGTATATCCTAAGCCTACAGCGTCATCTAGCGGTGACAACAGGTGCCGCTATGCGACTTGGACCACTGTATATCCTAAGGCAACAGCTCCCTCTAGCGGTGACAACATGTGAAGCTATGCGAGTGGGACCACTGTGACAGGTGACGCTATGCGACTTGGACCACTGTATATCCTAAGCATACAGCTCCCTCTAGCGGGGACAACAGGTGACGCAATGCAACTTGGACCACTGTATATCCTAAGCATACAGCTCCCTCTAGCGGTGACAACAGGTGAAGCTTTGCAACTTACACCACTGTATATCATAAGGCAACAGCTCCCTCTAGCGGTGACAACATGTGACGCTATACGACTTGGACCACTGTATATCCTAAGGCAACAGCTCCCTCTAGCGGTGACAACAGGTGAAGCTATGCGAGTAGGACCACTGTGACAGGTGACGCTATGCAACTTACACCACTGTATATCCTAAGCCTACAGCGTCCTCTAGCGGTGACAACAGGTGACGCTATGCAACTTGGACCACTGTATATTCTAAGACAACAGCTCCCTCTAGCGGTGACAACAGATGACGCTATACGACTTGGACCACTGTATATCCTAAGGCAACAGCTCTCTCTAGCAGTGACAACAGGTGAAGCTATGCGAGTGGGACCAATGTGACAAGTGACGCTATGCAACTTGGACCACTGTATATCCTAAGCCTACAGCGTCCTCTAGCGGTGACAACAGGTGACGCTATGCAACTTGGACCACTGTATATTCTAAGACAACAGCTCCCTCTAGCGGTGACAACAGGTGAAGCTATGCGAGTGGGACAACTGTGACAGGTGACGCTATGCGACTTGGACCACTGTATATCCTAAGCATACAGCTCCCTCTAGCGGTGACAACAGGTGACGCTATGCAACTTGGACCACTGTATATTCTAAGACAACAGCTCCCTATAGCAGTGACAACAGGTGAAGCTATGTGAGTGGGACCAATGTGACAAGTGACGCTATGCAACTTGGACCACTGTATATCCTAAGCCTACAGCGTCCTCTAGCGGTGACAACAGGTGACGCTATGCAACTTGGACTACTGTATATTCTAAGACAACAGCTCCCTCTAGCGGTGACAACAGGTGAAGCTATGCGAGTGGGACCACTGTGACAGGTGACGCTATGCGACTTGGACCACTGTATATCCTAAGCATACAGCTCCCTCTAGTGGGGGCAACAGGTGACGCTATGCGACTTGGACCACTGTATATTCTAAGACAACAGCTCCCTCTAGCGGTGACAACAGGTGAAGCTATGCGAGTGGGACCACTGTGACAGGTGACGCTATGCGACTTGGACCACTGTATATCCTAAGCATACAGCTCCCTCTAGCGGTGACAACAGGTGAAGCTATGCGAGTTGGACCACTGTGACAGGTGACGCTATGCGACTTGGACCACTGTATATCCTAAGCATACAGCTCCCTCTAGTGGTGACAACAGGTGAAGCTATGCGACTTGGACCACTGTATATCCTAAGGCAACAGCTCCCTCTAGCGGTGACAACAGTTGAAGCTATGCGAGTGGGACCACTGTGACAGGTGATGCTATGCAACTTGGACCACTGTATATCTTAAGCATAGAGCTCCCTCTAGCGGTGACAACAGGTGAAGCTATGCGAGTGGGACCACTGTGACAGGTGATGCTATGCAACTTGGACCACTGTATATCTTAAGCCTACAGGGTCCTCTAGCAGTGACAACAGGTGACGCTATGCAACTTGGACCACTGTATATCCTAAGCCTACAGCGTCATCTAGCGGTGACAACAGGTGCCGCTATGCGACTTGGACCACTGTATATCCTAAGGCAACAGCTCCCTCTAGCGGTGACAACAGGTGAAGCTATGCGAGTGGGACCACTGTGACAGGTGACGCTATGCGACTTGGACCACTGTATATCCTAAGCATACAGCTCCCTCTAGCGAGGACAACAGGTGACGCAATGCAGCTTGGACCACTGTATATCCTAAGCATACAGCTCCCTCTAGCGGTGACAACAGGTGAAGCTTTGCAACTTACACCACTGTATATCATAAGGCAACAGCTCCCTCTAGCGGTGACAACATGTGACGCTATACGACTTGGACCACTGTATATCCTAAGGCAACAGCTCCCTCTAGCGGTGACAACAGGTGAAGCTATGCGAGTAGGACCACTGTGACAGGTGACGCTATGCAACTTACACCACTGTATATCCTAAGCCTACAGCGTCCTCTAGCGGTGACAACAGGTGACGCTATGCAACTTGGACTACTGTATATTCTAAGACAACAGCTCCCTCTAGCGGTGACAACAGGTGACGCTATGCGAGTGGCACCACTGTGACAGGTGACGCTATGCAACTTACACCACTGTATATCCTAAGCCTACAGCGTCCTCTAGCGGTGACAACAGGTGACGCTATGCAACTTGGACCACTGTATATTCTAAGGGAACAGGTCCCTCTAGCGGGGACAACAGGTGAAGCTATGCGAGTGGGATCCCTGTGACAGGTGATGCTATGCAACTTACACCACTGTATATCCTAAGCCTACAGAGTCCTCTAGCGGTGACAACAGGTGACGCTATGCAACTTGGACCACTGTATATTCTAAGGGAACAGGTCCCTCTAGCGGGGACAACAGGTGAAGCTATGCGAGTGGGACCACTGTGACAGGTAACGCTATGCGACTTGGACCACTGTATATCCTAAGCATACAGCTCCCTCTAGCGGTGACAACAGGTGAAGCTATGCGAGTTGGACCACTGTGACAGGTGACGCTATGCGACTTGTACCACTGTATATCCTAAGCATACAGCTCCCTCTAGCGGTGAAAACAGGTGAAGCTATGCGACTTGGACCCCTGTATATCCTAAGGCAACAGCTCCCTCTAGCGGTGACAACAGGTGAAGCTATGCGAGTGGGACCACTGTGACAGGTGATGCTATGCAACTTGGACCACTGTATATCCTAAGCATACAGCTCCCTCTAGCGCGGACAGCAGGTGAAGCTATGCGACTTGGACCACTGTATATCCTAAGGCAACAGCTCCCTCTAGCGGTGACAACAGGTGAAGCTATGCGAGTGGGACCACTGTGACAGGTGACGCTATGCAACTTGGACCACTATATATCCTAAGCCTACAGTGTCCTCTAGCGGTGACAACAGGTGACGCTATGCAACTTGTACCACTGTATATCCTAAGCATACAGCTCCCTCTAGCGGTGAAAACAGGTGAAGCTATGCGACTTGGACCCCTGTATATCCTAAGGCAACAGCTCCCTCTAGCGGTGACAACAGGTGAAGCTATGCGAGTGGGACCACTGTGACAGGTGATGCTATGCAACTTGGACCACTGTATATCCTAAGCATACAGCTCCCTCTAGCGGTGACAACAGGTGAAGCTTTGCAACTTACACCACTGTATATCATAAGGCAACAGCTCCCTCTAGCGGTGACAACATGTGACGCTATACGACATGGACCACTGTATATCCTAAGGCAACAGCTCCCTCTAGCGGTGACAACAGGTGAAGCTATGCGAGTAGGACCACTGTGACAGGTGACACTATGCAACTTACACCACTGTATATCCTAAGCCTACAGCGTCCTCTAGCGGTGACAACAGGTGACGCTATACGACTTGGACCACTGTATATCCTAAGGCAACAGCTCCCTCTAGCGGTGACAACAGGTGAAGCTATGCGAGTGGGACCACTGTGACAGGTGACGCTATGCAACTTACACCACTGTATATCCTAAGCCTACAGCGTCCTCTAGCGGTGACAACAGGTGACGCTATGCAACTTGGACCACTGTATATTCTAAGGGAACAGGTCCCTCTAGCGGGGACAACAGGTGAAGCTATGCGAGTGGGACCACTGTGACAGGTGACGCTATGCAACTTACACCACTGTATATCCTAAGCCTACAGCATCCTCTAGCGGTGACAACAGGTGACGCTATGCAACTTGGACCACTGTATATTCTAAGGGAACAGGTACCTCTAGTGGGGACAACAGATGACTATGCGAGTGGGACCACTGTGACAGGTAACGCTATGCGACTTGCACCACTGTATATCCTAAGCATGCAGCTCCCTCTAGCGGTGACAACAGGTGGTTTATCTAATTATATCCCTGCTCACTGTGCTCAGAAAGGCACAACTCCACCTCACTGATGAGGCCCAACAAGGCTGAAACACGTGTATGGGGTTGCTGTTGGTACTCTTGTTAAGAAGGGAATTGCCATAGCATTTTGGTGCTGGACTGCCCTTGTGGGCGGGACAAAGACTGATATGCAATTGGGTATTTCCCATCTGTGAAGGTACAGTGAGCAAAAAGCAATGGCTGCAAACTCTCAATGTGGTTAATAACCAGGTTATCATGCCGTGTTCTTTCGAGAGAAGGGCGCCTGCTACCTTTTTAATATAAAAAAACATATCTGTGCTCACTGTACTTTTACATTTCCATACGTGCTGCACAATACAGGCCAGTGTACCATATAAGAACATATTCATATTTCCTTACTACGTGATGCCAGTAATGATACTATAAGAAAACATGTGCATGCTGGCTCTGCCAAAATATTACATTATCTCCACATTATAATATATTCCTACTAGCTTTGCCAGTAAAAATGCCTTGCCACAATAAGAAAATATGCCCAGACTGGCTGCACCAATGTTGGCCCATATGGCTATGTAAGAACACTCATAATGCTTGCTTTACCATTAATGCCCAGTAAAAAATGCCATGCCATAGTGAGAAAAGATACCCCCACTGGCTGCACCGATGTAGCCCTCTAGCCATGTAAGAATACTTATCATGGGCCTTTAATGTTGATGCCAGTACAAAAAATTCCATGCCACAGAAATTAAAATATACTCAGAATTGTGGCACTAAAGTAAGCCAGTCCAGCCAAATACTAACACTTATCGTGCTTGCTTTACCATTGATGCCCAGTCAAAAATGCCATGCCACTGTAAGAAAATATAGCCAGGCTGGTTGCACCTAAGTAGGCCAGACCAACCATGTAAAAATACTTATTGTTTTGAACATAGATACCCAGTAAAACAATGGCATGCCACAGTAATAAAATATAGCCATATGCCCTGCACCCGAGTAGACCAGTCCAGCCATGTAATGCCAGTAAGTAACACTTATGTTTGCTTTACCATTGACGTCCAGAAAAATGCCATGCCACATTATGAAAACATCCGTAATCGCTGTCAAATGACCCTCCCAGGCCTCCACCACAAATCATCAGTCCTCAGAGACGGCACAAACAGTGGCACGCACACTTTCATACAGCCTTTACTGGACCATACTTACAACATTCACTCACTCATTCACAGGTGCACACACACAGCATTCACTCACTGATCCCTACACTCTCTTATTCACACACACACTCACACTTACAGGCACAAACCACTGCATGCAGGAATACAGACCGAGTCAAACTTGTTTTCTTATCTTTAGTCCTGATCTGGACGTTTCTCACCAGTCCCTGCGCCCCAGCTGCTTAGCATGAAACAGGGTGGTGGGTCGCGCCCCGTCGCCCAATGAGGATGAGGAGGCACTAGTCCGGGGTGCCCAATGTTGGTGATGTTCCTGTCCTGTACTGACAGGTGTCGGTTGGCATTGGGTGAATGTCTGGTGGGGGTGAAGACCGGGTCTCTGGCCGTGGCTCTGCTTTGAGCTCTTCCTAGAGGTGTATTTACAGTCCTTGTTGATGTAGGGGGCGAGTTGTTGATGGGATTCTGGTTGAATATTGGGGTGAGTCCCAGTTGGAGCGAGATCACTGGTGGATCTCTTGGGTTCTGAGGGACTTCGGGGGTTTGTCCACTTGCTTGTGCTGCCCCCCTTTTCTTCCCCTTGAGCCACCGTTCTCTTGTTCTGCAGGAGGTGCCAGCCAGCAATTACACAAAATACTGAAGTGAAATGAAAAAACTCCTTGACACACCATAAGACAATGTCATGGTTCTGATGCCAAGTGACCCGAGACTTGGCACCGTTTCCATGCCTCCCAAAATACCTATCGAAGGGCACACCCTATTAGCTCATGGCCTGGCAGCACTTCCTGCTGCGTGGAAAACATTCTAAAACCCATGGTAATGGGCACTCCTACCTAAACGCAAGACGCCACATACTTGCAAAGCTAACTGCTGTAGAGGGTATTGGGCCACTTCAAGAAGAAGCCTTCTTGGCAGATATGGATGTGGAGGGCATGGGACGCAACTAGTACAGAAGACAATAGTGGCTGCCCCCGCAGTAGGAGCTGGGCACAGTGACCCACAGTGGCTGAAGAACTGTGTCTATATGATCTGCTGTAGAGGGCATTGGGCCACTTCAAGAAGGAGCCTTCTTGGCTGGTACGGATGTGGAGGGCATGGGACGCAACTAGTACAGAACACAATAGTGGCTGCCCCCGCAGTAGGAGCTGGGCACAGTGACCCACAGTGGCTGAAGAACTGTGTCTATATGATCTGCTGTAGAGGGCATTGGGCCACTTCAAGAAGGAGCCTTCTTGGCTGGTACGGATGTGGAGGGCATGGGACGCAACTAGTACAGAAGACAATAGCGGCGGCCCCCGCAGTAGGAGCTGGGCACAGTGACCCACAGTGGCTGAAGAACTGTGTCTATATGATCTGCTGTAGAGGGCATTGGGCCACTTCAAGAAGGAGCCTTCTTGGCTGGTACGGATGTGGAGGGCATGGGACGCAACTAGTACAGAAGACAATAGCGGCGGCCCCCGCAGTAGGAGCTGGGCACAGTGACCCACAGTGGCTGCATAACTGTGTCTATATGATCTGCTGTAGAGGGCATTGGGCCACTTCAAGAAGGAGCCTTCTTGGCAGGTATGGAGAGGACACCGGAAGCAATTAGAACAGAAGACAATAGTGGCTGCCCCCACAGTAGGAGCTGGGCACAGTGACCCATAGTGGCCGCAGAAAGGTGTCTGTAATAACAGCAGGTAGTGGGTATCATGATTCATGACCATAGTGTCTGCCTGCATCCTGGCCCAAGGGCAGCGACAGTGCCCACCCTCACGTCAGGGGGTTAGCGTATCGAATGGTAGGTTTTTGTACATTACAGCCAGCATTCTTTATGCGCAGCAGGGGGCTGGGGCGATGGTGCAGGGTCTTCTAGCACATGTCTATAGAGATGGCCCCTGTGCCACAGCAGCGGGTCTTAGAAAAATCATTGCATCTGACGTCATCAAATAATACACAGCAGCCTTCAATATCCGTATACAAGCCTGTGCATAAGGCGCTGATTACAGGCTGGCTGTGACTTCACAACTTTACATGTCGTCACAGCTGCTCCGTCATCAGTCATTGTGACGTCACAATGCCGCTGCTTGGGCCGGCACAGGGCAGAACTCCAGCTGCCACTGCAGCAGGTAATTAAAGGCGTTGCAAGCTTCTGGGATGGCTTTAATGGCAGAGTCGTTTCTGTGGCACTTTGCGGCGAGGAATTGCCAAGGAGCTGTTCATGGGGGGAAGGGTTACCTTGTGCCCTGCTGAACTCCCACACACGCGAGCAGGAAGTTGCGTGTTACCACGTATCTTACCACTGCATTTCATTCAAATATCGAAACTATTTTTCTGCAACGCACTCAAGACTGCATATTAGGTTTTATAAATGTAAAGAGACTGCCCGCTGACTGTACGGATCAGCCAATGGAAGCTCTCTAACATCAGAGGCCAGATATTAAAGGGGAGATCAGCGTGTGGCCATGTATAGATGACCCCCCAGGTCCCCCCCCACCGGGCAAGTCACATCGGCGTTCACCCACAACACGAGTCCAATGCCCACAGCTCTATACCCGGGTGCCCAGTACTGGCTCCGTCAATATACTGGCTGGGGGCACTGAAGGCGGTGGTGTGCTTTGGCATATAGCAGCAGGCACGAGTGTGCTGCCCCAGTCGCGTTCCTATTGCACACACCTTCCTTTTACGAGTGCACACCTCAGTACCAGCACAGGGTGTGGAAAGAACGCAGAAAGAAAGCTCCCCTGGGCCTTAAAGAAACACAGTTAAAGCACACCACGTGCGCACTAGCGTGCAGCCATGGTATCACGCAGCAGGCAACGTGTCGCGCACGCAACCATTTCCAATCAGGCACCCTTTGCACGTGTAGAGAGGTACGTGCCACTGAAGATAGTCACTCCCATCATCCACTCACTGCTGTCTACACCCAGCCTAGATGTGCTCCTGGAATAAAGAGATGGAAGCCCACCGCCCCCCCCGGCCCCCTGCAGACCCTGCCCCAGTCTGCTGCTTTCGCTGTGCTTACAATAAAACAGGAAAGCCAGCCATACCGGGGCCGAGCGCTTCCATTCTGAGGCCATGCGTTAGTCTCTGGACCTTGGGAACAGCCAGGCTTGGGTCCTTAAAACATTGGCGTTCAGGGCATAGTTGCCAGCATGAGCCATTCCAATCTGTCGGTGCTCATCCAGTCTGGGGGGAGAAGGGGGGGGTCTTTGAATTCTGGGACTTGTAGTATGGATTTTATAATGGGACAAGCAGAACTACAAGTCCCAGAATGCAAAGAAATTCCCCAGACTGGATAAGCACCTCCAGATCGGAATGGCTCGTGTTGGCAACTATGGGTGGGGGGGGGGGCTGCGACTCCTTTCACCCTTCGCTTGGCACTTAACCACTGGCATGTTCCACTCCTTGGAAGCGGGATGCCGGGAAGACATGTTTCCCCACTGCCGGTGCCATTAAGTCGGACCTCGAGCCTCCTGCATTGCCGCTAGAACCTTTCAGCTGTGTTTTTAGGTCCGCCTGGAGGCCGCACTACCTCTCAAACAGAACTCTTGTGTCTAAAAAAAACACCCACCAATGGCTTTGGAGGGCCAACGCAGCTTTGTGATGCCAGCCAGAGGTGGAAGTGAGCAGGAGCTATCCGGAGCGCAGTGCCCCTACTTTCACTATTCGCTGTTAACAGTCCCAGTTCTTCGACATTCTGGAACGGTTCTTTAAAAGTTAAAATATGCCTCTTCATTTTAGCACCCTGCAGCAGTTATCTATTGCACCGACCGTTCAGAAGCCGGAGTGGCTTCGGGGTAACCCATGTCGGGCTCATCGTAATGACTGGACGCTGGAGGAGGTTTACACATGATGGCTTGAACAGCACGTGGCCATGATTTTTGGAACACTGTCAGGCTGAGAGCTCAGGTGAAACGCCAATAAAATGATACCGGTCCACACCATGTGCATGGGATTGCATTTTCACATTGGGTGGGTACGTGGGATTTGCCCCTTCACGCCCCCGGACACGTGTGCAGCGATAGTGGGAGCCTTGCTGGCTGGTCACGTGGTCTACTGTAATGCACTCCGGTGGGAAGCTTCAGGGCCGCAGACTACTAATCCCTCGGCTTGTCAATCATGCTGGCATGTGGCGGGGCTGTGAGTGCAAATGATGGAAAGGTCTGCTCTGTGCTGGAAGCAGCGTGGGCGTGAGCCTGCGCCTGGCACCAGAGCTGTACCAGGGTTGGGCATCTGATCTGGTACCTAAGATATCAGGCTGCCCCTGGGCATATGATGGTGGTACGTACATGGGCATACGATGGCTGCAACTGGGCATATGATGGCCGTACATGGGCATAGGATGTCAGTTCATGGGTTTAGGATGGCTGCACCTGGGCATAGGATGGCTGCACCTGGGCATATGATGGCCGAACATGGGCATAGGATGTCAGTTCATGGGCTTAGGATGGCTGCACCTGGGCATAGGATGGCTGCACCTGGGCATATGATGGCCGCACATGGACATATGATGGACGCACATGGGCATAGGATGGCTGCACCTTATGATGGCCGCACATGGGCATAGGATGGCTGCACCTTATGATGGTCGCACATGGGCATAGGATGGCCGTACATGGACATAGGATGTCAGTTCATGAGTTTAGGATGGCTGCACCTGGGCATATGATGGCTGTACATGGGCATAGGATGGCTGCACCTGGGCATATGATGGCTATACATGGGCATAGGCTGGCTGCAACTGGGCATATGATGGCCGTACATGGGCATAGTATGTCAGTTCATGGGCTTAGGATGGCTGCACCTGGGCATATGATGGCTGTACATGGGCATAGGATAGCTGCACCTGGGCATATGATGGCCGCACATGGGCATAGGATGTCAGTTCATGGGCTTAGGATGGCTGCACCTGGGCATAGGATGGCTGCACCTGGGCATATGATGGCCGCACATGGGCATAGGATGTCAGTTCATGGGCATAGGATGTCAGTTCATGGGCTTAACGATGGCTGCACCTGGGCAAAGGATGGCCGCACATGGGCATAGGATGTCAGTTCATGGGCTTAGGATGGCTGCACCTGGGCATAGGATGGCTGCACCTTGGCATATGATGGCCGCACATGGGCATATGATGGACGCACATGGGCATAGGATGGCTGCACCTTATGATGGTCGCACATGGGCATAGGATGTCAGTTCATGGGCTTAAGGATGGCTGCACCTGGGCATAGGATGGCTGCACCTGGGCATATGATGGCCGCACATGGGCATAGGATGTCAGTTCATGGGTTTAGGATGGCTGCACCTGGGCATAGGATGGCTGCACCTGGGCATATGATGGCCGCACATGGGCATAGGATGTCAGTTCATGGGCTTAAGGATGGCTGCACCTGGGCATAGGATGGCTGCACCTGGGCATATGATGGCCGCACATGGGCATATGATGGACACACATGGGCATAGGATGGCTGCACCTTATGATGGTCGCACATGGGCATAGGATGTCAGTTCATGGGCTTAAGGATGGCTGCACCTGGCCATAGGATGGCTGCACCTGGGCATATGATGGCCGCACATGGGCATATGATGGACGCACATGGGCATAGGATGGCTGCACCTTATGATGGTTGCACCTGGGCATATGATGGCCGCACATGGACATAGGATGTCAGTTCATGGGCTTAGGATGGCTGCACCTGGGCATAGGATGGCTGCACCTGGGCATATGATGGCCGCACATGGGCATAGGATGTCAGTTCATGGGCATAACGGGCTGCAAAGGATATCATGGGACAGCACGAAGCATTTTCCTGATCATGGGTCAGGGCGCTATACCCTTCCCCTGGCGCCACCCCCATGCCTCAACCAATGAGATAGCGGCAACGCTGGGGGTGGGGGGGGGGTGACTCCATCCATCAGGGGTCCACCCCTCCACACATGAAGTGCATTATGATATATATAGAACTTAGCTACGCCCCTCGAGCCTCTCCCGCCTCTGCACCCCCACTTCACACAGGGCGGCTCCCCATGCACACCCGCCCCCAGTTCACACCCCTTCCTCTTGCGTTACCATCCATCATGTGCCAGCCCAGTATTGCTGCACCCATCTCTCGATGCTCACCCTCAGTGCTCTGCACTCCCACGCCCCCCCCCCCTTCCCGCTGACCCCACCGGCTCCCCAACCCCCCGAAATGAAGCCCGTAGATGCCAGGTGGGGGCCCCAGCCTCTACTGGACTGCAGACCTGTATGCACTGGAATGACCGGAGCTGGCTTCCAAGTCTGCCTGGTGCTGCCGCTGCCGCCGGTTATAGCTCCTTCCCCGCCAGGTTCTAGCGCCACGCATGAAGCACTATGGGGTTTATTCAGATATCTTTTGTGAAATACCGCCGGAGGAAGTTACCACCAACGCCCTGTTGCATTTGAGAAGATCTGCGCAATTCAGATTTTACTGTTGGGAGAGGTGGTATTTCTGGAACAGCCCCAGAGGTAGTCCAGAAGTACCATCTCACCAGGGGAGCAGTAGTGACTCCTATCACTACTGTACACGTGTATATGTACAAAAGGGTCAAGTCAGACTCTTCAGTGCTTCACATGGATAGGGCGGTGGGAGGGGGCACCAGAGATGCCCGCCCATTCACCCACTTGCCACGTCCCTCTGTAAAAAGAAACATTACTGTACTGAAGAGACCCACACGTACTTCCCGTCTGAACAGTAAAAAAAAGTTTTATAAAACATTGGTGTCAATTTGGAAATAGGCGGGTTTTTGGAATGAAAATCTGCTGAAAATACAGCTGAAGGTAGGGAATACCGCAAGCAGTATTTGCCCAGGCACTACATCGGATGGTTAAATCGGTAGTATTTGCCAAATACCGCTGATTTTACTGTTACTGCCCAACTCTGAATCACCCCCTGTATGACTTTAGGAAGCGCCCAGCAGTGCGGCTGCTCCAGCAACCACATGTCCGTTGCACAGTGCTTCTCAGCAAAGCATGTCTCACGCTCAATACATTAACATGAACACACATGAAACATTTAGTCATGTGTGTGGTATGCCAACTAAGTGGTGTACACTGAATTCTGGAGCTTGTTCTTTGGAGACACTTCTGATCGCTGTGGCATAATGCATTCTGGGACATGTAGTCCTATCTGGGGATCTGCAGTGAGCAAGGAAGAGTTCCTTCTGTGGAGTGTTCTTTCGTCTATCCATCAGCCCTGGGGCATGAGCAGTGCATTCTGGGAACAGTAGTGCTCGGAGGCCTCTGCGCTGAGCTAAGGCGGGTGTACGGGGAGGGAGTACTGGGTGTATATGGTGGCAAAACCTGGCATCTGCTAGAAGTGCACCCGCCTGTAAATATGCAGCTGCCCGATGAGATTGCGCCCGGCATGTGAGCTGCTCAGGTGAAAATGATGGCTCTACTCCCTATTCAAGGGATGCACCTGGGCATAGGAGACTGGATCTGGGCATCTGAGGCTGCACCTGGGCATAGGGTAGCTGCAGAGGGGCCTGACATATGAAGGCGGTGAATGGACACGTGTTGCTGGACATGGGCATATGAGATTGGATCTGGGCATCTGAGGCTGCACCTGGGCATAGGGTAGCTGCAGAGGGGCCTGACATACGAAGGTGGTGAATGGGCACGTGATGCTGGACATGGGCATATGAGACTGGATCTGGGCATCTGATGCTGCACCAGGGCATAGGGTAGCTGCGGAGGGGCCTGACATATGAAGGCGGTGAATAGGCACGTGATGCTGGACATGGGCATATGAGACTGGATCTGGGCATCTGATGCTGCACCAGGGCATAGGGTAGCTGAAGAGGGGCCTGACATATGAAGGCGGTGAATGGGCACGTTATGCTGGACATGGGCATATGAGACTGGACCTGGGTATCTGAGGCTGCACCTGGGCATAGGGTAGCTGCAGAGGGGCCTGACATATGAAGGTGGTGAATGGGCACGTGATGCTGGACATGGCATATGAGACTGGATCTGGGTATCTGAGGCTTCACCTGGGCATAGGGTAGCGCAGAGGTGCCTGACATATGAAGGTGGTGAATGGGCACGTGATGCAGGACATGGGCATATGAGACTGGTTTTGGGCACCTGAGGCTGCACCTGGACATATGTTAGCTCTAGAGGGGCCTGGCATGTGCAGGTGGTGAATGGGCAAGTGAGGCTACACCTGGGCATAGGGTAGCTGCAGAGGGGCCTGACATATGAAGGCGGTGAATGGGCACGTGATGCTGGGCATGGGCATATGAGACTGGATCTGGGCATCTGAGGCTGCACCTGGGCATAGGGTAGCTGCAGAGGGGCCTGACATATGAAGGCAGTGAATGGGCATGTGATGCTGGACATGGGTATATGAGACTGGATCTGGGCATCTGAGGCTGCACCTGGGCATAGGGTAGCTGCAGAGGGGCCTGACATATGAAGGCAGTGAATGGGCATGTGATGCTGGAAATGGGCATATGAGACTGGTTTTGGGCACCTGAGGCTGCACCTGGACATATGTTAGCTATAGAGGGGCCTGGCATGTGCAGGTGGTGAATGGGCAAACGAGGCTACACCTGGGCATAGGGTAGCTGCAGAGGGGCCTGACATATGAAGGCCATAACTGGACATGTGAGGCTAATTGGGCATGTGAGGCTGTACCTGGGTATATGAGGCTGCACTTGGGCATAGGGTAGCTGCGGAGGTGCCTGACATATGAAGGCGGTGAATGGGCATGTGATGCTGGACATGGCATATGAGACTGGATCTGGGTATCTGAGGCTGCACCTGGGCATAGGGTAGCTGCAGAGGTGCCTGACATATGAAGGCGGTGAACGGGCACGTGATGCTGCACAGGGGCATATGAGACTGGATCTGGGCATCTGAGGCTGCGCTTGGGCATAGGGTAGCTGCAGAGGGGCCTGACATATGAAGGCGGTGAATGGGCACGTGATGCTGGACATGGGCATATGAGACTGGTTTTGGGCACCTGAGGCTGCACCTGGACATATGTTAGCTATAGAGGGGCCTGACATTTGAAGGCAGTGAATGGGCACGTTATGCTGGACATGGGCATATGAGACTGGATCTGGGTATCTGAGGCTGCACCTGGGCATAGGGTAGCTGCAGAGGTGCCTGACATATGAAGGTGGTGAATGGGCACGTGATGCAGGACATGGGCATATGAGACTGGTTTTGGGCACCTGAGGCTGCACCTGGACATATGTTAGCTCTAGAGGGGCCTGGCATGTGCAGGTGGTGAATGGGCAAGTGAGGCTACACCTGGGCATAGGGTAGCTGCAGAGGGGCCTGACATATGAAGGCGGTGAATGGGCACGTGATGCTGGACATGGGCATATGAGACTGGATCTGGGCATCTGAGGCTGCACCTGGGCATAGGGTAGCTGCAGAGGGGCCTGACATATGAAGGCAGTGAATGGGCACGTGATGCTGGACATGGGCATATGAGACTGGATCTGGGCATCTGAGGCTGCACCTGGGCATAGGGTAGCTGCAGAGGGGCCTGACATATGAAGGCAGTGAATGGGCGCGTGATGCTGGACATGGGCATATGAGACTGGATCTGGGCATCTGAGGCTGCACCTGGGCATAGGGTAGCTGCAGAGGGGCCTGACATATGAAGGCAGTGAATGGGCACGTGATGCTGGAAATGGGCATATGAGACTGGTTTTGGGCACCTGAGGCTGCACCTGGACATATGTTAGCTATAGAGGGGCCTGGCATGTGCAGGTGGTGAATGGGCAAACGAGGCTACACCTGGGCATAGGGTAGCTGCAGAGGGGCCTGACATATGAAGGCCATAACTGGGCATGTGAGGCTAATTGGGCATGTGAGGCTGTACCTGGGTATATGAGGCTGCACTTGGGCATAGGGTAGCTGCAGAGGTGCCTGACATATGAAGGCGGTGAATGGGCATGTGATGCTGGACATGGCATATGAGACTGGATCTGGGTATCTGAGGCTGCACCTGGGCATAGGGTAGCTGCAGAGGTGCCTGACATATGAAGGCGGTGAACGGGCACGTGATGCTGCACAGGGGCATATGAGACTGGATCTGGGCATCTGAGGCTGCACTTGGGCATAGGGTAGCTGCAGAGGGGCCTGATATATGAAGGCGGTGAATGGGCACGTGATGCTGGACATGGGCATATGAGACTGGTTTTGGGCACCTGAGGCTGCACCTGGACATATGTTAGCTATAGAGGGGCCTGACATTTGAAGGCAGTGAATGGGCACGTTATGCTGGACATGGGCATATGAGACTGGATCTGGGTATCTGAGGCTGCACCTGGGCATAGGGTAGCTGCAGAGGTGCCTGACATATGAAGGTGGTGAATGGGCACGTGATGCAGGACATGGGCATATGAGACTGGTTTTGGGCACCTGAGGCTGCACCTGGACATATGTTAGCTCTAGAGGGGCCTGGCATGTGCAGGTGGTGAATGGGCAAGTGAGGCTACACCTGGGCATAGGGTAGCTGCAGAGGGGCCTGACATATGAAGGCGGTGAATGGGCACGTGATGCTGGACATGGGCATATGAGACTGGATCTGGGCATCTGAGGCTGCACCTGGGCATAGGGTAGCTGCAGAGGCAGCTGCAGAGGGGCCTGACATATGAAGGCAGTGAATGGGCACGTGATGCTGGACATGGGCATATGAGACTGGATCTGGGCATCTGAGGCTGCACCTGGGCATAGGGTAGCTGCAGAGGGGCCTGACATATGAAGGCAGTGAATGGGCACGTGATGCTGGACATGGGCATATGAGACTGGTTTTGGGCACCTGAGGCTGCACCTGGACATATGTTAGCTATAAAGGGGCCTGGCATGTGCAGGTGGTGAATGGGCAAATGAGGCTACACCTGGGCATAGGGTAGCTGCAGAGGGGCCTGACATATGAAGGCCATAACTGGGCATGTGAGGCTAATTGGGCATGTGAGGCTGTACCTGGGTATATGAGGCTGCACCTGGGCATAGGTAGCTGCAGAGGGGCCTGACATATGAAGGCGGTGAATGGGCATGTGATGCTGGACATGGCATATGAGACTGGATCTGGGTATCTGAGGCTGCACCTGGGCATAGGGTAGCTGCAGAGGTGCCTGACATATGAAGGCGGTGAACGGGCACGTGATGCTGCACAGGGGCATATGAGACTGGATCTGGGCATCTGAGACTGCACCTGGGCATAGGGTAGCTGCAGAGGGGCCTGACATATGAAGGCGGTGAATGGGCACGTGATGCTGGACATGGGCATATGAGACTGGTTTTGGGCACCTGAGGCTGCACCTGGACATATGTTAGCTATAGAGGGGCCTGACATATGAAGGCAGTGAATGGGCACGTTATGCTGGACATGGGCAAATGAGACTGGATCTGGGTATCCGAGGCTGCACCTGGGCATAGGGTAGCTGCAGAGGTGCCTGACATATGAAGGCGGTGAATGGGCACATGATGCTGCACAGGGGCATATGAGACTGGATCTGGGCATCTGAGGCTGCACCTGGGCATAGGGTAGCTGCAGAGGGGCCTGACATATGAAGGCGGTGAATGGGCACGTGATGCTGGACATGGGCATATGAGACTGGTTTTGGGCACCTGAGGCTGCACCTGGACATATGTTAGCTATAGAAGGGCCTGACATATGAAGGCGGTGAATGGGCACGTTATGCTGGACATGGGCATATGAGACTGGATCTGGGTATCTGAGGCTGCACCTGGGCATAGGGTAGCTGCAGAGGTGCCTGACATATGAAAGCGGTGAATGGGCATGTGATGCTGGACATGGGAATATGAGACTGGATCTGGGGATCTGAGGCTGCACCTGGGCATAGGGTAGCTGCAGAGGGGCCTGACATATGAAGGCAGTGAATGGGCACGTGATGCAGGACATGTGCATATGAGACTGGTTTTGGGCACCTGAGGCTGCACCTGGACATATGTTAGCTATAGAGGGGCCTGGCATGTGCAGGTGGTGAATGGGCAAACGAGGCTACACCTGGGCATAGGGTAGCTGCAGAGGGGCCTGACATATGAAGGCCATAACTGGGCATGTGAGGCTAATTGGGCATGTGAGGCTGTACCTGGGTATATGAGGCTGCACTTGGGCATAGGGTAGCTGCAGAGGTGCCTGACATATGAAGGCGGTGAATGGGCATGTGATGCTGGACATGGCATATGAGACTGGATCTGGGTATCTGAGGCTGCACCTGGGCATAGGGTAGCTGCAGAGGTGCCTGACATATGAAGGCGGTGAACGGGCACGTGATGCTGCACAGGGGCATATGAGACTGGATCTGGGCATCTGAGGCTGCGCTTGGGCATAGGGTAGCTTCAGAGGGGCCTGACATATGAAGGCGGTGAATGGGCACGTGATGCTGGACATGGGCATATGAGACTGGTTTTGGGCACCTGAGGCTGCACCTGGACATATGTTAGCTATAGAGGGGCCTGACATTTGAAGGCAGTGAATGGGCACGTCATGCTGGACATGGGCATATGAGACTGGATCTGGGTATCTGAGGCTGCACCTGGGCATAGGGTAGCTGCAGAGGTGCCTGACATATGAAGGTGGTGAATGGGCACGTGATGCAGGACATGGGCATATGAGACTGGTTTTGGGCACCTGAGGCTGCACCTGGACATATGTTAGCTCTAGAGGGGCCTGGCATGTGCAGGTGGTGAATGGGCAAGTGAGGCTACACCTGGGCATAGGGTAGCTGCAGAGGGGCCTGACATATGAAGGCGGTGAATGGGCACGTGATGCTGGACATGGGCATATGAGACTGGATCTGGGCATCTGAGGCTGCACCTGGGCATAGGGTAGCTGCAGAGGGGCCTGACATATGAAGGCAGTGAATGGGCACGTGATGCTGGACATGGGCATATGAGACTGGATCTGGGCATCTGAGGCTGCACCTGGGCATAGGGTAGCTGCAGAGGGGCCTGACATATGAAGGCAGTGAATGGGCACGTGATGCTGGACATGGGCATATGAGACTGGATCTGGGCATCTGAGGCTGCACCTGGGCATAGGGTAGCTGCAGAGGGGCCTGACATATGAAGGCAGTGAATGGGCACGTGATGCTGGAAATGGGCATATGAGACTGGTTTTGGGCACCTGAGGCTGCACCTGGACATATGTTAGCTATAGAGGGGCCTGGCATGTGCAGGTGGTGAATGGGCAAACGAGGCTACACCTGGGCATAGGGTAGCTGCAGAGGGGCCTGACATATGAAGGCCATAACTGGGCATGTGAGGCTAATTGGGCATGTGAGGCTGTACCTGGGTATATGAGGCTGCACCTGGGCATAGGGTAGCTGCAGAGGGGCCTGACATATGAAGGCAGTGAATGGGCATGTGATGCTGGACATGGCATATGAGACTGGATCTTGGTATCTGAGGCTGCACCTGGGCATAGGGTAGCTGCAGAGGTGCCTGACATATGAAGGCGGTGAACGGGCACGTGATGCTGCACAGGGGCATATGAGACTGGATCTGGGCATCTGAGGCTGCACTTGGGCATAGGGTAGCTGCAGAGGGGCCTGACATATGAAGGCGGTGAATGGGCACGTGATGCTGGACATGGGCATATGAGACTGGTTTTGGGCACCTGAGGCTGCACCTGGACATATGTTAGCTATAGAGGGGCCTGACATATGAAGGCAGTGAATGGGCACGTTATGCTGGACATGGGCATATGAGACTGGATCTGGGTATCTGAGGCTGCACCTGGGCATAGGGTAGCTGCAGAGGTGCCTGACATATGAAGGTGGTGAATGGGCACGTGATGCAGGACATGGGCATATGAGACTGGTTTTGGGAACCTGAGGCTGCACCTGGACATATGTTAGCTCTAGAGGGGCCTGGCATGTGCAGGTGGTGAATGGGCAAGTGAGGCTACACCTGGGCATAGGGTAGCTGCAGAGGGGCCTGACATATGAAGGCGGTGAATGGGCACGTGATGCTGGACATGGGCATATGAGACTGGATCTGGGCATCTGAGGCTGCACCTGGGCATAGGGTAGCTGCAGAGGGGCCTGACATATGAAGGCAGTGAATGGGCACGTGATGCTGGACATGGGCATATGAGACTGGATCTGGGCATCTGAGGCTGCACCTGGGCATAGGGTAGCTGCAGAGGGGCCTGACATATGAAGGCAGTGAATGGGCACGTGATGCTGGACATGGGCATATGAGACTGGTTTTGGGCACCTGAGGCTGCACCTGGACATATGTTAGCTATAAAGGGGCCTGGCATGTGCAGGTGGTGAATGGGCAAATGAGGCTACACCTGGGCATAGGGTAGCTGCAGAGGGGCCTGACATATGAAGGCCATAACTGGGCATGTGAGGCTAATTGGGCATGTGAGGCTGTACCTGGGTATATGAGGCTGCACCTGGGCATAGGTAGCTGCAGAGGTGCCTGACATATGAAGGCGGTGAATGGGCATGTGATGCTGGACATGGCATATGAGACTGGATCTGGGTATCTGAGGCTGCACCTGGGCATAGGGTAGCTGCAGAGGTGCCTGACATATGAAGGCGGTGAATGGGCACGTTATGCTGGACATGGGCATATGAGACTGGATCTGGGTATCTGAGGCTGCACCTGGGCATAGGGTAGCTGCAGAGGTGCCTGACATATGAAGGCGGTGAATGGGCATGTGATGCTGGACATGGGCATATGAGACTGGATCTGGGGATCTGAGGCTGCACCTGGGCATAGGGTAGCTGCAGAGGGGCCTGACATATGAAGGCAGTGAATGGGCACGTGATGCAGGACATGGGCATATGAGACTGGTTTTGGGCAGCTGAGGCTGCACCTGGACTTATGTTAGCTATAGAGGGGCCTGGCATGTGCAGGTGGTGAATGGGCAAGTGAGGCTACACCTGGGCATAGGGTAGCTGCAGAGGGGCCTGACATATGAAGGCGGTGAATGGGCACGTGATGCTGGACATGGGCATATGAGACTGGATCTGGGCATCTGAGGCTGTACCTGGGCATAGGGTAGCTGCAGAGGGGCCTGACATATGACGACAGTGAATGGGCACGTGATGCTGGGCATGGGCATATGAGACTGGATCTGGGCATCTGAGGCTGCACCTGGGCATAGGGTAGCTACAGAGGGGCCTGACATATGAAGGCAGTGAATGGGCACGTGATGCTGGACATGGGCATATGAGACTGGTTTTGGGCACCTGAGGCTGCACCTGGACATATGTTAGCTATAGAGGGGCCTGGCATGTGCAGGTGGTGAATGGGCACGTGATGCTGGACATGGGCATATGAGACTGGTTTTGGGCACCTGAGGCTACACCTGGGCATAGGGTAGCTGCAGAGGGGCCTGACATATAAAGGCCATAACTGGGCATGTGAGGCTAATTGGGCATGTGAGGCTGTGCCTGGGCATATGAGGCCGCACCTGGGCATATGATAGCTGCAGACCGGCCTGCCATATGAATACCATAACTGGGCATGTGAGGCTAATTGGGCATGTGAGGCTGTGCCTGGGTATATGAGGCTGCACCTGGGCATAGGGTAGCTGCAGAGGGACCTGACATATGAAGACCATAACTGGGCATGTGAGGCTAATTGGGGATGTGAGGCTGTGCCTGGGTATATGAGGCTGCACCTGGGCATAAGGTAGCTGCAGAGGGACCTGACATATGAAGACCATAACTGGGCATGTGAGGCTAATTGGGCATGTGAGGCTGTGCCTGGGCATACGCGGCGGCACCTGGGCATATGATAGCTGCAGACGGGCCTGGCATATAAAAGCAGAGATCGGGCATGTGAGGCTGTGCCTGGGCATGTGAGGCTGGACATGGGCATATGAAGCTGGACATGGGCGCAGGGTAGTTATAGTTATAGAGGGGCCTGGCGTATGGAGGCAGTGAATGGGCATGTGTGGTTGGACCTGGGCATATGATGTCTATACTTTGGCATATGTGGCAGCAAGTGGCATTACCCAAAGCCAGGCCAATTGGCTTTGTCAGTGCTTGTTCTCTGAGCTCGGGCGGCCACTCTTCTGCCTGTAATCTTTAAACTGCTGTGCTGTATTGACTTAGTCTCGCGAGAGGCTAATTATATTTGCTTTAGTCATGTCTGATAAGTTAACAGGGCACTTATCCAGCGGTAATTATATATAGTGATAGAAGTGGGTGAGCAGTTAGGAAAAAGTCCTGGCCAGGGCGCAGCTGCCAATCACAGGGCAGTGATATAATTACAGCAGCCTTTAATGCAAGGAAGTGATCCGCAGTGAGGGGGGCGGGGAGGCTGAGGGCCTAGACTCACTCCCTGAGCCGGGACTGGGCAGAAGCCGGGGACTAAGGTAAGACACTCACTCACACTCAGGACCAGAGGCAGGCTGCACCTGAACAATGGATGGAGACACTGAGGGGAGAGGCTGACACTCGCTTTCAGTGGCTGGGAAGGAATGCTGCCCCACAGACACGGATTGAGACAGAGAGTGCACTCCAGGGAAGAGATTCACTCATACTCACTCTCAGAGGCAGAGAAGGAATGCAAGAATATGAACCACTACTCCGAGGGAGAGAAAGAGAAAGAAGAAGGGAGATAAGGGAGGGGAGAGAGCATGGGGACACAGGTGTTTGTACACTTTTGTGCTACGTCGCGGCCATTTTGTCCTACTCATTTGGCAGGTGCCTCTTTCATTAAGATGTCATGACCCCCCACCGGCATTTTCAGCAAAGTTACTCCACTGGGTGCAGGGGGAGGTGAGAAAGGCAGCACTCAGCCAGAGAGCGAGCTAGAAGATCACAGAAGAGCAGTATACGAGTAAATAAAAGACAAGCCCAGCAAAAGATAGACAGCAAAGTAAATTGTGAGGTGGAAATAAAGCGAGTAAAGTGTAGGGTGTGAGACAGTGTCAGAAAAATGCAATAGCGAGTCTCTGCCAGGTGCAGTCACAGACTGACATCCGGTGGGGAGCAGCTTCCGGGTCGCACGCGCCTCCACTTCCGCCGCCGAGAGGCCATGATGGCCGTAATGTAGCAGGCGTCGGGATCAGGCAGCTGGGGGTTAGACAGCTGAAGAAGTAAAAGTCAGAAAGATGCATGTCTTAGAATTTTACCAGGAGATGCATAAACACCAACAGACACAATGGGTTCAGAGTATGCACTTCTCTATCACATGTTCCACTCACAAGCATTGACTTTGTGTTGCTCCATAAAGGCATAGCTCTCTGTTATGGACGACTGCCCCTTTAGGTGGTACGTCACGGCAGAAAGTGACGTATGGGAGCGGGGGAAGCGACGCCGGGGAGTTAGTTAATTGCAGAATTTGAATAAAGAAGGAGTTGCAATTACAGGCTGGTGTCCGTGTGTTATTTGGGGCCATCCAAACCCCCAACAACTGGTGACGAGGATACGTCCCACCAGCGTTGCTCCTCCTCCACATGCTGGCAAAACACTCCAGGTTCCCCATAGTAAAACGTGTCAAATCTACAGCTTTTGCCCATGTTGCTGCCACAATTGACGAGGTCTTCAGCGAGTGGGGAATAACGGACACAATAAAATTAGATAACGGAGCACCTTTCACTGGACATGAATTTGGAGAGTTCGCAAAACATATGGGATTCCGACACCAAAGAATAACACCAAGATGGCCACAGGTGAATGGGATGGCAGAAAGGTTTATGACATCCATCAAAAAGACCATACAAAGGGCACGCTTAGAAGGGACTGACCCACATCAAGCACTATGCAGGATGTTGAGGGACTACAGAAACACGCCTCATGAGGCCACCAACAGAACCCCATCAGAACTTATGATAAAGTACCAGGTCAGAACCAGGTTAGTCACCAAACCAACAGCCCAGCCTGAGGCAGACTCGGAAGTCATCAGACGAGATGAAGAAACAAAGGAAAGAACATGGGAACAGACTGACAGGAGGAGGGCGCAGGCAAAAGAGATCCAAATAGGAGACGAAGTGTGGGTACAAAAAATTGTAACAAAAAAGACAGACCCGCAGTTCTCACCAGAGTCACTACAAGTAGTTGCAGTAAAAGGAACTATGATAACCGCTGCAAATGGAGAGAAAGAAGTGACTCGGAACAGTTCCAGGTTCAAACACATCACGAGAGGAACAGTAGACAAGCCGCCCCCGATGATCCAGACCCAGAATACATAGACACTCAGGATGAAACTTGGGTCCCCCTCGGACCACAGGTTCAACATCAGCCAGACCCTGAGGTAGATGCTGAGGGCGGCTCACGCCCGGAGCCGCGCGGACGACCCCTGAGAAGCATCAGGAATCCTCCCAGGATAGTGGAGGAATGTTGACAGCATTGCCACATGGCCAAGTTCAAGTTGTTGCAAGGACATTTGTCCGGGGGTGTTGTGGTACGTCACAGCAGGAAGTGACGTATGGGAGCGGGGAAGCGGGAAGCGACGCCGGGGAGTTCGTTAATTGCGGAATTTGAATAAAGAAGGAGTTACAATTACACGCTGGTGTCCGTGTGTTATTTGGGGCCATCCAAACCCCCAACACTCTCAACCATTTGTTTTGGAAAGGCGGGTGAAATCATCCGATTTTGTTTTTGGCGGGTGAGACGCCCATTGGAATGAATGGGCGTGCAGGAGTCTTGGCGGGTGAGTCAGCCCTTTACAAGGCGGTTGACACCTGCCAAAAGCATGTGAGTTGAGAGGTATGATAAAGGGCCCCGCGGTAAGGACATGCAAGCGGAAGTGCTTGTCATCACGTGACAGGTGGCCGATAAAGTGCTTATGCTCGCTGTGCAAGCCGGCATGGCATCATCAATTAGGTTATAACACACATTAAAGTGCGCATTTTCCATCAACACAAACAATGAGTTGTAACACCAAAAAATATGCATGACTCCAAAGTAGAATAGAGGCGTTCATGATTTATGACAAAAGGTGTAAGAAAGGTTTTACCCACTTTTGCCAAATTGCATTTTGCCTAACTTCTATGAGGCCCTTTACCCCTATTTCATTACCGCAAATGTATATATGGGGGTTTGGTGTATGGGGAAAGGGATAAGGGAGGTAGGGTGGGTCTCCCCCACTTTTTGTAGTTAAAAAAGTGGAGAAATCGGCAAAAAAATCAGACAAAATGCAATTCGCCAAAAAGAAAAGTGACGGATATTCATATATCCGTAAGAAGGCACATGCTGCTTCATAGCTATCGTTTACAGCGAGACGCGAATATTGCGACCTATCAAGACCAGTTTACCAGTCAAGCCCATGCAAAGAGAGCATCAACATTCATGTAAACAGGCCACTTATAAATGATGCAATGAAGGTTGTGAGGAACTCATGGTGGCAACAGTAAAGACAGACATGAGTGATCACAGTTCAAGGGTGTTTATTACACTATATAGGTAGGTTGGAAAAACGCCTAATCGAAACCTAAATCTAAGATGGGAGCAAACTACGACCATCAAATAATAATAAGGCAGTCCTGGTGGCGTCTTATCAAATAAAAGGGCACATACTAAGAAAAACCTATTTCCTATCCTTACAACTAAATACAAAAAGAGTGTTAGAGGGTTCACAATAAAGAAAGAAGTGTTGAGAACGGGACAAGGCAGCACTCCTGAGCACGGCACAGGCTTGATCGTTCACAGCACGAGACTACAGTTCCATTCTCCGGTATCAGGACCTTCGGTGTCTAAGCCTTTTTCTACTAAAAGTCTTGTGCCTCCGAGGACCTGATGTGTTCAAAATAACAAACACAAATGTCCTTTCCATATGTATGTTGGGTGATGCCCTTTCACCCTTGGATCATCCTCTTCCGGGCTCAGATCCTCAAAAAGCTCCGAGCAATATCAGGTTCTTCGGTGGGTAAATCTCTTGTTTCCGAGGGCCTGGCATTTTACATAACATAACAGCCGTATTACTAAAGTGCACGTTCCACCCCAAAGGGGCATCTTGGCGTTCATAACAGATGTTTGTTACCCAACTTAATGGTACTCATTTCATCAACCTCAGAAGGATAATGGGCTGAGGGAACCTGCTGGGATTCGAACCTGTGACAATGAGGTCAAACACAGGCCCCTGTAGTGAGTGCATTAGCCCACTGAGCCACAGAACCGGCTCAAAATCATAAACACAAGTTCCTTTCCGATTGCACTTAGGTGAGGATTAGGTGGGTCCCCCTCTTCTGGGCTCAGACCCCTCTCGAATATCAGCCTCCCTCCGTTGGGTTCACTCTGGCTTGTATTCAAAAGATTGTATCTGTTGCATTCACGTGTCAGTTGGTGATGCCTTTTCATCCCTGTATCGCCCTCTTCCAGGCTGAGACCCTTCTTGATATTTGCCTCCCTACGTCGGGTTCACTACGGCTTTTCCCAGATCAATTTCACTGGTGGCATTCCCAAATCTTAATGTCTTTTTAAACAGTCCCATGGGGACATCCCTGCGTCGGGTTCACTCTTGTCAACACAATGTTCATTTGGGGCATCAGGCTTCCCCCCGTTCTATCGGTTCTTTCTTATTTCTCACTATGCAGGATTCGTCTCCCTTAGCTTTCCACTTTTGTGTAGGTCAAAGACTTTCGACTGTACAGGGGGTTTTGCTAGACCCCTGTATGACCACTTTCACCTTTTTCTTGCGGCTCTCTTAAGGACCTCTGGTATCAGTAGTTTCAACAAACAGGGATCAACCAGAGTCTCTTTAATGGGCACCCATGTGGTGCCGGACTCCTCTGCAGCTGGTTTCCACTTAATGTTAACAGTTCTTTGAAATGTCCTTATTTTGCCATTTGCGACTTTCGTTTAACACAGTTCGGTTTCTTATCGGTCCTCCCCTCGATTCACCGGCTGTGATGAACCGCTTGGCTTTTCTTGTCTCTGGAGTCAAGGACGGTACCACGGTAGCAAGAGTCTCTCCCTGTTCTGTTTATCAGTGTAGGCATGCTCTGTGTACCGTTAACATCTGCTGCAACACACGCTAGCTATTGTTTGCAGTCTTACGATTCCTTCCACAGAGGTTTCGCGGGTCTGAATCGGAAAGGGCAATGTTGTTTCTCTCCTTGTCACCCTTTTGGTTCTCGTTGCCTTTCTCCTCGTCTTAAACTACTGTGCTTGGAAAAATGTCTTGTCGTGCGGTCTGCCTTGCTCATAGTGTGCTTTCATGCTGCACCTTTTATCCCTGTGGGGAAGGGAAAGGGCAGTCAGGTGTGTGTGTGTGATTCTGGTCAATTGCCTGACTTTGCGTGACCCTTGTGTTGGGATATGTCAAGTAAACAGCTCTGGTGTTAGTCCGTTGTCTTTCATAATGTTCGAAAGTGTTTGTGATGGAAAGGCGTGGGGGATAGAGTTTCTGAGTATCCTACATGGTAGGAGTGGGAAAAGGTGTTAGAAGAAGGGGGATACCGCGTCTCACCCATCGGTGTCCCACTTTCACTCCCCGAGGACCCCCCATCCAGGTGATCCTCCCACACTGGTACACCCCCAGGAACTGGATCCAGTAGCGATGGCCATGTCCTGGCCACATGGATGACAGATCTCCGAGACTAGTAAGTGAGGCACCTTCAGGATTCTCACATACCCTTCCCCTATGTGAGGTGGATATGCCTGCATTTTGTCCAGGTTCCTTGTTGTTAAGACCAGGAAGAGAACAGGGACGAGAGATATCCAGGAACTCTCGCATATTCCACTGCTTGGTCGTGATCGGGGTAGATAGAGGTGAAGTGGTTTTACCTGTCTCTCGGGAATAGCCCATGAATTGGGTTTTAAGGGTTGTATTGGGTTTCATGGGCTCAGAGGTTCCCCAGTCCCATGTTGGAGAATTCTGGGAGTAGTAGTTCATCTTCCAGGATCTATGGGATAGAAAATCTCTGAAGGGGGGTAGAGATTCCTGTAAGAGAGTAGAGAAGATGGAAAAGTCCTGCCCCAGAATAACTTCTTCGGGGAGCCCGGGGATTATGGCTGATGACACTTCGCAGGATTCGGCTTGGATTTCAATTTGTACTGGTATTTTAGGGTGTACTTCATTGTCTCCATGTACACATGTCACTCTAATTAGGGCTGCGTTGTCAGGATCTTTTGTTGTAACTAGATCGGCCCGTATAGTGGTTTGCTTACTCCCCGGGTCGACCAAGGCCTTTACCTGCCTCCCTTTAACCCAAGCCTTGTCATATGTGAACTCGGCAGGAGTTTGACATAGACAGATGCTAAATGTCTCTAGCTCTTCCTCGGGTTCTTCCCATTCTTCGCCCTTCAAACAGCCCATTTCCATAGGCTCGTCCTTCATATTCTTTCGACAGTGTCTTTAGCCACATGCCCTGTTTCTCTACAGGAAAAACTGATCAGAGGAGATGGTCTGCTTCCTTTTAATTTCTCCTTTCTACTTTCATCTTTAGCCTTTGGATCAATTTTCCTGAGTTCTACCCTCTCTCTTGGTATTCCTTCCTTTGTTCTATGTGGGGCCCCTTGTTTTCCACTCCCTGAGGTTGAGTTCGATGAATGGGCTTATGATCCTCCCGGTCTTCCCCTCGATGAGCCAAATGGAAGTGTTTAGCTGCATCCGAATGATTTTTGTGCGGTCTCAATGGGCGTAGCTAGAGTAGGTCGATTTAATTGAAAAACACATTTTTACAAAAAAGGGGGTAATGAATGTATAAATTGTTCTAAGGTAATTATCTCCGTCAGCTCTTCTAAGGACTTGTTATTAATCCATAGGGCCACTGTGTTTTTAACACGTTCACCTAGTTCTAAAAGGTTTCTCCCAGGTTCAATCTAATGGGCTGTAATTTCTGCCAATAGAAATTGCAGGTCTGCCCTACTCTTTTTAACAACCCTTCCTTGATGGATAGAAAAGTGGCTCCCTGTCCAAGGTTGAGTAGGTGATACAGAGGTTCTTCTCCCATCCCAGTTGCTTGAAGTTTAGAAAACAATTTCCTAAATCTTCGTCTTCAAGATAGGGTTGAAGTACGCCCTGTGGTAGTAAGGGCCTTGTTAGTAATTTAGTTAAATTCTATTGGAGTCTATTTTCAACCTCTATCTGATGGGGCGCTAATTGGGCGATGACATTGGCTAAGTCGTCAATTTCTTCTGGGGGGGTGTGAGGGTTCACTCTGTGGTATCCGTATCAGAAAAGAAACAACTCTCGATTCCTTCGGATAAGGTTTAAAAATCCTCAGAATCTTCTGATTCTGAGTCTGTCGAAGGAGAGGACTGGAGTAAATTAGTTTTTAGCCCTGATGGTCCCGCAACAGATGAAGCCGGGGTGCCATGGAGAAAAAAGTGGGACCTGTCAGTGTCCCAATTTCACTCCCCGAGGACCTCCCATCCAGGTGATCCTCCCAGACTGGTCCGCCCCCAGGAACTGGATCCATAGCGATGGCCGTGTCCTGGCCACCTGGATGACAGATCCCGGGGGACTAGTAAGTGAGACACCTTCAGGTTTCTCACAAGGTCCAATAGCATGAGGGCCATGCGCCCATTTCTGGCTGAGGAACGGTTGACCAGCATTCGTGCCTCACCATTTACCTCCAGGACAACTGCATCCGCTGCTGCTCTCAGTGCATGCCGGCACCTTTTACACCTATAACCAAGCTTAACTTCCATGTAGTCTTGGAAGTATGCAACCAAGGAAGGCCCCCAGGTACAAAAATAATAACACCGCACACAGATCGATTTGCAGGCTTCGGGGTGCACGTTTTCTGGTTAATCACATCACATTTCATGCTTTCAGCGCCCAGATCTTTAGAAACTCTCCATGCAGCCTTTAATTCTTCCCTGGTTTTCTCTTGCACCATTTTCACCCGGACCAGCGCCACTCTCCCCGGTGAGAGGAAGAGAGAGAGAGAGCAAGGGAACGAGAGAAAGAAAGGAACATATGGAGGGGCAACAGAACCAAGGAGAGATAAAGCAGAGAGGGGGCAAAGAGCGGGAGACTGTTGTCCTTGTGACTAGGGATGGGGTGAAGGACTCAGACTAAGGACTAAGATGAAGGAGAAGGGCCTGCATGATGGTAAAGTACTAAGGCTCCTAGGATGCAGGATCAGAGCTCCCAGCACAGCAGGAACTGCACCGATGTGCAGCGACCCCTACTGGGGCAGCCTTGCTACTGCCAGACTGCACCATTCTGAAGATGGTCATGGCTAGGGAGTATTATGTGCAGAGCACTGCCCTGGCTTCCTCTGTGAAATATGCGGATTGACTGTGTGTCCCTTTTCTGTCTCTAGTGCATCACAGCACAACATGTCTTCCAACTGGTGGGCAAGGAGGACTCTGGACGTGCCAACCTGACTGCCTCCGATTTCTTCACGCTTGTCCCTGGTGTGCTGCTGTACCTGGCCGACCCAGCGAACACGTGTCCGGCTGTAAAGAACGGCACCTGGGCCGATGCAGCTTCCAAGATGGCGGCGGGGCACGCGGATGAACCCGCCGGAGAACGTGTGCAGGAGCTAATGGAAGGACTGGAAGCTCATTACAGACCGGAAAACTCTAAGGTGAGCGGGGCACGATGGGTGGAGGGAACTGCTGGAGGTCAAGGAGCGTGAGGGGGAAGGGGCCATGGAATAACCTTTAACAAGTATGGCGTCGTGTGCTACACTTAATAGCAAAGGTTGCCTGCAACTAAGTGCTCCACACCTTGGACAATGGATTCACTTCTGTTTGACATTGCACTATGTAGAGAAGCTGAGTGTAAGATTCTTGCCCTGTTGGAGTGAACCTCTCCAAAGGTTCGGGGGGGACAGCTCACTACACGACACACCATACACACTTTTGCGATGCCGCTATGAATGAGGGGCAATGGAATATTATGGAGATTGAAACAGTATGTGTTGCTACAAGTTGCAAAATTACAAACAGGTTACATTGTGAAAGTAGCATTAAGAGTTATGTGAAAGGTTAAGTGTTAAGATGATTGTATTATCCATCTATGTGTCAGGCGTCACACAGGGCAGCCATGTAGGGTTGGGGTGGCTGTGCTGATGTAAGGGGACTGGCAAGTGCATACAGCAGGAGGGTGAGGGAGAAGGAAGAGTAGAGACGGTTATTCAGAACAACGGACAGGAGGAAAGGGCAGATCTCGATGGTGGACAAGAAGGGATGGGGGCCATGCACTGGACCACCCATGAAGAATCCCACTAGAGGTGTATACACAGGTTGGACTAGAAACTACCCATAAGGGAAGCTTAATGCCTCTATGCAAGTTACTCTTCCAGGCGCCACTCCTTGCAAGCCCATGGAAAGGGGCAGGAAAAGTGGCTCCTGGGTCTGGACCCTTGGGCACATACAAGGAGTGTACTTACACGAGACAAGCTGGTGTGGGCCCAGCTGCAACCTAGAGCGGATGCCCTCTGAGGGAACAGCACGCAACACACTGTTACCTTAAATTCACTATAGACTATTGGCAAAAGTGTATTTTGGCAGACTTCACCTTAACACCCTTTAATGTTACATAAATATGGGTGTTTCTAATCTGCATATTTAACCAATACGCTTGTTATATTCTGCTTTGGCATCAGTTCGATAGAAGTTTGTTGGGGCTATTTCCCAATGTGGACGTCGAAACATGGGCCACGCGCTTGCTTGAGGACTGGACGTTGCCACATGGGCCACGCGCTTGCTTGAGGACTGGACATTGCCACATGGGCCACACGCTTGCTTGAGGACTGGACACGCTTGCTTGAGGACTGGACGTTGCCACATGGGCCACACGCTTGCTTAAGGACTGGACGTTGCCACATGGGCCACGTGCTTGCTTGAGGACTGGACGTTGCCACATGGGCCACGCACTTGCCTGAGGACCGGACGTTGTCATATGGGCCACGCGCTTGCTATAGGACTGGACGCGATTGCTTGAGGACTGGACGTTGCCACATGGGCCACGCGCTTGCTTTAGGACTGGAAGTGCTCGCTTGAGGACTGGACGTAGCCACATGGGCCACGTTCTTGCTTGAGGACTGGACATTGCCACATGGGCCACGTGCTTGCTATAGGACTGGACGTGCTTGCTTGAGGACTGGACGTTGCCACATGGGCCACGCGCTTGCTTTAGGACTGGAAGTGCTTGCTTGAGGACTGGACGTAGCCACATGGGCCACGTTCTTGCTTGAGGACTGGACATTGCCACATGGGCCACGTGCTTGCTATAGGACTGGACGTGCTTGCTTGAGGACCGGACGTTGCCACAAGGGCCACGCGCTTGCTTGAGGACTGGATGTTGCCACATGGGTCACGCGCTTGCTTTAGGACTGGAGGAGCTTGCTTGAGGACTGAATGTAGCCACATGGGGCACGCGCTTGCTTGAGGACTGGATGTTGCCACATGGGCCGCACGCTTGCTTGAGGACTGGACGCTGGCACATGGGCCACGCGCTTGCTTGAGGACTGGACGTTGTCACATGGGCCACGCGCTTGCTATAGGACTGGACACGCTTGCTTGAGGACTGGACGTTGCCACATGGGCCACACGCTTTCTTGAGGACTGGACGTTGCCACATCAGCCACGCGCTTGCTTGAGGACTGGACACACTTGCTTGAGGACTGGACGTTGCCACATCGGCCGCGCGCTTGCTTGAGGACTGGACACGCTTGCTTGAGGACTGGACGTTGCCACATGGGCCACGCGCTTGCTTGAGGACTGCGCTTGCTTGAGGACTGGACATTGCCACATGGGCCACGCGCTTGCTTGAGGACTGGACGCGCTTGCTTGAGGACTGGATGTTGCCACATTGGCCACGCGCTTGCTTGAGGACTGGACGTTGCCACATCAGCCACGCGCTTGCTTGAGGATTGGACATGCTTGCTTGAGGACTGGACACGCTTGCTTGAGGACTGGACGTTGCCACATCGGCCGCGCGCTTGCCTGAGGACCGGACGTTACAACATGGGCCACGCGCTTGCTTGACGACTGGACGTTGTCACATCGGCCATGTGCTTGCTATAGGACTGGACGTGCTTGCTTGAGGACTGGACTTTGCCACATGGGCCGCGTGCTTGCTTGAGGACTGGACGTTGCCACATCGGCCGCGTGCTTGCTTGAGGACTGGACACGCTTGCTTGAGGACTGGACGTTGCTACATGGGCCGCGTGCTTGCTTGAGGACTGGACGTTGCCACATCAGCCGCGCGCTTGCTTGAAGACTGGACACGCTTGCTTGAGGACTGGACGTTGCCACATGGGCCATGCGCTTGCTTGAGGACAGGACGTTGACACATCGGCCGCGAGCTTGCTTGATGACTGGACACGCTTGCTTGAGGACTGGATGTTGCCACATGGGCCACGCGCTTGCTTGAGGGCTGGACGTTGCCACATCGGCCATGCGCTTGCTTGAGGACTCTCCGTTGTCCGCTTAGTGTGGGACGTGTTTGCACAGCGGATTATCTGGGCACAGGTAATCCCTGCTATTCTGCAGTCCGTCACGGCCCAGGTGTGCTCGGATCCGAGGCCTGCTGGCCAGCCAGGGTTTCTTTATGCACAACAACTGCCATTATTTGAATATGTTTAATTGCAAAGTCAACTAAAAGCAGAGCTTTGGCAACCTCCGCTACTGCAGCATAGCAACCCTACCTACCAACAGCGGAAGAGGCGCGTGACTGCTCACGTGCCAGTGGACTGGAGAAGGCTGGCAGGGGTGGGCCGTGCACCTGCCCTCAGCACCTACCTAGTCAGAGTCCTGGGTGCACAGCACCTGGGGCGGGCACGGAAGACTGATATGCTCTCTGGCATTGACTGTGGGGCTGGTGCCATGGAAGAGTGCTGGGTGGGGCCCCTGACCGGGCTCTGGTGCTGCAGCCTTGACCCTGGATCAGAGGGCTGCCCTGGGGGTCAAGCCCCCGAATGGGGCGCACAGCTGCCCTTACGCACTGGTTCCTGGGAGTGCGAGCTGTGATGCAGGACCTCTGCTCGATGGGCGCCAAACCCAGGCCCCCATGGGCCCTGTATACCGGGAGTACTTTAAACAAGGCCACGAAAGAGCATGCGGGGGACGCGATAATTCAACAATATGCTGTTATTTTACAGCCCACAGTAATTATGCGACAGCCAGGAGAAACTAGTGATAGCAGTGGCGCATCACAGAAATGAGTCACCCTCTTACCAAACTCACAGCAGCAAACCAGACACACAGAGCCCTTCTGCCGGGCTGTCACAGGGTGCGGGGAGGCCCCCTCACAGAAATGAGTCACCCTCTCACCAAACTCACAGCAGCAAACCAGACACACAGAGCCCTTCTGCCGGGCTGTCACAGGGTGCGGGGAGGCCCCCTCACAGAAATGAGTCACCCTCTTACCAAACTCACAGCAGCAAACCAGACACACAGAGCCCTTCTGCAGGGGTGTCACAAGGTGTGGGGGAGGCCCCCTCATAGAAATGAGTCACCCTCTTACCAAACTCACAGCAGCAAACCAGACACACAGAGCCCTTCTGCCGGGCTGTCACAGGGTGCGTGGAGGCCTCCTCACAGAAATGAGTCACCATTTTACCAAACTCACAGCAGCAAACAGACACACAGAGCCCTTCTGCCGGGCTGTCACAGGGTGCGGGGAGGCCCCCTCACAGAAATGAGTCACCCTCTTACCAAACTCACAGCAGCAAACCAGCCACACAGAGCCCTTCTGCCGGGCTGTCACAGGGTGCGGGGAGGCCCCCTCACAGAAATGAGTCACCCTCTTACCAAACTCACAGCAGCAAACCAGACACACGGAGCCCTTCTGCAGGGGTGTCACAAGGTGTGGGGGAGGCCTCCTCACAGAAATGAGTCACCCTCTTACCAAACTCACAGCAGCAAACCAGGCACACGGAGCCCTTCTGCAGGTGTGTCACAAGGTGTGGGGAAGCCCCCTCACAGAAATGAGTCACCCTCTTACCAAACTCACAGCAGCAAACCAGGCACACAGAGACCTTCTGCAGGGGCGTCACAAGGTGTGGGGGAGGCCTCCTCACAGAAATGAGTCACCCTCTTACCAAACTCACAGCATCAAGCCAGGCACACGGAGCCCTTCTGCAGGGGTGTCACAAGGTGTGGAAAGCCCACTCACAGAAATGAGTCACCCTCTTACCAAACTCACAGCAACAAGGCACACAGAGCCCTTCTGCAGGGGCGTCACATGGTGTGGGAAGCCCCCTCACAGAAATGAGTCACCCTCTTACCAATCTCACAGCAACAAACTAGGCACACAGAGCCCTTCTGCGGGGCTGCCACAAGGTGTGGTGAGGCCTCCTAACAGAAACGATTCACCCTCTTACCAAACTCACAGCAACACACCAGGCACACAGAGCCCTTCTGCAGGGGTGTCACAAGGTGTGGGGGAGGCCTCCTCACAGAAATGAGTCACCCTCTTACCAAACTCACAGCATCAAGCCAGGCACATGGAGCCCTTCTGCAGGGGTGTCACAAGGTGTGGGAAGCCCCCTCACAGAAATGAGTCACCCTCTTACCAATCTCACAGCAACACACCAGGCAAACAGAGCCCTTCTGCAGGGGTGTCACAAGGTGTGGGAAGCCCCCTCACAGAAATGAGTCACCCTCTTACCAAACTCACAGCATCAAACCAGGCACACAGAGCCCTTCTGCAGGGGTGTCACAAGGTGTGGGAAGTCCCCTCACAGAAATGAGTCACCCTCTTACCAAACTCACAGCATCAAACCAGGCACACAGAGCCCTTCTGCAGGGGTGTCACAAGATGTGGGGGAGGCCTCCTCACAGAAATGAGTCACCCTCTTACCAAACTCACAGCATCAAGCCAGGCACACGGAGCCCTTCTGCAGGGGTGTCACAAGGTGTAGGAAGCCCCCTCACAGAAATAAGTCACCCTCTTACCAATCTCACAGCAACAAACCAGGCACACAGAGCCCTTCTGCGGGGCTGCCACAAGTTCTGGGGAGGCCTCCTAACAGAAATGATTCACCCTCTTACCAAACTCACAGCAACACACCAGGCACACACAGCCCTTCTGCAGGGGTGTCACAAGGTGTGGGAAGCCCCCTCACAGAAATGAGTCACCCTCTTACCAAACTCACAGCATCAAACCAGGCACACAGAGCACTTCTGCAGGGGTGTCACAAGGTGTGGAGGAGGCCTCCTCACAGAAATGAGTCACCCTCTTACCAAACTCACAGCATCAAGCCAGGCACACGGAGCCTTTCTGCAGGGGTGTCACAAGGTGTGGGAAGCCCACTCACAGAAATGAGTCACCCTCTTACCAAACTCACAGCAACAAGCAAGGCACACGGAGCCCTTCTGCAGGGGCGTCACATGGTGTGGGAAGCCCCCTCACAGAAATGAGTCACTCTCTTACCAATCTCACAGCAACAAACTAGGCACACAGAGCCCTTCTGCGGGGCTGCCACAAGGTGTGGGGATGCCTCCTAACAGAAACGATTCACCCTCTTACCAAACTCACAGCAACACACCAGGCACACAGAGCCCTTCTGCAGGGGTGTCACAAGGTGTGGGGGAGGCCTCCTCACAGAAATGAGTCACCCTCTTACCAAACTCACAGCATCAAGCCAGGCACATGGAGCCCTTCCGCAGGGGTGTCACAAGGTGTGGGAAGCCCCCTCACAGAAATGAGTCACCCTCTTACCAATCTCACAGCAACACACCAGGCAAACAGAGCCCTTCTGCAGGGGTGTCACAAGGTGTGGGAAGCCCCCTCACAGAAATGAGTCACCCTCTTACCAAACTCACAGCATCAAACCAGGCACACAGAGCCCTTCTGCAGGGGTGTCACAAGGTGTGGGAAGCCCCCTCACAGAAATGAGTCACCCTCTTACCAAACTCACAGCATCAAACCAGGCACACAGAGCCCTTCTGCAGGGGTGTCACAAGGTGTGGGGGAGGCCTCCTCACAGAAATGAGTCACCCTCTTACCAAACTCACAGCATCAAGCCAGGCACACGGAGCCCTTCTGCAGGGGTGTCACAAGGTGTAGGAAGCCCCCTCACAGAAATGAGTCACCCTCTTACCAATCTCGCAGCAACAAACCAGGCACACAGAGCCCTTCTGCGGGGCTGCCACAAGTTCTGGGGAGGCCTCCTAACAGAAATGATTCACCCTCTTACCAAACTCACAGCAACACACCAGGCACACAGAGCCCTTCTGCAGGGGTGTCACAAGGTGTGGGAAGCCCCGTCACAGAAATGAGTCACCCTCTTACCAAACTCACAGCATAAAACCAGGCACACAGAGCACTCCCGCGGGGCTGTCACAAGGTGTGGGGAGGCCTCTTCACAGAAATGAATCACCCTCTTACCAAACTCACAGCAGCACACCAGGCACACAGAGCCCTCCCGCGGGGCTGTCACAAGGTGTGGGGAGGCCTCCTCACAGAAATGAGTCCCCCTCTTACCAAACTCACAGCAACAAACCAGGCACGCGGAGCCCTTATGCAGGGGTGTCACAAGGTGTGGGAAGCCCCCTCACAGAATTGAGTCACCCTCTTACCAAACTCACAGCAACACACCAGGCACACAGAGCCCTTCTGCAGGGGTGTCACAAGGTGTGGGAAGCCCCCTCACAGAAATGAGTCACCCTCTTACCAAACTCACAGCATCAAACCAGGCACACAGAACCCTTCCACAGGGGTGTCACAGGGTGCAGGGAGGCCCCCTCACAGAAATGAGTCACCCTCTTACATAACTCAGCAACAGGCAAGGCACATGGAGCCCTTCTGCAGGTGTGTCACAAGGTGTGGGGATGCCCCCTCATAGAAATGAGCCACCCTCTTACCAAACTCACAGCAACAAACCAGGCCGCAGAGCCCTTCCGCAGGGGTGTCACAAGGTGTGGGGAGGCCCCCTTCACAGAAATGAGTCACCCTCTTACCAAACTCACAGCAACACACCAGGCACACAGAGCCCTTCTGCAGGGGTGTCACAAGGTGTGGGAGGCCTCCCTCACAGAAAGAGTCATCCTCTTACCAAACTCACAGCAACACACCAGGCACACAGAGCCCTTCTGCAGCGGTGTCACAAGGTGTGGGAAGCCCCCTCACAGAAATGAGTCACCCTCTTACCAAACTCACAGCATCAAACCAGGCACACAGAGCCCTTCCGCAGGGGTGTCACAGGGAGCGGGGAGGCCCCCCTCACAGAAATGAGTCACCCTCTTACCAAACTCACAGCAGCAAACCAGGCACACAGAACCCTTCTGCAGGGGTGTCACAAGGTGCAGGGAGGCCCCCTCACAGAAATGAGCCACCCTCTTACTAAACTCACAGCAGCAAACCAGGCACACAGAACCCTTCTGCAGGGGTGTCACAAGGTGTGGGAAGCCCCCTGACAGAAATGAATCACCCTCTTACCAAACTCACAGTATAAAACCAGGCACACGGAGCCCTTCTGCGGGGCTGCCACAAGGTGTGGGGAGGCCTCCTCACAGAAATGAGTCACCCTCTTACCAAACTCACAGCATCAAACCAGGCACACGGAGCCCTTCCGCGGGGCTGCCACAAGGTGTGGGGAGGCCTCCTCACAGAAATGAATCACCCTCTTACCAAACTCACAGCAACACACCAGACACACGGAGCCCTTCCGCGGGGCTGTCACAAGGTGTGGGGAGGCCTCCTTACTGAAATGAGTCACCCTCTTACCAAACTCACAGCATCAAACCAGGCACACAGAGCCCTTCTGCAGGGGTGTCACAAGGTGTGGGGGAGGCCTCCTCACAGAAATGAGTCACCCTCTTACCAAACTCACAGCATCAAGCCAGGCACACGGAGCCCTTCTGCAGGGGTGTCACAAGGTGTAGGAAGCCCCCTCACAGAAATGAGTCACCCTCTTACCAATCTCGCAGCAACAAACCAGGCACACAGAGCCCTTCTGCGGGGCTGCCACAAGTTCTGGGGAGGCCTCCTAACAGAAATGATTCACCCTCTTACCAAACTCACAGCAACACACCAGGCACACAGAGCCCTTCTGCAGGGGTGTCACAAGGTGTGGGAAGCCCCGTCACAGAAATGAGTCACCCTCTTACCAAACTCACAGCATAAAACCAGGCACACAGAGCACTCCCGCGGGGCTGTCACAAGGTGTGGGGAGGCCTCTTCACAGAAATGAATCACCCTCTTACCAAACTCACAGCAGCACACCAGGCACACAGAGCCCTCCCGCGGGGCTGTCACAAGGTGTGGGGAGGCCTCCTCACAGAAATGAGTCCCCCTCTTACCAAACTCACAGCAACAAACCAGGCACGCGGAGCCCTTATGCAGGGGTGTCACAAGGTGTGGGAAGCCCCCTCACAGAATTGAGTCACCCTCTTACCAAACTCACAGCAACACACCAGGCACACAGAGCCCTTCTGCAGGGGTGTCACAAGGTGTGGGAAGCCCCCTCACAGAAATGAGTCACCCTCTTACCAAACTCACAGCATCAAACCAGGCACACAGAACCCTTCCACAGGGGTGTCACAGGGTGCAGGGAGGCCCCCTCACAGAAATGAGTCACCCTCTTACATAACTTAGCAACAGGCAAGGCACATGGAGCCCTTCTGCAGGTGTGTCACAAGGTGTGGGGATGCCCCCTCATAGAAATGAGCCACCCTCTTACCAAACTCACAGCAACAAACCAGGCCGCAGAGCCCTTCCGCAGGGGTGTCACAAGGTGTGGGGAGGCCCCCTTCACAGAAATGAGTCACCCTCTTACCAAACTCACAGCAGCAAACTAGGCACGCGAGCCCTTCTTCAGGGGTGTCACAGGGTGTGGGGAGTCCCCCTTACAATGTTTTGTGCACCGCTGCAAACAGCAGACGCGAGAAACCTCCCCTTGAGTTTGTGTGTAGGAATCCAAATATGGTTAATTCCCACAAATGAGAATCAACTACAGCACGGTTGGGTTTCTCTACTGAAGAAATGTTTACGCCAGACAAACTTTTCTAACATATGCATGAATCTATATAGGATGGCATGACGGCGTGTGGCATGGCGCCAGCATTAAGGAGCGCCCTGCCCCTGTGTGGGCGTTAAAGCACACATCATGCAGTGACAGATGGATGATGTATAGTGGAGGCTGGTGACTTTCTGAACTGAGGAGGCTTCAATGTTTGCCTCAATTATGTGAGGTCGATGGAGCACAATGTGGGAGCCTAAACCAAACAAGGGGTGCTTGAGGGGTTTCTCAGTCCCAAGAACATTTTTGAAA
The DNA here is from genome assembly GCF_040938575.1 of Ambystoma mexicanum. Lineage (NCBI taxonomy): Eukaryota > Metazoa > Chordata > Amphibia > Caudata > Ambystomatidae > Ambystoma > Ambystoma mexicanum. The sequence goes on along the minus strand of NC_090933.1, from coordinate 1,338,360,852 downwards.
CATTGGGTTAAAATGGTGCATTGTGCAGCACTTTCCTTGCAAAATTGGGTAGAAGGCCACACAGTTTGCGTTTGGTTTTGTGTGGTAGAACATGGAAAAACCTAATAGCTGCAAGTCACCAACCGTGCCTTAACATATGCCAGCATAAAAATATATTCATGCTGGTTGTTCCCATGCAGGCTGCACCAACATATGCCAGTATTACCATATAAGGACTCCCAGTCAGTAAAAATGCCATGCCACAGAAAGTATATTGCGGCTGGCTGTGTACCATAACTGTTATCACTGGCTAGACTGGCCTACATTCAATTTGGTCCAGTTTAGCCAAATAGTAACACTTATGTTGCTTTACCCTTGATGCATGGTCCTGTGCATCAAGGGTAAAGCAGAACAAGCATTGGTAATGCTAACAGTTAGGGCTTTTGTGTAGGCATGGGAAAGGCACTTAGTATTAACTGGCCGTTGATGATAGCAGGTGCAAAATGGTTCGAGTACCTAAGCATATAATAGCAGTGCCAGGCAAATGCCTAAAACCTATGCACAAGCCAAAACTGTTGGGTTTGCCAATGCTTGTTTTTAACATGACTTCAGTGAAAGAAGCACGTGGTGCTTTTAAATTGAGTGGCTGAAGGCAGACCTGGTCAAGACATTTTTATTACACCAGTGACGTGTTTACAACTCCAATTAAGTCATGAACTCTCAGAATACTCCTTTGAGAAAACACTGGCAGGCACTTTGAGGGCAATGTTTGATGGTAAGGCTTGATTTAAGCTAGCTCAGAGAGGTCCCATGAGGAGGTGTTTTGGGCACGGGGGGCAGGGAATGGGTGGGAATTGCAATAGGGATTTGCATGCCCATAGGCAGTCAGTGGGTGGGCAAATAACCAAACACCTACACGCTTTGTGTCCCTCCTCATAGGTCATTTCTCTCCATCTCTACACAGTGCTGTCATTGGGACGGATCTTCCCAGATCTGGGATCTGGTCAAATATTTTCGCCCTGGATCTTAAATCCGCTCCACAATCCTGGGAAATGTATGTGTGCCATACATTTATTTTAGAATGCGTTGCTGCGTTTGTGTTTCCATCTATGTTGGGCAGGGATTTGAACGGTGGTCGCTAGGTTCAGAGGCGAGACACTTCGCCACAAGACCACTTGAGGGTCTGAGCAGGAGCTCTGTGAAATCCCTTGTCAATGTTGCACTGCACTGGGAATATTGATGGGCATGTTTTAGGTTTGAAAGGGGTGCTGATGTTGTACTTTGCTGGCAGGATAAATCCTCTGAGGGGAAGAGGAAATGCTTATGGGGGTGACTAACATACCTACCCTACACCCTCCCAATCCTCCTTTCGCTGGACCCGGCCCCTTTCCCTGTGCTAGGTGGGACCCCCCAGTGAAAACAGTCCATTTCCACCCACCACTGTCTGTTCTCTAAAGCAATAGTTTTGGCTTCTTGGTGGCACTGAAGTGCCACCTAATACCTCAAACTAAATAGAATGCCATGCAGTGGCGCAACATCATTGAGCAGATCGGACTTTAGCCCCCTCCTGAAATGTTGGTCTTTTTGACTCGACCTGGCTACACGTGCGGCACCAGCCCTTGGCTAGGGAGGGCTGAAGTCCTCCCGCTTTGAGGTAGAAGGCCTATTTCCTATGTGTCTCCAGTCTGTAGCACCTGCGATAGCAACACCAAGACCCTTCTTTGGCTTTGGCAATGTGTGTTGTTGTCCTGCTCAACTACTGCCTCTTCCTGACTTGGGCAATGATGGTTATAATTAGTTGTTTTCAGTATTGCTCTTTCTTTACTTGGGCAATGGTGGTTAGTATTAGCTTGCGTTAGTATTGCCCTCTCTTTACTTTGGCAATGGTGGTTAGTATTAGCTTGCCTTAATATTACCCTCTCTTTACTTTGGCAATGGTGGTTAGTATTAGCTTGCGTTAGTATTGCCCTCTCTTTACTTTGGCAATGGTGGTTAGTATTAGCTTGCGTTAGTATTGCCCTCTCTTTACTTTGGCAATGGTGGTTAGTATTAGCTTGCCTTAATATTGCCCTCTCTTTACTTTGGCAATGGTGGTTAGTATTAGCTTGCCTTAGTATTGCCCCCTCTTTAATTCGGCAATGGTGGTTAGTATTAGCTTGCCTTAGTATTGCCCCCTCTTTACTTTGGCAATGGTGGTTAGTATTAGCTTGCCTTAGTATTACCCTCTCATTGTCTTGGCAACATCTTTGGCCTTGATAACAATGATTATAACGTTTCTTTTCTTGTCTGCTTATAAAGTTCCCATTATGCCAAAGCAACTTCTTTAAATTAGTTGGCTATTCAAATTGGTAACTGGTAGACTACCTGATAATGGTAAACTCACTGGTGTAGTCACATGCGTCCGATCGACTCGCTGCCACAACTCGCCCTGCTTCCTTTGTTGCCTCCTGCACGGCAATCTGCTTCTGCTGGTTTCCCGTGGCCCGCAAGGGACAGGAGAGGAGCTTTCCTTGCTCTTGGTACGCTGCGGTCCTCAACGGCCACCAGAATCTAACGCGCAGTAAGGAGAGTCTTTCTTACAACCTTGCTGGCCACTGTGTAATCTCTGCAATTATAGTCAGAATGCTTGGAGACCCTCTTAGGACCATTGCCCGCTCCGGTGTCTCTGCATCTGCAACTGCTCCACCTCCTGGCCCTGCTTCTAATGGCCTGCATCTGAGGGGGCTCTATATACTCAAATGTCCCAGTCAGGTGTGGCTCATTAGAACAACAAGACTGCCTCTTATAGTTTAGTGCCTGTTGCAGTACTTGAAGTCCCCAAAGTACTGCTTATGTTTTTCTGCATAATTTGAACCTTCAACTTGAATGAATTTGCAAGGATTATTAAAAGAACCCTTCGAGAGGGGTTTTAGGGGATTTCATGACTGATTCAACTTTAAGGAAGGGGTATATTCTTCATAGGTCAGAGTGTCAAGATTCTGTTTCTCACATGTTTCATTTCCCTCTTGATTGCCCGAGGTTGTAGTGCCCTCAGTGTGGTTAGCTTTATGTAGGGAAGTCATAATCTGACAACATGGCATTAAATATCCTGGCACTCTTGAAATCTCTCTCTCTGAAGAAGACAAATACTGCGCCTTTCCCAACAGACCCCTGCCGTTTCCCTGGGGCCCTTCTCTGCCCAGGTGATCCAGCTGGCTAGTACCACCCCCAGGGTTAGGATCAGGTAGCGGCTGCCTTCCCCAGCCCACTTGGGAGGAGACGCTGGGAAAGGATCCTGTGAGGATACTGCAGGATTCAGCACGGCCCCCACAAAAATGAGTATGGATCTGAAAATCAGAGCATGCATTGCTATTGGCTGAAGAAAGTCGCGACTGGCTGACAGTATCAAACGTGCCATGGGTGCATTACCTAGCTACACAAACCTACCACAACATTTAATGCCTGTAGCGCTGCCTGACTCTGCACTAATGGCGGGGGCAGAGCAATGCAGGCCGAGAGATGGTGGAAAGATCAAACTGTACTCTTTGGTTGGTTCTGAGGACCTCTAACGCAATGTCCTTTTTCCCCCAGAACTGCGTGACTGCCCAGCATCTGCTGGAGGAGGCCGGCGTGGAAGGAGACAGCGCCAACCCTGACGCCTTGAACCTGGTGTCCGGTCTCATCGTCAGACATGTGCTGGAGGGGAGCTGCTTCATCATCCTGCCTCCACCAGCTTTCTTCCTGGACTACATCTTCAGCACATTTGGCAATGCCTCTCGCAACTTGACCACGGAGGGTGAGTCCACGGCAGAGGAGCGGCCACCACTGGGAGAGGCACAGGGCCATATGTGCATAGGGGATGCAATGGTGCGGGCGAGGGGATTGTGCAAACGGTTGCGTGTTCACACCACCTGCAAGGGCAGTGTTCACAATTTCCATTGATTTGTAGCGCTAATAGCTGTCACGGATTCAGGGGATGTTTTGTTTGGTGGGATGCCACGAGATGTTTTGGTGGGTGGGATGCCATGGGAGGTTTTGGTGGGTGGGATGCCATGGGAGGTTTTGTTGGGTGGGACGCCATGGGAAGCTTTGTTGGGTGGGATGCCATGAGTTGTTTTGGTGGGTGGGGTGCCATGGGAGGTTTTGTTGGGTGGGACGCCATGGGAAGCTTTGTTGGGTGGGATGCCATGAGTTGTTTTGGTGGGTGGGGTGCCATGGGAGGTTTTGTTGGGTGGGGTGCCATGAGAGGTTTTGTTGGGTGGGGTGCCATGGGAGGTTTTGTTGGGTGGGATGCCATAGGATGTTTTGTTCGGTGGGATGCCATAGGATGTTTTCTTGGGGGGATGCCATGGGAGGTTTTGTTTGGTGGGATGCCATAGGATGTTTTGTTGGGTGGGATGCCATAGGATGTTTTGTTGGGTGGGACGCCATAGGAAGCTTTGTTGGGTGGGATGCCATGAGTTGTTTTGTTGGGTGGGATGCCATAGGATGTTTTGTTGGGTGGGACGCCATAGGAAGCTTTGTTGGGTGGGATGCCATGAGTTGTTTTGTTGGGTGGGATGCCATGGGAGGTTTTGTTGGGTGGGATGCCATGAGAGGTTCTGTTGGGTGGGATGCCCTCATGAAGATATACCCAATGAGCGAGCAGCTGTGCTATATCTCTCAGACCCTAGAGTATGATGTAAGAGTGTGCTTAGCTCAGGGGTGGTCAGGCTTTGATGCCTTCTGCGTCATCTGGGTATCAGTGCGTCGGTTGATGTGTGATTGTACATACAATGCCCAGGAGATTAAATTCCGTGCTACTGACTCAATGGGCACGGATCACGGATCAGCCAGGGCCCTAAGCAAGAAGAACGGATGAGGGAGGTCTTTGAATTGTGGCCCCTCTACAAACAAAGGCCTGGACCAGGTTTCCGGGGAACCTTTTGAGGCCTTCGTGGAGCTTTATTGGCATGGGTACTTATAGTGGTATCATAACATGATATGATAGGTTATTTATAACATGCTTAATACCCAGAGGTTTCTAAGCGCGGACCCGAGGATCGAACCTGTGTTGCTCCTTATCGTCTTGCTTCCAAGTTGAGCACGTTGCCCCTGAGCTATCCTCCGGAGACCTGGTGTGCGTGGATCGATTCCTCTTTCTCTGAGGCTGGCCTCTACTGCAAGGTATCTGCATAATCCAGCCTTCTCTACTGCTGTGAAGCGTAGAAAAATCAGACATGGGCTCGACGTAACATTCAAAAGGTCAAATTCGTCCAAGCAAATATTATCCAATACCAACCAATAAGGATGCTGGGGTGCAGTGGGGATACACTGCTAGACACCATGCTGTACACCACAGAGAGACACAGAGGATCTGCGTTCTCCAACCTGGTGCACAAACTCTAGAAATACACACAATTCAGGTCCACCTCCAATGAGGACACTGTTTAAATACTGCCTTTGCAACGCCCAATCATCTAAGAAACAGCCAATGAACCGGAATCCCATTGGCATTTTACACCAACCAATAACCCGTCTCTAGCACAAGACATCTACCCACTGTTTGAGCCTCAACTAATCTCAAGGGGCTGTCATATTGACTCCTCACCCCACCAGCACCACTAGGCACCTAAAGCAACAGTTTCACCTTTGCTCCTGACTGGCCACTGTATGTCAGACCTCCTCACACCGCGACAGGTGCCAACCAACTTCAGTCCAATATCACACTCTAGACTTAACTAACGACCGACCTGTGTACTCCACCAAGTCCCGTCTGGCACCTGGGGACCACCAGAATGCTAGAAAAGACACGGCAGCTGCTATTTTTATGTCTCACTGTAGCCTCCACTAACCACTCAAATTCTGCACTCACATCTGACGAGCATAAACCAATTAAGCTACTCATACATGGCTTCTTAATTCCCCTCTCACCAGACTGCAAACAACAGAACACATCTACGGCCAACTACATACCACAACCCACTGACCAGTGCATCCTAGCACTATGGTCTCGGGAGGATAGCTCAGGGGCAACATGCTCGCCTTGGAAGCAAGACGGCACGGAGCAACACAGGTTCGATCCCCGGAGACCATGCAAATGGCAACTGTGCATGGTTTAGATCAACATTTCATGTTGGCCAACAACTCCTTATTAGGGTTCTTTCTTACAAGGACAAATTAAAACAATCCAACCAACATCAAAGAAGTGCTCAAAAGTAACTCACTCATGGTCGGGCTGGTCATTCCACAAAGTAGACCTGAGGGTCATGGGAAGGTTCAACTTGTACAAAGAAATTGCCCTTTCAGTTCCCGTTAGCGCTGGGACCCTGGTCCTTTCCAGAGGTTTAACTTCACCAAATGTGGGTTTTGTGGTGAATGTCCCAAATAAACCACAAAGAATTCCAAGAAACATCTTCCTCATGATTCTTCTCACTGCTTCAGTCCACAAGCAAAGTTCTGCTCGCGGGCCCCAAGTCCGCTCTGGAGCCTGGCGGTTGTTCCTCTAGTGGCGATCATGCTGGAGCAGGCCTTAAATTAAGGCCCAGAGCCATAGGGCAATCGGACACAACCCTATGTTCTTTACATGGTCCCCTCTAAGCATCTCACTGCCTCCTGGACTTGAGGCCCTGCTTCTACAGCCTCACAGCCCAAGATCCCTCTCCATTTTCATGTCCCCCACAGGCAAGTACCTGGGGGAACCTCTCTTACTTATTCCCTCTCTTTCTCTCTGTCTTTGTGCGCAGGTTACTCCTCCTGTGTGCCTCGCCTTGGGCTCATTCCTTACCTCCTCCCAGGCTTCACCTTGTGTCTTCTCTCTGATTCCCGCTCCATGCCTTGCCTTGGGCTCCTTCCTTCACTAGATCCAGGCATCACCTTGTGTCTTCTCTCTGACTCCTCCTCCATGCCTCGTCTTGGACTCATTCCTTCACTAGATCCAGGCATCACCTGGTGTCTTCTCTCTGACCCCTCCTCCATGCCTCGTCTTGGGCACATTCCTCCACTCGTCCCAGGGTTCACCTTGTGTCTTCTCTCTGACCCCTCCTCCATGCCTCGTCTTGGGCACATTCCTCCACTCGTCCCAGGGTTCACCTTGTGTCTTCTCTCTGGCTCCTCCTCCATGCCTCACCTTGGTCTCGTTCCTTCACTCGTCCCAGGCTTCAACTTGTGTCTTTTCTCGGATTCCTCTGTACCTCGCCTTGACTCCTTCCTTCACAAATTCCAGGCTTCACCTTATGTCTTCTCTCTGACTCCTCCTCCATGCCTTGCCTTGGTCTTGTTCCTTCACTCGTCCCAGGCTTTACCTCGTGTCTTCTCTTTGACTCCTCCTCTGTGCCCCGCCTTGGGCTCATTCCTTCACTCATCCCAGCCTTCACCTTGTGTCTTCGCTCTGACTACTCCTCCGTGCCTCGTCTTGGGCTCATTCCTTCACTCATACCAGGCTTCACCTTGTGTCTTCTCTCAGACTCTTCCTCCATGCCTCGCCTTGGGCTAATTTCTTCACTCGTCCCAGGTTTCACCTTGTGTCTTCTCTCTGACTCCTCCTCCATGTCTCACCTTGGGCTTGTTCCTTCACTTATGCCAGGCTTTACCTTGTGTCTTCTCTCTGACTCCTCCTCCATGCTTCGCCCTGGGTTCACTACTTCACCCGTCCCAGGCTTCACCTTGTGTCTTCTCTCTGACTCCTTCTCCGTGCCCCACCTTGGGATCATTCCTTCACTCATCCCAGGCTTCATCTTGTGTCTTCTCTCTGACTCCTCCTCCATGCGTTGTCTTGGGCTTATTCCTTCATTCGTCCCAGGCTTCACCTTGTGACTTCTCTCTGGCTCCTCCTCCGTGCCTCGCCTTAGGCTCATTCCTTCCCTTGTCCCAGGCTTCACCATGTGACTACCCTCTGACTCCTCCTCCATGCCTTGCCTTGGGCGCATTCCTCCACTGCCCCATGGTTCACCTTGTGTCTTCGCTTTGACTCCTCCTCCATGTCTCACCCTGGGCTCATTCCTTCACTCGTCCCAGGCTTCACCTTGTGACTTCTCTCTGACTCCTCCTCCATGCCTCGTCTTGGACTCATTCCTCCACTCGCCCCATGGTTCACCTTGTGTCTTCGCTTTGACTCCTCCTCTGTACCTCCCCTTGGGCTCATTCCTTCCCTCCCTCATCCTAGGCTTCACCATGTGACTTATCTCTGACTCCTCCTCCATGCCTTGCCTTGGGCGCATTCCTCCACCCGCCTCACGGTTCACCTTGTGTCTTCGCTTGGACTCCTCCTCCATGCCTCTCCCTGGGCACATTCCTCTAATAGTCCCAGGGTTCACCTTGTGTCTTCTCTCTGACTCCTCCTCAATGCCTCGCCTTGGGCTAATTCCTTCCCTCGTCACAGGCCTCACCATGTGACTTCTCTCTGACTCCTCCTCCATGGCTCTACCTGGGCTCATTCCTCTACTAGTCCCAGGGTTCACCTTGTGTCTTCTCTCTGACTCCTCCTCAATGCCCCGCCTTGGTCTTGTTCTTTCACTAGTCCCAGACTTCACCTTGCATCTTCTCTCTGACTCCGCCTCCGTGCTCAGCCTTGGGTTCATTCCTTCACTCGTCCCATGATTCACCTTGTGTCTTCTCTCTGACTCCTCCTTCGTGCTCAGCTTTGGGTTCATTCCTTCGCTCGTCCCATGATTCACCTTGTCTCTTCTCTCTGACTCCTCCTCTGTGCCTCGCGCTGGGATCATTCCTTCACTCGACCCAGGCTTCATCTCGTGTCTTCTCTCGGACTCCTCCTCCATGCCTCGCTCTGGTCACATTCCTTCACTCGTCCCAGGCTTCACCTTGTGTCTTCTCTCTGACTCCTCCTCCATGCCACGTCTTGGGCTTGTTCCTTCACTTGTCCCATGATTCAACTTGTGTCTTCTCTCTGACTCCTCCTCCATGCCTCGTCTTGGGCTCCTTCCTTTACGAGTTCCAGGCTTCACCTTGTGTCTTCTCTCCGTGCCTCATTTTGGGCTCATTCCTAAACTCGTCCCAGGGTCCACCTTGTGTCTTCTCTCTGACTCCTCCTCCATGCCTCATTTTAGGCTCATTCCTCCACTCGTCTGAGGGTTCACCTTGTGTCTTCTCACTGACTCCTCCTCAGTGGCTCGCCTTGCGTTCATTCCTCAACTCGTCCCAGGGTTCACCTTGTGTCTTCTCTCTGACTCCTCCTTTGTGCCTCACCTTGGGCTCATTCCTTCACTCGTCCCAGGTTTTACCTTGTTACTTCTCTCTGACTCACTCCTCCCCCGTGCTTCATCTTGGGATCATTCCTCTACTCGTGCCAGGCTTCACCTTGTGACTTCTCTATGACTCCTCCTCCGTGCCTCATCTTGGGCTCATGCCTCCACTCGTCCCAGAGTTCTCCTTGTGTCTTCTCTATTACTCCTCCTCCATGCCTCGTCTTCAGCTCATTCCTCCACTCCTCTGAGGGTTCACCTTGTGTCTTTTCTCAGACTCTTCCTCCATGCCTCGCCCTGGGCTCATTCCTCACTCGTTCCAGGCTTCACCTTGTGTCTTCTCTCTGACTCCTTCTCCGTGCCCCACCTTGGGATCATTCCTTCACTCATCCCAGGCTTCATCTTGTGTCTTCTCTCTAACTCCTCCTCTATGCCTTGTCTTGGGCTTATTCCTTCACTCGTCCCAGGCTTCACCATGTGACTTCTCTCTAACTCCTCCTCCGTGCCTCGCCTTGGGCTCATTTCTTCCCTTGTCCCAGGCTTCACCATGTGACTACTCTTTGACTCCTCTTCCATGCCTTGCCTTGGGCGCATTCCTACACTCGCCCCACGGTTCACCTTGTGTCTTCACTTTGACTCCTCCTCCATGCCTCACCCTGGGCTCATTCCTTCACTCGTCCAAGGCTTCCCCTTGTGACTTCTCTCTGACTCCTCCTCCATGCCTCGTCTTGGACTCATTCCTTCACTCATCCCAGGCTTCACCTTGTGACTTCTCTCTGTCTCCTCCTCTGTGCCTCGCCTTGGGCTCATTCCTTCCCTCCCTCATCCCAGGCTTCACCATGTGACTTCTCTCTGACTCCTCCTCCGTGCCTCGCCTTGGGCTCATTCCTTCCCTTGTCCCAGGCTTCACCATGTGACTACTCTCTGACTCCTCCTCCATGCCTTGCCTTGGGCGCATTCTTCCACTCGCCCCATGGTTCACCTTGTGTCTTCGCTTTGACTCCTCCTCCATGCCTCGTCTTGGACTCATTCCTTCACGCGTCCCAGGCTTCACCTTGTGACTTCTCTCTGACTCCTCCTCTGTGCCTCGCTTTGGCTCATTCCTTCCCTCCCTCGTCCCAGGCTTCACCATGTGACTTATCTCTGACTCCTCCTCCATGCCTTGCCTTGGGCGGATTCCTTCACTCGCCCCACGGTTCACCTTGTGTCTTCGCTTGGACTCCTCCTCCATGCCTCACCCTGGGCTCATTCCTTCACTCGTCCCAGGCTTCACCTTGTGACTTCTCTCTGACTCCTCCTCAATGCATCGTCTTGGACTCATTCCTCCACTTGTCCCAGGGTTCACCTTGTGTCTTCTCTCTGACTCGTCCTCCATGCCCCGCCTTGGTCTTGTTCTTTCACTAGTCCCAGAATTCACCTTGCATCTTCTCTCTGACTCCTCCTCCGCACTCAGCCTTGGGTTCATTCCTTCACTCGTCGCATGATTCATCTTGTGTCTTCTCTCTGACTCCTCCTTCGTGCTCAGCTTTGGGTTCATTCCTTCACTCGATCCAGGCTTCACCTCGTGTCTTCTCCCAGACTCCTCCTCCATGCCTCGCCCTGGGCTCATTCCTTCACTCGTCCCAGGCTTCACCTTGTGTCTTCTCTCTGACTCCTCCTCCATGCCTCGTCTTGGGCTTGTTCCTTCACTTGTCCTATGATTCAACTTGTGTCTTCTCTCTGACTTCTCCTCCATGCCTCGTCTTGGGCTCCTTCCTTTACTAGTTCCAGGCTACACCTTGTGTCTTCTCTCTGTCTCCTTCTCCGTGCCTCATCGTGGGCTCATTCCTCCACTCGTCCCAGGTCCACCTTGTTACTTCTCTCTGACTCCTCCTCCATGCCTCATCTTGGGCTCATTCCTCAACTCGTGCCAGGCTTCACCTTGTGACTTCTCTATGACTCCTCCTCCGTGCCTAATCTTGGGCTCATTCCTCTACTCGTGCCAGGGTTCTCCTTGTGTCTTCTCTATGACTCCTCCTCCATGCCTTGTCTTCGGCTCATTCCTCAACTCTTCCCAGGGTTCACCTTGTGTCTTCTCTCTGACTCCTCCTCAGTGCCTCATCTTGGGATCATTCCTTCACTCGTGCCAGGCTTCACCATGTGACTTCTCTCTGACTCCTCCTCTGTGCCTCGCCTTGGGCTCATTCCTCCACTCGTCCCAGGCTTCACCTTGTGTCTTCTCTCTATCTCCTCCTCTGTTCCTCATCTTGGGCTCATTCCTTCACTCGTCCCAGGCTTCACCTTGTGTCTTCTCTGTGACTCCTCCTCCATGCCTCGTCTTAGTCTCATTCCTCCACCGTCCCAGGGTTCACCTTGTGACTTCTCTCTGACTCCTCCTCCGTGCGTCACCCTGGGTCATTCCTTCACTCGTGCCAGGCTTCACCTTGTGACTTCTCTCTGTCTCCTCCTCCGTTCCTCATCTTGGGCTCAGTCATTCACTCGTCGCAGGCTTCACCTTATGTCTTCTCTCTGACTCCTCCTCCATTCCTTGTCTTGGGCCCATTCCTTCACTCGTCCCAGGTTTCACCTTGTTACTTCTCTCTGACTCCCCCTCCGTGCCTCATCTTGGGCTCATTCCTCAACTCATGCCAGGCTTCACCTTGTGACTTCTCTATGACTCCTCCTCCATGCCTAATCTTGGGCTCAGTCCTCAACTCGTGCCAGGGTTCTCCTTGTGTCTTCTCTATGACTCCTCCTCCATGCCTTGTCTTTGGCTCATTCCTCCACTCCTCCCAGGGTTCACCCTGGGTCTTCTCTCTGACTACTCCTCAGTGCCTCGTGTTGGGATCATTCCTTCACTCGTGGCAGGCTTCACCATGTGTCTTCTCTCTGACTCCTCCTCCGTTCCTCATCTTGGGCTCATTCCTTCACTCGTCCCAGGCTTCACCATGTGACATCTCTCTGTCTCCTCCTCCGTTCCTCATCTTGGGCTCAGTCATTCACTCGTCGCAGGCTTCACCTTATGTCTTCTCTCTGACTCCTCCTCCATTCCTTGTCTTGGGCTCATTCCTTCACTCGTCCCAGGTTTCACCTTGTGTCTTCTCTCTGGATCCTCCTCTGTGCCTCGCCTTGGGCTCATTCCTTCCCTCATCCCAGGCTTCACCATGTGACTTCTCTCTGACTCCTCCTCCGTGCCTCGCCTCAGGCTTCACTATGAAACTTTTCTCTGACTCCTCTTCCATGCCTTGCCTTGGGCGCATTCCTCCACTCGCCTCAGGGTTCACCTTGTGCCTTCTCTTTGACTCTTCCTCCATGGCTCGCCCTGGGATCATTCCTCCACTCGTCCCAGGGTTCACCTTGTGTCTTCACTCTGACTCCTTCTCCATGCCCCACCTTGGCATCATTCCTTCACTCATCCCAGGCTTCATCTTGTGGCTTCTCTCTGACTCCTCCTCCATGCCTCGCCTTGGTCTCATTCCTTCACTCGTCCCAGGCTTCACCTTATGTCTTCTCTCTGACTCCTCCTCCTCTGTGCCTTGCCTTGGCTCTTTCCTTCACTCAAACCAGGCTTCACATTGTGTCTTCTCTCTGTCTCCTCCTCCGTGCCTCATCTTGGGCTCATTCCTTCACTCGTCCCAGGCTTCACCTTGTGACTTCTCTCGGACTCCTCCTCTGTGCCTCGCCTTGGGCTGATTCCTTCCCTCATCCCAGGCTTCACCATGTGACTTCTCTCTGACTCTTCCTCCATGCCTTGCCTTGGGTACATTCCTCCACTCGTCCCAGGGTTCACCTTGTGTCTCCTCTCTGACTCCTCCTCTGTGCCTCGCCTTGGGCTCATTCCTTCACTTGTCTCATGTTTCACCTTGTTACTTCTCTCTGACTCCTCCTACGTGCCTCATCTTGGGCTCATTCCTCAACTCGTGCCAGGCTTCACCTTGTGACTTCTCTATGACTCCTCCTCCGTGCCTAATCTTGGGCTCATTCCTCTACTCGTGCCAGGGTTCTCCTTGTGTCTTCTCTCTGACTCCTCCTCAGTGCCTCATCTTGGGATCATTCCTTCACTCGTGCCAGGCTTCACCATGTGGCTTCTCTCTGACTCCTCCTCTGTGCCTCGCCTTGGGCTCATTCCTTCACTCGTCCCAGGCTTCACCTTGTGTCTTCTCTCTATCTCCTCCTCCGTTCCTCATCTTGGGCTCATTCCTTCACTCGTCCCAGGCTTCACCTTGTGTCTTCTCTGTGACTCCTCCTCCATGCCTCGTCTTGGTCTCATTCCTCCACCGTCCCAGGGTTCACCTTGTGTCTTCTCTCTGACTCCTCCTCCGTGCGTCGCCCTGGGTCATTCCTTCACTCGTGCCAGGCTTCACCTTGTGACTTCTCTCTGTCTCCTCCTCCGTTCCTCATCTTGGGCTCAGTCATTCACTCGTCGCAGGCTTCACCTTATGTCTTCTCTCTGACTCCTCCTCCATTCCTTGTCTTGGGCTCATTCCTTCACTCGTCCCAGGTTTCACCTTGTTACTTCTCTCTGACTCCCCCTCCGTGCCTCATCTTGGGCTCATTCCTCAACTCATGCCAGGCTTCACCTTGTGACTTCTCTATGACTCCTCCTCCATGCCTAATCTTGGACTCAGTCCTCAACTCGTGCCAGGGTTCTCCTTGTGTCTTCTCTATGACTCCTCCTCCATGCCTTGTCTTTGGCTCATTCCTCCACTCCTCCCAGGGTTCACCTTGTGTCTTCTCTGGGACTCTTCTTCCGTGCCTCGACTTGGGCTCATTCCTTCATTCGTCTCAGGCTTCACCTTGTGTCTTCTTTCTGTCTCCTCCTCCATGCCTCGTGGATCATTCCTTCACTCGTCCCAGGCTTCACCTTGTGATTTCTCTCTGACTCCTCCTCCATGCCTTGTCTTGGTCTTATTCCTCCACTCGTCCCAGGGCTCACCTTGTGTCTTCTCTCTGACTCCTCCTCCGTGCCTCATTCTGGGTCATTCTTTCACTCATCCCAGGGTTCACCTTGTGTCTTCTCTCTGTCTCCTCCTCCATACCTCGTCTTGGGCTCATTCCTTCGCTCCTCCCAGGCTTCACCTTATGACTTCTCTCTGACTCCTTCTTCTGCTCTCTTATTCGCCCCTGATGTGTCATTCCCCTCCTTCTGGTAATTCTCTGCTCCACCTCTCCACGTTGTTCACCGTTCTTTTAAATTATTGTCGTGATTTGCCCTTTACCTTTTATTTAGGTGCATCCTCCAAAGGCACCTCTCTATCAAGGGCTGGCTACTTCACCCCATCCTCTGTGGTTCCTTAAGTTCTCTCACCTTCACCTCCTAGGCACCCCCTAAACCAGTGCTAACTGGAGGAGCATCCCTTCAGCAATGGGGCGAGAGGACAGACCCGAAGCAGACCTATAGATACCAGAATATCTGCCAAGGGTGGCTTGCGCGACCGCGACAGTGGACGACATGAGCTTTCTGGTCTGCAGTAATTGAACTGAAGGCGTGTGCAGGAATCTGATGTCCCAAATGAACAAGACATCCTGATGTGAGGAGCAAATGCTAAAGCCTGTACTGGTTTGCTTTGCATTCTGGCATTCTGCAAATGGGTCCACTTGAGATGGCTGCAGCCGCTCCCCAGGGGTCTACTCTATCAAGGAATAGTCCAACGCTCATTGTTTGCTTGTAAGAGGTATGCAACTTGCTGTTTTGAACTATGGGAATGAAATGTGCAGTGCTGTGAACAATCAGTGTTTTGTGCTTGTGGGTCGAGCTACTAGCTTTGTGCAATTTTAAGAGAATACAATTGACGTTTTCTTTCACTAATTAATCAACTCCCTGCTGTGGTGCGCCACGCGCCATGGAATCAGTTCTTTCACGTCACGTCCGTTAACTTTAATGGACACTGTGGTGAACCAGAAGAAGGAGTCATACTAGGATGCTGCATTTTATATGGTTTTTAATTAAAATAACCCCCAATAAATGATATAAGCAATAGCCTACCTTGCCCTACCGCTCTGAAGGAAGTTCCCTTCTTACCAAACGAAAACTAATGGTGCTCGTCAAAGTTCTCAAAAGAAATAGTCCTTAGTCCAAATCCTAATAACTAGCTGGCGCTACCAGTTAGAAAGGAAAAACCAATGAAGGAGGCCAGCGCAATGGCCTCAGTTATTTGGCTTCGGCCTGGCCCAACACTTGGATCTCTTTTCCAAGAAGAAGGTTTTAAAAGTTTATCAAATGCGGATCTCTATCGACAAAGTGCATCAAGAGTTCGTATTACAGTCCACAGCCTGCCTACAGGTTCTGTACGCCAAGGGTCCGGCTTTAGCTATATTCCATGCGGGCTCCTTTTCTGAGGAACGACAAGAGATATAACTCCACCATTTCTCACTTGCTGCTCGGCAGTATCTTTTGCATTGCTTTTAAACATTGGAACCCTCAGGTTTCTCTGTCCGCCCAGTTCTGCGTGTTTCTAGGACTCCCCAAAGTCCTTTGGCCCTCTGACTTGCTTTAGCAGGGCCTTGGTGTGGCGTTTGCCCCTTTGGGTTATCCGGGCTTCCTTAACCCTTTTCCAGGTTCTGATGCTACAGTTTCCCCTCCCAATGGCGTTACCACTTCGGTAGTGGTCTCTTCCCTTACTCTGCCCGGCTCAGCAGTTACTGTACTTCCTATGCAGAGATCAGGGATCTGACTTCTCTGCTGCGGCCTGGTCACAGCATCAGTTAACAAGCCCCACGCCCACCACGGATTCTGTGTGGTTACACCATCATGTGAGACGGTCGCTTTACTGTGTCTGTGTCTCTCCTGACTTTGGCTTCTTGGCCTGTCAGGACGCCAGCCTTCTGGCATCTTTCTAGCGATTCATTCGCTCTCCACGCTAGCGCTGGCTCTGTGGTCAAGTGTGGCTCTGCCCGTCCAGGATGTCCTCCAGTCAGAGTGGGAACCTCTGATGGAAGAACCCTATGCTAATGGCTCTGACCCTACACCCGTTCCAGGAAGCACAGGAGGGATGTCCCGGTCACGTGACACCAGGGTAAAAAGAGGGCACGGCCTTCAGGATATATATTATCCATGACACTGTTCCAAATACGCGTTAAAAGGTTACTGGTGCGAGACCCTGTGGCGGGCTTCAAGACTTCCTGCAAGGAGCAGCAGGAAATGTACGGATGGGAGCAAAGTTCCACGGAGGACAAAAGGACCCATTCCATAACTACGTGGGGGGGGGCCTGTTCCCCCTTAGCCCCTGTGGTGGTTGCACATATGGTCCAAAAGTATCCCCATCCAGCAGTTCTCCCCTCTGGGCCCTAACATACGGATATATGTCTTAAATAAAGCAAGCATTGGCAAGGCCAATAGTTTTGGCGTTCACTGCTGTTGCATTTTGCATTTATAGGCACCAGGGTGCAAGGAGGAGGGTGCAAAGTTTCAAAGGAGGATGCGATAAGGGGTGCAGGTGTGCAAGAGATGGGAAATAGAGTGAGGGAGGAAGCGATTGAGAGAGGGTACCATCGATGATGAGCAATAGGAAATATGAGCAAGAAAGTTTGAGAGTGAGAGGGTAAGAAATAAAGCGAATGTGTGAGAGGAAGGCTGAGAGGGATTAGAGTGTGGGATTTGTAGAGAGATTTGGGTGGAGGTAGAGCGATTGGGGTAAGGAGCGGTCTTTCTAAATCAATCTTTTTTAAATCAATTATTAGTAATCTATTTTTTCACTTAGTACCACTTTGTTGTGTTTCAATATTTGTCTTTGGGTTCGGACACAAGCCCACCACCTGTCACACCACACCCAAGGGGGACATGATCTTGCCCAGGAGAGTTGCTGCCTTCTGCAATCAGATTATGTCTGGAACGCACGGTCCTCATGCGCAAGTGCACCTAAGAAAATGACCTTAGCTAAATACAAGGAATGCGGCAATACTGCGCTCATGTATTAGAGTGCTGTGAGGAACCTGAGAGCATCCTCACTTCTACTCCCCCTGAGTCCTCCTCCCAGGGGGCCAGGGAAAGAACATCGCTCTTGGATCCCTACCCTGGCAGTAGATATGCGAGGGAGGATCACCTGGGAGGAGGGAACTTGGGGATTGGGGAGAGGATGTGTTTGAGTGAGACATAGTATCCCCCTTTCCCTTGTAAAAAGGAACCCTAAATTCCCCCTGCCTTTGTAGGCTATATTCAGTCTTTGCCCCTTTCTTCTACTCAAAAGGTCCCACTGTCATTTCACCTTAAGACTGGGACGAGTAAGAAACAACTGTGAGTTATGCACACCTCCATTCATTCACACCACTTTGGAACTGAGACGAGGAAGAGGGCTTTGGAGGAGTTCCATTGTAATAGCTAGGCATGTCCAGCTACTCAGCCTAACCATGGTCAGGCAATTGAAGTGAAGGACTTACATCTGCAACCCTTTAACAGGTCACAGGTATATAAAATGGGTGACTACACAGCATTGAGAGAGAGGCTGGGAGAGAGACGGCCTGGAGAACGAGACACGGGTTGCAGAAGCGGTGCAGGCTGGAGAGGAACATTCTCGAGGGAAGCCGTGCTAAGCAGGAGTGCGAGAGAGATGCTGGGGCAAAATCTGGCCATGAGAGGATCGAGAAGCCTTCTGCCCTCTCTGCCCAGTGTCCACATCAGGAGCTGTGGGGGACTGAAGCCTCTCGATTGCCGACGGCCGCAGAGAGAGAGAGAGGTGCTCTCCGTAGCTTCTGCTGAGGGAATGCAGAGCTACAAGCTTGAATATTCCATGGCGGTGAGCGCTGTTCGTTCGGGCTTCAGCGAGGAAAAGGCAGCGCAAAAAGAAGCCGGGAAACAGAACCAAGACGCCCGGACGAGCAGTCAAATACCAGTGAGTATAAAGAAGGGCACACTCATACCGGTGCGCTCTGTGGGCTGGAAACAAGCATATCTGAATGCTGAGCAAACTGAAAACTATTAAAATTGCTGTGAGAGTTCAAACCAAGTATTTTTGAATACCGAACAAGATGTAGTGTTAAAATAATACTTTGAGACGTGCAACAAGCCCTATTGAATACTAAACTAACTGAAAGATATGATGAGCATATGTGAATACAGTACGAGAGCAAAGCAAGTGCAAGCAAGTGCAAGCAAAGTGGTGGAAAAGGGTGTACACCATGGATAGAATTGTATGAGATACATGTTGTGGCAAAGCCAAGAGACTGCCAAGGAGAATCGGAAATAAGTGTTAGCCAAGGACACAGGTTCAGAGAGAGAACCTGTGTTGGCGTAAACCTGAAAACTACAGACGCATAACAAAGAGCCTAGCGTTATCAGTTGCGTGACCTGTAATGGTGGACCGCGTGGTCAGACAACTGTGGTCCGACAACTGTGCCTAGACAGCGTGACCCCTACTTGAAAGAGCCAAGGAAAGCAAATGTAAAGAAGCTTGTATTGTGTAATGGTTGCAGAAGTGCATGAGAAAGGCAGATAGAGAGCAACCCATATGAACTATTGAGAAGCCTGGATGACTAAGGAGTTGAATTGGAACTGTTCTGAAAGCCAGGAGATTTGAACAGATCATCATGTTGAAGCTTGAAGAGCTGACTTCTTGGGCAAGGGAATCCCAAGACCTTCTGAACTGTTCTGAACTTGGGGAAGGGGAAGCGGAGTATAAGCCAGGAGCTGGAAGAAGCTGGGAACTTTATTTTGAACACTATTTCTTTTGCTCCCGACATCCCTACACATTATGTATGTTTAGTTGTGAGGGCAAGTACAGGTTTTGGGCACAGACAGTCCTTTGAGCTGAACTTCCTGACACAGACTATCCTTAGTTTACGTGAGGTAAGGAAATCTCACCTTGGTATAGGGCAAGTTAGGCCTTACTCCATCCTGACCTTTAAGGAAAATAAAACATTTATTTAGAAAATGGAATCTGTTGTCTGTGTCTTACTTCATGATGCCTTCACAGTACACAAGCCTCTACCATGTCACAAGAACAACATAACCACGATCATGAGGCTTGGGGTGGTATGTTTGCAATGTTCTTGACGTTGTACAGGTTCTAGAATTGCCTGCGTGTCTGCAAAAAAGGACCCATCCAGTATCAAAGCGTCTGGAGGTATGGGGTGTAGAGGGAGCGGGCCAGTGCAAAGATCAGAGTTTGCAGCAGAACCAAGGTCAGATAAATAATTTGGGACATAGCATGTTGAAAAGCAGGACCTGCACTGAGGGCCCACTGTCTTCATAGAGTGACACACGTGAAGGGTCCCTTCTAGAGCCCTGGGGTCCCCCCTTCACTGACTAACGTTTCACCAGCGCAGTGAAAAGCCCTGGAGGAGGAACAAAGGCCATAAGCAGTGGGTAGCAGACCCTCACTTCCTCCCCATCGTCAGCTGTGGGCACTCCCTGACCAAACCCTCAGAGGATAAACAAAGGCCATAGGCAGTGGGTAGCAGACCCTCACTTCCTCCCCATCGTCAGCTGTGGGCACTACCTGACCAAACCCTCAGAGGATAAACAAAGGCCATAGGCAGTGGGTAGCAGACCCTCACTTCCTCCCCATCGTCAGCTGTGGGCACTCCCTGACCAAACCCTCAGAGGATAAACAAAGGCCATAGGCAGTGGGTAGCAGACCCTCACTTCCTCCCCATCGTCAGCTGTGGGCACTACCTGACCAAACCCTCAGAGGATAAACAAAGGCCATAGGCAGTGGGTAGCAGACCCTCACTTCCTCCCCATCGTCAGCTGTGGGCACTACCTGACCAAACCCTCAGAGGATAAACAAAGGCCATAGGCAGTGGGTAGCAGACCCTCACTTCCTCCCCATCGTCAGCTGTGGGCACTACCTGACCAAACCCTCAGAGGATAAACAAAGGCCATAGGCAGTGGGTAGCAGACCCTCACTTCCTCCCCATCGTCAGCTGTGGGCACTACCTGACCAAACCCTCAGAGGATAAACAAAGGCCATAGGCAGTGGGTAGCAGACCCTCACTTCCTCCCCATCGTCAGCTGTGGGCACTACCTGACCAAACCCTCAGAGGATAAACAAAGGCCATAGGCAGTGGGTAGCAGACCCTCACTTCCTCCCCATCGTCAGCTGTGGGCACTACCTGACCAAACCCTCAGAGGATAAACAAAGGCCATAGGCAGTGGGTAGCAGACCCTCACTTCCTCCCCATCGTCAGCTGTGGGCACTACCTGACCAAACCCTCAGAGGATAAACAAAGGCCATAGGCAGTGGGTAGCAGACCCTCACTTCCTCCCCATCGTCAGCTGTGGGCACTACCTGACCAAACCCTCAGAGGATAAACAAAGGCCATAAGCAGTGGGTAGCAGACCCTCACTTCCTCCCCATCGTCAGCTGTGGGCACTACCTGACCAAACCCTCAGAGGATAAACAAAGGCCATAAGCAGTGGATAGCAGACCCTCACTTCCTCCCCATCGTCAGCTGTGGGCACTACCTGACCAAACCCTCAGAGGATAAACAAAGGCCATAAGCAGTGGGTAGCAGACCCTCACTTCCTCCCCATCGTCAGCTGTGGGCACTACCTGACCAAACCCTCAGAGGATAAACAAAGGCCATAAGCAGTGGGTAGCAGACCCTCACTTCCTCCCCATCGTCAGCTGTGGGCACTCCCTGACCAAACCCTCAGAGGATAAACAAAGGCCATAAGCAGTGGGTAGCAGACCCTCACTTCCTCCCCATCGTCAGCTGTGGGCACTACCTGACCAAACCCTCAGAGGATAAACAAAGGCCATAAGCAGTGGGTAGCAGACCCTCACTTCCTCCCCATCGTCAGCTGTGGGCACTACCTGACCAAACCCTCAGAGGATAAACAAAGGCCATAAGCAGTGGGTAGCAGACCCTCACTTCCTCCCCCATCGTCAGCTCTGGCGACTACCTGACCAAACCCTCAGAGGATAAACAAAGGCTATAAGCAGTGGGTAGCAGACCCTCACTTCCTCCCCATCGTCAGCTCTGGGGACTACCTGACCAAACTCTCAGAGGATAAACAAAGGCCATAAGCAGTGGGTAGCAGACCCTCACTTCCTCCCCCATCGTCAGCTGTGGGCACTACCTGACCAAACCCTCAGTCTTTTTAGTCTTGACCCCATAGCATTTGTCTTACCTCACACCGCTATTGAAAATGTGGTTTCCATTGGCCGTTCTAAGCCTGATCCTACCCAATCGCAGTGATACAGAGAATAGGAACGACTAAGGGACAGAGAGGCATTACATCTGCCAGAAACACGGAGCAGAGTATCTTAATCTAAATGTTCCACTTGTGAACGGCAAGTAGTGGTACGAATGAGAAAAAGGTGTAACTGTATCAACCGTATCCTTTTGTCTTTGTGTTACAGAGCTGGGGCAGATCATGAAGACCTTGAAGCTGTATGATGCTGGGGCCCATGATGACCATGACCACAGCCATGATGGCCATGACCACAGCCATGATGGCCATGACCACGCACATGATGGCCATGATCACAGCCATGATGGCCATGACCACGCCCATGATGACCATGACCACAACCACATCAACACCACGTCTGCGGCCCTGTCTGTCCACCGGCGCAGCCTCCACAGGGCGGAGGAGCTACATGCACATGAACACAGTGCAGGCAAGGTATGAACCCATTTCCGTTCCTGGTGCCCCAGTTCCCCTGGGGCTCAGGCTTTCTTCTAGCAGTTTCCAATAGGCTCTCACTGCTATAGGCCAGTGTGTTGTGATGGGGTCCCTCACAACCTTTTACACTGCCTACCATGGCTTCCGGGATCCAATCGACGCACACATAGCATGTGTACGCCTCTGTGCTCTGTATATTAACCCATTGCGTCCCCCTACAAAGAATTGAGTCGTTATGGGTATAGCGGGCATACCATCATAAGGAGGACCAATCTCAGGTGCAAACCAAAGACTTCCCAGAGCTCCCCACCACAAATACCAAACAATTTAGCACAAGACCTCAGATATCAGCTCGACACCACAAATTCTCATGCATAGTCTCAACTCCCCAGGCAATACCACCTATGCTTACAAATGATCTCCAATACTGACCCAGTAGAACACATACCCATGTAAGACCATGTACACTCACCCAGTATACATTATACTCACAGAAGCACTCTGGCCAGTAACACACACCCATACTTGCTAATTTGTTAGAGTGTCTTCTGCCATTTGAGTGGCCGCTTGGCACTAGGTCCTGTAAGAGAGAGGGCAGTTGTGGTCTTACTGGGAAGAGACAGAGAGGCAAGATGCAAAACCCGATGTGTTGGCATGCAAAGCAGATGGAAACTCATTGTTGTCTCTGCACCAGCAAGACTCTAAGTGAATTGTGATTGGGCATGTGGTGTATCTGGTGCCAGACCAGACCCTGTGGTGGACCAACTGATTGCATGGCATGATTTTAACCTTAGTTCATTTGTATATAGTGTTTGTTTGAGATACATCTCCATAGGGGCTATCACAAAACAGACTGTTCCTCCCGACAAGCGGCCTAAGTACAAAGTAACAGGATGGGTCACACCATACGAGGTTGGGGTCTCTAGTGAGGGAGATACACCCTTTCTCTGTAAACAGATGTGATGCCCCACTCATTGGGAAGCACTTTCTCCAGGTCCGTTCAGTCCGTTCAGTTTGCTCGACCAGGCGTACAAGGAAGGGGTCCTGGGGAAAGACCTGTGGCTTCTTATTCATCGACTACACAACTTGTTCCCCTCCGTGGTTGATATCTCTAGTGGGGATAGTAGTCTCCTCTACATTATCTAATTTCCACACCGTCACAATGATATAGCCCTTGCCTTACTTAAGGGATAGAGTGCCATTCTCAGTAATAAGGAGTATAGTGCCCTTGCCTTACTTAAGGGATAGAGTGCCATTCTCACTAATAAGGGTATAGTGCCCTTGCCTTACTTAAGGGATAGAGTGCCATTCTCACTAATAAGGGGTATAGTGCCCTTGCCTTACTTAAGTGACAGAGTGCCATTCTCAGTAATAAGGGGTACAGTGCCCTTGCCTTACTTAAGGGATAGAGTGCCATTCTCACTAATAAGGGGTATAGTGCACTTGCCTTACTTAAGGGATAGATTACCATTCTCAGTAATAAGGGGTATAGTGACCTTGCCTTACTTAAGGGATACAGTCCCATTCTCAGTAATAAGGGGTATAGTGCCCTTGCCTTACTTAAGGGATAGAGTGCCATTCTCACTAATAAGGGGTATAGTGCTTTTACCTTACTTAAGGGATAGCGTGCCATTCTCAGTAATAAGGGGTATAGTGCCCTTGCCTTACTTAAGGGATAGAGTGCCATTCTCACTAATAAGGGGTATAGTGCCCTTGCCTTACTTAAGGGATAGAGTGCCATTCTCAGTAATAAGGGGTATAGTGCCCTTGCCTTACTTAAGGGATAGAGTGCCATTCTCCTTAATTAGGGATATAGTGCCCTTGCCTTACTTAAGGGATAGAGTGCCATTCTCACTAATAAGGGGTATAGTGTCCTTGCCTTACTTAAGGGACAGAGTGCCATTCTCACTAATAAGGGGTATAGTGCCCTTGCCTTACTTAAGGGACAGAGTGCCATTCTCAGTAATAAGGGGTATAGTGCCCTTGCCTTACTTAAGGGATAGAGTGCCATTCTCAGTAATAAGGGGTATAGTGCCCTAGCCTTACTTAAGGGACAGAGTGCCATTCTCACTAATAAGGGGTATAGTGCCCTTGCCTTACTTAAGGGACAGAGTGCCATTCTCAGTAATAAGGGGTATAGTGCCCTTGCCTTACTTAAGGGATAGAGTGCCAATCTCACTAATAAGGGGTATAGTGCCCTAGCCTTACTTAAGGGTTAGAGTGCCATTCTGACTAATAAGGGGTATAGTGCCCTTGCCTTACTTAAGGGATAGAGTGCCATTCTCAGTAATAAGGGGTATAGTGCCTTTGCCTTACTTAAGGGATAGAGTACCATTCTCACTAATAAGGGGTATAGTGCCCTTGCCTTACTTAAGGGATAGAGTGCCATTCTCAGTAATAAGGGGTATAGTGCCCTTGCCTTACTTAAGGGATAGAGTACCATTCTCACTAATAAGGGGTATAGTGCCCTTGCCTTACTTAAGGGATAGAGTGCCATTCTCACTAATAAGGGGCATAGTGCCCTTGCCTTACTTAAGGGATAGAGTGCCATTCTCACTGATAAGGGGTATAGTGCCCTTGCCTTACTTAAGGGATATAGTGCCATTCTCAGTGATAAGGGGTATAGTGCCCTTGCCTTACTTAAGGGATAGAGTACCATTCTCAGTAATAAGGGGTATAGTGTCCTTGCCTTACCTAAGGGATAGAGTGCCATTCTCACTAATAAGGGGTAAAGTGCCCTGCCTTACTTAAGGGATAGCCTGCTTTTTTTTTATTTTATTTTTTTTTATTGTGATATAACCACATTACCACATTGTGATATATTACACATTCAAAAGCAAAACATATATACATGCAAACATCATAAAATAAATTATATCTAGATAACATTTAAAACTAATTCATCACAATCTTATAAAGTTAGCATATTAAAATTGAATTCATCACATCAATATCTAATTTTCCTATAAAACAGTTTTCCCCCTTACTTCAACAATCAATCAACAGTATTCTGACGATATAAAACCTGTCAATTGCAAAACCCTTAAAATATTTAGGGTCAATTTTGTTTCATGGCCCGCAATCATTCTTTCCCAGAAAGTGTCGGAGGATAATCTATCCAATGACCCAACTGAATTCCCTAAATGTTCCACCCTAATTTTCCAAGTGCCTTTGCAGAATCTTAGCAGGTGCTCTAAAGTTTGTTTGCTTAAATCTGAGCATTCCGTGCATAGACTCCGGGCCCCTTCAGTGACTCCCCATTTGGTTAATACTGATCCAGTTTTAATCAAGTTTAACCGTACCCTCATAAAATTTTGTCTCCCTTTAGGGTTAGGGAACTTCATCAAGTATCTTGGTACAATACCCTGTTTTTTCCCGTACTTAAAAAACCCTTCAGGAATAGAGGATGATCTCACCAAATCCCCTGTTGAAATCCAATCTCTCAAAGATAAGGACTTCTTAACTTTCAGCGGGTTTGAACTCAGTGTTAATTTATCTGATTCACAATAAGTCAGCAGATTTTCTGCCGTCTTTTTGAGTTCTATCAAAGTTAGTGAGGAATCAAGATTCATATTTTCTAGGAGATTTCCATATAGTGTATTAGTCATTGGCACAATAATTGACCTATACAAGGAAAGAAGTTTCCAATCAACTGCGTATTTTAAAGATTTTAATCCTAGCTCATATCTGAGTGTTATTGTATGTAATCCTTTAGGCAATCCTAATACCTGTTTCCAAATATAACCTTCTATTTTTTGCCAGTCTATTGACCACAACGAAGGTTTGGCTTCAATTCCGTACAATAGTACCGGGATTACTTTGGCCACATAGAAGTTTATAACAGGCATAATCGAAAATTTACCATAAAGGCTGGCAATCTTCTTCATCTGGGCTATTAGTTGTGTCCCTTTAGCCAGGATTTCACCATACTGTTTGCCAACTGTAGGGGTCGCATACACAGTAATGCCCAGATACATTACTTCTTTTACCACCGGTATCTGGTTACTGCCAATTGACCACCGATATTTTGTTTCTTTGCGACCTTTCTGCTCAAAAATTACAATCTTAGATTTGTCAGGGTTTACAACCAAGTCATTTAATTTCATGTATTTGTCGAGGGCATTCAACAATCTTTGTAGACCGATTGGAGTCCTGTCAAGAAGGACTATGTCGTCCGCATACATAAGCCATCTTACGGCCAAGGACCCCACCTTTGGGCTTATTAATGATGAGGATTCTAGGGTGGCTCCAAAATCTCCCAAATAAAACTTAAAGAGAAATGGAGCCACCATACAACCCTGTCTGACCCCCCTATCTATACTTATATATTCTGACAAATATCCATCCATATTTAATCTTACTCTGGCTGTATTTCTTTCGTGAAGTTTTACTAGTATATTAATTAGAGTTTTAGGTGCCCCTTTCTGTTCCAATTTGCTCCAAAGTTTATCTCGATTTACCATGTCAAAAGCACTTGACAGATCGATAAATGCTCCATAAAGTCTTCCTTTATTATTTTTATCTTTCAGATTTGATAATGAGGCTAATATTATACCATTCAGAGAGGTTGAATGGCCTCTTCTAAATCCGGTCTGCTGTTTAGGGATTATGTTATTTTGTTTCGCCCATGTTTCAAGTTCTCTTAATATCAGACTAGTAAACAACTTGCTTTCCACGTCAAGCAATGTAAATGGCCTGTAACTAATAGGGTTTTTGCTATCCCCCTTCTTGAAAATCGGGATTATAATTGCGGTCTTCCAAGAAGATGGAATTATTCTATTTGTAATCACTTTCTTGTACAAGATATATAGGATTTCAGCCCACAATGGGCCTCATTACGACCCTGGCGGTAAGGGGTTAACGCCAGCGTTAGCTGCGCTGACCCCTTACCGCCAATTACGAGGTCCCCTAGCGCCATGGTGCTTTTAACACCTGCTTTTAGCAGGTGTTAAAATCCATGGCGCTAAGGGACCATGGAGTTAATTACGCCACCGTAATTTACGGTGGCGTAATTAACGCCTTCCCCACTCCCATTATGCCCTATGGGGCAAAAATGGGAATGGGGAAGGGTAAATGGGGATTGGGGACTTACCGCCCCGCCTAGGTCGGAATGGGGCGGTAAGTCCGCCAACCACCATGGCGTAAACGTAGTTTACGCCATGGTGGTAAAGTCACGGCCCAGGCGGTAACTTACCGCCTGGGTCGTAATGAGGCCCAATGTCCCATTTCCTTTGAGGACTTGATAAATTAGACCATTTGGGCCCGCAGATCTCGACGCCGAGGATTTTATGATCAAATTCAAAATATCCTCTTTGTCAAAGTTTAAACCCCAATTTCCGTTGTCACCTATATATTTTTGTCCTCCCACTGGTTCCTGGTATTTTACGACGAAATAGGTTAGCCAACTTGCTTCCGACACATTTTTCGTCTGAGCAATGGTTTGGTGTATTTGGGGAGCATTTACTAGTGACCAGAAGTTTCGCGAGGAATTATTTTGTAATGCACGCAGCATCTCTTCCCCATCTTTCTGCCATAGTTCTTCTCTATGTTGTCTAGACCAACTCTTCAGATCATTTTTAATTTTTTTTGATTCTATCTCTAGTTCTAGTACGCTTTTAGCCCGTTTCTTAGCGAGTCTTAACTGTATTTGCGTCTCGCGTTTTTTTACCCAAACTGCTTCGTAAAAAAAGTGTTTGTGCACTCGCTGAAAACCCTTCTGGGTACTTAACGGGGGGTCAATTGACCACAGGAATTCATGAAACCGTGATGGGTCACAATGCTGATGCAGAATATTTTGATCTCCCCAGTTGGAAAATCCATCCAGGGCTTTGTTTAACCGCTCCCCTTCCCTCTTGTATTTTACCAACCAATTTCTCTGTGCATTAACTTCTACTCTCTGGTCCCAGATCTCTATTTTTTCCTCACTACACCAATTTAAATGTGCAACTAATCGCTTATGGTCACTTGTTCCACCATCGGCCACTGAGAAATGTATACAAGTATCGAAGCACTCTGTTCATAAAAGCATATAATCCAATGTCGATTATGATGAACCCCTCTCCCACGTTGTAACCGATGGAACATCACCTTCTATGGAGCCATTTAGGAATTTTAAATCCCAATCCTCAAAGAAGTTCGACCACTTTCTCCCGTTATTTGTTACTTCTTTCATTTTCCCTGTATGGCATTTGGAATTGATACATTGCGAATTTAAGTCTCCTGCAACCAATATATGTGCCCCAGGGTACGTTATATTAATATCACAAAGGGTTACCGCAATTGATTCTAGAAACTCTAAGAGTTTTTCCCTCACGGGGTTCCAATACAGGTTCACAATTATTATCTCCTTAGCTGGAGAGCTTTTGAGGGGAGTGACCACTCTCACCACCAGAATTCCTTCCTGTTTGCAGGATAACATTGATATTTCTTTAAATAAAATCTTTCTACAGGCGATCAGCAAACCTCCCGTCGGTCTACCCTTGGCTTTACAGTTAGCTGGTTGTGCTATCAGTTTAAAGCCTTCGAGTTCCGGGATGTTTACTAACCATGTTTCCTGTAACAGGATCAAATCGTTTCCCCCAAATAACAACGCACTCATTTTATTATTTTTAAATGAACTGGATCCCCGAGAGTTCCAACTAGTGATCCTCAATTTGTCACTATTAAAGAGACCTCTGCGATACACCCAACTTCTGGCAGACTTGCATAATTATCTCTGGTAACATTGACCAAGATGGTGTTTGTAACCCTTCATTGATGATATTTTCATTTTTTCCCCGATGGGTTTCATGCAGTGAGGAGATATTTCCCTGGTTTAACTCGTATTCCTCAGTTTCGATCGTTTCTATTGCGTGAGATGGCAATTGCTCATATACTTCCAAACCCACCTCCCTTAATCTTTCTTGTAAGTTTAAAAAAGCTTTTACCCGCAGTTTAGAAACAAATCCAACTTCAACTAAGCTGATACACTCTGGTTTAGGGAAACGAACATATTCAATGTCTTTTGTTGAGAATAAATATAATTCTGGAAGTTTTTTAACTAGTGATAGAATCGAACTCCTATTCAGTGGTATACCAGACTTTCGATTTTCCTCATTAGTAAACCAAAGTCTCGGCATTGCATATGGATTCGGATCATCTTGGGGATTTGTTATTCTTTCAATTACCATTTCGGAGGATGAGTTTCCCACCAGGACGTTCATAGTCTCTTCTCTTCCAACCTCTTTGGATTGATCTTGGTAGTCCGTATTCGATGTTGATGTTTGAATACGTATTGTGTCCTCTGCATGACCCATCCTAGAACTTTGGGTGACCACCAAATCTCCAGTCTTTGTTTTTGTTTGATTGAATATTGGAGCAATTCTTAAACCAATCTGGGTCTGCATTGGTACTTTAAATGCATTTTTCTGTTTTTGAAGAAATATAGGAGCTATTTTTAACAACTTCCCTGTAATCTCTGATCTAATCGAGTCGTGTTGTTGTTGATTTCTGTCCAGGTCTGTAATTTTCCTTCTGTTTGAGTACTCATGGATTTCTTTACCATGTGTACATCCCCCTCTGCTTCTGGAATTCTATCAGTATCAAGTATTTTCCTTTGTTGTTTTTTGGATGTATTTACCCTGGCAATTTCTTGTTGTGGAGAATCATTACCCTTGCTCCTACCATCTTTATCTGAGATCTTTTGATTCTCATTGATTTTCGCAGGATCTAAAATCCCCTTGACGAAGCTATTTACCTTTGATTTTTTTGATCTAATATTCTTCACATTTTTTGTTTTCTTTACTTGTCGACCTCGTGATTTTGAATCTGTATTATTTTGCTTTTGGTTCTTCCGCCTTTCTCTTCTCCGTCTTTTATAGGATTGTTGCGAACTCTTCTTCCACATATAGCTGTTTTCTGCCTCATCTTCATGATTCTCAATAACTTCCCGTCGGTCTTCCGCCAGCTGTTCCACCGTTGACTCAGCAATCTGTGCCAATCGGCAGAATTCTTCCATTGCTGATTCGGATAAGGGAGTGTCATCCACAAAAGTATTCAATTCAGGGACTAAGTCTTTTGTTTTAATTGCTAGATCTTGATTTAATGAAGAAGTCGATACATTTCTTTCATTCATTTGCAATAACAAATCTTTGATCTCCTTATTCTCCCTCATTAGAGAAGTCATTTGGTGCTTAATTTCCATTAGGTCTCCACTATACTTTGTGAAGCCATCTTCCATCTTTATCATCATGGGCAGAACTGAACAATTTATTACATTATTTTGGCCTACGACTGAAAATTCAAGTTGTTCAATATCCTTTGTCATTTCCATTAAAATCCCTGTGTGGGCCTGCACATCTCTTTTTAGAAGGTCAAAAACCTTCACCAAGGAATTTAGAACAAAATTTAAAGCCGAGAGAGAGGAATCACCATCATTAGGGTCTTGATTCTTGTTTCCCTGTGTCATACTTGGTATTTGCACCGGTTGATCTAGTAAAATTCCATCAGACACGACCGTGTCCCCTCTCGATACCACTGTTGAGTTTAATCTTTCCTCATGTGGTTGTAGATTCTGAGCCAAACTCAACAGATGATTTGGGGTCCTTGAAAGTTCCATAACTGGGATGAGTAGTTCAGATCCACTGTTCTCCGTTTGTAAGTTGATATTTTGATTTAAAAGTTTTAAGGAATGTGGCATAGGTCCATTTAAATTTTCTTGTACAGATTTCTGGAAATAATAATCAATAGTCCCTTTTATATTGGTTGATGTCAAAGTAAAGTCTTTCGACTGTCTAAATGGGGTGTTTCTTGTTGAGTCCCTTAAAACTTCTCCCT
This sequence comes from Ambystoma mexicanum, assembly GCF_040938575.1. Taxonomy (NCBI): domain Eukaryota; kingdom Metazoa; phylum Chordata; class Amphibia; order Caudata; family Ambystomatidae; genus Ambystoma; species Ambystoma mexicanum. The sequence continues at coordinate 1,338,330,354 of NC_090933.1, read as the reverse complement.
CCGTTAATTTATCCACTTGAAGTTCTTGATGAATTTGTGCCTCTATTATGTTGTTTTTTCTTGTCGAGGCAATCGGAGTTTGAGAACTTACGGGGTTCACATCCTCATGCAGGGACTTTTCAATTTAGGAACCATCCCACTCTGGAGCTCTTAGATCATCAACGTGTTGTCCACTCCTTAAATTGTAGCGGGCCATTTCTTACCCCTTCGTTGTCTGTGAGAATTAGGCCAAAGAAAAATGGGGGATCAAAGGAGTAGAATCTCCCACAGTCGCCCCCCTTTTTAACTTTATATTGCCTAAACCGGGCCCCAGCCACTCCCTTTCAACTGTCCGCTCCAAATTGCCCAGGCTCCAAAATTCCTGTCAGCGAACTGCAGACTATCTCAGATTAATCTCTGAGGCTCTTGTTTAAGGAGGCTTATAGAGGGGCTTACAGCCAGTGGCCACTGCTGTCTAATGCTAAATTGCAACAGCCCACCACATACAGGATAAGAGTTTCTGTTCTGCAACCCTTCAAATCCTCAACCCACTACCCTTTATCAATGCCTGTATCAATATTTTTATACAGGCCCGAGCCCCGGTTCAATCACCGTCTCTCCAGCAAGCTCAGGCTCATACTCAGGTACTGATGGAGGAGGAGGAAATTGGCTCTAACTTGGGCTCGAGCACAGACAGTTACCAACTGTTACCAGACAGTTACCATGCTCAATAGTCCATGGAATGACACAAAGAATGCAAAAGGCACCGATGGTGCAAATAATACAGACCTCGCTGTCGGTGTCTGTGGAGCAGATCAAAGTGGCTGCCGCTAATTTGGCAAATTGGCTACGCGTCTAAAGACCCACCAGCACTGATACGAGGCCTCCAAGCGTAACACCGTACCTCTGCGGGATCGCTGGGCTCGCAGCCGCAGGCTGCCTCAGGCCACCGCGGACACCCACCTCTGTGCCTCGCGGGTGCGCGGGTACGCCTCGATACACGAAATCTGTAGAAGCTCAGTGCCGGTCCGGTCTGAGCTCGTTCTCTACTTTTTAGCTCCGACGCCGCCGTCTGCTCAACGTCTGTTAGAAAGAATGAAAGGATTTCCTGGGACTTCCTGGGGCTTCCTACTAGAGGAAAGGACCCACACACACACGCTTGCACGTCACCGGCAGTCAAGCCGCACTGAGGATCTGTACGATCGAGCCACAAGTGTACAGAATGTCAGCCGCTTCCGACCACTCGTCAACAGCTGTGTTACAGAGATGAAGTACTTAAGGGATAGAGTACTATTCTCACTAATAAGGGGTATAGTGCCCTTACCTTACTTAAGGGATAGAGTGCCATTCTCTCTAATAAGGGGTATAGTGCCCTTACCTTACTTAAGGGATAGAGTGCCATTCTCAGTAATAAGGCGTATAGTGCCCTTGCCTTACTTAAGGGATAGCCTGCCATTCTCACTAATAAGGGGTATAGTGCCCTTGCCTTACTTAAGGGATAGAGTGCCATTCTCAGTAATAAGGGGTATTATGCCCTTGCCTTACTTAAGGGATAGAGTGCCATTCTCCTTAATTAGGGGTATAGTGCCCGTGCCTTACTTAAGGGATAGAGTGCCATTCTCAGTAATAAGGGGTATAGTGCCCTTGCCGTACTTAAGGGATAGAGTGCCATTCTCACTAATAAGGGGTATAGTGCCCTTGCCTTACTTAAGGGACAGAGTGCCATTCTCACTAATAAGGGGTATAGTGCCCTTGCCTTACTTAAGGGACAGAGTGCCATTCTCAGTAATAAGGTGTATAGTGCCCTTGCCTTACTTAAGGGATAGAGTGCCATTATCACTAATAAGGGGTATAGTGCCCTTACCTTACTTAAGGGATAGAGTGCCATTCTCACTAATAAGGGGTATAGTGCCCTTGCCTTACTTAAGGGATAGAGTGCCATTCTCACTAATAAGGGGTATAGTGCCCTTGCCTTACTTAAGGGATAGAGTGCCATTCTCACTAATAAGGGGTATAGTGCCCTTGCCTTACTTAAGGGATAGAGTGCCATTCTCACTAATAAGGGGTATAGTGCCCTTACCTTACTTAAGGGATAGAGTGCCATTCTCACTAATAAGGGGTATAGTGCCCTTGCTTTACTTAAGGGATAGAGTGCCATTCTCACTAATAAGGGGTATAGTGCCCTTACCTTACTTAAGGGATAGAGTGCCATTCTCTCTAATAAGGGGTATAGTGCCCTTACCTTACTTAAGGGATAGAGTGCCATTCTCACTAATAAGGCGTATAGTGCCCTTGCCTTACTTAAGGGATAGAGTGCCATTCTCAGTAATAAGGGGTATAGTGCCCTTGCCTTACTTAAGGGATAGCGTGCCATTCTCAGTAATAATGGGTATAGTGCCCTTGCCTTGCTTAAGGGATAGGGTGCCATTCTCACTAATAAGGGGTATAGTGCGTTTCCCTTGCTCAAGGGATAGAGTGCCATTCTCTCTAATAAGGGGTATAGTGCCTTTACCTTACTTAAGGGATAGAGTGCCATTCTCACTAATAAGGGGTACAGTGCCCTTGCCTTATTTAAGGGATAGAGTGCCATTCTCACTAATAAGGGGTACAGTGCCCTTGCCTTACTTAAGGGATAGGGTGCCATTCTCAGTGATAAGAGGTATAGTGCCATTACCTTACTTAAGGGATAGAGTGCCATTTTCACTAATAAGGGGCATAGTGCCCTTGACTTACTTAAGGGACAGAGTGCCATTCTCAGTAATAAGGGGTATAGTGCCCTTACCTTACTTAAGGGACAGAGTGCCATTCTCACTAATAAGGGGTATAGTGCCATTACCTTACTTAAGGGATAGAGGGCCATTCTCACTAATAAGGGGTATAGTGTCCTTGCTTTACTTAAGGGATAGAGTGCCATTCTCACTAATAAGGGGTATAGTGCCCTTGCCTTACTTAAGGGATAGAGTGCCATTCTCACTAATAAGGGGTATAGTGCCCTTGCCTTACTTAAGGGATAGAGTGCCATTCTCACTAATAAGGGGTATAGTGCCCTTACCTTACTTACAGGTTAGAGTGCCATTCTCACTAATAAGGGGTATAGTGCCCTTGCCTTACTTAAGGGATAGAGTGCCATTCTCAGTAATAAGGGGTATAGTGCCCTTGCCTTACTTAAGGGATAGAGTGCCATTCTCACTAATAAGGGGTATAGTGCCCTTGCCTTACTTAAGGGATAGAGTGCCATTTTCACTAATAAGGGGTATAGTGCCCTTGCCTTACTTAAGGGATAGAGTGCCATTCTCACTAATAAGGGGTATAGTGCCCTTGCCTTACTTAAGGGATAGTGTGCCATCCTCACCAATAAGGGGTATAGTGCCCTTGCCTTACTTAAGGGATAGGGTGCCATTCTCAGTAATAAGGGGTATAGTGCCTTTGCCTTACTTAAGGGATAGAGTGCCATTCTCACTAATAAGGGGTATAGTGTCCTTGCCTTACGTAAGGGATAGAGTGCCATTCTCACTAATAAGGGGTATAGTGCCCTTGCCTTACTTAAGGGATAGAGTGCCATTCTCACTAATAAGGGGTATAGTGCCCTTGCCTTACTTAAGGGATAGAGTGCCATTCTCAGTAATAAGGGGTATAGTGCCCTTGCCTTACTTAAGGGATAGCGTGCCATTCTCACTAATAAGGGGTATAGTGCGTTTCCTTTGCTCAAGGGATAGAGTGCCATTCTCTCTAATAAGGGGATAGTGCATTTACCTTACTTAAGGGATAGAGTGCCATTTTCACTAATAAGGGGTGCAGTGCCCTTACCTTACTTAAGGGAAAGAGTGCCATTCTCACTAATAAGGGGTATTGTGTCCTTGCCTTATTTAAGGGATAGAGTGCCATTCTCACTAATAAGGGGTATAGTGCCCTTGCCTTACTTAAGGGATAGAGTGCCATTCTCAGTGATAAGAGGTATAGTGCCATTACCTTACTTAAGGGATAGAGTGCCATTTTCACTAATAAGGGGTATAGTGCCATTACCTTACTTAAGGGATAGAGTGCCATTCTCACTAATAAGGGGTATAGTGTCCTTGCTTTACTTAAGGGATAGAGTGCCATTCTCACTAATAAGGGGTATAGTGCCCTTGGCTTACTTAAGGGATAGAGTGCCATTCTCAGTGATAAGGGGTATAGTGCCCTTGCCTTACTTAAGGGATAGAGTGCCATTCTCACTAATAAGGGGTATAGTGCCCTTGCCTTACTTAAGGGATAGAGTGCCATTCTCACTAATAAGGGGTATAGTGCCCTTACCTTACTTACAGGTTAGAGTGCCATTCTCACTAATAAGAGGTGTAGTGCCCTTGGTTTACTTAAGGGATAGAGTGCCATTCTCAGTGATAAGGGGTATAGTGCCCTTGCCTTACTTAAGGGATAGAGTGCCATTCTCACTAATAAGGGGTATAGTGCCCTTGCCTTACTTAAGGGATAGAGTGCCATTCTCACTAATAAGGGGTATAGTGCCCTTACCTTACTTACAGGTTAGAGTGCCATTCTCACTAATAAGAGGTGTAGTGCCCGTGCCTTACTTAAGGGATAGAGTGCCATTCTCAGTAATAAGGGGTATAGTGCCCTTGCCTTACTTAAGGGATAGAGTGCCATTCTCACTAATAAGGGGTATAGTGCCCTTGCCTTACTTAAGGGATAGAGTGCCATTCTCACTAATAAGGGGTATAGTGCCCTTGCCTTACTTAAGGGATAGAGTGCCATTCTCACTAATAAGGGGTATAGTGCCCTTGCCTTACTTAAGGGATAGTGTGCCATCCTCACCAATAAGGGGTATAGTGCCCTTGCCTTACTTAAGGGATAGAGTGCCATCCTCAGTAATAAGGGGTATAGTGCCCTTGCCCCACTTAAGGGATAGAGTGCCATTCTCACTAATAAGGGGTATAGTGCCCTTGCCTTACTTAAGGGATAGAGTGCCATTCTCACTAATAAGGGGTATAGTGCCCTTGCCTTACTTAAGGGATAGAGTGCCATTCTCACTAATAAGGGGTATAGTGCCCTTGCCTTACTTAAGGGATAGAGTGCCATTCTCAGTAATAAGGGGTATAGTGTCCTTGCCTTACTTAAGGGATAGAGTGCCATTCTCACTAATAAGGGGTATAGTGCGTTTCCTTTGCTCAAGGGATAGAGTGCCATTCACTCTAATAAGGGGTATAGTGCCTTTACCTTACTTAAGGGATAGAGTGCCATTTTCACTAATAAGGGGTACAGTGCCCTTACCTTACTTAAGGGATAGAGTGCCATTCTCACTAATAAGGGGTATCGTGTCCTTGCCTTATTTAAGGGATAGAGTGCCATTCTCACTAATAAGGGGTATAGTGCCCTTGCCTACTTAAGGGATAGAGTGCCATTCTCAGTGATAAGAGGTATAGTGCCATTACCTTACTTAAGGGATAGAGTGCCATTTTCACAAATAAGGGGTATAGTGCCCTTGACTTACTTAAGGGACAGAGTGCCATTCTCAGTAATAAGGGGTATAGTGCCCTTACCTTACTTAAGGGATAGAGTGCCATTCTCACTAATAAGGGGTATAGTGCCCTTGACTTTCTTAAGGGATAGAGTACCATTCTCAGTAGTGAGGGGTATAGTGCTTTTACCTTACTTAAGGGATAGAGTGCCATTCTCACTAATAAGGGGTATAGTGCGCTTACCTTAGTTACGGAACAGAGTGCCATTCTCTCTAATAAGGGGTATAGTGCCTTTAATTTACTTAAGGGATAGAGTGCCATTTTCACTAATAAGGGGTACAGTGCCCTTACCTTACTTAAGGGATAGAGCGCCATTCTCACTAATAAGGGGTATCATGTCCTTGCCTTATTTAAGGGATAGAGTGCCATTCTCACTAAAAAGGGGTATATTGCCCTTGCCTTACTTAAGGGATAGAGTGCCATTCTCACTCATAAGGGGTATAGTGCCCTTACCTTACTTAAGGGATAGAGTGCCATTCTCAGTGATAAGGGGTATAGTGCCATTACCTTACTTAAGGGATAGAGTGCCATTTTCACTAATAAGGGGTATAGTGCCCTTGACTTACTTAAGGGACAGAGTGCCATTCTCAGTAATAAAGGGTATAGTGCCCTTACCTTACTTAAGGGATAGAGTGCCATTCTCACCAATAAGGGGTATAGTGCCCTTACCTTACTTACAGGTTAGAGTGCCATTCTCACTAATAAGGGGTATAGTGCCCTTGACTTACTTAAGGGATAGATTACCATTCTCAGTAGTGAGGGGTATAGTGCTTTTACCTTACTTAAGGTATAGCATGCCATTCTCACTAATAAGGGGTATAGTGCCCTTACCTTACTTAAGGGATAGAGTGCCATTCTCACTAATAAGGGGTATAGTGCCCTTGCCTTACTTAAGGGATAGAGTGCCATTCTCACTAATAAGGGGTATAGTGCCCTTACCTTACTTAAGGGATAGAGTGCCATTCTCACTAATAAGGGGTTAAGTGCCCTTACCTTACTTAAGGGATAGAGTGCCATTCTCACTAATAAGGGGTATAGTGCCCTTGCCTTACTTAAGGGATAGAGTGCCATTCTCACTAAAAAGGGGTATAGTGCCCTTACCTTACTTAAGGGATAGAGTGCCATTCTCATTAATAAGGGGTATAGTGCCCTTACCTTACTTATGGAATAGAGTGCCATTCTCTCTAATAAGGGGTAAAGTGCCCTTACCTTTCTTAAGGGATAGAGTGCCATTCTCACTAATAAGGGGTATAGTGCCCTTACCTTACTTACGGAATAGAGTGCCATTCTCTCTAATAAGGGGTATAGTGCCCTTGCCTTACTTAAGGGATAGAGTGCCATTCTCAGTGATTAGGGGTATAGTGCCATTTCCCTTACTAAATGGATGGATTGCCATTCTCAGTAATAAGGGGTATAGTGCCCTTGCCCTTACTTAATGGATAGAGTGCCATTATCACTAATAAGGGGTATAGTGCCCTTGCCTTACTTAAGGGATAGAGTGCTATTCTAACTAATAAGGGGTATAGTGCCCTTACCTTACTTAAGGGATAGAGTGCCATTCTCAGTGATAAGGGTTATAGTGCCCTTTCCCTTACTTAATGGATAGAGTGCCATTCTCACTAATAAGGGGTATAGTGCCCTAGCCTTACTTAAGGGATAGAGTGCCATTCTCACTAATAAGGGGTATAGTGCCCTTACCTTACTTAAAGGATAGAGTGCCATTCTCAGTGATAAGGGGTATAGTGCCCTTTCCCTTACTTAAGGGATAGAGTGCCATTCTCACTAATAAGGGGTATAGTGCCCTTACCTTACTTAAGGGATCGAGTGCCATTCTCAGTGATAAGGGGTATAGTGCCCTTTCCCTTACTTAATGGATAGAGTGCCATTCTCACTAATAAGGGGTATAGTGCCCTAGCCTTACTTAAGGGATAGAGTGCCATTCTCACTAATAAGGGGTATAGTGCCCTTGCCTTACTTAAGGGATAGAGTGCCATTCTCACTAATAAGGGGTATAGTACCCTTACCTTACTTAAAGGATAGAGTGCCATTCTCAGTGATAAGGGGTATAGTGCCCTTTCCCTTACTTAATGGATAGAGTGCCATTCTCACTAATAAGGGATATAGTGCCCTTGCCTTACTTAATGGATAGAGTGACATTCTCACTAATAAGGGGTATAGTACCCTTACCTTACTTAAAGGATAGAGTGCCATTCTCAGTGATAAGGGGTATAGTGCCCTTTCCCTTACTTAATGGATAGAGTGCCATTCTCTCTAATAAGGGGTATAGTGCCCTTGCCTTACTTAAGGGATAGAGGGCCATTCTCAGTGATAAGGGGTATAGTGACCTTTCCCTTACTAAATGGATAGAGTGCCATTCTCAGTGATAGGGGGTATAGTGCCCTTTCCCTTACTTAATGGATAGAGTGCCATTATCACTAATAAGGGGTATAGTGCCCTTGCCTTACTTAAGGGATAGAGTGCCATTCTCACTAAGAAGGGGTATAGTGCCCTTACCTTACTTAAAGGATAGAGTGGCATTCTCAGTGATAAGGGGTATAGTGCCCTTTCCCTTTCTTAATGGATAGAGTGCCATTCTCACTAATAAGGGGTATAATGCCCTAGCCTTACTTAAGGGACAGAGTGCCATTCTCACTAATAAGGGGTATAGTGCCCTTACCATACTTAAAGGATAGAGTGCCATTCTCAGTGATAAGGGGTAGAGTGCCCTTTCCCTTACTTAATGGATAGAGTGCCATTCTCACTAACAAGGGGTATAGTGCCCTAGCCTTACTTAAGGGATAGAGTGCCATTCTCACTAATAAGGGGTATAGTGCCCTTACCTTACGTAAGGGATAGAGTGCCATTCTCAGTGATAAGGGGTATAGTGCCCTTTCCCTTACTTAATGGATAGAGTGCCATTATCACTAATAAGGGGTATAGTGCCCTTGACTTACTTAAGGGATAGAGTGCCATTCTCAGTAGTGAGGGGTATAGTGATTTTACCTTACTTAAGGGATAGCATGCCATTCTCACTAATAAGGGGTATAGTGCCCTTACCTTACTTAAGGGATTGAGTGCCATTCTCACTAATAAGGGGTATAGTGCCCTTGCCTTACTTAAGGGATAGAGTGCCATTCTCACTAATAAGGGGTATAGTGCCCTTACCTTACTTAAGGGATTGAGTGCCATTCTCACTAATAAGGGGTATAGTGCCCTTGCCTTACTTAAGGGATAGAGTGCCATTCTCACTAATAAGGGGTATAGTGCCCTTACCTTACTTAAGGGATAGAGTGCCATTCTCACTAATAAGGGGTTAAGTGCCCTTACCTTACTTAAGGGATAGAGTGCCATTCTCACTAATAAGGGGTATAGTGCCCTTGCCTTACTTAAGGGATAGAGTGCCATTCTCACTAATAAGGGGTATAGTGCCCTTACCTTACTTAAGGGATAGAGTGCCATTCTCATTAATAAGGGGTATAGTGCCCTTACCTTACTTACGGAATAGAGTGCCATTCCCTCTAATAAGGGGTAAAGTGCCCTTACCTTACTTAAGGGATAGAGTGCCATTCTCACTAATAAGGGGTATAGTGCCCTTACCTTACTTACGGAATAGAGTGCCATTCTCTCTAATAAGGGGTATAGTGCCCTTGTCTTACTTAAGGGATAGAGTGACATTCTCAGTGATAAGGGGTATAGTGCCCTTTCCCTTACTAAATGGATAGATTGCCATTCTCAGTAATAAGGGGTATAGTGCCCTTGCCCTTACTTAATGGATAGAGTGCCATTATCACTAATAAGGGGTATAGTGCCCTTGCCTTACTTAAGGGATAGAGTGCTATTCTCACTAATAAGGGGTATAGTGCCCTTACCTTACTTAAGGGATAGAGTGCCATTCTCAGTGATAAGGGGTATAGTGCCCTTTCCCTTACTTAATGGATAGAGTGCCATTCTCACTAATAAGGGGTATAGTGCCCTAGCCTTACTTAAGGGATAGAGTGCCATTCTCACTAATAAGGGGTATAGTGCCCTTACCTTACTTAAAGGATAGAGTGCCATTCTCAGTGATAAGGGGTATAGTGCCCTTTCCCTTACTTAATGGATAGAGTGCCATTCTCACTAACAAGGGGTATAGTGCCCTAGCCTTACTTAAGGGATAGAGTGCAATTCTCACTAATAAGGGGTATAGTGCCCTTACCTTACTTAAGGGATCGAGTGCCATTCTCAGTGATAAGGGATATAGTGCCCTTTCCCTTACTTAATGGATAGAGTGCCATTCTCACTAATAAGGGGTATAGTGCCCTAGCCTTACTTAAGGGATAGAGTGCCATTCTCACTAATAAGGGGTATAGTGCCCTTGCCTTACTTAAGGGATAGAGTGCCATTCTCACTAATAAGGGGTATAGTGCCCTTACCTTACTTAAAGGATAGAGTGCCATTCTCAGTGATAAGGGGTATAGTGCCCTTTCCCTTACTTAATGGATAGAGTGCCATTCTCACTAATAAGGGATATAGTGCCCTTGCCTTACTTAAGGGATAGAGTGCCATTCTCACTAATAAGGGGTATAGTGCCCTTACCTTACTTAAGGGATAGAGTGCCATTCTCAGTGATAAGGGGTATAGTGCCCTTTCCCTTACTTAATGGATAGAGTGCCATTCTCACTGATAAGGGGTATAGTGCCCTTACCTTACTTAAGGGATAGAGTACCATTCTCACTGATAAGGGGTATAGTGCCCTTGCCTTACTTAAGGCATAGCGTGCCATTCTCACTAATAAGGGGTATAGTGCCCTTACCTTACTAAAGGGATAGAGTGCCATTCTCACTATTAAGGGGTATAGTGCCCTTGCCTTACTTAAGGGATAGAGTGCCATTCTCACTAATAAGGGGTATAGTGCTTTTACCTTACTTAAGGGATAGAGTGCATTCTCACTAATAAGGGGTATAGTGCCCTTACCTTACTTACAGAATAGAGTGCCATTCTCTCTAATAAGGGGTAAAGTGCCCTTACCTTACTTAAGGGATAGAGTGCCATTCTCACTAATAAGGGGTATAGTGCCCTTACCTTACTTACGGAATAGTGCCATTCTCTCTAATAAGGGGTATAGTGCCCTTGCCTTACTTAAGGGATAGAGTGCCATTCTCAGTGATAAGGGGTATAGTGACCTTTCCCTTACTAAATGGATAGAGTGCCATTCTCACTAATAAGGGGTATAGTGCCCTTACCTTACTTAAGGGATAGAGTGCCATTCTCAGTGATAAGGGGTATAGTGCCCTTTCCCTTACTTAATGGATAGAGTGCCATTATCACTAATAAGGGGTATAGTGCCCTTGACTTACTTAAGGGATAGAGTGCCATTCTCAGTAGTGAGGGGTATAGTGCCCTTTCCCTTTCTTAATGGATAGAGTGCCATTCTCACTAATAAGGGGTATAGTGCCCTAACCTTACTTAAGGGATAGAGTGCCATTCTCACTAATAAGGGGTATAGTGCCCTTACCATACTTAAAGGATAGAGTGCCATTCTCAGTGATAAGGGGTATAGTGCCCTTTCCCTTACTTAATGGATAGAGTGTCATTCTCACTAACAAGGGGTATAGTGCCCTAGCCTTACTTAAGGGATAGAGTGCCATTCTCACTAATAAGGGGTACAGTGCCCTTACCTTACTTAAGGGATAGAGTGCCATTCTCAGTGATAAGGGGTATAGTGCCCTTTCCCTTACTTAATGGAGAGAGTGCCATTATCACTAATAAGGGGTATAGTGCCCTAACCTTACTTAAGGGATAGAGTGCCATTCTCACTAATAAGGGGTATAGTGCCCTTGCCTTACTTAAGGGATAGAGTGCCATTCTCACTAATAAGGGGTATAGTGCAGTTACCTTACTTAAGGGATAGAGTGCCATTCTCACTAATAAGGGGTATAGTGCCCTTTCCCTTACTTAATGGATAGAGTGCCATTCTCACTAATAAGGGGTATAGTGCCCTAGCCTTACTTAAGGGATAGAGTGCCATTCTCACTAATAAGGGGTATAGTGCCCTTTCCTTACTTAAAGGATAGACTGCCATTCTCAGTGATAAGGGGTATAGTGCCCTTTCCCTTACTTAATGGATAGAGTGCCATCCTCGCTAACAAGGGGTATAGTTCCCTAGCCTTACTTAAGGGATAGAGTGCCATTCTCACTAATAAGGGGTATATTGCCCTTACCTTACTTAAGGGATATAGTGCCATTCTCAGTGATAAGGGGTATAGTGCCCTTGACTTACTTAAGGGATAGAGTACCATTCTCAGTAATAAGGGGTATAGTGCCTTTAACTTACTTAAGGGATAGAGTGCCATTCTCTCTAATAAGGGGTATAGTGCCCTTGCCTTACCTAAGGGATACAGTGCCATTCTCACTAATAAGGGGTATCATGCCCGTGCCTTACTTAAGGGATAGAGTGCCATTCCCACTAATAAACAGTATAGTGCCCTTACCTTACATAAGGGATAGAGTGCCATTCTCACTAATCAGGGGTATAGTATGTTTCCCTTACTTAAGGGATAGAGTGCCATTCTCTCTAATAAGGGGTATAGTGCGCTTACCTTAGTTGCGGAATAGAGTGCCATTCTCTCTAATAAGGGGTATAGTGCCCTTAACTTACTTAAGGGATAGAGTGCCATTTTCACTAATAAGGGGTACAGTGCCCTTACCTTACTTAAAGTATAGAGTGCCAGTCTCACTAATAAGGGGTATCGTGTCCTTGCCTTACTTAAGGGATAGAGTGCCATTCTCACTAATGAGGGGTATAGTGCCCTTGCCTTACTTAAGGGATAGAGTGCCATTCTCACTAATAAGGGGTATAGTGCCCTTACCTTACTTAAGGGGTAGAGTGCCATTCTCAGTGATAAGGGGTATAGTGCCATTACCGTACTTAAGGGATAGAGTGCCATTTTCACTAATAAGGGGTATAGTTCCCTTGACTTACTTAAGGGACAGAGTGCCATTCTCAGTAATAAGGGGTATAGTGCCCTTACCTTACTTAAGGGATAGAGTGCCATTCTCACTAATAAGGGGTATAATGCCATTACCTTACTTAAGGGCTAGAGTGCCATTCTCACTAATAAGGGGTATAGTGCCCTTGACTTACTTAAGGGATAGAGTACAATTCTCAGTAATAAGGGGTATTGTGCTTTTACCTTACTTAAGGGATAGAGTGCCATTCTCACTAATAAGGGGTATAGTGCCCTTACCTTACTTAAGGGATAGAGTGCCATTCTCACTAATAAGGGGTATAGTGCCCTTACCTTACTTAAGGGATAGAGTGCCATTCTCACTAATAAGGGGTATAGTGCCCTTACCTTACTTAAGGGATAGAGTACCATTCTCTCTAATAAGGGGTATAGCGCGCTTACCTTAGTTACGGAATACAGTGTCATTCTCTCTAATAAGGGGTATAGTGCCCTTACCTTACTTAAGGGATAGAGTGCCATTCTCACTAATAAGGGGTATAGTGCCCTTGCCTTACTTAAGGGATAGAGTGCCATTCTCACTAATAAGGGGTATAGAGCCCTTACCTTACTTGAGGGATAGAGTGCCATTCTCAGTGATAAGGGGTATAGTGCCCTTTCCCTTACTTAATGGATAGAGTGCCATTATCACTAATAAGGGGTATAATGCCCTTGCCTTACTTGAGGGATAGAGTGCCATTCTCACTAATAAGGGGTATAGTGCCCTTACCTTACTTAAGGGATAGAGTGCCATTCTCAGTGATAAGGGGTATAGTGCCCTTTCCCTTACTTAATGGATAGAGTGCCATTCTCACGAATAAGGGGTATAGTGCCCTAGCCTTACTTAAGGGATAGAGTGCCATTCTCACTAATAAGGGGTATAGTGCCCTTACCATACTTAAAGGATAGAGTGCCATTCTCAGTGATAAGAGGTATAGGGCCCTTTCCCTTACTTAAGGGATATAGTGCCCTAGCCTTAGTTAAGGGATAGAGTGCCATTCTCACTAATAAGGGGTAAAGTGCCCTTAGCTTACTTAAGGGATAGAGTGCCATTCTCAGTGATAAGGGGTATAGTGCCCGTTCCCTTACTTAATGGATAGAGTGCCATTATCACTAATAAGGGGTATAGTGCCCTAGCCTTACTTAAGGGATAGAGTGCCATTCTCACTAATAAGGGATATAGTGCCCTTGCCTTACTTAAGGGATAGAGTGCCATTCTCACTAATAAGGGGTATAGTGCCCTTGCCTTACTTAAGGGATAGAGTGCCATTCTCACTAATAAGGGGTATAGTGCCCTTGTCTTACTTAAGGGATAGAGTGCCATTCTCAGTGATAAGGGGTATTGTGCCCTTGCCTTACCTAAGGGATAGAGTGCCATTCTCACTAATAAGGGGTATAGTGCCATGTCTTACTTAAGGGATAGAGTGCCATTCTCAGTGATAAGGGGTATAGTGCCCTAGCCTTACCTAACGGATATAATGCCATTTTCACTAATAAGGGGTATAGTGCCTTTGACTTACTTAAGAGACAGAGTGCCATTCTCAGTAATAAGGGGTATAGTGCACTTACCTTACTTAAGGGATAGAGTGCCATTCTCACTAATAAGGGGATAGTGCCTTTACCTTACTTAAGGGATAGAGTGCCATTCTCAGTGATAAGAGGTATAGTGCCATTACCTTACTTAAGGGATAGAGTGCCATTCTCAGTGATAAGAGGTATAGTGCCATTACCTTACTTAAGGGATAGAGTGCCATTTTCACTAATAAGGGGTATAGTGCCATTACCTTACTTAAGGGATAGAGTGCCATTCTCACTAATAAGGGGTATAGTGTCCTTGCTTTACTTAAGGGATAGAGTGCCATTCTCACTAATAAGGGGTATAGTGCCCTTGGTTTACTTAAGGGATAGAGTGCCATTCTCAGTGATAAGGGGTATAGTGCCCTTGCCTTACTTAAGGGATAGAGTGCCATTCTCACTAATAAGGGGTATAGTGCCCTTGCCTTACTTAAGGGATAGAGTGCCATTCTCACTAATAAGGGGTATAGTGCCCTTACCTTACTTACAGGTTAGAGTGCCATTCTCACTAATAAGAGGTGTAGTGCCCTTGGTTTACTTAAGGGATAGAGTGCCATTCTCATTGATAAGGGGTATAGTGCCATTGCCTTACTTAAGGGATAGAGTGCCATTCTCACTAATAAGGGGTATAGTGCCCTTGCCTTACTTAAGGGATAGAGTGCCATTCTCACTAATAAGGGGTATAGTGCCCTTACCTTACTTACAGGTTAGAGTGCCATTCTCACTAATAAGAGGTGTAGTGCCCGTGCCTTACTTAAGGGATAGAGTGCCATTCTCAGTAATAAGGGGTATAGTGCCCTTGCCTTACTTAAGGGATAGAGTGCCATTCTCACTAATAAGGGGTATAGTGCCCTTGCCTTACTTAAGGGATAGAGTGCCATTCTCACTAATAAGGGGTATAGTGCCCTTGCCTTACTTAAGGGATAGAGTGCCATTCTCACTAATAAGGGGTATAGTGCCCTTGCCTTACTTAAGGGATAGTGTGCCATCCTCACCAATAAGGGGTATAGTGCCCTTGCCTTACTTAAGGGATAGAGTGCCATCCTCAGTAATAAGGGGTATAGTGCCCTTGCCCCACTTAAGGGATAGAGTGCCATTCTCACTAATAAGGGGTATAGTGCCCTTGCCTTACTTAAGGGATAGCGTGCCATTCTCACTAATAAGGGGTATAGTGCCCTTGCCTTACTTAAGGGATAGAGTGCCATTCTCACTAATAAGGGGTATAGTGCCCTTGCCTTACTTAAGGGATAGAGTGCCATTCTCAGTAATAAGGGGTATAGTGTCCTTGCCTTACTTAAGGGATAGAGTGCCATTCTCACTAATAAGGGGTATAGTGTGTTTCCTTTGCTCAAGGGATAGAGTGCCATTCTCTCTAATAAGGGGTATAGTGCCTTTACCTTACTTAAGGGATAGAGTGCCATTTTCACTAATAAGGGGTACAGTGCCCTTACCTTACTTAAGGGATAGAGTGCCATTCTCACTAATAAGGGGTATCGTGTCCTTGCCTTATTTAAGGGATAGAGTGCCATTCTCACTAATAAGGGGTATAGTGCCCTTGCCTTACTTAAGGGATAGAGTGCCATTCTCAGTGATAAGAGGTATAGTGCCATTACCTTACTTAAGGGATAGAGTGCCATTTTCACAAATAAGGGGTATAGTGCCCTTGACTTACTTAAGGGACAGAGTGCCATTCTCAGTAATAAGGGGTATAGTGCCCTTACCTTACTTAAGGGATAGAGTGCCATTCTCACTAATAAGGGGTATAGTGCCCTTGACTTTCTTAAGGGATAGAGTACCATTCTCAGTAGTGAGGGGTATAGTGCTTTTACCTTACTTAAGGGATAGAGTGCCATTCTCACTAATAAGGGGTATAGTGTGCTTACCTTAGTTACGGAACAGAGTGCCATTCTCTCTAATAAGGGGTATAGTGCCTTTAATTTACTTAAGGGATAGAGTGCCATTTTCACTAATAAGGGGTACAGTGCCCTTACCTTACTTAAGGGATAGAGCGCCATTCTCACTAATAAGGGGTATCGTGTCCTTGCCTTATTTAAGGGATAGAGTGCCATTCTCACTAAAAAGGGGTATAGTGCCCTTGCCTTACTTAAGGGATAGAGTGCCATTCTCACTCATAAGGGGTATAGTGCCCTTACCTTACTTAAGGGATAGAGTGCCATTCTCAGTGATAAGGGGTATAATGCCATTACCTTACTTAAGGGATAGAGTGCCATTTTCACTAATAAGGGGTATAGTGCCCTTGACTTACTTAAGGGACAGAGTGCCATTCTCAGTAATAAAGGGTATAGTGCCCTTACCTTACTTAAGGGATAGAGTGCCATTCTCAGTAATAAGGGGTATAGTGCCCTTACCTTACTTACAGGTTAGAGTGCCATTCTCACTAATAAGGGGTATAGTGCCCTTGACTTACTTAAGGGATAGATTACCATTCTCAGTAGTGAGGGGTATAGTGCTTTTACCTTACTTAAGGGATAGCATGCCATTCTCACTAATAAGGGGTATAGTGCCCTTACCTTACTTAAGGGATAGAGTGCCATTCTCACTAATAAGGGGTATAGTGCCCTTGCCTTACTTAAGGGATAGAGTGCCATTCTCACTAATAAGGGGTATAGTGCCCTTACCTTACTTAAGGGATAGAGTGCCATTCTCACTAATAAGGGGTTAAGTGCCCTTACCTTACTTAAGGGATAGAGTGACATTCTCACTAATAAGGGGTATAGTGCCCTTGCCTTACTTAAGGGATAGAGTGCCATTCTCACTAATAAGGGGTATAGTGCCCTTACCTTACTTAAGGGATAGAGTGCCATTCTCATTAATAAGGGGTATAGTGCCCTTACCTTACTTATGGAATAGAGTGCCATTCTCTCTAATAAGGGGTAAAGTGCCCTTACCTTTCTTAATGGATAGAGTGCCATTCTCACTAATAAGGGGTATAGTGCCCTTACCTTACTTACGGAATAGAGTGCCATTCTCTCTAATAAGGGGTATAGTGCCCTTGCCTTACTTAAGGGATAGAGTGCCATTCTCAGTGATTAGGGGTATAGTGCCATTTCCCTTACTAAATGGATAGATTGCCATTCTCAGTAATAAGGGGTATAGTGCCCTTGCCCTTACTTAATGGATAGAGTGCCATTATCACTAATAAGGGGTATAGTGCCCTTGCCTTACTTAAGGGATAGAGTGCTATTCTCACTAATAAGGGGTATAGTGCCCTTACCTTACTTAAGGGATAGAGTGCCATTCTCAGTGATAAGGGGTATAGTGCCCTTTCCCTTACTTAATGGATAGAGTGCCATTCTCACTAATAAGGGGTATAGTGCCCTAGCCTTACTTAAGGGATAGAGTGCCATTCTCACTAATAAGGGGTATAGTGCCCTTACCTTACTTAAAGGATAGAGTGCCATTCTCAGTGATAAGGGGTATAGTGCCCTTTCCCTTACTTAATGGATAGAGTGCCATTCTCACTAACAAGGGGTATAGTGCCCTAGCCTTACTTAAGGGATAGAGTGCCATTCTCACTAATAAGGGGTATAGTGCCCTTACCTTACTTAAGGGATCGAGTGCCATTCTCAGTGATAAGGGGTATAGTGCCCTTTCCCTTACTTAATGGATAGAGTGCCATTCTCACTAATAAGGGGTATAGTGCCCTAGCCTTACTTAAGGGATAGAGTGCCATTCTCACTAATAAGGGGTATAGTGCCCTTGCCTTACTTAAGGGATAGAGTGCCATTCTCACTAATAAGGGGTATAGTACCCTTACCTTACTTAAAGGATAGAGTGCCATTCTCAGTGATAAGGGGTATAGTGCCCTTTCCCTTACTTAATGGATAGAGTGCCATTCTCACTAATAAGGGATATAGTGCCCTTGCCTTACTTAATGGATAGAGTGACATTCTCACTAATAAGGGGTATAGTGCCCTTACCTTACTTAAGGGATAGAGTACCATTCTCACTAATAAGGGGTATAGTGCCCTTGCCTTACTTAAGGCATAGCGTGCCATTCTCACTAATAAGGGGTATAGTGCCCTTACCTTACGAAAGGGATAGAGTGTCATTCTCACTAATAAGGGGTATAGTGCCCTTGCCTTACTTAAGGGATAGAGTGCCATTCTCACTAATAAGGGGTATAGTGCTTTTACCTTATTTAAGGGATAGAGTGCATTCTCACTAATAAGGGGTATAGTGCCCTTACCTTACTTACAGAATAGAGTGCCATTCTCTCTAATAAGGGGTAAAGTGCCCTTACCTTACTTAAGGGATAGAGTGCCATTCTCACTAATAAGGGGTATAGTGCCCTTAACTTACTTACGGAATAGAGTGCCATTCTCTCTAATAAGGGGTATAGTGCCCTTGCCTTACTTAAGGGATAGAGGGCCATTCTCAGTGATAAGGGGTATAGTGACCTTTCCCTTACTAAATGGATAGAGTGCCATTCTCAGTGATAAGGGGTATAGTGCCCTTTCCCTTACTTAATGGATAGAGTGCCATTATCACTAATAAGGGGTATAGTGCCCTTGCCTTACTTAAGGGATAGAGTGCCATTCTCACTAAGAAGGGGTATAGTGCCCTTACCTTACTTAAAGGATAGAGTGGCATTCTCAGTGATAAGGGGTATAGTGCCCTTTCCCTTTCTTAATGGATAGAGTGCCATTCTCACTAATAAGGGGTATAGTGCCCTAGCCTTACTTAAGGGACAGAGTGCCATTCTCACTAATAAGGGGTATAGTGCCCTTACCATACTTAAAGGATAGAGTGCCATTCTCAGTGATAAGGGGTATAGTGCCCTTTCCCTTACTTAATGGATAGAGTGCCATTCTCACTAACAAGGGGTATAGTGCCCTAGCCTTACTTAAGGGATAGAGTGCCATTCTCACTAATAAGGGGTATAGTGCCCTTACCTTACGTAAGGGATAGAGTGCCATTCTCAGTGATAAGGGGTACAGTGCCCTTTCCCTTACTTAATGGATAGAGTGCCATTATCACTAATAAGGGGTATAGTGCCCTCGACTTACTTAAGGGATAGAGTGCCATTCTCAGTAGTGAGGGGTATAGTGATTTTACCTTACTTAAGGGATAGCATGCCATTCTCACTAATAAGGGGTATAGTGCCCTTACCTTACTTAAGGGATTGAGTGCCATTCTCACTAATAAGGGGTATAGTGCCCTTGCCTTACTTAAGGGATAGAGTGCCATTCTCACTAATAAGGGGTATAGTGCCCTTACCTTACTTAAGGGATAGAGTGCCATTCTCACTAATAAGGGGTTAAGTGCCCTTACCTTACTTAAGGGATAGAGTGCCATTCTCACTAATAAGGGGTATCGTGTCCTTGCCTTATTTAAGGGATAGAGTGCCATTCTCACTAATAAGGGGTATAGTGCCCTTGCCTTACTTAAGGGATAGAGTGCCATTCTCAGTGATAAGAGGTATAGTGCCATTACCTTACTTAAGGGATAGAGTGCCATTTTCACAAATAAGGGGTATAGTGCCCTTGACTTACTTAAGGGACAGAGTGCCATTCTCAGTAATAAGGGGTATAGTGCCCTTACCTTACTTAAGGGATAGAGTGCCATTCTCACTAATAAGGGGTATAGTGCCCTTGACTTTCTTAAGGGATAGAGTACCATTCTCAGTAGTGAGGGGTATAGTGCTTTTACCTTACTTAAGGGATAGAGTGCCATTCTCACTAATAAGGGGTATAGTGTGCTTACCTTAGTTACGGAACAGAGTGCCATTCTCTCTAATAAGGGGTATAGTGCCTTTAATTTACTTAAGGGATAGAGTGCCATTTTCACTAATAAGGGGTACAGTGCCCTTACCTTACTTAAGAGATAGAGCGCCATTCTCACTAATAAGGGGTATCATGTCCTTGCCTTATTTAAGGGATAGAGTGCCATTCTCACTAAAAAGGGGTATATTGCCCTTGCCTTACTTAAGGGATAGAGTGCCATTCTCACTCATAAGGGGTATAGTGCCCTTGACTTACTTAAGGGACAGAGTGCCATTCTCAGTAATAAAGGGTATAGTGCCCTTACCTTACTTAAGGGATAGAGTGCCATTCTCAGTTACTTAAGGGGTATAGTGCCCTTACCTTACTTACAGGTTAGAGTGCCATTCTCACTAATAAGGGGTATAGTGCCTTTGACTTACTTAAGGGATAGATTACCATTCTCAGTAGTGAGGGGTATAGTGCTTTTACCTTACTTAAGGGATAGCATGCCATTCTCACTAATAAGGGGTATAGTGCCCTTACCTTACTTAAGGGATAGAGTGCCATTCTCACTAATAAGGGGTATAGTGCCCTTGACTTACTTAAGGGATAGATTACCATTCTCAGTAGTGAGGGGTATAGTGCTTTTACCTTACTTAAGGGATAGCATGCCATTCTCACTAATAAGGGGTATAGTGCCCTTACCTTACTTAAGGGATAGAGTGCCATTCTCACTAATAAGGGGTATAGTGCCCTTGCCTTACTTAAGGGATAGAGTGCCATTCTCACTAATAAGGGGTATAGTGCCCTTACCTTACTTAAGGGATAGAGTGCCATTCTCACTAATAAGGGGTTAAGTGCCTTTACCTTACTTAAGGGATAGAGTGCCATTCTCACTAATAAGGGGTATAGTGCCCTTGCCTTACTTAAGGGATAGAGTGCCATTCTCACTAAAAAGGGGTATAGTGCCCTTACCTTACTTAAGGGATAGAGTGCCATTCTCATTAATAAGGGTTATAGTGCCCTTACCTTACTTATGGAATAGAGTGCCATTCTCTCTAATAAAGGGTAAAGTGCCCTTACCTTTCTTAAGGGATAGAGTGCCATTCTCACTAATAAGGGGTATAGTGCCCTTACCTTACTTACGGAATAGAGTGCCATTCTCTCTAATAAGGGGTATAGTGCCCTTGCCTTACTTAAGGGATAGAGTGCCATTCTCAGTGATTAGGGGTATAGTGCCATTTCCCTTACTAAATGGATGGATTGCCATTCTCAGTAATAAGGGGTATAGTGCCCTTGCCCTTACTTAATGGATAGAGTGCCATTATCACTAATAAGGGGTATAGTGCCCTTGCCTTACTTAAGGGATAGAGTGCTATTCTCACTAATAAGGGGTATAGTGCCCTTACCTTACTTAAGGGATAGAGTGCCATTCTCAGTGATAAGGGGTATAGTGCCCTTTCCCTTACTTAATGGATAGAGTGCCATTCTCACTAATAAGGGGTATAGTGCCCTAGCCTTACTTAAGGGATAGAGTGCCATTCTCACTAATAAGGGGTATAGTGCCCTTACCTTACTTAAAGGATAGAGTGCCATTCTCAGTGATAAGGGGTATAGTGCCCTTTCCCTTACTTAATGGATAGAGTGCCATTCTCACTAACAAGGGGTATAGTGCCCTAGCCTTACTTAAGGGATAGAGTGCCATTCTCACTAATAAGGGGTATAGTGCCCTTACCTTACTTAAGGGATCGAGTGCCATTCTCAGTGATAAGGGGTATAGTGCCCTTTCCCTTACTTAATGGATAGAGTGCCATTCTCACTAATAAGGGGTATAGTGCCCTAGCCTTACTTAAGGGATAGAGTGCCATTCTCACTAATAAGGGGTATAGTGCCCTTGCCTTACTTAAGGGATAGAGTGCCATTCTCACTAATAAGGGGTATAGTACCCTTACCTTACTTAAAGGATAGAGTGCCATTCTCAGTGATAAGGGGTATAGTGCCCTTTCCCTTACTTAATGGATAGAGTACCATTCTCACTAATAAGGGGTATAGTGCCCTTGCCTTACTTAAGGCATAGCGTGCCATTCTCACTAATAAGGGGTATAGTGCCCTTACCTTACTAAAGGGATAGAGTGTCATTCTCACTAATAAGGGGTATAGTGCCCTTGCCTTACTTAAGGGATAGAGTGCCATTCTCACTAATAAGGGGTATAGTGCTTTTACCTTACTTAAGGGATAGAGTGCATTCTCACTAATAAGGGGTATAGTGCCCTTACCTTACTTACAGAATAGAGTGCCTTTCTCTCTAATAAGGGGTAAAGTGCCCTTACCTTACTTAAGGGATAGAGTGCCATTCTCACTAATAAGGGGTATAGTGCCCTTAACTTACTTACGGAATAGAGTGCCATTCTCTCTAATAAGGGGTATAGTGCCCTTGCCTTACTTAAGGGATAGAGGGCCATTCTCAGTGATAAGGGGTATAGTGACCTTTCCCTTACTAAATGGATAGAGTGCCATTCTCAGTGATAAGGGGTATAGTGCCCTTTCCCTTACTTAATGGATAGAGTGCCATTATCACTAATAAGGGGTATAGTGCCCTTGCCTTACTTAAGGGATAGAGTGCTATTCTCACTAATAAGGGGTATAGTGCCCTTACCTTACTTAAGGGATAGAGTGCCATTCTCAGTAATAAGGGGTATAGTGTCCTTGCCTTACTTAAGGGATAGAGTGCCATTCTCACTAATAAGGGGTATAGTGCGTTTCCTTTGCTCAAGGGATAGAGTGCCATTCTCTCTAATAAGGGGTATAGTGCCTTTACCTTACTTAAGGGATAGAGTGCCATTTTCACTAATAAGGGGTACAGTGCCCTTACCTTACTTAAGGGATAGAGTGCCATTCTCACTAATAAGGGGTATCGTGTCCTTGCCTTATTTAAGGGATAGAGTGCCATTCTCAATAATAAGGGGTATAGTGCCCTTGCCTTACTTAAGGGATAGAGTGCCATTCTCAGTGATAAGAGGTATAGTGCCATTACCTTACTTAAGGGATAGAGTGCCATTTTCACAAATAAGGGGTATAGTGCCCTTGACTTACTTAAGGGACAGAGTGCCATTCTCAGTAATAAGGGGTATAGTGCCCTTACCTTACTTAAGGGATAGAGTGCCATTCTCACTAATAAGGGTATAGTGCCCTTGACTTTCTTAAGGGATAGAGTACCATTCTCAGTAGTGAGGGGTATAGTGCTTTTACCTTACTTAAGGGATAGAGTGCCATTCTCAATAATAAGGGGTATAGTGCGCTTACCTTAGTTACGGAACAGAGTGCCATTCTCTCTAATAAGGGGTATAGTGCCTTTAATTTACTTAAGGGATAGAGTGCCATTTTCACTAATAAGGGGTACAGTGCCCTTACCTTACTTAAGGGATATAGCGCCATTCTCACTAATAAGGGGTATCGTGTCCTTGCCTTATTTAAGGGATAGAGTGCCATTCTCACTAAAAAGGGGTATAGTGCCCTTGCCTTACTTAAGGGATAGAGTGCCATTCTCACTAATAAGGGTATAGTGCCCTTGACTTTCTTAAGGGATAGAGTACCATTCTCAGTAGTGAGGGGTATAGTGCTTTTACCTTACTTAAGGGATAGAGTGCCATTCTCAATAATAAGGGGTATAGTGCGCTTACCTTAGTTACGGAACAGAGTGCCATTCTCTCTAATAAGGGGTATAGTGCCTTTAATTTACTTAAGGGATAGAGTGCCATTTTCACTAATAAGGGGTACAGTGCCCTTACCTTACTTAAGGGATAGAGCGCCATTCTCACTAATAAGGGGTATCGTGTCCTTGCCTTATTTAAGGGATAGAGTGCCATTCTCACTAAAAAGGGGTATAGTGCCCTTGCCTTACTTAAGGGATAGAGTGCCATTCTCACTCATAAGGGGTATAGTGCCCTTACCTTACTTAAGGGATAGAGTGCCATTCTCAGTGATAAGGGGTATAGTGCCATTACCTTACTTAAGGGATAGAGTGCCATTTTCACTAATAAGGGGTATAGTGCCCTTGACTTACTTAAGGGACAGAGTGCCATTCTCAGTAATAAAGGGTATAGTGCCCTTACCTTACTTAAGGGATAGAGTGCCATTCTCAGTAATAAGGGGTATAGTGCCCTTACCTTAATTACAGGTTAGAGTGCCATTCTCACTAATAAGGGGTATAGTGCCCTTGACTTACTTAAGGGATAGATTACCATTCTCAGTAGTGAGGGGTATAGTGCTTTTACCTTACTTAAGGGATAGCATGCCATTCTCACTAATAAGGGGTATAGTGCCCTTACCTTACTTAAGGGATAGAGTGCCATTCTCACTAATAAGGGGTATAGTGCCCTTGCCTTACTTAAGGGATAGAGTGCCATTCTCACTAATAAGGGGTATAGTGCCCTTACCTTACTTAAGGGATAGAGTGCCATTCTCACTAATAAGGGGTTAAGTGCCCTTACCTTACTTAAGGGATAGAGTGCCATTCTCACTAATAAGGGGTATAGTGCCCTTACCTTACTTAAGGGATAGAGTGCCATTCTCATTAATAAGGGGTATAGTGCCCTTACCTTACTTATGGAATAGAGTGCCATTCTCTCTAATAAGGGGTAAAGTGCCCTTACCTTTCTTAATGGATAGAGTGCCATTCTCACTAATAAGGGGTATAGTGCCCTTACCTTACTTACGGAATAGAGTGCCATTCTCTCTAATAAGGGGTATAGTGCCCTTGCCTTACTTAAGGGATAGAGTGCCATTCTCAGTGATTAGGGGTATAGTGCCATTTCCCTTACTAAATGGATAGATTGCCATTCTCAGTAATAAGGGGTATAGTGCCCTTGCCCTTACTTAATGGATAGAGTGCCATTATCACTAATAAGGGGTATAGTGCCCTTGCCTTACTTAAGGGATAGAGTGCTATTCTCACTAATAAGGGGTATAGTGCCCTTACCTTACTTAAGGGATAGAGTGCCATTCTCAGTGATAAGGGGTATAGTGCCCTTTCCCTTACTTAATGGATAGAGTGCCATTCTCACTAATAAGGGGTATAGTGCCCTAGCCTTACTTAAGGGATAGAGTGCCATTCTCACTAATAAGGGGTATAGTGCCCTTACCTTACTTAAAGGATAGAGTGCCATTCTCAGTGATAAGGGGTATAGTGCCCTTTCCCTTACTTAATGGATAGAGTGCCATTCTCACTAACAAGGGGTATAGTGCCCTAGCCTTACTTAAGGGATAGAGTGCCATTCTCACTAATAAGGGGTATAGTGCCCTTACCTTACTTAAGGGATCGAGTGCCATTCTCAGTGATAAGGGGTATAGTGCCCTTTCCCTTACTTAATGGATAGAGTGCCATTCTCACTAATAAGGGGTATAGTGCCCTAGCCTTACTTAAGGGATAGAGTGCCATTCTCACTAATAAGGGGTATAGTGCCCTTGCCTTACTTAAGGGATAGAGTGCCATTCTCACTAATAAGGGGTATAGTACCCTTACCTTACTTAAAGGATAGAGTGCCATTCTCAGTGATAAGGGGTATAGTGCCCTTTCCCTTACTTAATGGATAGAGTGCCATTCTCACTAATAAGGGATATAGTGCCCTTGCCTTACTTAATGGATAGAGTGACATTCTCACTAATAAGGGGTATAGTGCCCTTACCTTACTTAAGGGATAGAGTACCATTCTCACTAATAAGGGGTATAGTGCCCTTGCCTTACTTAAGGCATAGCGTGCCATTCTCACTAATAAGGGGTATAGTGCCCTTACCTTACGAAAGGGATAGAGTGTCATTCTCACTAATAAGGGGTATAGTGCCCTTGCCTTACTTAAGGGATAGAGTGCCATTCTCACTAATAAGGGGTATAGTGCTTTTACCTTATTTAAGGGATAGAGTGCATTCTCACTAATAAGGGGTATAGTGCCCTTACCTTACTTACAGAATAGAGTGCCATTCTCTCTAATAAGGGGTAAAGTGCCCTTACCTTACTTAAGGGATAGAGTGCCATTCTCACTAATAAGGGGTATAGTGCCCTTAACTTACTTACGGAATAGAGTGCCATTCTCTCTAATAAGGGGTATAGTGCTCTTGCCTTACTTAAGGGATAGAGGGCCATTCTCAGTGATAAGGGGTATAGTGACCTTTCCCTTACTAAATGGATAGAGTGCCATTCTCAGTGATAAGGGGTATAGTGCCCTTTCCCTTACTTAATGGATAGAGTGCCATTATCACTAATAAGGGGTATAGTGCCCTTGTCTTACTTAAGGGATAGAGTGCCATTCTCACTAAGAAGGGGTATAGTGCCCTTACCTTACTTAAAGGATAGAGTGGCATTCTCAGTGATAAGGGGTATAGTGCCCTTTCCCTTTCTTAATGGATAGAGTGCCATTCTCACTAATAAGGGGTATAGTGCCCTAGCCTTACTTAAGGGATAGAGTGCCATTCTCACTAATAAGGGGTATAGTGCCCTTACCATACTTAAAGGATAGAGTGCCATTCTCAGTGATAAGGGGTATAGTGCCCTTTCCCTTACTTAATGGATAGAGTGCCATTCTCACTAACAAGGGGTATAGTGCCCTAGCCTTACTTAAGGGATAGAGTGCCATTCTCACTAATAAGGGGTATAGTGCCCTTACCTTACGTAAGGGATAGAGTGCCATTCTCAGTGATAAGGGGTATAGTGCCCTTTCCCTTACTTAATGGATAGAGTGCCATTATCACTAATAAGGGGTATAGTGCCCTTGACTTACTTAAGGGATAGAGTGCCATTCTCAGTAGTGAGGGGTATAGTGATTTTACCTTACTTAAGGGATAGCATGCCATTCTCACTAATAAGGGGTATAATGCCCTTACCTTACTTAAGGGATTGAGTGCCATTCTCACTAATAAGGGGTATAGTGCCCTTGCCTTACTTAAGGGATAGAGTGCCATTCTCACTAATAAGGGGTATAGTGCCCTTACCTTACTTAAGGGATAGAGTGCCATTCTCACTAATAAGGGGTTAAGTGCCCTTACCTTACTTAAGGGATAGAGTGCCATTCTCACTAATAAGGGGTATCGTGTCCTTGCCTTATTTAAGGGATAGAGTGCCATTCTCACTAATAAGGGGTATAGTGCCCTTGCCTTACTTAAGGGATAGAGTGCCATTCTCAGTGATAAGAGGTATAGTGCCATTACCTTACTTAAGGGATAGAGTGCCATTTTCACAAATAAGGGGTATAGTGCCCTTGACTTACTTAAGGGACAGAGTGCCATTCTCAGTAATAAGGGGTATAGTGCCCTTACCTTACTTAAGGGATAGAGTGCCATTCTCACTAATAAGGGGTATAGTGCCCTTGACTTTCTTAAGGGATAGAGTACCATTCTCAGTAGTGAGGGGTATAGTGCTTTTACCTTACTTAAGGGATAGAGTGCCATTCTCACTAATAAGGGGTATAGTGTGCTTACCTTAGTTACGGAACAGAGTGCCATTCTCTCTAATAAGGGGTATAGTGCCTTTAATTTACTTAAGGGATAGAGTGCCATTTTCACTAATAAGGGGTACAGTGCCCTTACCTTACTTAAGGGATAGAGCGCCATTCTCACTAATAAGGGGTATCATGTCCTTGCCTTATTTAAGGGATAGAGTGCCATTCTCACTAAAAAGGGGTATATTGCCCTTGCCTTACTTAAGGGATAGAGTGCCATTCTCACTCATAAGGGGTATAGTGCCCTTACCTTACTTAAGGGATAGAGTGCCATTCTCAGTGATAAGGGGTATAGTGCCATTACCTTACTTAAGGGATAGAGTGCCATTTTCACTAATAAGGGGTATAGTGCCCTTGACTTACTTAAGGGACAGAGTGCCATTCTCAGTAATAAAGGGTATAGTGCCCTTACCTTACTTAAGGGATAGAGTGCCATTCTCAGTAATAAGGGGTATAGTGCCCTTACCTTACTTACAGGTTAGAGTGCCATTCTCACTAATAAGGGGTATAGTGCCCTTGACTTACTTAAGGGATAGCTTACCATTCTCAGTAGTGAGGGGTATAGTGCTTTTACCTTACTTAAGGGATAGCATGCCATTCTCACTAATAAGGGGTATAGTGCCCTTACCTTACTTAAGGGATAGAGTGCCATTCTCACTAATAAGGGGTATAGTGCCCTTGCCTTACTTAAGGGATAGAGTGCCATTCTCACTAAGAAGGGGTATAGTGCCCTTACCTTACTTAAAGGATAGAGTGGCATTCTCAGTGATAAGGGGTATAGTGCCCTTTCCCTTTCTTAATGGATAGAGTGCCATTCTCACTAATAAGGGGTATAGTGCCCTAGCCTTACTTAAGGGATAGAGTGCCATTCTCACTAATAAGGGGTATAGTGCCCTTACCATACTTAAAGGATAGAGTGCCATTCTCAGTGATAAGGGGTATAGTGCCCTTTCCCTTACTTAATGGATAGAGTGCCATTCTCACTAACAAGGGGTATAGTGCCCTAGCCTTACTTAAGGGATAGAGTGCCATTCTCACTAATAAGGGGTATAGTGCCCTTACCTTACGTAAGGGATAGAGTGCCATTCTCAGTGATAAGGGGTATAGTGCCCTTTCCCTTATTTAATGGATAGAGTGCCATTATCACTAATAAGGGGTATAGTGCCCTTGACTTACTTAAGGGATAGAGTGCCATTCTCAGTAGTGAGGGGTATAGTGATTTTACCTTACTTAAGGGATAGCATGCCATTCTCACTAATAAGGGGTATAATGCCCTTACCTTACTTAAGGGATTGAGTGCCATTCTCACTAATAAGGGGTATAGTGCCCTTGCCTTACTTAAGGGATAGAGTGCCATTCTCACTAATAAGGGGTATAGTGCCCTTACCTTACTTAAGGGATAGAGTGCCATTCTCACTAATAAGGGGTTAAGTGCCCTTACCTTACTTAAGGGATAGAGTGCCATTCTCACTAATAAGGGGTATCGTGTCCTTGCCTTATTTAAGGGATAGAGTGCCATTCTCACTAATAAGGGGTATAGTGCCCTTGCCTTACTTAAGGGATAGAGTGCCATTCTCAGTGATAAGAGGTATAGTGCCATTACCTTACTTAAGGGATAGAGTGCCATTTTCACAAATAAGGGGTATAGTGCCCTTGACTTACTTAAGGGACAGAGTGCCATTCTCAGTAATAAGGGGTATAGTGCCCTTACCTTACTTAAGGGATAGAGTGCCATTCTCACTAATAAGGGGTATAGTGCCCTTGACTTTCTTAAGGGATAGAGTACCATTCTCAGTAGTGAGGGGTATAGTGCTTTTACCTTACTTAAGGGATAGAGTGCCATTCTCACTAATAAGGGGTATAGTGTGCTTACCTTAGTTACGGAACAGAGTGCCATTCTCTCTAATAAGGGGTATAGTGCCTTTAATTTACTTAAGGGATAGAGTGCCATTTTCACTAATAAGGGGTACAGTGCCCTTACCTTACTTAAGGGATAGAGCGCCATTCTCACTAATAAGGGGTATCATGTCCTTGCCTTATTTAAGGGATAGAGTGCCATTCTCACTAAAAAGGGGTATATTGCCCTTGCCTTACTTAAGGGATAGAGTGCCATTCTCACTCATAAGGGGTATAGTGCCCTTACCTTACTTAAGGGATAGAGTGCCATTCTCAGTGATAAGGGGTATAGTGCCATTACCTTACTTAAGGGATAGAGTGCCATTTTCACTAATAAGGGGTATAGTGCCCTTGACTTACTTAAGGGACAGAGTGCCATTCTCAGTAATAAAGGGTATAGTGCCCTTACCTTACTTAAGGGATAGAGTGCCATTCTCAGTAATAAGGGGTATAGTGCCCTTACCTTACTTACAGGTTAGAGTGCCATTCTCACTAATAAGGGGTATAGTGCCCTTGACTTACTTAAGGGATAGATTACCATTCTCAGTAGTGAGGGGTATAGTGCTTTTACCTTACTTAAGGGATAGCATGCCATTCTCACTAATAAGGGGTATAGTGCCCTTACCTTACTTAAGGGATAGAGTGCCATTCTCACTAATAAGGGGTATAGTGCCCTTGCCTTACTTAAGGGATAGAGTGCCATTCTCACTAATAAGGGGTATAGTGCCCTTACCTTACTTAAGGGATAGAGTGCCATTCTCACTAATAAGGGGTTAAGTGCCCTTACCTTACTTAAGGGATAGAGTGCCATTCTCACTAATAAGGGGTATAGTGCCCTTGCCTTACTTAAGGGATAGAGTGCCATTCTCACTAAAAAGGGGTATAGTGCCCTTACCTTACTTAAGGGATAGAGTGCCATTCTCATTAATAAGGGTTATAGTGCCCTTACCTTACTTATGGAATAGAGTGCCATTCTCTCTAATAAAGGGTAAAGTGCCCTTACCTTTCTTAAGGGATAGAGTACCATTCTCACTAATAAGGGGTATAGTGCCCTTACCTTACTTACGGAATAGAGTGCCATTCTCTCTAATAAGGGGTATAGTGCCCTTGCCTTACTTAAGGGATAGAGTGCCATTCTCAGTGATTAGGGGTATAGTGCCATTTCCCTTACTAAATGGATGGATTGCCATTCTCAGTAATAAGGGGTATAGTGCCCTTGCCCTTACTTAATGGATAGAGTGCCATTATCACTAATAAGGGGTATAGTGCCCTTGCCTTACTTAAGGGATAGAGTGCTATTCTCACTAATAAGGGGTATAGTGCCCTTACCTTACTTAAGGGATAGAGTGCCATTCTCAGCTATAAGGGGTATAGTGCCCTTTCCCTTACTTAATGGATAGAGTGCCATTCTCACTAATAAGGGGTATAGTGCCCTAGCCTTACTTAAGGGATAGAGTGCCATTCTCACTAATAAGGGGTATAGTGCCCTTACCTTACTTAAAGGATAGAGTGCCATTCTCAGTGATAAGGGGTATAGTGCCCTTTCCCTTACTTAATGGATAGAGTGCCATTCTCACTAACAAGGGGTATAGTGCCCTAGCCTTACTTAAGGGATAGAGTGCCATTCTCACTAATAAGGGGTATAGTGCCCTTACCTTACTTAAGGGATCGAGTGCCATTCTCAGTGATAAGGGGTATAGTGCCCTTTCCCTTACTTAATGGATAGAGTGCCATTCTCACTAATAAGGGGTATAGTGCCCTAGCCTTACTTAAGGGATAGAGTGCCATTCTCACTAATAAGGGGTATAGTGCCCTTGCCTTACTTAAGGGATAGAGTGCCATTCTCACTAATAAGGGGTATAGTACCCTTACCTTACTTAAAGGATAGAGTGCCATTCTCAGTGATAAGGGGTATAGTGCCCTTTCCCTTACTTAATGGATTAGTGCCATTCTCACTAATAAGGGATATAGTGCCCTTGCCTTACTTAATGGATAGAGTGACATTCTCACTAATAAGGGGTATAGTGCCCTTACCTTACTTAAGGGATAGAGTACCATTCTCACTAATAAGGGGTATAGTGCCCTTGCCTTACTTAAGGCATAGCGTGCCATTCTCACTAATAAGGGCTATAGTGCCCTTACCTTACTAAAGGGATAGAGTGTCATTCTCACTAATAAGGGGTATAGTGCCCTTGCCTTACTTAAGGGATAGAGTGCCATTCTCACTAATAAGGGGTATAGTGCTTTTACCTTACTTAAGGGATAGAGTGCATTCTCACTAATAAGGGGTATAGTGCCCTTACCTTACTTACAGAATAGAGTGCCTTTCTCTCTAATAAGGGGTAAAGTGCCCTTACCTTACTTAAGGGATAGAGTGCCATTCTCACTAATAAGGGGTATAGTGCCCTTAACTTACTTACGGGATAGAGTGCCATTCTCTCTAATAAGGGGTATAGTGCCCTTGCCTTACTTAAGGGATAGAGGGCCATTCTCAGTGATAAGGGGTATAGTGACCTTTCCCTTACTAAATGGATAGAGTGCCATTCTCAGTGATAAGGGGTATAGTGCCCTTTCCCTTACTTAATGGATAGAGTGCCATTATCACTAATAAGGGGTATAGTGCCCTTGCCTTACTTAAGGGATAGAGTGCCATTCTCACTAAGAAGGGGTATAGTGCCCTTACCTTACTTAAAGGATAGAGTGGCATTCTCAGTGATAAGGGGTATAGTGCCCTTTCCCTTTCTTAATGGATAGAGTGCCATTCTCACTAATAAGGGGTATAGTGCCCTAGACTTACTTAAGGGACAGAGTGCCATTCTCACTAATAAGGGGTATAGTGCCCTTACCATACTTAAAGGATAGAGTGCCATTCTCAGTGATAAGGGGTATAGTGCCCTTTCCCTTACTTAATGGATAGAGTGCCATTCTCACTAACAAGGGGTATAGTGCCCTAGCCTTACTTAAGGGATAGAGTGCCATTCTCACTAATAAGGGGTATAGTGCCCTTACCTTACGTAAGGGATAGAGTGCCATTCTCAGTGATAAGGGGTATAGTGCCCTTTCCCTTACTTAATGGATAGAGTGCCATTATCACTAATAAGAGGTATAGTGCCCTTGACTTACTTAAGGGATAGAGTGCCATTCTCAGTAGTGAGGGGTATAGTGATTTTACCTTACTTAAGGGATAGCATGCCATTCTCACTAATAAGGGGTATAGTGCCCTTACCTTACTTAAGGGATTGAGTGCCATTCTCACTAATAAGGGGTATAGTGCCCTTGCCTTACTTAAGGGATAGAGTGCCATTCTCACTAATAAGGGGTATAGTGCCCTTACCTTACTTAAGGGATAGAGTGCCATTCTCACTAATAAGGGGTTAAGTGCCCTTACCTTACTTAAGGGATAGAGTGCCATTCTCACTAATAAGGGGTATCGTGTCCTTGCCTTATTTAAGGGATAGAGTGCCATTCTCACTAATAAGGGGTATAGTGCCCTTGCCTTACTTAAGGGATAGAGTGCCATTCTCAGTGATAAGAGGTATAGTGCCATTACCTTACTTAAGGGATAGAGTGCCATTTTCACAAATAAGGGGTATAGTGCCCTTGACTTACTTAAGGGACAGAGTGCCATTCTCAGTAATAAGGGGTATAGTGCCCTTACCTTACTTAAGGGATAGAGTGCCATTCTCACTAATAAGGGGTATAGTGCCCTTGACTTTCTTAAGGGATAGAGTACCATTCTCAGTAGTGAGGGGTATAGTGCTTTTACCTTACTTAAGGGATAGAGTGCCATTCTCACTAATAAGGGGTATAGTGTGCTTACCTTAGTTACGGAACAGAGTGCCATTCTCTCTAATAAGGGGTATAGTGCCTTTAATTTACTTAAGGGATAGAGTGCCATTTTCACTAATAAGGGGTATAGTGCCCTTGCCTTACTTAAGGGATAGAGTGCCATTCTCAGTAATAAGGGGTATTATGCCCTTGCCTTACTTAAGGGATAGAGTGCCATTCTCCTTAATTAGGGGTATAGTGCCCGTGCCTTACTTAAGGGATAGAGTGCCATTCTCAGTAATAAGGGGTATAGTGCCCTTGCCGTACTTAAGGGATAGAGTGCCATTCTCACTAATAAGGGGTATAGTGCCCTTGCCTTACTTAAGGGACAGAGTGCCATTCTCACTAATAAGGGGTATAGTGCCCTTGCCTTACTTAAGGGATAGAGTGCCATTCTCAGTAATAAGGTGTATAGTGCCCTTGCCTTACTTAAGGGATAGAGTGCCATTCTCACTAATAAGGGGTATAGTGCCCTTGCCTTACTTAAGGGATAGAGTGCCATTCTCACTAATAAGGGGTATAGTGCTCTTGCCTTACTTAAGGGATAGAGTGCCATTCTCACTAATAAGGGGTATAGTGCCCTTGCCTTACTTAAGGGATAGAGTGCCATTCTCACTAATAAGGGGTATAGTGCCCTTGCCTTACTTAAGGGATAGAGTGCCATTCTCACTAATAAGGGGTATAGTGCCCTTGCCTTACTTAAGGGATAGAGTGCTATTCTCACTAATAAGGGGTATAGTGCCCTTACCTTACTTAAGGGATAGAGTGCCATTCTCTCTAATAAGGGGTATAGTGCCCTTACCTTACTTAAGGGATAGAGTGCCATTCTCACTAATAAGGCGTATAGTGCCCTTGCCTTACTTAAGGGATAGAGTGCCATTCTCAGTAATAAGGGGTATAGTGCCCTTGCCTTGCTTAAGGGATAGCGTGCCATTCTCAGTAATAATGGGTATAGTGCCCTTGCCTTGCTTAAGGGATAGGGTGCCATTCTCACTAATAAGGGGTATAGTGCGTTTCCCTTGCTCAAGGGATAGAGTGCCATTCTCTCTAATAAGGGGTATAGTGCCTTTACCTTACTTAAGGGATAGAGTGCCATTCTCACTAATAAGGGGTACAGTGCCCTTGCCTTATTTAAGGGATAGAGTGCCATTCTCACTGATAAGGGGTATAGTGCCCTTGCCTTACTTAAGGGATAGAGTGCCATTCTCAGTGATAAGAGGTATAGTGCCATTACCTTACTTAAGGGATAGAGTGCCATTTTCACTAATAAGGGGTATAGTGCCCTTGACTTACTTAAGGGACAGAGTGCCATTCTCAGTAATAAGGGGTATAGTGCCCTTACCTTACTTAAGGGACAGAGTGCCATTCTCACTAATAAGGGGTATAGTGCCATTACCTTACTTAAGGGATAGAGGGCCATTCTCACTAATAAGGGGTATAGTGTCCTTGCTTTACTTAAGGGATAGAGTGCCATTCTCACTAATAAGGGGTATAGTGCCCTTGCCTTACTTAAGGGATAGAGTGCCATTCTCACTAATAAGGGGTATAGTGCCCTTGCCTTACTTAAGGGATAGAGTGCCATTCTCACTAATAAGGGGTATAGTGCCCTTACCTTACTTACAGGTTAGAGTGCCATTCTCACTAATAAGGGGTATAGTGCCCTTGCCTTACTTAAGGGATAGAGTGCCATTCTCAGTAATAAGGGGTATAGTGCCCTTGCCTTACTTAAGGGATAGAGTGCCATTCTCACTAATAAGGGGTATAGTGCCCTTGCCTTACTTAAGGGATAGAGTGCCATTTTCACTAATAAGGGGTATAGTGCCCTTGCCTTACTTAAGGGATAGAGTGCCATTCTCACTAATAAGGGGTATAGTGCCCTTGCCTTACTTAAGGGATAGTGTGCCATCCTCACCAATAAGGGGTATAGTGCCCTTGCCTTACTTAAGGGATAGGGTGCCATTCTCAGTAATAAGGGGTATAGTGCCTTTGCCTTACTTAAGGGATAGAGTGCCATTCTCACTAATAAGGGGTATAGTGGCCTTGCCTTACGTAAGGGATAGAGTGCCATTCTCACTAATAAGGGGTATAGTGCCCTTGCCTTACTTAAGGGATAGAGTGCCATTCTCACTAATAAGGGGTATAGTGCTCTTGCCTTACTTAAGGGATAGAGTGCCATTCTCAGTAATAAGGGGTATAGTGCCCTTGCCTTACTTAAGGGATAGCGTGCCATTCTCACTAATAAGGGGTATAGTGCGTGTCCTTTGCTCAAGGGATAGAGTGCCATTCTCTCTAATAAGGGGATAGTGCATTTACCTTACTTAAGGGATAGAGTGCCATTTTCACTAATAAGGGGTGCAGTGCCCTTGCCTTATTTAAGGGATAGAGTGCCATTCTCACTAATAAGGGGTATAGTGCCCTTGCCTTACTTAAGGGATAGAGTGCCATTCTCAGTGATAAGAGGTATAGTGCCATTACCTTACTTAAGGGATAGAGTGCCATTTTCACTAATAAGGGGTATAGTGCCATTACCTTACTTAAGGGATAGAGTGCCATTCTCACTAATAAGGGGTATAGTGTCCTTGCTTTACTTAAGGGATAGAGTGCCATTCTCACTAATAAGGGGTATAGTGCCCTTGGCTTACTTAAGGGATAGAGTGCCATTCTCAGTGATAAGGGGTATAGTGCCCTTGCCTTACTTAAGGGATAGAGTGCCATTCTCACTAATAAGGGGTATAGTGCCCTTGCCTTACTTAAGGGATAGAGTGCCATTCTCACTAATAAGGGGTATAGTGCCCTTACCTTACTTACAGGTTAGAGTGCCATTCTCACTAATAAGAGGTGTAGTGCCCTTGGTTTACTTAAGGGATAGAGTGCCATTCTCAGTGATAAGGGGTATAGTGCCCTTGCCTTACTTAAGGGATAGAGTGCCATTCTCACTAATAAGGGGTATAGTGCCCTTGCCTTACTTAAGGGATAGAGTACCATTCTCACTAATAAGGGGTATAGTGCCCTTGCCTTACTTACAGGTTAGAGTGCCATTCTCACTAATAAGAGGTGTAGTGCCCGTGCCTTACTTAAGGGATAGAGTGCCATTCTCAGGAATAAGGGGTATAGTGCCCTTGCCTTACTTAAGGGATAGAGTGCCATTCTCACTAATAAGGGGTATAGTGCCCTTGCCTTACTTAAGGGATAGAGTGCCATTCTCACTAATAAGGGGTATAGTGCCCTTGCCTTACTTAAGGGATAGAGTGCCATTCTCACTAATAAGGGGTATAGTGCCCTTGCCTTACTTAAGGGATAGTGTGCCATCCTCACCAATAAGGGGTATAGTGCCCTTGCCTTACTTAAGGGATAGAGTGCCATCCTCAGTAATAAGGGGTATAGTGCCCTTGCCCCACTTAAGGGATAGAGTGCCATTCTCACTAATAAGGGGTATAGTGCCCTTGCCTTACTTAAGGGATAGAGTGCCATTCTCACTAATAAGGGGTATAGTGCCCTTGCCTTACTTAAGGGATAGAGTGCCATTCTCACTAATAAGGGGTATAGTGCCCTTGCCTTACTTAAGGGATAGAGTGCCATTCTCACTAATAAGGGGTATAGTGCCCTTGCCTTACTTAAGGGATAGAGTGCCATTCTCAGTAATAAGGGGTATAGTGTCCTTGCCTTACTTAAGGGATAGAGTGCCATTCTCACTAATAAGGGGTATAGTGCGTTTCCTTTGCTCAAGGGATAGAGTGCCATTCACTCTAAT
Organism: Ambystoma mexicanum; assembly: GCF_040938575.1. Taxonomy (NCBI): domain Eukaryota; kingdom Metazoa; phylum Chordata; class Amphibia; order Caudata; family Ambystomatidae; genus Ambystoma; species Ambystoma mexicanum. Next base: position 1,338,293,613 of record NC_090933.1, on the reverse strand, counting down.
AAGGGGTATAGTGCCTTTACCTTACTTAAGGGATAGAGTGCCATTTTCACTAATAAGGGGTACAGTGCCCTTACCTTACTTAAGGGATAGAGTGCCATTCTCACTAATAAGGGGTATCGTGTCCTTGCCTTATTTAAGGGATAGAGTGCCATTCTCACTAATAAGGGGTATAGTGCCCTTGCCTTACTTAAGGGATAGAGTGCCATTCTCAGTGATAAGAGGTATAGTGCCATTACCTTACTTAAGGGATAGAGTGCCATTTTCACAAATAAGGGGTATAGTGCCCTTGACTTACTTAAGGGACAGAGTGCCATTCTCAGTAATAAGGGGTATAGTGCCCTTACCTTACTTAAGGGATAGAGTGCCATTCTCACTAATAAGGGGTATAGTGCCCTTGACTTTCTTAAGGGATAGAGTACCATTCTCAGTAGTGAGGGGTATAGTGCTTTTACCTTACTTAAGGGATAGAGTGCCATTCTCACTAATAAGGGGTATAGTGCGCTTACCTTAGTTACGGAACAGAGTGCCATTCTCTCTAATAAGGGGTATAGTGCCTTTAATTTACTTAAGGGATAGAGTGCCATTTTCACTAATAAGGGGTACAGTGCCCTTACCTTACTTAAGGGATAGAGCGCCATTCTCACTAATAAGGGGTATCATGTCCTTGCCTTATTTAAGGGATAGAGTGCCATTCTCACTAAAAAGGGGTATATTGCCCTTGCCTTACTTAAGGGATAGAGTGCCATTCTCACTCATAAGGGGTATAGTGCCCTTACCTTACTTAAGGGATAGAGTGCCATTCTCAGTGATAAGGGGTATAGTGCCATTACCTTACTTAAGGGATAGAGTGCCATTTTCACTAATAAGGGGTATAGTGCCCTTGACTTACTTAAGGGACAGAGTGCCATTCTCAGTAATAAAGGGTATAGTGCCCTTACCTTACTTAAGGGATAGAGTGCCATTCTCACCAATAAGGGGTATAGTGCCCTTACCTTACTTACAGGTTAGAGTGCCATTCTCACTAATAAGGGGTATAGTGCCCTTGACTTACTTAAGGGATAGATTACCATTCTCAGTAGTGAGGGGTATAGTGCTTTTACCTTACTTAAGGTATAGCATGCCATTCTCACTAATAAGGGGTATAGTGCCCTTACCTTACTTAAGGGATAGAGTGCCATTCTCACTAATAAGGGGTATAGTGCCCTTGCCTTACTTAAGGGATAGAGTGCCATTCTCACTAATAAGGGGTATAGTGCCCTTACCTTACTTAAGGGATAGAGTGCCATTCTCACTAATAAGGGGTTAAGTGCCCTTACCTTACTTAAGGGATAGAGTGCCATTCTCACTAATAAGGGGTATAGTGCCCTTGCCTTACTTAAGGGATAGAGTGCCATTCTCACTAAAAAGGGGTATAGTGCCCTTACCTTACTTAAGGGATAGAGTGCCATTCTCTCTAATAAGGGGTAAAGTGCCCTTACCTTTCTTAAGGGATAGAGTGCCATTCTCACTAATAAGGGGTATAGTGCCCTTACCTTACTTACGGAATAGAGTGCCATTCTCTCTAATAAGGGGTATAGTGCCCTTGCCTTACTTAAGGGATAGAGTGCCATTCTCAGTGATTAGGGGTATAGTGCCATTTCCCTTACTAAATGGATGGATTGCCATTCTCAGTAATAAGGGGTATAGTGCCCTTGCCCTTACTTAATGGATAGAGTGCCATTATCACTAATAAGGGGTATAGTGCCCTTGCCTTACTTAAGGGATAGAGTGCTATTCTAACTAATAAGGGGTATAGTGCCCTTACCTTACTTAAGGGATAGAGTGCCATTCTCAGTGATAAGGGGTATAGTGCCCTTTCCCTTACTTAATGGATAGAGTGCCATTCTCACTAATAAGGGGTATAGTGCCCTAGCCTTACTTAAGGGATAGAGTGCCATTCTCACTAATAAGGGGTATAGTGCCCTTACCTTACTTAAAGGATAGAGTGCCATTCTCAGTGATAAGGGGTATAGTGCCCTTTCCCTTACTTAAGGGATAGAGTGCCATTCTCACTAATAAGGGGTATAGTGCCCTTACCATACTTAAAGGATAGAGTGCCATTCTCAGTGATAAGGGGTATAGTGCCCTTTCCCTTACTTAATGGATAGAGTGCCATTCTCACTAACAAGGGGTATAGTGCCCTAGCCTTACTTAAGGGATAGAGTGCCATTCTCACTAATAAGGGGTATAGTGCCCTTACCTTACGTAAGGGATAGAGTGCCATTCTCAGTGATAAGGGGTATAGTGCCCTTTCCCTTACTTAATGGATAGAGTGCCATTATCACTAATAAGGGGTATAGTGCCCTTGACTTACTTAAGGGATAGAGTGCCATTCTCAGTAGTGAGGGGTATAGTGATTTTACCTTACTTAAGGGATAGCATGCCATTCTCACTAATAAGGGGTATAGTGCCCTTACCTTACTTAAGGGATTGAGTGCCATTCTCACTAATAAGGGGTATAGTGCCCTTGCCTTACTTAAGGGATAGAGTGCCATTCTCACTAATAAGGGGTATAGTGCCCTTACCTTACTTAAGGGATAGAGTGCCATTCTCACTAATAAGGGGTTAAGTGCCCTTACCTTACTTAAGGGATAGAGTGCCATTCTCACTAATAAGGGGTATCGTGTCCTTGCCTTATTTAAGGGATAGAGTGCCATTCTCACTAATAAGGGGTATAGTGCCCTTGCCTTACTTAAGGGATAGAGTGCCATTCTCAGTGATAAGAGGTATAGTGCCATTACCTTACTTAAGGGATAGAGTGCCATTTTCACAAATAAGGGGTATAGTGCCCTTGACTTACTTAAGGGACAGAGTGCCATTCTCAGTAATAAGGGGTATAGTGCCCTTACCTTACTTAAGGGATAGAGTGCCATTCTCACTAATAAGGGGTATAGTGCCCTTGACTTTCTTAAGGGATAGAGTACCATTCTCAGTAGTGAGGGGTATAGTGCTTTTACCTTACTTAAGGGATAGAGTGCCATTCTCACTAATAAGGGGTATAGTGTGCTTACCTTAGTTACGGAACAGAGTGCCATTCTCTCTAATAAGGGGTATAGTGCCTTTAATTTACTTAAGGGATAGAGTGCCATTTTCACTAATAAGGGGTACAGTGCCCTTACCTTACTTAAGGGATAGAGCGCCATTCTCACTAATAAGGGGTATCATGTCCTTGCCTTATTTAAGGGATAGAGTGCCATTCTCACTAAAAAGGGGTATATTGCCCTTGCCTTACTTAAGGGATAGAGTGCCATTCTCACTCATAAGGGGTATAGTGCCCTTACCTTACTTAAGGGATAGAGTGCCATTCTCAGTGATAAGGGGTATAGTGCCATTACCTTACTTAAGGGATAGAGTGCCATTTTCACTAATAAGGGGTATAGTGCCCTTGCCTTACTTAAGGGACAGAGTGCCATTCTCAGTAATAAAGGGTATAGTGCCCTTACCTTACTTAAGGGATAGAGTGCCATTCTCAGTAATAAGGGGTATAGTGCCCTTACCTTACTTACAGGTTAGAGTGCCATTCTCACTAATAAGGGGTATAGTGCCCTTGACTTACTTAAGGGATAGATTACCATTCTCAGTAGTGAGGGGTATAGTGCTTTTACCTTACTTAAGGGATAGCATGACATTCTCACTAATAAGGGGTATAGTGCCCTTACCTTACTTAAGGGATAGAGTGCCATTCTCACTAATAAGGGGTATAGTGCCCTTGCCTTACTTAAGGGATAGAGTGCCATTCTCACTAATAAGGGGTATAGTGCCCTTACCTTACTTAAGGGATAGAGTGCCATTCTCACTAATAAGGGGTTAAGTGCCCTTACCTTACTTAAGGGATAGAGTGCCATTCTCACTAATAAGGGGTATAGTGCCCTTGCCTTACTTAAGGGATAGAGTGCCATTCTCACTAAAAAGGGGTATAGTGCCCTTACCTTACTTAAGGGATAGAGTGCCATTCTCATTAATAAGGGTTATAGTGCCCTTACCTTACTTATGGAATAGAGTGCCATTCTCTCTAATAAAGGGTAAAGTGCCCTTACCTTTCTTAAGGGATAGAGTGCCATTCTCACTAATAAGGGGTATAGTGCCCTTACCTTACTTACGGAATAGAGTGCCATTCTCTCTAATAAGGGGTATAGTGCCCTTGCCTTACTTAAGGGATAGAGTGCCATTCTCAGTGATTAGGGGTATAGTGCCATTTCCCTTACTAAATGGATGGATTGCCATTCTCAGTAATAAGGGGTATAGTGCCCTTGCCCTTACTTAATGGATAGAGTGCCATTATCACTAATAAGGGGTATAGTGCCCTTGCCTTACTTAAGGGATAGAGTGCTATTCTCACTAATAAGGGGTATAGTGCCCTTACCTTACTTAAGGGATAGAGTGCCATTCTCAGTGATAAGGGGTATAGTGCCCTTTCCCTTACTTAATGGATAGAGTGCCATTCTCACTAATAAGGGGTATAGTGCCCTAGCCTTACTTAAGGGATAGAGTGCCATTCTCACTAATAAGGGGTATAGTGCCCTTACCTTACTTAAAGGATAGAGTGCCATTCTCAGTGATAAGGGGTATAGTGCCCTTTCCCTTACTTAATGGATAGAGTGCCATTCTCACTAACAAGGGGTATAGTGCCCTAGCCTTACTTAAGGGATAGAGTGCCATTCTCACTAATAAGGGGTATAGTGCCCTTACCTTACTTAAGGGATCGAGTGCCATTCTCAGTGATAAGGGGTATAGTGCCCTTTCCCTTACTTAATGGATAGAGTGCCATTCTCACTAATAAGGGGTATAGTGCCCTAGCCTTACTTAAGGGATAGAGTGCCATTCTCACTAATAAGGGGTATAGTGCCCTTGCCTTACTTAAGGGATAGAGTGCCATTCTCACTAATAAGGGGTATAGTACCCTTACCTTACTTAAAGGATAGAGTGCCATTCTCAGTGATAAGGGGTATAGTGCCCTTTCCCTTACTTAATGGATTAGTGCCATTCTCACTAATAAGGGATATAGTGCCCTTGCCTTACTTAATGGATAGAGTGACATTCTCACTAATAAGGGGTATAGTGCCCTTACCTTACTTAAGGGATAGAGTACCATTCTCACTAATAAGGGGTATAGTGCCCTTGCCTTACTTAAGGCATAGCGTGCCATTCTCACTAATAAGGGCTATAGTGCCCTTACCTTACTAAAGGGATAGAGTGTCATTCTCACTAATAAGGGGTATAGTGCCCTTGCCTTACTTAAGGGATAGAGTGCCATTCTCACTAATAAGGGGTATAGTGCTTTTACCTTACTTAAGGGATAGAGTGCATTCTCACTAATAAGGGGTATAGTGCCCTTACCTTACTTACAGAATAGAGTGCCTTTCTCTCTAATAAGGGGTAAAGTGCCCTTACCTTACTTAAGGGATAGTGTGCCATTCTCACTAATAAGGGGTATAGTGCCCTTAACTTACTTACGGAATAGAGTGCCATTCTCTCTAATAAGGGGTATAGTGCCCTTGCCTTACTTAAGGGATAGAGGGCCATTCTCAGTGATAAGGGGTATAGTGACCTTTCCCTTACTAAATGGATAGAGTGCCATTCTCAGTGATAAGGGGTATAGTGCCCTTTCCCTTACTTAATGGATAGAGTGCCATTATCACTAATAAGGGGTATAGTGCCCTTGCCTTACTTAAGGGATAGAGTGCCATTCTCACTAAGAAGGGGTATAGTGCCCTTACCTTACTTAAAGGATAGAGTGGCATTCTCAGTGATAAGGGGTATAGTGCCCTTTCCCTTTCTTAATGGATAGAGTGCCATTCTCACTAATAAGGGGTATAGTGCCCTAGCCTTACTTAAGGGACAGAGTGCCATTCTCACTAATAAGGGGTATAGTGCCCTTACCATACTTAAAGGATAGAGTGCCATTCTCAGTGATAAGGGGTATAGTGCCCTTTCCCTTACTTAATGGATAGAGTGCCATTCTCACTAACAAGGGGTATAGTGCCCTAGCCTTACTTAAGGGATAGAGTGCCATTCTCACTAATAAGGGGTATAGTGCCCTTACCTTACGTAAGGGATAGAGTGCCATTCTCAGTGATAAGGGGTATAGTGCCCTTTCCCTTACTTAATGGATAGAGTGCCATTATCACTAATAAGAGGTATAGTGCCCTTGACTTACTTAAGAGATAGAGTGCCATTCTCAGTAGTGAGGGGTATAGTGATTTTACCTTACTTAAGGGATAGCATGCCATTCTCACTAATAAGGGGTATAGTGCCCTTACCTTACTTAAGGGATTGAGTGCCATTCTCACTAATAAGGGGTATAGTGCCCTTGCCTTACTTAAGGGATAGAGTGCCATTCTCAGTAATAAGGGGTATTATGCCCTTGCCTTACTTAAGGGATATAGTGCCATTCTCCTTAATTAGGGGTATAGTGCCCGTGCCTTACTTAAGGGATAGAGTGCCATTCTCAGTAATAAGGGGTATAGTGCCCTTGCCGTACTTAAGGGATAGAGTGCCATTCTCACTAATAAGGGGTATAGTGCCCTTGCCTTACTTAAGGGACAGAGTGCCATTCTCACTAATAAGGGGTATAGTGCCCTTGCCTTACTTAAGGGATAGAGTGCCATTCTCAGTAATAAGGTGTATAGTGCCCTTGCCTTACTTAAGGGATAGAGTGCCATTCTCACTAATAAGGGGTATAGTGCCCTTACCTTACTTAAGGGATAGAGTGCCATTCTTACTAATAAGGGGTATAGTGCCCTTGCCTTACTTAAGGGATAGAGTGCCATTCTCACTAATAAGGGGTATAGTGCTCTTGCCTTACTTAAGGGATAGAGTGCCATTCTCACTAATAAGGGGTATAGTGCCCTTGCCTTACTTAAGGGATAGAGTGCCATTCTCACTAATAAGGGGTATAGTGCCCTTACCTTACTTAAGGGATAGAGTGCCATTCTCACTAATAAGGGGTATAGTGCCCTTGCCTTACTTAAGGGATAGAGTGCTATTCTCACTAATAAGGGGTATAGTGCCCTTACCTTACTTAAGGGATAGAGTGCCATTCTCTCTAATAAGGGGTATAGTGCCCTTACCTTACTTAAGGGATAGAGTGCCATTCTCTCTAATAAGGGGTATAGTGCCCTTACCTTACTTAAGGGATAGAGTGCCATTCTCACTAATAAGGCGTATAGTGCCCTTGCCTTACTTAAGGGATAGAGTGCCATTCTCAGTAATAAGGGGTATAGTGCCCTTGCCTTACTTAAGGGATAGCGTGCCATTCTCAGTAATAATGGGTATAGTGCCCTTGCCTTGCTTAAGGGATAGGGTGCCATTCTCACTAATAAGGGGTATAGTGCGTTTCCCTTGCTCAAGGGATAGAGTGCCATTCTCTCTAATAAGGGATATAGTGCCTTTACCTTACTTAAGGGATAGAGTGCCATTCTCACTAATAAGGGGTACAGTGCCCTTGCCTTATTTAAGGGATAGAGTGCCATTCTCACTAATAAGGGGTATAGTGCCCTTGCCTTACTTAAGGGATAGAGTGCCATTCTCAGTGATAAGAGGTATAGTGCCATTACCTTACTTAAGGGATAGAGTGCCATTTTCACTAATAAGGGGTATAGTGCCCTTGACTTACTTAAGGGACAGAGTGCCATTCTCAGTAATAAGGGGTATAGTGCCCTTACCTTACTTAAGGGACAGAGTGCCATTCTCACTAATAAGGGGTATAGTGCCATTACCTTACTTAAGGGATAGAGGGCCATTCTCACTAATAAGGGGTATAGTGTCCTTGCTTTACTTAAGGGATAGAGTGCCATTCTCACTAATAAGGGGTATAGTGCCCTTGCCTTACTTAAGGGATAGAGTGCCATTCTCACTAATAAGGGGTATAGTGCCCTTGCCTTACTTAAGGGATAGAGTGCCATTCTCTCTAATAAGGGGTATAGTGCCCTTACCTTACTTACAGGTTAGAGTGCCATTCTCACTAATAAGGGGTATAGTGCCCTTGCCTTACTTAAGGGATAGAGTGCCATTCTCAGTAATAAGGGGTATAGTGCCCTTGCCTTACTTAAGGGATAGAGTGCCATTCTCACTAATAAGGGGTATAGTGCCCTTGCCTTACTTAAGGGATAGAGTGCCATTTTCACTAATAAGGGGTATAGTGCCCTTGCCTTACTTAAGGGATAGAGTGCCATTCTCACTAATAAGGGGTATAGTGCCCTTGCCTTACTTAAGGGATAGTGTGCCATCCTCACCAATAAGGGGTATAGTGCCCTTGCCTTACTTAAGGGATAGGGTGCCATTCTCAGTAATAAGGGGTATAGTGCCTTTGCCTTACTTAAGGGATAGAGTGCCATTCTCACTAATAAGGGGTATAGTGGCCTTGCCTTACGTAAGGGATAGAGTGCCATTCTCACTAATAAGGGGTATAGTGCCCTTGCCTTACTTAAGGGATAGAGTGCCATTCTCACTAATAAGGGGTATAGTGCTCTTGCCTTACTTAAGGGATAGAGTGCCATTCTCAGTAATAAGGGGTATAGTGCCCTTGCCTTACTTAAGGGATAGCGTGCCATTCTCACTAATAAGGGGTATAGTGCGTGTCCTTTGCTCAAGGGATAGAGTGCCATTCTCTCTAATAAGGGGATAGTGCATTTACCTTACTTAAGGGATAGAGTGCCATTTTCACTAATAAGGGGTGCAGTGCCCTTACCTTACTTAAGGGAAAGAGTGCCATTCTCACTAATAAGGGGTATCGTGTCCTTGCCTTATTTAAGGGATAGAGTGCCATTCTCACTAATAAGGGGTATAGTGCCCTTGCCTTACTTAAGGGATAGAGTGCCATTCTCAGTGATAAGAGGTATAGTGCCATTAACTTACTTAAGGGATAGAGTGCCATTTTCACTAATAAGGGGTATAGTGCCATTACCTTACTTAAGGGATAGAGTGCCATTCTCACTAATAAGGGGTATAGTGTCCTTGCTTTACTTAAGGGATAGAGTGCCATTCTCACTAATAAGGGGTATAGTGCCCTTGGCTTACTTAAGGGATAGAGTGCCATTCTCAGTGATAAGGGGTATAGTGCCCTTGCCTTACTTAAGGGATAGAGTGCCATTCTCACTAATAAGGGGTATAGTGCTTTTACCTTACTTAAGGGATAGAGTGCATTCTCACTAATAAGGGGTATAGTGCCCTTACCTTACTTACAGAATAGAGTGCCTTTCTCTCTAATAAGGGGTAAAGTGCCCTTACCTTACTTAAGGGATAGTGTGCCATTCTCACTAATAAGGGGTATAGTGCCCTTAACTTACTTACGGAATAGAGTGCCATTCTCTCTAATAAGGGGTATAGTGCCCTTGCCTTACTTAAGGGATAGAGGGCCATTCTCAGTGATAAGGGGTATAGTGACCTTTCCCTTACTAAATGGATAGAGTGCCATTCTCAGTGATAAGGGGTATAGTGCCCTTTCCCTTACTTAATGGATAGAGTGCCATTATCACTAATAAGGGGTATAGTGCCCTTGCCTTACTTAAGGGATAGAGTGCCATTCTCACTAAGAAGGGGTATAGTGCCCTTACCTTACTTAAAGGATAGAGTGGCATTCTCAGTGATAAGGGGTATAGTGCCCTTTCCCTTTCTTAATGGATAGAGTGCCATTCTCACTAATAAGGGGTATAGTGCCCTAGCCTTACTTAAGGGACAGAGTGCCATTCTCACTAATAAGGGGTATAGTGCCCTTACCATACTTAAAGGATAGAGTGCCATTCTCAGTGATAAGGGGTATAGTGCCCTTTCCCTTACTTAATGGATAGAGTGCCATTCTCACTAACAAGGGGTATAGTGCCCTAGCCTTACTTAAGGGATAGAGTGCCATTCTCACTAATAAGGGGTATAGTGCCCTTACCTTACGTAAGGGATAGAGTGCCATTCTCAGTGATAAGGGGTATAGTGCCCTTTCCCTTACTTAATGGATAGAGTGCCATTATCACTAATAAGAGGTATAGTGCCCTTGACTTACTTAAGGGATAGAGTGCCATTCTCAGTAGTGAGGGGTATAGTGATTTTACCTTACTTAAGGGATAGCATGCCATTCTCACTAATAAGGGGTATAGTGCCCTTACCTTACTTAAGGGATTGAGTGCCATTCTCACTAATAAGGGGTATAGTGCCCTTGCCTTACTTAAGGGATAGAGTGCCATTCTCAGTAATAAGGGGTATTATGCCCTTGCCTTACTTAAGGGATATAGTGCCATTCTCCTTAATTAGGGGTATAGTGCCCGTGCCTTACTTAAGGGATAGAGTGCCATTCTCAGTAATAAGGGGTATAGTGCCCTTGCCGTACTTAAGGGATAGAGTGCCATTCTCACTAATAAGGGGTATAGTGCCCTTGCCTTACTTAAGGGACAGAGTGCCATTCTCACTAATAAGGGGTATAGTGCCCTTGCCTTACTTAAGGGATAGAGTGCCATTCTCAGTAATAAGGTGTATAGTGCCCTTGCCTTACTTAAGGGATAGAGTGCCATTCTCACTAATAAGGGGTATAGTGCCCTTACCTTACTTAAGGGATAGAGTGCCATTCTTACTAATAAGGGGTATAGTGCCCTTGCCTTACTTAAGGGATAGAGTGCCATTCTCACTAATAAGGGGTATAGTGCTCTTGCCTTACTTAAGGGATAGAGTGCCATTCTCACTAATAAGGGGTATAGTGCCCTTGCCTTACTTAAGGGATAGAGTGCCATTCTCACTAATAAGGGGTATAGTGCCCTTACCTTACTTAAGGGATAGAGTGCCATTCTCACTAATAAGGGGTATAGTGCCCTTGCCTTACTTAAGGGATAGAGTGCTATTCTCACTAATAAGGGGTATAGTGCCCTTACCTTACTTAAGGGATAGAGTGCCATTCTCTCTAATAAGGGGTATAGTGCCCTTACCTTACTTAAGGGATAGAGTGCCATTCTCACTAATAAGGCGTATAGTGCCCTTGCCTTACTTAAGGGATAGAGTGCCATTCTCAGTAATAAGGGGTATAGTGCCCTTGCCTTACTTAAGGGATAGCGTGCCATTCTCAGTAATAATGGGTATAGTGCCCTTGCCTTGCTTAAGGGATAGGGTGCCATTCTCACTAATAAGGGGTATAGTGCGTTTCCCTTGCTCAAGGGATAGAGTGCCATTCTCTCTAATAAGGGATATAGTGCCTTTACCTTACTTAAGGGATAGAGTGCCATTCTCACTAATAAGGGGTACAGTGCCCTTGCCTTATTTAAGGGATAGAGTGCCATTCTCACTAATAAGGGGTATAGTGCCCTTGCCTTACTTAAGGGATAGAGTGCCATTCTCAGTGATAAGAGGTATAGTGCCATTACCTTACTTAAGGGATAGAGTGCCATTTTCACTAATAAGGGGTATAGTGCCCTTGACTTACTTAAGGGACAGAGTGCCATTCTCAGTAATAAGGGGTATAGTGCCCTTACCTTACTTAAGGGACAGAGTGCCATTCTCACTAATAAGGGGTATAGTGCCATTACCTTACTTAAGGGATAGAGGGCCATTCTCACTAATAAGGGGTATAGTGTCCTTGCTTTACTTAAGGGATAGAGTGCCATTCTCACTAATAAGGGGTATAGTGCCCTTGCCTTACTTAAGGGATAGAGTGCCATTCTCACTAATAAGGGGTATAGTGCCCTTGCCTTACTTAAGGGATAGAGTGCCATTCTCTCTAATAAGGGGTATAGTGCCCTTACCTTACTTACAGGTTAGAGTGCCATTCTCACTAATAAGGGGTATAGTGCCCTTGCCTTACTTAAGGGATAGAGTGCCATTCTCAGTAATAAGGGGTATAGTGCCCTTGCCTTACTTAAGGGATAGAGTGCCATTCTCACTAATAAGGGGTATAGTGCCCTTGCCTTACTTAAGGGATAGAGTGCCATTTTCACTAATAAGGGGTATAGTGCCCTTGCCTTACTTAAGGGATAGAGTGCCATTCTCACTAATAAGGGGTATAGTGCCCTTGCCTTACTTAAGGGATAGTGTGCCATCCTCACCAATAAGGGGTATAGTGCCCTTGCCTTACTTAAGGGATAGGGTGCCATTCTCAGTAATAAGGGGTATAGTGCCTTTGCCTTACTTAAGGGATAGAGTGCCATTCTCACTAATAAGGGGTATAGTGGCCTTGCCTTACGTAAGGGATAGAGTGCCATTCTCACTAATAAGGGGTATAGTGCCCTTGCCTTACTTAAGGGATAGAGTGCCATTCTCACTAATAAGGGGTATAGTGCTCTTGCCTTACTTAAGGGATAGAGTGCCATTCTCAGTAATAAGGGGTATAGTGCCCTTGCCTTACTTAAGGGATAGCGTGCCATTCTCACTAATAAGGGGTATAGTGCGTGTCCTTTGCTCAAGGGATAGAGTGCCATTCTCTCTAATAAGGGGATAGTGCATTTACCTTACTTAAGGGATAGAGTGCCATTTTCACTAATAAGGGGTGCAGTGCCCTTACCTTACTTAAGGGAAAGAGTGCCATTCTCACTAATAAGGGGTATCGTGTCCTTGCCTTATTTAAGGGATAGAGTGCCATTCTCACTAATAAGGGGTATAGTGCCCTTGCCTTACTTAAGGGATAGAGTGCAATTCTCAGTGATAAGAGGTATAGTGCCATTAACTTACTTAAGGGATAGAGTGCCATTTTCACTAATAAGGGGTATAGTGCCATTACCTTACTTAAGGGATAGAGTGCCATTCTCACTAATAAGGGGTATAGTGTCCTTGCTTTACTTAAGGGATAGAGTGCCATTCTCACTAATAAGGGGTATAGTGCCCTTGGCTTACTTAAGGGATAGAGTGCCATTCTCAGTGATAAGGGGTATAGTGCCCTTGCCTTACTTAAGGGATAGAGTGCCATTCTCACTAATAAGGGGTATAGTGCCCTTGCCTTACTTAAGGGATAGAGTGCCATTCTCACTAATAAGGGGTATAGTGCCCTTACCTTACTTACAGGTTAGAGTGCCATTCTCACTAATAAGAGGTGTAGTGCCCTTGGTTTACTTAAGGGATAGAGTGCCATTCTCAGTGATAAGGGGTATAGTGTCCTTGCTTTACTTAAGGGATAGAGTGCCATTCTCACTAATAAGGGGTATAGTGCCCTTGGCTTACTTAAGGGATAGAGTGCCATTCTCAGTGATAAGGGGTATAGTGCCCTTGCCTTACTTAAGGGATAGAGTGCCATTCTCACTAATAAGGGGTATAGTGCCCTTGCCTTACTTAAGGGATAGAGTGCCATTCTCACTAATAAGGGGTATAGTGCCCTTACCTTACTTACAGGTTAGAGTGCCATTCTCACTAATAAGAGGTGTAGTGCCCTTGGTTTACTTAAGGGATAGAGTGCCATTCTCAGTGATAAGGGGTATAGTGCCCTTGCCTTACTTAAGGGATAGAGTGCCATTCTCACTAATAAGGGGTATAGTGCCCTTGCCTTACTTAAGGGATAGAGTACCATTCTCACTAATAAGGGGTATAGTGCCCTTACCTTACTTACAGGTTAGAGTGCCATTCTCACTAATAAGAGGTGTAGTGCCCGTGCCTTACTTAAGGGATAGAGTGCCATTCTCAGGAATAAGGGGTATAGTGCCCTTGCCTTACTTAAGGGATAGAGTGCCATTCTCACTAATAAGGGGTATAGTGCCCTTGCCTTACTTAAGGGATAGAGTGCCATTCTCACTAATAAGGGGTATAGTGCCCTTGCCTTACTTAAGGGATAGAGTGCCATTCTCACTAATAAGGGGTATAGTGCCCTTGCCTTACTTAAGGGATAGTGTGCCATCCTCACCAATAAGGGGTATAGTGCCCTTGCCTTACTTAAGGGATAGAGTGCCATCCTCAGTAATAAGGGGTATAGTGCCCTTGCCCCACTTAAGGGATAGAGTGCCATTCTCACTAATAAGGGGTATAGTGCCCTTGCCTTACTTAAGGGATAGAGTGCCATTCTCACTAATAAGGGGTATAGTGCCCTTGCCTTACTTAAGGGATAGAGTGCCATTCTCACTAATAAGGGGTATAGTGCCCTTGCCTTACTTAAGGGATAGAGTGCCATTCTCACTAATAAGGGGTATAGTGCCCTTGCCTTACTTAAGGGATAGAGTGCCATTCTCAGTAATAAGGGGTATAGTGTCCTTGCCTTACTTAAGGGATAGAGTGCCATTCTCACTAATAAGGGGTATAGTGCGTTTCCTTTGCTCAAGGGATAGAGTGCCATTCACTCTAATAAGGGGTATAGTGCCTTTACCTTACTTAAGGGATAGAGTGCCATTTTCACTAATAAGGGGTACAGTGCCCTTACCTTACTTAAGGGATAGAGTGCCATTCTCACTAATAAGGGGTATCGTGTCCTTGCCTTATTTAAGGGATAGAGTGCCATTCTCACTAATAAGGGGTATAGTGCCCTTGCCTTACTTAAGGGATAGAGTGCCATTCTCAGTGATAAGAGGTATAGTGCCATTACCTTACTTAAGGGATAGAGTGCCATTTTCACAAATAAGGGGTATAGTGCCCTTGACTTACTTAAGGGACAGAGTGCCATTCTCAGTAATAAGGGGTATAGTGCCCTTACCTTACTTAAGGGATAGAGTGCCATTCTCACTAATAAGGGGTATAGTGCCCTTGACTTTCTTAAGGGATAGAGTACCATTCTCAGTAGTGAGGGGTATAGTGCTTTTACCTTACTTAAGGGATAGAGTGCCATTCTCACTAATAAGGGGTATAGTGCGCTTACCTTAGTTACGGAACAGAGTGCCATTCTCTCTAATAAGGGGTATAGTGCCTTTAATTTACTTAAGGGATAGAGTGCCATTTTCACTAATAAGGGGTACAGTGCCCTTACCTTACTTAAGGGATAGAGCGCCATTCTCACTAATAAGGGGTATCATGTCCTTGCCTTATTTAAGGGATAGAGTGCCATTCTCACTAAAAAGGGGTATATTGCCCTTGCCTTACTTAAGGGATAGAGTGCCATTCTCACTCATAAGGGGTATAGTGCCCTTACCTTACTTAAGGGATAGAGTGCCATTCTCAGTGATAAGGGGTATAGTGCCATTACCTTACTTAAGGGATAGAGTGCCATTTTCACTAATAAGGGGTATAGTGCCCTTGACTTACTTAAGGGACAGAGTGCCATTCTCAGTAATAAAGGGTATAGTGCCCTTACCTTACTTAAGGGATAGAGTGCCATTCTCACCAATAAGGGGTATAGTGCCCTTACCTTACTTACAGGTTAGAGTGCCATTCTCACTAATAAGGGGTATAGTGCCCTTGACTTACTTAAGGGATAGATTACCATTCTCAGTAGTGAGGGGTATAGTGCTTTTACCTTACTTAAGGTATAGCATGCCATTCTCACTAATAAGGGGTATAGTGCCCTTACCTTACTTAAGGGATAGAGTGCCATTCTCACTAATAAGGGGTATAGTGCCCTTGCCTTACTTAAGGGATAGAGTGCCATTCTCACTAATAAGGGGTATAGTGCCCTTACCTTACTTAAGGGATAGAGTGCCATTCTCACTAATAAGGGGTTAAGTGCCCTTACCTTACTTAAGGGATAGAGTGCCATTCTCACTAATAAGGGGTATAGTGCCCTTGCCTTACTTAAGGGATAGAGTGCCATTCTCACTAAAAAGGGGTATAGTGCCCTTACCTTACTTAAGGGATAGAGTGCCATTCTCTCTAATAAGGGGTAAAGTGCCCTTACCTTTCTTAAGGGATAGAGTGCCATTCTCACTAATAAGGGGTATAGTGCCCTTACCTTACTTACGGAATAGAGTGCCATTCTCTCTAATAAGGGGTATAGTGCCCTTGCCTTACTTAAGGGATAGAGTGCCATTCTCAGTGATTAGGGGTATAGTGCCATTTCCCTTACTAAATGGATGGATTGCCATTCTCAGTAATAAGGGGTATAGTGCCCTTGCCCTTACTTAATGGATAGAGTGCCATTATCACTAATAAGGGGTATAGTGCCCTTGCCTTACTTAAGGGATAGAGTGCTATTCTAACTAATAAGGGGTATAGTGCCCTTACCTTACTTAAGGGATAGAGTGCCATTCTCAGTGATAAGGGGTATAGTGCCCTTTCCCTTACTTAATGGATAGAGTGCCATTCTCACTAATAAGGGGTATAGTGCCCTAGCCTTACTTAAGGGATAGAGTGCCATTCTCACTAATAAGGGGTATAGTGCCCTTACCTTACTTAAAGGATAGAGTGCCATTCTCAGTGATAAGGGGTATAGTGCCCTTTCCCTTACTTAAGGGATAGAGTGCCATTCTCACTAATAAGGGGTATAGTGCCCTTACCATACTTAAAGGATAGAGTGCCATTCTCAGTGATAAGGGGTATAGTGCCCTTTCCCTTACTTAATGGATAGAGTGCCATTCTCACTAACAAGGGGTATAGTGCCCTAGCCTTACTTAAGGGATAGAGTGCCATTCTCACTAATAAGGGGTATAGTGCCCTTACCTTACGTAAGGGATAGAGTGCCATTCTCAGTGATAAGGGGTATAGTGCCCTTTCCCTTACTTAATGGATAGAGTGCCATTATCACTAATAAGGGGTATAGTGCCCTTGACTTACTTAAGGGATAGAGTGCCATTCTCAGTAGTGAGGGGTATAGTGATTTTACCTTACTTAAGGGATAGCATGCCATTCTCACTAATAAGGGGTATAGTGCCCTTACCTTACTTAAGGGATTGAGTGCCATTCTCACTAATAAGGGGTATAGTGCCCTTGCCTTACTTAAGGGATAGAGTGCCATTCTCACTAATAAGGGGTATAGTGCCCTTACCTTACTTAAGGGATAGAGTGCCATTCTCACTAATAAGGGGTTAAGTGCCCTTACCTTACTTAAGGGATAGAGTGCCATTCTCACTAATAAGGGGTATCGTGTCCTTGCCTTATTTAAGGGATAGAGTGCCATTCTCACTAATAAGGGGTATAGTGCCCTTGCCTTACTTAAGGGATAGAGTGCCATTCTCAGTGATAAGAGGTATAGTGCCATTACCTTACTTAAGGGATAGAGTGCCATTTTCACAAATAAGGGGTATAGTGCCCTTGACTTACTTAAGGGACAGAGTGCCATTCTCAGTAATAAGGGGTATAGTGCCCTTACCTTACTTAAGGGATAGAGTGCCATTCTCACTAATAAGGGGTATAGTGCCCTTGACTTT
Organism: Ambystoma mexicanum; assembly: GCF_040938575.1. Classification (NCBI taxonomy): domain Eukaryota; kingdom Metazoa; phylum Chordata; class Amphibia; order Caudata; family Ambystomatidae; genus Ambystoma; species Ambystoma mexicanum. The sequence goes on along the minus strand of NC_090933.1, from coordinate 1,338,276,394 downwards.
CTTAAGGGATAGAGTACCATTCTCAGTAGTGAGGGGTATAGTGCTTTTACCTTACTTAAGGGATAGAGTGCCATTCTCACTAATAAGGGGTATAGTGTGCTTACCTTAGTTACGGAACAGAGTGCCATTCTCTCTAATAAGGGGTATAGTGCCTTTAATTTACTTAAGGGATAGAGTGCCATTTTCACTAATAAGGGGTACAGTGCCCTTACCTTACTTAAGGGATAGAGCGCCATTCTCACTAATAAGGGGTATCATGTCCTTGCCTTATTTAAGGGATAGAGTGCCATTCTCACTAAAAAGGGGTATATTGCCCTTGCCTTACTTAAGGGATAGAGTGCCATTCTCACTCATAAGGGGTATAGTGCCCTTACCTTACTTAAGGGATAGAGTGCCATTCTCAGTGATAAGGGGTATAGTGCCATTACCTTACTTAAGGGATAGAGTGCCATTTTCACTAATAAGGGGTATAGTGCCCTTGCCTTACTTAAGGGACAGAGTGCCATTCTCAGTAATAAAGGGTATAGTGCCCTTACCTTACTTAAGGGATAGAGTGCCATTCTCAGTAATAAGGGGTATAGTGCCCTTACCTTACTTACAGGTTAGAGTGCCATTCTCACTAATAAGGGGTATAGTGCCCTTGACTTACTTAAGGGATAGATTACCATTCTCAGTAGTGAGGGGTATAGTGCTTTTACCTTACTTAAGGGATAGCATGACATTCTCACTAATAAGGGGTATAGTGCCCTTACCTTACTTAAGGGATAGAGTGCCATTCTCACTAATAAGGGGTATAGTGCCCTTGCCTTACTTAAGGGATAGAGTGCCATTCTCACTAATAAGGGGTATAGTGCCCTTACCTTACTTAAGGGATAGAGTGCCATTCTCACTAATAAGGGGTTAAGTGCCCTTACCTTACTTAAGGGATAGAGTGCCATTCTCACTAATAAGGGGTATAGTGCCCTTGCCTTACTTAAGGGATAGAGTGCCATTCTCACTAAAAAGGGGTATAGTGCCCTTACCTTACTTAAGGGATAGAGTGCCATTCTCATTAATAAGGGTTATAGTGCCCTTACCTTACTTATGGAATAGAGTGCCATTCTCTCTAATAAAGGGTAAAGTGCCCTTACCTTTCTTAAGGGATAGAGTGCCATTCTCACTAATAAGGGGTATAGTGCCCTTACCTTACTTACGGAATAGAGTGCCATTCTCTCTAATAAGGGGTATAGTGCCCTTGCCTTACTTAAGGGATAGAGTGCCATTCTCAGTGATTAGGGGTATAGTGCCATTTCCCTTACTAAATGGATGGATTGCCATTCTCAGTAATAAGGGGTATAGTGCCCTTGCCCTTACTTAATGGATAGAGTGCCATTATCACTAATAAGGGGTATAGTGCCCTTGCCTTACTTAAGGGATAGAGTGCTATTCTCACTAATAAGGGGTATAGTGCCCTTACCTTACTTAAGGGATAGAGTGCCATTCTCAGTGATAAGGGGTATAGTGCCCTTTCCCTTACTTAATGGATAGAGTGCCATTCTCACTAATAAGGGGTATAGTGCCCTAGCCTTACTTAAGGGATAGAGTGCCATTCTCACTAATAAGGGGTATAGTGCCCTTACCTTACTTAAAGGATAGAGTGCCATTCTCAGTGATAAGGGGTATAGTGCCCTTTCCCTTACTTAATGGATAGAGTGCCATTCTCACTAACAAGGGGTATAGTGCCCTAGCCTTACTTAAGGGATAGAGTGCCATTCTCACTAATAAGGGGTATAGTGCCCTTACCTTACTTAAGGGATCGAGTGCCATTCTCAGTGATAAGGGGTATAGTGCCCTTTCCCTTACTTAATGGATAGAGTGCCATTCTCACTAATAAGGGGTATAGTGCCCTAGCCTTACTTAAGGGATAGAGTGCCATTCTCACTAATAAGGGGTATAGTGCCCTTGCCTTACTTAAGGGATAGAGTGCCATTCTCACTAATAAGGGGTATAGTACCCTTACCTTACTTAAAGGATAGAGTGCCATTCTCAGTGATAAGGGGTATAGTGCCCTTTCCCTTACTTAATGGATTAGTGCCATTCTCACTAATAAGGGATATAGTGCCCTTGCCTTACTTAATGGATAGAGTGACATTCTCACTAATAAGGGGTATAGTGCCCTTACCTTACTTAAGGGATAGAGTACCATTCTCACTAATAAGGGGTATAGTGCCCTTGCCTTACTTAAGGCATAGCGTGCCATTCTCACTAATAAGGGCTATAGTGCCCTTACCTTACTAAAGGGATAGAGTGTCATTCTCACTAATAAGGGGTATAGTGCCCTTGCCTTACTTAAGGGATAGAGTGCCATTCTCACTAATAAGGGGTATAGTGCTTTTACCTTACTTAAGGGATAGAGTGCATTCTCACTAATAAGGGGTATAGTGCCCTTACCTTACTTACAGAATAGAGTGCCTTTCTCTCTAATAAGGGGTAAAGTGCCCTTACCTTACTTAAGGGATAGTGTGCCATTCTCACTAATAAGGGGTATAGTGCCCTTAACTTACTTACGGAATAGAGTGCCATTCTCTCTAATAAGGGGTATAGTGCCCTTGCCTTACTTAAGGGATAGAGGGCCATTCTCAGTGATAAGGGGTATAGTGACCTTTCCCTTACTAAATGGATAGAGTGCCATTCTCAGTGATAAGGGGTATAGTGCCCTTTCCCTTACTTAATGGATAGAGTGCCATTATCACTAATAAGGGGTATAGTGCCCTTGCCTTACTTAAGGGATAGAGTGCCATTCTCACTAAGAAGGGGTATAGTGCCCTTACCTTACTTAAAGGATAGAGTGGCATTCTCAGTGATAAGGGGTATAGTGCCCTTTCCCTTTCTTAATGGATAGAGTGCCATTCTCACTAATAAGGGGTATAGTGCCCTAGCCTTACTTAAGGGACAGAGTGCCATTCTCACTAATAAGGGGTATAGTGCCCTTACCATACTTAAAGGATAGAGTGCCATTCTCAGTGATAAGGGGTATAGTGCCCTTTCCCTTACTTAATGGATAGAGTGCCATTCTCACTAACAAGGGGTATAGTGCCCTAGCCTTACTTAAGGGATAGAGTGCCATTCTCACTAATAAGGGGTATAGTGCCCTTACCTTACGTAAGGGATAGAGTGCCATTCTCAGTGATAAGGGGTATAGTGCCCTTTCCCTTACTTAATGGATAGAGTGCCATTATCACTAATAAGAGGTATAGTGCCCTTGACTTACTTAAGAGATAGAGTGCCATTCTCAGTAGTGAGGGGTATAGTGATTTTACCTTACTTAAGGGATAGCATGCCATTCTCACTAATAAGGGGTATAGTGCCCTTACCTTACTTAAGGGATTGAGTGCCATTCTCACTAATAAGGGGTATAGTGCCCTTGCCTTACTTAAGGGATAGAGTGCCATTCTCAGTAATAAGGGGTATTATGCCCTTGCCTTACTTAAGGGATATAGTGCCATTCTCCTTAATTAGGGGTATAGTGCCCGTGCCTTACTTAAGGGATAGAGTGCCATTCTCAGTAATAAGGGGTATAGTGCCCTTGCCGTACTTAAGGGATAGAGTGCCATTCTCACTAATAAGGGGTATAGTGCCCTTGCCTTACTTAAGGGACAGAGTGCCATTCTCACTAATAAGGGGTATAGTGCCCTTGCCTTACTTAAGGGATAGAGTGCCATTCTCAGTAATAAGGTGTATAGTGCCCTTGCCTTACTTAAGGGATAGAGTGCCATTCTCACTAATAAGGGGTATAGTGCCCTTACCTTACTTAAGGGATAGAGTGCCATTCTTACTAATAAGGGGTATAGTGCCCTTGCCTTACTTAAGGGATAGAGTGCCATTCTCACTAATAAGGGGTATAGTGCTCTTGCCTTACTTAAGGGATAGAGTGCCATTCTCACTAATAAGGGGTATAGTGCCCTTGCCTTACTTAAGGGATAGAGTGCCATTCTCACTAATAAGGGGTATAGTGCCCTTACCTTACTTAAGGGATAGAGTGCCATTCTCACTAATAAGGGGTATAGTGCCCTTGCCTTACTTAAGGGATAGAGTGCTATTCTCACTAATAAGGGGTATAGTGCCCTTACCTTACTTAAGGGATAGAGTGCCATTCTCTCTAATAAGGGGTATAGTGCCCTTACCTTACTTAAGGGATAGAGTGCCATTCTCTCTAATAAGGGGTATAGTGCCCTTACCTTACTTAAGGGATAGAGTGCCATTCTCACTAATAAGGCGTATAGTGCCCTTGCCTTACTTAAGGGATAGAGTGCCATTCTCAGTAATAAGGGGTATAGTGCCCTTGCCTTACTTAAGGGATAGCGTGCCATTCTCAGTAATAATGGGTATAGTGCCCTTGCCTTGCTTAAGGGATAGGGTGCCATTCTCACTAATAAGGGGTATAGTGCGTTTCCCTTGCTCAAGGGATAGAGTGCCATTCTCTCTAATAAGGGATATAGTGCCTTTACCTTACTTAAGGGATAGAGTGCCATTCTCACTAATAAGGGGTACAGTGCCCTTGCCTTATTTAAGGGATAGAGTGCCATTCTCACTAATAAGGGGTATAGTGCCCTTGCCTTACTTAAGGGATAGAGTGCCATTCTCAGTGATAAGAGGTATAGTGCCATTACCTTACTTAAGGGATAGAGTGCCATTTTCACTAATAAGGGGTATAGTGCCCTTGACTTACTTAAGGGACAGAGTGCCATTCTCAGTAATAAGGGGTATAGTGCCCTTACCTTACTTAAGGGACAGAGTGCCATTCTCACTAATAAGGGGTATAGTGCCATTACCTTACTTAAGGGATAGAGGGCCATTCTCACTAATAAGGGGTATAGTGTCCTTGCTTTACTTAAGGGATAGAGTGCCATTCTCACTAATAAGGGGTATAGTGCCCTTGCCTTACTTAAGGGATAGAGTGCCATTCTCACTAATAAGGGGTATAGTGCCCTTGCCTTACTTAAGGGATAGAGTGCCATTCTCTCTAATAAGGGGTATAGTGCCCTTACCTTACTTACAGGTTAGAGTGCCATTCTCACTAATAAGGGGTATAGTGCCCTTGCCTTACTTAAGGGATAGAGTGCCATTCTCAGTAATAAGGGGTATAGTGCCCTTGCCTTACTTAAGGGATAGAGTGCCATTCTCACTAATAAGGGGTATAGTGCCCTTGCCTTACTTAAGGGATAGAGTGCCATTTTCACTAATAAGGGGTATAGTGCCCTTGCCTTACTTAAGGGATAGAGTGCCATTCTCACTAATAAGGGGTATAGTGCCCTTGCCTTACTTAAGGGATAGTGTGCCATCCTCACCAATAAGGGGTATAGTGCCCTTGCCTTACTTAAGGGATAGGGTGCCATTCTCAGTAATAAGGGGTATAGTGCCTTTGCCTTACTTAAGGGATAGAGTGCCATTCTCACTAATAAGGGGTATAGCGGCCTTGCCTTACGTAAGGGATAGAGTGCCATTCTCACTAATAAGGGGTATAGTGCCCTTGCCTTACTTAAGGGATAGAGTGCCATTCTCACTAATAAGGGGTATAGTGCTCTTGCCTTACTTAAGGGATAGAGTGCCATTCTCAGTAATAAGGGGTATAGTGCCCTTGCCTTACTTAAGGGATAGCGTGCCATTCTCACTAATAAGGGGTATAGTGCGTGTCCTTTGCTCAAGGGATAGAGTGCCATTCTCTCTAATAAGGGGATAGTGCATTTACCTTACTTAAGGGATAGAGTGCCATTTTCACTAATAAGGGGTGCAGTGCCCTTACCTTACTTAAGGGAAAGAGTGCCATTCTCACTAATAAGGGGTATCGTGTCCTTGCCTTATTTAAGGGATAGAGTGCCATTCTCACTAATAAGGGGTATAGTGCCCTTGCCTTACTTAAGGGATAGAGTGCCATTCTCAGTGATAAGAGGTATAGTGCCATTAACTTACTTAAGGGATAGAGTGCCATTTTCACTAATAAGGGGTATAGTGCCATTACCTTACTTAAGGGATAGAGTGCCATTCTCACTAATAAGGGGTATAGTGTCCTTGCTTTACTTAAGGGATAGAGTGCCATTCTCACTAATAAGGGGTATAGTGCCCTTGGCTTACTTAAGGGATAGAGTGCCATTCTCAGTGATAAGGGGTATAGTGCCCTTGCCTTACTTAAGGGATAGAGTGCCATTCTCACTAATAAGGGGTATAGTGCTTTTACCTTACTTAAGGGATAGAGTGCATTCTCACTAATAAGGGGTATAGTGCCCTTACCTTACTTACAGAATAGAGTGCCTTTCTCTCTAATAAGGGGTAAAGTGCCCTTACCTTACTTAAGGGATAGTGTGCCATTCTCACTAATAAGGGGTATAGTGCCCTTAACTTACTTACGGAATAGAGTGCCATTCTCTCTAATAAGGGGTATAGTGCCCTTGCCTTACTTAAGGGATAGAGGGCCATTCTCAGTGATAAGGGGTATAGTGACCTTTCCCTTACTAAATGGATAGAGTGCCATTCTCAGTGATAAGGGGTATAGTGCCCTTTCCCTTACTTAATGGATAGAGTGCCATTATCACTAATAAGGGGTATAGTGCCCTTGCCTTACTTAAGGGATAGAGTGCCATTCTCACTAAGAAGGGGTATAGTGCCCTTACCTTACTTAAAGGATAGAGTGGCATTCTCAGTGATAAGGGGTATAGTGCCCTTTCCCTTTCTTAATGGATAGAGTGCCATTCTCACTAATAAGGGGTATAGTGCCCTAGCCTTACTTAAGGGACAGAGTGCCATTCTCACTAATAAGGGGTATAGTGCCCTTACCATACTTAAAGGATAGAGTGCCATTCTCAGTGATAAGGGGTATAGTGCCCTTTCCCTTACTTAATGGATAGAGTGCCATTCTCACTAACAAGGGGTATAGTGCCCTAGCCTTACTTAAGGGATAGAGTGCCATTCTCACTAATAAGGGGTATAGTGCCCTTACCTTACGTAAGGGATAGAGTGCCATTCTCAGTGATAAGGGGTATAGTGCCCTTTCCCTTACTTAATGGATAGAGTGCCATTATCACTAATAAGAGGTATAGTGCCCTTGACTTACTTAAGGGATAGAGTGCCATTCTCAGTAGTGAGGGGTATAGTGATTTTACCTTACTTAAGGGATAGCATGCCATTCTCACTAATAAGGGGTATAGTGCCCTTACCTTACTTAAGGGATTGAGTGCCATTCTCACTAATAAGGGGTATAGTGCCCTTGCCTTACTTAAGGGATAGAGTGCCATTCTCAGTAATAAGGGGTATTATGCCCTTGCCTTACTTAAGGGATATAGTGCCATTCTCCTTAATTAGGGGTATAGTGCCCGTGCCTTACTTAAGGGATAGAGTGCCATTCTCAGTAATAAGGGGTATAGTGCCCTTGCCGTACTTAAGGGATAGAGTGCCATTCTCACTAATAAGGGGTATAGTGCCCTTGCCTTACTTAAGGGACAGAGTGCCATTCTCACTAATAAGGGGTATAGTGCCCTTGCCTTACTTAAGGGATAGAGTGCCATTCTCAGTAATAAGGTGTATAGTGCCCTTGCCTTACTTAAGGGATAGAGTGCCATTCTCACTAATAAGGGGTATAGTGCCCTTACCTTACTTAAGGGATAGAGTGCCATTCTTACTAATAAGGGGTATAGTGCCCTTGCCTTACTTAAGGGATAGAGTGCCATTCTCACTAATAAGGGGTATAGTGCTCTTGCCTTACTTAAGGGATAGAGTGCCATTCTCACTAATAAGGGGTATAGTGCCCTTGCCTTACTTAAGGGATAGAGTGCCATTCTCACTAATAAGGGGTATAGTGCCCTTACCTTACTTAAGGGATAGAGTGCCATTCTCACTAATAAGGGGTATAGTGCCCTTGCCTTACTTAAGGGATAGAGTGCTATTCTCACTAATAAGGGGTATAGTGCCCTTACCTTACTTAAGGGATAGAGTGCCATTCTCTCTAATAAGGGGTATAGTGCCCTTACCTTACTTAAGGGATAGAGTGCCATTCTCACTAATAAGGCGTATAGTGCCCTTGCCTTACTTAAGGGATAGAGTGCCATTCTCAGTAATAAGGGGTATAGTGCCCTTGCCTTACTTAAGGGATAGCGTGCCATTCTCAGTAATAATGGGTATAGTGCCCTTGCCTTGCTTAAGGGATAGGGTGCCATTCTCACTAATAAGGGGTATAGTGCGTTTCCCTTGCTCAAGGGATAGAGTGCCATTCTCTCTAATAAGGGATATAGTGCCTTTACCTTACTTAAGGGATAGAGTGCCATTCTCACTAATAAGGGGTACAGTGCCCTTGCCTTATTTAAGGGATAGAGTGCCATTCTCACTAATAAGGGGTATAGTGCCCTTGCCTTACTTAAGGGATAGAGTGCCATTCTCAGTGATAAGAGGTATAGTGCCATTACCTTACTTAAGGGATAGAGTGCCATTTTCACTAATAAGGGGTATAGTGCCCTTGACTTACTTAAGGGACAGAGTGCCATTCTCAGTAATAAGGGGTATAGTGCCCTTACCTTACTTAAGGGACAGAGTGCCATTCTCACTAATAAGGGGTATAGTGCCATTACCTTACTTAAGGGATAGAGGGCCATTCTCACTAATAAGGGGTATAGTGTCCTTGCTTTACTTAAGGGATAGAGTGCCATTCTCACTAATAAGGGGTATAGTGCCCTTGCCTTACTTAAGGGATAGAGTGCCATTCTCACTAATAAGGGGTATAGTGCCCTTGCCTTACTTAAGGGATAGAGTGCCATTCTCTCTAATAAGGGGTATAGTGCCCTTACCTTACTTACAGGTTAGAGTGCCATTCTCACTAATAAGGGGTATAGTGCCCTTGCCTTACTTAAGGGATAGAGTGCCATTCTCAGTAATAAGGGGTATAGTGCCCTTGCCTTACTTAAGGGATAGAGTGCCATTCTCACTAATAAGGGGTATAGTGCCCTTGCCTTACTTAAGGGATAGAGTGCCATTTTCACTAATAAGGGGTATAGTGCCCTTGCCTTACTTAAGGGATAGAGTGCCATTCTCACTAATAAGGGGTATAGTGCCCTTGCCTTACTTAAGGGATAGTGTGCCATCCTCACCAATAAGGGGTATAGTGCCCTTGCCTTACTTAAGGGATAGGGTGCCATTCTCAGTAATAAGGGGTATAGTGCCTTTGCCTTACTTAAGGGATAGAGTGCCATTCTCACTAATAAGGGGTATAGTGGCCTTGCCTTACGTAAGGGATAGAGTGCCATTCTCACTAATAAGGGGTATAGTGCCCTTGCCTTACTTAAGGGATAGAGTGCCATTCTCACTAATAAGGGGTATAGTGCTCTTGCCTTACTTAAGGGATAGAGTGCCATTCTCAGTAATAAGGGGTATAGTGCCCTTGCCTTACTTAAGGGATAGCGTGCCATTCTCACTAATAAGGGGTATAGTGCGTGTCCTTTGCTCAAGGGATAGAGTGCCATTCTCTCTAATAAGGGGATAGTGCATTTACCTTACTTAAGGGATAGAGTGCCATTTTCACTAATAAGGGGTGCAGTGCCCTTACCTTACTTAAGGGAAAGAGTGCCATTCTCACTAATAAGGGGTATCGTGTCCTTGCCTTATTTAAGGGATAGAGTGCCATTCTCACTAATAAGGGGTATAGTGCCCTTGCCTTACTTAAGGGATAGAGTGCAATTCTCAGTGATAAGAGGTATAGTGCCATTAACTTACTTAAGGGATAGAGTGCCATTTTCACTAATAAGGGGTATAGTGCCATTACCTTACTTAAGGGATAGAGTGCCATTCTCACTAATAAGGGGTATAGTGTCCTTGCTTTACTTAAGGGATAGAGTGCCATTCTCACTAATAAGGGGTATAGTGCCCTTGGCTTACTTAAGGGATAGAGTGCCATTCTCAGTGATAAGGGGTATAGTGCCCTTGCCTTACTTAAGGGATAGAGTGCCATTCTCACTAATAAGGGGTATAGTGCCCTTGCCTTACTTAAGGGATAGAGTGCCATTCTCACTAATAAGGGGTATAGTGCCCTTACCTTACTTACAGGTTAGAGTGCCATTCTCACTAATAAGAGGTGTAGTGCCCTTGGTTTACTTAAGGGATAGAGTGCCATTCTCAGTGATAAGGGGTATAGTGCCCTTGCCTTACTTAAGGGATAGAGTGCCATTCTCACTAATAAGGGGTATAGTGCCCTTGCCTTACTTAAGGGATAGAGTGCCATTCTCATTAATAAGGGGTATAGTGCCCTTACCTTACTTACAGGTTAGAGTGCCATTCTCACTAATAAGAGGTGTAGTGCCCGTGCCTTACTTAAGGGATAGAGTGCCATTCTCAGTAATAAGGGGTATAGTGCCCTTGCCTTACTTAAGGGATAGAGTGCCATTCTCACTAATAAGGGGTATAGTGCCCTTGCCTTACTTAAGGGATAGAGTGCCATTCTCACTAATAAGGGGTATAGTGCCCTTGCCTTACTTAAGGGATAGAGTGCCATTCTCACTAATAAGGGGTATAGTGCCCTTGCCTTACTTAAGGGATAGTGTGCCATCCTCACCAATAAGGGTTATAGTGCCCTTGCCTTACTTAAGGGATAGAGTGCCATCCTCAGTAATAAGGGGTATAGTGCCCTTGCCCCACTTAAGGGATAGAGTGCCATTCTCACTAATAAGGGGTATAGTGCCCTTGCCTTACTTAAGGGATAGAGTGCCATTCTCACTAATAAGGGGTATAGTGCCCTTGCCTTACTTAAGGGATAGAGTGCCATTCTCACTAATAAGGGGTATAGTGCCCTTGCCTTACTTAAGGGATAGAGTGCCATTCTCACTAATAAGGGGTATAGTGCCCTTGCCTTACTTAAGGGATAGAGTGCCATTCTCAGTAATAAGGGGTATAGTGTCCTTGCCTTACTTAAGGGATAGAGTGCCATTCTCACTAATAAGGGGTATAGTGCGTTTCCTTTGCTCAAGGGATAGAGTGCCATTCACTCTAATAAGGGGTATAGTGCCTTTACCTTACTTAAGGGATAGAGTGCCATTTTCACTAATAAGGGGTACAGTGCCCTTACCTTACTTAAGGGATAGAGTGCCATTCTCACTAATAAGGGGTATCGTGTCCTTGCCTTATTTAAGGGATAGAGTGCCATTCTCACTAATAAGGGGTATAGTGCCCTTGCCTTACTTAAGGGATAGAGTGCCATTCTCAGTGATAAGAGGTATAGTGCCATTACCTTACTTAAGGGATAGAGTGCCATTTTCACAAATAAGGGGTATAGTGCCCTTGACTTACTTAAGGGACAGAGTGCCATTCTCAGTAATAAGGGGTATAGTGCCCTTACCTTACTTAAGGGATAGAGTGCCATTCTCACTAATAAGGGGTATAGTGCCCTTGACTTTCTTAAGGGATAGAGTACCATTCTCAGTAGTGAGGGGTATAGTGCTTTTACCTTACTTAAGGGATAGAGTGCCATTCTCACTAATAAGGGGTATAGTGCGCTTACCTTAGTTACGGAACAGAGTGCCATTCTCTCTAATAAGGGGTATAGTGCCTTTAATTTACTTAAGGGATAGAGTGCCATTTTCACTAATACGGGGTACAGTGCCCTTACCTTACTTAAGGGATAGAGCGCCATTCTCACTAATAAGGGGTATCATGTCCTTGCCTTATTTAAGGGATAGAGTGCCATTCTCACTAAAAAGGGGTATATTGCCCTTGCCTTACTTAAGGGATAGAGTGCCATTCTCACTCATAAGGGGTATAGTGCCCTTACCTTACTTAAGGGATAGAGTGCCATTCTCAGTGATAAGGGGTATAGTGCCATTACCTTACTTAAGGGATAGAGTGCCATTTTCACTAATAAGGGGTATAGTGCCCTTGACTTACTTAAGGGACAGAGTGCCATTCTCAGTAATAAAGGGTATAGTGCCCTTACCTTACTTAAGGGATAGAGTGCCATTCTCACCAATAAGGGGTATAGTGCCCTTACCTTACTTACAGGTTAGAGTGCCATTCTCACTAATAAGGGGTATAGTGCCCTTGACTTACTTAAGGGATAGATTACCATTCTCAGTAGTGAGGGGTATAGTGCTTTTACCTTACTTAAGGTATAGCATGCCATTCTCACTAATAAGGGGTATAGTGCCCTTACCTTACTTAAGGGATAGAGTGCCATTCTCACTCATAAGGGGTATAGTGCCCTTGCCTTACTTAAGGGATAGAGTGCCATTCTCACTAATAAGGGGTATAGTGCCCTTACCTTACTTAAGGGATAGAGTGCCATTCTCACTAATAAGGGGTTAAGTGCCCTTACCTTACTTAAGGGATAGAGTGCCATTCTCACTAATAAGGGGTATAGTGCCCTTGCCTTACTTAAGGGATAGAGTGCCATTCTCACTAAAAAGGGGTATAGTGCCCTTACCTTACTTAAGGGATAGAGTGCCATTCTCTCTAATAAGGGGTAAAGTGCCCTTACCTTTCTTAAGGGATAGAGTGCCATTCTCACTAATAAGGGGTATAGTGCCCTTACCTTACTTACGGAATAGAGTGCCATTCTCTCTAATAAGGGGTATAGTGCCCTTGCCTTACTTAAGGGATAGAGTGCCATTCTCAGTGATTAGGGGTATAGTGCCATTTCCCTTACTAAATGGATGGATTGCCATTCTCAGTAATAAGGGGTATAGTGCCCTTGCCCTTACTTAATGGATAGAGTGCCATTATCACTAATAAGGGGTATAGTGCCCTTGCCTTACTTAAGGGATAGAGTGCTATTCTAACTAATAAGGGGTATAGTGCCCTTACCTTACTTAAGGGATAGAGTGCCATTCTCAGTGATAAGGGGTATAGTGCCCTTTCCCTTACTTAATGGATAGAGTGCCATTCTCACTAATAAGGGGTATAGTGCCCTAGCCTTACTTAAGGGATAGAGTGCCATTCTCACTAATAAGGGGTATAGTGCCCTTACCTTACTTAAAGGATAGAGTGCCATTCTCAGTGATAAGGGGTATAGTGCCCTTTCCCTTACTTAAGGGATAGAGTGCCATTCTCACTAATAAGGGGTATAGTGCCCTTACCTTACTTAAGGGATCGAGTGCCATTCTCAGTGATAAGGGGTATAGTGCCCTTTCCCTTACTTAATGGATAGAGTGCCATTCTCATTAATAAGGGGTATAGTGCCCTAGCCTTACTTAAGGGATAGAGTGACATTCTCACTAATAAGGGGTATAGTGCCCTTGCCTTACTTAAGGGATAGAGTGCCATTCTCACTAATAAGGGGTATAGTACCCTTACCTTACTTAAAGGATAGAGTGCCATTCTCAGTGATAAGGGGTATAGTGCCCTTTCCCTTACTTAATGGATAGAGTGCCATTCTCACTAATAAGGGATATAGTGCCCTTGCCTTACTTAATGGATAGAGTGACATTCTCACTAATAAGGGGTATAGTTCCCTTACCTTACTTAAGGGATAGAGTACCATTCTCACTAATAAGGGGTATAGTGCCCTTGCCTTACTTAAGGCATAGCGTGCCATTCTCACTAATAAGGGGTATAGTGCTTTTACCTTACTTAAGGGATAGAGTGCATTCTCACTAATAAGGGGTATAGTGCCCTTACCTTACTTACAGAATAGAGTGCCATTCTCTCTAATAAGGGGTAAAGTGCCCTTACCTTACTTAAGGGATAGAGTGCCATTCTCACTAATAAGGGGTATAGTGCCCTTAACTTACTTACGGAATAGAGTGCCATTCTCTCTAATAAGGGGTATAGTGCCCTTGCCTTACTTAAGGGATAGAGGGCCATTCTCAGTGATAAGGGGTATAGTGACCTTTCCCTTACTAAATGGATAGAGTGCCATTCTCAGTGATAAGGGGTATAGTGCCCTTTCCCTTACTTAATGGATAGAGTGCCATTATCACTAATAAGGGGTATAGTGCCCTTGCCTTACTTAAGGGATAGAGTGCCATTCTCACTAAGAAGGGGTATAGTGCCCTTACCTTACTTAAAGGATAGAGTGGCATTCTCAGTGATAAGGGGTATAGTGCCCTTTCCCTTTCTTAATGGATAGAGTGCCATTCTCACTAATAAGGGGTATAATGCCCTAGCCTTACTTAAGGGACAGAGTACCATTCTCACTAATAAGGGGTATAGTGCCCTTACCATACTTAAAGGATAGAGTGCCATTCTCAGTGATAAGGGGTATAGTGCCCTTTCCCTTACTTAATGGATAGAGTGCCATTCTCACTAACAAGGGGTATAGTGCCCTAGCCTTACTTAAGGGATAGAGTGCCATTCTCACTAATAAGGGGTATAGTGCCCTTGCCTTACTTAATGGATAGAGTGACATTCTCACTAATAAGGGGTATAGTGCCCTTACCTTACTTAAGGGATAGAGTACCATTCTCACTAATAAGGGGTATAGTGCCCTTGCCTTACTTAAGGCATAGCGTGCCATTCTCACTAATAAGGGGTATAGTGCCCTTACCTTACTAAAGGGATAGAGTGTCATTCTCACTAATAAGGGGTATAGTGCCCTTGCCTTACTTAAGGGATAGAGTGCCATTCTCACTAATAAGGGGTATAGTGCTTTTACCTTACTTAAGGGATAGAGTGCATTCTCACTAATAAGGGGTATAGTGCCCTTACCTTACTTACAGAATAGAGTGCCTTTCTCTCTAATAAGGGGTAAAGTGCCCTTACCTTACTTAAGGGATAGAGTGCCATTCTCACTAATAAGGGGTATAGTGCCCTTAACTTACTTACGGAATAGAGTGCCATTCTCTCTAATAAGGGGTATAGTGCCCTTGCCTTACTTAAGGGATAGAGGGCCATTCTCAGTGATAAGGGGTATAGTGACCTTTCCCTTACTAAATGGATAGAGTGCCATTCTCAGTGATAAGGGGTATAGTGCCCTTTCCCTTACTTAATGGATAGAGTGCCATTATCACTAATAAGGGGTATAGTGCCCTTGCCTTACTTAAGGGATAGAGTGCTATTCTCACTAATAAGGGGTATAGTGCCCTTACCTTACTTAAGGGATAGAGTGCCATTCTCAGTAATAAGGGGTATAGTGTCCTTGCCTTACTTAAGGGATAGAGTGCCATTCTCACTAATAAGGGGTATAGTGCGTTTCCTTTGCTCAAGGGATAGAGTGCCATTCTCTCTAATAAGGGGTATAGTGCCTTTACCTTACTTAAGGGATAGAGTGCCATTTTCACTAATAAGGGGTACAGTGCCCTTACCTTACTTAAGGGATAGAGTGCCATTCTCACTAATAAGGGGTATCGTGTCCTTGCCTTATTTAAGGGATAGAGTGCCATTCTAACTAATAAGGGGTATAGTGCCCTTGCCTTACTTAAGGGATAGAGTGCCATTCTCAGTGATAAGAGGTATAGTGCCATTACCTTACTTAAGGGATAGAGTGCCATTTTCACAAATAAGGGGTATAGTGCCCTTGACTTACTTAAGGGACAGAGTGCCATTCTCAGTAATAAGGGGTATAGTGCCCTTACCTTACTTAAGGGATAGAGTGCCATTCTCACTAATAAGGGGTATAGTGCCCTTGACTTTCTTAAGGGATAGAGTACCATTCTCAGTAGTGAGGGGTATAGTGCTTTTACCTTACTTAAGGGATAGAGTGCCATTCTCACTAATAAGGGGTATAGTGCGCTTACCTTAGTTACGGAACAGAGTGCCATTCTCTCTAATAAGGGGTATAGTGCCTTTAATTTACTTAAGGGATAGAGTGCCATTTTCACTAATAAGGGGTACAGTGCCCTTACCTTACTTAAGGGATAGAGCGCCATTCTCACTAATAAGGGGTATCGTGTCCTTGCCTTATTTAAGGGATAGAGTGCCATTCTCACTAAAAAGGGGTATAGTGCCCTTGCCTTACTTAAGGGATAGAGTGCCATTCTCACTCATAAGGGGTATAGTGCCCTTACCTTACTTAAGGGATAGAGTGCCATTCTCAGTGATAAGGGGTATAGTGCCATTACCTTACTTAAGGGATAGAGTGCCATTTTCAGTAATAAGGGGTATAGTGCCCTTGACTTACTTAAGGGACAGAGTGCCATTCTCAGTAATAAAGGGTATAGTGCCCTTACCTTACTTAAGGGATAGAGTGCCATTCTCAGTAATAAGGGGTATAGTGCCCTTACCTTACTTACAGGTTAGAGTGCCATTCTCACTAATAAGGGGTATAGTGCCCTTGACTTACTTAAGGGATAGATTACCATTCTCAGTAGTGAGGGGTATAGTGCTTTTACCTTACTTAAGGGATAGCATGCCATTCTCACTAATAAGGGGTATAGTGCCCTTACCTTACTTAAGGGATAGAGTGCCATTCTCACTAATAAGGGGTATAGTGCCCTTGCCTTACTTAAGGGATAGAGTGCCATTCTCACTAATAAGGGGTATAGTGCCCTTACCTTACTTAAGGGATAGAGTGCCATTCTCACTAATAAGGGGTTAAGTGCCCTTACCTTACTTAAGGGATAGAGTGACATTCTCACTAATAAGGGGTATAGTGCCCTTGCCTTACTTAAGGGATAGAGTGCCATTCTCACTAATAAGGGGTATAGTGCCCTTACCTTACTTAAGGGATAGAGTGCCATTCTCATTAATAAGGGGTATAGTGCCCTTACCTTACTTATGGAATAGAGTGCCATTCTCTCTAATAAGGGGTAAAGTGCCCTTACCTTTCTTAATGGATAGAGTGCCATTCTCACTAATAAGGGGTATAGTGCCCTTACCTTACTTACGGAATAGAGTGCCATTCTCTCTAATAAGGGGTATAGTGCCCTTGCCTTACTTAAGGGATAGAGTGCCATTCTCAGTGATTAGGGGTATAGTGCCATTTCCCTTACTAAATGGATAGATTGCCATTCTCAGTAATAAGGGGTATAGTGCCCTTGCCCTTACTTAATGGATAGAGTGCCATTATCACTAATAAGGGGTATAGTGCCCTTGCCTTACTTAAGGGATAGAGTGCTATTCTCACTAATAAGGGGTATAGTGCCCTTACCTTACTTAAGGGATAGAGTGCCATTCTCAGTGATAAGGGGTATAGTGCCCTTTCCCTTACTTAATGGATAGAGTGCCATTCTCACTAATAAGGGGTATAGTGCCCTAGCCTTACTTAAGGGATAGAGTGCCATTCTCACTAATAAGGGGTATAGTGCCCTTACCTTACTTAAAGGATAGAGTGCCATTCTCAGTGATAAGGGGTATAGTGCCCTTTCCCTTACTTAATGGATAGAGTGCCATTCTCACTAACAAGGGGTATAGTGCCCTAGCCTTACTTAAGGGATAGAGTGCCATTCTCACTAATAAGGGGTATAGTGCCCTTACCTTACTTAAGGGATCGAGTGCCATTCTCAGTGATAAGGGGTATAGTGCCCTTTCCCTTACTTAATGGATAGAGTGCCATTCTCACTAATAAGGGGTATAGTGCCCTAGCCTTACTTAAGGGATAGAGTGCCATTCTCACTAATAAGGGGTATAGTGCCCTTGCCTTACTTAAGGGATAGAGTGCCATTCTCACTAATAAGGGGTATAGTACCCTTACCTTACTTAAAGGATAGAGTGCCATTCTCAGTGATAAGGGGTATAGTGCCCTTTCCCTTACTTAATGGATAGAGTGCCATTCTCACTAATAAGGGATATAGTGCCCTTGCCTTACTTAATGGATAGAGTGACATTCTCACTAATAAGGGGTATAGTGCCCTTACCTTACTTAAGGGATAGAGTACCATTCTCACTAATAAGGGGTATAGTGCCCTTGCCTTACTTAAGGCATAGCGTGCCATTCTCACTAATAAGGGGTATAGTGCCCTTACCTTACGAAAGGGATAGAGTGTCATTCTCACTAATAAGGGGTATAGTGCCCTTGCCTTACTTAAGGGATAGAGTGCCATTCTCACTAATAAGGGGTATAGTGCTTTTACCTTATTTAAGGGATAGAGTGCATTCTCACTAATAAGGGGTATAGTGCCCTTACCTTACTTACAGAATAGAGTGCCATTCTCTCTAATAAGGGGTAAAGTGCCCTTACCTTACTTAAGGGATAGAGTGCCATTCTCACTAATAAGGGGTATAGTGCCCTTAACTTACTTACGGAATAGAGTGCCATTCTCTCTAATAAGGGGTATAGTGCCCTTGCCTTACTTAAGGGATAGAGGGCCATTCTCAGTGATAAGGGGTATAGTGACCTTTCCCTTACTAAATGGATAGAGTGCCATTCTCAGTGATAAGGGGTATAGTGCCCTTTCCCTTACTTAATGGATAGAGTGCCATTATCACTAATAAGGGGTATAGTGCCCTTGCCTTACTTAAGGGATAGAGTGCCATTCTCACTAAGAAGGGGTATAGTGCCCTTACCTTACTTAAAGGATAGAGTGGCATTCTCAGTGATAAGGGGTATAGTGCCCTTTCCCTTTCTTAATGGATAGAGTGCCATTCTCACTAATAAGGGGTATAGTGCCCTAGCCTTACTTAAGGGACAGAGTGCCATTCTCACTAATAAGGGGTATAGTGCCCTTACCATACTTAAAGGATAGAGTGCCATTCTCAGTGATAAGGGGTATAGTGCCCTTTCCCTTACTTAATGGATAGAGTGCCATTCTCACTAACAAGGGGTATAGTGCCCTAGCCTTACTTAAGGGATAGAGTGCCATTCTCACTAATAAGGGGTATAGTGCCCTTACCTTACGTAAGGGATAGAGTGCCATTCTCAGTGATAAGGGGTATAGTGCCCTTTCCCTTACTTAATGGATAGAGTGCCATTATCACTAATAAGGGGTATAGTGCCCTTGACTTACTTAAGGGATAGAGTGCCATTCTCAGTAGTGAGGGGTATAGTGATTTTACCTTACTTAAGGGATAGCATGCCATTCTCACTAATAAGGGGTATAGTGCCCTTACCTTACTTAAGGGATTGAGTGCCATTCTCACTAATAAGGGGTATAGTGCCCTTGCCTTACTTAAGGGATAGAGTGCCATTCTCACTAATAAGGGGTATAGTGCCCTTACCTTACTTAAGGGATAGAGTGCCATTCTCACTAATAAGGGGTTAAGTGCCCTTACCTTACTTAAGGGATAGAGTGCCATTCTCACTAATAAGGGGTATCGTGTCCTTGCCTTATTTAAGGGATAGAGTGCCATTCTCACTAATAAGGGGTATAGTGCCCTTGCCTTACTTAAGGGATAGAGTGCCATTCTCAGTGATAAGAGGTATAGTGCCATTACCTTACTTAAGGGATAGAGTGCCATTTTCACAAATAAGGGGTATAGTGCCCTTGACTTACTTAAGGGACAGAGTGCCATTCTCAGTAATAAGGGGTATAGTGCCCTTACCTTACTTAAGGGATAGAGTGCCATTCTCACTAATAAGGGGTATAGTGCCCTTGACTTTCTTAAGGGATAGAGTACCATTCTCAGTAGTGAGGGGTATAGTGCTTTTACCTTACTTAAGGGATAGAGTGCCATTCTCACTAATAAGGGGTATAGTGTGCTTACCTTAGTTACGGAACAGAGTGCCATTCTCTCTAATAAGGGGTATAGTGCCTTTAATTTACTTAAGGGATAGAGTGCCATTTTCACTAATAAGGGGTACAGTGCCCTTACCTTACTTAAGGGATAGAGCGCCATTCTCACTAATAAGGGGTATCATGTCCTTGCCTTATTTAAGGGATAGAGTGCCATTCTCACTAAAAAGGGGTATATTGCCCTTGCCTTACTTAAGGGATAGAGTGCCATTCTCACTCATAAGGGGTATAGTGCCCTTACCTTACTTAAGGGATAGAGTGCCATTCTCAGTGATAAGGGGTATAGTGCCATTACCTTACTTAAGGGATAGAGTGCCATTTTCACTAATAAGGGGTATAGTGCCCTTGACTTACTTAAGGGACAGAGTGCCATTCTCAGTAATAAAGGGTATAGTGCCCTTACCTTACTTAAGGGATAGAGTGCCATTCTCAGTAATAAGGGGTATAGTGCCCTTACCTTACTTACAGGTTAGAGTGCCATTCTCACTAATAAGGGGTATAGTGCCCTGGACTTACTTAAGGGATAGATTACCATTCTCAGTAGTGAGGGGTATAGTGCTTTTACCTTACTTAAGGGATAGCATGCCATTCTCACTAATAAGGGGTATAGTGCCCTTACCTTACTTAAGGGATAGAGTGCCATTCTCACTAATAAGGGGTATAGTGCCCTTGCCTTACTTAAGGGATAGAGTGCCATTCTCACTAATAAGGGGTATAGTGCCCTTACCTTACTTAAGGGATAGAGTGCCATTCTCACTAATAAGGGGTTAAGTGCCCTTACCTTACTTAAGGGATAGAGTGCCATTCTCACTAATAAGGGGTATAGTGCCCTTGCCTTACTTAAGGGATAGAGTGCCATTCTCACTAAAAAGGGGTATAGTGCCCTTACCTTACTTAAGGGATAGAGTGCCATTCTCATTAATAAGGGTTATAGTGCCCTTACCTTACTTATGGAATAGAGTGCCATTCTCTCTAATAAAGGGTAAAGTGCCCTTACCTTTCTTAAGGGATAGAGTGCCATTCTCACTAATAAGGGGTATAGTGCCCTTACCTTACTTACGGAATAGAGTGCCATTCTCTCTAATAAGGGGTATAGTGCCCTTGCCTTACTTAAGGGATAGAGTGCCATTCTCAGTGATTAGGGGTATAGTGCCATTTCCCTTACTAAATGGATGGATTGCCATTCTCAGTAATAAGGGGTATAGTGCCCTTGCCCTTACTTAATGGATAGAGTGCCATTATCACTAATAAGGGGTATAGTGCCCTTGCCTTACTTAAGGGATAGAGTGCTATTCTCACTAATAAGGGGTATAGTGCCCTTACCTTACTTAAGGGATAGAGTGCCATTCTCAGTGATAAGGGGTATAGTGCCCTTTCCCTTACTTAATGGATAGAGTGCCATTCTCACTAATAAGGGGTATAGTGCCCTAGCCTTACTTAAGGGATAGAGTGCCATTCTCACTAATAAGGGGTATAGTGCCCTTACCTTACTTAAAGGATAGAGTGCCATTCTCAGTGATAAGGGGTATAGTGCCCTTTCCCTTACTTAATGGATAGAGTGCCATTCTCACTAACAAGGGGTATAGTGCCCTAGCCTTACTTAAGGGATAGAGTGCCATTCTCACTAATAAGGGGTATAGTGCCCTTACCTTACTTAAGGGATCGAGTGCCATTCTCAGTGATAAGGGGTATAGTGCCCTTTCCCTTACTTAATGGATAGAGTGCCATTCTCACTAATAAGGGGTATAGTGCCCTAGCCTTACTTAAGGGATAGAGTGCCATTCTCACTAATAAGGGGTATAGTGCCCTTGCCTTACTTAAGGGATAGAGTGCCATTCTCACTAATAAGGGGTATAGTACCCTTACCTTACTTAAAGGATAGAGTGCCATTCTCAGTGATAAGGGGTATAGTGCCCTTTCCCTTACTTAATGGATTAGTGCCATTCTCACTAATAAGGGATATAGTGCCCTTGCCTTACTTAATGGATAGAGTGACATTCTCACTAATAAGGGGTATAGTGCCCTTACCTTACTTAAGGGATAGAGTACCATTCTCACTAATAAGGGGTATAGTGCCCTTGCCTTACTTAAGGCATAGCGTGCCATTCTCACTAATAAGGGGTATAGTGCCCTTACCTTACTAAAGGGATAGAGTGTCATTCTCACTAATAAGGGGTATAGTGCCCTTGCCTTACTTAAGGGATAGAGTGCCATTCTCACTAATAAGGGGTATAGTGCTTTTACCTTACTTAAGGGATAGAGTGCATTCTCACTAATAAGGGGTATAGTGCCCTTACCTTACTTACAGAATAGAGTGCCTTTCTCTCTAATAAGGGGTAAAGTGCCCTTACCTTACTTAAGGGATAGAGTGCCATTCTCACTAATAAGGGGTATAGTGCCCTTAACTTACTTACGGAATAGAGTGCCATTCTCTCTAATAAGGGGTATAGTGCCCTTGCCTTACTTAAGGGATAGAGGGCCATTCTCAGTGATAAGGGGTATAGTGACCTTTCCCTTACTAAATGGATAGAGTGCCATTCTCAGTGATAAGGGGTATAGTGCCCTTTCCCTTACTTAATGGATAGAGTGCCATTATCACTAATAAGGGGTATAGTGCCCTTGCCTTACTTAAGGGATAGAGTGCCATTCTCACTAAGAAGGGGTATAGTGCCCTTACCTTACTTAAAGGATAGAGTGGCATTCTCAGTGATAAGGGGTATAGTGCCCTTTCCCTTTCTTAATGGATAGAGTGCCATTCTCACTAATAAGGGGTATAGTGCCCTTGCCTTACTTAAGGGATAGAGTGCCATTCTCAGTAATAAGGGGTATAGTGTCCTTGCCTTACTTAAGGGATAGAGTGCCATTCTCACTAATAAGGGGTATAGTGCGTTTCCTTTGCTCAAGGGATAGAGTGCCATTCACTCTAATAAGGGGTATAGTGCCTTTACCTTACTTAAGGGATAGAGTGCCATTCTCACTAATAAGGGGTATAGTGCCCTTGCCTTACTTAAGGGATAGAGTGCCATTCTCAGTGATAAGAGGTATAGTGCCATTACCTTACTTAAGGGATAGAGTGCCATTTTCACAAATAAGGGGTATAGTGCCCTTGACTTACTTAAGGGACAGAGTGCCATTCTCAGTAATAAGGGGTATAGTGCCCTTACCTTACTTAAGGGATAGAGTGCCATTCTCACTAATAAGGGGTATAGTGCCCTTGACTTTCTTAAGGGATAGAGTACCATTCTCAGTAGTGAGGGGTATAGTGCTTTTACCTTACTTAAGGGATAGAGTGCCATTCCCACTAATAAGGGGTATAGTGCGCTTACCTTAGTTACGGAACAGAGTGCCATTCTCTCTAATAAGGGGTATAGTGCCTTTAATTTACTTAAGGGATAGAGTGCCATTTTCACTAATAAGGGGTACAGTGCCCTTACCTTACTTAAGGGATAGAGCGCCATTCTCACTAATAAGGGGTATCATGTCCTTGCCTTATTTAAGGGATAGAGTGCCATTCTCACTAAAAAGGGGTATATTGCCCTTGCCTTACTTAAGGGATAGAGTGCCATTCTCACTCATAAGGGGTATAGTGCCCTTACCTTACTTAAGGGATAGAGTGCCATTCTCAGTGATAAGGGGTATAGTGCCATTACCTTACTTAAGGGATAGAGTGCCATTTTCACTAATAAGGGGTATAGTGCCCTTGACTTACTTAAGGGACAGAGTGCCATTCTCAGTAATAAAGGGTATAGTGCCCTTACCTTACTTAAGGGATAGAGTGCCATTCTCACCAATGAGGGGTATAGTGCCCTTACCTTACTTACAGGTTAGAGTGCCATTCTCACTAATAAGGGGTATAGTGCCCTTGACTTACTTAAGGGATAGATTACCATTCTCAGTAGTGAGGGGTATGGTGCTTTTACCTTACTTAAGGTATAGCATGCCATTCTCACTAATAAGGGGTATAGTGCCCTTACCTTACTTAAGGGATAGAGTGCCATTCTCACTAATAAGGGGTATAGTGCCCTTGCCTTACTTAAGGGATAGAGTGCCATTCTCACTAATAAGGGGTATAGTGCCCTTACCTTACTTAAGGGATAGAGTGCCATTCTCACTAATAAGGGGTTAAGTGCCCTTACCTTACTTAAGGGATAGAGTGCCATTCTCACTAATAAGGGGTATAGTGCCCTTGCCTTACTTAAGGGATAGAGTGCCATTCTCACTAAAAAGGGGTATAGTGCCCTTACCTTACTTAAGGGATAGAGTGCCATTCTCTCTAATA
Source organism: Ambystoma mexicanum (assembly GCF_040938575.1). Lineage (NCBI taxonomy): Eukaryota > Metazoa > Chordata > Amphibia > Caudata > Ambystomatidae > Ambystoma > Ambystoma mexicanum. Next base: position 1,338,252,565 of record NC_090933.1, on the reverse strand, counting down.
AGGGGTAAAGTGCCCTTACCTTTCTTAAGGGATAGAGTGCCATTCTCACTAATAAGGGGTATAGTGCCCTTACCTTACTTACGGAATAGAGTGCCATTCTCTCTAATAAGGGGTATAGTGCCCTTGCCTTACTTAAGGGATAGAGTGCCATTCTCAGTGATTAGGGGTATAGTGCCATTTCCCTTACTAAATGGATGGATTGCCATTCTCAGTAATAAGGGGTATAGTGCCCTTGCCCTTACTTAATGGATAGAGTGCCATTATCACTAATAAGGGGTATAGTGCCCTTGCCTTACTTAAGGGATAGAGTGCTATTCTAACTAATAAGGGGTATAGTGCCCTTACCTTACTTAAGGGATAGAGTGCCATTCTCAGTGATAAGGGGTATAGTGCCCTTTCCCTTACTTAATGGATAGAGTGCCATTCTCACTAATAAGGGGTATAGTGCCCTAGCCTTACTTAAGGGATAGAGTGCCATTCTCACTAATAAGGGGTATAGTGCCCTTACCTTACTTAAAGGATAGAGTGCCATTCTCAGTGATAAGGGGTATAGTGCCCTTTCCCTTACTTAAGGGATAGAGTGCCATTCTCACTAATAAGGGGTATAGTGCCCTAGCCTTACTTAAGGGATAGAGTGCCATTCTCACTAATAAGGGGTATAGTGCCCTTGCCTTACTTAAGGGATAGAGTGCCATTCTCACTAATAAGGGGTATAGTACCCTTACCTTACTTAAAGGATAGAGTGCCATTCTCAGTGATAAGGGGTATAGTGCCCTTTCCCTTACTTAATGGATAGAGTGCCATTCTCACTAATAAGGGATATAGTGCCCTTGCCTTACTTAATGGATAGAGTGACATTCTCACTAATAAGGGGTATAGTTCCCTTACCTTACTTAAGGGATAGAGTACCATTCTCACTAATAAGGGGTATAGTGCCCTTGCCTTACTTAAGGCATAGCGTGCCATTCTCACTAATAAGGGGTATAGTGCTTTTACCTTACTTAAGGGATAGAGTGCATTCTCACTAATAAGGGGTATAGTGCCCTTACCTTACTTACAGAATAGAGTGCCATTCTCTCTAATAAGGGGTAAAGTGCCCTTACCTTACTTAAGGGATAGAGTGCCATTCTCACTAATAAGGGGTATAGTGCCCTTAACTTACTTACGGAATAGAGTGCCATTCTCTCTAATAAGGGGTATAGTGCCCTTGCCTTACTTAAGGGATAGAGGGCCATTCTCAGTGATAAGGGGTATAGTGACCTTTCCCTTACTAAATGGATAGAGTGCCATTCTCAGTGATAAGGGGTATAGTGCCCTTTCCCTTACTTAATGGATAGAGTGCCATTATCACTAATAAGGGGTATAGTGCCCTTGCCTTACTTAAGGGATAGAGTGCCATTCTCACTAAGAAGGGGTATAGTGCCCTTACCTTACTTAAAGGATAGAGTGGCATTCTCAGTGATAAGGGGTATAGTGCCCTTTCCCTTTCTTAATGGATAGAGTGCCATTCTCACTAATAAGGGGTATAATGCCCTAGCCTTACTTAAGGGACAGAGTGCCATTCTCACTAATAAGGGGTATAGTGCCCTTACCATACTTAAAGGATAGAGTGCCATTCTCAGTGATAAGGGGTATAGTGCCCTTTCCCTTACTTAATGGATAGAGTGCCATTCTCACTAACAAGGGGTATAGTGCCCTAGCCTTACTTAAGGGATAGAGTGCCATTCTCACTAATAAGGGGTATAGTGCCCTTGCCTTACTTAATGGATAGAGTGACATTCTCACTAATAAGGGGTATAGTGCCCTTACCTTACTTAAGGGATAGAGTACCATTCTCACTAATAAGGGGTATAGTGCCCTTGCCTTACTTAAGGCATAGCGTGCCATTCTCACTAATAAGGGGTATAGTGCCCTTACCTTACTAAAGGGATAGAGTGTCATTCTCACTAATAAGGGGTATAGTGCCCTTGCCTTACTTAAGGGATAGAGTGCCATTCTCACTAATAAGGGGTATAGTGCTTTTACCTTACTTAAGGGATAGAGTGCATTCTCACTAATAAGGGGTATAGTGCCCTTACCTTACTTACAGAATAGAGTGCCTTTCTCTCTAATAAGGGGTAAAGTGCCCTTACCTTACTTAAGGGATAGAGTGCCATTCTCACTAATAAGGGGTATAGTGCCCTTAACTTACTTACGGAATAGAGTGCCATTCTCTCTAATAAGGGGTATAGTGCCCTTGCCTTACTTAAGGGATAGAGGGCCATTCTCAGTGATAAGGGGTATAGTGACCTTTCCCTTACTAAATGGATAGAGTGCCATTCTCAGTGATAAGGGGTATAGTGCCCTTTCCCTTACTTAATGGATAGAGTGCCATTATCACTAATAAGGGGTATAGTGCCCTTGCCTTACTTAAGGGATAGAGTGCTATTCTCACTAATAAGGGGTATAGTGCCCTTACCTTACTTAAGGGATAGAGTGCCATTCTCAGTAATAAGGGGTATAGTGTCCTTGCCTTACTTAAGGGATAGAGTGCCATTCTCACTAATAAGGGGTATAGTGCGTTTCCTTTGCTCAAGGGATAGAGTGCCATTCTCTCTAATAAGGGGTATAGTGCCTTTACCTTACTTAAGGGATAGAGTGCCATTTTCACTAATAAGGGGTACAGTGCCCTTACCTTACTTAAGGGATAGAGTGCCATTCTCACTAATAAGGGGTATCGTGTCCTTGCCTTATTTAAGGGATAGAGTGCCATTCTCACTAATAAGGGGTATAGTGCCCTTGCCTTACTTAAGGGATAGAGTGCCATTCTCAGTGATAAGAGGTATAGTGCCATTACCTTACTTAAGGGATAGAGTGCCATTTTCACAAATAAGGGGTATAGTGCCCTTGACTTACTTAAGGGACAGAGTGCCATTCTCAGTAATAAGGGGTATAGTGCCCTTACCTTACTTAAGGGATAGAGTGCCATTCTCACTAATAAGGGGTATAGTGCCCTTGACTTTCTTAAGGGATAGAGTACCATTCTCAGTAGTGAGGGGTATAGTGCTTTTACCTTACTTAAGGGATAGAGTGCCATTCTCACTAATAAGGGGTATAGTGCGCTTACCTTAGTTACGGAACAGAGTGCCATTCTCTCTAATAAGGGGTATAGTGCCTTTAATTTACTTAAGGGATAGAGTGCCATTTTCACTAATAAGGGGTACAGTGCCCTTACCTTACTTAAGGGATAGAGCGCCATTCTCACTAATAAGGGGTATCGTGTCCTTGCCTTATTTAAGGGATAGAGTGCCATTCTCACTAAAAAGGGGTATAGTGCCCTTGCCTTACTTAAGGGATAGAGTGCCATTCTCACTCATAAGGGGTATAGTGCCCTTACCTTACTTAAGGGATAGAGTGCCATTCTCAGTGATAAGGGGTATAGTGCCATTACCTTACTTAAGGGATAGAGTGCCATTTTCAGTAATAAGGGGTATAGTGCCCTTGACTTACTTAAGGGACAGAGTGCCATTCTCAGTAATAAAGGGTATAGTGCCCTTACCTTACTTAAGGGATAGAGTGCCATTCTCAGTAATAAGGGGTATAGTGCCCTTACCTTACTTACAGGTTCGAGTGCCATTCTCACTAATAAGGGGTATAGTGCCCTTGACTTACTTAAGGGATAGATTACCATTCTCAGTAGTGAGGGGTATAGTGCTTTTACCTTACTTAAGGGATAGCATGCCATTCTCACTAATAAGGGGTATAGTGCCCTTACCTTACTTAAGGGATAGAGTGCCATTCTCACTAATAAGGGGTATAGTGCCCTTGCCTTACTTAAGGGATAGAGTGCCATTCTCACTAATAAGGGGTATAGTGCCCTTACCTTACTTAAGGGATAGAGTGCCATTCTCACTAATAAGGGGTTAAGTGCCCTTACCTTACTTAAGGGATAGAGTGACATTCTCACTAATAAGGGGTATAGTGCCCTTGCCTTACTTAAGGGATAGAGTGCCATTCTCACTAATAAGGGGTATAGTGCCCTTACCTTACTTAAGGGATAGAGTGCCATTCTCATTAATAAGGGGTATAGTGCCCTTACCTTACTTATGGAATAGAGTGCCATTCTCTCTAATAAGGGGTAAAGTGCCCTTACCTTTCTTAATGGATAGAGTGCCATTCTCACTAATAAGGGGTATAGTGCCCTTACCTTACTTACGGAATAGAGTGCCATTCTCTCTAATAAGGGGTATAGTGCCCTTGCCTTACTTAAGGGATAGAGTGCCATTCTCAGTGATTAGGGGTATAGTGCCATTTCCCTTACTAAATGGATAGATTGCCATTCTCAGTAATAAGGGGTATAGTGCCCTTGCCCTTACTTAATGGATAGAGTGCCATTATCACTAATAAGGGGTATAGTGCCCTTGCCTTACTTAAGGGATAGAGTGCTATTCTCACTAATAAGGGGTATAGTGCCCTTACCTTACTTAAGGGATAGAGTGCAATTCTCAGTGATAAGGGGTATAGTGCCCTTTCCCTTACTTAATGGATAGAGTGCCATTCTCACTAATAAGGGGTATAGTGCCCTAGCCTTACTTAAGGGATAGAGTGCCATTCTCACTAATAAGGGGTATAGTGCCCTTACCTTACTTAAAGGATAGAGTGCCATTCTCAGTGATAAGGGGTATAGTGCCCTTTCCCTTACTTAATGGATAGAGTGCCATTCTCACTAACAAGGGGTATAGTGCCCTAGCCTTACTTAAGGGATAGAGTGCCATTCTCACTAATAAGGGGTATAGTGCCCTTACCTTACTTAAGGGATCGAGTGCCATTCTCAGTGATAAGGGGTATAGTGCCCTTTCCCTTACTTAATGGATAGAGTGCCATTCTCACTAATAAGGGGTATAGTGCCCTAGCCTTACTTAAGGGATAGAGTGCCATTCTCACTAATAAGGGGTATAGTGCCCTTGCCTTACTTAAGGGATAGAGTGCCATTCTCACTAATAAGGGGTATAGTACCCTTACCTTACTTAATGGATAGAGTGCCATTCTCAGTGATAAGGGGTATAGTGCCCTTTCCCTTACTTAATGGATAGAGTGCCATTCTCACTAATAAGGGATATAGTGCCCTTGCCTTACTTAATGGATAGAGTGACATTCTCACTAATAAGGGGTATAGTGCCCTTACCTTACTTAAGGGATAGAGTACCATTCTCACTAATAAGGGGTATAGTGCCCTTGCCTTACTTAAGGCATAGCGTGCCATTCTCACTAATAAGGGGTATAGTGCCCTTACCTTACGAAAGGGATAGAGTGTCATTCTCACTAATAAGGGGTATAGTGCCCTTGCCTTACTTAAGGGATAGAGTGCCATTCTCACTAATAAGGGGTATAGTGCTTTTACCTTATTTAAGGGATAGAGTGCATTCTCACTAATAAGGGGTATAGTGCCCTTACCTTACTTACAGAATAGAGTGCCATTCTCTCTAATAAGGGGTAAAGTGCCCTTACCTTACTTAAGGGATAGAGTGCCATTCTCACTAATAAGGGGTATAGTGCCCTTAACTTACTTACGGAATAGAGTGCCATTCTCTCTAATAAGGGGTATAGTGCCCTTGCCTTACTTAACGGATAGAGGGCCATTCTCAGTAATAAGGGGTATAGTGACCTTTCCCTTACTAAATGGATAGAGTGCCATTCTCAGTGATAAGGGGTATAGTGCCCTTTCCCTTACTTAATGGATAGAGTGCCATTATCACTAATAAGGGGTATAGTGCCCTTGCCTTACTTAAGGGATAGAGTGCCATTCTCACTAAGAAGGGGTGTAGTGCCCTTACCTTACTTAAAGGATAGAGTGGCATTCTCAGTGATAAGGGGTATAGTGCCCTTTCCCTTTCTTAATGGATAGAGTGCCATTCTCACTAATAAGGGGTATAGTGCCCTAGCCTTACTTAAGGGACAGAGTGCCATTCTCACTAATAAGGGGTATAGTGCCCTTACCATACTTAAAGGATAGAGTGCCATTCTCAGTGATAAGGGGTATAGTGCCCTTTCCCTTACTTAATGGATAGAGTGCCATTCTCACTAACAAGGGGTATAGTGCCCTAGCCTTACTTAAGGGATAGAGTGCCATTCTCACTAATAAGGGGTATAGTGCCCTTACCTTACGTAAGGGATAGAGTGCCATTCTCAGTGATAAGGGGTATAGTGCCCTTTCCCTTACTTAATGGATAGAGTGCCATTATCACTAATAAGGGGTATAGTGCCCTTGACTTACTTAAGGGATAGAGTGCCATTCTCAGTAGTGAGGGGTATAGTGATTTTACCTTACTTAAGGGATAGCATGCCATTCTCACTAATAAGGGGTATAGTGCCCTTACCTTACTTAAGGGATTGAGTGCCATTCTCACTAATAAGGGGTATAGTGCCCTTGCCTTACTTAAGGGATAGAGTGCCATTCTCACTAATAAGGGGTATAGTGCCCTTACCTTACTTAAGGGATAGAGTGCCATTCTCACTAATAAGGGGTTAAGTGCCCTTACCTTACTTAAGGGATAGAGTGCCATTCTCACTAATAAGGGGTATCGTGTCCTTGCCTTATTTAAGGGATAGAGTGCCATTCTCACTAATAAGGGGTATAGTGCTCTTGCCTTACTTAAGGGATAGAGTGCCATTCTCAGTGATAAGAGGTATAGTGCCATTACCTTACTTAAGGGATAGAGTGCCATTTTCACAAATAAGGGGTATAGTGCCCTTGACTTACTTAAGGGACAGAGTGCCATTCTCAGTAATAAGGGGTATAGTGCCCTTACCTTACTTAAGGGATAGAGTGCCATTCTCACTAATAAGGGGTATAGTGCCCTTGACTTTCTTAAGGGATAGAGTACCATTCTCAGTAGTGAGGGGTATAGTGCTTTTACCTTACTTAAGGGATAGAGTGCCATTCTCACTAATAAGGGGTATAGTGTGCTTACCTTAGTTACGGAACAGAGTGCCATTCTCTCTAATAAGGGGTATAGTGCCTTTAATTTACTTAAGGGATAGAGTGCCATTTTCACTAATAAGGGGTACAGTGCCCTTACCTTACTTAAGGGATAGAGCGCCATTCTCACTAATAAGGGGTATCATGTCCTTGCCTTATTTAAGGGATAGAGTGCCATTCTCACTAAAAAGGGGTATATTGCCCTTGCCTTACTTAAGGGATAGAGTGCCATTCTCACTCATAAGGGGTATAGTGCCCTTACCTTACTTAAGGGATAGAGTGCCATTCTCAGTGATAAGGGGTATAGTGCCATTACCTTACTTAAGGGATAGAGTGACATTTTCACTAATAAGGGGTATAGTGCCCTTGACTTACTTAAGGGACAGAGTGCCATTCTCAGTAATAAAGGGTATAGTGCCCTTACCTTACTTAAGGGATAGAGTGCCATTCTCAGTAATAAGGGGTATAGTGCCCTTACCTTACTTACAGGTTAGAGTGCCATTCTCACTAATAAGGGGTATAGTGCCCTTGACTTACTTAAGGGATAGATTACCATTCTCAGTAGTGAGGGGTATAGTGCTTTTACCTTACTTAAGGGATAGCATGCCATTCTCACTAATAAGGGGTATAGTGCCCTTACCTTACTTAAGGGATAGAGTGCCATTCTCACTAATAAGGGGTATAGTGCCCTTGCCTTACTTAAGGGATAGAGTGCCATTCTCACTAATAAGGGGTATAGTGCCCTTACCTTACTTAAGGGATAGAGTGCCATTCTCACTAATAAGGGGTTAAGTGCCCTTACCTTACTTAAGGGATAGAGTGCCATTCTCACTAATAAGGGGTATAGTGCCCTTGCCTTACTTAAGGGATAGAGTGCCATTCTCACTAAAAAGGGGTATAGTGCCCTTACCTTACTTAAGGGATAGAGTGCCATTCTCATTAATAAGGGTTATAGTGCCCTTACCTTACTTATGGAATAGAGTGCCATTCTCTCTAATAAAGGGTAAAGTGCCCTTACCTTTCTTAAGGGATAGAGTGCCATTCTCACTAATAAGGGGTATAGTGCCCTTACCTTACTTATGGAATAGAGTGCCATTCTCTCTAATAAGGGGTATAGTGCCCTTGCCTTACTTAAGGGATAGAGTGCCATTCTCAGTGATTAGGGGTATAGTGCCATTTCCCTTACTAAATGGATGGATTGCCATTCTCAGTAATAAGGGGTATAGTGCCCTTGCCCTTACTTAATGGATAGAGTGCCATTATCACTAATAAGGGGTATAGTGCCCTTGCCTTACTTAAGGGATAGAGTGCTATTCTCACTAATAAGGGGTATAGTGCCCTTACCTTACTTAAGGGATAGAGTGCCATTCTCAGTGATAAGGGGTATAGTGCCCTTTCCCTTACTTAATGGATAGAGTGCCATTCTCACTAATAAGGGGTATAGTGCCCTAGCCTTACTTAAGGGATAGAGTGCCATTCTCACTAATAAGGGGTATAGTGCCCTTACCTTACTTAAAGGATAGAGTGCCATTCTCAGTGATAAGGGGTATAGTGCCCTTTCCCTTACTTAATGGATAGAGTGCCATTCTCACTAACAAGGGGTATAGTGCCCTAGCCTTACTTAAGGGATAGAGTGCCATTCTCACTAATAAGGGGTATAGTGCCCTTACCTTACTTAAGGGATCGAGTGCCATTCTCAGTGATAAGGGGTATAGTGCCCTTTCCCTTACTTAATGGATAGAGTGCCATTCTCACTAATAAGGGGTATAGTGCCCTAGCCTTACTTAAGGGATAGAGTGCCATTCTCACTAATAAGGGGTATAGTGCCCTTGCCTTACTTAAGGGATAGAGTGCCATTCTCACTAATAAGGGGTATAGTACCCTTACCTTACTTAAAGGATAGAGTGCCATTCTCAGTGATAAGGGGTATAGTGCCCTTTCCCTTACTTAATGGATTAGTGCCATTCTCACTAATAAGGGATATAGTGCCCTTGCCTTACTTAATGGATAGAGTGACATTCTCACTAATAAGGGGTATAGTGCCCTTACCTTACTTAAGGGATAGAGTACCATTCTCACTAATAAGGGGTATAGTGCCCTTGCCTTACTTAAGGCATAGCGTGCCATTCTCACTAATAAGGGGTATAGTGCCCTTACCTTACTAAAGGGATAGAGTGTCATTCTCACTAATAAGGGGTATAGTGCCCTTGCCTTACTTAAGGGATAGAGTGCCATTCTCACTAATAAGGGGTATAGTGATTTTACCTTACTTAAGGGATAGAGTGCATTCTCACTAATAAGGGGTATAGTGCCCTTACCTTACGAAAGGGATAGAGTGTCATTCTCACTAATAAGGGGTATAGTGCCCTTGCCTTACTTAAGGGATAGAGTGCCATTCTCACTAATAAGGGGTATAGTGCTTTTACCTTATTTAAGGGATAGAGTGCATTCTCACTAATAAGGGGTATAGTGCCCTTACCTTACTTACAGAATAGAGTGCCATTCTCTCTAATAAGGGGTAAAGTGCCCTTACCTTACTTAAGGGATAGAGTGCCATTCTCACTAATAAGGGGTATAGTGCCCTTAACTTACTTACGGAATAGAGTGCCATTCTCTCTAATAAGGGGTATAGTGCCCTTGCCTTACTTAAGGGATAGAGGGCCATTCTCAGTAATAAGGGGTATAGTGACCTTTCCCTTACTAAATGGATAGAGTGCCATTCTCAGTGATAAGGGGTATAGTGCCCTTTCCCTTACTTAATGGATAGAGTGCCATTATCACTAATAAGGGGTATAGTGCCCTTGCCTTACTTAAGGGATAGAGTGCCATTCTCACTAAGAAGGGGTGTAGTGCCCTTACCTTACTTAAAGGATAGAGTGGCATTCTCAGTGATAAGGGGTATAGTGCCCTTTCCCTTTCTTAATGGATAGAGTGCCATTCTCACTAATAAGGGGTATAGTGCCCTAGCCTTACTTAAGGGACAGAGTGCCATTCTCACTAATAAGGGGTATAGTGCCCTTACCATACTTAAAGGATAGAGTGCCATTCTCAGTGATAAGGGGTATAGTGCCCTTTCCCTTACTTAATGGATAGAGTGCCATTCTCACTAACAAGGGGTATAGTGCCCTAGCCTTACTTAAGGGATAGAGTGCCATTCTCACTAATAAGGGGTATAGTGCCCTTACCTTACGTAAGGGATAGAGTGCCATTCTCAGTGATAAGGGGTATAGTGCCCTTTCCCTTACTTAATGGATAGAGTGCCATTATCACTAATAAGGGGTATAGTGCCCTTGACTTACTTAAGGGATAGAGTGCCATTCTCAGTAGTGAGGGGTATAGTGATTTTACCTTACTTAAGGGATAGCATGCCATTCTCACTAATAAGGGGTATAGTGCCCTTACCTTACTTAAGGGATTGAGTGCCATTCTCACTAATAAGGGGTATAGTGCCCTTGCCTTACTTAAGGGATAGAGTGCCATTCTCACTAATAAGGGGTATAGTGCCCTTACCTTACTTAAGGGATAGAGTGCCATTCTCACTAATAAGGGGTTAAGTGCCCTTACCTTACTTAAGGGATAGAGTGCCATTCTCACTAATAAGGGGTATCGTGTCCTTGCCTTATTTAAGGGATAGAGTGCCATTCTCACTAATAAGGGGTATAGTGCTCTTGCCTTACTTAAGGGATAGAGTGCCATTCTCAGTGATAAGAGGTATAGTGCCATTACCTTACTTAAGGGATAGAGTGCCATTTTCACAAATAAGGGGTATAGTGCCCTTGACTTACTTAAGGGACAGAGTGCCATTCTCAGTAATAAGGGGTATAGTGCCCTTACCTTACTTAAGGGATAGAGTGCCATTCTCACTAATAAGGGGTATAGTGCCCTTGACTTTCTTAAGGGATAGAGTACCATTCTCAGTAGTGAGGGGTATAGTGCTTTTACCTTACTTAAGGGATAGAGTGCCATTCTCACTAATAAGGGGTATAGTGTGCTTACCTTAGTTACGGAACAGAGTGCCATTCTCTCTAATAAGGGGTATAGTGCCTTTAATTTACTTAAGGGATAGAGTGCCATTTTCACTAATAAGGGGTACAGTGCCCTTACCTTACTTAAGGGATAGAGCGCCATTCTCACTAATAAGGGGTATCATGTCCTTGCCTTATTTAAGGGATAGAGTGCCATTCTCACTAAAAAGGGGTATATTGCCCTTGCCTTACTTAAGGGATAGAGTGCCATTCTCACTCATAAGGGGTATAGTGCCCTTACCTTACTTAAGGGATAGAGTGCCATTCTCAGTGATAAGGGGTATAGTGCCATTACCTTACTTAAGGGATAGAGTGACATTTTCACTAATAAGGGGTATAGTGCCCTTGACTTACTTAAGGGACAGAGTGCCATTCTCAGTAATAAAGGGTATAGTGCCCTTACCTTACTTAAGGGATAGAGTGCCATTCTCAGTAATAAGGGGTATAGTGCCCTTACCTTACTTACAGGTTAGAGTGCCATTCTCACTAATAAGGGGTATAGTGCCCTTGACTTACTTAAGGGATAGATTACCATTCTCAGTAGTGAGGGGTATAGTGCTTTTACCTTACTTAAGGGATAGCATGCCATTCTCACTAATAAGGGGTATAGTGCCCTTACCTTACTTAAGGGATAGAGTGCCATTCTCACTAATAAGGGGTATAGTGCCCTTGCCTTACTTAAGGGATAGAGTGCCATTCTCACTAATAAGGGGTATAGTGCCCTTACCTTACTTAAGGGATAGAGTGCCATTCTCACTAATAAGGGGTTAAGTGCCCTTACCTTACTTAAGGGATAGAGTGCCATTCTCACTAATAAGGGGTATAGTGCCCTTGCCTTACTTAAGGGATAGAGTGCCATTCTCACTAAAAAGGGGTATAGTGCCCTTACCTTACTTAAGGGATAGAGTGCCATTCTCATTAATAAGGGTTATAGTGCCCTTACCTTACTTATGGAATAGAGTGCCATTCTCTCTAATAAAGGGTAAAGTGCCCTTACCTTTCTTAAGGGATAGAGTGCCATTCTCACTAATAAGGGGTATAGTGCCCTTACCTTACTTACGGAATAGAGTGCCATTCTCTCTAATAAGGGGTATAGTGCCCTTGCCTTACATAAGGGATAGAGTGCCATTCTCAGTGATTAGGGGTATAGTGCCATTTCCCTTACTAAATGGATGGATTGCCATTCTCAGTAATAAGGGGTATAGTGCCCTTGCCCTTACTTAATGGATAGAGTGCCATTATCACTAATAAGGGGTATAGTGCCCTTGCCTTACTTAAGGGATAGAGTGCTATTCTCACTAATAAGGGGTATAGTGCCCTTACCTTACTTAAGGGATAGAGTGCCATTCTCAGTGATAAGGGGTATAGTGCCCTTTCCCTTACTTAATGGATAGAGTGCCATTCTCACTAATAAGGGGTATAGTGCCCTAGCCTTACTTAAGGGATAGAGTGCCATTCTCACTAATAAGGGGTATAGTGCCCTTACCTTACTTAAAGGATAGAGTGCCATTCTCAGTGATAAGGGGTATAGTGCCCTTTCCCTTACTTAATGGATAGAGTGCCATTCTCACTAACAAGGGGTATAGTGCCCTAGCCTTACTTAAGGGATAGAGTGCCATTCTCACTAATAAGGGGTATAGTGCCCTTACCTTACTTAAGGGATCGAGTGCCATTCTCAGTGATAAGGGGTATAGTGCCCTTTCCCTTACTTAATGGATAGAGTGCCATTCTCACTAATAAGGGGTATAGTGCCCTAGCCTTACTTAAGGGATAGAGTGCCATTCTCACTAATAAGGGGTATAGTGCCCTTGCCTTACTTAAGGGATAGAGTGCCATTCTCACTAATAAGGGGTATAGTACCCTTACCTTACTTAAAGGATAGAGTGCCATTCTCAGTGATAAGGGGTATAGTGCCCTTTCCCTTACTTAATGGATTAGTGCCATTCTCACTAATAAGGGATATAGTGCCCTTGCCTTACTTAATGGATAGAGTGACATTCTCACTAATAAGGGGTATAGTGCCCTTACCTTACTTAAGGGATAGAGTACCATTCTCACTAATAAGGGGTATAGTGCCCTTGCCTAACTTAAGGCATAGCGTGCCATTCTCACTAATAAGGGGTATAGTGCCCTTACCTTACTAAAGGGATAGAGTGTCATTCTCACTAATAAGGGGTATAGTGCCCTTGCCTTACTTAAGGGATAGAGTGCCATTCTCACTAATAAGGGGTATAGTGATTTTACCTTACTTAAGGGATAGAGTGCATTCTCACTAATAAGGGGTATAGTGCCCTTACCTTACTTACAGAATAGAGTGCCTTTCTCTCTAATAAGGGGTAAAGTGCCCTTACCTTACTTAAGGGATAGAGTGCCATTCTCACTAATAAGGGGTATAGTGCCCTTAACTTACTTACGGAATAGAGTGCCATTCTCTCTAATAATGGGTATAATGCCCTTGCCTTACTTAAGGGATAGAGGGCCATTCTCAGTGATAAGGGGTATAGTGACCTTTCCCTTACTAAATGGATAGAGTGCCATTCTCAGTGATAAGGGGTATAGTGCCCTTTCCCTTACTTAATGGATAGAGTGCCATTATCACTAATAAGGGGTATAGTGCCCTTGCCTTACTTAAGGGATAGAGTGCCATTCTCACTAAGAAGGGGTATAGTGCCCTTACCTTACTTAAAGGATAGAGTGGCATTCTCAGTGATAAGGGGTATAGTGCCCTTTCCCTTTCTTAATGGATAGAGTGCCATTCTCACTAATAAGGGGTATAGTGCCCTAGCCTTACTTAAGGGACAGAGTGCCATTCTCACTAATAAGGGGTATAGTGCCCTTACCATACTTAAAGGATAGAGTGCCATTCTCAGTGATAAGGGGTATAGTGCCCTTTCCCTTACTTAATGGATAGAGTGCCATTCTCACTAACAAGGGGTATAGTGCCCTAGCCTTACTTAAGGGATAGAGTGCCATTCTCACTAATAAGGGGTATAGTGCCCTTACCTTACGTAAGGGATAGAGTGCCATTCTCAGTGATAAGGGGTATAGTGCCCTTTCCCTTACTTAATGGATAGAGTGCCATTATCACTAATAAGAGGTATAGTGCCCTTGACTTACTTAAGGGATAGAGTGCCATTCTCAGTAGTGAGGGGTATAGTGATTTTACCTTACTTAAGGGATAGCATGCCATTCTCACTAATAAGGGGTATAGTGCCCTTACCTTACTTAAGGGATTGAGTGCCATTCTCACTAATAAGGGGTATAGTGCCCTTGCCTTACTTAAGGGATAGAGTGCCATTCTCAGTAATAAGGGGTATTATGCCCTTGCCTTACTTAAGGGATAGAGTGCCATTCTCCTTAATTAGGGGTATAGTGCCCGTGCCTTACTTAAGGGATAGAGTGCCATTCTCAGTAATAAGGGGTATAGTGCCCTTGCCGTACTTAAGGGATAGAGTGCCATTCTCACTAATAAGGGGTATAGTGCCCTTGCCTTACTTAAGGGACAGAGTGCCATTCTCACTAATAAGGGGTATAGTGCCCTTGCCTTACTTAAGGGATAGAGTGCCATTCTCAGTAATAAGGTGTATAGTGCCCTTGCCTTACTTAAGGGATAGAGTGCCATTCTCACTAATAAGGGGTATAGTGCCCTTACCTTACTTAAGGGATAGAGTGCCATTCTCACTAATAAGGGGTATAGTGCCCTTGCCTTACTTAAGGGATAGAGTGCCATTCTCACTAATAAGGGGTATAGTGCTCTTGCCTTACTTAAGGGATAGAGTGCCATTCTCACTAATAAGGGGTATAGTGCCCTTGCCTTACTTAAGGGATAGAGTGCCATTCTCACTAATAAGGGGTATAGTGCCCTTACCTTACTTAAGGGATAGAGTGCCATTCTCACTAATAAGGGGTATAGTGCCCTTGCCTTACTTAAGGGATAGAGTGCTATTCTCACTAATAAGGGGTATAGTGCCCTTACCTTACTTAAGGGATAGAGTGCCATTCTCTCTAATAAGGGGTATAGTGCCCTTACCTTACTTAAGGGATAGAGTGCCATTCTCACTAATAAGGCGTATAGTGCCCTTGCCTTACTTAAGGGATCGAGTGCCATTCTCAGTGATAAGGGGTATAGTGCCCTTTCCCTTACTTAATGGATAGAGTGCCATTCTCACTAATAAGGGGTATAGTGCCCTAGCCTTACTTAAGGGATAGAGTGCCATTCTCACTAATAAGGGGTATAGTGCCCTTGCCTTACTTAAGGGATAGAGTGCCATTCTCACTAATAAGGGGTATAGTACCCTTACCTTACTTAAAGGATAGAGTGCCATTCTCAGTGATAAGGGGTATAGTGCCCTTTCCCTTACTTAATGGATTAGTGCCATTCTCACTAATAAGGGATATAGTGCCCTTGCCTTACTTAATGGATAGAGTGACATTCTCACTAATAAGGGGTATAGTGCCCTTACCTTACTTAAGGGATAGAGTACCATTCTCACTAATAAGGGGTATAGTGCCCTTGCCTTACTTAAGGCATAGCGTGCCATTCTCACTAATAAGGGGTATAGTGCCCTTACCTTACTAAAGGGATAGAGTGTCATTCTCACTAATAAGGGGTATAGTGCCCTTGCCTTACTTAAGGGATAGAGTGCCATTCTCACTAATAAGGGGTATAGTGATTTTACCTTACTTAAGGGATAGAGTGCATTCTCACTAATAAGGGGTATAGTGCCCTTACCTTACTTACAGAATAGAGTGCCTTTCTCTCTAATAAGGGGTAAAGTGCCCTTACCTTACTTAAGGGATAGAGTGCCATTCTCACTAATAAGGGGTATAGTGCCCTTAACTTACTTACGGAATAGAGTGCCATTCTCTCTAATAAGGGGTATAGTGCCCTTGCCTTACTTAAGGGATAGAGGGCCATTCTCAGTGATAAGGGGTATAGTGACCTTTCCCTTACTAAATGGATAGAGTGCCATTCTCAGTGATAAGGGGTATAGTGCCCTTTCCCTTACTTAATGGATAGAGTGCCATTATCACTAATAAGGGGTATAGTGCCCTTGCCTTACTTAAGGGATAGAGTGCCATTCTCACTAAGAAGGGGTATAGTGCCCTTACCTTACTTAAAGGATAGAGTGGCATTCTCAGTGATAAGGGGTATAGTGCCCTTTCCCTTTCTTAATGGATAGAGTGCCATTCTCACTAATAAGGGGTATAGTGCCCTAGCCTTACTTAAGGGACAGAGTGCCATTCTCACTAATAAGGGGTATAGTGCCCTTACCATACTTAAAGGATAGAGTGCCATTCTCAGTGATAAGGGGTATAGTGCCCTTTCCCTTACTTAATGGATAGAGTGCCATTCTCACTAACAAGGGGTATAGTGCCCTAGCCTTACTTAAGGGATAGAGTGCCATTCTCACTAATAAGGGGTATAGTGCCCTTACCTTACGTAAGGGATAGAGTGCCATTCTCAGTGATAAGGGGTATAGTGCCCTTTCCCTTACTTAATGGATAGAGTGCCATTATCACTAATAAGAGGTATAGTGCCCTTGACTTACTTAAGGGATAGAGTGCCATTCTCAGTAGTGAGGGGTATAGTGATTTTACCTTACTTAAGGGATAGCATGCCATTCTCACTAATAAGGGGTATAGTGCCCTTACCTTACTTAAGGGATTGAGTGCCATTCTCACTAATAAGGGGTATAGTGCCCTTGCCTTACTTAAGGGATAGAGTGCCATTCTCAGTAATAAGGGGTATTATGCCCTTGCCTTACTTAAGGGATAGAGTGCCATTCTCCTTAATTAGGGGTATAGTGCCCGTGCCTTACTTAAGGGATAGAGTGCCATTCTCAGTAATAAGGGGTATAGTGCCCTTGCCGTACTTAAGGGATAGAGTGCCATTCTCACTAATAAGGGGTATAGTGCCCTTGCCTTACTTAAGGGACAGAGTGCCATTCTCACTAATAAGGGGTATAGTGCCCTTGCCTTACTTAAGGGATAGAGTGCCATTCTCAGTAATAAGGTGTATAGTGCCCTTGCCTTACTTAAGGGATAGAGTGCCATTCTCACTAATAAGGGGTATAGTGCCCTTACCTTACTTAAGGGATAGAGTGCCATTCTCACTAATAAGGGGTATAGTGCCCTTGCCTTACTTAAGGGATAGAGTGCCATTCTCACTAATAAGGGGTATAGTGCTCTTGCCTTACTTAAGGGATAGAGTGCCATTCTCACTAATAAGGGGTATAGTGCCCTTGCCTTACTTAAGGGATAGAGTGCCATTCTCACTAATAAGGGGTATAGTGCCCTTACCTTACTTAAGGGATAGAGTGCCATTCTCACTAATAAGGGGTATAGTGCCCTTGCCTTACTTAAGGGATAGAGTGCTATTCTCACTAATAAGGGGTATAGTGCCCTTACCTTACTTAAGGGATAGAGTGCCATTCTCTCTAATAAGGGGTATAGTGCCCTTACCTTACTTAAGGGATAGAGTGCCATTCTCACTAATAAGGCGTATAGTGCCCTTGCCTTACTTAAGGGATAGAGTGCCATTCTCAGTAATAAGGGGTATAGTGCCCTTGCCTTACTTAAGGGATAGCGTGCCATTCTCAGTAATAATGGGTATAGTGCCCTTGCCTTGCTTAAGGGATAGGGTGCCATTCTCACTAATAAGAGGTATAGTGCGTTTCCCTTGCTCAAGGGATAGAGTGCCATTCTCTCTAATAAGGGGTATAGTGCCTTTACCTTACTTAAGGGATAGAGTGCCATTCTCACTAATAAGGGGTACAGTGCCCTTGCCTTATTTAAGGGATAGAGTGCCATTCTCACTAATAAGGGGTATAGTGCCCTTGACTTACTTAAGGGACAGAGTGCCATTCTCAGTAATAAGGGGTATAGTGCCCTTACCTTACTTAAGGGACAGAGTGCCATTCTCACTAATAAGGGGTATAGTGCCATTACCTTACTTAAGGGATAGAGGGCCATTCTCACTAATAAGGGGTATAGTGTCCTTGCTTTACTTAAGGGATAGAGTGCCATTCTCACTAATAAGGGGTATAGTGCCCTTGCCTTACTTAAGGGATAGAGTGCCATTCTCACTAATAAGGGGTATAGTGCCCTTGCCTTACTTAAGGGATAGAGTGCCATTCTCACTAATAAGGGGTATAGTGCCCTTACCTTACTTACAGGTTAGAGTGCCATTCTCACTAATAAGGGGTATAGTGCCCTTGCCTTACTTAAGGGATAGAGTGCCATTCTCAGTAATAAGGGGTATAGTGCCCTTGCCTTACTTAAGGGATAGAGTGCCATTCTCACTAATAAGGGGTATAGTGCCCTTGCCTTACTTAAGGGATAGAGTGCCATTTTCACTAATAAGGGGTATAGTGCCCTTGCCTTACTTAAGGGATAGGGTGCCATTCTCAGTAATAAGGGGTATAGTGCCTTTGCCTTACTTAAGGGATAGAGTGCCATTCTCACTAATAAGGGGTATAGTGGCCTTGCCTTACGTAAGGGATAGAGTGCCTTTCTCACTAATAAGGGGTATAGTGCCCTTGCCTTACTTAAGGGATAGAGTGCCATTCTCACTAATAAGGGGTATAGTGCTCTTGCCTTACTTAAGGGATAGAGTGCCATTCTCAGTAATAAGGGGTATAGTGCCCTTGCCTTACTTAAGGGATAGCGTGCCATTCTCACTAATAAGGGGTATAGTGCGTGTCCTTTGCTCAAGGGATAGAGTGCCATTCTCTCTAATAAGGGGATAGTGCATTTACCTTACTTAAGGGATAGAGTGCCATTTTCACTAATAAGGGGTGCAGTGCCCTTACCTTACTTAAGGGAAAGAGTGCCATTCTCACTAATAAGGGGTATCGTGTCCTTGCCTTATTTAAGGGATAGAGTGCCATTCTCACTAATAAGGGGTATAGTGCCCTTGCCTTACTTAAGGGATAGAGTGCCATTTTCACTAATAAGGGGTATAGTGCCATTACCTTACTTAAGGGATAGAGTGCCATTCTCACTAATAAGGGGTATAGTGCCATTACCTTACTTAAGGGATAGAGTGCCATTCTCACTAATAAGGGGTATAGTGTCCTTGCTTTACTTAAGGGATAGAGTGCCATTCTCACTAATAAGGGGTATAGTGCCCTTGGCTTACTTAAGGGATAGAGTGCCATTCTCAGTGATAAGGGGTATAGTGCCCTTGCCTTATTTAAGGGATAGAGTGCCATTCTCACTAATAAGGGGTATCGTGTCCTTGCCTTATTTAAGGGATAGAGTGCCATTCTCAGTGATAAGAGGTATAGTGCCATTACCTTACTTAAGGGATAGAGTGCCATTTTCACTAATAAGGGGTATAGTGCCATTACCTTACTTAAGGGATAGAGTGCCATTCTCACTAATAAGGGGTATAGTGTCCTTGCTTTACTTAAGGGATAGAGTGCCATTCTCACTAATAAGGGGTATAGTGCCCTTGGCTTACTTAAGGGATAGAGTGCCATTCTCAGTGATAAGGGGTATAGTGCCCTTGCCTTACTTAAGGGATAGAGTGCCATTCTCACTAATAAGGGGTATAGTGCCCTTGCCTTACTTAAGGGATAGAGTGCCATTCTCACTAATAAGGGGTATAGTGCCCTTACCTTACTTACAGGTTAGAGTGCCATTCTCACTAATAAGAGGTGTAGTGCCCTTGGTTTACTTAAGGGATAGAGTGCCATTCTCAGTGATAAGGGGTATAGTGCCCTTGCCTTACTTAAGGGATAGAGTGCCATTCTCACTAATAAGGGGTATAGTGCCCTTGCCTTACTTAAGGGATAGAGTGCCATTCTCACTAATAAGGGGTATAGTGCCCTTACCTTACTTACAGGTTAGAGTGCCATTCTCACTAATAAGAGGTGTAGTGCCCGTGCCTTACTTAAGGGATAGAGTGCCATTCTCAGTAATAAGGGGTATAGTGCCCTTGCCTTACTTAAGGGATAGAGTGCCATTCTCACTAATAAGGGGTATAGTGCCATTGCCTTACTTAAGGGATAGAGTGCCATTCTCACTAATAAGGGGTATAGTGCCCTTGCCTTACTTAAGGGATAGAGTGCCATTCTCACTAATAAGGGGTATAGTGCCCTTGCCTTACTTAAGGGATAGTGTGCCATCCTCACCAATAAGGGGTATAGTGCCCTTGCCTTACTTAAGGGATAGAGTGCCATTTTCACTAATAAGGGGTATAGTGCCCTTGACTTACTTAAGGGACAGAGTGCCATTCTCAGTAATAAAGGGTATAGTGCCCTTACCTTACTTAAGGGATAGAGTGCCATTCTCAGTAATAAGGGGTATAGTGCCCTTACCTTACTTACAGGTTAGAGTGCCATTCTCACTAATAAGGGGTATAGTGCCCTTGACTTACTTAAGGGATAGATTACCATTCTCAGTAGTGAGGGGTATAGTGCTTTTACCTTACTTAAGGGATAGCATGCCATTCTCACTAATAAGGGGTATAGTGCCCTTACCTTACTTAAGGGATAGAGTGCCATTCTCACTAATAAGGGGTATAGTGCCCTTGCCTTACTTAAGGGATAGAGTGCCATTCTCACTAATAAGGGGTATAGTGCCCTTACCTTACTTAAGGGATAGAGTGCCATTCTCACTAATAAGGGGTTAAGTGCCCTTACCTTACTTAAGGGATAGAGTGACATTCTCACTAATAAGGGGTATAGTGCCCTTGCCTTACTTAAGGGATAGAGTGCCATTCTCACTAATAAGTGGTATAGTGCCCTTACCTTACTTAAGGGATAGAGTGCCAATCTCATTAATAAGGGGTATAGTGCCCTTACCTTACTTATGGAATAGAGTGCCATTCTCTCTAATAAGGGGTAAAGTGCCCTTACCTTTCTTAATGGATAGAGTGCCATTCTCACTAATAAGGGGTATAGTGCCCTTACCTTACTTACGGAATAGAGTGCCATTCTCTCTAATAAGGGGTATAGTGCCCTTGCCTTACTTAAGGGATAGAGTGCCATTCTCAGTGATTAGGGGTATAGTGCCATTTCCCTTACTAAATGGATAGATTGCCATTCTCAGTAATAAGGGGTATAGTGCCCTTGCCCTTACTTAATGGATAGAGTGCCATTATCACTAATAAGGGGTATAGTGCCCTTGCCTTACTTAAGGGATAGAGTGCTATTCTCACTAATAAGGGGTATAGTGCCCTTACCTTACTTAAGGGATAGAGTGCCATTCTCAGTGATAAGGGGTATAGTGCCCTTTCCCTTACTTAATGGATAGAGTGCCATTCTCACTAATAAGGGGTATAGTGCCCTAGCCTTACTTAAGGGATAGAGTGCCATTCTCACTAATAAGGGGTATAGTGCCCTTACCTTACTTAAAGGATAGAGTGCCATTCTCAGTGATAAGGGGTATAGTGCCCTTTCCCTTACTTAATGGATAGAGTGCCATTCTCACTAACAAGGGGTATAGTGCCCTAGCCTTACTTAAGGGATAGAGTGCCATTCTCACTAATAAGGGGTATAGTGCCCTTACCTTACTTAAGGGATCGAGTGCCATTCTCAGTGATAAGGGGTATAGTGCCCTTTCCCTTACTTAATGGATAGAGTGCCATTCTCACTAATAAGGGGTATAGTGCCCTAGCCTTACTTAAGGGATAGAGTGCCATTCTTACTAATAAGGGGTATAGTGCCCTTGCCTTACTTAAGGGATAGAGTGCCATTCTCACTAATAAGGGGTATAGTACCCTTACCTTACTTAAAGGATAGAGTGCCATTCTCAGTGATAAGGGGTATAGTGCCCTTTCCCTTACTTAATGGATAGAGTGCCATTCTCACTAATAAGGGATATAGTGCCCTTGCCTTACTTAATGGATAGAGTGACATTCTCACTAATAAGGGGTATAGTGCCCTTACCTTACTTAAGGGATAGAGTACCATTCTCACTAATAAGGGGTATAGTGCCCTTGCCTTACTTAAGGCATAGCGTGCCATTCTCACTAATAAGGGGTATAGTGCCCTTACCTTACGAAAGGGATAGAGTGTCATTCTCACTAATAAGGGGTATAGTGCCCTTGCCTTACTTAAGGGATAGAGTGCCATTCTCACTAATAAGGGGTATAATGCTTTTACCTTATTTAAGGGATAGAGTGCATTCTCACTAATAAGGGGTATAGTGCCCTTACCTTACTTACAGAATAGAGTGCCATTCTCTCTAATAAGGGGTAAAGTGCCCTTACCTTACTTAAGGGATAGAGTGCCATTCTCACTAATAAGGGGTATAGTGCCCTTAACTTACTTACGGAATAGAGTGCCATTCTCTCTAATAAGGGGTATAGTGCCCTTGCCTTACTTAAGGGATAGAGGGCCATTCTCAGTGATAAGGGGTATAGTGACCTTTCCCTTACTAAATGGATAGAGTGCCATTCTCAGTGATAAGGGGTATAGTGCCCTTTCCCTTACTTAATGGATAGAGTGCCATTATCACTAATAAGGGGTATAGTGCCCTTGCCTTACTTAAGGGATAGAGTGCCATTCTCACTAAGAAGGGGTATAGTGCCCTTACCTTACTTAAAGGATAGAGTGGCATTCTCAGTGATAAGGGGTATAGTGCCCTTTCCCTTTCTTAATGGATAGAGTGCCATTCTCACTAATAAGGGGTATAGTGCCCTAGCCTTACTTAAGGGACAGAGTGCCATTCTCACTAATAAGGGGTATAGTGCCCTTACCATACTTAAAGGATAGAGTGCCATTCTCAGTGATAAGGGGTATAGTGCCCTTTCCCTTACTTAATGGATAGAGTGCCATTCTCACTAACAAGGGGTATAGTGCCCTAGCCTTACTTAAGGGATAGAGTGCCATTCTCACTAATAAGGGGTATAGTGCCCTTACCTTACGTAAGGGATAGAGTGCCATTCTCAGTGATAAGGGGTATAGTGCCCTTTCCCTTACTTAATGGATAGAGTGCCATTATCACTAATAAGGGGTATAGTGCCCTTGACTTACTTAAGGGATAGAGTGCCATTCTCAGTAGTGAGGGGTATAGTGATTTTACCTTACTTAAGGGATAGCATGCCATTCTCACTAATAAGGGGTATAGTGCCCTTACCTTACTTAAGGGATTGAGTGCCATTCTCACTAATAAGGGGTATAGTGCCCTTGCCTTACTTAAGGGATAGAGTGCCATTCTCACTAATAAGGGGTATAGTGCCCTTACCTTACTTAAGGGATAGAGTGCCATTCTCACTAATAAGGGGTTAAGTGCCCTTACCTTACTTAAGGGATAGAGTGCCATTCTCACTAATAAGGGGTATTGTGTCCTTGCCTTATTTAAGGGATAGAGTGCCATTCTCACTAATAAGGGGTATAGTGCCCTTGCCTTACTTAAGGGATAGAGTGCCATTCTCAGTGATAAGAGGTATAGTGCCATTACCTTACTTAAGGGATAGAGTGCCATTTTCACAAATAAGGGGTATAGTGCCCTTGACTTACTTAAGGGACAGAGTGCCATTCTCAGTAATAAGGGGTATAGTGCCCTTACCTTACTTAAGGGATAGAGTGCCATTCTCACTAATAAGGGGTATAGTGCCCTTGACTTTCTTAAGGGATAGAGTACCATTCTCAGTAGTGAGGGGTATAGTGCTTTTACCTTACTTAAGGGATAGAGTGCCATTCTCACTAATAAGGGGTATAGTGTGCTTACCTTAGTTACGGAACAGAGTGCCATTCTCTCTAATAAGGGGTATAGTGCCTTTAATTTACTTAAGGGATAGAGTGCCATTTTCACTAATAAGGGGTACAGTGCCCTTACCTTACTTAAGGGATAGAGCGCCATTCTCACTAATAAGGGGTATCATGTCCTTGCCTTATTTAAGGGATAGAGTGCCATTCTCACTAAAAAGGGGTATATTGCCCTTGCCTTACTTAAGGGATAGAGTGCCATTCTCACTCATAAGGGGTATAGTGCCCTTACCTTACTTAAGGGATAGAGTGCCATTCTCATTAATAAGGGTTATAGTGCCCTTACCTTACTTATGGAATAGAGTGCCATTCTCTCTAATAAAGGGTAAAGTGCCCTTACCTTTCTTAAGGGATAGAGTGCCATTCTCACTAATAAGGGGTATAGTGCCCTTACCTTACTTACGGAATAGAGTGCCATTCTCTCTAATAAGGGGTATAGTGCCCTTGCCTTACTTAAGGGATAGAGTGCCATTCTCAGTGATTAGGGGTATAGTGCCATTTCCCTTACTAAATGGATGGATTGCCATTCTCAGTAATAAGGGGTATAGTGCCCTTGCCCTTACTTAATGGATAGAGTGCCATTATCACTAATAAGGGGTATAGTGCCCTTGCCTTACTTAAGGGATAGAGTGCTATTCTCACTAATAAGGGGTATAGTGCCCTTACCTTACTTAAGGGATAGAGTGCCATTCTCAGTGATAAGGGGTATAGTGCCCTTTCCCTTACTTAATGGATAGAGTGCCATTCTCACTAATAAGGGGTATAGTGCCCTAGCCTTACTTAAGGGATAGAGTGCCATTCTCACTAATAAGGGGTATAGTGCCCTTACCTTACTTAAAGGATAGAGTGCCATTCTCAGTGATAAGGGGTATAGTGCCCTTTCCCTTACTTAATGGATAGAGTGCCATTCTCACTAACAAGGGGTATAGTGCCCTAGCCTTACTTAAGGGATAGAGTGCCATTCTCACTAATAAGGGTTATAGTGCCCTTACCTTACTTAAGGGATCGAGTGCCATTCTCAGTGATAAGGGGTATAGTGCCCTTTCCCTTACTTAATGGATAGAGTGCCATTCTCACTAATAAGGGGTATAGTGCCCTAGCCTTACTTAAGGGATAGAGTGCCATTCTCACTAATAAGGGGTATAGTGCCCTTGCCTTACTTAAGGGATAGAGTGCCATTCTCACTAATAAGGGGTATAGTACCCTTACCTTACTTAAAGGATAGAGTGCCATTCTCAGTGATAAGGGGTATAGTGCCCTTTCCCTTACTTAATGGATTAGTGCCATTCTCACTAATAAGGGATATAGTGCCCTTGCCTTACTTAATGGATAGAGTGACATTCTCACTAATAAGGGGTATAGTGCCCTTACCTTACTTAAGGGATAGAGTACCATTCTCACTAATAAGGGGTATAGTGCCCTTGCCTTACTTAAGGCATAGCGTGCCATTCTCACTAATAAGGGGTATAGTGCCCTTACCTTACTAAAGGGATAGAGTGTCATTCTCACTAATAAGGGGTATAGTGCCCTTGCCTTACTTAAGGGATAGAGTGCCATTCTCACTAATAAGGGGTATAGTGCTTTTACCTTACTTAAGGGATAGAGTGCATTCTCACTAATAAGGGGTATAGTGCCCTTACCTTACTTACAGAATAGAGTGCCTTTCTCTCTAATAAGGGGTAAAGTGCCCTTACCTTACTTAAGGGATAGAGTGCCATTCTCACTAATAAGGGGTATAGTGCCCTTAACTTACTTACGGAATAGAGTGCCATTCTCTCTAATAAGGGGTATAGTGCCCTTGCCTTACTTAAGGGATAGAGGGCCATTCTCAGTGATAAGGGGTATAGTGACCTTTCCCTTACTAAATGGATAGAGTGCCATTCTCAGTGATAAGGGGTATAGTGCCCTTTCCCTTACTTAATGGATAGAGTGCCATTATCACTAATAAGGGGTATAGTGCCCTTGCCTTACTTAAGGGATAGAGTGCCATTCTCACTAAGAAGGGGTATAGTGCCCTTACCTTACTTAAAGGATAGAGTGGCATTCTCAGTGATAAGGGGTATAGTGTCCTTTCCCTTTCTTAATGGATAGAGTGCCATTCTCACTAATAAGGGGTATAGTGCCCTAGCCTTACTTAAGGGACAGAGTGCCATTCTCACTAATAAGGGGTATAGTGCCCTTACCATACTTAAAGGATAGAGTGCCATTCTCAGTGATAAGGGGTATAGTGCCCTTTCCCTTACTTAATGGATAGAGTGCCATTCTCACTAACAAGGGGTATAGTGCCCTAGCCTTACTTAAGGGATAGAGTGCCATTCTCACTAATAAGGGGTATAGTGCCCTTACCTTACGTAAGGGATAGAGTGCCATTCTCAGTGATAAGGGGTATAGTGCCCTTTCCCTTACTTAATGGATAGAGTGCCATTATCACTAATAAGAGGTATAGTGCCCTTGACTTACTTAAGGGATAGAGTGCCATTCTCAGTAGTGAGGGGTATAGTGATTTTACCTTACTTAAGGGATAGCATGCCATTCTCACTAATAAGGGGTATAGTGCCCTTACCTTACTTAAGGGATTGAGTGCCATTCTCACTAATAAGGGGTATAGTGCCCTTGCCTTACTTAAGGGATAGAGTGCCATTCTCAGTAATAAGGGGTATTATGCCCTTGCCTTACTTAAGGGATAGAGTGCCATTCTCCTTAATTAGGGGTATAGTGCCCGTGCCTTACTTAAGGGATAGAGTGCCATTCTCAGTAATAAGGGGTATAGTGCCCTTGCCATACTTAAGGGATAGAGTGCCATTCTCACTAATAAGGGGTATAGTGCCCTTGCCTTACTTAAGGGACAGAGTGCCATTTTCACTAATAAGGGGTATAGTGCCCTTGCCTTACTTAAGGGATAGAGTGCCATTCTCAGTAATAAGGTGTATAGTGCCCTTGCCTTACTTAAGGGATAGAGTGCCATTCTCACTAATAAGGGGTATAGTGCCCTTACCTTACTTAAGGGATAGAGTGCCATTCTCACTAATAAGGGGTATAGTGCCCTTGCCTTACTTAAGGGATAGAGTGCCATTCTCACTAATAAGGGGTATAGTGCTCTTGCCTTACTTAAGGGATAGAGTGCCATTCTCACTAATAAGGGGTATAGTGCCCTTGCCTTACTTAAGGGATAGAGTGCCATTCTCACTAATAAGGGGTATAGTGCCCTTACCTTACTTAAGGGATAGAGTGCCATTCTCACTAATAAGGGGTATAGTGCCCTTGCCTTACTTAAGGGATAGAGTGCTATTCTCACTAATAAGGGGTATAGTGCCCTTACCTTACTTAAGGGATAGAGTGCCATTCTCTCTAATAAGGGGTATAGTGCCCTTACCTTACTTAAGGGATAGAGTGCCATTCTCACTAATAAGGCGTATAGTGCCCTTGCCTTACTTAAGGGATAGAGTGCCATTCTCAGTAATAAGGGGTATAGTGCCCTTGCCTTACTTAAGGGATAGCGTGCCATTCTCAGTAATAATGGGTATAGTGCCCTTGCCTTGCTTAAGGGATAGGGTGCCATTCTCACTAATAAGAGGTGTAGTGCGTTTCCCTTGCTCAAGGGATAGAGTGCCATTCTCTCTAATAAGGGGTATAGTGCCTTTACCTTACTTAAGGGATAGAGTGCCATTCTCACTAATAAGGGGTACAGTGCCCTTGCCTTATTTAAGGGATAGAGTGCCATTCTCACTAATAAGGGGTATAGTGCCCTTGCCTTACTTAAGGGATAGAGTGCCATTCTCAGTGATAAGAGGTATAGTGCCATTACCTTACTTAAGGGATAGAGTGCCATTTTCACTAATAAGGGGTATAGTGCCCTTGACTTACTTAAGGGACAGAGTGCCATTCTCAGTAATAAAGGGTATAGTGCCCTTACCTTACTTAAGGGATAGAGTGCCATTCTCACCAATGAGGGGTATAGTGCCCTTACCTTACTTACAGGTTAGAGTGCCATTCTCACTAATAAGGGGTATAGTGCCCTTGACTTACTTAAGGGATAGATTACCATTCTCAGTAGTGAGGGGTATGGTGCTTTTACCTTACTTAAGGTATAGCATGCCATTCTCACTAATAAGGGGTATAGTGCCCTTACCTTACTTAAGGGATAGAGTGCCATTCTCACTAATAAGGGGTATAGTGCCCTTGCCTTACTTAAGGGATAGAGTGCCATTCTCACTAATAAGGGGTATAGTGCCCTTACCTTACTTAAGGGATAGAGTGCCATTCTCACTAATAAGGGGTTAAGTGCCCTTACCTTACTTAAGGGATAGAGTGCCATTCTCACTAATAAGGGGTATAGTGCCCTTGCCTTACTTAAGGGATAGAGTGCCATTCTCACTAAAAAGGGGTATAGTGCCCTTACCTTACTTAAGGGATAGAGTGCCATTCTCTCTAATAAGGGGTAAAGTGCCCTTACCTTTCTTAAGGGATAGAGTGCCATTCTCACTAATAAGGGGTATAGTGCCCTTACCTTACTTACGGAATAGAGTGCCATTCTCTCTAATAAGGGGTATAGTGCCCTTGCCTTACTTAAGGGATAGAGTGCCATTCTCAGTGATTAGGGGTATAGTGCCATTTCCCTTACTAAATGGATGGATTGCCATTCTCAGTAATAAGGGGTATAGTGCCCTTGCCCTTACTTAATGGATAGAGTGCCATTATCACTAATAAGGGGTATAGTGCCCTTGCCTTACTTAAGGGATAGAGTGCTATTCTAACTAATAAGGGGTATAGTGCCCTTACCTTACTTAAGGGATAGAGTGCCATTCTCAGTGATAAGGGGTATAGTGCCCTTTCCCTTACTTAATGGATAGAGTGCCATTCTCACTAATAAGGGGTATAGTGCCCTAGCCTTACTTAAGGGATAGAGTGCCATTCTCACTAATAAGGGGTATAGTGCCCTTACCTTACTTAAAGGATAGAGTGCCATTCTCAGTGATAAGGGGTATAGTGCCCTTTCCCTTACTTAAGGGATAGAGTGCCATTCTCACTAATAAGGGGTATAGTGCCCTAGCCTTACTTAAGGGATAGAGTGCCATTCTCACTAATAAGGGGTATAGTGCCCTTGCCTTACTTAAGGGATAGAGTGCCATTCTCACTAATAAGGGGTATAGTACCCTTACCTTACTTAAAGGATAGAGTGCCATTCTCAGTGATAAGGGGTATAGTGCCCTTTCCCTTACTTAATGGATAGAGTGCCATTCTCACTAATAAGGGATATAGTGCCCTTGCCTTACTTAATGGATAGAGTGACATTCTCACTAATAAGGGGTATAGTTCCCTTACCTTACTTAAGGGATAGAGTACCATTCTCACTAATAAGGGGTATAGTGCCCTTGCCTTACTTAAGGCATAGCGTGCCATTCTCACTAATAAGGGGTATAGTGCTTTTACCTTACTTAAGGGATAGAGTGCATTCTCACTAATAAGGGGTATAGTGCCCTTACCTTACTTACAGAATAGAGTGCCATTCTCTCTAATAAGGGGTAAAGTGCCCTTACCTTACTTAAGGGATAGAGTGCCATTCTCACTAATAAGGGGTATAGTGCCCTTAACTTACTTACGGAATAGAGTGCCATTCTCTCTAATAAGGGGTATAGTGCCCTTGCCTTACTTAAGGGATAGAGGGCCATTCTCAGTGATAAGGGGTATAGTGACCTTTCCCTTACTAAATGGATAGAGTGCCATTCTCAGTGATAAGGGGTATAGTGCCCTTTCCCTTACTTAATGGATAGAGTGCCATTATCACTAATAAGGGGTATAGTGCCCTTGCCTTACTTAAGGGATAGAGTGCCATTCTCACTAAGAAGGGGTATAGTGCCCTTACCTTACTTAAAGGATAGAGTGGCATTCTCAGTGATAAGGGGTATAGTGCCCTTTCCCTTTCTTAATGGATAGAGTGCCATTCTCACTAATAAGGGGTATAATGCCCTAGCCTTACTTAAGGGACAGAGTGCCATTCTCACTAATAAGGGGTATAGTGCCCTTACCATACTTAAAGGATAGAGTGCCATTCTCAGTGATAAGGGGTATAGTGCCCTTTCCCTTACTTAATGGATAGAGTGCCATTCTCACTAACAAGGGGTATAGTGCCCTAGCCTTACTTAAGGGATAGAGTGCCATTCTCACTAATAAGGGGTATAGTGCCCTTGCCTTACTTAATGGATAGAGTGACATTCTCACTAATAAGGGGTATAGTGCCCTTACCTTACTTAAGGGATAGAGTACCATTCTCACTAATAAGGGGTATAGTGCCCTTGCCTTACTTAAGGCATAGCGTGCCATTCTCACTAATAAGGGGTATAGTGCCCTTACCTTACTAAAGGGATAGAGTGTCATTCTCACTAATAAGGGGTATAGTGCCCTTGCCTTACTTAAGGGATAGAGTGCCATTCTCACTAATAAGGGGTATAGTGCTTTTACCTTACTTAAGGGATAGAGTGCATTCTCACTAATAAGGGGTATAGTGCCCTT
Organism: Ambystoma mexicanum; assembly: GCF_040938575.1. NCBI lineage: Eukaryota > Metazoa > Chordata > Amphibia > Caudata > Ambystomatidae > Ambystoma > Ambystoma mexicanum. The sequence continues at coordinate 1,338,222,350 of NC_090933.1, read as the reverse complement.
ACCTTACTTACAGAATAGAGTGCCTTTCTCTCTAATAAGGGGTAAAGTGCCCTTACCTTACTTAAGGGATAGAGTGCCATTCTCACTAATAAGGGGTATAGTGCCCTTAACTTACTTACGGAATAGAGTGCCATTCTCTCTAATAAGGGGTATAGTGCCCTTGCCTTACTTAAGGGATAGAGGGCCATTCTCAGTGATAAGGGGTATAGTGACCTTTCCCTTACTAAATGGATAGAGTGCCATTCTCAGTGATAAGGGGTATAGTGCCCTTTCCCTTACTTAATGGATAGAGTGCCATTATCACTAATAAGGGGTATAGTGCCCTTGCCTTACTTAAGGGATAGAGTGCTATTCTCACTAATAAGGGGTATAGTGCCCTTACCTTACTTAAGGGATAGAGTGCCATTCTCAGTAATAAGGGGTATAGTGTCCTTGCCTTACTTAAGGGATAGAGTGCCATTCTCACTAATAAGGGGTATAGTGCGTTTCCTTTGCTCAAGGGATAGAGTGCCATTCTCTCTAATAAGGGGTATAGTGCCTTTACCTTACTTAAGGGATAGAGTGCCATTTTCACTAATAAGGGGTACAGTGCCCTTACCTTACTTAAGGGATAGAGTGCCATTCTCACTAATAAGGGGTATCGTGTCCTTGCCTTATTTAAGGGATAGAGTGCCATTCTCACTAATAAGGGGTATAGTGCCCTTGCCTTACTTAAGGGATAGAGTGCCATTCTCAGTGATAAGAGGTATAGTGCCATTACCTTACTTAAGGGATAGAGTGCCATTTTCACAAATAAGGGGTATAGTGCCCTTGACTTACTTAAGGGACAGAGTGCCATTCTCAGTAATAAGGGGTATAGTGCCCTTACCTTACTTAAGGGATAGAGTGCCATTCTCACTAATAAGGGGTATAGTGCCCTTGACTTTCTTAAGGGATAGAGTACCATTCTCAGTAGTGAGGGGTATAGTGCTTTTACCTTACTTAAGGGATAGAGTGCCATTCTCACTAATAAGGGGTATAGTGCGCTTACCTTAGTTACGGAACAGAGTGCCATTCTCTCTAATAAGGGGTATAGTGCCTTTAATTTACTTAAGGGATAGAGTGCCATTTTCACTAATAAGGGGTACAGTGCCCTTACCTTACTTAAGGGATAGAGCGCCATTCTCACTAATAAGGGGTATCGTGTCCTTGCCTTATTTAAGGGATAGAGTGCCATTCTCACTAAAAAGGGGTATAGTGCCCTTGCCTTACTTAAGGGATAGAGTGCCATTCTCACTCATAAGGGGTATAGTGCCCTTACCTTACTTAAGGGATAGAGTGCCATTCTCAGTGATAAGGGGTATAGTGCCATTACCTTACTTAAGGGATAGAGTGCCATTTTCAGTAATAAGGGGTATAGTGCCCTTGACTTACTTAAGGGACAGAGTGCCATTCTCAGTAATAAAGGGTATAGTGCCCTTACCTTACTTAAGGGATAGAGTGCCATTCTCAGTAATAAGGGGTATAGTGCCCTTACCTTACTTACAGGTTCGAGTGCCATTCTCACTAATAAGGGGTATAGTGCCCTTGACTTACTTAAGGGATAGATTACCATTCTCAGTAGTGAGGGGTATAGTGCTTTTACCTTACTTAAGGGATAGCATGCCATTCTCACTAATAAGGGGTATAGTGCCCTTACCTTACTTAAGGGATAGAGTGCCATTCTCACTAATAAGGGGTATAGTGCCCTTGCCTTACTTAAGGGATAGAGTGCCATTCTCACTAATAAGGGGTATAGTGCCCTTACCTTACTTAAGGGATAGAGTGCCATTCTCACTAATAAGGGGTTAAGTGCCCTTACCTTACTTAAGGGATAGAGTGACATTCTCACTAATAAGGGGTATAGTGCCCTTGCCTTACTTAAGGGATAGAGTGCCATTCTCACTAATAAGGGGTATAGTGCCCTTACCTTACTTAAGGGATAGAGTGCCATTCTCATTAATAAGGGGTATAGTGCCCTTACCTTACTTATGGAATAGAGTGCCATTCTCTCTAATAAGGGGTAAAGTGCCCTTACCTTTCTTAATGGATAGAGTGCCATTCTCACTAATAAGGGGTATAGTGCCCTTACCTTACTTACGGAATAGAGTGCCATTCTCTCTAATAAGGGGTATAGTGCCCTTGCCTTACTTAAGGGATAGAGTGCCATTCTCAGTGATTAGGGGTATAGTGCCATTTCCCTTACTAAATGGATAGATTGCCATTCTCAGTAATAAGGGGTATAGTGCCCTTGCCCTTACTTAATGGATAGAGTGCCATTATCACTAATAAGGGGTATAGTGCCCTTGCCTTACTTAAGGGATAGAGTGCTATTCTCACTAATAAGGGGTATAGTGCCCTTACCTTACTTAAGGGATAGAGTGCAATTCTCAGTGATAAGGGGTATAGTGCCCTTTCCCTTACTTAATGGATAGAGTGCCATTCTCACTAATAAGGGGTATAGTGCCCTAGCCTTACTTAAGGGATAGAGTGCCATTCTCACTAATAAGGGGTATAGTGCCCTTACCTTACTTAAAGGATAGAGTGCCATTCTCAGTGATAAGGGGTATAGTGCCCTTTCCCTTACTTAATGGATAGAGTGCCATTCTCACTAACAAGGGGTATAGTGCCCTAGCCTTACTTAAGGGATAGAGTGCCATTCTCACTAATAAGGGGTATAGTGCCCTTACCTTACTTAAGGGATCGAGTGCCATTCTCAGTGATAAGGGGTATAGTGCCCTTTCCCTTACTTAATGGATAGAGTGCCATTCTCACTAATAAGGGGTATAGTGCCCTAGCCTTACTTAAGGGATAGAGTGCCATTCTCACTAATAAGGGGTATAGTGCCCTTGCCTTACTTAAGGGATAGAGTGCCATTCTCACTAATAAGGGGTATAGTACCCTTACCTTACTTAATGGATAGAGTGCCATTCTCAGTGATAAGGGGTATAGTGCCCTTTCCCTTACTTAATGGATAGAGTGCCATTCTCACTAATAAGGGATATAGTGCCCTTGCCTTACTTAATGGATAGAGTGACATTCTCACTAATAAGGGGTATAGTGCCCTTACCTTACTTAAGGGATAGAGTACCATTCTCACTAATAAGGGGTATAGTGCCCTTGCCTTACTTAAGGCAAAGCGTGCCATTCTCACTAATAAGGGGTATAGTGCCCTTACCTTACGAAAGGGATAGAGTGTCATTCTCACTAATAAGGGGTATAGTGCCCTTGCCTTACTTAAGGGATAGAGTGCCATTCTCACTAATAAGGGGTATAGTGCTTTTACCTTATTTAAGGGATAGAGTGCATTCTCACTAATAAGGGGTATAGTGCCCTTACCTTACTTACAGAATAGAGTGCCATTCTCTCTAATAAGGGGTAAAGTGCCCTTACCTTACTTAAGGGATAGAGTGCCATTCTCACTAATAAGGGGTATAGTGCCCTTAACTTACTTACGGAATAGAGTGCCATTCTCTCTAATAAGGGGTATAGTGCCCTTGCCTTACTTAACGGATAGAGGGCCATTCTCAGTAATAAGGGGTATAGTGACCTTTCCCTTACTAAATGGATAGAGTGCCATTCTCAGTGATAAGGGGTATAGTGCCCTTTCCCTTACTTAATGGATAGAGTGCCATTATCACTAATAAGGGGTATAGTGCCCTTGCCTTACTTAAGGGATAGAGTGCCATTCTCACTAAGAAGGGGTGTAGTGCCCTTACCTTACTTAAAGGATAGAGTGGCATTCTCAGTGATAAGGGGTATAGTGCCCTTTCCCTTTCTTAATGGATAGAGTGCCATTCTCACTAATAAGGGGTATAGTGCCCTAGCCTTACTTAAGGGACAGAGTGCCATTCTCACTAATAAGGGGTATAGTGCCCTTACCATACTTAAAGGATAGAGTGCCATTCTCAGTGATAAGGGGTATAGTGCCCTTTCCCTTACTTAATGGATAGAGTGCCATTCTCACTAACAAGGGGTATAGTGCCCTAGCCTTACTTAAGGGATAGAGTGCCATTCTCACTAATAAGGGGTATAGTGCCCTTACCTTACGTAAGGGATAGAGTGCCATTCTCAGTGATAAGGGGTATAGTGCCCTTTCCCTTACTTAATGGATAGAGTGCCATTATCACTAATAAGGGGTATAGTGCCCTTGACTTACTTAAGGGATAGAGTGCCATTCTCAGTAGTGAGGGGTATAGTGATTTTACCTTACTTAAGGGATAGCATGCCATTCTCACTAATAAGGGGTATAGTGCCCTTACCTTACTTAAGGGATTGAGTGCCATTCTCACTAATAAGGGGTATAGTGCCCTTGCCTTACTTAAGGGATAGAGTGCCATTCTCACTAATAAGGGGTATAGTGCCCTTACCTTACTTAAGGGATAGAGTGCCATTCTCACTAATAAGGGGTTAAGTGCCCTTACCTTACTTAAGGGATAGAGTGCCATTCTCACTAATAAGGGGTATCGTGTCCTTGCCTTATTTAAGGGATAGAGTGCCATTCTCACTAATAAGGGGTATAGTGCTCTTGCCTTACTTAAGGGATAGAGTGCCATTCTCAGTGATAAGAGGTATAGTGCCATTACCTTACTTAAGGGATAGAGTGCCATTTTCACAAATAAGGGGTATAGTGCCCTTGACTTACTTAAGGGACAGAGTGCCATTCTCAGTAATAAGGGGTATAGTGCCCTTACCTTACTTAAGGGATAGAGTGCCATTCTCACTAATAAGGGGTATAGTGCCCTTGACTTTCTTAAGGGATAGAGTACCATTCTCAGTAGTGAGGGGTATAGTGCTTTTACCTTACTTAAGGGATAGAGTGCCATTCTCACTAATAAGGGGTATAGTGTGCTTACCTTAGTTACGGAACAGAGTGCCATTCTCTCTAATAAGGGGTATAGTGCCTTTAATTTACTTAAGGGATAGAGTGCCATTTTCACTAATAAGGGGTACAGTGCCCTTACCTTACTTAAGGGATAGAGCGCCATTCTCACTAATAAGGGGTATCATGTCCTTGCCTTATTTAAGGGATAGAGTGCCATTCTCACTAAAAAGGGGTATATTGCCCTTGCCTTACTTAAGGGATAGAGTGCCATTCTCACTCATAAGGGGTATAGTGCCCTTACCTTACTTAAGGGATAGAGTGCCATTCTCAGTGATAAGGGGTATAGTGCCATTACCTTACTTAAGGGATAGAGTGACATTTTCACTAATAAGGGGTATAGTGCCCTTGACTTACTTAAGGGACAGAGTGCCATTCTCAGTAATAAAGGGTATAGTGCCCTTACCTTACTTAAGGGATAGAGTGCCATTCTCAGTAATAAGGGGTATAGTGCCCTTACCTTACTTACAGGTTAGAGTGCCATTCTCACTAATAAGGGGTATAGTGCCCTTGACTTACTTAAGGGATAGATTACCATTCTCAGTAGTGAGGGGTATAGTGCTTTTACCTTACTTAAGGGATAGCATGCCATTCTCACTAATAAGGGGTATAGTGCCCTTACCTTACTTAAGGGATAGAGTGCCATTCTCACTAATAAGGGGTATAGTGCCCTTGCCTTACTTAAGGGATAGAGTGCCATTCTCACTAATAAGGGGTATAGTGCCCTTACCTTACTTAAGGGATAGAGTGCCATTCTCACTAATAAGGGGTTAAGTGCCCTTACCTTACTTAAGGGATAGAGTGCCATTCTCACTAATAAGGGGTATAGTGCCCTTGCCTTACTTAAGGGATAGAGTGCCATTCTCACTAAAAAGGGGTATAGTGCCCTTACCTTACTTAAGGGATAGAGTGCCATTCTCATTAATAAGGGTTATAGTGCCCTTACCTTACTTATGGAATAGAGTGCCATTCTCTCTAATAAAGGGTAAAGTGCCCTTACCTTTCTTAAGGGATAGAGTGCCATTCTCACTAATAAGGGGTATAGTGCCCTTACCTTACTTATGGAATAGAGTGCCATTCTCTCTAATAAGGGGTATAGTGCCCTTGCCTTACTTAAGGGATAGAGTGCCATTCTCAGTGATTAGGGGTATAGTGCCATTTCCCTTACTAAATGGATGGATTGCCATTCTCAGTAATAAGGGGTATAGTGCCCTTGCCCTTACTTAATGGATAGAGTGCCATTATCACTAATAAGGGGTATAGTGCCCTTGCCTTACTTAAGGGATAGAGTGCTATTCTCACTAATAAGGGGTATAGTGCCCTTACCTTACTTAAGGGATAGAGTGCCATTCTCAGTGATAAGGGGTATAGTGCCCTTTCCCTTACTTAATGGATAGAGTGCCATTCTCACTAATAAGGGGTATAGTGCCCTAGCCTTACTTAAGGGATAGAGTGCCATTCTCACTAATAAGGGGTATAGTGCCCTTACCTTACTTAAAGGATAGAGTGCCATTCTCAGTGATAAGGGGTATAGTGCCCTTTCCCTTACTTAATGGATAGAGTGCCATTCTCACTAACAAGGGGTATAGTGCCCTAGCCTTACTTAAGGGATAGAGTGCCATTCTCACTAATAAGGGGTATAGTGCCCTTACCTTACTTAAGGGATCGAGTGCCATTCTCAGTGATAAGGGGTATAGTGCCCTTTCCCTTACTTAATGGATAGAGTGCCATTCTCACTAATAAGGGGTATAGTGCCCTAGCCTTACTTAAGGGATAGAGTGCCATTCTCACTAATAAGGGGTATAGTGCCCTTGCCTTACTTAAGGGATAGAGTGCCATTCTCACTAATAAGGGGTATAGTACCCTTACCTTACTTAAAGGATAGAGTGCCATTCTCAGTGATAAGGGGTATAGTGCCCTTTCCCTTACTTAATGGATTAGTGCCATTCTCACTAATAAGGGATATAGTGCCCTTGCCTTACTTAATGGATAGAGTGACATTCTCACTAATAAGGGGTATAGTGCCCTTACCTTACTTAAGGGATAGAGTACCATTCTCACTAATAAGGGGTATAGTGCCCTTGCCTTACTTAAGGCATAGCGTGCCATTCTCACTAATAAGGGGTATAGTGCCCTTACCTTACTAAAGGGATAGAGTGTCATTCTCACTAATAAGGGGTATAGTGCCCTTGCCTTACTTAAGGGATAGAGTGCCATTCTCACTAATAAGGGGTATAGTGATTTTACCTTACTTAAGGGATAGAGTGCATTCTCACTAATAAGGGGTATAGTGCCCTTACCTTACGAAAGGGATAGAGTGTCATTCTCACTAATAAGGGGTATAGTGCCCTTGCCTTACTTAAGGGATAGAGTGCCATTCTCACTAATAAGGGGTATAGTGCTTTTACCTTATTTAAGGGATAGAGTGCATTCTCACTAATAAGGGGTATAGTGCCCTTACCTTACTTACAGAATAGAGTGCCATTCTCTCTAATAAGGGGTAAAGTGCCCTTACCTTACTTAAGGGATAGAGTGCCATTCTCACTAATAAGGGGTATAGTGCCCTTAACTTACTTACGGAATAGAGTGCCATTCTCTCTAATAAGGGGTATAGTGCCCTTGCCTTACTTAAGGGATAGAGGGCCATTCTCAGTAATAAGGGGTATAGTGACCTTTCCCTTACTAAATGGATAGAGTGCCATTCTCAGTGATAAGGGGTATAGTGCCCTTTCCCTTACTTAATGGATAGAGTGCCATTATCACTAATAAGGGGTATAGTGCCCTTGCCTTACTTAAGGGATAGAGTGCCATTCTCACTAAGAAGGGGTGTAGTGCCCTTACCTTACTTAAAGGATAGAGTGGCATTCTCAGTGATAAGGGGTATAGTGCCCTTTCCCTTTCTTAATGGATAGAGTGCCATTCTCACTAATAAGGGGTATAGTGCCCTAGCCTTACTTAAGGGACAGAGTGCCATTCTCACTAATAAGGGGTATAGTGCCCTTACCATACTTAAAGGATAGAGTGCCATTCTCAGTGATAAGGGGTATAGTGCCCTTTCCCTTACTTAATGGATAGAGTGCCATTCTCACTAACAAGGGGTATAGTGCCCTAGCCTTACTTAAGGGATAGAGTGCCATTCTCACTAATAAGGGGTATAGTGCCCTTACCTTACGTAAGGGATAGAGTGCCATTCTCAGTGATAAGGGGTATAGTGCCCTTTCCCTTACTTAATGGATAGAGTGCCATTATCACTAATAAGGGGTATAGTGCCCTTGACTTACTTAAGGGATAGAGTGCCATTCTCAGTAGTGAGGGGTATAGTGATTTTACCTTACTTAAGGGATAGCATGCCATTCTCACTAATAAGGGGTATAGTGCCCTTACCTTACTTAAGGGATTGAGTGCCATTCTCACTAATAAGGGGTATAGTGCCCTTGCCTTACTTAAGGGATAGAGTGCCATTCTCACTAATAAGGGGTATAGTGCCCTTACCTTACTTAAGGGATAGAGTGCCATTCTCACTAATAAGGGGTTAAGTGCCCTTACCTTACTTAAGGGATAGAGTGCCATTCTCACTAATAAGGGGTATCGTGTCCTTGCCTTATTTAAGGGATAGAGTGCCATTCTCACTAATAAGGGGTATAGTGCTCTTGCCTTACTTAAGGGATAGAGTGCCATTCTCAGTGATAAGAGGTATAGTGCCATTACCTTACTTAAGGGATAGAGTGCCATTTTCACAAATAAGGGGTATAGTGCCCTTGACTTACTTAAGGGACAGAGTGCCATTCTCAGTAATAAGGGGTATAGTGCCCTTACCTTACTTAAGGGATAGAGTGCCATTCTCACTAATAAGGGGTATAGTGCCCTTGACTTTCTTAAGGGATAGAGTACCATTCTCAGTAGTGAGGGGTATAGTGCTTTTACCTTACTTAAGGGATAGAGTGCCATTCTCACTAATAAGGGGTATAGTGTGCTTACCTTAGTTACGGAACAGAGTGCCATTCTCTCTAATAAGGGGTATAGTGCCTTTAATTTACTTAAGGGATAGAGTGCCATTTTCACTAATAAGGGGTACAGTGCCCTTACCTTACTTAAGGGATAGAGCGCCATTCTCACTAATAAGGGGTATCATGTCCTTGCCTTATTTAAGGGATAGAGTGCCATTCTCACTAAAAAGGGGTATATTGCCCTTGCCTTACTTAAGGGATAGAGTGCCATTCTCACTCATAAGGGGTATAGTGCCCTTACCTTACTTAAGGGATAGAGTGCCATTCTCAGTGATAAGGGGTATAGTGCCATTACCTTACTTAAGGGATAGAGTGACATTTTCACTAATAAGGGGTATAGTGCCCTTGACTTACTTAAGGGACAGAGTGCCATTCTCAGTAATAAAGGGTATAGTGCCCTTACCTTACTTAAGGGATAGAGTGCCATTCTCAGTAATAAGGGGTATAGTGCCCTTACCTTACTTACAGGTTAGAGTGCCATTCTCACTAATAAGGGGTATAGTGCCCTTGACTTACTTAAGGGATAGATTACCATTCTCAGTAGTGAGGGGTATAGTGCTTTTACCTTACTTAAGGGATAGCATGCCATTCTCACTAATAAGGGGTATAGTGCCCTTACCTTACTTAAGGGATAGAGTGCCATTCTCACTAATAAGGGGTATAGTGCCCTTGCCTTACTTAAGGGATAGAGTGCCATTCTCACTAATAAGGGGTATAGTGCCCTTACCTTACTTAAGGGATAGAGTGCCATTCTCACTAATAAGGGGTTAAGTGCCCTTACCTTACTTAAGGGATAGAGTGCCATTCTCACTAATAAGGGGTATAGTGCCCTTGCCTTACTTAAGGGATAGAGTGCCATTCTCACTAAAAAGGGGTATAGTGCCCTTACCTTACTTAAGGGATAGAGTGCCATTCTCATTAATAAGGGTTATAGTGCCCTTACCTTACTTATGGAATAGAGTGCCATTCTCTCTAATAAAGGGTAAAGTGCCCTTACCTTTCTTAAGGGATAGAGTGCCATTCTCACTAATAAGGGGTATAGTGCCCTTACCTTACTTACGGAATAGAGTGCCATTCTCTCTAATAAGGGGTATAGTGCCCTTGCCTTACATAAGGGATAGAGTGCCATTCTCAGTGATTAGGGGTATAGTGCCATTTCCCTTACTAAATGGATGGATTGCCATTCTCAGTAATAAGGGGTATAGTGCCCTTGCCCTTACTTAATGGATAGAGTGCCATTATCACTAATAAGGGGTATAGTGCCCTTGCCTTACTTAAGGGATAGAGTGCTATTCTCACTAATAAGGGGTATAGTGCCCTTACCTTACTTAAGGGATAGAGTGCCATTCTCAGTGATAAGGGGTATAGTGCCCTTTCCCTTACTTAATGGATAGAGTGCCATTCTCACTAATAAGGGGTATCGTGTCCTTGCCTTATTTAAGGGATAGAGTGCCATTCTCACTAATAAGGGGTATAGTGCTCTTGCCTTACTTAAGGGATAGAGTGCCATTCTCAGTGATAAGAGGTATAGTGCCATTACCTTACTTAAGGGATAGAGTGCCATTTTCACAAATAAGGGGTATAGTGCCCTTGACTTACTTAAGGGACAGAGTGCCATTCTCAGTAATAAGGGGTATAGTGCCCTTACCTTACTTAAGGGATAGAGTGCCATTCTCACTAATAAGGGGTATAGTGCCCTTGACTTTCTTAAGGGATAGAGTACCATTCTCAGTAGTGAGGGGTATAGTGCTTTTACCTTACTTAAGGGATAGAGTGCCATTCTCACTAATAAGGGGTATAGTGTGCTTACCTTAGTTACGGAACAGAGTGCCATTCTCTCTAATAAGGGGTATAGTGCCTTTAATTTACTTAAGGGATAGAGTGCCATTTTCACTAATAAGGGGTACAGTGCCCTTACCTTACTTAAGGGATAGAGCGCCATTCTCACTAATAAGGGGTATCATGTCCTTGCCTTATTTAAGGGATAGAGTGCCATTCTCACTAAAAAGGGGTATATTGCCCTTGCCTTACTTAAGGGATAGAGTGCCATTCTCACTCATAAGGGGTATAGTGCCCTTACCTTACTTAAGGGATAGAGTGCCATTCTCAGTGATAAGGGGTATAGTGCCATTACCTTACTTAAGGGATAGAGTGACATTTTCACTAATAAGGGGTATAGTGCCCTTGACTTACTTAAGGGACAGAGTGCCATTCTCAGTAATAAAGGGTATAGTGCCCTTACCTTACTTAAGGGATAGAGTGCCATTCTCAGTAATAAGGGGTATAGTGCCCTTACCTTACTTACAGGTTAGAGTGCCATTCTCACTAATAAGGGGTATAGTGCCCTTGACTTACTTAAGGGATAGATTACCATTCTCAGTAGTGAGGGGTATAGTGCTTTTACCTTACTTAAGGGATAGCATGCCATTCTCACTAATAAGGGGTATAGTGCCCTTACCTTACTTAAGGGATAGAGTGCCATTCTCACTAATAAGGGGTATAGTGCCCTTGCCTTACTTAAGGGATAGAGTGCCATTCTCACTAATAAGGGGTATAGTGCCCTTACCTTACTTAAGGGATAGAGTGCCATTCTCACTAATAAGGGGTTAAGTGCCCTTACCTTACTTAAGGGATAGAGTGCCATTCTCACTAATAAGGGGTATAGTGCCCTTGCCTTACTTAAGGGATAGAGTGCCATTCTCACTAAAAAGGGGTATAGTGCCCTTACCTTACTTAAGGGATAGAGTGCCATTCTCATTAATAAGGGTTATAGTGCCCTTACCTTACTTATGGAATAGAGTGCCATTCTCTCTAATAAAGGGTAAAGTGCCCTTACCTTTCTTAAGGGATAGAGTGCCATTCTCACTAATAAGGGGTATAGTGCCCTTACCTTACTTACGGAATAGAGTGCCATTCTCTCTAATAAGGGGTATAGTGCCCTTGCCTTACATAAGGGATAGAGTGCCATTCTCAGTGATTAGGGGTATAGTGCCATTTCCCTTACTAAATGGATGGATTGCCATTCTCAGTAATAAGGGGTATAGTGCCCTTGCCCTTACTTAATGGATAGAGTGCCATTATCACTAATAAGGGGTATAGTGCCCTTGCCTTACTTAAGGGATAGAGTGCTATTCTCACTAATAAGGGGTATAGTGCCCTTACCTTACTTAAGGGATAGAGTGCCATTCTCAGTGATAAGGGGTATAGTGCCCTTTCCCTTACTTAATGGATAGAGTGCCATTCTCACTAATAAGGGGTATAGTGCCCTAGCCTTACTTAAGGGATAGAGTGCCATTCTCACTAATAAGGGGTATAGTGCCCTTACCTTACTTAAAGGATAGAGTGCCATTCTCAGTGATAAGGGGTATAGTGCCCTTTCCCTTACTTAATGGATAGAGTGCCATTCTCACTAACAAGGGGTATAGTGCCCTAGCCTTACTTAAGGGATAGAGTGCCATTCTCACTAATAAGGGGTATAGTGCCCTTACCTTACTTAAGGGATCGAGTGCCATTCTCAGTGATAAGGGGTATAGTGCCCTTTCCCTTACTTAATGGATAGAGTGCCATTCTCACTAATAAGGGGTATAGTGCCCTAGCCTTACTTAAGGGATAGAGTGCCATTCTCACTAATAAGGGGTATAGTGCCCTTGCCTTACTTAAGGGATAGAGTGCCATTCTCACTAATAAGGGGTATAGTACCCTTACCTTACTTAAAGGATAGAGTGCCATTCTCAGTGATAAGGGGTATAGTGCCCTTTCCCTTACTTAATGGATTAGTGCCATTCTCACTAATAAGGGATATAGTGCCCTTGCCTTACTTAATGGATAGAGTGACATTCTCACTAATAAGGGGTATAGTGCCCTTACCTTACTTAAGGGATAGAGTACCATTCTCACTAATAAGGGGTATAGTGCCCTTGCCTAACTTAAGGCATAGCGTGCCATTCTCACTAATAAGGGGTATAGTGCCCTTACCTTACTAAAGGGATAGAGTGTCATTCTCACTAATAAGGGGTATAGTGCCCTTGCCTTACTTAAGGGATAGAGTGCCATTCTCACTAATAAGGGGTATAGTGATTTTACCTTACTTAAGGGATAGAGTGCATTCTCACTAATAAGGGGTATAGTGCCCTTACCTTACTTACAGAATAGAGTGCCTTTCTCTCTAATAAGGGGTAAAGTGCCCTTACCTTACTTAAGGGATAGAGTGCCATTCTCACTAATAAGGGGTATAGTGCCCTTAACTTACTTACGGAATAGAGTGCCATTCTCTCTAATAATGGGTATAATGCCCTTGCCTTACTTAAGGGATAGAGGGCCATTCTCAGTGATAAGGGGTATAGTGACCTTTCCCTTACTAAATGGATAGAGTGCCATTCTCAGTGATAAGGGGTATAGTGCCCTTTCCCTTACTTAATGGATAGAGTGCCATTATCACTAATAAGGGGTATAGTGCCCTTGCCTTACTTAAGGGATAGAGTGCCATTCTCACTAAGAAGGGGTATAGTGCCCTTACCTTACTTAAAGGATAGAGTGGCATTCTCAGTGATAAGGGGTATAGTGCCCTTTCCCTTTCTTAATGGATAGAGTGCCATTCTCACTAATAAGGGGTATAGTGCCCTAGCCTTACTTAAGGGACAGAGTGCCATTCTCACTAATAAGGGGTATAGTGCCCTTACCATACTTAAAGGATAGAGTGCCATTCTCAGTGATAAGGGGTATAGTGCCCTTTCCCTTACTTAATGGATAGAGTGCCATTCTCACTAACAAGGGGTATAGTGCCCTAGCCTTACTTAAGGGATAGAGTGCCATTCTCACTAATAAGGGGTATAGTGCCCTTACCTTACGTAAGGGATAGAGTGCCATTCTCAGTGATAAGGGGTATAGTGCCCTTTCCCTTACTTAATGGATAGAGTGCCATTATCACTAATAAGAGGTATAGTGCCCTTGACTTACTTAAGGGATAGAGTGCCATTCTCAGTAGTGAGGGGTATAGTGATTTTACCTTACTTAAGGGATAGCATGCCATTCTCACTAATAAGGGGTATAGTGCCCTTACCTTACTTAAGGGATTGAGTGCCATTCTCACTAATAAGGGGTATAGTGCCCTTGCCTTACTTAAGGGATAGAGTGCCATTCTCAGTAATAAGGGGTATTATGCCCTTGCCTTACTTAAGGGATAGAGTGCCATTCTCCTTAATTAGGGGTATAGTGCCCGTGCCTTACTTAAGGGATAGAGTGCCATTCTCAGTAATAAGGGGTATAGTGCCCTTGCCGTACTTAAGGGATAGAGTGCCATTCTCACTAATAAGGGGTATAGTGCCCTTGCCTTACTTAAGGGACAGAGTGCCATTCTCACTAATAAGGGGTATAGTGCCCTTGCCTTACTTAAGGGATAGAGTGCCATTCTCAGTAATAAGGTGTATAGTGCCCTTGCCTTACTTAAGGGATAGAGTGCCATTCTCACTAATAAGGGGTATAGTGCCCTTACCTTACTTAAGGGATAGAGTGCCATTCTCACTAATAAGGGGTATAGTGCCCTTGCCTTACTTAAGGGATAGAGTGCCATTCTCACTAATAAGGGGTATAGTGCTCTTGCCTTACTTAAGGGATAGAGTGCCATTCTCACTAATAAGGGGTATAGTGCCCTTGCCTTACTTAAGGGATAGAGTGCCATTCTCACTAATAAGGGGTATAGTGCCCTTACCTTACTTAAGGGATAGAGTGCCATTCTCACTAATAAGGGGTATAGTGCCCTTGCCTTACTTAAGGGATAGAGTGCTATTCTCACTAATAAGGGGTATAGTGCCCTTACCTTACTTAAGGGATAGAGTGCCATTCTCTCTAATAAGGGGTATAGTGCCCTTACCTTACTTAAGGGATAGAGTGCCATTCTCACTAATAAGGCGTATAGTGCCCTTGCCTTACTTAAGGGATCGAGTGCCATTCTCAGTGATAAGGGGTATAGTGCCCTTTCCCTTACTTAATGGATAGAGTGCCATTCTCACTAATAAGGGGTATAGTGCCCTAGCCTTACTTAAGGGATAGAGTGCCATTCTCACTAATAAGGGGTATAGTGCCCTTGCCTTACTTAAGGGATAGAGTGCCATTCTCACTAATAAGGGGTATAGTACCCTTACCTTACTTAAAGGATAGAGTGCCATTCTCAGTGATAAGGGGTATAGTGCCCTTTCCCTTACTTAATGGATTAGTGCCATTCTCACTAATAAGGGATATAGTGCCCTTGCCTTACTTAATGGATAGAGTGACATTCTCACTAATAAGGGGTATAGTGCCCTTACCTTACTTAAGGGATAGAGTACCATTCTCACTAATAAGGGGTATAGTGCCCTTGCCTTACTTAAGGCATAGCGTGCCATTCTCACTAATAAGGGGTATAGTGCCCTTACCTTACTAAAGGGATAGAGTGTCATTCTCACTAATAAGGGGTATAGTGCCCTTGCCTTACTTAAGGGATAGAGTGCCATTCTCACTAATAAGGGGTATAGTGATTTTACCTTACTTAAGGGATAGAGTGCATTCTCACTAATAAGGGGTATAGTGCCCTTACCTTACTTACAGAATAGAGTGCCTTTCTCTCTAATAAGGGGTAAAGTGCCCTTACCTTACTTAAGGGATAGAGTGCCATTCTCACTAATAAGGGGTATAGTGCCCTTAACTTACTTACGGAATAGAGTGCCATTCTCTCTAATAAGGGGTATAGTGCCCTTGCCTTACTTAAGGGATAGAGGGCCATTCTCAGTGATAAGGGGTATAGTGACCTTTCCCTTACTAAATGGATAGAGTGCCATTCTCAGTGATAAGGGGTATAGTGCCCTTTCCCTTACTTAATGGATAGAGTGCCATTATCACTAATAAGGGGTATAGTGCCCTTGCCTTACTTAAGGGATAGAGTGCCATTCTCACTAAGAAGGGGTATAGTGCCCTTACCTTACTTAAAGGATAGAGTGGCATTCTCAGTGATAAGGGGTATAGTGCCCTTTCCCTTTCTTAATGGATAGAGTGCCATTCTCACTAATAAGGGGTATAGTGCCCTAGCCTTACTTAAGGGACAGAGTGCCATTCTCACTAATAAGGGGTATAGTGCCCTTACCATACTTAAAGGATAGAGTGCCATTCTCAGTGATAAGGGGTATAGTGCCCTTTCCCTTACTTAATGGATAGAGTGCCATTCTCACTAACAAGGGGTATAGTGCCCTAGCCTTACTTAAGGGATAGAGTGCCATTCTCACTAATAAGGGGTATAGTGCCCTTACCTTACGTAAGGGATAGAGTGCCATTCTCAGTGATAAGGGGTATAGTGCCCTTTCCCTTACTTAATGGATAGAGTGCCATTATCACTAATAAGAGGTATAGTGCCCTTGACTTACTTAAGGGATAGAGTGCCATTCTCAGTAGTGAGGGGTATAGTGATTTTACCTTACTTAAGGGATAGCATGCCATTCTCACTAATAAGGGGTATAGTGCCCTTACCTTACTTAAGGGATTGAGTGCCATTCTCACTAATAAGGGGTATAGTGCCCTTGCCTTACTTAAGGGATAGAGTGCCATTCTCAGTAATAAGGGGTATTATGCCCTTGCCTTACTTAAGGGATAGAGTGCCATTCTCCTTAATTAGGGGTATAGTGCCCGTGCCTTACTTAAGGGATAGAGTGCCATTCTCAGTAATAAGGGGTATAGTGCCCTTGCCGTACTTAAGGGATAGAGTGCCATTCTCACTAATAAGGGGTATAGTGCCCTTGCCTTACTTAAGGGACAGAGTGCCATTCTCACTAATAAGGGGTATAGTGCCCTTGCCTTACTTAAGGGATAGAGTGCCATTCTCAGTAATAAGGTGTATAGTGCCCTTGCCTTACTTAAGGGATAGAGTGCCATTCTCACTAATAAGGGGTATAGTGCCCTTACCTTACTTAAGGGATAGAGTGCCATTCTCACTAATAAGGGGTATAGTGCCCTTGCCTTACTTAAGGGATAGAGTGCCATTCTCACTAATAAGGGGTATAGTGCTCTTGCCTTACTTAAGGGATAGAGTGCCATTCTCACTAATAAGGGGTATAGTGCCCTTGCCTTACTTAAGGGATAGAGTGCCATTCTCACTAATAAGGGGTATAGTGCCCTTACCTTACTTAAGGGATAGAGTGCCATTCTCACTAATAAGGGGTATAGTGCCCTTGCCTTACTTAAGGGATAGAGTGCTATTCTCACTAATAAGGGGTATAGTGCCCTTACCTTACTTAAGGGATAGAGTGCCATTCTCTCTAATAAGGGGTATAGTGCCCTTACCTTACTTAAGGGATAGAGTGCCATTCTCACTAATAAGGCGTATAGTGCCCTTGCCTTACTTAAGGGATAGAGTGCCATTCTCAGTAATAAGGGGTATAGTGCCCTTGCCTTACTTAAGGGATAGCGTGCCATTCTCAGTAATAATGGGTATAGTGCCCTTGCCTTGCTTAAGGGATAGGGTGCCATTCTCACTAATAAGAGGTATAGTGCGTTTCCCTTGCTCAAGGGATAGAGTGCCATTCTCTCTAATAAGGGGTATAGTGCCTTTACCTTACTTAAGGGATAGAGTGCCATTCTCACTAATAAGGGGTACAGTGCCCTTGCCTTATTTAAGGGATAGAGTGCCATTCTCACTAATAAGGGGTATAGTGCCCTTGACTTACTTAAGGGACAGAGTGCCATTCTCAGTAATAAGGGGTATAGTGCCCTTACCTTACTTAAGGGACAGAGTGCCATTCTCACTAATAAGGGGTATAGTGCCATTACCTTACTTAAGGGATAGAGGGCCATTCTCACTAATAAGGGGTATAGTGTCCTTGCTTTACTTAAGGGATAGAGTGCCATTCTCACTAATAAGGGGTATAGTGCCCTTGCCTTACTTAAGGGATAGAGTGCCATTCTCACTAATAAGGGGTATAGTGCCCTTGCCTTACTTAAGGGATAGAGTGCCATTCTCACTAATAAGGGGTATAGTGCCCTTACCTTACTTACAGGTTAGAGTGCCATTCTCACTAATAAGGGGTATAGTGCCCTTGCCTTACTTAAGGGATAGAGTGCCATTCTCAGTAATAAGGGGTATAGTGCCCTTGCCTTACTTAAGGGATAGAGTGCCATTCTCACTAATAAGGGGTATAGTGCCCTTGCCTTACTTAAGGGATAGAGTGCCATTTTCACTAATAAGGGGTATAGTGCCCTTGCCTTACTTAAGGGATAGGGTGCCATTCTCAGTAATAAGGGGTATAGTGCCTTTGCCTTACTTAAGGGATAGAGTGCCATTCTCACTAATAAGGGGTATAGTGGCCTTGCCTTACGTAAGGGATAGAGTGCCTTTCTCACTAATAAGGGGTATAGTGCCCTTGCCTTACTTAAGGGATAGAGTGCCATTCTCACTAATAAGGGGTATAGTGCTCTTGCCTTACTTAAGGGATAGAGTGCCATTCTCAGTAATAAGGGGTATAGTGCCCTTGCCTTACTTAAGGGATAGCGTGCCATTCTCACTAATAAGGGGTATAGTGCGTGTCCTTTGCTCAAGGGATAGAGTGCCATTCTCTCTAATAAGGGGATAGTGCATTTACCTTACTTAAGGGATAGAGTGCCATTTTCACTAATAAGGGGTGCAGTGCCCTTACCTTACTTAAGGGAAAGAGTGCCATTCTCACTAATAAGGGGTATCGTGTCCTTGCCTTATTTAAGGGATAGAGTGCCATTCTCACTAATAAGGGGTATAGTGCCCTTGCCTTACTTAAGGGATAGAGTGCCATTTTCACTAATAAGGGGTATAGTGCCATTACCTTACTTAAGGGATAGAGTGCCATTCTCACTAATAAGGGGTATAGTGCCATTACCTTACTTAAGGGATAGAGTGCCATTCTCACTAATAAGGGGTATAGTGTCCTTGCTTTACTTAAGGGATAGAGTGCCATTCTCACTAATAAGGGGTATAGTGCCCTTGGCTTACTTAAGGGATAGAGTGCCATTCTCAGTGATAAGGGGTATAGTGCCCTTGCCTTATTTAAGGGATAGAGTGCCATTCTCACTAATAAGGGGTATCGTGTCCTTGCCTTATTTAAGGGATAGAGTGCCATTCTCAGTGATAAGAGGTATAGTGCCATTACCTTACTTAAGGGATAGAGTGCCATTTTCACTAATAAGGGGTATAGTGCCATTACCTTACTTAAGGGATAGAGTGCCATTCTCACTAATAAGGGGTATAGTGTCCTTGCTTTACTTAAGGGATAGAGTGCCATTCTCACTAATAAGGGGTATAGTGCCCTTGGCTTACTTAAGGGATAGAGTGCCATTCTCAGTGATAAGGGGTATAGTGCCCTTGCCTTACTTAAGGGATAGAGTGCCATTCTCACTAATAAGGGGTATAGTGCCCTTGCCTTACTTAAGGGATAGAGTGCCATTCTCACTAATAAGGGGTATAGTGCCCTTACCTTACTTACAGGTTAGAGTGCCATTCTCACTAATAAGAGGTGTAGTGCCCTTGGTTTACTTAAGGGATAGAGTGCCATTCTCAGTGATAAGGGGTATAGTGCCCTTGCCTTACTTAAGGGATAGAGTGCCATTCTCACTAATAAGGGGTATAGTGCCCTTGCCTTACTTAAGGGATAGAGTGCCATTCTCACTAATAAGGGGTATAGTGCCCTTACCTTACTTACAGGTTAGAGTGCCATTCTCACTAATAAGAGGTGTAGTGCCCGTGCCTTACTTAAGGGATAGAGTGCCATTCTCAGTAATAAGGGGTATAGTGCCCTTGCCTTACTTAAGGGATAGAGTGCCATTCTCACTAATAAGGGGTATAGTGCCATTGCCTTACTTAAGGGATAGAGTGCCATTCTCACTAATAAGGGGTATAGTGCCCTTGCCTTACTTAAGGGATAGAGTGCCATTCTCACTAATAAGGGGTATAGTGCCCTTGCCTTACTTAAGGGATAGTGTGCCATCCTCACCAATAAGGGGTATAGTGCCCTTGCCTTACTTAAGGGATAGAGTGCCATTTTCACTAATAAGGGGTATAGTGCCCTTGACTTACTTAAGGGACAGAGTGCCATTCTCAGTAATAAAGGGTATAGTGCCCTTACCTTACTTAAGGGATAGAGTGCCATTCTCAGTAATAAGGGGTATAGTGCCCTTACCTTACTTACAGGTTAGAGTGCCATTCTCACTAATAAGGGGTATAGTGCCCTTGACTTACTTAAGGGATAGATTACCATTCTCAGTAGTGAGGGGTATAGTGCTTTTACCTTACTTAAGGGATAGCATGCCATTCTCACTAATAAGGGGTATAGTGCCCTTACCTTACTTAAGGGATAGAGTGCCATTCTCACTAATAAGGGGTATAGTGCCCTTGCCTTACTTAAGGGATAGAGTGCCATTCTCACTAATAAGGGGTATAGTGCCCTTACCTTACTTAAGGGATAGAGTGCCATTCTCACTAATAAGGGGTTAAGTGCCCTTACCTTACTTAAGGGATAGAGTGACATTCTCACTAATAAGGGGTATAGTGCCCTTGCCTTACTTAAGGGATAGAGTGCCATTCTCACTAATAAGTGGTATAGTGCCCTTACCTTACTTAAGGGATAGAGTGCCAATCTCATTAATAAGGGGTATAGTGCCCTTACCTTACTTATGGAATAGAGTGCCATTCTCTCTAATAAGGGGTAAAGTGCCCTTACCTTTCTTAATGGATAGAGTGCCATTCTCACTAATAAGGGGTATAGTGCCCTTACCTTACTTACGGAATAGAGTGCCATTCTCTCTAATAAGGGGTATAGTGCCCTTGCCTTACTTAAGGGATAGAGTGCCATTCTCAGTGATTAGGGGTATAGTGCCATTTCCCTTACTAAATGGATAGATTGCCATTCTCAGTAATAAGGGGTATAGTGCCCTTGCCCTTACTTAATGGATAGAGTGCCATTATCACTAATAAGGGGTATAGTGCCCTTGCCTTACTTAAGGGATAGAGTGCTATTCTCACTAATAAGGGGTATAGTGCCCTTACCTTACTTAAGGGATAGAGTGCCATTCTCAGTGATAAGGGGTATAGTGCCCTTTCCCTTACTTAATGGATAGAGTGCCATTCTCACTAATAAGGGGTATAGTGCCCTAGCCTTACTTAAGGGATAGAGTGCCATTCTCACTAATAAGGGGTATAGTGCCCTTACCTTACTTAAAGGATAGAGTGCCATTCTCAGTGATAAGGGGTATAGTGCCCTTTCCCTTACTTAATGGATAGAGTGCCATTCTCACTAACAAGGGGTATAGTGCCCTAGCCTTACTTAAGGGATAGAGTGCCATTCTCACTAATAAGGGGTATAGTGCCCTTACCTTACTTAAGGGATCGAGTGCCATTCTCAGTGATAAGGGGTATAGTGCCCTTTCCCTTACTTAATGGATAGAGTGCCATTCTCACTAATAAGGGGTATAGTGCCCTAGCCTTACTTAAGGGATAGAGTGCCATTCTTACTAATAAGGGGTATAGTGCCCTTGCCTTACTTAAGGGATAGAGTGCCATTCTCACTAATAAGGGGTATAGTACCCTTACCTTACTTAAAGGATAGAGTGCCATTCTCAGTGATAAGGGGTATAGTGCCCTTTCCCTTACTTAATGGATAGAGTGCCATTCTCACTAATAAGGGATATAGTGCCCTTGCCTTACTTAATGGATAGAGTGACATTCTCACTAATAAGGGGTATAGTGCCCTTACCTTACTTAAGGGATAGAGTACCATTCTCACTAATAAGGGGTATAGTGCCCTTGCCTTACTTAAGGCATAGCGTGCCATTCTCACTAATAAGGGGTATAGTGCCCTTACCTTACGAAAGGGATAGAGTGTCATTCTCACTAATAAGGGGTATAGTGCCCTTGCCTTACTTAAGGGATAGAGTGCCATTCTCACTAATAAGGGGTATAATGCTTTTACCTTATTTAAGGGATAGAGTGCATTCTCACTAATAAGGGGTATAGTGCCCTTACCTTACTTACAGAATAGAGTGCCATTCTCTCTAATAAGGGGTAAAGTGCCCTTACCTTACTTAAGGGATAGAGTGCCATTCTCACTAATAAGGGGTATAGTGCCCTTAACTTACTTACGGAATAGAGTGCCATTCTCTCTAATAAGGGGTATAGTGCCCTTGCCTTACTTAAGGGATAGAGGGCCATTCTCAGTGATAAGGGGTATAGTGACCTTTCCCTTACTAAATGGATAGAGTGCCATTCTCAGTGATAAGGGGTATAGTGCCCTTTCCCTTACTTAATGGATAGAGTGCCATTATCACTAATAAGGGGTATAGTGCCCTTGCCTTACTTAAGGGATAGAGTGCCATTCTCACTAAGAAGGGGTATAGTGCCCTTACCTTACTTAAAGGATAGAGTGGCATTCTCAGTGATAAGGGGTATAGTGCCCTTTCCCTTTCTTAATGGATAGAGTGCCATTCTCACTAATAAGGGGTATAGTGCCCTAGCCTTACTTAAGGGACAGAGTGCCATTCTCACTAATAAGGGGTATAGTGCCCTTACCATACTTAAAGGATAGAGTGCCATTCTCAGTGATAAGGGGTATAGTGCCCTTTCCCTTACTTAATGGATAGAGTGCCATTCTCACTAACAAGGGGTATAGTGCCCTAGCCTTACTTAAGGGATAGAGTGCCATTCTCACTAATAAGGGGTATAGTGCCCTTACCTTACGTAAGGGATAGAGTGCCATTCTCAGTGATAAGGGGTATAGTGCCCTTTCCCTTACTTAATGGATAGAGTGCCATTATCACTAATAAGGGGTATAGTGCCCTTGACTTACTTAAGGGATAGAGTGCCATTCTCAGTAGTGAGGGGTATAGTGATTTTACCTTACTTAAGGGATAGCATGCCATTCTCACTAATAAGGGGTATAGTGCCCTTACCTTACTTAAGGGATTGAGTGCCATTCTCACTAATAAGGGGTATAGTGCCCTTGCCTTACTTAAGGGATAGAGTGCCATTCTCACTAATAAGGGGTATAGTGCCCTTACCTTACTTAAGGGATAGAGTGCCATTCTCACTAATAAGGGGTTAAGTGCCCTTACCTTACTTAAGGGATAGAGTGCCATTCTCACTAATAAGGGGTATTGTGTCCTTGCCTTATTTAAGGGATAGAGTGCCATTCTCACTAATAAGGGGTATAGTGCCCTTGCCTTACTTAAGGGATAGAGTGCCATTCTCAGTGATAAGAGGTATAGTGCCATTACCTTACTTAAGGGATAGAGTGCCATTTTCACAAATAAGGGGTATAGTGCCCTTGACTTACTTAAGGGACAGAGTGCCATTCTCAGTAATAAGGGGTATAGTGCCCTTACCTTACTTAAGGGATAGAGTGCCATTCTCACTAATAAGGGGTATAGTGCCCTTGACTTTCTTAAGGGATAGAGTACCATTCTCAGTAGTGAGGGGTATAGTGCTTTTACCTTACTTAAGGGATAGAGTGCCATTCTCACTAATAAGGGGTATAGTGTGCTTACCTTAGTTACGGAACAGAGTGCCATTCTCTCTAATAAGGGGTATAGTGCCTTTAATTTACTTAAGGGATAGAGTGCCATTTTCACTAATAAGGGGTACAGTGCCCTTACCTTACTTAAGGGATAGAGCGCCATTCTCACTAATAAGGGGTATCATGTCCTTGCCTTATTTAAGGGATAGAGTGCCATTCTCACTAAAAAGGGGTATATTGCCCTTGCCTTACTTAAGGGATAGAGTGCCATTCTCACTCATAAGGGGTATAGTGCCCTTACCTTACTTAAGGGATAGAGTGCCATTCTCATTAATAAGGGTTATAGTGCCCTTACCTTACTTATGGAATAGAGTGCCATTCTCTCTAATAAAGGGTAAAGTGCCCTTACCTTTCTTAAGGGATAGAGTGCCATTCTCACTAATAAGGGGTATAGTGCCCTTACCTTACTTACGGAATAGAGTGCCATTCTCTCTAATAAGGGGTATAGTGCCCTTGCCTTACTTAAGGGATAGAGTGCCATTCTCAGTGATTAGGGGTATAGTGCCATTTCCCTTACTAAATGGATGGATTGCCATTCTCAGTAATAAGGGGTATAGTGCCCTTGCCCTTACTTAATGGATAGAGTGCCATTATCACTAATAAGGGGTATAGTGCCCTTGCCTTACTTAAGGGATAGAGTGCTATTCTCACTAATAAGGGGTATAGTGCCCTTACCTTACTTAAGGGATAGAGTGCCATTCTCAGTGATAAGGGGTATAGTGCCCTTTCCCTTACTTAATGGATAGAGTGCCATTCTCACTAATAAGGGGTATAGTGCCCTAGCCTTACTTAAGGGATAGAGTGCCATTCTCACTAATAAGGGGTATAGTGCCCTTACCTTACTTAAAGGATAGAGTGCCATTCTCAGTGATAAGGGGTATAGTGCCCTTTCCCTTACTTAATGGATAGAGTGCCATTCTCACTAACAAGGGGTATAGTGCCCTAGCCTTACTTAAGGGATAGAGTGCCATTCTCACTAATAAGGGTTATAGTGCCCTTACCTTACTTAAGGGATCGAGTGCCATTCTCAGTGATAAGGGGTATAGTGCCCTTTCCCTTACTTAATGGATAGAGTGCCATTCTCACTAATAAGGGGTATAGTGCCCTAGCCTTACTTAAGGGATAGAGTGCCATTCTCACTAATAAGGGGTATAGTGCCCTTGCCTTACTTAAGGGATAGAGTGCCATTCTCACTAATAAGGGGTATAGTACCCTTACCTTACTTAAAGGATAGAGTGCCATTCTCAGTGATAAGGGGTATAGTGCCCTTTCCCTTACTTAATGGATTAGTGCCATTCTCACTAATAAGGGATATAGTGCCCTTGCCTTACTTAATGGATAGAGTGACATTCTCACTAATAAGGGGTATAGTGCCCTTACCTTACTTAAGGGATAGAGTACCATTCTCACTAATAAGGGGTATAGTGCCCTTGCCTTACTTAAGGCATAGCGTGCCATTCTCACTAATAAGGGGTATAGTGCCCTTACCTTACTAAAGGGATAGAGTGTCATTCTCACTAATAAGGGGTATAGTGCCCTTGCCTTACTTAAGGGATAGAGTGCCATTCTCACTAATAAGGGGTATAGTGCTTTTACCTTACTTAAGGGATAGAGTGCATTCTCACTAATAAGGGGTATAGTGCCCTTACCTTACTTACAGAATAGAGTGCCTTTCTCTCTAATAAGGGGTAAAGTGCCCTTACCTTACTTAAGGGATAGAGTGCCATTCTCACTAATAAGGGGTATAGTGCCCTTAACTTACTTACGGAATAGAGTGCCATTCTCTCTAATAAGGGGTATAGTGCCCTTGCCTTACTTAAGGGATAGAGGGCCATTCTCAGTGATAAGGGGTATAGTGACCTTTCCCTTACTAAATGGATAGAGTGCCATTCTCAGTGATAAGGGGTATAGTGCCCTTTCCCTTACTTAATGGATAGAGTGCCATTATCACTAATAAGGGGTATAGTGCCCTTGCCTTACTTAAGGGATAGAGTGCCATTCTCACTAAGAAGGGGTATAGTGCCCTTACCTTACTTAAAGGATAGAGTGGCATTCTCAGTGATAAGGGGTATAGTGTCCTTTCCCTTTCTTAATGGATAGAGTGCCATTCTCACTAATAAGGGGTATAGTGCCCTAGCCTTACTTAAGGGACAGAGTGCCATTCTCACTAATAAGGGGTATAGTGCCCTTACCATACTTAAAGGATAGAGTGCCATTCTCAGTGATAAGGGGTATAGTGCCCTTTCCCTTACTTAATGGATAGAGTGCCATTCTCACTAACAAGGGGTATAGTGCCCTAGCCTTACTTAAGGGATAGAGTGCCATTCTCACTAATAAGGGGTATAGTGCCCTTACCTTACGTAAGGGATAGAGTGCCATTCTCAGTGATAAGGGGTATAGTGCCCTTTCCCTTACTTAATGGATAGAGTGCCATTATCACTAATAAGAGGTATAGTGCCCTTGACTTACTTAAGGGATAGAGTGCCATTCTCAGTAGTGAGGGGTATAGTGATTTTACCTTACTTAAGGGATAGCATGCCATTCTCACTAATAAGGGGTATAGTGCCCTTACCTTACTTAAGGGATTGAGTGCCATTCTCACTAATAAGGGGTATAGTGCCCTTGCCTTACTTAAGGGATAGAGTGCCATTCTCAGTAATAAGGGGTATTATGCCCTTGCCTTACTTAAGGGATAGAGTGCCATTCTCCTTAATTAGGGGTATAGTGCCCGTGCCTTACTTAAGGGATAGAGTGCCATTCTCAGTAATAAGGGGTATAGTGCCCTTGCCATACTTAAGGGATAGAGTGCCATTCTCACTAATAAGGGGTATAGTGCCCTTGCCTTACTTAAGGGACAGAGTGCCATTTTCACTAATAAGGGGTATAGTGCCCTTGCCTTACTTAAGGGATAGAGTGCCATTCTCAGTAATAAGGTGTATAGTGCCCTTGCCTTACTTAAGGGATAGAGTGCCATTCTCACTAATAAGGGGTATAGTGCCCTTACCTTACTTAAGGGATAGAGTGCCATTCTCACTAATAAGGGGTATAGTGCCCTTGCCTTACTTAAGGGATAGAGTGCCATTCTCACTAATAAGGGGTATAGTGCTCTTGCCTTACTTAAGGGATAGAGTGCCATTCTCACTAATAAGGGGTATAGTGCCCTTGCCTTACTTAAGGGATAGAGTGCCATTCTCACTAATAAGGGGTATAGTGCCCTTACCTTACTTAAGGGATAGAGTGCCATTCTCACTAATAAGGGGTATAGTGCCCTTGCCTTACTTAAGGGATAGAGTGCTATTCTCACTAATAAGGGGTATAGTGCCCTTACCTTACTTAAGGGATAGAGTGCCATTCTCTCTAATAAGGGGTATAGTGCCCTTACCTTACTTAAGGGATAGAGTGCCATTCTCACTAATAAGGCGTATAGTGCCCTTGCCTTACTTAAGGGATAGAGTGCCATTCTCAGTAATAAGGGGTATAGTGCCCTTGCCTTACTTAAGGGATAGCGTGCCATTCTCAGTAATAATGGGTATAGTGCCCTTGCCTTGCTTAAGGGATAGGGTGCCATTCTCACTAATAAGAGGTGTAGTGCGTTTCCCTTGCTCAAGGGATAGAGTGCCATTCTCTCTAATAAGGGGTATAGTGCCTTTACCTTACTTAAGGGATAGAGTGCCATTCTCACTAATAAGGGGTACAGTGCCCTTGCCTTATTTAAGGGATAGAGTGCCATTCTCACTAATAAGGGGTATAGTGCCCTTGCCTTACTTAAGGGATAGAGTGCCATTCTCAGTGATAAGAGGTATAGTGCCATTACCTTACTTAAGGGATAGAGTGCCATTTTCACTAATAAGGGGTATAGTGCCCTTGACTTACTTAAGGGACAGAGTGCCATTCTCAGTAATAAGGGGTATAGTGCCCTTACCTTACTTAAGGGACAGAGTGCCATTCTCACTAATAAGGGGTATAGTGCCATTACCTTACTTAAGGGATAGAGGGCCATTCTCACTAATAAGGGGTATAGTGTCCTTGCTTTACTTAAGGGATAGAGTGCCATTCTCACTAATAAGGGGTATAGTGCCCTTGCCTTACTTAAGGGATAGAGTGCCATTCTCACTAATAAGGGGTATAGTGCCCTTGCCTTACTTAAGGGATAGAGTGCCATTCTCACTAATAAGGGGTATAGTGCCCTTACCTTACTTACAGGTTAGAGTGCCATTCTCACTAATAAGGGGTATAGTGCCCTTGCCTTACTTAAGGGATAGAGTGCCATTCTCAGTAATAAGGGGTATAGTGCCCTTGCCTTACTTAAGGGATAGAGTGCCATTCTCACTAATAAGGGGTATAGTGCCCTTGCCTTACTTAAGGGATAGAGTGCCATTTTCACTAATAAGGGGTATAGTGCCCTTGCCTTACTTAAGGGATAGAGTGCCATTCTCACTAATAAGGGGTATAGTGCCCTTGCCTTACTTAAGGGATAGTGTGCCATCCTCACCAATAAGGGGTATAGTGCCCTTGCCTTACTTAAGGGATAGGGTGCCATTCTCAGTAATAAGGGGTATAGTGCCTTTGCCTTACTTAAGGGATAGAGTGCCATTCTCACTAATAAGGGGTATAGTGGCCTTGCCTTACGTAAGGGATAGAGTGCCATTCTCACTAATAAGGGGTATAGTGCCCTTGCCTTACTTAAGGGATAGAGTGCCATTCTCACTAACAAGGGGTATAGTGCTCTTGCCTTACTTAAGGGATAGAGTGCCATTCTCAGTAATAAGGGGTATAGTGCCCTTGCCTTACTTAAGGGATAGCGTGCCATTCTCACTAATAAGGGGTATAGTGCGTGTCCTTTGCTCAAGGGATAGAGTGCCATTCTCTCTAATAAGGGGATAGTGCATTTACCTTACTTAAGGGATAGAGTGCCATTTTCACTAATAAGGGGTGCAGTGCCCTTACCTTACTTAAGGGAAAGAGTGTCATTCTCACTAATAAGGGGTATCGTGTCCTTGCCTTATTTAAGGGATAGAGTGCCATTCTCACTAATAAGGGGTATAGTGCCCTTGCCTTACTTAAGGGATAGAGTGCCATTCTCAGTGATAAGAGGTATAGTGCCATTACCTTACTTAAGGGATAGAGTGCCATTTTCACTAATATGGGGTATAGTGCCATTACCTTACTTAAGGGATAGAGTGCCATTCTCACTAATAAGGGGTATAGTGTCCTTGCTTTACTTAAGGGATAGAGTGCCATTCTCACTAATAAGGGGTATAGTGCCCTTGGCTTACTTAAGGGATAGAGTGCCATTCTCAGTGATAAGGGGTATAGTGCCCTTGCCTTACTTAAGGGATAGAGTGCCATTCTCACTAATAAGGGGTATAGTGCCCTTGCCTTACTTAAGGGATAGAGTGCCATTCTCACTAATAAGGGGTATAGTGCCCTTACCTTACTTACAGGTTAGAGTGCCATTCTCACTAATAAGAGGTGTAGTGCCCTTGGTTTACTTAAGGGATAGAGTGCCATTCTCAGTGATAAGGGGTATAGTGCCCTTGCCTTACTTAAGGGATAGAGTGCCATTCTCACTAATAAGGGGTATAGTGCCCTTGCCTTACTTAAGGGATAGAGTGCCATTCTCACTAATAAGGGGTATAGTGCCCTTACCTTACTTACAGGTTAGAGTGCCATTCTCACTAATAAGAGGTGTAGTGCCCGTGCCTTACTTAAGGGATAGAGTGCCATTCTCAGTAATAAGGGGTATAGTGCCCTTGCCTTACTTAAGGGATAGAGTGCCATTCTCACTAATAAGGGGTATAGTGCCCTTGCCTTACTTAAGGGATAGAGTGCCATTCTCACTAATAAGGGGTATAGTGCCCTTGCCTTACTTAAGGGATAGAGTGCCATTCTCACTAATAAGGGGTATAGTGCCCTTGCCTTACTTAAGGGATAGTGTGCCATCCTCACCAATAAGGGGTATAGTGCCCTTGCCTTACTTAAGGGATAGAGTGCCATCCTCAGTAATAAGGGGTATAGTGCCCTTGCCCCACTTAAGGGATAGAGTGCCATTCTCACTAATAAGGGGTATAGTGCCCTTGCCTTACTTAAGGGATAGAGTGCCATTCTCACTAATAAGGGGTATAGTGCCCTTGCCTTACTTAAGGGATAGAGTGCCATTCTCAGTAATAAGGGGTATAGTGTCCTTGCCTTACTTAAGGGATAGAGTGCCATTCTCACTAATAAGGGGTATAGTGCGTTTCCTTTGCTCAAGGGATAGAGTGCCATTCACTCTAATAAGGGGTATAGTGCCTTTACCTTACTTAAGGGATAGAGTGCCATTTTCACTAATAAGGGGTACAGTGCCCTTACCTTACTTAAGGGATAGAGTGCCATTCTCACTAATAAGGGGTATCGTGTCCTTGCCTTATTTAAGGGATAGAGTGCCATTCTCACTAATAAGGGGTATAGTGCCCTTGCCTTACTTAAGGGATAGAGTGCCATTCTCAGTAATAAGGGGTATAGTGTCCTTGCCTTACTTAAGGGATAGAGTGCCATTTTCACTAATAAGGGGTATAGTGCCCTTGCCTTACTTAAGGGATAGAGTGCCATTCTCACTAATAAGGGGTATAGTGCCCTTGCCTTACTTAAGGGATAGAGTGCCATTCTCACTAATAAGGGGTATAGTGCCCTTGCCTTACTTAAGGGATAGAGTGCCATTCTCAGTAATAAGGGGTATAGTGCCCTTGCCTTACTTAAGGGATAGAGTGCCATTTTCACTAATAAGGGGTATAGTGCCCTTGCCTTACTTAAGGGATAGAGTGCCATTCTCACTAATAAGGGGTATAGTGCCCTTGCCTTACTTAAGGGATAGTGTGCCATCCTCACCAATAAGGGGTATAGTGCCCTTGCCTTACTTAAGGGATAGGGTGCCATTCTCAGTAATAAGGGGTATAGTGCCTTTGCCTTACTTAAGGGATAGAGTGCCATTCTCACTAATAAGGGGTATAGTGGCCTTGCCTTACGTAAGGGATAGAGTGCCATTCTCACTAATAAGGGGTATAGTGCCCTTGCCTTACTTAAGGGATAGAGTGCCATTCTCACTAACAAGGGGTATAGTGCTCTTGCCTTACTTAAGGGATAGAGTGCCATTCTCAGTAATAAGGGGTATAGTGCCCTTGCCTTACTTAAGGGATAGCGTGCCATTCTCACTAATAAGGGGTATAGTGCGTGTCCTTTGCTCAAGGGATAGAGTGCCATTCTCTCTAATAAGGGGATAGTGCATTTACCTTACTTAAGGGATAGAGTGCCATTTTCACTAATAAGGGGTGCAGTGCCCTTACCTTACTTAAGGGAAAGAGTGTCATTCTCACTAATAAGGGGTATCGTGTCCTTGCCTTATTTAAGGGATAGAGTGCCATTCTCACTAATAAGGGGTATAGTGCCCTTGCCTTACTTAAGGGATAGAGTGCCATTCTCAGTGATAAGAGGTATAGTGCCATTACCTTACTTAAGGGATAGAGTGCCATTTTCACTAATATGGGGTATAGTGCCATTACCTTACTTAAGGGATAGAGTGCCATTCTCACTAATAAGGGGTATAGTGTCCTTGCTTTACTTAAGGGATAGAGTGCCATTCTCACTAATAAGGGGTATAGTGCCCTTGGCTTACTTAAGGGATAGAGTGCCATTCTCAGTGATAAGGGGTATAGTGCCCTTGCCTTACTTAAGGGATAGAGTGCCATTCTCACTAATAAGGGGTATAGTGCCCTTGCCTTACTTAAGGGATAGAGTGCCATTCTCACTAATAAGGGGTATAGTGCCCTTACCTTACTTACAGGTTAGAGTGCCATTCTCACTAATAAGAGGTGTAGTGCCCTTGGTTTACTTAAGGGATAGAGTGCCATTCTCAGTGATAAGGGGTATAGTGCCCTTGCCTTACTTAAGGGATAGAGTGCCATTCTCACTAATAAGGGGTATAGTGCCCTTGCCTTACTTAAGGGATAGAGTGCCATTCTCACTAATAAGGGGTATAGTGCCCTTACCTTACTTACAGGTTAGAGTGCCATTCTCACTAATAAGAGGTGTAGTGCCCGTGCCTTACTTAAGGGATAGAGTGCCATTCTCAGTAATAAGGGGTATAGTGCCCTTGCCTTACTTAAGGGATAGAGTGCCATTCTCACTAATAAGGGGTATAGTGCCCTTGCCTTACTTAAGGGATAGAGTGCCATTCTCACTAATAAGGGGTATAGTGCCCTTGCCTTACTTAAGGGATAGAGTGCCATTCTCACTAATAAGGGGTATAGTGCCCTTGCCTTACTTAAGGGATAGTGTGCCATCCTCACCAATAAGGGGTATAGTGCCCTTGCCTTACTTAAGGGATAGAGTGCCATCCTCAGTAATAAGGGGTATAGTGCCCTTGCCCCACTTAAGGGATAGAGTGCCATTCTCACTAATAAGGGGTATAGTGCCCTTGCCTTACTTAAGGGATAGAGTGCCATTCTCACTAATAAGGGGTATAGTGCCCTTGCCTTACTTAAGGGATAGAGTGCCATTCTCAGTAATAAGGGGTATAGTGTCCTTGCCTTACTTAAGGGATAGAGTGCCATTCTCACTAATAAGGGGTATAGTGCGTTTCCTTTGCTCAAGGGATAGAGTGCCATTCACTCTAATAAGGGGTATAGTGCCTTTACCTTACTTAAGGGATAGAGTGCCATTTTCACTAATAAGGGGTACAGTGCCCTTACCTTACTTAAGGGATAGAGTGCCATTCTCACTAATAAGGGGTATCGTGTCCTTGCCTTATTTAAGGGATAGAGTGCCATTCTCACTAATAAGGGGTATAGTGCCCTTGCCTTACTTAAGGGATAGAGTGCCATTCTCAGTGATAAGAGGTATAGTGCCATTACCTTACCTAAGGGATAGAGTGCCATTTTCACAAATAAGGGGTATAGTGCCCTTGACTTACTTAAGGGACAGAGTGCCATTCTCAGTAATAAGGGGTATAGTGCCCTTACCTTACTTAAGGGATAGAGTGCCATTCTCACTAATAAGGGGTATAGTGCCCTTGACTTTCTTAAGGGATAGAGTACCATTCTCAGTAGTGAGGGGTATAGTGCTTTTACCTTACTTAAGGGATAGAGTGCCATTCTCACTAATAAGGGGTATAGTGCGCTTACCTTAGTTACGGAACAGAGTGCCATTCTCTCTAATAAGGGGTATAGTGCCTTTAATTTACTTAAGGGATAGAGTGCCATTTTCACTAATAAGAGGTATAGTGCGTTTCCCTTGCTCAAGGGATAGAGTGCCATTCTCTCTAATAAGGGGTATAGTGCCTTTACCTTACTTAAGGGATAGAGTGCCATTCTCACTAATAAGGGGTACAGTGCCCTTGCCTTATTTAAGGGATAGAGTGCCATTCTCACTAATAAGGGGTATAGTGCCCTTGCCTTACTTAAGGGATAGAGTGCCATTCTCAGTGATAAGAGGTATAGTGCCATTACCTTACTTAAGGGATAGAGTGCCATTTTCACTAATAAGGGGTATAGTGCCCTTGACTTACTTAAGGGACAGAGTGCCATTCTCAGTAATAAGGGGTATAGTGCCCTTACCTTACTTAAGGGACAGAGTGCCATTCTCACTAATAAGGGGTATAGTGCCATTACCTTACTTAAGGGATAGAGGGCCATTCTCACTAATAAGGGGTATAGTGTCCTTGCTTTACTTAAGGGATAGAGTGCCATTCTCACTAATAAGGGGTATAGTGCCCTTGCCTTACTTAAGGGATAGAGTGCCATTCTCACTAATAAGGGGTATAGTGCCCTTGCCTTACTTAAGGGATAGAGTGCCATTCTCACTAATAAGGGGTATAGTGCCCTTACCTTACTTACAGGTTAGAGTGCCATTCTCACTAATAAGGGGTATAGTGCCCTTGCCTTACTTAAGGGATAGAGTGCCATTCTCAGTAATAAGGGGTATAGTGCCCTTGCCTTACTTAAGGGATAGAGTGCCATTCTCACTAATAAGGGGTATAGTGCCCTTGCCTTACTTAAGGGATAGAGTGCCATTTTCACTAATAAGGGGTATAGTGCCCTTGCCTTACTTAAGGGATAGAGTGCCATTCTCACTAATAAGGGGTATAGTGCCCTTGCCTTACTTAAGGGATAGTGTGCCATCCTCACCAATAAGGGGTATAGTGCCCTTGCCTTACTTAAGGGATAGGGTGCCATTCTCAGTAATAAGGGGTATAGTGCCTTTGCCTTACTTAAGGGATAGAGTGCCATTCTCACTAATAAGGGGTATAGTGGCCTTGCCTTACGTAAGGGATAGAGTGCCATTCTCACTAATAAGGGGTATAGTGCCCTTGCCTTACTTAAGGGATAGAGTGCCATTCTCACTAATAAGGGGTATAGTGCTCTTGCCTTACTTAAGGGATAGAGTGCCATTCTCAGTAATAAGGGGTATAGTGCCCTTGCCTTACTTAAGGGATAGCGTGCCATTCTCACTAATAAGGGGTATAGTGCGTGTCCTTTGCTCAAGGGATAGAGTGCCATTCTCTCTAATAAGGGGATAGTGCATTTACCTTACTTAAGGGATAGAGTGCCATTTTCACTAATAAGGGGTGCAGTGCCCTTACCTTACTTAAGGGAAAGAGTGCCATTCTCACTAATAAGGGGTATCGTGTCCTTGCCTTATTTAAGGGATAGAGTGCCATTCTCACTAATAAGGGGTATAGTGCCCTTGCCTTACTTAAGGGATAGAGTGCCATTCTCAGTGATAAGAGGTATAGTGCCATTACCTTACTTAAGGGATAGAGTGCCATTTTCACTAATAAGGGGTATAGTGCCATTACCTTACTTAAGGGATAGAGTGCCATTCTCACTAATAAGGGGTATAGTGTCCTTGCTTTACTTAAGGGATAGAGTGCCATTCTCACTAATAAGGGGTATAGTGCCCTTGGCTTACTTAAGGGATAGAGTGCCATTCTCAGTGATAAGGGGTATAGTGCCCTTGCCTTACTTAAGGGATAGAGTGCCATTCTCACTAATAAGGGGTATAGTGCCCTTGCCTTACTTAAGGGATAGAGTGCCATTCTCACTAATAAGGGGTATAGTGCCCTTACCTTACTTACAGGTTAGAGTGCCATTCTCACTAATAAGAGGTGTAGTGCCCTTGGTTTACTTAAGGGATAGAGTGCCATTCTCAGTGATAAGGGGTATAGTGCCCTTGCCTTACTTAAGGGATAGAGTGCCATTCTCACTAATAAGGGGTATAGTGCCCTTGCCTTACTTAAGGGATAGAGTGCCATTCTCACTAATAAGGGGTATAGTGCCCTTACCTTACTTACAGGTTAGAGTGCCATTCTCACTAATAAGAGGTGTAGTGCCCGTGCCTTACTTAAGGGATAGAGTGCCATTCTCAGTAATAAGGGGTATAGTGCCCTTGCCTTACTTAAGGGATAGAGTGCCATTCTCACTAATAAGGGGTATAGTGCCCTTGCCTTACTTAAGGGATAGAGTGCCATTCTCACTAATAAGGGGTATAGTGCCCTTGCCTTACTTAAGGGATAGAGTGCCATTCTCACTAATAAGGGGTATAGTGCCCTTGCCTTACTTAAGGGATAGTGTGCCATCCTCACCAATAAGGGGTATAGTGCCCTTGCCTTACTTAAGGGATAGAGTGCCATCCTCAGTAATAAGGGGTATAGTGCCCTTGCCCCACTTAAGGGATAGAGTGCCATTCTCACTAATAAGGGGTATAGTGCCCTTGCCTTACTTAAGGGATAGAGTGCCATTCTCACTAATAAGGGGTATAGTGCCCTTGCCTTACTTAAGGGATAGAGTGCCATTCTCAGTAATAAGGGGTATAGTGTCCTTGCCTTACTTAAGGGATAGAGTGCCATTCTCACTAATAAGGGGTATAGTGCGTTTCCTTTGCTCAAGGGATAGAGTGCCATTCACTCTAATAAGGGGTATAGTGCCTTTACCTTACTTAAGGGATAGAGTGCCATTTTCACTAATAAGGGGTACAGTGCCCTTACCTTACTTAAGGGATAGAGTGCCATTCTCACTAATAAGGGGTATCGTGTCCTTGCCTTATTTAAGGGATAGAGTGCCATTCTCACTAATAAGGGGTATAGTGCCCTTGCCTTACTTAAGGGATAGAGTGCCATTCTCAGTGATAAGAGGTATAGTGCCATTACCTTACTTAAGGGATAGAGTGCCATTTTCACAAATAAGGGGTATAGTGCCCTTGACTTACTTAAGGGACAGAGTGCCATTCTCAGTAATAAGGGGTATAGTGCCCTTACCTTACTTAAGGGATAGAGTGCCATTCTCACTAATAAGGGGTATAGTGCCCTTGACTTTCTTAAGGGATAGAGTACCATTCTCAGTAGTGAGGGGTATAGTGCTTTTACCTTACTTAAGGGATAGAGTGCCATTCTCACTAATAAGGGGTATAGTGCGCTTACCTTAGTTACGGAACAGAGTGCCATTCTCTCTAATAAGGGGTATAGTGCCTTTAATTTACTTAAGGGATAGAGTGCCATTTTCACTAATAAGGGGTACAGTGCCCTTACCTTACTTAAGGGATAGAGCGCCATTCTCACTAATAAGGGGTATCATGTCCTTGCCTTATTTAAGGGATAGAGTGCCATTCTCACTAAAAAGGGGTATATTGCCCTTGCCTTACTTAAGGGATAGAGTGCCATTCTCACTCATAAGGGGTATAGTGCCCTTACCTTACTTAAGGGATAGAGTGCCATTCTCAGTGATAAGGGGTATAGTGCCATTACCTTACTTAAGGGATAGAGTGCCATTTTCACTAATAAGGGGTATAGTGCCCTTGACTTACTTAAGGGACAGAGTGCCATTCTCAGTAATAAAGGGTATAGTGCCCTTACCTTACTTAAGGGATAGAGTGCCATTCTCACCAATAAGGGGTATAGTGCCCTTACCTTACTTACAGGTTAGAGTGCCATTCTCACTAATAAGGGGTATAGTGCCCTTGACTTACTTAAGGGATAGATTACCATTCTCAGTAGTGAGGGGTATAGTGCTTTTACCTTACTTAAGGTATAGCATGCCATTCTCACTAATAAGGGGTATAGTGCCCTTACCTTACTTAAGGGATAGAGTGCCATTCTCACTAATAAGGGGTATAGTGCCCTTGCCTTACTTAAGGGATAGAGTGCCATTCTCACTAATAAGGGGTATAGTGCCCTTACCTTACTTAAGGGATAGAGTGCCATTCTCACTAATAAGGGGTTAAGTGCCCTTACCTTACTTAAGGGATAGAGTGCCATTCTCACTAATAAGGGGTATAGTGCCCTTGCCTTACTTAAGGGATAGAGTGCCATTCTCACTAAAAAGGGGTATAGTGCCCTTACCTTACTTAAGGGATAGAGTGCCATTCTCATTAATAAGGGGTATAGTGCCCTTACCTTACTTATGGAATAGAGTGCCATTCTCTCTAATAAGGGGTAAAGTGCCCTTACCTTTCTTAAGGGATAGAGTGCCATTCTCACTAATAAGGGGTATAGTGCCCTTACCTTACTTACGGAATAGAGTGCCATTCTCTCTAATAAGGGGTATAGTGCCCTTGCCTTACTTAAGGGATAGAGTGCCATTCTCAGTGATTAGGGGTATAGTGCCATTTCCCTTACTAAATGGATGGATTGCCATTCTCAGTAATAAGGGGTATAGTGCCCTTGCCCTTACTTAATGGATAGAGTGCCATTATCACTAATAAGGGGTATAGTGCCCTTGCCTTACTTAAGGGATAGAGTGCTATTCTAACTAATAAGGGGTATAGTGCCCTTACCTTACTTAAGGGATAGAGTGCCATTCTCAGTGATAAGGGGTATAGTGCCCTTTCCCTTACTTAATGGATAGAGTGCCATTCTCACTAATAAGGGGTATAGTGCCCTAGCCTTACTTAAGGGATAGAGTGCCATTCTCACTAATAAGGGGTATAGTGCCCTTACCTTACTTAAAGGATAGAGTGCCATTCTCAGTGATAAGGGGTATAGTGCCCTTTCCCTTACTTAAGGGATAGAGTGCCATTCTCACTAATAAGGGGTATAGTGCCCTTACCTTACTTAAGGGATCGAGTGCCATTCTCAGTGATAAGGGGTATAGTGCCCTTTCCCTTACTTAATGGATAGAGTGCCATTCTCATTAATAAGGGGTATAGTGCCCTAGCCTTACTTAAGGGATAGAGTGCCATTCTCACTAATAAGGGGTATAGTGCCCTTGCCTTACTTAAGGGATAGAGTGCCATTCTCACTAATAAGGGGTATAGTACCCTTACCTTACTTAAAGGATAGAGTGCCATTCTCAGTGATAAGGGGTATAGTGCCCTTTCCCTTACTTAATGGATAGAGTGCCATTCTCACTAATAAGGGATATAGTGCCCTTGCCTTACTTAATGGATAGAGTGACATTCTCACTAATAAGGGGTATAGTTCCCTTACCTTACTTAAGGGATAGAGTACCATTCTCACTAATAAGGGGTATAGTGCCCTTGCCTTACTTAAGGCATAGCGTGCCATTCTCACTAATAAGGGGTATAGTGCTTTTACCTTACTTAAGGGATAGAGTGCATTCTCACTAATAAGGGGTATAGTGCCCTTACCTTACTTACAGAATAGAGTGCCATTCTCTCTAATAAGGGGTAAAGTGCCCTTACCTTACTTAAGGGATAGAGTGCCATTCTCACTAATAAGGGGTATAGTGCCCTTAACTTACTTACGGAATAGAGTGCCATTCTCTCTAATAAGGGGTATAGTGCCCTTGCCTTACTTAAGGGATAGAGGGCCATTCTCAGTGATAAGGGGTATAGTGACCTTTCCCTTACTAAATGGATAGAGTGCCATTCTCAGTGATAAGGGGTATAGTGCCCTTTCCCTTACTTAATGGATAGAGTGCCATTATCACTAATAAGGGGTATAGTGCCCTTGCCTTACTTAAGGGATAGAGTGCCATTCTCACTAAGAAGGGGTATAGTGCCCTTACCTTACTTAAAGGATAGAGTGGCATTCTCAGTGATAAGGGGTATAGTGCCCTTTCCCTTTCTTAATGGATAGAGTGCCATTCTCACTAATAAGGGGTATAATGCCCTAGCCTTACTTAAGGGACAGAGTGCCATTCTCACTAATAAGGGGTATAGTGCCCTTACCATACTTAAAGGATAGAGTGCCATTCTCAGTGATAAGGGGTATAGTGCCCTTTCCCTTACTTAATGGATAGAGTGCCATTCTCACTAACAAGGGGTATAGTGCCCTAGCCTTACTTAAGGGATAGAGTGCCATTCTCACTAATAAGGGGTATAGTGCCCTTACCTTACGTAAGGGATAGAGTGCCATTCTCAGTGATAAGGGGTATAGTGCCCTTTCCCTTACTTAATGGATAGAGTGCCATTATCACTAATAAGGGGTATAGTGCCCTTGACTTACTTAAGGGATAGAGTGCCATTCTCAGTAGTGAGGGGTATAGTGATTTTACCTTACTTAAGGGATAGCATGCCATTCTCACTAATAAGGGGTATAGTGCCCTTACCTTACTTAAGGGATTGAGTGCCATTCTCACTAATAAGGGGTATAGTGCCCTTGCCTTACTTAAGGGATAGAGTGCCATTCTCACTAATAAGGGGTATAGTGCCCTTACCTTACTTAAGGGATTGAGTGCCATTCTCACTAATAAGGGGTATAGTGCCCTTGCCTTACTTAAGGGATAGAGTGCCATTCTCACTAATAAGGGGTATAGTGCCCTTACCTTACTTAAGGGATAGAGTGCCATTCTCACTAATAAGGGGTTAAGTGCCCTTACCTTACTTAAGGGATAGAGTGCCATTCTCACTAATAAGGGGTATATTGCCCTTGCCTTACTTAAGGGATAGAGTGCCATTCTCACTAATAAGGGGTATAGTGCCCTTACCTTACTTAAGGGATAGAGTGCCATTCTCATTAATAAGGGGTATAGTGCCCTTACCTTACTTACGGAATAGAGTGCCATTCCCTCTAATAAGGGGTAAAGTGCCCTTACCTTACTTAAGGGATAGAGTGCCATTCTCACTAATAAGGGGTATAGTGCCCTTACCTTACTTACGGAATAGAGTGCCATTCTCTCTAATAAGGGGTATAGTGCCCTTGCCTTACTTAAGGGATAGAGTGACATTCTCAGTGATAAGGGGTATAGTGCCCTTTCCCTTACTAAATGGATAGATTGCCATTCTCAGTAATAAGGGGTATAGTGCCCTTGCCCTTACTTAATGGATAGAGTGCCATTATCACTAATAAGGGGTATAGTGCCCTTGCCCTACTTAAGGGATAGAGTGCTATTCTCACTAATAAGGGGTATAGTGCCCTTACCTTACTTAAGGGATAGAGTGCCATTCTCAGTGATAAGGGGTATAGTGCCCTTTCCCTTACTTAATGGATAGAGTGCCATTCTCACTAATAAGGGGTATAGTGCCCTAGCCTTACTTAAGGGATAGAGTGCCATTCTCACTAATAAGGGGTATAGTGCCCTTACCTTACTTAAAGGATAGAGTGCCATTCTCAGTGATAAGGGGTATAGTGCCCTTTCCCTTACTTAATGGATAGAGTGCCATTCTCACTAACAAGGGGTATAGTGCCCTAGCCTTACTTAAGGGATAGAGTGCAATTCTCACTAATAAGGGGTATAGTGCCCTTACCTTACTTAAGGGATCGAGTGCCATTCTCAGTGATAAGGGATATAGTGCCCTTTCCCTTACTTAATGGATAGAGTGCCATTCTCACTAATAAGGGGTATAGTGCCCTTGCCTTACTTAAGGGATAGAGTGCCATTCTCACTAATAAGGGGTATAGTGCCCTTACCTTACTTAAAGGATAGAGTGCCATTCTCAGTGATAAGGGGTATAGTGCCCTTTCCCTTACTTAATGGATAGAGTGCCATTCTCACTAATAAGGGATATAGTGCCCTTGCCTTACTTAAGGGATAGAGTGCCATTCTCACTAATAAGGGGTATAGTGCCCTTACCTTACTTAAGGGATAGAGTGCCATTCTCAGTGATAAGGGGTATAGTGCCCTTTCCCTTACTTAATGGATAGAGTGCCATTCTCACTGATAAGGGGTATAGTGCCCTTACCTTACTTAAGGGATAGAGTACCATTCTCACTGATAAGGGGTATAGTGCCCTTGCCTTACTTAAGGCATAGCGTGCCATTCTCACTAATAAGGGGTATAGTGCCCTTACCTTACTAAAGGGATAGAGTGCCATTCTCACTATTAAGGGGTATAGTGCCCTTGCCTTACTTAAGGGATAGAGTGCCATTCTCACTAATAAGGGGTATAGTGCTTTTACCTTACTTAAGGGATAGAGTGCATTCTCACTAATAAGGGGTATAGTGCCCTTACCTTACTTACAGAATAGAGTGCCATTCTCTCTAATAAGGGGTAAAGTGCCCTTACCTTACTCAAGGGATAAAGTGCCATTCTCACTAATAAGGGGTATAGTGCCCTTACCTTACTTACGGAATAGTGCCATTCTCTCTAATAAGGGGTATAGTGCCCTTGCCTTACTTAAGGGATAGAGTGCCAT
Organism: Ambystoma mexicanum; assembly: GCF_040938575.1. Classification (NCBI taxonomy): domain Eukaryota; kingdom Metazoa; phylum Chordata; class Amphibia; order Caudata; family Ambystomatidae; genus Ambystoma; species Ambystoma mexicanum. Next base: position 1,338,181,326 of record NC_090933.1, on the reverse strand, counting down.
TCTCAGTGATAAGGGGTATAGTGACCTTTCCCTTACTAAATGGATAGAGTGCCATTCTCAGTAATAAGGGGTATAGTGCCCTTACCTTACTTAAGGGATAGAGTGCCATTCTCAGTGATAAGGGGTATAGTGCCCTTTCCCTTACTTAATGGATAGAGTGCCATTATCACTAATAAGGGGTATAGTGCCCTTGACTTACTTAAGGGATAGAGTGCCATTCTCAGTAGTGAGGGGTATAGTGCCCTTTCCCTTTCTTAATGGATAGAGTGCCATTCTCACTAATAAGGGGTATAGTGCCCTAACCTTACTTAAGGGATAGAGTGCCATTCTCACTAATAAGGGGTATAGTGCCCTTACCATACTTAAAGGATAGAGTGCCATTCTCAGTGATAAGGGGTATAGTGCCCTTTCCCTTACTTAATGGATAGAGTGTCATTCTCACTAACAAGGGGTATAGTGCCCTAGCCTTACTTAAGGGATAGAGTGCCATTCTCACTAATAAGGGGTACAGTGCCCTTACCTTACTTAAGGGATAGAGTGCCATTCTCAGTGATAAGGGGTATAGTGCCCTTTCCCTTACTTAATGGATAGAGTGCCATTATCACTAATAAGGGGTATAGTGCCCTAACCTTACTTAAGGGATAGAGTGCCATTCTCACTAATAAGGGGTATAGTGCCCTTGCCTTACTTAAGGGATAGAGTGCCATTCTCACTAATAAGGGGTATAGTGCAGTTACCTTACTTAAGGGATAGAGTGCCATTCTCACTAATAAGGGGTATAGTGCCCTTTCCCTTACTTAATGGATAGAGTGCCATTCTCACTAATAAGGGGTATAGTGCCCTAGCCTTACTTAAGGGATAGAGTGCCATTCTCACTAATAAGGGGTATAGTGCCCTTTCCTTACTTAAAGGATAGACTGCCATTCTCAGTGATAAGGGGTATAGTGCCCTTTCCCTTACTTAATGGATAGAGTGCCATCCTGGCTAACAAGGGGTATAGTTCCCTAGCCTTACTTAAGGGATAGAGTGCCATTCTCACTAATAAGGGGTATATTGCCCTTACCTTACTTAAGGGATATAGTGCCATTCTCAGTGATAAGGGGCATAGTGCCCTTGACTTACTTAAGGGATAGAGTACCATTCTCAGTAATAAGGGGTATAGTGCCTTTAACTTACTTAAGGGATAGAGTGCCATTCTCTCTAATAAGGGGTATAGTGCCCTTGCCTTACCTAAGGGATACAGTGCCATTCTCACTAATAAGGGGTATCATGCCCGTGCCTTACTTAAGGGATAGAGTGCCATTCCCACTAATAAACGGTATAGTGCCCTTACCTTACATAAGGGATAGAGTGCCATTCTCACTAATCAGGGGTATAGTATGTTTCCCTTACTTAAGGGATAGAGTGCCATTCTCTCTAATAAGGGGTATAGTGCGCTTACCTTAGTTGCGGAATAGAGTGCCATTCTCTCTAATAAGGGGTATAGTGCCCTTAACTTACTTAAGGGATAGAGTGCCATTTTCACTAATAAGGGGTACAGTGCCCTTACCTTACTTAAAGTATAGAGTGCCAGTCTCACTAATAAGGGGTATCGTGTCCTTGCCTTACTTAAGGGATAGAGTGCCATTCTCACTAATGAGGGGTATAGTGCCCTTGCCTTACTTAAGGGATAGAGTGCCATTCTCACTAATAAGGGGTATAGTGCCCTTACCTTACTTAAGGGGTAGAGTGCCATTCTCAGTGATAAGGGGTATAGTGCCATTACCGTACTTAAGGGATAGAGTGCCATTTTCACTAATAAGGGGTATAGTTCCCTTGACTTACTTAAGGGACAGAGTGCCATTCTCAGTAATAAGGGGTATAGTGCCCTTACCTTACTTAAGGGATAGAGTGCCATTCTCACTAATAAGGGGTATAATGCCATTACCTTACTTAAGGGCTAGAGTGCCATTCTCACTAATAAGGGGTATAGTGCCCTTGACTTACTTAAGGGATAGAGTACAATTCTCAGTAATAAGGGGTATTGTGCTTTTACCTTACTTAAGGGATAGAGTGCCATTCTCACTAATAAGGGGTATAGTGCCCTTACCTTACTTAAGGGATAGAGTGCCATTCTCACTAATAAGGGGTATAGTGCCCTTACCTTACTTAAGGGATAGAGTGCCATTCTCACTAATAAGGGGTATAGTGCCCTTACCTTACTTAAGGGATAGAGTACCATTCTCTCTAATAAGGGGTATAGCGCGCTTACCTTAGTTACGGAATACAGTGTCATTCTCTCTAATAAGGGGTATAGTGCCCTTACCTTACTTAAGGGATAGAGTGCCATTCTCACTAATAAGGGGTATAGTGCCCTTGCCTTACTTAAGGGATAGAGTGCCATTCTCACTAATAAGGGGTATAGTGCCCTTACCTTACTTAAGGGATAGAGTGCCATTCTCAGTGATAAGGGGTATAGTGCCCTTTCCCTTACTTAATGGATAGAGTGCCATTATCACTAATAAGGGGTATAATGCCCTTGCCTTACTTGAGGGATAGAGTGCCATTCTCACTAATAAGGGGTATAGTGCCCTTACCTTACTTAAGGGATAGAGTGCCATTCTCAGTGATAAGGGGTATAGTGCCCTTTCCCTTACTTAATGGATAGAGTGCCATTCTCACGAATAAGGGGTATAGTGCCCTAGCCTTACTTAAGGGATAGAGTGCCATTCTCACTAATAAGGGGTATAGTGCCCTTACCATACTTAAAGGATAGAGTGCCATTCTCAGTGATAAGAGGTATAGGGCCCTTTCCCTTACTTAAGGGATATAGTGCCCTAGCCTTAGTTAAGGGATAGAGTGCCATTCTCACTAATAAGGGGTAAAGTGCCCTTAGCTTACTTAAGGGATAGAGTGCCATTCTCAGTGATAAGGGGTATAGTGCCCGTTCCCTTACTTAATGGATAGAGTGCCATTATCACTAATAAGGGGTATAGTGCCCTAGCCTTACTTAAGGGATAGAGTGCCATTCTCACTAATAAGGGATATAGTGCCCTTGCCTTACTTAAGGGATAGAGTGCCATTCTCACTAATAAGGGGTATAGTGCCCTTGCCTTACTTAAGGGATAGAGTGCCATTCTCACTAATAAGGGGTATAGTGCCCTTGTCTTACTTAAGGGATAGAGTGCCATTCTCAGTGATAAGGGGTATTGTGCCCTTGCCTTACCTAAGGGATAGAGTGCCATTCTCACCAATAAGGGGTATAGTGCCATGTCTTACTTAAGGGATAGAGTGCCATTCTCAGTGATAAGGGGTATAGTGCCCTAGCCTTACCTAACGGATAGAATGCCATTTTCACTAATAAGGGGTATAGTGCCTTTGACTTACTTAAGAGACAGAGTGCCATTCTCAGTAATAAGGGGTATAGTGCACTTACCTTACTTAAGGGATAGAGTGCCATTCTCACTAATAAGGGGATAGTGCCTTTACCTTACTTAAGGGATAGAGTGCCATTTTCACTAATAAGGGGTGCAGTGCCCTTACCTTACTTAAGGGAAAGAGTGCCATTCTCACTAATAAGGGGTATCGTGTCCTTGCCTTATTTAAGGGATAGAGTGCCATTCTCACTAATAAGGGGTATAGTGCCCTTGCCTTACTTAAGGGATAGAGTGCCATTCTCAGTGATAAGAGGTATAGTGCCATTACCTTACTTAAGGGATAGAGTGCCATTTTCACTAATAAGGGGTATAGTGCCATTACCTTACTTAAGGGATAGAGTGCCATTCTCACTAATAAGGGGTATAGTGTCCTTGCTTTACTTAAGGGATAGAGTGCCATTCTCACTAATAAGGGGTATAGTGCCCTTGGTTTACTTAAGGGATAGAGTGCCATTCTCAGTGATAAGGGGTATAGTGCCCTTGCCTTACTTAAGGGATAGAGTGCCATTCTCACTAATAAGGGGTATAGTGCCCTTGCCTTACTTAAGGGATAGAGTGCCATTCTCACTAATAAGGGGTATAGTGCCCTTACCTTACTTACAGGTTAGAGTGCCATTCTCACTAATAAGAGGTGTAGTGCCCTTGGTTTACTTAAGGGATAGAGTGCCATTCTCATTGATAAGGGGTATAGTGCCATTGCCTTACTTAAGGGATAGAGTGCCATTCTCACTAATAAGGGGTATAGTGCCCTTGCCTTACTTAAGGGATAGAGTGCCATTCTCACTAATAAGGGGTATAGTGCCCTTACCTTACTTACAGGTTAGAGTGCCATTCTCACTAATAAGAGGTGTAGTGCCCGTGCCTTACTTAAGGGATAGAGTGCCATTCTCAGTAATAAGGGGTATAGTGCCCTTGCCTTACTTAAGGGATAGAGTGCCATTCTCACTAATAAGGGGTATAGTGCCCTTGCCTTACTTAAGGGATAGAGTGCCATTCTCACTAATAAGGGGTATAGTGCCCTTGCCTTACTTAAGGGATAGAGTGCCATTCTCACTAATAAGGGGTATAGTGCCCTTGCCTTACTTAAGGGATAGTGTGCCATCCTCACCAATAAGGGGTATAGTGCCCTTGCCTTACTTAAGGGATAGAGTGCCATCCTCAGTAATAAGGGGTATAGTGCCCTTGCCCCACTTAAGGGATAGAGTGCCATTCTCACTAATAAGGGGTATAGTGCCCTTGCCTTACTTAAGGGATAGCGTGCCATTCTCACTAATAAGGGGTATAGTGCCCTTGCCTTACTTAAGGGATAGAGTGCCATTCTCACTAATAAGGGGTATAGTGCCCTTGCCTTACTTAAGGGATAGAGTGCCATTCTCAGTAATAAGGGGTATAGTGTCCTTGCCTTACTTAAGGGATAGAGTGCCATTCTCACTAATAAGGGGTATAGTGCGTTTCCTTTGCTCAAGGGATAGAGTGCCATTCTCTCTAATAAGGGGTATAGTGCCTTTACCTTACTTAAGGGATAGAGTGCCATTTTCACTAATAAGGGGTACAGTGCCCTTACCTTACTTAAGGGATAGAGTGCCATTCTCACTAATAAGGGGTATCGTGTCCTTGCCTTATTTAAGGGATAGAGTGCCATTCTCACTAATAAGGGGTATAGTGCCCTTGCCTTACTTAAGGGATAGAGTGCCATTCTCAGTGATAAGAGGTATAGTGCCATTACCTTACTTAAGGGATAGAGTGCCATTTTCACAAATAAGGGGTATAGTGCCCTTGACTTACTTAAGGGACAGAGTGCCATTCTCAGTAATAAGGGGTATAGTGCCCTTACCTTACTTAAGGGATAGAGTGCCATTCTCACTAATAAGGGGTATAGTGCCCTTGACTTTCTTAAGGGATAGAGTACCATTCTCAGTAGTGAGGGGTATAGTGCTTTTACCTTACTTAAGGGATAGAGTGCCATTCTCACTAATAAGGGGTATAGTGCGCTTACCTTAGTTACGGAACAGAGTGCCATTCTCTCTAATAAGGGGTATAGTGCCTTTAATTTACTTAAGGGATAGAGTGCCATTTTCACTAATAAGGGGTACAGTGCCCTTACCTTACTTAAGGGATAGAGCGCCATTCTCACTAATAAGGGGTATCGTGTCCTTGCCTTATTTAAGGGATAGAGTGCCATTCTCACTAAAAAGGGGTATAGTGCCCTTGCCTTACTTAAGGGATAGAGTGCCATTCTCACTCATAAGGGGTATAGTGCCCTTACCTTACTTAAGGGATAGAGTGCCATTCTCAGTGATAAGGGGTATAGTGCCATTACCTTACTTAAGGGATAGAGTGCCATTTTCACTAATAAGGGGTATAGTGCCCTTGACTTACTTAAGGGACAGAGTGCCATTCTCAGTAATAAAGGGTATAGTGCCCTTACCTTACTTAAGGGATAGAGTGCCATTCTCAGTAATAAGGGGTATAGTGCCCTTACCTTACTTACAGGTTAGAGTGCCATTCTCACTAATAAGGGGTATAGTGCCCTTGACTTACTTAAGGGATAGATTACCATTCTCAGTAGTGAGGGGTATAGTGCTTTTACCTTACTTAAGGGATAGCATGCCATTCTCACTAATAAGGGGTATAGTGCCCTTACCTTACTTAAGGGATAGAGTGCCATTCTCACTAATAAGGGGTATAGTGCCCTTGCCTTACTTAAGGGATAGAGTGCCATTCTCACTAATAAGGGGTATAGTGCCCTTACCTTACTTAAGGGATAGAGTGACATTCTCACTAATAAGGGGTATAGTGCCCTTGCCTTACTTAAGGGATAGAGTGCCATTCTCACTAATAAGGGGTATAGTGCCCTTACCTTACTTAAGGGATAGAGTGCCATTCTCATTAATAAGGGGTATAGTGCCCTTACCTTACTTATGGAATAGAGTGCCATTCTCTCTAATAAGGGGTAAAGTGCCCTTACCTTTCTTAATGGATAGAGTGCCATTCTCACTAATAAGGGGTATAGTGCCCTTACCTTACTTACGGAATAGAGTGCCATTCTCTCTAATAAGGGGTATAGTGCCCTTGCCTTACTTAAGGGATAGAGTGCCATTCTCAGTGATTAGGGGTATAGTGCCATTTCCCTTACTAAATGGATAGATTGCCATTCTCAGTAATAAGGGGTATAGTGCCCTTGCCCTTACTTAATGGATAGAGTGCCATTATCACTAATAAGGGGTATAGTGCCCTTGCCTTACTTAAGGGATAGAGTGCTATTCTCACTAATAAGGGGTATAGTGCCCTTACCTTACTTAAGGGATAGAGTGCCATTCTCAGTGATAAGGGGTATAGTGCCCTTTCCCTTACTTAATGGATAGAGTGCCATTCTCACTAATAAGGGGTATAGTGCCCTAGCCTTACTTAAGGGATAGAGTGCCATTCTCACTAATAAGGGGTATAGTGCCCTTACCTTACTTAAAGGATAGAGTGCCATTCTCAGTGATAAGGGGTATAGTGCCCTTTCCCTTACTTAATGGATAGAGTGCCATTCTCACTAACAAGGGGTATAGTGCCCTAGCCTTACTTAAGGGATAGAGTGCCATTCTCACTAATAAGGGGTATAGTGCCCTTACCTTACTTAAGGGATCGAGTGCCATTCTCAGTGATAAGGGGTATAGTGCCCTTTCCCTTACTTAATGGATAGAGTGCCATTCTCACTAATAAGGGGTATAGTGCCCTAGCCTTACTTAAGGGATAGAGTGCCATTCTCACTAATAAGGGGTATAGTGCCCTTGCCTTACTTAAGGGATAGAGTGCCATTCTCACTAATAAGGGGTATAGTACCCTTACCTTACTTAAAGGATAGAGTGCCATTCTCAGTGATAAGGGGTATAGTGCCCTTTCCCTTACTTAATGGATAGAGTGCCATTCTCACTAATAAGGGATATAGTGCCCTTGCCTTACTTAATGGATAGAGTGACATTCTCACTAATAATGGGTATAGTGCCCTTACCTTACTTAAGGGATAGAGTACCATTCTCACTAATAAGGGGTATAGTGCCCTTGCCTTACTTAAGGCATAGCGTGCCATTCTCACTAATAAGGGGTATAGTGCCCTTACCTTACGAAAGGGATAGAGTGTCATTCTCACTAATAAGGGGTATAGTGCCCTTGCCTTACTTAAGGGATAGAGTGCCATTCTCACTAATAAGGGGTATAGTGCTTTTACCTTATTTAAGGGATAGAGTGCATTCTCACTAATAAGGGGTATAGTGCCCTTACCTTACTTACAGAATAGAGTGCCATTCTCTCTAATAAGGGGTAAAGTGCCCTTACCTTACTTAAGGGATAGAGTGCCATTCTCACTAATAAGGGGTATAGTGCCCTTAACTTACTTACGGAATAGAGTGCCATTCTCTCTAATAAGGGGTATAGTGCCCTTGCCTTACTTAAGGGATAGAGGGCCATTCTCAGAGATAAGGGGTATAGTGACCTTTCCCTTACTAAATGGATAGAGTGCCATTCTCAGTGATAAGGGGTATAGTGCCCTTTCCCTTACTTAATGGATAGAGTGCCATTATCACTAATAAGGGGTATAGTGCCCTAGCCTTACTTAAGGGATAGAGTGCCATTCTCACTAATAAGGGGTATAGTGCCCTTTCCTTACTTAAAGGATAGACTGCCATTCTCAGTGATAAGGGGTATAGTGCCCTTTCCCTTACTTAATGGATAGAGTGCCATCCTCGCTAACAAGGGGTATAGTTCCCTAGCCTTACTTAAGGGATAGAGTGCCATTCTCACTAATAAGGGGTATATTGCCCTTACCTTACTTAAGGGATATAGTGCCATTCTCAGTGATAAGGGGTATAGTGCCCTTGACTTACTTAAGGGATAGAGTACCATTCTCAGTAATAAGGGGTATAGTGCCTTTAACTTACTTAAGGGATAGAGTGCCATTCTCTCTAATAAGGGGTATAGTGCCCTTGCCTTACCTAAGGGATACAGTGCCATTCTCACTAATAAGGGGTATCATGCCCGTGCCTTACTTAAGGGATAGAGTGCCATTCCCACTAATAAACGGTATAGTGCCCTTACCTTACATAAGGGATAGAGTGCCATTCTCACTAATCAGGGGTATAGTATGTTTCCCTTACTTAAGGGATAGAGTGCCATTCTCTCTAATAAGGGGTATAGTGCGCTTACCTTAGTTGCGGAATAGAGTGCCATTCTCTCTAATAAGGGGTATAGTGCCCTTAACTTACTTAAGGGATAGAGTGCCATTTTCACTAATAAGGGGTACAGTGCCCTTACCTTACTTAAAGTATAGAGTGCCAGTCTCACTAATAAGGGGTATCGTGTCCTTGCCTTACTTAAGGGATAGAGTGCCATTCTCACTAATGAGGGGTATAGTGCCCTTGCCTTACTTAAGGGATAGAGTGCCATTCTCACTAATAAGGGGTATAGTGCCCTTACCTTACTTAAGGGGTAGAGTGCCATTCTCAGTGATAAGGGGTATAGTGCCATTACCGTACTTAAGGGATAGAGTGCCATTTTCACTAATAAGGGGTATAGTTCCCTTGACTTACTTAAGGGACAGAGTGCCATTCTCAGTAATAAGGGGTATAGTGCCCTTACCTTACTTAAGGGATAGAGTGCCATTCTCACTAATAAGGGGTATAATGCCATTACCTTACTTAAGGGCTAGAGTGCCATTCTCACTAATAAGGGGTATAGTGCCCTTGACTTACTTAAGGGATAGAGTACAATTCTCAGTAATAAGGGGTATTGTGCTTTTACCTTACTTAAGGGATAGAGTGCCATTCTCACTAATAAGGGGTATAGTGCCCTTACCTTACTTAAGGGATAGAGTGCCATTCTCACTAATAAGGGGTATAGTGCCCTTACCTTACTTAAGGGATAGAGTGCCATTCTCACTAATAAGGGGTATAGTGCCCTTACCTTACTTAAGGGATAGAGTACCATTCTCTCTAATAAGGGGTATAGCGCGCTTACCTTAGTTACGGAATACAGTGTCATTCTCTCTAATAAGGGGTATAGTGCCCTTACCTTACTTAAGGGATAGAGTGCCATTCTCACTAATAAGGGGTATAGTGCCCTTGCCTTACTTAAGGGATAGAGTGCCATTCTCACTAATAAGGGCTATCGTGTCCTTGCCTTACTTAAGGGATAGAGTGCCATTCTCACTAATAAGGGGTATAATGCCATTACCTTACTTAAGGGCTAGAGTGCCATTCTCACTAATAAGGGGTATAGTGCCCTTGACTTACTTAAGGGATAGAGTACAATTCTCAGTAATAAGGGGTATTGTGCTTTTACCTTACTTAAGGGATAGAGTGCCATTCGCACTAATAAGGGGTATAGTGCCCTTACCTTACTTAAGGGATAGAGTGCCATTCTCACTAATAAGGGGTATAGTGCCCTTACCTTACTTAAGGGATAGAGTGCCATTCTCACTAATAAGGGGTATAGTGCCCTTACCTTACTTAAGGGATAGAGTACCATTCTCTCTAATAAGGGGTATAGCGCGCTTACCTTAGTTACGGAATACAGTGTCATTCTCTCTAATAAGGGGTATAGTGCCCTTACCTTACTTAAGGGATAGAGTGCCATTCTCACTAATAAGGGGTATAGTGCCCTTGCCTTACTTAAGGGATAGAGTGCCATTCTCACTAATAAGGGGTATAGTGCCCTTACCTTACTTAAGGGATAGAGTGCCATTCTCAGTGATAAGGGGTATAGTGCCCTTTCCCTTACTTAATGGATAGAGTGCCATTATCACTAATAAGGGGTATAATGCCCTTGCCTTACTTGAGGGATAGAGTGCCATTCTCACTAATAAGGGGTATAGTGCCCTTACCTTACTTAAGGGATAGAGTGCCCTTCTCAGTGATAAGGGGTATAGTGCCCTTTCCCTTACTTAATGGATAGAGTGCCATTCTCACGAATAAGGGGTATAGTGCCCTAGCCTTACTTAAGGGATAGAGTGCCATTCTCACTAATAAGGGGTATAGTGCCCTTACCATACTTAAAGGATAGAGTGCCATTCTCAGTGATAAGAGGTATAGGGCCCTTTCCCTTACTTAAGGGATATAGTGCCCTAGCCTTAGTTAAGGGATAGAGTGCCATTCTCACTAATAAGCGGTAAAGTGCCCGTTCCCTTACTTAATGGATAGAGTGCCATTATCACTAATAAGGGGTATAGTGCCCTAGCCTTACTTAAGGGATAGAGTGCCATTCTCACTAATAAGGGATATAGTGCCCTTGCCTTACTTAAGGGATAGAGTGCCATTCTCACTAATAAGGGGTATAGTGCCCTTGCCTTACTTAAGGGATAGAGTGCCATTCTCACTAATAAGGGGTATAGTGCCCTTGTCTTACTTAAGGGATAGAGTGCCATTCTCAGTGATAAGGGGTATTGTGCCCTTGCCTTACCTAAGGGATAGAGTGCCATTCTCACTAATAAGGGGTATAGTGCCATGTCTTACTTAAGGGATAGAGTGCCATTCTCAGTGATAAGGGGTATAGTGCCCTAGCCTTACCTAACGGATAGAATGCCATTTTCACTAATAAGGGGTATAGTGCCTTTGACTTACTTAAGAGACAGAGTGCCATTCTCAGTAATAAGGGGTATAGTGCACTTACCTTACTTAAGGGATAGAGTGCCATTCTCACTAATAAGGGGATAGTGCCTTTACCTTACTTAAGGGATAGAGTGCCATTTTCACTAATAAGGGGTGCAGTGCCCTTACCTTACTTAAGGGAAAGAGTGCCATTCTCACTAATAAGGGCTATCGTGTCCTTGCCTTATTTAAGGGATAGAGTGCCATTCTCACTAATAAGGGGTATAGTGCCCTTGCCTTACTTAAGGGATAGAGTGCCATTCTCAGTGATAAGAGGTATAGTGCCATTACCTTACTTAAGGGATAGAGTGCCATTTTCACTAATAAGGGGTATAGTGCCATTACCTTACTTAAGGGATAGAGTGCCATTCTCACTAATAAGGGGTATAGTGTCCTTGCTTTACTTAAGGGATAGAGTGCCATTCTCACTAATAAGGGGTATAGTGCCCTTGGTTTACTTAAGGGATAGAGTGCCATTCTCATTGATAAGGGGTATAGTGCCATTGCCTTACTTAAGGGATAGAGTGCCATTCTCACTAATAAGGGGTATAGTGCCCTTGCCTTACTTAAGGGATAGAGTGCCATTCTCACTAATAAGGGGTATAGTGCCCTTACCTTACTTACAGGTTAGAGTGCCATTCTCACTAATAAGAGGTGTAGTGCCCGTGCCTTACTTAAGGGATAGAGTGCCATTCTCAGTAATAAGGGGTATAGTGCCCTTTCCCTTACTTAATGGATAGAGTGCCATTCTCACTAATAAGGGATATAGTGCCCTTGCCTTACTTAATGGATAGAGTTCCATTCTCACTAATAAGGGGTATAGTGCCCTTACCTTACTTAAGGGATAGAGTACCATTCTCACTAATAAGGGGTATAGTGCCCTTGCCTTACTTAAGGCATAGCGTGCCATTCTCACTAATAAGGGGTATAGTGCCCTTACCTTACGAAAGGGATAGAGTGTCATTCTCACTAATAAGGGGTATAGTGCCCTTGCCTTACTTAAGGGATAGAGTGCCATTCTCACTAATAAGGGGTATAGTGCTTTTACCTTATTTAAGGGATAGAGTGCATTCTCACTAATAAGGGGTATAGTGCCCTTACCTTACTTACAGAATAGAGTGCCATTCTCTCTAATAAGGGGTAAAGTGCCCTTACCTTACTTAAGGGATAGAGTGCCATTCTCACTAATAAGGGGTATAGTGCCCTTAACTTACTTACGGAATAGAGTGCCATTCTCTCTAATAAGGGGTATAGTGCCCTTGCCTTACTTAAGGGATAGAGGGCCATTCTCAGAGATAAGGGGTATAGTGACCTTTCCCTTACTAAATGGATAGAGTGCCATTCTCAGTGATAAGGGGTATAGTGCCCTTTCCCTTACTTAATGGATAGAGTGCCATTATCACTAATAAGGGGTATAGTGCCCTAGCCTTACTTAAGGGATAGAGTGCCATTCTCACTAATAAGGGGTATAGTGCCCTTTCCTTACTTAAAGGATAGACTGCCATTCTCAGTGATAAGGGGTATAGTGCCCTTTCCCTTACTTAATGGATAGAGTGCCATCCTCGCTAACAAGGGGTATAGTTCCCTAGCCTTACTTAAGGGATAGAGTGCCATTCTCACTAATAAGGGGTATATTGCCCTTACCTTACTTAAGGGATATAGTGCCATTCTCAGTGATAAGGGGTATAGTGCCCTTGACTTACTTAAGGGATAGAGTACCATTCTCAGTAATAAGGGGTATAGTGCCTTTAACTTACTTAAGGGATAGAGTGCCATTCTCTCTAATAAGGGGTATAGTGCCCTTGCCTTACCTAAGGGATACAGTGCCATTCTCACTAATAAGGGGTATCATGCCCGTGCCTTACTTAAGGGATAGAGTGCCATTCCCACTAATAAACGGTATAGTGCCCTTACCTTACATAAGGGATAGAGTGCCATTCTCACTAATCAGGGGTATAGTATGTTTCCCTTACTTAAGGGATAGAGTGCCATTCTCTCTAATAAGGGGTATAGTGCGCTTACCTTAGTTGCGGAATAGAGTGCCATTCTCTCTAATAAGGGGTATAGTGCCCTTAACTTACTTAAGGGATAGAGTGCCATTTTCACTAATAAGGGGTACAGTGCCCTTACCTTACTTAAAGTATAGAGTGCCAGTCTCACTAATAAGGGGTATCGTGTCCTTGCCTTACTTAAGGGATAGAGTGCCATTCTCACTAATGAGGGGTATAGTGCCCTTGCCTTACTTAAGGGATAGAGTGCCATTCTCACTAATAAGGGGTATAGTGCCCTTACCTTACTTAAGGGGTAGAGTGCCATTCTCAGTGATAAGGGGTATAGTGCCATTACCGTACTTAAGGGATAGAGTGCCATTTTCACTAATAAGGGGTATAGTTCCCTTGACTTACTTAAGGGACAGAGTGCCATTCTCAGTAATAAGGGGTATAGTGCCCTTACCTTACTTAAGGGATAGAGTGCCATTCTCACTAATAAGGGGTATAGTGCCCTTACCTTACTTAAGGGATAGAGTACCATTCTCTCTAATAAGGGGTATAGCGCGCTTACCTTAGTTACGGAATACAGTGTCATTCTCTCTAATAAGGGGTATAATGCCATTACCTTACTTAAGGGCTAGAGTGCCATTCTCACTAATAAGGGGTATAGTGCCCTTGACTTACTTAAGGGATAGAGTACAATTCTCAGTAATAAGGGGTATTGTGCTTTTACCTTACTTAAGGGATAGAGTGCCATTCTCACTAATAAGGGGTATAGTGCCCTTACCTTACTTAAGGGATAGAGTGCCATTCTCACTAATAAGGGGTATAGTGCCCTTACCTTACTTAAGGGATAGAGTGCCATTCTCACTAATAAGGGGTATAGTGCCCTTACCTTACTTAAGGGATAGAGTACCATTCTCTCTAATAAGGGGTATAGCGCGCTTACCTTAGTTACGGAATACAGTGTCATTCTCTCTAATAAGGGGTATAGTGCCCTTACCTTACTTAAGGGATAGAGTGCCATTCTCACTAATAAGGGGTATAGTGCCCTTGCCTTACTTAAGGGATAGAGTGCCATTCTCACTAATAAGGGGTATAGTGCCCTTACCTTACTTAAGGGATAGAGTGCCATTCTCAGTGATAAGGGGTATAGTGCCCTTTCCCTTACTTAATGGATAGAGTGCCATTATCACTAATAAGGGGTATAATGCCCTTGCCTTACTTGAGGGATAGAGTGCCATTCTCACTAATAAGGGGTATAGTGCCCTTACCTTACTTAAGGGATAGAGTGCCCTTCTCAGTGATAAGGGGTATAGTGCCCTTTCCCTTCCTTAATGGATAGAGTGCCATTCTCACGAATAAGGGGTATAGTGCCCTAGCCTTACTTAAGGGATAGAGTGCCATTCTCACTAATAAGGGGTATAGTGCCCTTACCATACTTAAAGGATAGAGTGCCATTCTCAGTGATAAGAGGTATAGGGCCCTTTCCCTTACTTAAGGGATATAGTGCCCTAGCCTTAGTTAAGGGATAGAGTGCCATTCTCACTAATAAGGGGTAAAGTGCCCTTAGCTTACTTAAGGGATAGAGTGCCATTCTCAGTGATAAGGGGTATAGTGCCCGTTCCCTTACTTAATGGATAGAGTGCCATTATCACTAATAAGGGGTATAGTGCCCTAGCCTTACTTAAGGGATAGAGTGCCATTCTCACTAATAAGGGATATAGTGCCCTTGCCTTACTTAAGGGATAGAGTGCCATTCTCACTAATAAGGGGTATAGTGCCCTTGCCTTACTTAAGGGATAGAGTGCCATTCTCACTAATAAGGGGTATAGTGCCCTTGTCTTACTTAAGGGATAGAGTGCCATTCTCAGTGATAAGGGGTATTGTGCCCTTGCCTTACCTAAGGGATAGAGTGCCATTCTCACTAATAAGGGGTATAGTGCCATGTCTTACTTAAGGGATAGAGTGCCATTCTCAGTGATAAGGGGTATAGTGCCCTAGCCTTACCTAACGGATAGAATGCCATTTTCACTAATAAGGGGTATAGTGCCTTTGACTTACTTAAGAGACAGAGTGCCATTCTCAGTAATAAGGGGTATAGTGCACTTACCTTACTTAAGGGATAGAGTGCCATTCTCACTAATAAGGGGATAGTGCCTTTACCTTACTTAAGGGATAGAGTGCCATTTTCACTAATAAGGGGTGCAGTGCCCTTACCTTACTTAAGGGAAAGAGTGCCATTCTCACTAATAAGGGCTATCGTGTCCTTGCCTTATTTAAGGGATAGAGTGCCATTCTCACTAATAAGGGGTATAGTGCCCTTGCCTTACTTAAGGGATAGAGTGCCATTCTCAGTGATAAGAGGTATAGTGCCATTACCTTACTTAAGGGATAGAGTGCCATTTTCACTAATAAGGGGTATAGGGCCATTACCTTACTTAAGGGATAGAGTGCCATTCTCACTAATAAGGGGTATAGTGTCCTTGCTTTACTTAAGGGATAGAGTGCCATTCTCACTAATAAGGGGTATAGTGCCCTTGGTTTACTTAAGGGATAGAGTGCCATTCTCATTGATAAGGGGTATAGTGCCATTGCCTTACTTAAGGGATAGAGTGCCATTCTCACTAATAAGGGGTATAGTGCCCTTGCCTTACTTAAGGGATAGAGTGCCATTCTCACTAATAAGGGGTATAGTGCCCTTACCTTACTTACAGGTTAGAGTGCCATTCTCACTAATAAGAGGTGTAGTGCCCGTGCCTTACTTAAGGGATAGAGTGCCATTCTCAGTAATAAGGGGTATAGTGCCCTTGCCTTACTTAAGGGATAGAGTGCCATTCTCACTAATAAGGGGTATAGTGCCCTTGCCTTACTTAAGGGATAGAGTGCCATTCTCACTAATAAGGGGTATAGTGCCCTTGCCTTACTTAAGGGATAGAGTGCCATTCTCACTAATAAGGGGTATAGTGCCCTTGCCTTACTTAAGGGATAGTGTGCCATCCTCACCAATAAGGGGTATAGTGCCCTTGCCTTACTTAAGGGATAGAGTGCCATCCTCAGTAATAAGGGGTATAGTGCCCTTGCCCCACTTAAGGGATAGAGTGCCATTCTCACTAATAAGGGGTATAGTGCCCTTGCCTTACTTAAGGGATAGCGTGCCATTCTCACTAATAAGGGGTATAGTGCCCTTGCCTTACTTAAGGGATAGAGTGCCATTCTCACTAATAAGGGGTATAGTGCCCTTGCCTTACTTAAGGGATAGAGTGCCATTCTCAGTAATAAGGGGTATAGTGTCCTTGCCTTACTTAAGGGATAGAGTGCCATTCTCACTAATAAGGGGTATAGTGCGTTTCCTTTGCTCAAGGGATAAAGTGCCATTCTCTCTAATAAGGGGTATAGTGCCTTTACCTTACTTAAGGGATAGAGTGCCATTTTCACTAATAAGGGGTACAGTGCCCTTACCTTACTTAAGGGATAGAGTGCCATTCTCACTAATAAGGGGTATCGTGTCCTTGCCTTATTTAAGGGATAGAGTGCCATTCTCACTAATAAGGGGTATAGTGCCCTTGCCTTACTTAAGGGATAGAGTGCCATTCTCAGTGATAAGAGGTATAGTGCCATTACCTTACTTAAGGGATAGAGTGCCATTTTCACAAATAAGGGGTATAGTGCCCTTGACTTACTTAAGGGACAGAGTGCCATTCTCAGTAATAAGGGGTATAGTGCCCTTACCTTACTTAAGGGATAGAGTGCCATTCTCACTAATAAGGGGTATAGTGCCCTTGACTTTCTTAAGGGATAGAGTACCATTCTCAGTAGTGAGGGGTATAGTGCTTTTACCTTACTTAAGGGATAGAGTGCCATTCTCACTAATAAGGGGTATAGTGCGCTTACCTTAGTTACGGAACAGAGTGCCATTCTCTCTAATAAGGGGTATAGTGCCTTTAATTTACTTAAGGGATAGAGTGCCATTTTCACTAATAAGGGGTACAGTGCCCTTACCTTACTTAAGGGATAGAGCGCCATTCTCACTAATAAGGGGTATCGTGTCCTTGCCTTATTTAAGGGATAGAGTGCCATTCTCACTAAAAAGGGGTATAGTGCCCTTGCCTTACTTAAGGGATAGAGTGCCATTCTCACTCATAAGGGGTATAGTGCCCTTACCTTACTTAAGGGATAGAGTGCCATTCTCAGTGATAAGGGGTATAGTGCCATTACCTTACTTAAGGGATAGAGTGCCATTTTCACTAATAAGGGGTATAGTGCCCTTGACTTACTTAAGGGACAGAGTGCCATTCTCAGTAATAAAGGGTTTAGTGCCCTTACCTTACTTAAGGGATAGAGTGCCATTCTCAGTAATAAGGGGTATAGTGCCCTTACCTTACTTACAGGTTAGAGTGCCATTCTCACTAATAAGGGGTATAGTGCCCTTGACTTACTTAAGGGATAGATTACCATTCTCAGTAGTGAGGGGTATAGTGCTTTTACCTTACTTAAGGGATAGCATGCCATTCTCACTAATAAGGGGTATAGTGCCCTTACCTTACTTAAGGGATAGAGTGCCATTCTCACTAATAAGGGGTATAGTGCCCTTGCCTTACTTAAGGGATAGAGTGCCATTCTCACTAATAAGGGGTATAGTGCCCTTACCTTACTTAAGGGATAGAGTGCCATTCTCACTAATAAGGGGTTAAGTGCCCTTACCTTACTTAAGGGATAGAGTGACATTCTCACTAATAAGGGGTATAGTGCCCTTGCCTTACTTAAGGGATAGAGTGCCATTCTCACTAATAAGGGGTATAGTGCCCTTACCTTACTTAAGGGATAGAGTGCCATTCACATTAATAAGGGGTATAGGGCCCTTACCTTACTTATGGAATAGAGTGCCATTCTCTCTA
Source organism: Ambystoma mexicanum (assembly GCF_040938575.1). Taxonomy (NCBI): domain Eukaryota; kingdom Metazoa; phylum Chordata; class Amphibia; order Caudata; family Ambystomatidae; genus Ambystoma; species Ambystoma mexicanum. The sequence continues at coordinate 1,338,163,393 of NC_090933.1, read as the reverse complement.
ATAAGGGGTAAAGTGCCCTTACCTTTCTTAATGGATAGAGTGCCATTCTCACTAATAAGGGGTATAGTGCCCTTACCTTACTTACGGAATAGAGTGCCATTCTCTCTAATAAGGGGTATAGTGCCCTTGCCTTACTTAAGGGATAGAGTGCCATTCTCAGTGATTAGGGGTATAGTGCCATTTCCCTTACTAAATGGATAGATTGCCATTCTCAGTAATAAGGGGTATAGTGCCCTTGCCCTTACTTAATGGATAGAGTGCCATTATCACTAATAAGGGGTATAGTGCCCTTGCCTTACTTAAGGGATAGAGTGCTATTCTCACTAATAAGGGGTATAGTGCCCTTACCTTACTTAAGGGATAGAGTGCCATTCTCAGTGATAAGGGGTATAGTGCCCTTTCCCTTACTTAATGGATAGAGTGCCATTCTCACTAATAAGGGGTATAGTGCCCTAGCCTTACTTAAGGGATAGAGTGCCATTCTCACTAATAAGGGGTATAGTGCCCTTACCTTACTTAAAGGATAGAGTGCCATTCTCAGTGATAAGGGGTATAGTGCCCTTTCCCTTACTTAATGGATAGAGTGCCATTCTCACTAACAAGGGGTATAGTGCCCTAGCCTTACTTAAGGGATAGAGTGCCATTCTCACTAATAAGGGGTATAGTGCCCTTACCTTACTTAAGGGATCGAGTGCCATTCTCAGTGATAAGGGGTATAGTGCCCTTTCCCTTACTTAATGGATAGAGTGCCATTCTCACTAATAAGGGGTATAGTGCCCTAGCCTTACTTAAGGGATAGAGTGCCATTCTCACTAATAAGGGGTATAGTGCCCTTGCCTTACTTAAGGGATAGAGTGCCATTCTCACTAATAGGGGGTATAGTACCCTTACCTTACTTAAAGGATAGAGTGCCATTCTCAGTGATAAGGGGTATAGTGCCCTTTCCCTTACTTAATGGATAGAGTGCCATTCTCACTAATAAGGGATATAGTGCCCTTGCCTTACTTAATGGATAGAGTGACATTCTCACTAATAAGGGGTATAGTGCCCTTACCTTACTTAAGGGATAGAGTACCATTCTCACTAATAAGGGGTATAGTGCCCTTGCCTTACTTAAGGCATAGCGTGCCATTCTCACTAATAAGGGGTATAGTGCCCTTACCTTACGAAAGGGATAGAGTGTCATTCTCACTAATAAGGGGTATAGTGCCCTTGCCTTACTTAAGGGATAGAGTGCCATTCTCACTAATAAGGGGTATAGTGCTTTTACCTTATTTAAGGGATAGAGTGCATTCTCACTAATAAGGGGTATAGTGCCCTTACCTTACTTACAGAATAGAGTGCCATTCTCTCTAATAAGGGGTAAAGTGCCCTTACCTTACTTAAGGGATAGAGTGCCATTCTCACTAATAAGGGGTATAGTGCCCTTAACTTACTTACGGAATAGAGTGCCATTCTCTCTAATAAGAGGTATAGTGCCCTTGCCTTACTTAAGGGATAGAGGGCCATTCTCAGAGATAAGGGGTATAGTGACCTTTCCCTTACTAAATGGATAGAGTGCCATTCTCAGTGATAAGGGGTATAGTGCCCTTTCCCTTACTTAATGGATAGAGTGCCATTATCACTAATAAGGGGTATAGTGCCCTTGCCTTACTTAAGGGATAGAGTGCCATTCTCACTAAGAAGGGGTATAGTGCCCTTACCTTACTTAAAGGATAGAGTGGCATTCTCAGTGATAAGGGGTATAGTGCCCTTTCCCTTTCTTAATGGATAGAGTGCCATTCTCACTAATAAGGGGTATAGTGCCCTAGCCTTACTTAAGGGACAGAGTGCCATTCTCACTAATAAGGGGTATAGTGCCCTTACCATACTTAAAGGATAGAGTGCCATTCTCAGTGATAAGGGGTATAGTGCCCTTTCCCTTACTTAATGGATAGAGTGCCATTCTCACTAACAAGGGGTATAGTGCCCTAGCCTTACTTAAGGGATAGAGTGCCATTCTCACTAATAAGGGGTATAGTGCCCTTACCTTACGTAAGGGATAGAGTGCCATTCTCAGTGATAAGGGGTATAGTGCCCTTTCCCTTACTTAATGGATAGAGTGCCATTATCACTAATAAGGGGTATAGTGCCCTTGACTTACTTAAGGGATAGAGTGCCATTCTCAGTAGTGAGGGGTATAGTGATTTTACCTTACTTAAGGGATAGCATGCCATTCTCACTAATAAGGGGTATAGTGCCCTTACCTTACTTAAGGGATTGAGTGCCATTCTCACTAATAAGGGGTATAGTGCACTTGCCTTACTTAAGGGATAGATTGCCATTCTCACTAATAAGGGGTATAGTGCCCTTACCTTACTTAAGGGATAGAGTGCCATTCTCACTAATAAGGGGTTAAGTGCCCTTACCTTACTTAAGGGATAGAGTGCCATTCTCACTAATAAGGGGTATCGTGTCCTTGCCTTATTTAAGGGATAGAGTGCCATTCTCACTAATAAGGGGTATAGTGCCCTTGCCTTACTTAAGGGATAGAGTGCCATTCTCAGTGATAAGAGGTATAGTGCCATTACCTTACTTAAGGGATAGAGTGCCATTTTCACAAATAAGGGGTATAGTGCCCTTGACTTACTTAAGGGACAGAGTGCCATTCTCAGTAATAAGGGGTATAGTGCCCTTACCTTACTTAAGGGATAGAGTGCCATTCTCACTAATAAGGGGTATAGTGCCCTTGACTTTCTTAAGGGATAGAGTACCATTCTCAGTAGTGAGGGGTATAGTGCTTTTACCTTACTTAAGGGATAGAGTGCCATTCTCACTAATAAGGGGTATAGTGCGCTTACCTTAGTTACGGAACAGAGTGCCATTCTCTCTAATAAGGGGTATAGTGCCTTTAATTTACTTAAGGGATAGAGTGCCATTTTCACTAATAAGGGGTACAGTGCCCTTACCTTACTTAAGGGATAGAGCGCCATTCTCACTAATAAGGGGTATCGTGTCCTTGCCTTATTTAAGGGATAGAGTGCCATTCTCACTAAAAAGGGGTATAGTGCCCTTGCCTTACTTAAGGGATAGAGTGCCATTCTCACTCATAAGGGGTATAGTGCCCTTACCTTACTTAAGGGATAGAGTGCCATTCTCAGTGATAAGGGGTATAGTGCCATTACCTTACTTAAGGGATAGAGTGCCATTTTCACTAATAAGGGGTATAGTGCCCTTGACTTACTTAAGGGACAGAGTGCCATTCTCAGTAATAAAGGGTATAGTGCCCTTACCTTACTTAAGGGATAGAGTGCCATTCTCAGTAATAAGGGGTATAGTGCCCTTACCTTACTTACAGGTTAGAGTGCCATTCTCACTAATAAGGGGTATAGTGCCCTTGACTTACTTAAGGGATAGATTACCATTCTCAGTAGTGAGGGGTATAGTGCTTTTACCTTACTTAAGGGATAGCATGCCATTCTCACTAATAAGGGGTATAGTGCCCTTACCTTACTTAAGGGATAGAGTGCCAGTCTCACTAATAAGGGGTATAGTGCCCTTGCCTTACTTAAGGGATAGAGTGCCATTCTCACTAATAAGGGGTATAGTGCCCTTACCTTACTTAAGGGATAGAGTGCCATTCTCACTAATAAGGGGTTAAGTGCCCTTACCTTACTTAAGGGATAGAGTGCCATTCTCACTAATAAGGGGTATAGTGCCCTTGCCTTACTTAAGGGATAGAGTGCCATTCTCACTAAAAAGGGGTATAGTGCCCTTACCTTACTTAAGGGATAGAGTGCCATTCTCATTAATAAGGGTTATAGTGCCCTTACCTTACTTATGGAATAGAGTGCCATTCTCTCTAATAAAGGGTAAAGTGCCCTTACCTTTCTTAAGGGATAGAGTGCCATTCTCACTAATAAGGGGTATAGTGCCCTTACCTTACTTATGGAATAGAGTGCCATTCTCTCTAATAAGGGGTATAGTGCCCTTGACTTACTTAAGGGATAGAGTGCCATTCTCAGTGATTAGGGGTATAGTGCCATTTCCCTTACTAAATGGATGGATTGCCATTCTCAGTAATAAGGGGTATAGTGCCCTTGCCCTTACTTAATGGATAGAGTGCCATTATCACTAATAAGGGGTATAGTGCCCTTGCCTTACTTAAGGGATAGAGTGCTATTCTCACTAATAAGGGGTATAGTGCCCTTACCTTACTTAAGGGATAGAGTGCCATTCTCAGTGATAAGGGGTATAGTGCCCTTTCCCTTACTTAATGGATAGAGTGCCATTCTCACTAATAAGGGGTATAGTGCCCTAGCCTTACTTAAGGGATAGAGTGCCATTCTCACTAATAAGGGGTATAGTGCCCTTACCTTACTTAAAGGATAGAGTGCCATTCTCAGTGATAAGGGGTATAGTGCCCTTTCCCTTACTTAATGGATAGATTGCCATTCTCACTAACAAGGGGTATAGTGCCCTAGCCTTACTTAAGGGATAGAGTGCCATTCTCACTAATAAGGGGTATAGTGCCCTTACCTTACTTAAGGGATCCAGTGCCATTCTCAGTGATAAGGGGTATAGTGCCCTTTCCCTTACTTAATGGATAGAGTGCCATTCTCACTAATAAGGGGTATAGTGCCCTAGCCTTACTTAAGGGATAGAGTGCCATTCTCACTAATAAGGGGTATAGTGCCCTTGCCTTACTTAAGGGATAGAGTGCCATTCTCACTAATAAGGGGTATAGTACCCTTACCTTACTTAAAGGATAGAGTGCCATTCTCAGTGATAAGGGGTATAGTGCCCTTTCCCTTACTTAATGGATAGAGTGCCATTCTCACTAATAAGGGATATAGTGCCCTTGCCTTACTTAATGGATAGAGTGACATTCTCACTAATAAGGGGTATAGTGCCCTTACCTTACTTAAGGGATAGAGTACCATTCTCACTAATAAGGGGTATAGTGCCCTTGCCTTACTTAAGGCATAGCGTGCCATTCTCACTAATAAGGGGTATAGTGCCCTTACCTTACGAAAGGGATAGAGTGTCATTCTCACTAATAAGGGGTATAGTGCCCTTGCCTTACTTAAGGGATAGAGTGCCATTCTCACTAATAAGGGGTATAGTGCTTTTACCTTACTTAAGGGATAGAGTGCATTCTCACTAATAAGGGGTATAGTGCCCTTACCTTACTTACAGAATAGAGTGCCATTCTCTCTAATAAGGGGTAAAGTGCCCTTACCTTACTTAAGGGATAGAGTGCCATTCTCACTAATAAGGGGTATAGTGCCCTTAACTTACTTACGGAATAGAGTGCCATTCTCTCTAATAAGGGGTATAGTGCCCTTGCCTTACTTAAGGGATAGAGGGCCATTCTCAGTGATAAGGGGTATAGTGACCTTTCCCTTACTAAATGGATAGAGTGCCATTCTCAGTGATAAGGGGTATAGTGCCCTTTCCCTTACTTAATGGATAGAGTGCCATTATCACTAATAAGGGGTATAGTGCCCTTGCCTTACTTAAGGGATAGAGTGCCATTCTCACTAAGAAGGGGTATAGTGCCCTTACCTTACTTAAAGGATAGAGTGGCATTCTCAGTGATAAGGGGTATAGTGCCCTTTCCCTTTCTTAATGGATAGAGTGCCATTCTCACTAATAAGGGGTATAGTGCCCTAGCCTTACTTAAGGGACAGAGTGCCATTCTCACTAATAAGGGGTATAGTGCCCTTACCATACTTAAAGGATAGAGTGCCATTCTCAGTGATAAGGGGTATAGTGCCCTTTCCCTTACTTAATGGATAGAGTGCCATTCTCACTAACAAGGGGTATAGTGCCCTAGCCTTACTTAAGGGATAGAGTGCCATTCTCACTAATAAGGGGTATAGTGCCCTAGCCTTACTTAAGGGATAGAGTGCCATTCTCACTAATAAGGGGTATAGTGCCCTTACCTTACGTAAGGGATAGAGTGCCATTCTCAGTGATAAGGGGTATAGTGCCCTTTCCCTTACTTAATGGATAGAGTGCCATTATCACTAATAAGGGGTATAGTGCCCTTGACTTACTTAAGGGATAGAGTGCCATTCTCAGTAGTGAGGGGTATAGTGATTTTACCTTACTTAAGGGATAGCATGCCATTCTCACTAATAAGGGGTATAGTGCCCTTACCTTACTTAAGGGATAGAGTGCCATTCTCACTAATAAGGGGTATAGTGCCCTTACCTTACTTAAGGGATAGAGTGCCATTCTCACTAATAAGGGGTTAAGTGCCCTTACCTTACTTAAGGGATAGAGTGCCATTCTCACTAATAAGGGGTATCGTGTCCTTGCCTTATTTAAGGGATAGAGTGCCATTCTCACTAATAAGGGGTATAGTGCCCTTGCCTTACTTAAGGGATAGAGTGCCATTCTCAGTGATAAGAGGTATAGTGCCATTACCTTACTTAAGGGATAGAGTGCTATTTTCACAAATAAGGGGTATAGTGCCCTTGACTTACTTAAGGGACAGAGTGCCATTCTCAGTAATAAGGGGTATAGTGCCCTTACCTTACTTAAGGGATAGAGTGCCATTCTCACTAATAAGGGGTATAGTGCCCTTGACTTTCTTAAGGGATAGAGTACCATTCTCAGTAGTGAGGGGTATAGTGCTTTTACCTTACTTAAGGGATAGAGTGCCATTCTCACTAATAAGGGGTATAGTGTGCTTACCTTAGTTACGGAACAGAGTGCCATTCTCTCTAATAAGGGGTATAGTGCCTTTAATTTACTTAAGGGATAGAGTGCCATTTTCACTAATAAGGGGTACAGTGCCCTTACCTTACTTAAGGGATAGAGCGCCATTCTCACTAATAAGGGGTATCATGTCCTTGCCTTATTTAAGGGATAGAGTGCCATTCTCACTAAAAAGGGTTATATTGCCCTTGCCTTACTTAAGGGATAGAGTGCCATTCTCACTCATAAGGGGTATAGTGCCCTTACCTTACTTAAGGGATAGAGTGCCATTCTCAGTGATAAGGGGTATAGTGCCATTACCTTACTTAAGGGATAGAGTGCCATTTTCACTAATAAGGGGTATAGTGCCCTTGACTTACTTAAGGGACAGAGTGCCATTCTCAGTAATAAAGGGTATAGTGCCCTTACCTTACTTAAGGGATAGAGTGCCATTCTCAGTAATAAGGGGTATAGTGCCCTTACCTTACTTACAGGTTAGAGTGCCATTCTCACTAATAAGGGGTATAGTGCCCTTGACTTACTTAAGGGATAGATTACCATTCTCAGTAGTGAGGGGTATAGTGCTTTTACCTTACTTAAGGGATAGCATGCCATTCTCACTAATAAGGCGTATGGTGCCCTTACCTTACTTAAGGGATAGAGTGCCATTCTCACTAATAAGGGGTATAGTGCCCTTGCCTTACTTAAGGGATAGAGTGCCATTCTCACTAATAAGGGGTATAGTGCCCTTACCTTACTTAAGGGATAGAGTGCCATTCTCACTAATAAGGGGTTAAGTGCCCTTACCTTACTTAAGGGATAGAGTGCCATTCTCACTAATAAGGGGTATAGTGCCCTTGCCTTACTTAAGGGATAGAGTGCCATTCTCACTAAAAAGGGGTATAGTGCCCTTACCTTACTTAAGGGATAGAGTGCCATTCTCATTAATAAGGGTTATAGTGCCCTTACCTTACTTATGGAATAGAGTGCCATTCTCTCTAATAAAGGGTAAAGTGCCCTTACCTTTCTTAAGGGATAGAGTGCCATTCTCACTAATAAGGGGTATAGTGCCCTTACCTTACTTACGGAATAGAGTGCCATTCTCTCTAATAAGGGGTATAGTGCCCTTGCCTTACTTAAGGGATAGAGTGCCATTCTCAGTGATTAGGGGTATAGTGCCATTTCCCTTACTAAATGGATGGATTGCCATTCTCAGTAATAAGGGGTATAGTGCCCTTGCCCTTACTTAATGGATAGAGTGCCATTATCACTAATAAGGGGTATAGTGCCCTTGCCTTACTTAAGGGATAGAGTGCTATTCTCACTAATAAGGGGTATAGTGCCCTTACCTTACTTAAGGGATAGAGTGCCATTCTCAGTGATAAGGGGTATAGTGCCCTTTCCCTTACTTAATGGATAGAGTGCCATTCTCACTAATAAGGGGTATAGTGCCCTAGCCTTACTTAAGGGATAGAGTGCCATTCTCACTAATAAGGGGTATAGTGCCCTTACCTTACTTAAAGGATAGAGTGCCATTCTCAGTGATAAGGGGTATAGTGCCCTTTCCCTTACTTAATGGATAGAGTGCCATTCTCACTAACAAGGGGTATAGTGCCCTAGCCTTACTTAAGGGATAGAGTGCCATTCTCACTAATAAGGGGTATAGTGCCCTTACCTTACTTAAGGGATCGAGTGCCATTCTCAGTGATAAGGGGTATAGTGCCCTTTCCCTTACTTAATGGATAGAGTGCCATTCTCACTAATAAGGGGTATAGTGCCCTAGCCTTACTTAAGGGATAGAGTGCCATTCTCACTAATAAGGGGTATAGTGCCCTTGCCTTACTTAAGGGATAGAGTGCCATTCTCACTAATAAGGGGTATAGTACCCTTACCTTACTTAAAGGATAGAGTGCCATTCTCAGTGATAAGGGGTATAGTGCCCTTTCCCTTACTTAATGGATTAGTGCCATTCTCACTAATAAGGGATATAGTGCCCTTGCCTTACTTAATGGATAGAGTGACATTCTCACTAATAAGGGGTATAGTGCCCTTACCTTACTTAAGGGATAGAGTACCATTCTCACTAATAAGGGGTATAGTGCCCTTGCCTTACTTAAGGCATAGCGTGCCATTCTCACTAATAAGGGGTATAGTGCCCTTACCTTACTAAAGGGATAGAGTGTCATTCTCACTAATAAGGGGTATAGTGCCCTTGCCTTACTTAAGGGATAGAGTGCCATTCTCACTAATAAGGGGTATAGTGCTTTTACCTTACTTAAGGGATAGAGTGCATTCTCACTAATAAGGGGTATAGTGCCCTTACCTTACTTACAGAATAGAGTGCCATTCTCTCTAATAAGGGGTAAAGTGCCCTTACCTTACTTAAGGGATAGAGTGCCATTCTCACTAATAAGGGGTATAGTGCCCTTAACTTACTTACGGAATAGAGTGCCATTCTCTCTAATAAGGGGTATAGTGCCCTTGCCTTACTTAAGGGATAGAGGGCCATTCTCAGTGATAAGGGGTATAGTGACCTTTCCCTTACTAAATGGATAGAGTGCCATTCTCAGTGATAAGGGGTATAGTGCCCTTTCCCTTACTTAATGGATAGAGTGCCATTATCACTAATAAGGGGTATAGTGCCCTTGCCTTACTTAAGGGATAGAGTGCCATTCTCACTAAGAAGGGGTATAGTGCCCTTACCTTACTTAAAGGATAGAGTGGCATTCTCAGTGATAAGGGGTATAGTGCCCTTTCCCTTTCTTAATGGATAGAGTGCCATTCTCACTAATAAGGGGTATAGTGCCCTAGCCTTACTTAAGGGACAGAGTGCCATTCTCACTAATAAGGGGTATAGTGCCCTTACCATACTTAAAGGATAGAGTGCCATTCTCAGTGATAAGGGGTATAGTGCCCTTTCCCTTACTTAATGGATAGAGTGCCATTCTCACTAACAAGGGGTATAGTGCCCTAGCCTTACTTAAGGGATAGAGTGCCATTCTCACTAATAAGGGGTATAGTGCCCTTACCTTACGTAAGGGATAGAGTGCCATTCTCAGTGATAAGGGGTATAGTGCCCTTTCCCTTACTTAATGGATAGAGTGCCATTATCACTAATAAGAGGTATAGTGCCCTTGACTTACTTAAGGGATAGAGTGCCATTCTCAGTAGTGAGGGGTATAGTGATTTTACCTTACTTAAGGGATAGCATGCCATTCTCACTAATAAGGGGTATAGTGCCCTTACCTTACTTAAGGGATTGAGTGCCATTCTCACTAATAAGGGGTATAGTGCCCTTGCCTTACTTAAGGGATAGAGTGTCATTCTCACTAATAAGGGGTATAGTGCCCTTACCTTACTTAAGGGATAGAGTGCCATTCTCACTAATAAGGGGTTAAGTGCCCTTACCTTACTTAAGGGATAGAGTGCCATTCTCACTAATAAGGGGTATAGTGCCCTTGCCTTACTTAAGGGATAGAGTGCCATTCTCACTAATAAGGGGTATAGTGCCCTTACCTTACTTAAGGGATAGAGTGCCATTCTCATTAATAAGGGGTATAGTGCCCTTACCTTACTTACGGAATAGAGTGCCATTCCCTCTAATAAGGGGTAAAGTGCCCTTACCTTACTTAAGGGATAGAGTGCCATTCTCACTAATAAGGGGTATAGTGCCCTTACCTTACTTACGGAATAGAGTGCCATTCTCTCTAATAAGGCGTATAGTGCCCTTGCCTTACTTAAGGGATAGAGTGCCATTCTCAGTGATAAGGGGTATAGTGCCCTTTCCCTTACTAAATGGATAGATTGCCATTCTCAGTAATAAGGGGTATAGTGCCCTTGCCCTTACTTAATGGATAGAGTGCCATTATCACTAATAAGGGGTATAGTGCCCTTGCCTTACTTAAGGGATAGAGTGCTATTCTCACTAATAAGGGGTATAGTGCCCTTACCTTACTTAAGGGATAGAGTGCCATTCTCAGTGATAAGGGGTATAGTGCCCTTTCCCTTACTTAATGGATAGAGTGCCATTCTCACTAATAAGGGGTATAGTGCCCTAGCCTTACTTAAGGGATAGAGTGCCATTCTCACTAATAAGGGGTATAGTGCCCTTACCTTACTTAAAGGATAGAGTGCCATTCTCAGTGATAAGGGGTATAGTGCCCTTTCCCTTACTTAATGGATAGAGTGCCATTCTCACTAACAAGGGGTATAGTGCCCTAGCCTTACTTAAGGGATAGAGTGCAATTCTCACTAATAAGGGGTATAGTGCCCTTACCTTACTTAAGGGATCGAGTGCCATTCTCAGTGATAAGGGGTATAGTGCCCTTTCCCTTACTTAATGGATAGAGTGCCATTCTCACTAATAAGGGGTATAGTGCCCTAGCCTTACTTAAGAGATAGAGTGCCATTCTCACTAATAAGGGGTATAGTGCCCTTGCCTTACTTAAGGGATAGAGTGCCATTCTCACTAATAAGGGGTATAGTGCCCTTACCTTACTTAAAGGATAGAGTGCCATTCTCAGTGATAAGGGGTATAGTGCCCTTTCCCTTACTTAATGGATAGAGTGCCATTCTCACTAATAAGGGATATAGTGCCCTTGCCTTACTTAAGGGATAGAGTGCCATTCTCACTAATAAGGGGTATAGTGCCCTTACCTTACTTAAGGGATAGAGTGCCATTCTCAGTGATAAGGGGTATAGTGCCCTTTCCCTTACTTAATGGATAGAGTGCCATTCTCACTGATAAGGGGTATAGTGCCCTTACCTTACTTAAGGGATAGAGTACCATTCTCACTGATAAGGGGTATAGTGCCCTTGCCTTACTTAAGGCATAGCGTGCCATTCTCACTAATAAGGGGTATAGTGCCCTTACCTTACTAAAGGGATAGAGTGCCATTCTCACTAATAAGGGGTATAGTGCCCTTGCCTTACTTAAGGGATAGAGTGCCATTCTCACTAATAAGGGGTATAGTGCTTTTACCTTACTTAAGGGATAGAGTGCATTCTCACTAATAAGGGGTATAGTGCCCTTACCTTACTTACAGAATAGAGTGCCATTCTCTCTAATAAGGGGTAAAGTGCCCTTACCTTACTTAAGGGATAGAGTGCCATTCTCACTAATAAGGGGTATAGTGCCCTTACCTTACTTACGGAATAGTGCCATTCTCTCTAATAAGGGGTATAGTGCCCTTGCCTTACTTAAGGGATAGAGTGCCATTCTCAGTGATAAGGGGTATAGTGACCTTTCCCTTACTAAATGGATAGAGTGCCATTCTCACTAATAAGGGGTATAGTGCCCTTACCTTACTTAAGGGATAGAGTGCCATTCTCAGTGATAAGGGGTATAGTGCCCTTTCCCTTACTTAATGGATAGAGTGCCATTATCACTAATAAGGGGTATAGTGCCCTTGACTTACTTAAGGGATAGAGTGCCATTCTCAGTAGTGAGGGGTATAGTGCCCTTTCCCTTTCTTAATGGATAGAGTGCCATTCTCACTAATAAGGGGTATAGTGCCCTAACCTTACTTAAGGGATAGAGTGCCATTCTCACTAATAAGGGGTATAGTGCCCTTACCATACTTAAAGGATAGAGTGCCATTCTCAGTGATAAGGGGTATAGTGCCCTTTCCCTTACTTAATGGATAGAGTGTCATTCTCACTAACAAGGGGTATAGTGCCCTAGCCTTACTTAAGGGATAGAGTGCCATTCTCACTAATAAGGGGTATAGTGCCCTTACCTTACTTAAGGGATAGAGTGCCATTCTCAGTGATAAGGGGTATAGTGCCCTTTCCCTTACTTAATGGATAGAGTGCCATTATCACTAATAAGGGGTATAGTGCCCTAACCTTACTTAAGGGATAGAGTGCCATTCTCACTAATAAGGGGTATAGTGCCCTTGCCTTACTTAAGGGATAGAGTGCCATTCTCACTAATAAGGGGTATAGTGCAGTTACCTTACTTAAGGGATAGAGTGCCATTCTCACTAATAAGGGGTATAGTGCCCTTTCCCTTACTTAATGGATAGAGTGCCATTCTCACTAATAAGGGGTATAGTGCCCTAGCCTTACTTAAGGGATAGAGTGCCATTCTCACTAATAAGGGGTATAGTGCCCTTTCCTTACTTAAAGGATAGAGTGCCATTCTCAGTGATAAGGGGTATAGTGCCCTTTCCCTTACTTAATGGATAGAGTGCCATCCTCGCTAACAAGGGGTATAGTTCCCTAGCCTTACTTAAGGGATAGAGTGCCATTCTCACTAATAAGGGGTATATTGCCCTTACCTTACTTAAGGGATAGAGTGCCATTCTCAGTGATAAGGGGTATAGTGCCCTTGACTTACTTAAGGGATAGAGTACCATTCTCAGTAATAAGGGGTATAGTGCCTTTAACTTACTTAAGGGATAGAGTGCCATTCTCTCTAATAAGGGGTATATTGCCCTTGCCTTACCTAAGGGATACAGTGCCATTCTCACTAATAAGGGGTATCATGCCCGTGCCTTACTTAAGGGATAGAGTGCCATTCCCACTAATAAACGGTATAGTGCCCTTACCTTACATAAGGGATAGAGTGCCATTCTCACTAATCAGGGGTATAGTACGTTTCCCTTACTTAAGGGACAGAGTGCCATTCTCTCTAATAAGGGGTATAGTGCGCTTACCTTAGTTGCGGAATAGAGTGCCATTCTCTCTAATAAGGGGTATAGTGCCCTTAACTTACTTAAGGGATAGAGTGCCATTTTCACTAATAAGGGGTACAGTGCCCTTACCTTACTTAAAGTATAGAGTGCCAGTCTCACTAATAAGGGGTATCGTGTCCTTGCCTTACTTAAGGGATAGAGTGCCATTCTCACTAATGAGGGGTATAGTGCCCTTGCCTTACTTAAGGGATAGAGTGCCATTCTCACTAATAAGGGGTATAGTGCCCTTACCTTACTTAAGGGGTAGAGTGCCATTCTCAGTGATAAGGGGTATAGTGCCATTACCGTACTTAAGGGATAGAGTGCCATTTTCACTAATAAGGGGTATAGTTCCCTTGACTTACTTAAGGGACAGAGTGCCATTCTCAGTAATAAGGGGTATAGTGCCCTTACCTTACTTAAGGGATAGAGTGCCATTCTCACTAATAAGGGGTATAGTGCCATTACCTTACTTAAGGGATAGAGTGCCATTCTCACTAATAAGGGGTATAGTGCCCTTTGACTTACTTAAGGGATAGAGTACAATTCTCAGTAATAGGGGTATTGTGCTTTTACCTTACTTAAGGGATAGAGTGCCATTCTCACTAATAAGGGGTATAGTGCCCGTACCTTACTTAAGGGATAGAGTGCCATTCTCACTAATAAGGGGTTTAGTGCCCTTACCTTACTTAAGGGATAGAGTGCCATTCTCACTAATAAGGGGTATAGTGCCCTTACCTTACTTAAGGGATAGAGTACCATTCTCTCTAATAAGGGGTATAGCGCGCTTACCTTAGTTACGGAATACAGTGTCATTCTCTCTAATAAGGGGTATAGTGCCCTTACCTTACTTAAGGGATAGAGTGCCATTCTCACTAATAAGGGGTATAGTGCCCTTGCCTTACTTAAGGGATAGAGTGCCATTCTCACTAATAAGGGGTATAGTGCCCTTACCTTACTTAAGGGATAGAGTGCCATTCTCAGTGATAAGGGGTATAGTGCCCTTTCCCTTACTTAATGGATAGAGTGCCATTATCACTAATAAGGGGTATAATGCCCTTGCCTTACTTGAGGGATAGAGTGCCATTCTCACTAATAAGGGGTATAGTGCCCTTACCTTACTTAAGGGATAGAGTGCCATTCTCAGTGATAAGGGGTATAGTGCCCTTTCCCTTACTTAATGGATAGAGTGCCATTCTCACGAATAAGGGGTATAGTGCCCTAGCCTTACTTAAGGGATAGAGTGCCATTCTCACTAATAAGGGGTATAGTGCCCTTACCATACTTAAAGGATAGAGTGCCATTCTCAGTGATAAGAGGTATAGTGCCCTTTCCCTTACTTAAGGGATATAGTGCCCTAGCCTTAGTTAAGGGATAGAGTGCCATTCTCACTAATAAGGGGTAAAGTGCCCTTAGCTTACTTAAGGGATAGAGTGCCATTCTCAGTGATAAGGGGTATAGTGCCCGTTCCCTTACTTAATGGATAGAGTGCCATTATCACTAATAAGGGGTATAGTGCCCTAGCCTTACTTAAAGGATAGAGTGCCATTCTCACTAATAAGGGGTATAGTGCCCTTGCCTTACTTAAGGGATAGAGTGCCATTCTCACTAATAAGGGGTATAGTGCCCTTGTCTTACTTAAGGGATAGAGTGCCATTCTCAGTGATAAGGGGTATTGTGCCCTTGCCTTACCTAAGGGATAGAGTGCCATTCTCACTAATAAGGGGTATAGTGCCATGTCTTACTTAAGGGATAGAGTGCCATTCTCAGTGATAAGGGGTATAGTGCCCTAGCCTTACCTAACGGATAGAATGCCATTTTCACTAATAAGGGGTATAGTGCCTTTGACTTACTTAAGAGACAGAGTGCCATTCTCAGTAATAAGGGGTATAGTGCACTTACCTTACTTAAGGGATAGAGTGCCATTCTCACTAATAAGGGGATAGTGCCTTTACCTTACTTAAGGGATAGAGTGCCATTTTCACTAATAAGGGGTGCAGTGCCCTTACCTTACTTAAGGGAAAGAGTGCCATTCTCACTAATAAGGGGTATCGTGTCCTTGCCTTATGTAAGGGATAGAGTGCCATTCTCACTAATAAGGGGTATAGTGCCCTTGCCTTACTTAAGGGATAGAGTGCCATTCTCAGTGATAAGAGGTATAGTGCCATTACCTTACTTAAGGGATAGAGTGCCATTTTCACTAATAAGGGGTATAGTGCCATTACCTTACTTAAGGGATAGAGTGCCATTCTCACTAATAAGGGGTATAGTGTCCTTGCTTTACTTAAGGGATAGAGTGCCATTCTCACTAATAAGGGGTATAGTGCCCTTGGTTTACTTAAGGGATAGAGTGCCATTCTCAGTGATAAGGGGTATAGTGCCCTTGCCTTACTTAAGGGATAGAGTGCCATTCTCACTAATAAGGGGTATAGTGCCCTTGCCTTACTTAAGGGATAGAGTGCCATTCTCACTAATAAGGGGTATAGTGCCCTTACCTTACTTACAGGTTAGAGTGCCATTCTCACTAATAAGAGGTGTAGTGCCCGTGCCTTACTTAAGGGATAGAGTGCCATTCTCAGTAATAAGGGGTATAGTGCCCTTGCCTTACTTAAGGGATAGAGTGCCATTCTCACTAATAAGGGGTATAGTGCCCTTGCCTTACTTAAGGGATAGAGTGCCATTCTCACTAATAAGGGGTATAGTGCCCTTGCCTTACTTAAGGGATAGAGTGCCATTCTCACTAATAAGGGGTATAGTGCCCTTGCCTTACTTAAGGGATAGTGTGCCATCCTCACCAATAAGGGGTATAGTGCCCTTGCCTTACTTAAGGGATAGAGTGCCATCCTCAGTAATAAGGGGTATAGTGCCCTTGGCCCACTTAAGGGATAGAGTGCCATTCTCACTAATAAGGGGTATAGTGCCCTTGCCTTACTTAAGGGATAGAGTGCCATTCTCACTAATAAGGGGTATAGTGCCCTTGCCTTACTTAAGGGATAGAGTGCCATTCTCACTAATAAGGGGTATAGTGCCCTTGCCTTACTTAAGGGATAGAGTGCCATTCTCAGTAATAAGGGGTATAGTGTCCTTGCCTTACTTAAGGGATAGAGTGCCATTCTCACTAATAAGGGGTATAGTGCGTTTCCTTTGCTCAAGGGATAGAGTGCCATTCTCTCTAATAAGGGGTATAGTGCCTTTACCTTACTTAAGGGATAGAGTGCCATTCTCACTAATAAGGGGTATCGTGTCCATGCCTTATTTAAGGGATAGAGTGCCATTCTCACTAATAAGGGGTATAGTGCCCTTGCCTTACTTAAGGGATAGAGTGCCATTCTCAGTGATAAGAGGTATAGTGCCATTACCTTACTTAAGGGATAGAGTGCCATTTTCACAAATAAGGGGTATAGTGCCCTTGACTTACTTAAGGGACAGAGTGCCATTCTCAGTAATAAGGGGTATAGTGCCCTTACCTTACTTAAGGGATAGAGTGCCATTCTCACTAATAAGGGGTATAGTGCCCTTGACTTTCTTAAGGGATAGAGTACCATTCTCAGTAGTGAGGGGTATAGTGCTTTTACCTTACTTAAGGGATAGAGTGCCATTCTCACTAATAAGGGGTATAGTGCGCTTACCTTAGTTACGGAACAGAGTGCCATTCTCTCTAATAAGGGGTATAGTGCCTTTAATTTACTTAAGGGATAGAGTGCCATTTTCACTAATAAGGGGTACAGTGCCCTTACCTTACTTAAGGGATAGAGCGCCATTCTCACTAATAAGGGATATCGTGTCCTTGCCTTATTTAAGGGATAGAGTGCCATTCTCACTAAAAAGGGGTATAGTGCCCTTGCCTTACTTAAGGGATAGAGTGCCATTCTCACTCATAAGGGGTATAGTGCCCTTACCTTACTTAAGGGATAGAGTGCCATTCTCAGTGATAAGGGGTATAGTGCCATTACCTTACTTAAGGGATAGAGTGCCATTTTCACTAATAAGGGGTATAGTGCCCTTGACTTACTTAAGGGACAGAGTGCCATTCTCAGTAATAAAGGGTATAGTGCCCTTACCTTACTTAAGGGATAGAGTGCCATTCTCAGTAATAAGGGGTATAGTGCCCTTACCTTACTTACAGGTTAGAGTGCCATTCTCACTAATAAGGGGTATAGTGCCCTTGACTTACTTAAGGGATAGATTACCATTCTCAGTAGTGAGGGGTATAGTGCTTTTACCTTACTTAAGGGATAGCATGCCATTCTCACTAATAAGGGGAATAGTGCCCTTACCTTACTTAAGGGATAGAGTGCCATTCTCACTAATAAGGGGTATAGTGCCCTTGCCTTACTTAAGGGATAGAGTGCCATTCTCACTAATAAGGGGTATAGTGCCCTTACCTTACTTAAGGGATAGAGTGCCATTCTCACTAATAAGGGGTTAAGTGCCCTTACCTTACTTAAGGGATAGAGTGCCATTCTCACTAATAAGGGGTATAGTGCCCTTGCCTTACTTAAGGGATAGAGTGCCATTCTCACTAATAAGGGGTATAGTGCCCTTACCTTACTTAAGGGATAGAGTGCCATTCTCATTAATAAGGGGTATAGTGCCCTTACCTTACTTATGGAATAGAGTGCCATTCTCTCTAATAAGGGGTAAAGTGCCCTTACCTTTCTTAAGGGATAGAGTGCCATTCTCACTAATAAGGGGTATAGTGCCCTTACCTTACTTACGGAATAGAGTGCCATTCTCTCTAATAAGGGGTATAGTGCCCTTGCCTTACTTAAGGGATAGAGTGCCATTCTCAGTGATTAGGGGTATAGTGCCATTTCCCTTACTAAATGGATAGATTGCCATTCTCAGTAATAAGGGGTATAGTGCCCTTGCCCTTACTTAATGGATAGAGTGCCATTATCACTAATAAGGGGTATAGTGCCCTTGCCTTACTTAAGGGATAGAGTGCTATTCTCACTAATAAGGGGTATAGTGCCCTTACCTTACTTAAGGGATAGAGTGCCATTCTCAGTGATAAGGGGTATAGTGCCCTTTCCCTTACTTAATGGATAGAGTGCCATTCTCACTAATAAGGGGTATAGTGCCCTAGCCTTACTTAAGGGATAGAGTGCCATTCTCACTAATAAGGGGTATAGTGCCCTTACCTTACTTAAAGGATAGAGTGCCATTCTCAGTGATAAGGGGTATAGTGCCCTTTCCCTTACTTAATGGATAGAGTGCCATTCTCACTAACAAGGGGTATAGTGCCCTAGCCTTACTTAAGGGATAGAGTGCCATTCTCACTAATAAGGGGTATAGTGCCCTTACTTTACTTAAGGGATCGAGTGCCATTCTCAGTGATAAGGGGTATAGTGCCCTTTCCCTTACTTAATGGATAGAGTGCCATTCTCACTAATAAGGGGTATAGTGCCCTAGCCTTAGTTAAGGGATAGAGTGCCATTCTCACTAATAAGGGGTATAGTGCCCTTGCCTTACTTAAGGGATAGAGTGCCATTCTCACTAATAAGGGGTATAGTACTCTTACCTTACTTAAAGGATAGAGTGCCATTCTCAGTGATAAGGGGTATAGTGCCCTTTCCCTTACTTAATGGATAGAGTGCCATTCTCACTAATAAGGGATATAGTGCCCTTGCCTTACTTAATGGATAGAGTGACATTCTCACTAATAAGGGGTATAGTGCCCTTACCTTACTTAAGGGATAGAGTACCATTCTCACTAATAAGGGGTATAGTGCCCTTGCCTTACTTAAGGCATAGCGTGCCATTCTCACTAATAAGGGGTATAGTGCCCTTACCTTACTAAAGGGATAGAGTGTCATTCTCACTAATAAGGGGTATAGTGCCCTTGCCTTACTTAAGGGATAGAGTGCCATTCTCACTAATAAGGGGTATAGTGCTTTTACCTTACTTAAGGGATAGAGTGCATTCTCACTAATAAGGGGTATAGTGCCCTTACCTTACTTACAGAATAGAGTGCCATTCTCTCTAATAAGGGGTAAAGTGCCCTTACCTTACTTAAGGGATAGAGTGCCATTCTCACTAATAAGGGGTATAGTGCCCTTAACTTACTTACGGAATAGAGTGCCATTCTCTCTAATAAGGGGTATAGTGCCCTTGCCTTACTTAAGGGATAGAGGGCCATTCTCAGTGATAAGGGGTATAGTGACCTTTCCCTTACTAAATGGATAGAGTGCCATTCTCAGTGATAAGGGGTATAGTGCCCTTTCCCTTACTTAATGGATAGAGTGCCATTATCACTAATAAGGGGTATAGTGCCCTTGCCTTACTTAAGGGATAGAGTGCCATTCTCACTAAGAAGGGGTATAGTGCCCTTACCTTACTTAAAGGATAGAGTGGCATTCTCAGTGATAAGGGGTATAGTGCCCTTTCCCTTTCTTAATGGATAGAGTGCCATTCTCACTAATAAGGGGTATAGTGCCCTAGCCTTACTTAAGGGACAGAGTGCCATTCTCACTAATAAGGGGTATAGTGCCCTTACCATACTTAAAGGATAGAGTGCCATTCTCAGTGATAAGGGGTATAGTGCCCTTTCCCTTACTTAATGGATAGAGTGCCATTCTCACTAACAAGGGGTATAGTGCCCTAGCCTTACTTAAGGGATAGAGTGCCATTCTCACTAATAAGGGGTATAGTGCCCTTACCTTACGTAAGGGATAGAGTGCCATTCTCAGTGATAAGGGGTATAGTGCCCTTTCCCTTACTTAATGGATAGAGTGCCATTATCACTAATAAGGGGTATAGTGCCCTTACCTTACTTAAGGGATAGAGTGCCATTCTCATTAATAAGGGGTATAGTGCCCTTGCCTTACTTAAGGGATAGGGTGCCATTCTCAGTAATAAGGGGTATAGTGCCTTTGCCTTACTTAAGGGATAGAGTGCCATTCTCACTAATAAGGGGTATAGTGGCCTTGCCTTACGTAAGGGATAGAGTGCCATTCTCACTAATAAGGGGTATAGTGCCCTTGCCTTACTTAAGGGATAGAGTGCCATTCTCACTAATAAGGGGTATAGTGCCCTTACCTTACTTAAGGGATAGAGTGCCATTTTCACTAATAAGGGGTTAAGTGCCCTTACCTTACTTAAGGGATAGAGTGCCATTCTCACTAATAAGGGGTATAGTGCCCTTGCCTTACTTAAGGGATAGAGTGCCATTCTCACTAATAAGGGGTATAGTGCCCTTACCATACTTAAGGGATAGAGTGCCATTCTCATTAATAAGGGGTATAGTGCCCTTACCTTACTTACGGAATAGAGTGCCATTCCCTCTAATAAGGGGTAAAGTGCCCTTACCTTACTTAAGGGATAGAGTGCCATTCTCACTAATAAGGGGTATAGTGCCCTTACCTTACTTACGGAATAGAGTGCCATTCTCTCTAATAAGGGGTATAGTGCCCTTGCCTTACTTAAGGGATAGAGTGCCATTCTCAGTGATAAGGGGTATAGTGCCCTTTCCCTTACTAAATGGATAGATTGCCATTCTCAGTAATAAGGGGTATAGTGCCCTTGCCCTTACTTAATGGATAGAGTGCCATTATCACTAATAAGGGGTATAGTGCCCTTGCCTTACTTAAGGGATAGAGTGCTATTCTCACTAATAAGGGGTATAGTGCCCTTACCTTACTTAAGGGATAGAGTGCCATTCTCAGTGATAAGGGGTATAGTGCCATTTCCCTTACTTAATGGATAGAGTGCCATTCTCACTAATAAGGGGTATAGTGCCCTAGCCTTACTTAAGGGATAGAGTGACATTCTCACTAATAAGGGGTATAGTGCCCTTACCTTACTTAAAGGATAGAGTGCCATTCTCAGTGATAAGGGGTATAGTGCCCTTTCCCTTACTTAATGGATAGAGTGCCATTCTCACTAACAAGGGGTATAGTGCCCTAGCCTTACTTAAGGGATAGAGTGCAATTCTCACTAATAAGGGTTATAGTGCCCTTACCTTACTTAAGGGATCGAGTGCCATTCTCAGTGATAAGGGGTATAGTGCCCTTTCCCTTACTTAATGGATAGAGTGCCATTCTCACTAATAAGGGGTATAGTGCCCTAGCCTTACTTAAGGGATAGAGTGCCATTCTCACTAATAAGGGGTATAGTGCCCTTGCCTTACTTAAGGGATAGAGTGCCATTCTCACTAATAAGGGGTATAGTGCCCTTACCTTACTTAAAGGATAGAGTGCCATTCTCAGTGATAAGGGGTATAGTGCCCTTTCCCTTACTTAATGGATAGAGTGCCATTCTCACTAATAAGGGATATAGTGCCCTTGCCTTACTTAAGGGATAGAGTGCCATTCTCACTAATAAGGGGTATAGTGCCCTTACCTTACTTAAGGGATAGAGTGCCATTCTCAGTGATAAGGGGTATAGTGCCCTTTCCCTTACTTAATGGATAGAGTGCCATTCTCACTGATAAGGGGTATAGTGCCCTTACCTTACTTAAGGGATAGAGTACCATTCTCACTGATAAGGGGTATAGTGCCCTTGCCTTACTTAAGGCATAGCGTGCCATTCTCACTAATAAGGGGTATAGTGCCCTTACCTTACTAAAGGGATAGAGTGCCATTCTCACTAATAAGGGGTATAGTGCCCTTGCCTTACTTAAGGGATAGAGTGCCATTCTCACTAATAAGGGGTATAGTGCTTTTACCTTACTTAAGGGATAGAGTGCATTCTCACTAATAAGGGGTATAGTGCCCTTACCTTACTTACAGAATAGAGTGCCATTCTCTCTAATAAGGGGTAAAGTGCCCTTACCTTACTTAAGGGATAGAGTGCCATTCTCACTAATAAGGGGTATAGTGCCCTTACCTTACTTACGGAATAGTGCCATTCTCTCTAATAAGGGGTATAGTGCCCTTGCCTTACTTAAGGGATAGAGTGCCATTCTCAGTGATAAGGGGTATAGTGACCTTTCCCTTACTAAATGGATAGAGTGCCATTCTCACTAATAAGGGGTATAGTGCCCTTACCTTACTTAAGGGATAGAGTGCCATTCTCAGTGATAAGGGGTATAGTGCCCTTTCCCTTACTTAATGGATAGAGTGCCATTATCACTAATAAGGGGTATAGTGCCCTTGACTTACTTAAGGGATAGAGTGCCATTCTCAGTAGTGAGGGGTATAGTGCCCTTTCCCTTTCTTAATGGATAGAGTGCCATTCTCACTAATAAGGGGTATAGTGCCCTAGCCTTACTTAAGGGATAGAGTGCCATTCTCACTAATAAGGGGTATAGTGCCCTTACCATACTTAAAGGATAGAGTGCCATTCTCAGTGATAAGGGGTATAGTGCCCTTTCCCTTACTTAATGGATAGAGTGCCATTCTCACTAACAAGGGGTATAGTGCCCTAGCCTTACTTAAGGGATAGAGTGCCATTCTCACTAATAAGGGGTATAGTGCCCTTACCTTACTTAAGGGATAGAGTGTCATTCTCAGTGATAAGGGGTATAGTGCCCTTTCCCTTACTTAATGGATAGAGTGCCATTATCACTAATAAGGGGTATAGTGCCCTAACCTTACTTAAGGGATAGAGTGCCATTCTCACTAATAAGGGGTATAGTGCCCTTGCCTTACTTAAGGGATAGAGTGCCATTTTCACTAATAAGGGGTACAGTGCCCTTACCTTACTTAAAATATAGAGTGCCAGTCTCACTAATAAGGGGTATCGTGTCCTTGCCTTACTTAAGGGATAGAGTGCCATTCTCACTAATGAGGGGTATAGTGCCCTTGCCTTACTTAAGGGATAGAGTGCCATTCTCACTAATAAGGGGTTTAGTGCCCTTACCTTACTTAAGGGGTAGAGTGCCATTCTCAGTGATAAGGGGTATAGTGCCATTACCGTACTTAAGGGATAGAGTGCCATTTTCACTAATAAGGGGTACAGTGCCCTTACCTTACTTAAAATATAGAGTGCCAGTCTCACTAATAAGGGGTATCGTGTCCTTGCCTTACTTAAGGGATAGAGTGCCATTCTCACTAATGAGGGGTATAGTGCCCTTGCCTTACTTAAGGGATAGAGTGCCATTCTCACTAATAAGGGGTTTAGTGCCCTTACCTTACTTAAGGGGTAGAGTGCCATTCTCAGTGATAAGGGGTATAGTGCCATTACCGTACTTAAGGGATAGAGTGCCATTTTCACTAATAAGGGGTATAGTTCCCTTGACTTACTTAAGGGACAGAGTGCCATTCTCAGTAATAAGGGGTATAGTGCCCTTACCTTACTTAAGGGATAGAGTGCCATTCTCACTAATAAGGGGTATAGTGCCATTACCTTACTTAAGGGATAGAGTGCCATTCTCACTAATAAGGGGTATAGTGCCCTTGACTTACTTAAGGGATAGAGTACAATTCTCAGTAATAAGGGGTATTGTGCTTTTACCTTACTTAAGGGATAGAGTGCCATTCTCACTAATAAGGGGTATAGTGCCCTTACCTTACTTAAGGGATAGAGTGCCATTCTCACTAATAAGGGGTATAGTGCCATTACCTTACTTAAGGGATAGAGTGCCATTCTCACTAATAAGGGGTATAGTGCCCTTACCTTACTTAAGGGATAGAGTACCATTCTCTCTAATAAGGGGTATAGCGCGCTTACCTTAGTTACGGAATACAGTGTCATTCTCTCTAATAAGGGGTATAGTGCCCTTACCTTACTTAAGGGATAGAGTGCCATTCTCACTAATAAGGGGTATAGCGCGCTTACCTTAGTTGCGGAATAGAGTGCCATTCTCTCTAATAAGGGGTATAGTGCCCTTAACTTACTTAAGGGATAGAGTGCCATTTTCACTAATAAGGGGTACAGTGCCCTTACCTTACTTAAAATATAGAGTGCCAGTCTCACTAATAAGGGGTATCGTGTCCTTGCCTTACTTAAGGGATAGAGTGCCATTCTCACTAATGAGGGGTATAGTGCCCTTGCCTTACTTAAGGGATAGAGTGCCATTCTCACTAATAAGGGGTTTAGTGCCCTTACCTTACTTAAGGGGTAGAGTGCCATTCTCAGTGATAAGGGGTATAGTGCCATTACCGTACTTAAGGGATAGAGTGCCATTTTCACTAATAAGGGGTATAGTTCCCTTGACTTACTTAAGGGACAGAGTGCCATTCTCAGTAATAAGGGGTATAGTGCCCTTACCTTACTTAAGGGATAGAGTGCCATTCTCACTAATAAGGGGTATAGTGCCATTACCTTACTTAAGGGATAGAGTGCCATTCTCACTAATAAGGGGTATAGTGCCCTTGACTTACTTAAGGGATAGAGTACAATTCTCAGTAATAAGGGGTATTGTGCTTTTACCTTACTTAAGGGATAGAGTGCCATTCTCACTAATAAGGGGTATAGTGCCCTTACCTTACTTAAGGGATAGAGTGCCATTCTCACTAATAAGGGGTATAGTGCCATTACCTTACTTAAGGGATAGAGTGCCATTCTCACTAATAAGGGGTATAGTGCCCTTACCTTACTTAAGGGATAGAGTACCATTCTCTCTAATAAGGGGTATAGCGCGCTTACCTTAGTTACGGAATACAGTGTCATTCTCTCTAATAAGGGGTATAGTGCCCTTACCTTACTTAAGGGATAGAGTGCCATTCTCACTAATAAGGGGTATAGTGCCCTTGCCTTACTTAAGGGATAGAGTGCCAGTCTCACTAATAAGGGGTATAGTGCCCTTACCTTACTTAAGGGATAGAGTGCCATTCTCAGTGATAAGGGGTATAGTGCCCTTTCCCTTACTTAATGGATAGAGTGCCATTATCACTAATAAGGGGTATAATGCCCTTGCCTTACTTGAGGGATAGAGTGCCATTCTCACTAATAAGGGGTATAGTGCCCTTACCTTACTTAAGGGATAGAGTGCCATTCTCAGTGATAAAGGGTATAGTGCCCTTTCCCTTACTTAATGGATAGAGTGCCATTCTCACGAATAAGGGGTATAGTGCCCTAGCCTTACTTAAGGGATAGAGTGCCATTCTCACTAATAAGGGGTATAGTGCCCTTACCATACTTAAAGGATAGAGTGCCATTCTCAGTGATAAGAGGTATAGTGCCCTTTCCCTTACTTAAGGGATATAGTGCCCTAGCCTTAGTTAAGGGATAGAGTGCCATTCTCACTAATAAGGGGTAAAGTGCCCTTAGCTTACTTAAGGGATAGAGTGCCATTCTCAGTGATAAGGGGTATAGTGCCCGTTCCCTTACTTAATGGATAGAGTGCCATTATCACTAATAAGGGGTATAGTGCCCTAGCCTTACTTAAGGGATAGAGTGCCATTCTCACTAATAAGGGATATAGTGCCCTTGCCTTACTTAAGGGATAGAGTGCCATTCTCACTAATAAGGGGTATAGTGCCCTTGCCTTACTTAAGGGATAGAGTGCCATTCTCACTAATAAGGGGTATAGTGCCCTTGTCTTACTTAAGGGATAGAGTGCCATTCTCAGTGATAAGGGGTATTGTGTCCTTGCCTTACCTAAGGGATAGAGTGCCATTCTCACTAATAAGGGGTATAGTGCCATGTCTTACTTAAGGGATAGAGTGCCATTCTCAGTGATAAGGGGTATAGTGCCCTAGCCTTACCTAACGGATAGAATGCCATTTTCACTAATAAGGGGTATAGTGCCTTTGACTTACTTAAGAGACAGAGTGCCATTCTCAGTAATAAGGGGTATAGTGCACTTACCTTACTTAAGGGATAGAGTGCCATTCTCACTAATAAGGGGATAGTGCCTTTACCTTACTTAAGGGATAGAGTGCCATTTTCACTAATAAGGGGTGCAGTGCCCTTACCTTACTTAAGGGAAAGAGTGCCATTCTCACTAATAAGGGGTATCGTGTCCTTGCCTTATTTAAGGGATAGAGTGCCATTCTCACTAATAAGGGGTATAGTGCCCTTGCCTTACTTAAGGGATAGAGTGCCATTCTCAGTGATAAGAGGTATAGTGCCATTACCTTACTTAAGGGATAGAGTGCCATTTTCACTAATAAGGGGTATAGTGCCATTACCTTACTTAAGGGATAGAGTGCCATTCTCACTAATAAGGGGTATAGTGTCCTTGCTTTACTTAAGGGATAGAGTGCCATTCTCACTAATAAGGGGTATAGTGCCCTTGGTTTACTTAAGGGATAGAGTGCCATTCTCAGTGATAAGGGGTATAGTGCCCTTGCCTTACTTAAGGGATAGAGTGCCATTCTCACTAATAAGGGGTATAGTGCCCTTGCCTTACTTAAGGGATAGAGTGCCATTCTCACTAATAAGGGGTATAGTGCCCTTACCTTACTTACAGGTTAGAGTGCCATTCTATCTAATAAGAGGTGTAGTGCCCTTGGTTTACTTAAGGGATAGAGTGCCATTCTCAGTGATAAGGGGTATAGTGCCCTTGCCTTACTTAAGGGATAGAGTGCCATTCTCACTAATAAGGGGTATAGTGCCCTTGCCTTACTTAAGGGATAGAGTGCCATTCTCACTAATAAGGGGTATAGTGCCCTTACCTTACTTACAGGTTAGAGTGCCATTCTCACTAATAAGAGGTGTAGTGCCCGTGCCTTACTTAAGGGATAGAGTGCCATTCTCAGTAATAAGGGGTATAGTGCCCTTGCCTTACTTAAGGGATAGAGTGCCATTCTCACTAATAAGGGGTATAGTGCCCTTGCCTTACTTAAGGGATAGAGTGCCATTCTCACTAATAAGGGGTATAGTGCCCTTGCCTTACTTAAGGGATAGAGTGCCATTCTCACTAATAAGGGGTATAGTGCCCTTGCCTTACTTAAGGGATAGTGTGCCATCCTCACCAATAAGGGGTATAGTGCCCTTGCCTTACTTAAGGGATAGAGTGCCATCCTCAGTAATAAGGGGTATAGTGCCCTTGCCCCACTTAAGGGATAGAGTGCCATTCTCACTAATAAGGGGTATAGTGCCCTTGCCTTACTTAAGGGGTAGAGTGCCATTCTCACTAATAAGGGGTATAGTGCCCTTGCCTTACTTAAGGGATAGAGTGCCATTCTCACTAATAAGGGGTATAGTGCCCTTGCCTTACTTAAGGGATAGAGTGCCATTCTCAGTAATAAGGGGTATAGTGTCCTTGCCTTACTTAAGGGATAGAGTGCCATTCTCACTAATAAGGGGTATAGTGCGTTTCCTTTGCTCAAGGGATAGAGTGCCATTCTCTCTAATAAGGGGTATAGTGCCTTTACCTTACTTAAGGGATAGAGTGCCATTTTCACTAATAAGGGGTACAGTGCCCTTACCTTACTTAAGGGATAGAGTGCCATTCTCACTAATAAGGGGTATAGTGCCATTACCTTACTTAAGGGATAGAGTGCCATTCTCACTAATAAGGGGTATAGTGCCCTTGACTTACTTAAGGGATAGAGTACAATTCTCAGTAATAAGGGGTATTGTGCTTTTACCTTACTTAAGGGATAGAGTGCCATTCTCACTAATAAGGGGTATAGTGCCCTTACCTTACTTAAGGGATAGAGTGCCATTCTCACTAATAAGGGGTATAGTGCCATTACCTTACTTAAGGGATAGAGTGCCATTCTCACTAATAAGGGGTATAGTGCCCTTACCTTACTTAAGGGATAGAGTACCATTCTCTCTAATAAGGGGTATAGCGCGCTTACCTTAGTTACGGAATACAGTGTCATTCTCTCTAATAAGGGGTATAGTGCCCTTACCTTACTTAAGGGATAGAGTGCCATTCTCACTAATAAGGGGTATAGTGCCCTTGCCTTACTTAAGGGATAGAGTGCCAGTCTCACTAATAAGGGGTATAGTGCCCTTACCTTACTTAAGGGATAGAGTGCCATTCTCAGTGATAAGGGGTATAGTGCCCTTTCCCTTACTTAATGGATAGAGTGCCATTATCACTAATAAGGGGTATAATGCCCTTGCCTTACTTGAGGGATAGAGTGCCATTCTCACTAATAAGGGGTATAGTGCCCTTACCTTACTTAAGGGATAGAGTGCCATTCTCAGTGATAAGGGGTATAGTGCCCTTTCCCTTACTTAATGGATAGAGTGCCATTCTCACGAATAAGGGGTATAGTGCCCTAGCCTTACTTAAGGGATAGAGTGCCATTCTCACTAATAAGGGGTATAGTGCCCTTACCATACTTAAAGGATAGAGTGCCATTCTCAGTGATAAGAGGTATAGTGCCCTTTCCCTTACTTAAGGGATATAGTGCCCTAGCCTTAGTTAAGGGATAGAGTGCCATTCTCACTAATAAGGGGTAAAGTGCCCTTAGCTTACTTAAGGGATAGAGTGCCATTCTCAGTGATAAGGGGTATAGTGCCCGTTCCCTTACTTAATGGATAGAGTGCCATTATCACTAATAAGGGGTATAGTGCCCTAGCCTTACTTAAGGGATAGAGTGCCATTCTCACTAATAAGGGATATAGTGCCCTTGCCTTACTTAAGGGATAGAGTGCCATTCTCACTAATAAGGGGTATAGTGCCCTTGCCTTACTTAAGGGATAGAGTGCCATTCTCACTAATAAGGGGTATAGTGCCCTTGTCTTACTTAAGGGATAGAGTGCCATTCTCAGTGATAAGGGGTATTGTGCCCTTGCCTTACCTAAGGGATAGAGTGCCATTCTCACTAATAAGGGGTATAGTGCCATGTCTTACTTAAGGGATAGAGTGCCATTCTCAGTGATAAGGGGTATAGTGCCCTAGCCTTACCTAACGGATAGAATGCCATTTTCACTAATAAGGGGTATAGTGCCTTTGACTTACTTAAGAGACAGAGTGCCATTCTCAGTAATAAGGGGTATAGTGCACTTACCTTACTTAAGGGATAGAGTGCCATTCTCACTAATAAGGGGATAGTGCCTTTACCTTACTTAAGGGATAGAGTGCCATTTTCACTAATAAGGGGTGCAGTGCCCTTACCTTACTTAAGGGAAAGAGTGCCATTCTCACTAATAAGGGGTATCGTGTCCTTGCCTTATTTAAGGGATAGAGTGCCATTCTCACTAATAAGGGGTATAGTGCCCTTGCCTTACTTAAGGGATAGAGTGCCATTCTCAGTGATAAGAGGTATAGTGCCATTACCTTACTTAAGGGATAGAGTGCCATTTTCACTAATAAGGGGTATAGTGCCATTACCTTACTTAAGGGATAGAGTGCCATTCTCACTAATAAGGGGTATAGTGTCCTTGCTTTACTTAAGGGATAGAGTGCCATTCTCACTAATAAGGGGTATAGTGCCCTTGGTTTACTTAAGGGATAGAGTGCCATTCTCAGTGATAAGGGGTATAGTGCCCTTGCCTTACTTAAGGGATAGAGTGCCATTCTCACTAATAAGGGGTATAGTGCCCTTGCCTTACTTAAGGGATAGAGTGCCATTCTCACTAATAAGGGGTATAGTGCCCTTACCTTACTTACAGGTTAGAGTGCCATTCTCACTAATAAGAGGTGTAGTGCCCTTGGTTTACTTAAGGGATAGAGTGCCATTCTCAGTGATAAGGGGTATAGTGCCCTTGACTTACTTAAGGGATAGAGTGCCATTCTCACTAATAAGGGGTATAGTGCCCTTGCCTTACTTAAGGGATAGAGTGCCATTCTCACTAATAAGGGGTATAGTGCCCTTACCTTACTTACAGGTTAGAGTGCCATTCTCACTAATAAGAGGTGTAGTGCCCGTGCCTTACTTAAGGGATAGAGTGCCATTCTCAGTAATAAGGGGTATAGTGCCCTTGCCTTACTTAAGGGATAGAGTGCCATTCTCACTAATAAGGGGTATAGTGCCCTTGCCTTACTTAAGGGATAGAGTGCCATTCTCACTAATAAGGGGTATAGTGCCCTTGCCTTACTTAAGGGATAGAGTGCCATTCTCACTAATAAGGGGTATAGTGCCCTTGCCTTACTTAAGGGATAGTGTGCCATCCTCACCAATAAGGGGTATAGTGCCCTTGCCTTACTTAAGGGATAGAGTGCCATCCTCAGTAATAAAGGGTATAGTGCCCTTGCCCCACTTAAGGGATAGAGTGCCATTCTCACTAATAAGGGGTATAGTGCCCTTGCCTTACTTAAGGGGTAGAGTGCCATTCTCACTAATAAGGGGTATAGTGCCCTTGCCTTACTTAAGGGATAGAGTGCCATTCTCACTAATAAGGGGTATAGTGCCCTTGCCTTACTTAAGGGATAGAGTGCCATTCTCAGTAATAAGGGGTATAGTGTCCTTGCCTTACTTAAGGGATAGAGTGCCATTCTCACTAATAAGGGGTATAGTGCGTTTCCTTTGCTCAAGGGATAGAGTGCCATTCTCTCTAATAAGGGGTATAGTGCCTTTACCTTACTTAAGGGATAGAGTGCCATTTTCACTAATAAGGGGTACAGTGCCCTTACCTTACTTAAGGGATAGAGTGCCATTCTCACTAATAAGGGGTATCGTGTCCTTGCCTTATTTAAGGGATAGAGTGCCATTCTCACTAATAAGGGGTATAGTGCCCTTGCCTTACTTAAGGGATAGAGTGCCATTCTCAGTGATAAGAGGTATAGTGCCATTACCTTACTTAAGGGATAGAGTGCCATTTTCACAAATAAGGGGTATAGTGCCCTTGACTTACTTAAGGGACAGAGTGCCATTCTCAGTAATAAGGGGTATAGTGCCCTTACCTTACTTAAGGGATAGAGTGCTATTCTCACTAATAAGGGGTATAGTGCCCTTGACTTTCTTAAGGGATAGAGTACCATTCTCAGTAGTGAGGGGTATAGTGCTTTTACCTTACTTAAGGGATAGAGTGCCATTCTCACTAATAAGGGGTATAGTGCGCTTACCTTAGTTACGGAACAGAGTGCCATTCTCTCTAATAAGGGGTATAGTGCCTTTAATTTACTTAAGGGATAGAGTGCCATTTTCACTAATAAGGGGTACAGTGCCCTTACCTTACTTAAGGGATAGAGCGCCATTCTCACTAATAAGGGATATCGTGTCCTTGCCTTATTTAAGGGATAGAGTGCCATTCTCACTAAAAAGGGGTATAGTGCCCTTGCCTTACTTAAGGGATAGAGTGCCATTCTCACTCATAAGGGGTATAGTGCCCTTACCTTACTTAAGGGATAGAGTGCCATTCTCAGTGATAAGGGGTATAGTGCCATTACCTTACTTAAGGGATAGAGTTCCATTTTCACTAATAAGGGGTATAGTGCCCTTGACTTACTTAAGGGACAGAGTGCCATTCTCAGTAATAAAGGGTATAGTGCCCTTACCTTACTTAAGGGATAGAGTGCCATTCTCAGTAATAAGGGGTATAGTGCCCTTACCTTACTTACAGGTTAGAGTGCCATTCTCACTAATAAGGGGTATAGTGCCCTTGACTTACTTAAGGGATAGATTACCATTCTCAGTAGTGAGGGGTATAGTGCTTTTACCTTACTTAAGGGATAGCATGCCATTCTCACTAATAAGGGGAATAGTGCCCTTACCTTACTTAAGGGATAGAGTGCCATTCTCACTAATAAGGGGTATAGTGCCCTTGCCTTACTTAAGGGATAGAGTGCCATTCTCACTAATAAGGGGTATAGTGCCCTTACCTTACTTAAGGGATAGAGTGCCATTCTCACTAATAAGGGGTTAAGTGCCCTTACCTTACTTAAGGGATAGAGTGCCATTCTCACTAATAAGGGGTATAGTGCCCTTGCCTTACTTAAGGGATAGAGTGCCATTCTCACTAATAAGGGGTATAGTGCCCTTACCTTACTTAAGGGATAGAGTGCCATTCTCATTAATAAGGGGTATAGTGCCCTTACCTTACTTATGGAATAGAGTGCCATTCTCTCTAATAAGGGGTAAAGTGCCCTTACCTTTCTTAAGGGATAGAGTGCCATTCTCACTAATAAGGGGTATAGTGCCCTTACCTTACTTACGGAATAGAGTGCCATTCTCTCTAATAAGGGGTATAGTGCCCTTGCCTTACTTAAGGGATAGAGTGCCATTCTCAGTGATTAGGGGTATAGTGCCATTTCCCTTACTAAATGGATAGATTGCCATTCTCAGTAATAAGGGGTATAGTGCCCTTGCCCTTACTTAATGGATAGAGTGCCATGATCACTAATAAGGGGTATAGTGCCCTAGCCTTACTTAAGGGATAGAGTGCCATTCTCACTAATAAGGGGTATAGTGCCCTTACCTTACTTAAAGGATAGAGTGCCATTCTCAGTGATAAGGGGTATAGTGCCCTTTCCCTTACTTAATGGATAGAGTGCCATTCTCACTAACAAGGGGTATAGTGCCCTAGCCTTACTTAAGGGATAGAGTGCCATTCTCACTAATAAGGGGTATAGTGCCCTTACTTTACTTAAGGGATCGAGTGCCATTCTCAGTGATAAGGGGTATAGTGCCCTTTCCCTTACTTAATGGATAGAGTGCCATTCTCACTAATAAGGGGTATAGTGCCCTAGCCTTACTTAAGGGATAGAGTGCCATTCTCACTAATAAGGGGTATAGTGCCCTTGCCTTACTTAAGGGATAGAGTGCCATTCTCACTAATAAGGGGTATAGTACTCTTACCTTACTTAAAGGATAGAGTGCCATTCTCAGTGATAAGGGGTATAGTGCCCTTTCCCTTACTTAATGGATAGAGTGCCATTCTCACTAATAAGGGATATAGTGCCCTTGCCTTACTTAATGGATAGAGTGACATTCTCACTATTAAGGGGTATAGTGCCCTTACCTTACTTAAGGGATAGAGTACCATTCTCACTAATAAGGGGTATAGTGCCCTTGCCTTACTTAAGGCATAGCGTGCCATTCTCACTAATAAGGGGTATAGTGCCCTTACCTTACTAAAGGGATAGAGTGTCATTCTCACTAATAAGGGGTATAGTGCCCTTGCCTTACTTAAGGGATAGAGTGCCATTCTCACTAATAAGGGGTATAGTGCTTTTACCTTACTTAAGGGATAGAGTGCATTCTCACTAATAAGGGGTATAGTGCCCTTACCTTACTTACAGAATAGAGTGCCATTCTCTCTAATAAGGGGTAAAGTGCCCTTACCTTACTTAAGGGATAGAGTGACATTCTCACTAATAAGGGGTATAGTGCCCTTAACTTACTTACGGAATAGAGTGCCATTCTCTCTAATAAGGGGTATAGTGCCCTTGCCTTACTTAAGGGATAGAGGGCCATTCTCAGTGATAAGGGGTATAGTGACCTTTCCCTTACTAAATGGATAGAGTGCCATTCTCAGTGATAAGGGGTATAGTGCCCTTTCCCTTACTTAATGGATAGAGTGCCATTATCACTAATAAGGGGTATAGTGCCCTTGCCTTACTTAAGGGATAGAGTGCCATTCTCACTAAGAAGGGGTATAGTGCCCTTACCTTACTTAAAGGATAGAGTGGCATTCTCAGTGATAAGGGGTATAGTGCCCTTTCCCTTTCTTAATGGATAGAGTGCCATTCTCACTAATAAGGGGTATAGTGCCCTAGCCTTACTTAAGGGACAGAGTGCCATTCTCACTAATAAGGGGTATAGTGCCCTTACCATACTTAAAGGATAGAGTGCCATTCTCAGTGATAAGGGGTATAGTGCCCTTTCCCTTACTTAATGGATAGAGTGCCATTCTCACTAACAAGGGGTATAGGGCCCTAGCCTTACTTAAGGGATAGAGTGCCATTCTCACTAATAAGGGGTATAGTGCCCTTACCTTACGTAAGGGATAGAGTGCCATTCTCAGTGATAAGGGGTGTAGTGCCCTTTCCCTTACTTAATGGATAGAGTGCCATTATCACTAATAAGGGGTATAGTGCCCTTACCTTACTTAAGGGATAGAGTGCCATTCTCATTAATAAGGGGTATAGTGCCCTTGCCTTACTTAAGGGATAGGGTGCCATTCTCAGTAATAAGGGGTATAGTGCCTTTGCCTTACTTAAGGGATAGAGTGCCATTCTCACTAATAAGGGGTATAGTGGCCTTGCCTTACGTAAGGGATAGAGTGCCATTCTCACTAATAAGGGGTATAGTGCCCTTGCCTTACTTAAGGGATAGAGTGCCATTCTCACTAATAAGGGGTATAGTGCCCTAACCTTACTTAAGGGATAGAGTGCCATTTTCACTAATAAGGGGTTAAGTGCCCTTACCTTACTTAAGGGATAGAGTGCCATTCTCACTAATAAGGGGTATAGTGCCCTTGCCTTACTTAAGGGATAGAGTGCCATTCTCACTAATAAGGGGTATAGTGCCCTTACCTTACTTAAGGGATAGAGTGCCATTCTCATTAATAAGGGGTATAGTGCCCTTACCTTACTTACGGAATAGAGTGCCATTCCCTCTAATAAGGGGTAAAGTGCCCTTACCTTACTTAAGGGATAGAGTGCCATTCTCACTAATAAGGGGTATAGTGCCCTTACCTTACTTACGGAATAGAGTGCCATTCTCTCTAATAAGGGGTATAGTGCCCTTGCCTTACTTAAGGGATAGAGTGCCATTCTCAGTGATAAGGGGTATAGTGCCCTTTCCCTTACTAAATGGATAGATTGCCATTCTCAGTAATAAGGGGTATAGTGCCCTTGCCCTTACTTAATGGATAGAGTGTCATTATCACTAATAAGGGGTATAGTGCCCTTGCCTTACTTAAGGGATAGAGTGCTATTCTCACTAATAAGGGGTATAGTGCCCTTACCTTACTTAAGGGATAGAGTGCCATTCTCAGTGATAAGGGGTATAGTGCCATTTCCCTTACTTAATGGATAGAGTGCCATTCTCACTAATAAGGGGTATAGTGCCCTAGCCTTACTTAAGGGATAGAGTGCCATTCTCACTAATAAGGGGTATAGTGCCCTTACCTTACTTAAAGGATAGAGTGCCATTCTCAGTGATAAGGGGTATAGTGCCCTTTCCCTTACTTAATGGATAGAGTGCCATTCTCACTAACAAGGGGTATAGTGCCCTAGCCTTACTTAAGGGATAGAGTGCAATTCTCACTAATAAGGGTTATAGTGCCCTTACCTTACTTAAGGGATCGAGTGCCATTCTCAGTGATAAGGGGTATAGTGCCCTTTCCCTTACGTAATGGATAGAGTGCCATTCTCACTAATAAGGGGTATAGTGCCCTAGCCTTACTTAAGGGATAGAGTGCCATTCTCACTAATAAGGGGTATAGTGCCCTTGCCTTACTTAAGGGATAGAGTGCGATTCTCACTAATAAGGGGTATAGTGCCCTTACCTTACTTAAAGGATAGAGTGCCATTCTCAGTGATAAGGGGTATAGTGCCCTTTCCCTTACTTAATGGATAGAGTGCCATTCTCACTAATAAGGGATATAGTGCCCTTGCCTTACTTAAGGGATAGAGTGCCATTCTCACTAATAAGGGGTATAGTGCCCTTACCTTACTTAAGGGATAGAGTGCCATTCTCAGTGATAAGGGGTATAGTGCCCTTTCCCTTACTTAATGGATAGAGTGCCATTCTCACTGATAAGGGGTATAGTGCCCTTACCTTACTTAAGGGATAGAGTACCATTCTCACTGATAAGGGGTATAGTGCCCTTGCCTTACTTAAGGCATAGCGTGCCATTCTCACTAATAAGGGGTATAGTGCCCTTACCTTACTAAAGGGATAGAGTGCCATTCTCACTAATAAGGGGTATAGTGCCCTTGCCTTACTTAAGGGATAGAGTGCCATTCTCACTAATAAGGGGTATAGTGCTTTTACCTTACTTAAGGGATAGAGTGCATTCTCACTAATAAGGGGTATAGTGCCCTTACCTTACTTACAGAATAGAGTGCCATTCTCTCTAATAAGGGGTAAAGTGCCCTTACCTTACTTAAGGGATAGAGTGCCATTCTCACTAATAAGGGGTATAGTGCCCTTACCTTACTTACGGAATAGTGCCATTCTCTCTAATAAGGGGTATAGTGCCCGTGCCTTACTTAAGGGATAGAGTGCCATTCTCAGTGATAAGGGGTATAGTGACCTTTCCCTTACTAAATGGATAGAGTGCCATTCTCACTAATAAGGGGTATAGTGCCCTTACCTTACTTAAGGGATAGAGTGCCATTCTCAGTGATAAGGGGTATAGTGCCCTTTCCCTTACTTAATGGATAGAGTGCCATTATCACTAATAAGGGGTATAGTGCCCTTGACTTACTTAAGGGATAGAGTGCCATTCTCAGTAGTGAGGGGTATAGTGCCCTTTCCCTTTCTTAATGGATAGAGTGCCATTCTCACTAATAAGGGGTATAGTGCCCTAGCCTTACTTAAGGGATAGAGTGCCATTCTCACTAATAAGGGGTATAGTGCCCTTACCATACTTAAAGGATAGAGTGCCATTCTCAGTGATAAGGGGTATAGTGCCCTTTCCCTTACTTAATGGATAGAGTGCCATTCTCACTAACAAGGGGTATAGTGCCCTAGCCTTACTTAAGGGATAGAGTGCCATTCTCACTAATAAGGGGTATAGTGCCCTTACCTTACTTAAGGGATAGAGTGCCATTCTCAGTGATAAGGGGTATAGTGCCCTTTCCCTTACTTAATGGATAGAGTGCCATTATCACTAATAAGGGGTATAGTGCCCTAACCTTACTTAAGGGATAGAGTGCCATTCTCACTAATAAGGGGTATAGTGCCCTTGCCTTACTTAAGGGATAGAGTGCCATTCTCACTAATAAGGGGTATAGTGCAGTTACCTTACTTAAGGGATAGAGTGCCATTCTCACTAATAAGGGGTATAGTGTCCTTTCCCTTACTTAATGGATAGAGTGCCATTCTCACTAATAAGGGGTATAGTGCCCTAGCCTTACTTAAGGGATAGAGTGCCATTCTCACTAATAAGGGGTATAGTGCCCTTTCCTTACTTAAAGGATAGAGTGCCATTCTCAGTGATAAGGGGTATAGTGCCCTTTCCCTTACTTAATGGATAGAGTGCCATCCTTGCTAACAAGGGGTATAGTTCCCTAGCCTTACTTAAGGGATAGAGTGCCATTCTCACTAATAAGGGGTATATTGCCCTTACCTTACTTAAGGGATAGAGTGCCATTCTCAGTGATAAGGGGTATAGTGCCCTTGACTTACTTAAGGGATATAGTACCATTCTCAGTAATAAGGGGTATAGTGCCTTTAACTTACTTAAGGGATAGAGTGCCATTCTCTCTAATAAGGGGTATAGTGCCCTTGCCTTACCTAAGGGATACAGTGCCATTCTCACTAATAAGGGGTATCATGCCCGTGCCTTACTTAAGGGATAGAGTGCCATTCCCACTAATAAGGGGTATAGTGCCCTTACCTTACATAAGGGATAGAGTGCCATTCTCACTAATCAGGGGTATAGTACGTTTCCCTTACTTAAGGGATAGAGTGACATTCTCTCTAATAAGGGGTATAGTGCGCTTACCTTAGTTGCGGAATAGAGTGCCATTCTCTCTAATAAGGGGTATAGTGCCCTTAACTTACTTAAGGGATAGAGTGCCATTTTCACTAATAAGGGGTACAGTGCCCTTACCTTACTTAAAGTATAGAGTGCCAGTCTCACTAATAAGGGGTATCGTGTCCTTGCCTTACTTAAGGGATAGAGTGCCATTCTCACTAATGAGGGGTATAGTGCCCTTGCCTTACTTAAGGGATAGAGTGCCATTCTCACTAATAAGGGGTTTAGTGCCCTTACCTTACTTAAGGGGTAGAGTGCCATTCTCAGTGATAAGGGGTATAGTGCCATTACCGTACTTAAGGGATAGAGTGCCATTTTCACTAATAAGGGGTATAGTTCCCTTGACTTACTTAAGGGACAGAGTGCCATTCTCAGTAATAAGGGGTATAGTGCCCTTACCTTACTTAAGGGATAGAGTGCCATTCTCACTAATAAGGGGTATAGTGCCATTACCTTACTTAAGGGATAGAGTGCCATTCTCACTAATAAGGGGTATAGTGCCCTTGACTTACTTAAGGGATAGAGTACAATTCTCAGTAATAAGGGGTATTGTGCTTTTACCTTACTTAAGGGATAGAGTGCCATTCTCACTAATAAGGGGTATAGTGCCCTTACCTTACTTAAGGGATAGAGTGCCATTCTCACTAATAAGGGGTATAGTGCCATTACCTTACTTAAGGGATAGAGTGCCATTCTCACTAATAAGGGGTATAGTGCCCTTACCTTACTTAAGGGATAGAGTACCATTCTCTCTAATAAGGGGTATAGCGCGCTTACCTTAGTTACGGAATACAGTGTCATTCTCTCTAATAAGGGGTATAGTGCCCTTACCTTACTTAAGGGATAGAGTGCCATTCTCACTAATAAGGGGTATAGTGCCCTTGCCTTACTTAAGGGATAGAGTGCCAGTCTCACTAATAAGGGGTATAGTGCCCTTACCTTACTTAAGGGATAGAGTGCCATTCTCAGTGATAAGGGGTATAGTGCCCTTTCCCTTACTTAATGGATAGAGTGCCATTATCACTAATAAGGGGTATAATGCCCTTGCCTTACTTGAGGGATAGAGTGCCATTCTCACTAATAAGGGGTATAGTGCCCTTACCTTACTTAAGGGATAGAGTGCCATTCTCAGTGATAAGGGGTATAGTGCCCTTTCCCTTACTTAATGGATAGAGTGCCATTCTCACGAATAAGGGGTATAGTGCCCTAGCCTTACTTAAGGGATAGAGTGCCATTCTCACTAATAAGGGGTATAGTGCCCTTACCATACTTAAAGGATAGAGTGCCATTCTCAGTGATAAGAGGTATAGTGCCCTTTCCCTTACTTAAGGGATATAGTGCCCTAGCCTTAGTTAAGGGATAGAGTGCCATTCTCACTAATAAGGGGTAAAGTGCCCTTAGCTTACTTAAGGGATAGAGTGCCATTCTCAGTGATAAGGGGTATAGTGCCCGTTCCCTTACTTAATGGATAGAGTGCCATTATCACTAATAAGGGGTATAGTGCCCTAGCCTTACTTAAGGGATAGAGTGCCATTCTCACTAATAAGGGATATAGTGCCCTTGCCTTACTTAAGGGATAGAGTGCCATTCTCACTAATAAGGGGTATAGTGCCCTTGCCTTACTTAAGGGATAGAGTGCCATTCTCACTAATAAGGGGTATAGTGCCCTTGTCTTACTTAAGGGATAGAGTGCCATTCTCAGTGATAAGGGGTATTGTGCCCTTGCCTTACCTAAGGGATAGAGTGCCATTCTCACTAATAAGGGGTATAGTGCCATGTCTTACTTAAGGGATAGAGTGCCATTCTCAGTGATAAGGGGTATAGTGCCCTAGCCTTACCTAACGGATAGAATGCCATTTTCACTAATAAGGGGTATAGTGCCTTTGACTTACTTAAGAGACAGAGTGCCATTCTCAGTAATAAGGGGTATAGTGCACTTACCTTACTTAAGGGATAGAGTGCCATTCTCACTAATAAGGGGATAGTGCCTTTACCTTACTTAAGGGATAGAGTGCCATTTTCACTAATAAGGGGTGCAGTGCCCTTACCTTACTTAAGGGAAAGAGTGCCATTCTCACTAATAAGGGGTATCGTGTCCTTGCCTTATTTAAGGGATAGAGTGCCATTCTCACTAATAAGGGGTATAGTGCCCTTGCCTTACTTAAGGGATAGAGTGCCATTCTCAGTGATAAGAGGTATAGTGCCATTACCTTACTTAAGGGATAGAGTGCCATTTTCACTAATAAGGGGTATAGTGCCATTACCTTACTTAAGGGATAGAGTGCCATTCTCACTAATAAGGGGTATAGTGTCCTTGCTTTACTTAAGGGATAGAGTGCCATTCTCACTAATAAGGGGTATAGTGCCCTTGGTTTACTTAAGGGATAGAGTGCCATTCTCAGTGATAAGGGGTATAGTGCCCTTGCCTTACTTAAGGGATAGAGTGCCATTCTCACTAATAAGGGGTATAGTGCCCTTGCCTTACTTAAGGGATAGAGTGCCATTCTCACTAATAAGGGGTATAGTGCCCTTACCTTACTTTCAGGTTAGAGTGCCATTCTCACTAATAAGAGGTGTAGTGCCCTTGGTTTACTTAAGGGATAGAGTGCCATTCTCAGTGATAAGGGGTATAGTGCCCTTGCCTTACTTAAGGGATAGAGTGCCATTCTCACTAATAAGGGGTATAGTGCCCTTGCCTTACTTAAGGGATAGAGTGCCATTCTCACTAATAAGGGGTATAGTGCCCTTACCTTACTTACAGGTTAGAGTGCCATTCTCACTAATAAGAGGTGTAGTGCCCGTGCCTTACTTAAGGGATAGAGTGCCATTCTCAGTAATAAGGGGTATAGTGCCCTTGCCTTACTTAAGGGATAGAGTGCCATTCTCACTAATAAGGGGTATAGTGCCCTTGCCTTACTTAAGGGATAGAGTGCCATTCTCACTAATAAGGGGTATAGTGCCCTTGCCTTACTTAAGGGATAGAGTGCCATTCTCACTAATAAGGGGTATAGTGCCCTTGCCTTACTTAAGGGATAGTGTGCCATCCTCACCAATAAGGGGTATAGTGCCCTTGCCTTACTTAAGGGATAGAGTGCCATCCTCAGTAATAAAGGGTATAGTGCCCTTGCCCCACTTAAGGGATAGAGTGCCATTCTCACTAATAAGGGGTATAGTGCCCTTGCCTTACTTAAGGGGTAGAGTGCCATTCTCACTAATAAGGGGTATAGTGCCCTTGCCTTACTTAAGGGATAGAGTGCCATTCTCACTAATAAGGGGTATAGTGCCCTTGCCTTACTTAAGGGATAGAGTGCCATTCTCAGTAATAAGGGGTATAGTGTCCTTGCCTTACTTAAGGGATAGAGTGCCATTCTCACTAATAAGGGGTATAGTGCGTTTCCTTTGCTCAAGGGATAGAGTGCCATTCTCTCTAATAAGGGGTATAGTGCCTTTACCTTACTTAAGGGATAGAGTGCCATTTTCACTAATAAGGGGTACAGTGCCCTTACCTTACTTAAGGGATAGAGTGCCATTCTCACTAATAAGGGGTATCGTGTCCTTGCCTTATTTAAGGGATAGAGTGCCATTCTCACTAATAAGGGGTATAGTGCCCTTGCCTTACTTAAGGGATAGAGTGCCATTCTCAGTGATAAGAGGTATAGTGCCATTACC
Organism: Ambystoma mexicanum; assembly: GCF_040938575.1. NCBI lineage: Eukaryota > Metazoa > Chordata > Amphibia > Caudata > Ambystomatidae > Ambystoma > Ambystoma mexicanum. The sequence goes on along the minus strand of NC_090933.1, from coordinate 1,338,121,973 downwards.
TTACTTAAGGGATAGAGTGCCATTTTCACAAATAAGGGGTATAGTGCCCTTGACTTACTTAAGGGACAGAGTGCCATTCTCAGTAATAAGGGGTATAGTGCCCTTACCTTACTTAAGGGATAGAGTGCTATTCTCACTAATAAGGGGTATAGTGCCCTTGACTTTCTTAAGGGATAGAGTACCATTCTCAGTAGTGAGGGGTATAGTGCTTTTACCTTACTTAAGGGATAGAGTGCCATTCTCACTAATAAGGGGTATAGTGCGCTTACCTTAGTTACGGAACAGAGTGCCATTCTCTCTAATAAGGGGTATAGTGCCTTTAATTTACTTAAGGGATAGAGTGCCATTTTCACTAATAAGGGGTACAGTGCCCTTACCTTACTTAAGGGATAGAGCGCCATTCTCACTAATAAGGGATATCGTGTCCTTGCCTTATTTAAGGGATAGAGTGCCATTCTCACTAAAAAGGGGTATAGTGCCCTTGCCTTACTTAAGGGATAGAGTGCCATTCTCACTCATAAGGGGTATAGTGCCCTTACCTTACTTAAGGGATAGAGTGCCATTCTCAGTGATAAGGGGTATAGTGCCATTACCTTACTTAAGGGATAGAGTTCCATTTTCACTAATAAGGGGTATAGTGCCCTTGACTTACTTAAGGGACAGAGTGCCATTCTCAGTAATAAAGGGTATAGTGCCCTTACCTTACTTAAGGGATAGAGTGCCATTCTCAGTAATAAGGGGTATAGTGCCCTTACCTTACTTACAGGTTAGAGTGCCATTCTCACTAATAAGGGGTATAGTGCCCTTGACTTACTTAAGGGATAGATTACCATTCTCAGTAGTGAGGGGTATAGTGCTTTTACCTTACTTAAGGGATAGCATGCCATTCTCACTAATAAGGGGAATAGTGCCCTTACCTTACTTAAGGGATAGAGTGCCATTCTCACTAATAAGGGGTATAGTGCCCTTGCCTTACTTAAGGGATAGAGTGCCATTCTCACTAATAAGGGGTATAGTGCCCTTACCTTACTTAAGGGATAGAGTGCCATTCTCACTAATAAGGGGTTAAGTGCCCTTACCTTACTTAAGGGATAGAGTGCCATTCTCACTAATAAGGGGTATAGTGCCCTTGCCTTACTTAAGGGATAGAGTGCCATTCTCACTAATAAGGGGTATAGTGCCCTTACCTTACTTAAGGGATAGAGTGCCATTCTCATTAATAAGGGGTATAGTGCCCTTACCTTACTTATGGAATAGAGTGCCATTCTCTCTAATAAGGGGTAAAGTGCCCTTACCTTTCTTAAGGGATAGAGTGCCATTCTCACTAATAAGGGGTATAGTGCCCTTACCTTACTTACGGAATAGAGTGCCATTCTCTCTAATAAGGGGTATAGTGCCCTTGCCTTACTTAAGGGATAGAGTGCCATTCTCAGTGATTAGGGGTATAGTGCCATTTCCCTTACTAAATGGATAGATTGCCATTCTCAGTAATAAGGGGTATAGTGCCCTTGCCCTTACTTAATGGATAGAGTGCCATGATCACTAATAAGGGGTATAGTGCCCTAGCCTTACTTAAGGGATAGAGTGCCATTCTCACTAATAAGGGGTATAGTGCCCTTACCTTACTTAAAGGATAGAGTGCCATTCTCAGTGATAAGGGGTATAGTGCCCTTTCCCTTACTTAATGGATAGAGTGCCATTCTCACTAACAAGGGGTATAGTGCCCTAGCCTTACTTAAGGGATAGAGTGCCATTCTCACTAATAAGGGGTATAGTGCCCTTACTTTACTTAAGGGATCGAGTGCCATTCTCAGTGATAAGGGGTATAGTGCCCTTTCCCTTACTTAATGGATAGAGTGCCATTCTCACTAATAAGGGGTATAGTGCCCTAGCCTTACTTAAGGGATAGAGTGCCATTCTCACTAATAAGGGGTATAGTGCCCTTGCCTTACTTAAGGGATAGAGTGCCATTCTCACTAATAAGGGGTATAGTACTCTTACCTTACTTAAAGGATAGAGTGCCATTCTCAGTGATAAGGGGTATAGTGCCCTTTCCCTTACTTAATGGATAGAGTGCCATTCTCACTAATAAGGGATATAGTGCCCTTGCCTTACTTAATGGATAGAGTGACATTCTCACTATTAAGGGGTATAGTGCCCTTACCTTACTTAAGGGATAGAGTACCATTCTCACTAATAAGGGGTATAGTGCCCTTGCCTTACTTAAGGCATAGCGTGCCATTCTCACTAATAAGGGGTATAGTGCCCTTACCTTACTAAAGGGATAGAGTGTCATTCTCACTAATAAGGGGTATAGTGCCCTTGCCTTACTTAAGGGATAGAGTGCCATTCTCACTAATAAGGGGTATAGTGCTTTTACCTTACTTAAGGGATAGAGTGCATTCTCACTAATAAGGGGTATAGTGCCCTTACCTTACTTACAGAATAGAGTGCCATTCTCTCTAATAAGGGGTAAAGTGCCCTTACCTTACTTAAGGGATAGAGTGACATTCTCACTAATAAGGGGTATAGTGCCCTTAACTTACTTACGGAATAGAGTGCCATTCTCTCTAATAAGGGGTATAGTGCCCTTGCCTTACTTAAGGGATAGAGGGCCATTCTCAGTGATAAGGGGTATAGTGACCTTTCCCTTACTAAATGGATAGAGTGCCATTCTCAGTGATAAGGGGTATAGTGCCCTTTCCCTTACTTAATGGATAGAGTGCCATTATCACTAATAAGGGGTATAGTGCCCTTGCCTTACTTAAGGGATAGAGTGCCATTCTCACTAAGAAGGGGTATAGTGCCCTTACCTTACTTAAAGGATAGAGTGGCATTCTCAGTGATAAGGGGTATAGTGCCCTTTCCCTTTCTTAATGGATAGAGTGCCATTCTCACTAATAAGGGGTATAGTGCCCTAGCCTTACTTAAGGGACAGAGTGCCATTCTCACTAATAAGGGGTATAGTGCCCTTACCATACTTAAAGGATAGAGTGCCATTCTCAGTGATAAGGGGTATAGTGCCCTTTCCCTTACTTAATGGATAGAGTGCCATTCTCACTAACAAGGGGTATAGGGCCCTAGCCTTACTTAAGGGATAGAGTGCCATTCTCACTAATAAGGGGTATAGTGCCCTTACCTTACGTAAGGGATAGAGTGCCATTCTCAGTGATAAGGGGTGTAGTGCCCTTTCCCTTACTTAATGGATAGAGTGCCATTATCACTAATAAGGGGTATAGTGCCCTTACCTTACTTAAGGGATAGAGTGCCATTCTCATTAATAAGGGGTATAGTGCCCTTGCCTTACTTAAGGGATAGGGTGCCATTCTCAGTAATAAGGGGTATAGTGCCTTTGCCTTACTTAAGGGATAGAGTGCCATTCTCACTAATAAGGGGTATAGTGGCCTTGCCTTACGTAAGGGATAGAGTGCCATTCTCACTAATAAGGGGTATAGTGCCCTTGCCTTACTTAAGGGATAGAGTGCCATTCTCACTAATAAGGGGTATAGTGCCCTAACCTTACTTAAGGGATAGAGTGCCATTTTCACTAATAAGGGGTTAAGTGCCCTTACCTTACTTAAGGGATAGAGTGCCATTCTCACTAATAAGGGGTATAGTGCCCTTGCCTTACTTAAGGGATAGAGTGCCATTCTCACTAATAAGGGGTATAGTGCCCTTACCTTACTTAAGGGATAGAGTGCCATTCTCATTAATAAGGGGTATAGTGCCCTTACCTTACTTACGGAATAGAGTGCCATTCCCTCTAATAAGGGGTAAAGTGCCCTTACCTTACTTAAGGGATAGAGTGCCATTCTCACTAATAAGGGGTATAGTGCCCTTACCTTACTTACGGAATAGAGTGCCATTCTCTCTAATAAGGGGTATAGTGCCCTTGCCTTACTTAAGGGATAGAGTGCCATTCTCAGTGATAAGGGGTATAGTGCCCTTTCCCTTACTAAATGGATAGATTGCCATTCTCAGTAATAAGGGGTATAGTGCCCTTGCCCTTACTTAATGGATAGAGTGTCATTATCACTAATAAGGGGTATAGTGCCCTTGCCTTACTTAAGGGATAGAGTGCTATTCTCACTAATAAGGGGTATAGTGCCCTTACCTTACTTAAGGGATAGAGTGCCATTCTCAGTGATAAGGGGTATAGTGCCATTTCCCTTACTTAATGGATAGAGTGCCATTCTCACTAATAAGGGGTATAGTGCCCTAGCCTTACTTAAGGGATAGAGTGCCATTCTCACTAATAAGGGGTATAGTGCCCTTACCTTACTTAAAGGATAGAGTGCCATTCTCAGTGATAAGGGGTATAGTGCCCTTTCCCTTACTTAATGGATAGAGTGCCATTCTCACTAACAAGGGGTATAGTGCCCTAGCCTTACTTAAGGGATAGAGTGCAATTCTCACTAATAAGGGTTATAGTGCCCTTACCTTACTTAAGGGATCGAGTGCCATTCTCAGTGATAAGGGGTATAGTGCCCTTTCCCTTACGTAATGGATAGAGTGCCATTCTCACTAATAAGGGGTATAGTGCCCTAGCCTTACTTAAGGGATAGAGTGCCATTCTCACTAATAAGGGGTATAGTGCCCTTGCCTTACTTAAGGGATAGAGTGCGATTCTCACTAATAAGGGGTATAGTGCCCTTACCTTACTTAAAGGATAGAGTGCCATTCTCAGTGATAAGGGGTATAGTGCCCTTTCCCTTACTTAATGGATAGAGTGCCATTCTCACTAATAAGGGATATAGTGCCCTTGCCTTACTTAAGGGATAGAGTGCCATTCTCACTAATAAGGGGTATAGTGCCCTTACCTTACTTAAGGGATAGAGTGCCATTCTCAGTGATAAGGGGTATAGTGCCCTTTCCCTTACTTAATGGATAGAGTGCCATTCTCACTGATAAGGGGTATAGTGCCCTTACCTTACTTAAGGGATAGAGTACCATTCTCACTGATAAGGGGTATAGTGCCCTTGCCTTACTTAAGGCATAGCGTGCCATTCTCACTAATAAGGGGTATAGTGCCCTTACCTTACTAAAGGGATAGAGTGCCATTCTCACTAATAAGGGGTATAGTGCCCTTGCCTTACTTAAGGGATAGAGTGCCATTCTCACTAATAAGGGGTATAGTGCTTTTACCTTACTTAAGGGATAGAGTGCATTCTCACTAATAAGGGGTATAGTGCCCTTACCTTACTTACAGAATAGAGTGCCATTCTCTCTAATAAGGGGTAAAGTGCCCTTACCTTACTTAAGGGATAGAGTGCCATTCTCACTAATAAGGGGTATAGTGCCCTTACCTTACTTACGGAATAGTGCCATTCTCTCTAATAAGGGGTATAGTGCCCGTGCCTTACTTAAGGGATAGAGTGCCATTCTCAGTGATAAGGGGTATAGTGACCTTTCCCTTACTAAATGGATAGAGTGCCATTCTCACTAATAAGGGGTATAGTGCCCTTACCTTACTTAAGGGATAGAGTGCCATTCTCAGTGATAAGGGGTATAGTGCCCTTTCCCTTACTTAATGGATAGAGTGCCATTATCACTAATAAGGGGTATAGTGCCCTTGACTTACTTAAGGGATAGAGTGCCATTCTCAGTAGTGAGGGGTATAGTGCCCTTTCCCTTTCTTAATGGATAGAGTGCCATTCTCACTAATAAGGGGTATAGTGCCCTAGCCTTACTTAAGGGATAGAGTGCCATTCTCACTAATAAGGGGTATAGTGCCCTAGCCTTACTTAAGGGATAGAGTGCCATTCTCACTAATAAGGGGTATAGTGCCCTTGCCTTACTTAAGGGATAGAGTGCGATTCTCACTAATAAGGGGTATAGTGCCCTTACCTTACTTAAAGGATAGAGTGCCATTCTCAGTGATAAGGGGTATAGTGCCCTTTCCCTTACTTAATGGATAGAGTGCCATTCTCACTAATAAGGGATATAGTGCCCTTGCCTTACTTAAGGGATAGAGTGCCATTCTCACTAATAAGGGGTATAGTGCCCTTACCTTACTTAAGGGATAGAGTGCCATTCTCAGTGATAAGGGGTATAGTGCCCTTTCCCTTACTTAATGGATAGAGTGCCATTCTCACTGATAAGGGGTATAGTGCCCTTACCTTACTTAAGGGATAGAGTACCATTCTCACTGATAAGGGGTATAGTGCCCTTGCCTTACTTAAGGCATAGCGTGCCATTCTCACTAATAAGGGGTATAGTGCCCTTACCTTACTAAAGGGATAGAGTGCCATTCTCACTAATAAGGGGTATAGTGCCCTTGCCTTACTTAAGGGATAGAGTGCCATTCTCACTAATAAGGGGTATAGTGCTTTTACCTTACTTAAGGGATAGAGTGCATTCTCACTAATAAGGGGTATAGTGCCCTTACCTTACTTACAGAATAGAGTGCCATTCTCTCTAATAAGGGGTAAAGTGCCCTTACCTTACTTAAGGGATAGAGTGCCATTCTCACTAATAAGGGGTATAGTGCCCTTACCTTACTTACGGAATAGTGCCATTCTCTCTAATAAGGGGTATAGTGCCCGTGCCTTACTTAAGGGATAGAGTGCCATTCTCAGTGATAAGGGGTATAGTGACCTTTCCCTTACTAAATGGATAGAGTGCCATTCTCACTAATAAGGGGTATAGTGCCCTTACCTTACTTAAGGGATAGAGTGCCATTCTCAGTGATAAGGGGTATAGTGCCCTTTCCCTTACTTAATGGATAGAGTGCCATTATCACTAATAAGGGGTATAGTGCCCTTGACTTACTTAAGGGATAGAGTGCCATTCTCAGTAGTGAGGGGTATAGTGCCCTTTCCCTTTCTTAATGGATAGAGTGCCATTCTCACTAATAAGGGGTATAGTGCCCTAGCCTTACTTAAGGGATAGAGTGCCATTCTCACTAATAAGGGGTATAGTGCCCTTACCATACTTAAAGGATAGAGTGCCATTCTCAGTGATAAGGGGTATAGTGCCCTTTCCCTTACTTAATGGATAGAGTGCCATTCTCACTAACAAGGGGTATAGTGCCCTAGCCTTACTTAAGGGATAGAGTGCCATTCTCACTAATAAGGGGTATAGTGCCCTTACCTTACTTAAGGGATAGAGTGCCATTCTCAGTGATAAGGGGTATAGTGCCCTTTCCCTTACTTAATGGATAGAGTGCCATTATCACTAATAAGGGGTATAGTGCCCTAACCTTACTTAAGGGATAGAGTGCCATTCTCACTAATAAGGGGTATAGTGCCCTTGCCTTACTTAAGGGATAGAGTGCCATTCTCACTAATAAGGGGTATAGTGCAGTTACCTTACTTAAGGGATAGAGTGCCATTCTCACTAATAAGGGGTATAGTGTCCTTTCCCTTACTTAATGGATAGAGTGCCATTCTCACTAATAAGGGGTATAGTGCCCTAGCCTTACTTAAGGGATAGAGTGCCATTCTCACTAATAAGGGGTATAGTGCCCTTTCCTTACTTAAAGGATAGAGTGCCATTCTCAGTGATAAGGGGTATAGTGCCCTTTCCCTTACTTAATGGATAGAGTGCCATCCTTGCTAACAAGGGGTATAGTTCCCTAGCCTTACTTAAGGGATAGAGTGCCATTCTCACTAATAAGGGGTATATTGCCCTTACCTTACTTAAGGGATAGAGTGCCATTCTCAGTGATAAGGGGTATAGTGCCCTTGACTTACTTAAGGGATAGAGTACCATTCTCAGTAATAAGGGGTATAGTGCCTTTAACTTACTTAAGGGATAGAGTGCCATTCTCTCTAATAAGGGGTATAGTGCCCTTGCCTTACCTAAGGGATACAGTGCCATTCTCACTAATAAGGGGTATCATGCCCGTGCCTTACTTAAGGGATAGAGTGCCATTCCCACTAATAAGGGGTATAGTGCCCTTACCTTACATAAGGGATAGAGTGCCATTCTCACTAATCAGGGGTATAGTACGTTTCCCTTACTTAAGGGATAGAGTGACATTCTCTCTAATAAGGGGTATAGTGCGCTTACCTTAGTTGCGGAATAGAGTGCCATTCTCTCTAATAAGGGGTATAGTGCCCTTAACTTACTTAAGGGATAGAGTGCCATTTTCACTAATAAGGGGTACAGTGCCCTTACCTTACTTAAAGTATAGAGTGCCAGTCTCACTAATAAGGGGTATCGTGTCCTTGCCTTACTTAAGGGATAGAGTGCCATTCTCACTAATGAGGGGTATAGTGCCCTTGCCTTACTTAAGGGATAGAGTGCCATTCTCACTAATAAGGGGTTTAGTGCCCTTACCTTACTTAAGGGGTAGAGTGCCATTCTCAGTGATAAGGGGTATAGTGCCATTACCGTACTTAAGGGATAGAGTGCCATTTTCACTAATAAGGGGTATAGTTCCCTTGACTTACTTAAGGGACAGAGTGCCATTCTCAGTAATAAGGGGTATAGTGCCCTTACCTTACTTAAGGGATAGAGTGCCATTCTCACTAATAAGGGGTATAGTGCCATTACCTTACTTAAGGGATAGAGTGCCATTCTCACTAATAAGGGGTATAGTGCCCTTGACTTACTTAAGGGATAGAGTACAATTCTCAGTAATAAGGGGTATTGTGCTTTTACCTTACTTAAGGGATAGAGTGCCATTCTCACTAATAAGGGGTATAGTGCCCTTACCTTACTTAAGGGATAGAGTGCCATTCTCACTAATAAGGGGTATAGTGCCATTACCTTACTTAAGGGATAGAGTGCCATTCTCACTAATAAGGGGTATAGTGCCCTTACCTTACTTAAGGGATAGAGTACCATTCTCTCTAATAAGGGGTATAGCGCGCTTACCTTAGTTACGGAATACAGTGTCATTCTCTCTAATAAGGGGTATAGTGCCCTTACCTTACTTAAGGGATAGAGTGCCATTCTCACTAATAAGGGGTATAGTGCCCTTGCCTTACTTAAGGGATAGAGTGCCAGTCTCACTAATAAGGGGTATAGTGCCCTTACCTTACTTAAGGGATAGAGTGCCATTCTCAGTGATAAGGGGTATAGTGCCCTTTCCCTTACTTAATGGATAGAGTGCCATTATCACTAATAAGGGGTATAATGCCCTTGCCTTACTTGAGGGATAGAGTGCCATTCTCACTAATAAGGGGTATAGTGCCCTTACCTTACTTAAGGGATAGAGTGCCATTCTCAGTGATAAGGGGTATAGTGCCCTTTCCCTTACTTAATGGATAGAGTGCCATTCTCACGAATAAGGGGTATAGTGCCCTAGCCTTACTTAAGGGATAGAGTGCCATTCTCACTAATAAGGGGTATAGTGCCCTTACCATACTTAAAGGATAGAGTGCCATTCTCAGTGATAAGAGGTATAGTGCCCTTTCCCTTACTTAAGGGATATAGTGCCCTAGCCTTAGTTAAGGGATAGAGTGCCATTCTCACTAATAAGGGGTAAAGTGCCCTTAGCTTACTTAAGGGATAGAGTGCCATTCTCAGTGATAAGGGGTATAGTGCCCGTTCCCTTACTTAATGGATAGAGTGCCATTATCACTAATAAGGGGTATAGTGCCCTAGCCTTACTTAAGGGATAGAGTGCCATTCTCACTAATAAGGGATATAGTGCCCTTGCCTTACTTAAGGGATAGAGTGCCATTCTCACTAATAAGGGGTATAGTGCCCTTGCCTTACTTAAGGGATAGAGTGCCATTCTCACTAATAAGGGGTATAGTGCCCTTGTCTTACTTAAGGGATAGAGTGCCATTCTCAGTGATAAGGGGTATTGTGCCCTTGCCTTACCTAAGGGATAGAGTGCCATTCTCACTAATAAGGGGTATAGTGCCATGTCTTACTTAAGGGATAGAGTGCCATTCTCAGTGATAAGGGGTATAGTGCCCTAGCCTTACCTAACGGATAGAATGCCATTTTCACTAATAAGGGGTATAGTGCCTTTGACTTACTTAAGAGACAGAGTGCCATTCTCAGTAATAAGGGGTATAGTGCACTTACCTTACTTAAGGGATAGAGTGCCATTCTCACTAATAAGGGGATAGTGCCTTTACCTTACTTAAGGGATAGAGTGCCATTTTCACTAATAAGGGGTGCAGTGCCCTTACCTTACTTAAGGGAAAGAGTGCCATTCTCACTAATAAGGGGTATCGTGTCCTTGCCTTATTTAAGGGATAGAGTGCCATTCTCACTAATAAGGGGTATAGTGCCCTTGCCTTACTTAAGGGATAGAGTGCCATTCTCAGTGATAAGAGGTATAGTGCCATTACCTTACTTAAGGGATAGAGTGCCATTTTCACTAATAAGGGGTATAGTGCCATTACCTTACTTAAGGGATAGAGTGCCATTCTCACTAATAAGGGGTATAGTGTCCTTGCTTTACTTAAGGGATAGAGTGCCATTCTCACTAATAAGGGGTATAGTGCCCTTGGTTTACTTAAGGGATAGAGTGCCATTCTCAGTGATAAGGGGTATAGTGCCCTTGCCTTACTTAAGGGATAGAGTGCCATTCTCACTAATAAGGGGTATAGTGCCCTTGCCTTACTTAAGGGATAGAGTGCCATTCTCACTAATAAGGGGTATAGTGCCCTTACCTTACTTTCAGGTTAGAGTGCCATTCTCACTAATAAGAGGTGTAGTGCCCTTGGTTTACTTAAGGGATAGAGTGCCATTCTCAGTGATAAGGGGTATAGTGCCCTTGCCTTACTTAAGGGATAGAGTGCCATTCTCACTAATAAGGGGTATAGTGCCCTTGCCTTACTTAAGGGATAGAGTGCCATTCTCACTAATAAGGGGTATAGTGCCCTTACCTTACTTACAGGTTAGAGTGCCATTCTCACTAATAAGAGGTGTAGTGCCCGTGCCTTACTTAAGGGATAGAGTGCCATTCTCAGTAATAAGGGGTATAGTGCCCTTGCCTTACTTAAGGGATAGAGTGCCATTCTCACTAATAAGGGGTATAGTGCCCTTGCCTTACTTAAGGGATAGAGTGCCATTCTCACTAATAAGGGGTATAGTGCCCTTGCCTTACTTAAGGGATAGAGTGCCATTCTCAGTAATAAGGGGTATAGTGTCCTTGCCTTACTTAAGGGATAGAGTGCCATTCTCACTAATAAGGGGTATAGTGCGTTTCCTTTGCTCAAGGGATAGAGTGCCATTCTCTCTAATAAGGGGTATAGTGCCTTTACCTTACTTAAGGGATAGAGTGCCATTTTCACTAATAAGGGGTACAGTGCCCTTACCTTACTTAATGGATAGAGTGCCATTCTCACTAATAAGGGGTATCGTGTCCTTGCCTTATTTAAGGGATAGAGTGCCATTCTCACTAATAAGGGGTATAGTGCCCTTGCCTTACTTAAGGGATAGAGTGCCATTCTCAGTGATAAGAGGTATAGTGCCATTACCTTACTTAAGGGATAGAGTGCCATTTTCACAAATAAGGGGTATAGTGCCCTTGACTTACTTAAGGGACAGAGTGCCATTCTCAGTAATAAGGGGTATAGTGCCCTTACCTTACTTAAGGGATAGAGTGCCATTCTCACTAATAAGGGGTATAGTGCCCTTGACTTTCTTAAGGGATAGAGTACCATTCTCAGTAGTGAGGGGTATAGTGCTTTTACCTTACTTAAGGGATAGAGTGCCATTCTCACTAATAAGGGGTATAGTGCGCTTACCTTAATTACGGAACAGAGTGCCATTCTCTCTAATAAGGGGTATAGTGCCTTTAATTTACTTAAGGGATAGAGTGCCATTTTCACTAATAAGGGGTACAGTGCCCTTACCTTACTTAAGGGATAGAGCGCCATTCTCACTAATAAGGGATATCGTGTCCTTGCCTTATTTAAGGGATAGAGTGCCATTCTCACTAAAAAGGGGTATAGTGCCCTTGCCTTACTTAAGGGATAGAGTGCCATTCTCACTCATAAGGGGTATAGTGCCCTTACCTTACTTAAGGGATAGAGTGCCATTCTCAGTGATAAGGGGTATAGTGCCATTACCTTACTTAAGGGATAGAGTGCCATTTTCACTAATAAGGGGTATAGTGCCCTTGACTTACTTAAGGGACAGAGTGCCATTCTCAGTAATAAAGGGTATAGTGCCCTTACCTTACTTAAGGGATAGAGTGCCATTCTCAGTAATAAGGGGTATAGTGCCCTTACCTTACTTACAGGTTAGAGTGCCATTCTCACTAATAAGGGGTATAGTGCCCTTGACTTACTTAAGGGATAGATTACCATTCTCAGTAGTGAGGGGTATAGTGCTTTTACCTTACTTAAGGGATAGCGTGCCATTCTCACTAATAAGGGGAATAGTGCCCTTACCTTACTTAAGGGATAGAGTGCCATTCTCACTAATAAGGGGTATAGTGCCCTTGCCTTACTTAAGGGATAGAGTGCCATTCTCACTAATAAGGGGTATAGTGCCCTTACCTTACTTAAGGGATAGAGTGCCATTCTCACTAATAAGGGGTTAAGTGCCCTTACCTTACTTAAGGGATAGAGTGCCATTCTCACTAATAAGGGGTATAGTGCCCTTGCCTTACTTAAGGGATAGAGTGCCATTCTCACTAATAAGGGGTATAGTGCCCTTACCTTACTTAAGGGATAGAGTGCCATTCTCATTAATAAGGGGTATAGTGCCCTTACCTTACTTATGGAATAGAGTGCCATTCTCTCTAATAAGGGGTAAAGTGCCCTTACCTTTCTTAAGGGATAGAGTGCCATTCTCACTAATAAGGGGTATAGTGCCCTTACCTTACTTACGGAATAGAGTGCCATTCGCTCTAATAAGGGGTATAGTGCCCTTGCCTTACTTAAGGGATAGAGTGCCATTCTCAGTGATTAGGGGTATAGTGCCATTTCCCTTACTAAATGGATAGATTGCCATTCTCAGTAATAAGGGGTATAGTGCCCTTGCCCTTACTTAATGGATAGAGTGCCATTATCACTAATAAGGGGTATAGTGCCCTTACCTTACTTAAAGGATAGAGTGCCATTCTCAGTGATAAGGGGTATAGTGCCCTTTCCCTTACTTAATGGATAGAGTGCCATTCTCACTAACAAGGGGTATAGTGCCCTAGCCTTACTTAAGGGATAGAGTGCCATTCTCACTAATAAGGGGTATAGTGCCCTTACCTTACTTAAGGGATAGAGTGCCATTCTCAGTGATAAGGGGTATAGTGCCCTTTCCCTTACTTAATGGATAGAGTGCCATTCTCACTAATAAGGGGTATAGTGCCCTAGCCTTACTTAAGGGATAGAGTGCCATTCTCACTAATAAGGGGTATAGTGCCCTTACCTTACTTAAAGGATAGAGTGCCATTCTCAGTGATAAGGGGTATAGTGCCCTTTCCCTTACTTAATGGATAGAGTGCCATTCTCACTAACAAGGGGTATAGTGCCCTAGCCTTACTTAAGGGATAGAGTGCCATTCTCACTAATAAGGGGTATAGTGCCCTTACTTTACTTAAGGGATCGAGTGCCATTCTCAGTGATAAGGGGTATAGTGCCCTTTCCCTTACTTAATGGATAGAGTGCCATTCTCACTAATAAGGGGTATAGTGCCCTAGCCTTACTTAAGGGATAGAGTGCCATTCTCACTAATAAGGGGTATAGTGCCCTTGCCTTACTTAAGGGATAGAGTGCCATTCTCACTAATAAGGGGTATAGTACTCTTACCTTACTTAAAGGATAGAGTGCCATTCTCAGTGATAAGGGGTATAGTGCCCTTTCCCTTACTTAATGGATAGAGTGCCATTCTCACTAATAAGGGATATAGTGCCCTTGCCTTACTTAATGGATAGAGTGACATTCTCACTAATAAGGGGTATAGTGCCCTTACCTTACTTAAGGGATAGAGTACCATTCTCACTAATAAGGGGTATAGTGCCCTTGCCTTACTTAAGGCATAGCGTGCCATTCTCACTAATAAGGGGTATAGTGCCCTTACCTTACTAAAGGGATAGAGTGTCATTCTCACTAATAAGGGGTATAGTGCCCTTGCCTTACTTAAGGGATAGAGTGCCATTCTCACTAATAAGGGGTATAGTGCTTTTACCTTACTTAAGGGATAGAGTGCATTCTCACTAATAAGGGGTATAGTGCCCTTACCTTACTTACAGAATAGAGTGCCATTCTCTCTAATAAGGGGTAAAGTGCCCTTACCTTACTTAGGGATAGAGTGCCATTCTCACTAATAAGGGGTATAGTGCCCTTAACTTACTTACGGAATAGAGTGCCATTCTCTCTAATAAGGGGTATAGTGCCCTTGCCTTACTTAAGGGATAGAGGGCCATTCTCAGTGATAAGGGGTATAGTGACCTTTCCCTTACTAAATGGATAGAGTGCCATTCTCAGTGATAAGGGGTATAGTGCCCTTTCCCTTACTTAATGGATAGAGTGCCATTATCACTAATAAGGGGTATAGTGCCCTTGCCTTACTTAAGGGATAGAGTGCCATTCTCACTAAGAAGGGGTATAGTGCCCTTACCTTACTTAAAGGATAGAGTGGCATTCTCAGTGATAAGGGGTATAGTGCCCTTTCCCTTTCTTAATGGATAGAGTGCCATTCTCACTAATAAGGGGTATAGTGCCCTAGCCTTACTTAAGGGACAGAGTGCCATTCTCACTAATAAGGGGTATAGTGCCCTTACCATACTTAAAGGATAGAGTGCCATTCTCAGTGATAAGGGGTATAGTGCCCTTTCCCTTACTTAATGGATAGAGTGCCATTCTCACTAACAAGGGGTATAGTGCCCTAGCCTTACTTAAGGGATAGAGTGCCATTCTCACTAATAAGGGGTATAGTGCCCTTACCTTACGTAAGGGATAGAGTGCCATTCTCAGTGATAAGGGGTATAGTGCCCTTTCCCTTACTTAATGGATAGAGTGCCATTATCACTAATAAGGGGTATAGTGCCCTTACCTTACTTAAGGGATAGAGTGCCATTCTCATTAATAAGGGGTATAGTGCCCTTGCCTTACTTAAGGGATAGGGTGCCATTCTCAGTAATAAGGGGTATAGTGCCTTTGCCTTACTTAAGGGATAGAGTGCCATTCTCACTAATAAGGGGTATAGTGGCCTTGCCTTACGTAAGGGATAGAGTGCCATTCTCACTAATAAGGGGTATAGTGCCCTTGCCTTACTTAAGGGATAGAGTGCCATTCTCACTAATAAGGGGTATAGTGCCCTTACCTTACTTAAGGGATAGAGTGCCATTTTCACTAATAAGGGGTTAAGTGCCCTTACCTTACTTAAGGGATAGAGTGCCATTCTCACTAATAAGGGGTATAGTGCCCTTGCCTTACTTAAGGGATAGAGTGCCATTCTCACTAATAAGGGGTATAGTGCCCTTACCTTACTTAAGGGATAGAGTGCCATTCTCATTAATAAGGGGTATAGTGCCCTTACCTTACTTACGGAATAGAGTGCCATTCCCTCTAATAAGGGGTAAAGTGCCCTTACCTTACTTAAGGGATAGAGTGCCATTCTCACTAATAAGGGGTATAGTGCCCTTACCTTACTTACGGAATAGAGTGCCATTCTCTCTAATAAGGGGTATAGTGCCCTTGCCTTACTTAAGGGATAGGGTGCCATTCTCAGTAATAAGGGGTATAGTGCCTTTGCCTTACTTAAGGGATAGAGTGCCATTCTCACTAATAAGGGGTATAGTGGCCTTGCCTTACGTAAGGGATAGAGTGCCATTCTCACTAATAAGGGGTATAGTGCCCTTGCCTTACTTAAGGGATAGAGTGCCATTCTCACTAATAAGGGGTATAGTGCCCTTACCTTACTTAAGGGATAGAGTGCCATTTTCACTAATAAGGGGTTAAGTGCCCTTACCTTACTTAAGGGATAGAGTGCCATTCTCACTAATAAGGGGTATAGTGCCCTTGCCTTACTTAAGGGATAGAGTGCCATTCTCACTAATAAGGGGTATAGTGCCCTTACCTTACTTAAGGGATAGAGTGCCATTCTCATTAATAAGGGGTATAGTACCCTTACCTTACTTACGGAATAGAGTGCCATTCCCTCTAATAAGGGGTAAAGTGCCCTTACCTTACTTAAGGGATAGAGTGCCATTCTCACTAATAAGGGGTATAGTGCCCTTACCTTACTTACGGAATAGAGTGCCATTCTCTCTAATAAGGGGTATAGTGCCCTTGCCTTACTTAAGGGATAGAGTGCCATTCTCAGTGATAAGGGGTATAGTGCCCTTTCCCTTACTAAATGGATAGATTGCCATTCTCAGTAATAAGGGGTATAGTGCCCTTGCCCTTACTTAATGGATAGAGTGCCATTATCACTAATAAGGGGTATAGTGCCCTTGCCTTACTTAAGGGATAGAGTGCTATTCTCACTAATAAGGGGTATAGTGCCCTTACCTTACTTAAGGGATAGAGTGCCATTCTCAGTGATAAGGGGTATAGTGCCATTTCCCTTACTTAATGGATAGAGTGCCATTCTCACTAATAAGGGGTATAGTGCCCTAGCCTTACTTAAGGGATAGAGTGCCATTCTCACTAATAAGGGGTATAGTGCCCTTACCTTACTTAAAGGATAGAGTGCCATTCTCAGTGATAAGGGGTATAGTGCCCTTTCCCTTACTTAATGGATAGAGTGCCATTCTCACTAACAAGGGGTATAGTGCCCTAGCCTTACTTAAGGGATAGAGTGCAATTCTCACTAATAAGGGTTATAGTGCCCTTACCTTACTTAAGGGATCGAGTGCCATTCTCAGTGATAAGGGGTATAGTGCCCTTTCCCTTACTTAATGGATAGAGTGCCATTCTCACTAATAAGGGGTATAGTGCCCTAGCCTTACTTAAGGGATAGAGTGCCATTCTCACTAATAAGGGGTATAGTGCCCTTGCCTTACTTAAGGGATAGAGTGCCATTCTCACTAATAAGGGGTATAGTGCCCTTACCTTACTTAAAGGATAGAGTGCCATTCTCAGTGATAAGGGGTATAGTGCCCTTTCCCTTACTTAATGGATAGAGTGCCATTCTCACTAATAAGGGATATAGTGCCCTTGCCTTACTTAAGGGATAGAGTGCCATTCTCACTAATAAGGGGTATAGTGCCCTTACCTTACTTAAGGGATAGAGTGCCATTCTCAGTGATAAGGGGTATAGTGCCCTTTCCCTTACTTAATGGATAGAGTGCCATTCTCACTGATAAGGGGTATAGTGCCCTTACCTTACTTAAGGGATAGAGTACCATTCTCACTGATAAGGGGTATAGTGCCCTTGCCTTACTTAAGGCATAGCGTGCCATTCTCACTAATAAGGGGTATAGTGCCCTTACCTTACTAAAGGGATAGAGTGCCATTCTCACTAATAAGGGGTATAGTGCCCTTGCCTTACTTAAGGGATAGAGTGCCATTCTCACTAATAAGGGGTATAGTGCTTTTACCTTACTTAAGGGATAGAGTGCATTCTCACTAATAAGGGGTATAGTGCCCTTACCTTACTTACAGAATAGAGTGCCATTCTCTCTAATAAGGGGTAAAGTGCCCTTACCTTACTTAAGGGATAGAGTGCCATTCTCACTAATAAGGGGTATAGTGCCCTTACCTTACTTACGGAATAGTGCCATTCTCTCTAATAAGGGGTATAGTGCCCTTGCCTTACTTAAGGGATAGAGTGCCATTCTCAGTGATAAGGGGTATAGTGACCTTTCCCTTACTAAATGGATAGAGTGCCATTCTCACTAATAAGGGGTATAGTGCCCTTACCTTACTTAAGGGATAGAGTGCCATTCTCAGTGATAAGGGGTATAGTGCCCTTTCCCTTACTTAATGGATAGAGTGCCATTATCACTAATAAGGGGTATAGTGCCCTTGACTTACTTAAGGGATAGAGTGCCATTCTCAGTAGTGAGGGGTATAGTGCCCTTTCCCTTTCTTAATGGATAGAGTGCCATTCTCACTAATAAGGGGTATAGTGCCCTAGCCTTACTTAAGGGATAGAGTGCCATTCTCACTAATAAGGGGTATAGTGCCCTTACCATACTTAAAGGATAGAGTGCCATTCTCAGTGATAAGGGGTATAGTGCCCTTTCCCTTACTTAATGGATAGAGTGCCATTCTCACTAACAAGGGGTATAGTGCCCTAGCCTTACTTAAGGGATAGAGTGCCATTCTCACTAATAAGGGGTATAGTGCCCTTACCTTACTTAAGGGATAGAGTGCCATTCTCAGTGATAAGGGGTATAGTGCCCTTTCCCTTACTTAATGGATAGAGTGCCATTATCACTAATAAGGGGTATAGTGCCCTAACCTTACTTAAGGGATAGAGTGCCATTCTCACTAATAAGGGGTATAGTGCCCTTGCCTTACTTAAGGGATAGAGTGCCATTCTCACTAATAAGGGGTATAGTGCAGTTACCTTACTTAAGGGATAGAGTGCCATTCTCACTAATAAGGGGTATAGTGTCCTTTCCCTTACTTAATGGATAGAGTGCCATTCTCACTAATAAGGGGTATAGTGCCCTAGCCTTACTTAAGGGATAGAGTGCCATTCTCACTAATAAGGGGTATAGTGCCCTTTCCTTACTTAAAGGATAGAGTGCCATTCTCAGTGATAAGGGGTATAGTGCCCTTTCCCTTACTTAATGGATAGAGTGCCATCCTTGCTAACAAGGGGTATAGTTCCCTAGCCTTACTTAAGGGATAGAGTGCCATTCTCACTAATAAGGGGTATATTGCCCTTACCTTACTTAAGGGATAGAGTGCCATTCTCAGTGATAAGGGGTATAGTGCCCTTGACTTACTTAAGGGATAGAGTACCATTCTCAGTAATAAGGGGTATAGTGCCTTTAACTTACTTAAGGGATAGAGTGCCATTCTCTCTAATAAGGGGTATAGTGCCCTTGCCTTACCTAAGGGATACAGTGCCATTCTCACTAATAAGGGGTATCATGCCCGTGCCTTACTTAAGGGATAGAGTGCCATTCCCACTAATAAGGGGTATAGTGCCCTTACCTTACATAAGGGATAGAGTGCCATTCTCACTAATCAGGGGTATAGTACGTTTCCCTTACTTAAGGGATAGAGTGACATTCTCTCTAATAAGGGGTATAGTGCGCTTACCTTAGTTGCGGAATAGAGTGCCATTCTCTCTAATAAGGGGTATAGTGCCCTTAACTTACTTAAGGGATAGAGTGCCATTTTCACTAATAAGGGGTACAGTGCCCTTACCTTACTTAAAGTATAGAGTGCCAGTCTCACTAATAAGGGGTATCGTGTCCTTGCCTTACTTAAGGGATAGAGTGCCATTCTCACTAATGAGGGGTATAGTGCCCTTACCTTACTTAAGGGATAGAGTGCCATTCTCACTAATAAGGGGTTTAGTGCCCTTACCTTACTTAAGGGGTAGAGTGCCATTCTCAGTGATAAGGGGTATAGTGCCATTACCGTACTTAAGGGATAGAGTGCCATTTTCACTAATAAGGGGTATAGTTCCCTTGACTTACTTAAGGGACAGAGTGCCATTCTCAGTAATAAGGGGTATAGTGCCCTTACCTTACTTAAGGGATAGAATGCCATTCTCACTAATAAGGGGTATAGTGCCATTACCTTACTTAAGGGATAGAGTGCCATTCTCACTAATAAGGGGTATAGTGCCCTTGACTTACTTAAGGGATAGAGTACAATTCTCAGTAATAAGGGGTATTGTGCTTTTACCTTACTTAAGGGATAGAGTGCCATTCTCACTAATAAGGGGTATAGTGCCCTTACCTTACTTAAGGGATAGAGTGCCATTCTCACTAATAAGGGGTATAGTGCCATTAGCTTACTTAAGGGATAGAGTGCCATTCTCACTAATAAGGGGTATAGTGCCCTTACCTTACTTAAGGGATAGAGTACCATTCTCTCTAATAAGGGGTATAGCGCGCTTACCTTAGTTACGGAATACAGTGTCATTCTCTCTAATAAGGGGTATAGTGCCCTTACCTTACTTAAGGGATAGAGTGCCATTCTCACTAATAAGGGGTATAGTGCCCTTGCCTTACTTAAGGGATAGAGTGCCAGTCTCACTAATAAGGGGTATAGTGCCCTTACCTTACTTAAGGGATAGAGTGCCATTCTCAGTGATAAGGGGTATAGTGCCCTTTCCCTTACTTAATGGATAGAGTGCCATTATCACTAATAAGGGGTATAATGCCCTTGCCTTACTTGAGGGATAGAGTGCCATTCTCACTAATAAGGGGTATGGTGCCCTTACCTTACTTAAGGGATAGAGTGCCATTCTCAGTGATAAGGGGTATAGTGCCCTTTCCCTTACTTAATGGATAGAGTGCCATTCTCACGAATAAGGGGTATAGTGCCCTAGCCTTACTTAAGGGATAGAGTGCCATTCTCACTAATAAGGGGTATAGTGCCCTTACCATACTTAAAGGATAGAGTGCCATTCTCAGTGATAAGAGGTATAGTGCCCTTTCCCTTACTTAAGGGATATAGTGCCCTAGCCTTAGTTAAGGGATAGAGTGCCATTCTCACTAATAAGGGGTAAAGTGCCCTTAGCTTACTTAAGGGATAGAGTGCCATTCTCAGTGATAAGGGGTATAGTGCCCGTTCCCTTACTTAATGGATAGAGTGCCATTATCACTAATAAGGGGTATAGTGCCCTAGCCTTACTTAAGGGATAGAGTGCCATTCTCACTAATAAGGGATATAGTGCCCTTGCCTTACTTAAGGGATAGAGTGCCATTCTCACTAATAAGGGGTATAGTGCCCTTGCCTTACTTAAGGGATAGAGTGCCATTCTCACTAATAAGGGGTATAGTGCCCTTGTCTTACTTAAGGGATAGAGTGCCATTCTCAGTGATAAGGGGTATTGTGCCCTTGCCTTACCTAAGGGATAGAGTGCCATTCTCACTAATAAGGGGTATAGTGCCATGTCTTACTTAAGGGATAGAGTGCCATTCTCAGTGATAAGGGGTATAGTGCCCTAGCCTTACCTAACGGATAGAATGCCATTTTCAGTAATAAGGGGTATAGTGCACTTACCTTACTTAAGGGATAGAGTGCCATTCACACTAATAAGGGGTATGGTGCCATTACCTTACTTAAGGGATAGATTGCCATTCTCACTAATAAGGGGTATAGTGCCCTTGACTTACTTAAGGGATAGAGTACCATTCTCAGTAATAAGGGATATAGTGCCTTTACCTTACTTAAGGGATAGAGTACCATTCTCAGTAATAAGGGGTATAGTGCCCTTGCCTTACTTAAGGGATAGAGTGCCATTCTCACTTATAAGGGGTATAGTGCCCTTGCCTTACTTAAGGGATAGAGTGTCATTCTCACTAATAAGGGGTATAGTGCCCTTACCTTACTTAAGGGATAGAGTGCCATTCTCACTAATAAGGGGTATAGTGCCATTACCTTACTTAAGGGATAGAGTGCCATTCTCACTAATAAGGGGTATAGTGCCCTTGACTTACTTAAGGGATAGAGTACAATTCTCAGTAATAAGGGGTATTGTGCTTTTACCTTACTTAAGGGATAGAGTGCCATTCTCACTAATAAGGGGTATAGTGCCCTTACCTTACTTAAGGGATAGAGTGCCATTCTCACTAATAAGGGGTATAGTGCCATTACCTTACTTAAGGGATAGAGTGCCATTCTCACTAATAAGGGGTATAGTGCCCTTACCTTACTTAAGGGATAGAGTACCATTCTCTCTAATAAGGGGTATAGCGCGCTTACCTTAGTTACGGAATACAGTGTCATTCTCTCTAATAAGGGGTATAGTGCCCTTACCTTACTTAAGGGATAGAGTGCCATTCTCACTAATAAGGGGTATAGTGCCCTTGCCTTACTTAAGGGATAGAGTGCCAGTCTCACTAATAAGGGGTATAGTGCCCTTACCTTACTTAAGGGATAGAGTGCCATTCTCAGTGATAAGGGGTATAGTGCCCTTTCCCTTACTTAATGGATAGAGTGCCATTATCACTAATAAGGGGTATAATGCCCTTGCCTTACTTGAGGGATAGAGTGCCATTCTCACTAATAAGGGGTATAGTGCCCTTACCTTACTTAAGGGATAGAGTGCCATTCTCAGTGATAAGGGGTATAGTGCCCTTTCCCTTACTTAATGGATAGAGTGCCATTCTCACGAATAAGGGGTATAGTGCCCTAGCCTTACTTAAGGGATAGAGTGCCATTCTCACTAATAAGGGGTATAGTGCCCTTACCATACTTAAAGGATAGAGTGCCATTCTCAGTGATAAGAGGTATAGTGCCCTTTCCCTTACTTAAGGGATATAGTGCCCTAGCCTTAGTTAAGGGATAGAGTGCCATTCTCACTAATAAGGGGTAAAGTGCCCTTAGCTTACTTAAGGGATAGAGTGCCATTCTCAGTGATAAGGGGTATAGTGCCCGTTCCCTTACTTAATGGATAGAGTGCCATTATCACTAATAAGGGGTATAGTGCCCTAGCCTTACTTAAGGGATAGAGTGCCATTCTCACTAATAAGGGATATAGTGCCCTTGCCTTACTTAAGGGATAGAGTGCCATTCTCACTAATAAGGGGTATAGTGCCCTTGCCTTACTTAAGGGATAGAGTGCCATTCTCACTAATAAGGGGTATAGTGCCCTTGTCTTACTTAAGGGATAGAGTGCCATTCTCAGTGATAAGGGGTATTGTGCCCTTGCCTTACCTAAGGGATAGAGTGCCATTCTCACTAATAAGGGGTATAGTGCCATGTCTTACTTAAGGGATAGAGTGCCATTCTCAGTGATAAGGGGTATAGTGCCCTAGCCTTACCTAACGGATAGAATGCCATTTTCACTAATAAGGGGTATAGTGCCTTTGACTTACTTAAGAGACAGAGTCTCAGTAATAAGGGGTATAGTGCACTTACCTTACTTAAGGGATAGAGTGCCATTCTCACTAATAAGGGGATAGTGCCTTTACCTTACTTAAGGGATAGAGTGCCATTTTCACTAATAAGGGGTGCAGTGCCCTTACCTTACTTAAGGGAAAGAGTGCCATTCTCACTAATAAGGGGTATCGTGTCCTTGCCTTATTTAAGGGATAGAGTGCCATTCTCACTAATAAGGGGTATAGTGCCCTTGCCTTACTTAAGGGATAGAGTGCCATTCTCAGTGATAAGAGGTATAGTGCCATTACCTTACTTAAGGGATAGAGTGCCATTTTCACTAATAAGGGGTATAGTGCCATTACCTTACTTAAGGGATAGAGTGCCATTCTCACTAATAAGGGGTATAGTGTCCTTGCTTTACTTAAGGGATAGAGTGCCATTCTCACTAATAAGGGGTATAGTGCCCTTGGTTTACTTAAGGGATAGAGTGCCATTCTCAGTGATAAGGGGTATAGTGCCCTTGCCTTACTTAAGGGATAGAGTGCCATTCTCACTAATAAGGGGTATAGTGCCCTTGCCTTACTTAAGGGATAGAGTGCCATTCTCACTAATAAGGGGTATAGTGCCCTTACCTTACTTTCAGGTTAGAGTGCCATTCTCACTAATAAGAGGTGTAGTGCCCTTGGTTTACTTAAGGGATAGAGTGCCATTCTCAGTGATAAGGGGTATAGTGCCCTTGCCTTACTTAAGGGATAGAGTGCCATTCTCACTAATAAGGGGTATAGTGCCCTTGCCTTACTTAAGGGATAGAGTGCCATTCTCACTAATAAGGGGTATAGTGCCCTTACCTTACTTACAGGTTAGAGTGCCATTCTCACTAATAAGAGGTGTAGTGCCCGTGCCTTACTTAAGGGATAGAGTGCCATTCTCAGTAATAAGGGGTATAGTGCCCTTGCCTTACTTAAGGGATAGAGTGCCATTCTCACTAATAAGGGGTATAGTGCCCTTGCCTTACTTAAGGGATAGAGTGCCATTCTCACTAATAAGGGGTATAGTGCCCTTGCCTTACTTAAGGGATAGAGTGCCATTCTCACTAATAAGGGGTATAGTGCCCTTGCCTTACTTAAGGGATAGTGTGCCATCCTCACCAATAAGGGGTATAGTGCCCTTGCCTTACTTAAGGGATAGAGTGCCATCCTCAGTAATAAGGGGTATAGTGCCCTTGCCCCACTTAAGGGATAGAGTGCCATTCTCACTAATAAGGGGTATAGTGCCCTTGCCTTACTTAAGGGATAGAGTGCCATTCTCACTAATAAGGGGTATAGTGCCCTTGCCTTACTTAAGGGATAGAGTGCCATTCTCACTAATAAGGGGTATAGTGCCCTTGCCTTACTTAAGGGATAGAGTGCCATTCTCAGTAATAAGGGGTATAGTGTCCTTGCCTTACTTAAGGGATAGAGTGCCATTCTCACTAATAAGGGGTATAGTGCGTTTCCTTTGCTCAAGGGATAGAGTGCCATTCTCTCTAATAAGGGGTATAGTGCCTTTACCTTACTTAAGGGATAGAGTGCCATTCTCAGTAATAAGGGGTATAGTGTCCTTGCCTTACTTAAGGGATAGAGTGCCATTCTCACTAATAAGGGGTATAGTGCCCTTGCCTTACTTAAGGGATAGAGTGCCATTCTCACTAATAAGGGGTATAGTGCCCTTGCCTTACTTAAGGGATAGAGTGCCATTTTCACTAATAAGGGGTACAGTGCCCTTACCTTACTTAATGGATAGAGTGCCATTCTCACTAATAAGGGGTATCGTGTCCTTGCCTTATTTAAGGGATAGAGTGCCATTCTCACTAATAAGGGGTATAGTGCCCTTGCCTTACTTAAGGGATAGAGTGCCATTCTCAGTGATAAGAGGTATAGTGCCATTACCTTACTTAAGGGATAGAGTGCCATTTTCACAAATAAGGGGTATAGTGCCCTTGACTTACTTAAGGGACAGAGTGCCATTCTCAGTAATAAGGGGTATAGTGCCCTTACCTTACTTAAGGGATAGAGTGCCATTCTCACTAATAAGGGGTATAGTGCCCTTGACTTTCTTAAGGGATAGAGTACCATTCTCAGTAGTGAGGGGTATAGTGCTTTTACCTTACTTAAGGGATAGAGTGCCATTCTCACTAATAAGGGGTATAGTGCGCTTACCTTAGTTACGGAACAGAGTGCCATTCTCTCTAATAAGGGGTATAGTGCCTTTAATTTACTTAAGGGATAGAGTGCCATTTTCACTAATAAGGGGTACAGTGCCCTTACCTTACTTAAGGGATAGAGCGCCATTCTCACTAATAAGGGATATCGTGTCCTTGCCTTATTTAAGGGATAGAGTGCCATTCTCACTAAAAAGGGGTATAGTGCCCTTGCCTTACTTAAGGGATAGAGTGCCATTCTCACTCATAAGGGGTATAGTGCCCTTACCTTACTTAAGGGATAGAGTGCCATTCTCAGTGATAAGGGGTATAGTGCCATTACCTTACTTAAGGGATAGAGTGCCATTTTCACTAATAAGGGGTATAGTGCCCTTGACTTACTTAAGGGACAGAGTGCCATTCTCAGTAATAAAGGGTATAGTGCCCTTACCTTACTTAAGGGATAGAGTGCCATTCTCAGTAATAAGGGGTATAGTGCCCTTACCTTACTTAC
Organism: Ambystoma mexicanum; assembly: GCF_040938575.1. Taxonomy (NCBI): domain Eukaryota; kingdom Metazoa; phylum Chordata; class Amphibia; order Caudata; family Ambystomatidae; genus Ambystoma; species Ambystoma mexicanum. The sequence continues at coordinate 1,338,096,460 of NC_090933.1, read as the reverse complement.
AGGTTAGAGTGCCATTCTCACTAATAAGGGGTATAGTGCCCTTGACTTACTTAAGGGATAGATTACCATTCTCAGTAGTGAGGGGTATAGTGCTTTTACCTTACTTAAGGGATAGCGTGCCATTCTCACTAATAAGGGGAATAGTGCCCTTACCTTACTTAAGGGATAGAGTGCCATTCTCACTAATAAGGGGTATAGTGCCCTTGCCTTACTTAAGGGATAGAGTGCCATTCTCACTAATAAGGGGTATAGTGCCCTTACCTTACTTAAGGGATAGAGTGCCATTCTCACTAATAAGGGGTTAAGTGCCCTTACCTTACTTAAGGGATAGAGTGCCATTCTCACTAATAAGGGGTATAGTGCCCTTGCCTTACTTAAGGGATAGAGTGCCATTCTCACTAATAAGGGGTATAGTGCCCTTACCTTACTTAAGGGATAGAGTGCCATTCTCATTAATAAGGGGTATAGTGCCCTTACCTTACTTATGGAATAGAGTGCCATTCTCTCTAATAAGGGGTAAAGTGCCCTTACCTTTCTTAAGGGATAGAGTGCCATTCTCACTAATAAGGGGTATAGTGCCCTTACCTTACTTACGGAATAGAGTGCCATTCTCTCTAATAAGGGGTATAGTGCCCTTGCCTTACTTAAGGGATAGAGTGCCATTCTCAGTGATTAGGGGTATAGTGCCATTTCCCTTACTAAATGGATGGATTGCCATTCTCAGTAATAAGGGGTATAGTGCCCTTGCCCTTACTTAATGGATAGAGTGCCATTATCACTAATAAGGGGTATAGTGCCCTTACCTTACTTAAAGGATAGAGTGCCATTCTCAGTGATAAGGGGTATAGTGCCCTTTCCCTTACTTAATGGATAGAGTGCCATTCTCACTAACAAGGGGTATAGTGCCCTAGCCTTACTTAAGGGATAGAGTGCCATTCTCACTAATAAGGGGTATAGTGCCCTTACCTTACTTAAGGGATAGAGTGCCATTCTCAGTGATAAGGGGTATAGTGCCCTTTCCCTTACTTAATGGATAGAGTGCCATTCTCACTAATAAGGGGTATAGTGCCCTAGCCTTACTTAAGGGATAGAGTGCCATTCTCACTAATAAGGGGTATAGTGCCCTTACCTTACTTAAAGGATAGAGTGCCATTCTCAGTGATAAGGGGTATAGTGCCCTTTCCCTTACTTAATGGATAGAGTGCCATTCTCACTAACAAGGGGTATAGTGCCCTAGCCTTACTTAAGGGATAGAGTGCCATTCTCACTAATAAGGGGTATAGTGCCCTTACTTTACTTAAGGGATCGAGTGCCATTCTCAGTGATAAGGGGTATAGTGCCCTTTCCCTTACTTAATGGATAGAGTGCCATTCTCACTAATAAGGGGTATAGTGCCCTAGCCTTACTTAAGGGATAGAGTGCCATTCTCACTAATAAGGGGTATAGTGCCCTTGCCTTACTTAAGGGATAGAGTGCCATTCTCACTAATAAGGGGTATAGTACTCTTACCTTACTTAAAGGATAGAGTGCCATTCTCAGTGATAAGGGGTATAGTGCCCTTTCCCTTACTTAATGGATAGAGTGCCATTCTCACTAATAAGGGATATAGTGCCCTTGCCTTACTTAATGGATAGAGTGACATTCTCACTAATAAGGGGTATAGTGCCCTTACCTTACTTAAGGGATAGAGTACCATTCTCACTAATAAGGGGTATAGTGCCCTTGCCTTACTTAAGGCATAGCGTGCCATTCTCACTAATAAGGGGTATAGTGCCCTTACCTTACTAAAGGGATAGAGTGTCATTCTCACTAATAAGGGGTATAGTGCCCTTGCCTTACTTAAGGGATAGAGTGCCATTCTCACTAATAAGGGGTATAGTGCTTTTACCTTACTTAAGGGATAGAGTGCATTCTCACTAATAAGGGGTATAGTGCCCTTACCTTACTTACAGAATAGAGTGCCATTCTCTCTAATAAGGGGTAAAGTGCCCTTACCTTACTTAAGGGATAGAGTGCCATTCTCACTAATAAGGGGTATAGTGCCCTTAACTTACTTACGGAATAGAGTGCCATTCTCTCTAATAAGGGGTATAGTGCCCTTGCCTTACTTAAGGGATAGAGGGCCATTCTCAGTGATAAGGGGTATAGTGACCTTTCCCTTACTAAATGGATAGAGTGCCATTCTCAGTGATAAGGGGTATAGTGCCCTTTCCCTTACTTAATGGATAGAGTGCCATTATCACTAATAAGGGGTATAGTGCCCTTGCCTTACTTAAGGGATAGAGTGCCATTCTCACTAAGAAGGGGTATAGTGCCCTTACCTTACTTAAAGGATAGAGTGGCATTCTCAGTGATAAGGGGTATAGTGCCCTTTCCCTTTCTTAATGGATAGAGTGCCATTCTCACTAATAAGGGGTATAGTGCCCTAGCCTTACTTAAGGGACAGAGTGCCATTCTCACTAATAAGGGGTATAGTGCCCTTACCATACTTAAAGGATAGAGTGCCATTCTCAGTGATAAGGGGTATAGTGCCCTTTCCCTTACTTAATGGATAGAGTGCCATTCTCACTAACAAGGGGTATAGTGCCCTAGCCTTACTTAAGGGATAGAGTGCCATTCTCACTAATAAGGGGTATAGTGCCCTTACCTTACGTAAGGGATAGAGTGCCATTCTCAGTGATAAGGGGTATAGTGCCCTTTCCCTTACTTAATGGATAGAGTGCCATTATCACTAATAAGGGGTATAGTGCCCTTACCTTACTTAAGGGATAGAGTGCCATTCTCATTAATAAGGGGTATAGTGCCCTTGCCTTACTTAAGGGATAGGGTGCCATTCTCAGTAATAAGGGGTATAGTGCCTTTGCCTTACTTAAGGGATAGAGTGCCATTCTCACTAATAAGGGGTATAGTGGCCTTGCCTTACGTAAGGGATAGAGTGCCATTCTCACTAATAAGGGGTATAGTGCCCTTGCCTTACTTAAGGGATAGAGTGCCATTCTCACTAATAAGGGGTATAGTGCCCTTACCTTACTTAAGGGATAGAGTGCCATTTTCACTAATAAGGGGTTAAGTGCCCTTACCTTACTTAAGGGATAGAGTGCCATTCTCACTAATAAGGGGTATAGTGCCCTTGCCTTACTTAAGGGATAGAGTGCCATTCTCACTAATAAGGGGTATAGTGCCCTTACCTTACTTAAGGGATAGAGTGCCATTCTCATTAATAAGGGGTATAGTGCCCTTACCTTACTTACGGAATAGAGTGCCATTCCCTCTAATAAGGGGTAAAGTGCCCTTACCTTACTTAAGGGATAGAGTGCCATTCTCACTAATAAGGGGTATAGTGCCCTTACCTTACTTACGGAATAGAGTGCCATTCTCTCTAATAAGGGGTATAGTGCCCTTGCCTTACTTAAGGGATAGAGTGCCATTCTCAGTGATAAGGGGTATAGTGCCCTTTCCCTTACTAAATGGATAGATTGCCATTCTCAGTAATAAGGGGTATAGTGCCCTTGCCCTTACTTAATGGATAGAGTGCCATTATCACTAATAAGGGGTATAGTGCCCTTGCCTTACTTAAGGGATAGAGTGCTATTCTCACTAATAAGGGGTATAGTGCCCTTACCTTACTTAAGGGATAGAGTGCCATTCTCAGTGATAAGGGGTATAGTGCCATTTCCCTTACTTAATGGATAGAGTGCCATTCTCACTAATAAGGGGTATAGTGCCCTAGCCTTACTTAAGGGATAGAGTGCCATTCTCACTAATAAGGGGTATAGTGCCCTTACCTTACTTAAAGGATAGAGTGCCATTCTCAGTGATAAGGGGTATAGTGCCCTTTCCCTTACTTAATGGATAGAGTGCCATTCTCACTAACAAGGGGTATAGTGCCCTAGCCTTACTTAAGGGATAGAGTGCAATTCTCACTAATAAGGGTTATAGTGCCCTTACCTTACTTAAGGGATCGAGTGCCATTCTCAGTGATAAGGGGTATAGTGCCCTTTCCCTTACTTAATGGATAGAGTGCCATTCTCACTAATAAGGGGTGTAGTGCCCTAGCCTTACTTAAGGGATAGAGTGCCATTCTCACTAATAAGGGGTATAGTGCCCTTGCCTTACTTAAGGGATAGAGTGCCATTCTCACTAATAAGGGGTATAGTGCCCTTACCTTACTTAAAGGATAGAGTGCCATTCTCAGTGATAAGGGGTATAGTGCCCTTTCCCTTACTTAATGGATAGAGTGCCATTCTCACTAATAAGGGATATAGTGCCCTTGCCTTACTTAAGGGATAGAGTGCCATTCTCACTAATAAGGGGTATAGTGCCCTTACCTTACTTAAGGGATAGAGTGCCATTCTCAGTGATAAGGGGTATAGTGCCCTTTCCCTTACTTAATGGATAGAGTGCCATTCTCACTGATAAGGGGTATAGTGCCCTTACCTTACTTAAGGGATAGAGTACCATTCTCACTGATAAGGGGTATAGTGCCCTTGCCTTACTTAAGGCATAGCGTGCCATTCTCACTAATAAGGGGTATAGTGCCCTTACCTTACTAAAGGGATAGAGTGCCATTCTCACTAATAAGGGGTATAGTGCCCTTGCCTTACTTAAGGGATAGAGTGCCATTCTCACTAATAAGGGGTATAGTGCTTTTACCTTACTTAAGGGATAGAGTGCATTCTCACTAATAAGGGGTATAGTGCCCTTACCTTACTTACAGAATAGAGTGCCATTCTCTCTAATAAGGGGTAAAGTGCCCTTACCTTACTTAAGGGATAGAGTGCCATTCTCACTAATAAGGGGTATAGTGCCCTTACCTTACTTACGGAATAGTGCCATTCTCTCTAATAAGGGGTATAGTGCCCTTGCCTTACTTAAGGGATAGAGTGCCATTCTCAGTGATAAGGGGTATAGTGACCTTTCCCTTACTAAATGCATAGAGTGCCATTCTCACTAATAAGGGGTATAGTGCCCTTACCTTACTTAAGGGATAGAGTGCCATTCTCAGTGATAAGGGGTATAGTGCCCTTTCCCTTACTTAATGGATAGAGTGCCATTATCACTAATAAGGGGTATAGTGCCCTTGACTTACTTAAGGGATAGAGTGCCATTCTCAGTAGTGAGGGGTATAGTGCCCTTTCCCTTTCTTAATGGATAGAGTGCCATTCTCACTAATAAGGGGTATAGTGCCCTAGCCTTACTTAAGGGATAGAGTGCCATTCTCACTAATAAGGGGTATAGTGCCCTTACCATACTTAAAGGATAGAGTGCCATTCTCAGTGATAAGGGGTATAGTGCCCTTTCCCTTACTTAATGGATAGAGTGCCATTCTCACTAACAAGGGGTATAGTGCCCTAGCCTTACTTAAGGGATAGAGTGCCATTCTCACTAATAAGGGGTATAGTGCCCTTACCTTACTTAAGGGATAGAGTGCCATTCTCAGTGATAAGGGGTATAGTGCCCTTTCCCTTACTTAATGGATAGAGTGCCATTATCACTAATAAGGGGTATAGTGCCCTAACCTTACTTAAGGGATAGAGTGCCATTCTCACTAATAAGGGGTATAGTGCCCTTGCCTTACTTAAGGGATAGAGTGCCATTCTCACTAATAAGGGGTATAGTGCAGTTACCTTACTTAAGGGATAGAGTGCCATTCTCACTAATAAGGGGTATAGTGTCCTTTCCCTTACTTAATGGATAGAGTGCCATTCTCACTAATAAGGGGTATAGTGCCCTAGCCTTACTTAAGGGATAGAGTGCCATTCTCACTAATAAGGGGTATAGTGCCCTTTCCTTACTTAAAGGATAGAGTGCCATTCTCATTGATAAGGGGTATAGTGCCCTTTCCCTTACTTAATGGATAGAGTGCCATCCTTGCTAACAAGGGGTATAGTTCCCTAGCCTTACTTAAGGGATAGAGTGCCATTCTCACTAATAAGGGGTATATTGCCCTTACCTTACTTAAGGGATAGAGTGCCATTCTCAGTGATAAGGGGTATAGTGCCCTTGACTTACTTAAGGGATAGAGTACCATTCTCAGTAATAAGGGGTATAGTGCCTTTAACTTACTTAAGGGATAGAGTGCCATTCTCTCTAATAAGGGGTATAGTGCCCTTGCCTTACCTAAGGGATACAGTGCCATTCTCACTAATAAGGGGTATCATGCCCGTGCCTTACTTAAGGGATAGAGTGCCATTCCCACTAATAAGGGGTATAGTGCCCTTACCTTACATAAGGGATAGAGTGCCATTCTCACTAATCAGGGGTATAGTACGTTTCCCTTACTTAAGGGATAGAGTGACATTCTCTCTAATAAGGGGTATAGTGAGCTTACCTTAGTTGCGGAATAGAGTGCCATTCTCTCTAATAAGGGGTATAGTGCCCTTAACTTACTTAAGGGATAGAGTGCCATTTTCACTAATAAGGGGTACAGTGCCCTTACCTTACTTAAAGTATAGAGTGCCAGTCTCACTAATAAGGGGTATCGTGTCCTTGCCTTACTTAAGGGATAGAGTGCCATTCTCACTAATGAGGGGTATAGTGCCCTTGCCTTACTTAAGGGATAGAGTGCCATTCTCACTAATAAGGGGTTTAGTGCCCTTACCTTACTTAAGGGGTAGAGTGCCATTCTCAGTGATAAGGGGTATAGTGCCATTACCGTACTTAAGGGATAGAGTGCCATTTTCACTAATAAGGGGTATAGTTCCCTTGACTTACTTAAGGGACAGAGTGCCATTCTCAGTAATAAGGGGTATAGTGCCCTTACCTTACTTAAGGGATAGAATGCCATTCTCACTAATAAGGGGTATAGTGCCATTACCTTACTTAAGGGATAGAGTGCCATTCTCACTAATAAGGGGTATAGTGCCCTTGACTTACTTAAGGGATAGAGTACAATTCTCAGTAATAAGGGGTATTGTGCTTTTACCTTACTTAAGGGATAGAGTGCCATTCTCACTAATAAGGGGTATAGTGCCCTTACCTTACTTAAGGGATAGAGTGCCATTCTCACTAATAAGGGGTATAGTGCCATTACCTTACTTAAGGGATAGAGTGCCATTCTCACTAATAAGGGGTATAGTGCCCTTACCTTACTTAAGGGATAGAGTACCATTCTCTCTAATAAGGGGTATAGCGCGCTTACCTTAGTTACGGAATACAGTGTCATTCTCTCTAATAAGGGGTATAGTGCCCTTACCTTACTTAAGGGATAGAGTGCCATTCTCACTAATAAGGGGTATAGTGCCCTTGCCTTACTTAAGGGATAGAGTGCCAGTCTCACTAATAAGGGGTATAGTGCCCTTACCTTACTTAAGGGATGGAGTGCCATTCTCAGTGATAAGGGGTATAGTGCCCTTTCCCTTACTTAATGGATAGAGTGCCATTATCACTAATAAGGGGTATAATGCCCTTGCCTTACTTGAGGGATAGAGTGCCATTCTCACTAATAAGGGGTATAGTGCCCTTACCTTACTTAAGGGATAGAGTGCCATTCTCAGTGATAAGGGGTATAGTGCCCTTTCCCTTACTTAATGGATAGAGTGCCATTCTCACGAATAAGGGGTATAGTGCCCTAGCCTTACTTAAGGGATAGAGTGCCATTCTCACTAATAAGGGGTATAGTGCCCTTACCATACTTAAAGGATAGAGTGCCATTCTCAGTGATAAGAGGTATAGTGCCCTTTCCCTTACTTAAGGGATATAGTGCCCTAGCCTTAGTTAAGGGATAGAGTGCCATTCTCACTAATAAGGGGTAAAGTGCCCTTAGCTTACTTAAGGGATAGAGTGCCATTCTCAGTGATAAGGGGTATAGTGCCCGTTCCCTTACTTAATGGATAGAGTGCCATTATCACTAATAAGGGGTATAGTGCCCTAGCCTTACTTAAGGGATAGAGTGCCATTCTCACTAATAAGGGATATAGTGCCCTTGCCTTACTTAAGGGATAGAGTGCCATTCTCACTAATAAGGGGTATAGTGCCCTTGCCTTACTTAAGGGATAGAGTGCCATTCTCACTAATAAGGGGTATAGTGCCCTTGTCTTACTTAAGGGATAGAGTGCCATTCTCAGTGATAAGGGGTATTGTGCCCTTGCCTTACCTAAGGGATAGAGTGCCATTCTCACTAATAAGGGGTATAGTGCCATGTCTTACTTAAGGGATAGAGTGCCATTCTCAGTGATAAGGGGTATAGTGCCCTAGCCTTACCTAACGGATAGAATGCCATTTTCACTAATAAGGGGTATAGTGCCTTTGACTTACTTAAGAGACAGAGTGCCATTCTCAGTAATAAGGGGTATAGTGCACTTACCTTACTTAAGGGATAGAGTGCCATTCACACTAATAAGGGGTATGGTGCCATTACCTTACTTAAGGGATAGATTGCCATTCTCACTAATAAGGGGTATAGTGCCCTTGACTTACTTAAGGGATAGAGTACCATTCTCAGTAATAAGGGATATAGTGCCTTTACCTTACTTAAGGGATAGAGTACCATTCTCAGTAATAAGGCGTATAGTGCCCTTGCCTTACTTAAGGGATAGAGTGCCATTCTCACTTATAAGGGGTATAGTGCCCTTGCCTTACTTAAGGGATAGAGTGTCATTCTCACTAATAAGGGGTATAGTGCCCTTGCCTTACTTAAGGGATAGAGTGCCATTCTCAGTAATAAGGGGTATAGTGCCCTGGTCTTACTTAAGGGATAGACTGCCATTCTCAGTAATAAGGGGTATAGTGCCCTTGCCTTAGTTACGGAATAGAGTGCCATTCTCTCTAATAAGGAGTATAGTGCCCTTGCCTTACTTAAGGGATAGAGTGCCATTCTCACTAATAAGGGGTATAGTGCCCTTACCTTACTTAAGGGATAGAGTGCCATTCTCACTAATAAGGGGTATAGTGCCCTTGTCTTACTTAAGGGATAGAGTGCCATTCTCACTAATAAGGGGTATAGTGCCCTTACCTTACTTAAGGGATAGAGTGCCATTCTCAGTAATAAGGGGTATAGTGCCCTTGCCTTACTTAAGGGATAGAGTGCCATTCTCACTAATAAGGGGTATAGTGCCCTTGCCTTACTTAAGGGATAGAGTGCCATTCTCTCTAATAAGGGGTATAGTGCCCTTGCCTTACTTAAGGGATAGAGTGCCATTCTCAGTGATAAGGGGTATAGTGCCCTTTCCCTTACTAAATGGATAGATTGCCATTCTCAGTAATAAGGGGTATAGTGCCCTTGCCCTTACTTAATGGATAGAGTGCCATTATCACTAATAAGGGGTATAGTGCCCTTGCCTTACTTAAGGGATAGAGTGCTATTCTCACTAATAAGGGGTATAGTGCCCTTACCTTACTTAAGGGATAGAGTGCCATTCTCAGTGATAAGGGGTATAGTGCCATTTCCCTTACTTAATGGATAGAGTGCCATTCTCACTAATAAGGGGTATAGTGCCCTAGCCTTACTTAAGGGATAGAGTGCCATTCTCACTAATAAGGGGTATAGTGCCCTTACCTTACTTAAAGGATAGAGTGCCATTCTCAGTGATAAGGGGTATAGTGCCCTTTCCCTTACTTAATGGATAGAGTGCCATTCTCACTAACAAGGGGTATAGTGCCCTAGCCTTACTTAAGGGATAGAGTGCAATTCTCACTAATAAGGGTTATAGTGCCCTTACCTTACTTAAGGGATCGAGTGCCATTCTCAGTGATAAGGGGTATAGTGCCCTTTCCCTTACTTAATGGATAGAGTGCCATTCTCACTAATAAGGGGTGTAGTGCCCTAGCCTTACTTAAGGGATAGAGTGCCATTCTCACTAATAAGGGGTATAGTGCCCTTGCCTTACTTAAGGGATAGAGTGCCATTCTCACTAATAAGGGGTATAGTGCCCTTACCTTACTTAAAGGATAGAGTGCCATTCTCAGTGATAAGGGGTATAGTGCCCTTTCCCTTACTTAATGGATAGAGTGCCATTCTCACTAATAAGGGATATAGTGCCCTTGCCTTACTTAAGGGATAGAGTGCCATTCTCACTAATAAGGGGTATAGTGCCCTTACCTTACTTAAGGGATAGAGTGCCATTCTCAGTGATAAGGGGTATAGTGCCCTTTCCCTTACTTAATGGATAGAGTGCCATTCTCACTGATAAGGGGTATAGTGCCCTTACCTTACTTAAGGGATAGAGTACCATTCTCACTGATAAGGGGTATAGTGCCCTTGCCTTACTTAAGGCATAGCGTGCCATTCTCACTAATAAGGGGTATAGTGCCCTTACCTTACTAAAGGGATAGAGTGCCATTCTCACTAATAAGGGGTATAGTGCCCTTGCCTTACTTAAGGGATAGAGTGCCATTCTCACTAATAAGGGGTATAGTGCTTTTACCTTACTTAAGGGATAGAGTGCATTCTCACTAATAAGGGGTATAGTGCCCTTACCTTACTTACAGAATAGAGTGCCATTCTCTCTAATAAGGGGTAAAGTGCCCTTACCTTACTTAAGGGATAGAGTGCCATTCTCACTAATAAGGGGTATAGTGCCCTTACCTTACTTACGGAATAGTGCCATTCTCTCTAATAAGGGGTATAGTGCCCTTGCCTTACTTAAGGGATAGAGTGCCATTCTCAGTGATAAGGGGTATAGTGACCTTTCCCTTACTAAATGCATAGAGTGCCATTCTCACTAATAAGGGGTATAGTGCCCTTACCTTACTTAAGGGATAGAGTGCCATTCTCAGTGATAAGGGGTATAGTGCCCTTTCCCTTACTTAATGGATAGAGTGCCATTATCACTAATAAGGGGTATAGTGCCCTTGACTTACTTAAGGGATAGAGTGCCATTCTCAGTAGTGAGGGGTATAGTGCCCTTTCCCTTTCTTAATGGATAGAGTGCCATTCTCACTAATAAGGGGTATAGTGCCCTAGCCTTACTTAAGGGATAGAGTGCCATTCTCACTAATAAGGGGTATAGTGCCCTTACCATACTTAAAGGATAGAGTGCCATTCTCAGTGATAAGGGGTATAGTGCCCTTTCCCTTACTTAATGGATAGAGTGCCATTCTCACTAACAAGGGGTATAGTGCCCTAGCCTTACTTAAGGGATAGAGTGCCATTCTCACTAATAAGGGGTATAGTGCCCTTACCTTACTTAAGGGATAGAGTGCCATTCTCAGTGATAAGGGGTATAGTGCCCTTTCCCTTACTTAATGGATAGAGTGCCATTATCACTAATAAGGGGTATAGTGCCCTAACCTTACTTAAGGGATAGAGTGCCATTCTCACTAATAAGGGGTATAGTGCCCTTGCCTTACTTAAGGGATAGAGTGCCATTCTCACTAATAAGGGGTATAGTGCAGTTACCTTACTTAAGGGATAGAGTGCCATTCTCACTAATAAGGGGTATAGTGTCCTTTCCCTTACTTAATGGATAGAGTGCCATTCTCACTAATAAGGGGTATAGTGCCCTAGCCTTACTTAAGGGATAGAGTGCCATTCTCACTAATAAGGGGTATAGTGCCCTTTCCTTACTTAAAGGATAGAGTGCCATTCTCATTGATAAGGGGTATAGTGCCCTTTCCCTTACTTAATGGATAGAGTGCCATCCTTGCTAACAAGGGGTATAGTTCCCTAGCCTTACTTAAGGGATAGAGTGCCATTCTCACTAATAAGGGGTATATTGCCCTTACCTTACTTAAGGGATAGAGTGCCATTCTCAGTGATAAGGGGTATAGTGCCCTTGACTTACTTAAGGGATAGAGTACCATTCTCAGTAATAAGGGGTATAGTGCCTTTAACTTACTTAAGGGATAGAGTGCCATTCTCTCTAATAAGGGGTATAGTGCCCTTGCCTTACCTAAGGGATACAGTGCCATTCTCACTAATAAGGGGTATCATGCCCGTGCCTTACTTAAGGGATAGAGTGCCATTCCCACTAATAAGGGGTATAGTGCCCTTACCTTACATAAGGGATAGAGTGCCATTCTCACTAATCAGGGGTATAGTACGTTTCCCTTACTTAAGGGATAGAGTGACATTCTCTCTAATAAGGGGTATAGTGAGCTTACCTTAGTTGCGGAATAGAGTGCCATTCTCTCTAATAAGGGGTATAGTGCCCTTAACTTACTTAAGGGATAGAGTGCCATTTTCACTAATAAGGGGTACAGTGCCCTTACCTTACTTAAAGTATAGAGTGCCAGTCTCACTAATAAGGGGTATCGTGTCCTTGCCTTACTTAAGGGATAGAGTGCCATTCTCACTAATGAGGGGTATAGTGCCCTTGCCTTACTTAAGGGATAGAGTGCCATTCTCACTAATAAGGGGTTTAGTGCCCTTACCTTACTTAAGGGGTAGAGTGCCATTCTCAGTGATAAGGGGTATAGTGCCATTACCGTACTTAAGGGATAGAGTGCCATTTTCACTAATAAGGGGTATAGTTCCCTTGACTTACTTAAGGGACAGAGTGCCATTCTCAGTAATAAGGGGTATAGTGCCCTTACCTTACTTAAGGGATAGAATGCCATTCTCACTAATAAGGGGTATAGTGCCATTACCTTACTTAAGGGATAGAGTGCCATTCTCACTAATAAGGGGTATAGTGCCCTTGACTTACTTAAGGGATAGAGTACAATTCTCAGTAATAAGGGGTATTGTGCTTTTACCTTACTTAAGGGATAGAGTGCCATTCTCACTAATAAGGGGTATAGTGCCCTTACCTTACTTAAGGGATAGAGTGCCATTCTCACTAATAAGGGGTATAGTGCCATTACCTTACTTAAGGGATAGAGTGCCATTCTCACTAATAAGGGGTATAGTGCCCTTACCTTACTTAAGGGATAGAGTACCATTCTCTCTAATAAGGGGTATAGCGCGCTTACCTTAGTTACGGAATACAGTGTCATTCTCTCTAATAAGGGGTATAGTGCCCTTACCTTACTTAAGGGATAGAGTGCCATTCTCACTAATAAGGGGTATAGTGCCCTTGCCTTACTTAAGGGATAGAGTGCCAGTCTCACTAATAAGGGGTATAGTGCCCTTACCTTACTTAAGGGATGGAGTGCCATTCTCAGTGATAAGGGGTATAGTGCCCTTTCCCTTACTTAATGGATAGAGTGCCATTATCACTAATAAGGGGTATAATGCCCTTGCCTTACTTGAGGGATAGAGTGCCATTCTCACTAATAAGGGGTATAGTGCCCTTACCTTACTTAAGGGATAGAGTGCCATTCTCAGTGATAAGGGGTATAGTGCCCTTTCCCTTACTTAATGGATAGAGTGCCATTCTCACGAATAAGGGGTATAGTGCCCTAGCCTTACTTAAGGGATAGAGTGCCATTCTCACTAATAAGGGGTATAGTGCCCTTACCATACTTAAAGGATAGAGTGCCATTCTCAGTGATAAGAGGTATAGTGCCCTTTCCCTTACTTAAGGGATATAGTGCCCTAGCCTTAGTTAAGGGATAGAGTGCCATTCTCACTAATAAGGGGTAAAGTGCCCTTAGCTTACTTAAGGGATAGAGTGCCATTCTCAGTGATAAGGGGTATAGTGCCCGTTCCCTTACTTAATGGATAGAGTGCCATTATCACTAATAAGGGGTATAGTGCCCTAGCCTTACTTAAGGGATAGAGTGCCATTCTCACTAATAAGGGATATAGTGCCCTTGCCTTACTTAAGGGATAGAGTGCCATTCTCACTAATAAGGGGTATAGTGCCCTTGCCTTACTTAAGGGATAGAGTGCCATTCTCACTAATAAGGGGTATAGTGCCCTTGTCTTACTTAAGGGATAGAGTGCCATTCTCAGTGATAAGGGGTATTGTGCCCTTGCCTTACCTAAGGGATAGAGTGCCATTCTCACTAATAAGGGGTATAGTGCCATGTCTTACTTAAGGGATAGAGTGCCATTCTCAGTGATAAGGGGTATAGTGCCCTAGCCTTACCTAACGGATAGAATGCCATTTTCACTAATAAGGGGTATAGTGCCTTTGACTTACTTAAGAGACAGAGTGCCATTCTCAGTAATAAGGGGTATAGTGCACTTACCTTACTTAAGGGATAGAGTGCCATTCACACTAATAAGGGGTATGGTGCCATTACCTTACTTAAGGGATAGATTGCCATTCTCACTAATAAGGGGTATAGTGCCCTTGACTTACTTAAGGGATAGAGTACCATTCTCAGTAATAAGGGATATAGTGCCTTTACCTTACTTAAGGGATAGAGTACCATTCTCAGTAATAAGGCGTATAGTGCCCTTGCCTTACTTAAGGGATAGAGTGCCATTCTCACTTATAAGGGGTATAGTGCCCTTGCCTTACTTAAGGGATAGAGTGTCATTCTCACTAATAAGGGGTATAGTGCCCTTGCCTTACTTAAGGGATAGAGTGCCATTCTCAGTAATAAGGGGTATAGTGCCCTGGTCTTACTTAAGGGATAGACTGCCATTCTCAGTAATAAGGGGTATAGTGCCCTTGCCTTAGTTACGGAATAGAGTGCCATTCTCTCTAATAAGGAGTATAGTGCCCTTGCCTTACTTAAGGGATAGAGTGCCATTCTCACTAATAAGGGGTATAGTGCCCTTACCTTACTTAAGGGATAGAGTGCCATTCTCACTAATAAGGGGTATAGTGCCCTTGTCTTACTTAAGGGATAGAGTGCCATTCTCACTAATAAGGGGTATAGTGCCCTTACCTTACTTAAGGGATAGAGTGCCATTCTCAGTAATAAGGGGTATAGTGCCCTTGCCTTACTTAAGGGATAGAGTGCCATTCTCACTAATAAGGGGTATAGTGCCCTTGCCTTACTTAAGGGATAGAGTGCCATTCTCACTAATAAGGGGTATAGTGCCCTTACCTTACTTAAGGGATAGAGTGCCATTCTCAGTAATAAGGGGTATAGTGCCCTTTCTTTACTTAAGGGATAGAGTGCCATTCTCACTAATAAGGGGTATAGTGCCCTTGCCTTACTTAAGGGATAGAGTGCCATTCTCACTAATGAGGGGTATAGTGCCCTTACCCTACTTAAGGGATAGAGTGCCATTCTCAGTAATAAGGGGTATAGTTCCCTTGCCTTACTTAAGGGATAGCGTGCCATTCTCACTAATAAGGGGTATAGTGCCCTTGCTTTTCTTAAGGGATAGAGTGCCATTCTCACTAATAAGGGGTATAGTGCCCTTACCTTACTTAAAGGATAGAGTGCCATTCTCAGTGATAAGGGGTATAGTGCCCTTTCCCTTACTTAATGGATAGAGTGCCATTCTCACTAATAAGGGGTATAGTGCCCTTTCTTTACTTAAGGGATAGAGTGCCATTCTCACTAATAAGGGGTATAGTGCCCTTGCCTTACTTAAGGGATAGAGTGCCATTCTCACTAATGAGGGGTATAGTGCCCTTACCCTACTTAAGGGATAGAGTGCCATTCTCAGTAATAAGGGGTATAGTTCCCTTGCCTTACTTAAGGGATAGCGTGCCATTCTCACTAATAAGGGGTATAGTGCCCTTGCTTTTCTTAAGGGATAGAGTGCCATTCTCACTAATAAGGGGTATAGTGCCCTAGCCTTACTTAAGGGATAGAGTGCCATTCTCACTAATAAGGGGTATAGTGCCCTTGCCTTACTTAAGGGATAGAGTGCCATTCTCACTAATAAGGGGTATAGTGCCCTTACCTTACTTAAAGGATAGAGTGCCATTCTCAGTGATAAGGGGTATAGTGCCCTTTCCCTTACTTAATGGATAGAGTGCCATTCTCACTAATAAGGGATATAGTGCCCTTGCCTTACTTAAGGGATAGAGTGCCATTCTCACTAATAAGGGGTATAGTGCCCTTACCTTACTTAAGGGATAGAGTGCCATTCTCAGTGATAAGGAGTATAGTGCCCTTTCCCTTACTTAATGGATAGAGTGCCATTCTCACTGATAAGGGGTATAGTGCCCTTACCTTACTTAAGGGATAGAGTACCATTCTCACTGATAAGGGGTATAGTGCCCTTGCCTTACTTAAGGCATAGCGTGCCATTCTCACTAATAAGGGGTATAGTGCCCTTACCTTACTAAAGGGATAGAGTGCCATTCTCACTAATAAGGGGTATAGTGCCCTTGCCTTACTTAAGGGATAGAGTGCCATTCTCACTAATAAGGGGTATAGTGCTTTTACCTTACTTAAGGGATAGAGTGCATTCTCACTAATAAGGGGTATAGTGCCCTTACCTTACTTACAGAATAGAGTGCCATTCTCTCTAATAAGGGGTAAAGTGCCCTTACCTTACTTAAGGGATAGAGTGCCATTCTCACTAATAAGGGGTATAGTGCCCTTACCTTACTTACGGAATAGTGCCATTCTCTCTAATAAGGGGTATAGTGCCCTTGCCTTACTTAAGGGATAGAGTGCCATTCTCAGTGATAAGGGGTATAGTGACCTTTCCCTTACTAAATGGATAGAGTGCCATTCTCACTAATAAGGGGTATAGTGCCCTTACCTTACTTAAGGGATAGAGTGCCATTCTCAGTGATAAGGGGTATAGTGCCCTTTCCCTTACTTAATGGATAGAGTGCCATTATCACTAATAAGGGGTATAGTGCCCTTGACTTACTTAAGGGATAGAGTGCCATTCTCAGTAGTGAGGGGTATAGTGCCCTTTCCCTTTCTTAATGGATAGAGTGCCATTCTCACTAATAAGGGGTATAGTGCCCTAGCCATACTTAAGGGATAGAGTGCCATTCTCACTAATAAGGGGTATAGTGCCCTTACCATACTTAAAGGATAGAGTGCCATTCTCAGTGATAAGGGGTATAGTGCCCTTTCCCTTACTTAATGGATAGAGTGCCATTCTCACTAACAAGGGGTATAGTGCCCTAGCCTTACTTAAGGGATAGAGTGCCATTCTCACTAATAAGGGGTATAGTGCCCTTACCTTACTTAAGGGATAGAGTGCCATTCTCAGTGATAAGGGGTATAGTGCCCTTTCCCTTACTTAATGGATAGAGTGCCATTATCACTAATAAGGGGTATAGTGCCCTAACCTTACTTAAGGGATAGAGTGCCATTCTCACTAATAAGGGGTATAGTGCCCTTGCCTTACTTAAGGGATAGAGTGCCATTCTCACTAATAAGGGGTATAGTGCAGTTACCTTACTTAAGGGATAGAGTGCCATTCTCACTAATAAGGGGTATAGTGTCCTTTCCCTTACTTAATGGATAGAGTGCCATTCTCACTAATAAGGGGTATAGTGCCCTAGCCTTACTTAAGGGATAGAGTGCCATTCTCACTAATAAGGGGTATAGTGCCCTTTCCTTACTTAAAGGATAGAGTGCCATTCTCATTGATAAGGGGTATAGTGCCCTTTCCCTTACTTAATGGATAGAGTGCCATCCTTGCTAACAAGGGGTATAGTTCCCTAGCCTTACTTAAGGGATAGAGTGCCATTCTCACTAATAAGGGGTATATTGCCCTTACCTTACTTAAGGGATAGAGTGCCATTCTCAGTGATAAGGGGTATAGTGCCCTTGACTTACTTAAGGGATAGAGTACCATTCTCAGTAATAAGGGGTATAGTGCCTTTAACTTACTTAAGGGATAGAGTGCCATTCTCTCTAATAAGGGGTATAGTGCCCTTGCCTTACCTAAGGGATACAGTGCCATTCTCACTAATAAGGGGTATCATGCCCGTGCCTTACTTAAGGGATAGAGTGCCATTCCCACTAATAAGGGGTATAGTGCCCTTACCTTACATAAGGGATAGAGTGCCATTCTCACTAATCAGGGGTATAGTACGTTTCCCTTACTTAAGGGATAGAGTGACATTCTCTCTAATAAGGGGTATAGTGCGCTTACCTTAGTTGCGGAATAGAGTGCCATTCTCTCTAATAAGGGGTATAGTGCCCTTAACTTACTTAAGGGATAGAGTGCCATTTTTACTAATAAGGGGTACAGTGCCCTTACCTTACTTAAAGTATAGAGTGCCAGTCTCACTAATAAGGGGTATCGTGTCCTTGCCTTACTTAAGGGATAGAGTGCCATTCTCACTAATGAGGGGTATAGTGCCCTTGCCTTACTTAAGGGATAGAGTGCCATTCTCACTAATAAGGGGTTTAGTGCCCTTACCTTACTTAAGGGGTAGAGTGCCATTCTCAGTGATAAGGGGTATAGTGCCATTACCGTACTTAAGGGATAGAGTGCCATTTTCACTAATAAGGGGTATAGTTCCCTTGACTTACTTAAGGGACAGAGTGCCATTCTCAGTAATAAGGGGTATAGTGCCCTTACCTTACTTAAGGGATAGAATGCCATTCTCACTAATAAGGGGTATAGTGCCATTACCTTACTTAAGGGATAGAGTGCCATTCTCACTAATAAGGGGTATAGTGCCCTTGACTTACTTAAGGGATAGAGTACAATTCTCAGTAATAAGGGGTATTGTGCTTTTACCTTACTTAAGGGATAGAGTGCCATTCTCACTAATAAGGGGTATAGTGCCCTTACCTTACTTAAGGGATAGAGTGCCATTCTCACTAATAAGGGGTATAGTGCCATTACCTTACTTAAGGGATAGAGTGCCATTCTCACTAATAAGGGGTATAGTGCCCTTACCTTACTTAAGGGATAGAGTACCATTCTCTCTAATAAGGGGTATAGCGCGCTTACCTTAGTTACGGAATACAGTGTCATTCTCTCTAATAAGGGGTATAGTGCCCTTACCTTACTTAAGGGATAGAGTGCCATTCTCACTAATAAGGGGTATAGTGCCCTTGCCTTACTTAAGGGATAGAGTGCCAGTCTCACTAATAAGGGGTATAGTGCCCTTACCTTACTTAAGGGATAGAGTGCCATTCTCAGTGATAAGGGGTATAGTGCCCTTTCCCTTACTTAATGGATAGAGTGCCATTATCACTAATAAGGGGTATAATGCCCTTGCCTTACTTGAGGGATAGAGTGCCATTCTCACTAATAAGGGGTATAGTGCCCTTACCTTACTTAAGGGATAGAGTGCCATTCTCAGTGATAAGGGGTATAGTGCCCTTTCCCTTACTTAATGGATAGAGTGCCATTCTCACGAATAAGGGGTATAGTGCCCTAGCCTTACTTAAGGGATAGAGTGCCATTCTCACTAATAAGGGGTATAGTGCCCTTACCATACTTAAAGGATAGAGTGCCATTCTCAGTGATAAGAGGTATAGTGCCCTTTCCCTTACTTAAGGGATATAGTGCCCTAGCCTTAGTTAAGGGATAGAGTGCCATTCTCACTAATAAGGGGTAAAGTGCCCTTAGCTTACTTAAGGGATAGAGTGCCATTCTCAGTGATAAGGGGTATAGTGCCCGTTCCCTTACTTAATGGATAGAGTGCCATTATCACTAATAAGGGGTATAGTGCCCTAGCCTTACTTAAGGGATAGAGTGCCATTCTCACTAATAAGGGATATAGTGCCCTTGCCTTACTTAAGGGATAGAGTGCCATTCTCACTAATAAGGGGTATAGTGCCCTTGCCTTACTTAAGGGATAGAGTGCCATTCTCACTAATAAGGGGTATAGTGCCCTTGTCTTACTTAAGGGATAGAGTGCCATTCTCAGTGATAAGGGGTATTGTGCCCTTGCCTTACCTAAGGGATAGAGTGCCATTCTCACTAATAAGGGGTATAGTGCCATGTCTTACTTAAGGGATAGAGTGCCATTCTCAGTGATAAGGGGTATAGTGCCCTAGCCTTACCTAACGGATAGAATGCCATTTTCACTAATAAGGGGTATAGTGCCTTTGACTTACTTAAGAGACAGAGTGCCATTCTCAGTAATAAGGGGTATAGTGCACTTACCTTACTTAAGGGATAGAGTGCCATTCACACTAATAAGGGGTATGGTGCCATTACCTTACTTAAGGGATAGATTGCCATTCTCACTAATAAGGGGTATAGTGCCCTTGACTTACTTAAGGGATAGAGTACCATTCTCAGTAATAAGGGATATAGTGCCTTTACCTTACTTAAGGGATAGAGTACCATTCTCAGTAATAAGGCGTATAGTGCCCTTGCCTTACTTAAGGGATAGAGTGCCATTCTCACTTATAAGGGGTATAGTGCCCTTGCCTTACTTAAGGGATAGAGTGTCATTCTCACTAATAAGGGGTATAGTGCCCTTGCCTTACTTAAGGGATAGAGTGCCATTCTCAGTAATAAGGGGTATAGTGCCCTGGTCTTACTTAAGGGATAGACTGCCATTCTCAGTAATAAGGGGTATAGTGCCCTTGCCTTAGTTACGGAATAGAGTGCCATTCTCTCTAATAAGGAGTATAGTGCCCTTGCCTTACTTAAGGGATAGAGTGCCATTCTCACTAATAAGGGGTATAGTGCCCTTACCTTACTTAAGGGATAGAGTGCCATTCTCACTAATAAGGGGTATAGTGCCCTTGTCTTACTTAAGGGATAGAGTGCCATTCTCACTAATAAGGGGTATAGTGCCCTTACCTTACTTAAGGGATAGAGTGCCATTCTCAGTAATAAGGGGTATAGTGCCCTTGCCTTACTTAAGGGATAGAGTGCCATTCTCACTAATAAGGGGTATAGTGCCCTTGCCTTACTTAAGGGATAGAGTGCCATTCTCACTAATAAGGGGTATAGTGCCCTTACCTTACTTAAGGGATAGAGTGCCATTCTCAGTAATAAGGGGTATAGTGCCCTTTCTTTACTTAAGGGATAGAGTGCCATTCTCACTAATAAGGGGTATAGTGCCCTTGCCTTACTTAAGGGATAGAGTGCCATTCTCACTAATGAGGGGTATAGTGCCCTTACCCTACTTAAGGGATAGAGTGCCATTCTCAGTAATAAGGGGTATAGTTCCCTTGCCTTACTTAAGGGATAGCGTGCCATTCTCACTAATAAGGGGTATAGTGCCCTTGCTTTTCTTAAGGGATAGAGTGCCATTCTCACTAATAAGGGGTATAGTGCCCTTACCTTACTTAAAGGATAGAGTGCCATTCTCAGTGATAAGGGGTATAGTGCCCTTTCCCTTACTTAATGGATAGAGTGCCATTCTCACTAATAAGGGGTATAGTGCCCTTTCTTTACTTAAGGGATAGAGTGCCATTCTCACTAATAAGGGGTATAGTGCCCTTGCCTTACTTAAGGGATAGAGTGCCATTCTCACTAATGAGGGGTATAGTGCCCTTACCCTACTTAAGGGATAGAGTGCCATTCTCAGTAATAAGGGGTATAGTTCCCTTGCCTTACTTAAGGGATAGCGTGCCATTCTCACTAATAAGGGGTATAGTGCCCTTGCTTTTCTTAAGGGATAGAGTGCCATTCTCACTAATAAGGGGTATAGTGCCCTAGCCTTACTTAAGGGATAGAGTGCCATTCTCACTAATAAGGGGTATAGTGCCCTTGCCTTACTTAAGGGATAGAGTGCCATTCTCACTAATAAGGGGTATAGTGCCCTTACCTTACTTAAAGGATAGAGTGCCATTCTCAGTGATAAGGGGTATAGTGCCCTTTCCCTTACTTAATGGATAGAGTGCCATTCTCACTAATAAGGGATATAGTGCCCTTGCCTTACTTAAGGGATAGAGTGCCATTCTCACTAATAAGGGGTATAGTGCCCTTACCTTACTTAAGGGATAGAGTGCCATTCTCAGTGATAAGGGGTATAGTGCCCTTTCCCTTACTTAATGGATAGAGTGCCATTCTCACTGATAAGGGGTATAGTGCCCTTACCTTACTTAAGGGATAGAGTACCATTCTCACTGATAAGGGGTATAGTGCCCTTGCCTTACTTAAGGCATAGCGTGCCATTCTCACTAATAAGGGGTATAGTGCCCTTACCTTACTAAAGGGATAGAGTGCCATTCTCACTAATAAGGGGTATAGTGCCCTTGCCTTACTTAAGGGATAGAGTGCCATTCTCACTAATAAGGGGTATAGTGCTTTTACCTTACTTAAGGGATAGAGTGCATTCTCACTAATAAGGGGTATAGTGCCCTTACCTTACTTACAGAATAGAGTGCCATTCTCTCTAATAAGGGGTAAAGTGCCCTTACCTTACTTAAGGGATAGAGTGCCATTCTCACTAATAAGGGGTATAGTGCCCTTACCTTACTTACGGAATAGTGCCATTCTCTCTAATAAGGGGTATAGTGCCCTTGCCTTACTTAAGGGATAGAGTGCCATTCTCAGTGATAAGGGGTATAGTGACCTTTCCCTTACTAAATGGATAGAGTGCCATTCTCACTAATAAGGGGTATAGTGCCCTTACCTTACTTAAGGGATAGAGTGCCATTCTCAGTGATAAGGGGTATAGTGCCCTTTCCCTTACTTAATGGATAGAGTGCCATTATCACTAATAAGGGGTATAGTGCCCTTGACTTACTTAAGGGATAGAGTGCCATTCTCAGTAGTGAGGGGTATAGTGCCCTTTCCCTTTCTTAATGGATAGAGTGCCATTCTCACTAATAAGGGGTATAGTGCCCTAGCCTTACTTAAGGGATAGAGTGCCATTCTCACTAATAAGGGGTATAGTGCCCTTACCATACTTAAAGGATAGAGTGCCATTCTCAGTGATAAGGGGTATAGTGCCCTTTCCCTTACTTAATGGATAGAGTGCCATTCTCACTAACAAGGGGTATAGTGCCCTAGCCTTACTTAAGGGATAGAGTGCCATTCTCACTAATAAGGGGTATAGTGCCCTTACCTTACTTAAGGGATAGAGTGCCATTCTCAGTGATAAGGGGTATAGTGCCCTTTCCCTTACTTAATGGATAGAGTGCCATTATCACTAATAAGGGGTATAGTGCCCTAACCTTACTTAAGGGATAGAGTGCCATTCTCACTAATAAGGGGTATAGTGCCCTTGCCTTACTTAAGGGATAGAGTGCCATTCTCACTAATAAGGGGTATAGTGCAGTTACCTTACTTAAGGGATAGAGTGCCATTCTCACTAATAAGGGATATAGTGTCCTTTCCCTTACTTAATGGATAGAGTGCCATTCTCACTAATAAGGGGTATAGTGCCCTAGCCTTACTTAAGGGATAGAGTGCCATTCTCACTAATAAGGGGTATAGTGCCCTTTCCTTACTTAAAGGATAGAGTGCCATTCTCATTGATAAGGGGTATAGTGCCCTTTCCCTTACTTAATGGATAGAGTGCCATCCTTGCTAACAAGGGGTATAGTTCCCTAGCCTTACTTAAGGGATAGAGTGCCATTCTCACTAATAAGGGGTATATTGCCCTTACCTTACTTAAGGGATAGAGTGCCATTCTCAGTGATAAGGGGTATAGTGCCCTTGACTTACTTAAGGGATAGAGTACCATTCTCAGTAATAAGGGGTATAGTGCCTTTAACTTACTTAAGGGATAGAGTGCCATTCTCTCTAATAAGGGGTATAGTGCCCTTGCCTTACCTAAGGGATACAGTGCCATTCTCACTAATAAGGGGTATCATGCCCGTGCCTTACTTAAGGGATAGAGTGCCATTCCCACTAATAAGGGGTATAGTGCCCTTACCTTACATAAGGGATAGAGTGCCATTCTCACTAATCAGGGGTATAGTACGTTTCCCTTACTTAAGGGATAGAGTGACATTCTCTCTAATAAGGGGTATAGTGCGCTTACCTTAGTTGCGGAATAGAGTGCCATTCTCTCTAATAAGGGGTATAGTGCCCTTAACTTACTTAAGGGATAGAGTGCCATTTTCACTAATAAGGGGTACAGTGCCCTTACCTTACTTAAAGTATAGAGTGCCAGTCTCACTAATAAGGGGTATCGTGTCCTTGCCTTACTTAAGGGATAGAGTGCCATTCTCACTAATGAGGGGTATAGTGCCCTTGCCTTACTTAAGGGATAGAGTGCCATTCTCACTAATAAGGGGTTTAGTGCCCTTACCTTACTTAAGGGGTAGAGTGCCATTCTCAGTTATAAGGGGTATAGTGCCATTACCGTACTTAAGGGATAGAGTGCCATTTTCACTAATAAGGGGTATAGTTCCCTTGACTTACTTAAGGGACAGAGTGCCATTCTCAGTAATAAGGGGTATAGTGCCCTTACCTTACTTAAGGGATAGAATGCCATTCTCACTAATAAGGGGTATAGTGCCATTACCTTACTTAAGGGATAGAGTGCCATTCTCACTAATAAGGGGTATAGTGCCCTTGACTTACTTAAGGGATAGAGTACAATTCTCAGTAATAAGGGGTATTGTGCTTTTACCTTACTTAAGGGATAGAGTGCCATTCTCACTAATAAGGGGTATAGTGCCCTTACCTTACTTAAGGGATAGAGTGCCATTCTCACTAATAAGGGGTATAGTGCCATTACCTTACTTAAGGGATAGAGTGCCATTCTCACTAATAAGGGGTATAGTGCCCTTACCTTACTTAAGGGATAGAGTACCATTCTCTCTAATAAGGGGTATAGCGCGCTTACCTTAGTTACGGAATACAGTGTCATTCTCTCTAATAAGGGGTATAGTGCCCTTACCTTACTTAAGGGATAGAGTGCCATTCTCACTAATAAGGGGTATAGTGCCCTTGCCTTACTTAAGGGATAGAGTGCCAGTCTCACTAATAAGGGGTATAGTGCCCTTACCTTACTTAAGGGATAGAGTGCCATTCTCAGTGATAAGGGGTATAGTGCCCTTTCCCTTACTTAATGGATAGAGTGCCATTATCACTAATAAGGGGTATAATGCCCTTGCCTTACTTGAGGGATAGAGTGCCATTCTCACTAATAAGGGGTATAGTGCCCTTACCTTACTTAAGGGATAGAGTGCCATTCTCAGTGATAAGGGGTATAGTGCCCTTTCCCTTACTTAATGGATAGAGTGCCATTCTCACGAATAAGGGGTATAGTGCCCTAGCCTTACTTAAGGGATAGAGTGCCATTCTCACTAATAAGGGGTATAGTGCCCTTACCATACTTAAAGGATAGAGTGCCATTCTCAGTGATAAGAGGTATAGTGCCCTTTCCCTTACTTAAGGGATATAGTGCCCTAGCCTTAGTTAAGGGATAGAGTGCCATTCTCACTAATAAGGGGTAAAGTGCCCTTAGCTTACTTAAGGGATAGAGTGCCATTCTCAGTGATAAGGGGTATAGTGCCCGTTCCCTTACTTAATGGATAGAGTGCCATTATCACTAATAAGGGGTATAGTGCCCTAGCCTTACTTAAGGGATAGAGTGCCATTCTCACTAATAAGGGATATAGTGCCCTTGCCTTACTTAAGGGATAGAGTGCCATTCTCACTAATAAGGGGTATAGTGCCCTTGCCTTACTTAAGGGATAGAGTGCCATTCTCACTAATAAGGGGTATAGTGCCCTTGTCTTACTTAAGGGATAGAGTGCCATTCTCAGTGATAAGGGGTATTGTGCCCTTGCCTTACCTAAGGGATAGAGTGCCATTCTCACTAATAAGGGGTATAGTGCCATGTCTTACTTAAGGGATAGAGTGCCATTCTCAGTGATAAGGGGTATAGTGCCCTAGCCTTACCTAACGGATAGAATGCCATTTTCACTAATAAGGGGTATAGTGCCTTTGACTTACTTAAGAGACAGAGTGCCATTCTCAGTAATAAGGGGTATAGTGCACTTACCTTACTTAAGGGATAGAGTGCCATTCACACTAATAAGGGGTATGGTGCCATTACCTTACTTAAGGGATAGATTGCCATTCTCACTAATAAGGGGTATAGTGCCCTTGACTTACTTAAGGGATAGAGTACCATTCTCAGTAATAAGGGATATAGTGCCTTTACCTTACTTAAGGGATAGAGTACCATTCTCAGTAATAAGGGGTATAGTGCCCTTGCCTTACTTAAGGGATAGAGTGCCATTCTCACTTATAAGGGGTATAGTGCCCTTGCCTTACTTAAGGGATAGAGTGTCATTCTCACTAATAAGGGGTATAGTGCCCTTGCCTTACTTAAGGGATAGAGTGCCATTCTCAGTAATAAGGGGTATAGTGCCCTGGTCTTACTTAAGGGATAGACTGCCATTCTCAGTAATAAGGGGTATAGTGCCCTTGCCTTAGTTACGGAATAGAGTGCCATTCTCTCTAATAAGGAGTATAGTGCCCTTGCCTTACTTAAGGGATAGAGTGCCATTCTCACTAATAAGGGGTATAGTGCCCTTACCTTACTTAAGGGATAGAGTGCCATTCTCACTAATAAGGGGTATAGTGCCCTTGTCTTACTTAAGGGATAGAGTGCCATTCTCACTAATAAGGGGTATAGTGCCCTTACCTTACTTAAGGGATAGAGTGCCATTCTCAGTAATAAGGGGTATAGTGCCCTTGCCTTACTTAAGGGATAGAGTGCCATTCTCACTAATAAGGGGTATAGTGCCCTTGCCTTACTTAAGGGATAGAGTGCCATTCTCACTAATAAGGGGTATAGTGCCCTTACCTTACTTAAGGGATAGAGTGCCATTCTCAGTAATAAGGGGTATAGTGCCCTTTCTTTACTTAAGGGATAGAGTGCCATTCTCACTAATAAGGGGTATAGTGCCCTTGCCTTACTTAAGGGATAGAGTGCCATTCTCACTAATGAGGGGTATAGTGCCCTTACCCTACTTAAGGGATAGAGTGCCATTCTCAGTAATAAGGGGTATAGTTCCCTTGCCTTACTTAAGGGATAGCGTGCCATTCTCACTAATAAGGGGTATAGTGCCCTTGCTTTTCTTAAGGGATAGAGTGCCATTCTCACTAATAAGGGGTATAGTGCCCTTACCTTACTTAAAGGATAGAGTGCCATTCTCAGTGATAAGGGGTATAGTGCCCTTTCCCTTACTTAATGGATAGAGTGCCATTCTCACTAATAAGGGGTATAGTGCCCTTTCTTTACTTAAGGGATAGAGTGCCATTCTCACTAATAAGGGGTATAGTGCCCTTGCCTTACTTAAGGGATAGAGTGCCATTCTCACTAATGAGGGGTATAGTGCCCTTACCCTACTTAAGGGATAGAGTGCCATTCTCAGTAATAAGGGGTATAGTTCCCTTGCCTTACTTAAGGGATAGCGTGCCATTCTCACTAATAAGGGGTATAGTGCCCTTGCTTTTCTTAAGGGATAGAGTGCCATTCTCACTAATAAGGGGTATAGTGCCCTTACCTTACTTAAAGGATAGAGTGCCATTCTCAGTGATAAGGGGTATAGTGCCCTTTCCCTTACTTAATGGATAGAGTGCCATTCTCACTAACAAGGGGTATAGTGCCCTAGCCTTACTTAAGGGATAGAGTGCAATTCTCACTAATAAGGGGTATAGTGCCCTTACCTTACTTAAGGGATCGAGTGCCATTCTCAGTGATAAGGGGTATAGTGCCCTTCCCCTTACTTAATGGATAGAGTGCCATTCTCACTAATAAGGGGTATAGTGCCCTAGCCTTACTTAAGGGATAGAGTGCCATTCTCACTAATAAGGGGTATAGTACCCTTGCCTTACTTAAGGGATAGAGTGCCATTCTCACTAATAAGGGGTATAGTGCCCTTACCTTACTTAAAGGATAGAGTGCCATTCTCACTAATAAGGGATATAGTGCCCTTGCCTTACTTAAGGGATAGAGTGCCATTCTCACTAATAAGGGGTATAGTGCCCTTACCTTACTTAAGGGATAGAGTGCCATTCTCAGTGATAAGGGGTATAGTGCCCTTTCCCTTACTTAATGGATAGAGTGCCATTCTCACTGATAAGGGGTATAGTGCCCTTACCTTACTTAAGGGATAGAGTACCATTCTCACTAATAAGGGGTATAGTGCCCTTGCCTTACTTAAGGCATAGCGTGCCATTCTCACTAATAAGGGGTATAGTGCCCTTACCTTACTAAAGGGATAGAGTGCCATTCTCACTAATAAGGGGTATAGTGCCCTTGCCTTACTTAAGGGATAGAGTGCCATTCTCACTAATAAGGGGTATAGTGCTTTTACCTTACTTAAGGGATAGAGTGCATTCTCGCTAATAAGGGGTATAGTGCCCTTAACTTACTTACAGAATAGAGTGCCATTCTCTCTAATAAGGGGTAAAGTGCCCTTACCTTACTTAAGGGATAGAGTGCCATTCTCACTAATAAGGGGTATAGTGCCCTTACCTTACTTACGGGATAGAGTGCCATTCTCACTAATAAGGGGTATAGTGCCCTTACCTCACTTAAGGGATAGAGTGGCATTCTCAGTGATAAGGGGTATAGTGCCCTTTCCCTTTCTTAATGGATAGAGTGCCATTCTCACTAATAAGGGGTATAGTGCCCTAGCCTTACTTAAGGGATAGAGTGCCATTCTCACTAATAAGGGGTATAGTGCCCTTACCATACTTAAAGCATAGAGTGCCATTCTCAGTGATAAGGGGTATAGTGCCCTTTCCCTTACTTAATGGATAGAGTGCCATTCTCACTAACAAGGGGTATAGTGCGCTAGCCTTACTTAAGGGATAGAGTGCCATTCTCACTAATAAGGGGTATAGTGCCCTTACCTTACTTAAGGGATAGAGTGCCATTCTCAGTGATAAGGGGTATAGTGCCCTTTCCCTTACTTAATGGATAGAGTGCCATTATCACTAATAAGGGGTATAGTGCCCTAACCTTACTTAAGGGATAGAGTGCCATTCTCACTAATAAGGGGTATAGTGCAGTTACCTTACTTAAGGGATAGAGTGCCATTCTCAGTGATAAGGGGTATAGTGCCCTTTCCCTTACTTAATGGATAGAGTGCCATTCTCACTAATAAGGGATATAGTTCCCTAGCCTTACTTAAGGGATAGAGTGCCATTTTCACTAATAAGGGGTATAGTTCCCTTGACTTACTTAAGGGACAGAGTGCCATTCTCAGTGATAAGGGGTATAGTGCCCTTATCTTACTTAAGGGATAGAGTGCCATTCTCAGTGATAAGGGGTATAGTGCCATTACCGTACTTAAGGGATAGAGTGCCATTCTCACTAATAAGGGGTACAGTGCCCTTACCTTACTTAAAGTATAGAGTGCCAGTCTCACTAATAAGGGGTATCGTGTCCTTGCCTTACTTAAGGGATAGAGTGCCATTCTCACTAATGAGGGGTATAGTGCCCTTGCCTTACTTAAGGGATAGAGTGCCATTCTCACTAATAAGGGGTATAGTGCCCTTACCTTACTTAAGGGATAGAGTGCCATTCTCAGTGATAAGGGGTATAGTGCCATTACCGTACTTAAGGGATAGAGTGCCATTTTCACTAATAAGGGGTATAGTTCCCTTGACTTACTTAAGGGACAGAGTGCCATTCTCAGTAATAAGGGGTATAGTGCCCTTACCTTACTTAAGGGATAGAGTGCCATTCTCACTAATAAGGGGTATAGTGCCATTACCTTACTTAAGGGATAGAGTGCCATTCTCACTAATAAGGGGTATAGTGCCCTTGACTTACTTAAGGGATAGAGTACAATTCTCAGTAATAAGGGGTATTGTGCTTTTACCTTACTTAAGGGATAGAGTGCCATTCTCACTAATAAGGGGTATAGTGCCCTTACCTTACTTAAGGGATAGAGTGCCATTCTCACTAATAAGGGGTATAGTGCCCTTACCTTACTTAAGGGATAGAGTGCCATTCTCACTAATAAGGGGTATAGTGCAGTTACCTTACTTAAGGGATAGAGTGCCATTCTCAGTGATAAGGGGTATAGTGCCCTTTCCCTTACTTAATGGATAGAGTGCCATTCTCACTAATAAGGGATATAGTTCCCTAGCCTTACTTAAGGGATAGAGTGCCATTTTCACTAATAAGGGGTATAGTTCCCTTGACTTACTTAAGGGACAGAGTGCCATTCTCAGTGATAAGGGGTATAGTGCCATTACCGTACTTAAGGGATAGAGTGCCATTTTCACTAATAAGGGGTATAGTTCCCTAGCCTTACTTAAGGGATAGATTGCCATTTTCACTAATAAGGGGTACAGTGCCCTTACCTTACTTAAAGTATAGAGTGCCAGTCTCACTAATAAGGGGTATCGTGTCCTTGCCTTACTTAAGGGATAGAGTGCCATTCTCACTAATGAGGGGTATAGTGCCCTTGCCTTACTTAAGGGATAGAGTGCCATTCTCACTAATAAGGGGTATAGTGCCCTTACCTTACTTAAGGGATAGAGTGCCATTCTCAGTGATAAGGGGTATAGTGCCATTACCGTACTTAAGGGATAGAGTGCCATTTTCACTAATAAGGGGTATAGTTCCCTTGACTTACTTAAGGGACAGAGTGCCATTCTCAGTAATAAGGGGTATAGTGCCCTTACCTTACTTAAGGGATAGAGTGCCATTCTCACTAATAAGGGGTATAGTGCCATTACCTTACTTAAGGGATAGAGTGCCATTCTCACTAATAAGGGGTATAGTGCCCTTGACTTACTTAAGGGATAGAGTACAATTCTCAGTAATAAGGGGTATTGTGCTTTTACCTTACTTAAGGGATAGAGTGCCATTCTCACTAATAAGGGGTATAGTGCCCTTACCTTACTTAAGGGATAGAGTGCCATTCTCACTAATAAGGGGTATAGTGCCCTTACCTTACTTAAGGGATAGAGTACCATTCTCTCTAATAAGGGGTATAGTGCGCTTACCTTAGTTACGGAATACAGTGCCATTCTCTCTAATAAGGGGTATAGTGCCCTTACCTTACTTAAGGGATAGAGTGCCATTCTCACTAATAAGGGGTATAGTGCCCTTGCCTTACTTAAGGGATAGAGTGCCATTCTCACTAATAAGGGGTATAGTGCCCTTATCTTACTTAAGGGATAGAGTGCCATTCTCACTAATAAGGGGTATAGTGACCTTTCCCTTACTTAATGGATAGAGTGCCATTCTCAGTGATAAGGGGTATAGTGCCCTTTCCCTTACTTAATGGATAGAGTGCCATTCTCACTAATAAGGGGTATAGTGCCCTCACCTTACTTAAGGGATAGAGTGTCTTTCTCAGTGATAAGGGGTATAGTGCCCTTTCCCTTACTTAATGGATAGAGTGCCATTCTCACTGATAAGGGGTATAGTGCCCTTACCTTAATTAAGGGATAGAGTACCATTCTCACTAATAAGGGGTATAGTGCCATTGCCTAACTTAAGGCATAGCGTGCCATTCTCACTAATAAGGGGTATAGTGCCCTTACCTTACTAAAGGGATAGAGTGCCATTCTCACTAATAAGGGGTATAGTGCCCTTGCCTTACTTAAGGGATAGAGTGCCATTCTCACTAATAAGGGGTATAGTGCTTTTACCTTACTTAAGGGATAGAGTGCATTCTCACTAATAAGGGGTATAGTGCCCTTACCTTACTTACAGAATAGAGTGCCATTCTCTCTAATAAGGGGTAAAGTGCCCTTACCTTACTTAAGGGATAGAGTGCCATTCTCACTAATAAGGGGTATAGTGCCCTTACCTTACTTACGGAATAGTGCCATTCTCTCTAATAAGGGGTATAGTGCCCTTGCCTTACTTAAGGGATAGAGTGCCATTCTCAGTGATAAGGGGTATAGTGACCTTTCCCTTACTAAATGGATAGAGTGCCATTCTCAGTGATAAGGGGTATAGTGCCCTTTCCCTTACTTAATGGATAGAGTGCCATTATCACTAATAAGGGGTATAGTGCCCTTGCCTTACTTAAGGGATAGAGTGCCATTCTCACTAATAAGGGGTATAGTGCCCTTACCTTACTTAAGGGATAGAGTGGCATTCTCAGTGATAAGGGGTATAGTGCCCTTTCCCTTTCTTAATGGATAGAGTGCCATTCTCACTAATAAGGGGTATAGTGCCCTAGCCTTACTTAAGGGATAGAGTGCCATTCTCACTAATAAGGGGTATAGTGCCCTTACCATACTTAAAGCATAGAGTGCCATTCTCAGTGATAAGGGGTATAGTGCCCTTTCCCTTACTTAATGGATAGAGTGCCATTCTCACTAACAAGGGGTATAGTGCCCTAGCCTTACTTAAGGGATAGAGTGCCATTCTCACTAATAAGGGGTATAGTGCCCTTACCTTACTTAAGGGATAGAGTGCCATTCTCAGTGATAAGGGGTATAGTGCCCTTTCCCTTACTTAATGGATAGAGTGCCATTATCACTAATAAGGGGTATAGTGCCCTAACCTTACTTAAGGGATAGAGTGCCATTCTCACTAATAAGGGGTATAGTGCCCTTGCCTTACTTAAGGGATAGAGTGCCATTCTCACTAATAAGGGGTATAGTGCCCTTGCCTTACTTAAGGGATAGAGTGCCATTCTCACTAATAAGGGGTATAGTGCCCTTACCTTACTTAAAGGATAGAGTGCCATTCTCAGTGATAAGGGGAATAGTGCCCTTTCCCTTACTTAATGGATAGAGTGACATTCTCACTAATAAGGGATATAGTGCCCTTGCCTTACTTAAGGGATAGAGTGCCATTCTCACTAATAAGGGGTATACTGCCCTTACCTTACTTAAGGGATAGAGTGCCATTCTCAGTGATAAGGGGTATAGTGCCCTTTCCCTTACTTAATGGATAGAGTGCCATTCTCACTGATAAGGGGTATAGTGCCCTTACCTTACTTAAGGGATAGAGTACCATTCTCACTGATAAGGGGTATAGTGCCCTTGCCTTACTTAAGGCATAGCGTGCCATTCTCACTAATAAGGGGTATAGTGCCCTTACCTTACTAAAGGGATAGAGTGCCATTCTCACTAATAAGGGGTATAGTGCCCTTGCCTTACTTAAGGGATAGAGTGCCATTCTCACTAATAAGGGGTATAGTGCCCTTTCCCTTACTTAATGGATAGAGTGACATTATCACTAATAAGGGGTATAGTGCCCTTGACTTACTTAAGGGATAGAGTGCCATTCTCAGTAGTGAGGGGTATAGTGCCCTTTCCCTTTCTTAATGGATAGAGTGCCATTCTCACTAATAAGGGGTATAGTGCCCTTTCCCTTACTTAATGGATAGAGTGACATTATCACTAATAAGGGGTATAGTGCCCTTGACTTACTTAAGGGATAGAGTGCCATTCTCAGTAGTGAGGGGTATAGTGCCCTTTCCCTTTCTTAATGGATAGAGTGCCATTCTCACTAATAAGGGGTATAGTGCCCTAGCCTTACTTAAGGGATAGAGTGCCATTCTCACTAATAAGGGGTATAGTGCCCTTACCATACTTAAAGGATAGAGTGCCATTCTCAGTGATAAGGGGTATAGTGCCCTTTCCCTTACTTAATGGATAGAGTGCCATTCTCACTAACAAGGGGTATAGTGCCCTAGCCTTACTTAAGGGATAGAGTGCCATTCTCACTAATAAGGGGTATAGTGCCCTTACCTTACTTAAGGGATAGAGTGCCATTCTCAGTGATAAGGGGTATAGTGCCCTTTCCCTTACTTAATGGATAGAGTGCCATTATCACTAATAAGGGGTATAGTGCCCTAACCTTACTTAAGGGATAGAGTGCCATTCTCACTAATAAGGGGTATAGTGCCCTTGCCTTACTTAAGGGATAGAGTGCCATTCTCACTAATAAGGGGTATAGTGCAGTTACCTTACTTAAGGGATAGAGTGCCATTCTCACTAATAAGGGGTATAGTGCCCTTTCCCTTACTTAATGGATAGAGTGCCATTCTCACTAATAAGGGGTATAGTGCCCTAGCCTTACTTAAGGGATAGAGTGCCATTCTCACTAATAAGGGGTATAGTGCCCTTTCCTTACTTAAAGGATAGAGTGCCATTCTCAGTGATAAGGGGTATAGTGCCCTTTCCCTTACTTAATGGATAGAGTGCCATCCTCGCTAACAAGGGGTATAGTTCCCTAGCCTTACTTAAGGGATAGAGTGCCATTCTCACTAATAAGGGGTATATTGCCCTTACCTTACTTAAGGGATAGAGTGCCATTCTCAGTGATAAGGGGTATAGTGCCCTTGACTTACTTAAGGGATAGAGTACCATTCTCAGTAATAAGGGGTATAGTGCCTTTAACTTACTTAAGGGATAGAGTGCCATTCTCTCTAATAAGGGGTATAGTGCCCTTGCCTTACCTAAGGGATACAGTGCCATTCTCACTAATAAGGGGTATCATGCCCGTGCCTTACTTAAGGGATAGAGTGCCATTCCCACTAATAAGGGGTATAGTGCGCTTACCTTACATAAGGGATAGAGTGCCATTCTCACTAATCAGGGGTATAGTACGTTTCCCTTACTTAAGGGATAGAGTGCCATTCTCTCTAATAAGGGGTATAGTGCGCTTACCTTAGTTGCGGAATAGAGTGCCATTCTCTCTAATAAGGGGTATAGTGCCTTTAACTTACTTAAGGGATAGAGTGCCATTTTCACTAATAAGGGGTACAGTGCCCTTACCTTACTTAAAGTATAGAGTGCCAGTCTCACTAATAAGGGGTATCGTGTCCTTGCCTTACTTAAGGGATAGAGTGCCATTCTCACTAATGAGGGGTATAGTGCCCTTGCCTTACTTAAGGGATAGAGTGCCATTCTCACTAATAAGGGGTATAGTGCCCTTACCTTACTTAAGGGGTAGAGTGCCATTCTCAGTGATAAGGGGTATAGTGCCATTACCGTACTTAAGGGATAGAGTGCCATTTTCACTAATAAGGGGTATAGTTCCCTTGACTTACTTAAGGGACAGAGTGCCATTCTCAGTAATAAGGGGTATAGTGCCCTTACCTTACTTAAGGGATAGAGTGCCATTCTCACTAATAAGGGGTATAGTGCCATTACCTTACTTAAGGGATAGAGTGCCATTCTCACTAATAAGGGGTATAGTGCCCTTGACTTACTTAAGGGATAGAGTACAATTCTCAGTAATAAGGGGTATTGTGCTTTTACCTTACTTAAGGGATAGAGTGCCATTCTCACTAATAAGGGGTATAGTGCCCTTACCTTACTTAAGGGATAGAGTGCCATTCTCACTAATAAGGGGTATAGTGCCCTTACCTTACTTAAGGGATAGAGTGCCATTCTCACTAATAAGGGGTATAGTGCCCTTACCTTACTTAAGGGATAGAGTACCATTCTCTCTAATAAGGGGTATAGCGCGCTTACCTTAGTTACGGAATACAGTGTCATTCTCTCTAATAAGGGGTATAGTGCCCTTACCTTACTTAAGGGATAGAGTGCCAGTCTCACTAATAAGGGGTATAGTGCCCTTACCTTACTTAAGGGATAGAGTGCCATTCTCAGTGATAAGTGGTATAGTGCCCTTTCCCTTACTTAATGGATAGAGTGCCATTATCACTAATAAGGGGTATAATGCCCTTGCCTTACTTGAGGGATAGAGTGCCATTCTCACTAATAAGGGGTATAGTGCCCTTACCTTACTTGAGGGATAGAGTGCCATTCTCAGTGATAAGGGGTATAGTGCCCTTTCCCTTACTTAATGGATAGAGTGCCATTCTCACGAATAAGGGGTATAGTGCCCTAGCCTTACTTAAGGGATAGAGTGCCATTCTCACTAATAAGGGGTATAGTGCCCTTACCATACTTAAAGGATAGAGTGCCATTCTCAGTGATAAGAGGTATAGTGCCCTTTCCCTTACTTAAGGGATATAGTGCCCTAGCCTTAGTTAAGGGATAGAGTGCCATTCTCACTAATAAGCGGTAAAGTGCCCTTAGCTTACTTAAGGGATAGAGTGCCATTCTCAGTGATAAGGGGTATAGTGCCCGTTCCCTTACTTAATGGATAGAGTGCCATTATCACTAATAAGGGGTATAGTGCCCTAGCCTTACTTAAGGGATAGAGTGCCATTCTCACTAATAAGGGATATAGTGCCCTTGCCTTACTTAAGGGATAGAGTGCCATTCTCACTAATAAGGGGTATAGTGCCCTTGCCTTACTTAAGGGATAGAGTGCCATTCTCACTAATAAGGGGTATAGTGCCCTTGTCTTACTTAAGGGATAGAGTGCCATTCTCAGTGATAAGGGGTATTGTGCCCTTGCCTTACCTAAGGGATAGAGTGCCATTCTCACTAATAAGGGTTATAGTGCCATGTCTTACTTAAGGGATAGAGTGCCATTCTCAGTGATAAGGGGTATAGTGCCCTAGCCTTACCTAACGGATAGAATGCCATTTTCACTAATAAGGGGTATAGTGCCTTTGACTTACTTAAGAGACAGAGTGCCATTCTCAGTAATAAGGGGTATAGTGCACTTACCTTACTTAAGGGATAGAGTGCCATTCTCACTAATAAGGGGTATGGTGCCATTACCTTACTTAAGGGATAGATTGCCATTCTCACTAATAAGGGGTATAGTGCCCTTGACTTACTTAAGGGATAGAGTACCATTCTCAGTAATAAGGGATATAGTGCCTTTACCTTACTTAAGGGATAGAGTACCATTCTCAGTAATAAGGGGTATAGTGCCCTTGCCTTACTTAAGGGATAGAGTGCCATTCTCACTTATAAGGGGTATAGTGCCCTTGCCTTACTTAAGGGATAGAGTGTCATTCTCAATAATAAGGGGTATAGTGCCCTTGCCTTACTTAAGGGATAGAGTGCCATTCTCAGTAATAAGGGGTATAGTGCCCTGGTCTTACTTAAGGGATATACTGCCATTCTCAGTAATAAGGGGTATAGTGCCCTTGGCTTAGTTACGGAATAGAGTGCCATTCTCTCTAATAAGGAGTATAGTGCCCTTGCCTTACTTAAGGGATAGAGTGCCATTCTCACTAATAAGGGGTATAGTGCCCTTACCTTACTTAAGGGATAGAGTGCCATTCTCACTAATAAGGGGTATAGTGCCCTTGTCTTACTTAAGGGATAGAGTGCCATTCTCACTAATAAGGGGTATAGTGCCCTTACCTTACTTAAGGGATAGAGTGCCATTCTCAGTAATAAGGGGTATAGTGCCCTTGCCTTACTTAAGGGATAGAGTGCCATTCTCACTAATAAGGGGTATAGTGCCCTTGCCTTACTTAAGGGATAGAGTGTCATTCTCACTAATAAGGGGTATAGTGCCCTTACCTTACTTAAGGGATAGAGTGCCATTCTCAGTAATAAGGGGTATAGTGCCCTTTCTTTACTTAAGGGATAGAGTGCCATTCTCACTAATAAGGGGTATAGTGCCCTTGCCTTACTTAAGGGATAGAGTGCCATTCTCACTAATGAGGGGTATAGTGCCCTTACCCTACTTAAGGGATAGAGTGCCATTCTCAGTAATAAGGGGTATAGTTCCCTTGCCTTACTTAAGGGATAGCGTGCCATTCTCACTAATAAGGGGTATAGTGCCCTTGCTTTTCTTAAGGGATAGAGTGCCATTCTCACTAATAAGGGGTATAGTGCCCTTACCTTACTTAAAGGATAGAGTGCCATTCTCAGTGATAAGGGGTATAGTGCCCTTTCCCTTACTTAATGGATAGAGTGCCATTCTCACTAACAAGGGGTATAGTGCCCTAGCCTTACTTAAGGGATAGAGTGCAATTCTCACTAATAAGGGGTATAGTGCCCTTACCTTACTTAAGGGATTGAGTGCCATTCTCAGTGATAAGGGGTATAGTGCCCTTTCCCTTACTTAATGGATAGAGTGCCATTCTCACTAATAAGGGGTATAGTGCCCTAGCCTTACTTAAGGGATAGAGTGCCATTCTCACTAATAAGGGGTATAGTACCCTTGCCTTACTTAAGGGATAGAGTGCCATTCTCACTAATAAGGGGTATAGTGCCCTTACCTTACTTAAAGGATAGAGTGCCATTCTCAGTGATAAGGGGTATAGTGCCCTTTCCCTTACTTTATGGATAGAGTGCCATTCTCACTAATAAGGGATATAGTGCCCTTGCCTTACTTAAGGGATAGAGTGCCATTCTCACTAATAAGGGGTATAGTGCCCTTACCTTACTTAAGGGATAGAGTGCCATTCTCAGTGATAAGGGGTATAGTGCCCTTTCCCTTACTTAATGGATAGAGTGCCATTCTCACTGATAAGGGGTATAGTGCCCTTACCTTACTTAAGGGATAGAGTACCATTCTCACTAATAAGGGGTATAGTGCCCTTGCCTTACTTAAGGCATAGCGTGCCATTCTCACTAATAAGGGGTATAATGCCCTTACCTTACTAAAGGGATAGAGTGCCATTCTCACTAATAAGGGGTATAGTGCCCTTGCCTTACTTAAGGGATAGAGTGCCATTCTCACTAATAAGGGGTATAGTGCTTTTACCTTACTTAAGGGATAGAGTGCATTCTCACTAATAAGGGGTATAGTGCCCTTAACTTACTTACAGAATAGAGTGCCATTCTCTCTAATAAGGGGTAAAGTGCCCTTACCTTACTTAAGGGATAGAGTGCCATTCTCACTAATAAGGGGTATAGTGCCCTTACCTTACTTACGGGATAGAGTGCCATTCTCACTAATAAGGGGTATAGTGCCCTTACCTCACTTAAGGGATAGAGTGGCATTCTCAGTGATAAGGGGTATAGTGCCCTTTCCCTTTCTTAATGGATAGAGTGCCATTCTCACTAATAAGGGGTATAGTGCCCTAGCCTTACTTAAGGGATAGAGTGCCATTCTCACTAATAAGGGGTATAGTGCCCTTACCATACTTAAAGCATAGAGTGCCATTCTCAGTGATAAGGGGTATAGTGCCCTTTCCCTTACTTAATGGATAGAGTGCCATTCTCACTAACAAGGGGTATAGTGCGCTAGCCTTACTTAAGGGATAGAGTGCCATTCTCACTAATAAGGGGTATAGTGCCCTTACCTTACTTAAGGGATAGAGTGCCATTCTCAGTGATAAGGGGTATAGTGCCCTTTCCCTTACTTAATGGATAGAGTGCCATTATCACTAATAAGGGGTATAGTGCCCTAACCTTACTTAAGGGATAGAGTGCCATTCTCACTAATAAGGGGTATAGTGCCCTTGCCTTACTTAAGGGATAGAGTGCCATTCTCACTAATAAGGGGTATAGTGCCCTTGTCTTACTTAAGGGATAGAGTGCCATTCTCAGTGATAAGGGGTATTGTGCCCTTGCCTTACCTAAGGGATAGAGTGCCATTCTCACTAATAAGGGGTATAGTGCCATGTCTTACTTAAGGGATAGAGTGCCATTCTCAGTGATAAGGGGTATAGTGCCCTAGCCTTACCTAACGGATAGAATGCCATTTTCACTAATAAGGGGTATAGTGCCTTTGACTTACTTAAGAGACAGAGTGCCATTCTCAGTAATAAGGGGTATAGTGCACTTACCTTACTTAAGGGATAGAGTGCCATTCTCACTAATAAGGGGTATGGTGCCATTACCTTACTTAAGAGATAGATTGCCATTCTCACTAATAAGGGGTATAGTGCCCTTGACTTACTTAAGGGATAGAGTACCATTCTCAGTAATAAGGGATATAGTGCCTTTACCTTACTTAAGGGATAGAGTACCATTCTCAGTAATAAGGGGTATAGTGCCCTTGCCTTACTTAAGGGATAGAGTGCCATTCTCACTTATAAGGGGTATAGTGCCCTTGCCTTACTTAAGGGATAGAGTGTCATTCTCACTAATAAGGGGTATAGTGCCCTTGCCTTACTTAAGGGATAGAGTGCCATTCTCAGTAATAAGGGGTATAGTGCCCTGGTCTTACTTAAGGGATAGACTGCCATTCTCAGTAATAAGGGGTATAGTGCCCTTGGCTTAGTTACGGAATAGAGTGCCATTCTCTCTAATAAGGAGTATAGTGCCCTTGCCTTACTTAAGGGATAGAGTGCCATTCTCACTAATAAGGGGTAGAGTGCCCTTACCTTACTTAAGGGATAGAGTGCCATTCTCACTAATAAGGGGTATAGTGCCCTTGTCTTACTTAAGGGATAGAGTGCCATTCTCACTAATAAGGGGTATAGTGCCCTTACCTTACTTAAGGGATAGAGTGCCATTCTCAGTAATAAGGGGTATAGTGCCCTTGCCTTACTTAAGGGATAGAGTGCCATTCTCACTAATAAGGGGTATAGTGCCCTTGCCTTACTTAAGGGATAGAGTGTCATTCTCACTAATAAGGGGTATAGTGCCCTTACCTTACTTAAGGGATAGAGTGCCATTCTCAGTAATAAGGGGTATAGTGCCCTTTCTTTACTTAAGGGATAGAGTGCCATTCTCACTAATAAGGGGTATAGTGCCCTTGCCTTACTTAAGGGATAGAGTGCCATTCTCACTAATGAGGGGTATAGTGCCCTTACCCTACTTAAGGGATAGAGTGCCATTCTCAGTAATAAGGGGTATAGTTCCCTTGCCTTACTTAAGGGATAGCGTGCCATTCTCACTAATAAGGGGTATAGTGCCCTTGCTTTTCTTAAGGGATAGAGTGCCATTCTCACTAATAAGGGGTATAGTGCCCTTACCTTACTTAAAGGATAGAGTGCCATTCTCAGTGATAAGGGGTATAGTGCCCTTTCCCTTACTTAATGGATAGAGTGCCATTCTCACTAACAAGGGGTATAGTGCCCTAGCCTTACTTAAGGGATAGAGTGCAATTCTCACTAATAAGGGGTATAGTGCCCTTACCTTACTTAAGGGATCGAGTGCCATTCTCAGTGATAAGGGGTATAGTGCCCTTTCCCTTACTTAATGGATAGAGTGCCATTCTCACTAATAAGGGGTATAGTGCCCTAGCCTTACTTAAGGGATAGAGTGCCATTCTCACTAATAAGGGGTATAGTACCCTTGCCTTACTTAAGGGATAGAGTGCCATTCTCACTAATAAGGGGTATAGTGCCCTTACCTTACTTAAAGGATAGAGTGCCATTCTCAGTGATAAGGGGTATAGTGCCCTTTCCCTTACTTTATGGATAGAGTGCCATTCTCACTAATAAGGGATATAGTGCCCTTGCCTTACTTAAGGGATAGAGTGCCATTCTCACTAATAAGGGGTATAGTGCCCTTACCTTACTTAAGGGATAGAGTGCCATTCTCAGTGATAAGGGGTATAGTGCCCTTTCCCTTACTTAATGGATAGAGTGCCATTCTCACTGATAAGGGGTATAGTGCCCTTACCTTACTTAAGGGATAGAGTACCATTCTCACTAATAAGGGGTATAGTGCCCTTGCCTTACTTAAGGCATAGCGTGCCATTCTCACTAATAAGGGGTATAATGCCCTTACCTTACTAAAGGGATAGAGTGCCATTCTCACTAATAAGGGGTATAGTGCCCTTGCCTTACTTAAGGGATA
Source organism: Ambystoma mexicanum (assembly GCF_040938575.1). Classification (NCBI taxonomy): domain Eukaryota; kingdom Metazoa; phylum Chordata; class Amphibia; order Caudata; family Ambystomatidae; genus Ambystoma; species Ambystoma mexicanum. The sequence continues at coordinate 1,338,055,401 of NC_090933.1, read as the reverse complement.
GAGTGCCATTCTCACTAATAAGGGGTATAGTGCTTTTACCTTACTTAAGGGATAGAGTGCATTCTCACTAATAAGGGGTATAGTGCCCTTAACTTACTTACAGAATAGAGTGCCATTCTCTCTAATAAGGGGTAAAGTGCCCTTACCTTACTTAAGGGATAGAGTGCCATTCTCACTAATAAGGGTATAGTGCCCTTACCTTACTTACGGGATAGAGTGCCATTCTCACTAATAAGGGGTATAGTGCCCTTACCTCACTTAAGGGATAGAGTGGCATTCTCAGTGATAAGGGGTATAGTGCCCTTTCCCTTTCTTAATGGATAGAGTGCCATTCTCACTAATAAGGGGTATAGTGCCCTAGCCTTACTTAAGGGATAGAGTGCCATTCTCACTAATAAGGGGTATAGTGCCCTTACCATACTTAAAGCATAGAGTGCCATTCTCAGTGATAAGGGGTATAGTGCCCTTTCCCTTACTTAATGGATAGAGTGCCATTCTCACTAACAAGGGGTATAGTGCGCTAGCCTTACTTAAGGGATAGAGTGCCATTCTCACTAATAAGGGGTATAGTGCCCTTACCTTACTTAAGGGATAGAGTGCCATTCTCAGTGATAAGGGGTATAGTGCCCTTTCCCTTACTTAATGGATAGAGTGCCATTATCACTAATAAGGGGTATAGTGCCCTAACCTTACTTAAGGGATAGAGTGCCATTCTCACTAATAAGGGGTATAGTGCCCTTGCCTTACTTAAGGGATAGAGTGCCATTCTCACTAATAAGGGGTATAGTGCAGTTACCTTACTTAAGGGATAGAGTGCCATTCTCAGTGATAAGGGGTATAGTGCCCTTTCCCTTACTTAATGGATAGAGTGCCATTCTCACTAATAAGGGGTATAGTTCCCTAGCCTTACTTAAGGGATAGAGTGCCATTTTCACTAATAAGGGGTATAGTTCCCTTGACTTACTTAAGGGACAGAGTGCCATTCTCAGTGATAAGGGGTATAGTGCCATTACCGTACTTAAGGGATAGAGTGCCATTTTCACTAATAAGGGGTATAGTTCCCTAGCCTTACTTAAGAGATAGATTGCCATTTTCACTAATAAGGGGTACAGTGCCATTACCTTACTTAAAGTATAGAGTGCCAGTCTCACTAATAAGGGGTATCGTGTCCTTGCCTTACTTAAGGGATAGAGTGCCATTCTCACTAATGAGGGGTATGGTGCCCTTGCCTTACTTAAGGGATAGAGTGCCATTCTCACTAATAAGGGGTATAGTGCCCTTACCTTACTTAAGGGATAGAGTGCCATTCTCAGTGATAAGGGGTATAGTGCCATTACCGTACTTAAGGGATAGAGTGCCATTTTCGCTAATAAGGGGTATAGTTCCCTTGACTTACTTAAGGGACAGAGTGCCATTCTCAGTAATAAGGGGTATAGTGCCATTACCTTACTTAAGGGATAGAGTGCCATTCTCACTAATAAGGGGTATAGTGCCATTACCTTACTTAAGGGATAGAGTGCCATTCTCACTAATAAGGGGTATAGTGCCCTTGACTTACTTAAGGGATAGAGTACAATTCTCAGTAATAAGGGGTATTGTGCTTTTACCTTACTTAAGGGATAGAGTGCCATTCTCACTAATAAGGGGTATAGTGCCCTTACCTTACTTAAGGGATAGAGTGCCATTCTCACTAATAAGGGGTATAGTGCCCTTACCTTACTTAAGGGATAGAGTACCATTCTCTCTAATAAGGGGTATAGTGCGCTTACCTTAGTTACGGAATACAGTGCCATTCTCTCTAATAAGGGGTATAGTGCCCTTACCTTACTTAAGGGATAGAGTGCCATTCTCACTAATAAGGGGTATAGTGCCCTTGCCTTACTTAAGGGATAGAGTGCCATTCTCACTAATAAGGGGTATAGTGCCCTTTTCTTACTTAAGGGATAGAGTGCCATTCTCACTAATAAGGGGTATAGTGACCTTTCCCTTACTTAATGGATAGAGTGCCATTCTCAGTGATAAGGGGTATAGTGCCCTTTCCCTTACTTAATGGATAGAGTGCCATTCTCACTAATAAGGGGTATAGTGCCCTCACCTTACTTAAGGGATAGAGTGTCTTTCTCAGTGATAAGGGGTATAGTGCCCTTTCCCTTACTTAATGAATAGAGTGCCATTCTCACTGATAAGGGGTATAGTGCCCTTACCTTAATTAAGGGATAGAGTACCATTCTCACTAATAAGGGGTATAGTGCCCTTGCCTTACTTAAGGCATAGCGTGCCATTCTCACTAATAAGGGGTATAGTGCCCTTACCTTACTAAAGGGATAGAGTGCCATTCTCACTAATAAGGGGTATAGTGCCCTTGCCTTACTTAAGGGATAGAGTGCCATTCTCACTAATAAGGGGTATAGTGCTTTTACCTTACTTAAGGGATAGAGTGCATTCTCACTAATAAGGGGTATAGTGCCCTTACCTTACTTACAGAATAGAGTGCCATTCTCTCTAATAAGGGGTAAAGTGCCCTTACCTTACTTAAGGGATAGAGTGCCATTCTCACTAATAAGGGGTATAGTGCCCTTACCTTACTTACGGAATAGTGCCATTCTCTCTAATAAGGGGTATAGTGCCCTTGCCTTACTTAAGGGATAGAGTGCCATTCTCAGTGATAAGGAGTATAGTGACCTTTCCCTTACTAAATGGATAGAGTGCCATTCTCAGTGATAAGGGGTATAGTGCCCTTTCCCTTACTTAATGGATAGAGTGCCATTATCACTAATAAGGGCTATAGTGCCCTTGCCTTACTTAAGGGATAGAGTGCCATTCTCACTAATAAGGGGTATAGTGCCCTTACCTTACTTAAGGGATAGAGTGGCATTCTCAGTGATAAGGGGTATAGTGCCCTTTCCCTTACTTAATGGATAGAGTGCCATTATCACTAATAAGGGCTATAGTGCCCTTGCCTTACTTAAGGGATAGAGTGCCATTCTCACTAATAAGGGGTATAGTGCCCTTACCTTACTTAAGGGATAGATTGCCATTCTCACTAATAAGGGGTATAGTGCCCTTGACTTACTTAAGGGATAGAGTACCATTCTCAGTAATAAGGGATATAGTGCCTTTACCTTACTTAAGGGATAGAGTACCATTCTCAGTAATAAGGGGTATAGTGCCCTTGCCTTACTTAAGGGATAGAGTGCCATTCTCACTTATAAGGGGTATAGTGCCCTTGCCTTACTTAAGGGATAGAGTGTCATTCTCACTAATAAGGGGTATAGTGCCCTTGCCTTACTTAAGGGATAGAGTGCCATTCTCAGTAATAAGGGGTATAGTGCCCTGGTCTTACTTAAGGGATAGACTGCCATTCTCAGTAATAAGGGGTATAGTGCCCTTGGCTTAGTTACGGAATAGAGTGCCATTCTCTCTAATAAGGAGTATAGTGCCCTTGCCTTACTTAAGGGATAGAGTGCCATTCTCACTAATAAGGGGTATAGTGCCCTTACCTTACTTAAGGGATAGAGTGCCATTCTCACTAATAAGGGGTATAGTGCCCTTGTCTTACTTAAGGGATAGAGTGCCATTCTCACTAATAAGGGGTATAGTGCCCTTACCTTACTTAAGGGATAGAGTGCCATTCTCAGTAATAAGGGGTATAGTGCCCTTGCCTTACTTAAGGGATAGAGTGCCATTCTCACTAATAAGGGGTATAGTGCCCTTGCCTTACTTAAGGGATAGAGTGTCATTCTCACTAATAAGGGGTATAGTGCCCTTACCTTACTTAAGGGATAGAGTGCCATTCTCAGTAATAAGGGGTATAGTGCCCTTTCTTTACTTAAGGGATAGAGTGCCATTCTCACTAATAAGGGGTATAGTGCCCTTGCCTTACTTAAGGGATAGAGTGCCATTCTCACTAATGAGGGGTATAGTGCCCTTACCCTACTTAAGGGATAGAGTGCCATTCTCAGTAATAAGGGGTATAGTTCCCTTGCCTTACTTAAGGGATAGCGTGCCATTCTCACTAATAAGGGGTATAGTGCCCTTGCTTTTCTTAAGGGATAGAGTGCCATTCTCACTAATAAGGGGTATAGTGCCCTTACCTTACTTAAAGGATAGAGTGCCATTCTCAGTGATAAGGGGTATAGTGCCCTTTCCCTTACTTAATGGATAGAGTGCCATTCTCACTAACAAGGGGTATAGTGCCCTAGCCTTACTTAAGGGATAGAGTGCAATTCTCACTAATAAGGGGTATAGTGCCCTTACCTTACTTAAGGGATCGAGTGCCATTCTCAGTGATAAGGGGTATAGTGCCCTTTCCCTTACTTAATGGATAGAGTGCCATTCTCACTAATAAGGGGTATAGTGCCCTAGCCTTACTTAAGGGATAGAGTGCCATTCTCACTAATAAGGGGTATAGTACCCTTGCCTTACTTAAGGGATAGAGTGCCATTCTCACTAATAAGGGGTATAGTGCCCTTACCTTACTTAAAGGATAGAGTGCCATTCTCAGTGATAAGGGGTATAGTGCCCTTTCCCTTACTTTATGGATAGAGTGCCATTCTCACTAATAAGGGATATAGTGCCCTTGCCTTACTTAAGGGATAGAGTGCCATTCTCACTAATAAGGGGTATAGTGCCCTTACCTTACTTAAGGGATAGAGTGCCATTCTCAGTGATAAGGGGTATAGTGCCCTTTCCCTTACTTAATGGATAGAGTGCCATTCTCACTGATAAGGGGTATAGTGCCCTTACCTTACTTAAGGGATAGAGTACCATTCTCACTAATAAGGGGTATAGTGCCCTTGCCTTACTTAAGGCATAGCGTGCCATTCTCACTAATAAGGGGTATAATGCCCTTACCTTACTAAAGGGATAGAGTGCCATTCTCACTAATAAGGGGTATAGTGCCCTTGCCTTACTTAAGGGATAGAGTGCCATTCTCACTAATAAGGGGTATAGTGCTTTTACCTTACTTAAGGGATAGAGTGCATTCTCACTAATAAGGGGTATAGTGCCCTTAACTTACTTACAGAATAGAGTGCCATTCTCTCTAATAAGGGGTAAAGTGCCCTTACCTTACTTAAGGGATAGCGTGCCATTCTCACTAATAAGGGGTATAGTGCCCTTACCTTACTTACGGGATAGAGTGCCATTCTCACTAATAAGGGGTATAGTGCCCTTACCTCACTTAAGGGATAGAGTGGCATTCTCAGTGATAAGGGGTATAGTGCCCTTTCCCTTTCTTAATGGATAGAGTGCCATTCTCACTAATAAAGGGTATAGTGCCCTAGCCTTACTTAAGGGATAGAGTGCCATTCTCACTAATAAGGGGTATAGTGCCCTTACCATACTTAAAGCATAGAGTGCCATTCTCAGTGATAAGGGGTATAGTGCCCTTTCCCTTACTTAATGGATAGAGTGCCATTCTCACTAACAAGGGGTATAGTGCGCTAGCCTTACTTAAGGGATAGAGTGCCATTCTCACTAATAAGGGGTATAGTGCCCTTACCTTACTTAAGGGATAGAGTGCCATTCTCAGTGATAAGGGGTATAGTGCCCTTTCCCTTACTTAATGGATAGAGTGCCATTATCACTAATAAGGGGTATAGTGCCCTAACCTTACTTAAGGGATAGAGTGCCATTCTCACTAATAAGGGGTATAGTGCCCTTGCCTTACTTAAGGGATAGAGTGCCATTCTCACTAATAAGGGGTATAGTGCCCTTGTCTTACTTAAGGGATAGAGTGCCATTCTCAGTGATAAGGGGTATTGTGCCCTTGCCTTACCTAAGGGATAGAGTGCCATTCTCACTAATAAGGGGTATAGTGCCATGTCTTACTTAAGGGATAGAGTGCCATTCTCAGTGATAAGGGGTATAGTGCCCTAGCCTTACCTAACGGATAGAATGCCATTTTCACTAATAAGGGGTATAGTGCCTTTGACTTACTTAAGAGACAGAGTGCCATTCTCAGTAATAAGGGGTATAGTGCACTTACCTTACTTAAGGGATAGAGTGCCATTCTCACTAATAAGGGGTATGGTGCCATTACCTTACTTAAGGGATAGATTGCCATTCTCACTAATAAGGGGTATAGTGCCCTTGACTTACTTAAGGGATAGAGTACCATTCTCAGTAATAAGGGATATAGTGCCTTTACCTTACTTAAGGGATAGAGTACCATTCTCAGTAATAAGGGGTATAGTGTCCTTGCCTTACTTAAGGGATAGAGTGCCATTCTCACTTATAAGGGGTATAGTGCCCTTGCCTTACTTAAGGGATAGAGTGTCATTCTCACTAATAAGGGGTATAGTGCCCTTGCCTTACTTAAGGGATAGAGTGCCATTCTCAGTAATAAGGGGTATAGTGCCCTGGTCTTACTTAAGGGATAGACTGCCATTCTCAGTAATAAGGGGTATAGTGCCCTTGGCTTAGTTACGGAATAGAGTGCCATTCTCTCTAATAAGGAGTATAGTGCCCTTGCCTTACTTAAGGGATAGAGTGCCATTCTCACTAATAAGGGGTATAGACCCTTACCTTACTTAAGGGATAGAGTGCCATTCTCACTAATAAGGGGTATAGTGCCCTTGTCTTACTTAAGGGATAGAGTGCCATTCTCACTAATAAGGGGTATAGTGCCCTTACCTTACTTAAGGGATAGAGTGCCATTCTCAGTGATAAGGGGTATAGTGCCCTTTCCCTTACTTAATGGATAGAGTGCCATTCTCACTGATAAGGGGTATAGTGCCCTTACCTTACTTAAGGGATAGAGTACCATTCTCACTAATAAGGGGTATAGTGCCCTTGCCTTACTTAAGGCATAGCGTGCCATTCTCACTAATAAGGGGTATAATGCCCTTACCTTACTAAAGGGATAGAGTGCCATTCTCACTAATAAGGGGTATAGTGCCCTTGCCTTACTTAAGGGATAGAGTGCCATTCTCACTAATAAGGGGTATAGTGCTTTTACCTTACTTAAGGGATAGAGTGCATTCTCTCTAATAAGGGGTAAAGTGCCCTTACCTTACTTAAGGGATAGAGTGCCATTCTCACTAATAAGGGTATAGTGCCCTTACCTTACTTACGGGATAGAGTGCCATTCTCACTAATAAGGGGTATAGTGCCCTTACCTCACTTAAGGGATAGAGTGGCATTCTCAGTGATAAGGGGTATAGTGCCCTTTCCCTTTCTTAATGGATAGAGTGCCATTCTCACTAATAAGGGGTATAGTGCCCTAGCCTTACTTAAGGGATAGAGTGCCATTCTCACTAATAAGGGGTATAGTGCCCTTACCATACTTAAAGCATAGAGTGCCATTCTCAGTGATAAGGGGTATAGTGCCCTTTCCCTTACTTAATGGATAGAGTGCCATTCTCACTAACAAGGGGTATAGTGCGCTAGCCTTACTTAAGGGATAGAGTGCCATTCTCACTAATAAGGGGTATAGTGCCCTTACCTTACTTAAGGGATAGAGTGCCATTCTCAGTGATAAGGGGTATAGTGCCCTTTCCCTTACTTAATGGATAGAGTGCCATTATCACTAATAAGGGGTATAGTGCCCTAACCTTACTTAAGGGATAGAGTGCCATTCTCACTAATAAGGGGTATAGTGCCCTTGCCTTACTTAAGGGATAGAGTGCCATTCTCACTAATAAGGGGTATAGTGCAGTTACCTTACTTAAGGGATAGAGTGCCATTCTCAGTGATAAGGGGTATAGTGCCCTTTCCCTTACTTAATGGATAGAGTGCCATTCTCACTAATAAGGGGTATAGTTCCCTAGCCTTACTTAAGGGATAGAGTGCCATTTTCACTAATAAGGGGTATAGTTCCCTTGACTTACTTAAGGGACAGAGTGCCATTCTCAGTGATAAGGGGTATAGTGCCATTACCGTACTTAAGGGATAGAGTGCCATTTTCACTAATAAGGGGTATAGTTCCCTAGCCTTACTTAAGGGATAGATTGCCATTTTCACTAATAAGGGGTACAGTGCCATTACCTTACTTAAAGTATAGAGTGCCAGTCTCACTAATAAGGGGTATCGTGTCCTTGCCTTACTTAAGGGATAGAGTGCCATTCTCACTAATGAGGGGTATGGTGCCCTTGCCTTACTTAAGGGATAGAGTGCCATTCTCACTAATAAGGGGTATAGTGCCCTTACCTTACTTAAGGGATAGAGTGCCATTCTCAGTGATAAGGGGTATAGTGCCATTACCGTACTTAAGGGATAGAGTGCCATTCTCACTAATAAGGGGTATAGTGCCCTTACCTTACTTAAGGGATAGAGTGCCATTCTCACTAATAAGGGGTATAGTGCCCTTACCTTACTTAAGGGATAGAGTACCATTCTCTCTAATAAGGGGTATAGTGCGCTTACCTTAGTTACGGAATACAGTGCCATTCTCTCTAATAAGGGGTATAGTGCCCTTACCTTACTTAAGGGATAGAGTGCCATTCTCACTAATAAGGGGTATAGTGCCCTTGCCTTACTTAAGGGATAGAGTGCCATTCTCACTAATAAGGGGTATAGTGCCCTTTTCTTACTTAAGGGATAGAGTGCCATTCTCACTAATAAGGGGTATAGTGACCTTTCCCTTACTCAATGGATAGAGTGCCATTCTCAGTGATAAGGGGTATAGTGCCCTTTCCCTTACTTAATGGATAGAGTGCCATTCTCACTAATAAGGGGTATAGTGCCCTCACCTTACTTAAGGGATAGAGTGTCTTTCTCAGTGATAAGGGGTATAGTGCCCTTTCCCTTACTTAATGAATAGAGTGCCATTCTCACTGATAAGGGGTATAGTGCCCTTACCTTAATTAAGGGATAGAGTACCATTCTCACTAATAAGGGGTATAGTGCCCTTGCCTTACTTAAGGCATAGCGTGCCATTCTCACTAATAAGGGGTATAGTGCCCTTACCTTACTAAAGGGATAGAGTGCCATTCTCACTAATAAGGGGTATAGTGCCCTTGCCTTACTTAAGGGATAGAGTGCCATTCTCACTAATAAGGGGTATAGTGCTTTTACCTTACTTAAGGGATAGAGTGCATTCTCACTAATAAGGGGTATAGTGCCCTTACCTTACTTACAAAATAGAGTGCCATTCTCTCTAATAAGGGGTAAAGTGCCCTTACCTTACTTAAGGGATAGAGTGCCATTCTCACTAATAAGGGGTATAGTGCCCTTACCTTACTTACGGAATAGTGCCATTCTCTCTAATAAGGGGTATAGTGCCCTTGCCTTACTTAAGGGATAGAGTGCCATTCTCAGTGATAAGGAGTATAGTGACCTTTCCCTTACTAAATGGATAGAGTGCCATTCTCAGTGATAAGGGGTATAGTGCCCTTTCCCTTACTTAATGGATAGAGTGCCATTATCACTAATAAGGGCTATAGTGCCCTTGCCTTACTTAAGGGATAGAGTGCCATTCTCACTAATAAGGGGTATAGTGCCCTTACCTTACTTAAGGGATAGAGTGGCATTCTCAGTGATAAGGGGTATAGTGCCCTTTCCCTTACTTAATGGATAGAGTGCCATTATCACTAATAAGGGCTATAGTGCCCTTGCCTTACTTAAGGGATAGAGTGCCATTCTCACTAATAAGGGGTATAGTGCCCTTACCTTACTTAAGGGATAGATTGCCATTCTCACTAATAAGGGGTATAGTGCCCTTGACTTACTTAAGGGATAGAGTACCATTCTCAGTAATAAGGGATATAGTGCCTTTACCTTACTTAAGGGATAGAGTACCATTCTCAGTAATAAGGGGTATAGTGCCCTTGCCTTACTTAAGGGATAGAGTGCCATTCTCACTTATAAGGGGTATAGTGCCCTTGCCTTACTTAAGGGATAGAGTGTCATTCTCACTAATAAGGGGTATAGTGCCCTTGCCTTACTTAAGGGATAGAGTGCCATTCTCAGTAATAAGGGGTATAGTGCCCTGGTCTTACTTAAGGGATAGACTGCCATTCTCAGTAATAAGGGGTATAGTGCCCTTGGCTTAGTTACGGAATAGAGTGCCATTCTCTCTAATAAGGAGTATAGTGCCCTTGCCTTACTTAAGGGATAGAGTGCCATTCTCACTAATAAGGGGTATAGTGCCCTTACCTTACTTAAGGGATAGAGTGCCATTCTCACTAATAAGGGGTATAGTGCCCTTGTCTTACTTAAGGGATAGAGTGCCATTCTCACTAATAAGGGGTATAGTGCCCTTACCTTACTTAAGGGATAGAGTGCCATTCTCAGTAATAAGGGGTATAGTGCCCTTGCCTTACTTAAGGGATAGAGTGCCATTCTCACTAATAAGGGGTATAGTGCCCTTGCCTTACTTAAGGGATAGAGTGTCATTCTCACTAATAAGGGGTATAGTGCCCTTACCTTACTTAAGGGATAGAGTGCCATTCTCAGTAATAAGGGGTATAGTGCCCTTTCTTTACTTAAGGGATAGAGTGCCATTCTCACTAATAAGGGGTATAGTGCCCTTGCCTTACTTAAGGGATAGAGTGCCATTCTCACTAATGAGGGGTATAGTGCCCTTACCCTACTTAAGGGATAGAGTGCCATTCTCAGTAATAAGGGGTATAGTTCCCTTGCCTTACTTAAGGGATAGCGTGCCATTCTCACTAATAAGGGGTATAGTGCCCTTGCTTTTCTTAAGGGATAGAGTGCCATTCTCACTAATAAGGGGTATAGTGCCCTTACCTTACTTAAAGGATAGAGTGCCATTCTCAGTGATAAGGGGTATAGTGCCCTTTCCCTTACTTAATGGATAGAGTGCCATTCTCACTAACAAGGGGTATAGTGCCCTAGCCTTACTTAAGGGATAGAGTGCAATTCTCACTAATAAGGGGTATAGTGCCCTTACCTTACTTAAGGGATCGAGTGCCATTCTCAGTGATAAGGGGTATAGTGCCCTTTCCCTTACTTAATGGATAGAGTGCCATTCTCACTAATAAGGGGTATAGTGCCCTAGCCTTACTTAAGGGATAGAGTGCCATTCTCACTAATAAGGGGTATAGTACCCTTGCCTTACTTAAGGGATAGAGTGCCATTCTCACTAATAAGGGGTATAGTGCCCTTACCTTACTTAAAGGATAGAGTGCCATTCTCAGTGATAAGGGGTATAGTGCCCTTTCCCTTACTTTATGGATAGAGTGCCATTCTCACTAATAAGGGATATAGTGCCCTTGCCTTACTTAAGGGATAGAGTGCCATTCTCACTAATAAGGGGTATAGTGCCCTTACCTTACTTAAGGGATAGAGTGCCATTCTCAGTGATAAGGGGTATAGTGCCCGTTCCCTTACTTAATGGATAGAGTGCCATTCTCACTGATAAGGGGTATAGTGCCCTTACCTTACTTAAGGGATAGAGTACCATTCTCACTAATAAGGGGTATAGTGCCCTTGCCTTACTTAAGGCATAGCGTGCCATTCTCACTAATAAGGGGTATAATGCCCTTACCTTACTAAAGGGATAGAGTGCCATTCTCACTAATAAGGGGTATAGTGCCCTTGCCTTACTTAAGGGATAGAGTGCCATTCTCACTAATAAGGGGTATAGTGCTTTTACCTTACTTAAGGGATAGAGTACCATTCTCACTAATAAGGGATATAGTGCCCTTGCCTTACTTAAGGGATAGAGTGCCATTCTCACTAATAAGGGGTATAGTGCCCTTACCTTACTTAAGGGATAGAGTGCCATTCTCAGTGATAAGGGGTATAGTGCCCTTTCCCTTACTTTATGGATAGAGTGCCATTCTCACTAATAAGGGATATAGTGCCCTTGCCTTACTTAAGGGATAGAGTGCCATTCTCACTAATAAGGGGTATAGTGCCCTTACCTTACTTAAGGGATAGAGTGCCATTCTCAGTGATAAGGGGTATAGTGCCCTTTCCCTTACTTAATGGATAGAGTGCCATTCTCACTGATAAGGGGTATAGTGCCCTTACCTTACTTAAGGGATAGAGTACCATTCTCACTAATAAGGGGTATAGTGCCCTTGCCTTACTTAAGGCATAGCGTGCCATTCTCACTAATAAGGGGTATAATGCCCTTACCTTACTAAAGGGATAGAGTGCCATTCTCACTAATAAGGGGTATAGTGCCCTTGCCTTACTTAAGGGATAGAGTGCCATTCTCACTAATAAGGGGTATAGTGCTTTTACCTTACTTAAGGGATAGAGTGCATTCTCACTAATAAGGGGTATAGTGCCCTTAACTTACTTACAGAATAGAGTGCCATTCTCTCTAATAAGGGGTAAAGTGCCCTTACCTTACTTAAGGGATAGCGTGCCATTCTCACTAATAAGGGGTATAGTGCCCTTACCTTACTTACGGGATAGAGTGCCATTCTCACTAATAAGGGGTATAGTGCCCTTACCTCACTTAAGGGATAGAGTGGCATTCTCAGTGATAAGGGGTATAGTGCCCTTTCCCTTTCTTAATGGATAGAGTGCCATTCTCACTAATAAGGGGTATAGTGCCCTAGCCTTACTTAAGGGATAGAGTGCCATTCTCACTAATAAGGGGTATAGTGCCCTTACCATACTTAAAGCATAGAGTGCCATTCTCAGTGATAAGGGGTATAGTGCCCTTTCCCTTACTTAATGGATAGAGTGCCATTCTCACTAACAAGGGGTATAGTGCGCTAGCCTTACTTAAGGGATAGAGTGCCATTCTCACTAATAAGGGGTATAGTGCCCTTACCTTACTTAAGGGATAGAGTGCCATTCTCAGTGATAAGGGGTATAGTGCCCTTTCCCTTACTTAATGGATAGAGTGCCATTATCACTAATAAGGGGTATAGTGCCCTAACCTTACTTAAGGGATAGAGTGCCATTCTCACTAATAAGGGGTATAGTGCCCTTGCCTTACTTAAGGGATAGAGTGCCATTCTCACTAATAAGGGGTATAGTGCCCTTGTCTTACTTAAGGGATAGAGTGCCATTCTCAGTGATAAGGGGTATTGTGCCCTTGCCTTACCTAAGGGATAGAGTGCCATTCTCACTAATAAGGGGTATAGTGCCATGTCTTACTTAAGGGATAGAGTGCCATTCTCAGTGATAAGGGGTATAGTGCCCTAGCCTTACCTAACGGATAGAATGCCATTTTCACTAATAAGGGGTATAGTGCCTTTGACTTACTTAAGAGACAGAGTGCCATTCTCAGTAATAAGGGGTATAGTGCACTTACCTTACTTAAGGGATAGAGTGCCATTCTCACTAATAAGGGGTATGGTGCCATTACCTTACTTAAGGGATAGATTGCCATTCTCACTAATAAGGGGTATAGTGCCCTTGACTTACTTAAGGGATAGAGTACCATTCTCAGTAATAAGGGATATAGTGCCTTTACCTTACTTAAGGGATAGAGTACCATTCTCAGTAATAAGGGGTATAGTGCCCTTGCCTTACTTAAGGGATAGAGTGCCATTCTCACTTATAAGGGGTATAGTGCCCTTGCCTTACTTAAGGGATAGAGTGTCATTCTCACTAATAAGGGGTATAGTGCCCTTGCCTTACTTAAGGGATAGAGTGCCATTCTCAGTAATAAGGGGTATAGTGCCCTGGTCTTACTTAAGGGATAGACTGCCATTCTCAGTAATAAGGGGTATAGTGCCCTTGGCTTAGTTACGGAATAGAGTGCCATTCTCTCTAATAAGGAGTATAGTGCCCTTGCCTTACTTAAGGGATAGAGTGCCATTCTCACTAATAAGGGGTATAGACCCTTACCTTACTTAAGGGATAGAGTGCCATTCTCACTAATAAGGGGTATAGTGCCCTTGTCTTACTTAAGGGATAGAGTGCCATTCTCACTAATAAGGGGTATAGTGCCCTTACCTTACTTAAGGGATAGAGTGCCATTCTCAGTAATAAGGGGTATAGTGCCCTTGCCTTACTTAAGGGATAGAGTGCCATTCTCACTAATAAGGGGTATAGTGCCCTTGCCTTACTTAAGGGATAGAGTGTCATTCTCACTAATAAGGGGTATAGTGCCCTTACCTTACTTAAGGGATAGAGTGCCATTCTCAGTAATAAGGGGTATAGTGCCCTTTCTTTACTTAAGGGATAGAGTGCCATTCTCACTAATAAGGGGTATAGTGCCCTTGCCTTACTTAAGGGATAGAGTGCCATTCTCACTAATGTGGGGTATAGTGCCCTTACCCTACTTAAGGGATAGAGTGCCATTCTCAGTAATAAGGGGTATAGTTCCCTTGCCTTACTTAAGGGATAGCGTGCCATTCTCACTAATAAGGGGTATAGTGCCCTTGCTTTTCTTAAGGGATAGAGTGCCATTCTCACTGATAAGGGGTATAGTGCCCTTACCTTACTTAAAGGATAGAGTGCCATTCTCAGTGATAAGGGGTATAGTGCCCTTTCCCTTACTTAATGGATAGAGTGCCATTCTCACTAACAAGGGGTATAGTGCCCTAGCCTTACTTAAGGGATAGAGTGCAATTCTCACTAATAAGGGGTATAGTGCCCTTACCTTACTTAAGGGATCGAGTGCCATTCTCAGTGATAAGGGGTATAGTGCCCTTTCCCTTACTTAATGGATAGAGTGCCATTCTCACTAATAAGGGGTATAGTGCCCTAGCCTTACTTAAGGGATAGAGTGCCATTCTCACTAATAAGGGGTATAGTACCCTTGCCTTACTTAAGGGATAGAGTGCCATTCTCACTAATAAGGGGTATAGTGCCCTTACCTTACTTAAAGGATAGAGTGCCATTCTCAGTGATAAGGGGTATAGTGCCCTTTCCCTTACTTTATGGATAGAGTGCCATTCTCACTAATAAGGGATATAGTGCCCTTGCCTTACTTAAGGGATAGAGTGCCATTCTCACTAATAAGGGGTATAGTGCCCTTACCTTACTTAAGGGATAGAGTGCCATTCTCAGTGATAAGGGGTATAGTGCCCTTTCCCTTACTTAATGGATAGAGTGCCATTCTCACTGATAAGGGGTATAGTGCCCTTACCTTACTTAAGGGATAGAGTACCATTCTCACTAATAAGGGGTATAGTGCCCTTGCCTTACTTAAGGCATAGCGTGCCATTCTCACTAATAAGGGGTATAATGCCCTTACCTTACTAAAGGGATAGAGTGCCATTCTCACTAATAAGGGGTATAGTGCCCTTGCCTTACTTAAGGGATAGAGTGCCATTCTCACTAATAAGGGGTATAGTGCCCTTGCCTTACTTAAGGGATAGAGTGTCATTCTCACTAATAAGGGGTATAGTGCCCTTACCTTACTTAAGGGATAGAGTGCCATTCTCAGTAATAAGGGGTATAGTGCCCTTTCTTTACTTAAGGGATAGAGTGCCATTCTCACTAATAAGGGGTATAGTGCCCTTGCCTTACTTAAGGGATAGAGTGCCATTCTCACTAATGAGGGGTATAGTGCCCTTACCCTACTTAAGGGATAGAGTGCCATTCTCAGTAATAAGGGGTATAGTTCCCTTGCCTTACTTAAGGGATAGCGTGCCATTCTCACTAATAAGGGGTATAGTGCCCTTGCTTTTCTTAAGGGATAGAGTGCCATTCTCACTAATAAGGGGTATAGTGCCCTTACCTTACTTAAAGGATAGAGTGCCATTCTCAGTGATAAGGGGTATAGTGCCCTTTCCCTTACTTAATGGATAGAGTGCCATTCTCACTAACAAGGGGTATAGTGCCCTAGCCTTACTTAAGGGATAGAGTGCAATTCTCACTAATAAGGGGTATAGTGCCCTTACCTTACTTAAGGGATCGAGTGCCATTCTCAGTGATAAGGGGTATAGTGCCCTTTCCCTTACTTAATGGATAGAGTGCCATTCTCACTAATAAGGGGTATAGTGCCCTAGCCTTACTTAAGGGATAGAGTGCCATTCTCACTAATAAGGGGTATAGTACCCTTGCCTTACTTAAGGGATAGAGTGCCATTCTCACTAATAAGGGGTATAGTGCCCTTACCTTACTTAAAGGATAGAGTGCCATTCTCAGTGATAAGGGGTATAGTGCCCTTTCCCTTACTTTATGGATAGAGTGCCATTCTCACTAATAAGGGATATAGTGCCCTTGCCTTACTTAAGGGATAGAGTGCCATTCTCACTAATAAGGGGTATAGTGCCCTTACCTTACTTAAGGGATAGAGTGCCATTCTCAGTGATAAGGGGTATAGTGCCCGTTCCCTTACTTAATGGATAGAGTGCCATTCTCACTGATAAGGGGTATAGTGCCCTTACCTTACTTAAGGGATAGAGTACCATTCTCACTAATAAGGGGTATAGTGCCCTTGCCTTACTTAAGGCATAGCGTGCCATTCTCACTAATAAGGGGTATAATGCCCTTACCTTACTAAAGGGATAGAGTGCCATTCTCACTAATAAGGGGTATAGTGCCCTTGCCTTACTTAAGGGATAGAGTGCCATTCTCACTAATAAGGGGTATAGTGCTTTTACCTTACTTAAGGGATAGAGTACCATTCTCACTAATAAGGGATATAGTGCCCTTGCCTTACTTAAGGGATAGAGTGCCATTCTCACTAATAAGGGGTATAGTGCCCTTACCTTACTTAAGGGATAGAGTGCCATTCTCAGTGATAAGGGGTATAGTGCCCTTTCCCTTACTTTATGGATAGAGTGCCATTCTCACTAATAAGGGATATAGTGCCCTTGCCTTACTTAAGGGATAGAGTGCCATTCTCACTAATAAGGGGTATAGTGCCCTTACCTTACTTAAGGGATAGAGTGCCATTCTCAGTGATAAGGGGTATAGTGCCCTTTCCCTTACTTAATGGATAGAGTGCCATTCTCACTGATAAGGGGTATAGTGCCCTTACCTTACTTAAGGGATAGAGTACCATTCTCACTAATAAGGGGTATAGTGCCCTTGCCTTACTTAAGGCATAGCGTGCCATTCTCACTAATAAGGGGTATAATGCCCTTACCTTACTAAAGGGATAGAGTGCCATTCTCACTAATAAGGGGTATAGTGCCCTTGCCTTACTTAAGGGATAGAGTGCCATTCTCACTAATAAGGGGTATAGTGCTTTTACCTTACTTAAGGGATAGAGTGCATTCTCACTAATAAGGGGTATAGTGCCCTTAACTTACTTACAGAATAGAGTGCCATTCTCTCTAATAAGGGGTAAAGTGCCCTTACCTTACTTAAGGGATAGCGTGCCATTCTCACTAATAAGGGGTATAGTGCCCTTACCTTACTTACGGGATAGAGTGCCATTCTCACTAATAAGGGGTATAGTGCCCTTACCTCACTTAAGGGATAGAGTGGCATTCTCAGTGATAAGGGGTATAGTGCCCTTTCCCTTTCTTAATGGATAGAGTGCCATTCTCACTAATAAGGGGTATAGTGCCCTAGCCTTACTTAAGGGATAGAGTGCCATTCTCACTAATAAGGGGTATAGTGCCCTTACCATACTTAAAGCATAGAGTGCCATTCTCAGTGATAAGGGGTATAGTGCCCTTTCCCTTACTTAATGGATAGAGTGCCATTCTCACTAACAAGGGGTATAGTGCGCTAGCCTTACTTAAGGGATAGAGTGCCATTCTCACTAATAAGGGGTATAGTGCCCTTACCTTACTTAAGGGATAGAGTGCCATTCTCAGTGATAAGGGGTATAGTGCCCTTTCCCTTACTTAATGGATAGAGTGCCATTATCACTAATAAGGGGTATAGTGCCCTAACCTTACTTAAGGGATAGAGTGCCATTCTCACTAATAAGGGGTATAGTGCCCTTGCCTTACTTAAGGGATAGAGTGCCATTCTCACTAATAAGGGGTATAGTGCCCTTGTCTTACTTAAGGGATAGAGTGCCATTCTCAGTGATAAGGGGTATTGTGCCCTTGCCTTACCTAAGGGATAGAGTGCCATTCTCACTAATAAGGGGTATAGTGCCATGTCTTACTTAAGGGATAGAGTGCCATTCTCAGTGATAAGGGGTATAGTGCCCTAGCCTTACCTAACGGATAGAATGCCATTTTCACTAATAAGGGGTATAGTGCCTTTGACTTACTTAAGAGACAGAGTGCCATTCTCAGTAATAAGGGGTATAGTGCACTTACCTTACTTAAGGGATAGAGTGCCATTCTCACTAATAAGGGGTATGGTGCCATTACCTTACTTAAGGGATAGATTGCCATTCTCACTAATAAGGGGTATAGTGCCCTTGACTTACTTAAGGGATAGAGTACCATTCTCAGTAATAAGGGATATAGTGCCTTTACCTTACTTAAGGGATAGAGTACCATTCTCAGTAATAAGGGGTATAGTGCCCTTGCCTTACTTAAGGGATAGAGTGCCATTCTCACTTATAAGGGGTATAGTGCCCTTGCCTTACTTAAGGGATAGAGTGTCATTCTCACTAATAAGGGGTATAGTGCCCTTGCCTTACTTAAGGGATAGAGTGCCATTCTCAGTAATAAGGGGTATAGTGCCCTGGTCTTACTTAAGGGATAGACTGCCATTCTCAGTAATAAGGGGTATAGTGCCCTTGGCTTAGTTACGGAATAGAGTGCCATTCTCTCTAATAAGGAGTATAGTGCCCTTGCCTTACTTAAGGGATAGAGTGCCATTCTCACTAATAAGGGGTATAGACCCTTACCTTACTTAAGGGATAGAGTGCCATTCTCACTAATAAGGGGTATAGTGCCCTTGTCTTACTTAAGGGATAGAGTGCCATTCTCACTAATAAGGGGTATAGTGCCCTTACCTTACTTAAGGGATAGAGTGCCATTCTCAGTAATAAGGGGTATAGTGCCCTTGCCTTACTTAAGGGATAGAGTGCCATTCTCACTAATAAGGGGTATAGTGCCCTTGCCTTACTTAAGGGATAGAGTGTCATTCTCACTAATAAGGGGTATAGTGCCCTTACCTTACTTAAGGGATAGAGTGCCATTCTCAGTAATAAGGGGTATAGTGCCCTTTCTTTACTTAAGGGATAGAGTGCCATTCTCACTAATAAGGGGTATAGTGCCCTTGCCTTACTTAAGGGATAGAGTGCCATTCTCACTAATGTGGGGTATAGTGCCCTTACCCTACTTAAGGGATAGAGTGCCATTCTCAGTAATAAGGGGTATAGTTCCCTTGCCTTACTTAAGGGATAGCGTGCCATTCTCACTAATAAGGGGTATAGTGCCCTTGCTTTTCTTAAGGGATAGAGTGCCATTCTCACTGATAAGGGGTATAGTGCCCTTACCTTACTTAAAGGATAGAGTGCCATTCTCAGTGATAAGGGGTATAGTGCCCTTTCCCTTACTTAATGGATAGAGTGCCATTCTCACTAACAAGGGGTATAGTGCCCTAGCCTTACTTAAGGGATAGAGTGCAATTCTCACTAATAAGGGGTATAGTGCCCTTACCTTACTTAAGGGATCGAGTGCCATTCTCAGTGATAAGGGGTATAGTGCCCTTTCCCTTACTTAATGGATAGAGTGCCATTCTCACTAATAAGGGGTATAGTGCCCTAGCCTTACTTAAGGGATAGAGTGCCATTCTCACTAATAAGGGGTATAGTACCCTTGCCTTACTTAAGGGATAGAGTGCCATTCTCACTAATAAGGGGTATAGTGCCCTTACCTTACTTAAAGGATAGAGTGCCATTCTCAGTGATAAGGGGTATAGTGCCCTTTCCCTTACTTTATGGATAGAGTGCCATTCTCACTAATAAGGGATATAGTGCCCTTGCCTTACTTAAGGGATAGAGTGCCATTCTCACTAATAAGGGGTATAGTGCCCTTACCTTACTTAAGGGATAGAGTGCCATTCTCAGTGATAAGGGGTATAGTGCCCTTTCCCTTACTTAATGGATAGAGTGCCATTCTCACTGATAAGGGGTATAGTGCCCTTACCTTACTTAAGGGATAGAGTACCATTCTCACTAATAAGGGGTATAGTGCCCTTGCCTTACTTAAGGCATAGCGTGCCATTCTCACTAATAAGGGGTATAATGCCCTTACCTTACTAAAGGGATAGAGTGCCATTCTCACTAATAAGGGGTATAGTGCCCTTGCCTTACTTAAGGGATAGAGTGCCATTCTCACTAATAAGGGGTATAGTGCTTTTACCTTACTTAAGGGATAGAGTGCATTCTCACTAATAAGGGGTATAGTGCCCTTAACTTACTTACAGAATAGAGTGCCATTCTCTCTAATAAGGGGTAAAGTGCCCTTACCTTACTTAAGGGATAGAGTGCCATTCTCACTAATAAGGGGTATAGTGCCCTTACCTTACTTACGGGATAGAGTGCCATTCTCACTAATAAGGGGTATAGTGCCCTTACCTCACTTAAGGGATAGAGTGGCATTCTCAGTGATAAGGGGTATAGTGCCCTTTCCCTTTCTTAATGGATAGAGTGCCATTCTCACTAATAAGGGGTATAGTGCCCTAGCCTTACTTAAGGGATAGAGTGCCATTCTCACTAATAAGGGGTATAGTGCCCTTACCATACTTAAAGCATAGAGTGCCATTCTCAGTGATAAGGGGTATAGTGCCCTTTCCCTTACTTAATGGATAGAGTGCCATTCTCACTAACAAGGGGTATAGTGCGCTAGCCTTACTTAAGGGATAGAGTGCCATTCTCACTAATAAGGGGTATAGTGCCCTTACCTTACTTAAGGGATAGAGTGCCATTCTCAGTGATAAGGGGTATAGTGCCCTTTCCCTTACTTAATGGATAGAGTGCCATTATCACTAATAAGGGGTATAGTGCCCTAACCTTACTTAAGGGATAGAGTGCCATTCTCACTAATAAGGGGTATAGTGCCCTTGCCTTACTTAAGGGATAGAGTGCCATTCTCACTAATAAGGGGTATAGTGCAGTTACCTTACTTAAGGGATAGAGTGCCATTCTCAGTGATAAGGGGTATAGTGCCCTTTCCCTTACTTAATGGATAGAGTGCCATTCTCACTAATAAGGGGTATAGTTCCCTAGCCTTACTTAAGGGATAGAGTGCCATTTTCACTAATAAGGGGTATAGTTCCCTTGACTTACTTAAGGGACAGAGTGCCATTCTCAGTGATAAGGGGTATAGTGCCATTACCGTACTTAAGGGATAGAGTGCCATTTTCACTAATAAGGGGTATAGTTCCCTAGCCTTACTTAAGGGATAGATTGCCATTTTCACTAATAAGGGGTACAGTGCCATTACCTTACTTAAAGTATAGAGTGCCAGTCTCACTAATAAGGGGTATCGTGTCCTTGCCTTACTTAAGGGATAGAGTGCCATTCTCACTAATGAGGGGTATGGTGCCCTTGCCTTACTTAAGGGATAGAGTGCCATTCTCACTAATAAGGGGTATAGTGCCCTTACCTTACTTAAGGGATAGAGTGCCATTCTCAGTGATAAGGGGTATAGTGCCATTACCGTACTTAAGGGATAGAGTGCCATTTTCGCTAATAAGGGGTATAGTTCCCTTGACTTACTTAAGGGACAGAGTGCCATTCTCAGTAATAAGGGGTATAGTGCCCTTACCTTACTTAAGGGATAGAGTGCCATTCTCACTAATAAGGGGTATAGTGCCATTACCTTACTTAAGGGATAGAGTGCCATTCTCACTAATAAGGGGTATAGTGCCCTTGACTTACTTAAGGGATAGAGTACAATTCTCAGTAATAAGGGGTATTGTGCTTTTACCTTACTTAAGGGATAGAGTGCCATTCTCACTAATAAGGGGTATAGTGCCCTTACCTTACTTAAGGGATAGAGTGCCATTCTCACTAATAAGGGGTATAGTGCCCTTACCTTACTTAAGGGATAGAGTACCATTCTCTCTAATAAGGGGTATAGTGCGCTTACCTTAGTTACGGAATACAGTGCCATTCTCTCTAATAAGGGGTATAGTGCCCTTACCTTACTTAAGGGATAGAGTGCCATTCTCACTAATAAGGGGTATAGTGCCCTTGCCTTACTTAAGGGATAGAGTGCCATTCTCACTAATAAGGGGTATAGTGCCCTTTTCTTACTTAAGGGATAGAGTGCCATTCTCACTAATAAGGGGTATAGTGACCTTTCCCTTACTTAATGGATAGAGTGCCATTCTCAGTGATAAGGGGTATAGTGCCCTTTCCCTTACTTAATGGATAGAGTGCCATTCTCACTAATAAGGGGTATAGTGCCCTCACCTTACTTAAGGGATAGAGTGTCTTTCTCAGTGATAAGGGGTATAGTGCCCTTTCCCTTACTTAATGAATAGAGTGCCATTCTCACTGATAAGGGGTATAGTGCCCTTACCTTAATTAAGGGATAGAGTACCATTCTCACTAATAAGGGGTATAGTGCCCTTGCCTTACTTAAGGCATAGCGTGCCATTCTCACTAATAAGGGGTATAGTGCCCTTACCTTACTAAAGGGATAGAGTGCCATTCTCACTAATAAGGGGTATAGTGCCCTTGCCTTACTTAAGGGATAGAGTGCCATTCTCACTAATAAGGGGTATAGTGCTTTTACCTTACTTAAGGGATAGAGTGCATTCTCACTAATAAGGGGTATAGTGCCCTTACCTTACTTACAGAATAGAGTGCCATTCTCTCTAATAAGGGGTAAAGTGCCCTTACCTTACTTAAGGGATAGAGTGCCATTCTCACTAATAAGGGGTATAGTGCCCTTACCTTACTTACGGAATAGTGCCATTCTCTCTAATAAGGGGTATAGTGCCCTTGCCTTACTTAAGGGATAGAGTGCCATTCTCAGTGATAAGGAGTATAGTGACCTTTCCCTTACTAAATGGATAGAGTGCCATTCTCAGTGATAAGGGGTATAGTGCCCTTTCCCTTACTTAATGGATAGAGTGCCATTATCACTAATAAGGGCTATAGTGCCCTTGCCTTACTTAAGGGATAGAGTGCCATTCTCACTAATAAGGGGTATAGTGCCCTTACCTTACTTAAGGGATAGAGTGGCATTCTCAGTGATAAGGGGTATAGTGCCCTTTCCCTTTCTTAATGGATAGAGTGCCATTCTCACTAATAAGGGGTATAGTGCCCTAGCCTTACTTAAGGGATAGAGTGCCATTCTCACTAATAAGGGGTATAGTGCCCTTACCATACTTAAAGCATAGAGTGCCATTCTCAGTGATAAGGGGTATAGTGCCCTTTCCCTTACTTAATGGATAGAGTGCCATTCTCACTAACAAGGGGTATAGTGCCCTAGCCTTACTTAAGGGATAGAGTGCCATTCTCACTAATAAGGGGTATAGTGCCCTTACCTTACTTAAGGGATAGAGTGCCATTCTCAGTGATAAGGGGTATAGTGCCCTTTCCCTTACTTAATGGATAGAGTGCCATTATCACTAATAAGGGGTATAGTGCCCTAACCTTACTTAAGGGATAGAGTGCCATTCTCACTAATAAGGGGTATAGTGCCCTTGCCTTACTTAAGGGATAGAGTGCCATTCTCACTAATAAGGGGTATAGTGCCCTAGCCTTACTTAAGGGATAGAGTGCCATTTTCACTGATAAGGGGTATAGTTCCCTTGACTTACTTAAGGGATAGAGTGCCATTTTCACTAATAAGGGGTACAGTGCCCTTACCTTACTTAAAGTATAGAGTGCCATTCTCACTAATAAGGGGTATAGTGCCCTTACCTTACTTAAGGGATAGAGTACCATTCTCAGTGATAAGGGGTATAGTGCCATTACCGTACTTAAGGGATAGAGTGCCATTTTCACTAATAAGGGGTATAGTTCCCTTGACTTACTTAAGGGACAGAGTGCCATTCTCAGTAATAAGGGGTATAGTGCCCTTACCTTACTTAAGGGATAGAGTGCCATTCTCACTAATAAGGGGTATAGTGCCATTACCTTACTTAAGGGATAGAGTGCCATTCTCACTAATAAGGGGTATAGTGCCCTTGACTTACTTAAGGGATAGAGTACAATTCTCAGTAATATGGGGTATTGTGCTTTTACCTTACTTAAGGGATAGAGTGCCATTCTCACTAATAAGGGTTATAGTGCCCTTACCTTACTTAAGGGATAGAGTGCCATTCTCACTAATAAGGGGTATAGTGCCCTTACCTTACTTAAGGGATAGAGTACCATTCTCTCTAATAAGGGGTATAGTGCGCTTACCTTAGTTACGGAATACAGTGCCATTCTCTCTAATACGGGGTATAGTGCCCTTACCTTACTTAAGGGATAGAGTGCCGTTCTAACTAATAAGGGGTATAGTGCCCTTGCCTTACTTAAGGGATAGAGTGCCATTCTCACTAATAAGGGGTATAGTGCCCTTACCTTACTTAAGGGATAGAGTGCCATTCTCACTAATAAGGGGTATAGTGCCCTAACCTTACTTAAGGGATAGAGTGCCATTCTCACTAATAAGGGGTATAGTGCCCTTGCCTTACTTAAGGGATAGAGTGCCATTCTCACTAATAAGGGGTATAGTGCCATTACCGTACTTAAGGGATAGAGTGCCATTTTCACTAATAAGGGGTATAGTTCCCTAGCCTTACTTAAGGGATAGAGTGCCATTTTCACTAATAAGGGGTACAGTGCCCTTACCTTACTTAAAGTATAGAGTGCCATTCTCACTAATAAGGGGTATAGTGCCCTTACCTTACTTAAGGGATAGAGTACCATTCTCAGTGATAAGGGGTATAGTGCCATTACCGTACTTAAGGGATAGAGTGCCATTTTCACTAATAAGGGGTATAGTTCCCTTGACTTACTTAAGGGACAGAGTGCCATTCTCAGTAATAAGGGGTATAGTGCCCTTACCTTACTTAATGGATAGAGTGCCATTCTCACTAATAAGGGGTATAGTGCCATTACCTTACTTAAGGGATAGAGTGCCATTCTCACTAATAAGGGGTATAGTGCCCTTGACTTACTTAAGGGATAGAGTACAATTCTCAGTAATAAGGGGTATTGTGCTTTTACCTTACTTAAGGGATAGAGTGCCATTCTCACTAATAAGGGGTATAGTGCCCTTACCTTACTTAAGGGATAGAGTGCCATTCTCACTAATAAGGGGTATAGTGCCCTTACCTTACTTAAGGGATAGAGTACCATTCTCTCTAATAAGGGGTATAGTGCGCTTACCTTAGTTACGGAATACAGTGCCATTCTCTCTAATACGGGGTATAGTGCCCTTACCTTACTTAAGGGATAGAGTGCCATTCTAACTAATAAGGGGTATAGTGCCCTTGTCTTACTTAAGGGATAGAGTGCCATTCTCACTAATAAGGGGTATAGTGCCCTTACCTTACTTAAGGGATAGAGTGCCATTCTCACTAATAAGGGGTATAGTGACCTTTCCCTTACTAAATGGATAGAGTGCCATTCTCAGTGATAAGGGGTATAGTGCCCTTTCCCTTACTTAATGGATAGAGTGCCATTATCACTAATAAGGGGTATAGTGCCCTTGCCTTACTTGAGGGATAGAGTGCCATTCTCACTAATAAGGGGTATAGTGCCCTTACCTTACTTAAGGGATAGAGTGCCATTCTCACTAATAAGGGGTATAGTGACCTTTCCCTTACTAAATGGATAGAGTGCCATTCTCAGTGATAAGGGGTATAGTGCCCTTTCCCTTACTTAATGGACAGAGTGCCATTATCACTAATAAGGGGTATAGTGCCCTTGCCTTACTTGAGGGATAGAGTGCCATTCTCAGTAATAAGGGGTATAGTGCCCTTACCTTACTTAAGGGATAGAGTGCCATTCTCACTAATAAGGGGTATAGTGCCATTACCTTACTTAAGGGATAGAGTGCCATTCTCACTAATAAGGGGTATAGTGCCCTTGACTTACTTAAGGGATAGAGTACAATTCTCAGTAATAAGGGGTATTGTGCTTTTACCTTACTTAAGGGATAGAGTGCCATTCTCACTAATAAGGGTTATAGTGCCCTTACCTTACTTAAGGGATAGAGTGCCATTCTCACTAATAAGGGGTATAGTGCCCTTACCTTACTTAAGGGATAGAGTACCATTCTCTCTAATAAGGGGTATAGTGCGCTTACCTTAGTTACGGAATACAGTGCCATTCTCTCTAATACGGGGTATAGTGCCCTTACCTTACTTAAGGGATAGAGTGCCATTCTAACTAATAAGGGGTATAGTGCCCTTGCCTTACTTAAGGGATAGAGTGCCATTCTCACTAATAAGGGGTATAGTGCCCTTACCTTACTTAAGGGATAGAGTGCCATTCTCACTAATAAGGGGTATAGTGCCCTAACCTTACTTAAGGGATAGAGTGCCATTCTCACTAATAAGGGGTATAGTGCCCTTGCCTTACTTAAGGGATAGAGTGCCATTCTCACTAATAAGGGGTATAGTGCCATTACCATACTTAAGGGATAGAGTGCCATTTTCACTAATAAGGGGTATAGTTCCCTAGCCTTACTTAAGGGATAGAGTGCCATTTTCACTAATAAGGGGTACAGTGCCCTTACCTTACTTAAAGTATAGAGTGCCATTCTCACTAATAAGGGGTATAGTGCCCTTACCTTACTTAAGGGATAGAGTACCATTCTCAGTGATAAGGGGTATAGTGCCATTACCGTACTTAAGGGATAGAGTGCCATTTTCACTAATAAGGGGTATAGTTCCCTTGACTTACTTAAGGGATAGAGTACAATTCTCAGTAATAAGGGGTATTGTGCTTTTACCTTACTTAAGGGATAGAGTGCCATTCTCACTAATAAGGGGTATAGTGCCCTTACCTTACTTAAGGGATAGAGTGCCATTCTCACTAATAAGGGGTATAGTGCCCTTACCTTACTTAAGGGATAGAGTACCATTCTCTCTAATAAGGGGTATAGTGCGCTTACCTTAGTTACGGAATACAGTGCCATTCTCTCTAATACGGGGTATAGTGCCCTTACCTTACTTAAGGGATAGAGTGCCATTCTAACTAATAAGGGGTATAGTGCCCTTGTCTTACTTAAGGGATAGAGTGCCATTCTCACTAATAAGGGGTATAGTGACCTTTCCCTTACTAAATGGATAGAGTGCCATTCTCAGTGATAAGGGGTATAGTGCCCTTTCCCTTACTTAATGGATAGAGTGCCATTATCACTAATAAGGGGTATAGTGCCCTTGCCTTACTTGAGGGATAGAGTGCCATTCTCACTAATAAGGGGTATAGTGCCCTTACCTTACTTAAGGGATAGAGTGCCATTCTCACTAATAAGGGGTATAGTGACCTTTCCCTTACTAAATGGATAGAGTGCCATTCTCAGTGATAAGGGGTATAGTGCCCTTTCCCTTACTTAATGGACAGAGTGCCATTATCACTAATAAGGGGTATAGTGCCCTTGCCTTACTTGAGGGATAGAGTGCCATTCTCAGTAATAAGGGGTATAGTGCCCTTACCTTACTTAAGGGATAGAGTGCCATTCTCACTAATAAGGGGTATAGTGCCATTACCTTACTTAAGGGATAGAGTGCCATTCTCACTAATAAGGGGTATAGTGCCCTTGACTTACTTAAGGGATAGAGTACAATTCTCAGTAATAAGGGGTATTGTGCTTTTACCTTACTTAAGGGATAGAGTGCCATTCTCACTAATAAGGGTTATAGTGCCCTTACCTTACTTAAGGGATAGAGTGCCATTCTCACTAATAAGGGGTATAGTGCCCTTACCTTACTTAAGGGATAGAGTACCATTCTCTCTAATAAGGGGTATAGTGCGCTTACCTTAGTTACGGAATACAGTGCCATTCTCTCTAATACGGGGTATAGTGCCCTTACCTTACTTAAGGGATAGAGTGCCATTCTAACT
The DNA here is from genome assembly GCF_040938575.1 of Ambystoma mexicanum. Lineage (NCBI taxonomy): Eukaryota > Metazoa > Chordata > Amphibia > Caudata > Ambystomatidae > Ambystoma > Ambystoma mexicanum. The sequence continues at coordinate 1,338,027,686 of NC_090933.1, read as the reverse complement.
AATAAGGGGTATAGTGCCCTTGCCTTACTTAAGGGATAGAGTGCCATTCTCACTAATAAGGGGTATAGTGCCCTTACCTTACTTAAGGGATAGAGTGCCATTCTCACTAATAAGGGGTATAGTGCCCTAACCTTACTTAAGGGATAGAGTGCCATTCTCACTAATAAGGGGTATAGTGCCCTTGCCTTACTTAAGGGATAGAGTGCCATTCTCACTAATAAGGGGTATAGTGCCATTACCGTACTTAAGGGATAGAGTGCCATTTTCACTAATAAGGGGTATAGTTCCCTAGCCTTACTTAAGGGATAGAGTGCCATTTTCACTAATAAAGGGTACAGTGCCCTTACCTTACTTAAAGTATAGAGTGCCATTCTCACTAATAAGGGGTATAGTGCCCTTACCTTACTTAAGGGATAGAGTACCATTCTCAGTGATAAGGGGTATAGTGCCATTACCGTACTTAAGGGATAGAGTGCCATTTTCACTAATAAGGGGTATAGTTCCCTTGACTTACTTAAGGGACAGAGTGCCATTCTCAGTAATAAGGGGTATAGTGCCCTTACCTTACTTAAGGGATAGAGTGCCATTCTCACTAATAAGGGGTATAGTGCCATTACCTTACTTAAGGGATAGAGTGCCATTCTCACTAATAAGGGGTATAGTGCCCTTGACTTACTTAAGGGATAGAGTACAATTCTCAGTAATAAGGGGTATTGTGCTTTTACCTTACTTAAGGGATAGAGTGCCATTCTCACTAATAAGGGGTATAGTGCCCTTACCTTACTTAAGGGATAGAGTGCCATTCTCACTAATAAGGGGTATAGTGCCCTTACCTTACTTAAGGGATAGAGTACCATTCTCTCTAATAAGGGGTATAGTGCGCTTACCTTAGTTACGGAATACAGTGCCATTCTCTCTAATACGGGGTATAGTGCCCTTACCTTACTTAAGGGATAGAGTGCCATTCTAACTAATAAGGGGTATAGTGCCCTTGCCTTACTTAAGGGATAGAGTGCCATTCTCACTAATAAGGGGTATAGTGCCCTTACCTTACTTAAGGGATAGAGTGCCATTCTCACTAATAAGGGGTATAGTGACCTTTCCCTTACTAAATGGATAGAGTGCCATTCTCAGTGATAAGGGGTATAGTGCCCTTTCCCTTACTTAATGGATAGAGTGCCATTATCACTAATAAGGGGTATAGTGCCCTTGCCTTACTTGAGGGATAGAGTGCCATTCTCACTAATAAGGGGTATAGTGCCCTTACCTTACTTAAGGGATAGAGTGCCATTCTCAGTGATAAGGGGTATAGTGCCCTTTCCCTTACTTAATGGATAGAGTGCCATTCTCACGAATAAGGGGTATAGTGCCCTAGCCTTACTTAAGGGATAGAGTGCCATTCTCACTAATAAGGGGTTTAGTGCCCTTACCATACTTAAAGGATAGAGTGCCATTCTCAGTGATAAGAGGTATAGTGCCCTTTCCCTTACTTAAGGGATATAGTGCCCTAGCCTTAGTTAAGGGATAGATTGCCATTCTCACTAATAAGGGGTATAGTGCCCTTACCTTACTTAAGGGATAGAGTGCCATTCTCAGTGATAAGGGGTATAGTGCCCGTTCCCTTACTTAATGGATAGAGTGCCATTATCACTAATAAGGGGTATAGTGCCCTAGCCTTACTTAAGGGATAGAGTGCCATTCTCACTAATAAGGGATATAGTGCCCTAGCCTTAGTTAAGGGATAGATTGCCATTCTCACTAATAAGGGGTATAGTGCCCTTACCTTACTTAAGGGATAGAGTGCCATTCTCAGTGATAAGGGGTATAGGGCCCGTTCCCTTACTTAATGGATAGAGTGCCATTATCACTAATAAGGGGTATAGTGCCCTAGCCTTACTTAAGGGATAGAGTGCCATTCTCACTAATAAGGGATATAGTGCCCTTGCCTTACTTAAGGGATAGAGTGCCATTCTCACTAATAAGGGGTATAGTGCCCTTACCTTACTTAAGGGATAGAGTACCATTCTCTCTAATAAGGGGTATTGTGCTTTTACCTTACTTAAGGGATAGAGTGCCATTCTCACTAATAAGGGGTATAGTGCCCTTACCTTACTTAAGGGATAGAGTGCCATTCTCACTAATAAGGGGTATAGTGCCCTTACCTTACTTAAGGGATAGAGTACCATTCTCTCTAATAAGGGGTATAGTGCGCTTACCTTAGTTACGGAATACAGTGCCATTCTCTCTAATACGGGGTATAGTGCCCTTACCTTACTTAAGGGATAGAGTGCCATTCTAACTAATAAGGGGTATAGTGCCCTTGCCTTACTTAAGGGATAGAGTGCCATTCTCACTAATAAGGGGTATAGTGCCCTTACCTTACTTAAGGGATAGAGTGCCATTCTCACTAATAAGGGGTATAGTGACCTTTCCCTTACTAAATGGATAGAGTGCCATTCTCAGTGATAAGGGGTATAGTGCCCTTTCCCTTACTTAATGGATAGAGTGCCATTATCACTAATAAGGGGTATAGTGCCCTTGCCTTACTTGAGGGATAGAGTGCCATTCTCACTAATAAGGGGTATAGTGCCCTTACCTTACTTAAGGGATAGAGTGCCATTCTCAGTGATAAGGGGTATAGTGCCCTTTCCCTTACTTAATGGATAGAGTGCCATTCTCACGAATAAGGGGTATAGTGCCCTAGCCTTACTTAAGGGATAGAGTGCCATTCTCACTAATAAGGGGTTTAGTGCCCTTACCATACTTAAAGGATAGAGTGCCATTCTCAGTGATAAGAGGTATAGTGCCCTTTCCCTTACTTAAGGGATATAGTGCCCTAGCCTTAGTTAAGGGATAGATTGCCATTCTCACTAATAAGGGGTATAGTGCCCTTACCTTACTTAAGGGATAGAGTGCCATTCTCAGTGATAAGGGGTATAGTGCCCGTTCCCTTACTTAATGGATAGAGTGCCATTATCACTAATAAGGGGTATAGTGCCCTAGCCTTACTTAAGGGATAGAGTGCCATTCTCACTAATAAGGGATATAGTGCCCTAGCCTTAGTTAAGGGATAGATTGCCATTCTCACTAATAAGGGGTATAGTGCCCTTACCTTACTTAAGGGATAGAGTGCCATTCTCAGTGATAAGGGGTATAGGGCCCGTTCCCTTACTTAATGGATAGAGTGCCATTATCACTAATAAGGGGTATAGTGCCCTAGCCTTACTTAAGGGATAGAGTGCCATTCTCACTAATAAGGGATATAGTGCCCTTGCCTTACTTAAGGGATAGAGTGCCATTCTCACTAATAAGGGGTATAGTGCCCTTGCCTTACTTAAGGGATAGAGTGCCATTCTCACTAATAAGGGGTATAGTGCCCTTGTCTTACTTAAGGGATAGAGTGCCATTCTCAGTGATAAGGGGTATTGTGCCCTTGCCTTACCTAAAGGATAGAGTGCCATTCACACTAATAAGGGGTATAGTGCCCTTGCCTTACTTAAGGGATAGAGTGCCATTCTCACTAATAAGGGGTATAGTGCCTTGTCTTACTTAAGGGATAGAGTGCCATTCTCAGTGATAAGGGGTATAGTGCCCTAGCCTTACCTAAGGGATAGAGTGCCATTTTCACTAATAAGGGGTATAGTGCCTTTGACTTACTTAAGAGACAGAGTGCCATTCTCAGTAATAAGGGGTATAGTGCACTTACCTTACTTAAGGGATAGAGTGCCATTCTCACTAATAAGGGGTATAGTGCCCTAGCCTTACTTACGGAATAGAGTGCCATTCTCACTAATAAGGGGTATAGTGCCCTTGCCTTACTTAAGGGATAGAGTGCCATCCTCACTAATAAGGGGTATAGTGCCCTTGCCTTACTTAAGGGCTAGGGTGCCATTCTCACCAATAAGGGGTATAGTGCCCTTGCCTTACTTAAGGGATAGGGTGCCATTCTCACTAATAAGGGGTATAGTACCCTTACTTACAGGTTAGAGTGCCATTCTCACTAATAAGGGGTATAGTACCCTTACTTACAGGTTAGAGTGCCATTCTCACCAATAAGGGGTATAGTGCCCTTGCCTTACTTAAGGGATAGAGTGCCATTCTCACTAATAAGGGGTATAGTGCCCTTACCTTACTTAAGGGATAGAGTGTCATTCTCACTAATAAGGGGTATAGTGCCCTTACCTTACTTCAGGGACACAATGCCATTCACTCTAATAAGGGGTATAGTGCCATTACCTTACTTTAAGGGATAGCGTGCCATTCTCACTAATATGGAGAATAGTGCCCTTACCTTACTTATGGGATAGAGTGCCATTCTCTCTAATAAGGGGTATAGTGCCCTCACCTTACTTAAGGGGTAGAGTGCCATTCTCACTAATAAGGGGTATAGTGTCCTTGCCTTACTTAAGGGATAGAGTGCCATTCTAACTAATAAGGGGTATAGTGCCCTTGCCTTACTTAAGGGATAGAGTGCCATTCTCACTAATAAGGGGGATCGTGCCCTTGCCTTACTTAAGAGATAGCGTGCCATTCTCACTAATAAGGGGTATAGGGCCCTTGCCTTACTTAAGGGATAGGGTGCCATTCTCACTAATAAGGGGTATCGTGCCCTTGCCTTACTTAAGAGATAGCGTGCCATTCTTACTAATAAGGGGTATAGTGCCATTGCCTTACTTATGAGATAGCGTGCCATTCTCACTAATAAGGGGTATAGTGCGCTTACCTTACTTACAGGTTAGAGTGCCATTCTCACTAATAAGGGGTATAGTGTCCTTGCTTTACTTAAGGGATAGCCTGCCATTCTCACTAATAAGGGGTATCGTGCCCTTGCCTTACTTAAGGGATAGGGTGCCATTCTCACTAATACAGGGTATAGTGCCCTTGCCTTACTTATGGGGTAGAGTGTCATTCTCACTAATAAGGGGTATAGTGCCCTTGCCTTACTTAAGGGGTAGAGTGCCATTCTCACTAATAAGGGGTATAGTGCCCTTGCCTTACTTAAGGGATAGCGTGCCATTCTTACTAATAAGGGGTATAGTGCCCTTGCCTTACTTAAGGGGTAGAGTGCCATTCTCACTAATAAGGGGTATAGTACCCTTGCCTTACTTAAGGGATAGAGTGCCATTCTCACTAACAAGGGGTATAGTGCCCTTGCCTTACTTAAGGGATAGGGTGCCATTCTCTCTAATAAGGGGTATAGTGCCCTTATCTTACTTAAGGGATACAGTGTCATTCTCACTAATAAGGGGTATAGTGCCCTTGCCTTACTTACAGGTTAGAGTGCCATTCTCACTAATAAGGCGTACAGTGCCCTTACCTTACTTACAGGTTAGAGTGCCATTCTCACTAATAAGGGGTATAGTATCCTTGCTTTACTTAAGGGATAGCGTGCCATTCTCACTAATTAGGGGTATAGTGCCCTTGCCTTACTTAAGGGATAGCGTGCCATTATAACTAATAAGGGGTATAGTGCCCTTGCCTTACTTAAGGGATAGGGTGCCATTCTCACTAATAAGGTGTATAGTGCCCTTGGTTACAGAGTGCCATTCTCACTAATAAGGGGTATCGTGCCCTTGCCTTACTTAAGAGATAGCGTGCCATTCTCACTAATAAGGGGTATAGTGCCCTTGCCTTACTTAAGGGATAGGGTGCCATTCTCACTAATAAGGGGTATAGTACCCTTACTTACAGGTTAGAGTGCCATTCTCACTAACAAGGGGTATAGTGCCCTTACCTTACTTACAGGTTAGAGTGCCATTCTCACTAATAAGGGGTATAGTGTCCTTGCTTTACTTAAAGGATAGCCTGCCATTCTCACTAACAAGGGGTATAGTGCCCTAGCCTTACTTAAGGGATAGAGTGCCATTCTCACTAATAAGGGGTATAGTGCCCTTACCTTACTTAAGGGATAGAGTGCCATTCTCAGTGATAAGGGGTATAGTGCCCTTTCCCTTACTTAATGGATAGAGTGCCATTATCACTAATAAGGGGTATAGTGCCCTAGCCTTACTTAAGGGATAGAGTGCCATTCTCAATAATAAGGAGGATAGTGCCCTTGCCTTACTTAAGGGATAGAGTGCCATTCTCACTAATAAGGGGTATAGTGCAGTTACCTTACTTAAGGGATAGAGTGCCATTCTCAGTGATAAGGGGTATAGTGCCCTTTCCCTTACTTAATGGATAGAGTGCCATTCTCACTAATAAGGGGTATAGTGCCCTAGCCTTACTTAAGGGATAGAATGCCATTCTCACTAATAAGGGGTATAGTGCCCTTTCCTTACTTAAAGGATAGAGTGCCATTCTCAGTGATAAGGGGTATAGTGCCCTTTCCCTTACTTAATGGATAGAGTGCCATTCTCACTAATAAGGGGTATAGTGCCCTAGCCTTACTTAAGGGATAGAGTCCCATTCTCACTAATAAGGGGTATAGTGCCCTAGCCTTACTTACTGAATAGAGTGCCATTCTCACTAATAAGGGGTATAGTGCCCTTGCCTTACTTAAGGGATAGAGTGCCATCCTCACTAATAAGGGGTATAGTGCCCTTGCCTTACTTAAGGGCTAGGTGCCATTCTCACTAATAAGGGGTATAGTGCCCTTGCCTTACTTAAGGGATAGAGTGCCATTCTCTGTAATAAGGGGTATAGTGCCCTTACCTTACTTACAGGTTAGAGTGCCATTCTCACTAATAAGGGGTATAGTGCCCTTACCTTACTTACAGGTTAGAGTGCCATTCTCACTAATATGGGGTATAGTGCCCTTTCCTTACTTAAAGGATAGAGTGCCATTCTCAGTGATAAGGGGTATAGTGCCCTTTCCCTTACTTAATGGATAGAGTGCCATCCTCACTAACAAGGGGTATAGTTCCCTAGCCTTACTTAAGGGATAGAGTGCCATTCTCACTAATAAGGGGTATAGTGCCCTTACCTTACTTAAGGGATAGAGTGCCATTCTCAGTGATAAGGGGTATAGTACCCTTTCCCTTACTTAATGGATAGAGTGCCATTCTCCCTAATAAGGGGTATAGTGCCCTAGCCTTACTTAAGGGATAGAGTGCCATTCTCACTAATAAGGGGTATAGTGCCCTTGACTTACTTAAGGGATAGAGTGCCATTCTCACTAATAAGGGGTATAGTGCCCTTGACTTACTTAAGGGATAGAGTGCCATTCTCACTAATAAGGGGTATAGTGCCCTTGACTTACTTAAGGGATAGAGTGCAATTCAAACTCCGAAGAGATATTTGGCTCGTTCCGCGGAGGGCCCGTTACGCTCTTCTTTCTCTTAAAGGATATAGTGCCCTGCTCACTTTTAAGGGCTATAGCACTGTTCCCATGTTTAAAGAATACTAACAAAAAGTACCCGTTCTCCGAATGGGTTCTGTGGTCATACATGACAACACTCATCAACTGTTGAACATCAATGGTCTTGTAGGTTGCAGTTCTGGGTCGCTTATCGCTTGATGTTCTTTGCACTTTAGCAGCAAACTGCATTGTGAATGGGGGTGTGAGTGGGTGGCTGACATACCACGGAACAGACTTTGGGGGGAGGCGAGAGTTGGTGTGCTGCTGCATACTGGGACCTACTGTGCTCCCTCCCCACCTGTTGCCTCACTCTGGTGTGGTGCAGCTCGTTGCGGTGCAAATGTCTCAGAAACCGTGCATTAGGGGGGTTGAGGAACGGTTCTTCTAAAACCACATTGTTGTTTCAACGATTTCAGGCAACCGTTTCATGTATGAAGGTGCTGAAATCCAGGCAAAGGGGTGGGGTGTTTAAATGTTATATAGCCAGGAATGTCCATAGGGTCCTAACAGGTGACTATGCACAATGTGGTGCAGATTGGTGAAACAGTGTGGAATTGTAAAAGGAACAACGCTTGGCAAAGCCACAAACCCACATACAAATTGTGACTTTTGCTGAAATCCGGGGAACGGGGTGGGCTGTCCAAATGTCATCTAGCCAGTAATGACTGGAGGGTCCTAACAGTTGACTATGCAGAGTTTGGTGCAGACTGGTGAAACAGAGTGGAATCGTATAAGCAGCAATGCTTCGCCAAGCACAAAAACCCACATTTTCACTTTTTTAAATACAGATAGAAATGGGGCCCTTCTCACTGGAAAGAAAACCCAATCCCTTCAGGATTCTAAGAGGATCCAGGTCCTAGGACCTTTTCACAGCAATTCATGCAGCCTGTCCAGTTGGCTCAGGTCCCTCCGACCTCTCCTTTCGTGAGTCGCAGGTGCTGTGCCAGACTCCTCTGCAGTGTCCCTGCTGTGTCTCCTTCTGTGCTGATGACTCCTGAGGTATTTCTACTGCAGCTCCGACCTTCTATCACCTCCAAGGACATGGAAGAGGGCTCTGCATCTCCCATCCTGTACCACCTACAAGGACATGGAAGCGGGCTCTGCATCTCCCATCCTGTACCACCTCCAAGGACATGGAAGAGGGCTCTGCAGCTTCCATCCTGTACCACCTCCAAAGACATGGAAGAGGGCTCTGCAGCGCATATCCTGTACCACCTCCAAGTACTTAGAAGAGGGCTCTGCAGCTTCCATCCTGTGCCACCTCCAAGGACTTGGAAGAGGGCTCTGCGGCTCCGAACTTCTATCACCTCCAAGGACTTGGAAGAGGGATCTGCAGCTCCCACCCTGTGCCACCTCCAAGGACATGGAAGAGGGATCCGCATCCCCCACCCTGTACCACCTCCAAGGACATGGAAGAGGGCTCTGCATCTCCAATCCTGTACCACCTCCAAGGACATGGAAGAGGGCTCTGCATCTCCCATCCTGTACCACCTCCAAGGACATAGAAGAGGGCTCTGCATCTCCCATCCTGTACTACCTCCAAGGACATGGAAGAGGGCTCTGCATCTCCCACCCTGTACCACCTCCAAGGAATTGGAAGAGGGTTCTGCAGCTCTGAGCTTCTACTACCTCCAAGGACTTGGAAGAGGGATCTGCAGCTCCCACCTGTACTACCTCCAAGGACATGGAAGAGGGATCTCCAGCTCCCACCCTGTGCCACCTCCAAGGACATGGAAGAGGGATCTGCATCCCCCACCCTGTACCACCTCCAAGGACATGGAAGAGGGCTCTGCATCTCCCATCCTGTACCACCTCCAAGGACTTGGAAGAGGGCTCTGAAGCTTCCATCCTGTACCACTGCCAAGGACATGGAAGAGGGCTCTGCATCTCCCACCCTGTACCACCTCCAAGGACTTGGAAGAGGGTTCTGCAGCTCTGAGCTTCTACTACCTCCAAGGACTTGGAAGAGGGATCTGCAACTCCCACCCTGTACTGCCTCCACGGACATGGAAGAGGGCTCTGCATCTCCCATCCTGTACCACCTCCAAGGACATGGAAGAGGGCTCTGCATCTCCCATCCTGTACCGCCTCCAAGGACATGGAAGAGGGCTCTGCATCTCCCATCCTGTACCACCTCCAAGGACATGGAAGGAGGCTCTGCATCTCCCATCCTGTACCACCTCCAAGGACATGGAAGGAGGCTCTTCATCTCCCATCCTGTACCGCCTCCAAGGACATGGAAGAGGGCTCTGCAGCTTCCACCCTGTACCACCTCCAAAGACATGGAAGAGGGCTCTGCAGCGCATATCCTGTACCACCTCCAAGTACTTAGAAGAGGGCTCTGCAGCTTCCATCCTGTACCACCTCCAAGGATTTGGAAGAGGGCTCTGCAGCGCATATCCTGTACCACCTCCAAGTACTTAGAAGAGGGCTCTGCAGCTTCCATCTTGTACCACCTCCAAGGACATGGAAGAGGGCTCTGCATTTCCCATCCTGTACCACCTCCAAGGACATGGAAGAGGGCTCTTCATCTCCCATCCGGTACCGCCTCCAAGGACATGGAAGAGGGCTCTGCATCTCCCATCCTGTACCACCTCCAAGGACATGGAAGAGGGCTCTGCAGTTTCCATCCTGTACCACCTCCAAGGATTTGGAAGAGGGCTCTGCAGCTTTCATCCTGTACCACCTCCAAGGATTTGGAAGAGGGCTCTGCAGTGCATATCCTGTACCACCTTCAAGGATTTGGACGAGGGCTCTGCAGCTTCCATCCTGTACCACCTCCAAGGATTTGGAAGAGGGCTCTACAGATCTGACCTTCTATCACCTCCAAGGACTTGGAAGAGGGGTCTGCAGCTCCGACCTTCTATCACCTCCAAGGATTTAGAAGAGGGCTCTGCAGCTCTGGCACTGTACCGCCTCCAACGACTTGGAAGAGGGCTCTGCATCTCACATCCTGTACCACCTCCAAAGACATGGAAGAGGGCTCTGCAGCTCATATCCTGTACCACCTCCAAGGACTTTGAAGAGGACTCTACAGCTTCCATCCTGTACCACCTCCAAGGATTTGGAAGAGGGCTCTGCAGCGCATATCCTGTACCACCTCCAAGGATTTAGAAGAGGGCTCTGCAGCTCTGGCACTGTACCGCCTCTAATGACATAGAAGAGGGCTCTGCATCTCACATCCTGTACCACCTCCAAAGACATGGAAGAGGGCTCTGCAGCTCATATCCTGTACCACCTCCAAGGAATTAAAAGAGGGCTCTGCAGCTTCCATCCTGTACCACCTCCAAGGATTTGGAAGAGGGCTCTGCATCTCTGACCCTGTACCACCTCCAATGAGTTGGAAGAGGGCTCTGCAGCTCTCACTCCAACCCTGTACTGCCTGCAGGCAGCTCACGGTGCTTGTCGTCGTTAGTCCAGCTGTATTTGGCATCTAGACTGGTCTAATGTTTGTGAGCTTTGTCCAGTTGTGGGCATGAGATCTGTGCAGGGGCTATTTTTCTTCATGCAGCCATATTTTCAGGAACTGGCAGAAAGTCAGGTGATCACCCAGTGTGCAAAGTCACCTGGGTGTGGAGTTCCAACATTTTAATGGCCAAGACTGAGGAAAAGGAGGCTTGCCTTTGGCGTTTTTTACTCTGCAGTGGGACTGTCTCTAAAATAAATCTGCCTTGCCGGATCGAAGTGTCTTGAACCTGCATGTAATGGTTGCACATCGCTGTAGTGAGTCTTGTGGAGGCTCATTGGGCAAGGCAGAGGGTTTTGAATCGGATCCTGCGTGTGATTGAGTGCCAGTGAAGGATCTGGAGTGCCAGGGTGGTCCGTTCCCATGTTCCCACTCTCAGCCCAAGCATGACCGTCGCCTCCTGCACTCTCTGGATATGGACGCAAGGGATCCTGGGAGTTCTCAGCAGAGGATGTTGGCATAGTCCAAACTGCAGAGTTACGGCAGTTCCTTCTAGCGGGGTACCGAATAGTGAAATTACTATTCAGCCGAATACCGAATAGTTGGTCCAGCTATTCGGCCGGAGTCGAATAGTGAGCCGAATAGTTGTTTTTGTAACCAAACATGTTCGAGAACAACATTTCATTGAATACAATCATGAGACATTCTATTGCTTGAGTATTCCTGTATATTAACTGGACATATATGCTTCACTAAGCTTATTAAAAGATAAAATGATAAAAAGAAATAAACAGATTATACTCCATCGGGTGGATGCAGCCAGAGGTACCCCCAGGATAAAATATAAGGGAGAGGGGCACTAACCCTTCTAATGTTGGGAGAGGCGCTAACTTCAGAGACTGTGGGAATGGGCAAAGGTACTTGAGTGGGGGCTTCTCACTTCTTTACACAGTCTATTGAGACTATTTTGGGGGTGCTTAAACGTTACACGCAGTTAGCTCTCTTCACATCTGAAACCACACCTAAGGACTTCTGTGAGAATGAGCTGTCTCCTGCTCTCCCTACCCTTCCAATCAATCCGCTGGCATGGAAGTACTAATCCCACACCACGATTTCAATTGCCTAAACATGCATGCATATGAATCTGGAGCCACCTCTAGGATTGATGTAACAGGTTTGGCTGCCTGAAAGCCTGGATGAGTCAGGGCTCAGTGACATGACACATATCACATTTCCCACAATAGTGTTAGCAAGAAAGCATGGCAAGGGCAAACTTGAGAGCTCTAACAATACAAATGTTGCACACATTTACAAACACACGTGGAGAATGTCAACTCACATAAACATTGGCAAATCAGGCTGTCAGGTGCCTCATTTCCAATATGGTTTCAGACAAATCTACAAGCAGCATTTCCCCCCTTTTGCACTTTCTTTTCCCATCAAGTTGCACCTCCATGGCTATCTTCCAATTTCCTGTTTTTACTTTTCGCCTTCCCATGTGCAAGTTTCCCTCCTAGGGGTTGGCTCCTTCATCGCCATTTAAAAAAAGTTGGCAGCTGCACTACAAACTGTGCTCTGTTCGCATGTGATTCTTTGTTAATCATGTGCATTGCTACTACCGTATGTGCTTTGAGGAGCATAATATGGTAGCCCCAATTTGCACTCACTCGACAGAAACTTTGTGAATTGGCTGCTATTATGTGCGATATCATAGAACCACATGGTAATTCTAGAGGGTTCTGAATTTAGGAAAACATTTTCTTAATGGGGGCAGGTCAAGACATTGATGGAAAGCACTGCAATCAAGTTTGACATTTTAACAAGAAAAAGGAACTAAAGAAATATTTTCCTAGAAAGCAGAGCATTTCCAAATACAGTTACATTGCCCCTCGGATCGATTTAACACAATTGGCTTGACTTAGCATGGGCCATGCCATGAAAAGTCATGTGGGAATGTGCAACCCCTTTATTGGCTGGGCCTAGTCCTTGTCCCATTCCAGCTTTGTGCTGTTCTGGCTTTTTCCCCCAACAGAATGAGTCCCTCTGCTGCTCTGACTCGCCCCTTGTAAAGTCACTGCCCTGTTTTTCCTGACGGGTTTAAGTCACCATATTCCTTTGTTTGGCACAGGCTGCAGAGCTCCGTACCTTTCTGAGTCGGCTGTCAGACGTGTGCCTCAAATTAGTGGATTTTTGTTCTCTGTACTGTCATTTAATGTGAGTGGTGCTTATTGTGGCTGTAAGGGCTATGAGGAGAAGCCATTTAAAAGCAACCACCATTCCATACTTTCATCCTTATCTTCAAAGCAATGAGCATTGCTACCTGCCTGATGTGTCAGAGACCACTTAGCACGGACAGGACTTATTAAAGCACATTGTGGCAATAACATTGGGCAAAAGTACGAGCTGCACAGTGCCGTGGCGGTAGCTTTGCACTCATCAGCAGGCTTTAAGGTGCAGCATTTTTCACTCATTTTCCATTACACACAGTTCCAAGTGTTACTGAAACAGTCTATCACGAAGAGTCACACATTGCAGTTTGTAAATATGGCCCACTCAAAAATAAAGCCAGTGGCATGCCTGAATGATTCCTGGCATGATGTCAAAGAGGAAACTATTCAGCTTCGAGTGATAATTAAGTAAGTATTCGGCCGAATGCCAAATAGCTAATTTTCAGCCGGAATTCAGCCGAATATTTACTCGAATCTGAATTTCGGTACACCCCTAGTTCCGTCTTGGATATTCAAAAGAAGGGAAACGGTTTAATGGCTTTATTTCTCTTGATAGAATCAGTTGTTCTGGATTGGTTAATTGGCCCACAATGATCCGTTTAACTCATGCAGTGTCTCTCACCACATCCAGTCCTTTCTAAAGCTGGGGCCCATGAGGTATCTCAGTTACTGTGTAAGGTGCACTCGCTGCATCATTATTAACCCGCTTCAGGTCCCAGCAGCCTTACATTCCCATCTACCAGAAAGTAACACAGTTCTCTTGCTTTAGTTCCTTTATATTTCCGCTGGTCCTTTTAACCCCCATTGACCAAACTGCAACAGAACTGCCTTGTCCCAGTTACTTTAGAAGGCGCTGGCATTTTTATCACCTCTACCAGCATTAAGCATACATTACTCTGTGGGATTTGCACTGGTACTTTAAACACCTCTACCAGAACTGTAACATGAATGACTTGTGCCACTTTTCCTAGGCTTCAGGTGGCACTTCGAACCACATCTTCCAGCATGCAATGCAATTAGTGTTTCAGTTATTTTATGCACCTGCTATCACGTATAATCACACTAGGCTTTGCATGCCACCCAAGGACTACAAATAATCAAAACATTGGTGGCCAAACCAATAATATTGCTAAAATAATCTAGTTCTCATACAAATTCTCAAGTACACCACCAAAGTATTACATACCTACAAATCCCTGAAGTTCATCTATCCACACACAAGGCATCATGGCACATAGAAAGTAGCCCTTAATTTCCCACTATAAACACAAGGTTTTATTACTTGAGAGAAACTTTTATTTTAATCTGCAACCCAAGACAAGGGGGACCAAATGGTGCAGTGTGGTCTCTCAAAAAGCATGCAGAGTATTGTATAAGGTCCATAGTCTGCAGAAGAGAAGGAGAACCAAACAGTGAAGTGCAGACACCTCCACAGATGCTCAAGGTACTGTGCAGGATCCATAGTCAGCAGAAGAGAAGGAGAACCAAACGGTGAAGTGCAGACACCTCCAAAGGTGCTCATGGTACTGTGCAGGACCATAGTCTGCAGAAGAGAAGGAGAACCAAACGGTGACGTGCAGACACCTGCACAGGTGCTCATGGTACTGTGCAGGATCCATAGTCTGCAGAAAAGAAGGAGAACCAAACGGTGACGTGCAGACACCTGCACAGGTGCTCATGGTACTGTGCAGGATCCATAGTCTGCAGAAGAGAAGGAGAACCAAACAGTGGAGTGCAGACACTTCCACAGGTGCTTGTGGTACTGTGCAGGATCCATAGTCTGCAGAGGAGAAGGAGAATCCAACGGTGGAGTGCAGACACCTGCACAGGTGCTCATGGTATTGTGCAGGATCCATAGTCTGCAGAAGAGAAGGAGAACCAAACGGTGGAGGGCAGACACCTCCACAAGAGCACCGGGTACCGTGCAGGACCCACAGTCTGCAGAAGAGAAGGAGAACCAAACGGTGAAGTGCAGACACCTCCACAGGTGCTCATGGTACTGTGCAGGATCTATAGTCTGCAGAAGAGAAGGAGAACCAAACGGTGGAGTGCAGACACCTGCACAGGTGCTCATGGTACTGTGCAGGATCCATAGTCTGCAGAAGAGAAGGCGAACCAAACGGTGGAGGCAGACACCTCCACAAGAGCGCTGGGTACAGTGCAGGACCCACAGTCTGCATAAGAGAAGGAGAACCAAACGGTGGAGTGCAGACACCTCCACAGGTGCTCATGGTACTGTGCAGGATCCATAGTCTGCAGAAGAGAAGGAGAACCAAACAGTGGAGTGCAGACACCCCCGCAGGAGCTCAGGGTACTGTGCAAGGCCCACAGTCTGCAGAAGAGAATGAGAACAAAGGGTGGAGTGCAGACACCTCCACAGGTGCTCATGATACTGTGCAGGATCCTTAGTCTGCAGAAGAGAAGGAGAACAAAGGGTGGAGTGCAGACACCTCCCCAGGTGCTCATGATACTGTGCAGGATCCATAGTCTGCAGAAGAGAAGGAGAACAAAGGGTGGAGTGCAGATACCTGCACAGGTGCTCATGGTACTGTGCAGGATCCATAGTCTGTAGAAGAGAAGGAGAACCACACAGTGCAGTGCAGACACCGCCACAGGAGTTCGGGGTACTGTGCAAGGCCCACAGTCTGCGGAACAGAAGGAGAACCAAACAGTGGAGTGCAGACACCTCCACAGGTGATCATGGTACTATGGAGGATCCATAGTCTGCAGAAGAGAAGGAGAACCAAACTGTGAAGTGCAGATACCTCCACAGGTGCTCATGGTACTGTGCAGGATCCATAGTTTGCGGAACAGAAGGAGAACCACACAGTGCAGTGCAGACCCCTCCACAGGAGTTCGGGGTACTGTGCAAGGCCCACTGTCTGCGGAACAGAAGGAGAACCACACAGTGCAGTGCAGACACCTCCACGGGAGTTTGGGCTACTGTGCAGGACCCACATCTGCAGAAGAGAGGAACCAAATGGTAGAGGGGGGGGCAGACACCTCCACAGCTACAATTCATCCAGTGAAACAAATCATGTCACCAGAATCAGGTATGACAAGCTAAGTTGTTTAGTTCAGGTCAGACAACTGGGATGCTGTATTCTTGCAGGAATTGGTTGTCTCCAGCAGTGTGACCGTTATTGGCCATGCTAATGTATGAAGCTTTGCAGCTACGACGCAACACCAGCGCCATTTTGAAATCTGCTTGAGCAATGGCCCCGCCTCCTCCCCTCCCTCACGTTTGCAGAAGAGAATGGCAGTTCTCAAACCTCGAGGGTGTGCAAAGAGCTTCAGACCAGCCTCGCTGGCATAGAGATGCCACGTTCCTGAGTGGGTCGTACCCAGGGGAGGCATACATGCCAACATTCTGTGACCAAAAATCTGTATGAATCTTAAAGTTTAAAAAATAGAACTAGCATAAGGATGATATCCCAGGAAATGATGTCACATGAACTTTGGCCTTCAGTCACCACAGGAAATGACCTATGGCCTTGAAGAGATCACAGGAAAAGACTGCCTGATGTAGCCTATCCAAAAATCCTCTGACCAATCATTAGAAAGAAATGTACCAAATAAGTAAGCTGTGAGCAGTGTGACCAGCTTCTTCCTCATTAACACATATCTTCCTCTTCAAACATACCCACTGAAAATCATGAGATGGCCAGCCAGCAGGGAGCTGAAACAGAAAATACCCACTGAAAAGCTATAAATCCTTCTATTTGAACAAGTGCCTGCTGTGGAGGATCCGGTGTGAAAAGACATCAAGGTGATAACACTTTTGTATACCCCAAGGGAAGTGACTCCCGCAAATGCAGCTTGAAAGGCAAGCCCCAGAACAAAAGTAATATATTGCTGTGTTATACAACTGCTGACTGGCAACATGCAGCAGTTGCTGGGTGCCTCCCTCAGGCTCATTGCCACTTTCAACTAAAAGGTTGAAAGGCCCTGAAGCCTTTCATGCCCTTGACACATCAAATATTTCATATATCAGGATACTGATAATGGTGTGCCAGGCCTCAGGCAGCCAGGCCCAAAAAAAGAAAAAAAATATTCTTTTATTTTAAAAAATCGGTATTTGTTGCCACTAAATCGGTAGGCGGTAGGACTGCTTAAAAAGCGGTATCCTACCGCCTAAATTGATAGGGTTGGCAAGTATGGGGATGCTGCTGCAGCCGCCCACTCTGAGGCATGAGGTAGTGATAAGACCAAACCAAGCCCGGCGCCTCATCCCCTGCACAAAGTAGGATGGGGAGTGGGTCCAACGCCCCACAGCTTGCTCTGCGATTGTGTGATGGGCATTGGCTATAAGACAGACAGTTTCGACACTTGGACTCACACTTCCATTAGTGAGTCAGGAACAGGCATGGGTATGACCCAAAAAAATGTTGCCATCTGGGAAGCACCCCCATTTTGGCCATGACAACTCAGCCCATGAAGGGCAGAGGCAATTGTGCCCAAACGCCTGTAGGCTCTGCCAACATCACTTGCATGTCACCTGCATTATTTATTTATTTATTTAATACCTTTATAAAGCGCACAAAAACCCTGGGGAATCGAGGTGCTGTCACAAATCCGTTACACATACATGAATGTCAAGAAAGGACCGCTGGGAAGCCGGCTCTCGGTGGCCTTAATCGACTAGCCATGTTTTTAAGGCTTTTCTGAAGGCCCAGTAAAATTGTTCTGCTCTCAGGCTGGCAGGAAGAGAGTTCCATTCTCTTGCTGCCAGAGCGTAGAGGCTCGTACCGCCACATTTAGCTCCTTGGAACTTTAGTTGGATGAGCCGCCAGTCTCACTGATATCCTGAGAGGATATCTCAGAGTCAGCCTTATTTAATAAACCCCAGTATCTAAAAACGTCATTGGATAGACAGACGCAGTGGCAACATCTCCAAGCCCATTGTCATGCAGTCTGGTTAGCAGTATAAAGGGGATTTAGTAAGGTCAGAAACCAACCCATATCCCTCAATGATTTCCAACATCTCTGACAAAAGCTGTGGTCGGGTACTTGGCATGCACCGCAAGAGCAAAACAAACCACACATAGCTTTGCACAACAGCACACGACGGCTACCCCCAAGCTCATTGAACAGTGTTAACCGAACTGAAGCTGCCAACAGCACATCACTGCTCTCTTGCACTTATCCCGCTTGTTCCCACTAACGCCCCACAGCCCCCCCCTCCTCTTTCAGAGTCGCCAGAGCGCCAGGGGATCACTCCGGTGGTGATAGTGCGCGGTACAAATATCCTTTAACATTAACATGCAACAATACGTCATCAGCCTATAAGGATATAACATGGATCATGCCGGCCAAACATATGTGTGCTCAGCAAAGGCAACCCTAAACATTGAGGGTAACGGCACCATTTGCAGAGCAAGCAGCAGGGGCGACAATAGGCAGAGGCAGCGGGACTCAATTCTAATGAAATGATGATTATATAGCAATGCCAGCAATTGCAACATGGGCTAGCAGGAGCAAAAGCGCTCAAATGTCAGATGCATATACTCCCATTGCACCAACAACCTGTAATATGCAACCTGCAACCAAGTTCTAAGCATTCTTGTTACTCTGTGCGCCCAGCTACCCAAGGGTTTTCTGGTGCCCTATAAACAAACAAACAAACAAACAAACTAAACCAAAGGCCGTTTCTTTCCACATCCAGGCAGTCTTTTGCAGGCTCACCAGGGCTGGGTTGCACCCAGTCCAGCATCAGGAAAAGCCTTCATACATTCCGAGTGGTGTTCCTTCCAAGCACACAGCCTGCTTGGCTTTCTGCCACCAGCTCATCCATCAACTCTGACAGTCTGCCAACCACAATTTTACTAAGAATGTCAACATCGCTCTTAATCAAGCATAATGGCCTGCTGCAGCCGCTTGCCAGGCTTCAACAAACGAAGAACATGTGCCTGGCACATTAATGGACGCCAGTAGGAAGAGCTGCAGCAGTCAGGGAGCTAGGTTCACAGAAAAGGCACGTACATGTCTCTCTGCAGCCCACCATTGTCTACATGGTGTATGCCCTATGAGAAGGTTGTAGGGTGGGCGGACCATGACTGAGTAAAGTTCCCTCGTCAGAGAAGCGGTGTAACTTAGTCATGACCAGCAAGTCGACAGCTTGCTCTATGCACATGTTTGTGTCTTGCGGGACCTTACACGATGACCCCGTCCGTAATCTCCATTCTGTGATGACTTGCTGTTATTTTCTTAGAGAGCATCCTGGCCAAAGCCTTCCCTGGCATATAACCAAAATCATGAATTTTTGTATTTATTCACCAACATGGAAACACCAGTCTACGAGTCAATGCTGGGTCGGGTGCTATGGGTAGGTAGGCGAGGGAGTCATCCAATGCCCAGTGGATGGTGAGGAAAACATGGAACAGAGACTGCGGGCAGGACAGACCTATTACACGAGTCTAAAGGGACTGAACTTATACAGGGGAGTTCGTTGCAGGGAAGTTGGGGCTGGGAGAAATGTGGGAGTACGCGGCGGAAGCTGCCTCTTGGTTATGGGGGGAGCTTTAGTGTGGATTTGAAGGAAGGAGGATTTGAAGGAATGGACAGTGACATGAAGATGGAAGGCGTCCAAGTGGTGTGGGCATGAGAGCGAAGGAGCAGAAGCGAGACTACACACTGGGTCATCGGAGAATGGAGAGACCGCGGAGAGTGCCAGAGCAGAGAGTGCAGGGATTAGAGTAGTGGGAGATTGTGTTGGCTAAGTAGGGGGAGAGAAAGCTCATGCAGTTGACGTTTAAAGAGGGGCCAGTCTGGGGTCACATGGGGCACGAGGGTGAATAGAAAGGAACATTCTACAGATTCCGTGTGTCAAAGTTATCGAGCAGCGGAGAGGCCAAATACAGGCCTGGCTGGCACAGATGCCCACGCGGCTGAGTGCCACAGCCTGGCTGGTCTGGGAGATTTATACGTGAGGCGGGGTCAGATCGTCCATTTATTGAGCATGTTAATGCGGGCCACTGTTGAGATGCAAGTAATGAAGTGCTGGAGGGTAAGGTTGCTATTCAAAAGTACCCCACGGTTCTGTGTGTTAGGGGATGGAGAAGGTAAGGGGCGGAAACTAGAAGGGCGAAGGAAGGAGAGAGGGCAGTGGAGGCAGGAAGGCAGATGACTTCAGTCTCAGAGACAACAAAGGGCCACCCCGTGATGGATCCCAGAGAGAAAGGCAGCTATGCAAGCAGAGGAAACAGCCTTAAAGGTGGAGGTGGAGACCCCAAAGGGGGAGTTCAGTTTCCCGAGGGGCGAGAATAAGGGGCAAAGAACAGAGCCTTGGGGGACACCAAGAGGGAGGGAGGGGGATCAGAAGTGGCAGAGCTCCAAATGAGAAAGGTAGGAGGCACCCAAGTCAAGGGTATCCCCCTAGTCGGGAGGGGGGGCACGAAGAAGAGAGGAAGGATCCAGCGTATCACAGCTGGCTGAAGGGTCAAGTAGGAGTGAGGCGGAGGGATAGTTTACACTGGTGAGCAGAGGTTAGAAAGTTCGAGATATGGACGAAGACCTATTCAATAGAATGCCGGCTGCGAAATCCAGTTTGGACAGGGTCGTGAAGGTTGTTAGTGTCTAGGCAAGAAGACATCCTATTAAATATGAGACATTCAAGGATTTTAGAGTAGTGAGGAAAGAGAGACAGAGGGCCTCGTCAAACAAAATGGGGGTGGTATCCAGTCGGTAAAACCACCGGGACACAACACAACGCAAATAGCGTTACCGCAACTCAGTCCGGTGCTATTTGCGCTGGATCCAGAGTTGTGGCAAACTGTTAAATCGCCATTTTCTTATGACCCCTTGGGACTGTATAGTGCATTTTCAGCACATTTACCGCGGCGCAAATTGCGAATGCGCTAAAAATGGGTAGAAAGTCGGAGATTTACCTCCAGCTAAAAGCTGGAGGTGAATCTCCCAACTTACCGCCCAAACCCAGGATTGGGCAGAGCGGTAATGCAGCAGTAATAGTGCTACTGCCGCATGTTTACCACTCCACCAACCCGTGATGAGGCCCACAGTCCAATAGTTGGTAGGGTTGTTGGGGTGTCGGCTGAGGGCTTCTTTATGATTGGTGGGATGGTTGCTTCCTTGAAGCAGGCAGTAAAGATTCCTAAGGAAGTGGTGCAAGTTCCTTGGCAATCTGGGGGCAAATTGCTCAGATATATGATATGATATGATATATTTTATTTATATCGCGCTCGTACACAAGTGGTTCAGAGCGCAACCGAGCAAAGTGAGAACAAAAAATAAAAACAACGATCTTACTAGCCCCGGTGACATTAAGAATGTGCAAGTGCTTGGAGAAGGGAAAAGGGGGAAAGTGCGTGGAAGGGGGAGAAGTGGAAAGTGCAGAACAGAGGAGAGAAAAGAATAAAGAATAAGTTAAATGAATAGAGGAGGGTTGAGATTCCTTAGGATGGACGTCTATTCACAGGACGTGTATGGGAGGAGGCGGTGTAAGTCAGAGGTGGTAGCAGTAGGCGTTGGAGGGACAAAGAAGAAGCCTGAGGGACAGAGAGATGGGGGATGTGGAGTTATCAGTCTTTTCACTTTTAGAGTAGAAGTAATGGGCAAAGTAATTTGCAGATAGGAAAGCAGAGATAGCACAATGGCTATAAGGAGCCACCATGACTTGGCAGGTGGAGGCGAGATTGTGGCAGTGAGATCGAAGACTAGTCATGGGATTGGTGCCGTAGGTAGATCTTGGTGAATCAAGTAGACAGAGAAGATGGCATTCTTTTAGGCGAGAAGAAGAGTGGGGGTACGGTTCTTGCTAAACCTGTGTAGGTGGCATTGTGTGTCCCTTTTGAGGGGTCAG
Source organism: Ambystoma mexicanum (assembly GCF_040938575.1). Classification (NCBI taxonomy): domain Eukaryota; kingdom Metazoa; phylum Chordata; class Amphibia; order Caudata; family Ambystomatidae; genus Ambystoma; species Ambystoma mexicanum. Next base: position 1,338,005,934 of record NC_090933.1, on the reverse strand, counting down.
ATATGTTATTTATGTATTTATAGAGGGCCGTAGCTCGCAGGCATCAGGGGGTATGTGGGGTAATGTAGGATTGTGGGTGAGTAGTAGGAGGGTTGAATGTACGGGAGGCATAGTAGTGGTCAAAGACAGAGCCGAGAGCCGTGTTATAATCTCATAAGGCCTGCCTAATAGCGGAGGCCTGGGCAAGGGCAAGAAAGGAGGATAACATGACTGGCTTGGGGGGCTATGGAGTCAGGATTGAGTTTGCTTTTTCAGACAGTTGGGATGGGAGGGGGGAGATAGGCGGTAGTACGTGGTGCTGAAGCATACGATGGAGTGTTCAGAGTTGGAGGGGACAACAGTGAGGTTAGTTGAGGGTAGTGAAGATAAAAGGAAGACAAGGGCAGGAGAGTTCCCTTGAGAGTGTGTCAGTAGATTGCGTAGTAGGGGAAGGGAGTCGAGTTCAATGTGTTGGGTAGGAGACTGTTTTGGGAGGTTAAATTCACCCATAAGTATGTTTGGGGGTCATTAGGAATGGAGTCAGAGAAGGAGGTCCAGATCTGAGAAGAAAGAGTAGAAAGGGCCTTGGATGTGGTAGTTTAGAAGGGTGGTGAGAGGACTTGGTGAGCAGTGAATTTCAAGGTGAGTGGTAGGAAGTCAGATGGTGGAAGGGGGGCAAGGGGATGAGCTTTGCTGATCATCAGGCCAACCCCAATTCCTCTTGTAGAGGGGCAGGAGCAGTGAGAGAAGCTAACCTAGTTGGTGTGTAAGGCTGTCGGGGGTAGCAGAGAAAAGACTGGTACTGCAAGGCTCAGTGATGTGTGGCGAACCAGATGGACTAGGAGTACATAGGCTCATTGTTTTTTATTTATTTTATTTATTCCGTTTATGGTTTAAACATGTTTAAACATTTCACAATAATTTCCTGTAGTAACACATGATACGTAAATGAGAAAACCCTACTACTTTAGGAAACACCTAACAAAAAGGAAAAAGGAGCGGTTTGCTCAATAGCCTTGGCATGGCTTCTGCCTGGCCCGACTCGTATATGACTTGCTCTCAGTCTCAAAGTTCCTTTAGAACATAACTGTATAGTCTTCACAAACTTCGTCTCTTGATTAAAATGATAATTATCTTCTGTATGGGTTTTACTTTCCCCCGAATAAAGAAAACGGTTCCTTATTTTACTTTTCCCAGGTTTTATTTCAGATGTCCGAATCCCTCCAGGATTACTTGACAAGACCCTTCAATGTCTCCCACCTTCGGGACACTGGGGCTCTCCATAGCCCGGTGGCTCTTTGGTAGGTGTCTTGTCTCTTACAATATTTAACTTGGGGCGGTGTCTGCCCCGCTCATGTGTTAGAGGTTCCCGTGGCCTCATGCACTTCTGTTACCCATAGGACTTATCTCTGTCCGTCTTTAGTAGCTTTGTCGGATTTTCTAGGCTTGATATGAAGCTACGGATCTCTTTCACTCCATTCTTTACAGGGCGGGTGCCCATTAGCTTCGCTTAAGTTCTCATGCTTTTTGGTGCTATTCCTGCCTTGATTTACAGTGCTTTTCACTCTGTTTTAGCCGGGTTGTGTGTCCGTTCCATTCTCTCTGTTTCTCGTACCTATGTCGGCTTCTGTACTCCTGTAAACCAACAGTCGTAGTACTAACCTGCATCCACAAGTCGGTAGCGTCTGTTTCCCCAGCAGATGTACTCCCGGCGGAAAAGGCGCTTGCCAGGTGGAGCTCGGGAACACGGGCTCCACTCCTGTCTCTGGTCTCGGCATCGGTTGCTGGGCACCCGGCCCACCACTGCTCTTCAGTGGTCATGCCACCAGAAAAGATGGTTGTCTTCCTGTCATCTCTCTTCCCCTGAACAGATCCTCTTGCTCGGTCAATGCACCTGCCGTTCAGCTTCCAGCTAGCGGGTCTTGCTTGATTCACGCCACTGCTGGCCCTGTGGTGTGATGTGGCTCTGCCCCTCCAGAGGGTCGCCTCTGAATAGCGGTTGCTCTCCTCACTCCGTAGGAGTCTCTCCTTCTTTCACAGTCCACTCTCTCCTTATGCACATCATTGGAACAAAAGGAATTGTGTCTGTCTTCCCTGATCATGGCATTCAGGTGAACCGATGCCAAAGTCTTTCCAACATCCATATAGGCAGAAAGGGTGGTTTGGTCTGGGAGGTTCTTAGTGGAATGGGAGTCCTTGTCCGCAAGAGGTGAGTCACTCCCAGTGAGGTCCCACTTGCCCAGACCCTAGGGTGGGTCTTGCTTAGCCGTTCACCTCACTAGCCTCAAAGGTTGTGGGTCCCCTCTGGGGAGAAGCGACGAACTGTCCGGATTCGTCACAGATGCCAGACAGGGGTCATGAGAGTCAAAGTGATCGGTGAGGAAAGAGGTTCAATTACAAGTAGATTGGGTATTGCAGAGCCTGAGGGTAGTGGGAGAGGGTGGGCGGAGGGAATGAGTGTTGTGGGATCGAGAAGGATAGGTACCATTAGAGAGAGTAGGTTGGGCTGGAACCTTTAGTGGGTGTGGAGAGTCATGGCCCAGATAAGAAGAGGAGGAGAAGGTGGGAGAAGTGATGAGAGACTCTGTAAGGAGTGAGACACTCTCTGTGGCATGAATCTGTGAGGAGAGAATTATAAGAAGAGGAGTAATAGCGTAGGAAGATAGAATGATGCATAATGGGAGATGTAGTGTGCCCGTGGGGAAGAATGAGGGCACAGAGAGTTGGGGAGTGAGTGGTTTGGAGAGAATGTACGGAACCCAGTGGCAATTAAAGAATGTGGGCCTCATTACAAGGTTGGCAATAAATTGGTGGTAATACCGCCAAATTACGGCCAAACGGTATTACGGTTGCCATCACTTGGTCCCGTTGGTTTACCACAGGAGTACACGTGGTGGAAGATGTTGTAAATCCCCATTTTATGGAGTCCATCGGATTCCATTGGGGATTTTTGGAGAATTACCAGTGGTAATTCCACAGATTTATTTAGGTAAAGTGGAGGATCTACCTGGAGGTTAATCCTACACTTTTCCTGTAAACATTGGCGGAATTACTACCCAGTGATTCCACCAGAGGTAACGCCGACCATAGGTGTAGTTTGGCAGTGCGGCAAATTGGAGGCAACGGAATCACCTGCGCTTTTCGTTTGCACCGCCAAACTCATACTGAGGCCCTACAGTTATCTGGAGGACCAAGGAGCACAGAAGATTATAGGGGGGCTGGGCAATTAATACATCGCGGTGCCTTGTGCGATGGAACGAGGCGAGGTAGCAAGTACAATCTTAGATTAATGGGCCTTACACTCTGCATTTCTAGATGATTATGCACTGCTACCACAATGTAAACAGAGCTTTCCCTGCCTTTCTCTCACACTTTCTTTAAAATAAACACCCCCCCCTCCTCACTTTATTGCATCTAACTCTCCCAACCCACTTTAAAGTAAAGCATGCATTGGAAAAGGCAAGAGTTGTGGTGTTTGCTGTTGGTCATTGCAGTCACATTCATAGGAAAAGTCCCACACGCGAATGGGCTGGGTAAGTGTATATCAGGGGTGCGTGGGAAGTTATACATGCGAAAGGGCCTGGGCGAGTGGGGTACGTGTATTTCAGGGGTGCGCGTGAAGTTTCACACGCGAATGGGCTGGTTACGTGTATTTCAGGGGTCGCAGGAAGTTTTACACGCAAATGGGCTGGGTACGTGAATTTCAGGGGTGCGCGGGAAGTTACACACGTGAAAGGGCCTGGGTGAGTGGGGTACGTGTATTCCTGGGGTTCGCGTGAAGTTTCACACGTGGTAGGCCATGGGCGAGTGGGGTACGTGTATTTCAGGGGTGCGCGTGAAGTTTCACATGCAAATGGGCTGGGTACGTGTATTTCAGGGGTGCGCGTGAAGTCCCACACGCGAATGGGCTGGGTACGTGTATTTCAGGGGTGCGCGGGAATTTTCACACGTGATTGGTCTGGGTACGTGTATTACGGGGGTGCACGGGAAGTTTCACACGTGAATGGGCTGGATACGTGTATTTCAGGGGTGCGCGTGATGTCCCACACGCGAATGGGCTGGCTACGTGTATTTCAGGGGTGCGCAGGAATTTTCACACGCAATTGGCCTGGGTCCGTGTATTACGGGGGTGCGTGGGAAGTTTCACATGCGAATGGGCTGGGTACGTGTATTTCAGGGGTGCTCGTGAAGTCCCAAACGCAAATGGGCTGGGTACGTGTATTTCAGGGGTGCGCGGGAATTTTCACACGCGATTGGCCTGGGTACGTGTATTACGGGGGTGCATGGGAAGTTTCACATGCGAATGGGCTGGGTACGTGTATTTCAGGGGTGCTTGTGAAGTCCCACACGCAAATGGGCTGGGTACGTGTATTTCAGGGGTGCGCGGGAATTTTCACACGCGATTGGCCTGGGTACGTGTATTACGGGGGTGCGCGGGAAGTTTCACACACGAATGGGCTGGGTACATGTATTTCAGGGGTGCGCGTAAAGTCCCACACGTGAATGGGCTGGGTACGTGTATTTCAGGGGTGAGCGGGAATTTTCACACACGATTGGCCTGGGTACGCGTATTACGGGGGTGCGCGGGAAGTTTCACACGCGAATGGGCTGGGTACGTGTATTTCAGGGGTGCGCGTGAAGTCCCACACGCGAATGGGCTGGGTACGTGTATTTCAGGGGTGCGCGTGAAGTCCCACATGCGAATGGGCTGGGTACGTGTATTTCAGGGGTGCGCGGGAACTTTCACACGCGATTGGCCTGGGTACGTGTATTACGAGTGTGCCCGGGAAGTTTCACACGCGACTGGGCTGGGTATGTGTATTTCAGGGGTGCGCGTGAAGTCCCACATGCGAATGGGCTGGATACGTGTATTTCAGGGGTGCGCGGGAAGTTTCACACGCGAATGGGCTGGGTACGTGTATTTCAGGGGTGCGCGTGAAGTCCCACACGCGAATGGGCTGGGTACGTGTATTTCAGGGGTGCGCGTGAAGTCCCACACGTGAATGGGCTGGGTACATGTATTTCAGGGGTGCGTGGGAATTTTCACACGCGATTGGCCTGGATACGTGTATTACGTGGGTGCGCGGAAAGTTTCACACGCGAATGGGCTGGGTACGTGTATTTCAGGCGTGCGCGTGAAGTCCCACACGCGAATGGGCTGGGTACGTGTATTTCAGGGGTGCACGGGAATTTTCACACGCGATTGGCTTGGGTACGTGTATTACGGGGGTGCCCGGGAAGTTTCACACGCGACTGGGCTGGGTACGTGTATTTCAGGGGTGCGCGTGAAGTCCCACATGCGAATGGGCTGGGTACGTGCATTTCAGGGGTGCGCGGGAATTTTCACACGCGATTGGCCTGGGTACATGTATTACGGGGGTGCGCGGGAAGTTTCACACGCGAATGGGCTGGGTACGTGTATTTCAGGGGTGCGCGTGAAGTCCCACACGCGAATGGGCTGGATGCGTGTATTTCAGGGGTGCGCGTGAAGTCCCACACGCGAAGGGGCTGGGTGCGTGTATTTCAGGGGTGCGCGGGAATTTTCACACGCGATTGGCCTGGGTACGTGTATTACGGGGGTGCGCAGGAAGTTTCACACGCGAATGGGCTGGGTACGTGTATTTCAGGGGTGCACGTGAAGTCCCACACACAAATGGGCTGGGTACGTGTATATCAGGGGTGCGCGGGAAGTTATACACGCGAAAGGGCCTGGGCAAGTGGGGTACGTGTATTTCAGGGGTGCGCGTGAAGTTTCACACGCAAATGGGCTGGGTACGTGTATTTCAGGGGTGCGCGGGAAGTTTTACATCCGAATGGGCTGGGTACGTGAATTTCAGGGGTGCGCGGGAAGTTACACATGCGAAAGGGCCTGGGCGAGTGGGGTATGTGTATTTCAGTGGTGCGCGTGAAGTTTCACACGCGAATGGGCTGGGTACGTGTATTTCAGGGGTGCGCGGGAAGTTTTACACCCGAATGGGCTGGGTACGTGAATTTCAGGGGTGCGCGGGAAGTTTCACACGCGATAGGCCATGAGCGAGTGGGGTACTTCAGGGGTGCACGTGAAGTTTCACATGCGAATGGGCTGGGTACGTGTATTTCAGGGGTGCGCGTGAAGTCCCACACGCGAATGGGCTGGGTAAGTGTATTTCAGGGGTGCGCGGGAATTTTCACACGCGATTGGCCTGGGTACGTGTATTACGGGGGTGCGCGGGAAGTTTCACACGCGAATGGGCTGGGTATGTGTATTTCAGGGGTGCGCGGGAATTTTCACACGCGATTGGCCTGGGTACGTGTATTACGGGGGTGCGCAGGAAGTTTCACACGCGAATGGGCTGGGTACGTGTATTTCAGGGGTGCGCGTGAAGTCCCACACACGAATGGGCTGGGTACGTGTATTTCAGGGGTGCGCGTGAAGTCCCACACGCGAATGGGCTGGGTACGTGTAGTTCAGGTGTGTGCGGGAATTTTCACACGCGATTGGCCTGGGTACGTGTATTACGGGGGTGCGCGGGAAGTTTCACACGCGAATGGGCTGGGTACGTGTAGTTCAGGTGTGTGCGGGAATTTTCACACGCGATTGGCCTGGGTACGTGTATTACGGGGGTGCGCGGGAAGTTTCACACGCGACTGGGCTGGGTACGTGTATTTCAGGGGTGCGTGTGAAGTCCCACACGTGAATGGGCTGGGTACATGTATTTCATGGGTGCACGTGAATTTTCACACGCGATTGGCCTGGGTACGTGTATTACGGGGATGCGTGGGAAGTTTCACCCGCGAATGGGCTGGGTACGTGTATTTCAGGGGTGCGTGTGAAGTCCCACACGCGAATGGGCTGGGTACGTTTATTTCAGGGGTGCGTGTGAAGTCCTACACGCGAAGGGGCTGGGTACATGTATTTCAGGGGTGCGCGGGAATTTTCACACGCGATCGTGTATTACGGCAGTGCGCGGGAAGTTTCACATGCGAATGGGCTGGGTACGTGTATTTCAGGGGTGCGCGTGAAGTCCCACATGCGAATGGGCTGGGTACGTGTATTTCAGGGGTGCGCGGGAATTTTCACACGCGATTGGCCTGGGTACGTGTATTACGGGGGTGCGCGGGAAGTTTCACACGCGAATGGGCTGGGTACATGTATTTCAGGGGTGCGCATGAAGTCCCACACGCGAATGGGCTGGGTACGTGTATATCAGGGGTGCGCGGGAAGTTACACACGCGAAAGGGCTGGGTATGTGTATTTCAGGGGTGCACGGGAAGTTTCACACATGATTTGGCAGTGTGGGTCCTCCCAGGTGTCCCCTCTACCCCCTCCACGGCCCCTGCAGGCAGCCCACACCACAGGGGACTACCCTGCACCCCTGGTCAATTCCAGCAGGCAGCCCATCCACCATGGGCATGCCCCCCAGCCAAACCACATGTCACGTTGCAATATGATCACCAACTCATGTCTCCCAGAACCCCCACCCCCCAGCAGTCAGGGGCACCTGCCAGCAGGCCCCCACTCATGTCCCCCTGCACCCCCACCCCCCAGCAGTCAGGGGCACCTGCCAGCAGGCCCCCACTCATGTCCCCCTGTACCCCCACTCCCCAGCAGTCAGGGGCACCTGCCAGCAGGCCCCCACTCATGCCCCCCCCAACATGACATGAAGATGCACAACCATGGGCCTCATGTTCACCAAAATACCACAGAACGCCACCCCAGTCTTGACACGCAATGATCTTTCCAATCCACCCCACACTGACTTGGCCATCTCAAGACAGAAGTCAACTATGTACATCAACACATGTCCGTCACACACACACACCGGTTGCCATTGATACTGTAAACCCACATTTTGACATGCATGAACCCAATGAGCAAATCACACACATGGAAGTAAAATATGAAAATGTATTATGACCAAAATCAATGCAATGAAATGAAATCATAAAAAAGTCAAACATGAAATGAAAAGCAAGTCAAAAAAATAAGAAAATGAAAAGTATAAGCAATCCAAAGAAATCCTAATGATCCATTGTCCAAACTCTCCGTCCACCAAATCAAATACAAAGGAAACGTAAAAAGTAAAATCCATTGCTCCATGGTGAAATCCAAATCATAAGTCCGCATGAATCCAATGTCCAACTATTTACAAGCAATGTTCAAGGGTCCATGAGCCTGATGAAAGAAAAGAAACCTACCTAAGAAACTACCTACGAAAATAACTATATACAAAAAGGTGGGGCATTGTCCAAGCGCCCCAAATGAAATGAAAACCAAAAGGAAACCTAACACTAATTAACTATATACAATGGCAGCGGGCTAGTCCGACGGCTCACTTCCTGATTTCCCGGGCTAGGGCATCATCGAACTCCTGCTCGATGTCCCGGAGGCGGTCCACTTCCATGGCCCCGAGGGTTCGAAGGGACGATGACATCTGGACCCCCATGTCCCTGCGGGCCTCAGCGCCCTCCGCATGGAGTTCTCCGCCCTGACCATCGTGAGCTGTGCCTCTTCCGCCCGCTGCCGCTCAGCATCTATGGCGTGGCCCAACCACTGCCACACGGAAGACACTTCCCGTCCTGGGTCCTCCTGCCCTCCGGCCGATGCCTGCCCTTCCGATGTCGAAGGCCCCGAGCCATCATGGGTCCCACCTTGTTGCTGCTTCTGCTGTGCCTGTGCCCTGCCTCCTGCTGCCTGCACATCCTCCGCTGGCTGGGGTGCAGTTGTCGTGGTGGCCACCCCTGTTGGACCTCCGACTCCCGACTGTGGCAGGGATGTGTCCTCCACCAGCCTGGCCGCACGGTCAGAGGCAGCTCCACAGGGCACACAGCTGATACATGGGTGGGAAGCTGGCACGGAGGACGACTAGCGCATAGGTGGTTCAGGTGAGGAGGGGGTCGTAGCAAGTTCAAGTAAACAGAGGATTCCGGCCTGGGTGACCTGTCCCAGTAGGCTGACGCGGTCAACAAGCCATACGAGATGACCTGAAGTCTCCTCATGAAAAGACCGCAGGTCACCTCGCATGGCCCGTTGACGCGTCGCCACCACACTCAGGACAGGCTCAACCCGGTCCTGGATAGCCACGTCTGCAGGGAGAGGAAGGCCAGTTGTTGTGCGGCTATCCCCTCCCTGATAACGGGTCTGGACGTAGGCATCCCTGCTGGTGCAAATGATGCAGTCACAGGATCGGGGACAGGATTACACACAGGCACCTTCGCGGCGGCCTGTGCTGCCTCCTGTCCCTGCCCCTGCGCTGCACCACTAGCACCAGTGGAATCCCCACCTCCAGACCCCGTCTCTGTCCCTTGCACGGCCTCCTCCTCCCCCAAATCCCCCACCAACCTGGATGACTCCGTGCCATCTTCCGCCGTCGGACCTTGTGGGGTCTCAGCTGCCCCTTCTGCTGCCGAGGAGTCCAACTCCGACCTCCGCCTCTTGGACCTTCCCCCGGCAGCTGCGGCCTGGGATGCAGCACCGGACTCCTCACTCCCCGACAAGATCAGAACCAGGGAGGGGAGCCGGGTCTTGCGTCTCCGTCTGGTGGTGTGATCCCCGCCGATGTGCTCCACAGCACCCTCTCCGCCCTCTTCATCAGTTGACGCTGCAGACAGGGAGAGATAGGAGACAGGCATCAGGACACTGTACAATGGACTGATACACACATGACAGTTGCACATGAGTGGCAGTGTCAGTCTTCAGACATGGCATCACAATCCCCAACACACATGGCATGTCAACTCACACACATGAGCAATTCCACAGCCATATGGAAACAGGCAGCAACATCCATACACATACAACAGAATGAGCAGCCAAAGGTGAGCCAGACATCACATGAAACACAGGAAGTGCACTAGACATGCACTCACGCCACCACACCTACATGCATGTGTACACCTCCACCAACTGTCGCAGTGATGAGATTTGCACACGTCACATCGGGCAATCAGTCTTCTACATATCAGTGTCCCAAGCATCCATGTTGCATCACTGTTGCACCCTTGTCAGATACACACACATGCACATGTACACGGTGCAGATACATGCAGCTGGAACCGACATCCATGTGTCATACCACAACCATGACAACTTACATACACAGTCATTCAAACATGTGTGCTCAGACATCTGCATTTGCCATGCAAGCTTACACACACATGCACCATCCATGTGTCTCACACAAGAGAGGACTCGCATGTGTTAGCCCCACGGCCCTGTACATACACATCCATACATGGCCCTCTAAAAACACATGTGCAACCTGCACACTACAGGCACACCACCACACGCACAGCTTACAATCAGCATGCATGTACACTTATCGCTCGACTCCAGACGGGTCTGCCTCTCAAGGACCTGGCCGTGGAGCGCTGGGGATACGCATTCCAGGACCCTCATCTGATGTTCCGACAGGTGGCCCCGGCACCCCTTACCATCCGCTGGCTTCACGAGGCGCCGGGCCTTGTTGAGGGTCCTGGCCCTGAAGTCATCCCAGCGCTTCTTGACATGTTCATAGTCGGGGACTGCCACCCCCTCCGCGTTGATGGCAGTCACGATGTCCGTCCAGATCCTGGTCCGTCCTTCCTTGTCGGCGCGCATACTTCCGAAGAGGGCATCATACTGCCCCAGGACTTGCTCCACCAGGACACCAACTTCGGTGGCACTGAAGCTGGTGGCCCTCTGTTTCTCTGGCTGGGGGTTGCCAGTGCTGCCAGATGGTGTTGTGCCCGACATGGCAACCCCAGAGGTAGGAGTGGGTGGGCAACTGGGTCCTGGGGCTGGGCTGTGGAGCGATGGAATCCCAGTCGGGAGTCTTCAGTTCCAGCAGGGGTGGTCACAGCAACTGCACCCCTGGCTGATGTGCAGGCAGCAAATAGCAGGGCACGTGGGAAGCAGGCAGTCAGGCAGCAACAGATGGCAGGTGGGAGCGTGCTCGGGGCTCTGGGGGGCAGTAATTCGGCCTTCTGGGCAGGAGCGTGGTCTTCCGTGTGCATACGCGTGGCCCGCTTGATACGGAGTGATTTGGCACGTGACAATTCTGCACGTCAGCGTGTGATTCGAGGAAAGGCCCTTAGCGCGTAAGCGCGTCAGCACGCATACGCGATTTCATTGGACCAAAGGCCCTTAGCGCGTAAGCGCGTCTGTGACGTATCGCGCACGGGCGTTGCCCTGGCAGGGCTTGAAGATCCCACGTGGATTTCCATTGCTCTGTACGTGCTTTTCGTGGGGTGTGGTGCGTGTGTTTGGGGTTCACACGCTATTACTTCACAGCGGGTGGGTGTTGGCTACGCGTTCTTCTACACGCAAGGCAGACGGTGAGTGGTACCCTGCTCCCAGAGGCCCGATCGCGTGTAAAACCACCCGCGAGCCCCTGGAATACACATACCCGCTCCCCCAGGCCCGAACGCGTGTAAAACTTCTCGCACACCCACGGAATTCACGCACACGCTATTATTCACACAGCGGGTGTCCGTGTTTGTCGCGTACCCCTTTGCACGTCATTTGTCCTAGAGGGCCACAGTATGGGACATTCATCAGAGCTGTGTATACGTGCTTTTTGTTAGCGCACATTTTGGCGCACATTTTTTTCATGCGCAGGGACGCTACCGCCTGCTTTCGTGTGGCGGACGTGTATGGGCCTGTGCGCATCTTTGCCCGTGCACTGGTTTGCCCTATTCGATTCCATGAATACGTGTTGCAGGCGAGCGTGTGGGCGTTCCGCGCACTTGCCTCCTTACTTCCCCCGTGACGCCCACATTTTCATGAGTTGTTCCCCATTCCGCGTGTCACGCCCCGTGTTCCGCCTACTTTTGTTATGTGCGCCGTGCTATGTGCGCTTTCGCTGTGGCCTTAGCGCACGCCGTTAGATGACCTGTGCGCCGGCGTGTGCCGCACACTTTTTCAGCGCACATCCCACATTTTACTCGCGCACGGACTTCCATGAATAGATGTGCGCTGGTTTCCCTGTGATGTTCGCACTTGCACTGCGATTTTTCCAGTAGCACTGCAAATCGCACGTTTTCGCAAGCGTGCGCCGATTTTTTCAGCACACATTCATTCCATGAATCGGCCTGAGAGTGGGAAAGAGTAGAGTGTGTAGACAGAGAATGAGGATGCAAAAAAAAAGATTGTGAATGTGCGAGTAGAGCGAGTGAGAGAGAGAAGAGCGAGAGTGTGCAGAGAGAGAGAGAGAGTGAGTGAGTGATAGGGCGAGGAAGCGCCAATAAATACTAGGACATTACATGCAAATGGGAGCATGTTGTACACCACTTCTGGCTATGTCCAAAGAAAAAAACAAGGCCTGTCTCAACAATATATGCCAGCAGTGCCCTGTAAAACACAGTTACATGCTTGCTTCCTGTGCCCAAATATATGCCATTATTGCCACTTTAAAATATCTGTGTCGTGGGAGTGCCCAGTATTTAGCATACTGCTATAAGAAAATGTTCATGCAGTTGTGTCCAGTGTTGCCACTGTTATAGTACACTTTCACACTGACCGGCCCCACTGTATAACAGCATTGCCACTGTAAGAACACATTTTCATGCTTTCTGTTGTGCCAAATATATACCAGTATTCTCACTCTACAAACAAAACTTTAGTTTGTTTGTTCAGATATTAGTTTGTCTGCAATTCTCGTTTTCTCATTGTGCCCAGTATATGCCAGTATGCCACTGTGATAACATGTTTATGCCCCTCAAACAACTTAAATGCATGTATCCCCCCCACACACACACACTCACTCACTCAGTCATACATACATGTACACACAAACACACTTTTTTAAATGTACCTTTTCATTTAATGACACTGTCAACTCTCTCTCCGTCTGCACTTGGATGCTCCGGTTCCCTTTGCCGGATGAAGGCATGCAGCAAATGAAGCACAGGAATGGCAGGGTTTCCAAAACAAAAGTATAATAATGCTTTGGGTGCATATGTGCCTCTGAGTAGTGCCAAACACAGATACCCACATAAGGCCTAAAATACCCACAAAAGACTCTTATATGCAAATAGGACCACGGTTATCAATCTAAGCCTTAAAAGATCTGGATACGGCCTCAAATGCGCACCTTGACTACAGATACCTATATATGACCTCAGATACCCACCCACCTACAAGCTCATATACCCACCAAAGATCTCATATAGTGATTAGGAGCTTCCCTAAACCTTGAAGTACCCATATATGACCTCAGTGTACCCCTTGGACATCAGGTATCCATCTACGACTATAAATACCCACATACACCTTTATGTGTGCATCTAAAACCTCTGATACCATCCCAAAACCTTGACTACCCATCCAAGATCTTGGCTATCAATCAAATTTCTCAGATGACCACCTGCAACCTCAGACATTGACCCACAAGCTCAAAGACCATCTAAACCCTGAAATATCCACATATTCCTGCAATGTGCGACTAGGTCCTCAGATACCCATCTGCAACATCAAATATCCACCTAAGAACTCCAATACCACCACAGGGCCACGATATACACCTGGGGAACTCTGATACCCATCTAAGAACTTGAATACCTGCCAATAGCATGAGATACCTACCCAAGCTTTCAGATACCCATCTAGAAGCTCAGATACCCACAAAAGACCTAGATACCCACCTAAGACCCCAGACCCCTGCCTCCAGCCTTAGCTACTCATCCAAGTCACAACATTCCCACCTAGGATCTCAGACCCCTGCCTCCAGCCTTAGTTACTCATCCAAGTCACATGATTCCCACCTAGGATCTCAGATATCCCCCTAAGATTGCTTGTGTAAATCCTTAGATGCCAAACACATCACCAGAAGCCTAACTAAAACCGCAAAAAACCCACTTAAGACCTTGAATGCCCCCATACAGTCATGAATGCCCACCCAGATCACCAGAAAGCCACCTAAGATGTTGAACACCCACCTTCAGCCTTAGATGCACACTCATGTCATTAATTCCCCACCTAAAGTCTCAGACACCCACCTAATAACTTGGATACCCATCGGCAGCCTTAGAAGCCCACCCACACCATCAGAAACTAAGACCTCAGGTACCCACCGAAGATCTCAAGGTTGTTATGGAGGGATATGGTCAGGTTGGTATGGGAAAAGATGTACATTTTGCTATAGGACATGGTAGGACGATGTAGCACATGCACAGGGCCACTTGTTGAAATGTGGCAGGTTAGTTTGAGGGGGTGCTCAACTGCTGTTACGATTCACAACTTCCAGTGGAGCAATACATCGTAAAGAGCAATGAAAAGTATCGTGCAAAACTGGCCATCGTTCGGCTTACGTGATCCCTATGGATCGTTCGGCTTACGTGATCCCTATGGATCGTTCGGCTTACGTGATCCCTATTGATATGAGTAAATGTGTTCTTTCTTTTCTTCACAGAACTGTTTCAGCCCTGCAAACATGCTGGAGATATTCCGCATCGACGGCACCACAGGGATCTCACCAGAAGACTTCACACGTCTCAGCCCTGCACTGATTCAGCAGCAACTCAGCGAAGCCTGCTTGGATGTGCACAAAGAGATCTCGGCAAAGGACAAGCTGACCACTGCACAGAGTGAGTACTTTGTACCGGTGGCAAAATATTCACCTTTAATCTTTTAAAGAACCCCCCTACTGTGAGCCCACCTGGGTTCCCACTTCAACCCTATTCTTTAACAATCTGTGCTTGCACCCTACTGGCTAACTATCCTTGTCAATTACTTTCGCTGCCTTTGTCCCTCCCTAAACCAAGCAATGAGCCCAGATATGAAGTGATGGCTGCATGTGAAAGGCCTGCTAGGTAGCTCAGTTCTTATGGTTTATGTGTATATGTCAGTTTTCTCTTTTTCTTACCAGTCCGACTATTTCTGTTTGAGGCATTTTGATCAATATTTGTGGCATACTGAAATCAGCTCTCAGTATCAGAGTTTGCATATACCGGAGGTCGAGCGACCCAATGGTCACTGTAGATATGAATGGCCTGGCCTTTCCCAGAACTCCATGAAACCAAAACCTGATCGTCCCTTAAACCAAAACCTGATCGTCCCTTTAGTCCTCTAACACTTGGGCCATTTTATAATCAAAGTAATACAGAGTGCAACAGTTGTTGCCTGTAGAGGAGACTGCAACGGTTCTCTCAATTATCTAATACTATAACCCTTCAGAGAATCCAGGATCGGGAGCCCATCGGTCTTCTCTGTCATCCAAGAATGTAGGCCCTCTGACAATTCAAGAAACAGAGAACCCAGTGGTCCCCTCAGTTATCTAGAACCATAGCCTTCCAGGAAATCAAAGCTTAGGAGCACAATGGTCCTCTCAGGCATCCAAGAATCTAGGCCTTCTGACAATTCAAGAAACAGAGAACCCAATGGTCCCCTCAGTTATCCAGAACCATAGCCTTTCAGAAAAGCAAAGCTTAGGAGCCCAATGGTCCTCTCAGTTATCCAAGAATCTAGGCCTTCTGGCAATTCAAGAAACAGAAAACCCAATGGTCCCCTCAGTTATCTAGAACCATAGCCTTTCAGGAAATCAAAGCTTAGGAGCCCTATGGTCCTCTCAGGCATCCAAGATTCTAGGCCTGCTGACAATTCAAGAAACAGAGAACCCAATGGTCCCCTCAGTTATCTAGAACCATAGCCTTTCTGGAAATCAAAGCTTAGGAGCGCAATGGTCCTCTCAGGCATCCAAGAATCTAGGCCTTCTGACAATTCAAGAAACAGAGAACCCAATGGTCCCCTCAGTTATCTAGAACCATAGCCTTTCTGGAAATCAAAGCTTAGAAGCGCAATGGTCCTCTCAGCCATCCAAGAACCTAGACCTTCTGACAATTCAAGAAACAGAGAACCCAATGGTCCCCTCAGTTGTCTAGAACCATAGCCTTTCAGGAACTCAAAGCTTAGGAGCCCTATGGTCCTCTCAGGCATCCAAGAATCTAGGCCTTCTGACAATTCAAGAAACAGAGAACCCAATGGTCCCCTCAGTTATCCAAACCCATAGCCTTTCAGAAAAGCAAAGCTTAGGAGCCCAATGGTCCTCTCAGCTATTCAAGAATCTAGGCCTTCTGACAATTCAAGAAACAGAGAACCCAATGGTCCCCTCAGTTATCTAGAACCATAGCCTTTCAGGAAATCAAAGCTTAGGAGCCCTATGGTCCTCAAAGGCATCCAAGAATCCAGGCCTTCCGACAATTCAAGAAACAGAGAACCCAATGTGCCCTCAGTTATCCAGAACCATAGCCTTTCAGAAACTCAAAGCTTAGGAGCCCAGTGGTCCTATCAGCCATCCAAGAATCTAGGCCTTCTGATAATTCAAGAAACAGAGAACCCAATGGTCCCCTCAGTTATTTAGAACCATAGCCTTTCTGGAAATCAAAGCTTAGATGCGCAATGGTCCTCTCAGCCATCCAAGAATCTATACCTTCTGACAATTCAAGAAACAGAGAACCCAATGGTCCCCTCAGTTGTCTAGAACCATAGCCTTTCAGGAACTCAAAGCTTAGGAGCCCTATGGTCCTCTCAGGCATCCAAGAATCTAGGCCTTCTGACAATTCAAGAAACAGAGAACCCAATGGTCCCCTCAGTTATCCAAAACCATAGCCTTTCAGAAAAGCAAAGCTTAGGAGCCCAATGGTCCTCTCAGCTATTCAAGAATCTAGGCCTTCTGACAATTCAAGAAACAGAGAACCCAATGGTCCCCTCAGTTATCTAGAACCATAGCCTTTCAGGAAATCAAAGCTTAGGAGCCCAATGGTCCTCTCAGCTATCCAAGAATCTAGGCCTTCTGACAATTCAAGAAACAGAGAACCCAATGGTCCCCTCAGTTATCTAGAACCATAGCATTTCAGAAATTCAAAGCCTAGTAGCCCAGTGGTCCTCTCAGCCATCCATGAATCTAGGCCTTCTGAAAATTCAAGAAACAGAGAACCCAATGATCCCCTCAGTGATCCAGAACCATAGCTTTTCAGAAACTCAAAGCATAGGAGCCCAATGGTCCTCTCAGGCATCCAAGAATCCAGGCCTTCTGACAATGCAAGAAACAGAGAACCTAATGGTGACCTCAGTTATCCAGAACCATAGCCTTTCAGAAACTCAAAGTTTAGGAGCCCAATGGTCCTCTCAGGCATCCAAGAATTCAGGCCTTCTGACAATTCAAGAAACAGAGAACCCAATGCCCCCTCAGTTATCCAGAACCATAGCCTTTCAGATACTCAAAGCTTAGGCGCCCAGTGGTCCTCTCAGCCATCCAATAATCTAGGCCTTCTGACAATTCAAGAAACAGAGAACCCAATGGTCCCCTCAGTTATCTAGAACCATAGCCTTTCTGGAAATCAAAGCTTAGGAGTGCAATGGTCCTCTCAGGCATCCAAGAACCTAGGCCTTCTGACAATTCAAGAAAGAGAGAACCCAATGGCCCCCTCAGTTATCCAGAACCATAGCCTTTCAGAAAAGCAAAGCTTAGGAGCCCAATGGTCCCCTCAGTTATCTAGAACCATAGCCTTTCTGGAAATCAAAGCTTAGGAGCGCAATGGTCCTCTCAGGCATCCAAGAATCTAGGCCTGCTGACAATTCAAGATACAGAGAAACCAATGGTCCCCTCAGTTATCTAGAACCATAGCCTTTCTGGAAATCAAAGCTTAGGAGCGCAATGGTCCTCTCAGGCATCCAAGAATCTAGGCCTGCTGACAATTCAAGAAACAGAGAACCTAATGGTCCCCTCAGTTACCAGAACCATAACCTTTCAGAAACTCAAGGTTTAGGAGCTCAATGGTCCTCTCAGGCATCCAAGAATCCAGGCCTTCTGACAATTCAAGAAACAGAGAACCCAATGTCCCCTCAGTTATCCAGAACCATAGCCTTTCAGAAACTCAAAGCTTAGGAGCCCAGTGGTCCTTCCAGCCATCCAACAATCTAGGCCTTCTGACAATTCAAGAAACAGAGAACCCAATGGTCCCCTAGTTACCTAGAACCATAGCCTTTCTGGAAATCAAAGCTTAGGAGCGCAAAGGTCCTCTCAGGCATCCAGGAATGAAGGCCTTCTGACAATTCAAGAAACAGAGAACCCAATGGTCCCCTCAGTTATCCAGAACCATAGCCTTTCTGGAAATCAAAGCTTAGGAGCGCAATGGTCCTCTCAGGCATCCAAGAATCTAGGCCTGCTGACAATTCAAGGAATAGAGAACCTAATGGTCCCCTCAGTTATCTAGAACCATAGCCTTTCTGGAAATCAAAGCTTATGAGCGCAATGGTCCTGTCAGACATCCAAGAATCTAGGCCTTCTGACAATTCAAGAAACAGAGAACCCAATGCTCCCCTCAGTTATCCAGAACCATAGCCTTCCAGAAAATCAAAGCTTAGTAGCCCAGTGGTTCTCTCAGCCTTCCATGAATCTAGGCCTTCTGACAATTCAAGAAACAGAGAACCCAATGGTCCCCTCAGTTATCCAGAACCATAGCTTTTCAGAAACTCAAAGCATAGGAGCCCAATGGTCCTCTCAGGCATCCAAGAATCCAGGCCTTCTGACAATGCAAGAATCAGAGAACCTAATGGTCCCCTCAGTTATCCAGAACCATAGCTTTTCAGAAACTCAAAGCATAGGAGCCCAATGGTCCTCTCAGGCATCCAAGAATCCAGGCCTTCTGACAATGCAAGAATCAGAGAACCTAATGGTCCCCTCAATTATCCAGAACCATAGCCTTTCAGAAACTCAAGGTTTAGGATCCCAATGGTCCTCTCAGACATCCAAGAATCTAGGCCTTCTGACAATTCAAGAAACAGAGAACCCAATGCTCCCCTCAGTTATCCAGAACCATAGCCTTCCAGAAAATCAAAGCTTAGTAGCCCAGTGGTTCTCTCAGCCTTCCGTGAATCTAGGCCTTCTGACAATTCAAGAAACAGAGAACCCAATGGTCCCCTCAGTTATCCAGAACCATAGCTTTTCAGAAACTCAAAGCATAGGAGCCCAATGGTCCTCTCAGGCATCCAAGAATCCAGGCCTTCTGACAATGCAAGAATCAGAGAACCTAATGGTCCCCTCAATTATCCAGAACCATAGCCTTTCAGAAACTCAAGGTTTAGGATCCCAATGGTCCTCTCAGGCATCCAAGAATCCAGGCCTTCTGACAATTCAAGAAACAGAGAACCCAATGTCCCCTCAGTTATCCAGAACCATAGCCTTTCAGAAACTCAAAGCTTAGGAGCCCAGTGGTCCTCTCAGCCATCCAACAATCTAGGCCTTCTGACAATTCAAGAAACAGAGGACCCAATGGTCCCCTCAGTTATCTAGAACCATAGTCTTTCTGGAAATCAAAGCTTAGGAGTGCAATGGTCCTCTCAGGCATCCAGGAATCTAGGCCTTCTGACAATTCAAGAAACAGAGAACCCAATGGTCCCCTCAGTTATCTAGAACCATAGCCTTTCAGGAAATCAAAGCTTAGGAGCCCTCTGGTCCTCTCAGGCATCCAAGAATCTAGGCCTTCTGACAATTCAAGAAACAGAGAACCCAATGGTTCCCTCAGTTATCCAGAACCATAGCCTTTCAGAAAGCAAAGCTTAGGAGCCCAATGGTCCTCTCAGTTATCCAAGAATGTAGGCCTTCTGACAATTCAAGAAACAGAGAACCCAGTGGTCCCCTCAGTTATCTAGAACCATAGCCTTCCAGGAAATCAAAGCTTAGGAACCCAATGGTCCTCTCAGTTATCCAAGAATCTAGGCCTTCTGGCAATTCAAGAAACAGAGAACCCAATGGTCCCCTCAGTTATCTAGAACCATAGCCTTTCAGGAAATCAAAGCTTAGGAGCCCTATGGTCCTCTCAGGCATCCAAGATTCTAGGCCTGCTGACAATTCAAGAAACAGAGAACCCAATGGTCCCCTCAGTTATCTAGAACCATAGCCTTTCTGGAAATCAAAGCTTAGGAGCGCAATGGTCCTCTCAGGCATCCAAGAATCTAGGCCTTCTGACAATTCAAGAAACAGAGAACCCAATGGTCCCCTCAGTTATCTAGAACCATAGCCTTTCTGGAAATCAAAGCTTAGATGCGCAATGGTCCTCTCAGCCATCCAAGAATCTATACCTTCTGACAATTCAAGAAACAGAGAACCCAATGGTCCCCTCAGTTGTCTAGAACCATAGCCTTTCAGGAAATCAAAGCTTAGGAGCCCTATGGTCCTCTCAGGCATCCAAGAATCTAGGCCTTCTAACAATTGAAGAAACAGAGAACCCAATGGTCCCCTCAGTTATCCAAAACCGTAGCCTTTCAGAAAAGCAAAGCTTAGGAGCGCAATGGTCCTCTCAGCTATTCAAGAATCTAGGCCTTCTGACAATTCAAGAAACAGAGAACCCAATGCCCCCCTCAGTTATCTAGAACCATAGCCTTTCAGGAAATCAAAGCTTAGGAGCCCTATGGTCCTCTCAGGCGTCCAAGATGCTAGGCCTGCTGACAATTCAAGAAACAGAGAACCCAATGGTCCCCTCAGTTATCTAGAACCAAGCCTTTCTGGAAATCAAAGCTTAGGAGCACAATGGTCCTCTCAGGCATCCAAGAATCTAGGCCTTCTGATAATTCAAGAAACAGAGAACCCAATGGTCCCCTCAGTTATTTAGAACCATAGCCTTTCTGGAAATCAAAGCTTAGGAGCGCAATGGTCGTCTCAGGCATCCAAGAATCTAGGCCTTCTGACAATTCAAGAAACAGAGAACCCAATGGTCCCCTCAGTTATCCAGAACCATACCCTTTCTGGAAATCAAAGCTTAAGAGCACAATGGTCCTCTCAGGCATCCAAGAATCTAGGCCTTCTGACAATTCAAGAAACAGAGAACCCAATGGTCCCCTCCGTTATCTAGAACCATAGCCTTTCTGGAAATCAAAGCTTAGGAGCATAATGGTCCTCTCAGGCATCCAAGAATCTAGGCCTTCTGACAATTCAAGAAACAGAGAACCCAATGGTCCCCTCAGTTATCCAGAACCATAGCCTTTCAGAAAATCAAAGCTTAGTAGCCCAGTGGTCCTCTCAGCCATCCATGAATCTAGGCCTTCTGACAATTCAAGAAACAGAGAACCCAATGGTCCCCTCAGTTATCCAGAACCATAGCCTTTCAGAATCTCAAAGCTTAGGAGCCCAATGGTCCTCTCAGGCATCCAAGAATCCAGGCCGTCTGACAATTCAAGAAACAGAGAACCCAATGTGCCCTCAGTTATCCAGAACCATAGCCTTTCAGAAACTCAAAGCTTAGGAGCCCAGTGGTCCTCTCAGCCATCCAAGAATCTAGGCCTTCTGACAATTCAAGAAACAGAGAACCCAATGGTCCCTTCAGTTATCTAGAACCATAGCCTTTCTGGAAATCAAAGCTTAGGAGTGCAATGGTCCTCTCAGGCATCCAAGAATCTAGGCCTTCTGACAATTCAAGAAACAGAGAGCCCAATGGTCCCCTCAGTTATCCAGAACCATAACCTTTCAGAAAAGCAAAGCTTAGGAGCCCAATGGTCCTCTCAGCTATCCAGGAATCTAGGCCTTCTGACAATTCAAGAAACAGAGAACCCAATGGTCCCCTCAGTTATCTAGAACCATAGCCTTTCAGAAAATCAAAGCCTAGTAGCCCAGTGGTCCTCTCAGCCATCCATGAATCTAGGCCTTCTGACAATTCAAGAAACAGAGAACCCAATGGTCCCCTCAGTTATCCAGAACCATAGCTTTTCAGAAACTCAAAGCATAAGAGCCCAATGGTCCTCTCAGGCATCCAAGAATCCAGGCCTTCTGACAATGCAAGAAACAGAGGACCTAATGGTCCCCTCAGTTATCCAGAACCATAGCCTTTCAGAAACTCAAAGTTTAGGAGCCCAATGGTCCTCTCAGGCATCCAAGAATCCAGGCCTTCTGACAATTCAAGAAACAGAGAACCCAATGCCCCCTCAGTTATCCAGAACCATAGCCTTTCAGATACTCAAAGCTTAGGCGCCCAGTGGTCCTCTCAGCAATCCAAGAATCTAGGCCTTCTGACAATTCAAGAAACAGAGAACCCAATGGTCCCCTCAGTTATCTAGAACCATAGCCTTTCTGGAAATCAAAGCTTAGGAGCGCAATGGTCCTCTCAGGCATCCAAGAACCTAGGCCTTCTGACAATTCAAGAAAGAGAGAACCCAATGGTCCCCTCAGTTATCCAGAACCATAGCCTTTCAGAAAAGCAAAGCTTAGGAGCCCAATGGTCCCCTCAGTTATCTAGAACCATAGCCTTTCTGGAAATCAAAGCTTAGGAGCGCAATGGTCCTCTCAGGCATCCAAGAATCTAGGCCTGCTGACAATTCAAGATACAGAGAAACCAATGGTCCCCTCAGTTATCTAGAACCATAGCCTTTCTGGAAATCAAAGCTTAGGAGCGCAATGGTCCTCTCAGGCATCCAAGAATCTAGGCCTGCTGACAATTCAAGAAACAGAGAACCTAATGGTCCCCTCAGTTACCAGAACCATAACCTTTCAGAAACTCAAGGTTTAGGAGCTCAATGGTCCTCTCAGGCATCCAAGAATCCAGGCCTTCTGACAATTCAAGAAACAGAGAACCCAATGTCCCCTCAGTTATCCAGAACCATAGCCTTTCAGAAACTCAAAGCTTAGGAGCCCAGTGGTCCTCTCAGCCATCCAACAATCTAGGCCTTCTGACAATTCAAGAAATAGAGAACCCAATGGTCCCCTCAGTTATCTAGAACCATAGCCTTTCTGGAAATCAAAGCTTAGGAGCGCAATGGTCCTCTCAGGCATCCAAGAATCTAGGCCTTCTGACAATTCAAGAAACAGAGAACCCAATGGTCCCCTCAGTTATCCAGAACCATAGCCTTTCTGGAAATCAAAGCTTAGGAGCGCAATGGTCCTCTCAGGCATCCAAGAATCTAGGCCTGCTGACAATTCAAGAAATAGAGAACCTAATGGTCCCCTCAGTTATCTAGAACCATAGCCTTTCTGGGAATCAAAGCTTAGGAGCGCAATGGTCCTGTCAGCCATCCAAGAATCTAGGCCTTCTGACAATTCAAGAAACAGAGAACCCAATGGTCCCCTCACTTATCCAGAACCATAGCCTTTCAGAAAATCAAAGCTTAGTAGCCCAGTGGTCCTATCAGCCATCCAAGAATCTAGGCCTTCTGACAATTCAAGAAACAGAGAACCCAATGGTCCCCTCAGTTATCTAGAACCATAGCCTTTCTGGAAATCAAAGCTTAGAAGCGCAATGGTCCTCTCAGCCATCCAAGAATCTATACCTTCTAACAATTCAAGAAACAGAGAACCCAATGGTCCCCTCAGTTGTCTAGAACCATAGCCTTTCAGGAAATCAAAGCTTAGGAGCCCAGTGGGCCTCTCAGCCATCCATGAATCTAGGCCTTTTGACAATTGAAGAAACAGAGAACCCAATGGTCCCCTCAGTTATCCAAAACCATAGCCTTTCAGAAAAGCAAAGCTTAGGAGCGCAATGGTCCTCTCAGCTATTCAAGAATCTAGGCCTTCTGACAATTCAAGAAACAGAGAACCCAATGGTCCCCTCAGTTATCTAGAACCATAGCCTTTCAGGAAATCAAAGCTTAAGAGCCCTATGGTCCTCTCAGGCGTCCAAGATGCTAGGCCTGCTGGCAATTCAAGAAACAGAGAACCCAATGGTCCCCTCAGTTATCTAGAACCATAGCCTTTCAGAAACTCAAAGCTTAGGAGCCCAGTGGTCCTCTCAGCCATCCAACAATCTAGGCCTTCTGATAATTCAAGAAACAGAGAACCCAATGGTCCCCTCAGTTATTTAGAACCATAGCCTTTCTGGAAATCAAAGCTTAGGAGCGCAATGGTCCTCTCAGGCATCCAAGAATCTAGGCCTTCTGACAATTCAAGAAACAGAGAACCCAATGGTCCCCTCAGTTATCCAGAACCATAGCCTTTCAGAAAAGCAAAGCTTAGGAGCCCAATGGTCCTCTCAGCTATCCAAGAATCTAGGCCTGCTGACAATTCAAGAAACAGAGAACCCAATGGTCCCCTCAGTTATCTAGAACCATAGCCTTTCTGGAAATCAAAGCTTAGAAGCGCAATGGTCCTCTCAGCCATCCAAGAATCTATACCTTCTGACAATTCAAGAAACAGAGAACCCAATAGTCCCCTCAGTTGTCTAGAACCATAGCCTTTCAGGAAATCAAAGCTTAGGAGCCCAGTGGTCCTCTCAGCCATCCATGAATCTAGGCCTTCTGACAATTGAAGAAACAGAGAACCCAATGGTCCCCTCAGTTATCCAAAACCATAGTCTTTCAGAAAAGCAAAGCTT
This sequence comes from Ambystoma mexicanum, assembly GCF_040938575.1. NCBI lineage: Eukaryota > Metazoa > Chordata > Amphibia > Caudata > Ambystomatidae > Ambystoma > Ambystoma mexicanum. The sequence continues at coordinate 1,337,981,703 of NC_090933.1, read as the reverse complement.
AGGAGCGCAATGGTCCTCTCAGCTATTCAAGAATCTAGGCCTTCTGACAATTCAAGAAACAGAGAACCCAATGGTCCCCTCAGTTATCTAGAACCATAGCCTTTCAGGAAATCAAAGCTTAAGAGCCCTATGGTCCTCTCAGGCGTCCAAGATGCTAGGCCTGCTGGCAATTCAAGAAACAGAGAACCCAATGGTCCCCTCAGTTATCTAGAACCATAGCCTTTCAGAAACTCAAAGCTTAGGAGCCAAGTGGTCCTCTCAGCCATCCAACAATCTAGGCCTTCTGATAATTCAAGAAACAGAGAACCCAATGGTCCCCTCAGTTATTTAGAACCATAGCCTTTCTGGAAATCAAAGCTTAGGAGCGCAATGGTCCTCTCAGGCATCCAAGAATCTAGGCCTTCTGACAATTCAAGAAACAGAGAACCCAATGGTCCCCTCAGTTATCCAGAACCATAGCCTTTCAGAAACTCAAAGTTTAGGAGCCCAATGGTCCTCTCAGGCATCCAAGAATCCAGGCCTTCTGACAATTCAAGAAACAGAGAACCCAATGGTCCCCTCACTTATCTAGAACCATAGCCTTTCTGGAAATCAAAGCTTAGGAGCGCAATGGTCCTCTCAGGCATCCAAGAATCTTGGCCTTCTGACAATTCAAGAAACAGAGAACCCAATGGTCCCCTCAGTTATCCAGAACCATAGCCTTTCAGAAAAGCAAAGCTTAGGAGCCCAATGGTCCTCTCAGCTATCCATGAATCTAGGCCTGCTGACAATTCAAGAAACAGAGAACCCAATGGTCCCCTCAGTTATCTAGAACCATAGCCTTTCTGGAAATCAAAGCTTAGGAGCGCAATGGTCCTCTAAGGCATCCAAGAATCTAGGCCTTCTGACAATTCAAGAAACAGAGAACCCAATGGTCCCCATAGTTATCTAGAACCATAGCCATTCAGAAAATCAAAGCTTAGGAGCCCAATGGTCCTCTCAGGCATCCAAGAATCTAGGCCTTCTAACAATTCAAGAAACAGAGAACCCAATGGTCCCCTCAGTTATCCGGAACCATAGCCTTTCAGAAACTCAAAGCTTAGGAGCCCAATGGTCCTCTCAGGCATCCAAGAATCCAGGCCTTCTGACAATTCAAGAAACAGAGAACGCAATGGTCCCCTCAGTTATCCAGAACCATAGCCTTCCAGAAAATCAAAGCTTAGTAGCCCAGTGGTCCTCTCAGCCTTCCATGAATCTAGGCCCTCTGACAATTCAAGAAACAGAGAACCCAATGTCCCCTCAGTTATCCAGAACCATAGCCTTTCAGAAACTCAAAGCTTATGAGCCCAGTGGTCCTCTCAGGCATCCAAGAATCCAGGCCTTCTGACAATTCAAGAAACAGAGACCCCAATGGTCCCCTCACTTATCCAGAGCCATAGCCTTTCAGAAAATCAAAGCTTAGTAGCCCAGTGGTCCTATCAGCCATCCAAGAATCTAGGCCTTCTGACAATTCAAGAAACAGAGAACCCAATGGTCCCCTCATTTATCCAGAACCATAGCCTTTCAGAAACTCAAAGCTTAGGAGCCCAATGGTCTTCTCAGCTATACAAAAATCTAGGCCTTCGGACGAGTCAAGAAACAGATAATGGAACAGTCATCTCGATCCTGAAAATACAGAAACCAATGCATTTTTAATTTATCCAAGACATCAGAAGTTAAGTGAGCTAAAGAAATGTGGGAACCGATGAGTCCTCTCAAACACAAAATATTGCAGCTCTTTTCAGAATCTAATTAAGAGAGGCCCATGGCCACACAGTCACCTGCGTCCTTAGTTTCCACAGAACTCAATGTTTCTCCCAATCATTGGGCTTCTACAGAGAATGCAAAAATGAGTGCCCAGTGGTTCTCCCAATCATCTGTGATCTTAGCTTTTCACAGCATGCAAGAAGAAAGAGAACCCAGTGGTCTGTTTAGTCATCCAAGAAAGTAGGAATGTTTAGAATGCAAGAAACATCAGCCTCAATCGTGCATGTTCTTGGTTCTTCGGAGAAGCCAAGAAACAAAGAGCACAATGAATCTTTCAATCATATGATTTGATGTTAGTGGTGGATTAGAGAACTGCAAAGGAAACTTGGCTGGGTTTGTGTGGTTCACTGATGGAGTTGAACATTGCGACTGGACCCTGGCTGGTATTGTAGTAGATTATAGAATTGTGATAGGACCTTTGCTGGTGTTGCAGTGGATTAGAGAATTGCGATAGCACTTTGGCTGGTATTGCAGGAGATTAGAGAATTGTGATAGGACCATGGCTGGTATTGCAGTAGATTATAGAATTGTGATAGGACCTTTGCTGGTATTGCAGTAGATTATAGAATTGTGATAGGACCTTTGCTGGTGTTGCAGTGGATTAGAGAATTGCGATAGGACCTTGGCTGGTATTGCAGTAGATTATAGAATTGTGATAGGACCTTTGCTGGTGTTGCAGTGCATTAGAGATTTGCGATAGCCCCTTGGCTGGTATTGCAGGAGATTAGAGAATTGTGATAGGACCTTTGCTGGTTTTGCAGTGGATTAGAGAATTGCGATAGGACCTTGGCTGGTGTTGCAGTGGATTAGAGAATTCCAATAGCACCATGGCTGGTATTATAGGAGATTAGAGAATTGTGAAAGGACCTTGGCTGGTGTTGCAGTAGATTAGAGAATTGTGATAGGACCTTGGATGGTGTTGCAGTAGATTAGAGAATTGTGATAGGACCTTGGCTGGTGTTGCAGTAGATTAGAGAATTGTGATAGGACCTTGGATGGTGTTGCAGTAGTTTAGAGAATTGTGATAGGACCTTGGCTGGTGTTGCAGTAGATTAGAGAATTGTGATAGGACCAAGGGTGGTATTGCATAGTTTAGAGAATTGTGATAGGACCTTGGCTGGTGTTGCAGTAGATTAGACAATTGTGATAGGACCTTGGATGGTGTTGCAGTAGATTAGAGAATTGTGATAGGACCTTGGATGGTGTTGCAGTAGTTTAGAGAATTGTGATAGGACCTTGGCTGGTGTTGCAGTAGATTAGAGAATTGTGATAGGACCAAGGGTGGTATTGCATAGTTTAGAGAATTGTGATAGGACCTTGGCTGGTGTTGCAGTAGATTAGACAATTGTGATAGGACCTTGGATGGTGTTGCAGTAGATTAGAGAATTGTGAAAGGACCTTGGCTGGTGTTGCAGTAGATTAGAGAATTGTGATAGGACCTTGGATGGTGTTGCAGTAGATTAGAGAATTGTGATAGGGCCTTGGCTGGTGTTGCAGTAGATTAGAGAATTGTGATAGGACCTTGGATGGTGTTGCAGTAGTTTAGAGAATTGTGATAGGATCTTGGCTGGTGTGGCAGTAGATTAGAGAATTGTGATAGGACCAAGGGTGGTATTGCAGTAGTAGACTCAAAGGTGGGAGTTTATGGGAACTCTGTGTTGCAGTAGATTAGGGAATTGTGAGAGGACCTTGGTTGGTGTTGTGGTGGTCCGTGATGGATTACAAAACTGCAATAGGACCTTAGTCCGGGTTGGAGGGTCATTAATGAATTAGAGAACTGTGGAGCCTTTGCAGTGTTGCTGAGTCTTGCCATCCTTTCTCACAGGGACTGCACCTTTCCTTTACTTCCACTATACCCACCCTATTCTCAAGCACCCCTTTGGCCCACCCTACTCTGATCATTTACAAACCATGGTAATCTGCTGCTTCTCTGTGGCCGGCTACTATCTAACCCTGGTTTGTCCATGATATTTACAAAGGTTTTCCGCAGGCTCTGCTGTTTGCCAACTCAATGCGTTCTGTCATCCAAAGCCAGTTGCCTTGTGCACTGAGTGTGTCATTCCAACACCTTCTTCCCCTCCTTACACTGCTTGTTTCCTTTGGCTTTTACCACAGACTATATAATAGCCAAGGATAGATGGGCTGCTCCGCCGGCCTCTTACTGGGAAGGCCACAGGCAACCCACTCTTGCCTTTGGCCATCAGCCCATGAGTGACACTGTGTTCTCTCTTCCTGGCTAGAGTACATCTTCGCAACCATTGCCAACTTTATTGTATGCCTCTGCGCACTCTTCGGGATTGTCGTCCTGCTGTGCACTGCCTGCAGCAGCGTGTACCAGTACGTGATCCAGTTCTTCGTCAGTCTGGCAGTGGGGTCCCTGACAGGAGATGCCGTCCTCCACCTCATACCACAGGTAATACTGGTTGGGGCTGTGCGGGCGCGCGCGTGTTTGTGTGCGTGTGTGTGCTTGTGCACATCTGTCCAGATGTATTGGGCTGCCCAAGTTTCTACAGCCAATTGTGCAGATGTGTCTACCTGTGCAATGTGACGGGGCCACCACAAATAACCACTCCAACACCATCTGGTGTTTCGGGATCTTACACAAATTAGTGAACAAACCGGGATATTGGGTACGTTTGGTGCTAGGGCCGGCCCTCTCTCTCTCTCTCTCTCTCTCTCTCTCTCTCTCTCACTCTCTCTCTCTCTCTTCTCCCATGGGCTCCCAGCAACCTAACCCAGGTGTCCTTATCCCGGTTTGTGCTAGAGCAAGGTAACCCGACTGTCTGTTCTTCTTTCTGACCCCCCCTAGGGAGTACAGGTAGGGTGCCTTCTTTCACTCAATGTCTCAGCTCGCACATAGTCTCGCTTGACCAACTCCTACACTGGGTCCCAAGATCTTCTCCTCTCCACCGCACTTCTCTGCTTCCGACCTTACACTCTGCCCACCTACCTCCACCCTTTGATGTTACTTCTCTTCCTGCTTCTCACTTCCTATACGCACTACCACCACTATCTCTCACTACCACCTTCCTACAACCTCTGATGTTACTGCTCTTCCTCCTTTTTACCACAATCTCTCTGCTACTACCATCTCTTTCCTTCTACCACTACTCCTACTCCAATCCCGCTTCATACTACTGCTACTATCACTTCCACTTATACTTCCACTATCTCTCCACTGTTACTACTGCTTCTCCTCTTTCCACTCCCACTACCACACTCTACTACCACTACTTCTTACTACTACAACCACCTCTCCCTCCCCTACTAATTCACTACCTCCACTCACAACTACTACCACCTCCTTTCTACTCCTACTCTACTGCTACACTCACTCCTCACACCAACGCACAAACCCTCCACCAACACCTCCGTTCATAACCTCCACATCCCTTCCAGTGTCTCCTCCTCTGATCTCTTGGACCACGACCACCTCCACCTCCCGTCCTCACCCAACTACAACCCTCACTAAACTGTTGCCAAATTACCCTTTCAATAGCCCACCCCCTCCCTGGATTGGCCAATTTACCCTGCCCAATCACTTATCTTTCTGGAGGGGTGTGACAGGGGAAGGGCTTGTAAACCTGGCCCCCTTTCTTACACAGTCTTGCCGTGTTTCTGACTCTGGCCCTGTAGTGGGCCAGAGGGGATGCTTGTTAAGGCCTTCTTGCAGGCCTGGTGGCTTGTGGAGTCCTTCTAGGTATGACCTTTGTAGAGGTGGATGCGTGTCGTCTGAGTTTACCCTGCCTCCCGGGAGGCCTTTATTCATGAATACTCCCTGCTGGCTTAGTGGGTTGGTCTCTGGAGCTGCGCTCCCCTGGCAGCCGCTGCGACCGGCGCAGCCCTCGCTGTAACTGTTTATGCGGCAGGCCACCACTGCAGCTGCACCCCATGTTGTGCTTCCGGTAGACCGTTGTTATGTGCATGTGGTGGTGGTAGACTTAACATTGCTCTTCTTCCCCATGAAACAACAAATTACATTCTACTCATGGTATGTCATTCAAGTCTTTACTCGCACACACAGTCACTTAGCTTGTCTGGAGACCTCACAGCCGTTCTGGGGGGGCATCAGTTGTGCTGCCATCTGGTCAGGCTCGGAGGAGGGCTGCTTGGCTGCTGTTCAGTTGATCGTTGTCCCGGGCTACCACTAGGGTCGGACTCGAGTTTTCCAGGTTCCCCCTCGTCTTCGTCGGGATGCCCCCTCTCATGTCCACCTGTTCACGTATGTATGCTGTGGCTGTCCAGGTGTGTGCGGCCATGCAGGCATGTCCACCTGTTCATGTATGTATGCTGTGGCTGTTCAGGTGTGTGTGGCCATCCAGGCATGTCCACCTGTTCACGTATGTATGCTGTGGCTGTCCAGGTGTGTGTGGCCATCCAGGCATGTCAACCTGTTCATGTATGTATGCTGTGGCTGTTCAGGTGTGTGTGGCCATCCAGGCATGTCCACCTGTTCACGTATGTATGCTGTGGCTGTTCAGGTGTGTGAGGCCATCCAGGCATGTCCACCTGTTCATGTATGTATGCTGTGGCTGTTAAGGTGTGTGTGGCTATCCAGGCATGTCCACCTGTTCACGTATGTATGCTGTGGCTGTTCAGGTGTGTGTGGCCATCCAGGCATGTCCACCTGTTCACGTATGTATGCTGTGGCTGTTCAGGTGTGTGTGGCCATCCAGGCATACATACTGTGGCTGTTCAGGTGTGTGTGGCTATCCAGGCATGTCCACCTGTTCACGTATGTATGCTGTGGCTGTTCAGGTGTGTGTGGCTATCCAGGCATGTCCACCTGTTCACGTATGTATGCTGTGGCTGTCCAGGTGTGTGAGGCTATCCAGGCATGTCCACCTGTTCACGTATGTATGCTGTGGCTGTTCAGGTGTGTGTGGCTATCCAGGCATGTCCACCTGTTCACGTATGTATACTGTGGCTGTTCAGGTGTGTGAGGCTATCCAGGCATGTCCACCTGTTCATGTATGTATGCTGTGGCTGTTAAGGTGTGTGTGGCTATCCAGGCATGTCCACCTGTTCACGTATGTATGCTGTGGCTGTTCAGGTGTGTGTGGCCATCCAGGCATGTCCACCTGTTCATGTATGTATGCTGTGGCTGTTCAGGTGTGTGTGGCCATCCAGGCATGTCCACCTGTTCACGTATGTATGCTGTGGCTGTTCAGGTGTGTGTGGCTATCCAGGCATGTCCACCTGTTCACGTATGTATGCTGTGGCTGTTCAGGTGTGTGTGGCTATCCAGGCATGTCCACCTGTTCACGTATGTATGCTGTGGCTGTTCAGGTGTGTGAGGCTATCCAGGCATGTCCACCTGTTCATGTATGTATGCTGTGGCTGTTAAGGTGTGTGTGGCTATCCAGGCATGTCCACCTGTTCACGTATGTATGCTGTGGCTGTTCAGGTGTGTGTGGCCATCCAGGCATGTCCACCTGTTCATGTATGTATGCTGTGGCTGTTCAGGTGTGTGTGGCCATCCAGGCATGTCCACCTGTTCACGTATGTATGCTGTGGCTGTTCAGGTGTGTGTGGCTATCCAGGCATGTCCACCTGTTCACGTATGTATGCTGTGGCTGTTCAGGTGTGTGTGGCTATCCAGGCATGTCCACCTGTTCACGTATGTATGCTGTGGCTGTTCAGGTGTGTGTGGCCATCCAGGCATGTCCACCTGTTCACGTATGTATGCTGTGGCTGTTCAGGTGTGTGTGGCCATCCAGGCATGTCCACCTGTTCACGTATGTATGCTGTGGCTGTTCAGGTGTGTGTGGCCATCCAGGCATGTCCACCTGTTCACGTATGTATGCTGTGGCTGTTCAGGTGTGTGTGGCCATCCAGGCATGTCCACCTGTTCACGTATGTATGCTGTGGCTGTTCAGGTGTGTGTGGCTATCCAGGCATGTCCACCTGTTCATGTATGTATGCTGTGGCTGTTCAGGTGTGTGTGGCTATCCAGGCATGTCCACCTGTTCACGTATGTATGCTGTGGCTGTTCAGGTGTGTGTGGCCATCCAGGCATGTCCACCTGTTCATGTATGTATGCTGTGGCTGTTCAGGTGTGTGTGGCCATCCAGGCATGTCCACCTGTTCACGTATGTATGCTGTGGCTGTTCAGGTGTGTGTGGCTATCCAGGCATGTCCACCTGTTCACGTATGTATGCTGTGGCTGTTCAGGTGTGTGTGGCCATCCAGGCATGTCCACCTGTTCACGTATGTATGCTGTGGCTGTTCAGGTGTGTGTGGCCATCCAGGCATGTCCACCTGTTCACGTATGTATGCTGTGGCTGTTCAGGTGTGTGTGGCTATCCAGGCATGTCCACCTGTTCATGTATGTATGCTGTGGCTGTTCAGGTGTGTGTGGCCATCCAGGCATGTCCACCTGTTCACGTATGTATGCTGTGGCTGTTCAGGTGTGTGTGGCCATCCAGGCATGTCCACCTGTTCACGTATGTATGCTGTGGCTGTTCAGGTGTGTGTGGCTATCCAGGCATGTCCACCTGTTCATGTATGTATGCTGTGGCTGTTCAGGTGTGTGTGGCTATCCAGGCATGTCCACCTGTTCATGTATGTATGCTGTGGCTGTTCAGGTGTGTGTGGCTATCCAGGCATGTCCACCTGTTCACGTATGTATGCTGTGGCTGTTCAGGTGTGTGTGGCCATCCAGGCATGTCCACCTGTTCACGTATGTATGCTGTGGCTGTTCAGGTGTGTGTGGCTATCCAGGCATGTCCACCTGTTCATGTATGTATGCTGTGGCTGTTCAGGTGTGTGAGGCTATCCAGGCATGTCCACCTGTTCATGTATGTATGCTGTGGCTGTTCAGGTGTGTGTGGCTATCCAGGCATGTCCACCTGTTCATGTATGTATGCTGTGGCTGTTCAGGTGTGTGTGGCCATCCAGGCATGTCCACCTGTTCATGTATGTATGCTGTGGCTGTTCAGGTGTGTGAGGCTATCCAGGCATGTCCACCTGTTCATGTATGTATGCTGTGGCTGTTCAGGTGTGTGTGGCCATCCAGGCATGTCCACCTGTTCATGTATGTATGCTGTGGCTGTTCAGGTTTGTGTGGCTATCCAGGCATGTCCTGTTCATGTATGTATGCTGTGGCTTTTCAGGTGTGTGTGGCTATCCAGGCATGTCCACCTGTTCATGTATGTATGCTGTGGCTGTTCAGGTGTGTGTGGCTATCCAGGCATGTCCACCTGTTCATGTATGTATGCTGTGGCTGTTCAGGTGTGTGTGGCTATCCAGGCATGTCCACCTGTTCACGTATGTATGCTGTGGCTGTTCAGGTGTGTGTGGCTATCCAGGCATGTCCACATGTTCACGTATGTATGCTGTGGCTGTTCAGGTGTGTGTGGCTATCCAGGCATGTCCACCTGTTCATGTATGTATGCTGTGGCTGTTCAGGTGTGTGTGGCTATCCAGGCATGTCCACCTGTTCATGTATGTATGCTGTGGCTGTTCAGGTGTGTGTGGCTATCCAGGCATGTCCACCTGTTCATGTATGTATGCTGTGGCTGTTCAGGTGTGTGTGGCTATCCAGGCATGTCCACCTGTTCATGTATGTATGCTGTGGCTGTTCAGGTGTGTGAGGCTATCCAGGCATGTCCACCTGTTCACGTATGTATGCTGTGGCTGTTCAGGTGTGTGTGGCTATCCAGGCATGTCCACCTGTTCACGTATGTATGCTGTGGCTGTTCAGGTGTGTGAGGCTATCCAGGCATGTCCACCTGTTCACGTATGTATGCTGTGGCTGTTCAGGTGTGTGTGGCTATCCAGGCATGTCCACCTGTTCATGTATGTATGCTGTGGCTGTTCAGGTGTGTGAGGCTATCCAGGCATGTCCACCTGTTCACGTATGTATGCTGTGGCTGTTCAGGTGTGTGTGGCTATCCAGGCATGTCCACCTGTTCATGTATGTATGCTGTGGCTGTTCAGGTGTGTGTGGCTATCCAGGCATGTCCACCTGTTCACGTATGTATGCTGTGGCTGTTCAGGTGTGTGAGGCTATCCAGGCATGTCCACCTGTTCACGTATGTATGCTGTGGCTGTTCAGGTGTGTGTGGCTATCCAGGCATGTCCACCTGTTCATGTATGTATGCTGTGGCTGTTCAGGTGTGTGAGGCTATCCAGGCATGTCCACCTGTTCACGTATGTATGCTGTGGCTGTTCAGGTGTGTGTGGCTATCCAGGCATGTCCACCTGTTCATGTATGTATGCTGTGGCTGTTCAGGTGTGTGAGGCTATCCAGGCATGTCCACCTGTTCACGTATGTATGCTGTGGCTGTTCAGGTGTGTGTGGCTATCCAGGCATGTCCACCTGTTCATGTATGTATGCTGTGGCTGTTCAGGTGTGTGTGGCTATCCAGGCATGTCCACCTGTTCACGTATGTATGCTGTGGCTGTTCAGGTGTGTGAGGCTATCCAGGCATGTCCACCTGTTCATGTATGTATGCTGTGGCTGTTCAGGTGTGTGAGGCTATCCAGGCATGTCCACCTGTTCACGTATGTATGCTGTGGCTGTTCAGGTGTGTGTGGCTATCCAGGCATGTCCACCTGTTCATGTATGTATGCTGTGGCTGTTCAGGTGTGTGTGGCTATCCAGGCATGTCCACCTGTTCACGTATGTATGCTGTGGCTGTTCAGGTGTGTGAGGCTATCCAGGCATGTCCACCTGTTCAGGTATGTATGCTGTGGCTGTTCAGGTGTGTGTGGCTATCCAGGCATGTCCACCTGTTCACGTATGTATGCTGTGGCTGTTCAGGTGTGTGTGGCTATCCAGGCATGTCCACCTGTTCATGTATGTATGCTGTGGCTGTTCAGGTGTGTGAGGCTATCCAGGCATGTCCACCTGTTCACGTATGTATGCTGTGGCTGTTCAGGTGTGTGAGGCTATCCAGGCATGTCCACCTGTTCACGTATGTATGCTGTGGCTGTTCAGGTGTGTGTGGCTATCCAGGCATGTCCACCTGTTCATGTATGTATGCTGTGGCTGTTCAGGTGTGTGTGGCTATCCAGGCATGTCCACCTGTTCACGTATGTATGCTGTGGCTGTTCAGGTGTGTGTGGCCATCCAGGCATGTCCACCTGTTCATGTATGTATGCTGTGGCTGTTCAGGTGTGTGTGGCTATCCAGGCATGTCCACCTGTTCACGTATGTATGCTGTGGCTGTTCAGGTGTGTGAGGCTATCCAGGCATGTCCACCTGTTCAGGTATGTATGCTGTGGCTGTTCAGGTGTGTGTGGCTATCCAGGCATGTCCACCTGTTCACGTATGTATGCTGTGGCTGTTCAGGTGTGTGTGGCTATCCAGGCATGTCCACCTGTTCATGTATGTATGCTGTGGCTGTTCAGGTGTGTGTGGCTATCCAGGCATGTCCACCTGTTCATGTATGTATGCTGTGGCTGTTCAGGTGTGTGTGGCTATCCAGGCATGTCCACCTGTTCACGTATGTATGCTGTGGCTGTTCAGGTGTGTGTGGCTATCCAGGCATGTCCACCTGTTCATGTATGTATGCTTCTGTCCAGCTTCTGTCTAGGTGGATACATCTGATTATCTGTGCCCATCTCTTTATGTTTCTGCATCTGTTAAGGTCTAGCTGCACAACATGCACAGTATGTAACTGCTCAGGTGTATGCATCTGCCCAGATGTATGCGTATGTTTGTGTGCATCTGTCCAGGTGTGTTTGCAACTGTACACCTGGACAGATGCAAACACGTATGGACCTATAGCATGCATTAGTTTGCGGGTTTGCCTACAGGCTTGTATGCCATTGTCCAGGCTGGCTTGTGAGCATCTCTCTACTTGTCTCTGTATTCATGAGGAGTGGGCATCAGCCCAGGCGGGTGTGTATTTGTCCTTTTATCTTTACTGCCTTTCCCAGCACATAACAAAAACCTACGCAGGAGTAGATTTAGAAGGCAAAAGAACTCTCACAGTTCTTTACATCTCCATTGGCATACAAGATACACATTTTCACAACTAGCCCATCACTTCCAGGAATGAGCCCTGTGCCCACAGGCAGGAACTACAGTGAGACAGGGAACCTGGGGTCCCAACCAGCCTGTTCCTCATACGCATGAACCGCAGTGAGATGGAAATCTGGGGGCCCAACCAGCCGGCCTCTTCCAGGCAAGAACCGAAGTGATACACCGATTCTGGGGTCCCAAACAGCCTACCCGTCCAAGGCATTAACAGTAGTAAGATGGAGTAAGTTGGGGACCCAACCAGCATGCCCCTCCCACACATGGACCCTACAGATACATTGTGACATCCCCAGATATTAATCCTACAAAGACATCCTTCCCTAAAGATATATCCTGCCCTTCCCAGGCATTAACCCTACAGATATAGCCCCCCTTCCTGGTATGTCCCTTACAGATATATCCTGCCCTTCCCAGGCATTAACCCTACAGATATATCCCCCTTCCAGGTATAAACCTTACAGATATATCCTGCCCGTCCCAGGCATTAACCCTACAGATATATCCTGCCCTTCCCAGGCATTAACCCTATAGATATATGCCCCTTCCAGCTATAAACCTTACAGATATATCCTGCCTTTCCCAGACATTAACCCTACAGATATATCCCCCTTCCAGGTATAAACCTTACAGATATATCCTGCCCTTCCCAGGCATTAACCCTACAGATATATCCCCCTTCCAGGTATAAACCTTACAGATATATCCTGCCCTTCCCAGGCATTAACCCTACAGATATATCCTTCCCTTCCCAGGCATTAACCCTACAGATATATCCCCCTTCCAGCTATAAACCTTACATATATATCCTGCCCTTCCCAGACATTAACCCTACATATATATCCCCCTTCCAGCTATAAACCTTACATATATATCCTGCCCTTCCCAGGCATTAACCCTACAGATATATCCCCCTTACAGGTATAAACCTTACAGATATATCCTGCCCTTCCCAGGCATTAACCCTACAGATATATCCCCCTTCCAGGTATAAACCTTACATATATATCCTGCCCTTCCCAGACATTAACCCTACAGATATATCCTGCCCTTCCCAGACATTGACCCTACAGATATATCCCCCCTTCCTGGTATGACCCTTACGGATATGTCCTGCCCTTCCCAGACATTAACCCTACAGATATATCCCCTCTTCCAGGTATAAACCCTACAGATATATCCTGCCCTTCCCAGACATTAACCCTACAGATATATCCACCCTTCCAGGTATAAACCCTACAGATATATCCTGCCCTTCCCAGACATTAACCCTACAGATATATCCCCCTTCCAGGTATAAACCTTACAGCTATATCCTGCCCTTGCCAGACATTAACCCTCCAGATATATCCCATCTTCCAGGTATAACCCTTATAGATATATCCTGCCCTTCCCAGGCATTAACCCTACAGATGTATCCTGCCCTTCCCAGGCATTAACCCTACAGATGTATCCCCCCTTCCAGGTATAAACCTTATAGATATATCCTGCCCTTCCCAGACATTAACCCTACAGATATATCCTGCCCTTCCCAGACATTAACCCTACAGATATATCCTGCCCTTCCCAGGCATTAACCCTACAGATATATCCCCCTTCCAGCTATAAACCTTACAGATATATCCTGCCCTTCCCAGACATTAACCCTACAGATATATCCTGCCCTTCCCAGACATTAACCCTACAGATATATCCCCCCTTCCTGGTATGAACCTTGCGGATATATCCTGCCCTTCCCAGACATTAACCCTACAGATATATCCTGCCCTTCCTAGACATTAACCCTACAGATATATCCTGCCGTTTCCAGACATTAACCCTAAAGATTTATCCTGCCCTTCCCAGACATTAACCCTACAGATATATCCCCTCTTCCAGGTATGAACCCTACAGATATATCCTGCCCTTCCCAGACATTAACCCTACAGATATATCCCCCCTTCCAGGTATAAACCCTACAGATATATCCTGCCCTTCCTAGACATTAACCCTACAGATATATCCCCCTTCCAGGTATAAACCTTACAGATATATCCTGCCCTTCCCAGACATTAACCCTACAGATATATCCTGCCCTTCCCAGACATTAACCCTACAGATATATCCCCTCTTCCAGGTATAAACCATATAGATATATCCTGCTCTTCCCAGAAATTAGCCCTACAGATACATCCTGCCCTCCCCAGACATTAACCCTACAGATACATTCTCACCTTCCCAGACATTAACCCTACAGATATATCCTGCCCTTCCCAGACATTAACCCTACAGGTATATCCTGCCCTTCCCAGACATTAACCCTACAGATATATCCCCTCTTCCAGGTATAAACCTTACAGATATATCCTGCCCTTTCCAGACATTAACCCTACAGATATATCCTGCCCTTCCCAGACATTAACCCTACAGATATGTCCTGCCCTACCCAGGCATTAACCCTACAGATATATCCCCTCTTTGAGGTATAAACCTTACAGATATATCCTGCCCTTACCAGACATTAACCCTATAGATATATCCTGCCCTTCCAGGACATTAACCCTACAGATATATCCACCCTTTCAGATATAAACCCTACCGATATATCCTGCCCTTCCCAGACATTAATCCTACAGATATATCCCCCCTTCCTGGTATGACCTTTACAGATATATCCTGCCCTTCCCAGACATTAACCCTACAGATATATCCTGCCCTTCTCAGACATTAACCCTACAGATATATCCTGCCCTTCCCAGACATTAACCCTACAGATATATCCCCTCTTCCAGTTATAAACCTTACAGATATATCCTGCCCTTCCCAGACATTAACCCTACAGATATATCCCCCTTCCAGGTATAAACCTTACAGATATCTCCTGCCCTTCTCAGACATTAACCCTACAGATATATCCTACCCTTCCCATGCATTAACCCTACAGATATATCCTGCCCTTCCCAGACATTAACCCCACAGATATATCCTGCCCTTCCCAGACATTAACCCTACAGATATATCCTGCCCTTCCCAGGCATTAATCCTACAGATATATCCCCTCTTCGAGGTATAAACCTTACAGATATATCCTGCCCTTACCAGACATTAACCCTACAGATATATCCTGCCCTTCCCAGACATTAACCCTACAGATATATCCACCCTTCCAGGTATAAATCTTACAGATATATCCTGCCCTTCCCAGACATTAATCCTACAGATATATCCCCCTTCCTGGTATGACCATTACAGATATATCCTGCCCTTCCCAGACATTAACCCTACAGATATATCACCTCTTCCAGGCATACACCTTACAGATATATCCTGCCCTTCCCAGACATTAACCCTACAGATATATCCTGCCCTTCCCAGACATTAACCCTTATAGATATATCCTGCCCTTCCCAGACATTAACCATACAGATATATCCTGCCCTTCCCAGACATTGACCCTTATAGATATATCCTGCCCTTCCCAGACATTAACCCTACAGATATATCACCTCTTCCAGGCATACACCTTACAGATATATCCTGCCCTTCCCAGACATTAACCCTACAGATATATCCTGCCCTTCCCAGACATTAACCCTACAGATATAGCCCCCCTTCCAGGTATAAACCTTACAGATATATCCTGCCCTTCCCAGAGTTTAACCCTAAAGATATATCCTGCCCTTCCCTGACATTAACCCTACAGATACATCCTGCCCTTCCCTGACATTAAACCCTACAGATATATCCTGCCCTTCCCAGACATTAAACCTACAGATATATCCTGCTCTTCCCTGACATTAAACCCTACAGATTATCCCCACTTCCTGGTATGACCCTTACAGATATATCCTGCCCACCCCAGGCATTAACCCTACAGATATATCCTGCCCTACCCAGACATTAACCCTACATATATATCACCCCTTCCTGGTATGACCCTTACAGATATACCCTGCCCTTCCCAGACATTAACCCTACAGATATATCCTGCCCTTCCCAGACATTAACCCTACAGATATATCCTTCCCTTCCCAGACATTAACGCTACAGATATATCCCCCTTCCTGGTATGACCCTTACAGATATATCCTGCCCTTCCCAGACATTAACCCTACAGATATATCCCCCCTTCCTGGTATGACCCTTACAGATATATCCTGCCCTTTCCAGACATTAACCCTACAGATATATCCTGCCCTTCCCAGACATTAACCCTACAGATATATCCTGCCCATCCCAGACATTAACCCTACATATATATCCTGCCCTTCCCAGGCATTAACCCTACAGATATATCCTCCATTCCCGGTATTAACCCTACAGATATATCCTCCCTTCCTGGTATGACCCTTACAGATATATCCTGCCCTTCCCAGACATTAACCCTACAGATACATCCTGCCCTTCCCAGATATTAACACTACAGATATATCCTGCCCTTCCCAGACATTAACCCTACAGATATATCCTTCCCTTCCCAGACATTAACCCTACAGATATATCCCCCTTCCTGGTATGACCCTTACAGATATATCCTGCCCTTCCCAGACATTAACCCTACAGATATATCCCCCCTTCCTGGTATGATCCTTACAGATATATCCTGCCCTTTCCAGACATTAACCCTACAGATATATCCTGCCCTTCCCAGACATTAACTCTACAGATATATCCCCCCTTCCCAGGCATTAACACTACAGATATATCCCACCTTCCTGGTATCACCCTTACAGATATATCCTGCCCTTCCCAGACATGAACTCTACAGATATATCCTGCCCTTCCCAGACATTAACCCTACAGATATATCCTACCCTTCCCATACATTAACCCTACAGATATATCCTGCCCTTCCCAGACATTAACCCCACAGATATACCCTGCCCTTCGCAGACATTAACCCTACAGATATATCCTGCCCTTCCCAGGCATTAACCCTACAGATATATCCCCCCTTCCTGGTATGACCCGTACAGATATATCCTGCCGTTTCCAGACATTAACCCTACAGATTTATCCTGCCCTTCCCAGACATTAACCCTACAGATATATCGCCTCTTCCAGGTATAAACCTTACAGATATATCCTGCCCTTCCCAGGTATTAACCCTACAGATATATCCTGCCCTTCCCAGACATTAACCCTACAGATATATCCCATCTTCCAGGCATACACCTTACCGATATATCCTGCCCTTCCCAGACATTAACCCTAAAGATATATCCTGCCCTTCCCAGACATTAACCCTACAGATATATCCCACCTTCCTGGTATCACCCTTACAGATATATCCTGCCCTTCCCAGACATTAACTCTACAGATATATCCTGCCCTTCCCAGACATTAACCCTACAGATATATCCTACCCTTCCCATACATTAACCCTACAGATATATCCTGCCCTTCCCAGACATTAACCCCACAGATATACCCTGCCCTTCGCAGACATTAACCCTACAGATATATCCTGCCCTTCCCAGGCATTAACCCTACAGATATATCCCCCCTTCCTGGTATGACCCGTACAGATATATCCTGCCGTTTCCAGACATTAACCCTACAGATTTATCCTGCCCTTCCCAGACATTAACCCTACAGATATATCGCCTCTTCCAGGTATAAACCTTACAGATATATCCTGCCCTTCCCAGGTATTAACCCTACAGATATATCCTGCCCTTCCCAGACATTAACCCTACAGATATATCCCATCTTCCAGGCATACACCTTACCGATATATCCTGCCCTTCCCAGACATTAACCCTAAAGATATATCCTGCCCTTCCCAGACATTAACCCTACAGATATATCCTGCCCTTCCCAGACATTAACCCTACAGATATATCCCCCCTTCCAGGTATAAACCTTACAGATATATCCTGCCCTCCCCAGACATTAACCCTACAGATATATCCTGCCCTTCCCAGACATTAACCCTATAGATATATCCCCTCTTCCAGGTATAAACCTTACAGATTTATCCTGCCCTTCCCAGACATTTACCCTACAGATATATCCTGCCTTTCCCAGACATTAACCCTTATAGATATATCCTGCCCTTCCCAGACATTGACCCTACAGATATATCCTGCCCTTCCCAGACTTTAACCCTAAAGATATATCCTGCCCTTCCCAGACTTTAACCCTAAAGATATATCCTGCCCTTCCCAGACATTAACCCTACAGATACATCCTGCCCTTCCCTGACAATAAACCCTACAGATATATCCCCACTTCCTGGTATGACCCTTACAGATATATCCTGCCCTTCCCAGACATTAACCCTACAGATATATCCTGCCCTTCCCAGACATTAACCCTACAGATATATCCTGCCCTTCCCAGACATTAACCCTACAAATATATCATACCTTGTCCAGGCATGAACCCTACAGATAAATCATACCCTCTGGAGGCATGAACCCTACAGATATAGCATACCCTTCCCAGACATTAACCCGACAGATATATCCTGCCCATCCCAGGCATTAACCCTACAGATATATCCTGCCCTTCCCAGGCATTAACCCTACAGATATATCCTCCCTTCCCAGGCATTAACCCTACAGATATATCCTCCCTTCCTGGTATGACCCTTACAGATATATCCTGCCCTTCCCAGACATTAACCCTACAGATATATCCCCCCTTCCTGGTATGATCCTTACAGATATATCCTGCCCTTTCCAGACATTAACCCTACAGATATATCCTGCCCTTCCCAGACATTAACTCTACAGATATATCCTCCCTTCCCAGGCATTAACCCTACAGATATATCCCACCTTCCTGGTATGACCCTTACAGATATATCCTGCCCTTCCCAGACATTAACTCTACAGATATATCCTGCCCTTCCCAGACATTAACCCTACAGATATATCCTACCATTCCCATACATTAACCCTACAGATATATCCTGCCCTTCCCAGACATTAACCCCACAGATAAACCCTGCCCTTCGCAGACATTAACCCTACAGATATATCCTGCCCTTCCCAGGCATTAACCCTACAGATATATTCCCCCTTCCTGGTATGACCCGTACAGATATATCCTGCCGTTTCCAGACATTAACCCTACAGATTTATCCTGCCCTTCCCAGACATTAAGCCTACAGATATATCCCCTCTTCCAGGTATAAACCTTACAGATATATCCTGCCCTTCCCAGGTATTAACCCTACAGATATATCCTGCCCTTCCCAGACATTAACCCTACAGATATATCCTATCTTCCAGGCATACACCTTACAGATATATCCTGCCCTTCCCAGACATTAACCCTAAAGATATATCCTGCCCTTCCCAGACATTAACCCTACAGATATATCCTGCCCTTCCCAGACATTAACCCTACAGATATATCCCCCCTTCCAGGTATAAACCTTACACATATATCCTGCCCTTCCCAGACATTAACCCTACAGATATATCCTGCCCTTCCCAGACATTAACCCTACAGATATATCCCCCCTTCCTGGTATGACCCTTACAGATATATCCTGCCCTTCCCAGACATTAACCCTACATATATATACCCCCTTCCCGGACATTCATCCTACAGATATATCCCCCCTTCCTGGTATGACCCTTACAGATATATCCTGCCCTTCCCAAACATTAACCCTACAGATATATGCCCCCTTCCTGGTATGACCCTTACAGATATATCCGCCCTTCCCAGACATTAACCCTACAGATACATCCTGCCCTTCCCAGATATTAACACTACAGATATATCCTGCCCTTCCCAGACATTAACCCTACAGATATATCCTTCCCTTCCCAGACATTAACCCTACAGATATATCCCCCCCTTCCTGGTATGACCCTTACAGATATATCCTGCCCTTAACAGACATTAACCCTACAGATATATCCTGCCCTTCCCAGACATTAACCCTACAGATATATCCCCCTTCCTGGTATGACCCTTACAGATATATCCTGCCCTTCCCAGACATTAACCCTACAGATATATCCCCCCTTCCTGGTATGACCCTTACAGATATATCCTGCCCTTTCCAGACATTAACCCTACAGATATATCCTGCCCTTCCCAGACATTAGCCCTACAGATATATCCTGCCCATCCCAGACATTAACCCTACATATATATCCTGCCCTTCCCAGGCATTAGCCCTACAGATATATCCTCCATTCCCGGTATTAACCCTACAGATATATCCTCCCTTCCTGGTATGACCCTTACAGATATATCCTGCCCTTCCCAGACATTAACCCTACAGATATATCCCCCCTTCCTGGTATGATCCTTACAGATATATCCTGCCCTTTCCAGACATTAACCCTACAGATATATCCTGCCCTTCCCAGACATTAACTCTACAGATATATCCCCCCTTCCCAGGCATTAACACTACAGATATATCCCACCTTCCTGGTATCACCCTTACAGATATATCCTGCCCTTCCCAGACATGAACTCTACAGATATATCCTGCCCTTCCCAGACATTAACCCTACAGATATATCCTACCCTTCCCATACATTAACCCTACAGATATATCCTGCCCTTCCCAGACATTAACCCCACAGATATACCCTGCCCTTCGCAGACATTAACCCTACAGATATATCCTGCCCTTCCCAGGCATTAACCCTACAGATATATCCCCCCTTCCTGGTATGACCCGTACAGATATATCCTGCCGTTTCCAGACATTAACCCTACAGATTTATCCTGCCCTTCCCAGACATTAACCCTACAGATATATCGCCTCTTCCAGGTATAAACCTTACAGATATATCCTGCCCTTCCCAGGTATTAACCCTACAGATATATCCTGCCCTTCCCAGACATTAACCCTACAGATATATCCCATCTTCCAGGCATACACCTTACCGATATATCCTGCCCTTCCCAGACATTAACCCTAAAGATATATCCTGCCCTTCCCAGACATTAACCCTACAGATATATCCTGCCCTTCCCAGACATTAACCCTACAGATATATCCCCCCTTCCAGGTATAAACCTTACAGATATATCCTGCCCTTCCCAGACATTAACCCTACTGATATATCCTGCCCTTCCCAGACATTAACCCTATAGATATATCCCCTCTTCCAGGTATAAACCTTACAGATTTATCCTGCCCTTCCCAGACATTTACCCTACAGATATATCCTGCCTTTCCCAGACATTAACCCTTATAGATATATCCTGCCCTTCCCAGACATTGACCCTACAGATATATCCTGCCCTTCCCAGACTTTAACCCTAAAGATATATCCTGCCCTTCCCAGACATTAACCCTACAGATACATCCTGCCCTTCCCTGACAATAAACCCTACAGATATATCCTGTCCTTCCCAGACATTAACCCTACAAATATATCCTGCCCTTCCCTGACATTAAATCCTACAGATATATCCTGCCCTTCCCAGACATTAACCCTACAGATATATCCTGCCCTTCCCAGACATTAACCCTACAGATATATCCTGCCCTTCCCAGACATTAACCCTACAAATATATCATACCTTGTCCAGGTATGAACCCTACAGATAAATCATACCCTCCGGAGGCATGAACCCTACAGATATATCATACCCTGTCCAGGCATTAACCCTACAGATACATCATACCCTGTCCAGGCATTAACCCTACAGATATAGCATACCCTGTCCAGGCATTAACCCTACAGATACATCATACCCTGTCGAGGCATGAACCCTAAATATACATCATACCCTGTCCAGGCATTAACCCTACAGATATAGCATACCCTTCCCAGACATTAACCCTACAGATATATCCTGCCCATCCCAGGCATTAACCCTACAGATATATCCTGCCCTTCCCAGGCATTAACCCTACAGATATATCCTCCCTTCCCAGGCATTAACCCTACAGATATATCCTCCCTTCCTGGTATGACCCTTACAGATATATCCTGCCCTTCCCAGACATTAACCGTACAGATATATCCCCCCTTCCTGGTATGATCCTTACAGATATATCCTGCCCTTTCCAGACATTAACCCTACAGATATATCCTGCCCTTCCCAGACATTAACTCTACAGATATATCCCCCCTTCCCAGGCATTAACCCTACAGATATATCCCACCTTCCTGGTATGACCCTTACAGATATATCCTGCCCTTCCCAGACATTAACTCTACAGATATATCCTGCCCTTCCCAGACATTAACCCTACAGATATATCCTACCATTCCCATACATTAACCCTACAGATATATCCTGCCCTTCCCAGACATTAACCCCACAGATAAACCCTGCCCTTCGCAGACATTAACCCTACAGATATATCCTGCCCTTCCCAGGCATTAACCCTACAGATATATCCCCCCTTCCTGGTATGACCCGTATAGATATATCCTGCCGTTTCCAGACATTAACCCTACAGATTTATCCTGCCCTTCCCAGACATTAAGCCTACAGATATATCCCCTCTTCCAGGTATAAACCTTACAGATATATCCTGCCCTTCCCAGGTATTAACCCTACAGGTATATCCTGCCCTTCCCAGACATTAACCCTACAGATATATGCTATCTTCCAGGCATACACCTTACAGATATATCCTGCCCTTCCCAGACATTAACCCTAAAGATATATCCTGCCCTTCCCAGACATTAATCCTACAGATATATCCTGCCCTTCCCAGACATTAACCCTACAGATATATCCCCCCTTCCAGGTATAAACCTTACAGATATATCCTGCCCTTCCCAGACATTAACCCTACAGATATATCCTGCCCTTCCCAGACATTAACCCTACAGATATATCCCCTCTTCCAGGTATAAACCTTACAGATATATCCTGCCCTTCCCAGGTATTAACCCTAAAGATATATCCTGCCCTTCCCAGACATTAACCCTACAGATATATCCTGCCCTTCCCAGACATTAACCCTACAGATATGTCCCCCCTTCCAGGTATAAACCTTACAGATAGATCCTGCCCTTCCCAGACATTAACCCTACAGATATATCCTGCCCTTCCCAGACATTAACCCTACAGATATATCCCCTCTTCCAGGTATAAACCTTACAGATATATCCTGCCCTTCCCAGACATTAACCCTACAGATATATCCTGCCTTTCCCAGACATTAACCCTTATAGATATATCCTGCCCTTCCCATACATTGACCCTACAGATATATCCTGCCCTTCCCAGACTTTAACCCTAAAGATATATCCTGCCCTTCCCAGACATTAACCCAACAGATATATCCCCCCCCCTTCCAGGTATAAACCCTACAGATATATCCTACCCTTCCCAGACATTAACCCTACAGATACATCCTGCCCTTCCTTGACAATAAACCCTACAGATATATCCTGCCCTTCCCAGACATTAAACCTACAGATATATCCTGCCCTTCCCTGACATTAAATCCTACAGATATATCCCCACTTCCTGGTATGACCCTTACAGATATATCCTGCCCTTCCCAGACATTAACCCTACAGATATATCCTGCCCTTCCCAGAAATTAACCCTACAGATATATCATACCCTGTCCATGCATTAACCCTACAAATATATCATACCTTGTCCAGGCATGAACCCTACAGATAAATCATACCCTGTGGAGGCATGAACCCTACAGATATATCATACCCTGTCCAGGCATTAACCCTACAGATACATCATACCCTGTCAAGGCATGAACCCTACAGATACATCATACCCTGTCCAGGCATTAACCCTACAGATATAGCATACCCTGTCCAGGCATTAACCCTACAGATACATCATACCCTGTCGAGGCATGAACCCTAAATATACATCATACTCTGTCCAGGTATTAACCCTACAGATATATCATACCCTGTCGAGGCATTAACCCTACAGATACATCATACCCTGTCGAGGCATGAACCCTACAGATACATCATACCCTGTCCAGGCATTAACCCTACAGATATAGCATACCCTGTCCAGGCATTAACCCTACAGATACATCATACCCTGTCGAGGCATGAACCCTACAGATACATCATACCCTGTCCAGGCATTAACCCTACAGATATAGCATACCCTGTCCAGGCATTAACCCTACAGATACATCATACCCTGTCGAGGCATGAACCCTAAAGATACATCATACCCTGTCCAGGCATTAACCCTACAGATATATCATACCCTGTCGAGGCATTAACCCTACAGATACATCATACCCTGTCGAGGCATGAACCCTACAGATACATCATACCCTGTCCAGGCATTAACCCTACAGATATAGCATACCCTGTCCAGGCATTAACCCTACAGATACATCATACCCTGTCGAGGCATGAACCCTACAGATACATCATACCCTGTCCAGGCATTAACCCTACAGATATAGCATACCCTGTCCAGGCATTAACCCTACAGATACATCATACCCTGTCCAGGCATGAATCCTACAGATACATCATACCCTGTCCATGCATGAACCCTACAGATACATCATACCCTGTGGAGGCATGAACCCTACAGATACATCATACCCTGTCCAGGCATTAACCCTACAGATATAGCATACCCTGTCCAGGCATTAACCCTACAGATACATCATACCCTGTCGAGGCATGAACCCTAAAGATACATCATACCATGTCCAGGTATTAACCCTACAGATATATCATACCCTGTCGAGGCATTAACCCTACAGATACCTCATACCCTGTCTAGGCATGAATCCTACAGATACATCATACCCTGTCCAGGCATGAACCCTACAGATACATCATACACTGTGGAGGCATGAACCTTACAGATACATCATACCCTGTCCAGGCATGCACGATACAGGGAATGAATCCAGAGGATCCTGCATGAAGCATGTAATGGACATTGGATAAATGAAACAGGCAGAGGAGCTCCTCCCCTCCCTCCCCCAGGTCTCCTACTCCCTAGAGGTGGTCCCCCCCATTCCACCTATATGGTAACGGAGGAGTCATGCACATGTGCTGATTGGGTGTTTGCATGTCTTTGCAGTTCCTGGGCCTGCACTCTCACTCTGCGGATGAAGCCACCCACGACCACGGCTCTGAGGATAGGACCAACACATGGAAGCTGCTGGCCGTGCTCGGCGGGATCTATGCCTTCTTCTTGCTGGAGAAGTTCTTCAGCATTTTGGTCTACCGCGACGGAGAGGTCTGTGCAATCCAAGAGTGGGTCTGTGTATCCGGGGTGCTAATATGAGGCCTTGTGTTGCGCGCATCAGTTCTGTAAGAAAGCGGGGAATCTCGGTTACCAATGTATTGTGTCAGGAAATTGTGGCAGTGCTTTTGAAGGATGGCATCTTGGGAGCATTGCAGGAGACCTGAATCTGGGGCCACCCTGTAGCAGTGTCTGTTCACAAATGTGTTGGTTGTGCAACCCACCATGGTATGGGGAGGGTGTCATTCCTGAGAATTACACCAGGAGTACACATTTCATGACTGCTGTCATGGGCACGCCTTCTCAGAAGACCAACTCAGAATGGCCCGTGTACAATTCTTAAGAAGTGAAACCTAATTTAACTGCAGACGGCCATGCATTTGTGATGAGACTCACTGGAGAGGCTATTTTTCCAGTCAACTGGACAGAGGAGGTCCTGGTATTAATACTGGAAATCCATGAGATGGTGCATCTCCTCTCAGGAACCATAGCACTTCCATTCATGAGTGTCAGAGGTCCTGTTTATCCTCGTTCACCCCATTAAGAAGGGCAGTGCTTGTTCTCAATACATGTTCCAGCCCTGTGTCTTCTGGGAGACTTTGCAGGCTGCTAGCGGCCATTCTGTCTATTGTTCTAGTCAAGTTGAGGTATTTGACACCCATGATCAGTTACCCATGTCCAGAGAGGTCATTGGAACATCAGCTGAGCTAGTGAAACATTTGTGATCACATTTTCTCAGATATCCTCAAAGGCCAGGTAAGACGCGATAGGCCACAGTAGTGGTCAGATTTGTGTGGCTACACCTGTCTGAGAAGGGCGGTGTGTAGTTGACAATCGAAACACCTAGAAACGCCTAGCGCTTAGAAACACCTGTGTACTGGCAAGTTATAAATGCCATATCATATCAAATAGAGGTGGGCCCACCAATAACACCCAGCGCCAGTCTTTGTTATTCCAACTGTGGGGTCCACCAATCTCTGGTGATCTCACAACTCTTGTAAATGGTGTATGGCTAGGAATGGCTGCTGGCACTGGTCATGCTTCCTTATAGATATGAAGGTGGATTATAATTAGGCCCGGTCTGCAGGGGTGGGTTTCTCCTCGCCTGTAGCATCTCCACTGGAGCCAAGCTGTAGACTTCTGAACGCTTTGCATGTGTTGCAGTGTATTGTCTATGGGGTCCAGTGCACAGCAGAGTGTATTGTAGTCTCTTGGTGAGCTGATGGCCCTTTCGATTATCTCCACACGGAGGTAAGAAGTAGAAAGCGTCTGCTTTGCCACTGTATGTTTAAGGAACGCCTGTCACCACAGAGTGAACTAACTTCTGTAACCAAGGAAGCGGTTGGGTAAAGAAAATAGTTGGACAACTGCGAGCCGGAAGGTAGAATGCCACGGCCAGTGGTGTTCCCGGTGGACATGCAATCCGATGTCCATTATTGTTACTATGGTATCACTTTCAACATTCAGGGTTTTCACATATGACCCAACATACACACGAGACAGCACATGCATGCATGCATGAACACACACCACAGGCATGCACATACACACGGGCAGCCTGTAATGGAGACACCTCACCCTCTTGAACAGCCTCCTCTATTCCATCCCAGTGGTGGGAAGTCTCAAAAATAGCAGGTTTCTCTTCCTCACTCTCACCTGGTGATGGTGTGGAGTGGTCAGATTCCGATGGCTCAGCTGCGGGGTCGGGTTTCTTGCTTCGGGTTGAGCCCTTCTTCTCGAAGAGATAGGGTCTGTTCCAGGAGGTAGCCACTATGTCCTGAGGATGTCAAAACAAAGGGACAGTATGGCATACCCTCTGGCAATAGCCCATATAAGGGGAAAAGCCTCCAGGCACACAAACCCCAATAGTAGGTGGGCTGCAGCGTTATCAACAGTTTTGATCTGTGAAGACCATCTCCCCAGGCAGAATGAAGACTGAATATCTCCACAGAGACAGCGGAATAGTAAGAGCTGCCGACAAAGGAAGGCAAGAGGGAGTCGGAAGAAGCACTCAGAGAGGATGGCGGCAGCAGCAGAATGAGGAACAATAAGGAGCAACAGAGCTGAAGAGAAGCATAGGAACAAGGGCGAGCAGGGAGAACAGGAGCAGGATGAGGAGCGAAGGACTGCAGGAGCCGAAGCCAGTGGAGAGCGGAGAGCAATAGCGTCTTACCGGTAGAATACAAACAAGGGTTGCAACGCGCCAGATGGAAGGAACTAAGTAGAACGGACGGCGGCAATGTTGGAAATAAGCTAGATCGCACCTCGCGTTACAGCTTCCAGGCGTGGAGGAACTTCACAATGGCGGTGCGACCATCTATCCCAAAGCTTGCAGAACTGGGCGATCGTGACAAGAGGTCAGTCGCTCTCCAGTTATCACTTCATCCTTTGAGGCAGTCAGCAGAGAGTAATGCTGAAGAGCACATACACCCGAAAAGCAGAGAAGCAGGCGTGAAGGGTAGAGTGCCCCATACTGGAGACACCCGAAGAGCAGAGAAGCCGGATGTGAAGGATAGAGTGGTCCATACTGGAGACACCAGAAGAGCAGAGAAGCAGGGCGTGAAGGATAGAGTGGCTGACACTGGTGACACCTGAAGAACAGAAAATCAGGATGTGAAAGATAGAGTGGTCCATAATGGAGACACCAGAAGAGCAGAGAAGTGGAATGTGAAGGATAGAGTGCTCCATACTGAAGACACCCGAAGAGCAGAGAAGCGGGCGTGAAGGGTAGCGTGGCCCACACTGGAGACATGCAAAGAGCAGAGAAGGGGGGGGGGCATGAAGGATAAAGTGGCCCATATTGGAGACCCCGAAGAGCAGAGAAGCGTTATGTGAAGCATAGAGTAGCCCACACTGGAGACACCCGAAGAGCAGAGAAGTGGGACGTGAAGGACAGAGTGATCCATTCTAGAGACACCCGAAGAGCAGAGAAGCTGTGCATGAAGGATAGAGTGGCTGACACTGGAGACACCCGAAGAGCAGAGAAGCCGGAAGTGAAGGATAGAGTGGTCCATGCTGGAGACACCAGAAGAGCAGAGAAGTGGGGTGTGAAGGGAAGAGAGGCCAACACTGGAGACACCCGAAGAGCAGAGAAGCGGGATGTGAAGGATAGAGTTGCCCAAACTGGAGACACCCGAAGAGCAGAGAAGAGGGGCATGAAGGATAGAGTAGCCCACACTGAAGGGTCAACCTTCATCTTGGTCAGCTTCTGCGCCATGTCTCATTTAGCCTTTTGGCCATCACTTGCAACCAGGATTTGATATAGTATGCCGCAGTAAGACCAAGATTCTATCAGTCCAGGACTCGTTGCTCCGTACCAACGTCAAGACCTCTCGCTGTCACCCAAGAACTGTGGGAGGTGCAATTTACGAGATTCCCACACAAGTTGACCATGATGTTAGGAATCCAAATTAGAAGAACTGTTTTGGGAATCTGCCCTTATGGATTCTGAGGGAATACCCAATGCTCAGGGGCCTGATACGCAAAGCTTTTTGTAGACTAGGAGAACATTAGGGTTACTGACCAGTTGCGGTTGCGCCAACATGCACCATGTGAATCCCTTGCCAACAGTGAACAGGTTGCAAATGATGAATCAAGCAGCATCAGGACTCACCAAGAATATCAAATTCCCATGCGTTAGTTCCTGACAGAGAAATTATTTTAATCTGAAGGAGTTGCTGAAGAAATAGAATAATCAGAATGTCTAGCATCCATCATCCTGACCTGCAAGACTGACTCCAGCCTTCGATTTTGTGTAGACCACAGGAGCCTCAAGCAAAACATCTTGACTCTTAAAGTGAATGAGATGAATAAGTGCGTAGGAGGTGCCACGTTCTTCATCAAGCTAGAAGTCTGCTTGGCTTATCAGGGAATTGAGTCGGCAAATGTTTCCAGGGCCTGGATGACCTTCATCACTGCCTTCTGATTTATAAGGATGGCCTTTGGCTTGGATTTAGTGGCATCAGTGTTCCTGAGATCAATGGACTATCTCTTCCGCAATCTTCAAGACATGATGTAGTCTAAGGTGATCCGCTGATATTCTTGAAGGACTCACATCTTCATCATCAAGAAAACCACAAGCAAGTACTGGACATACTTTGGGGCAAGGGTTTAACAAGGGTATCCATAGTTGAACCGTTGCAGAAGCTACATAAGAAGGATCTAAATTTGTTTAGCCCAATTAACATCAAAGTGTTTTTGAGGCATCGAAGTAAATTATTGCCAATGCATCTTCTGTTCACGGACTAGCCATTCATCGTGTAACATGTTTTTATGAGAATCCTCTCACAGTACAACAGGGCCACATAACGCATTACTGTCTATAATCTAACATGTGCCTTTAGACTGACTGCAGTGAGCCACTCTGTGATTAAGAGGCAACTCTTGCTTGTGCTTGCGTGATCTGGATCGGGGACTTTAGACCGTACCGCTGGGTACCCCCCTTTTTCACTCAGAACTGACCATGGAACCCAGGTCATAGCTTTTCTGGCTAAGGTTTCAGAAATAGGCTTGGGTGAAATAACTGATAAGCTATGGCTGGATCAAAAGTAGGAAGACACAGTGTTGGTCAAAAGTAAGTCTTTTTTGAATGGTGGTTGGTCTCCCAGACATAGTCCAAAGAAGTGCAGACTTTCCCACCGCATGCCACAGGAACTCATGCTGGTAGACTCACTATTGAAGACGGGTGAGCTGGTAGGTCTCCCCAGGTGTTCATCGAGGCAGTGGACAGCAATGCCCATGTGGGTCGCATAGTAATTACAGCCAAAAAAGGACAGTCAGGGAGAATAGTTTTTTGTTTGTTTGTTTGTTTGTATTATTTATAGAATCAACAAGGCCATTTATAACATTTTCAAGGAGCTTTCAAAAGTCAAATGAGCTCTGAGTTTTGGAAGAGTAATTAATTAAGAGAAAGGATGCGTACAACGAGTGGCTTTGATTTAGGAACAAATAAATACCAAGCTTTCGCAAAGCCAACAGTTTTGGCTTTTGTGCAGGCATGGACTTTGCCTTTTATAGTCACTGCCATAATGGTACTACATAGTCATAAAATGACAACAGTTGACAAGTTGTATTAGTGCCTGGGCACATTATGGCAGTGTTTGGCAAATGGCTATCTAATGCGTATACGAGAACCAAAACTCTTGGTTGTCAATGCTTGTTTATAACAGGAATTTAGCGCAAGGGCAGACATACTGCTTGTAAAGCAAGTGGCTGCAGCCACAATTAGTTAAGACATGTTTATTACAGCAGTACATGGTTTATAGATGCAAATAAGCCCTTAACTTTCAGAAGGCGTCTCAGAAACTCACTCGGAGAGATCCCAGGATGCTGTGTTTGGGGAGAAGGTGGGCTAGTAGGGGGTGGAAATGGCGGGTAAATAATGAAACAACATCCGCAGACTGCGTGTCCCTCATCATACGCCATCTCTCTCCTATCTTCGCTTCCATTGACAATAGTTTTGGGTTGTAGGCACCGCTTACAGTGCCACCTAATAGCCAAAAGTAAGAAGTTATAAGCATCAGCACACCTTAAAAGATGGAGTAATTGATTAAATAAAAAGCGTGATATACCAGCTAGCTTTGAAGGGGAAGTTAATAAAAGAAAATATTTCAAATTGCATGTGTCCTTGAAGTGCTGGTAAAAGGGTTCAAATGGAAGCTGGCCCTGAAAGAGCAAGTAGGAATCAAAACAATGCAGAATGCAGCTTCAGGGGGCACTGCAACATCCTACTTTGTAAACGGTCCATGTCCTTATGTAGACACTTCTGGCTAGATCAAACGTAAATTCTGGGGAGGAGCTGGGCGAAGCTAGGAAATTAAGTCTCCATTTCCTGTTGCCACTAAATGTGTGTGAATGTCCTTATTTGTTCCACCATTACGTGCTGCAGTGACAGTTCAAGGAATTGGTGAAGAAGGGTTTTTTGAGCCTGCTCGTAGTTGCGCATTGATTCACGCCTCCTCAGCAATGTTTGTGGCTCTGCCGAAAGGTCCTTGAGGTGGCGCTCTAGCCTGCATTCCTTCTGCTGTTGTGATGGGCTCTGTTGAGTGGCCTCCGTTTTGCTCCACACACTGGCTCGACAGTGGCACTCTTTCCCTCATTTCGATCACCTGAAGCTACGGGTATGCCGCAGGTTTTTTTCTTTTATTTACTAAAGGCGAGGAGAGAAAAAAATAACTGAAGCCAACATTTACATACCAGGCCTGCACGTTGCCATCTGGGCCTACCCTACTCTGATCCTGTTGCACATGTGAGGCACAGTGGCCTATAGAGACTCAGTGTAAGTGGCCAGCGCACATCCTTCGAACAGCACGTCTGCTACAAGGTACAGCCATGCCTGACCAAAAACCTGCTCCCTCCAGCCAGGGGGTACGGGTGACCCTGTGCTGTATGCCACAGCTGAAGCATTTCCGATATGACGGAGCGCAAAAACCTTGGGCCTAGATGTGCCAAGTGGATGCGTGACTATGAGGACTCTTCACACATAGGCCACAGTTACATAGACATTATTGTTCACTTCTCCAACAAGTAGGCCTTTCCATTTAAATGTCAATTTATTTGTGGAAGGTAGGTGTCTTTCTCTGTGTCAAATGAAATATGTCACTTAGCTTCATTTGTTAAATGTAAGGCACAAGTCCTCCTTTTTATTTTTCAAAGACACAGCATTTCAATGTATCTTTTCCCGTGTGTACTGCTGCTGTTTTGAATCTGTTAAAAGGTGCCTTTTCCCAGTTTACACAAAGTCAGCATCGGCAGCACCGCATGCCATTTCCCATTCATTGGCTTATCCAGCAGTTTCAAATCTCAGGTAGATTCCCTTTCACTTGAGCACCCGTCCATTTTACTAGAGTTGAACTAGGCCCATTTCTTTTCATTTCACTAGGCCTTATGTCGGAAATCATTGTTTTGTACTAGCATTTATATTTCAATGGGACTCCACATTAGCCAGCTTCACTCTCGCAATAGGGGCCTAGCATGGCCTCTCCATCTCTGTCAGCCTGGGGCTGTATTTTAACCCCACAATTCCGCTTAACATCCAAGGACAGGTAGAAAAGGAACTCCACTCCCTGATCAAAGCAGACATTATTGAACCCACAAAGGGCCCTACTCGATGGGTGCTGCTCATAGTGCTGGTGCCCAAAAAGGTCTCGGAGAACCACATACGTTTATGTGTTGACATGAGAATGCGAAACCAAGCAATCATGATAGCAAGACATCAAGCACCACAATAACAGACATGATACACCTACTAAACAGAGCCACAATGTTTTCAAGATGAGATTTGAATAAAGGGTATCATCAATTGGAGATCTGTGACGATTCCAAATACATCACGGTGTTCACAGCACACTTAGGTCTATTCTGAAACAAGGGACTACATTTTGGAATGTAGTTGGCAGCTAAGATTTTCCAGGAGGAAATACACAGTCATCCGTCATATACCAAATGGTTTGAATTATATTAAGGAAATACTGGTTTTGGCACGTCACAAGATAAACATGATTCCAAGCTATTCCACGTCTTCAAATCCCTCAATAATGCAAACCTCACAGTCAACCAAGACAAATGTGACTTCAACAAATTGACCCTCAAATTCTTTGGGCCCATGTTCCCCTCACAAGGCATTGAACCTGATTTGTACAAAATCAAAAGCTCTGACCGATGCCCCCCAACAGCTGCATGTCGCGCAGTTGAGATCTTTTCTGGGCCCTGCGAGCTACTGCGCATGTTACCTTCCAGACTTTGCATCTGTTAGTGCTCTTATACGACATCTCACAGAAAAGAACCACAAATGTATATGGTCCTGAGACTGCCAGGATTAATTTGATAGAATCGACGCAGCATTGCGCGTGCTGTCTGCATGTCATATTTTTACCCTACCCTGGTGGAACTTGAGAGCTGTACTGGATCAATATTCTTATAAGTCAACGTCCCTGAGGAGGATCATCTCCTATGCCAGCAGAAGCCTCACGGTAAAAGAACAAGCATACTCAGAAGCAGAAAAAGAGAGTTTAACAGTAGTACGGGCCTGTGAGCATTTTCACTTAT
The DNA here is from genome assembly GCF_040938575.1 of Ambystoma mexicanum. Lineage (NCBI taxonomy): Eukaryota > Metazoa > Chordata > Amphibia > Caudata > Ambystomatidae > Ambystoma > Ambystoma mexicanum. The sequence goes on along the minus strand of NC_090933.1, from coordinate 1,337,948,750 downwards.
TTCTATTTCGGAAACTGTTTACCTTTATCACAGCCACCAGGCTCCGACAACAATTTATGGCACACTGTCGGCAAACATACCACCACGCACAGCCCAACAGGGTTTGCGGTTGCAAGATTACTAATTCAACATCATACATAAGCAAACATACATAAGGATGCAAATCCTTATGTATGCATACATAAGGATGCAAATCCCACAGACTAATTATCACGCCACCGTTGCCCTCATGGACAACTAAAATATCAGTGGCAGATCAATGCGTCAATTATGTGACACTTCATGCCTGCCTGACGCACCTTTTCACAGAGGATCTTCAACGACACACCGCAGAACCTGATGCAAAATATCATCATCACCTGTCTCAAGACAGGAAAGGGGAGACATGTACTACGACTCGCTGAAACGAATGACTCTGTTGATCTAAATGCCATGCAGACACTATTGCTTGTAAAGGATGAGCCATCTGTTTCGAACTCTCAACTACTGCTCAAGGGAAACAAGATCATGATCCCTTCCAAGTGATGGATTTGGCTCGCGAGGCACTCCGGGGTATAGTGTCAATGATACGTCTATACGGCAAAAGGTATGGTTCCCCAGAATGGACCACTTGCTGGAATCAACCTTAAAAGAGTGCACCATATGTGAAAGTCTACAACCGCAGACAAACCCATAACCGTTGCGCATGACGCTGTTGCCAGAGAAAGAAATATAAATGGACTTCTTTGTAGGATTGCAGACAGGAACAAACATACTGGTGGCACTACATGAACCGCCACATTATCCCAAAATTCAGATATTACAGTCCACTGCTGCGTCTGCTGTCATACTAGATCCAGACAGAATATTCTCGATGTACGGGATACTGAAAATAGTCAAATCAGACAATGAGTCTTCTTTCACCAGTCATGAATTAAGATCATTTGCTGAATATATGAGTTTCCACTACTGGACGATCACCTATTTATGGCCTCCAGTCAATGGGGCAGTCGAACGCTTTCAAGAGAGCTGTGTGAATAGCTAACCTCTAGAGCAGATTGTATACCAACTACCTCAAAACTACAGAAACACCACAGACAAATGTCCCCAGAGCTGATGTTTGGAAGACAAGTGTGTGTATAAGATTACCACAAGACACCAGAGAAAAAGAGAAAATGCACGACCGTAGTGTTACGAAGACATGATCCAGAGTCAAAAGACAAAATGAAGACCTACGCTGATAGGAGGAAAGCTCAGAAATCTGATATACGCGTAGGCGATAGCGTGTTAGCACACCAATCAATGTCCCACAAAGGAATCCCAGCTTTCGATCCAAAGTCAGCGATTGTGACGGTCATAGGAATATCAATTATAACAGAGGAGCAACATGACAGAAGGATCACACGGAACATATCTTGCTTCAAGAAGTTATCACATTCCCCAAACCAGAGTGACAATGAGGTAAAGAGATGCAACATGCCGAGACACTCAATGAGTCAGAGCAAACAGGTCATGAATAATGGTCCACCAATGAAGACGCTGCTGGAAAAGAAAATTAACTGAATGAGTCTCTCGAGCAGGAGAGCATTCGACCTTGAAGACTGGTCAGGCGACTGACGCGATGAATGGAAGAGATGGGTTATCTTCACTGGCCAATATCTGATTGAGGGGGAGAAGGTCATATCCTATTTTGTACACAGTCCATGTCCTTATGCAGACACGTAAGGTTAGCCGAAACGGAAAAGTTGAGGAGGAGCTGGGCGAAGCCGGGAAATAATGTTTCAGCTCCCTGTTGCCACTCAATGTGTGTGGATGTCCTTATTTGGTTGGCTGCAGTGACGGTACACAAAAGGCAGCATGTTTTTTAATGCTTTCTTTACAAAGGCGAGTTAGCTGTACAATGTGCACTATATTTCTATATCATCATTGAGGGCACGTTAGTGCCACCCAGCCCCATGCAGTCTTCTCATCTCCCACGCCTGCTGACACCATACACTCAATGAATTCCCCAGCTCTGGTTGTGGCCCCACACTATAAATAACGTAAGCTTCTTTAAAATCCACTGTCACCATAAGAATTGGGACAATGTTCTGGGCACATCTGGACGCACGTGCAGCAGCTTTCATAATAACACTGTACTTTGCAAATAACTACTGTGCACTAAATCTTGCACACAAGTATAGCTTTTACCCAGAAGCAGGCCTATTGGCTTTGTTACACTTGTTTTCTTTTATGACACCCCGCCCCGCCCCCTCTGTTGCAGACATGCCTGACAGCCATAAAGGGAAAGAGGAGACAAGCAGGGTGTGCCACTTTCCAACTGCTGCCCTCTGCTGGGGAGAGGGCATACCTGCTTCTTCAGGAAGTGAGCACGCTTAGGCTTGGAAACCACTACTTTGGCAATCAAACCGTTGCTGCCCATTAACAGCCAGCCACTCTACTTAAGGGCCCAAGCCTAGTAAGGGCCCTTAGCCAGGGAGTCATGGCAGTGGTATACCGAGGGGGAATGTCCTGCTTGCCAGGCATTACTAATCTATGTTAGAAACGGAATCTATTTGCTCGAAAGTAAAATGGTCGACGTTGCTTTTAGCTCAATTTGTACTGCAAAATGCAGGGGGAAAGCCCCCACTCCTCCCTCTCACCTTCCCTGACCCATTCCTCCAGGTACCTGACCTCTACCCACAATCTACCAACTTGCGGTAACAAAATGCAGTAAGACATTCCACCGATTTATTTTCGACCAGAGTACCGGCATTACCGCTGTTTGCTGCCACGCATTCCGAAGGGGAAGTGCATGTGTTTATGCATGTTGTGTGTGGCACAAGAGCACAGCATCATTAATGGATGGTTTCTTCCCTGCACGAACGGATGCCTGCTGCTCAGCCATGCCACTGACTGCATCTGGGTCTCCTGCCAGCTGGAAATAAACATGCCATGGACATGATGTGCCATTACAAAAGGGCAACAGTCAGATGCAAGTCATCCCTTCCTCCTCCCCCATCCCCACAGAAGATCACAGCCCTTCTGCACAAGGGAGCAATGAGGCACAATGAGCAGCTACCTGGCATAGATGGGAGCATCCAGGCATATTGAGAACCTTACAGATATATCATGGTAAGACCCAGGACATTTTGCAAGCCACGGTCAAACTTCAATCGGCATCCCCATCGGATCTTGATCTGCTTAAATCTTGGAAGGAAATCATGTCAAAGATTGCTCCCTGGGTTACTCAGGCTGTGAATCTTTCTTGCACCTCTGGTTAGATCCCCAAGGAATTGAAGCAGGCGGTGGTGCTCCCTCTTCGGAGGAAATCTTCTTTAGGCCCCTCTATCCTTGCTAGTTTCTGACCTATCTCCCTTCTCTCTTTTCCTATGAAACGTCTGGAGACTCTTATGTCCCCTCTGCTTTGCCAGTTTCTGGAGGACTCGTCTTTTTTTAGTTCCTTTCAGTCTGGCTTCCATCCAGGCCGAGGAACTGAGAGTGTTCTTGTGTCAGCTTTGGATGATCTGGTGCAGCTGTCCGATCAGGACAGAGTGGGGACTTTGATACTATTAGACCTATCAACCGCATTTGATACAGTTGACCTCTCCATCCTGTTGGATCTCCTCTCCCTAGCTGACATCTCTGGCTCAGTATTGGCGTGCTTCTCTTCCTTCTTGTCAGATAGGGCACAAACCCTATCTCTCTTTCCTTTTCGCTCAGCCCTGTCCCCCTCTTCTGTCATGTCCCCCAGGGCTCGGCCTTATCCCCTATTCGTTTTAATATAGATATATATATACAGCCGCTGGTGGGCCTCATCCACTCCCACGGCTTCCGTTGCTGCTCATATGCTGACGACAGACAGATTCTAGTCCAGCTGAATCTCCTGCAAACTGATAATTCACCTCAATGTAGGAGTTGCCTAGAGGCCATGAGGCGCTGGATGGGTGCTAACTAGCTTAGGCTGAATGGGAACAAGGCTCAGGTTCTTGTTGCTGGTCCTCCCTCAGCCACTGCCCTGTGCACCCCTTCTTTGTAGCCCCTTTCTCTTCACCCTTTTCCTACCCCGGTATCTGTTGTTAGGGATCTGGGAATGAAACTGTCATCTTCACTCTCTATTGAGGAACACACTGGTGCCACATGCCAGGGAGGTCTTCTGGAAAGTTCTCCCTTTCCTGCCCACACATGCTCGGGTTGTGGCCTCTCTGGTTATGAGTCGCATCGATTATTGAAACTCCCTGTATCTGGCACAGCCTTAGTATCTTATCAAGCGTCTTCAGTGACTTCAGAATCTGGCTGCTTGAATGGCTACCGGTTCTCCTTACGGGACCCATATCACACCTATGCCGCGGAATCTTCACTGGCTTCCGGTGTTAACACACATCGAGTTCACATATCTCTGCATCGTCTACCGGGCGGTGTATGGACTGGGATTTGAATATCTCCGGGCTAAATGTCAGCTTTATGTCCCTACCCAGGTCCTTCCTTCACAGGATGGCTGTCTCCTTGTAATTCCTCGTTACAAGTTGGTTAGAAGTGGCGGACGTGCTTTTTCAGTAGCGGTCGCCAGATTGTGGAATGCGCTACCAAGAGCAGTTAGAGTGATGGAGAACTATCTTACGTTCAGGTGTGTTCTAAAAACTCTGTTATTCCAGCTGCCTGATGGTCGCAGCCAATCAGTCTATCAGCACCACGATGTCTCGGCGAAGGTGCGCTTTAGAAATTGTGATAATGGGTACACTCTTATGTGATGGCTGTACCCTGCCATATACATTGAACACCACCTCTTGACTAAAGATTTTAGCATCAAGATATTTGGAGTAGAATCCACAGATGTGGTTATCCCACCTAGGACAGCACCCAGAAATATGATGGCAGCACCCAGGCTCAATAAGCATGCCCCTGGTCCAGGATTGCAAGGGGCATGATTGCAGCTCTCAATGCATACAGAGCAGCACACAGGCATATAAAAGTGTTATTGTGGTTTTATAAGGGAGAACAGTGAACATTACAACCATTGCCAAGTGCCTCGCAGAGGGAGACAGAAAACGCATAAAACAAGCACTTGATGTAAACATGGGGCCTGGTACATAAGTATTGGACTAGACAGTTGGTAAGTAATGCGGTGAACTAGGGCGTGCACACATTCTTTGGATTCAATGGCAGCACTCAAAATATATAACGCAACCCCTGCATATGACTGCTGTATCCAAAGTAAATTGAGCAGCACCCAGGCATGGTGACAGCATCCTGGCATATAGTATATACACATCACGAGTTGGGCGGTATTCCGGCTGGGCTACTGCCCCTCTTCATTTGCGTTAGTGCCCACCCGTCTGGCGATATTACAGCCGGAGCACGGGGTGTACACTAACCGTTAGTCCCCATTCCCCTGGGACACAATGGGGAATTTTCAGCGCAATTACCATGCGGCCATACCGCTGAAAATGGGAAATCTTTGCGCGTGTTTACCCACAGCTCTGAGCTGGGTGTAAACAATCCAGACTCCAGATTGGGCGGGCCCTTAAATGTGGCGGTAACAGCGTTACCACCGCATTTAAGGGCTACTGCCCAGCTCGTGATCAGGCCCATTGAGAAGTCACCTTGCTATTTCATTGCAGCGCCCTTGTTAAAACAGCTGCTTTCAATGAATGTGTGAAGTTATCGTATTCATTTTGTACTCATTGTGAGATTTTTCATTCACTTCTGTGATGTCACTTCCTGTTATGTTAACCAGGAACAAAATCATGTGATGTCACTTCCTGTGCTGCTACTAAAACTCAAACGCTGCTACATGTGCCTTCCGACCACGTTTCCCACTCCGCCCTCTTTGCCTATTTGCAGTGTCAGTGAAGTAACTCTTGGTTTGCTTTGCAGGAAGGGGAAGAGGCTGGAGCGGGCCACAGTCACGACCATGGAGTGTCTCTGCAGGCCTACCATGAGGAGAGGAAGAAGAAGAAGCAGTCGTCCACCTCGCAGGCAGACTTGGTAAGTGGTCACTGAGCAGTGGCAGGTACCTGGGAACCATGGAAGACAGGCCTGAAGGTAAGAGGTTAGGTATTGAAGCTGTTACTGGTCATGAGTGGTTTCGAGGCTTCCCTGAACAGGATGGAGGACCCTGGTGGCTGTACCACAGAGGTAGGATTTATCTGAGCTGTCACTGGGCTTGAGGGGCTCCGAGGCATCCCTGAACAGGATGGAGGACCCTGGTGGCTGTACCACAGAGGTGAGATGTATCAGAGCTGTCACTGGTCGCAAGGGGCTTCAAGGCTTCCCTGAACAGGATGGAGGTCTCTGGCGGCTGTACCACAGAGGTGAGATGTATCGGAGCTGTCACTGGGCTTGAGGGCCTCCGAGGCATCCCTGAACAAGATGAAGGACCCTGGTGGCTGTACCACAGAGGTGAGATGTATCAGAGCTGTCACTGGTCGCAAGGGGCTTCAAGGCTTCGCTGAACATGATGATGGACCCTGGTGGCTGTACCACAGAGGTGAGATGTATTGGAGCTGTCACTAGGTGCAAGGGGCTTCAAGGCTTCCCTAAACAGGATGGAGGTCTCTGGCGGCTGTACCACAGAGGTGAGATGTATCAGAGCTGTCACTGGGCACGAGGGGCTGAGATGTCCCTGAATAGGATGGAGGACCCTGGTGGCTGTACCACAGAGGTGATATGTATCAGAGCTGTCACTGGGCGCGAGGGGCTTCAAGGCGTCCCTAAATAGGATGGAGGACCCTGGTGGCTGTACCACAGAGGTGAGATGTATCAGAGCTGTCACTGGGCGCGAGGGGCTTCAAGGCATCCCTGAATAGGATGGAGGACCCTGGTGGCTGTACCACAGAGGTGAAGGGTTCCTGGATATGGCGCCCCATGGGGCGAGGTCCAGAAGTAGAAGGCGTTAATATAGACAGTAATGTTTTAAGGGAGTCCCTGAGGATGCGCCTCAGAGACCCTTGTAACTTGCAGCCTCTAGCCAACCCTGGAGGTGAAGAAGTGTGTTAGAGGGTCATGGTGTGAGAGCATGATGCAATCAGATTTCAGAGCCAGGAAGAGGGTCACCCAGATGGGATGCAGGGTAGTAAACACCCAGAACACCCTGGATCGAATGCAGGGCTTAGACAGCTTTCCACACCTCCTTTGGCTGACCAGTGGTAGCGGTGGGTGAGCCAACAAGGTGCTAGCTCTGTAATAGAGAGTTTTGGCTGACACCAAGTGACTTACCACAGAATTGTGTCCAAGGTCGATACATGTGAATTTCCGGTCTCTGGGATATACCGTAAACATTTCTTTTATTTGCTAGCAATATTGATTTACAAAAGAAAATGGTAAAGCACCTGACCTCAAACCAGGGGAGCTGTGTTCGTGGGGGCTCTGGGGCCCGGGCCCGCCATTGACCAGACATTGGCTATCCATGTTCCTCAAGACCCCTTCATTTAGCAGTCTAGTGAGCGACCTTTCTGCGTCGCGTGCCTTGGTATTCTGGCAGCCATGCCCTTCAGTGGCCTGTTCCCCCATGGTTCTCTCTTTCCGGGTTCCTCACCTAGGCTGTGCGGCAGTGAACTTGCGATGACGAAAGAGTAAAAGAATGCTATATCTCCCTTAAGTCTACCAAGATTTGGAACTAGTAACACCTGGTTGTTATTGAAGAGCCAGGATCCCAATGGTTGTAGAATTCCAACTCCCGGGTCTCGTTCTTGATACCAGCTGGTCATAATTAGGGGTTTCAGATGATCCTGTCGGCATACTTGCTGATTCAGAGACTTGTTGTCCACTGGATGCCTGGAGTAGAGTGTATTGGCCAGTAGGTTTCTATCCCAGGGATAGGTACCTGGAATGCACAGCAGAATCGAGTAAACTGCCGCAATCACGCAGCCAATCAAGTGAGATTACTCACAGCGGAACTGGGATACTTCTGATACCACTGACCCACAGATGCCCAGCACCTCAGGGTGCATATCTGGAATTGAGACCCTGCCAAGCCTTTGGGGTTCATAGCAGGGGTGTTGCTTGGTCTGAAAAAGATCCCGAGCTACGCTAATGTTAGACTGTTGGGACTCGGGGCTAGCTAGTCTTTTGGTTGTAGCCCCTGAGTTCTACCCGGGGCTAAAACCAAAGGACCTGGGGCTACAGCCCCCACAGCCCTGCCCCCTTAGCGATGCCTCTGGTTCAGAGTCTACAGAATGAATGTCAGAAATCGGGTGAATAGGCAGGCCAATCTTCAAAGAATTAAAGGGGTGTCTCTAGCCACTCACAAATTACCACCTGTGATTGAGACTGACACACACACAGGGGAGAAAATTGAGATAGGAAGAGGGGTGCAAAGCCATTTAGAGATATCCCCAGATATGAAAAGGACAGAGTCCAAGCATGAAAGTCCTGAGTACTGTCAGTTGTCTAAGGAGTGTTTGATAGCCTCAGATTATAGAGGAACCTGAAGGTCTCATGTATGAGCAGTCACAGGTGTGAGAGAGGCATTCGAGGAGATAGACATCTGCTCTGGAGAAAATTCTAACTGTGGTTTTATTTCTTTAGATCAACCCAGAGGAAGCAGAGCTCCCAAAACCAGAAGAGATTAAAAGAAGCAGAGGTAGGTCTCGCCTGACCCCAGACCAGCATTGCTATAGCACCAGAAAACCTTAACCAAACCATCAGCACTAGAGAACCAACACTAGACCACCCGCACTAGACGACACCACCAGACCACTGACACTAGACAACTGTCACTATGCCGCACACAGCAGACCATCTACAATAGATAGACAACAAGCACTAGAGGACAAGCAGCAAAGAACAGCACCAAACCATCAACATCAGACCACCTACTTGCACCAGACAGACCACAAGCACCAGACCACAAGCAGAGGACCACCTGCACCAGACAGACCAATAGCACCAGACAACAAGTAGCAGGTAACTAGCACCAGACCACCAACACCAGACCACCTGACCACACAGACCACTAGCACAAGAGCACAAGCAGCTGCTAACCAGTACCAAACCATTAACATCAGACCACCTGCACCAGACCAACCACAGGTACTAGAGAACCAACACTAGACCACCAGCATTAGCCCAGAAGCAGAGGACTGCCGGCACCAGACACACAACAAGCACCAGACAACATGCAGCTGGTAACCAGCACCAGACCACCAACACCAGACCACCTGCACCACACAGACCACTAGCACTAGACCACAAGCAGAGGACCGCCTGCACCAGACAGACCAATAGCACCAGACAACAAGCAGCTGGTAACCAGCACCAGACCAACACCAGACCACCAACACCAGACCACCTGCACCACACAGACCACTAGCACTAGACCACAAGAAGAGGACCACCTGCACCACACAGACCAATAGCACCAGACAACAAGCAGCTGGTAACCAGCACCAGACCAACACCAGACCACCATCACCAGACCACCTGCACCACACAGACCACTAGCACTAGACCACAAGCAGAGGACCACCTGCACCAGACAGACTAATAGCACCAGACAACAAGCAGCTGGTAACCAGCACCAGACCAACACCAGACCACCAACACCAGACCACCTGCACCACACAGACCACTAGCACTAGAGCACAAGCAGCTGCTAACCAGTACCAAACCATTAACATCAGACCATCTGCACCAGACAGACAAGTACCAGCCATTAACATCAGACCACCTGCACCAGAAAAAAAACAACACTAGACCACAAACAGAGGACCACCTGTACCAAACAGACCACAGGCACTAGACAACAAGCAGCAGATAACCAGTACCAAATCATAAACATCAAACCACCTGCACCAGACCGACCACAGGTACTAGACAGCCAACACTAGACCACCAGCATTAGCACAGAAGCAGAGGACCACCTGCACAAGACAGACCACTAGCACCAGACAACAAGCGGCAGGTGACTAGCACCAGACCACCAACACCAGACCACCTGCACCACAAAGACCGAGATCACTAGAGCACGAGCAGCAGCTAACCATGTCCAAACTATTAACATCAGACCACCTGCACCAGACAGACCACAGGTACTAGAGAACCGACACTAGACCACCAGCACTAGCTCACAAGCAGAGGACCTCCTGCACCAGACAGACGACAAGCACTAGACAACACGCAGCTGGTAACCAGCATCAGACCACCAACACCAGACCACCAACACCAGACTACCTGCACCACACAGACACTAGCACTAGAGCACAAGCAGCTGCTAACCAGTACCAAATCATTAACATCAGACCACCTGCACCAGACCGACCACAGGTACTAGAGAACCAACGACCAGCACTAGCGCACAAGCAGAGGACCACCTGCACCAGACAGACAACAAGCATGAGACAACAAGCAGCCGATAACCAGTACCAAATCATAAACATAAGACCACCTGCACCAGACAGACAACAAGCACTAGTAAACAAGTAGCAGATAACCACCACCAAACCACCAACACCAGACTCCAAAGACGACAGAGCTAACCGCCCAGCACCAGGAACACAGAATCCAACAACCTGTGTCATTCAACTGACATCAAACACCTGCGTCAGACAACCAGCACCAGACAACACACACCAAACACCCTGTACCAGATAAGATCCACTGGCGAGGTGAGTGCTCAGCTCAGCTGCCTGTGTGCGACCTGCATTCACAGCTACGATTCTTGGCAGGGTTGTGTACCAGTCCCTTACTACGTGAAAGGAATTGGGCATAAAGAGTTGTATGAAAATGTGTGTGTCCAGAACCAGACACACAGCACCAAGCAATTATTTGATTACAGCGTCTTGCAGCCCAGTTGCTCCTCGCCATCCATCAACCATATAAACCAGTACACAATGTTTATTTTCAAGTATATATATATATATGTATGTATATATATTGCACAAAGCTTGCTGAATTGCTCCTTGGCAGTGGCATCTTGAGGAGAGCATGGTGAGTGTTACCTGCCCTGCGTTGTCTTGACACTGGGTATGTTATGGTGAAGGCTGACGCAGCAATGAAAGAAGGGGTGTCACAGTTCTCCTGAAAGCTTAGGTGAAAGGCTGGATCAAGGAAAGAAGTGTCCCAGATCCTCATGGGGTAGGTTACTCACTGGAATATGAGGATGTTAAAGCGCACCCTGAATTGCATAGGGACGTGGGCAGAGCAGAGTTTAGTGGCAGTAGAGTCCCTGTGCCATGGACCGATCACCTGTATGTTTATAGTGGGATCCAGGTATGGGGAGGACGGCGTCTTTAGAAGTTCTTAGAGGGCATGAGGGGTAGTGTTTGAAGATCTTTCTTTGCAGGCAGCTGGGTTCAAGGCCGTCAATCCCTTCATAGGCGAGACAGAGTAGCTTGAACCGCGTCCATCTCATCGGGGGTGGGGCACTGGCTCAGTTTTCTTGACAATGACGTGGCGTTCAGTTTTGTTTTGGTCAATCTATATCCTCAAACTCTAGCAGGTGGGGAGGCTTGTATATTGGACTTTTCCAGTTAATGAGGGCACCTACTACCATAAGGCTGTTGTTCCCTGGGTGTATAGTAGGGTCTTCCTTGGGGTTTTAGCTGGAAAGAGTTCTTCAATACTGTGTTCAGTTGGTGATTGCGACATGTGCCAGCATTGCAGAAGACACCAAGGATTGGGTCCACTACCCATGCCTATTGGAGGTGTCAATCCCTGTCACCCAAAATGCAATCAACTGCTAGAGACGCGGCTCATGACTCCACTACCCATGCCTATTGGAGGTGCCAGTCCCTGTCACCCAAAATGCAATCAAGTGGCAGAGACGCAGCTCATGACTCCACTACCCATGCCTATTGGAGGTGCCAGTCCCTGTCACCCAAAATGCACTCAAGTGCTAGAGACGCGGCTCATGACTCCACTACCCATGTCTATGGGACGGGCCAATCCCTGTCACCCAAAATGCAATCAACTGCTAGAGACGCGGCTCATGACTCCACTACCCATGTCTATGGGACGGGCCAATCCCTGTCACCAAAATGCAATCAACTGCTAGAGACGCGGCTCATGACTCCACTACCCATGTCTATGGGACGGGCCAATCCCTGTCACCAAAATGCAATCAACTGCTAGAGACGCGGCTCATGACTCCACTACCCATGTCTATGGGACGGGCCAATCCCTGTCACCAAAATGCAATCAACTGCTAGAGACGCGGCTCATGACTCCATTACCCATGTCTATGGGACGGGCCAATACCAGTCACCCAAAATGCAAGAGCTCTGTTCTCGCTGCAGTATCTTTTACCCCTGATTTACATCTACAGAGCACGGCAACACAAGATCAACAGATCATCCTTAAAACCATTGATACAAATCGGATGACGAACACCGCCACTCGGACTAACCGTAAATGGCTGACGTAGCACCCTGAAGCAACCAAGAGGCAGCAAAACCAAATCCTTTATACATATAGGCACTAATAACGCCTTCACAACAGCGGCCGGACCCGAAAGAAAGACTCAATTTGGAATAAGAATGTAGAGAAAAATGGAAGCCAGGCATTTTTTTCATAACTAAAATATATTAAAACAATATATCTCCATTTCTTGTTAAATAAAAATGTTTTAGGGCTTGTTTGAAGAAGCATTAATGCTCTATGCTTCCTAAATCCATAGGTCATGCCTGGCCATTCTTTTTGGTAGGTGCAAAGTATGACTGATTTGTTGTGACTTAAAATATGCGTCAGAGCTTCTTTGGATGTGTTGGTGTGCAGCATTTTGATGCTTTGTTTAATTTTTGTGGAGCAGGCCAAAGATCCCTTCGGTCTCACTTTCTCTTTCCTTCTGTCTGTAGAGCTGCGGATGATCCCATACATGATCACCATCGGAGACGGGATCCATAACTTTGCTGACGGACTGGCCCTGGGCGCGGCCTTCTCCACCTCTTGGAGGACAGGTCTCGCCACATCAGTGGCCGTGGTGTGCCACGAGCTTCCTCATGAGCTGGGTATGACGCCACTTCCGCCAGATATCGCAGAGGAACTGAGGTCCTGTCCTTTAACACGCAGAGCACAAACAGAAGGCGTTGACAGAATGACATTCTGTGCCCAACCCCATTGGTCCAACACTTTCTAAGGCTTGTGGCCCTGGATACATGGGTGTGGGGTTCCCTCTGATACAGCATGGTCCCTAGTTTTCTGGGCTGTGAGTGGCGGCCACTTCTTGGGCCGCAGTACATTTACTCTGACCTCTGTTGAACCCAACCTTGTTAGTTTCACTCTTGTCCCTCGTGCAGAGATCTCAAGTTGCCCCATGTCAGACATGAGACGCTCACCCAGTCCTGGTTTTGTTGTCTTTGCAAGTACTTGTAGTGTTTGTTAGTCATTACAAAGGCAGCCCTACTCACACCTGCCGTGCTGCACCTGGATCTTTCTGCTAGCAGCCAGTGGGCTCTGTGATCACGCGCTTGCATCCTAGCTTGTCCCATTGTTGGCCACCTTTGACCTGGACAATAGTGGCCATCCCCTACCCTCCAGCATCAGTCTCCATAAGAGCAGCGTTTTCCCTAAGTGGGTGTGTTTCTGGTGGCTAACTCTCTGTGCTTCTCCGACGCTAGGTGACTTTGCGGCCCTGCTGCATGCTGGACTGAGCGTGAAGATGGCGCTCCTGCTGAACTTCGGCAGTGCCCTCACGTCCTTCATTGGTCTCTACATCGCCCTCTCCATCTCGGCTGACGAAGAGGTGGAGCGCTGGATCTTCACCGTGGCGACCGGACTCTTCCTCTATGTAGCACTGGTGGACATGGTGAGACCCCAGAGCAAGCACTGAGCTGTCTCTCTCCTTCTCTCCTTTGCACATTCCCTCCCTTCCTTCCAGTACCCTATCAAATCTAGCAGGCCTTCGCGGCCATCCGACCCCCTACTCTTCCAGGTCCCATCTCACCACCTGGTGAACTCATTTCCTTTCCTGTTAACCATTTCTCACCCAGACCTCTTATTTCGGTACTTATTCTGTCTTCACATATCCTTACTTCCCCTGGGACTCCACCTTCATTGTGAGAGCCTAAGAAGCCTGGCATGGTACGACGTTCTTTCATCGCCTGCATTTTCATCCCCTGGCGTTTTAACGTGCATATTACAACGAATATGCTCATCGAATTTTTTTGGGGGGGGGGGTGGTAAAGGGCAGATGAGGGTCTGGGCGGGTAGGCAATAGCCAAAAATAAGTGTGGGAGGGGGACGATGAGCATTTTCGATGTTATGTACACGTTAAAATGACAGGGGATGAAATTGCAGGCAACGAAATGACATGGAACCCTGGAAGTCAGTTGCATAAAACAAGAGTACGGGAGATTGTAATTGGTTATTTATAACGCGCTTAATACCCAGAGGTTTCTAAGCGCAGACCCGGGGATAGAACCTGTGTCGCTTGTGTCCATGTTGCCCCTGAGCTATCCCTCCCAACCCCATTCAGAGAAGTTAAACCCTGTGGATGCTTGGAACGAGTGTGCTTGATGAATGTTATGACTGTGTACATTACGCACACTTATACAAGCTATAGAATTGCAAAGGGCGAGGGGCGTTCCATGGACCGTGTGGTGAAGGGCCAAGGACACATCGAATGTAAAGGAAGTGGGAATCAGTGGCAATAAAGGCCCTAGGGCATTACCAGACTCGGTAATGCCCCCGCGCGAGGGGCATATTGCTATTAGTACCCCAGCCCGCAAGACCAGGGTAATAATAGCATTCTTTTCTGTTCCGAAATACTGCGGCGTGGTAATGTACCACATTTAGATGTGCTGAGGGGGTAGGAAATGCCTGGGAAGCCTGGTGCAGTCAACCAGCAGCAACAGACAAGGTAAGTGTGGTCTGGGCGGGGAGTGCAGCAATTACTGTACTCCATTAAAACACCACCACTCTAATGACCTTTTACAAAAAAGCCTATCTGAGTTAGTCAGTCACATCTCGCATTTAGCCATATTGTGTAAGATAGGCGTATTCTGCATTTAGGAATTGCAAAGACTAGCCACGCATCACACTTAGATGGATTGTTGGGGAAGGTAATGTACCACACTTAGATGAATTGTTGAGGGTAGTGATGTACCACACTTGGATGGGTTGTTGGGGGAGGTAATGTACCACAACTAGATGGGTTGTTGGGGGAGGTAATGTACCACAACTAGATGGGTTGTTGGGTGGTAATGTACCACACTCATATGGATTACTGGGAGTAGGGAATGTACCACACTTGATGGATTGGTGGGGGAGGTAATGTACCACACTTAGATGGATTGTTGGGGGTTGGTAATGTACCACACTTAGATGGATTGTTGGGGGTTGGTAATGTACCACACTTGATGGATTGGTGGGGGTTGGTAATGTACCACACTTATATGGATTGTTGGGGGGAGGTAATGTACCACACTTGATGGATTGGTGAGGGTTGGTAATGTACCACACTTCGATGGATTGTTGGGGGTTGGTAATGTACCACACTTGATGGATTGTTGGGGGAGGTAATGTGCCACACTCAGATGGATTGTTGGGGGTTGGTAATGTACCACACTTAGATGGATTGTTGGGGGTTGGTAATGTACCACACTTAGATGGATTGTTGGGGGTTGGTAATGTACCACACTTGATGGATTGGTGAGGGTTGGTAATGTACCACACTTAGATGGATTGTTGGGGGTTGGTAATGTACCACACTGTCATGCCTGCGCCATGGGCGCATACATTGGCGATCAATATGGACAAATTGTTATTCATTTATCTACAGAAAACTCTTGGATCAACCGCTATTCACTATTTGGACTTTATTTCCCATTTGCGAGACTTTGGTGCCTTTTTATTTTTCCCAAAAAACTACACTTACCATAATGCACTTGGCTATAACCATCTATTCCTGGCTATCCCTATTTTTCTTCATCAGAACTACAATCCCCAGAAGCCCTAGGGATTTGCTCTGCTTCCACCAGCTCAGGAACAGAGAGGGATTGTCTGCAGGTGTGCTGAGCCAGGTGCAACCAATTAGCCTGCCTCTGTGCTGGGCTGGGCAGTATAAAAGCTGCTGCCTGCGAGAGCTCAGTCTCTTGCATTGAGAGTCCTTCTGGCACCTTTTTGCTTCGAGCTACAAACTTTGTATGCTGTTTCCTGCTTTCACCTGCTTTTTGTTCCAGTGTCCTGGCGGGCTCCTGCCTTGCAGCCTGCTACACCCTGCTGCCTACAGCCCTAGCCTTTTGGGCTCCCTGCCTCAACCCTGCTCTTCCAGGCTCCTGCCTTGCAGCTGATCACGCTCTGCTGCCTTCCAGCCTCCGCCCTTGCCCTGCCGGGCTCTCCACATTGCAGCCGATCACGCTCTGCTGCCTTCCAGCCTCCGCCCTTGCCCTGCCGGGCTCTCTACATTGCAGCCGATCACGCTCTGCTGCTTTCCAGCCTCAGCCCTTGTCCTCTGGGCTCCCTGCTCTGCAGCCTGCCTCACTCCGGCTGCCTACAGCCCTTGTCCTCTGGGCTCCCTGCTCTGCAGCCTGCCTCACTCCGGCTGCCTACAGCCCTTGTCGTCTAGGCTTCCTACTTTACAGCTTATCACGCACCGCTGCCTACTACCTACCTTTTTCCGCAGGGTTCTCGGCCTAGCAGCCCTCTACAGTCCTCTGCAACCTTCTACGGTCAGCGGCCCTGCCCCTCAGGGCTCACTCCTTGCTGCCCGGCCCTTCTGGGTTCCTTGCCGTGCAGCCTGCTTTACTCTGCTGCCCTAAGCCCTTTCCCTCTGGGCTCTCTACCTTACAGCCCTGCTCCTGTGGGCTTGCTCATTGCTTTCCTGCTCCTCTGAGCTCTCAACCTTGTTCCTTACTGTCCTCTGCTATCCAATCCTGTTACACGACTTTCCCTTCAGTTCCTTCTGCTAGTTTGCTATCAACCTCCTTTTCCTGGATTTGTCTGTAAGTATCTTCTCTTGTACTGTTTGTAGACCCTTTTGTACAGAGCTTGTCTGTTGGTTCCCATCAGTCAACCTCTGCCCCTTCCCTTGTCTCATTTCTACATTACAGACACCCATAGCTGCTGTTCCAAGCCATGAGCAAACAGCGTGGGCCTCTGTTATAGAAAACTGTGCAGAAGGCTAGAGTTTTTCCTAAGGTTCGTGGAATACTCTTTTCCTATATCTGCATACACCCCAAGAGGGAAGTCATTCTGTACCTTTTTCCTTGCTACTCTTGCCTACTCTTCGTTCTCTTTCCTTTCAGCTGTGTGTGTACTTTTCTGTCCACTTTATTTTGGCACAACCACCCAAACCCTTTCTGGGTGTCCTGTGCCACTCTTAATAGAGTGCCATCCCTGACACACACTTAGATGGATTGTTGGTGGGAGGTAATGTACCACACTTAGATGGATTGGTGGGGGTTGGTAATGTACCACACTTAGATGATTGTTGGTGGGAGGTAATGTACCACACTTAGATGGATTGGTGGGGGTTGGTAATGTACCACACTTCGATGGATTGTTGGGGGTTGGTAATGTACCACACATAGATGGATTGTTGGGGGTTGGTAATGTACCACACTTAGATGGATTGTTGGGGGTTGGTAATATATCGCACTTAGATGGATTGTTGGGGGTTGGTAATGTACCACACCATACCCATCGCCAAGAGTGTAAAAACCCTCGGTTTCTATTTAGACACGAATACCAACCTAGCCAAACAAATTAATATGACTGCCTCAGCCACTGCCTACACTGGTAAATTAATCAGGGCCTGCAGACCATTGATCTCCCCTAACAACTGCCTCACTTTAGCCAGAGCACTCATTCAATCCAAATTGGACTACTGTAACAGCCTCTATGTAGGTGCCAACAAAACAGTAATCAACAAACTGCAAGTTTTACAAAATAACGCACTCCGTGCCGCCCTAAATATTCCTAGAAGAGAACATATTTCCGCTACAAGAATCGCTTGCAATTGGCTCTCCATCCAACAAAAAATAGACCTAAAAACCTTATGCCTCACATACAAAGCTCTTAACCATCTAGCCCCACCCTATCTCACTAACAAATTTACATTTAGACAGAACACCAGAACCACTAGATCCTCTAACACACTACAACTGACGGTGCCCAAATACTCCCTCAAAAGAGCTGGTGGATCCAGCTTCCCAGCTCTGGCCTCACAACTTTGGAACACTGTTCCACTGGATATCAAATCCACACCCACCTTCCAACCCTTCAGAACTAAGGTCATCACTTGGTTACTCAACAAATAACCAACCATGTATGTACGCATACCTAATGTACAAATGTTTCTTATTATGTTTTGCCTATTATCATCTATGCACTAACTGCCTGCTTGACAACCTTTACTTTGCCTCATTACTACTGTACTATTGTTCCCTACTGTTGCCTGTAACTTGATGTTCAAAGCGCACATATACCCCTGGGTCAAGAGCGCTATACAAATAAATAAACAAACAAACAAACAAACAAACTTAGATGGATTGTTGGGGGTTGGTAATGTACCAAACTTAGATGGATTGTTGGGGGTTGGTAATGTACCAAACTTAGATGGATTGTTGGGGGTTGGTAATGTACCACACTTAGATGGATTGTTGGGGGTTGGTAATATATCGCACTTAGATGGATTGTTGGGGGTTGGTAATATATCGCACTTAGATGGATTGTTGGGGGTTGGTAATGTACCACACATAGATGGATTGTTGGGGGTTGGTAATGTACCACACTTAGATGGATTGTTGGGGGTTGGTAATATATCGCACTTAGATGGATTGTTGGGGGTTGGTAATGTACCACACTTAGATGGATTGTTGGGGGTTGGTAATGTATCACACTTAGATGGATTGTTGGGGGTTGGTAATGTATCACACTCAGATGGATTGTTGGTGGGAGGTAATGTACCACACTTGGATTGTTGGGGGTTGGTAATGTACCACACTTGGATTGTTGGGGGTTGGTAATGTACCACACTTAGATGGATTGTTGGGGGTTGGTAATGTACCATACTTAGATGGATTGTTGGGGGTTGGTAATTGTTGTACATGGGTGAATGACAGAGATCCACAGCAATGTTACCAAACCAAATAAGGTAGGTTTATTTCAGCACTCTCAATGACAACCCCCAGCCAGGGAGCCAACTGTAAACTGGAACATTAGAACCCTTCACCCCACAGCATTCCCATTCCACATGGTGAGTCATAACAAGAGTCCCTGGCAACAGTGGCCAAGATGCACCAGATGGAACCTTACATGAGACTCTAATACTCACAGTGTGCTGTATAAACTATGTACCTTGAATATACCTAATGAATTAATAGAATAAATTATAGGTGATAGTGCATGTGTGTTAGACACACACACCTATTACACGCACACACACCTAACACCTCCCTTCTTTCCACAGGAAGGCAAACGGAACAAAACAATAAAAAGAGAAAAATAACATGAAATCACAGTGTTGCCTCTCTGGCTTCCCACCTCACTTATTTAGACTTCTGCCACACCAACCTTTCAAAAACCTTCCACCCTTGATCACTGCCACTCTCTCCTTATTCCACACAGCACCACCCCGCACCAGAATGATGACCCCAGATCCTTCACCACCAATTTCGGCTCAGAGTAAACAGCAGAACCCTTCTGCACCCTAGTGGGCAACTTCACCTTGATCCAATCTCCCTCATTTACCTTTAACTCCCTACAACAATTCTTGAAATCATAACAAGCTTTGGCCCTCAACCCACACACACGCATCCTCTCTCTCGCTCCTTCAACGTCAACTCCCACACAAGCTGACCTCCCCATCCACCCGGGGCACAAGTGTGTGTTCGGATTCCTCCCACGAAGAACCTCAAAAGGAGATACTCCAGTTACACTGTGAGGCACCAAACGATATTGAAAAGTTCTCTCCATGACTCGGCCTGACCCTTGTGTTGGGACATGTCAGGTAAACGGCTCGAGTATTAGTCTGTTGTCGTTCACGCTGTGAGAAAGTGTTCATGTTGGAAAAGGGGAAAGGGGGGATAGAGTTTCTAAGTATCCTACTAGGCAGGATGTGGAAAAGGTGTCACAAGGAAAGGGATAACGCGTCTCAAACTTCAATGCCCCACTTCCACTCCCTGAAGGCACTGGTCCACCCTCAGGAACTGGATCCAACAGCGATTGCCATGTCCTGGACACCTGAATGACAGATCCACGGGGACTAGTGAGTGAGACACCTTCAGGTTTCTCACTCATAACATAACATGTCTGGGTTGACATGTTGGCCTATGGTAAGATACAGTTATACTGACCAAAACCCTTTGATGTCATTTTTATTGTCAGCCTGGTCTCACAACTGTCAGGGCCTTTTGTGTATCAACGGTCTGGGACTATGTTTCACCCAAACAAATAATTTGGGTAAACCCTAGAAGCCTCATTTGTTCTCTCAGGAAAGGCTTGTAAACTTTCTGAGAGGACAGGGTATATTCCCAGGGGCTAAGGAGGGGACTGGTGCTTTAAAGGAAAGCCCTACCAAGACAATAAAGAGGTCAGTCACACCAGGGTGGTAACGACTGGAGTCTCTTTGATGCAAGACAGAAAGGGGAAGAGAGGAGTTAGAGCGGTCTAGGAGAGAAATTACAGTCCAGAGATGGGTCCCACCATCTTGGAATCTCTTGGGCCAATCACACTTCCTGTGCCCTAGCCCCACTTCCTGCTGCCTACGCATTCTAGGAGTAGCACAGCGGGGAGTCCTAACCAATGGAATTCATTTATTTAGATTTAGAACAACAGAAAAAAACATTTCAGCATAAAACCAGACAACGTTCATGGGCCAAAAACGACTGTAGTAATAATCAAAAACAATTTTGACTTTTTCTGCGAATAAGATTACACATAAATGCAATCAACAGAGAAAATTACATACATATCTAACCCGACACACAACTAAATCTCAAAGCCTAAATATGCATCAAACACCGAGGGTCAAACACTCACTCCATACACATGAGTAAAAAACATTACAACAAACCATCAAATAATGGCGAGTGGTACAACTAGTTCCCAATCAGCACTGATAAAACTAACACCGTGTACCACTACTCTGTACTACGTGGTGACAACATTATAACACCTATGTAAAATAAATTACAGTACACCAAACTTATTTCAAACACATCTCTTTAGTATAGCATATATTGCAATCAACAACTGACAACTAAAGTTTCGGCTCTGTGGGACAACTAATAATTTATCACGACCCAGCCTTCCTCAGGGCACATGACCATCCGGAGGGTTGAATGTTGGGCATTTCTCCAACCCCCAAAGTTCAGCAACCACACGGTAGGGGTTCAATCACTGTAAATAAATACAAAGGACTAACATTAACCAGTTGGGGTGTAGCCTGTCCCCCAGGGGACTTCAATGTTCATAGCAAAAAACGAAGTTCACCCATGTGTTACTGCTCGAGTCACAATTGGTGTGGGCCCGGTGCAACCCGCTCCCACCACCCTACCCCCAACCACTGTGGATACATACTTCCGCAAAGGATAGTCCTGTGTGATGGGTGAAGGTGTCCCTAATGTTCTCGTGCACAGCATGCATAGTCTTGAATCCAAAAGACAGTATATGTAAATGCTATAACGTGGAAGTGGAAACACACTGCGGCAACCCCAATACACCCCATTCCAGGTGCTCATGTTGACCATGAATCAACTATTCTTGCCTGTTGGTCTAGGTAAGAAACCGCCCAATCAAACAGATACCAGCCAGCTATGGAACCAGAAAGAATCACAAGCCATATATCGTGTCTCAGTAAAACCATAATGAGCGGCTGCGGTCATTTTCTTTTTCTACCAGCCCGAGATCATATTACAATTCAAATTCTAGCTGTCAAATATCCAAAGGGATCGTGGTCTCACATAGTTGGCAAATAAACAACACATGACTCACCCTACAGCCCAAGGCTGCAGCGAAGACAGACGTGTCCTATGTCCTTATTTACTCTACTTGTACACACACTGCATAAACCATTGCCAATCTCTCAAGTAGTCCCTGGCTTACCAGGGCAACCTTTGCCAAACAGAACTCATGTGAGCCGAGCTGCGAAACTCATTATGGCCAAACTCGCCGAGTCGGCACTTCTGAAAAGGCACCCCCAGTGTGCTGCTAATGTAAAGAGCTTGGGGTGCTTTGTTGGTTAGGACTCCCCCTTTGTGCTATGTCTTGATTCCCACTGAATCCAGGCCCTAAATAGTATTGTGGGTATACCTCATTTTGTGTGATAGACTAAGCACTCCAGGACTGACAGCACCAGGAAAAGACTTGTCACGGCAGCCTGGATTGGCTCCTTACAGAAGGCTTGAAATGGCCCAATCCGTTGTGGTAAATTGAGCAAATAAGGGGTTGATATCCCCCATTACCTTTAATCCTCTTTGAACATCAGAACAAGGCTTTGCTGGCTACCTTTCCACTTACAGCTAAAATGTTGCTTTCTCTGCCTTGTTTTCAAATCCCTCCATGGTCTTGCTCCTCCTCATCTCTCTTCCCTTCTCACCTTTTACTCCCCTTCTCACTCCCTTCGTTCGGCTGACCATTTCCTCCTCACTATACCTCCTTCCCCCTGTGCTTCCTCCCGGTTCCGCTCCTTCCAACTCCTTGCTCCTCTGCACTGGAACTCACTCCCCCTCTCAATCCGCTCTTCCATGACCCTCCCCTCATTTCGCACTTCCCTTAAATCCCTCCTCCTCCATTCTCCACCTTGAAGGCCCCCCAGTCCTCTCTTCTTCCCCCCTTCTTTCCCTCTTCTAATTCCTCTCTCCCCACTCCTATTTCACTCTCTCTCCCTTCCATTTTCACTCGTTCTATCCTTCTCATGTCCCCCCTCACCAATCCTATTCCCACTCCACTTCCCCTCCCCCTCAGTTAATTGCTCTTTGCACTGTTTTGCTGTAGAATCATTCATGATGTAATTTTTGCTCCCAATGTTTGTTGTTGTTCTCTGTATTAGTTGTACCATTGTGCAGTGCCCTGGTGTAAGGTGCTCTATAAATAAATAAATAAATCAATCAATCAACTGTACTTGGGTACCGTCTTCCCGCAGTCCTTTGCCACAGAGGTGAAGACGAGGACTCCAAGGAGGGAGCAAGAGCCTCCCCTCACCGTTCCCAGAGGACCATTTGGGGGGACTGCTGCTTTCACAAGCACTGCCTGCTGCCTGGACACTGGTCAATGCTCACAGAAGGTGACAGCCTCTTCAAATGCTCTCTGGCAACCTTCCCGGTTTCGAAGGGCAGACGAAGGACTCACTGTATCTCTGGAGACCCTGGACGGAGTCCGCCAGCATTAGCCAAAGAACAGCTCTGAGTTCTTTTTCCCTCCTCAAGACGCTTTGAAGCTGTCTTAACAGCTTTTTGAGTCATTTTCTTCCCAGATCTGCCTTTGACATTCGCCATTTTGTCGATTCGCTATGAGCTGTCGAGCCACAGACTCAACCATCATTTGCCTACGCTATAGCTGCGTTCGAGACGATCGCTGTTGCAAAACCACTTTGTTGCCCTGCCTCAACTGCTTTGGTGTGTCCTCTCGATCATCAACTGTTCTTCAGCTGATTTGAGACGATCACTGCGTAGTTCTGCACCACATCGCTGGACTGAGTCCAACCAACTTGAACATCTCAACGCTAGCTCGATCCATTGGGATCATCCGACAGACTCGTTTCGACGTCAGCTCGATATATTGGAAATAATCAAGAAGCCCAGCTCGACTCTCTTGAGCCACCCAAGATCAAGGTACCCATAGTGGCCTGGTTCTAAGGGCCCCCGAGACCTTTAAGCCCCAACTCTTTACCTTTCAAAGGCAAATCTGTTGAGCTTGAGCCCTGCTGCAGGGGCTATCACCTGGCTACCCTTGTCTTCAGACGCAGAGGTGCCCCCTTTCACTCAAAGGTCTGCATGGCCTGTGTCTTCCTTTGGTGGGCTGTGTCAATAATGGTTTTCATTTATGTGGTTGTATTGTTAGCCTCGGTGGGGCATTCTTGTATTTGGGTACCCCGGTAGTATTTCTGTTTGAAGGCTTCTTTGCTGGTTCACATCCCTCCAGAACTGTATAGCCCGCCCTCAGCCCACGTGACCACAAGAGGCATCGAAAGTAGACCTGCCGCAGCACTGTGACGGGTTCAGCTTTGATTGGGATCAATGCTGGTTTAGCAGTAGTGTGGGCCCTTAGCCCACGTAACCGCAAGAGGCAGCGAAAGTCGACCTGCCGCCGCCCCGTGACAGGTTCACCTTTGATTGGGTCACTGCTGGTTTAGTAGTAGTGTGGGCCCTCAGCCCACGTAACCGCAAGAGGCAGCGAAAGTCGACCTGCCGCCGCCCCGTGATGGGTTCACCTTTGATTGGGGTCACTGCTGGTTTAATAGTAGTGTGGGTCCTCAGCCCACGTAACCACAAGCTGCAGCGAAAGTACACTTGCCGCAGCACAGTGACGGGTTCACCTTTGATGGGGGTCACTGCTGGTTTAGTAGTAGGTGGGGCTGAGTGACGTTCTCTACTCCTGCAGAGAAGTAGTCATTTTGTCACAAGGTCCCAAAGCGCCTGAATGATGAGGAACCTTTGTATCATCCCACATGAATTCTTAAGCGCAAGTACGAGGCTTAACACATCAAGACGTTGCGCAGTGCGTTCTGTCTGCCCTGTTCAATGGTCTGTTGAGTCCCAAGGGTTTGTTGGGGGCTGTTCCGGATCACCGGGCAGCCCCATACTCGGGTCGGGTGGCACCCGACGGTGCACACACAGGTGCGGCGATCAAGCCGCTAGATTAGGGGTGGGGTTTCATCCCACCCGCTCCGGGGACACCGGAGCTCCGCACATGGCCGGGTGGCAAGCGGCTTACCGCGGCCCCGGCTATGGGGGAAACCCAGGCCCTGGTCGCCACCCTGGCCCGACTCACAGGGCCAGAGGAACACACAGGGACGGTGTTGCCTGACAGGGGCACCGTCCTGGAGCTGGGTCCCGTCCTTGGGCCCAGCCCACGTGGTGAGGTGCCAGCATGGCGCTAACAAAACACACACACACCACGGAGTCTCGTTGGTCTCGTCTGACAAGCCGGAAGCAGCTCGTCACTTTTATTAGGTTGGTTACGTGGCCACTGCCACTGCCACGTGACCCATTACCCCAGCATGGGAGCTACCGTGCTCCCAGGAGGGGTGCCATGTAACACTCATCCTTTTCCATAACGACAAAACAAGAGAAACCCACAGTCCCAACCAAACCCACACTAATACTACTATAACCACTCTGCTATTTTTCACACCCTTTATTAACCTGGGTGAGTGGTTCTACTATCACAAAACACCTATGAGAGCTACTGGCACCACCTAAAGCATGCCGCATGTTCAGATGTTCACTCCATTACATTTCCCACCCACCGAGCCATTTTACACCAGTCCGTCTCTGCAGGCCCGGAGTCTTCATCGAGGACGGCGGTGACAATGTCCATCTCTCCGCACCCCTGGAATTGCAGGACGCCGGCCTGTGTCCTCACCACCGATCAGATCGGACAGCCACCACAAAGTCAACACAGCCGGCAAAGCCGCACCCGGGGAAACCCAGGGGCCACATCGGCCAAGTCCATGGTCTGATGGAGGTCGCAGCCCACCTTCCTTCGGCAGCTTTCAAGGGCAGTTAAGCGTTCACCGGCCGGCGGGACCACATCTGGGGGCACCAGGGTCCATGTCTCTCCATGAAGTGTGCTGGTAAGCTCCAAACTGCAGGGGCCTCGCATGGCTGTCCTCATCCGACATTGTGCCCCCCATCGGGCAATCAGGAGCACCGGCAGGCTGTTTCCGCCCTGCCCTCAGCCGATGACTTTTGTGAGCGGGATGGGCACTGCTGTGGTCCCCCTTGCGTTGTGGGGGCGCGGCAGCTCACCTCTTTGCTGCTGCCGCAGCCGCCACACCTCTCCCGCCCTCTCCTCGGAGCGAGCTCCTCATTGTTCTGGCGGGCCCAGTTGGTATTGGGCCCGCCTCATATCTTTTCATGCGGCGCCCATCGCCGCAGCCGATAGGTGGGGGAGGGGCAGCTCGGCTCTTCATTGCGGCCGATGCCGCGGACATTCCACTCCCCACAGGAGAGGGGGGGACGGCGGCTGCCCTCCTGATGATGGTGGGGGCCGATTGCCTTCCTCCCGCGGCCGACGCCGCCCATCTCACTCTCTCTCCCGACGCGGCAGAGTCTGCATCCAAGGCGGGGGAGGGGCGCAGCCACCCACGCGTCCGATGCCGCGTACTTCTTCCATCACCCACAGAGGACGGGCAGGCAGCTCGCCCCCCCCTGGTGGTGGTGGGGGCCGACCACCTCCCTCATGCAGGCGGGCAGCACCTTTGCGGGCCCAGTTGGAGATGGTCCCGCCTCACTTCCTCATGCGGCCAACGCCGCAGATCATACCTCCCCTACAAGACTGGGGGCAGCGAGCGACGACCGTCACTCCTCCGCGGGCCCCGTTGGTGTTGGGCCGCCATCCTTTGTTTGCCGCTCCTCCCCTCCGTGGCTTGCAGGTGGGGGAGGGGCAGCACCGGCCGATGCCGCGAACACCTTCACTCCTCCCGGGGCCACCTCACATCATTGCGGCACGGCCGCGGACTTCCTCCGTCTCACCATTACTTCTACGCGAGCCCAGATGTAGATGGGCCCGCCACACCAACATCTTTCGGGGCACGCAAAGGCCCGTTCCTCGTCGCCATTGTTGGGGGCTGCTCCGGATCACCGGGCAGCCCCATACTCGGGTCGGGTGGCACCCGACGGCGCATACACAGGTGCGGCGATCACGCCGCTAGATTAGGGGTGGGGTTTCATCCCACCCGCTCCGGGGACACCGGAGCTCAGCACATGGCCGGGTGGCAACCGGCTTCCCGCGGCCCCGGCTCTGGGGGGCGCCCAGGCCGGGGTCGCCACTCTGGCCCGACTCACAAGGCCAGGGGAACACACAGGGACGGTGTTGCCCGCAGGGGCACCGTCCGGACGGCGTTGCCCGGCAGGGGTACCGTCCTGGAGCTGGGCCCCGTCCTTGGGCCCAGCCCACGTGGTGAGGCGCCAGCATGGTGCTAACAAAACACACACACACCACGGAGTCTCGTTCGTCTCGACTGACGAGCCGGAAGCATCTCGTCACTTTTATTAGGTCTGCCACGTGACCCATTACCCCAGCATGGGAGCTACCATGCTCCCAGGAGGGGTGCCATGTAACAGGGCTTAGTATGAACTTGTAACCCGCCTCTCCATGTGGGAGGAGAAGTCCATTCTGTAACATTATATGCCTGGCTGATTGCACACGTCCTTTTGTCGATGTTTTTGGGGCTGAAGGAAAGTGTCAGCATTATATTGAAGTGCATGCATATTAAGCTTTTGGGGACGAGGAATCAGCAGCTTGTGTTCTTATTGTGTCTCTGCTATTCATAGTGTGTAGCGCCTAGCTGCAGCCACTGAGGGGTTCTGCACTCCGACTAGTTCCCCACCATCCACCGCGGATGCACCCGACTGCTCCGTGCACTGGTCACCTGGCTACACTCTGAACCCGGGCCCAGGTTCCTGCATGTCCATTTGCCCTTGCACTGCCTCCGGGCTCCCCAGCACTTAGAGGTCTGCATCTGCAACCCTGCAGTCCCTTCTCTCTGCACTTATGAGCCACCCGCTGGCTGCACTTGTGAGTTAACTGCACTTCTCCCCTTCCCCTCTTCCCATGGCACTTCTCCCCTTCCCCTCTTCCCGTGGCACTTCTCCCCTTTCCTCTTCCCCTAGCACTTCTCTCCTTCCCCTCTTCCCGTGGCACTTCTCCCTTTCCCTCTTCCCCTAGCACTTCTCCCCTTCCTCTCTTCCCGTGGCACTTCTACCCTTCCCTCTTCCCCTAGCACCTCTCCCCTTCCTCTCTTCCCGTGGCACTTCTATCCTTCCCTCTTCCCCTAGCACTTCTCCCCTTCCTCTCTTCCCGTGGCACTTCTCCCCTTCCCCTCTTCCCCTAGCACTTCTCCCCTCTCTTTCTTCCCCTACACTTGCGCGATCTGAATGACACAAGGCCTAGTAAGATCGTTGTTTTGTCCTTCCTTTGTTTCCCCCTTCCCCGTCTTGTCGCGCCTAGAAACACGTGTGTACAGGCGCATTATAAATGCCAGATCACATCATATCACCAAAGCCCCAGAGTCTCTCGTAAGTGCCTACTCAGGATAGCTATGGAAGGCTGTTTGCCCTTGTGCCCTGGGCTACCGTCCACTAGTGGAGAATCAGCGTCCTATCAGAGGGGGGCACTAGGGGTTCTCTGGAACTAATGACCTCCTGTGACATTGGGAATAAAGACAGTAGAGAGACTAAGCACCCGCCCTTCCAAGGAAATCTCAAAGAAAAGAGACTCCTGCTCGATCAGGTGATGCGCCCATGTAGCAGCGACCAGGACGACTGTTTTGAGAGACGCCCACTTCAGGGTGTGGCTCACAATTCCCACCAGATGGAGATCTGGCACGTGAAGGGCTGTGCCCAAAGCCCCTAGCTCTGAGGGCACCCCGCCCCTCTCCGCACCGCCTCCCTGCAAGTTTCCCAGTTCTGTGTGTGACACCTAGAGCCAGTCCTGGGTTTTGATTCCAGGTGCGTTTGGAACTTGTAGTTTTGTTTCTCCTATTGCAAGGGTGGGCCTACAAGTCCCAGCATGCAGTGCAGAAAAAAATAGGACAGTGTCAAACATTCCGCGTGAACAGGGAATCTTGGCAGCTATGCTAACGAAGGTGGAGGTTCTTGGCGAGGATGAAAGGGTGGCAGGGAGAGGAATTGTGGAAGGGTGGTGGGAGAGAAATTGTGGAAGGGTGGCAGGGAGAGGAATTGTGGAAGGATGGAAGGGTGGCAAGGAGAGGAATTGTGGAAGGGTGGAAGGGTGGCAGGGACAGGAATTGTGGAAGGATGGAAGGGTGGCAGGGAGAGGAATTGTGGAAGGGTGGCAGGGAGAGGAATTGTGGAAGGGTGGCGGGAGAGGAATTGTGAAAGGATGGAAGGGTGGCAGGGAGAGGAATTGTGGAAGGGTGGCGGGAGAGGAATTGTGGAAGGGTGGCAGGGAGAGGAATTGTGAAAGGATGGAAGGGTGGCAGGGAGAGGAATTGTGGAAGGATGGAAGGGTGGCAGGGACAGGAATTGTCGAAGGATGGAAGGGTGGCAGGGAGAGGAATTGTGGAAGGGTGGCAGGGACTGGAATTGTGGAAGGATGGAAGGGTGGCAGGGACAGGAATTGTGGAAGGATGGAAGGGTGGCAGGGAGAGGAATTGTGGAAGGGTGGCGGGAGAGGAATTGTGGAAGGGTGGCAGGGAGAGGAATTGTGAAAGGATGGAAGGGTGGCAGGGAGAGGAATTGTGGAAGGATGGAAGGGTGGCAGGGAGAGGAATTGTGGAAGGGTGGCGGGAGAGGAATTGTGGAAGGGTGGCAGGGAGAGGAATTGTGAAAGGATGGAAGGGTGGCAGGGAGAGGAATTGTGGAAGGATGGAAGGGTGGCAGGGACAGGAATTGTCGAAGGATGGAAGGGTGGCAGGGAGAGGAATTGTGGAAGGGTGGCAGGGACTGGAATTGTGGAAGGATGGAAGGGTGGCAGGGACAGGAATTGTGGAAGGATGGAAGGGTGGCAGGGAGAGGAATTGTGGAAGGGTGGCGGGAGAGGAATTGTGGAAGGGTGGCAGGGAGAGGAATTGTGAAAGGATGGAAGGGTGGCAGGGAGAGGAATTGTGGAAGGATGGAAGGGTGGCAGGGACAGGAATTGTCGAAGGATGGAAGGGTGGCAGGGAGAGGAATTGTGGAAGGGTGGCAGGGAGAGGAATTGTGGAAGGATGGAAGGGTGGCAGGGAGAGGAATTGTGGAAGGGTGGAAGGGTGGCAGGGAGAGGAATTGTGGAAGGATGGAAGGGTGGCAGGGAGAGGAATTGTGGAAGGGTGGAAGGGTGGCAGGGAGAGGAATTGTGGAAGGGTGGAGGGAGAGGAATTGTGAAAGGATGGAAGGGTGGCAGGGAGAGGAATTGTGGAAGGGTGGAAGGGTGGCAGGGAGAGGAATTGTGGAAGGGTGGAAGGGTGGCAGGGAGAGGAATTGTGGAAGGGTGGAAGGGTGGAAGGGTGGCAGGGACAGGAATTGTCGAAGGATGGAAGGGTGGCAGGGAGAGGAATTGTGGAAGGGTGGCAGGGAGAGGAATTGTGGAAGGGTGGCGGGAGAGGAATTGTGAAAGGATGGAAGGGTGGCAGGGAGAGGAATTGTGGAAGGGTGGAAGGGTGGCAGGGAGAGGAATTGTGGAAGGATGGAAGGGTGGCAGGGAGAGGAATTGTGGAAGGATGGAAGGGTGGCAGGGAGAGGAATTGTGGAAGGATGGAAGGGTGGCAGGGAGAGGAATTGTGGAAGGGTGGCAGGGAGAGGAATTGTGGAAGGATGGAAGGGTGGCAGGGAGAGGAATTGTGGAAGGGTGGAAGGGTGGCAGGGAGAGGAATTGTGGAAGGATGGAAGGGTGGCAGGGAGAGGAATTGTGGAAGGGTGGCAGGGAGAGGAATTGTGGAAGGATGGAAGGGTGGCAGGGAGAGGAATTGTGGAAGGGTGGAAGGGTGGCAGGGAGAGGAATTGTGGAAGGAGGGAAGGGTGGCAGGGACAGGAATTGTCGAAGGATGGAAGGGTGGCAGGGAGAGGAATTGTGGAAGGGTGGCAGGGAGAGGAATTGTGGAAGGATGGAAGGGTGGCAGGGACAGGAATTGTGGAAGGAGTGAAGGGTGGCAGGGACAGGAATTGTCGAAGGATGGAAGGGGGGCAGGGAGAGGAATTGTGGAAGGGTGGCAGGGAGAGGAATTGTGGAAGGATGGAAGGGAGAGGAATTGTGGAAGGATGGAAGGGTGGCAGGGAGAGGAATTGTGGAAGGATGGAAGGGTGGCAGGGAGAGGAATTGTGGAAGGATGGAAGGGTGGCAGGGAGAGGAATTGTGGAAGGATGGAAGGGTGGCAGGGAGAGGAATTGTGGAAGGATGGAAGGGTGGCAGGGAGAGGAATTGTGGAAGGATGGAAGGGTGGCAGGGAGAGGAATTGTGGAAGGGTGGAAGGGTGGCAGGGAGAGGAATTGTGGAAGGATGGAAGGGTGGCGGGAGAGGAATTGTGGAAGGGTGGAAGGATGGAAGGGTGGCAGGGAGAGGAATTGTGGAAGGATGGAAGGGTGGCAGGGAGAGGAATTGTGGAAGGATGGAAGGGAGAGGAATTGTGGAAGCGTGGCGGGAGAGGAATTGTGAAAGGATGGAAGGGTGGCAGGGAGAGGAATTGTGGAAGCCGGTGGTTGCTCGCACCCTCTCAGGCGGCTTTTTCTAGGGTTGTGTATTGGTGGAGGCCAAGGTGTCCCGCCATCTTGTGTGCATCGGTCTAGGCGCGCACTGCTACTGCTCGAAGCACTGACGGGACAGGTCCGTATGGGACACTTTTCTGGGGCAATATTAGCCATTCTAATTTACTTAGCTCACTCTGCAGCTGTTTGTTTTAAAGATTGCTACCAACCATTTGCATAGTTGCCAACATGACCCATTCCAATTTGTAGGTGCTTATCCAGACATGTTTTTTTTTCCTTTGCATTCTGGGGCATGTAGTTTCACTTTTCTCATTATAAAACTCGGACGACAAGTCCCACAATGCAAAGAAAAAAAACAGGACTGGATAAGCACCAACAGACTGGAATGGGTCATGTTGGCGGCTATGCATTTGACAAAATATTTGCAAAGTAAGTGTGAAAGGATAGCTCAGGAGCAAAACACTTAACTTGGAAAGAGGACAATGTAGAATAGCTGTGGCATTAAGCTTGCTATAAATGAGTGAGTACAAAAATATTGGGCATGTGTGCCAAACTTCTTTTTGCTATCCAAGGCTGTTTTCTGCCCCAGTGCAACCCTGCTTGGGCTCATCTTCAAAGAGGCGAAGTGGTGGGAAGGTGCACGCAGCATGTATGTGGGGGTATGCAGCTGGGGTAGGGCAGGGGGCACAGCGGGTATCGGTGGCACCAGGCAGCCAGGCCACGCCAAGGAACCAGCTTTGTCCCCACTTAGCTACACACCTGTGAATGGTGGCAGTGCATGAAAGACTCCACCGTGGAGCTTTGCTGCCACCTGCTGGACACACAAGGAGCCGCGGCTCAAATGGCTGGAAAAGTGCACTATGCTTTCTCATGGTGAGGGCTTGTGGCACTTTGTCGCCCCCTGGTGTACACATGCAGGTCTGCAAGGTGTCGCCTGGGATAGCTGGGAAGATAAGGCAGGACAGAGGGGACCCAAGGCTACACTGGGGGTGGGGGGAGGGCAACTTTGCGGTAACATCCCGCGATGCCCCGGTCCTCCGCGCCTGGGGAAGTGAGCACATTATTTCCTGACAGATTTATTGATGATTTTCAAAAGCGAGGATTGGGCAGCGTTCCTCCCAGGTCACTCGTTGGGTTTCCATTCTCGGGGTTTACTTCCTGTGTCACTTTCTCACACTTGAGCAATTCCGGTTTGGTCCTGATAGGGACGGAATGACCCAGGACCCGAACCCGTGCCCCTCTTAACATCAGGTAAGCTCCCTTGAGTATGTGTTTCACCCCTCTGTCCCAACAGTCCATTCCTACCATCACTATTCACCACCAGCCACGCCGCTCACCAGCAACACCATGGCCAATACAGCGCAGCAACCTGACCCTCGTCACCATAGACGCCATCAGCACATCATCATCGACCGCTGCACAAAAACGGATGCTCGCCAATGTCGGCTCAGCAATCGCCCATGCGGCTGACATCGCCGACCTCGGCCCCACACATGACTTGGACGCCACCTTCATTACTGAGTCCCTGATGAAGTCTACCTCCAGCCACGTCCTAGACATTCTCATTCCAGGGGCTTCCGGATCCTATAAAGAAACCGTCCAAACAAGAAGGGCGGGTGCCTCGCCATCATTCTCAAGGCATCATGGCCATGCACCCAACTGGACGTTGCCACAATCGGCTCTTTCAAAATCCTCCCCGCCTCTTCCTGCTCCCCCCAACAGACGCAGTCTCCTTCCACATCATCTACAGACCACCCAAGCGCAATACCCCCTTGTTCGGAGACTTCACAGGTTTGGTCACCACTGTGGCTCTCACGCACGCCAAAGTCTTCCCCTGCGACGTGAACATCTCGAACAACCCAGCAAAGAAGTCAGTGAAGGAAGATCGCCACTGCCCGCTGCACACTCTGAACCTCACACAACACGACAACGAGCCGACACACGGGAAAGGAAATATTGTGAGCCTTATCATTGCCACCATGCCCACCTTACATCACAGCTCCCCAATCCCGTTCAACTGGTCGAACCATCTGGTACTTCCCTTTGACATTAGTCTCACCACCTCAGTCAAGCGCACACATCGGAAACCCAGCAAATAAGCCTTTACATCATTGAAGAATTTCCCAGTCGACGCTCTCGCAGACCTCCAGCTCACATGGGCCGCTCGACCTCAGATGAAACAGGACTGCGACTCGCTTTCCAAGACCGCAACACCACCGTCACAACCAACGTCAATTGCCATGCCCCAGTGAAACAAAACACCCTCCAGCCTAAACCTTCCACACCCCGCTAGATGTAACTTCAACAAAAGAACCATCAGAAAACAAGAAACTTGACGACAGTCCTGCACTGCATCAGGCCTCATGGAACGGGTGTCTGATCACACTGGCCATTGATAACTTGTACCAAAACACCAAAGCCAAGACTAACAAGAAAGAACCTCTGGAACCTCCTACCCATCAACACCAGACCCATACCCTCACTTCTACCTTTCAGGAAAGACCTCAGACCCCCCTTTTCAAGGAATGGCTCCTCCCTAATACCTAGGTCATCAAACACTCTCCACAATACCTGAGACGGTGTTATCTGCTTCCCAGTGTTTGTTCCTCTAGTTGATTGAGGATCCCTTGCTGCCTAATTTTCTGCCATCCTCCTACCCTGTTATTAGCACCCTGCTACTCTTTAGCTCTGCTCTGCTCTCCTCATGATATGATATGATATTTTATTTATATCGCACTCATACACAAGTGTTTCAAGGCGCAACAAGGACAAAACAACGATCTTACTAGGCCCAGTGACATAGAGAATGTGCAAGTGCAGGAAGCTTGCACTGGTGCTGCACGTTGTAGATCTGGGAAGGAAGCCATAATCGATGCAACACATGCTACGAATGGAGCGGGCCCTGCATGCTAAAGGCAGGGAATGGAAGCGTACAGTGTGCTGTATATTCAGTGCACTTTCTGGGTATGTGAAGGAAGCTTGCACTGGTGCTGCACGTCGTAGATCTGGGAAGGAAACCATAATTGATGCAGCGCATGCTACAAATGGAGTGGGCCCTGCATGCTAAAGGCAGGGAATGGAAGTGTACAGTGTGCTGCATATTCAGTGCCCTTTTTGCGTATGCGAAGGAAGCTTGCACTGGTGCTGCACGTCGTAGATCTGGGAAGGAAACCATAATTGATGCAGCGCATGCCACGAATGGAGCGGGCCCTGCATGCTAAAGGCAGGGAATGGAAGTGTACAGTGTGCTGCATATTCAGTGCCCTTTCTGCGTATACGAAGGAAGCTTGCACTGGTGCTGCACGTTGTAGAT
Organism: Ambystoma mexicanum; assembly: GCF_040938575.1. Classification (NCBI taxonomy): domain Eukaryota; kingdom Metazoa; phylum Chordata; class Amphibia; order Caudata; family Ambystomatidae; genus Ambystoma; species Ambystoma mexicanum. The sequence goes on along the minus strand of NC_090933.1, from coordinate 1,337,914,232 downwards.
CTGGGAAGGAAGCCATAATCGATGCAGCGCATGCTACGAATGGAGCGGGCCCTGCATGCTAAAGGCAGGGAATGGAAGTGTACAGTGTGCTGCATATTCAGTGCCCTTTCTGCGTATACGAAGGAAGCTTGCACTGGTGCTGCACGTTGTAGATCTGGGAAGGAAGCCATAATCGATGCAGCGCATGCTACGAATGGAGCGGGCCCTGCATGCTAAAGGCAGGGAATGGAAGTGTACAGTGTGCTGCATATTCAGTGCCCTTTCTGCGTATGCGAAGGAAGCTTGCACTGGTGCTGCACGTCGTAGATCTGGGAAGGAAGCCATAATTGATGCAGCGCATGCTACGAATGGAGTGTGCCCTGCATGCTAAAGGCAGGGAATGGAAGCATACAGTGTGCTGCATATTCAGTGCACTTTCTGGGTATGTGAAGGAAGCTTGCACTGGTGCTGCACGTCGTAGATCTGGGAAGGAAGCCATAATCGATGCAGCGCATGCTACGAATGGAGCGGGCCCTACATGCTAAAGGCAGGGAATGGAAGTGTACAGTGTGCTGCATATTCAGTTCCCTTTCTGCGTATGCGAAGGAAGCTTGCACTGGTGCTGCACGTTGTAGATCTGGGAAGGAAGCCATAATCGATGCAGCGCATGCTACGAATGGAGCGGGCCCTGCATGCTAAAGGCAGGGAATGGAAGTGTACAGAGTGCTGTATATTCAATGCACTTTCTGGGTATGTGAAGGAAGCTTGCACTGGTGCTGCACGTCGTAGATCTGGGAAGGAAGCCATAATCGATGCAGCGCATGCTAGGAATGGGGCGGGCACTGCATGTTCAAGGCGGGAAATGGAAGTGTACAGTGTGCTGCACATTCAGTGCCCTTTCTGCGTCTGTGAAGGAAGCTTGCACTGGTGCTGCACGTCGTAGATCTGGGAAGGAAGCCATAATTGATGCAGCGCATGCTACGAATGGAGCGTGCCCTGCATGATAAAGGCAGGGAATGGAAGCATACAGTGTGCTGCATATTCAGTGCACTTTCTGGGTATGTGAAGGAAGCTTGCACTGGTGCTGCACGTTGTAGATCTGGGAAGGAAGCCATAATCGATGCAGCGCATGCTACGAATGGAGCGGGCCCTGCATGCTAAAGGCAGGGAATGGAAGTGTACAGTGTGCTGCATATTCAGTGCCCTTTCTGCATATGCGAAGGAAGCTTGCACTGGTGCTGCACGTTGTAGATCTGGGAAGGAAGCCATAATCGATGCAGTGCATGCTACAAATGGAGTGGGCCCTGCATGCTAAAGGCAGGGAATGGAAGCGTACAGAGTGCTGTATATTCAATGCACTTTCTGGGTATGTGAAGGAAGCTTGCACTGGTGCTGCACGTCGTAGATCTGGGAAGGAAGCCATAATCGATGCAGCGCATGCTAGGAATGGGGCGGGCACTGCATGTTCAAGGCGGGGAATGGAAGTGTACAGTGTGCTGCATATTCAGTGCCCTTTCTGCGTCTGTGAAGGAAGCTTGCACTGGTGCTGCACGTCATAGATCTGGGAAGGAAGCCATAATCGATGCAGCGCATGCTAGGAATGGGGCGGGCACTGCATGTTCAAGGCGGGGAATGGAAGTGTACAGTGTGCTGCATATTCAGTGCCCTTTCTGCGTATGCGAAGGAAGCTTGCACTGGTGCTGCACGTCGTAGATCTGGGAAGGAAGCCATAATTGATGCAGCGCATGCTACGAATGGAGCGTGCCCTGCATGCTAAAGGCAGGGAATGGAAGTGTACAGTGTGCTGCATATTCAGTGCCCTTTCTGCGTATGCGAAGGAAGCTTGCACTGGTGCTGCACGTTGTAGATCTGGGAAGGAAGCCATAATCGATGCAGCGCATGCTACGAATGGAGCGGGCCCTGCATGCTAAAGGCAGGGAATGGAAGCGTACAGAGTGCTCTATATTCAATGCACTTTCTGGGTATGTGAAGGAAGCTTGCACTGGTGCTGCACGTCGTAGATCTGGGAAGGAAGCCATAATCGATGCAGCGCATGCTAGGAATCGGGCGGGCACTGCATGTTCAAGGCGGGGAATGGAAGTGTACAGTGTGCTGCATATTCAGTGCCCTTTCTGCGTATGCGAAGGAAGCTTGCACTGGTGCTGCACATCGTAGATCTGGGAAGGAAGCCATAATTGATGCAGCGCATGCTACGAATGGAGCGTGCCCTGCATGCTAAAGGCAGGGAATGGAAGCATACAGTGTGCTGCATATTCAGTGCACTTTCTGGGTATGTGAAGGAAGCTTGCACTGGTGCTGCACGTCGTAGATCTGGGAAGGAAGCCATAATCGATGCAGCGCATGCTACAAATGGAGCGGGCCCTGCATGCTAAAGGCAGGGAATGGAAATGTACAGTGTGCTGCATATTCAGTGCCCTTTCTGCGTATGCGAAGGAAGCTTGCACTGGTGCTGCACGTTGTAGATCTGAGAAGGAAGCCATAATCGATGCAGCGCATGCTACGAATGGAGCGGGCCCTGCATGCTAAAGGCAGGGAATGGAAGCGTACAGAGTGCTGTATATTCAATGCACTTTCTGGGTATGTGAAGGAAGCTTGCGCTGGTGCTGCACGTCGTAGATCTGGGAAGGAAGCCATAATCGATGCAGCGCATGCTAGGAATGGGGCGGGCACTGCATGTTCAAGGCGGGGAATGGAAGTGTACAGTGTGCTGCATATTCAGTGCCCTTTCTGCATCTGTGAAGGAAGCTTGCACTGGTGCTGCACGTCGTAGATCTGGGAAGGAAGCCATAATCGATGCAACACATGCTACGAATGGAGCGTGCCCTGCATGCTAAAGGCAGGGAATGGAAGCATACAGTGTGCTGCATATTCAGTGCACTTTCTGGGTATGCGAAGGAAGCTTGCACTGGTGCTGCACGTCGTAGATCTGGGAAGGAAGCCATAATCGATGCAGCGCATGCTAGGAATGGGGCGGGCACTGCATGTTCAAGGCGGGGAATGGAAGTGTACAGTGTGCTGCATATTCAGTGCCCTTTCTGCGTCTGTGAAGGAAGCTTGCACTGGTGCTGCACGTCGTAGATCTGGGAAGGAAGCCATAATCGATGCAGCGCATGCTAGGAATGGGGCGGGCACTGCATGTTCAAGGCCGGGAATGGAAGTGTACAGTGTGCTGCATATTCAGTGTACTTCCTGCGTCTTTGAAGGAAGCTTGCACTGCACTGCTGCACACTAGGAATCAGCTTGTCTGTACAACATGCCTAAAGGGAACACCAGAGTAAAGGGAACACTGGAGAACAGGCAAAATGATTGTTAAATGCTATTAGTACCCAGCGGGGGCGTAGCTTAGGCCTCCCAGCCAATGAGGAGAGTCAGAGCGGGGGCATTACATTACGGTAATCCCACCGCTCCGAGCCTCCTCATTGCTGGAGGCCGCATCTTCCCCGCCGGGTGACCAGGTCGGTGCTCCACCTCGTGCTCCCTTCCCCCCCTTTTCCACAGCTCCCTCCTACCCCATCCCACGTACCTTGTTTTTCATTCTCATGCGCCAGGAACACTACTGAACATGACTCGCCGCCATGGGAAGTGAGACGGGACTATTTAGTCTCTTCTCACCCGATTTTTAAGTTGTGCAACTTAAATAGATATGAATTCCCCGGTCCAACGGGTTGGGGTACTAATAGCCATAAGCCCCTCGCTGGGGGTGCATTACCGGTTCAGGTAATGCCTGGGGTCTACGTTAAGGCCCTTGATTCGCTCAGGCCTGTAACTATGGGCCAGTTTGGGGCTCATTGCTTAAGTGAGACCCACTAACCGAGGGTCCCTTGGTAACACTGAGCCGCCATGTGATGATCTGAAGTAGGGCTCTGAGAATGGCCCCCACTCTATCCGGCAGTGCCTGAAGGCCATTGCAAGTGAGGGGCAATCCATGCAGTGTGCCCAGGCTCTCGCTGGGGTGTGTGCCAGCAAGAGCTGCGCCCCTGGTACTCTGAGAGACCACACTGTCCAATGGTGACATGCATTGAGCTGGAAGCTGTTCTCTGTCCGCGAGGAGCACTGTGGTACGGTCTAGGTTATAGTGGGAGTGGACCAGTGGTTGGCGTCTCCCTCTCTCAGGACCGGTGGGCACCTGGGCAACATGTAACCATTCAGGATGTGCAGAGCCAGTGCTGCAGAGGGTAGACCGCAATGAAATGTTCCCCTCAGCAACAGCAAGTCTGATGCTGCCAGTGGCTGTTTAAGGAACCGGTGGCCTTGAGGGTCTTCAGGCCACTCCTCCATGGCGTAGAGGGGGGGTGGCTGAAGTGGAAGGACATCTCCGATCAGCCAGCCCCCCTGCACAGTACCATCGAAGTACTCAAAAGCCCCCTGGCAGATGAGACAGGGTGAAACATCGGTTCTTGTACTCTGACCCCACTGAACAAACCCAAGCCAATGGCGCTGAAATGGAGGCGCGCGGAGTGTTCACCTCCTCCTTGCTGGGCGTGTCCAGTGGCGGGAGTTAGGGTCATGTGTGGGACTGCCCTTGCCCTCATCCCAGTATGGTCTTTGCGTGTGTCTGTGTGGTGTGGGGGGCTGTCAATCACCCTCCCTTTGGAACTGTGACCTGGCTTGGTAATACACTATTGGCAACTGGCTTTCCCCAAAATGTGATTTTTAGTGAGGACCCCAACATTCTTTTTAAAGTTGTCGGAAACCTTTCAAAAATCATTAGCATCAGCCCAGACGACCTCAGGTAAAATGTCATTTAAATGCCACAATGTTTTGACCACTATTACTGAGCCAATGCACCTTAAAATGCACCATTTGCTAAAACCTTTCTTAGAAGGTACTTGGGGCAGAGTTCCAATCCAAGCTATAAGACCCCCAAATCCCACTCAAAACTGTTTTCAAATCCTGTCCAACTTTGGCCAATGTTGCAAGGACAGGGTTTGAAATGGATCCTTTGTCACACCTGCGCTAAAGATTTATCGAGGCAGAGTTGCAAACTCCATGCAGATGTGGTGGTCCTACTAAGTGAACTTTAAAGTATACCAGTTGCCACAAACATTCCTAAAATAAATTCCTTCTGAGGGACCCAAGAGCCCACGTTATGGGTTCCATAACACAGAGTGACTTAAAATGTACCTTTGCAAGAAATTGATTTAAAATATGCACCCTTTTTGTGTCCTGAAGAGTCAGAATGGCCTATGCGGGTGACTTTTATTCTGGTCTTTGTCCCAGTCCAGCCCTGAAAAACACCCTAATAACAGTATTTACAGCAGGCGGGTCACTCCTGTGCTGGGTTATGGGTCAGTGTCTGCTGTAGGCACAGCACGATTCTCCGAGAGTGACTTGACCCTGGTCCAGATTGTTGTGTTGAGCGGGCGGCTGCCGACTCAGGGTATTTTTGTTTATTTTATTTATTTGCATTTATAAAGCACCTAAGCCCGGTGGCATCAAGGCGCTGTTGTGGACCAGTTACACTGTACATTTTTAGGTGAACAAAGAAAATCCGACAGGCATCAATAACACAGACAAACGGTGGAGCCGGTAGTGGACTCTTAGCTCCTCAGGTCTTAGTTCAGTCGCCAGCAGCAGGATAGGCGAAAGGCCCATTTTTAAGCACTTTCCTGAATGCCCCGTGAGAGTTTTCTGCTCTTAACGTGAGTGGGAGGGAGTTCCAGCGGGATGCCGCCATGACCGGGAAACTGGCACCTCCTGCTCTGGTGCGCTTGACCTTTGGCTGTGCGATGCGGTGTAGGTGGGTGAACCTGGCTGGTCTGGACTGATTAGATCTGATGGTTTTCTGGGCCAGATATTCAGGGGCTGTGTTCAGAAGGCATTTGTGAGTGATGGTGAGGATTTTGAACTTGATCCTTTCCTGGATTGGCAGCCAGTGTACCTCTTTTCTAGCAGCTGAGATGCGGTCTCTCTTGGAAATGTTTAGTGCCGCGCGGAGCCCGTTGTTTTGTATTATCTGCAGTTTGCAGATATTCGTCTTAGATGTTCCCGCAAACAGGGCTTTGCAGTAGTCAGGTCTTGCTCCCGTTGTTGAACGAGCTATGTGGTGAGGCAGCTGGATGGGGTCAAGAATTGTCTAGCTGCGTTTAGTAGTTTGGCCTTGTATCCTGCTGAGGATGCGATTGCATTGACTTGATTAGTGAGAGAGAGAGCGGAATCCAGATGGACTGCCAAGGTTTTCACAGATGCTGCAGCCGGGATCTTAATACTGTTGATCACGAATGCTGAGTATTGGGTGGCAAGTTTATTTAGCGTGACTGGTGACCCTACCACAAGGATCTCTGTCTTGTCGTTGTTTAGGCAGAGATAGTTCTCACCCATCCAGGTTTGAATGGTTGAGTACATTTTGGTTATGGTCAGAGAGCCGTCCTCATAGGATCCCGACAGGGGAGGAGGATTTGGGTGTCGTCTGCATAGTTGGTATAGGCTATGCCAAGCCCATCCAAGAGGTCAAAAAGGGGTTTGGTGAAGATATTGTAGAGGGTGGGGAGACACAAGGCCCTTGTGGGACGCCACAGACGATTGGAGTTGGGGGGGCATTAGACGAGTCTGAGAAGACTCTCATGGATATATTAGTACAATGCGCTTTCAACAAGTAGACACGGAGCAAGTGTCTGGGGACCTCTTTATTAAAGGGTTGCTCGTGCTTGGAGTTACGCACGCCCCCCGCTACGGGCCAGGGTAGACATCATCATGGGATAGGTTAGGGAATATAAGAAAGACATAGAAACAGGGCATTACACAGCTCTTTGTAGAAGGTGTCGCACTTCATTGGCACGTCTCGATGCTCCGTGTGGAGATCCGCGGTTCTTTCACGACTCTCTTGCATTATCCTGCCAGCAGAGTCTGGCCAAGGCCACACAGTCACATACTCATGCATGCCATGACGTTCACATGCTTCAACACCTCTCTTAGGTCTCAACACATCTGGAGAGGGGGGTCATGCAGTGGAGGCTTACATGACTCTAAGGCTTGGTGGGCCTAGCCTGTATTAAGGACATGGCTAGCCGTGACACAGGGGACTTCCAGGCGTGCCACAGCACACTCGGTGCACCCTGCAGTCCTTGCATTCGATGACAGTAACCACTAATATGCCTCAGAAACAGCGGACCGCACGGCTGTATACCCCAGGCACTAACGCTTGCCCAAACCCCTAGCCACTAACTTCTAATCCTAATTGCTAGCAACTAAACTCAACCCTTAACACTGACCCCTTGTCACTAACCATTAACCATAACCCCTAGCATCTAATGACTAACCATAACCCTTTGCCAGTAATTCCTAGCCAATAACTCTTAACGCTTACTTGTATCTGCTAATTCCTAGCCACTAACCCCAACCCCGAGTTACTAACCACTAGCCAGGAACTCCTTATCACTAGCCTCCAATCTATAACTCCTATCCATTAACCTCCTCCCCTAATCACTACTTCATACATCCTCCAGACTAATCAATATATTCCTGCTAATAATGCCTGACCTTGGTACCTTTCTACTAACTCCTAGCCCCAATTCCTATTCCTAACACCTCTAACTCTTAAACCCTAACCCAAGCGTTAAACCCGTACCCTCCGCCAATTAACTCCTATCCACAAACTCCTCCCCTTGAACTATAGCAGCGAAACCAAACCTCTTGGCCTTATCCACGACCCCAATCCCTAACCTTAGCCCCTAACTGTTAACCCTCACCTCTAGTGACTAACCTCTAATCTTAGCCACCACTAGCCATTAACCCTGCTCAAGCACCCCTCCCCCTAAGAGTACTTCTTAACCACTAAACCTAGCTCACCTCGTTCTTCTCAGGTTCTTTGCTTCTCTCTCTTCCCCCCACGTTCTTCACACATCAGCCCTCTAGCCATATGTTTTCTGGCCTGTCCCTTCCTTTCCATCGCCTCTTTTGGTCTATGTCTTTGACTTGTCTCTCACAATGTTCTTATCTTCACTTGCCACTTTCCTGACGTGCCTCCAGCGCTTCACTGAAATCCCTGCCTGGTGGTGGCATCCAGAGGTTTTCGACATTTCGTGGCAGTGCTGCTTCCTAACACTCCCTTCCCTCTTCTTCTCCAGCTGCCGGCCATGATGAACGTCAGGGACAAGAGGCCTTGGCTCCTGTTCTTTCTGCACAACCTTGGTATCCTGCTGGGCTGGACCATCCTCCTCCTGCTCTCGCTCTTCGAGGAGAACATTGCAGTGTGATCGCCGTGGTTGACCTCCAGCGCAATCCAGGACTCTGCCCTACCGTTGACACCCCTTGGAAATCCTGGGGGATTCTGGCAGTCAAGATGTACTCTACAAGGGGACATTGAGTGAGTCCATATGGTCACCTGAAACCCTAGGATTGTACCCCCCCCCCAACATGACACCCCATTAGAAACCAGGTGGGGTTGAGGCCCATCTTGTCTCAAGCTCCCACCCTGTCCCTGTATGAGCTAACTGCAACAAGACTCGGGGACACACCGTGGACACCCCAGATCCAACCTTACATATGATGCACCTTGCACTTTACTGTTTCTGAAATATGACAAAATCTTGGAACACCAACAAATACACCGACGAGCAGCTGCTGGCTCCATTGTGCTGTTGGACACCACGTCGTGGCTGGCGTTACCTCAAGATTCCTTTTCCAAGTGACTCGTCGGTGGGACAGAGGTCATGCCCCTCTGTCCCGGGGGAGCGAGAGGGTGTCGTTCTTCCTTCCAAATATTAGTGCAGTGTCCCAAAGGATGGGATAATTCCAAGCTTCACTGGTCTCACATGAGGCTGCTGCTCCAAGTTTCACTAGTCGAGGCAACACATGGCTGTAACAGGGTTTGACTCCAATCTTCACCGGGCTGCGGGAGGCTGCTGAAGGTGGGACTGACTCCAAGCTTTACTGGTATAGGGGAGGTTTTGGCTGCAAGATTCCCCAGGCTAAAGTCTCTGAAGTGCTTCAGGATATGCGAGAATGAGGTAGACGACAGACTTACACCGAGCTTCCCCAGGCCAGCGCATTGCCCTCATTTATATGATCTGACCAGAATTTGGCATTAATGTTGCGTGAACAATGATATTTTTCCTGTTTGGTACCCTCCTAAATATTATTTCAGTCCAAGGCCTGTTAGGATTCAACTACACAATGCTATAGTGCCAGAGGAGCCACATAAGAACTGTGAAATAGGGGAGCTGTGCCACGGGAGATTGGGGGTAGAGATGGGGTCAAAGCAGAAGAGAGGAAGTCTTGCTTCTGAACCTCACCAGGCTAGAGGGGGCAGAAACGGATCTCAAGGTTAGGGCAACCTGAGGTGGCTTGCCAAGCTAGGGCCGGTTAAAGGTGGCTCGCTTGGCTAGAGAGAGAAGAGGTGGATCTATCTCCAGGATAGGGGAGGTGGAGACGGATATCAAGGCTAGAGGAACTCAAACATAATGAAGCTAGAGGTGAATCTCTAGGCTAGAGGAGGCAGGGGTGGATCTTATCGGTTAGGGAAGACAGAGGGGGCCACCAGGCTAGAGAGAGAAGAGGTGGATCTATATCCAGGATAGGGGGAGCTTGTAAGGACATGCAGGCTAGAGGAACTCAAACATAAGAAGCGAGTGGTGAATCTCTAGGCTAGAGGAGGCAGGGGTGGATCTAGAGGCTAGGGAAGGCAGAGGGGACTCACTAGGCTAGAGAGTAAAGCAGTGGATCTCCATGTTAGGGAGGCAGAGGTGGGTCTACTGGCCAGGGGAGGTGGAGACGGGCATCCAGGCTAGGGAAGGCAGAGGCCGCACTCCAACCTACGGAAGGAAGATGTGGATCTCCAGTGGAAGGACAGTGGAGAAGGACCTCCAGGCCGAGGCAGAGCTCTGGTGTAGAAGCTGTGGCTAGGGGAGGTGAAGATGGATGGGACACACTGTACACTTCTCATAAGGGAGGATAAAGGCAGGCATCGGGTTCCACCAGTCTGGGGGGCTTGAGGATGATCTCCAGGCTAGGGGAGATAGAGTTTCATCTCCAGGCCAGGTACGCAGAGGTATATCCACAGCAAGGAAGCAAAGGAGTTGAACTTTGCGTAGGGGTCGAGGGGTGCCAACACCAATCTTCTTCAGACTTAGTGACAGCAGTGGTGGAATGGCTGTCCTCAAACTTCTGTAGGCATGGAAGGGGTTGAGGTCAAAGTGCTGACCACAAATGTCCTTTTCCATCGGGCTTCAAGGGAACAAAGGAGCGATTAAGTGCCGTGGTCGAGGGGGGTAACATGAAGTAGGGGCATGTGGGGAAGAAGGTGCCCGAGCCGCTGGCATCAAGGGTAACAAGGTGTGTGTAGGAACACCTGGAACCTCAAGAACCTGATGAAAAACAGAGCATCTGAAGACATGCAGAGGCCTCTCAAAGCCAAGATAGCCACGCATATACCCGCAAACACATGAGAGCCATAGAGAGCATGTGCATAAAAGAAGGAATGAAGACACTGATTGCTGAACGGTACCTGGAGATGTGGTACCTGCCAATGTGAAGGGCAGCAGAGCCCTTTAGGCCAAAGCATACCTGATACTGTAATGGAGACACCAGGGTTCCTCATCCATATGGGCTCATGCCCCTTACACTCAGGGGTAACCTATATTCAGTGATAACCATAATATCAGTCCCCCACATCCCAAGACTGAGTGTCGAGGCAGTGGCAAGTACTCGGCCATGGTGGTTGAAGACCAGAACCAGGCTCCTCAAATCCCAGGACTGAACGTAGATGCAGAGGGAAGAACTAGGCCCTTGGGGATGTAGAGGAACACCAGAGTGTTTCGCTTTCATGAGGCAGAGAAAAACCTAAGATGGAGTCATGGAGAATAGAGGCACACTGACATTGCAACATTGCCCTAACCAGTCTCCCCCTACACTCATGAGATGCCAGGAGAATAGAGGCGCTCTGACATTGCAACGTTGTCCTAACCCGTCTCATCCTACACTCATGAGATGCCAGGAGAATACAGGCGCTCTGACGATGCAACATTCCCCTAACCCGTCTCCTACTACACTCATGAGATGCCAGGAGAATAGAGGCGCTCTGACGTTGCAACGTTGTCCTAACCCGTCTCCTCCTACACTCATGAGATGCCAGGAGAATAGAGGCGCTCTGTAGTTGCAACGTTGTCCTAACCCGTCTCCTCCTACACTCATGAGATGCCAGGAGAATAGAGGCGCTCTGTAGTTGCAACGTTGTCCTAACCCGTCTCCTCCTACACTCATGAGATGCCAGGAGAATAGAGGCGCTCTGACGATGCAACGTTCCCCTAACCCGTCTCCTCCTACACTCATGAGATGCCAGGTGAATAGAGGCACACTGACATTGCAACGTTGCACTAACCCGTCTCCTCCTACACTCATGAGATGCCAAGAGAATAAAGGTGCTCTGATGTTGCAACGTTGTCCTAACCCGTCTCATCCTACACTCATGAGATGCCAGGAGAATAGAGGCGCTCTGTAGTTGCAACGTTGTCCTAACCCGTCTCATCCTACACTCATGAGATGCCAAGAGAATAGAGGCGCTCTGTAGTTGCAACGTTGTCCTAACCCGTCTCATCCTACACTCATGAGATGCCAGGAGAATACAGGCGCTCTGACGATGCAACATTCCCCTAACCCGTCTCCTACTACACTCATGAGATGCCAGGAGAATAGAGGCGCTCTGACGTTGCAACGTTGTCCTAACCCGTCTCCTCCTACACTCATGAGATGCCAGGAGAATAGAGGCGCTCTGTAGTTGCAACGTTGTCCTAACCCGTCTCCTCCTACACTCATGAGATGCCAGGAGAATAGAGGCGCTCTGACGATGCAACGTTCCCCTAACCCGTCTCCTCCTACACTCATGAGATGCCAGGAGAATAGAGGCACACTGACATTGCAACGTTGCACTAACCCGTCTCCTCCTACACTCATGAGATGCCAAGAGAATAAAGGTGCTCTGATGTTGCAACGTTGTCCTAACCCGCCTCCTCCTACACTCATGAGATGCCAGGAGAATAGAGGCGCTCTGACGATGCAACATTCCCCTAACCCGTCTCCTACTACACTCATGAGATGCCAGGAGAATAAAGGTGCTCTGACGATGCAACGTTCCCCTAACCCGTCTCCTCCTACACTCATGAGATGCCAGGAGAATAGAGGCGCTCTGACGATGCAACGTTCCCCTAACCCGTCTCCTCCTACACTCATGAGATGCCAGGTGAATAGAGGCACACTGACGTTGCAACGTTGTCCTAACCCGTCTCCTCCTACACTCATGAGATGCCAGGAGAATAGAGGCGCACTGACGATGCAACGTTCCCCTAACCCGTCTCCTCCTACACTCATGAGATGCCAGGAGAATAGAGGCGCTCTGACGATGCAACGTTCCCCTAACCCGTCTCCTCCTACACTCATGAGATGCCAGGAGAATAGAGGCGCTCTGACTTTGCAATGTTGTCCTAACCTGTCTCCTCCTACACTCATGAGATGCCAGCTTGCATGCATTGGTGTGAATGATGTTGTAACAGTGTCTCAACCCATCTCAATTGATGAGATCCCAGGCTGCATGCTTTGATGTGATGATATTGTAATGTTGTGCGAACCGATCACAGTAGAGATGTACCGGTGTGATGATATTGCAAAGTTGCACCAACCTGCCTCTTCATAGTCACATGAGATGCCAGACCTCATGCACCATTGTGATGATGTTGCAATGTTGCACAAACTGGTCTCCTATGATCTTGATGCCTGAGCCGGATGCACTGGTGTGATGATATTTCAACATTGACCCAACCACCTCCTCCCCTAAACTCATGAGATACCAGCGCAGAGGCCCAGAGGCACAGCTGAAATCATATTGCAATGTCGACCGAACCTGTCTCCTCCTAGATTCAAAAAAGCCTAACCCAGAAACACTAGTGTGATATTGAGATGTTGCCCCAACCTGTCTCCTCCAATGGCCATAAAAGCCCGCCCAGACACACCGGTGTGATATTGAGATGTTGCCCCAACCTGTCTCCTCCTATGCCCATAATATCCCAGCCCAGAAACACTAGTGTGATATTGAGATGTTGCCCCAACCTGTCTCCTCCTATGCCCATAATATCCCAGCCCAGGCACACCGGTGTGATATTGAGATGTTGCCCCAACCTGTCTCCTCCTATGCCCATAATATCCCAGCCCAGAAACACTAGTGTGATATTGAGATGTTGCCCCAACCTGTCTCCTCCTATGCCCATAATATCCCAGCCCAGACACACCGGTGTGATATTGAGATGTTGCCCCAACCTGTCTCCTCCTATGCCCATAATATCCCAGCCCAGACACACCAGTGTGATATTGAGATGTTGCCCCAACCTGTCTCCTCCTATGCCCATAATATCCCAGTCCAGACACACCAGTGTGATATTGAGATGTTGCCCCAACCTGGCTCCTCCTATGCTCATAGCCGCCCAGCCCAGACACACTGGTGTGATATTGAGATGTTGCCCCAACCTGTCTCCTCCAATGGCCATAAAAGCCCGCCCCGACACACTGGTGTGATATTGAGATGTTGCACCAACCTGTCTCCTCCTATGCCCATAATATCCCAGCCCAGACACACCGGTGTGATATTGAGATGTTGCCCCAACCTGTCTCCTCCTATGCCCATAATATCCCAGCCCAGACACACCGGTGTGATATTGAGATGTTGCCTTAACGTGTCTCCTCCTATGCCCATAATATCCCAGCCCAGACGCACTGGTGTGATATTGAGATGTTGCCCCAACCTGTCTCCTCCAATGGCCATAAAAGCCTGCCCAGACAAACTGGTGTGATATTGAGATGTTGTCTCAACCTGTCTCCTCCTATGCTCATAGACGCCCAGCCGAGACGCACTGGTATGATATTGAGATGTTGCCCCAACCTGTCTCCTCCAATGGCCATAATAGCCCACCCAGACACACTGGTGTGATATTGGGATGTTGCCCCAACCTGTCTCCTCCTATGCCCATAATATCCCAGCCCAGACAAACCGGTGTGATATTGAGATGTTGTCTCAACCTGTCTCCTCCTATGCTCATAGACGCCCAGCCTAGACGCACTGGTGTGATATTGAGATGTTGCCCCAACCTGTCTCCTCCAATGGCCATAAAAGCCCGCCCAGACACACTGGTGTGATATTGAGATGTTGCCCCAACCTGTCTCCTCCTATGCCCATAATATCCCAGCCCAGACACACCAGTGTGATATTGAGATGTTGTCTCAACCTGTCTCCTCCTATGCTCATAAACGCCCAGCCCAGACGCACTGGTGTGATATTGAGATGTTACCCCAACCTGTCTCCTCCAATGGCCATAAAAGCCCGCCCAGACACACTGGTGTGATATTGAGATGTTGCCCCAACCTGTCTCCTCCTATGCCCATAATATCCCAGCCCAGACACACCAGTGTGATATTGAGATGTTGCCCCAACCTGTCTCCTCCTATGCCCATAATATCCCAGCCCAGACACACAGCTGTGATATTGAGATGTTGCCTTAACGTGTCTCCTCCTATGCCCATAATATCCCAGCCCAGACGCACTGGTGTGATATTGAGATGATGCCCCAACCTGTCTCCTCCAATGGCCATAAAAGCCCGCCCAGACACACTGGTGTGATATTGAGATGTTGCCCCAACCTGTCTCCTCCTATGCCCATAATATCCCAGCCCAGACACACTGGTGTGATATTGAGATGTTGCCCCAACCTGTCTCCTCCAATGTCCATAAAAGCCCGCCCAGACACACTGGTGTGATATTGAGATGTTGCACCAACCTGTCTCCTCCTATGCCCATAATATCCCAGCCCAGACACACCGGTGTGATATTGAGATATTGTCTCAACCTGTCTCCTCCTATGCCCATAATATCCCAGCCCAGACGCACTGGTGTGATATTGAGATGTTGCCACAACCTGTCTCCTCCAATGGCCATAAAAGCCCGCCCAAACACACTGGTGTGATATTGAGATGTTGTCTCAACCTGTCTCCTCCTATGCTCATAGACGCCCAGCCCAGACGCACTGGTGTGATATAGAGATTTTGCACCAACCTGTCTCCTCCTATGCCCATAATATCCCAGCCCAGACGTACCGGTGTGATATTGAGATGTTGTCTCAACCTGTCTCCTCCTATGCTCATAGACGCCCAGCCCAGACGCACTGGTGTGATATTGAGATGTTGCCCCAACCTGTCTCCTCCAATGGCCATAAAAGCCCGCCCAGACAGAATGGTGTGATATTGAGATGTTGCCCCAACCTGTCTCCTCCTATGCCCATAATATCCCAGGCCAGACACACCGGTGTGATATTGAGATGTTGTCTCAACCTGTCTCCTCCTATGCTCATAGACGCCCAGCCCAGACACAACGGTGTGATATTGAGATGTTGTCTCAACCTGTCTCCTCCTATGCTCATAGACGCCCAGCCCAGACGCACTGGTGTGATATTGAGATGTTGCCCCAACCTGTCTCCTCCAATGGCCATAAAAGCCCGCCCAGACACACTGGTGTGATATTGAGATGTTGCCCCAACCTGTCTCCTCCTATGCCCATAATATCCCAGCCCAGACGCACTGGTGTGATATTGAGATGTTGCCCCAACCTGTCTCCTCCAATGGCCATAAAAGCCAGCCCAGACACACTGGTGTGATATTGAGATGTTGCCCCAACCTGTCTCCTCCTATGCCCATAATATCCCAGCCCAGACACACTGGTGTGATATTGAGATGTTGCCCCAACCTGTCTCCTCCTATGCCCATAATATCCCAGCCCAGACGCACTGGTGTGATAATGAGATGTTGCCCAACCTGTCTTCTCCAATGGCCATAAAAGCCCGCCCAGACACACTGGTGTGATATTGAAATGTTGCCCCAACCTGTCTCCTCCTATGCCCATAATATCCAAGCCCAGACACACCAGTGTGATATTGTGATGTTGCCCCAACCTGTCTCCTCCTATGCTCATAGACACCCAGCCCAGACGCACTGGTGTGATATTGAGATGTTGCCCCAACCTGTCTCCTCCAATGGCCATAAAAGCCCGCCCAGACACACTGGTGTGATATTGAGATGTTGCCCCAACCTGTCTCCTCCAATGGCCATAAAAGCCCGCCCAGACACACTGGTGTGATATTGAGATGTTGCCCCAACCTATCTCCTCCTATGCCCATAATATCCCAGCCCAGACACAACGGTGTGATATTGAGATGTTGTCTCAACCTGTCTCCTCCTATGCTCATAGACGCCCAGCCCAGACGCACTGGTGTGATATTGAGATGTTGCCCCAACCTGTCTCCTCCAATGGCCATAAAAGCCCGCCCAGACACACTGGTGTGATATTGAGATGTTGCAC
Organism: Ambystoma mexicanum; assembly: GCF_040938575.1. Lineage (NCBI taxonomy): Eukaryota > Metazoa > Chordata > Amphibia > Caudata > Ambystomatidae > Ambystoma > Ambystoma mexicanum. The sequence goes on along the minus strand of NC_090933.1, from coordinate 1,337,897,902 downwards.
CAACCTGTCTCCTCCTATGCCCATAATATCCCAGCCCAGACGCACTGGTGTGATATTGAGATGATGCCCCAACCTGCCTCCTCCAATGGCCATAAAAGCCCGCCCAGACACACTGGTGTGATATTGAGATGTTGCCCCAACCTGTCTCCTCCTATGCTCATAATATCCCAGCCCAGACGCACTGGTGTGATATTGAGATGATGCCCCAACCTGCCTCCTCCAATGGCCATAAAAGCCCGCCCAGACACACTGGTGTGATATTGAGATGATGCCCCAACCTGCCTCCTCCAATGGCCATAAAAGCCCGCCCAGACACACTGGTGTCATATTGAGATGTTGTCTCAACCTGTCTCCTCCTATGCTCATAGACGCCCAGCCCAGAAGCACTGGTGTGATATTGAGATGTTGCCCCAACCTGTCTCCTCCTATGCCCATAATATCCCAGCCCAGACGCAATGGTGTGATATTGAGATGATGCCCCAACCTGCCTCCTCCAATGGCCATAAAAGCCCGCCCAGACACACTGGTGTGATATTGAGATGTTGCCCCAACCTGTCTCCTCCTATGCCCATAATATCCCAGCCCAGACACACTGGTGTGATATTGAGATGTTGCCCCAACCTGTCTCCTCCAATGTCCATAAAAGCCCGCCCAGACACACTGGTGTGATATTGAGATGTTGCACCAACCTGTCTCCTCCTATGCCCATAATATCCCAGCCCAGACGCACTGGTGTGATATTGAGATGTTGCCCCAACCTGTCTCCTCCTATGCTCATAGACGCCCAGCCCAGACGCACTGGTGTGATATTGAGATGTTGCACCAACCTGTCTCCTCCAATGGCCATAAAAGCCCGCCCAGACAGACTGGTGTGATATTGAGATGTTGCCCCAACCTGTCTCCTCCTATGCCCATAATATCCCAGCCCAGACACACCGGTGTGATATTGAGATGTTGTCTCAACCTGTCTCCTCCTATGCTCATAGAAACCCAGCCCAGACACAACAGTGTGATATTGAGATGTTGTCTCAACCTGTCTCCTCCTATGCTCATAGACGCCCAGCCCAGACGCACTGGTGTGATATTGAGATGTTGCCCCAACCTGTCTCCTCCAATGGCCATAAAAGCCCGCCCAGACACTCTGGTGTGATATTGAGATGTTGCCCCAACCTGTCTCCTCCTATGCCCATAATATCCCAGCCCAGACGCACTGGTGTGATATTGAGATGTTGCCCCAACCTGTCTCCTCCAATGGCCATAAAAGCCCGCCCAGACACACGGGTGTGATATTGAGATGTTGCCCCAACCTGTCTCCTCCTATGCCCATAATATCCCAGCCCAGACACACCAGTGTGATATTGAGATGTTGCCCCAACCTGTCTCCTCCTATGCCCATAATATCCCAGCCCAGACGCACTGGTGATATTGAGATGTTGCCCCAACCTGTCTCCTCCAATGGCCATAAAAGCCTGCCCAGACACACTGGTGTGATATTGAGATGTTGCCCAACCTGTCTCCTCCTATGCCCATAATATCCCAGCCCAGACACACCAGTGTGATATTGAGATGTTGTCTCAACCTGTCTCCTTCTATGCCCATAATATCCCAGCCCAGACACACCATTGTGATGTTGCCCCAACCTGTCTCCTCCTATGCTCATAGACACCCAGCCCAGACGCACTGGTGTGATATTGAGATGTTGCCCCAACCTGTCTCCTCCAATGGCCATAAAAGCCCGCCCAGACACACTGGTGTGATATTGAGATGTTGCCCCAACCTATCTCCTCCTATGCCCATAATATCCCAGCCCAGACACAACGGTGTGATATTGAGATGTTGTCTCAACCTGTCTCCTCCTATGCTCATAGACGCCCAGCCCAGACGCACTGGTGTGATATTGAGATGTTGCCCCAACCTGTCTCCTCCAATGGCCATAAAAGCCCGCCCAGACACACTGGTGTGATATTGAGATGTTGCCCCAACCTGTCTCCTCCTATGCCCATAATATCCCAGCCCAGACACACTAGTGTGATATTGAGATGTTGCCCCAACCTGTCTCCTCCTATGCCCATAATATCCCAGCCCAGACGCACTGGTGTGATATTGAGATGTTGCCCCAACCTGTCTCCTCCAATGGCCATAAAAGCCCGCCCAGACACACTGGTGTGATATTGAGATGTTGCCCCAACCTGTCTCCTCCTATGCCCATAATATCCCAGCCCAGACACACCAGTGTGATATTGAGATTTTGCCCCAACCTGTCTCCTCCTATGCCCATAATATCCCAGCCCAGACGCACTTGTGTGATATTGAGATGTTGCCCCAACCTGTCTCCTCCTATGCCCATAATATCCCAGCCCAGACACACCAGTGTGATATTGAGATGTTGCCCCAACCTGTCTCCTCCTATGCCCATAATATCCCAGCCCAGACACACCAGTGTGATATTGATATGTTGCCCCAACCTGTCTCCTCCTATGACCATAATATCCCAGCCCAGACACACCGGTGTGATATTAAGATGTTGCCCTAACCTGTCTCCTCCTATGCCCATAATATCCCAGCCCAGACACACTGGTGTGATATTGAGATGTTGCCCCAACCTGTCTCCTCCTATGTCCATAATATCCCAGCCCAGACGCACTGGTGTGATATTGAGATGTTGCCTCAACCTGTCTCCTCCAATGGCCATAAAAGCCTGACCAGGCACACTGGTGTGATATTGAGATGTTGCCCCAACCTGTCTCCTCCAATGCCCATAATATCCCAGGCACACCGGTGTGATATTGAGATGTTGCCCCAACCTGTCTCCTCCAATGGCCATAAAAGCCCGCCCAGACACACTGGTGTGATATTGAGATGTTGCACCAACCTGTCTCCTCCTATGCCCATAATATCCCAGCCCAGACGCACTGGTGTGATATTGAGATGTTGCCCCAACCTGTCTCCTCCAATGGCCATAAAAGCCCGCCCAGACACACTGGTGTGATATTGAGATGTTGTCTCAACCTGTCTCCTCCTATGCTCATAGACGCCCAGCCCAGAAGCACTGGTGTGATATTGAGATGTTGCCCCAACCTGTCTCCTCCTATGCCCATAATATCCCAGCCCAGACGCACTGGTGTGATATTGAGATGTTGCCCCAACCTGTCTCCTCCAATAGCCATAAAAGCCCGCCCAGACACACTGGTGTGATATTGAGATGTTGTCTCAACCTGTCTCCTCCTATGCTCATAGACGCCCAGTCCAGACGCACTGGTGTGATATTGAGATGTTGCCCCAACCTGTCTCCTCCAATGGCCATAAAAGCCCGCCCAGCCAGACTGGTGTGATATTGAGATGTTGCCCCAACCTCTCTCCTCCTATGCCCATAATATCCCAGCCCAGACACACCGGTGTGATATTGAGATGTTGTCTCAACCTGTCTCCTCCTATGCTCATAGACGCCCAGCCCAGACGCACTGGTGTGATATTGAGATGTTGCCCCAACCTGTCTCCTCCAATGGCCATAAAAGCCCGCCCAGACACACTGGTGTGATATTGAGATGTTGCCCCAACCTGTCTCCTCCTATGCCAATAATATCCCAGCCCAGACACACTGGTGTGATATTGAGATGTTGCCCCAACCTGTCTCCTCCTATGCCCATAATATCCCAGCCCAGATGCACTGGTGTGATATTGAGATGTTGCCCCAACCTGTCTCCTCCAATGGCCATAAAAGCCCGCCCAGACACACTGGTGTGATATTGAGATGTTGCCCCAACCTGTCTCCTCCTATGCCCATAATATCCCAGCCCAGACACACTGGTGTGATATTGAGATGTTGCCCCAACCTGTCTCCTCCTATGCCCATAATATCCCAGCCCAGACACACTGGTGTGATATTGAGATGTTGCCCAACCTGTCTCCTCCAATGGCCATAAAAGCCCGCCCAGACACACTGGTGTGATATTGAGATGTTGCCCCAACCTGTCTCCTCCTATGCCCATAATATCCCAGCCCAGTCACACCAGTGTGATATTGAGATGTTGCCCCAACCTGTCTCCTCCTATACTCATAGACGCCCAGCCCAGACGCACTGGTGTGATATTGAGATGTTGCCCCACCCTGTCTCCTCCAATGGCCATAAAAGCCCGCCCAGACACACTGGTGTGATATTGAGATGTTGCCCCAACCTATCTCCTCCTATGCCCATAATATCCCAGCCCAGACGCACTTGTGTGATATTGAGATGTTGCCCCAACCTGTCTCCTCCAATGGCCATAAAAGCCCGCCCAGACACACCGGTGTGATATTGAGATGTTGCCCCAACCTGTCTCCTCCAATGGCCATAAAAGCCCGCCCAGACACACTGGTGTGATATTGAGATGTTGCCCCAACCTGTCTCCTCCTATGACCATAATATCCTAGCCCAGACACACTGGTGTGATATTAAGATGTTGCCCCAACCTGTCTCCTCCTATGCCCATAATATCCCAGCCCAGACACACTGGTGTGATATTGAGATGTTGCCCCAACCTGTCTCCTCCAATGGCCATAAAAGCCCGCCCAGGCACACCGGTGTGATATTGAGATGTTGCCCCAACCTGTCTCCTCCTATGCCCATAATATCCCAGCCCAGACACACCAGTGTGATATTGAGATGTTGCCCCAACCTGTCTCCTCCTATGCCCATAATATCCCAGCCCAGACACACCAGTGTGATATTGAGATGTTGCCCCAACCTGTCTCCTCCTATGACCATAATATCCCAGCCCAGACACACTTGTGTGATATTGAGATGTTGCCCCAACCTGTCTCCTCCTATGACCATAATATCCCAGCCCAGACACACTGGTGTGATATTGAGATGTTGCCCCAACCTGTCTCCTCCTATGTCCATAATATCCCAGCGCAGACGCACTGGTGTGATATTGAGATGTTGCCCCAACCTGTCTCCTCCAATGGCCATAAAAGCCTGCCCAGACACACTGGTGTGATATTGAGATGTTGCCCCAACCTGTCTCCTCCTATGCCCATAATATCCCATACACACCGGTGTGATATTTTGATGTTGCCCCAACCTGTCTCCTCCAATGGCCATAATATCCCAGCCCAGACGCACTGGTGTGATATTGAGATGTTGCCCTAACTTGTCTCCTCCAATGGCCATAAAAGCCCGCCCAGACACACTGGTGTGATATTGAGATGTTGTCTCAACCTGTCACCTCCTATGCTCATAGACGCCAGCCCAGAAGCACTGGTGTGATATTGAGATGTTGCCCCAACCTGTCTCCTCCAATGGCCATAAAAGCCCGCCCAGACAGACTGGTGTGATATTGAGATGTTGCCCCAACCTGTCTCCTCCTATGCCCATAATATCCAGCCCGACACACCAGTGTGATATTGAGATGTTGCCCCAACCTGTCTCCTCCTATGCCCATAATATCCCAGCCCAGACACACCAGTGTGATATTGAGATGTTGCCCCAACCTGCCTCCTCCTATGCCCATAATATCCCAGCCCAGACACACCAGTGTGATATTGAGATTTTGCCCCAACCTGTCTCCTCCTATGCCCATAATATCCCAGCCCAGACACACCGGTGTGATATTGAGATGTTGCCCCAACCTGTTTCCTCCTATGCCCATAATATCCCAGCCCAGACACACTGGTGTGATATTGAGATGTTGCCCCAACCTGTCTCCTCCTATGTCCATAATATCCCAGCCCAGACGCACTGGTGTGATATTGAGATGTTTCCCCAACCTGTCTCCTCCAATGGCCATAAAAGCCTGCCCAGACACACTGGTGATATATTGAGATGTTGCCCCAACCTGTCTCCTCCTATGCCCATAATATCCCAGCCCAGACACACCAGTGTGATATTGAGATGCTGCCCCAACCTGTCTCCTCCTATGCCCATAATATCCCAGCCCAGACACACCAGTGTGATATTGAGATGTTGCCCCAACCTTTCTCCTCCTATGCCCATAATATCCCAGCCCAGACACACCAGTGTGATATTGAGATGTTGCCTTAACGTGTCTCCTCCTATGCCCATAATATCCCAGCCCAGACAAACCGGTGTGATATTGAGATGTTGCCCCAACCTGTCTCCTCCTATGCCCATAATATCCCAGCCCAGACACACCACTGTGATATTGAGATGTTGCCCCAACCTGTCTCCTCCTATGCCTATAATATCCCAGCCCAGACACACCAGTGTGATATTGAGATGTTGCCCCAACCTGTCTCCTCCTATGCCCATAATATCCCAGCCCAGACACACAGGTGTGATATTGAGATGTTGCCTTAACGTGTCTCCTCCTATGCCCATAATATCCCAGCCCAGACGCACTGGTGTGATATTGAGATGATGCCCCAACCTGTCTCCTCCAATGGCCATAAAAGCCCGCCCAGACACACTGGTGTGATATTGAGATGTTGCCCCAACCTGTCTCCTCCTATGCCCATAATATCCCAGCCCAGACACACCGGTGTGATATTGAGATGTTGCCCCAACCTGTCTCCTCCAATGTCCATAAAAGCCTGCCCAGACACACTGGTGTGATATTGAGATGTTGCACCAACCTGTCTCTTCCTATGCCCATAATATCCCAGCCCAGACGCACTGGTGTGATATTGAGATGTTGCCCCAACCTGTCTCCTCCAATGGCCATAAAAGCCCGCCCAGACACACTGGTGTGATATTGAGATGTTGTCTCAACCTGTCTCCTCCTATGCTCATAGACGCCCAGCCCAGACGCACTGGTGTGATATTGAGATGTTGCCCCAACCTGTCTCCTCCAATGGCCATAAAAGCCTGCCCAGACACACTGGTGTGATATTGAGATGTTGCCCCAACCTGTCTCCTCCTATGCCCATAATATCCCAGCCCAGACACACCGGTGTGATATTGAGATGTTGTCTCAACCTGTCTCCTCGTATGCTCATAGATGCCCAGCCCAGACGCACTGGTGTGATATTGAGATGTTGCCCCAACCTGTCTCCTCCAATGGCCATAAAAGCCCGCCCAGACACACTGGTGTGATATTGAGATGTTGCCCCAACCTGTCTCCTCCTATGCCCATAATATCCCAGCCCAGACACACTGGTGTGATATTGAGATGTTGCCCCAACCTGTCTCCTCCTATGCCAATAATATCCCAGCCCAGGCGCACTGGTGTGATATTGAGATGTTGCCCCAACCTCTCTCCTCCAATGGCCATAAAAGCCCGCCCAGACACACTGGTGTGATATTGAGATGTTGCCCCAACCTGTCTCCTCCTATGCCCATAATATCCCAGCCCAGACACACCAGTGTGATATTGAGATGTTGCCCCAACCTGTCTCCTCCTATGCTCATAGACGCCCAGCCCAGACGCACTGGTGTGATATTGAGATGTTGCCCAACCTGTCTCCTCCTATGCCGATAATATCCCAGCCCAGACACACCAGTGTGATATTGAGATGTTGTCTCAACCTGTCTCCTCCTATGCCCATAATATCCCAGCCCAGACGCACTGGTGTGATATTGAGATGTTGCCCCAACCTGTCTCCTCCTATGCCCATAATATCCCAGCCCAGACGCACTGGTGATATTGAGATGTTGCCCCAACCTGTCTCCTCCAATGGCCATAAAAGCCTGCCCAGACACACTGGTGTGATATTGAGATGTTGCCCAACCTGTCTCCTCCTATGCCCATAATATCCCAGCCCAGACACACCAGTGTGATATTGAGATGTTGCCCCAACCTGTCTCCTCCTATGCCCATAATATCCCAGCCCAGACACACTGGTGTGATATTGAGATGTTGCCCCAACCTGTCTCCTCCAATGGCCATAAAAGCCCGCCCAGACACACTGGTGTGATATTGAGATGTTGCCCCAACCTGTCTCCTCCTATGCCCATAATATCCCAGCCCAGACACACCAGTGTGATATTGAGATGTTGCCCCAACCTGTCTCCTCCTATGCCCATAATATCCCAGCCCAGACGCACTTGTGTGATATTGAGATGTTCCCCCAACCTGTCTCCTCCTATGCTCATAATATCCCAGCCCAGACACACCGGTGTGATATTGAGATGTTGCCCCAACCTGTCTCCTCCTATGCCCATAATATCCCAGCCCAGACACACTGGTGTGATATTGAGATGTTGCCCCAACCTGTCTCCTCCTATGCCCATAATATCCCAGCCCAGACGCACTGGTGTGATATTGAGATGTTGCCCCAACCTGCCTCCTCCAATGGCCATAAAAGCCCGCCCAGACACACTGGTGTGATATTGAGATGTTGCCCCAACCTGTCTCCTCCTATGCCCATAATATCCCAGCCCAGACACACTGGTGTGATATTGAGATGTTGCCCCAACCTGCCTCCTCCTATGCCCATAATATCCCAGCCCAGACACACCGGTGTGATATTGAGATGTTGCCCCAACCTGTCTCCTCCAATGGCTATAAAAGCCCGCCCAGACACACTGGTGTGATATTGAGATGTTGCACCAACCTGTCTCCTCCTATGCTCATAGACGCCCAGCCCAGAAGCACTGGTGTGATATTGAGATGTTGCCCCAACCTGTCTCCTTCAATGGCCATAAAAGCCCGCCCAGACAGACTGGTGTGATATTGAGATGTTGCCCCAACCTGTCTCCTCCTATGCCCATAATATCCCAGCCCAGGCACACCGGTGTGATATTGAGATGTTGTCTCAACCTGTCTCCTCCTATGCCCATAATATCCCAGCCCAGACGCACTGGTGATATTGAGATGTTGCCCCAACCTGTCTCCTCCAATGGCCATAAAAGCCTGCCCAGACACACTGGTGTGATATTGAGATGTTGCCCAACCTGTCTCCTCCTATGCCCATAATATCCCAGCCCAGACACACCAGTGTGATATTGAGATGTTGTCTCAACCTGTCTCCTCCTATGCCCATAATATCCCAGCCCAGACGCACTGGTGTGATATTGAGATGTTGCCCCAACCTGTCTCCTCCAATGGCCATAAAAGCCCGCCCAGGCACACTGGTGTGATATTGAGATGTTGCCCCAACCTGTCTCCTCCTATGCCCATAATATCCCAGCCCAGACACACCAGTGTGATATTGAGATGTTGCCCCAACCTGTCTCCTCCTATGCCCATAATATCCCAGCCCAGACGCACTGGTGATATTGAGATGTTGCCCCAATCTGTTTCCTCCAATGGCCATAAAAGCCTGCCCAGACACACTGGTGTGATATTGAGATGTTGCCCAACCTGTCTCCTCCTATGCCCATAATATCCCAGCCCAGACACACCAGTGTGATATTGAGATGTTGTTTCAACCTGTCTCCTCCTATGCCCATAATATCCCAGCCCAGACGCACTGGTGTGATATTCATATGTTGCCCCAACCTGTCTCCTCCTATGCCCATAATATCCCAGCCCAGACGCACTGGTGATATTGAGATGTTGCCCCAACCTGTCTCCTCCAATGGCCATAAAAGCCTGCCCAGACACACTGGTGTGATATTGAGATGTTGCCACAACCTGTCTCCTCCAATGGCCATAAAAGCCCGCCCAGACACACTGGTGTGATATTGAGATGTTGCACCAACCTGTCTCCTCCTATGCTCATAGACGCCCAGCCCAGAAGCACTGGTGTGATATTGAGATGTTGCCCCAACCTGTCTCCCTCAATGGCCATAAAAGCCCGCCCAGACAGACTGGAGTGATATTGAGATATTGCCCCAACCTGTCTCCTCCTATGCCCATAATATCCCAGCCCAGGCACACCGGTGTGATATTGAGATGTTGTCTCAACCTGTCTCCTCCTATGCTCATAGACGCCCAGCCCAGACGCACTGGTGTGATATTGAGATGTTGCCCCAACCTGTCTCCTCCAATGGCCATAAACGCCCGCCCAGACACACTGGTGTGATATTGAGATGTTGCCCCAACCTGTCTCCTCCTATGCCCATAATATTCCAGCCCAGACACACCGGTGTGATATTGAGATATTGTCTCAACCTGTCTCCTCCTATGCCCATAATATCCCAGCCCAGACGCACTGGTGTGATATTGAGATGTTGCCCCAACCTGTCTCCTCCAATGGCCATAAAAGCCCGCCCAGACACACTGGTGTGATATTGAGATGTTGCCCCAACCTGTCTCCTCCTATGCCCATAATATCCCAGCCCAGACACACCAGTGTGATATTGAGATGTTGCCCCAACCTGTCTCCTCCTATGCCCATAATATCCCAGCCCAGACGCACTGGTGATATTGAGATGTTGCCCCAACCTGTCTCCTCCAATGGCCATAAAAGCCTGCCCAGACACACTGGTGTGATATTGAGATGTTGCCCAACCTGTCTCCTCCTATGCCCATAATATCCCAGCCCAGACACACCAGTGTGATATTGAGATGTTGTCTCAACCTGTCTCCTCCTATGCCCATAATATCCCAGCCCAGATGCACTGGTGTGATATTGAGATGTTGCCCCAACCTGTCTCCTCCAATGGCCATAAAAGCCCGCCCAGACACACTGGTGTGATATTGAGATGTTGCCCCAACCTGTCTCCTCCTATGCCCATAATATCCCAGCCCAGACACACCAGTGTGATATTGAGATGTTGCCCCAACCTGTCTCCTCCTATGCCCATAATATCCCAGCCCAGACGCACTGGTGATATTGAGATGTTGCCCCAACCTGTTTCCTCCAATGGCCATAAAAGCCTGCCCAGACACACTGGTGTGATATTGAGATGTTGCCCAACCCGTCTCCTCCTATGCCCATAATATCCCAGCCCAGACACACCAGTGTGATATTGAGATGTTGTCTCAACCTGTCTCCTCCTATGCCCATAATATCCCAGCCCAGACGCACTGGTGATATTGAGATGTTGCCCCAACCTGTCTCCTCCAATGGCCATAAAAGCCTGCCCAGACACACTGGTGTGATATTGAGATGTTGCCCAACCTGTCTCCTCCTATGCCCATAATATCCCAGCCCAGACACACCAGTGTGATATTGAGATGTTGCCCCAACCTGTCTCCTCCTGTGCTCATAGACGCCCAGCCCAGACGCACTGGTGTGATATTGAGATGTTGCCCCAACCTGTCTCCTCCAATGGCCATAAAAGCCCGCCCAGACACACAGGTGTGATATTGAGATGTTGTCTCAACCTGTCTCCTCCTATGCTCATAAACGCCCAGCCCAGAAGCACTGGTGTGATATTGAGATGTTGCCCCAACCTGTCTCCTCCTATGCCCATAATATCCCAGCCCAGACGCACTGGTGTGATATTGAGATGTTGCCCCAACCTGTCTCCTCCAATGGCCATAAAAGCCTGCCCAGACACACTGGTGTGATATTGAGATGTTGCCCCAACCAGTCTCCTCCTATGCCCATAATATCCCAGCCCAGACACACCAGTGTGATATTGAGATGTTGTCTCAACCTGTCTCCTCCTATGCTCATAGACGCCCAGCCCAGACGCACTGGTGTGATATTGAGATGTTGCTCCAACCCGTCTCCTCCAACGGCCATAAAAGCCCGCCCAGACACACTGGTGTGATATTGAGATGTTGCCCCAAACTGCCTCCTCCTATGCCCATACTATCCCAGCCCAGACACACCAGTGTGATATTGAGATGTTGCCCCAACCTGTCTCCTCCTATGCCCATAATATCCCAGCCCAGACACACCGGTGTGATATTGAGATGTTGTCTCAACCTGTCTCCTCCTATGCTCATAGACGCCCAGCCCAGAAGCACTGGTGTGATATTGAGATGTTGCCCCAACCTGTCTCCTCCAATGGCCATAAAAGCCTGCCCAGACACACTGGTGTGATATTGAGATGTTGCCCCAACCTGTCTCCTCCTATGCCCATAATATCCCAGCCCAGACGCACTGGTGTGATATTGAGATGTTGCCCCAACCTGTCTCCTCCTATGCCCATAATATCCCAGCCCAGACACACCAGTGTGATATTGAGATGTTGCCCCAACCTGTCTCCTCCTATGCCCATAATATCCCAGCCCAGACACACCAGTGTGATATTGAGATGTTGCCCCAACCTGTCTCCTCCTATGCCCATAATATCCCAGCCCAGACACACCGGTGTGATATTGAGATGTTGCCTTAACGTGTCTCCTCCTATGCCCATGATATCCCAGCCCAGACGCACTGGTGTGATATTGAGATGTTGCCCAACCTGTCTCCTCCAATGGCCATAAAAGCCCGCCCAGACACACTGGTGTGATATTGAGATGTTGCCCCAACCTGTCTCCTCCAATGGCCATAAAAGCCCGCCCAGACACACTGGTGTGATATTGAGATGTTGCCCCAACCTGTCTCCTCCTATGGCCATAATATCCCAGCCCAGACACACCGGTGTGATATTTAGATGTTGTCTCAACCTGTCTCCTCCTATGCTCATAGACGCCCAGCCCAGACGCACTGGTGTGATATTGAGATGTTGCCCCAACCTGTCTCCTCCAATGGCCATAAAAGCCCGCCCAGACACACTGGTGTGATATTGAGATGTTGCCCCAACCTGTCTCCTCCTATGCCCATAATATCCCAGCCCAGACACACCAGTGTGATATTGAGATGTTGCCCCAACCTGTCTCCTCCTATGCCCATAATATCCCAGCCCAGACGCACTGGTGTGATATTGAGATGTTGCCCCAACCTGTCTCCTCCAATGGCCATAAAAGTCGGCCCAGACACACCGGTGTGATATTGAGATATTGTCTCAATCTGTCTCCTCCTATGCTCATAGACGCCCAGCCCAGACACACCAGTGTAATATTGAGATGTTGCCCCAACCTGTCTCCTATGCCCATGTTCTCAGCCTGGACACGGCTGGTCCAATGATATTACAACGTTGCCCCGATCCGTCTCCTCTTACGCTCTTGAGCTCCCCGCCAGGATACACCAGTCTGATCAGTATTGTTATAATGGCAATAAGTAGGCTATTTATTTGCTCACCTTTGTAATGAGTCTCATGACTGTCTTAATAAAACTTGTTTCTTCATGTGTCAACTTCCACTGCTTCTGAGTGAGTTATTTACCTGCCCTCCATCTCTCCATTTCAGACCAAGGGCTCCTTCGCCAAAGATAAGTTGGTTGTGTTTGACGGGAACGTTAATCACCTTATCACCAAGTACATTGAGGGTCTGTGGGCCTATGTCAGCCCTGGAGCATTGATTGCTCACAGGAGTGAAACCCGGTTTATTTCAGTCTTCTAATGGCTAAGAGTTATTGTTTGATAGCCATGGTACAGTGAGGTTGTTGGGGGTTGGTGTGGGAAATGCGAGGGGGCGGTTGGTCTACATGTAGATAAGCTGAACATGTGGGAGCATGAAAGCAATCTCTTCATACCCAAGTTGCTGGAGCCTAGTATTCCCCTTGGAGGCAATCAGAATGAGCTAATGGAGAAGGTGTCGTGGCAGGGGACAGTGCTGTACTTGAAGAAATGTTTCAGAGAGAGTTAGATCTCTGAGCATTATTATAAAAGTACCTTCTGCCCCTGTACATCTGATAGGTTTACTATTCATTCGCAAAATGGTTGTGGCCAAACCCCAGGGACACTAGGTATACATTCCTATTACCCTTCTGTAAATGATCGACATTAAATGTCATCCAAGCTCCCTATACAGGTTAAACACTAAAACAGCAAACATCTAGGCTGACCATATAGTGCATTTTTAAATCATAAAACAGGAGGACATTTAGAATGCTCTCAAACAAATGTAAGTATTTAATCCCTTGTAGAGAAGATATATGAGCATTAAAAATAGAATTCTGAAACAATGAGCCATCAGTAATATTATTAATAATGTGCTTGAGGTCACTTAAGAAAACGGTGCACCAGAGCCACAAACTCCATTGTTTAAAACTCAAGGACTCACCCCCACACACAAGGGCATGCCGGAAACCCCATAAAACCACCATCCACCTCCTTATGTGTTGAGGTAACCCTCCACAAGTGACCACTACACAGCGGAAAGGGACTAATAAATACAACAAAACAGCAGGCACCAGAAACCACAGTGCTGCCTATACCAGGCCCACGGGCCACACAGCAACTCTGCTGGCATTAAAAAAAAAAGCCCGTCAGCTCAATACTGGCCCCTAAACAAGAACCAACGAGGTGGAGAAGCGACACCCAACCAACACGCGAACCAAGAAAACAAAAGGGAGAAAAGAGAGCAGGCACACAGAAAGCAGCACAAACAAGCCAAAACGGAAGGCAGTGAGAAGTAAAACACGGGAAACAACATATAGGTGCCCCCCAACAGTAAGGCCCACAATGCACCAGAAGCTACAAACCCGGAAGCAAAGGACAAAATACCCCGGCCACAACGAACCACAAGCCAAGCAAGACAAGCAGACTGAGACCATAGAACCATACAAACTAGTCACAAGCAACACCATCCACCCAAACTGAGACAAAGGTCCGACCGGGACAACCCCCAGCCCAACTGAAGAAAGCCACCAGAGAAACACTCACGCTCAGATTACCAGGGCTGCACTACAACCACGACACAACACCAATATGTCATCCTCTAGAAACAAGGGGAAGGCAACCATAATGGACTTGTTTGCCGTCACCAACACCCAAAATGCGACACAAACTGGGGGCACCGGAACAGAAACCCAGAAAGCAGTCGACGAGGTGTCCAAAGACGGTCAAGTACTGGAAGCCATAGCTGCGCTCAGAACATTCATAGATACAAAAATAGAGGAGGTCAAGACGGACATGCAGCTAATGCGCCAAGACGTCCGCAACCTGGCGGAAAGAGTAACCAATGCAGAGACAACCCTCCAAGAGACCTCAGAGAACACACCAGACCTACAAAACAGGATAAAGGAGCTAGAATGGAAAGTTAAAACGCTAGAAGCCAGATTGGAGGAGGCGGAAGGATGCTCACGACGCAGCAATATACGAATACTTGGAGTGCCCGAGGGTACAGAAGGACGAAACCCGACAAGATATGTTGAATCACTCATACAACAAGAAATCGGGGTGATCCACCTGACACAAGGCTTTGCAGTAGAAAGGGCCCACAGATCACTCCAGAAGAAACCACCCCCAGGCTCATACCCCCGCTCGATAATCACTAAAATACTAAACTTCCAAGACAGACAGACTATCCTCAAATACTCCAGAGAAGGAGGTATAATAGAACGAGGCAACTCCAAAATCACCATTTATCCGGACTATACGCCAGCAGTACAAAAAGCCAGAAACTCTTTTGTATCAATTAAAGCCAGGCTCAGAAAACTAAACCTGAAGTAAATGTTGCTTTATCCATCAAGACTCAAGGTGATACATAAAGGCCGAGCGATATTCCTTGAAACACCGGCAGTGGTCACCATGTGGATGGAACATAATAACCTAGCAGACGATAAGGAAGAGACCACAGAAACGCAAGGAAGAGCATAAAAATGAGACAAGACCACTGGAACAACAAGATAAAATAAGAAGGCTGAGGACACGCTCGGCCACCCCGACTGAGCACAAAGACCCAACCCATGAACGAATCAGTGCAGGCCCGTTGCCAGCACAAACCCCCTCGCGCCCGAAACCCAGAATGGGGCCAGACAGCGCGAGGGCGCCTGAGCGTCGCGTACCGCATGCAAAAGCTGGCCGCAACAGTTCAACCCATGTTCATAGTTACGTTTGTTACACTGTCAATGTGCTAAAAATAAATGGTGAGAAAGGGGCCTTAAAACCAAGAACTAACAGAAAAAAGAAGGCAACTTACAAGAAGGGAGAGAGCGCGATCCGGGAAAACAACACACAAGCGGAGGGCGGTCGAAAACAGGACAATAAACAACTCAGTCAAGACCATGGCAACACAACTTAAAATAATGACATGCAACTTGAGAGGCATGGGATCATACCTGAGAAGAAACAGGATCAAATCCTTCCTTCAAAGAAAAAAAGTATCGATAGCCCTACTCCAGGAAACACACCTCACGAGCGAAGTCACATCCAAACTGAAAGAACTCTGGGGAAGGAACGGACAAGGGGCGTCCTACTCTAAATACGCAAGGTGAGTATTCACATGGGTGAGCCCAGAGACACCATTCCAACCGCTGGGAACCGAAGCTGACAAAGAGGGCAGATACCTGCTGATGTGGGGCATGATAGAACAAACTAGAGTATGCATCGTGAACTCCTATTTCCCCAACCATGGCATACCAGCATATCTCAAACAAATATGCTCCAGAATCACGCACCACAGAGACGGCCTCTTCATAAGGAGGGGGGACTTCAATTGTGTAAGAGACAGGGCCCTAGATAGGTCTGAACCACCACCACACTCAACAAACACAACCACACAGGCCCTGAATACAATGATTGACCACTTAGACTTGCTGGATGTATGGCGGACATTACACCCCACCAACGGATGCTACTCACACTACTCATCCCCCCCACAAGCTACATACCAGGATAGACTATCTGTTTATAGATAGAGACCAAATGCAACAAATAGAACTAGCACAATACCTGGGCAGATCAATATCAGATCACTCCCCCTAATCATGCAGTGGGAAACCAAAGGACCCAGACCCCCCATCCCGCTCTGACATGAGCCCGCAGGCACACTCACAGATCAAGCATTTAAAGAAGAACTTGGGGAAAAATTAGCTGAATTTGTGCAAATTAACACAGGTATTGTGGACAGATGGGCCACGATATGTGAAGCACTGAAAGTAGTGACACGCGGGGAGGTAAATGCCGGGGCTGGTGGGGTTCAGAAACAACTAAAGAAAGAACTTGAGGCCAAAGAAGAAGAAATAAAACAGTTAGAAACCAACGCCCAGATCACCACTGAGACGGAAACAAAACTAAAGTCCAACAGAGATAGCTGCCAGAAGACGTGGAGTAGACTATCCAAATTCGACTACACAACTCGCACCGTCAGGGCACATAAATAGGCAGACAAACCAAGCAGGCTATTGGCATGGCTGTGCAAGCGAGAACACTCGAAACACCCCCCACAAACAATAAAAGACTCAACAAGAACACTACACAGGACACAACGATCGATCAACGATCCCTCCGCGGCCTTCTACCCCGAACTATACGCCCACAGTAACAAAGTGCCGGAGAAAGACATTAGAGACACACTAGAGGAAATAGGACTGCCCAAACTCAGCAAAGAGCAGCGAGAAACACTGGAAGAAGCAATCACAATTGAAGATGTAACGGAGGCCGTCAGAGCCCTAGCCACATGTAAGACCCCGGGTAGCGACGGCCTACCGCCAGAATTTTACAAGACATACAAGCCGACCCTGGCCCCACTACTAAATGAGGTATATATGGAAGCGTATGAGCCGGGGATTATGCCGGAGACAATGAGGGAAACCTTGATAGTCCCGATACTAAAGTCAAACAAGCCTCCTGAGGAATGCGACTCCCATCTCCCACTGGCGATGGTAAACTACGATAGCAAATTCTAACAGCCATACTGGCCAAGAGATTGGCAAAAGTGGTAGGGACCCTGGTACACGAGGACCAAAATGGATTTGTCCCGAGTCGAAACACAACGGCTAACCTCGGCCGACTACAGCATGTTATGGCACAAACATTAGACAACAAGGAACAAATGGCAATATTATCACTGGACGCAATCAAGGCATTCGATTCCATGTATTGGGAGTGGATACTAGAAGTACTGAGTGAGTTTGGGTTCAGACCAGGCTTTATAAGATGGGTCAAAGTACTATACAACACACCACAGTGAAGACCGGGAAAGTCGTGTCAAAGAAATGGGAAATACAGAGAGGAACAAGACAGGGCGGCCCGCTATCACCCATGCTGTACATCCTTGGGCTAGAGTCCATCGCCATATACTTCAGAAAACAACACTGAGACGCTGGAAAAAAAGTAGGAGGCACACACATTATATTCCTCTACTGTCATGCCTGCCTCCCCATCCGGTTCCGTTACTAAACCCAGGCATCCCCGTTTCCTTGCTTCCTCAGCCTTGAGAACGGCTAGACCGTTCTACACCCAATGGAAGCTGTTCGGGAGACGCTAATGCAAAGGTCACATGACCAGCAGACACGTTTCGTCAGCGCGTCGGTCAGACGCAAGTCAGCTGACACTATTTAGCAAGACGGAAGCCTTGCAACAGCGCTTCTGATCGTTATTGTTACCTCGCGTTCCGGAGCTGTTTCTGCTGCTTTCTCGCAGACGCTACTTTCATTTCAAGGTGCGGTTGCCTTCCGCGTCCCTACGCAGTTCCCGGCAACAGTGCAGCTCCTCCTTGAGCTAGCTGCTAATTGCGCTCCTACGTGGCTCATTCTCTCCACATTCCCGCAGAGTCCCGCTCTGCCTAAGCCATTCCAGACTCTCAGAGTCCCGATCTGCCTAAGCCATTCCGGACTTTCAGAGTCCCGCTCTGCCTAAGCCATTCCAGACTTTCAGAGTCCCGCTCTGCCTAAGCCATTCTAGACTCTCAGAATCCTCCTTGCTCCAGTTTCCCACGATCCTGCAGAGTCCCGCTCTACCTCAGCCAATCTGGACTCACAGAGTCCCGCTCTGCCTAAGCCATTCTAGACTCTCAGAGTCCTCCCTGCTCCAGTTCCCCACGATCCTGCAGAGACCTCTCTGCTCCAGTTCACCACGATCCTGCAGAGACCTCTCTGCTCCAGTTCCACGATCCCGCAGAGACCAGCAGAGCCCCCCTCTGCCTCAGCCAATCTAGACTCACAGAGTCTCGCTCTGCCTCTCTTCTACCGCCTAAGGACTTGCTGCTCTTGGACCAGGATTCCTCTTCTCTCCCACACGTGCACTGTACTCTGGACGCTTTCCTGTGTGCACCAACTCGTCTCTAGTGCGGCCCTCGTTCCGCCCGGGTTAGATTCCTCACTACCCTTTCCTGGTCGTTGTATCCTCGGACCCTTCAGACCATCTAAAGAGACTTCCTTGTCCTTACATCCAGGTCAGTGTTTACAACTTCTTATCTACCAGCATTCTAATCAGTTTCCTCTCATCAACAGCCTGGTGGATCTTGGTCCTCAAAAGCCCTTCTCACCAATAGCTCTCTTTTGACTGTTTAAACTACTAGTCAGAGAGTGACATTGATTAGAAGGTTCCCTTTGATACACTACGCCCTACCTGTCATCTTACGAAGATAAGAAGACATCGAGTGTATCCTTTGTTACTACCAACCCGTATCCTTTACGAGGGCCATTGAATCATTCTCCTGTGTCCATTGTGTTTCGTTGTTTCAACCCATATCATAACATCTACGCAGACGATGTCCTTTTGTACCTGAGCGATCCACACATTAACGCACAGATAATACTGGAGATACTATATAACTATGCACACTACTCAGGGATACAGTTCAGCAAGAGGAAGTCATGCGCAATCCCACTAGCGAGCTTACGTGGGAAGGACGCAACAGAACTACCAGAGGTAGGAATCGAGTGGCAAACTGAAATGTTCAGATATCTTGGGATCAACGTCAAACATACACCAGACCTTACAAACAAATCCAACACAGTGGCTGCCAAAAACAGCCTACGAAAATCAATGAGATTCTGGAACAAGCTACCACTGTCCATGATGGGAAGAGCTGCAATCACTAAAATGATTATACTCCCGAGTTCCTATACCAATTCCTGTCCTTTTGTACCTGAGCGATCCACACATTAACGCACAGATAATACTGGAGATACTATATAACTATGCACACTACTCAGGGATACAGTTCAGCAAGAGGAAGTCATGCGCAATCCCACTAGCGAGTTTACGTGGGAAGGACGCAACAGAACTACCAGAGGTAGGAATCGAGTGGCAAACTGAAATGTTCAGATATCTTGGGATCAACGTCAAACATACACCAGACCTTACACACAAATCCAACACAGTGGCTGCCAAAAACAGCCTACGAAAATCAATGAGATTCTGGAACAAGCTACCACTGTCCATGATGGGAAGAGCTGCAATCACTAAAATGATTATACTCCCGAGTTCCTATACCAATTCCAAAACGCATGCTATTACATCAAGCAACCCTTCTTCAGAAAGCTAGAGGCATTACTCAGAGACTTCCTATGGGGTGGGGCGAGACACAAACTACCACTAGAAATACTAACACTGCCACACAAGGAAGGAGGGATACAGCTGCCGGACTTCCAGAATTATTACCTGGCAGCACAACTCAGCCACGTAACGAGATAGCTATCAGACGAAATCACAGCCGAAACCAAGTATCTCCAACAACTGATAGCACCGGCACACCTCAAAGAAATACTATGGAATCCACCAACCGGCCCAATACAGACACCCATGATAGTAATCCTGGGCAGACAGATATGGGACAGAACCAAATCACTACTACATCTGCGACAGCCCTACTCACCTGAAACCCCAATGTTGGCTGATGTATGCAAGACGCCTACAGACATACCTGTAATGAGAAAGTGGGAAACGGTTGGGCTATAACCTGGGGAGACATGTTTGAAGTCGGGGGCCTTCAGAGACTTTGATACACTATGTGAACGTGAGGGCCTGGAAAAGGAGCAATTCTTGTGGTACCAGCAGATCAAACACACTTCCAAAATGTGGGACACATGGCCAGAAGAACCGGCACCGTCGCCAATCCTGGAAGAAATGTACAATCTAAGCAACGGCTGGAGGCTAGTGTCCAGAATATATGCCCAACTAGCAGACAGGACCAACCCCCGCAGTACCACACTAAAAGAAAGATGGGAGAAAGACGTGGAGAACACACCATCTGAGAAAGAATGGGAAAGGGCACTGACACAACCAAAAGAAGTGTCCAGGAACGCAAGATTTAGACTAATACAATTAAATGTCCTCCACAGGACCTACATGACACCTCTATGAATTGCAAGATTCAGCAAACAGACCCGGCCGAAGTGCCCATGGGGCAACATCGAGGAAGCGGGCATGATGCACATGTTCTGGTGCTGCCCCAAAATACAGAGCGTCTGGAGGAAAATAGAAAGAACCTGTAGAAAAGCGGGAGTGAACAGATACGACTCGTCTCCAAAAGAGTGCCTACTAGGCACGTAGCCCAGACTAAGCAAGGATAAACACGCAGTCAGGCTAATGGACCTAGTGTGCATACTAGCAAAGAGGGCAATAGCGATGGCATGGAAAACACCTGGAGGACCACGATACCCAGACTAAGCAAGGATAAACACGCAGTCAGACTAATGGACCTAGTGTGCATACTATCAAAGAGGGCAATAGCGATGGCATGGAAAACACCTGGAGGACCATGATACCCAGACTAAGCAAAGATAAACACGCAGTCAGACTAATGGACCTAGTGTGCATACTAGCAAAGAGGGCAATAGCGATGGCATGGAAAACACCTGGAGGACCATGATACCCAGATTAAGCAAGGATAAACACGCAGTCAGACTAATGGACCTAGTGTGCATACTAGCAAAGAGGGCAATAGCGATGGCATGGAAAACACCTGGAGGACCACGATACCCAGACTAAGCAAGGATAAACACGCAGTCAGACTAATGGACCTAGTGTGCATACTAGCAAAGAGGGCAATAGCGATGGCATGGAAAACACCTGGAGGACCACGATACCCAGACTAAGCAAGGATAAACACGCAGTCAGACTAATGGACCTAGTGTGCATACTATCAAAGAGGGCAATAGCGATGGCATGGAAAACACCTGGAGGACCATGATACCCAGACTAAGCAAGGATAAACACGCAGTCAGACTAATGGACCTAGTGTGCATACTAGCAAAGAGGGCAATAGCGATGGCATGGAAAACACCTGGAGGACCATGATACCCAGACTAAGCAAGGATAAACACGCAGTCAGACTAATGGACCTAGTGTGCATACTATCAAAGAGGGCAATAGCGATGGCATGGAAAACACCTGGAGGACCATGATACCCAGACTAAGCAAGGATAAACACGCAGTCAGACTAATGGACCTAGTGTGCATACTAGCAAAGAGGGCAATAGCGATGGCATGGAAAACACCTGGAGGACCACGATACCCAGACTAAGCAAGGATAAACACGCAGTCAGACTAATGGACCTAGTGTGCATACTAGCAAAGAGGGCAATAGCGATGGCATGGAAAACACCTGGAGGACCACGATACCCAGACTAAGCAAGGATAAACACGCAGTCAGACTAATGGACCTAGTGTGCATACTAGCAAAGAGGGCAATAGCGATGGCATGGAAAACACCTGGAGGACCACGATACCCAGACTAAGCAAGGATAAACACGCAGTCAGACTAATGGACCTAGTGTGCATACTATCAAAGAGGGCAATAGCGATGGCATGGAAAACACCTGGAGGACCATGATACCCAGACTAAGCAAGGATAAACACGCAGTCAGACTAATGGACCTAGTGTGCATACTAGCAAAGAGGGCAATAGCGATGGCATGGAAAACACCTGGAGGACCACGATACCCAGACTAAGCAAGGATAAACACGCAGTCAGACTAATGGACCTAGTGTGCATACTAGCAAAGAGGGCAATAGCGATGGCATGGAAAACACCTGGAGGACCACGATACCCAGACTAAGCAAGGATAAACACGCAGTCAGACTAATGGACCTAGTGTGCATACTAGCAAAGAGGGCAATAGCGATGGCATGGAAAACACCTGGAGGACCACGATACCCAGACTAAGCAAGGATAAACACGCAGTCAGGCTAATGGACCTAGTGTGCATACTAGCAAAGAGGGCAATAGCGATGGCATGGAAAACACCTGGAGGACCACGATACCCAGACTAAGCAAGGATAAACACGCAGTCAGACTAATGGACCTAGTGTGCATACTATCAAAGAGGGCAATAGCGATGGCATGGAAAACACCTGGACGACCATGATACCCAGACTAAGCAAGGATAAACACGCAGTCAGACTAATGAACCTCGTCCCCCAGTGGTAGCTCCTGGTCACTGGTTAATGCTGGATACCCAGGAGGTGGATATAGCTCCTCGTCCCCCAGTGGTAGCTCCTGGCACTGGTTAATGCTGGATACCCAGGAGGTGGATATAGCTCCTCGTCCCCCAGTGGTAGCTCCTGGCACTGGTTAATGCTGGATACCCAGGAGGGTTATGTAGCTCCTCGTCCCCAAGTGGTAGCTCCTGGCACTGGTTAATGCTGGATACCCAGGAGGTGTATGTAGCTCCTCGTCCCCCAGTCCTAGCTCCTGGTCACTGGTTAATGCTGGATACCCAGGAGGTGGATATAGCTCCTCGTCCCCCAGTGGTAGCTCCTGGCACTGGTTAATGCTGGATACCCAGGAGGTGTATGTAGCTCCTCGTCCCCCAGTGGTAGCTCCTGGCACTGGTTAATGCTGGATACCCAGGAGGTGTATGTAGCTCCTCGCCCCCCAGTGGTAGCTCCTGGTCACTGGTTAATGCTGGATACCCAGGAGGTGTATGTAGCTCCTCGCCCCCCAGTGGTAGCTCCTGTCACTGGTTAATGCTGGATACCCAGGAGGTGGATATAGCTCCTCATCCCCCAGTGGTAGCTCCTGGTCACTGGTTAATGCTGGATACCCAGGAGGTGTATGTAGCTCCTCGGGCCCCAGTGGTAGCTCCTGTCACTGGTTAATGCTGGATACCCAGGAGGTGTATGTAGCTCCTCGTCCCCCAGTGGTAGCTCCTGGTCACTGGGTAATGCTGGATACCCAGGAGGTGTATGTAGCTCCTCGTCCCCCAGTGGTAGCTCCTGGTCACTGGGTAATGCTGGATACCCAGGAGGTGTATGTAGCTCCTCGTCCCCCAGTGGTAGCTCCTGGTCACTGATTAATGCCGGATACCCAGGAGGTGGATATAGCTCCTCGTCCCCCAGTGGTAACTCCTGGCACTGGTTAATGCCGGATACCCAGGAGGTGTATGTAGCTCCTCGTCCCCCAGTCCTAGCTCCTGGTCACTGGTTAATGCCGGATACCCAGGAGGTGGATATAGCTCCTCGTCCCCCAGTGGTAGCTCCTGGTCACTGGTTAATGCCGGATACCCAGGAGGTGGATATAGCTCCTCGTCCCCCAGTCCTAGCTCCTGGTCACTAGTTAATGCTGGATACCCAGGAGGTGTATGTAGCTCCTCGTCCCCCAGTGGTAGCTCCTGGTCACTGGTTAATGCTGGATACCCAGAAGGTGTATGTAGCTCCTCGTCCCCCATTCCTAGCTCCTGGCACTGGTTAATGCTGGATACCCAGGAGGTGTATGTAGCTCCTCGTCCCCCAGTCCTAGCTCCTGGTCACTGGTTAATGCTGGATACCCAGGAGGTGTATGTAGCTCCTCGTCCCCCAGTCCTAGCTCCTGGTCACTGGGTAATGCTGGATACCCAGGAGGTGTATGTAGCTCCTCGTCCCCCAGTGGTAGCTCCTGGTCACTGGTTAATGCTGGATACCCAGGAGGTGTATGTAGCTCCTCGTCCCCCAGTCCTAGCTCCTGGTCACTGGTTAATGCTGGATACCCAGGAGGTGTATGTAGCTCCTCGTCCCCCAGTCCTAGCTCCTGGTCACTGGTTAATGCTGGATACCCAGGAGGTGTATGTAGCTCCTCGTCCCCCAGTGGTAGCTCCTGGTCACTGGGTAATGCTGGATACCCAGGAGGTGTATGTAGCTCCTCGTCCCCCAGTGGTAGCTCCTGGTCACTGGGTAATGCTGGATACCCAGGAGGTGTATGTAGCTCCTCGTCCCCCAGTGGTAGCTCCTGGTCACTGGTTAATGCCGGATACCCAGGAGGTGGATATAGCTCCTCGTCCCCCAGTGGTAGCTCCTGGTCACTGGTTAATGCCGGATACCCAGGAGGTGGATATAGCTCCTCGTCCCCCAGTGGTAGCTCCTGGTCACTGGTTAATGCCGGATACCCAGGAGGTGGATGTAGCTCCTCGTCCCCCAGTGGTAGCTCCTGGCACTGTTAACGCCGGATACCCAGGAGGTGTATGTAGCTCCTCGTCCCCCAGTGGTAGCTCCTGGTCACTGGTTAATGCTGGATACCCAGGAGGTGTATGTAGCTCCTCGTCCCCCAGTGGTAGCTCCTGGTCACTGGTTAATGCCGGATACCCAGGAGGTGTATGTAGCTCCTCGTCCCCCAGTGGTAGCTCCTGGTCACTGGTTAATGCCGGATACCCAGGAGGTGGATATAGCTCCTCGTCCCCCAGTGGTAGCTCCTGGTCACTGGTTAATGCCGGATACCCAGGAGGTGTATGTAGCTCCTCGTCCCCCAGTGGTAGCTCCTGGTCACTGGTTAATGCCGGATACCCAGGAGGTGTATGTAGCTCCTCGCCCCCCAGTCCTAGCTCCTGGTCACTGGTTAATGCTGGATACTCAGGAGGTGTATGTAGCTCCTCGTCCCCCAGTGGTAGCTCCTGGTCACTGGTTAATGCTGGATACCCAGGAGGTGTATGTAGCTCCTCGTCCCCCAGTGGTAGCTCCTGGTCACTGGTTAATGCTGGATACCCAGGAGGTGTATGTAGCTCCTCGTACCCCAGTGGTAGCTCCTGGTCACTGGTTAATGCTGGATACCCAGGAGGTGTATGTAGCTCCTCGTCCCCGAGTGGTAGCTCCTGGTCACTGGTTAATGCTGGATACCCAGGAGGTGTATGTAGCTCCTCGTCCCCCAGTCCTAGCTCCTGGTCACTGGGTAATGCTGGATACTCAGGAGCTGCTTTTAACTCCTGCTTATCCAATCTTAATTTCAATCCCTGCAATCTATTGGTGGGGTCACATATCCTGGCAAGAAGCAGTAGGAGGGGGGGTACAACTTTGAAATGCACTGTGCCACAACTTATCTCAGAGCACCACAAACACCTGTGGACTGTGAAGAGCTAACCTGACAAAAATAGTATAGTGGCTTTTTAAATTCAAGCCCCATAAATATAGGATCGAGAATAACATCAGAATTTGGAAAAATGTGTTAAATGTCAATACTTTGGAACCAAGATAGTGATTTCCTTTAACCTGGAAACTATCTCTGCTGTGCCCCTGGTCCTATCTGTTCTGTACCCAGTTCTGTTAACTCTTCGCTGCATGGATTTGATGCTCTCCATAACCACAGACATTTTGGAGTGTATTAGAAAGGTTTCACTTAGGGCTATCCAGGTCACATGACAAGGGGAGACCCCCCACCCCCTCCCTTACACACCCAACTCCACCTCCATCTATATACCATGCCGATACTTACCATCTGTAGTTTTGAGGTAAAAAATAGGGTAAAAAAGCAATCGGCCCAAAAAACTTGTCAAGTTGCTTTCGGCAAAGGTGTGGAATGCCGTTTTCAAAGCAATGTGTGCAATAGTCTGTGATGAGCCGAACCCGCAGCAGCATAGCCTGGCCTAGCACACAACTAAGAACCCGCGAAGAACAGATAGGAAGGTCTCATTGCCTGGAAACGAGAAACGACTGCAATAAACAGCTGGTGGAGCGGCTCGGCAGAAACATACATACGGCAGCATTCGATCAACCAGAGCCCTCACCTAACCTCCCCACACCAGCAAGGGTCGGGACAGGCCCCACCCATACCACGCACCTTGGAGGACCACTGGAGACTGCAGCACGTCCACGAAGCCAGCTGCTGATTCAGGGAA
The DNA here is from genome assembly GCF_040938575.1 of Ambystoma mexicanum. NCBI lineage: Eukaryota > Metazoa > Chordata > Amphibia > Caudata > Ambystomatidae > Ambystoma > Ambystoma mexicanum. Next base: position 1,337,871,325 of record NC_090933.1, on the reverse strand, counting down.
GATTGTGGAAGCCAAAAAACACGCGGCCTGGCAAACAGGCATCATCGGGGGGGGGGGGGGGGGGGGGGGTGACAACTCCGAAAACAAAGGGGGCGGGACAGTGGATTTGAGCCAGGGGATTGGGTCTCCACAAGGAAAGGTTGCAGATTGGTGGGAGGAAGTATAAAAGGCAGTGGCTGTGTTACATTGTGTCTGACAGACTCCCTGCTTTCTAGGAGGAGAACACTGTACCCAAGGACTGGAGTACTGCTGGGCCTATTAGTTTGAAAACTAAGAAGGAGAAAAGAGGAAGTCTAGAAAATCCCTACTACAGATTTCAAGCAAGAAAATGTAAAAAGGGACTTTAGTATTTTAGTTTGCTGCAGGAAGCTGTTTTATTAGAAAGCAACACTGTCTTATAAAAAACCCATATCCTTTGAAGCAAATTGCTGTCCAGCCTTTGACTTACCCATGAGCGGTGGCAGCGGTGGGATTTGAAAACGCCATGGGGGCCGTCATCACGACCCTAGCTGAAGCACAAGTCCTGCAGCAAATTCTCCAGGTGCAGAGCTACCAATCACAGGCGGATCGCCAAACTTTTCAACAAGCCCTACAGCTACAAACTGACCAACAACCCTACAGGAAGAAAATCAGGAAAAGCTAAAACAGAGCACTGATGCATTGGTAGCCACTAGGGTGCAACCTGTGGTTCCACCGTCCATTCTTCAACAGCAGGAAAAGACTCGGCCTTTTTCTTTGCCAACTTCAAAAGAATAGCCCGAAACGCTCAAGCGAAAGCTGGGGACATTACGTGGCTCCCTTGTTAATCGGCCCTATGCAAGGTGTATATCAAGTGGTTATCCCAACCGCAGACACTCCATATGGGGAAATAAAGAATGTGATTTTGGAAAGACTAGGAATGGATGAAGAAGCATACCAGTTGAAGCTAAGAGAAACTAGACTTAAAGCTGGAGAGACTCCCTGACAATTGTTTTATAGCGTGCAGGACCTTACAGAGAAATGGTTACAACCAACAGGAGCCACTGCAGCCCATTTAATGGAGAAAATCATGGTCGGGAAATTCCTGGACTCTTTACCCGGCCACATTCAAAGGTGGGTGCGTCAACATCATCATCCCACTCTGGCGGAGGCTATAAATATTGCGAGTCCATACCAGAAGGTTGGCACGCTCAAGTGGGGAATAAATGCAATCAACCCCAAAGCCACCACAGAGGGGCCCACTAATAGACAGACTCGTTTGAAATGGACAAGCAGTGAAGGCTGGATTCTGAGACAGGATCCAAAACCAGGAATAACCATAACCAGTCCATTCAATGAGATACCACAAGCGACTTCCTCTCCGTCTGGAGTCCATAATTCAATAAACCTCATGCTCCTCATGTCCATCCTTCAGCAGAGCCGGTGGTGTCTGGGTCCGAGATGTGGCCATCGCTGATTCACTAAACAGATATGAAAAAGAGCATGTATTCTTGGGGTTGCTGGAAGCCTCAACTTAACTGCCATGCGAGACCCACATTTTACAATCACATGGAGCCAATGTGTCAGGGTAACAGTTTCCTAGACTCAGACAGCTTAATATTTTGTGTAGAAAGCCAAACCTTATCGCCCACTGCATACCTGGGCCCCTCTTGTCACTTTTTGTCAGCATATTCCTTATAAGAGTCTTTAGCCGTCAATTAGAGTTGGCAAGCTCTTTGCCTGATACTGGCAATATCCTGCTTACACTCTGCTATGGCCGGTATCCTCTTGTCTGTAGTTAATACCTCTGGGAGCATGTTTAGCTCCTGCCCGTATAAGCACATGTTGGGCTACATGCCTAGAGATACATGATCTGAATTGTTGTAGCAAAATTCTGCCAACCATAATGCTTGCACCCATTAAGTTATCCTGTCAGCGATAAAGCAACAAAGAAACTGTTCCATTGTTTGATTGACCATCTGTCTGAAGATGGTAACTTGCAGACAGAGAGCAGGAAATTCCCATCATGGCACAAAAAGCTTGCCAAAACTGGGACATAAACTGCACTCCTGAATCTGATACAATTGACCGTGGTAAACCATGTAATCGTACGACATGCTGTAAGAACAATCTGCCCAGTTTCCCTGCACTAGGTATCCCTGTACAACGGACGAAGTGGGCCTGCTTATGAAAGTAATCTACCACCACCTGTATAGTGTCATATTCCCCCTCTTTATGGGGGTCTGTTACAAAGTCCTCAGAGATATGTGACCAAAGTTCCTCGAGATTAGGAAGTGGCTGCAATAATCCCACCCTTTCAGCATGACTAACCTTAGATCTCATGCACGTGTCACAGTGCAGAATGTAATCATGAGTATCACTAGCCATTTCTGGCCACCAAAAATACCTTCGTAAAATGTGCACTTTTCTTCTTTCACCTGCATGTCCTGCCAACCGGGACTTATGTAAACACAGCAGTGCCTTATCTCTGTCAAGCTGAGATGTTCGTGATGATTGTGTACCTGTTTTCCTTGATGTGGATCTTGTTGAGGCCGCCAGACTGCAGTCTTCTGAACGATGAGTGTGTGACTCGGGGAACCCGCCTCTCCACCACCCAAATGGCACAGGGTGGAGGATGGGCAGACTCCCAGCGCCACGGAAAGCACTCTCCCGATTAACGTGACGATGGGACTGTGCAAGCACAGACAGGAGAGGCTACGATCAGTCTGAAGTGTCGTAACAAGGCGAGGTCCAAGTTGAGGGTCGATGCACCAAGCTGCAGGCTGACTTCGGATAGCTGGTAAGAAGATGGAGCACCAAGCACCAGGCTGAGACAGACTGGAAAAGGGGAACCAGATTGGGAACGAGCTAAAGGTCCCAGGGGAATCAGGGGGGACCCTTGAACCCGCAAGACGCAGGGCAGAACAGGGAACCGAGGTACAGAAATAGGGACCAGAGAGACCCAAAAGACCTAGAGCTAACTGGACCCCTCAAGCAGACAAAAGGGTAAGAAAGCAACAGGGCCCTAAGTGGAACAGGGTACCCAGCAGGACAAGTAGGACAGGATACCCAGGAAGGCTGTAGGCAGGGCAAGTAGGACAGGCAGGGCAAGTAGGACAGGGTACCCAGGCTGGCAGTAGGTAGTAGGCTGGGCAAGTAGGTCCAGGCAGGGCAAGTAGGTCAGGATTCCCAGACAGGCTGTAGGCAGGGCAGGATAGCGGGAAGCTGGTTTCACAGGAAAACCAGGAGCGAGCAACACGAACGAAGCTTCCGCGTGAGACGCGATGGGCTTCTGTTGCCGCTTCCTTTTATGGGCCGCCGGCGCCCGCGAGGCCTGAAACGCAAGCCGTTTCACCCCCGAGCGCCGGCGGACCCAAAACGAGGCTTGGAAGGCGAGCCCTTCTCGATGTACACGCCTGATCTACGGCGCATGCGCGGGACTGAGACAGTGGTCTCCCGCGCATGCGCCGTAGCCCACTAACAGCGGTTCCTGAAGCTCTCCTCCTGGCGGCTCCCCAGACGCGAAAGCGCGGGTAGATCCGCCAGGAAGGAGAAGGGAGAGCGATCGCCCTGGACCTCGGTCTCCCCCGAAGTGGCGTGACACTATGTTCCCTCCCAGGAAGACCCGGAGCCCCGGGTTTCCAAGGAAACCGATCATAGAACTTCGGCACCAAGCGGGAGGCATGCACATGCTGATGAGGCTCCCAAGTGCGATCACAAGCTGGATACCCCTTCCAATCCACCAAGAAATGGAGCACCCCCCTAAGATAGCGGGCATCGCAAATCTCTTGTACCTCAAATTCTGGAACCCCTTGGACTATGACAGAGGCAGGGCGAGGACAGGACCGACCATAGGGATCTGTTACATAGGGTTTCAAAAGGGAGACATGAAAAACAGGGTGTACATGCCAAGAGGGAGGTAACTGAAGACGGAAGGCCACAGAGGATAGCCGTTCGGTTATCGTGAATGGACCAAAATACCGGGGGGCCAGTTTAACCGGTAGATTGCGTAAAGGCAGATTTTTGGAGGACAGCCACACCTTATGCCCTACTTGTAAATCTGGTTCCGGACTCCTTTTCCTGTCAGCCTGGGCCTTCATCCGTTCCTTCGCTCTCTTCAGGATATCATATGCCAATTCTTGTTGTCGTTGTATATTGGAGACCAAGGCATCAGCAGATGGTACGGTACTAGTGGGTACAGGATGGAACGGCACCAATTTGGGATGTTGACCAGTAGAACAAAAGAACGGACTGATTCCGATGGAAGCATGAATAGTGTTGTTGTAGGATACTTCAGCGAGATCCAAGCATGCCTTCCAGTTGGACTGAGTGGCGTTGGAAAAACAACGGAGGTACTCCTCCAAGGTCTGATTAGTCCTTTCGGTAAGACCGTTGGTCTGTGGATGATAACCAGAACTCAACGCTCTACGTACACCCAGATGATTACACACCTTGTTCCAAAAGGCAGAAAGGTATTGAGAACCACGATCCGAGATTATCTTTTCTGGAAGACCATGTAATCGATAGATTTCGTGGAGAAAGACGGAAGCCATCTGAGCAGCCGTAGGGATCTTGTGGAATGGAATGAAGTGGGCATATTTAGTGAAACTGTCGACCACAACCATGATGCAAGTGTACCCGTCAGAGGGAGGTAGTTCAACCACGAAATCAGTGGCGATAGTATGCCACGGGTATGGTGCCAATTCAGTGGGTACCAGTAAACCCAGAGGTCGTCTCCTTGGGACTTTACATTGAGCACAGACGGGACAACTCTCGATGAATCCCTTAACCTCGGTAGCCCACCTAGGCCACCAGTATTGTCGAGAAATCAGTTCACATGTTGCTCTCACCCCTCGATGCCCACCAATGGGAGAGCCATGTAACCCATGTAATATGCCTTCACGAACCGAACCCTCGGGAATGTAAAGCCTCTTCCGAAAAAACAGGAGTCCATCATGTTCCGATACGAACTTGCGCCGAAGAAGGACCGGTCTTTCAGGATCCGTCCTGGTGGCGTCAGCGATAGCTTGTAGGTGAGAGGACAAGGTCAATAAGAAATGTTGGGGGGAAAGCAGAGGCTGATCCAAACTAGGCGTTTCTTCCCCTTTCTCCAGGGATCGCGAGAGAGCATCCGGTTTCAGATTAGCTGTTCCCGGAATGTAAGTGACGTGAAATACAAAAGGGGAGAAAAAGAAGGCCCACCTAGCCTGTCGGGGTGTTCGGCATTGCAGGGAGCGTAGATACTGCAAATTGCGATGATCGGTACGTACTTCCACCGAAAAACGGGCTCCGAGTAGATGATGCCTCCATTCCTCGAACGCGGTTTTTATAGCCAACAGTTCTAACTCGATAACGGCATAGTTTCTTTCACTGGGACTCAGCTTGCGCGAGAAGTAGGCCACCGGATGTTCAACTGAGGTTTCTGGATCTTTCTGCAGAAGGACTGCACCCACAGCAAAGTTCGATGCGTTCGCTTCTACGATGAAAGGTAGATCGTCCTGAGGATGGCGCAGAATGGGGGCGACCATAAAGGCCGACTTCAAGGTGTCGAATGCCTGGGAAGCGAGAGAATCCCACCTGAAAGTGATCTTACTGCTGGTCAGACGGGTAAGGGGCGCTGAAATTTGAGAGAACAGTGGTATAAAGCGCCTGTAAAAATTTGCGAATCCCAAAAAGCGTTGCAGAGATTTTATATCATGGGGTTGAGTCCACTCCTGTATGGCTTGTAATTTCTTGGGGTCCATTTCAATCCCATCCTGATTGATCACAAATCCCAAAAACTCAATGCTGGACAAGTGAAAACTGCATTTCTCAGCCTTTGCGAATAGGTGATTGGAAGATAAGCGTTGAAGGACCTCACGAACATGTTCTACATGGTCTTCAATGGATCTGGAAAAAACCAAGATATCGTCCAGATATATCCAGACCGACAAACCAATGAGATCACTAAAGATGTTGTCCATTAATCGTTGAAAAACGGCCGGGGCGTTGCACAGACCGAACGGCATGACTTTATACTCGAAATGGCCAAATGATGTCTTGAAAGCCGTTTTCCATTCGTCCCCGTTCTTGATACGTACCAGATGGTACGCTCCGCGTAAATCCAGTTTAGTGAAGATCCGGGCAGTATGTAAAGTATCCAGGATAGTGCGTATCAAAGGGAGAGGATACCGATCTTTAGCTGTTATTTCGTTGAGTTCCCGATAATCAACACAAGGTCTCAAGGTACCTTCTTTCTTCTTCACAAAAAATAAAGGAAACCCCGCAGGAGACTTAGACGGAACGATGTACCCTTTTCGTAAGCAATCCGATAAGTAATCCCGTAGCACTTGTTTCTCCTCCCGTGTTAAAGCGTATAGTTTCCCATGAGGTACCACGCAGTCAGGTAACAGCTCGATTGAACAATCAAACGGGCGATGCGGTGGTAGAGGTATATCGCCCGGTTCAGAAAACACATGGCCAAACTCGGCGTAGTCCTGAGGAACATGAGAGACAGAACACACACGGACCCCGTTTCCGTTAGGATTCAAGGGGGTCGATGGAGCCCGAGTGGGCGTAGACACACAGCATTTCTGAGTGCAAACAGCAGAGGAAAAGGTCAGAGTGTGCTTTCTCCAATCGATTACCGGGTTATGGTATTGTAGCCAAGGTAATCCCAAAACCACCTTGTAGGTGGGAGACTTTATGACGTCCAAAGCGAGTTCCTCAAGATGGTTGGCGATCCGAAGAGATAGACCCACTGTGGATTGCAGGACAGGGCCAGAGGACAGAGGATTTCCGTCGATGACTTGCACGGACAGAGCAGTGGCTCTGGACAGGAGTGGAATCTGATTCACAGAAGCAAAGGTTTCATCTATATAATTGCCGGAAGCCCCGCTATCCAGCAGAGCAAACACCTCCACACTTCTGCCGGGTAGCTTGATTCGAATCTTCAGAGTCTGTAGTACCGCCGGTTGCATTTGATGTAGAACCGAACAAAACGCGGAAAGGACTGAAGAGAGAGAGGGACCTGTCGCTGCCTTCCCAACACACGACAGGTCCTCTAGTTTTCCGCCTTTTTCTTCTGAGACCGTAGAGGGCATGTACCCAGGAAATGCCCAGCAGCTCCACAATAGAGACATAGACGTAAAGTTCTTCTCCGTCTTCTCTCTTCCTCTGATAAAGGACCCCTCATAGCCCCTAGTTGCATAGGTTCTGGTCCAGATTCAGTAGACCCGAAGGATCCGGCAGGTAAACCGGTTATCCTGGAACTGCCCCTCTCGAACCGACGTCTCTCTGCCTTCCGTTCCGCCAGTCTCTGATCAATACGGAGCACCTGCTCAATTAGTAGTTGAAGAGTCTCGGGTTCGGGTATATGGAGTAACTCATCCTTAAACTCTTCCCTCAGCCCACGGCGAAACAGTGTCTTTTGTGTGATTTCCGGCCATTGGGAATCGGTTGCCAGCAGACGGAATCGACTGATGTATGTTATTACGTCGACGTTCCCCTGTTTTAGATCCATCAACTGGTTCTGCGCAGCGGAGGCCAGGTTGGGGGTCTGAAAGACCTCAAGAAATGCTTTTTCGAAAGCTGCAAAGTCGTTCAGGATTGGGCTATTGGTAACCACAAACGGAGTTGCCCAGGCCAGAGCATTGCCCGTCAAATTACCCAAGATATAACCGATCTTGGCCTTGTCGTTATTGAAATGCGTCGATCTAAAAAGAAAATGGATTCGACAATGATTACAGAATTCTGCTACTCGTCGTGGGTCTCCGTCGAACTTGATAGGCGTTGTGTGTGCCAAAGATCCTTCCACCTGTGAGGTACTTGGAACCCCTTGGGTTATCATTTGGCGTAGGGTCTGGTTCTCCTGGCGTAAGGCGATCATCTCTGCCCTGAGTGCTTGTAACTCATTCCGCACTTCTTGCGAATCTTCCATCTCAAGGTCTGAAGGCAGGCGTCTCAATCTGTCAAGCTGAGATGTTCGTGATGATTGTGTACCTGTTTTCCTTGATGTGGATCTTGTTGAGGCCGCCAGACTGCAGTCTTCTGAACGATGAGTGTGTGACTCGGGGAACCCGCCTCTCCACCACCCAAATGGCACAGGGTGGAGGATGGGCAGACTCCCAGCGCCACGGAAAGCACTCTCCCGATTAACGTGACGATGGGACTGTGCAAGCACAGACAGGAGAGGCTACGATCAGTCTGAAGTGTCGTAACAAGGCGAGGTCCAAGTTGAGGGTCGATGCACCAAGCTGCAGGCTGACTTCGGATAGCTGGTAAGAAGATGGAGCACCAAGCACCAGGCTGAGACAGACTGGAAAAGGGGAACCAGATTGGGAACGAGCTAAAGGTCCCAGGGGAATCAGGGGGGACCCTTGAACCCGCAAGACGCAGGGCAGAACAGGGAACCGAGGTACAGAAATAGGGACCAGAGAGACCCAAAAGACCTAGAGCTAACTGGACCCCTCAAGCAGACAAAAGGGTAAGAAAGCAACAGGGCCCTAAGTGGAACAGGGTACCCAGCAGGACAAGTAGGACAGGATACCCAGGAAGGCTGTAGGCAGGGCAAGTAGGACAGGCAGGGCAAGTAGGACAGGGTACCCAGGCTGGCAGTAGGTAGTAGGCTGGGCAAGTAGGTCCAGGCAGGGCAAGTAGGTCAGGATTCCCAGACAGGCTGTAGGCAGGGCAGGATAGCGGGAAGCTGGTTTCACAGGAAAACCAGGAGCGAGCAACACGAACGAAGCTTCCGCGTGAGACGCGATGGGCTTCTGTTGCCGCTTCCTTTTATGGGCCGCCGGCGCCCGCGAGGCCTGAAACGCAAGCCGTTTCACCCCCGAGCGCCGGCGGACCCAAAACGAGGCTTGGAAGGCGAGCCCTTCTCGATGTACACGCCTGATCTACGGCGCATGCGCGGGACTGAGACAGTGGTCTCCCGCGCATGCGCCGTAGCCCACTAACAGCGGTTCCTGAAGCTCTCCTCCTGGCGGCTCCCCAGACGCGAAAGCGCGGGTAGATCCGCCAGGAAGGAGAAGGGAGAGCGATCGCCCTGGACCTCGGTCTCCCCCGAAGTGGCGTGACAATCTCTCAAGGATTTTATGGGAAGAAACAACCTGCCTGGGGGCTCGAATGGGAATGGGGATGGGTAAATTGAATGAGGAATTACCGGGTCCTCCAAGGTTGGAACGGCCCGGCATGGCTACCTCCAAACTCGTAATGAGACCCAAAAGCTTCAATCGGTCTCTCCCCGCCGGGCGCAAACCAAATTGTTCTGCTTCATCAAAATCGAAGACTTTCGACTGTGCGCAGGATTTTGCTCAACCTGTCGCAGGACCACTTCGATTCACAATTACTCATTCTCTTCCTGATATAACCTTTTTCTTACTTTTACTTTTGCACCTACTCAGCTGGATACCTTAGAGAGACCTTTGATTGAGCACCCACGTGGTGCCGGACCACTCTGTCAAAGGTATTGTATCTTGCTTTTAAAGTTCAGTCACTCATCAGCAGTTCAACTTTACTTGCGTCTCTTAGCACACGCGTTTTAACAATGTTTGTTCCAGCGGTCGCCGTACAATGTTGCTGCCTGCAACAATGGCTTCAACACAGACCGGTCTTGCATCGGTGTCCCCAACTCACCAGCTGTGATTTCACTGATGCTGCTTTGTTCTTGGAGCCAAGGACGGTACCCCGGTGGCTGGTGCTTCTCCCCGCCTTGCTTATTGACACAGGAGGGGCCCGGGTATCTCCAACACACAATGCAGGATTATTCAGCCTGGTTTCCTGGTCTTATGCTTTCTATTCTTGGGGTTTCTGGAAAGTAACAGTTCCATGTTGAAAAGGTCAAGGGAACTTCCCTCCTTGTGATCCAATTCTGTTTTGCCATCTTTCTTCTCTCGTTCAGCTGCTGGTTCAAAACTGCAGTTTCTTCGTGTGCTTTGCCTCGCTCAGAGTGTGCTGTAATGCGCCGCCTTTTATCCGTGTGGGGAAGCTAAATGGAAGTCAGGTTTGTGTGATGGTCCGTAATTGCCTGACCTCGTCTGATCATTGTATTGGGACACGTCAGGAATACTGCTCAGGCGTTAGTCTGTGTTGTCTCATAGCGGGCTGTCTGTGTGAAAGTCTTTGTGTTGTAAAAGGAGGGTAGGTGGTAGAGTTCCTAAATATCCTACCTGGTAGGATGGGGTAAAGGAGTTATAGAGAAGGGGATACCGTGTCTCACCATCCAGTGCCCCACTCCCACTCCCCAAACACCCCTCCCCCAGGTGATCCTCCCACACTGATCCACCCCCAGGAACTGGATCCTAAAGCAATGGCTGTGTCCTGGCCACCCGGATGACAGATTCCTGGGGACTAGTGGGTGAGACACCTTCTGGTTTCTCACACCGCCGAAACTTGGGATTGGGTGGAGCGGTAATGCAGCAGTAATAGCATTACCGCCACATTTTTCCGCTCAACCCCTGATGCGGCCCATTGTGTCTGACGGACTCTATCCTTTCTAGGAGGAAGAATGCTGTACCGAAGGACTGGAGTACTGCTGGGCCTATTAGGCTGAAAACTAAGAAGGATAAAAGAGGAAGTCTAGTCTTCTATAGATTTCAAGCAAGAAAATGGAGTAGTAAATTGAGTCTCGGGAGGATAGCTCAGGGGAAACATGCTTGCCTTGGAAACAAGACGACACGGAGCAACACAGGTTCGATCCCCGGGTCCGTGCTTAGAAATCGCTGGATATTATGTGCATTATAAACAACATATCATAGATCATATCATAAAGGGACTCTAGCATTTTATTTTGCTGCAGGAAGCTGTTTCATTTGTTAGCCCCTCCCTGCCTCTCTCAGACTTCAGCCCGATCTTCTTAAGTTCCGGAAACCTCTCAAGACTTTCCTTTCTTCTCTTCTTTCTCGCTTACCTTCCCATGCTAAACAACTAGGGCCTGGTCCCTTCTGAGCCACACAGGGGCCAGACCATCCCCCTACCAGTCCCACCAGTATCCCTTACCAGCACTAGCCCACGGGCTCCCCTCCCCGTACTAGCCCTTACCTTTTCCACATCATCCTCCACACTCCCTCTCCCTCTCCCTCCCTTTTTCCCTGACACTTGTCTTCTTGGCACCCCCTGCACTTGCCCTCTTGGCCCCCCTCTCTTTGAGCACCCCACCCCTGCACTTCTCCCTCCCCTCTACCCCTCCCCTCATCACTTACCACCTTGTTCTTGCACTTGCACGGTACGATAGTCACAAGGCCAATATAACAATTTCTGTTGTTCTACCTTCTTCCTATGTTCCCCTCCCCCAATTTGTCATGTAGAAGCCTGGAAACACGTGTGTATTGGCGCCATACAAATGTCCAATAAATAAATAAATAAAGCAATACTGTCTCATTAAAAACCAATATACTTTGAAGCAAGTTGGTGTCCTGACGTTGACTTTGCCCGCAGTGTCCGATTAGAATATACCACTCTGATATGAATTTGTCAACATTTTTGACACCTCCCATGAGCCATAACCACGCCAGGAAAGGTATAATCTATTTTAAAATATATGAAATTGAGAGAAGAGAGAACACACCCGCTGCTGCATAGTCATTTGCAATAGTGTTTTGAGTTCAAAAACCATGCTGGGGTGTCTGAAGTTCGGATCCTTGTGCAGAAAGATGAACAATATTTTATGGTTTCAAATCATTGAAGCATAAGCTTCTTGCATAGACGATCCAAATGAACAAGTATTTTCAGGCTTTTTTCTAGGTGCAAATTCTGCTTTGTGAAAGGGTGTCTATAGGGAGAATCCCATTCGGTGGGAATCAATGGGTGAGAAGGGCGTTGATGGCTCCTCGGCCATCATTCCTTCATGTAAGCATGATAAAGTACTTGAGCCAGTCCTATGTAGACATCATCTCCTTCTGACTGTGCAACAACCTTTGCATTGATCTTGTCCTTGCAACAGTTTAGTCCAATGAATCATCTCCTTCTGACTGTGCAGCAACCTTTGCATTGATCTTGTCCTTGCAACTGTTTAGTCCAATGAATCATCTCCTTCTGACTGTGCAACAACCTTTGCATTGATCTTGTCCTTGCAACAGTTTAGTCCAATGAATCATCTCCTTCTGACTGTGCAACAACCTTTGATTTGATCTTGTCCTTGCAGCAGTTTAGTCCAATGATCCATGGATGACACTTCTGGTGTTGTAATTTGCAAACACTGCACAAGGGAACTTGTCTCTGTACTGTGTGACGAATCCAGGGAGTTCCTACCCTCTTCTAAAGGGGGAGCCGTCCCCTTTGGGACTAGGGAGGTGAGCCTGCTACCCTTAACACCCCCTTGTGGACAGGGGAAGCTGGATCCCTTTGTAGATGACTCCCCGTTAGACGTCAAGAAAACCCCATAGAGAGACATTGGTCACCAGTCCACCCACCAGAGACTAACACCTTTATGGGATATGTAGTAGCTGTCAGGAATGGCACTCTGTCAAGAGTGGCACAGGGTACCCAGGTAGGGTTTGGGTGGCTGTGCTGAAGTAAGGTAGCAGATAAGCACACACAGCAGGAAGTTCAACAAGAAAGAAGAGTAGGAAACTGTAGCTGTGAGCCAAAAGGGGCAAAAGATACAAAGGTACAAACACACTGGATTCCCTCTTGGGGTGTATGCTGAAATGGGAAAGAGTATTCCACGAACCTTAGGAAACTCCAGCCTTCTGCACAGATTGCTATAACAGAGGCCCACGCTGTATGCTCATGGCTGGGAACAACAGCAGTGGGTGTCTGTAACACTGAAAACGCGACAAGGGAAGGGGCAGAGGTTGCCTGCCGGAAACCAACAGGCAAGCTCTGTACAAAGGGATTACATAAGACACATGAGAAGACAACAGAAATATCCAGCGAAAAGGAAGTCAAAGAGCAATCTAGCAGAAGGGAATGAAGGAAAGGCAGTTAGACTGAAGTAGATAACCTAAGGTGGAGTACAGAGGACTCAAGGAAGAGAACAAGGGAGCAGCCGTCAGGAAAACAGAAGGGCTGCAAAGTAGGAAGCAGGTCTGCAGTCAAGGGTGGCACTAGGTGCAGGTAAACTGTAGTGGACTGCTGAGGACTGTATTAGGCTGCAAGGCAGGGAGTCCAGAAGAACAGGACAGAGAGAGATTAGTAGTAGGCGACAGACGGAGAGCCCAAAAGAATAGGTCCGTGAGGTTGGGAGCCCAAAGGAGCAGGGCTGTAGGCAGCTAAGTGTAAAACAGGCTGTAAGGCAGAGGAGTGTTGCAAGCCGCAAGGCAGGGAGCCCAGAGGACAAGGGTTTTAGGCAGCGGAGGGAGACAGGCTGCAAGGAAGGAGCCCAAAGGACACGGGCTGAAGGCAGCGGAGGGAGCAGGCTGCAAGGTAGGGAGCCCAGGGAACAAGGGCTTGTAGACAGCAGAGGGTTGCAAGCTGCAAGGTAGGGAGCCCAGAGGAGAAGGGCTGTAGGCAGCCGGAGTGAGGCAGGCTGCAGGGCAGGGAGCCCAGAGGACAAGGACTGTAGGCAGCCGGAGTGAGGCAGGCTGCAGGGCAGGGAGCCCAGAAGACAAGGACTGTAGGCAGCCGGAGTGAGGCAGGCTGCAGGGCAGGGAGCCCAGTGGACAAGGACTGTAGGCAGCCGGAGTGAGGCAGGCTGCAGGGCAGGGGGCCCAGAGGACAAGGACTGTAGGCAGCCGGAGTGAGGCAGGCTGCAGGGCAGGGAGCCCAGAGGTCAAGGACTGTAGGCAGCCGGAGTGAGGCAGGCTGCAAGGCAAGGAGCCCAGAAGAGCAGGGCAGCAAGAAGTGAGCCCAGAGGAGCAGGGCCGCTGACTGTAGAGGGCTGCAGAGGACTGTAGTAGGCTGCAAGGCAGGAAGCCCAGAGTACAAGGGCTGTTGGTAGAAAGCAGCGGAGCGAGATCGGCTGCAAGGCAGGGAGTCCGGAAAGGGCACTGGGTCAAAACAGGATAATGCAGCAACAGGAACAGCATACAAAGTAGAGGGTCAAGGCAAACAGGAGCAGGGAGAACTCAAGATGCAAGACACTGTGCTCCTGCAAGCAGCTGCTTATATACAGCCCTGCCCTGTTCTGAGGCAGGCTAATTGACAGCACCTGGAGCAGCACACCTGAAGACAATCTGCCTCCTCCCTCTCTGGTCCTGAGCAGGTGGAAGCAGCACTGGCCGCTAGGGCTTCTGGGGATTGTGGTCCCAATAACGATGAATGAGAATAGCCAGGAATTGAGGACTGTAGCCAGGTGCATTATGGTAAATGTAGTTAATTGAATAAAATAAGAAAGAACCAAAGTTGAGCAAATGGAAATAAAAGATCAAGGCGTGAAAAGGAGTTGTTCAAGGAGTATTAGGAGGATACATGAGTACCAAGTAGTCCATGATGGTTGCCAATGCTTGCGCCAGCGGCGCGGGCAGGACAGTAGCTAAGGTGTATGAGAATCCTCTAACCCCTTTTCCAATGGCCAACTCAAACCGTAACCAGTACTCACCGAAGACAGTAGCGAGACAAAGGGATCAGCTCCAGGGGGAGCATCATTGAAAGAGCAAACAGGAGGGAAATTACGGAAAGCCTGCAGAGTTCAATTGCACCGTAGCGCACAAAGGAGATGTGCCCTGCAAGAGAAAGAACACCAGATGTGGCGTCCTGGTCAGCAGCATGCACTACGCAAGTGCATCCAGATCAGGCAGACAAGTAACAGGGACCTTCTGCTGTTGCCACGAGAAAGGAGTACCTCGGAAGGCCGACTCAACGCCCTGAAGAGAAGCAGCGCAGAGAGGCCTGCTTCGAACAAATAGGAAAGACGGGTCATCATCGGCAGACGCAAAGTCCACACAGGAGGCAAGACGGACAGACAACACACGCCTGACGGAGAGCACCGGTCACCAGGAGCAGGTCTGTGGTGGCTTTCAAAGGAATAGGACGAGGGTGGCAAATAAAGAGAGAACGAGACAAATCCCAGAGCAGGGAAGGAACAGAGAAGCTCCAGATTGGGGAGCAAGAGAGAAATGAAAACCTAGAGTGGGGGATAAAAGCACCGGAACAGGGAAAGAACAGAGAAGCTCCAGCGTGTTGAGCAAGAGAAAAAGAAAACATAGAGTGGGGGATAAGATCCCCGGATTGGGGATCAAACATAGAAGCCCCGGAGTGGGGAGCAGGAGAGAAAGGAACTCTGACATGGGGGGAAAAGAGCCCTGGAGCGGGGAGAGAATGAAACAGTCCCAAAGTGGGAAGCAAAATAGCGAGGAAGCCCGGAGTGAATGAGGAACAGAGGAGCCCCAAAGTGGGGAGTAAGACAGAGAGACCCCATCAGTGTGGGGAGAGAGCACAGAAGCGATGAAGTGGGAAGTAGGAAAGAGGCAAGCCCCAGAGTGGAGAATGAAGGGCAGAGCCTCACACAGGGGAGAAAGAAAGAGGCCAGTCCGAGGGTGGGGAGTGATAAAGAGCAGAGCCCCAGGGTGGCTAAAAGAGGAAAGAACCCCCAGAGTGGGACACGAAAATAAGCAGAGCCCCAAAGTATGGAGGAAGAGTCTGAGAGAAACCCAGAATGGGGGGAGCAAGAAAGAGACAAGAAAGACGAAAGTCTCCCCCAAAAGGGAGAAGTATTGTGAGACTCATACATTTGAAAGTGAGAAAGGACTTCTTGGAGTCCTGGGACAGAGCTTCATCATTATACAAACTCTATTTAAACTGGAACTGTGAACATAGGCAAGAGCCTATGAGACGGAAACAAAGGGAGGCAGGGGGTCAGAAGCCACCCCTTCCTTTAGGCAATGTCCCAGAGTATCTTTTGGGTTGTATTTGTATTTCCCTTTTTAGAGGTAGGGAAAAAGCTAGGCTAGTATAGGATTCTGGACCAATGACTTCATTTATTAAGACATCCTGACGCTGGCTGTGATGGTATCATGAAGTAGACACAGACAACAGGCTCAGGTTTTAACTCAAAGTTTTATTAACTTAAAGGTCAGGATGGATTAAGGCCTAACTTGCCTTGCCCTGTGCAAAGGTGGGATTTCCCGACCTAAAGAAAACTAAGGATAGTCTGTGTCAGGAATTCTAAATCAAAATTTAGTCTGGGTCCAAAACCTATACTTGCCCTCACAATTAACTGCATACAATGTGTAGGGATGTGGGCATCAACATTAATAGTGTTCAAAATAAAGTTCCAAGCTTTTTCCAGCTCTCCTCTTCCCCAAGTTCAAAACAGTTCACAAAGTATCAGGGTTCCCTTCCCCAAGAGTTCAAATCTTCCAGCTCTTCAAAAACAGCACAATTCCCTGCAACACTTCCCAACTCTCTTGTCATCTGTACTTTTCATTTGTTTGCAAAATAACTCTGTTTCTTGTTTTCCAAAGCACTTTAGCGACTACTGTAAAACACAAGCTTCTTTATAGTTACTTTCATTGGCTTTTCCAAACGGGGGGCACTCGGTCTAGGCACAGTTGTGGGATCACACGGTTCACCCATTACAGGTCACGCAACCGACATCCCTTCTCATCTGCTTTTCATCAAGAAATGTCCACTGCTTTCCTGTGACCGTGAAATTTGATCCTTTCATCAGGGTTATTCTCTTGATTGGCCACTCTCTGTACTCGTCTGGCTCTTGCCAATACAGGTTTCCTCTTCACCAACACTTTGAGATTGTGTCAATACTTGTTTCTCCTCTCATACCCTTCTTTGGATTCTATTGGCTTTGCCACACTTGTACCACTATGCTTTCTTTCGATTCAGACGTGCTCATAACGTGCTTTGGCTCTGTGCGGCATTCAGAAATGTGTTTAATGTCTGCCCCTTCATTCAGTATACTTTCATTCCATTCAGAAATGCTCTCATAACTTGCTTTTGTTCTGTGCGACATTCAGAAATGCCTATAATGTCTCTCAGTTAGTTTGTTATTCAAAATAACCTGTTTCAGCATTCCAAAGTATTTGTAACTACTTTCAGTTCATTCGAGATTTAACAGCACTTGTTTCGGCATTCAAACTTAAGGCAACTTCCAGTTTGTTCGATATTCAAAATATTCTTGCTTTACGTTCCCGGAGCGCCCCAGTTTGAGTGTTCCCTGTTTCCACTCACCGGCTTCTTGTGGCAGGTCCTGTCGAATTCATTATGTTCCTCGTTCTGCGGTCAGCCTCTGATACTTCCGCTCCTCCCTCGCGAAGGTCAGAGAGGGAACTGCTTGCTCTCCTAGAAGTCTGCGTCAACCGGAGTACTCCGGCACCCCACAGCTCCTGCTGCTCATGTCAGACACAGAGAGTGTGCAGGACTTCCAGATCCTCTCTTGGGCTGCCTCGGCCCTGGCGTCCCTAGTCCCTGCTCGACACAGCCTCCAGCACCCGTCTCTCCCCCTCCTGTCTCTCAAGTCCGCCTCTCTCCAGCTCCAGTCGGCTCCAAGCTTCAGCCTGATGTCTCTCACCCTTGTGCTGTGAAGCCCACATTTTTATGTGCATTAGACTTGCCAAACGACCACAGGAGAGGGTCATTCAGTCCAATTGCCTGACCATAGTTAACGGGACAGGCCTGGCTGTACCATCTGAAATCCTCCATAGCCCTCTTGTCTCAGTAGCAGAATGGTGTTTGGGGAGGGTTGTATTATCCAAATGAGGATGTGTCCTCCTAGTTGGTTTCTTCCTCGTCCCAGTGCTAAAACAGTATTTCTGAGGGACATTTTGTGGGGGATAAAAGGGAAAAGGCTGACAGTAGCCTACACAGGCTTTAGTGACAAACGGTTCAGTTTGAAAAGGCAATGGGGGATACCATGTCTTACCCAAACACGTCCTCTCCCCACTCCCCAAGTTCCCTTCACCCTGGTGATCATTCCTTGCATATACATCGCCTGGGTCAGGATAAAAAAAAATGATGGCCTTTTCCTGGCCACCTGAGAGGAAGATTCTGTGGGGTTCCTCACAGTACCCTTTTACTTGTTACCTTTTACGAGTAGGGCTTAGAATATGATGCTTATGGAAAGGATAGGCCATTTTTCCTTGAAGAAAGAATAAAGGTCTTTGAAGATCACACCTCGTTGTCCGTCTCCTGTTTCTGACCTACAACGAGTCATAACCTGATAACCAGTTGAAGATTTAACAGTTCTCACAGTAACTTGGCCTTTTGAGTAGCATAGAAAGTAATGTTCCAAAGTCTCTGAATATTTGGTAGCCCTTCTGTTTATCAGATTGCCCACTTCGCTTTCAACTACAAGGTTTTTCAAAACTGAGAATTGCAGCAGACACCTTTGCAGTTGCTTTCAGTCTATGAAGAGAAAGATGAAAAACAGGATTTTTCCAACCGCAATGATGGAAAACAAAGATCCAAAAGGAAGTGGGGGTATGTAGAGGAACTAGTGGGAAAAGGAATCAGGAATAGAAGCATTGTTGAAGCTCAAATCACAAGCTAGAAACCCCTCCAAGATGGCGCCCACATTAGCCATTACTAACTAGAGAAGGGAGTAGAGAGAGTGCTTCTGGGTTAGGCGCTGGAGCATGAATTAACACAATAGGCAGCCACGGTAGGTTGCTTTGGAACAATCTTTGGAGGTCCTGCTGCTTCTGTGTCTTCAAAGTCTCGCTGTTCCCATGGCACTCTCCCCCTTTCCCTTTCCTAACTCACTCTCTGGATCTCCCAACCGGTCTTCCATGGGCCCCTGTGAATGTAATCTGGCTGTGGAATTCTTCATTCCATGCCCAGCTCCGTTCCCCCTACATTGCTCCACGGGTTCCTTAGCACTCCTAAAGCCACACACCCTCCAAGATTATTGGGTTTGCAGGATGAGTCATAAGAATCAAGTACTATATTTGTAGTGGTCCCTTCAGCTTGTCATAGCCACAGAGGAAGCTTTCGGAAGGAAGGGAAAGGTGGCTTTGGGCAAAACAACATGCCCCTTACCTTTTTTTTCCGAGCGAAGTGGAAAGAGTTAGAAAAGCTAACTTGCCAGGGACTTCAAGTCCCATAATTACCTCCGTACTGGGACAAGGAAGGGGGATGCAGAGGAACACTACTGTGGGGGTGATCTAATTGGTGTAAATGACCTACACCTGAAGGGGACTGAGAGGCTTAGAAAGCCCCCTCAAGTGCAGGCATTAGGGAGAGTCAGAGAGAGAGCAGTGAGCAGTGGAAGAAGAAGAAGTAGCACAGCCGTAGTTTCAGCTAAAATGGAAGTCAGGGGCGAGAGAAGACACCAAGACCACTGCAACGCCAGAAGCTATGATGAGTCCTGAGAGAGTCTTTGCTTGGGACTCCCCCTGTTGCAGAGGTCGCGCAGGGCTAGCGTGAGGAGGGGACGCTTGCCCGGTAAGGTTTTATTGCAGAGTTCACGCAGCGGCAAGCAGCAGTAGTGAGGGAAGTGTTACCTGTTTGGAGGTCTCAGGGGGCTGGGTAGCAGCTGGCCCTCTCAGGAGCAGAGTAGGTTCCATTTGTCAGTGGTGTGAGCGGAGGAGGACCAGCGAAGGGTGACCATCCGACCGTGAGAAGCAACAAGCAACAAAGACCTGCGAACGCTGAGTGGAGCGTAATCAAGCGACTTACCCAGTGAGTTCACAGCTTGCAAGTGACTCCGGAGCGCACCAAATCTGTCCACGTGTTCAAGGCAAGTTGCATCACTTGCAGTGAGTGAGAGCAACAGTAGCAGTAACTTTGAATGCCGAACTATACGAAACCAACAAAAGTGGTACCTGTTGAAATGAAGGGACTATATAAATAAGCTCATGAGAGTGTTTAACCAGTCCAAAAGCTTACACGCAATACCCAAGCCAAGAATGTATTGCCCATCAGCAATACCAATATAACAACCAGTGCTAAAGGCCAGAGGGGAATACTGAGAGGCTTAATGATTGTGAGACTTACTGCTTATGTGCTAGGTCACACAGATCTTCAGGTGATAGAAACCGGATTGGGGTTGTTTGTTTGTAAGATAATTGTTTGCGTTGATCTGTCTGCAATAAATCAGCTCGCATTAGCACAATTATCAGATGAACAAACAAGCCCACAAAACATGAACCGAAATGCGGCTGCCGCCACCCACCCATCCTTCCCTACTTACCTGTTTGCTCTCCTCCACGTACTCTGCACCCCTGCTGCGTCAGATCCGTCCTTCTAACGTGGGTCGGATCTGACGCTAGAGGGTCCCCCTTTCTTTTCTTTTTTGTTTTTGTTGGTCCCCTGCCTCCCATGTTGAGGAAGCGGGGGACACCCCCGGAACCCCCAAAGCCAAAAATACCAAACATGGGGAAAGGGGGATACCCCAGAAACACCTGCTCCACATGTTCGGTATGTTTTATAATTGATCAAATGGTACTGGCCGAATTCGGTCAAATGTACCATTCGATCAATTATAATTATAAACAAACATTTCGCTAATACCATAGAAACCTACATTGCCAAATCCAAGACAGAGGAAAAGTGAGACTACAGATTGGTCATTATTTGACTGTTGGTACAGAGGGGAAAGAAAGGTGGCAAACAGGCTGCCCTTCTAGAGAAGGTTATTCAGAAGGAGAGGCACATAGTTGCCAAGAAGTCTTAAAGAGCGCTAATATGGTTTCTTGTTTCCCTGCAACTTGTTAAAGTTTGATGCTAATGAAACCCAATTAAGTTGTCCTTATTCTAAGTTGGAAGGTACCACTAAAGCCCTTTTCTGCTTGGTTGTTGAAGAGGTAGCTGGGCAGGTGAGTATGCCTGTAGGGCAGAAGTTGTTGCCCAAAAGAGCTTGGCAAAGGAATGGGCCAGGTTGCAGTTGATGCAAGTGCTTAACTGTGGTTCTAACAGAAACAAATCATGAATTCTTTTTTAAACCTAAATTGCAGTAAACCATCCTGACAAAGACATTTGTTGTTACTACAAAGGTGAAACCTGTTCTTACTCCAGGAAGAGTTGAAATAGTTTCATTCTTTCTTGAAACTAAAAGTTGTGACAATTTGCACAGCAAAGACATACGCTGATACTGCTTACTGGGAGAAGACAAATATGAAACAGTTCTTATTCCAGGAAGAGTGAGAACTTGTGGTTTCTTTAGACACTTTATTGAAGCAATGGTACTTGGTATGATCAAGCACCAAACCTTAAGAACTGTATTGGATGTTTGCGTTGAACCAGATTTCCTTATTTACTTTGAACTGTGGAGAAAACCCTTGTTAAGATCTGGGGAAGTGAAACTCATCCAGGTTATGAGAAAAGGCACTGATCATTTAGTGAATCAGATCATATGTCTGCATTGTCATTGAAGTGAGTTGCCATATATTTCCTTTTTCTTTATTTGTTGTTCAAGTGGGAGGATCAGATATTCTTTTGTTAGAGTGTTTCCTTTAGTTTATTTTATGCAGGAAAATCCTCATCAAAATAGGGATAGTGAGGCGTTTATCCAACCTGTTCATTTAATTAAACTAGCTAAAGATGAAAAATCTTTACAAAGTTGTCCGCCTCGTATTTCTGACCTGTCACAGCACCAGGAGTTAATATCCCTCGTAGCAGTTGTGAAAGACCCGAGGAATTTTCCCACCTTATTCCTCAATGTTCTACTGTATTATGGACCAAAGAAATACATTCTTCTCAAATCCCAATTATCTAGACAGAGTAATAAAGGATAACTAAGTGAGTGGAGAATTCGGGGATAAAATGTTCAAAAGGGAGATGCGATATTCGCCCCTGTTGTAATTGCCATAATCCTCCTCCCCTTTTCTACCATCAGGGAGTATTTGAGTTCACACCCAATTTCTCCCTCGCCAATCCTGAGAAACACTAGGACGGGGAAGAACAGGCAAAAAGAAATTCCCATAGGAATAAAAGGGCCATAACTCCCCATGGGAACCCGCAATGTTGTCTCACTAATAAGGTCAGGCAGAGTTAGGCATTTAATTACATCCATGCACACCTGACTCCAATTGACCTTCCCACCCTCTAGAAAAGGTGGAGCCAGAACCCACACTATGAGCGAGTTGGAACTGCAGAGAGGACAGGGAGAGCCCAGAAGCAGGAGGGAGCAGAAGGAACTGTCAAGAGTCCAGAGAAGAACGGAGGGGCGAATGACACAGTGACTGTGAGAGGCTGCACCGCAACAGAGCAGCTGTGTCTCCCGAGGATCAGAGAAAGCAGACTGCAGCCTGCTGGATGTATCCCCTGATGGGCTAGTTTCCTCTGGGTCCAATAAGGAAAGGCCAGATTCCCGAGGGGCAGGTGGGAAGACCCTGACCTCGACCCAGAGAGCTCCAGTTCCTCGCCAGTGCCGCACCAACCCGGTGGGTCTCATAGAAAGAGAGAGGAAATCCCAGCAAGCATGTGTGTGGCTGGGGCGGGACCCTGAACCTTGAATTTGAGAAAGAAAGCAAAATAAAAAGGCCCCTGAAAGGCATTATGGGACTTGAAGTTGTTTTTAGAAAATTTAAGTGAAATTATAGTCGACTCCAATCCAAAGGAGGGAAGTCTGACTGGGGGCTTAATCCCAAATTTGGGAAGATGAAGGTAAAGAAAGTAGAAAAGAAAACGAAAGATGCAGAGGGAACCATTGAAGAGAGAGCAACTGTAAAATAGAGTGGTCCGGCGGAAAACGAAAGCACGCCCATTTGAAAGACTCTGTGCACTGTGTTTAGGCTCCAGCCTGAATGAGGGAAGCCTAAAGGAATTTAACGTTGATAACTTGCACGAACCAAACAGGCTCGACCCCGACCGAGGGAAGCCTACAAGAGAATTATGTTTGAAGAAGTTATATGAAAACTGTGTTTGATTTTGACAAATGTTGAGAGACTTTGCAATCCCTGCAAAGAAGGGTACAGGAACTGTGTATAAAATATTGAGGCGAAGGAAGCCTGAAAGATAGACATGTTTTTTTTTGTTAAAGCCAAGACTGAAGAGAGCCTGAGAAGATTGTGCAAACTGTTCAATCTTGTCAAGTATTTGGAACTGTGTGGAACACGGCAACAGTGCAAAGCCAATCACCTTGCAAAGACTCTCCGAATTCTCCCCGTGCTTTTAACGCAGGGAAGGGAGTTCCTATGCAATAACATTGCCATACTGAAATCCTTTTTCTGATGAACACTGATTTTTCCTTTTGCATGCATTTTCTCCTTTTTACATTTTTTGTACAAGACATAGGGCAGGCATTAGGTTGGTATTAGAATAGGCCATTTTGATTTGACAGACTTCACTAAGACAGTTTTGTTTATCGTTTCATGGTCAAGACTACTTCCATCTTAGTTATATGGCAGAATAGGAGTTTCTCCAACGCCAACATTTTCAATAAAGGATTTACAATCCTCAATAACCGATGAAGAGACATGGTGGGAAAGGATGATAAGTGGAGACCGAACGTCATGGCAATTAACGACTTTCAAGATCCTCCAACAGCTAGTGAATAAACTAGAACTCAAACGAAACGAAACCACTTATGACTTTTTCCTCTACTGCTCCTTTCTTCTTTTATGCCTCCAACATCAAAAGTCTTCCAAAGCGCAAGGCTCTCTCTTGAGTAACAAAACGTTCACAAAGGAGAACAAACTGAAGAAGTTGTAAAAAAATCAATTATTTGATTAAAATTTCAACAATAAAAAAATAAAAAAATTAAAATAAAGGATTTACAAATTGTATCCATTGTGTCAGTGTCAATACTTGTGATTCCATGCCTTCCCTCCACAGTGGACTAGTCAATGCCACCGCTCAAGCAGGGAGCAATGGGAATCATCTCACTCGTCTCAGTGGCCAAGCCAATACCACTGCTCCAGCAGAGGGCATCGGGAGTCATCGCCCTCATCGCAGTAGCTAAACCAATACCACTGCTCCAGCAGAGTGCATCGAGTGGCATTTCCCTCTTTGCAGTGGCCAAGCCAATACCACTGCTCCAGCAGAGGGCATCGGGAGTCATCTCCCTCATCGCAGTGGCTAAACCAATACCACTGCTCCAGCAGAGGGCCTTGGGAGTAATTTTCCTCGTCGCAGTGGCCAAGTCAATACCACTGCTCCAGCAGAGGGAATAGGGAGTCATCTCCCTCCGCACAGTGGGCAAGCCAAAACCAATGCTCCAGCCAAGGGCATTGGGAGTCATCTCCCTCGTCGCAATGGCCAAGCCAATTCCACTGCTCCAGCAGAAGGCATTGGGAGTCATCTCCCTCGTCGCAGTGGCCAAGCCAATACCACTGCTTCAGCAGAGGGCATCGGGAGTGGTGGGCAGTCATGATTTCGAAAAAAAAATGTCGACAAACAAAAATGTCGAAAAGAAAATGTCGAAAAAAAAATGTCGACTTTCGTTTTTTTTAATTATATATTTATTTTAGGGGTTCGGGAGTTAAAAAAAAAGGGAAAAATTAAAAAAAAAATTAAAAAAGGGGGGTTGGGGGGGAACCCCCCATTTAAAAAAAAAAATGCATTGAAAAAAAAAGTCGACATTTTTTTTTTCGACATTTTTTTTTCGAAATTTTGACTGTCGACATTTTTGTTGTCGACATTATGACTATAAACGATCATCTCACTCGTCGCAGTGGCCAAGCCAATATCACTGCTCCAGCAGAGGGCATGGGGAGTAATCTCCCTCGTTACAATGGCCAAACCAATACCACTCTAGCAGAGGGCATTGGGAGTCCTCTCTCTCGTCACGGTGGCTAAACCAATACCATTTCTCCAGCAGAGGTCATTGGGAGTCATCTCCCTGGCGCAGTGACCAAGCTAATACCACTGCTCCAGCAGAGTTCATCAGGAGTCATGTCCCTCGTCGCAGTGGCCAAGCCAATACCACTGCTCCAGCAGAGTGATTCGAGAGTAATTTCCCTCTTTGCAGTGGCTACATCAATACCACCGCTCCAGCAGATGGGCCTGAGAATCATCTCCCTTGTCGCAGTGGTCAAGCCAATACCATTGCTTCAGCAGAGAGCATCAGGAGTCATCTCCCTCGTCGCAGTGGCTAAGCCAATACCACTGCTCTAGCAGAGGGCATTGGGAGTTATTTCACTCGTCATAGTGGCCAAGCCAATACCACTGCTCCAGCAGAGGGAATAGGGAGTCATCTCCATCGTCACAGTGGCCAAGCCAAAGCCACTGCTCCAGCCAAGGGCATTGAGAGTCATCTCCCTCGTTGCAGTGGCCAAGCCAATACTACTGCTCCAGCAGAGGGCAATGGGAGTCATCTCTCTTGAGGCAGTAGTGAAGCCAATATCACTGCTCCAGGCATCAAGAGTCATCTCCCTCGTCGCAGTGGCCAAGCCAATAGCACTGCTCCAGCCGAGAGCATGGGGAATCATCTTCCTCATCGCAGTGACCAAGCTAATACCACTGCTCCAGCAGAGTTCATCTGGAGTCATTTCCCTTGTCGCGGTGGCCAAGTCAATACCACTGCTCCAGCAGAGGGCATCAGGAGTCATCTCCCTCGTCACAGTGGCCAACCCAATATCACTGCTCCAGCAGAGGGCATGGGGAGTCATTTCTCTCATCACAGTGGCCAAGCCAATGACACTGCTCCAGCAGAGGGCATTGGGAGTCATCTCCCTCGTCACCGTGGCCAAGCCAATATCACTGCTACAGCAGAGGCCATGGGGAGTCATCTCCATTGTCCCAGTTGTTAGCCAAAGTTTGTATGCAGTACCCTTTGGGACCACTACACACAACTAGGACTACAGGAGTGAGCAAAACCAACCTTTGATATAAGTCTGTACCACACAGTTTTTGGTTGCGAGCTGAGCAGCCAGGCTTATCTCAAGAGGGAATGTGAGCTTGTAAGGATGTTACACAGAGGTCTATAATTACAAGTATTCAGATAGACACTTAAACTCAAGGTTTCTTGGTAAAACACTTCTTAATTTATTTACACAGTCAGTGTCATGATCCCTACCCCCGGGGCACCAGACCAGGTCCAGCAACCCCAGAAGCAGGCATCAAGTTATTTTGAGCAAGCCCAAAAAACCCCTGCTAGGGGCTGTTTGGGTGCGGTCCTGGCGCCTATGGCGCCAGGCTCATATGTGGATTCAGTCCATGGCTCATAGAGTAGAACTTACCTGATGCAGACCATGCTGCAAGCTTACCTGATGCAGAGCATGCTGCAGAGGCTTGGAAGGGACTATTTTACCTTGGGACTATTTGTTACTCGGGTTGGGTCGGGGCGGAATACTTACCTGGGACTACTTTGGAGGCTATTTAAACGACACCCGAAGAGCAGCACACGCTTTGTGTTATTCTGCATCCAGCAGCGTAACGCTCACCGTGTCTGCAAGCCTGCATCCTGTCTTCTGCCACGCCCGCCTCGAGTCTTCAGCTCCTAGAAAAAGGGAGGAACAGAAGGAGAAGAGGTTAGAATAAGAGCAAAACCTTCGATCCTTACCTGAATTCCGGATCCACCACACCTTCGAGCTGGAAGAAAGAAGCATTTTACGCGCGCCGCCTCGCCTGCTGCAGCGCTGCGCTGAACTCACTGGCCTTCGCAGCATCCTCACGATCCACCGCATCCTTCTGCACTTTCCTGCCGCACTCTGGCACCTAAGGGGAACACAAGAACAGCAAAGGTGAGCCAAGGGAAGAAACAGAGGCAATAGTATCTACCCCCATAGACTTACCTGATTACCGCTGGGGGTACTATTCCTCTTCACGGGTCGGCGCAGTCTCCATTGCATCCTCGCTGTACCCCGGCCCCTAAGGGGAACAAAAGGACAACAAGGTGAGACAAAGGGACAAACAAGGGGTACTCTTCTCACCACAATAGACTTACCTAATTTTACCATTCCCCAAACTTCATATTTTCTCTCCACACCTGAATAAGGGAGTAAGCAACAGGTTACATTTTGGCCTTATTTTATTGAACTGTGTAGGATAAGCCAAATCCTTACCTGAACTTCGTCAGCTACCACGAGGAACTCTTCGCTGGGGTCAAGCTGCAAACTGCAAGGAATCGGACAAGAGTGAAAGTCAGACATGTGAACTCTTACGAACTACATACTTTTCGGAGTCAATATTGTTCTGGAACTCACCAATTCCTTCGAGACAGTGAAGCAACTGGTTATCAAGGCGCCCCTGCACTCAATGCAGGATGGAGAGCTCATCTTTTCAAACCATCAGGTGAGACTATAAGAGGGGACATCAAAGGTGATCTGTGGGGGGAACAGCGGGGGTGGGGGGATTTACGCTCAACTCCACGGGTGGTTAATCCCCTTTCTCCATTTGCAGAAGAATATTCCTACGGGCCAAGCAAACGAAGCTAGGTGGGCCAGTCCAGTCCGTCATCTCGGCCCTATGCGTCACATTGGTGGAGACCGCAGCTGTCCAGTTCAGATCGACGTCTCTGTGGGAGCCAGGTGAGCCTAACAGTCAGTTAGAAAACATTCACTAAAAGGTAGCAATCTGCCACCAGTGGCCGAGCCAATGCCACTGCTCCAGCACACATCAAGAGTCATCTCTCTTGTTGCAGTGGCTCAACCACCACTGCTCAAGTAAACTAGCGAAAGGTTTACAAAGACACACAGGAGCCTGGAAAAGATATTTATCATTCAAACATTAAAAGGAAGCCACGTAAGGCCATAAGCTTTCCTACTTCCTTGAACGAGTTTAAGGGACTGACACAAGCTTTCTGTAAAAATGCTGAAGGATCGCCGTGGAGGACTGTGATAACAGAACCGGGGAAAGGGAGTCATTCCCCTGGCCCTGTTTTGATGGGACTCTGTCATGTTGAAACTGAAGCAAGACACCAGGAGAGGGGAGTCATTCCCCTGGCCCTGTTTTGATGGGACTCTGAAAAAACTGTTATCATGTTAAAACTGAAGCAAGACACCAGGAGAGGGGAGTCATTCCCCTGGCCCTGTTTTGATGGGACTCTGAAAAAACTGTTATCATGTTAAAACTGAAGCAAGACACCAGGAGAGGGGAGTCATTCCCCTGGCCCTGTTTTGATGGGACTCTGAAAAAACTGTTATCATGTTAAAACTGAAGCAAGACACCAGGAGAGGGGAGTTATTCTCCTGGTGAAGTAACTTTACTTTTGTTATGGACTTTTGGTTTAAATGTTAGGGGTAGATTTCTAGGTTTCTGACAGAGGACAGATGTAACAATGAGACAGTCAGGCGGTGTTGAGAGAATTAAAAATGGGTCTTTATTCAGACTTTAAAAAAAATGGTAAAAGTAAAATAGCTTCACGCAGAATTACTTTCTGAATTGTCCTTCTTTGTGCTTATGCTGGTTTTCTTCTCTGTTCTTTGCAGGGAATGGGGTAAGGACTTCTGGCAAGACTTCTCCTCCTAATCCTCATACGCCCACCAGCCTTCAGTAGCTCTGGATGTTCTGTCTGGTTCGATCTGCAACAAAACCAAGAATGAACACCCTCTTGCCTTCCAGTGTTGTCTTTATATAGCCAGAACTTAACAGGCCAAACAGTGTTCACTTCCTCCTCTAGTCTATATAAACTCCCCCAAGCCCCGCCCCTTTTTCCCTTGATGCATTGCAACTTGTCTTCATCCTGGACCTCCATCCGCTCCCTGTCCCAGTCTCCTCTGTCCAGGTAAGTGCTTAATTTCTCCCCGGAAGGGAGTGTGTGTGTCTCTATGTCTCTCTTTTATATTCCGCGGCTCCGCTGCACTTATGTGGGCTGTTGAACAACCGCCGGCTTCCCATGCCGCGGCAGCCCCGCCTCTCACGGCTCGCGGTCCTTTGACTGCTGCCGGAGTCGAACGTTGACTGCGCTGCTACTTCGCATGAGCATGGCATTACGGCTCGAGTGTGTCCGCCGGGAGGTTCCATGTCTTCCTGACGACTGCCAGAGTCGAACGTCGGCATCTCTGCCGTCTCGCATAAACGCGACGTTCCTACTCCCGTGTCCCCGTCTTGGAGCTCCACATTATATTTTCCTGTCCGTTTTTCTCCAGGATTAGCTGTCTCCTGACCCCACCATTCCCCAACCATGTGGGTCTCTGGGTCTCGGGCCCCTCCGTGGTATAACTGACCCTCTTGACTGTTACAACAGAGAACATATTATTTTTGACGGACATTCTGACATGCCCATAAAGTTTCCTAGGTTGAGGCAGAGCAGGCCCTTACAAGTAGTGAGAGATAGGTTTTCCTTTGATTAAAGGTTTGTTACCTCCTTGTCAGTTCCCTTCTTCTACACCCTCACACTAACCAAAGTAACTAAAGGTGCTCATCTGTCGTCAGGAAGTCTAACTCAAAAATGTCCTCTGTCCAAAATCGAATCTACCTGGACCTACCACTAAGGATCTAAGTGATTACTGCGGCGCTGAAAATCTCGAATCGGAAAATTCCAAATTTGAAAAATGGTGGCGTGCAGTAATCACGTTGATCACCCTTGCCTGCAATTCAGCTACCCACCATCCCTTTATCCCTAAACACTGCATGCAGTGGTGGCGGCACACTTATTGGCTTTTCTAATGTGTATTTGTTTTTTGCATTTATTGTATCATATTACTATATTTTGTACACAATTATTCGTCTTTTATGTGGCTAAAGTTTGTAATAAATTAAGTGCACAGCTTAAAAAAAATAAAAAAACTTTCCTTCTTTCCTTTCCCATGGCTGTTTCCCTATGACGTGAGTTCCCCCTCCCCATTGTGGAGCCGACACCCATGTAACTCCCCGAATCCATGATGCCTAACAAGGGGAGTGGGAGAAACCCGCGCTCCCCTTGTTCGGCATTATGGGATTCACAATGTTTGTCCACGCCAAATGCGCTGTAAACGCCCATTCTGCATTTTTATTCTCTGTATTTTTGGGTATTACCTACCACTAATACTTCTAACTAAAGTTTACCAAAATAATCTGTCTCGCCTCGCTGCTTCCCTTCGGCTGTCTGTGTTGAGGCTTTACTGCAGGGTTCTCTTAGTTCACCATTTTACATCGACGCGGGAGGCGAGACAAATCTTTGCAGTTGGGATTCATCCAAGTAATATTCTACATACAAACTACCCTAATGGTCAAGATTGACAACACTGGATATGCCCTGATTTGATAAAAGGCACTTTGCTGAAACACGTGTTATCTTAAAGGGCCATCAAATTATACTCACCAATCACTAAATACTTCTGGATTCAGCATCATTTGTTTGGCGCAGTAATAGGGTGTGTTCAAAGCATTTTCTTTCTAGTTCATATATTACATGGCCACGGTAGCGGCCATGTAGTTTTGGTTAAGTTGCTAAACCCATTGGAAGAGCACTTTTTTGGTGGTTTATAGGTTTATAACTTCGCTCCCCGTGGACGAATCCTCACCAAACTTTATATGGCCCACTCTGAATTTTTTTGCAAAGTTTGGTGAGGTTTGGTCAAGGGGGGGGCAAAGTTATAGGGGGGTCCCAACATTTCTTTTTTTCCCATAGACATAATGGGAACAACATTTGATCACGCCTACAGCCGAATCCACTGGACGGACTTTCACCAAATTTGCGGCAGTAGCGGCGGCTTGGTCCCGAAAGCGTGCTTTTGTTAATTTGGTGTAAATCCATCCAGTCATTTTTTTTTTAATGACCAAAACATAAGGCAGAAAAATGTGTGATATCTAGGTCCGGTCCGTGGACTCACTGCTCTGTTCGGTCCGCGGAACTGGTCTCTGATAGGCCCAGAAAAATGTGCTGACTTTTGCATGGTCACTGATTGGGTGGTGAGAAAACGTTAAATGCATCGGTTTCCGTGAAACGCCCACCATGTTGGATATGCAGAGTTTTTTGGGGTCCGCAGACAGCGCAGTGAAAACATTAAAAAAAGAAACATTGCACTTGTCAAACTCAACAAAGAATCTCTGGGGATGTGAGGGGGGATGAGGATGGGACGGGAAATGGCCATAAGAAGCTAAGAAACGGGTTGTTTCATCCCTGACAGTCCGCGAACACTCAAGATGTCCTGGGGCAGTCATGTGGTGTCCGCGGACACTTCATATGTCCTAGGACATCTGTACCTATTTCTGCATTACAGGGTTGGGGAAAAGCATCTTTTGGATGGCTTATAACTTTAGCGCCACTCAATGAAACTGCATGTAATTTTGCAATTGTATTCTAGACCTAATCCTGAATGGTTTTACAAAGTTTTGTGGGATTCTTTCAAGAGGGGGCAAAATTAGAAGGGGGGTCCCAAAATATTGCAACGGCATATACATGTGGTGTCATTTGATGAATCTGCATAACATTTGGCAAAACGATTTTGGATCTAGATATAAATGGTTTTCTAAAGTTTGGTGGGATTTTCTCAAGAGGGTCGGAATTAGAGGGGGGGTTTCAACATTTTTAGATGGCTTATAACTTTGTTGCTATTTGACGAATGTGGACAAATGTTTTGAGAAAGATTATAGATCCAACCTTCAATTTTTGTGTAAAGACTGAATGGATGTTGTCAAGTGGGGGCTAAATTATATGACTATTGTATGTACACACATTTTGACACTTTGAAAAAATAAAACATGTGCAGATTTCGTGCAAACTCGTGCGGAGCATTAGCAAGGACATTAAAGCATTGTTTTGCAAATATGCCTGTATCTTATTTGTTGACAAGTGTCATAATGTAGGTACAAAAAATAGTCATATACCTTTGGTAACTGAGGTATAGCCTGTGGACGTGGGCAGTAGCCAGATTGGCTGGGTCATGGCATAAGGTCATGACACAGACAATCTGGCTACTGGCTATGACTGCGAGGGACGTAAAATGGTGTTAAAGTGGTTATGTCCTCCCTGGACTGGCTGTGTGGTTAAGTTATTCGAAAGTAGGATAGGTTTGAAAGGGAAAGAAATGTGCTTGTGGTAATATGGTCATATGGTTCTGCAGGCTGCCATAGAAAGGGAAGAGGGGCTCTGTACGGAGCCCCGCCTTCTCTTTCCATGGTGGCCATCTTGGAAAAGGATTGTCCTTCCTACAGCGGAACGCCAGAGGCCAGAGGCGTCCTGCTGTAGGAAGGAAAATCCTTCCTTCCTACTGTAGGAAGAGAAATCTATTTTTTAGCACCCCGGCTTCCCGCTTTGGGAACCAGGGTTGCTAATAGCCTTTATCCCCCATTGCAGGGGCTGCAATGGAAGGTAATGGTCCGGAGTCCTTGTTATTTATTTATTTATAACACGCTAAAGCCTGCAGACATCAGGGCACACACAGACACACTTTGCTTGGGCTGATAACTTGGGCTGCTGGGCTGCTAGGCTGTTATCCACTGTTGCAGATGAAAAATGGTGTTAAAGTGGCCATGTCCACCTGGGACCAGCTAAGTGGTAAAGTTATTCGAAAGTAGGATAGATTTGAAAGGGAAAAAATGTGCTTGTGGTAATATGGTCATAGGGTTCTGCAGGCTGCCATAGAAAGGGAAGAGGGGCTCTGTACAGAGCCCCACCTTATCTTTCCATGGTGGCCATCTTGGAAAAGGATTGTGCTTCCTAAAGCGGAACGCCGGAGGCCATTTTTAAGAGAAATAGCAGTTATAGTAATATTCTTCCAAGTATGTGCTTTGCACTAGATTGTTAATGGATAATGAGTAAGTATAGGTGTAGGAGCTGTGCAAGGGTACATTTTGAACTTGAAAGTTCCTAGATCAGTCGAAAAATGCAGTTCCAAACAGTCTTCCAAGCATGGACCCAATTCCGAAGTGCGGACGCCTTGGCAGACACGGCATCATGCTGCGTGCAAGCGCATGGTCACGTGGCACTGTCCGGAAGGTAAGGTCTGTGATGATATCAGACGTTTTCAGACGTCGACAGATGCAAAAACAGTGGAGAAAGTTGCAAAAAAGTGTATAGAAGAGTTAACAATTATGGTAGAAGGTGGGAAATGGCAGAGTTTTAAGGTGAAAAATTGTAAATTGGACAGAAGTGTTTCTATATTGGGGTATGATATTAGTAAGTTGTAGGAAAATAGCATGCACTGGTAAAAACCCATGAAATTCAGTGAAAATACTTTGTTAAAGAGACGTTATGGTTAAGTTGCACTAATAAAAACCTATGAAATTCAATGAAAAAACTTTGTTAAAGGGACGTTATGGTTACACCGAAAAAATCTCAGAAAATCGCCAGTTATAGTAAGCTAAGCAACCATAACTCGCGCCACCACCGTGCACTGCTAAGACTAACACCCAGGACATCAAAGATGACATCACAAATGTCATTGATGACATCACTGATGACATCACATATCTGGGCCACTTGTTTTTGTTCACTGACATATCTAGGCCAGGTGGTTTTGTATCTAGACGTTAACCTTGTCATATGTTCTTAAAGTACGGTCCATATGGTTTAGTCTCAGCTGATGGTGCACATACATGGGGAAATAAGCAGGCCTCAAACACACATTTCATTTGTATACATGAAGATAAACTTTAATGTTATTAACATTTTCTGATGATGCTGTTT
Source organism: Ambystoma mexicanum (assembly GCF_040938575.1). Classification (NCBI taxonomy): domain Eukaryota; kingdom Metazoa; phylum Chordata; class Amphibia; order Caudata; family Ambystomatidae; genus Ambystoma; species Ambystoma mexicanum. The sequence goes on along the minus strand of NC_090933.1, from coordinate 1,337,838,120 downwards.
CTTTCTTCCTTACTTTAGTTTCCCTGTATGTGCCTTTGATTTGTATGCATTGTTGTTCCTCATATGTATTGTTTGTACTAGCAAAAGTGTAGTAAGTCTTGAATTGTTAGCTAGTTATTACATGTTTAACATTACTCAAAATTCACATAAGGTAGCATTCATTATTGTACTTTCCAAAATTACAAGATTATAAATATTGTACTTCTATGGTGCAGCTGCAGCCATTGCCTATGTTTATATATGATTAGGTTCCTGTATTAACACCAACACTCAAACACAATGTTGTTTAGATGAGTACATCCTTTAATCAATTAAGTAGTTCACGATAGGTCTCCCGATCAACCCTGAGATCCTGTTACCAACATTATAAACACAACCCCTTGTAGGGACTTTTCATCAAAATTAATTTCACATGGGATGTCATCTTTGATGTCCTGGGTGTTAGTCTTAGCAGTGCACGGTGGTGGCGCGAGTTATGGTTGCTTAGCTTATCATAACTCGCAAATTTCTGAGGTTTTTCAGTTCTACTTGTAACGATAACGTCCCTTTAACAAAGATTTTTCATTGAATTTCATAGGTTTTTATCAGTCCAACTTAACCATAACGTCCCTTTAACAAAGTTTTTCATTGAATTTCATAGGTTTTTATCAGTGCAACTTAACCATAACATCCCTTTAACAAAGTGTTTCACTGAATATATTACATGGCCACGGTAGTGGCTATGTAGTTATGGTTAAGTTGCTGTTTCCATAGGAAGAGCACTTTTTGGGCGGCTTATAACTTTGCTCCCCCTGTACGAATCCTCACCAAACTTTGCAAAAAAAGTATATGGGCCACTCTGAATTTTTTTGCAAGTGAGGATTCGTCCAGGGGGGGCAAAGTTATAGGGGGGGTCCGAAAACTTTTTTTTTCCCATAGACTGAATGAGAAAAAAAATTTGCTTGCGCCAACAGCCCAAACCGCTGGATGGTTTTTCACCAAATTTGGACTGGGAGCAGCGGCTTGGTCCCGAAAGCGTGCTTTTGCAAATTTGGTGAAAATCCGTCCAGTAATTGTTTTAAAATGACCAAAAAGTAGGTAAAAGAAAATTAGTGATATCTGTGTTCGGTCCGTGGACACACTTCCCTGTTCGCTCCACGGACAGTGTCCTGATTGGCCAATCGGCTTTCATGATGTCCGCGGACATGCAACGTGTTTGCTGATTGGACGGTGTTAAGCGTGAAGCGCGTCAGATTTTCGGTAGCGCCCGCCATATTAGATTTGCGGACGTCCACGGACAGCGCGGTGAAAGTTTGTTCTAAATGTGTATTTAGTAGAGTGTGTTGGTGTGTAGGAGTGTTTGGGGAGGATGGAAGGGTATGAGATAGGTGAAATGTTATGCTTTTTTATGTTGTAGACGTTCTTTTTGTGTTCGATTTGTCTGATGACATCATGGGTGTTCTGAAATGTTCTAAATAAACTGAATGGGGGTTGTTCTGAGGACTCAATATGTGTCCGTTTTGTTTGCAAGTAAGCTGAAACTGTTCTCAGAACACTTGCGGTGTCCTGAAATGTTCGCAAATAAACAAAATGGGGGTGTTCTGGGGGCGCTGTCCGTATTGTTCTGTGGCAAGTTGAATGTGTTCTAAGAACACTCGGGGTGTCTTGAAATGTTCGCAAATAAAAAAAATGGGGGTGTTCTGGGGACGCTGTCCGTATTGTTCTGTGGCAAGTTGAATGTGTTCTAAGAACACTCGGGGAGTCCTGAAATGTTCACAAATAAACAAAATGGGGGTGTTCTGATGACACTGTCCGTATTGTTCTGTGGCAAGTTGAATGTGTTCTAAGAACACTGGGGGTGTCCTGAAATGTTCACAGATAAACAAAATGGGGGTGTTCTGATGACGCTGTCCGTATTGTTTGTTGTCAAGTTGAAAGTGTTCTAAGAACTCTCGCGTTGTCCTGAAATGTTCATAGGGGGTGTCCTGAAGATGCTGTCCGTATCGTTCGATGGCAAGTTTAAAGTGTTCTAAGAACTATCTCGGTGTCCTGAAATGCTCACAGGGGGTGTCCTGAAGACGCTGTCTGTATTGTTCGATGGCAAGTTGAAAGTGTTCTAAGAACACTCGGGGTGTCCTGAAATGTTCGCAAATAAACAAAATGGGGGTGTTCTGAGGACGCTGTCCGTATTGTTCGTTGTGAAGTTGAAAGTGTTCTAAGAACTCTCGCGTTGACCTGAAATGTTCGTACATAAACAAAATGGGGGTGTGTTCTAAGAACACATGCGTTGTTCTGAAGTGTTCTAAGAACTCTTGCGGTGTCCTGAAATGCTCGTAAGGGGTGTCCTGAAGACGCTCTAAGAACACTCGCGGTGTCCTGAAATGTTCGCAAATAAACAAAATGGGGGTGTTCTGAGGACGCTGTCCGTATTGTCCTGAAGTGTTCTACAAACTCTTGCGGTGTCCTGAAATGTTCGTAGGGGGTGTCCTGAGGACGCTGTCCGTATTGTTCAATGGCAAGTTGAAAGTGTTCTAAGAACTGTCTCGGTGTCCTGAAATGTTCATAAATAAACAAAATGGGGGTGTGTTCTAAGAACTCACGCATTGTCCTGAAATGTTCGTAGGGGTTGTCCTGAAGACGCTGTCCGTATTGTTCGATGGCAAGTTGAAAGTGTTCTAAGAACTGTTTCGGTGTCCTGAAATGTTCGCAAATAAACAAAACGGGGGTGTGTTCTAAGAACACACGGGTTGTCCTGAAATGTTCGTAGTGGGTGTCCTGAGGACGCTGTCCGTATTGTTCGTTGTCGAGTTGAAAGTGTTCTAAGAACTCTCGTGGTGTCCTGAAATGATTGCAGGGGTGTACTGAAGATGCTGTCCGTATTGTTCGATGGCAAGTTGAAAGTGTTCTAAGAACAATTGGGGTGTCCTGAAATGTTCGCAAATAAACAAAATGGGGGTGTTCTGAGGATGCTGTCTGTATTGTTCGTTGTCAAGTTGAAAGTGTTCTAAGAACTCTCGCGTTGTCCTGAAATGTTCATAGGGGGTGTCCTGAAGACGCTGTCCGTATCGTTCGATGGCAAGTTGAAAGTGTTCTAAGAACTATCTCGGTGTCCTGAAATGCTCACAGGGGGTGTCCTGAAGACGCTGTCTGTATTGTTCGATGGCAAGTTGAAAGTGTTCTAAGAACACTCGGGGTGTCCTGAAATGTTCGCAAATAAACAAAATGGGGGTGTTCTGAGGACGCTGTCCGTATTGTTCGTTGTGAAGTTGAAAGTGTTCTAAGAACTCTCGCGTTGACCTGAAATGTTCGTACATAAACAAAATGGGGGTGTGTTCTAAGAACACACGCGTTGTCCTGAAGTGTTCTAAGAACTCTTGCGGTGTCCTGAAATGCTCGTAAGGGGTGTCCTGAAGACGCTCTAAGAACACTCGCGGTGTCCTGAAATGTTCGCAAATAAACAAAATGGGGGTGTTCTGAGGCCGCTGTCCGTATTGTCCTGAAGTGTTCTACAAACTCTCGCGGTGTCCTGAAATGTTCATAGGGGGTGTCCTGAGGACGCTGTCCGTATTGTTCAATGGCAAGTTGAAAGTGTTCTAAGAACTGTCTCGGTGTCCTGAAATGTTCATAAATAAACAAAATGGGGGTGTGTTCTAAGAACTCACGCATTGTCCTCAAATGTTCGTAGGGGTTGTCCTGAAGACGCTGTCCGTATTGTTCGATGGCAAGTTGAAAGTGTTCTAAGAACTGTTTCGGTGTCCTGAAATGTTCGCAAATAAACAAAATGGGGGTGTGTTCTAAGAACACATGCATTGTCCTGAAATGTTCGTAGTGGGTGTCCTGAGGACACTGTCCGTATTGTTCGTTGTCGAGTTGAAAGTGTTCTAAGAACTCTCGTGGTGTCCTGAAATGATTGCAGGGGTGTACTGAAGATGCTGTCCGTATTGTTCGATGGCAAGTTGAAAGTGTTCTAAGAACAATTGGGGTGTCCTGAAATGTTCGCAAATAAACAAAATGGGGGTGTTCTGAGGACGCTGTCTGTATTGTTCGTTGTCGAGTTGAAAGTGTTCTAAGAACTTTCGCATTGTCCTGAAATGTTCGTAGGGGGTGTTCTGAAGACGCTGTCCGTATTGTTCGCTGGCAAATTGAAAGTGTTCTAAGAACACTGGTAATGTCCGCGGACATTAAAAGTTTCCATCGGCCATAGTTGAAATGTTTTACTCTATGGGTGTGATATGCTGCGGTGGTTGTGGCCAGGGCATAGAGAGTTGGGTGCATGGCCATTTGGCCATGCACCCAACACTCTATGCCCTGGCCACAACCATCGCAGCATATCACATTTACAGTTGCTTATAACTTTGGGTCAAAAACAAATTTATAAGGAACAAAGTTATAAGATACTATGGGTGTGATATGCTGTGATGGTTGTGGCCAGGGCATAGAGTGTATAATATACTTACTGTTTGGTTTAGTAACTGGAGTACATGTATTTCTTGTTCATTTCTGTGATAAAAGAAAATAGCATGTTAGTATTAGTATTTTGTAATTACTTTTTACATTGTATAATCAACATTTTTTTTTGGACCCTCATATTTAGTAGATTACAAACCAGAGTACTGTGCAATTTGCTTAGTTTCGGTGTTTGTTGCTAAAATTATTGGGTCTGTGGGAGAAAAAAAAATCCATGTTGGATTAAAAAAGAACTTTTTCTGTTATGCTACAGTTTATTTGTTTGTTTGTTTTCAGTGTTCATTTGTTGTTTCTGGCTAGTGCTTTATACATTGTGTTGTTGCATTTTTTTGGAGCAGTAACATAGTATTTATTTGTTTGGATATTATGAAATTTTAGAGCAGTTAGATACCAGTAGGCGTATTCTAACTGTCTATTTTTTTATATATATTAGTGGTATTGATTTATCTGTTTGGATATTGTTAAATTTTGGGACAGTTAGATACCAATTGACGTATTCTAATTGTTTATTTCTTGCTCTAATTTAGTGGTATTCATTTATGTGATTAAGTGTTGTAGAATCTTTGGGCAGTTAGATAGCTTTTGGAATATTCTAACAGTTTATATTTTTTACTACAAGTTTACTTGAGGTTTAAGTACAGTTTAGTTATCAAATTTTGGTTTTAAGCACATTAAATAAGCGTTTGTAAGATTTGCTGGTAATCTCTGCTTTAGGGTAATTACATTGAAACCATCCACATTTCTTTTTAAAATATGCAGTGTAGTGCCCTGAATTGGTTGTGGCTCCTGCGTGGTAGATTATACCTATTGTTGTGAAGGTTTTCTTACCAAGTGATATTTGACCATGTGTGAATCCAGTCAGCTTGCAGTTGTTTTTGGTACCATCTGCATTGTAACGTGGAAGCATTAGTATTACGTATTTACTATGTGTTTGTTTTACTAACGTGGAGCGATTATCTGAATTGCAGATAGAACATAATCTACCATGGTTTGCATTTTGTACAATTTGCTGAAATGGAATGGACAATTAGGTATTGATATATATATGAAGCGTTCATTGGGGATTTCTTCTTGTGTCACATTGTTGCAGAGAGTGCATGTATGTTTCCACATGTATGAAATCTGGAAGATTTCATTTATAGGTATGTTTTTGTTTTCCAGTACTTGTAGTAAGTACATTAGAAATTCTTGTGGATCTTCCTGTGAGTTTATAGTGAATTTCACCATTCCAGCACAGTAGTCCAATTGTTGTCTTATTCGATAAACACTATACGTGTTGTCAGGATTATTTGCTGCATTTCTGTGAAGTGCTAACATTTGCAAACACAATGGGTCTGTACTGTGTAAGTACATTTTCTCAACAATTGGTGGTAATTTAAATAGAATATTCATTGCTACATTTGCGTAGCAACTTACACCAACTATATTTGAGAGTTTAAATGGACCAGGTAGTTCTGTATCTGACTGCTGTTTTTGGAGCTTGTCTTCCTTCTTTGAAGAAGTACCTGGTTTACTTTCCCTAATTGATTCTTTATTGATTGTGGTATTTGATGAAGTATTACTTTCTTTTACTCTCTTTGGAGGATTTGCAGTGACATCCTGTTGCTTTTCTGTTTGATTTATTTTTCTTTTATAATGTTTTACTTTTTGTGGAACAGAATATGTGTTTAGATGGGGAGTGTATAGTGAGTGAAGTCTATTGTATTCTAAAATGCAAGGAATATCAGCGTTTATTTTACTTGCATCAAAGTTGATTAGAAATTGACTGTCAAGTGTACGTAAGCGTGATAGTGCTACGTAGCTCATGCCTTCTTTAAAGTCTGTGTTACCAATATCTATCATTGCTTTGTCTAGGGTAAGACCTTGTGATTTATGAATCGTGACTGCGTATGCAAGAGTTAGAGAAAATTGTTCTCTGCGTACATACATGTCTTTGAAGAGAAGGAATCGAGTTGTTGAGCGTGCTATCCTTTTAACTTCTGAAAGTTTGTCAAAGAGTATATTGACAAACTGAATTTTGTTGTCACGTAGGTATGTTTGAAAGCCAACAACTGTACCCAGTGCTCCATTAACTAGTCCTTGGTCCACGTCAAGGTTACGTTTAAGCATTACTCTGCAATTTAAGGATAATTTTAATATCTTTTCTGAGCGTGCTGTGTTTGAGATTGATTTTTCTAAACTATTTAGTCTTGTTGTGGCTTGGTCACACATAGGTAGTGTCATACCATGTACATCTAGTTTGTCTGTGGCCCTAATTTCCATTATTGGTTGCATTTCTTTACTTAACATTATTTCATTGAATTTGAAACAGCTTGCAAGAGTTGGCATTAAGGCCATACAATTGACATTTGTGGGGGCTAATTGTTACATAACATCTGTAGCACATGCATTATCGCCATAAAGTGCATTAATTTGCCAGGTTTTCAATATTGTTTCTGCTTCTTTAGAGAGTATACCAACTCTGATACTTTTTAAGATGTTGGCATAAGTGAGATCTGCAGATTGCTGCATGTTTTCTGTTAATTCTCTGTATTGGAAATGTTGCCAAAGGTTGACCTTTCCAATGCTGCCAACTGTTTTACGGTAGAGTTTGTGTCCTAATGTTTTAAAAATAGGCTCACCTTTTACTGGTGTCAATTGAAGAAGATCTCCTAAAACAATAATGTGTTTTCCTGCAAAGAGCTCTTCATAGTTTGTTTTCAGTACTTCTTGTATTCTGAGGTGAATCAAAGCCAACATTAGGTTGGAGACCATGCTCACTTCATCTATTAGTAGCATTTTCATTTGTTTCAATACTCTGCATAGTTCCATTGCAGCTTCTGCAGAAAGTTTGTAATAGTCTAATTTGTTCTGGTGTTCTACTGGCAATAGTAGTAATCGGTGTAAATTGACACCACCTATGTTGTAGGCAGCTAAAACTGTGGGGGCAGCTGACAGTTTGTTGTTTGTCAATTGTTGAAGGAATTTACTGATGATTTTGATTAGGAATGTTTTGCCAGAACCAGCTTCACCACTGACGTACAGCAGTATAGGTTTATAATTATGGCAGGAACATTCTTTATTTTCATGTGTACACCATGTGCAATTTGTTTTGTTACTTCTTCAAAAATGCTACGTTGTTTGTTGTTTAGTTTTGATTGTAGTATAGTTAAGTCTTCTTTATCTTCATACTGATACATGGTGTTTTCTACTTCTATCATAGCTAATTCTGCCTCATTTATTATTAGTGGTTCTCCCAGTGGTTCTTGGCTTCCTGTTACAGAAGGTTGACTACTGTCAGGAGTGTCGTTATCTAGTTGGGCCTGGAGTTCTTCTTCGTGTTGCTGTTCATTGTGCAACATTGTTTTGTATTGTGTAAAGTTTACATCAGTTATAGTGCTTTCATTTGCTTTGAAAGCATCTTCATATGAGTCATAGTTTTCTAGTATGTCTTCTTCTTTTCTCCATGGTTTAAAGAGTTGTAGCAGGGACATGTAATATATTTCTTTATGTTGAGGAGTCTTCAATTACAATTTGATATGATTAATTAAATTTGGTTTAGTGAGTTTAACTAAGCTGCCTTCACAGTTTGTCACTCTGTATTTACCTTTTTTTTCATCAGGTTTTATATTATTTTTGTATGTGTAGTTTTGGGCTATGTGGTATAGACACATGGTTTCCAAAGTATTACTTCTGTTTGGGTAGTATGTGTCCAATAAATAGTTTTTTAAAATGTCTTGGCTGTTGGGATCATGTTTGGCTATTGCTTCTATATCTTCGTATGTTTTTAGAACTCTTTTTCTAGATTTAGCTGGACCAAGACTTAGCCATACTATATTTTCAGATTGACCATACAATACAGTACCAGTTAAACGATCAGCTGCTTCATATGATCCACATTCTCTATGGGAGAGCATTTTTTATGCCCAAGCTGTATCATTTCTGAGACACTGGGCCTCATTACATGGATGGCGGCAAGGATTTACCGGTACCGGTAAAATACCGGTACCGGTAAATCCTTACCGCCTTACTACGAGGTCCCTTTGCGGGTTGGGGGATTTAACGCCTGCTTTTTGCAGGCGTTAAAAACCAACCCGCAAAGGGACCCAGGGAGCTAATTACGGTACCGCAATTTGCGGTACCATAATTAGCGCCTTCCCCATTCCCATTGAGCCCTATGGGGCAAAAATGGGAATGGGGAAGGGCAATGGTGGAAGGGGAAATTACCGCCCCGCCAACCTTGGAATGGGGCGGTAATTCCCCTTTCCGCCAAGGAGGTGCCGGTAATTTACCGGCATGAACCGTGGCGCTATTAGCGCCATGGTTCTCCGCCATCCGTGTAATGAGGCCCACTGTTTTATCTGATGACAGGTCATTCCAGAGGTCTTGGAGCTCTGTCTTTTCTGCTTTGGTTAAGTATGCTGTGACATATCGTGCAACTGCAGTAGAATTGTCTGCAATGTACTGCACATCTATGTTTGCATTCCATAAGTGGGTAATGATTGCATTATAATCATTGATATATTTTTCTTCTTCTTTTCTTTTTATGTAATATGTATCCTTAGGTGACTTACCTTTAACACTATGTCTAACTGAAGACATGAGGTTGTTCACTTGACCTGTATTTGTAACTGGTCTAGGGAAACCAAATCGGCATTTGGTGTAGTATTTCCCTTTGTTTTTGGATTTGCGACAACAATATTTGCCACATTTATGTCTTTGAAATTGTAAAATGTGTGCATGAAGATCACTATTTGTGGATTCTGATGGAATTTCACAAGTGACATATTTTTCAATAAACTGTAAAACAGTGACATCAGTGTCTTGACCAAATTTAGGAGCATCTTTAATCCATAAAAGCATGTGGATATGTGGTGCTCCTCTGGCTTGGTATTCTTTTCTCCAAAAGAAGTGTTGCACTTCTCCAAGGGGAGGAACAGTTTTATTACAAATAAAATGTAGCATAGCAATGAAGCGATGGTGAAAATATCTTGAAACATTAACAGGATCCAAAGAACAAAGTTCTCCTGGTGTTAGTATATCTATGTTTGTTTTGTTTTTATTTGATATGCGTAGGAAATCATGTAAATCTTCCCATGCATATTCTGCGTAACTTAATGTAACAAACCAAGGGGGTGGGCCAAGGTTTCTGATCATACAATGTACATCTCAGTGACGTCAAAACCAGTACTCTTTAGTACTATGCATATTTACTAATAGATTTGTAATATTTGATTGTAAAACCTCATCCTTTTGTTGCACTTTTTGTAATAATTGTGTAGCTGTCATATTTTGAAAGTGGGATCCTGATTTTAATATGTGTGCAACTCCATAACATAAAGTTGCTAGTTCACTTTCAAAGAGTAGGTGGAATATGTATTCCACATTTTGTCTAAATCTGGGATCTTCAGAATACATCCGTAATGAGCGGTATTCTGAAGCTGATATTTGAACAGGTATATGATCATACCTTCCTCCTTTGCCAGTAGGAAAGAGTAGAGGAAAAGCATGTGCTTCTATACTTTTTTCCCATATGCTGATTGGTGATCCTTTTGTTTGACGCATTTGGTATGTTTCCAGTGCATCTTCTATGGTGTCATTAGAGTGCAAAGGATGAATTGTATAATGGTCTAAAGTATTTGATATTGTAACAGGATCTAGTAGCTCAAATTGACCAGCTTCTTGTGTTTCTTGAATTATTTCAGTTGTATCTTTCAAGTTTTCTTCAATATTAATTTCTTTGTAATATTCATTATTCTCTTTAAGATATTGTAAGGCTTGTCTAACTTTATGTAAATCTACCAGCTGTTGCCATATTTTTTTGTTTTTTGTAGGTACTCCATTTACTAAGATAATTAAAGATTGCTGCATTGGACGTTGCCTTCCTAGAGTATGCACATTTTCTTTTAGATCTAATGGTAAATAAACTACTTTTCCACTAATGCCTTTTACCAGTTCAGAGGGAGGTAATTTTACTGTTTTTGGTTGAAGGCGTATTATTGCTTGAAATGGGTGTACTGTTTGAATTATGATGCTCTCATATAAATGAAGTTGTTGTAGGGGTTTTGGTAGTGGGTATAATTCCAAATTGTTTGTGATAGCAGGTGAAGGAGTTTGGTTGTTGTCAAGTTTTGTAGTGCAGTAACTATTAAGGGGTCACTTATTTCGTATCTGTTTTCTGCTACAAGGTAGAGAGCTAATTCAAACCATTTAGAATCTTCATTGTCTTCTATTTTATATTATAGGTCTACAGTTTTCGTGTTACGTTTATAAAACGTTCTGCGGCAACATACACATACATGGTTTGTTACTTCAGCTGATGTACTTTTAAATTTTAGTATTTCTTTTTTGCATGTGTTTAGCAAAAGGTTGCCATGTGTAGAATTGTTGCTAATTTGGTTTAAAGCTATTTCAGTCTGTAAATGGCTTTCACTTCCAAAATATTTTTTCTGGATATAGTCAATTTCTTGAAGTAGGTCTTTTGCTGTACCATGAAGAAGAATGTTATTTAAATTTGCTAGTGCTAAAGCAGGACTTTTAGCATAGTACAGTTTATAGACTAGATTTCTTATAGTTGAATGATGTGTTGATATTCTTTTGATATCATGGAAGGTGGTTTTACAAGTAGGTCCTGTCATGCAGGCCAATGAATGTCCTTGTAGACCTGTGTATTTGTGCACTGGACAGGTATCCATATTTTGCAGTAGTTTAATTTTGATTTTGTCTTTGGTTTTTACATATTGATTGAGGAATTGGCGTAAAGACTTGAAAACTTGTTTAGGAATGTTACATATTGACGTGCATGGCCATTTGTACACTAGACGTTCTGATTCAGTTGAACGGAGGGGTAATTCTAAGTTTTTCAGGGCATATTTTTGTAAGGAGTACTTCTTGTTCCATTATGGTATTATTAACTTTTTCATAACCTCGACCACTGCTATGTATGGCAATTGTATTTGTTTGTTTTTTATTGTACGCTTCTTCATTAAAGTATGGTTCTGTGCTCGTAGTGTGACTCCATTCACCTCTGCAGATACTTAAGAAGTTCTTTCTGTTGACATTTCGTTTATTGAGAAGTCTTTTTTGTAATTTAGTTATTAGTTTTGTTAGTGGTTTCATTTTGTTTAACACTAAAATAAATAACTTTCTTTTGAGAAGAATTGCACTATCTATCAACGCTTCTAAAATTAATTTCCTACAATAGGTTTTAAGCATTGAAGCTGATTTCTCTCCTGTTTTTATAAGATTTTGAAGGACTTTGTGATGGAACATTTTGGCTAAAATACTTTTCTTGGTATGCTTACTTTGCACTATATTAAAATTTAAAGAAGTAGTTGTATCTGTAGTGATGGCTGATTTTTTGTTGATTGTTTTTTGGTTTGTTTTAAATTTTGATAGAGAAGGCAAAGTTGTTGTACTTGAAACTTCTTGTGTTTCACTAAATGACTGTATTAGCTGTTTTGTTTGAACTTTTTTTTACAAATTCTGATAGAGATGGATGCTTATGTTGGACACTTTTATTTTCATTTGCTCTACTTCTGCGTTGCTTTCTACGGACTTGACTTTTGGTAGGCATTCTTTAGGGTCTGTTGAAAAAAATAAAGAAGGTATGGGTTGGGGTGTTCTGCAATGTATGTGTGCTGTGTGCATGAGTGTTTGAGTAAGATGATATATGTAATGGTGTCTGATTGTGCATTGGGAACTACAACTAGTAGGGATGTGTATTCTTCAATTAATATGTTACTAAACTCAGGTTCAGATGACAGAAAAAAATAAGCTAGTGGTGTGGAGAAGTACAAATAGTAAATCTAATGCATACAATAAAAACAGTTGTTTGTTCTATAATATGAAAATTCTAGCGGTTGAGTTGGGTAATTTGTGTGTCCAAAAGTAGGAATTTGTGCGCCATTCTGGCTGTAATTCGCTGTTTAAGACATGGGGATTTTTGGACAGAATGGTGCACAATCTTTATTTTTAGGCACAGAAATAGCATGAATTAACTTTACAGTATGTTTAAGTAATAATACAAATATTATGGTGATATTCTACTTACTTTTTTTCTAAAATGAGCAGTTTAATTCTTAGTTCTTCTTTGTTCTTGAAATTCGGCTGCTTCTTTTCAGGAGAATGGTCTTCACTGCAATTGTAAAGGAAACAAATTAGTAATTTTGTTTGTATATAGCATTGTTTTTAATTTAGATATTGATTTTTTTAATTGAAATCCTCAGCGCCTTCCTTAAAACCATTAAAACTATCTTAATCACATAAGCTACGTCGCACCAGTTCAATACAAATACAGGGTAATTCATAGAATTTCGCAGAAAAGTGTCGCAAGCGGCTGGCGCAAAGTGTCCGCGTGCGATTGTCTGCGCCAGGCACGTGCGCTAAAACCGATTTCCGCGCACAGCGTATTCATGGATTTTAGGCTCCCAAACCAGCCGTGGCGCAGAGTATCGCAGCGACCCTGCAGCAGCGCCAGTAACGCCCCCAAGAACGCCCTCGCGCAAGGAAAAGCCATCAAAATCGCTAAATCATCGCAAAGGGCTGCGGTAACCCTGGACCAGTTTACAGGGCTGCCAAACAAGGAACGCAAAGCGGGTAACGTGCATATCAGGGGTAAGCGTGAAGTTATACACGCGATTAGCCAGGCTGCCAGGGTACGTGTATTTCAGGGGTGCGCGGGAAGTTCAACACGCGATAGTCCAGGGAACGTGTATTACAGGGGTACGCGGGAAGTTCAACACGCGATTGTCCAGGGAACGTGTATTACAGGGGTACGCGGTAAGTTCAACACGCGATTGTCCAGGGAACGTGTATTACAGGGGTACGCGGGAAGTCTTACATGCGATTAGCCAGGGCACGTGTAATACAGGGGTACGCGTGAAGTTATACACGCGATTAGCCAGGGTACAAGTATTACAGGGGTACGTGGGAATTATCACACGCGATTTGGCTGGGTACGTGTATTACAGGGGTACACGGGAAGTTCTACACGCAAATCGGCTGGGTACGTGTATTACAGGGGTGCGCGGGAATGATCACACGCGATTTGGCTGGGTACGTGTATTACAGGGGTACACGGGAAGTTCTACACGCAAATCGGCTGGGTACGTGTATTACAGGGGTGCGCGGGAATGATCACACGCGATTTGGCTTGGTACGTGTATTACAGGGGTGCGTGGTAATGATCAGACGCGATTTGGCTTGGTACGTGTATTACAGGGGTGCGTGGGAAGTACTACACGCGATTGGCCAGGGTACGTGTATTACAGGGGTACGTGGGAATTATCACACGCGATTTGGCTGGGTATGTGTATTACAGGGGTACACGGGAAGTTCTACACGCGATTCGGCTGGGTACGTGTATTACAGGGGTGCGCGGGAATTCTCACATGCGATTTGGCCAGGTACGTGTATTACAGGGGTGTGCGGGAATTATCACACGCAATTAGGCTGGGTGGGTCCTCACAGGTGTTCCCTGTACACCCTCCACGGCCCCGGCAGGCAGCCCACAAAACAGGGGACTACCCTGCACACCTGCTCATGTCCCCCTGCACCCCCAGCCCCCAGCAGTGCAGGGTCACCCTCCACCAGGCCCCCACTCATGTCTCCCACCACCCCCACCCCCCAGCAGTGCAGGGTCAACCTCCACCAGGCCCCCACTCATGTCCCCCTGCACCCCCACCCCCCAGCAGTGCAGGGTCACCCTCCACCAGGCCCCCACTCATGTCTCCCACCACCCCCACCCCCCAGCAGTGCAGGGGCACCCTCCACCAGGCCCCCACTCATGTCTCCCACCACCCCCACCCCCCAGCAGTGCAGGGGCACCCTCCACCAGGCCCCCACTCATGTCTCCCACCACCCCCACCCCCCTGCCACCATGGGCAGCCCCCACCAGGCCCCCACTCATGTCTCCCACCACCCCCACCCCCCTGCCACCATGTGCAGCCCCCACCAGGCCCCCACTCATGTCTCCCACCACCCCCACCCCCCTGCCACCATGGGCAGCCCCCACCAGGCCCCCACTCATGTCTCCCACCACCCCCACCCCCCTGCCACCATGGGCAGCCCCCACCAGGCCCCCACTCATGTCTCCCACCACCCCCACCCCCCTGCCACCATGTGCAGCCCCCACCAGGCCCCCACTCATGTCTCCCACCACCCCCACCCCCCTGCCACCATGGGCAGCCCCCACCAGGCCCCCACTCATGTCTCCCACCACCCCCACCCCCCAGCAGTGCAGGGTCACCCTCCACCAGGCCCCCACTCATGTCTCCCACCACCCCCACCCCCCTGCCACCATGGGCAGCCCCCACCAAGCCCCCACTCATGTCTCCCACCACCCCCACCCCCCAGCAGTGCAGGGTCACCCTCCACCAGGCCCCCACTCATGTCTCCCACCACCCCCACCCCCCAGCAGTGCAGGGTCAACCTCCACCAGGCCCCCACTCATGTCCCCCTGCACCCCCACCCCCCAGCAGTGCAGGGTCACCCTCCACCAGGCCCCCACTCATGTCTCCCACCACCCCCACCCCCCAGCAGTGCAGGGGCATCCTCCACCAGGCCCCCACTCATGTCTCCCACCACCCCCACCCCCCAGCAGTGCAGGGGCACCCTCCACCAGGCCTCCACTCATGTCTCCCACCACCCCCCTGCCACCATGGGCAGCCCCCACCAGGCCCCCACTCATGTCTCCCACCACCCCCACCCCCCTGCCACCATGGGCAGCCCCCACCAGGCCCCCACTCATGTCTCCCACCACCCCCACCCCCCTGCCACCATGTGCAGCCCCCACCAGGCCCCCACTCATGTCTCCCACCACCCCCACCCCCCTGCCACCATGGGCATCCCCCACCAGGCCCCCACTCATGTCTCCCACCACCCCCACCCCCCAGCAGTGCAGGGTCACCCTCCACCAGGCCCCCACTCATGTCTCCCACCACCCCCACCCCCCTGCCACCATGGGCAGCCCCCACCAGGCCCCCACTCATGTCTCCCACCACCCCCACCCCCCAGCAGTGCAGGGTCTCCCTCCACCAGGCCCCCACTCATGTCTCCCACCACCCCCACCCCCCAGCAGTGCAGGGTCAACCTCCACCAGGCCCCCACTCATGTCCCCCTGCACCCCCACCCCCCAGCAGTGCAGGGTCACCCTCCACCAGGCCCCCACTCATGTCTCCCACCACCCCCACCCCCCAGCAGTGCAGGGTCACCCTCCACCAGGCCCCCACTCATGTCTCCCACCACCCCCACCCCCCAGCAGTGCAGGGTCACCCTCCACCAGGCCCCCACTCATGTCTCCCACCACCCCCACCCCCCTGCCACCATGGGCAGCCCCCACCAGGCCCCCACTCATGTCTCCCACCACCCCCACCCCCCAGCAGTGCAGGGTCACCCTCCACCAGGCCCCCACTCATGTCTCCCACCACCCCCACCCCCCAGCAGTGCAGGGTCACCCTCCACCAGGCCCCCACTCATGTCTCCCACCACCCCCCACCCCCCTGCCACCATGGGCAGCCCCCACCAGGCCCCCACTCATGTCTCCCACCACCCCCACCCCCCAGCAGTGCAGGGTCACCCTCCACCAGGCCCCCACTCATGTCTCCCACCACCCCCACCCCCCTGCCACCATGGGCAGCCCCCACCAGGCCCCCACTCATGTCTCCCACCACCCCCACCCCCCAGCAGTGCAGGGTCACCCTCCACCAGGCCCCCACTCATGTCTCCCACCACCCCCACCCCCCAGCAGTGCAGGGTCAACCTCCACCAGGCCCCCACTCATGTCCCCCTGCACCCCCACCCCCCAGCAGTGCAGGGTCACCCTCCACCAGGCCCCCACTCATGTCCCCCTGCACCCCCACCCCCCAGCAGTGCAGGGTCACCCTCCACCAGGCCCCCACTCATGTCTCCCACCACCCCCACCCCCCAGCAGTGCAGGGTCACCCTCCACCAGGCCCCCACTCATGTCTCCCACTACCCCCACCCCCAGCAGTGCAGGGGCACCCTCCACCAGGCCCCCACTCATGTCTCCCACCACCCCCACCCCCCTGCCACCATGGGCACCCTCCACCAGGCCCCCACTCATGTCTCCCACCACCCCCACCCCCCTGCCACCATGGGCAGCCCCCACCAGGCCCCCACTCATGTCTCCCACCACCCCCACCCCCCAGCAGTGCAGGGTCACCCTCCACCAGGCCCCCACTCATGTCTCCCACCACCCCCACCCCCCTGCCACCATGGGCAGCCCCCACCAGGCCCCCACTCATGTCTCCCACCACCCCCACCCCCCTGCCACCATGTGCAGCCCCCACCAGGTCCTCACAATCCCCAATCATGTGCGTAATGGTCAGCCTCCACAGCCAAAAAGCCCTACCAAGTAACCCATTCACCCACATGGAAATGAAAACATATGTTACACCCCCAATGTTCATGAAGCAAATGAACCCATGTCCGTCACACACAGATTTTCAAATTGAATGGGAAAACACACAACATGACATGCATGAAACCAATGAGATGAAACCACACAGTGAACAATGGAAAAAAAAATGTATTGGACAAAAATACGAATGGTAAAGAAAGAAAAATAACTACAATGTAAATGTGAAAAAATAAGCTGCATGTCCGCATAAAAACACAAAAGTAGAAAATCAAATCCATAAAATTTTGTCCAAAGTGAAATGTAAAAACTCTCCATGCAACAAAGAACTATGTACAAAAATAACAAGGGTCCATCATCACAACTGAACTAAGGAAACCTCCTAAAAAACCTACCTAAATATCAACTATATACAAAAAGTGGAGCAGTGTCCGTCGACTCCAAATCATAAGAAAAAACAAAGGAAACCTAAAACTAAAGAACTATATACAAAGACGGCGGGCAAGTCCAGCGGCTCACTCCGTGGTGTTCCGGGCCAGGGCATCATCGAACTCCTGTTCGATGTCCCGGAGGCGGTCCAGTTCCATGGCCCCGAGGGTCCGCAGGGACGACGCTGTGTCCTCCTCCAACCCCCTGCGGATTGCCTCGAGGCACTCGGCCCGCCTCAGGGCCCTCCGCATGGAGTTCTCCGCCCTGACCATTGTGAGCCGCGCCTCTTCCGCCCGCCGCCGCTCCGCACCTATGGCGTGGCCCAACCGCTGCCACACGGAAGACACTCTCTGTCCTGGGTCCTCCTGCCCTCCGGCCGATGCCTGCCCCTCCGATGTCGAAGGCCCCGAGCCTTCATGGCTCCCACCATGTTGCTGCTGCTGCTCTGCCTCTGCCCGTGCACTGCCTCCTGCTGCCTGCACATCCTCCGCCGGCTGGGGTGCAGTTGTTGATGTGGCCACCCCTGCTGGACGTCCGACTCCCGACTGTGGCAGGGATGCCTCCTCCACCAGCCTGGCCGCACTGTCAGAGGCAGCTCCACAGGGCACCCAGGTGACTGATGGGTGGGAAGATGGCACAGAGGACGACTGGCGCGTAGGGGGTCCAGTTGAGGAGGGGGTCGGAACAAGCCCCATCAGACGGAGGAATCCGGTCTGGGTGACCTGTCCCAGCAGGCTGACGTGGTCAACGAGCCATTCGAGATGACGTGCAGTCTCTCCATGAAAAGACTGCAGGTCACCTCGCATGGCCCGTTGACGCAACGCCACACCAGCCAGGACAGGCTCAACCCGGACCTGGATAGCCACGTCCGCAGGCAGAGGAAGGCCAGTTGACGTCAGCTCATCCCCTGCCTGGAAACGGGTCTGGACGTAGGCATCCCTGCTGGTGCAAGATGATGCAGGGACAGGATCGGGGACAGGATTGCACACAGGCACCTCCGCGGCGGCCTGTGCTGCCTCCTGTCCCTGGTCCTGGACTGCACCACTAGCACCAGTGGGATCCCCACCTCCAGACCCCGTCTCTGGTGCTTGCACGGCCTCCTCCTCCTTCAGACCCCCCACCAACCTGGATGACTCCGTGCCATCTTCCCCTGTTGGGCCCTGTGGGGTCCCAGCTGCCCCTTCTGCTGCCGAGGAGTCCAACTCCAACCTCCGCCTCTTGGACCTCCCCCCGGCAGCTGCGGCCTGGGACGCGGCACCGGACTCCTCACTCCCCGACGAGATGACAACACGGGAGGGGAGCCGGGCCTTGCGTCTCCGGCTGGCGGTCGGATCCCCGCCGCTGTGCTCCACAGCACCTTCTCCGCCCTCTTCATCAGTTGACGCTGCAGACAGGGAGAAACAAAACACAGGCATCAGGGCACTGTACAATGGACACATACACGCATGACAGTTGCACATGAGTGGCATTGGCAAACCTCAGACATGTCATCACAATCCCCAACACACGTCATTGCAACTCGCACACATGAGCCATACCACAGCCATATCGCAACTGCCACCACCATCCATACACATACAACAGCATGAGCAGCCAAAGGTGACCCAGACATCACATGCAACACAGGAAGTGCACCACACATGTACACACACCACCACACTTGCATGCATGTGTACACCTCTGCCAAGTGTCGCACTGTTCAGACGGGCATCCATGTCACATCTGCCAATCAGGCTTACACATACCGCAGTCACATGCATCCATGTTGCATCACTGTTGCACCCTTGTCAAATAAACACACATGCACATGTATACAGTGCTCATACATGCAGCCCAATACAACATACATGCGTGACATCACGGACATGTCTACTTACATACACATACATACAAACATGTGTGCACGCACAACTGCATTTGCCATGCAAGCCTACACACACAAGCACCATCCATGTCTCACACATTACAGCCCTCGCATGTGTCAGCCCCACGGCCATGTACACCCCCACCCATACTCGACCCCATACAAACAGATGTGCAACCTGCACAATACCGAATAATCACCACACGCACTGCTCACAATCAGGATGCATGTACACTCACCGCTCGACTCCAGACGGGTCTGCTTCTCCAGGACCTGGACGTGGAGCGCTGGGGATATGCGTTCCAGGACCCCCATCTGTTCTTCCGACAAGTGGCCCCGGCGCCCCTTGGCATCCGCTGCCTTCAAGAGGCGCCGGGCCTTGTTCAGGGTCCTGGACCTGAAGTCCTCCCAGCGCTTCCTGACATGTTGTAAGTCCCGGACTGCCACCCCCTCCGCGTTGATGGCAGTCACGATGTCAGTCCAGATCCGAGTCCGTCCTTCCTTGTCGGCGCGGGAACTTCTGAAGAGGGCATCATACTGCCCCAGGACTTGCTCCACCAGGACACCAAACTTCGATGGCACTGAAGCTGGTGCCCCTCTGCCTCTCTGGCCGGGGGTTGTCAGTGGTCACAGATGGTGTTTGCCCCGACATGACAACCCCAGAGGCAGGAGTGGGTGGGCAACTGGGTCCTGGGGCTGGGCTGTGGAGCGATGGAATTCCAGTCGGGAGTCTTCGGTACCAGCAGGGGTGGGCACAGCAACAGCACCCCTGGCTGATGTGCAGGCAGCAAATGGCAGTGCACGTGGGCAGCAGGCAGTCAGGCAGCAGCAGATGGCAGGTGGGAGCGTGCTCGGGGCTCTGGGGGGCAGTAGTTCGGCCTTCTGGGCAGGAGCGTGGTCTTCCGTGTGCTTACGCGTGGCCAGCTTGGTACGGAGTGATTTGGCACGTGAAAATCCTGCACGTCAGCGTGAAAATCGAGGAAAGGCCCTTAGCGCGTAAGCGCGTCAGCACGCATACGCGATTCTATTGGACAAAAGGCCCTCAGCGCGTAAGCGCGTCTGTGACGTGACCCGCACGGGTGTTTCCCACACAGCACGTGATGACAGAGCACACGTGGAAAGACTGCACGTCAGAGTCTCATCGCGTGTGATTGGTGGAAATGGCCCTACACGCAGAAGTGACAAAGCGTGTAATTGGAGGAAATGTCCCTACACGCAGAAGTGACAAAGCGTGTAATTGGAGGAAATGTCCCTACACGCAGAAGTGACAAAGCGTGTAATTGGTGGAAATGGCCCTAGCGCGTACACGCCGCGTAAGTGACGCTGGACGTGTGGGCCTGTATAAAAGGTACGCGTAGAACACCACTTCCTTGTACGTGCTTTTCGTGGAGAGCGAGTGGGTGAATTCTGTACTTCTTGTCGTTTCACACGCGATTTACTTCACGGCGTTTCAAGTTCGTATTCCCTGTTACCTCTGACAGCTTTTTCTCTTCTTTCGCTTTTACTGGTTTACCTGGGCCTGTTCCCTCAAACAGTGTTCCCTTCTACTGTTGTCCTGTCTCCTCAGACAGCGTACAAATCTTCTTTTGGCGGGGGTGTTGCCAACCAAACGTGCTCCTTTTACACGCTCGTTTACCAGGCAGACGGTGAGTCACGCACGTATCTAACATCTGTGCTTGCCCCGTGTGTAGCCTACCCCTTCAGAGGTCATTCTAGGCTGCGTGTGACACGCATACGTTCATTCTTGTGTTTCTGGGTGCCACAGTGTAGTGCAGGTTTTTCTTTCTGCACACGTGGTCTAGGAGGGGTTGCGTGCACGTCATCTCCCTTTTTTGGGCCTCCTGTGCGTTGCGTGACCCGTCATCTTTCCCCAGGGGTTACATTCAGCCTTGCTAGAGCACTAGGGTACAATTACCATCTGGTACCCAACCCCTTTGACCCCCAATTGCCCAGGACAATAGTCTACATCCACTCCCATACGCACATTAACATTAGTGCCATGGCTGGGAGGCGAGGATTCCGTAAGGGTGGCAAAGGTGGAAGAGCCACAAGTGGTGGCCGTGGTGGATCCGGTAGGGGACGTGGTCATAACTTGCAGGGTGAGCCTGTCCCCCCATGTGTGGAGGACCAGTCACGGGCACCCATAATCCCCCCCCTCCCCCCCTCCCATTGAGGCTGATGTGGCTGACACCATCCATGCTCAGCCCTTGTTGGACCAGCCCATTGTGGCACCAGACCTGGCTGACTCCATGGCTGACTTCCAGGTCAGCAGGGCTACGACACGTGCGCTGGTGCACGTTGATGCCATCATGCCACGTGGATCTGGGGCAGCAAGGTCCTCTGCTGCACCAAGGAGGCAGGGCGGAGAGGCTGCAGGGGCAGCTGCGGCTCCATCCACCCCAGCCCTCACACACCCAGCCAGGACAGTGTCGGTCCTAGTCCATGCTGCTGACATTCCCCCTGACACCATCACACTAGAGCCAATGCCTGCACCAACTCCCATGCTGAGTGTGCAATCCCACACTCCTGATACAGAGTCCACCAGGGCTCCTGCCCCTAGTGTCCAGAGCGGCGCAGGACACTCAGGATCACCACCACCTTCCAAGCGGAAGAGGAAGAGTGCTCGTCCGGCACAGGCTGATGCCCCAGACACGGCTACACAGTCCGGCCCGTCCAGGAAGCCCAGCTTCACGGATGACGAACTGAATGCACTTGTCGAGTATGTGTCCGGACATGACAACGAGATGGTCATTGTTGCAGGATCCAAGACCACACCTGCACAACGCCAGGCACACTGGCAGACCGTTGCGGACATCGTAAGTGCCCTTGGAATCGTGAGGCGCACAGCCAATGATTGCTATAAGCGCTGGAATGACCTAAAGCGCAGGGCAAAGAGTAAGCTGGCCTCAAGTCATGCCGCAACTCTAGTGACTGGAGGTGGGTCTCCAGTAGTAGACATGGAACTCACTCCACATGAGTCAGTCGCTGGGACCTACGTCACGGAGGAACAGATCCAAGGCGTGGGAGATCTGGCTGATTACGAGGCATTGACCGGTGAGTGCACATGCATGTGTGTGTCATACATGTGCATGGTGTGTGTGTGAGGGCTTCTGTTTGTGTGCCAGGTGAGAGTGTGTGCGCCTGAGTCGTATGGGTCAGCCATGTGCTTCATGCAATACTTCCTGCGCAGCTGCATTTGGCCATAGCAGTATCCCTTCTGCCAACAGTAGACATCTAGCCCAACTGCACGCCAGTTGCCCTTGAAGTGTCACCTTGCCACAACATATTTGCTTATTTTTCACTGTTCATTCAGTCAGTTTGTTTGCATTCCACCACTTTCACTAGGCATGTCGCTGTCCACTAGTCACATGTCTGACATGGGTATGGTAAAGTGGAGTGACTTTGTTACCTGGATATCATTTGTACACACATGTCCCTGTGCAATTGGACCATTTCAGACTGGCAGCTCCAGGTGAAAAATCTGACCTGTTAGAATTAGAAAAGCAATTACATGCGGGAACTGGACTGAATGAATAGGTGCTGCCCTCCTCTCCATCTTCACTCAATAGCAATGGTACATGCCATCTGTGTGATGGCATGTGTGTTTCACCTGGCAATCACAGGCCAATGTGTGATGCCACTGCCAGGCAGCATGCAGAAAATGTGTTCATCTTCCATCTTGGTGTCATCAGTGTGTGCCATTTGCCTGCACTTCATACGCAGTGAGGGTGCATGCATGGGAGGGTTTCAGTCATGTGGGACATGTGTCAATCAAGTACTGGTTCTCTTGCTTCTCAGCCCTCATTGTGTGCCATGGTGCTAATGCCTGTTTCCATTTCTTTGTTTTCATGTCTTTGCAGGGGAAGACGCACCTGATACTGCTGGGGTTGTGGAGATGGTGCAGACCCAGGAGGGGTCCGAGGGCCGACCAACCACCAGTGAGGGACGTGGTGTGGTGGTGGGGGAGAACCCACAAGTGCTGCAGGTCGTGCTCTCAAGGGGTGTCTCTGGCTGCACCTCCCCCGAGCTGTACTCAGGTGTTGATTCGGATGAGACCTACGTGCCGTCGCAGGTGAGTGTTCCAGGGAGGGATTCTGTTCTGTCTCACCCACCTGCACCAGGGTCAGAACCCTCCATGGGGATGTCAGTGTTGGCAGCTACGCCTTCGGTGGTTACGGATGCAGGGTCACACTCCGCGACATCTGATCCTGTTCCTGGGCCAGCAGATCAGAGGGGGAATGCAGTCCTGCAGCCTCAGGCAGTGCCGGCACAGCAAGGCGCAGTTCGCCTTGCCCCAGACAGGTGTGGTGCCCGCCGACGTGGTGGCCGTACGCCACCCGGCAATACCGCATGGGAGCAATCCATTTACGGTATGGCAACCCAACAGGCTGCATCATCCGAGATGATGGCTCAGGCCATGGATAGGGTGGCCACTTCCATTGTCCCCCCAGAAAGGCTGATGGAGCGACTAGAGCAGGCAACCGACTCCATCTGCCAGTCACACAGGGAGGACATGTTGGGGTCCAACAGGGACAGGCGGGCGGCACTGGCGACTCTGCAGGAGGCCATCTCCATTGAGTCCCAGGGCCACAGGGAAGCCCTGAGGCAGGAGCTCCTTCACCTCAGGACGACTCTTGTTGAGCTTGAGGCTTCAACACACCAAAGGACAGAACAGCAGCTGGAGCGTCTCACCCGTACGCTCTCAGCTGAGATGCAGGCAACGAGGGCGGAGGTCCGGGCATCCCGTGAGTTGTTGCATGGGGACCTCCGCACACTCATCCTCCAGAACCAGACCTACCACACCCGCAAGCTTGCAGCCATGGAGGAGCAGACTAGGGCCTTGCGTGGGCTGCCTCCCATAGTGCAACCACCTCCGGATGCAGCTGCACAGGGTGATAATAGCGACAGCAGTGATACTCCCACAATAGGGTAGCCGTGTGGGCCATGAGCCCATGGAGGTGTTTTATCTTCCCAGGATCCACGCAGGTGGGTTCTGGTGTGCATCCTGTCCTCGGACCTCCTGGGTGGCCTCCCCAACCCCCCCGGGCCCATCAATGGCCATTTTTGATTGTTTCTTATTTTTATTTTGATTTCTTTTATTCCCAATTTATTTGGGACGATCTGTTGGCTTCCGTGGTTCCTGTGGGCATACGCTGCATTGTGGCTGGGCACATGCAGGCTTGTAATGTATTTGGTTCAGATGCTTGGGTTTGAGTCACACACACCCCTCCTGCTTCCCGTTTCCATGGGCTTGCAAAGGGTGTGCCCAAGTGACAGTGAATTACACAGTGACGTTGGACTCCCATGAGCTGTGTGGGCAGTCTGTAGTCAATACTGTGTATACATTCCTAGTGCATATTGCTGTTGTGTTGTACACTGCATGTTGCATTGATGTGTAACTCTTCTTCTGTGTCTACCTCCCAATTTGCAGGTCCCTTCCTCATGTCCACACAAGGACCTCTAGTCTGGAGATGGGGTCCATGTTGGCAGCAGTGCACCTACAACTCTACATGGCGCCAACACTGCACAGTTGGTAGTGGTGGGAGACATGAGTGGGGGCCTGGTGGAGGGTGACCCTGGTGGCTGGGGGGTGGGGGTGGTGGGTGACATGAGTGGGGGAGGCTGCCCCTGCACTGCTGGGGGGTGGGGGTGGTGGGAGACATGAGTGGGGGCCTGGTGGAGGGTGCCCCTGGTGGCTGGGGTGTGGGGGTGGTGGGAGACATGAGTGGGGGCCTGGTTGACGCTGCCCCTGCACTGCTGGGGTGTGGGGGTGGTGGGAGACATGAGTGGGGGCCTGGTGGAGGGTGCCCCTGGTGGCTGAGGTGTGGGGGTGGGGGGAGACATGAGTGGGGGCCTGGTGGAGGGTGCCCCTGGTGGCTGGGGGGTGGGGGTGGTGGGAGACATGAGTGGGGGCCTGGTGGAGGGTGCCCCTGGTGGCTGGGGTGTGGGGGTGGTGGGAGACATGAGTTGGACATGGGTGGGGGCCTGCTGGCAGGTGCCCCACAGTGCTGGGGGGTGGGGGTGCAAGGGGACATGAGTTGGTGTTCATTAGTTCAAGGAGACATGTGCCTTTGCTGGGGGGCATGCCCATGTTGGGTGGGCTGCCTGCGGGACATGACCAGGGATGCAGGGTAGTCCCCTGTGGTGTGGGCTGCCTGCAGGGGCCGTGGAGGGTGTACAGGGTACACCTGGGAGGACCCACACTGTCAAATCACATGTGGAACTTCCCGCGCACCCCTGAAATACACGCGCCCAGGCTATTCGCGTGTGGAACTTCCCGCGCACCCCTGAAATACACGCGCCCAGGCTATTCGCGTGTGGAACTTCCCCCGCACCCCTGAAATACACGCACCCAGGCTATTCGCGTGTGGAACTCCCCGCGCACCCCTGAAATACACGCGCACCCAGGCTATTCGCGTGTGGAACTTCCCGCGCACCCCTGAAATACACACGCCCAGGCTATTCGCGTGTGGAACTTCCCGCGCACCCCTGAAATACACGCGCCCAGGCTATTCGCGTGTGGAACTTCCCGCGCACCCCTCAAATACACGCGCCCAGGCTATTCGCGTGTGGAACTTCCCGCGCACCCCTCAAATACACGCGCCCAGGCTATTCGCGTGTGGGACTTCCCGCATACACGTAGCCCGCTCCCTCAGGCCCGATCGCGTGAGGAACTTCACGCGAACCCCTGTAATACACGTAGCCCGCTACCCCAGGCCCGATCGTGTGAGGAACTTCACGCGAACCCCTGTAATACACGTAGCCCGCTCCCCCAGGCCCGATCGTGTGAGGAACTTCCCGCGCACCCCTGAAATACACGCGCCCAGGCTATTCGCGTGTGGAACTTCCCGCGCACCCCTCAAATACACGCGCCCAGGCTATTCGCGTGTGGGACTTCCCGCATACACGTAGCCCGCTCCCCCAGGCCCGATCGCGTGAGGAACTTCACGCGAACCCCTGTAATACACGTAGCCCGCTACCCCAGGCCCGATCGTGTGAGGAACTTCCCGCGCACCCCTGAAATACACGCGCCCAGGCTATTCGCGTGTGGAACTTCCCCCGCACCCCTGAAATACACGCACCCAGGCTATTCGCGTGTGGAACTCCCCGCGCACCCCTGAAATACACGCGCACCCAGGCTATTCGCGTGTGGAACTTCCCGCGCACCCCTGAAATACACACGCCCAGGCTATTCGCGTGTGGAACTTCCCGCGCACCCCTGAAATACACGCGCCCAGGCTATTCGCGTGTGGAACTTCCCGCGCACCCCTCAAATACACGCGCCCAGGCTATTCGCGTGTGGAACTTCCCGCGCACCCCTCAAATACACGCGCCCAGGCTATTCGCGTGTGGGACTTCCCGCATACACGTAGCCCGCTCCCCCAGGCCCGATCGCGTGAGGAACTTCACGCGAACCCCTGTAATACACGTAGCCCGCTACCCCAGGCCCGATCGTGTGAGGAACTTCACGCGAACCCCTGTAATACACGTAGCCCGCTCCCCCAGGCCCGATCGCGTGTGAAACTTCACGCGAACCCCTGAAATACACGTAGCACGCTCCCCCAGGCCCGATCGCGTGAGGGACTTCACGCGAACCCCTGTAATACACATAGCCCGCTCCCCCAGACCCGATCGCGTGTGAAACTTCACGCGAACCCCTGAAATACACGTAGCACGCTCCCCCAGGCCCGATCGCGTGAGATACTTCACGCGAACCCCTGAAATACACGTAGCCCGCTCCCCCAGACCCGATCGCGTGTGAAACTTCACGCGAACCCCTGAAATACACGTAGCACGCTCCCCCAGGCCCGATCGCGTGAGATACTTCACGCGAACCCCTGAAATACACGTAGCCCGCTCCCCCAGGCCCGATCGCGTGAATAACTTCACGCGAACCCCTGTGATGCACGTACCCTGCTGAAATCGCGTGTTAGACTTCCCGCGCACCCCGGTATACACGCACACGTATTTTTTGTCAGCGGGTGTCCGTGTTTGTGGGTACCCCTTTGCACGTCATTTTTCCTGGAGGGCCACACTATGGGACATTCATCATGGCAGTATATAGGTGCTATTTGTTGGCGCACCTTTTGGCGCACATTTCTTACAGCCGCAGAGACGCTACCGCCTGCTTTCTTGTGGCGGTCGTGTTTGTGCCTGTGCGCTGGTTTGAGCGTGCGGTTTTTTCCCCTATTCTATTCCATGAATACGTGTTGTAGGCGAGCGTGTGGGCGTTCCGCGCACTTGTGCCCTGTACCTCCCCCGTGACGCCCACGTTTTGGCAAGTTGTTCCCCATTCCGAGTGTTACGCCCGTGTTCCGCCTACTTTTGTTGCGTGCGCCGCGCTATGTGCGAATTTCGCTGTGGCCTGTGCGATTTTTGCTGTGACCTGGCGCACGCTGTTAGATGGCCTGTGCGCCAACGTGCGCCGCGCACTTTTTTATCGCACATACGCTGGTTTTCTCGCGCACGGCCTTCCATGAATCGACGTGCGCTGCTTTTCGTGCGATTTTCGCAATTGCACTGCGATTTTCGCTATTCCACTGCGATTCGCACGTTTTTGCCCACTTGCGCCGCGCTAATTATTCCATGAATCGGCCTGAAAGTATGTCTTGTGAAATTCATAATGTACCACTGAATACCACCATTTCTGTAACTAAGCTGTTCTAGGTAATAGTGCCTTAATGTCATGCTTAAATAAAGTAATCAAATAAATAAATTAATAAATAAAAAATGTTATTGTATAAGTATTATTTTTTGAGATTGGAACATAGAGTGTGCATGCATGCAATTTTGTTTCAATATATGTAGTCTATAAATTGCATTTAAAAAATGTTAGTTTAACATGATTTGATAGTGTGTGTATTAAGAAAGTAAATAGTATAAAGGTTTATAAGTGATAGTTGATTTTAGGAAATTGGAAAAAAGACAGTAGATTCATTTTACAGATTACACAAGCTTAAAGCCAGTTTGAAAATGTGTTCATGTACTGCACAGAAAATATGCATACCTGTAGTTTGTGTTCATGCATATGGATATGCATGGAGCTGCAAGTAGAAATCTTGGAGACTTGTACAGTATTTCTTGTAGATGGTGCTTGCTAATGATATGACACTTGTACTCAGAGAGATTCATAGTACATTTGCAGTGCTGATCTATGATGATGCAGTTAGATGTAGAGGTCTTGAATGTGATTGGTGCATGGTCATGTGATTTCTTAGCTACATCCAATGAGGGAATGGCACAGAGAGTGAACTGGAAATGGTAGAAGGGCTGTTCATGTTACGATAGGTTTCCGGACATGGCGGTAGATCGCGGACATCGAGAGTTACATCCGGGGATTTTTGGGTTCAGAAGTCATGAAAATGGGAATGAGCAGTGATTGGTCAGGAACGTTTAGTGGGTGTGTTGTGCCAGGAGAGGGTTTCTCAGATACTCTTTTTCCTGAGAGAACAACAGATAGCTATGGCTGTGTGTTTCAGAAAACAGATTGTTTGGATTTTGGGAGATTCGTGGATACATTGGTTGAAGGTGCATGCAGAAAGCTGTGGAGCAGCTGTAGATCTTGGATTTCCACATGTGGAAGTACACTGGCATGTAGTACGTGGAATGAAGTGGTTGGACTTGCTACCTCTCTGTGCTACTTTGGAAACAAAGCAACATCCAGACATAATTGTAATTCATTGTGGAGGGAACAGTTTAGGACATGTGTCTGGAATTTCTTTGCAATTTGCTATGAAAGAAGGACTTGGGAAAGTCATGGACATGTTTCCTAATTCTCAAATAATATTTTCAAGGATTGCGCAGAGACAAATGTGGCTTCGTTCTTCTTCATTTGGTCCACAAATGGAAAAAGCAAGGCGCAATGTTAATAAGGCTGTTTGTGCATTTCTAAGAGATTTTGGCATTTCCTCTTTTCACAATGAAAATATTATGTTTCGTAGTACATACAATTTTCGCAGAGATGAAGTCCATCTTACTTATGCTGGCAATCAGATTTTTCTGAGAAATGTACAAAATGCACTGCGACCTTTTTTAGAAATATAGCATCCATTTTGAAGGAGGTGTTAAGTATTTATAATTTTTGACATACAAACACCTCCCAAAGGCTCTTTTCAGAGCCACCACTTCCTCCCAGAGAAAAATGCAATGGTAACAATAGGGTAGCACCCCTTTTTTTTTAATATTCGCGAACTGTCCGCGGACTTTTAAGAAATACAAAGGGCCCTGCTTTTTTTATCTTCACTTCCATTTTTTAACTGTGAAAGGTGGCTCTGAAAAGAGCCTTATTTTTTTGATTTTTGTAATTTTATATATTTTTTTGGTTTTTTAGACACAACACACTAGGAGAGGAGGGGAAATGAGGGTAAAGGGGGGGTACCGACCACAGGGATAGGAAAGGGTGAGCTGAGAGAGGAAGATGTAGAGTGGGTTTTATTTGGGTAGTGAGCAGGTCTTCTCGTGCTCTGAGACGATAGTCTCAAAAGCACTCCGAAGTCGCTCCCCCCTGCAGAGTACTGTGTCACAGTACATACATCCAACTGTGACCCTCGAAAGGTAAGGGTCATCAGAATTCTGTATGGCCTGTGAGGCAGCTTGAGGAAGACGCTGTCCCACAGAGGTGGTCCTTGTGGTGACAGGATCAGAAACAAAGGATGAAGTAGAGGAAATCAACCTACTACGTTCTTCACAAGGTACAACCTTGCGAATAGCCCCAGAGTGAAATGACCTCAGGTGTCGCTTCATGGTCATGGTCCCAAAGCTGTACGAACCATGCTTCCCGCGACTGAGTATCATTTTGCACTCATTGCAGATAACACAGTTCGCACGAGCCTTAGGCCCATTCCCATAAATGGAAAATAACTGCCACACCCAAGACTCACGTCTGGAGAAATAGCTGTGCTTTGAAGAATAGCCAGAAACACAATGAGAATAAGCTCTAGGGCGTGGTCTTTTATGGGGGTGCTTGTACGCGGTTCGCGGACATGCGTGCTGTCCGCGGACAGATCGAACACCAAAAGGGGTTCTCGAAAGATCTGTAGATACTCAGGATTACTATGTGGGACTTGTGTCATGATGAGTTTTTATGGAAAAATATTGTGAATTACTCGAAAATGTACTTTTAAATTGTTCGGGGACACGAACAGTGTCCGCATTCAGAACACGCGATCATCATGGACGCGGCCACATGATCCCTTCGCGAACAGGTCCGCGAAGGAAGCTTCTGTCCGCAGGACACCAAATGCACGGACATTGGTTTGCGCGTGCGCGTTGATGTTCTACGGACAGTGTTCGGGTCCTGAATTAATTAAAAGTGCGTCACACATCAAACGAACATTTCTGGACATTGCGTATGTTCTAGAACAGTTTAAACTTGCTAGCGAACAATACGGACAGGTATAGTGTTCTTCAGGACACCTCCATTTTCATTTATTTACGAACATTTCAGAACACCCGCGCTGTCCGTGGACGTCTACATTGTTTCTAAAAAAATAAAAAATGCGAAGTAATTACAACACAATATAAAAATTTTACTTTATTTCACATATATTAATAATTTATGACAGAGAAGGTGAGGCAGAAACAGAAACAAAAACAGGAGAATTAGGGGTTTCAACATGATTGATATCAGGTGAAGAAAGGATGGAAGTCTCATCAAAACGTTTTGGATTATGTAGAGGGTTTGGGGATAATTGACTGGGATATGGTGAGGGGGGACAAGTACATGTGGGACAATGGTATGAGGTTTTTGTTTTAAAGTGATCCTCAACAAAAGTTTTCAAATTATTAAAATTGCTCAATAATAAATCATTTTTTTCTTTTAAGCTGTCAAGCGTATTTTTCCATAACAGTTTCTTCAGACATATTTTCTATTTTGGTATGCTCTGTAAAAAAATAAATATATATGTTAAATATATATAAAATAATAACACTTAAATGGTTTATATTGTAAAGTGTGTACCATTTACTTCACTATTTTCGGACATTTCGTCATGTGGGAAGTGCTCCTCTAGCCATTCCAGAGTACTAGACATTTCTGTGAGAAAAAATATATATATATATATTTTTTTTTAATCTAATACAGAAAGTTTATAAAGATATGAGTAAAATGAATAAAATGATGTACACTTACTATTTCAGGTAAGATATGTTCTGAGTAGTCTGTAGGTCTGGTCTTGGTCTTAGTTGTGGAGTGTCTGTCAGGTTATGTTGGAAGCCTATTTATCTTCTCTTGGTATATTCCATTTTAGAATATATTGTATTTAAGTGAATGGTTAGTCTGGTACATATATGGGTTACATTTCTTATGTATTACTACATATAATATGTATGTGTACTACTTTGTGAATTTTTTTAATGTTATCATGTTGTAATATAACAGTGGTACTGTTGTTCAAATATGTCCGCGGACATCAAAAATGTTCGCGGACATT
Source organism: Ambystoma mexicanum (assembly GCF_040938575.1). NCBI lineage: Eukaryota > Metazoa > Chordata > Amphibia > Caudata > Ambystomatidae > Ambystoma > Ambystoma mexicanum. Next base: position 1,337,806,592 of record NC_090933.1, on the reverse strand, counting down.
AAATTCAGTAGAAGTGGTTCAGTATGTTCCATATTACATGTACATAAAGTCAAATTTACTATTGTTAAGCTTTGCTACTAAAAACCTATGAAATTCAGTTAGAAAACTTTGTTAAAGGGACATTTTGGTTAAGTTGTGCTACTAAAAACCTATGAAATTCAGTGAAAAAAACTTTGTGAAAGGGACGTTATGGTTAAGTTGTGCCTCTAAAAACCTATGAAATTCAGTGAAAAAAACTTTGTTAAAGGGACGTTATGGTTAAGTTGCGCTACTAAAAATCTATGAAATTCAGTGAAAAAACTTTGCTAAAGGGACGTTATGGTTAAGTTGCGCTACTAAAAACCTATGAAATTCAGTGAAAAAAACGTTGTTAAAGGGACGTTATGGTTAAGTTGCGCTACTAAAAACCTATGAAATTCAGTGAAAAACTTTGTTAAAGGGACGTTATGGTTAAGTTTTGCTACTAAAGACCTATGAAATTCAGTGAAAAAACTTTGTTAAAGGGACGTTATGGTTCCAAGTAAAACCGAAAAACCCTTGAAATTCGCCAGTTATGGTAAGCTAAGCAACCATAACTCGCGCCACCACCGTGCACTGCTAAGACTAACACCCAGGACATCAAAGATGGCAAATGTAAACCCGACTGAGGGATGTCTGCAAACTAAAATTGGTCTGAACCCGGTTGAGGGAGGCTAATTGTGTAAAAAAGGATCTGAGCCCAGCTGAGGGAGATCCAGATTGAAGAGTGACTCGCCCGACTTGAATATTTGGAAAGGAACTTTTTTCGTTGTTTTTGGTACATCAGGCCCTCTGAATCAAGAGACCTTGAACGTAAGAGACTTTGGCACAGAAGACCCTGATATTGATTAAAGTAACTGTGTCCTTGTGCCGAAGAAGCAAAAGAGTGTGCTATTCTCAAGCGAACTGCCTTGGCCTGTGCTAATACGTAGGGAATGGAGGCCAACGGCCTGAACATCCTGATTTATCATTTTGTGAGCACTTCTTTCTTTTTCATGAACATTTCCCCCACACTATTTGTAACTTAGCGGTAAGGATTGGCAGTAGGTTTTTTAGTATAGGCACTTTTTTATTTGACGAGACTCCACTAGGAAGGTGTTATTATTATTTGATGGTCATAGCTTGCACCAATATTAGATTTAGGATTAGATAGGCATTTTCACACCCTTGATAAAGATCAATAAAAACCCTTGAACTGTGGTCACTTGTGTCGGTCTTACTTTGATACCATGCCTTCCTTGCAGTGTACTGACAACCCCAAAGGCCAAAGATAAATATATGTGTGACTTTGATATTGAACAAGAGAAAAGACAAGAACTATTATTGTTAAGAAACTGTGAAAAAGAATCCAGGGGAAGGGTGACACCCTCTGGATTAAGGAGCAATATCATTGAGAGACTTTTTGTTGGAGTTATTTATTTATTTCCACCTTTGAACATCTTTCAAACACTGATGGTCAAAGACATTGGGCCTCATTACGAGTCCGGCGGTAACCAAGGCGGTAAAACACGCTAAGATTTCCTTACAATTCGCGGGTCAGAATAGTACTTTGGACACAGGATGGTTTTGTTTTGGACATTCTGACACTGACACATTTTTTGTTTTGAGTTCAGGTAGGGAAACTCTGCTAGTGCAGGGATAGCAAGGCCTTTTTCCAACCCTTTTTTATTTATCAATAAATGTCTTTAGCCAAAATCATATGTAATGTATGAGAGTTTCATTCCTGACCCTTCACACTTCTTTCCTGCAACATCACAGAGGTCTTGACACCAAGTGTAAAGGGGTCAGACTGCTGGTTCTGGCCTGCGTGGGGGGCCATGTCCTCTGACATCTCAGTGAACCGGTTTGTCAGGTTGGGGTACAAAGTCTAGTTTGCCTCTTCTCCCCCATGATTGGGGGTGTTGGGGACCATACACCCATTAGGATGAAGAATGTACTGGCTATGACTCATTGGATTTTGGACGTGCAAAAGACCGGGGCACTTTGAGAGGTTCCCCCAGAGGGAGGGTATGCATGCTTTTGCTCCATCCCCTTGGCTTTCCCGAAAGCGAATGGCAACTTCCGGCTGGTGATGGACCTGAAGAGATTGAATATGTTTGTGCAGACTCTGCACTTCCAAGTCTGCAGAGGATTGTTCCCTTGATCGAAGTGTTCGATTTTCTGTTGTCCTTGGATCTTCACACCAAGGGAGAAGAGATGTTTCTGTACCCCGAAGAATGACTGATAAAAGCTTTCTGCAGGAAATTCTTGTTGTAGCATGTGGGCCTCACATGCAAAGTGCTGCAGGACATGGGGTTTCTCTTAAACCGGGAGAAGTTTTACGTACAACCATCCAAGGACTTCAGTATAGAGGGCCCCGGTTTTGGACAGCAGAAGGGCTGGTGCTACTGCCGTTGGATCGGGCAGGCCCCCTAAGAGAATCTTCTCTTGGCGGGTGACCTGTTTTCATGGGTTTGGGTACTGCCAAGGAAGTGCTCAGGGTGCAGGGACATATGGAAGCATGTGTGTTTGTGGTTCTATGGGCGAGAACTCACATGAGGCCACTGGTGTACTACATTCACCGCTGCTGGGGGACACACTCTCAATCTTATGAAACCAGGATATCCCTCACTCAGGCTTATAAGACCAGGATTTCCATCACTCAGGCTTGTAAGACCAGGATTTCCATCAATCAGGATTTCCATCACTCAGGCTTGTGAGACCAGGATTTCCATTACTCTGGCTTGCAAGACCAGGATTTTTATCACTCTGGCTTGTGATACCAGGATTTCCATCACTCCTGCTTGCGAGACCAGGATTTCCATCACTCTGGCTTGCGAGACCAGGATTTCCATCACTCTGGCTTGCGAGACCAGGGTTTCCATCACACTGGCTTGCAAGACCAGGATTTCCATCACTCAGGCTTGCAAGACCAGGATTTCCATCACTCAGGCTTGTGAGACCAGGATTTCCATCGCTCTGGCTTCTGAGACCAGGATTTCCATCATTCAGGCTTGCTAGATCAGAATTCCCATCACTCAGGCTTGTAAGAGCATAATTTCCATCACTCAGGCTTTCACACACCAGGATTTCCATCACTCTGGCTTGCGAGGCCAGGATTTCCATCACTCTGGCTTGCGAGGCCAGGATTTCCACCACTCTGGCTTGCGAGACCAGGATTTCCATCACTCCTTCTTGCAAGACCAGGATTTCCATCACTCGGGTTTACAAGACCAGGATTTCCATTACTCGGGCTTGCGAGGCCAGGACTTCCATCACTCGGGCTTGCAAGACCAGGATTTCCATAATGTGGGCTTTCGAGGCCAGGATTTCCATCACACAGGCTTGCGAGACCAGGATTTCCATGACTCCTGCTTGCGAGATGAGGATTTCCATCACTCGGGCTTACGAGACCAGGATTTCCATCACTCGGGTTTATCAGACCAGGATTTCCATCACTCTGGCTTGCAAGACCAGGATTTCCATCACGTGGGCTTGCGAGGCCAGGATTTCCATCACGTGGGCTTGCGAGGCCAGGATTTCCATCACTCAGGCTTGTGAGACCAGGATTTCCATCACTCTGGCTTGCGAGACCAGGATTTCCATCACTCCTTCTTGCGAGAACAGGATTTCCATCACTCGGGCTTACGAGACCAGGATTTCCATTACTCGGGCTTGCGAGGCCAGGATTTCCATCACTCGGGCTTGCAAGACCAGGATTTCCATCACGTGGGCTTTCGAGGCCAGGATTTCCATCACACGGGATTGCGAAACCAGGATTTCCATCACTCGGGTTTATGAGACCAGGATTTCCATCACTCTGGCTTGCAGGACCAGGATTTCCATCACGTGGGCTTACGAGGCCAGGATTTCCATCACGTGGGTTTGCGAGGCCAGGATTTCCATCACACGGGCTTGTGAGACCAGGATTTCCATCACTTGGGCTTGTGAGACCAGGATTTCCATCACTCCTACTTGTGAGACCGGGCTATCCATCACTCTGGCTTGTGAGAGCAGGATTTCCATCACTCTGGCTTGTAAGAACAGGATTTCCATCACTCTGGCTTGTGAGACCAGGATTTCCATCACTCTGGTTTGTAGGACCAGGATTTCAATCACCCAGGCTTGTGAGACCAGGATTTCCATCACTCTGCCTTACGAGACCTGGATTGCCATCACTCCGAAGCTGAGGGCCCAGCTTCAATGATGGTTGGACAGAGAAAATCTTCTGCTGGGCTTTCCACTGCTTCAACCCATGCTGAACATAATTACCACTGACACCAGTGGCCTTGACTGGGGGCGATTTTGGAAGACCAGAGTGCCCAGAGGGCCGTATAGGCAGTATATTCCTCCAAATGGGCGATGCTGGCTGTGATTTTCCAGGCTATTCAGGTGTGCTTTCGCTGCATCCAGGGATCTGTGGTTCTGGTGAGGACAGACAACACATCGGCAATAGCCTACGTGACCCACCAAGGAGGGACATGGTTCTGTCACCTGGAGTCGCTGATTTACAAGCTGGGATGATGGGCGGAGCACAAGTTGCTGCCTCTGCGGGCAAATTATAACAGGGTGGTGGCCAATGTCCAGTCTGACAATTTGAGCAGGCTGTTTACTTCCTCCTGTTAGGGGTTGCGCCGGTCGGTGTTTCACCTGATTTGCAGGAGGTTCAGTGTGCCTGTGCTTGATTTTTATTCCACCTCTCAGGATTCTCAGCTACCCCAGTTCTAATACAGGTTCCTTTGTCTGGAGGCTTGGGGAGTGTCCTGGCGGGTGGGGCCACTCTATGCCTTTCCTCCTCCGCTTGCAATGGTGCTAGTCGTGCTAGTCATGATACAGGGCTCTGAGCCAGAGGAGGTTCTGGTGGCGCCAGTATGGCAGAGACGCTCTTAGTATTCTCTTCTGCTGGAACCGGCGGTGGTTCCGGTTTCTTTCCTACCCTCTTCACTGTGCCCTCTCAGGAAGGTGCTGAGGTTGCCTGTCTCCTGCATCCCATGTTGGGGGGTTTGGATATTGAGAGGCAGGGGTTGCGTAAGCAGCATCTGACTTGGCAACGGCCTCAGGCTATGCATAAATCCAGAAGGTATTTACACTAAATATGCATCATAGCATTGGAGTAACTTTGCTCTCTGGTGTGCTAAGAAGTCTGTGCAGGCTGTGGATTGCTCTGTGGCAATGATTCTGAAATATTGGAGGCTGGGTCTTGGACCTGGCTGTGCCCTCTTTATGGGCTTAGTGGGCGGCTATTCATTTTTTTCGGGAGGCTTTGGTTCTGAGTACTAGATGCGAACTGCTGGTGGTGCTGCTGCTGAAATGTTTCTTGCCTACCAGGCCCACAGTGTATGCAGGGGTACCAGCGTGGTATTTTCCTTTTGTGTTGCATGTTTTGCAGGAGCCACCTTTTGAACCGGTAGAGTCCGTGGACATGTAGTTCATGACTAGGAAGTCCATGTTTCTGGCGGCTATTACATCTGTCTGGAGGTTAGAAGAGATTGATCCAGTGTGATCTGGGGTTTCTTTTGAAGGTTATCTAAATTTCATCAGCATACATGCCAACCTTTTCGGATCACCTCGGAGGGAGATTATATCACGACAATCGGGAGAATTATGTTTCCCCATTGAACTGCATTGCTGTTAGGGATATTTTAGGTGGGAGACAGTAAAAAATAGCAACATTGTGGACAGGAAAATCCGGAATGTCTCCTTCCTAAATCGGGAGGGTTGGTATGTGTATGTATGCATCAGGCACAGGATATTTTTCTGTCGTCTTTTTCTCCCAATCTGGGTTCTCCAGAGGAGAAGCAATGGCACAAGTTGGATGTTGTCACACCCCTGGAGTATCTCACAACTCCTTCCTAGCCACGGAAGCCAAATGAAGTAGACCGTCCCACCTAGGTTGGCACGAGGCCCTGATCTAGATAAATACAGAGACCCAGAAGTAGCCAAAGGGGGAAGAGGGTTAGGGCGGGTTGTGGATACATAGGAGGTGTTAGGGTCACTGGAGAGAGGGTTAGGAAACTTGCATGCGGTTGGGACGGGGAATGAGGGAAGGAACATACGTAAACATGCATTCCTCTTAATACAAATTCAACATGCCTCCTGAGTCCTAAATACCCCTTCTAAGCCACAAACATAAGCACATGGAAAACCTTATGGATGGCCATGAATAACGTGTACAGCAACATTGCAAGGCATGTACATTAGCCGGAAACACAGCATCACACATTAGCTCAAAGAGCAAGGAATTTCCAATGTCACCCTCCTGCTGGTTCATCCAGCAGAGGATACGTGTAAACTGCATTAACTGATTGGATCACAAGCATATAGCAGCAAGCAGCAACAAACTATGCAATAAGCCCCCAATTCTCTGTGCATTATTTGAAATGATGCATTGTTCATGGAAGTGCAATGACAGGTTGCCGCCTGCCCACACAGTCACAATTACTCCTAAACTTTTGTATGCCCCGGCTCCTCTGAGAAGCCTAATTTGTCCTCTGCTCTCTCAGCGCGACATAGTCAATACCAAACTAAAATATGAAATGGTGTCTCAGTTTGCCAAACAAATAATAAATGCAGAAAACATCAGAGTAACATGCCTGCACTTATCTTATGCCTGGGGGGGCTTGCCAAGCACCTCCCCAGACTATGTGGACTTCATCGTTGGTGGCTCGCTGCCGCGTATTACTCCACTTCAAAGGCCGTGACGAAGGGTAAGAATTTCTGTGTTGGAACCAGGCATTAACAAAGGCATGCCCGTAAATTCCCCATGAGAGGGAAACAGAGTGCAGTCACTGCCGGGCCCGTAGTTCGACGTTCCCCACAGCAAAACCAGTACATGCCTCCTGTGACCTGTGCCTGCAATACAAATCACCAACAAGCAGCATGGGCCGGGGAGAGGCTTAAGTGCCTTCCTAATTACCTGCACATGAGTCAACTAACAAAGTATTCATGGGAAATGTAGTTTCTAGCCATTTCCTGGCTAGCAGCTCCTCTTAAACTGCCGTTTTGCTTGGACTGGACCCTTTTTTCTTACAGATGTCAAGAGATCAGGACTGCTTCTATTAGTCAGTCAGACAGTTTAGTACATGTGGGAGTCCCAAACATGACATGAAGGCATTGATCCCTATTATTAGCCGATGGATCATTCGGCAAGTGATTGCTTTGGCCTATTCAGTGGTGCAGGTTCCCTTGCTGGCTCTATTCAGGGTTTGCACGACTAGAGGAATGACGGCATCCTGGGCAGGGGCACAGTGATTGTTCTTTCAAGGCATCTGCAAAGCGGCGGCATGTGCCAACCCGATTAATTTTACCAGACACTATTTCCTCAGCTTGCATAAGCAGAGGTCAAACTCCTTTGGGGAGGGAGTGTTTAACGCTGGAACACATGTTTAGGAGTGATTCGTTGTTGTGGCTGGCATTAAACTGGTGACGGGTTTTAGGATGTGTGGGAGGAAAGGTCATTTAGGCCCCCCTCCCATCTATTCTCGTCCCCGCACACACACTATGCTAGTTCCGCAGCTGGCCATGCACCTCTGGCCAAAGGTGCTGGACAGCCTCGGGACGGCACATACAGGTGCAACATCTACAAAAGGGCTGGTTACTGACTCCATTTTGTATAGACACTGACTCCATTTCGTATCAGCTCTAGTAAGTCCCTCAGAAATGCCAGCCTGCAGGCCCGCACCTCTCCCCGGGTCCGCGCACAGTTAGCCAAATACTGCCCCTCCACCTCCCCTCTGATGTCTCTGCGACTGCTCTGTTCTCATGGAAAGCTGGGCACGAAAAGCTACAAACAGAACACTGTATCTCTCGCCTTCCTCCTCACATTACTGCCCTGTGAATGACCGGGCCAAGGCCTGGTCCTGGAAAAAAAAACATCCATCTCCACAAACCTGCTCTGCACTTGCAGAACCCACTTGAAGGATATACTACTCACATAACCTCACCTCTTATTTGATGTAACAGATGCCTGCCCCACGACAGTAAGCCACTCAGATTCACCCCTGGTACTAATCCCGCGTGTGACCATATATCCTACCCTGCACTAACGTATGATGAAGCTGCTTTCACGAGATCTAAAAGGATGTTTAACAAATGTGTTAGTTAATGGATTATAGCTGATAAGATATTAGGGCCCATGTACTCTCGTCTCACGATGCAGGTCAACTACCTTCACATAATGTATATAGGCATGCACGATGTTAGATGTTAGAAGAATTATGTGTCATGATGCAATATATATGGCCCACAAGGCAGATGTAACCCGAACAATTTTGCTGTAGATTGAACACTATTAAACCTCTGTAACCATATACATATGTTAATGTACAGTCCTAGTCATAACACCCCCCTATATATCCTGTACAGAGGAGGCCATGCAAAACTTGCTCAAACCCCATTCTGTGTATCTCTAACTCCTTTATCTGAATTAGGCCACCCTATGGTAACTGTATGGCTTTCTCTCCCCTCAGCAGTGCTGCGCACGGTGAGCATACGGGCCCCCACCTTTTTCCTCCTCATGACTGTGCTGACAAAGGCCCATTTCTCACGGATGTCTCAGTGCAACAAATGTATCCTTTCATCCTTCCACTGGGTCCGCACTGACCGCTCACCTCCATGCCCCCTGACAGAGATGACCCCCACACCTCCCACCTGACCAGTGACTAACATATAAAATACAACATGTGAAATATATGGTCTTCTCCCCAACTGTCAAAATGCAACTGATTGTCATTTATTGTATACTTTGAAGAAGTGTTTAGATTAGAGAGCTAGCATCAATCACCTCATCCAGGACCATGTGACCTTCACCTCGCACTGACCAGCCCAGCTGATGCACGTGATGTCTGCCTTCCCGCCAACCAGCCATCCAATTGCATAGAAGCAGCACATACAGAGATATACTGGATCTGCGGCTCCACCAATCGAAATGTAACTTTTGTACTGTATATGTTTCATCACTAATGACGCTGTAACCTTTCTTAATGCAATGACAGTGTAATGTTTGGCAGAGCGCTCTCGGAGTATGCAGAGTCCTCTGCATGGCCTATTTGATTTTAATAAAATTCAGCTCTTAACTTCACCCGCACTTGGTCCGGGTCTCATTCCCTACCGGGGTGTGTCGTTATTGACTCTCTCATTGGGGAGTTTGTATTGTATTTTGGGGACTGCTCACTTTCAAGGAGCAGCACTCTGGTTGCATACATGCCAACACTCCCGATTTAGGCGGGAGACTCACGATTGTTTTGTGAAAAATACTGCTATTTTTCACGTTCTCCCGCCTAAAATAATTATTTCCCCAATGCATTCCTACGGGGATATTGTTGTCTCCCGATTTCTCTGTAGAAATCTCCCTCCCAGGCATTTCAGAATGTTGGCATGTATGTGGTTGGCCTGTGTTTTTATTCATGAATCATTTTTTCAGTGGTATATTTGGTATGCCTCACAAATAAGTACTAAGTAGAAAGAGGGTCATGGAGGTAATTATATGGTTACTTAATGGTAATTTTCATTTCTCCTTATCTTACTCATCTCACTATTTGCGGCCTGCAACTCCTACCTGGTACAGAGTGAAAAATGCCATGAAGTGTTAGGGGGTATTGAACTGATAAGTTGTGGAGGCTCTGTCTGTTATACTTTCAGCAGAGAGGTGTGGGCATGTATTTCACATACATTCATGTTATTTTATTGTATCAATTTTACTCTTATATTATGTCTGTATATGCTTATATGAGTTTTTAACTGGCAAAAGATTGTTTATTTGTTTTTAAAGTATGTTACATTGGAACGATGAAATAGGACCCGAGAAGTACCGTGAGGAGGAAGATTATGACGAGGAGTAATGAAGATTACAGGTAAATTGCCGGCTCAATTTAAAGTTCTTTCAATAGTACACATTTGTAAATTAAAGCACGATTAATGTCGTCTGTTTAAACGGTTTCTTTCCTAATAGCTGTCCCCTCGCTGAATACGACAGAGATACTGGGAGCACTACGAGAAACCCCTTAATTGCGGCCCCTGTGTGTCCGAGCAGCTACTCTTGTTTATAACTTGCCCAACTCCTCTACCAGAATAACACACAACATGCTCCTGCGGCAAATGTTCCATCCCGAAGCAACATGGCCGCGACTCCACACAACATGCTCCTGCTTCTGCGGCGAATCTTCCATCCCGAAGCAACATGGCCGCGACTCCACCCGAACCAACATGGCCGTGACTCCAAGTTGTTTTGGTTCTGCTGGTGTAGCGTGTCAATCTCCCCCGCCCGGATATCCGATTCCCGCGGCCGGAACCCGTGTGATAGCGGGCAGCGGCAGCAGGTTCCTGGCCGGAGTTTATTAGTGGGTGGACTTGAACCGGCGGGGAGCTAAGACCAGAAGGTACAGTGGCGCGCGTGATCCCGGGGGCGGCTCTTTCCGTTTATAAAGGGAGGGCGCCCACCGCCGGCCCACCGGAGAGCGGGCAGGACCTGGGACCTGTGCTGCGGCGCACCCTAGACTCCCCCGAGCCGCCCTGACCCGGCTGTGCGCCTCACACCTGCCCCGCTCGCCTTCCCAGCTAAGGTGGGGGCTGTGAACCCCCTGCCCCCCCCTCCCCCCCACAGAGGGACATGCTCAGAGCGCCGTGTGTTTGCCAGTTGAGGAAGAAGGGGTTTTGGGGCAGAAAAAGTAAAAATATTGTAATTTCTCAACTTTTTTGGCTACAAAAGTGACTTCCATTGTAATTGGTAGCTGTGTTGAATAATCCCGCACACCCACTGCATGTGTCCCCTCTTTCCTGCTGTTTGTGACCCCCGCGCTCCATTGCTCAATAAATGAGTAAAATAAAAGCCCCATCACAAGAGAACCCACGCGCTTCCACGCAAATCTAATGTACTCGGGCAACATGCACCCCAACTACCTGACTCTCTCCAGCAGTGCCCTAGCCGCTTGCCTTCTGTGACTTCTGCCCACCCCCAGTTCCTTCAAATCCTTTCCGGGGCCAGTAGCCACATGTTTTGTAGAGTTGTTCCCTGTAGGGCCGGAGCAGGGAGTCTTTTTATGCCTCCACTGTCATTTGATGCTTATTACCTGCGATGTAGTGACGCTTTTCGCTTGCTGTGTGTAGAGCGCGCCATTGCGGGTGGATGTCTGGCGTGGACAGCACTGCACAGTGTTGGTCACATTGCTTGCATGAGGAGTCTGGCGCAGACATTTAGCATAAGTGTGAAGACCGGAGGGTCATTCTAATCGAATTCAGGGGCTCAGGATGATGTGAGATATGGATTTGCCTAGCAGGAGCTACAGGCAGCTCCTCGTTATCTGAAATGTTTGTTTTTGTGATGGTTCAAGTGGGAGGAAGGCATAAAATGAGCAGTGTCGTGTAGCAATTTGCTATCCAATTCTGTACGTTTGCTCATTAAATTGGCTCATGAAAGTGTCAACTGTATTTCGTTTGTTGGGGAAGATGAACCTTTTTGAAAATGTACATTATCAGACGGCCAAATGCTTTTGATGTCAAACCTATTCCTGTGGCCTTTTGGTTACATGCAGCTTGCAACTGGTACTGAACTCGTGAGCTGATCCCGTACTCCTTGACATTCTCTTACCATCCTGTTGCTTTATACCAGCTGCCCTGAAAGTGAGATGGCAACTAACTACAATATCCCATCTTGTTTTTCCAGTCTGCATAGTCACTTAGTCACTTAGTTTCTTTCCTCTTACCTAAGGAATAGACGGAGTAGATGTTTGTGCATAGTTGTGATCAGTAGTTCCATCCAGTCTGTACATCTATAGATCTACTGTACTACCATCAATATAGTTAGCCTCTGGAGCTTGCTTTCCACTTGGATTATTTGTATTTATTTCATTTATTTATTTGCATTTATGAAGTGCTCAAACAGCCCTGAGGCATTGTGGCACTCTTACGGAAGGCTTACTTGGTTACATAAGTGCTTAGCGGAAACTACATGGTTAGTTACAATCAATGGGGTCGGAGCAACACGTTACAAGCCACACTTCATGTTACGGGGCCCTTGGTCAATAGATGTAAAACAAATAGGAGCAACACATTACATGGGTAAACACATTACAAGCCACGCTTCATGTTACGGCGGGCTTAGGCAGTATATGCAAGTCAAATAGGTAGGAGACGCACATTACAATCCATTAAAAGCAACTGCAGTAGGTTTTCAGATCCTTTTTATCATATTTAATTTTTTTGTCCATTGATGCAGCTAACCTTTTACATTCATCCAGGGCTTGCAAAGTAGTTTTACCCACTCACATAGTCAAGTAGGTTTTTAGATGGGTCAGTACCGTTTGCAGGGGATGCTTGAAACTTTTATTTCAACTTTACTATTTCTGCAGTAAATGTCAAATAAAATGTTCACTGTGCAGGGCTGGCCTCTACGTAGCAGTAGTGTGCCAAACTAACGTGGTGACATGCACCATTTTACAGAAAGCACATTTAAATTTGTCATCCGTGGCCATGGGTCTAATGCATTTGTTTACATTTTAGTGGGTAAATGAAGTTACTCGACCTGCAGGTCTAGTGGAATTTAACTTGCCAGGTCTGGCCCCTCTAATGTCTTACTTCAGCGGTACACAACTGCTGCATTGTTTGTTTTTTATTACTTGTATTGCGCTCCAGACCCCAAGGTATAAGGGCGCATTGCAGAAGAAGATTTACAGCTTAGTTACACAACATCATGTTATCCAATTACACAACACATCAAAGTTAGTGACATAATGTCGTACTGTTACCACTTGTCTATGCAGTAAGACAGGATAGTATACTTATATACAGGTTAAATACACATCATTATACAGTATCATAGTCATATATTACAATTTAGTTACACCATATAGGTGATAGTGTATCACTATTAGAGTGGTTCATAAATCGCAATGGTTAGTCAGGAGGCACGTGACGTCAGTCATTGTTAAAGGTTTTGAGCCATGTTATGAAATTCTGCTGGAATTTCATGTGAGTTTGATCCGCGCGCAGAAGCGGGGGTGGAGAATTCCAGAGTGATGCTGCTTTAACCTGGAAACAGCGTCCCCCTACTCTGGACAGTTTGAATCTCGCTTCAGAGACTGTTCGAACTGGATGATCTGGTATGCTTAGTGGGGATCGTTTTGATGAATCTGTCTGCAAGGTGCCGCATTGTTCAGGCATTTGAATGTCAGTGAGGCAACTTTAAGTTGGATTTTTTCGTAAGTGGAGAGCCAGTTATTTAGTTTGCTAAATTCTGATATGTGCTCTCTTCTGGTAATACCAAGAGCTGCTCTCAAGGCGTTATTCTGGAGGATCTGGATTCTTATAATGGTAGCCTTATTGGCTCCAATGTATAGCATATTACAATAGTCGAACTTTGACAGAACAAGTGCTCTGGCCAAGGTGGTACAGCTGTTAGAGAGGAAAGGTTTACCTGCTCTGATTAGTTTACAGGTGTATGCGGTGGAGGATGCCATCAAATTGACCGGTTTATTAAAGGTAAGGGTAGAGTCCAAGTATACACCCACGGTTTCCACATCATTGGTGGTCTTGATAAGGTTGTTGTCTATATTGAAGGAAGAATAACTGGGTCCGAGTTTTTTAAGAGTGGAGAGGGTGCCCAAGACTATCTCTTGTCATCATTCAGGCATAGTCCATGAGTGGCCATCCATGCCTGGATGATGAGGTACACACTGTTCACCAAGTCCAAATCTTTTCATAATCACCAGAAATAGGTAGGAGAATCTTGGTATCATCTGCATAATTAGTGTAGGTGATGCCAAGATAGTCCAGATCATCGTAAAGGGGCTTTGTGAAAATGTTGTGTAGTGTAGGGGAGACACATGAGCCCTGGGGAACTCCGCAGGTAATGGGGATAGGGTGTGCTGAGGCTGTAGGGCAGAAGACTCTCCTAGTCCTATTGTTAAGAATGGATTGGATCCATAGCACAGCTTCATCAGAGTGGTAGGCAGCCGTGATTTAAGTGGTTACATAGGACCTTGTGATCCACAAGGTCGAATGCCGCTGACGGATCCAATAGGAGGAGTATGGCTGATTTATCTGTGTCCCAGAGCTCATCAATTTGGGCCTTATGGTTGATTTAAAGCTGTTTCAGTTCCGTGCTGAGGGCCACGGTCGGACTGGCGCGCTCCTAGCAGGTGATGAGATTCCAGGTGGGACTGTATTTGTGTGTATGCCATTTTGCCTATAATTTTTAGGAGAAATGGCACTGTTGTAACTGGACGGTAATTGGTGGCTATGGCAGGGTCGAGCCTCTATTTTTTTTAAAGTAAGGGTAGTACCCAGGATTCTTTAAGGTTACTTGGTATGGTGCCCGTGGAGAATGACGCATTAATACGTTTGGGAATGAAGGGAGACAGATCTCTAGCTGCATCCTTTATTAGTTTGGTAGGACATTGGTTTCCTTTACAATTCCAAGGTTTGAGCGAGAGGATCATTTTTTCTGTTTCCTTGATGGAGACTTTAGAAAATTTAAATTGCGTGAGGCAGGGAGAAATGTTAATGGAGGGGGGTGGCAGGGAGTTGTTGTGGGAAGGGCTGGTGAGAAGTGTTTTTTTTTTTGTGACAATTTTGACTTGTAGGGTAGAAACCTTGTTGGCCAACGCTTAGGATTTATCTTTTACACAGTTGTCAGGAGATGGTGTAGGCGTTTCAAGTTCCTTCAGGATGATGAAGAGTTCTTTTGAACTAGTTAGCTTGAGAAATTCTTGTATTAGAAGTGTCACGTTTGGCCTGTATTTCCTTTTTGTAGAGAGGTTATATTACTGTTTTGTTTTCGTCTGAAGGTAGTTATCTCCATGCTGCTTCGCATTGTCTTTTTTTTTTTTAGTACGTAAGGTTTTTAGTTGTGGGGTGTACCACGTGTTGGCTTTAGTTTACCTTCAGTTTGAAGGGTGTGATTGGGTCAAGTGAGGAGGACATCATTTTATTATACTCATTCACTAGGACTTCAGGAGCCAAGGTTCTGGTAGAGAGTTAAGTTTAGGAATGATAAGGGGAGTAGATTATCTGTGGTGGTAATCTTTTTATTTCTTGTTGGAATAGACAGAGCCATTTGGAAGAAGGCAGGGGTGGGTCTTTTGGTCACTAATGAAAAAGCCACTAGGTAGTGGTCAGTCCAAATTTGGGGGGAGATTGACATCATGGATGCGTTTCAATTATAGTCTGCCACCCAATCAAGAATTCTACCTTTATTATGTGTAGGGTGGAGTAGTCTTTGGGTAAAGCCAAGTTCTTTCAGAATGTTGGCAACGCTAGTTGCATGTGGGTCTGTAAGATCATTAAATCCTAGATTAATGTCCCCTAGAAGCATGACTTGGGAGGAGTTTTTTAGGTTGTTTGACAAGATATTGGCTAGATCCTCAGCAAAGGTTCCCAAGGGACCTGGGGGTCGGTATATCAAGTGGATGGTGAGAGTCTGGGAGTTATTAATGAGCATCTTGGCTGTGAGGCATTCGCAGGATGTAATGTCCGAGCTAACCTAATGGAAAGGTTGGATTTGGCGATGCTTCGCTTCTATCAGATTTTAATATAGTGTATCCCCTAGGGATGGGTAGCATGAGGGTAGGCCCTGCTGCATTGTGCAGCCAAGATTCGGTGATGGCTAGAAAGTCGAGTTTGTCGTTCTGGATAAGGTCAGCTATCTCTGTAGGGTGAGCTAGCATCGATCTGGCATTTATTAGGGCTCCTTAAAGGAGTGAGCTGGTGTGTATAGGAATAACCAGTATTTCAGGTGCAGCGGTCTTGGGTATAGAGTTAAAGTGGGTCTTTGACTCAAAGGCTTTGAGGGGGCTGAGTAGTTTTTTGGTCCTATTACAGGTTGTGTTGTTGGATGGCGTGGGCTTCCTGTCATTGGTGAGGGGGGGGGGAATCTAGCTAAAGGTTCAAATAATTTGGATAATCTAAAGCTTAGTCTTTTGATCGCAGTATTTATATTGCACGGTTGGGAGTCGTATGTAGGAGCCACGTGTGGGCTTGCCCAATTATTGATGGTAGGTGGTTGGGTGATGGTCTGGCTGGATTGGATCATGGTGGTGATGTAGAGTGGGCAGTACACAAGCATGTCTGTCTGTCCCTGTCATGAGCAGGCTAAAACTATGCTCAGTATTAATAAGACTAGAAGGGATCTTACAGCATACATTTTGTAATGGCACAAGAGTTCACTAGGCAGTTCTTATAGTACTGAATCTCATGCAAGTAGCTTGTAACAGTTATACAGGAATGAAACAAATATTTGTATGCAGTTTTCAACCAGTATTAGGACATGAGAAATTTAGGCTCGGTTAGTACAGGATCAACAAGTGTCTATAACAGAGTAGGAAATATACCCTAGTCTGCGCCTCAACTAGTAAGCTGTTAGAATTTAATCAGCATAACATGCAGTGTGCTTCAGGTTAGGAGCCGAGATGCAACAGAGAGGCTGTGTTGAGTACCGTACATAGTGTATAATCTTAGTTATTTTCAGGAAGCAAAACGCGACTATTTCAACACGATTGTACACGTCGCAAAGTCATTATACAGTGCCGAGAGGTGCAGTAATATATATTATAATAATACAATCTGGAAAGCGTCAGCCATACACGTAAAAGGAATTGTTCATTAGCAAGTTCAACAACTGGAATTTTGCAAAACTGTCGCTATTTAAGGGTACAATGCTGAGTACACAAGTTTAGGCAACGTATTGCAAGTGCATGAACAGTGCAAGTGAGCGAGAATAATCCAGCACGAATGCTATAATTACCAACACAGAAGCTGCTTTTGTGAAGCAGCTCATGTGTGCAGAGCAGGGATCGGGATTAAAGCACGCTAGTGGGCAGGCAAGCTCCTTAGTTGGGAGAGATAATGTTAATCATTCTGGAAACGTTATTTGGCAAGTGTATATGCGCAAAGGTGGGTGGACTTGACAAAGGACAAGGTGGGAGGGAGCAAGAATACAATGACAATGTCATGTAGAGCTTGGATGGCACGGAGGTGCAGTAGGTTAGTTAGAATGTATGGAGCACACACAGTAGTGTCATGTGGCGTGAAGCACGATGAGCAGGCTCTTAACACCCTTTGTAAATGAGCAGCGTGCTAGGGCCCCTTGGCTCTCTAGGCACAGACAGGAGCGTGCCTTTCAATGAGTGCCTTAGGCAGACCACCCAGCTTATGGCGATTTTGCGATTTGCAAAAAAACCGCAAAATTTGCCTTTTCCCGCTATGGCCGCTGTAAATCATTAAATGAGCGCAAAAAAGACACATTAGCTTTATGTATCTTTTTCACGCTCATTTAATGATTTATAGCATCCACAGAGGGGTTGCCAATTGCAGCAGCTCAAAGGTTAACAACTCCACTGAGCAAAAAGCAAATAAACCGAGGGGCTTCAGTTCAAAGGTGTGAACCAGGGTTGACACCTTTTGAATTCAAGCCCCTCCATGGAGCTGATCGAGCTGTAGCCCTCTTCCCCCCTCCACACCCCAAAATGTTAGGCTGTGGTGACTCAGCCTGGCTGTCCTAAAGAGCGTGGCCAGACAGAACCGTGGCCAGACAGAACGGGACACAAATGACAAAGGCCTTGCAATTAATTACCATAGCAGCAGCTGGCAATTCCTATACACAGTTATGTTAAAATCAAGTCAATACTGTTGGATTTGCAAATGCTTGTTTTTAGCAGGACTTCAGTGAAGGACACTCATAGAAACTATCTTGGGGAAGGAACCCAGGTTTTGTGTTTGGCAGAGGTACTGGACCTGATTAAGTGTAACGGTTATTCTAGGGAGGGTCTGCACTGACACCAAGCTTGCCGAGACCAAGCTTCGGCAACAGCAGTATCCCATATCCTCTTCACATGGCAGCAAGCTCCTGTAAAGCGCATTGCTGCCACAGCTGTGCTGTGACCCTCACCAGTGATGTGGCCTGTCCACCGCACTAAATGACTTAAAGGATTTAAGGTGCCAGGAAACCCGGTAGGATTACTGGCAAGAGCGCTTACTGGATCCCTTGAGCTTAAGAAGCATCTTGAGGGACCCCTTCCCCAAATAACAGTGTTGCTGTGGAGGATTAAGGCTTTGGGAGCAACTCGCAGAACACTAGTAGCGATGGACCGACTGTGGGAGCACCTCAGAGTGTTATGCGGTTTCGAGAGTGCTTCCAGAGGAGCAGGCAATGAATCTGGTAGAAAGCTGGAATAGGAACTGGGAAGGAGGTGATTTTCAGACGCAGGTGACCCACAGTGAAGACTAAGAGCTAAAGGAATTACATAAATGCCCTGATTTATGCAAAACAATTCTAGCAGTGCGCAGCAACGGACTGGGAGTATAGATCTGGGGGACGAATGCTGGCGAGGGAAGTGCCTTCAGCCTTGGAGGCAAGCCAGATGGCCTGCAGAGGATGCTCCTGTCCTCCGCTGAAGGGAGGATTCTCATGGCTCATTTGGATGGGAGACTGAGTCTTTTTGAGATTATCGTATCGACGTTGTCATCTTTAATTAAGATGCACCTTCCATTTACTTTTATAGGGATCCCACCACCCCCATGCCATCTTTGGATTTCCTCTTTCTTCACTGCACTCACCCACTATCTATACCCAACGCTTCACTCCCCAGTCTTTTAAAATTTTCGATTTTGGTACTTATCTGCCAATTTAGGCTTTGAGGGTGTTTAGCTCCACTTCAATGTCATTGTTTTGAAATGTGTGGACCTAACCCCGGAGGACTGCCCGTACACATTGGGTTCACATGCCATGACTAAAGAGTGGTAGTGAAGCAGTGATGGGCTTCCAGAAATGGACCATAAGGGTTACCTTAAGGTGTGCCTGGACGCACCTGTGTGAGAGGATCTCAGTAGGGGGATAGCAGAAGGGGCGCATTTTAGAATTTACGTAGATCAGCAGAGCTGTGTGCGTGTGTGCATGTATGTGTCTACATCCCAGTACTGAAAATGCAGGGGTTATAGCTGGGCAGCATTATGAAGGTACCAAAGCAGGAGTTGCGTAGAGTGCTGAAAGTCAGGACTGAGGTCGACTGGTAGAGCTATATTTAGGAACCCACAGAATAAAAGAGGAGCTGCAAGTCAGGACTGATGTGATTAGGGGAGATGGGATTGAGACCAAGTACTGAAACTGGTGTAGCTCAGGAATGGACGGGGGTGCTCAGAAAGCTATGCAATCAGTGCCATTATAGTGCTTATAAATCAAGTGGCAGAAGGCATTAACTCAGAAGACTGCTTTGAAAAAACAATGACGGGCATTTCAGGCTCACAGTTTGATGCTATTGCTCGATAAAGTTAGCTCAAAGGTTTGTTAAGTTCTCCACATCACCTCAAACATTCCTGTTTCAATGTGCAACACTCTGTACTGTTCAAGTTCTCTGTTTTTGGATAAAAAAGATGTTAAATGATGTATTTTTCGACAATAAATAATGCCGCAAAAAATGCAGTTGTGTGCCGCAAAATTTTCCATTTCATGCCGCAATATCCTGGAGTATCTGCTTAGGGTGTGTGCCGGCTCAAGCTTTCTGGCTAGGTGCAAGGCCGGATGTAGTTGTCCCACGCTGCATGCGTGATATGGTTGCTAGGCAACCTGTAAACAAAGTGGCCCTGCGGCCATTACAGGCAGCTCCTTGCGGAGGGGCTGGGGATCCTAGGGCAGATAACGGGCAAAAATGTAAAAATTCAGCCTTGCCGCTGCAGAGTAGAGCTGCTTACCCACAATGCAGCCTTTGGGGCGTCTGATGAACGTTGTGCCTCACGGGCTGATCGAGGTGCATGTCTGGAAGATGAGGGTTGGGCTCCAGCCCACCCAGCTGGTGGCTTCCGAGGAAATGGGCACAGATCGGAGCCTGCAGATTTCCCAGTCCCTTGGTGTGTGTGCCGGCTCACGCCTTCCAGCTAGGTGCAGGGCCGGATGTAGTTGTCCCAGCCTATGGGACGTGCTGCACACGTGATATGGTTGCTAGGCAACCTGTAGACAAAGTGGCCTGGCGGCAATTACAGGCAGCTCCTCGTGGAGGGGCTGGGGATTCTTCTCTATTGTTCTCCTTTACAAACTGATTTGTGACATTTAATCGTACAGTTGATGCACTTTAAAGAGATCTAATAGTAATTGTAGTACCACGTAGAACTGTATATTTGCCATTGTAGATAAGAGTACAAAGTGAGTTATGGTGATATTGTACATAACCTTGAATATTATATAAAGTCATTCCTTTGTGGATGCTTGCGGACCACACTACTTAAGAACTAGCCTGCATCATCTCCTGAGAAGCTAGTCCTGGATTGCTCGACCACGTACCAATAATAGAGAGTATTGGCTGGGGTCCTCTGTGCCTCTCCTCTTCCATATAGAGAGCAGAAGTACAGATCCCCCGGAACCCCCTCCAGTCGTTACAGTTTAAACACTGGAGGGGGGTCTGTACTTTGCTCTCTATATGGTAGAGGAGAGGCATAGAGGACCCCAGCCAAGATTTTCTATAAGGTAGCAATGGACGAGCAATCAAGGCCTAGCTTCTTAGGAGGTGATGCAGGCTGGTTCTTAAGTACAGTGTAGTCCCCAAGCCCCCACAAAGGAATGTCCACACACTATTAGTTTAATATTCAAGGTTATGTACTCTATCACAATAACTCACTTTGGGCATTCTTAATTTGAATGGTACAAGTAACATGTGGTGGTGTTAAAAAATATTAGTACAACATTGCTAACAAGAAAATCTTAATTGGCAAACTCTGTTAATCCATTTTGGGAAAATAATTTGTCTTGGGGTGGGAGGGCTTAGGATTTGTGTTGCTGGGAAGCATTGGCAGGGGATTCAGTTGGTACTCATGGAGATGAGGCATGTTTAGATAGGTGTGTGTCAGTTGCTTGGTAGTCTTCGTTCAGGGACTCAATGAAACCTGCATTTGGAGGGGGGGGGCAGCTAACTGGTGATGGGGGAGAGGCCACCTCAGAAACTGGGCGGTTTGTGGTTGTGGTGAAGTTGTGCTGTAGAGGTATGGTTGTATTTAGTTCAGAGATGGAGAGGTGCACGCAGATGGGAGTTTTTAGGCAGAACCTTTCCTACCGCCTCTGTTATGTGGCCCATTTCCCTTCCCCTGTCCTACATGCTGGTGTGCTGCATTTACCACCCCTATGGTGTGTGCACAGTTTTTAGTAGGGTTTAGTGGCAGCACCTTACAACCCCCCCCCAGTGTTCTGACTTGGTGCCTCCCATATCCCTTCCCCTTTAGTACATTTTGGTGGACAGCTAATCTCCGCCCCACCGCCCCCAACCAACCACCTGTTCCTCCACAGGGATGTGTGCCCTTCTGTTCTGAGATCGGGACACCTCTTGCACCCCTGTTTCCATTTTAGGCCCTTTTTCATTGGTCCAATTATATCTCGATAGTGCATCCCTCTTAAAATCTTGGGTACACGCAGCGGCTTAGCCAAGATTGCTTAACAATTGGGTCCTGAAGCTACACCTCAGTGACATTATCTGTAAATGCCCACACAGTGCTGCTGAGTGTGCATTTACAGATTTTGCATCATGGTCCTTGCCTGCACAGGCCCTACCCTGTTTATGCTTCTGGGCACACGACTGCAGCTCCCACAGCAGAAACTGTGCTATGCACATTCCAGAAGAACCTCCCCCATGAGCCTGCCCGACACAAATGGGCCCATCTCAAAAGGATGTGACATCATCTAGGCACAGAGAGAACAAGCCGGCCCTGGTGACTGCCCTATGGTGGTATTCTGTGCTCCATATTCCATCACGCCTTCCTACTTGGGCAGTACTACACATGGCACTACATATGCTTAGACACACCAACGTGATGTAGTGTGTAGGTATATTTCTTGCAGAAGAGGTGCAGGGACCATCAGTTATTTTAAAGCAACAGTTAAGGGCAGAAAAGGACTACCTAGTTCCCCACAAAATAAATGACTGTGCACCTCTGGCCCAAGCTAGGGTTCTGATTGGGAATGGGGGCTACTTTGGAGCTTGATGTGCAGCAGGGGTCTGCAACCTTTGGACCTCCAGATGTTTTGAACTCCCAACTTACCAGCCGTAGCCTCTCTTGCCACTGGTGAAGGGTCATGGATGCAACAGTCCAGTCTGGAGAACTGTGGGTTGTAGAAGCCAGTATCGGTGCACCATCGGCTTGTCAATGCCTGGAGAGAACCCAGGCCCCCCAACACAAGGCTTGAAGCAGACGCCTGACAGATGCCCAGGAGGCAAAGCTGCCACCTCTATTCCTTTAGGAATGGATGGAAACTAGCAAACAATCAAATAGCGGGCGAGTATGCTGGCTGTTCCACTGAAGACCGTGACGTGGCAGAGGGCAATAGTGTCTTCTGTCCCAGCATCCCAATGTTTCACCTTTTTGGTTTTCCTTGTTTTAAACAGAACATTGTACCCCCATTGGGTGGAATGGGCCAACAGCAATAACACCACTCCACTCCTTGGCCCAGTAACATCTGATAGCCCTTGCAATAAACTTGGGGTGAGAACCGTTACCACCTGGTAATGACCCTCTGAACGCATAATTAATGCTTGGTGGAAATGTAATGAACATTTAAGACATTGGAAAAATACCATTATTAGAAGAAATCTGTATGTATGTATTTATTTAGATTTCTATAGCGCTTTAAGCCAAAGCTCTTTACATGAAGAACAAGCAATACATAACATTGAATCAAAACAGAAAACAGTACAGGGAACAATTTACATTATTGGTGAAGTTATGGAGGGGGACTGAAGTGAGGGAGGAGGGTTAGAAGGTGAAGGAGGAGGGGGATTCGGTGGAGAGAGGAAGCTGAAAGATGCTAGGGGGGTGAATGGAAGAGGTAGGCTTTTAGAGAAGTGCGGAATGAGGGGTAGGGGGTAGAAGAGCGGACAGGGAGGGGAAGGTGGTTCCAATGGAGAGGAGCAAGAAATTGGAAGGAGGGGAAGCAGGAATGAGCACAGGGTGGAGGAGGAGGAGAAAGAAGGAAGAGAAAGAAGGAAGAGATCTGCAGAACGGAGAGAACGAGAAGGGGTGTAGAAAGGGAGGAGAGATGGGGAGGGGCAAGACAATAGAGGGCTTTGAAAACTACAGAGGAAGTTAAATTTAAGCTGGGATTGAAAAGGGAACCATCTTAGTGAGTCAAGGGAAGAGATGGAGTTGTGAGGTGAGAGAAGGCAGAGGGAGCGGATAGCGGAGTGGTAGATGGATTTGAGGGGAGTCAAAAGAAGAGTGGAGCAGTAGAAGTCTGGAGAATGAGGGTATCCTGGGTGAAGTCAAGTTATCTTGTACCGTGTAGTGAAAGTAATAATACTGTGCCATTAAGATGTTACTTTGCGTGCCATCTCATTGCCAATTTGTAGATGCAACCTCATCTATCCCTGAACAAGATGGCCAATAGCAGTAGCGGCCCGGTGCATAGCTATAACATTCTGACAATAGTACAGTGGGCTACAGGCAAAGAAAATGGAGAATACGAGACAGACGAGTGAAGATGGTGGCAAGTGCCACCAAAGAATCATTGTGTTTCTTGAAGACTAGTCTTCATTTGCTCAAGTGCAGGAGAGATGGGATAAATCTGACGTGCATCCGTATGTTATTGCAGGGACCAGGAGCCCAGTACCAAAATGCCAATATACTGTTTTCATTCTAGCATCTCTTGGATTCTAGTCGAACAATGCTACTGCTCCTGGTGATACCATTGCCTTTAGAGAGGGTTTGCTTTTCAGCCCGGTGGGATGTCATACCTGGAATCTGATACAGGCGTTTAGAAGGTGCGCCCATCTTTTGTAGGGTGGGGGCAGAGGGACGCAATGCTACTTCATTTGTGTGAGGAGACAGGCTGCAGTATGCTGAACAGATTTCAGTTGAACTGGGGAGGAGTTAACGACTCTTGCAAGGAAAGCATTGCCCCATTCAACTAGCAAAGGACCACAGTTTGGACAGCTGTACTGAAGTGGCGTGGGTGTAGGCTTGATTTACTGACTGTGTGTTTTTGTATTTGAATCCTGAGGCCTCCTGCCAAGAGCACAGTCAACCATACTTGTAGTTTTAACAGTTAAGACGTTAAACAAAATTACTTTTGTTCCCTGTATGCCCATGGGAGGAGTTTGACTACCATTCGTAGGATAATTGACCATTATGTCGTGCTTTACGGTCGCCTACAGACCACATTGACCATTATGTCGTGCCTTACGGTCGCCTACAGACCACATTGCCCGTTGTGTTGTGCCTTAGGTCGCCTACAGACCACATTGACCATTGTGTTGTGCCTTACGGTCACCTACAGACCACTTGATTGTTGTACCTTACGGTCGCCTACAGACCACATTGACCATTGTCGTGCCTTACGGTCGCCTACAGACCACATTGACCATTATGTCGTGCCTTATGGTCGCCTACAGACCACATTGACCATTGTGTTGTGCCTTACGGTCGCCTACAGACCACATTGACCATTGTATTGTGCCTTACGGTCGCCTACAGACCACATTGACCATTGTGTTGTGCCTTACGGTCGCCTACAGACCACTTGATTGTTGTATGCCCTTGATCGCCTACAGACCTCATTAATTATTGTTATGCCCATGGCCGCCTACACACTACTCTGTTCGTTGCGGTGCTTTGCGTAGCTATCTTATGACCACACTGTATAGATCTGTATTGTGCCTTTGCTCACTAACAGACCACACCCACTACACTGTGTACCAGCAACACCATAAACATCATGTATTGGTGCCTATCGACACTCATCCACCTATTGTATACTTACAGTAGATACTGGACTAGACAGCCAAACCTACATTCTACTCATTACACTTCCACCACCCTCTCCTCTTGGCCCAGTACCATGACACCTGCAAATCCGTACTTGGATGATCCAGCACTTTGGATACGCCACTTTGCCACTAAACCTATACCTAACCAACCCTGCACTATCACTACTAGAAATTCCAGACTGAACTCCAGAACTAGACCACCCACACATCTTTGCTCCCTCCAGCCTAGCACATTGAATAGAAACGCTAGATTGAATTCGCGAACATGTCTTCCTACATTTCCGTGTTCTCACCACCCTAGCATCTTAACCAGAAACTCCAGACTAAGGGCACGTAGTATGCAACACCTGCATACTGACCATAACTACGCTAATGCACCCATTGACTCTGTCAATCTAGCCAATAGTCTTCAGCACAGTCCACTGATACCACTTGAAAAACCTCCAAGAAAAGGCAAACTCATCAAAGCAGCCTTGGTGAATGCTAGGTCTCTTCCTGCTCTTGTTCTCGACATCGCTGACTTTATAACCTATGAAAACCTTGATGTCCTCGCAGTCAGACACCTGGCTTAATGCTGCTTCCGGCCCTCGCCATACCTAAGAATTATGCCATTATTAGATCTGACAGAAACACCACTCAAACTAAGGGAGGCGGACTCGCCTTCATATTTAGAAATACCTTTGACATTAAAGTCATCCAAGACGCGCAAATCCCATCTGCTGAATCACTGTCAATTAAGCTACCTCTCTCACCCAACCACACAGCAACATTACATCTCATCTATCGACCACCAGGACCCATTTCCTCTTTCATTGAGGACATTGCTTCACTTATAACTATAAACACCAAACCTAATTCCATAACCATCTTACTTGGGGACCTCAACCTTGGTTTCAACTATCCTAAGGACACTAACGCCTTTGACCTAGCCAACACATTATCTGATTTGGGTCATACGCACATTATCCACGAACCCACTCATATCAAAGGTAGAACTCTAGACTGGCTATCACACATCAATTGCTTTATTGATCTCCTATTCATTGACCCATGTATCTGGTCGGACCATCATAAAGTAACCTTTGCTATCAAAGCTAACCCACCCCACCCGACGCCTATCGCCCCTGCAATCAGCACGAGAAACAAGAAAGATATTACTCCCGACAAACTCCTACCTATACTACTCCCTATACTGAATAATACTGATTCAGACGCTGACCCTACAGTTCTAGTGGACACCTACAACCAGGCTATACTCAAAGCTCTGGATTCTATTGCCCCTCTAAAACTGCGGAAACCGAAACCACAGTGTCACCTTAACACCTGGTTCACGCCACAGCTAAGAGAATTACGTAAAACCAAAAGAACCGCTGAGGCACTTTGGAAAAAACATCCCACAGCTTCTAACAAGTCTGAACTAACCTTTGTCTCCTCTAGCTACAAAGAAGCCATACTTCTTGCAAAAAAAGACACTTATAGCAAAATGATTACACAAGCGGAATCCAATACAAAAGAACTCTTCAAGATACTCAAAGAGCTGGAATCCCCCACTGACAAATGTATTACTGACACACTATGGTGTAGTAATATTCAGAAAGCCTTATTAGACAAAATAGATCGTCTACAATCCAAAATCACGCAACAAAATCCTTGCTATTAGCCGACCCTAACTACAAACAGCCACCTAACAAACATTCGACCTTTCAATCAAACTGCAAACCTTTCAGCTTCTCACCCCTCAACTTGGGAAGTAGAAAACATCATCAGGAAACTAAAACCTTCAAACTGCCAAGGTGATGCCTGCCCTGCCCCGATCGTTAAAGCTGCTGCGCACGATCTGGCTCCATTCATCACTAACCTCATCAATACTTCCTTCAAATCCGGAATAGTTCCTGACAACCTCAGCCGCTTGGATCATCCCACTCCTCAAAAAACCCACTCTTGATCCAGCCAACCCGTCTAACTACAGACCGATAACGACTGTACCGTTCTTACTAAAAATACTGGACAGAGCAGCCTATTTACAAATACAGGCCTACTTAGAATCAAATAATCTCTTAGGGCTTAGGCAATCAGGCTTCCGACCGAGGCATGGTACGGAAACTGCACTAATTGACCTTAACACCCAGATCCAAACCTTGAAAGACAATGGCAAACTTGCACTCCTCTTGTTGCTTGACCTCTCAGCAGCGTTTGATTTGGTTAACCATCAAACACTCTGTCACCACCTGAAATCTGCAGCACACTTCTCAGATGCCGCCACGGCTTGGATCAGCTCCTTCTTGGCGAACAGAACCATGAGGGTCTTCTCTCCTACGGATTCTGCTGAGCCTGCACCAGTACCCTGCGGAGTCCTGCAAGGCTCCTGCGTGTCCCCGACTCTTCATAATATATTCACAAAACCCCTCTTCGATATCCTTGACTTTCTGGGTGTCACGTATACCAACTATGCGGACGACACCCAGATACTCATACCTATCTCGGGTGACTACGAAACAGACAGCACGACCCTTAATGAAATCTACTCGGTCATACAAGCATGGATGGCACACCATGGTTTGTGCCTCAACGACGAAAAAACCGAGTTGATCATCCTAGGCACGCATGCCAAACTCAAAAATCTTAATCCCGCATTCAAAGCCTTTACCATAGATGACAATCGCATCCCAGTATCAAATAACACTAAAACTCTTGGTATTTACATTGATGCTACCTTATCCTTCTCCAAGCAAACCAATGCAGTAGCTTCATCAGCCGCATACACCTGCAAGCTGATCACTGCATGCAGACCATTCATTTCCGTACCTAATTGCATTACTCTCGCTTGAGCACTAGTGCTCTCCAAAATAGACTACTGTAACGCCCTTTACTTGGGCTCTAGTCACAAAAACATCAAACTACAAGTAGTCCAAAACAATGCCATCAGAGCTGCCCTCAACATTCCCAAAAAGGCACACATATCCGAGACTGAAAGTGATTGTCCAGGTATCTGTTCAGACGTCACCCTAAGCAAAAACGGCCACCAGGGGACCAAGGGGAATTACATTGTGCCACTAATCCAACTTCCACATGAAATACAAACCATACATTTCCGTCTATTATACCATCATACCACAGTATAAAACCATGTTCGCGCTGGCTGTGCCGATATATTTCCATTCTGCTGCACCAAAATATGCTAATATTCTCATATGAGCATACTCCTGTTTCCTTTGTGCATAATGCTAGTAATGATACATGTCTACCCCAATCAAAAATGTCAAGCCACAGAAAGAAATGGTACGTCATGCCTACTTTGTTTATAGATGCCCAGTGGGAAACAAATTATGCCATAGCAATACATGACTACACTGCCTTCTAGCCACGTAACACATCATGCGTACCTTAGTATGGATGTCCATAAAATTGTTATGTTTGGTGAAATCCTCCTTTTCCCCCACCGTCCCTCTACCCGCCAGAATCTGCTCCTCTGCCCAGCATTGCACATACGTGCGCGCACACACAATTACACATTCACTCATTTAAATATCCCATTCACCATGCAACTGCCTCCAAGTGCATCAACTAGTATGACTTAGACCTGGCCTCTCTGAAACGCAAGTGCAGAGCTGCTGAGTGGAAGCGGCAGGCGGCTTTGAGCACATCCTCTGACAAACTGGCCTGCCGCCTGCTCCTAAGGCAATACAGACTCCATCCGCTTGTAGAAGAGGGCCTATATCCAAGCCCCCATCTCTGGGCCATTAACAAAACAGTGGAAATCTTCATGGAACTCACCAATGCTACTGCAGTCTCCATTTCTCTACTGTCTTCCTTGGCCCTCTGCACTGGCCTCTCACCTCATCACTAAAACTCAGGACATCCTGTCCTCTCGATCCCTCTCACCTCACCACTAAAACTCAGCATATCCTGCCCTCGCTCTCCTCTACACCACTTCCTTCTCCTTCATCTGCTCTGACCTCTCTTGGCCCCCCTTCCCTTCTACTCTCCACTTTCTCTCCCATATCACCGGATGAGGTAACTAGACAAGTCTGCTCTACGGAAGTCTCATCCAAACAGGTGCTCCCTGCTCTTCTAGAACTATGAAGGACGACATTGCCTATGGCATATTTCTGCAATTGCTCCTTTGCTACTGGATCCTTCTCCTCACTTCTCAAGCACTCCCTTGTGCACCCTCTCATCAAAAAGCCTTCTGCCGACCCTTGATGTCTGGCTAACTACCGCCTTATCTCCATTACCCACTTCTTTGGATAAGCTGGCCATCACCAAGCTTAACCACCACACTGAATCTGTTGGTTGTCTCCATGACCACCAGTCTGTCTTCAGAGCTCCCAGGGGCACAGAAACTGCACTTCTGAACGCCCGTGAAGACTTCCTCTAATCGTAATTCAAATTCTCCTTCCTTCTCATCCTTCTTGACCTTTCTTGTGCCTTTCGGCTTCATGATACCTATGGCATCACCGACCTGTCACTGCACTGGTTGAATTTCCTCTCTGACCGACCCTTTTGCCAAGTTCAACCAGACCCTTTTCTCCCCCTCTGCCCCCCCATCTCCCTCTCCACCTGCGGTCTCCCTCAGGGCTCCATCCTCTTACCTTGGCTTTTCAACATCTACCCTCAACATCTACCCTCTAGCCCATTTGATCTCCACCATCTCTCCTAACTTCCAGTGTGAAGCAGATGACCTGAAGCTCTCTTTCAAGCTTCCCTCCTCCTCTTCCCTCATTACTGACTGCTTGTCTGCTATTCAGGCATGGTGCACTGCGAATAATCTCTGCCTTAATGCCAGTAAAATAGATTCTTCTCAGTGGGACCCAGGATCCCTCCCTCCCATACTATGGCCGCCCTCCCTGGGGCCCCCTCTTGTGAGACAAAACACTTTGGTGACAACTTCGACTACTCTCGCTCCTCACATCACAGAACTTGACAAGAAGGCCCACTTTCAGCTGCCCCCCTCGGAGGCATTCTTCCTTTCCCCACTTCCCCCAGAAACTCAGTCTTCAGAGCTCTGATCCTCTCCAGGCTGGACTACTGAAACAGCCTCTTCCTCAATCTGCCTAACTCCTCCCATTGTCCCCTTGAACTAATCCAGACTTATCCTTGGTCTCAAGCCCAGGGACCTCATCTCTCTAGCCCTAACATGTCTCCTCTGGGTCCTGGTTGCTGCAAGGTTCAAGTTCAAGACCCTCTGCATCATCCACAAGGCTTTCAGGGACCTTGCTACACCCAACTCTCTCCCTAAATGTCTTCCTGCTAGAGCTCTTCGGTGTTCTAGCTCCAACTCTATGTAGATCAGATGTTTTTCGAAGCAGAGAGTGGGGGGAGAGCTCTCTCCTCTACAGGTGTCTCCCTCTGGAATGGCCTCCCTGCTCCTCTGACTTGAGCCAGATCTCTTTAAGTTCTGGAAGTTTGTCAATACCTTACCTTTCTCTTCCTCCTTCCCTCTCTCCCGCTAATGTCCTCCTCTGACTCTGCGCTGGCTGCCTGGTTCATCGATTCTTACAGGGCACTAGGCCCTCCTCAACCAGTCTACCCCTGCACTTGATCTCCCCAGACTCCCTAACCACCCTGTTAGTGAAGATTTCATTCTTGTGCAATTTCCCCTCCATTTATGGATCCCCAAACTTTTTGCTTTTGTTTGGCAATCCTAACCTGACTTTCTCCAGTGGAGCCCAGGCTTTAGCTGAACTCCCTGGGGTTTTGCTCACTTGTAATAGGGAAACGGACACGTCCTTCATACTACGGTACTGGGAAACTGTTTCCCATAGTCTTTGACTATGTTGCCATTTCTTTGTAACTTTTTAACTGTGCACAATGTACCTTCCTGTACTGTGTGCTCTGGTGTCATGTTTTATGGCCCTAGATGCCCTTGAATGATTTTTTGGGTGATTTGTACAAGTGTGCCTTTAGGTGAGCTGGCGGCAGTTAATTTTCCTACTTTCTTTTTATTTATTGTTGTTTTGATCAGTAAAACCTGACCTTTCAACAAGAGAAGATAATCATGACATTACAAACTTTTAAAATAAAAATTATACATCCATATTTCCAAATATACTATTGTTAAACTCACTATTAACATGTTACATATTAATTATTACTCACTCAGAACAAGGCTCAGTCTCCAGTGTAAGATACATGTAATCATCACAGCTACGCTGTGTTAATAGCATCTATTTCTGGTAATTTAATTTCTAAAGCATTTAGAAAATTTACAAGGGCGTACCTTAGTTGTTTTGAATGGCCTTGAAATAATATTGACCACAATTCATCGTGCATCACTATTGGCTTGTTGATCAAATGCTTAAAGTACATTATTCTAGATGGTAAAAGGGTGACGCATTCAATCACTAGATGTTTCAATGTTTCCACTCCTTTGTGGCAAATCTTCCATCTAAACAAAATTTCTCTAGTAGGCCAGATATTCAATCTAAAACGCAAAAAGTCAGTGCGATGTTGAGGGTGTGGTGATTGGTTAAGATATTTTTCTATATATCCCTGGTGTTTTAAAGCAAAAGGGTTTGACCCAAATTTAATTATTTTCAAGCACGCTTCACAGGTTTTAGTCCAAAGAAGAGAAAGACATGAGGATCTACAAAAAAGAATTGATCAACGAGAAACGTTCTGGATAGACAGACTAAGTTCCCTTACACCGAAGGGAATTAATGAAGAGATTAATGATATGTGTTTTCTCTAAAAAAGCCAGATTCACGGTTTTTTCAGGAATATGGTTTTTTATTTTCCTGGATGGAGAAGCGCTATGGACTGAGATCCAGACACAACTGAGGACACATTGTAAATGTGTGATTGAACTTGATGATGTATTCTGGTATTCTTGTACTTACATGAACATGCACTAATTGCACATTATGAAACAGTTTAAAATATTTAGAAATGCATGTATGGGTCACATGATCCACTCCATATAACCAGGTTCTAACCTAATTTAATACCTACGTTTGTTGACATTCACAGAACACGTACACGGATATAGAACAAAGTCACGTGTATTGTTTTAACTAATTGCTTAGGCTTTGTCCACACCTCTCTTCCCCTATCCACACAAGTTAATTCCATCATTAGCAACACACTACATACACACACCTTGTAGTCATGGCAACAGTCCCGCCCCCCTGCGCTCCCGTAGGGTGGTGGGTCCCGAGGCGTACAGGCGTACGTGCAGCAGCAACATTGCTGCTGCTCGACGCCCCGCCCAGGTTCCCATGACTACCCTTAAAAGCATTATTGGCCGCGCGCAGTTCACTTTCGCTTGTACAGCGAGCGCGATCGGTCCCGCGCGCGAAACATACTTGTGCAGGTAAGAGCCCATTTAACCTCTTCGGCTCAAATAGTTACATATTTGGATATAGCGATAGTAATAGTAATACATACTTCCCCTCTGACAATTAACAGGAATATTGGAGACGTTCTACGAACGCGTTCACAGGAGAGGACAACTCACAATTAGCAGGTACAGGGCACGGGATACAAAGATGGTAAACAACTATGATTGGTTAGAGATATGACGTGTGTTGACATATTTTCCATATTTATTTTTCTCCTACATGTTCAACATCTATTTGGATCTATTTGGGGTATGTGCTTTGCTTTATTTTGAATTATCGATTATATTTGTGTATTGCGATGAATGTTTGATGTTAACATTGTGTAGATTCTACACTCACTTCAGTACAGCCCTGAAGATGGTCTCAGACCGAAATGCATTGGCATTTGTACTATTGTGAATAATTGACCTATCGATTTTGAGTTGCCTCGTAATATCTGAACTAATCAAGAAATATAAAACCAAGAAATGTGAATTAAACATTTCTCTTGGAAAACTTTGTACCATTTGGAAATATATTTTGTTTGACATTAGAATTATTTTACGCAAGAGCTATATATGATTGAGCAACCTTATTTAAGGTCAACTGAGAAGCACCAGTCTTAAGTACGGTATTATTACCTTACTTTTTCTTGCAATTTGTTTAGTGCAATCCGGATGCCACAGGATCACTTATAGACTGGCAGCTCCAGGTTAAAATATTACACAATTTTCCTAAATGAACTTTATTTATATTAAAGGACCCAACCACTGTGGTGCCCACCTTCACATTGTATTTCTTGAAATAATATTGACCACAATTCATCGTGCATCACTATTGGCTTGTTGATCAAATGCTTAAAGTACATTATTCTAGATGGTAAAAGGGTGACGCATTCAATCACTAGATGTTTCAATGTTTCCACTCCTTTGTGGCAAATCTTCCATCTAAACAAAATTTCTCTAGTAGGCCAGATATTCAATCTAAAACGCAAAAAGTCAGTGCGATGTTGAGGGTGTGGTGATTGGTTAAGATATTTTTCTATATATCCCTGGTGTTTTAAAGCAAAAGGGTTTGACCCAAATTTAATTATTTTCAAGCACGCTTCACAGGTTTTAATCCAATCAGATTCCCATAATTTCTTTTTCGCTTTATTGGGATTTTCAATGAGTAGGGCTTCGGAGATGTCAGCACCTGTCAATATTTTTGAGACATTAGCCCGCCAATTCGTTGGAAAGTGCTCCTCTGCTGCTAATAGGTAATTAGATATAATATCGAGTAATCCATTAGTGCTCTTTCATGATGCACTTTCTATACAAAAGACATAATTTCCATTTAAATGCAGCATAGTGATATAAGACCTAATTCATATCTAATGATCGTAATAGACTCAGATTTAGGGAGCATAAGTGCTCTTTTCCAATACTTGCTTTCGAAGTTAGCCCAGTATTTATATGTTAGACATATCTCCACTTCAGATCCATATAAGATGGAGGGCACACATTTTTGCTTATAATATATAACCAATGGTTTAATAGTAAATTTGCTATATTTAGCCCGACTTAGTTGGAGTTGAGATAAAGCATTCTGAAGCTTTGATTGTAAAATATGATCTTGTGTTTTATCCGAAAATCTACTGAAGACACAAATTCCCAAGTAGATATAGGAATTTACAAGCTGCAGATTAGTGCCCTGTAGTTGCCAGCAACACCGGCTCCGACCCTTATTACAGCCGAATTGCATTACCTGAGTTTTATTGGCGTTGATACTAATGCAATTTCGTTCTGCATATATCATTCCTAGCAGACAGAACTGAAACCGTCTGGATCAAACCCTTCAAATCCACCCCACGAGTCAACGACTGTGGAGTACCACAAGGATCCTCACTATCTCCATTGTACTTCAACATCTACCAAACCCCTGTAATCAGAATCTTCAAGAAACGCAACATCAAATGCTACAACTATGCAGACGACACTCAAATCATCTACAAGATCGAAGACACCCAAGCCGATCATTCGAACCTAACCGACTGTCTAAAAGAAGTCTTCAACTGGATGAATGCCAACAACCTGAAAATCAACCCAGGAAAAACAGAAATCATGATCATATCCAAAGACCAAGAGAAGGAAACCGCCATCCCGTGGCCAACGGAAATGGGATCTATACCATCACCATCTAAGGTAGTAAAAAATCTGGGAATCCTGATGGACAACACCCTAACCTTAGAACCGCAAATAAACGCAACAGTCAAGAAATGCTTCTTCCTCCTCCACACGGCAAGAAAAATACTACCTTTCCTCTCCTTCACACACAAAACACTCACCATCGTCGGCCTCATCATGTCAAGTATCGACTATGCAAACAGCCTCTACCTCGGTATACCGGAATACCTACTGAAGAAGCTACAACGGATCCAAAACACTGCAGCCAGACTACTCCTCAAACTATCCAGAAGAGACCACATCCCCCCGGCCCTAAAAACACTACACTGGCTCCCAGTAAAACAGCGTATCATCTTCAAAACAATGTGCATAACGCACAGGGCAATCAGCGGACAAGGAGCTGAATTCCTACAAAAAAAATAACAATCTACAAGCCAACGAGACCACTCGGGTCAACCAACGAAATCCGACTGGAACAAAAACCTTACATCAAGAAGAAACTCGGAGGCACCGCTTTCTACCACCTAGCCGCGAAAACCTGGAACAACATCCCAAAATTAATAAGGAACACCTAAGACCACCTTAAATTCAGAAAATTACTAAAAACCTACCTCTTCAACACCGGAGAATAAAACCAAAACAACAATAAGACAAACGAATCATCAAAAAAGGACAGTGACAAACCGCTAGAACCGACAGAAGTACCCGGGGCACCAACAGGGCTGACGCTGGACACAGGGGTCCACCCGCGAGACACAGAGAAACGGATACAACTACTCCAGCCAACCCTTACCATCCCCCACCGCCCTTACAGCCACAACTAGGTCCCACGAGGCTGTGGAACAGACAATATACCACCAATCACCACACAACCGGGTGTATGGACACTAGCAGCGGCGCTAGTCATGTGGAGGGGGGAGAGGAGCATGCAAGGTTATTAAGGGAGCGGGCGGAGGGGGCAGCTAGATCCTCAAACGGCCTCGAATGGAAAATCGGGCACATACCTCCTGAGGCTCAGGGTGTACAAGCATCCCGTCGGGTAAGATTACACGGTTCAGTCCAGGATAGAGATGACTAACGAATACCACTAACAATTTCCTTCTCTGCATACACCTCTCAAACTCCAAACCAAACACAACCACAAACCTCTAGCGCAGCAAACCGCACGAACTTCACTACACTGCAACAACAAAACAAAAAAAAACACAGACTCGCACATCAGCACACGACGACTACCGGCCGCATACACCCCAGGCCCAGCCGACGGAACCACCGGGCTGAGGCTGCCAACAGCACATCACTGCAATCTTGCACTTTTCCAGCCTCCACCCACTAACCCACCATCCCCCCCCCCCCTCTTTCAGAGCCGCCAGAGCGCCAGGGGACCACTCCGGTGGTGATAGTGCGCGGTACAAATGACCTTTAACATTAACATTAACATATATATCCAAGGCACTTAGCATATTACATAGGCCAGAGGGTGTCTTGGATACTAATACCATATCGTCGGCGTATAAGAGCCAAGGAATTGCTACCCCTTGTAGTTTGGGAGAATCAACAATCAAACCTTCAATACATAAACCAAAATCTAATAGAAAAAAATTAAACAAGGCTGACGCCAATAAACATCCTTGTTTCAATCCCCTTGTAGTTTGTGTTGGCTCAGACAACAGGCCCTCGTTATTCAGGCGAATTGAAATGGATGTATTGGAATGTAACTGGATAATCCATTTAAGTATATTCCATGGGCACCCTGCATCATTAGTTTCTTGAATAATAGTTATCAAATTAACAGCAGTACCCAGTCCACGGACAAATCCTGTTTGAAAGGAATATCGCAGGCACAGTTGATCTAACCAGCGGTTAAATTCACCCAGGATTAATCGGGCAAACATTTTTCCAGGCAGTCCAGCAACGCAATTGGTCTATACGAGGCTGGATCCCTTCGATCACCTTTCTTAAAAATTGGGAGAATAATCGATGTTTGCCAGTTCGGCGGCACCAGGCCAGTAAGCATAATGTGATTAAACATGTCAAACAAAATATCTGCCCAAAGATGTTTATGCTGTTTGATCATTACATTGTGTAATCCATCCGGTCCAGCTGCTCTAGACTCGCTCAATTTGGATATAAGAAACAATATATCCTCACAATCAAAGTTGACAATATGATTGGCCACACTGCCGTCCCATGTTAAACCAAGATCAGTAAAGGGTGAAGTGTATATAGTGCCATAAAAATAATTCCAAGATTCATGTGAGATGGAGTTAACTTGTAGTGAATGTTGAGTTTTCAACCCAGTATTATTTAATAATGCCCAAATACCTGCTGTTGACTTAAGGATGATTTGCTTTAACATGACCTCCCCATCATATTGATATTGGGTCGCACGCCGCTTTCTAATCCAGTTTTTATACGTCCTTTTTAATTGTTTAATCTGATCTTGGTTAGCTCCTGGGACGTCAGCGTGCCTATTTAACAGATCTTTGATATCCCTTCTTAGTTCACATTTCTTACGTTTTACTTCTAGATCAAAGGCATGTTGATGTAACTGAGTCGAACCTTTATATCGAGACCTGAGTTGCAAAACGTTGGATGGCATGAACGTAGCAACCGCTAAGACAGTCAGCGTCATCAGCATATTGTGGCGACAAGGTGTCTCTAAGCTGATGCAGTTTCCACTTGGACCAATGTACACGATTACCAACATTATTGAGCCGTAAATTTGCCGCATTCATATTTAAAGGAAGTGATTTTGTTTTAGGCCATTCATATGTTAGTTGTAACCAACTATGATCACTCAAGTGGGTCTGCTTAATAGAAAATTTAGATATGATGTTCAGAAATTTGGCATTAACAAAGATATAAATCCAACGTTGCAAAACAGTGAAAATTGTGCCAAGTAGATTTGGGAGGAACATCTCCAGATATTGATCCATTGACCATTAGAAAATTACGGTCAGCCATTAAGGTTAGCCAACGACATTCATCAGATAAGGGGCACCATTGTTTTGGAGCAAAAAGATGCAGATTTAAATCCCCCCATTATGAGTGTGTTGGTAATGCTCACGTCCAATGACAGTTGGTCAAGGATCTTTCTGATAGTATCGAAGAATTCGTTCGAAGAAATGTTTTTTCCCCCAATAGATATTTATCAAGGCACAAAAACTGTCGGCAACGCAAATTTTTACATATTGAAAACATGGTGGAAACGTCTTGTGCCAGATAACTTCGATATTCTTATCCTTGCGGAAGGCCATAAAGAGCCCTGCCATCGGACGACCTTTAACTGCCTCCACCGCTGGAACCATCAAGATGTTATATATGTCCCAGGTTGGAACATTACGGAGCCATGTTTCCTGAAACACCAGGATATCAAATTGTGAGAGATCCTTATTTTCATTATTAAGAAAATGTTTATACCCTCTTGTGTTCCAGGAAAGTAGACTAACTGAATCGAACTTCTGAACTAGTTACGAGCCCACATGATCCCTACTGCGGGACCAAGTATTGTGCATAGGTCCCATCTCTGATGTATTAGAGGCCATCTTTTCACCATATATATGATTTTTAGAATGATCATCAATGAATTGTCTGATCCTCATGGGATACATCTTGTGTCACTATAAAGCCTAAGTTGTAAAAGGCAGTACGAGCCAGCCATATTGTGTTTAATACCACTCTTGACTGCACAAATATACGTGCTTCTGTGAGGTTGCGATCGTTGGTAAACTCGACCAAACTAATGTCAGCTGATGTAATGTCTTCAAGAGCAGCAATATCGGCACAGATATTCAATATGCTGGCTCGATTGAGATCATATGTAGGAAAGGGGTGGCCACAACATCTTATCAAAAGACGGTAATGATTTTTAAAATGGACATTACCAGTGTGCCTGGATGATCTAGAACTAAGCTCGCTCTGTTGTCTCGTGCTTGGGGCTATAGAGCGCCTAGAACCTTCCTCCATGGGTTTGCGCAAGGGTATGTTCTGTGCTTTCATCTGACCCTTTATTAAAGGATCAATGTTAGGTAGACCCTTTTGAGAATTCTGAGTGTTAGGATCAGATGTGTATAGTGAACCTTGTTTTGATGACTTACTAGATTGATTTTCACTAGTATACCTTTCAAAGGATGCACGAATCTCCTCTCGTAGATCCTGTACAAGGTCAACAGGGTGCTGTATCTGAGTATTTCCCCTCACCTCTTGTAGGTCAATGGAATTAGTTTGTTCAATCTTGCTCTTGTTAGCTGAGGCACTGAAACGCTGTACAAGAGCCTCACTGGCTTTAATCTGCTTGTCAAAGGAGGCTCTTAATTCTGCTCGCACTTCTTGAATAATGTCAGTGGGTGTTCTTGACAAGTTTACAGCCACTGTAGAGTCAGGTATACAAGCAGTACCTGTGTCTAAGGCCTGTATCCCTTGTGTGATGGCTAGTGGATGGAAACTTTCATTGGAAACAGATTGCATCAAGGACTCCACTCTTGGAGACCGAGTGCTATGATGTATTTGGTTATTAGTTGAAGAATCTGCTACTTCCACCAAATCATCTAATGGTTGATATATTAAAGTTTCCTGTCTAGGGGACTGAATTTCCATATCATCATATAGTTTTCGCTTTTTTCTGGCCGATACAGCCAACTTAGTAACTTTCTTCGCTTTTGTCTTTGTGGTATAAGAAGATTGGAACTTTTTAGTTGCTGGTTCACTTAGGGTGCAACCCAAGGTTGCTACAAATGGATTTTTAGAGTTACCAAACAAGGGGGCGAATGAGACACCCAAAACTTTTGGGGTTATCCCATTTTTCATTACGGAAACTGGAAGCGAAGAAGGTTCTTGTACAATGGGCAATGTGATTTGGCCCTCCGATATGGACACGGACAAAATGCCCGCGGGAAGGTGTGATCTAACATCAGAAGTGGTATTAGAGAATGGTTGTTCAGATGTCAAATTTGATGACACACCAGATTCTATGCATGGATTTGTCTGTATAGATTGATTAATCATTTTATAAATACTAGGCCTGGGTAACAAACTATGTGCCTTTTTGTTCTTCCTTCAAGAGCATGTGTAACATATGCAGTTCATTATTTGGCGAACGCATCTTTTCATCAAGGGATTCTTATAATTTAGCCAAGGATAAGAGAGCGGTATTCATGGCACTCAATGTATTATTTAGTGCCGGAGCCTCGGGAAAGGAGAATCTGTTTTCCTTGTATGGCATCTGGCTATCGCGAATAAAGTAAGGATGACTATGGTCGGGTTCTGAAAATCTGGTGCGCCTAGGTGTAGGAGCTACAAAAGAAGTATTAGATATTGGCGATGGCGACTTATCAAATAACACCAGTGATTTATATAGATCAGGATTTTTAGACTCTGTTGGTGGAAGAGAGTTTGGCTTATAGGCCGGATCGTTACACCCGCTTATTTGAGACTGTGAGATTTCAGTGAGTTGGATCAAATCACCCGTATTTGAACAAATGTAAAGAACATCATGGGACTTGAGTTCTTGAGGGCTAGATGCCAGGATGGAGGCCAATGTATCATTACCAAACTCCCCCACCGTTGTTAATTTGGTGGACTCAGCACGTAATATGCGCTGTGCTTCGTCAGAGCATAGAGGCACCTGGGGGGGAACAATTAAAGATTGAACATTCGGATTAACCGCAACAGGCATAGTTTGTGTATTACCAATTTCACCTGTTGAATAAGCCATAGAGATTGTGGCGTCAGCCACCTCGAATCTTAAGTGAGGTTGCTGCCCAATTGCGGGACCAGCAAGGTGGTCCGGCACATCCTGTTTGG
This sequence comes from Ambystoma mexicanum, assembly GCF_040938575.1. NCBI lineage: Eukaryota > Metazoa > Chordata > Amphibia > Caudata > Ambystomatidae > Ambystoma > Ambystoma mexicanum. Next base: position 1,337,766,578 of record NC_090933.1, on the reverse strand, counting down.
AGCAAATTGTAACTAAGTTGCTCTCAGGATTTTTTAAAGCCACATCTGCGGGTAGATAAACTTCAGCCACGGTTATAGGGACAGCTGTCGCCTCCCCCATGTTAGCACAATTAACATGAGGATTCGGGACCAGGTTAGGCTCCAGGACAGAAAGAGTCGGCGGCTGAATGTCACGCTGGATGCTTAGTGTTTGCTTCCCTGGACCAACTCTTGTTGTATAAAATGATCGAATGTCCACATTAAGTGAACTCGCTCGGAGTCTCTCTTTTTGTTCTTTAGCCCGAGTACTTAAGAGGACCTTGTCTGGACGAGAGGGCAATGGATTATAAATATTAACAAACGATTCCGGCATGCCAGATGTCAGTAAATTAGTCTGGCGTGCCATAAATATAATAATGGAAACTAAATTAAGTAAAAGGGAAAAAGACAAAGACCTACAACAAATAAAATTAAATAAATAAGGAGAAGAAAAAAAAAACTTACAAAGCCACCCACACCCGCTTTCCCGCTAGACAGCGAGACAGCAATTCACTTTAGCAATTCACTTTAGCAATTCACTTTAGCAATTCACTTTAGCAATTCACTTTAGCAATTCACTTTAGCAATTCACTTTGCTATTCGCGCATGCGCGAGCTTTTTAAGCACAACTTGTGGGATCGGTGAGCTAGACAGGAAACAACAAAAAGGGAAAAAAAACACAAAAGAAAAATGTCACTAACAGTCCACCAATCAGGGCCTCAGAATGTAGCCCAAAGTCCAGTGTTGCTCCTACCCAATGCGAGCAATCTGACGGCACCAACAGGGCGGGGTCAGCACAGTATAGCGGGACAGAGAATTCGTCCGGCGAAAACGTCTGGCAACCCGGCAAGCTCCCGCGAGACAGCCATTCACTTTAGCAATTCACTTTAGCAATTCACTTTAGCAATTCACTTTAGCAATTCACTTTAGCAATTCGCGCGCGCATTCGCGAGCTTTTTAAGCAAAACTTGTGGGATAGGTGCGATCGGTGAGCCAATGGGAGCAATCCGACGGCACCAACAGGGCGGGGTCAGCACAGTGCAGCGGGACAGAGGATTCGTCTGGCGAAAACGTCTGGCACCCCGGCAAGCTCCCGCTCCAGCGAGACAGCAATTCACTTTAGCAATTCACTTTGCTATTCTTTTTAAGAGTTAAACCGCGTTTGGCTCAAGACTGTGGCCAGGTCGCAAAATGGCTGAGCCACAAAGTATTTTGTCCTGTCCCATGGCCATTTTGTCCCTTGCATTCACCCAGGTTGGGTAACCTGGCTTTTCCTTCTTTGGGCATGCGCGCCTCCTGCAAAAACCAATCTTTCACAGATGTGTGTGTGCATGCGCCCTGGAAGAGGGTTGGGAGACCACTGTGGACTGTGATTGGTCCAGGCCTGGGATGCCTGCAAGAGAGCAGATCTTCTATTGGAAGTCCTTCACTTTGGAGCGAAGCTAATCTTGGATAAGAGAAGGGGCTCTGCGTTCATTCCAGGTCGATCACCTGAGTTCTCACCAAACTACAGAAGAAGCCAAGCCTCCTGCACGAAGAAACTGGCTTGTGAAACCGCTAAAGATGCTTTGGAAGGTTTTGGAACTCTTTGCTCTCTGCTGTCCTGTCGGATACTGCTGTCTTCATTGAACCAGAAGGCCAGCCAAGACGATTAGTCCCTTTTTTGGAGTAGAGGGAACAACTACTCTTGGCGTCCCCTGCTTAACACCCGAGCGAGCCCCTTCGGGAGTATTCCTGAATACTCCAGTGAACTGTCCAGCTCTACCTCTGGGTATTCTGCAGAACCGCCTACATCTCGAGTGTTAGGGAGAATTCTCAAAAATATGCTAATTCCCTACACCTTGGTGACCCCCAGCAACTTTGCTGGATTTTGAGGACTTGGCTCACTCTTTCCAGGTAAAAAAAACCTTTTTTCCCACTCTTTCATGTATTTTTGTGTGTTTTACTCTTGTGTTCTTATGGTGTTTTAAGAGGACTCCATAGGCATATTTTCATGTTACACAGCACTCAGTGCAGTGACACAGGGATGTCTTTTTATACTTCTCAAAGGTTTAAATATCTTCTCTGGGATAAACTGTTTCCCAGAGAATGTAAGATTAAATTGACCTAGTGTGTACTGGGTCTAGGAATTTAAAGACTATCTTCCTATAGTGTGCTGGAGGGGTTACTTGGTATCCCCTGTGTCTAGAACCTCATATAGCAGTCAAATGCTACTCTTTTCTATCGAAATGGCTGGTCGCAGTGGTTTTACAACAAACTACCATGATTTTTCCCCACCGCGAACACCGGTATCTAGAAATCACAGGCTGTTTTTCAAGATGGCGCCTTAAGCCCTTTGTTTAAATGGGTCCCGGTCTTCTTTTTTCGCTATTTCTTTTTGGAAAGGTCCTTCTAGAGTTTGTCTCTGCGCGCCAAAACAGGTTTGGTCTCTTTGTTCCATCTCGTTTGGCAGGCTTCAGGACAGAAGACCGCCTCTGGTGACCAAGTGTCTGGGGTGGGCAGGAAGTGAGGGAGGTGCCTGAAACTCCCTGTGCTTAGTCTCCTAGACGATCCAAATGCACTCTGGCGTGATTGGGTGGCTGACTGTCCGGCAAGGACAGCCACCCTGCTGGGTGAGTGGCAGCTCGGCTGGAATGAATGGGAGAAAACTGTTAAAAGGCGAGTCTCCTGGACTGGAAAGCAGAGTTGATCACTGGAATGAAAGAACCGAAGATGACCTGGAAGAGGACAGCTGCTGCAACTCCTGGACCGTTGGTTTGCCCGGTGAAGCCCTGCTGCAGGTCCGAATTGCCAATTTCATCTCGACGGAGAAGTCCCTTCAAGGATGACTTCTTCCTTTGAGTTGGTGTGACAATTCAACTCGTAAGCCACCTAGGTACCATTCTCGGAGCTAGTTAAGATTAACCGGGGGGATGGACACCAGCTTGTGTGCTAACAGCTACTCTAATGGAAGTGATTCCATTTTGACAGCTTTTTCTGACGATCCCGTGCAGTGCAGGAGTCCCCCGACGTCCTCCCTCTTGTCCCCACGACTGAGGCTCAGGAACAGTGAGATCTGCAGGAACTGCCAGGAACCAACGTCTTCAGCTGCATCTTTTTCTTCATATTATGGACTCTGCCAACCTGATTGAGAGAACGCCTCTCTTGCAGTGAAAGTTTGTGGTACTTTCCCAACTTGCAGGCCTAATCAGCTTGTGACCCAACAAATGATTCTTTTTCATACAAACTAAGACTTTACTGTTTACTTCAAGAACTGCTCGTTCCTATACAAGAGACTAGTCCATTGACTTTGGCCTATGCCTATTGAACTGAATTGAGTCCTTTACTGAACTAAAACTATTTGCACTGCCTAAGAAGAAAGTATTTGTTATCTATTCTGCTAACTTGTGCCTTTTTACTTCCATTGAAAGTTACAAATGCCATTTTGTTCCTATTTCAGAGGAGCCTAATTTGTTCAGAAACTTATTGGTTTGATATTGAAGTTTGTGTACAATATTAAGTTGCATCCTTCTAGTGAATGTTTTCTAAATGATTGTGTAATAGTGTTTTACCAAGAAACCTTGAGTGTAAGTGTCTACTTGAACCACTGTGATTGTAAGACACCTGTGTAACCTCCTTGTACTGCTCACATTCCCTCTTGAGATGAGCTTGGCTGCTCAGGTTGCTACCACAAACTGTAGTACAGACTTCTACCAAAGGGTGGTTTTTGCTTACACCTTTAGTCCTAATTGTATGTGGTGATCCCAGAGGGTACTGCATGCAATTCTGCCTAACATCGAGTGCGGACCTGAGACTTGGGACATCGCTTGCTTGTGGTCCTGTGCATTCTCCTGCCAAATTTCATAGGCGCAGCTCCTCTGGGTCCCAAATTAGGAAAGTGCGTACCGCTGCCCGCACCCGTGATTCCAGCGTCACTACTGATTGGTGGCGGTTGTTGTAGACCCCCTGCTGTTGCTTTCCTGCGCCCTAAAGCCAACTGCACCGTAATTTTCTTCAGTCTTCGGAAGCTGAGAAGGCAACTGTCCTATCACGGGACGGTCGTTCTCCACTACAGCCGCTGAGAGATGGAGACCAGCGAAACTGCAGGACTTGAACCTACGAGTGACCTCGGCTAAACTGGCAAAGTTCAGTCCGGACTGTGCCGAAGGTCGGTGAGTAATTGCATAATTTACCGGTGGCCCCCTGGCACAGCCGATCGTTTTTACGCACGAGTATCCCATAAAGATATTCGAACTTGGCTGGGTTAGCCTGCTCTCCCAAGCTATTCTCCTATTTTGAATACTGCTTTGCTGCCAAGGGCAGGGCCTACTCGACAAGTGGGAACCAATTCTTCATCGCCTCAAGCCCCTGTCTGACTTGCTACATCCCTTCCAAGAAGACCCACTTTTTGCTCCATCTGCGCGATTGTTGGTATTTACGCATACCTGTACTGTTGAGCACAAGGTTCCACTCTTCTTAGGGTTGGACTTGAACGATAGAGAATTAATTCTGAAGAATTGAGTCTATGGAGGTAGGAGCTTGTTGGAAGAATCGGATCCCTGCGCAGATCTGCTTAGTGAATCATGTGTATAGTACCTCCTGAAGCCGTTCCAGGATTCCTGTAGCAACGACCTCATGAAATCCTGAGGTTTTGAGAAAAATTGGTAGCTATGGTAGGATCCCTGGTGGTAATGGCGCTGGATGTGACTGTCGCTTGTTCTAGTGATGCCTGGGTGTATGTTCTCGGAATCACTGCTGAAGACAGTAAAGTTTTCATGTTGTTGGTTTTAATGATGGGCAATTGGTTGCCTGGGTCTTGCAAGCAGGTATTTGTACATTTGCACAATGAAAAAAGCTAACATGTGTTTAGACCAGAGGTCTTTATCAAGGTGGAAGAGTATAGGGCTGGGTGATCCTTGAATGAACGGCTGGATAGCTTCTGTGGTGCCCGGGGCCTCGTTGAGTGCTCTCTGCGATCTTTCAATCACTATAACAAGTGACAACAGTCGGATCCTGCGTCATTACCACCAGGGATCCTACCATAGCTACCAACTTTGAAGAATTGCCTACTGCCATCTGTGTTAGTTTCACCCTCTCTTCACAGTTTGTGGTTGCATTGATCACTGTATTTTATTGTATAGTTTAAGGATTTGTGCGATTAACTGTTTTCTCATTGCTAAGGTTACTGGTGTCCATTTAGTCCGACCGACAATAAATGTATAGATATTTTTCTTATACACTTGTGGTTTGTTGCTGTGTGTGCTCATTGTCTGCTTCTGATCACTCTCACCCCTCCTGTGATTTAGTCTTGACTGCCTACCAGGCTACCTAGATTGGTCTGGATTGTCCAGAAGTTTCCCCTGTTTCCCTACACTGAGGCTGGCCTCCTAAATTTCTGCCCACCGTGGCAGAGTTTAGAAATCCATCTCAACACTCCCTCCCCTCAACCTGCACTTGCCTTCCGTGCCCCCTATGCCCCTGCACTAGCCTGGCTGGGCCTGCACCCCACAAGCCCTTCCAGCCCTGTACCCTGCACTTAGCACTTGGACCTTCCTACCCTTGCACTACCTGCTTTCCCTTGGCTCTGTCCACCTTGTCTCTCCTGGCACTCGCTTATCCCACTGGTACGTCTGCCCTGACCGGCACTTCTTTCCCCCACACCACCTGTTATGATCCAAATGTCACAAGACCTAGTAGGACCGTTTTTGTCGTCCCTGTCCACTCTCCCTCCCCCAACCCCTCTGCCCCGTCCTTGTCTTGTTGTGCCTTGAAACCCATTGTGTATGGGTGCATTATAAATACCTTCTCATTTACATGTGCACCCATCCCCCTGCTATATCCTACTCATTCACACATACGTTAAACACTCCTTGCACACAGGCATACATATATAATGTGCTAACATGCAACACCCTTTAACACTGCTAGTTTCAGAAAAGGCTTCCCTCTCCTCTCTGTCGCACAAAAAGAAAGTGTGCACATCAGCCCCTCGCTTGGAGGTGTAAGCACAATTAACGTTGTTATGCGCGGTTAGGGGGGTGATTTGTGCATTTGATGTTTGTAAACCTCTGTGGCCAGCCCACTAGATACGCGTGGAGGCGCATGTAATGTTTTTGCGCATGCTTTATTTGACTTTTACACGGCAGTTGTTTGCGCAATTCCGCCCCTTCCTTCCTGCCTGTAGGTGGCACTGCAGCGCCGTTTTAATGTGCGGGAAGCCTTGTGCAGGATTCTGCAGCCCATGTCCGAGTTGCCTTGGGTGGGTGGGGTGCAGAGAAGCGAGCGAGGCCATCATTGTGTAGCAATTCCATGGGGTCCCGCATGCAGCACGGGCAGCAGGAAACCTTCAGCTGCAATCGCCTCGCTTACCTTATCCCTCCCTCCCATATGTCTATGGGTAATGGAATGAACTGCCGGTGCACGCCCTCCAGGCTAATGGCATCGTGTGGCAATACGGAACGAGCCCTCACTATTGCACCCGTCTGGTCGTGAGATGCCGCATGCCCATTAGCTCGGGCTGCTTTCTGTTCTCCCCAGCTGCCTGCATGTCTCCCTTCATGGTTTTAACTCCGACCCCCGTCCGGGAAAGGGCTGCATTTCCTGTGCGCCTTCATTCTGAAACTGCCGCTGAGGGGTTTGTTCCTTAACATCCAGGTTCTCTTTGGGCAATGTTTGCCAAAGGTGGGCGCCCATGCTTGCTCAGGGGTCATCATGTTTTCTGCAAGTCTTTGCCCTCGTGACTTGCTTTCCCCAGAGAGTGGTTTGGGGGGGTTTGGGGCATTAGCTGTAAAGCACTGCAGTGGTGACCAGACACTCAGAACGATATCGAAGGGCCCCACTTGACTGCAGAAAGAACACGCGGCTCTGACTTCCAGCCACATCAATATTGGAAAGGCAACTGGGGGCGATATGTAGATCTTTGATTTACATTGTAATGCAGCGTGCCGGGCATTGAAATGAATGTGGCATTCAGCGATTAAAAATGTACCAAAGCTTTACATTCCGAGTTAAAAAAAAAACACCCCCCTTCTATTACATGTGAGCATAGGTTAAAAAGCGCAGCGTCACATCCGTCACTAATGCACGACACGCTGATCTGGATACACATTTAGGCAAAAAACATTCATGGGGGAACCAGATACAGTGAATGGGAACTGCACTATTGTGTGGGACACGCCCTCCTTTATAAGTGTGAAAGAGTATTATTGTGCCTTTTGCCAGCTGTGCCCATGTTTGGCACTTGAACTCAATCTAGGCCACCTATTGTGTTCTCGCTGGGCTCTACACACGACCCATAATCTCTAATGGGCACGCAGTCACCCTGGCCACTGCCTTTATGCTGCTTGGGGACAGCAGGCCCGTCTACACGTGTGTTTGTGTTACTAGTGGGTCGAGGCTGTTGCATCTCTTGGTACCCTATATTTGAGAGCTTGCTTTGAAGTGTCATCCTTTATGTTGCATGTTAGGTGGGCCGCCATGTGTGCTTGCGGTTGTGGTGTGACAAGCTCAGAATTGGAAACAATGGGCCCTCCCACACTTCTCCCCCTTGCAAAGGAGAGAACTCATTGGATTTACTCTCTAATAATAAACATTGTGTAAAATGCGCCCACCTTAAAATCTTTTCTGGAGCACCACCCCAGAGCCTAACTTAACATTGGACTAAGCATGCGTGTACTCTTCTCTTAATGCTAAATGAAACATTGGAAAGTTTATTAGGCACAATTAAAATGTGTTTTTGATCTTTTAATGTCATTTGTATAGTTGTTCAATGTGTGGTTTTTTTTAAACGGTAATTTAAAACATTTAAGCTTTCTTCCATTATGTAGAATGGATTTTTTCCCTCTGCTTTGGTGGAAATATATTGCTGTTGTCTTTCAGATGGATTTAGCCCAGATGTCTCTCAATTCTCGATGAATTGTCATTTTTCACTTCAACGCATGAAGCCTAACCATTGGAGCACTGTTGGTAATACAGTGCTTGCCAGCTGTACCACTGCTATTTTGCACTCCATAAATGACAGTGTAACACTGCCCAGGGACATGCTGGCCACAATTATTTCATGAAAAATGAAAATCCTCACTCATGGATCGTCCACTTTTACTACCTAAAAATAGGCAAATGCCCCCACCACAAAAATGGGGACTAAAAATACTCCAAACAAGAAATGGACCTGTAGGACTTTGTGCCCCTGCTTTCACCCAAACGGCTCCATAGTTATGCTGGGACCAGTAGTGCGCGTAGTACCGCATTGCGCACCTGCTTTCACCCAAACGGCTCCATAGTTATGCTGGGACCAGTAGTGCGCGTAGTACCGCATTGCGCACCTGCTTTCACCCAAACGGCTCCATAGTTATTCTGGGACCAGTAGTGCGCGTAGTACCGCATTGCGCACCTGCTTTCACCCAAACGGCTCCATAGTTATGCTGGGACCAGTAGTGCGCGTAGTACCGCATTGCGCACCTGCTTTCACCCAAACGGCTCCATAGTTATGCTGGGACCAGTAGTGCGCGTAGTACCGCATTGCGCACCTGCTTTCACCCAAACGGCTCCATAGTTATGCTGGGACCAGTAGTGCGCGTAGTACCGCATTGCGCACCTGCTTTCACCCAAACGGCTCCATAGTTATGCTGGGACCAGTAGTGCGCGTAGTACCGCATTGCGCACCTGCTTTCACCCAAACGGCTCCATAGTTATGCTGGGACCAGTAGTGCGCGTAGTACCGCATTGCGCACCTGCTTTCACCCAAACGGCTCCATAGTTATGCTGGGACCAGTAGTGCGCGTAGTACCGCATTGCGCACCTGCTTTCACCCAAACGGCTCCATAGTTATGCTGGGACCAGTAGTGCGGTAGTTCCGCATTGCGCACCTGCTTTCACCCAAACGGCTCCATAGTTATGCTGGGACCAGTAGTGCGCGTAGTACCGCATTGCGCACCTGCTTTCACCCAAACGGCTCCATAGTTATGCTGGGACCAGTAGTGCGCGTAGTACCGCATTGCGCACCTGCTTTCACCCAAACGGCTCCATAGTTATTCTGGGACCAGTAGTGCGCGTAGTACCGCATTGCGCACCTGCTTTCACCCAAACGGCTCCATAGTTATGCTGGGACCAGTAGTGCGCGTAGTACCGCATTGCGCACCTGCTTTCACCTAAACGGCTCCATAGTTATGCTGGGACCAGTAGTGCACGTAGTACCGCCGGAAGAAACTATTATAATTGCTGCATGATCGGAAGAAGTAAACATGTTTCTTTTTAATGTGCATGAATAACTAGGTGCAAACAAGTAAGCGTCTAGTCTTCATTTTAAACGCTTATAAACCCATTGGGAACTGAACTTAACACTTTACTCCCAGCTTCAAAAAATAGGGAGTAAAATATCGTCACTTCCAAATCTTATTTGGAGCACTGAGTGCGGTGAGTGAAGCCTTTCCTGAAACAAGTAGTGTTAAAGATTTGCTATGTTTGTGCAAATAAATAGTTTGGTCCGAATACAGTAACACTTTAAAGCTTCAGGAAAGGCTTCTCTCCTTCTGCCTAACAAAAAGCTGTGAGGAAGCCCCGCCCCTGTGCTCACTTTTCAGGGAGTGGTGGGGGGGGGCTGAAGCCCAGTCAACTCAATGGCATTGCGTGCCTGTCCGTATGGTGTGTTTGAGCAAAGAAATGTTCAATAAGTGTGGGGGGGTGGTCTGATGTAGGTCCCTGCTGGCAATGTTATGCATTACTCTACTGTAGATGTTGGATCGTGTAGTGTGGTGCCATCTGAAACCGATGGCCACTAAAACCTAGAGCGTGTGAGCGATTGGAGGCATCGAGATGGTGACAAAGGGGGACCCTTAACAGTCGCTGTATTGCAGCTCACTTTGCACCAGTGAATGCAGTAGCTGAAGCTACTTATGCCCTATAGGATCTTGTGAGGGTTCTGCAGGGGCGTAGGACGCAACTCCTATGGAACTATAAGGATCAAATTAATGAAATGCGTCAGTTATCACCAAGTAAACAGTCGCCACCTCCGTGTAATGAGGAGCTAATGCACAGTTTACCACAAATCTAATGTGGGGTTTGCTTGTGGTCTTTTGGTGTGGGGCCAAACCTGATTTCAAATGGTCTTACTCCTTCTGTAAGGGCATGGTAGGCTGAAAGGCTTTGAATACTTGTTTCTATACTGCTTTACAATCATTAATGAGATGGTATGTTATGATGTGTCCCCTGCCCCTATTAAATTCAATTCGGAGCTCTGGACAAATATCTTGGGAAGTTTATTCAATGAAATACTTAAGAATTATACCCTTCCGCTAACTTGGCATCCTATGCAATCCCCCTGTTCTAAAAGGGAGGTGGGCCACTCCAATCACTGTAGACCCACAGCAATACTGGACGACTTAGTATGGGCTTTAAAACTGAGATGGGCCACTACAATCACTGTAGACCCACAGCAATACTGGACGCCTCTAGCATGGGCTTTGCCTCTCTCCTTTTAAAAGAACTGGCGCATGGGGCAAATTAATTACTACTTCTCCAAATTTCAGCTAGGGTTTCAAGAGTTTAGGAACCACTTTCAGTGGCACTATCTTATCCACCTCGTCGCCTCAGTGCAAGGTAATTCCTGTGAAACCGTATATATTCCCAGCATGGTTCGACCAGGTAATAAGAGGAAGGCTTTGGTCTACATTAAAATGTGGTGTGTTCCCGAGGGTCTGCTTAGCTTAAACATGTAATGCACTGTGAGAGAACAAATGGAGCAGCCTATCTGGCTCAATCAGCACCCACTTTTTGCGTGGGCAGGAGTCTTTCTTGGCTCCTATGTTCTTCAACCTCTATATTGCAGACCTTAACAACTTGTGTGAAAATGCCCAAAACAGGATCGATAAAACAATCCCAGAGAGGGCAAATAATCCACCATTTGCAAGGAAAATAGTTTTATTACCCGCAAAAGTATCAGACGGTACCGCAGAAACTAACATGGAGCTTGCTCCACCCACACAACTTGCATCTTTTAGAGCAGAAAACTGCAACTTAACAGAACTATGCATCAAGATTCCAATATAATCCCTCGTTCCCCATTGGCTAACACCTATACACAATTCTAATGATCCCCTACAGTCCATTGCCATATTGGTCACACATCTAAACATGTGGCCTACTGCATCATTACTATGAAACTTAAGAGTATATTAACTACCAGGTTCATTACTATCATAGCTCATTTCTTTAATGAGTAGTAAATTCTTGATCATCGCGTGATGACCACCGCTCCATTGGATCCTGATCAAAGTGTGAGTACCGAGGTCAACTCTGCTTTTAATACCATGGCTCTACTCTTTATACCAGACACTGTGATGTGCACAAACAGCTCCCCATCCTTGTAGATGTTTATTGGCATCGCCTCTGCTCCTCCTGTCCTAAATCATGGTACAGCCCAAGCGTGTTTCCTCCCTGATCTCTCTGGGAACCCAGGTGCCCATGAATGGCGGGATCGGGGCATCACTCTTGTGTCTGTATTTTGCTTATTTATTTGTCTGTAGAGTGCAGCGCCAACAGTTCAAATGGAATGACTGCTCTTTGGGTGAGGGCAGTAGTGCTCTAAATTTTCACCAAACCTCTTGGCATCACAGAACCGCGTATGCCCTGCTCAGATACCTTTAACCTTCAAAGCGACATGCCTACTCTTCCTGGACCCAGCATTCCTTTCCCAGCTCCTCAAAGCTCTGCAGCTTGGCTCAGTTAACTGTTATCGGCACAGCATGGCTGCCTGTGAACATGGCATCATAACTTCTCTCTGGGGGGGGGGGACTGGTCTTGGGGCTAACTGGACAGAGCCACATCTCCATGTTGAGCCTTTTTCTCACTTTTAAAAACACATCCCAGAACATGTCCTAAAATCCAACATGTTAGATCTTTTAACCCCCATGGCCTCGCCTTTACCGCAACACTTATGACTCTCCTATGCCTTCCTATGCCAGCTACCTACCCGCTCATCCTTTTAGAACATAACACTGTACACTACAGCTAAAAGTGAAATACATCACCCTATCTTTAACCTCTGCAACGCGAATACATTGTTGCTCTTTTTGTATGGCCATATGGTGTTTCTATACGTGTCAAAACTAACTACTAGGGGGTACATGCACATTTTGCTGCGCCCATCGGGAACTGCTAGCACTAGGACGCCTGCTAATATATTTTCAGTCTAAATCTTTTTGCCTGTCTAGGGTGATGCACTTGCATCTCAACAAGGTGAGCTGCTTCCCAGCGAACTGGGTTCTATTCCCTTGCACTGGCTAGCCTTCGCTGAAGAGGACCTTCTTTTTGATGTTAGACTGGGAGGTCTGCAGCGAAAACTGAAAGTATTTACCACATATGCTCATCAAAACTTTATTTGGCAATGGGGGGGAGAGGGGAATCAAATAATTTTTTACCAACAAGAGAATTCCCAAGACTATGCATTGGTTGTAGACTTAAAATTGGAAAGGGTCACTGTTTTACTTTGGGGTTCATCAACTCAAACTGCTCTTCCTGTCAAGTGGCCAAGCAATTGTTGAGAAAAGATTAAACCTTATCGGCCTAACTGAAACTGGTATTTGTGCGTCTGTGCTAAATCTTCCTTAGCGCAGCCATTATGGGGTCCACCCTTTCATGCTAATACAAGGTGTCAGCAACACCTTTCCCTCCCGTGAACTTGTTGCTAATCCAAATATCAAAACCTAAAACAAACTATATAGCTAAAGACAGTGGCACACATGGTGATTCAGCCTCTAGTGCCCACTTAGTCACCTTCTCACACATGGCTTCAGGAAACTGGAGCACTCCATTTGCTTCTCCAGTGATTCCTTGCCTTCCAGACTGCGTGCACTGACATAGGACAGCCATAAGCTCTGATACTGAAAACAACGAGACTGCAAGTGTCACTGGTACCAGCTTCTGTGTACACAAATATTGGGTGAGCTCTGAGATGCTGCCCTCTATGCATACATCTAGATATCCAATGCTGTGGTGTGTGAGCGAACCTTGATTGGCGAATTCTCACAATATTGAAGCCTTCCACCCTTGTCATCCCCCTTCCCCAATCCTGGATTCTTATACTTTCAAGAGCTGCTTGCCCTTGGGAATTCTTCAATGCGCTTGGAACGGCTTAACTCAACAGAATGAACCAATAAGAAGGTAAACGTGCATCGAATAGGGCCAAAACATCTTGATGATGTGTGACCCTTTTTATATGAACACACAATTTTTCAAAGTGCAGGGTGCAGCTCAATAATTTTGTAGTGCACGCTTTTTATTTCTTCAAAATGATCAATGGTTTTACTCAATGTCTCAAACTTGTAATGTATCTACCCAAAGGCAAACAAAATCCTGCAGAGTAATGCAGACCTGTGAATGCTACCGACTATATTTTATGAAGCGCGCTCCTTTCACCGCATTATAAGCAGCCTTTCCTTCCTCAGCAACGAAGCAGCATTTTTGCAATAACTCTGTGCTTGGTTCATCAGATCCTAGCAGAGAAAGGGCAGTTACAAGTGTAACATTTCTAGATCTGGAATGTAGTTTAATAGGTTAAGTAAGTGGGGAACATGGATGCGATTTTGGGGCACTTTTCCTTTAATTTAAATATGCATTCAGAACGACATAATCACGTTGTCATATAGCGCTTCATGCTAGATTCCGCCCACTTTTAAGTGCTTTAAAATAAGGTGCTGTTTTTACCCAATTTAATGGTAAACTTTTTATTGACCTTGGAAGGACAAGGGGCCGAGTTGGTGCCGACAAGATCTGAACTCCTGACATGGATGAGGTCGCCATGTGTGATGCAATCATTTAACTCACTGAGGTATCTTCTAACTGGTCTGGTATCAGTCTCCCCGACTTAGTGGCTGTGCTAACTTTACTGGTGCAGCTTTGTTGTAGGAGCCAAGGACAGTACCACAGTGGCATGCTCCTCCCTGCCTTGGTTATCGACGCAGGAGAGCTCTGGGAACCAGGTTTCTTCAGCTTAAATTCTAGGTCTTAGGTTTCTTATTTTACAAGGTTCACAAAATTAACGGGCTGAAAAGGTCACAGGCACTTACCTCCTTGCAACCCTCTCTGGTCTCACCGTCTTTCTCATATGAAACATTGCATACATTGGTGTTGCACTATCCAGGGTATGTCCTCTGTTTCTGTATCCCTGCAGTCCTCGACCAGCCCTTGACTCCTGATGTCTGCACTTACCCATGCACTTGCCACATGATGGCCGTTACTATAGTTATTGTTTTATCTATTCCTATGTACTGCCCCCTTCCCAAGCACTTGCGCGATCTGCATAACACCTGGCCTAGTAGGATCGCTGTCTGTCCTCCCTTTGTTCCCCTCCCTTGCCTCGTCGTGCCTTGAAACACTTGTGTATAGGCACGTTATAAATGCCATATATCATATCAAACTGCCTTCTTGGAACTGCTGCTTCCTCGTGTGCTTTGACTTGCTCAGAGTGCTTTCAAGATCCGCCTTTTATCCGTGTGGGGAAGTGTGATGGAAGTCGGGTGTATGTAATGCTGACCTTGCCTGACTAATGTATTGGGACATGTCGGGTATACCGCTCTGGTGTTAGTCCGTTTTCGCACACAATGAGCTGTCTGTGAGAAAGTGTTTGTGTCAGAAAAGGAGGTTGAGTTCCTAAGCATCCAACCTGGTAGGATGGGGGAAAGGTGTTACAGGGAAGGGGACACTGCGTCTCACCATCCGGTGTCCCACTTCCATTCCCTGAAGACCCCTCATCCAGGTGATCCTCCCGCACTGGTCCACCTCCAAGAACTGGATCCAAAAGAGATGGCTGTGTCCAGGCCACCTGGATGACAGATCCTCTGGGACTAGCGTGTTAGGCACCTTCAGTTTTCTCACTCTAGTAGCCCATAACTTGAGATTTTGCACCATCCGTGAAGTGTTGTTGGAGTTCCAAGCACGGTATGCGCCCAAACTGGTTCCGCCTCTTCTCTTTATTGCATTTATTTGCTTGTACTAGCCACAGAACGGGTCTACCTGATGAATGGTTAATATCCTTGATTCCATTGCATTTCATTTCATTATATGGTGCCCTCCAGTACTCGCCTTCTTTATCCTGCCAATATGAATAGAAAGCATAGAATAGAAGCTTGTTTTTATTGCAGTATGAGGTCTGAAATTGTAAGATTTTCCCCAAAATACCTTAAATATAGTAATCGGCATGCTGTGTCCAACGTGTGAACGCCCTTGATTTGCCAGATTCGTTGACCCTATGTAGACCAAAGAGGTACAGCCTCTTGCCACGTTTGAAAATAATTCTGTCAAATATAATCGAATTGGCAACAAACTTACTTGTACTGTCACTATCTAATACAAATTTACACATTTCATAACTATAACCATTTCATAAGAGAAGGATTATTTTTTAAAGAATAAATGGGTCGGAAAGGGAACGAAAAAAATCAAGAAATCGGCACCTTAATTTCATTTGCTCTCCATTATTTACCAATGGATAAAATACTTGGCTCATTTGTAAACTTATGTCGCTGGATTTTCGAGATACAAGTGATCGAAGAATCCAAAAATGGCAATAACCAATTAAACGGATTGACCCGCCAGACATGCTTTCCAAACCCCTTCCTCCCTGCAACTATTGGGGTGTCTCCAACCAATGTGCTTTTTAAAAAGGACCTTTCTTTTCCCTTGTAAAGCTGGACATCGGATTACAGAAAGAGTGATTCCTTTATGGCTTTAGTGCTAAAAGAATGCACCATCCCCAGATTTGGCCCATATTTTGCAGGAACATCTCTATTTAGATGACGATTGTTTAGATTTTAGGAATGTTGTTCTAATAGGTCTGTTTGGGTATCTCGTTAGTATGGAGCCAAAGTTCCCATACTTTCGTAATCAAATTTAAGGTGACCTATGGGCTTATATGAATGAAGTTGCTCTACCGTATTTAACCAGTCATCCCTATATATGGTTTTGTTTTATTTATTCTTTTTTTTCATTTGCTGGATTTTCAGTGAGTTCTTGTTCTGGCCATCCCATTTTACGTAGTACTTTGGTACACAATTCCACCATGTTACATATGATGGGTTTTTTGTTCATTCTTAATCTGGTGGAAATCACAAAATAGGGAATCTTTCAGAGGATCAAGTATTTTACAATAAGTCTCCAAATGGCTCTGCTTTCTAGTGAACAAAAACCTAGTTCGTACCGAATAGCAGATATTGGGGTTGATTTTTGGAGGTTGAAAACTTTCCTCAAAATATATATCCCTCAACTCTTTAAAAATAATACGCACAAGAACAGAGTCTCAATAACATATTATGGGGTTAGTTTTTCTTCCTAATATTTGATGAGGGGTTTTAGTGAAAACTTAAACTTTGAGTCAACACTCCTAATTTCATTGCCCGTTGCCATGGCGCATGATCTCACCCAATCCTTAACTCGTAAAATGTTTTGTCTACTAAAAACAGGAAATCCCAAGTATATAAAATCGACACTTTCCAATGGTTCATCATTTGTGAAATGATTCCCTTTTTTATTGTTGTGCACTGCATTATCTTTGTTTTATGTGAACTAATTGCCAAGCTATTCACACTGGAATACCTGCCAAAGGATTTTAGCAGGTACAGTCAAACACAGCAGGAAGTCATCCGCCTAACTTAGCCACGTAACTTTAAGATGTGATCATTTGGGCAATGCAAAGGCTACTGTGCTAAGAGGCTCCCCAATGTCTGACATGTACAGATTGAAAAGACCTGGAGTGAGGATGCAGCCCTAACGGCCCCCACAAACCCCATTGATTTTAACAGAGATCGCCTGGACAGTGAGTTTTTTTTTAATATTTTTTTTTTTTTTGCTGGTTGTGTTGGAACTGCATTACTGAATTCTCATGAAGCGCAATTATAAGCCTGATCAACTAGATGGAATCCACCAGCCCTGTAACGTCTTCCAAAGGAGTTCCCTATTCACTCTATCAAAAGCAGAAGTGAGATCAGTCGTTAACCGGACAATTGATTTATATTTTTTTAGACCATGCCAGCGATTGAAGACACTTCAGAATAAAACCATTTACTTTTGTCCCAATACATTTTCTAAACCCGGTTTGCCATTTTTACAGGCGTCCCGTCTCTTTGGTGCAGATCTCCAAATGAGCCAACAGTGTGGCATACACTTGGCTGTCATCGTCCAAAATGCAGTTCGGGCGGTAGTTCCTAGAATCCGATCTTAGTCCTTTCTTATGAATGAGAACTACGTGGGCGATCTGCCTGGTTTCCGGGAATCTATTTGTCTCCACCACATTCTTAAAAAGATAAGTCAAAACTGGTTACTGCGAATTACAGCATTTGACAACTTGTTAGGGCCTGGAGCCCACGAGGAACTGACTTTTGACAGCATTTCTAAAATGTTCTCCTGATCAACCACAAGGTGCCAGTCATCGGGACCTTCATGAAACTCAAAATGAATTTTTAGGGTCATTTGAGGAGAAAATGAATTTAAAATGCAATACCCATTCAAGTTCCGAGACAGGATTTATTTTAGTTGTAGCCTGTGAGAATCTGGTACCATTAAGAGTTTTTGGTACCGAGAACATTCAGAATGTTCTCGCAGTCATTTAGAAATATGGTTTTGGCCTTTTTACTTCTGACCCAATTTCTATAAGCCAGGCCTGTTTTCTAAAGAGAATTCACCATTTTCCTGCTTTAATGGACTTTATTTCTGCCCTAAATCACTTTTACGTTGCAACCGTTCAGAATGAAATATGAGGGTGTTACTTTGGGTCCCTTGTGAACTGGACAACCTAAATTTAAGAACCATAGATTGTACTTTATCAACCCTCTATTTATTTGCTCTCTCAACAGAAGGCTCAAATGTGTACTTAAAAAAAAAAAAAAAGCAGTGTTCGCTATGGGCAGTCTGGGTTATCAGCATCCCAGCAGAGCTTCATCTAGAAATATATATTCCATGGTAGAGCTAGTTTTCCCATTATGCCAGGTATGATGACCGTAGGAATCGGTTGATGAGACCTCATTTAGCATGCACAGTCCCAAACCCTCCAAGGAGTTTAACCACATAAACCTCTTTGATTGTAATCAGTCGGTCAACAGCTAGAAGACCGTCGGAGATGAACTCAATACAAGGAGCATTCAGGTCACCTGCTAGTAATAATGTTCCACCCCCATTCACGCCCCTTCCAATTTACAAATGTAGTAACATACTTAATCATTTCTTCCAAGGAGCAAATAACCTTCTGCCAATATACATTGACTGGGAGAACATTTGCATCCGTATTCCCAGGCCTCCATTTTACACAAGCCAATAATAAACCCCTCCGGGAAACATCCACGGGTAGCATTTCTATTCCCCCATTGGACTTGACCAAAATGAGCAGGTCCCCTGAGTGGTGCCCCGAATGATTTGATGTTGTAGCTTCATATACCGAAACCAATCCATTAGTATGTACACCCCGCCTTCCATAGTACAATAACGAATCCACCTTACACAAATCACAAATTCATACAAATAAACTGAAAAATTGCCACTTATAGATTTCTACATTTAACAACTAAAAAAAAAACTATTCCAAGAAAAGGGATCGC
Source organism: Ambystoma mexicanum (assembly GCF_040938575.1). Lineage (NCBI taxonomy): Eukaryota > Metazoa > Chordata > Amphibia > Caudata > Ambystomatidae > Ambystoma > Ambystoma mexicanum. The sequence continues at coordinate 1,337,748,000 of NC_090933.1, read as the reverse complement.
AATTAGGAAGAAAAAAATACAAAAGCGTAGAAAGAATGAATATTAAACACCAATCGTTGCAAGGAATAAAGAAAGCATTTTTACTGTATATTATGGGTGACTGCTGTAGACAGATGTAACGCTCATCAGTTGAAATTCAATGATCTAGTAGGTCGCAATTACAAGTCGCTTATAGCTTGCTGTGCTTTGCACTCTGAAGTAAACTGCCCTGAGAATGGGGGCGTGTGGCTGGCCGACATAGAGGGCACACTAGCATACTAGCCTCATCTGTGTATATCTATCCATCTGGACAGTCTCTAAAAATGCACTCCTTTTCTAACACCACTTTTAGAGAGTTTAAATCTACCAGGCTCATGAATTTGAATGCAGCAATAGTGAGTGGGGTCAAATGCCCAATCAAAACTCTTTCCCAGAAAGTCTCATCTAGTGACTGTTCATTATGAACATATCCCACACATAGTAGAAGCCAAATGCTAGCTAGAGCAGGGCAGTCTATAAACAGGTGTGCGCTAGTTTGCACAGCCTCTATATTGTTACAAAGATCACAGACGTGACTAGCCGCATCTTCAGCTGAGCATACATCCCTAATTTAAACCGATTTAACCTGAGATGTCAATACTCGACCCTCCAAAAGGAATTTATAAGCTTCTGCAAATAAGCAGGGACTACACCCATAGGCTTATCACCTCTTGAAAGGTTATTCTTACAAAGCCTGGCACTTCAAATGTTTTCATTGTTTCAATCAATCCGCTCTAAGATCTTTTTGTCCAAGATGGCATTATCTCTCAGCACATCTTCAGACGAGTATGCTGTGTAGAATTGATTTAGCAAAGTATCTACTAAGAACAGGTCCTGGAATATTGGTTGGCATGAATGAGTTCGAGCCTACCAATATTGAATTTGAGGTGCGGGGCAGGTGGGGGGTGGCAGGGGATCTAGGAGATGTCTGAGTAAAGACAGTATTTTATACCATGCACACATCGATACAAGACCTGGTTTGTATCGGAGTGATGCCATTCGAAGGCAGTAAGGCAATCAGCCCTTTTCCATACTATATTCTCTAATTTCTCCCAGTTCACCTGTCATAATAAATAGCCAATTACAGTGGCATATAAGCGTGCAGAACTACCTTTGTGGATAATGCTCTCAATGGAATGACAGAGAATTTACAGTGTCTGCTCTTGGCCTGCTTCATCTAAGCTGCACATTGTGCAGCCCTTGTTTTTAATCTGGCTAACACCTCCTCGATATTTGGGGAAGCCACAATATCACATCCAAGATGGGTAATGTGAGTAAGCAGTGCAACATCCGATTGTGCTATTGCCTCTGTGTAATTCTAGGCCACCTCAGCATTTTTAAACAGTTTGTTTTCCCAGCGTAGAGAACTTGTTTTCCTCTGCATATTTGCACATTCTCATTAGCAATTGAAGGCCTTGTTGAATGTCATCTACTAGCTTAAGCAAGCCTGTAGATCTTCATAGTGCTCACTTTAGGAGGGGCAAAAGCAAAGGGCAATAAATGGGCCTGTGCTCAATAGTGAAGTCAATGCCTTGGAGGTTAATGGACCATCTGAGCAATTTAGGATTCTCACCCTTCATATTAATTGACATCTATAATGACCTATAGTCTGTCCTCAGAGTGAAGTGGTTTGCATAGGGGTAGGGCTTCAGCTTCTGAAGTGCCTGTAATGGAAACACATTCCTTTTCCACGGTAGACCGCCTGAGCTCACTTTAAACTGGGGGCTGATGCAACTGATATGGTGTTCCCTGTCTTTCTTATTTAGCTGTAATAGAACTGCACCTATCCGGGTGTCTGAGGCATCGGGATCCGTCTGCACAATAAAAGGTTTCCGATAGTCAGATGCCCTGAGGACAGGGCGTCTTTTAAGCCTTGGAAGGTCTTCTTGGACTGCTCAGTCCAAGTCATCTTCTTGGGTTTCTTTGGAGTAGTGAAGGCAGTCAGAGGAGCAGCTTTGGTGCCATAGTCTGCCATAAAGGTCCAGTAATATTGACCAAGGCCCAGAAAAGCTCTCACTTTGGTTAGGGTTGTGGGGGTAGGCCAGTTTTGTACTTTACTGGGACGAGGCAGAATTCTACCTCCACCAACCTCATGCTCAAGGTAAACCACTGAGCCTTGACCAATTGAACTCTTGCTCTCCTTTATGATCAGGTGGGCCTTTTAATGGATCTGCCACTCTATCTCTAGGTGTCGTACATATTCCTCCCAAGTGGGGCTAAAGACTTCTCTATCATCCTGATTTGCAATGCAGAGTTCATGATTCCAACCCATTCATAACATGGTTGACTAGCCTTTGGAAAGTGGCAGGTGGATTCTTTAGCCCAAATGGAATTACCCTGAACTGGTAAAGCCCTTCTGGGGCAAAGAATGCAGTCTTCTCATTGGCATTTCCTGACAGGGCAATTTGTCAATACCCTGCAGTGAGATCATACGTGCTGTGATACTTGGAAGCATCCAGCAGGTCTACCAATTTGTCTGTTCTTGGTAGGGTGTGTGGGGGGGGGTGAGCATCTGTCTTGGTACAGCATTCAGAGCCCTGTAATCCACGCAGAACCTCGAATCTGAGGTACTTGCCTTTGACATCAGAACCACTGGACTGAACCATGGACTACTGCAGGGTTCAATCGCCCCTAGATCAACATCTTGTTGACCTCCGACTTGATGTGGGACCTTACCTTGTCTGACATCCCATAACTCCTACATTTGACACTGGAGATGGAGTGTTTGCATCAAGGTGTCAAATCTGGACTAAGTGAAAACAAGGGGGAGAATTGCCTCTGCAAAATTCTCACTTCACCTTATTGCTTAGGAGTCAATTTAGGAGCCATTTTGATGCCCTCAATGTAGCCATCTGAAGGACTGCCTTGGAACAGATCAGGAAGGGGTTCAGATTCCTCTTCCTCCCTGTCTGATGCCAAGGGCAGAGCAGCCATATCAGTCCTAGGGATGAATGCCTTCCGTCGATCTGTGTGGAATGCCTCCCAAGATCCACTAAATAGTTCACCTCACCAAGTTGCTCCACAACTTTATAAGGGCCTGCCCGCTTATACTGTAAAGCTCTTAGCCTTCTGAGGTTCATAATAGGCACTTCCTGGACTGGTGAAAAATGAACAAGTGAAGCCTGACCATCCTTCAACTTGTCACTGGCCTGAGCCATCAGTAAGGCCACCCTCTTTTTCCAACCTAGCACATAGTCCACTGTGTTAGTAGTGACAGGAGAAGTGGGGAGCTCCCATCCTTCTTTGTAATAGCAAACGGTCCCTCACAAGGTGACTGAAGAGAAGCTCTAAGGGACTGTAGCCAATGCTTTCTTGGGGACCTCTCTGTAGGCAACGAATAAGCTTGGTCAAAGGAGACGCCACTTTCTTCTCTGGGGCTCCCCAAGAGCTCCAATCCTACTTTTGAGAGTTCTGTTGAATCTCTCAACTAAGCCATTTGTCTGTGGGTGACAAGCATATGAATACTTCAAGGCATACATTTGTTTTCGAAAATTAATTAGTAGAGTGCTAATTAACCCTTTCTTGATTAGCAGATAAACACATTTGATTACAATTGGTTTACTAATAGTTGTAATCTCACCAGAAGTTTTTTGTACCCAAAACATAAAATAAGCTACAATACAGCACCTGTGTGCATGGCTTAAGACATTAGTGAAAAGACTCGGGCTGTGCAAATTCTTTAAAATTCCGCTAAACCTGTGGGTCTAGTAACTTAGTTTACTTACTCAACCTAAGAGAAATGCGCTCGACCCTTGGCAACAATGACAAAAAATGTAAATGCACTTTCTGTAAAATGGTGCCTGTCACCAAAAGTCCACTTTAGGTTTGGCACGCTGCTGCCACCCAGAGGCAAGCCATGCACAGTGAAACTTTTATTTGACATTTACATCAAAGTCAATATTAAATAAGTTTCAAACGTCTCCTGCAAATGGTATTTGTCCTTCATAAAATCTACTTGACAATGCAAGTGGGTGAGTAGACTTTGCAAGCCCTGGATATGAGTGTGCGAAAGGTTAGCTGCATTAAATCGCACAAATGGATATGATCTAAAAAGGCTCTGAAAACAGTTTGGCCTCCTCATGTATGTGCTATTATATAAGGCAGTCATAATCCTAGAGCAAAGTGAGCTCTGGAGGCCAATTACGATGGATGGCATTGAAGATCGTAGGACGTACAGACTGGATGGAACAATTGATCACTACTTTGCATACATATCCAGTTAGCTTTGTGTATTCATTATGTAAGAGGAGGGGAAAGTAAGAGACTAAGCAGGGTGGATGACCTAACATGTAGAGAACTGGACAAACTAGGTGGAATATTGTAGTTTGTGGCCATCTCACTTTCGGGGTAGCTGGTGATAAAGCATATCAAGGGGTATGGATTCAGCGCATGGGTTGAGCACCAGTTGCAGATGTAGGTAACAGAACCCGTTTTTCCATCAGAAGTATTTGGCCATGTAGTAATGTACATTTTCAGAAGTGCTCACTTGTCAATATGATGCATATTTCCCCAATAAAATGAAATCTAGTTGTCACTGAGATTTAGATACACTAACCTAAACTTTATTGCAAAGCATGAAGAAAAAGTAATGTCTTACAGTAGTGCAATTATGCATTATGTAAGGAACGGAATTGCATGACTGTCTTTTTAAAAAAAATATCAAGTTAAAACATGCTGGTCTTTGCCAGATATGATATAGTTTTCTTAATACAATTGTCACCCTGATGACTTATTTGAAGGAATACATTCTTCACCACTACTCCCAAATAGGCCCTTGGTACTTAAGAGTGGAGGAGATAATTACTGCAGTGAACAGACTAAAGAAATGGTGGTGAGAGGCCTGAGTGCCATAGAGGAATGCAGGGCACGCTGTGTTTTCATCGAGAAGTGTAACTTTAATAGCTAGCTTTGCTACACAAGTGTCAATTTAATTAGCAAATCTACAGAACTGCAGAGCAAATTGCTATGCAACACTGCTCATTTTATTTACTGGGTTCTTAATTGAGGGGCGCTGGGAGCTATTTAGCTCCTGCTTTTAGCCTAGGAGAGCCCGGGTAGCTTGAGAACAAGAATTACCAGGAGCTACTTTTGGCTCCCCAGGCCAATTGATTCCTTACAAACATGCATATATGATTTTTGAGTATTTGTAAAAGCTTCTAAAGAAGCATTAGGACACCTAGTACACATTTAAACATAATGAAGGTACATAATAGACAAAATGTTAGTGAGTATCTCATGTGGAAGTTAGGGTTGCGTTGGGTACTCGTTCCTGGTTCCCATGTGGCAGCTCATGCCTACTGGGTGATGCTTGACACCCAGGAGCTGTTTTTTTTAATTTTATTTATTTTTTTGCTCCTGCTAATCGAACCTTAATTTCGAAGACTGAACTTGGGAGAGACCACACTCCTTCCACATGCCTCGCATGTACTTTCACATAAAGTTTCTGCCTCTGTTTTACACAACTTCTTTAGGGAAGCCAACGCTGGTTAAAATGGCAGGTAATGCTTTAGTAACTGACCTGGCAGTTACTGTCTTGTGTGAGGTGGCTTTAGAATACCTGGTGGCATGGTCAACCAACACCAAAATAAACCTGCTGCCGGAGGATGTTGGAGTGTCAAGGGGACCAACAATCCCTAACCCCACAAATGGTAAACCCACTACAGGGAGTGGTATCAGTGTAGCCTGCATTGTTGCACCACTTTCCCCGAGAGATCTGGCAAGTGGCACACCTCCTGCAGTGGTAGTCCATCTGGGCCTCCATTTGGGCCAGTAATGAATGGATAACCTCACCTTGGTGGTCTTGATCCCAAGATTACCTGCAAGGGGATCTTTGTGCGCCAGCTGCAGGAGGAACGTTCTCACTTGAAGACAAACCACCAACCTCCTATGGTCTCCTTCAATGGACTCTATGGGCTTTGTGTTCAGGCGCCCACCTTTCCAATAAATTATCTTTCCAAGGAGGTTCCCTTACCAAACTCTTCTCAATCTGGACCACCTTCGGTAATTAAGCTCTGCAATTCAGGGTGGTCATGGGGATTGAGAATTTCAGGCAGCCCCTCTTCCTCATCATGTTCAGGGGCTTGGCCAACTGCCTCCACCTCAGTGGCAGGTGAGTTGGCGGGAATGTTCTTTTCTTTTCCTTTGCTTTGACTCTCTTAGCCATGGGTTTCCCCTTTGGCTTTGACTGAGCCTTGGACTTGACCAGGGCAGCCTTGGTCTGAGACCCAGTGTGGGGTTGTTCTGCTGTATCCCCCATAGGCTTAAGTTTCTGAGGTCATTTCCCAGCAGAACATTCCGAGGGACTTGCCGCTGAACATTCACATGTATCGTAACTATTCTACCATTCACAGCTAGAGTTACAGCCATTACTGGGAACCTGAGTGGGTTCATCAGACAACTTGGTGGGTATCAAATTAGTTCTGGCCAGTTTCTCTGGATTTACCAAAGTGAAATCCACTACAGTTCTGCTGGCCCGTGTCCCCGATGGCAGAGGTGTCTACGCTATCGTTAAAGTAATGCTTTATATTATCAGGGATAATAACATATGCCTAAACTACTCTAGGTTTTCAGGATTCCTGGGAAACTAGGACTTCTTCAGATCCTATCGCACTGGGGAAGGAGTCTGAAGAGAAGGATGCCCCTGTGAGTATCTCTTCCTCCTGAGAGAAGGCCAGATTCACAGAGTGGACACCAAGGTTTTGATCTTACATCTGGGGTCCCACTTCACATGGTCACTTGCTCCACTGGGTCTTGAGACATAGGGAGGCTTAGAGTAACCATGGTCTTGCTTGGGATGTTGCTTCCTCTACCCTGTACATGGGTTCAGGCCTCCAGTTAAGGTTTGTACCAGGACATATTACGCATGAAAATCCTGTAAATACGACCGCTGTGTACATTTACACACAAGCTTAGAGCAGAGGGCAGTGCAAAGGTCAGGTTATTTGACAGAAACAGAACAATACTTTAGATTTTTATCTACATGGATGTAATTTCAAGCCATGGAGAAAAGCCTCTGAAACAGAAATGCATTTCTCTGAAGCCTTTCCAAAAAATAACTGCACACTGTGATGAAAGGAATAGTTTTTCCATTCAGCTTCTGCTGTGTTGTGCGTGTGTGTGCGTGTGTGTGTGTGCGCGCGTGTGTGTGTGTGTGTGTGTGTATATATATGCTCATTGAGCAAACAAAGCTCTGGGCATATTTATTTTCCTTGCATTTTAGGATTGTATAATTAATGAGATGAAAAACTAAGTTGCAATTGAGGATTCATCTTTTGTAACCAATTAGGAATGTATTACCAGTATTTCACAGTTGTAGTTTTCAGAGTTCCTCTGTTGTGAGCTTAATCATGTGGTGGCATATTATTTGTACACTTTTCATTTACACTCTAATTATAAAAATCATGTGTAACATTATGAGTATGAATCAATTCAACCTGTCAATGGGGTACATTACTGTAAATGGTCAGTGCTAGCAGAGTCTTTGCTCAAGGGTGAGTGATTGCCATTACACCAATCACAGGTGTTATGCCTTGCAAATCGCCGACTACAATTAAAACATCCACAACCTGACCCTCCAGGAAGGTCAAGCACTCTTCAAAAACAAACGGAAGTTACATATGTGATAGAAACTCAGCAAAACCTGTCCCTGTGATTATCCAGACATGGTATTTAACTTCATGTAGTGCATCATACATGGTTCATCCAACATCTAGCTACTGTGATTATACCTCAGTCGATACTTTGTTTACCGACCAGTACCTACTTCGGATTGGTGCGAATTATGATAAATTGGTTTTTAGTGCAGCGATTTGCCAAAAGCGCTATATGATTAACCATTTGACCAGGAGATTAGGTATAGAATTTAGCATGGTGTCCTTGCCTCTCTGCACTGTTGTATCAAAGCATTGGCATAACATTAGGTAGTAATAGCTCCAGGAAATGAGGACTTTTTATTAAACATCAAGACAATTTTGCTATCGAACCTCAAAACACAATGCAATTCATGCTTGCTTTATTATGTAATTGGCTAGGTTTGGGTTTTCACCATTTCCATATATACAGGAGAGATCAACTGGCTAGACCTTAGAGAAAAATGAAAAGTGTATTATGTCACAATGCAGAAAGCTGCTGCCTGGTAAAGATTTTCATATTTTTTGCACATGTCGCCTGGATGTCATACATTTTACACTCTTGCAAAGGAGAAAAGTCATTTTTACTCTTGAAATCCCATTTACTCTCAAAGTTTGAAAATGGGGAGTAAAATAATCCCACCTCAAAATCAATCCTATCTGGAGCACTGCGTGGTCTTGTGACGTGGCCCTTCTGGGAAGGATATTTCTGGAGCACTGCATGATCTTGTGACGTGGCCCTTCTGGGAAGGATATTTTTCAGATTACCCACCCTCTTTCTTCCCTTCCTCCTGCTTACAAGAAGCAGGTTAGTCCTTCTGGGACACACTGTGGCATACCCACTAGTCGGCTGCAATGGGCATCTTCGTAGGATCTGACTCCTTAGAGTCGACCAAATACTGCTTTAACTCAGGGAGTAGGTAACCTGAGGCAAAAATGTGCTCGGGCATGACCAAATGGAGGAAGCCCTCTAAGGTAGTTACCTTATAGCCTTCCACCCAACCAGTTAAGTTTAAGTTTATCAAGGATTCGGTTACATATGTGACCCAAGTACTCCTACTTACTTTCTGTACTCTCTAAATCTCTTCAAGTATTGGGCAGGAGTCTTCCCAAACTGTAACATTTCCATAATGGCACTGCAGCCAGAGTGTGGTAGTCGACTGAGCAACCATGCAATCTTATCCTACACAATGAGCAGATTGTTAGGAAACCTAGGATGTGAAGAGGGTCCAGACCCACTGATGGAACCATTGCACCCTTTATCTTGGCATGTTCCAATTGATGTTCCTTTACCCTCTTGTAAGGGTAGCCAAACTCACAGGGGTATCCCGTAATTATACAGGTACCCCTAATCACACAGGTAACCCTAATCGCGCTCAAACCAGAGTGAAGTACGCCCCTCTAGGGAAGTAAGGCCAAGAGTTTATTTTGCAAGGATAATAAATGTATTCTTTACAGAGATGAGGATAGAAGCAAAGAACTCTGCTGCCTGAACGGTCTGTGGCCCTCAACTGTTTCTTGCTCCTCCAGACTGGCGCCAGGCAGGAGTTTATATACTCTTAGCTTGGTCACTGAAAATAGGCATGGCTCCATCCAAAACCGTCCTTCTTCCCTAGAAGGGGTGCTGCAATGTCTTCCTTTCTTCATCAGCGATTTCTTGTCAGCCATGCTACTTAACATAGTCACCTTACATAGACACACTCTGCAGTCCTGCATACTTTTACAAACCTTGAGGCCTACCCTCTGGAAAAACGAAACATTTCTATAACACATTTTCATTCATACTCTACTCATATTTTTGTGGTGTGTAATTTCTTTTAAGCTTTTTCATATTTATGCATATCATGCATCAAGCTTGTAAAGTCCCCTATTTTTAGTCTGCATGGGCTTTTGACAGAGCAGACTGCTGGTCTGCCACTTCGTGTGCTCTGCCAGAGCTTGCCTCAGTGACGCAACACTGCATGAGCTCTGCGATCTTTTTTTGGCACAGGCTACATTCCTTTTGGCAGAGAGCCTGGTTCTATCGTGCTTTGAGAAAAACTAAATGGGATTTTACAAATGTATTCAGCTAATAGTTATGTGCACCTTATTTAAATAACTACCTTTTTAGTGCCTGCCTATGTCTGTGTGTGTATATATGATTATATGTGCGTGGAAAAGCTTCCTCAGTGCACCTCCTCCACCCGGTCTCTTTGTAGTGCCTAGAAAGAGTCGAAAGAAGTCTTGCCTAATTGTGAAGTGCTTGGGAACGAACGAACGAACGAACGAACGAACGAACGAACGAACGAACTAGCTCCTTCCCAACACACTCCAACTGAAGCTTTTCTCTCTTTGTTTCTCTTTCTCTTCAGCTAGATAATGTACATCCAGCTTCTTGCTTCACTGTTATTTTGTACAGGGGTCTCTGGACTTTGTTTCTGTCTGCTCCTTCAAACATTTGCAGAACCACAGTAGTGGTACATGACATATTTTTTGATTATTTAGAACTAGCAGATTCAGCTATAAATGGTGCCCACCATTCTGCATAGGTCTTTACCCACCCCTGCCACTAATTTGTTACAATTAATTTCTGATCTCTGCCTTGGTGGACAGATGTCTAGGTCACCCTGGTTCGATGAACAGGGGAACAAACACTCTTGGGAAGATGGTCAAACCAACGTTTGGAGAGCAGTTGAAGCTAAATCTCAGGACGTGTGAGGTTGATCACGAGTCTCAAATGAGCACACACAGTGAAACGCCAAGAATTAAAATTAGATGGTAGTATACAAAATATACTATTTATTATAGACCCTCGGGTGCGGTGGAAGGGAGTTCCAGTTGGTTGCGGCAATGACCGGGAAGCTAGATCCTCCTGCGCGAGTCCTCAGGGTCTTAGGAATGGGCATTTGGTTTGAATATGCGGTTGTTATGGGTCTGTCTGTGGAAGGTTTGGCAATTGTCTGTTGAAAGGTAAAGGTGGGGGTGGTGTTAGGGAGACACTTGTTGGTGAGGGCTGGGGTTTTGAAAATGATACATTCCTTTAGGGGGAGCCAATGGACCAGTTTCCTGGTTGCTGAGATGTTGTCCCTTTTGGATATGCCGTTGGCTGCCCTAAGTGCATTGTTTTGGAGAGTCTGGAGTTCAGATGTTTTTTTTGTGGAAGTGCCTGCCAGTGGCGCATTGCAGTAATCGAGCCGAGACCCGATATTGCTATGGCTAAGGTGAGGCAGTTCTGCTCTGTCAAAGGTCTAGTTGCAGTGAGCAGTTGCTATGGTGTTAACCTTTCTGACCATTGAAAGGTTAGAGTCTAAGTAAACCCCCAAGGTTTTTATTGCCTGTGAGACACGGATGGAAGTGTTATCGATGGAGAAAGATCTGTACTTTTCATCTAGTTTCTTTAGGGTTCCTGGTGAGCCAATAAGTAGAAGTTTTTTTTTCTTTTCACTGTTGAGGCACAGCCAGTTTTCTGCCATCCATGTTTGAATTGTGGTGTAAATGGAGTTAAGCGTTTCCCTGTCTGCCTCCTAGTCACCAGTTAGGGAGAAAGAGGACCTGCGTGTCATCAGCATAATTTGTATATGTGATGCCTAGTGCATCCAGGAAGTTGAATAGTGGCCTCATGAACAAGTTGTAGAGGGTGGGTGAAATGCAAGATCCTTGTGGAGCTCTGCATTTGATCTGATATGGGCTGGCGCAAGCTTGGTCCGAGAAAACCTTCATAACTCTTTCTTGGAGAAAGGATGTGATCCAGGCTGTGGCGTTGGGTGAAAAATTGGCAGCGGAGGAGAGGTGGTGGCATAGGGTATCATGGTCCACCAGGTCAAAAGCTGCGGATAAATCGAGGAGCAGAACAAGGGCAGGTTTTCCTGTGTCCCTGAAATAATCATTCTAGTTTTCGAGGTTCAATAGTGCAGTTTCGGTCCCATGGCTGGGACGGAAGCCAGACTGCCGGAGACCATGAAGGTTATTCGCCTCTAGGAATTTGTGGACCTGCAGGTAAGCTGCTTTGTTGAGGATTTTCAGTAGAAAAGGGACCCCGGTGATGGGTCTGTAATTCCCTGGGATGGTTGGGTCGAGCACAGGTTTTTTTCAGAAGCCGTCGTACCCAGGCGCCTTTTGAGGCAAGTTGGGACATGGCCTGTCGTGAAAGAGGCGTTGATAAAGGCTGTGATGAAAGGTGCAAGGGTGGGGTCACTTTCTTTGATAAGCTCAGCAGGACAGGTGTCCCCCTGCACAGTTGGAGGGTTTGATGGATTTAAGGAGGGCTATGACTTCTTGAAGGAAAAAGAGGGAGCGTCACAGCAGGGGTTAGATATTTGTTATCTTGGGGCCTGTTGGTGTTCGATTTTGTTTTGAAGGATGTTAACCTTGTCCAGCATGGCATCCTGGATACTTTTACACCAATCCTCATCTTTAGTGAGGGTTGACTGGGTGTGAACTGGTGTTTCCAGCTCTCTGAAAATGGCAAAGATCTCTTTAGAGCCTGACTTGGTGTTTGCTATCCTAGTGATGAACGGGTTGGATTTGGCTTTAATAATGGCAGGTTTCTATTCTTTGGAGATGGTTTTGAATGCTAATTTGGCAGAGTCACTCGGCTTAGGTAACCAGGTTGAGTGTGCTGTGGTGCACAACTCAAGAAGCTCGGAGGAGAACCACACATTTGTGTGTTTGGTGTGCTTGACTTTCCTAAGGCTGAGAGGTGCTCGCTTTGGAGAGGATGGTGTTGTAGGTGGAGGCAAGGGTGTCCATTTAATTGGAGAAGGGAGGCTTGAAGGCAGGCACAAGGAGGTGGGGTAAGAGCCTTTCCTTGGTGAGCTGCCGGGAGCTTCTGTTGAGGGTAGCTGGGAGTAGTCATGTGTATGGAAGGCCCCTTGGCTAGGTTAAGTTTGAAATGGATGGAGTGGTGATCTGACCAGGGAATGGGTGAGATGCATGTGATAGATAGATGGAGGGTAGTTGTGGTGTGTGACCCAGTCAAGGGTGCATCCTTTGATGTGGGTGGGCTCCGTTACGGCTTATTTGAAGCCTAAGGTGGAAAGAGGTTTGTTGAGGGAGGCTGCATGGGAGTCGGCAGGGTCGTGCAGGCCTAGGTTGAGGTCTCTTAGGAGAATAGCATGTAAAAGAGCATCCTGGAAATGTGACTTGCCCTGGATTACGGTACATAATGTGGAGGGCAATAGTGCAGTTGGGGGATGGTTTGACTTTAAAGAGCAGGTAGTCTCTGTTGAAGCCTAGTTCTCCTTGTACCTTTCTGATTGGTATGGTGTCTTTGGCTATGAGGGCTACCCCTGCACCTTTCTGAAGGGTGTAATCTTGCCTAAAAATGGTCTAGCCATGGGGAGGGCCTGGGCAGGTCCTGATGCTTCATGGAGCCAAGCTTCAGATCAAGGTTGAAGCTGGGATAAAATCGTGAATATCCAGGGGCATGGGCAGGGAGCGACCGGGTGTTGATTAGGGCGCAGCCGAGTGTGGCAGGGGTGGGTATTGGATAGTTTAGGGATAAGTGGAGGGTAAACTAAAGGGTTTGGGGGGGGGGGGAATGGATCCGGCGGCTGCTGGGGTGAGCAAGGGGGACACTGTGGCTGTATTGATGTTTACGGGCATCGTGGAGGCAGCAACTGATGGTGACATGGGGGCAATCAAATTGGCGGAAACAGCATTCATATTATGAGGCATAGTGGAGGCAGCAGCATGTGGCAACATAAGAGCAGAAAATCTACCAACATGGGAGGTGTAGCTAGTGGGCTTGGTGGTCGTTGCCTTCGCTTCCAGTAGAGGCGTAGACAATATTTCTTCAAGGTTCCTTGCTGGAATCACGGGGGCATTAGCAGGTAAGGGCTGTGCCGGGTGCTCAACAGAAGATTGCCGCGGGTTGCTTTCAGGCGCAGTAGTCTTTTGTTTTTGGTTATTTATTTTATATAACGCACCAGACCCAGGATTAAAAGGGCGCTTAAATTACAGGTTACAGAAATACGATATATATGTTATGCAGTTGTAGAGGTAATATACAGTATATACAAAGCAAAGCACACGGTTTATAACATTTGAATAGTATGTATAATATATACAATTTGTGGTGCGAAAGCATAGTCTATGAGGAGCCAGTGAGGAGGTGAGCCGTAGCGACCTGTGCACCTTTGTTTGCAAAGGCACAGGTGTTTGGCAAAGAGGAGGTCTTGAAAGTTGCCTGATGGCACAAGTGATATGGCGGGTGAATTGCACCACGTATTGAGCGGGTGGAGATCCAGTTATGTTGGCTTCATGCTGAGTCTGGCATGAGCTTGGTATGCACGTGGGCAGGGATGCCACATGGGTGACTGCGGGAGCCAAGTAGCCATCGGAGTTGTTGCTGAGGGAGATATGATTAAAAGGAATGTGAGGGGCGCTGGCTGGGCAGGTGAGCCTGGACCCTAGTCGTACGTTCCTGATGTGGAAGGGTGGGGATTTGGATGTACAAGGTGCAGAGAGGGTAAATGCTCTAAGGCGTGTAGCCCTAATGGCGAGGACGTTGGGCATAGGTGTGGCTGCCATTGAGCTATCGCTGTCAACAGGTGGAAAGGGGTACAGTGTCCCTTCTAAGAGGAACCTGCTTACCTTGGTGGACACGATTGTGGCCTTTGCTGGCGGCGGACGGCATCCTCGAGCAGCTGACATATTTCCCTTGGCCTTATCCCGACTGCTTCACCTGCTGGTCGCCCTCCCTTCTTTTAAGGCGGGAGGAGCAGGCAGAGATGGGGAGCCAATCATTACCCAGGCCTTTGGTGCATTCGAGGCTCCCGGGTGCATTCGTGCTGTTGTCAGTTGCTAAGACAACGAAGGTGGCCATCTTGGGAACGCTGAATGCCTAGTGGAGTGCAGCGGTCGATGTGAATGCGAGGGAACACTTTGGTGTCCCTCGGGTCTTCAAAATTGCTGGATCCTACACGCGTGGACCGCACTCTTGCAGAAGAGGCCTTTCCCTGTCTACTTCAAATGAATCATGAAATGCAATAGTAAAACACCACACAAGCAACGCACTGCAACATATATCCACTCACTGAAGCCCGTGCGAGAAAGTTGGTAACTCCTTCAATACCTGTAAAGGACAATGGTGAATAACCTTTATAGCACCAAACAGGCTTCAGAGATGGCAACCTTAACTTTATAAGTCCAGTCCTAAGACGAACTGAGCCTTCTGCTCGATGCATGCATAAAAGCGCCCGGTCGTGTGTCAAGGTCATAAAGTTCTTCTTAGGTGTCGGTAAAAAGGTAGGTGAAAAATTCTGAAGGTATGAAACTGATTCCAAGAGTCATGAGAGGATCTGCTACAGTTAACAAAGCTGTTCCTGATTTTTGGAGGGCTTTATGAAGAGGATACTACCCAAGTCAAAGAGAAGGGCAAAATAATCTTCAATGCCTTTAGATGACTTCACTACTCGCTGCCTTTAATTTAGCTTGGTTTTGGTCCAGACTTGGCAGGTCTAGAGGGGTTGTCAGATGTTCAAAACAGTCCCAGCCCACTTTCCGGTTACCCACACACCTGACCTGCAGGGACCCATGTAAGAAGCAGCTTTTGTGGGCAACCTCATGCCCAAATAAGGAAATCCCAGCCCTGGAAGGGCAGGGAGAAGGCCAAGGAACCAACTGAACCCCTTGTGGCACGCCCATGTTAGCCTAATGCGGTAACTCTGTATGGCTCGGTAAACAGTTTAATTAATGCAAGAAAAAGCTACTTCTGTGCCACCAGTCTGTTCCAAGGCACATTCACCAACAATTCCTTAGAGCCTTTCCTAGTAGTTCCATAAGCCACAATTACCCCATTGCACGGTACTGTAAAGTAGTTTGCGCAATGATAAAAAGTTACCAACTAGTGGAAACAAAGTTGAAGGACTATGAGAAACAGGTTTCTCAGTACTGAAAGCCTGAAGGATGTGTCAGTTTCCCCATAACAGTGGAGTGCAGCTGAAGGCTGTGCACCACTGTAAAGTCAGGTTAGGATACAGAAACAAATGCAAAATATTTGGGGGCTGAGGGGTCCGTGGACTATGGAGGAAAAAGTTGTTTCTAGAGTAACACCCACCAGCCTAGGGTCTAGAGGTAAGTACTTGTGGAGCCAGTTTCTAAAATGACAAAACAACCAGTTAAGTGTGTCTTCTATTTCAGGTTGAGGTACATGAAGCAGTCACCCAAGGACTTGAACCCCAGACCAACAATGCCCAAAATTTGCTAAAAGAAAATTGTTACCTTCCCAGGAGGGAAAGCAATGGCGGAGTAGGCACCAGAAAGACTGAGGAACCTGGCAAAGCAGATTTGGGTGGATCGAGAGGCGAGATGGAGCAGCCAGTCAGTAGAACACTGTCCGGCGACTGGAACAGAGGAGTGTAGTGGTGTCCTACCACCATTCTGGATGATGGAGGCTTCCATCGCGAGCGACTATAACCAGAACGAACCCAAGGACGCAGGGAACCCAACTCTCACAGTATGGCGCAGGTGCCGATCTCGCAGCAGGAAAATGGCCCAGAAACAGTCCCAGTTCTGGACATCTAGTCCATCCTGGCAAGGAGTGTAAAATGATTTCTGGCCTGGTAGACGGATATTGGGAGGGCACCCTAGTTATGATGAACAGGGGAGCACTGAGAGATTAGCCAATCCTCAATCAAGGTAGTGTAGAGAGTGGTCAAGGCTTAGTCTAAGAAGAGTGCCCTCAATGAGTTCACACCGTATGGCACACTAATTCAATTTAGACAGTGGATTATAAAACTAGATATTTATTTTAGGACTCTCTGAACACACTGGCAAATTAATCTAGGTAATATCACACAACACTCAATAATACAAATATATGTATAATCGCCACATGTTTAAATATGCATCAGGTAACTCAAGCAAACCAGGTAAGTAAGTTAGATGGAATAAAAGAAGGGAACCAATCACAACACAATATCCTAACAAGAGGTCCAAACCCTAAAATGAATGGGGCCGTGTGCCCAATAAGTCACAAAGTTTGCTGTAAGGATTCAACGGGCTTGTGGCGAATAGATTAAAACTATTTCAAAGTGATTCAACAATTCACCAAAGGGAAGTGTTGTCTTTTCTTCCAGACCCAATGTCCTCCTTAGGAGGACGGGGCGATGGGGGAGTTGGGGGGGGGGGGGGGGGGGTGCATGGGCATGGGGAGAATCAGGCACACACACTCCACTGATGCTTGCTGACCCCTGACTCTGATTTTCCCAGATGTCCTTATGAATATCCTGGGGGCTCAATTTGTTCCAGTGAGAGGTGATCTGATATTACACAAGTGTTTCTAGGTGTGACAAGAAAAGGAGGGGAAAAACAAAGGGAGGACAAACCACAATTTTACTAGGCCTTGTGTCATTCAGATCGTGCGGAGAGGGGAGAACTGCAAAAGGGTGGGGAGAAAAAGTGCAGGTATCGGAGTTCAGTCAACGGGTGGGTAAGTGCTGGTAAAATCGGAGGGTGCAGCCAGTGAGTGGCTAATAAGGGCAGAGAGTGGGCGGACTGTAGGGTTCCAAATACAAACCACAAGTGCTTTGGGGGTGAGGGGGCAAAGAGGTAGTGCGAGGTGCATTGGACAGGTAGGAACCTGGTCCCCAATTCAGAGGGTGGCCAGGAGACCTGGTGCGTGGTACAGAGGAGAGGAAGAAAGGGAAAGGTCTTGCGTTGCTTCTAGAACCGAAGATGGTTCTGCTTGAAAGAGGCAGGGAGGCTGTTCCAGAGGGAGGCCCCCAGCCGAGGAAAGAGATCTGCCCCGAACTCTCTGCTTGGAAAAGAGGCTGACCCTCAGTTTGAGGTGGATGAGTGGAGAGCTCGAGAATGGAGATACTTAGGAAGAGAGAGTTGGAGGTGGTGTCGACCCAGGCCCCAGAAAGCCTTGTGGAGAATGCAGAGGGTCTTGAACTTGATCCTTACCGCCACTGGAAGCCAATGAAGAGATTTCAGAGCTGGAGAGATATGATCACTGGGCTTGAGGCCAAGGTCTTGCAGTCCTTTTCTGGATAAATTGTAGAGGACAGAGTAGAGGGAGGAAGATTTAGAAAGAGGCTGTTGACCAGGAGTTGCGGGTTTGAGGGTTTGTTGGGTCCGATGGTAATGGTAGATGCGTTGCAATGCGAACAGATGGGCACTACGTTATGTTTAAGTCCATTTGTTGCAAGTTCTCCAATATGAATACCACAATGTGGCTATGAAAAAACTGTTTAAAGGAGCAGACTGAAAAGGGTCCATAGACACCTGGACCCAAAATACAGCAGTGCAAAAAGCTGGGTGAAAATCATCCAGCTAACCAGTCGCTCACAAACTGTACTCCTCAGGCTTACTGTATACACTTAAGGAAAAATGTAGGCTAAACTTAGAGATTCATTCCAAAAAGGTGTGTTGAAACATAATTAAAGGTCGGAGTCATAATGGTGGTCAAAATAATTAAAGTTTATCCAGTCCATAATATTCACTTATCGAGTCAGACATCGGCATTGTCTTGAAAACATCTAGGGTACAATTGCTAATGCATTTCGGAGTTAAAAATTCTCCTTCAGGGCGAGACCCTACTTACAATTGTAATTCACAATAGGTTTGTGTCATTCAAACGAATCAAAATTGTCAACAATTTAACACAATTTGAGTGAGAGAAAAAGCATGATTGCATCCTATCAAAGTTCCATATGTCACATAATGAGCGGTTAATTCAGAAAGAAATCAAAGAGCAGAATTTACCACAATTTGAGAATTTAAGTGAGGGAAAACCATGATTACATACCATCAAAGTTCCATGTGTCACAAAGTTACCAGATGATACAAAAAGAGCAGAAAACTAAAAACTGAGCATGTAATTGGCTGTCAAACTGTGCTATTATTTTAAAATGGTAATCAGCGTGCGTTCGCATTATTTGATGTGTTCTAAATGCGTGACATCATGTTGACCAAACGTTATTGTAAAATGGCACTACAGAGTAAATGATACGCTCATTGGCAGTATACTGGCTTTGTAGGGTGTTGCTTACATTGTGTGAATATGGGCTTGTCTGTGTTCTGTAATATACACTGTCACTGTGAGAATTGCGCGTGAAGGCGCTTGTTATCGAATGGACTCGCAAGTAAGTCCAAAGAATGCTGTTACAGCTAATGGGAGTAAGAAAGGCGCAGGCTTGTATCTAATAGTCTTAGTATGCTGTCTCAGAGATAAATGTAAGGTTACAAGGGTGTTACCTATGAGCACAGATCGCTCTATGTGCTGCTGCTGGCGGATGCGAATGCGCTCAAATGTAACCGGTATGGTGACCGGATACCGTTGCTCGGCACGCCCAGAGGTGGGTCGCTGCAAGTGGCGCCCTTTATTGAAACACTCGAAGGAGGAGTTGGTTACAGAGGCTAAAAGTATGTGTTAATAAGATCTAAATGGGTTGGAAAAATATAGTAATGGGCAAGGCCTTCTAGCAAGTATGGACCACGCTGTTGTTCGCATACAAAAAGAAGTGAAAGAATCACCATGGCAACTGGTGAAGGTGACACCGGGTCGAACAGAGTGTGACTCTGCGTCCCGATCCTCTCCTAGGAGAGGATTGGGGCGTACTGAGTGCAATCCTTTCGTCATGTCTATTAGAAAGGGAAAAATAAAGGGGGTGCTGCTGTGAAATGCATTAAGTAATGCCAGGACTGTATTAATATTCAGAAGCGCTATGTCTCCCTGCATTTAAAATCCACACGGGATCCAGAGTCAGCATGACTGTGGAACACTGTCAAAAAAGCAGAGCCAAATCTGTGTAGACAGT
Source organism: Ambystoma mexicanum (assembly GCF_040938575.1). Classification (NCBI taxonomy): domain Eukaryota; kingdom Metazoa; phylum Chordata; class Amphibia; order Caudata; family Ambystomatidae; genus Ambystoma; species Ambystoma mexicanum. The sequence goes on along the minus strand of NC_090933.1, from coordinate 1,337,728,610 downwards.
ATATCTGGGCTAAGTCTGTACAAGCAAAACGTTCAATGGTAGATACGTTCCCTGTCGGTGAAGGAATGCAGAATCCAACGATGGGGAAACTCGTTCCACTGAGATCACCATTTGCAGGTGGCAACCGGCGTCAGTTGTGGTCACAACATCTGTTCCAGAGAGGTTCCTGGGAAGCTGCAATTCAGGGAGAATGTGCCTTGTGGCAGAAGCTGGCGACCACCAACCACCAAAGTTCGGGTCTTGGGCTGTAGGGTTACAGATACAGACCACCATCCCCACAGAGCAGTCAAGGGACACTTCCAAAGGATATAAGGATATGAAGGGCTGGATCCTGGAAGGCGTTGAGACTAGTTAGTCCCACTATTGCAAGGGCTGAAGCACTGCTCTGGGGATATGTACAGATGTGTTATAAATGGCATAAGTGTTTCTAGGCATGGCGAGACAAGGCTGTGAAGACTGGGGAGGACAAGACAAACAATCCCACTAGGCCTTGTCATTCAGATTTTGCAAGTACGACAGTTCAAAAATGCAGGGGGAAGTGCCAGGGAGCGGGAAGGGTAAGTGGAATCGGGGCTGCATTGCTCTGAGTGGAGCCAGGGCAGCACGGCTCTGGATAATTGCAAGGAGGCGGGCTGTAGAGGTTAGTTACAGTGCGCGGTAGGCCCGGAGGCAGTGGAGGGGAGACTGATCATGGAGGAACCTGGTACCCACTGAGACTCTGGGGGTAGCCAAGCAACCAGTCGGCGCATCAGACAGGATGGTCAGCAGGGGAGAGAGGGAGAAAGCAGAGGAGAAAAGGGAGGTCTTGAGCAGCTTCCGGAACTTCAGGTGGTCCGGCCCACCTGCAGAGGAGGGATCTACACCCACCACCAGCCCCCACACACTCTGCCTGGAGAGGAGTCTGACAGAGGCCAGGACACAGTTCAACAGTCCACCCAGATACGACTTTCCTAAAAAGAGGGGAAAGGGCCTAGTTATAACGCAGCAGCAGTGAGGGAAATTTGAGGGGTGGCTTAACAAATACAATTGACTTGTTTAAAGGGTGGTGCAGTAAGTGAAATAATTGGAGGGGTGGGTCAGTTTAGTGGAGTTCAGTGATTGCTGCACCACCCTGGTTGGCAGAAGCAGGTTGACGGCTGTAGGCTCCTTGCTTCCCTGTCTGACGCCGGTAGACCCATCTGGAGCTGCTTCCACTGGAGTTGTCTTTCGCCTAAGGGGGCTGCTACAGGCAGAGGACTGCCCTACTAGGATCACAAAAAATGGGAGAGCAACCAATCTGGTCAGTGATGGGCTGGGAGGAGGGAGGGAACCAGGAAGGAAGGGAGAGGATCTCAAGCTATGATTCGGTTCGGGCTGAATTTTGAGTCTTAATGTTGAAAAAATTGGAGGGAAGCGCAGCGGGTCTCAGAGGCACCAACCTGACAAGAATCCTCGGGTATAATCAGCCACAGGAGAAGGGCTTTCACTGGGACGGACACAGGAAGGGATGCTGGCCACTTCAGGATTCGGGTCTGGATTTTTAGTGGGCCACTCTTCTTCGAGGGATTCTTGGCTCCAACGTAGATTGGAAGAAAAGTTGCAGAGGTCCTCCTTTTATGTAATGTAATTGCCACTTGTATAGCACCTTTTCCCATTGGTGTGGCCTCAAAGTGCTGTAGGTGAACCCCCTCAGCGGACTGAAGTCTAATTTATGGGAAACTCATCATCAATTTAGAATGTGTGCATTTTAGCCAATACGGAGGTGGGTGGGGGTGGCCAATTCCCTGCTAGCAACCCATATTGAGCTGGCATGTTGGGTGCTGTGAGGTAGTCTGGAGAGTATGCGAGTGCATGAGACTCATGTGTGAAATTGCTGTCGTGGGGGATAGCTGCAGTCTTTGGGCAGAGGTGTTGTGCGATGTGTGTTAAAGTAGTGGATGATGGCAGGTCGCACTTGCCATCAGCTATCTTCCATAATCCTGGAATGTGATATGTACCCATGTTTGAGCTCGTTTCTTGGTTTCGCAGATGTGGGGTGGATTCTGTCCAGTGGTCTGCTGGAGTTTATTCTCTCCATTGCTCGGTATATTTCATGGTGGGTTCATTGCTACCCCGGATTACTTGAAAGGTGGTTAAATGACACTAAGTGTGGCATGTGTTAGTTCCCGATTGAGGGGTCTTGGACGGATGGAGCATCCCCCTATTTTTGTTGATTTGAAGGGCATGATCATGAGGAAGCGTGCAATGCCTGATCACAGGTTTCTGTTGGGTTGGTGATGGATTAGTTTCTGTTCAAGGTATTCTGGGACTGTCTTGTGGAGGGCCCAATGAATGATGCAAATGGCTTTGAAAGCGGCCCTTCACCCGACCGGGAGCCATTGGATGACAAGGAGGGCAGGTGTGATATGCTCTCTGGGGCCAAGGGCCAGGAGAAGCCTAGCTGCAGTGTTTTGGACCCAATGGAGCTTTCTGAGTTGATATGCGGGGCACCAAATTAAAGTGAATTGATTAGTCTAGGTGGTAGAGGATAATGGCCATGATTGAGCTGTGAGCAAGTTCAAACTCGCCAATGGTAAGGATCTGCACCAGTCAAACAGGCAGTAGTTGTTCATGCACAACTACTGGTTTCATATCTGCCCCAGTAGCAGACTTTCTGGCACCAGTGATGTGGAATGTAACACAACAGTTCTGGCTCTCTTCTTGGGAGATATACAGAGACACGGAGCCGGACGGGGACGGAGAGAGGCACGGAGCCGGACGGGGACGGAGAGAGGCACGGAGCCGGACGGGGACGGAGAGAGGCACGGAGCCGGACGGGGACGGAGAGAGGCACGGAGCCGGACGGGGACGGAGAGAGGCACGGAGCCGGACGGGGAGAGGCACGGAGCCGGACGGAGAGAGGCACGGAGCCGGACGGGGACGGAGAGAGGCACGGAGCCGGACGGGGACGGAGAGAGGCACGGAGCCGGACGGGGACGGAGAGAGGCACGGAGCCGGACGGGGACGGAGAGAGGCACGGAGCCGGACGGGGACGGAGAGAGGCACGGAGCCGGACGGGGACGGAGAGAGGCACGGAGCCGGACGGGGACGGAGAGAGGCACGGAGCCGGACGGGGACGGAGAGAGGCACGGAGCCGGACGGGGACGGAGAGAGGCAGACGGGGGAGGGACAGGCAGGCAAATGGAGGGACAGACGCAGACAGGCAGACAGGCAGATGGGGAGGGACAGACGCAGGCAGGCAGATGGGGAGGGACAGACGCAGACAGGCAGATGGGGAGGGACAGACGCAGACAGGGAGGAGGGGCAGACAGAGAGGGAGGGACACAGACAGGGAGGGACACCGACAGACATGGAGGGGCAGGCAGGGAGAGACAGACAGGGAGGGAGGGACAGGGAGGGAGGGGCAGACAGGGAGGGAGGGGCAGACAGGGAGGGGCAGACAGAGAGGGAGGGAGGGGCAGACAGGGAGGGGCAGGGAGGGATGGACACAGACAGGGAGGGACACAGACTGACATGGAGGGACACAGACTGACATGGAGGGGCAGACGGGGAGGGAGGGGCAGACCGGGAGGGAGGGGCAGACAGACAGACTGGGAGGGAGGGACAGACAGACAGACAGACAGACTGGGAGGGAGGGACAGACAGACTGGGAGGGAGAGACAGACAGACAGAGACACAGACAGGGAGGGACACAGACTGACATGGAGGGGCAGACAGGGAGGGGCAGGGAGGGAGGGAGAGGGAGGGAGGGAGGGGCAGACAGGGAGGGACAGACAGGGGGAGGGAGGGGGAGGGAGGGGCAGACAGAGGGAGGGAGGGGGCAGACAGAGGGAGGGAGGGAGGGACAGAGGGAGGGGCAGAGAGGGAGGGATCGAGGGAGGGAGGGGCAGAAAGAGAGGGAGGGAGGGGCAGACAGACCAGGATGGAGGGGGGGGCAGACAGACCGGGAGGGAGGGAGGGGCAGACAGACCGGGAGGGAGGGAGGGAGGGAGGGAGGGAGGGAGGGACAGACAGACCGGGAGGGACAGACCGGGAGGGAGGGACAGACAGACCGGGAGGGAGGGACAGACAGACCGGGAGGGAGGGACAGACAGACCGGGAGGGAGGGACAGACAGACAGACCGGGAGGGAGGGACGGACACAGACCGGGAGGGAGGGACAGACACAGACCGGGAGGGAGGGACAGACACAAACCGGGAGGGACACGGACACAGGGAGAGGCACAGACGGACGGACGGAGAGGGAGGGAGGGACAGGGAGGGACAGACAGACAGGGAGGGGCAGACAGAGACAGACAGGGAGGGGCAGACAGACAGACAGGGAGGGGCAGACAGAGACAGACAGGGAGGGGCAGACAGAGACAGACAGGGAGGGGCAGACAGACAGACAGGGAGGGGCAGACAGAGACAGACAGGGAGGGGCAGACAGAGACAGACAGGGAGGGGCAGACAGACACAGAGACAGACAGGGAATGGGCAGACAGACACAGACAGGGAGGGAGAGACAGACAGACACAGACAGACAGACAGGGAGGGAGAGACAGACAGACACAGACAGACAGGGAGGGAGAGACAGGGAGGGAGAGAGACAGGGAGGGAGAGACTGGGAGGGACAGGGAGGGGTAGACAGAGACAGACAGGGAGGGGCAGACAGAGACAGACAGGGAGGGGCAGACAGAGACAGACAGGGAGGGGCAGACAGGGAGGGGCAGACAGACAGGGAGGGGCAGACAGGGAGGGGCAGACACAGAGACAGACAGGGAGGGAGAGACAGACACAGAGACAGACAGGGAGGGAGAGACGGACACAGAGACAGACAGGGAGGGAGGGAGGGAGAGACAGACGGGGAGAGACAGGGAGGGGTAGACAGACGGGGAGAGACAGGGAGGGGGAGGGACAGACAGACACAGAGACAGACAGGGAGGGACAGACAGACACAGAGACAGACAGGGAGAGACAGACAGAGACAGACAGGGAGGGACAGACGCAGACAGACAGGGAGGGGCAGACAGACAGGGAGGGACAGACAGACAGGGAGGGGCAGACAGACAGACAGACAGACAGGGAGGGGCAGACAGGGAGGGAGAGAGAGACAGACAGACAGACAGGGAGGGAGAGACAGACCGGGACAGAGAGACAAGGACAGACAGACGGACAGACAGGGAGGGGCAGACAGACGGACAGACAGGGAGGGGCAGACAGACGGACAGACAGGGAGGGGCAGACAGACGGACAGACAGGGAGGGGCAGACAGACGGACAGACAGGGAGGGGCAGGCAGACAGACAGACAGGGAGGGAGGGAGGGACGGACGGACGGACAGACAGGGAGGGACAGGGAGGGAAAGAAAAAGACAGAGAGAGACACACAGACAATATGGGCAAAAAGGACACGATCTCGTGGCACAGCCATTTTATGGCACTCGCCACGCTTATTAGCCTTATGTTATTGGGCATTTGTATAGCAGCGCCATTTACCATTGGTACGATTCCAAAGTGCTATGGGTTGAACGCCCTTGGAGACCGCAGTCCAGGTCAGTGAAGAGATTAGTGTAGTAAATGGTGCTTAGGTGCACTTGATATGTGTGCAGCTAGGGCAGTGGTGTGTAGCTGCATTCTAGTGCTAGACATGGTAGAGTGGTTGTGTGAGATTAGTAGAATGTGTGCAGAAAGGCCAATTGGACTTGTGTTGCTGAATTCTGGCGGCCATGGGGTTTGTGAAGGCATGCAGCTAGGCTGATTTTCGTGGGGTATAGCGGCGTTCTAAAGACTGATGGAGGATCATGGAGGTGTATAAGTATGCGTTGAACTAGGCCGAATTAATCAAGGGGTATAGCTGCATTCTACTGTTTGTTGGTGCAGAGGAGAGAGTTAGCCTAAATGTCTGTGTGGATTGGAGGGAGATCCCGATGACCTTCCAGTGCCTCTTGAAGGGATAGCATATCCCATTGGGGTTTGGGCTAAGGTCATTCCTGTGTCTTGTTGGGTCTGCAATTGCTTACCGCTGCATCCAGTAAAGTTCTATCGGTCCTAGCACTACATCCTAAAATTATGGTCTGTGCTTGTGAGCCCGGTCCAGCATCGTCGTCTGTGGTCATAGCTTTGCGTTGCTGAGTCTGCAATTACTTGTTGGTGGCACCACTCACTGTGTGATTGCATCAAGTTCTGTACTAAGGGACGTATGAGTACATCCTAGATATGGATGGTGGCTGGTACTCGGTGAAGAGCTGATGGTCCAGCATCTGGCCCAGCCTTGTAGTTTGTGTTGTCTAACACAGTTGCAGGCAACACGTAGATGACCCTTGCTGGTACTTGCCTCGTTGATTTCTAGAGCATTTTTCCCTTGACGGTGCGAATAATGTTGGAGCATAAGTGATATTGGATCCATCTTTTCAGGTCCTGAGAATTGTTTGCAGCGGGTAGTCTGGTATTTGCGTCCAAGTTTATAGTTCGAATTTGTGAAATTAAATCCCTTGTGAGAGCTAGTTGTGCTAGAGCACTTGGGCGCTCATCTGATAGGAGTGCGTAGTGAGGAACGGCAAGAGACAAACAGCGAGCCTAGTTAAAGCATCAGAATACAGGTGTTACTGCACCCCACGTGAAAGGAGTTCTGGGATCAATTCCCGGATCAGATCAGATAAGCATTAAATGTTGCGAGAACATTCATGTCTGTTGGACGATGACAACCAGATCTGGCCCAAATCATAATGTTACAATATAGGAGCTGGAAGGCCTTTGGTCAGTAGTTCTGTGAAATACATTCCCAGTAAACGGTGAACATGAATGTGCACACCAAGATATATAAAATGGTAAAAATGTAACTGCAGCTTGTCTTTAGGCACATATCAAAGTAACCAAACGTCCCATCTGCAAGAAGCTATGGTGATGCAAAATATCCCCATTGCACTACAAGGTGCTGTCTGCAATTGTAAATGTATAAGAATTCAAAAGGGAACCAGTTTCACGGTACTGCTAGTCTGAAGGGACTGTTCGGTTTCCACATAACATGTGGACAAAAGGCAAGGGAAGTGAAGCTGAAGGCTTTACGTCCCTTCAAAAAGTCGGGATTGGATCAAAAAATCTGGTTCCATAGGAAACTATTGAGAGAAAGTTGCAAAAACAAAATCTTTTCTAACTAGGAGAACCAGAGGAGGACAGGGGGCAGTCCAGGAAGAACGTCCAGCAGCCAAAAGAGGAATTCTGAGCTATGGTATAGGACCAGAGCCAAGTCTGTATGCCCAGATTTGGTCCTACAAATGTAGCAGCACAGCGTTGTGGGACAATCCTACAACAATACGGTCAAGTACACACAGAAATCGCTGCATGCTGTGTCCCCCTAGGTATACCCATTTACCAATCAGCCAGCACAGGCAACCAAAAGGCAGTTTGGTGTTTTATGGCCAGCATAAAGCGACTGCATCTGTCTGCCAACACAGTTTATGTATTGGACTGTCTAGGGCTCGGCCCAAGTCTAAGGTAGTCCAAACAACTACCTAAGGTGAAAGGCTGGGCTCAGTCCCATATTTTCAATTGTAGACCTGACCAGTGGTTTCCCTAAACAAATATGTTGGCGTTTTACTAAAGTCCACCTGTGGCAGGACTTCCGAAGGCTCTCTTGGATGTATAGGGATCCAACTTTTAAGTTTGGCCTGAACTACTGTAAGTGTGTCCCTAAAAACACTTACACCAGAATAAATGCACCCCGCTAGGGTAATGAGGCCAAAGGCGATCTTGTAAGGATAACACGTTTAATCTTAGAAATAAGGATGATAGCAAAGGACTCTGACAGGAAGGAACAGGACGAGGGACAGAAGAAGACCGTTCAGGCAGCAACGTGGTTTCACGCAGGGGTTTATATAGGTCCTGGCTTGCCATGGTGATGTCACTGGAGCTGGATCATGACGTCAGACCAATCAGTCCTTTCTCCACAATAGGGATGCTTCCATGCCTCCTTTCTTCGTTGTCAGCGGTTTTGTCAGGGCATGTCGTTGTACAGTTTGATAGCTATGTAAAAACACAGTGCAGCTGTGCAGACTTAAAACCCACGAGGCCTAGCCCAAGGAAAACGAAACATTGTTATCCATGTACAAATAATTTCATCCGTGCTATCCATATTCACTCATCCAGCTCACGTTATCTCGGTCTGAAGTTTTCTCCACAATTTAGACTTCCATTATATCCATTCTGCATTTTGCTGCCTAACACATGCATGTCCTATTATTAACCAGCATGGACCCTTGACGGACAGTGGACACCTGTTGAGTCAGTTCGTACTTCGGCCATAGTGAAGAACACTGCACATTAAGTCTGTGGTCTATTTAGAGCGCACAGGCTGCATCCCTTCTGTAGAGGAAGGGGAGTTTGACTCCTCTACAGCACTAACCAAGCTCTTACAATGCCTGGGATCTGACATTACAAATCTATCCAACTAATAGTTCATTGCGCCTGTATATCCGTCTGTAGACAATAACTACTTTCTTCAGTGTTGGCCTATATCTGTGTATGCGATTATGCTTGCATGAGAGAGTCTTCCCAGTGCCCCTCCTCCCCCCTACTCCATTATAGTGCCTTGAAACTGTCTTGCCTTACTCTAAAGTGCTTGGGGGTTCAGGAGGACCCTGGTTCCTTCCCAACATTACCCAAAAGGTTTGGTAGCTATGATGGAGCAACCAGGCTTAGTCTGGGAAGAAGGGAGGAGGGTTGTAGTGGAGTACAAAGTCTTTTGAGTACACTTCTAGTCAAGGAAACACTTGCACAATAGGATTATTATATAAACAAGGGCAATGTTATGGTAAACTCAATGCAATTCAGATAAGTATGGAAAGTTTCACACACATAAACAGTCGACCATTTGCTGTAGCAATACTCAGTTCAATTGTAGACCTTTTATATGACAAAGGGGTAAGTATCAAGAGTAGTTTTAGGTTAGCAAATCATTCATCAACCAACATTTACTAAACAGGAATACTGGTAAGTTAGATAACTTTGTGTAGGCATAAACCTAAGAAGTCAAATCCTATCTGGGAAATGAGTCTCAAAAGTCAAATGGAGGCATTGGCGACCAGTGACCCGTGGGAGACTGAACAAAGGAAGACATGCACTGTCAAATGAACAGATGCTTTTTGTAGCTAGTAACACATTTGCATTTAATGGGTTCAGGGGGGACTAGGTAGCCCACCTGAAGGATTTCAGCCTTAAGGATTGATGTCCTAAGGCACGGGAGAATGTTTGGCTTGTCCACCCCAACGTGACTCTACAAGCTCAGGAGGAGCGAACAGCAACACATTTGCCCGGGTAAGTAGCCAGGAGTGAGACAGTACCTTCTATGATGAACAACGATGTTACCGGCAAGTCCCCAAGGTGAGATGTCTGCAGCTCTGGTTTGGGTCTCTGACCTTGGTGGCTGGAAGAGGAACTTTTGGCGGGGGCAGACGGCCAGACTTGGACACAGTAATGCCCAGCAGACTATCTCCACAGCACTTGGCTGTGGGGGCTCGACACAGGCTTTGTGGCAGCGACGGTTGTCACCCGGCAGACTTTCTTCCTGCTCTGTCCACGACTCGGCTAAGGAGACATCCACGATCAGGATGAAGTCAATGTAGGCCCAGACAGATGCCGACATGTTTTCAGCTGACATCAGCAGTGCCACGGGTCCCCGGGTATTTGGGTACTGCAGGCCTGGAAGGTTGCAGAACTTCGTGGGGTGGCTCAAACTGTGGCTGGTCTCGAGACTGGTTAGGCCACCCACGGGAGGAAGTCGTCAAGTCTGTATTGTCCCTATCACACAGAAGAAAAGGCTGGAGCACCAGCAGTCACTGTCTGCATTGGCGGTCACTGGTGGTAGCTGCAGATGTCCTCTTTCTTCTTCTTCGGAATGGATCTTCCAGTGGTCGACGCCGCCTTCAGCATCAAGGCCCTCACCTTGTATGCAGGAACTCAGCCAATCGGCATGCATGCAACATTTCACCTTTGGGTGATGGATGTCCCAAGGGGACAGATAGGCACTCAGTCAGAACTGGATCTAAGCAGACCTGCTGGAGGACAAAAGCCTGGGGCGTTTTGGTGTTTCTTGTCCTTCCAGACACATTCACCCTTTTGGGCGTGCTTCTCTATGGGAGCCCATCTAAGACAAAGGAGTCCAAACCCCTGATGCCCCCCCCCCCCACGGAGTTAGCAGAGGAAGGCTGAAGAAAGGGCAAGCCATCGTGAGTTGGCAAAAAAAAGATGGCACCATTTTAATTAGAAGGTTAGAGGAGAAATGGAGAAAAGGATACATTGTGTCCCCACAGTGCTCCACATAGGGTGGGGTGGGTGGATTCCACAATATAAGTCGGGTAGGATAACCCGTATCCCCCTGTCCTCGGCAAGGGTGTCGTCACAAAGAAAATAAAAAGGGCAGTTCAAGGAGCTCTCGGCAACACTACACCGAGTGTTGTGTGCTGCAATCCTAAATTGCAGATGCCTTAACAGTTGAGGGAACTATGAATCCAAAAATATACAACCAAACTGGGTAGAAAAGGGTTCCCAAAGGTAGAGTAAAAGAATGAGCGTGGGAAAAGGTTCCCACTCACCCGGGAGAACTGGTTAATAAGAGCACAGCAAAAAGCGCTGTGGGCCTCATAAGTGGGGAAAATTACACCCAAAAAGGACATTCTACCTAACAAAATGAGTGCTCCTAAATAAAACCGCTGAGAGCAGGACTTAAACACACATTAGTTCACCCACCCATGGCTTCCATAAATGTAATGTGGTACAAACACGGCATAATCGCATACACCCGTGTGAAGCCACAACTAAACGAGAGCTGCCTCCAGCGCCAAACCATTGTAGGGTGATGCGATCACCTCAGGCCACAATTGAGTGATTAAAAGCCCCCCTGCTTTAAACGCCATATGGGCTTAAAAATTGATTTCTGCCTTAACCCTCTTCTAGGTGCATGAAAGCATACCCTTTCCTTTAATACTGATGGCATACTCCATTATTTTGGATGTCTGATTGCAGGGACCCTTGAGGGCGCTATACTATATCCAGTTTATCAAGTATAGGGAAAATACTAGCATCCTGCTTTACTCGTCGTCGTCGTCCTAGCACTTCCATTTGTTTGTTGCTTCTGACAAGTCTGTCACAATCGCTGGATGTATTTAGAAAATAACTCTGCGTTTGGCGGCTTAATAATGACTCTGTTTGTACCATATAAGCTTCCTTTGCCCTTATTGACCCCTAAGTGAACTATATTTGCATCTTGTAATTTGTTCTCCAGGGTTACATGGGGTCCTTAAGCTCTCATATGCACTTTTAAATATGGTTGCCTGCCTCCTCTGTGGAATAAAGATGCGCTGCCGTGTGTGGTTTCTTCATATACCTATGCAGTAACGTAAACCGCTATGTTCCTTCATAATCTAAACCTACAATCTGCCCTCAAACACCAGAACAGAGCTTGTGGGAAGCTCTGATCCCCACTCCCTCTTCCTCCCCCATGCTCCGGTGGTAGCTCTCCCTGCAAATCGATTTTTGCCTTTTACTCGCCTAAAAAGAGAAAAAAGAAAAATAAACTTATGTTACTTTCTTCTTCTCCGAATCAAAGGTCGGTCTGAGTGAGCTGGAGGAAAAAGTATCAGCATAGTTGCGGACCATCGTTTAACGTGCACGTTGCATGGACCACCTAGTCTGCCCTCTTGTCCAGGCCAGTGAAGGTTTTTTTGGGGGTATTTGTAGAGCTGGTGTTGTGTGTCCAGACTCTCGGGCCATATTTAGGTCTGGTGAACCAGTGTATCGATGGAGAGTATTTGTACATCAGAATGCTAGTCTTAGCGGTTACTAATAGGTTTGGTGTCTAGGTGCGTACAATGCTCTGCTAGGTTGCTTGGAAGGCTAGCGTTATGGCAAGTAGAGCTGTGGCATGAGTGGGCAGGTCTCGGCTGGGATTTATGTACTGCGGGGGTCTAGATGGTTAGAGTGACTGTCTCGATATGGCCCATTGAGTCTAGGCTAGTCTAGTGTTTCTCAGAGTCTGGTGTACATAATCATGAGTACTTTACTGAGGCATTTGTACTTCTTGTCTCTTGGCCAGGAGAGTACTTAGTTAGAACATGTTATAGCTCTTCTGTCAAACTATTAAAATTCCTATCTGTAGCTGTTGTAAATTTGTTGTCCATTAAACCAGGCCTCAAAATGTGTACTCGCCCCATGCAGTTTGCGAGTGATAATTGACGCTTGGTGAGTAAGAAATGGTGGACACTCTGCATATCGAGAATGAGGGATTGAGTGCATTTATATTCCTGGCTAGTAGTTCGCCACTTGAAATATTTACCCCTGATTAGACTGCAATCTGATATGTGCACATGCTGGGAAAGTGCTTCTCTGGTGCATGCAGATATCTGATGTCACCGCCATTGCATTGTTTTGCTCAGGCATGTTTTCAATATGTTGATTCCACTACACCTGGTACCTTGATGTGAGCTCCAATACATTTTCTTATGTTTCCTAGGTGACCGGAATTTCACTCTGGCTGGGACTCCACAGCTCGGCCTTCTTCAAAGATGTATGCCGTCTACCGCCAAGCACACCCTCCCACCGGGGTCGAGTTCTCCATATACTGCAATTTCTTTTCCAACTCTGAGCGGAACCTGGTGGTGTCTGGAACCTCCCAGCTCTACGTCTATCGTTTGAACCACGATGTCGAGGTAAAATCCAGCGAGCACAGGGCTGTTGTCTATTCATATTCTGCTTGCTTGTGTATTGTATGTCCATGTGGCCCATGGAAAGTTTTACAGGACAGGCACTGCACATTAAGCCACAACACATGCATGTGTTCCTCTGCTTACTGTGATGCAGTGCCCTCATGTGATGGATGTCTGCACAGTAACTCTAGTCCCTCTACAGTGCTGGTCATATGAATTAAGGACATTGCTTCCATAAGGAGCACATCTTATGTGTTAATATAAATGTATCCTATTGCTCATACCTAAAGTGGTACATTGCAGTGATGTGGTCCCAACCACATTGCCTTCCTAACAGTGTACATGTATTCAAGTGGAGTCCTATACGATTTGTGGTCCTGCTAATGCACATGCTCAAGAATTGGCTGGATGATTGGTTCATTTGGGTAAATGTGGTCTGTTGAGGAATGGGATTGAAGAAGTTGAGGTATCAAATGAATGTGTTCTCGCTATTTAGGATGTTGTGACAAATCTGTGATGTTGTCCCTTCTCCTCTACTGGGGAGCCTCTTTCCATGAGGCCAGGGAGGTGAGGCTGCTACCGAGTAGTCCCCCTCGGGGTAGTCCTTAGTGGGTGGATCTCATGGGGAGGGATCCCACTATGGGACTAGGGACGAGTATACGGTAACAAAACGATCTGTCCCGACTGTACCACAACCTCCCTCATCCACCTACCCTATACAGGGTACCATAGTTCCTCACACTTGCATGTACTTGTGTAGGGTAGATAATTCATCCTCCTTAAAAAGTACTGAGACGGGGAAGAGTAGGGACTAGCTATGTGAAGACTGGGATGAAGAAGAATCCAAGTAACCCAATTGAGAATGTTAGGCAAGATTGTAAGCAGTACCCTTTAGGTGCACTACAGCAACCCTGACCTCCTGGCAATAGGAACCCAATGTTTGGTATAAGTCTGTACGACACAGGTTGGTAGCGTGATGAGCAGCCAGGCTTATCTCAAGAGGGATCAATGTGAGCTGTAGGGAGTTTACACAAAGATTCACAGTCTCAAGTATCCAAATAAACTCTTATACTCAAAGTTTCTCGATTAACAATTATTAATTTAACAGTCAGTTCAATGAGCCTTCTTCAGAAGGGAGCAATATATCAGCAACACACAAATACACTTCAAAATACACACTTTTAGTTTCTCTAAATCAGCAAGTACCCATTTGGGACGGCACAAAGATTTCCCTACACCCTGAGATGACATAAATAACTAGGACACTGTGGACAATAATATGTCACTGGTACATTTAGAGCAATACGGAGTTTGGTGTCAAGGAAAAGACAAAGGTTACACACATTCTGAAGCAGGTAAGCACATACTTTTTAACCTGCCAATGCAAAGTAAATTAACCCTTTCTTGGAGCCAAGGTAAGGCACAAGCAGAGGAGAGAAGAGTCCTTCAAGGAGCCAGGCCAGCCAATGTTAATTGAACAAAAGTCTAGGTGAGCTGAAGCACTTCTTGCAGGTAAGTAAAAGCCTTGCACAATGTTTTAGAAGTCTTTGTAGAAAAAGTAGAATCAATGTACGGCCACAAGCTGGGAGACTTGTGAGGGGCAAAGCTGCAAGCAACTCTGCAAAAGCAACAAGAGTTGTGTCCCCTTAGTTTTACAGTACCTTTTGGTTAGAAGAAATGGTTACAGCTGGCTTCTGTTTCTGTGTAGCTCTGCAGGTACTGTTGTTCCTGGGCCTCAGTCGTGGGGACAAGAGGGAGAACGCCTGTGGACTCCTGCACTACAATGGGAAGGTCGGCAGCAGCAAAAGTCAAACTTCATTCAGCGGCACTTCACGGTTTCAGCTCCTTGTGTCTCAGCAAATCGCACCACCATGGTCTCTTGAATACCACCCTAGACTTTCCTCGCATCTAGGGTCCAGCACTCTTGAGTGGCTCAGGCTGGTCAGTCCTGCTTTCTGGAAGTCCGGAGGATCTTCCTGGAGCTCCGGTCCAACTTAAAGACACTCGCTCAATTCTGGTGTTCCTTTCCCTGGCACCTGATTCCTGCAGCATTAATGGATTTACAGCCATCTCCGAGAGAATTCCTAGATGAGCCCGTATTTGGGTCGATTGCCCCACCAACCCAAAAAAAGATTCATATGTTGGGTCACAAGCTGTTGCCAAAGTTCCAAGCACTTTCGCAGTGAGAGGTAAGGTCTCTCGGTCTGGTTTTCACAGTACCTTACAATGAAGAAAAAGATGCAGCTGAAGACTTCTGTTCCTGGCAGTTCCTGCCGATCTCGCTGTTCCTGAGCCTCAGTCGTGGGGCTAAGAGGGAGGAAGTCGGGGGATTCCTGCACTGCACTGGGACTGATCAAAAAGCTGACCCTGGCAAATCATCAATTCCGGTAGCTGTAGTAAAGCGCACACACACTGCTGTCCTGCCCCCTGGTTAATCCTAGCCAGCTGTGAGAATGGTATCCAGGTGGCTTATGAGTTGATTGGTCCCACCAACTCAAAGGGAGAAGTCGTCCTTGAAGGTCTTCTCTGTCGAGAAGAACTTAGTGATTCGGACCTGCAGCAGGGCTTCACTGGGCAAACCAACGGACCAGGAGTTGCAGCAGCCGTCCTCTTCAAGCTCGTCTTTGGTTTTTTTGTTCCAGTGGCCGAATCTGCCTTCCAAGCCAAGAGACTTGCCTTTTTATTCAGTCCTCTCCCATTAATTCCAGCCTAGCTGCCACTCACCCAGCAGGGTGGCTGTCCTTTCCGGACAGTCAGCCAGCCAATCATGCCAGAGTGCATGTGGGTCTCCAAGTAGACTAATCACAGGGAGTTTCGGCACCTCCCTCACTTCCTGCCCACCCCAGACATTCGGGTGCCAGAAGTGGTCTTCAGTCCTGAAGTCTGCCAAAGGCGATGGAACAAAGGGATCAAACCTTGTTTGGCTTGCAGAGACAAACACTAGAAGGACCTTTCCAAAAAGAAATGTCGAAAAAAGCCCACAGGGACCTGTTTTAAACAAAGGGGGCTCAGACGCCATCTTGAAAAACACTGCTGCCGCGATTTAACGCTACCGGTGTTCGCTGTCTGGAAAAATCATGCTAGTTCATTGTAAAACTACTGGGTAGCATTTGACTGCTACTGAGTATCTAGACATAGATGATACTAGGTAACCCCTTCATCACTCTGTTGGGTCTAGGAATTTGAAAA
This sequence comes from Ambystoma mexicanum, assembly GCF_040938575.1. NCBI lineage: Eukaryota > Metazoa > Chordata > Amphibia > Caudata > Ambystomatidae > Ambystoma > Ambystoma mexicanum. The sequence continues at coordinate 1,337,712,765 of NC_090933.1, read as the reverse complement.
GTCTAGTAGTCAATTTTACTTTACATTCTCTGGGAAACAGTTGTTTATCCCAGAGAAGGTATTTAAACCTTTGGAAAGCCTGAAATACTTCCCTGTGTCACTGCACTGAGGGTGCTGTGCGACACAAATGAAAAGATGATGCCTATGGAGTTGTCTAAAACGCCATAATCAAAGAAACACAGAAAACAAATAAATACAAAGATCAAAGTCCTAAAGTTTAGAGCCCTCCAGCTCTTTCGCTAAGGTGGGAGGAATTGGCACATTTATGAGAAATCTCCCTAACCGGCTTCACCGGGCAAACCAACGGTACAGGAGGTTGCAGCAAGCATCCCTTCCAAGTTCTTCTTCGGATTCCTTCATCCAGTGGTCGACTCTGCCATCCAAGCCAAAAAGCCTCATCTTTTTATGCAGGTTTCTCCCATTCATTCCAGCCTACCTGTCAATCACACAGCAGGGTGGCATTCCTGTAACCAAGGAGACTTAGCACGGGGAGTTTCGGCACCTCCCTCACTTCCTGCCCTGCCAGACACGCTGTAGCCAGAGGCAGGCTTCACTCGTGAATCTCGCCAAAGACAAAACAAAGAAAGGGACCAAACCTGGTTTGCCGTGCAGAGTACATCTCAAGAAGGACCTTTCCAACAAGAAATGGCAAAAAAACAAGACCAGGGCCATTTTGAGAAAATAGGCACCCATGGTTGCCTTACTGCAGCTGCGATTGCAGCCTGTGGTAAAAACACACAATGGTTGTAAAATGTAAATCACTGCCACCAGCCATTAATTGTAGAAAGGGTAACATAAAAATGTTACATGAGAAACTAGTCAAGGGGGATGCAAAGTAACCCCTCCAGCACCCTATTGTAAGATGGTGTTTGCTGGGTCTAGAAAGTTACAAAATGTAATTAGTCAATTTCACGTCACTGCTCTTGGAAACAGTAGTTTAGCCAAGAGAAGGTATTTTAACCTTTGGGAAATCTAAGAGACTTCCCAGTGCCACTGCACTGAAGGTGCTGTGTTTCACAATGCAAAACTGATGCCTATGGAGTTTGACAGGCTCCAAAGTCAAAGAAACGGACCAAATCACAGAAAAATACATGAGCGAGTGGAGGGGGAAAAGGTTGCACTCTCCAGGTTAGAAATTAAAAGTCCTAGAGTCCAGCAAAAAGGGCTGCAGTTTTCGAAGGTAGAAGGGAATTGGCACATTTCCAAGAATTCTCCCTAACGGAGAATAACATCAGTACCAAGTAGAAAGGCACAGGGTAATGAACGCTCTGCAGAACTAAGAGCAGCATTCTAGTCAATGTGGACAATATGTGAGTAAGTGAAACATAAAAAGGTAAGTAGGACTGAAAAATGGCTTTCAGCCCTTCTTCGTGGAGCCGCAACCAGGTCGGCAAAGGGAAGCCCGAAAACCGAGACCCAAGGCGAGAAGGTAAAGCCTCTGAAAATGGTTGGAACAGAAAGGACCCTTCTTCCGACTGGAAGCAGGCTACAAACACTGTAAGAGAAGGGACTGTCGTCCACGTTGGAAAGCCAGGCCAGCAGCAGCTACGGGGACGCTGTAGCTGGAGCGGACCACGCGAATGGTTGAGAGCGTTCTGGGACTGGCCACAGTCTGAATGGAAGCTCCCTGAAGGTAGGGGCTTCCCGGGGCTAGCTGGTGGGGACAGAAGAAGGGCTGAGAGAGAGCCTCGGAAAGAGACTTTGAATTAATAATTGGACCTGAAGTAAGGGTCTGGGACCCCAAAGTATAGGTTATATGGACAAAGGCAGTACCTGGCAGGATAGTGAACCAGGTCTGCTATATAATCAACAGAAACGTCAGGGGAAATGATTATTACAAAAACATTTCCTTGTTCCAGTTAAAAACATGTTTGTACTCACTTATAAAATACTCCCATTGGGAATTGGACTTACATTTTTACTCCCTAAATAATTTTACAACCCACTTCCAGATCTTATCTGGGTCACTGCCCCCTTGCGTTGTAGACATTGCGAGAACCAGATTATACTTGGCAGGTTAGTGTACCAAGTTGGTCCAAGCTTGGGGAAGGAAAGTCATTCCCCTTTTTATCACAGTTCAGTTGTGTGAACTGTGATAAAAAAGGCCTGAGAAGGGCCAGGGGAAAGGAAGACATTCCTCCTACTACAGTGAGCCCCCCCACCACCTTCCCCTGGTGTTGTCTACCATGAAGGCAAGCCAAGGTCCACTGGCACTGAGAAAGTGCTTGGAGCAGGATGCCTGGAGGGGAGAGTTCAGAAAAACTATGGATAATATGGAATGTTGATATTTGAGCTGGAACTGAACCGAGAACTCTACAACACCGCAGCCCAGAGCTTTTGTTTTGTATCTTGGAAAGGAACTAAGACCTGGGAAGGGAGTCATTTTCTCAGACTAAGTTCCCACCAGCCAATTGGAATTCTAACCTGTTGCCCAAAAGAAGGGAGCAATTCTTGTGAAGCAGGAAGATCCACTTTAGTTTAGTTAAACATGTGCGGGACATAAGAAGGCATTTTGACACTCGGCAGTGGACCCTTTTTATTTCCTTGGACATGCTGGCAGAATCCTTAGTTCTTTAGTTGAGGCACGCACACCCATCTTAGAGTTGGGGAGAGCTAGGGTTTCTCATTATTTCATCAATAAAGTTTATAGCCAAAAGAATGCCACCTGTGCCAGTCTCCTCCTTTCACAGCCTTGCAGTGTGGAGATGAGCCTTTAGGTAAAGTCTACATTTGTGTAGGTGGTGATGTCCGGAAGGAGTGGCAACATCATGGATGATTTTAAGGAAGGCGGGCGAGATTTCTAGCAGGTGCAACTTAGGCTCAGTTCAGTCAAGTTCAAAGTCGTGCTCTGAGATGGCTTAAATCTGGAGGAGTCCAACTTCAGTGCAGACAAGGTCACAGCCCCCAGTCATGAGGGAGTCCCAGTGTTATCCTTTGGGATAGCCTCAGTGGCCTGGCTGGGATATGGGTGAGCAAAGCTGTGATGCTCCAGGCACCGGGACTGTTAAGAAGAGGAGGGTCCATCCATCTGGAGGCCACCTCTGTGCTGCTTTTCACAGTTCAGTATTGCACCAACTTCCTGGTGCCATTTCGTTAGTATTGTGTCCAGTTCCGGAAACGCTATTTCAGCATTGCCTACTTCTGGCTTTTACATTTGGAGTATTGTTCTGCAGGCCTCTTCAACGGTTGTTTAGGTATGAGCGCCACATCTAGAGTATTGTTTTTATTTTGGCGCCCAGATCAGGAGTATTGGAAAGTAATGGGAGCTTTCCAGAGGTGGGCTTTAACCTGATGGGCTCCTGTCCTGTGTGTAAAAATGCAAGTGTTTAATTACTAGAGAAGAGGGAGGCATTGACAAGATATTAAAATTCACAAAGGGACTTCATGAACTACTAGAGACTGCTTCATTGGAAGAGACTGTGGCAAGAATGCAGTAATGTCCTACTGATTCTCGCAGGAGTAGCTCTGCAATGTAGCTCCTGTGCAGCAAGAGTAGTGAGGAGAAGGACAGACGCAATAAAGCTGTGTGTGGAATGTTGCCATCCTGAATAGTGGTAGTGGTGCTTTTCAGCCTTCAGATTCCATGTTTTATGTCCTCCTGAGATTATTTTTTAAAACATTTTTTTATAGTGTCTGTTGCCAAACTACTCTTCATCTGTGTCGGTAGCAAGCTACTGGCACGTTTGAGCACATCACATTGCCTTAACATGGGGCAGGCCAATGCAAGTCTCCCCATTTCCAAAGCATTAACGCCCCTTGTCCCCTTAATATTCAGGTCCCTCTAGGTCCATAAAGTGACCTTGACACCAGAAAAGTTATGGAGCGAGTGGTTTTAACTTCACCCATAAGGCAAATGTGGTGTTTGCATTTGCATAGAACATAGAAGCCTTTCATTTGTTCCAAATGCAAAGACTAGTGGTGCCTTTTATGCCCTACACAGCACTTTACATGATTGAAGGCTGGTGAGCAAAATGCCCTTGCTTAGCTCATGTAGAGCTTTGTGAAAGCATTAGGGAGACCATGGGTGATGTCATGGCATAGAGAAAAGGCACAGCGCAACATCGGTACACTTTTTAAAATAAAAAAAGGGAATCTTGTTTTTGCTTGTGTTTGAGTGTCTTTGTGCGAGAGAGGGAGAGTGTTTACAGGGAGTGTACGTGTGAGTGACCGTATGTCTGCATATCTGCATATGTGAATGTTGTTTGGACCTCTGGCCTGACCCTTTGGGAGTAAGTAAAGCCTTCTGATTGACTTTCCTTGTCTTTTCCGTCATTCTTATGGGGACACTGATTAGTCCCTAAGACTTTCCATTTGTGTTGTTGTAATTGCACACTTACCCTAAAGTGAAGTGCGGTTAGGATGTGGCAACGAATATTTTTCTACTGTGTCTTACCTGTGCACTTCTGCATTTACTGCAAAGGGCTTCTAAAGGTGGCTAGCACTCTAACATGGCAGTCCCACATGGTTTTTGCTCGCCCTGTGGCCATATTAGTCTTTGGCCTTCATCTTTCCTTCTCGGGTCAGAAATGCAATATATGAAATGCCCTTTCCTGGGGAAAGCTGCTGCTTCGTGGGCAAAAGGGCAGGTTATTTGTGATGTGGGGGGATTGGGTAGCCACTGCCAGTTTGAATGGTGCAGATCCTTGCCATTGGTGGGTTTGAGTTAACTCCCAGCCCAATCTTGGATAAGAGGAGGGCTCCTGAAGCCATTTGACAGAGCAGCCTGTGTACGACCCTTTGCGCTGACCAGCACTGGTGTCACTGTACCAACTGGTGGATTGACCAGTTCGCTTGGAAGGTGGAGGTGGTGTCTGCGAGGGCGCAGAGGATGGGAAGCGCGTGTGTGTGTGTGGAGGAGGGAGGGGGAAATGCCAGGAGGGTGGGTGTTGGTGCACGTGCCATGTGGAGGAAAGAGGGTGAGAAGGAGCGTGTGCATGGAGGTTGGAGGGGGTGGTGCTTGCGTGCAGAGAGAAGAGGATGAAGGGGGGGTTAGAGCGTGCGCATAGAGGAAGGGGGGGCTTGGAGCATGTGCGCGGAGGAAGGGGGGGTTGGAGCGTGAGCGTGGAGGAAGCGGGGGGAGGAGTGTTGTGTAAGAATGAGTAGACTTCAACTGCTCTGGGACATTACAAGACTTATAACTTGGTATTAGGTAAGACACCTTTTTAACATAGACCTGTACTACACAAGTTGGTAGTGTGACTCAGCAGCCATGCTGATTTTAAGAGGGGTAATGTGAGCTGTACAAAGAAATTAGTAAATTCAGGTATCCAAGTTAACTCTTATACACCCAAAGTTATAGTATAAATATTTATATTTCTGATGTTTGTTAATCTGCTTAGAATCACATGCTGTGCATAGGTCCGACATCCAGTGGTCACTGCGGAGTATTGCATGTTGTTTTTCGTAGTCGAAAAGGGGACGTCGACAAGGCGTGTCTGTAACACTATCCCTATAGTGACGTGCGTTGTACCCACAATCCCTCACGCGTCGAGGTCCCTCAGATTGTTTTTTTCCGCCAGCTTATGGTCGCCTTACGCGGAGCTCCTAGAGAGACATTGCAAAACACTTAATTTATACTTATTGTTAAAGATCCCTCCCCTCGACGTTAGCTGTGAAGCTGTTTCTCCGCCGAGCAAGTTTTCGACGGAGAGGAAGAGACGGAGGAGATCCTTCGGCGCTGCTGAACACGTGGCCAGGCCTCGCCGGCCAACATACAGTAGGGAGAGTGGGGGTTCGAACTTTTATCTTCTCGTCGAGAATGTCTTTCTTTCTCCCCTATCTTTCCCTTGGGGTTGTTATCACCAGTTTTTATTGCCTCAGCTATAGAGAGGACACCTTTTAAGTTTTGCCCACGCTGTAGGGGCAAATACACTTGGAAGGACAAACACAAGCTCTGTAATCGTTGCTTGCCCCTCGATCATAAGGAAGACAACTGCGTGGCCTGTAAGCTCTTGAAACCAAGAACTCTTAAAGAACGGAAAGTTAAGAGGTGGGCAGACTACGCTATGTCGAAGTCAGTTTCCTCACCCGCCGCCGCTGTTACAGAAAGTGACGAGGAGGGTGATAACTCGACGTCCGTTACGGAAGTCATTAACCCCCAAAAGGAGCGCTCGCGCTCCTCGACGTCCGTCCCCGGCCCCGACGGGCTCGGCTCACGCCCTGCTTATGGGGATGAACACCCCTGTGACAAGGACGCATATAGACCCCATAGGCCTAAGCACACAACCCACGGCTCTTCTTCGTCGAGGACGAAGGATCTATCAGCGCCGAAGGGGACGCAGGGCACTCCGGCGTCTACCTCAGACCGTAAGGGTCTCAAGCCCCACTCGCAAACGCAGCCGCGACCAGCGATTGGGCTTTCATCTAACACGGGCGCTACCTCAAAAACATCCGACGTAACGCTCCATAGAGCGGCCGTCGAGAAACAACGCGTAACGCAGGCAACATCGACTCCAGAACCCTCTACTGACGAACTCGTCGTCGAGAGCCTGGCGAGAATTGTTTCCGAAGACAAACGTAAGCGGACGACGAAACAGACGTCGAATACCGCACCAAAAGAGATAGAAACGCCGAAAAAGCACAAGAGTAGCCAGGAACTGTCCCCTTCATCTAAGGGCACTTCTGAACTACCGGAGGGCTTTTCTGAGGGCGACGGAAACCTTTCGACGTTGTGGGAGCGTTCTAAGCGTTTGGAAGGTGAAAACACTGATTTCCCCCCTCTAGACTATTCAGGGGTTCCCCATGAGACCCTTGAAAGACTCCATTCTTGTATGGAGAAAATGGAAAGGTTTTTGGGTAGCCAAAACCCACCCACACCCAAAAGACCAAGAGAATGAACCCAAAATGACCCTAGGGTCAAGATTCCTAGGCTGTTTCCCCCTTCTACAGAAGCATATGACCTCACTGAAGAGGAGCAATACCTCCAGGAAGATGAGGAGTGTTTGGGTGGAGAGGAAGAACATGAGGAAGAGGGGTTTGAAGAAGACCCTTACACTAGTGCAGGAGCTTTCGAAGAAGATACAGCTACCTCGCAGCCCTGGCAATCCCCATCAGTGCACTCAGACCCTGATGTCTTTCACCCTTCTCCTCCCAAGGACTCACCTATTGGAAACACCTCCCCCATAGATGACCAACCTTCACTCAATGCACTATTGCGCAAGGCAGCAGCGCATTTTGAAATAGACACAGGGGAGACTCTTCCGGACATAGACTTTGTAGAAAAAGTTATTAAAGAAAAAGCCCCGTTTAGTCAGTCTATTCCGCTCCTGGCTTCTATAAGGAGAAGAATAACTCCAATCCGGCCTTAGTCAGAGGGGTCAACCCTCGGATAGAAAAGCTCTTCAGCCCTTCGTCCTCTGACCCTTTGTACATCAGGGGACAGTCTATTCCGGACTCCCTTGTAGTTACTAATACAAGAAAAAGAGCGGGGGTACCACTATCCACTAGTGAGGCACCACCTGACAAAGAGGGCAAGAAGCTCTATGCACTTGGGAAGAGAATCACGACCTCCGCCGCCTTCTCAACTAGGATTGCAAATAACAATTCCCTACTAACTAGCTACGCAGATGCACAGTGGAGCAAGCTGCGCAGTGAAGCAGAGGACGCACCAGAACCCCTGCGTTCACGCCTGCTAGCTATAATCTCAGAGGGAACTCTTGTAAACCAGGGCATCGTAAAGAACTCCTTAGATGCCGCAGAGACGGCTGGCCGTTCCCTGCTTCAGGGAATACTTCTCAAACGCCATGTCTGGCTGCGCAATTCGGGATCTAAGCCGGAAACCCAGGCTTCCCTGATAATTAAGCCCATAGAACAAACACATCTGTTTGGGAAAGCAGTTGATGAGGCCCTAGAACATGCGAAGAAAGAGTTTGATACCATCAAGACTCTTGACCAAATTTCTAGGCCACCTAACAGACGCAGCTATGGCAATAGACGCTCCTTTCGTGGCCAACGCCAGCAGCAAGGCCAACAGCAATTTTACTCTGCTACCAAATGGCCCTCTAACCAAAGCACCCAGTTCAGTCAAAGAGGCCAACGTTGTGGCAAAGGAAGAGGTCGCGGCTCCAGCCCCAAAGGTCCCACACCCAATACCAACAAATGACCCGAAGATTCGGGTCCCCTCCCTTGCATCACCGGTCGGGGGCCGGCTAACATCGTTCCTTTCAGCATGGGAGGGAATAACGTCAGACCGCTGGGTATTATCCACCATAGCCCACGGATACTGCATCGAATTCAACGGTTCCCCGAAATACAGACCCCCACGGAACCGACGCATGACACCGGAACACCTCACCATTCTTCTTCAAGAAGTAGAAGAGCTACTGAAAAAAGAAGCTATAGAGGCTGTCCCCCTATCTCAGGTAACAGAAGGTATTTATTCAGTGTACTTCCTTGTACCCAAAAAGGATTTAACCATGCGCCCTGTATTAGATCTGCGCCCAGCGAACAAGTTTGTCAAACCCCAAAAGTTTCGTATGGTGACCTTGCAGGAAGTAATCCCACTGTTATCACAGGGGGATTACATGACAACACTAGACATGAAAGATGCATACTTTCATATTTTAATGTTGCCAGCGCACAGAAAATACCTCAGGTTAAAGATAGAGAACAAACACTACCAGTTCAGAGTACGTACTACCCTTCGGGATAGCATCTGCACCAAGGGTATTCACGAAAGTACTGGCAGTGGCAGCGGCCCACCTGCGCAGGTTATCCATCCCGGTATACCCTTACCTCGACGACTGGCTCATAACAGGGGATTCTTACGAAACATGCTTCTCCAATACCCAAAGGACCGTAGACCTTTTGTCCCAACTGGGCTTCTCCATCAACGAAAAGAGTCCAGCTTAGACCCCAGCCAAATCAAACAATTTCTAGGGGCTCTAATTCGAACAAAGGACGGCCTCGTCTTCCCCTCCAACGAGAGGGTCCAAAACATGCTGTTTCAGATCCCCTATTATGTGGCAGGTCGAGAGGTGACGGTACGCAAAGCAATGCGCTTGCTAGGGATGATGGCGTCATGTATTTATTTGGTACCTCACGCGCGCTTGCGCCCAATACAAGAGTGGCTTTACAGCCAGTGGTGTCAGGCCAGCGGACAATGGGACGATCTAGTGGTGGTCTCGCAGGCCTTGGTTCTCTCGCTACGGTGGTGGACAAAGGAAAACCTGTTATTAGGGAAAACTTTTGCCACACCCGCAGTGGAAGCCGCTCTAACCACAGACGCATCCCTTACAGGATGGGGGGCTCACCTATCCCATCAGACTGCTCACGGAGTGTGGACTCCGAGCTTAGCATCCAAGCATATAAACCTGCTGGAACTACTAGCGGTGTTCAAAGCACTGAAAGCCTTTCAGGAACACTTACAAGGAAAGACAGTGATGGTCCTCAGACAGCACCACAGCCATGTACTACCTCAACAAGCAAGGGGGCACTCACTCTCCAGGACTGTCCAAGCTGTCCCAGAATATATGGAAGTGGGCTCTCAAACACAACCTGTTCCTACTATCACAACATGTACCAGGGGGACTCAATCTGCTAGCAGACAAACTCAGCAGAGACTTCTCCCTGCCCAAAGAGTACGAATGGCAATTGCACGAAGACATCGTCTTAGACGTCTTCACGCAATGGGGATTCCCGGAAATAGACCTGTTCGCAACCCTGGAGAACTCACAATGCCAAAGTTACGCCTCCAGGTACCCCCAGAACCAGTCCAAGGGGAATGGTCTGTCGATTCAATGGTCAGGGAAATTTGTTTACGCCTTCCCCCGACTCCCCTCCTCAACAAAGTGGTGCACAAGATGCACCAGGAGCAGGTTACCATGATACTAGTGGCCCCAATGTGGGCCCGGCAGCCATGGTTCTCTCACTTGATGGAGGTGTCCCTATCTCCCCCAATGAAACTTCCCTGCCCGTACAACATGCTGTCACAAGACAAGGGCAGGACACTGCATCCATGCCCTCAGACCATGAACCTAGCAGCCTGGCTCCTGAGATCATAGAATTTGGACATTTACATCTCCCTCAGAGATGTATGGACATCCTCAGGGAAGCCAGAAAACCTAATACTCGCCACTGCTATTCTTGTAGAGGTAAGAACATCAACCCGGTTGACTGCTCTGCCACTAACATTATTCTGTACTTGACCCATTTACTGGATTCAGGTCTAGTGTTTAATTCCATTAAAGTCCACCTAGCGGCACTTTCTGCATACACCACTTCCCAACTTAGTGTCGTGGTGGAAGATACCAGTTATCAAGGCCTTCATGGAGGGGGTAAAGAGAATACACCCTCCGATAGCTAACCCAGCTCCCGGATGGGACTTAAACGTGGTACTTTCTAGACTCATGGGCACTCCTTTCGAACCCATGCACAAGGCAACTCTTAAATACCTCACTCTTAAGACTGCTTTCCTAATAGCTATCACCTCCATCAGGAGAGTAAGTGAACTACAGGCTCTTTCTGTACTAGGCCCCTTCGTAACAGTTCACAAGGATAAGGTGGTTCTACGCACACACCCAAGGTTTGCACCAAAATTCATCTCGAAATTTCATGTAAACCAGTCTATAGAACTACCAACGTTCTTTCAAAACCCTTCCAGCTTGGGAGAAAAAAGTAGATGTACGCAGAGCTGTCATGTTCTACATGGAAAGAACCAGAACACTGAGAAAGACTAATCAGTTCTTTGTCTCGGTGGCAGCAGGAAGAGAAGGAGATGCAGTTTCTAAATCCACTATATCTAGATGGATTGTACAATGCATCACTCTCTGTTACACTCTTGCTAAGAGAGAACTACCCTTCAAGCCAAGAGCACATTCCACTCGAGGCACTGGGGCTTCCATAGCATTCATTGCAAATGTTCCCCTTGAGTCCATCTGCAAAGCGGCTACCTGGAGTTCTGTGCACACCTTTACAAAACACTACTGTCTAGATGCACACTCTAGATCTGACTCCCAGGTGGGAAAGGCAGTATTAAGACATCTTTTCTCTACTGTTCCTTCTCATAACCCACCGCCAACTCCGGGTACTGCTCGCTAGTCTATGCACAGCATGTGATTCTAAGCAGATTAACAAACATCAGAAGACAATGCATTACTTACCGTAAAAGCATTTCTGATGGTTGTATCTGCTTAGATTCACATGCGCCCGCCCTTCCTCCCCGCTCGGATGGAAGGAACATAGACATCCTTTCCTATATTTCTCTCTTTTCTGTACTCACTCACGTCTAGAAGGCTCCCTCAGGGCAGAAAAATACAAACAGAGGGACCTCGACGCGTGAGGGATTGTGGGTACAACGCACGTCACTATAGGGATAGTGTTACAGACACGCCTTGTCGACGTCCCCTTTTCGACTACGAAAAACAAAATGCAATACTCCGCAGTGACCACTGGATGTCGGACCTATGCACAGCATGTGAATCTAAGCAGATACAACCATCAGAAATGCTTTTACGGTAAGTAATGCATTGTCATACACAGACAGATAATAATAAGAAAGTAGCAACTAATACTAACATTAAATCGAAACTTAGGATTCAGCTCAACAAGAGCAATAAAGTAGGTGAGTAAACTAAACTTTTCTTATGCTAAACCTATTCCAGCACCATTACAATATTGTGTTTCAAAGAGGAAAAAGTCAGATCAGAACATACTTTGTAAGTAGTAAGAGTTAGATTCTCCCAGAGGGATGCAGGCTGTCTTTTTTTCCCAGCAATAATGGTCTTCAGCAATTTAAAACCTGTAAGGGAACAAGCTCTGCCAAGGCCAATAGGTTCAGAAGGGGTCCTTTAGGGAGCCAGGACAGCCAAAGTCAATGGGCCATTTCAAAGTTCTGATGCTCTCTTCTTAGAAAAGGTTTTAGAAATAGTCTGTAGTTCAGTAGAAAATCACAGAAGCTCAAGAGGAGCCACCTTGAGGGATCACAAGCTGGGAGGCCAGTGCAGGTGAGTTGAGGGCAACTCAAACAGGTTTCAAATGGTACGCCCCCAAGCTAGGAAGCGCCACAAATGGCAAAAGGTGGGTGTACCCCAAGCCCCACAGTACCTGTGAATTGAACAATTGGATCCAGATGGATGCATTCCTGTTGCAGTGCAGCAGACCCTTGTTCCTGGTCCTTGGTTGTGGTGTCGAAAGGGAGGATACCTGGCGGGCTACTGTGGCAGCACTCGAGAGAGAGGGACTCTGCATCAATGGATTCTCCTGGGTTCTGCTGCCTTTTGTGGTTTTGGCGCCATTTTTCTCTCTCGGCACTAAAGAAGAACAAACAGCTCTGTTAGAAGTTACTTGATCCCTTGGTCCTGGACTCTGGTGGGGGGACTCTGGATTATGATTTCCTGCTTATGTAGGGTCCTCTGGATTTTGGAAAAATGGTCACTGTTGCGTGCTGTATTGCAGCAAAGAAATCAATCTGCAGATACATGGAACAGAGGTAATAAAAAAGAAACCAGTGCCACCAGCCATTGAAGTTGGTGTAAGAAGAGGCTTGTGGTTTGAGTTTGGCCAGATCTGTGAAAAGATTTTGGAGGAGAAGGTTCATATGGATTTTAAGACAATAGTGTTGGGTAGTGAGGATTTGTTGGATGACCTGACTACTTCTTGGAAGAAATGGATCTTTCGAGGGGCAATGGTGGGGGAGAAACTAATTTTGAGACATTGGAAAGCATCTACCCCTATTACTATTGAGGAGTGGATGTCGGAGATGCCCTCTCTAGCGGATATGGAGAAGGTGCTGTATTGGAGAGATAAGAAAAGGGCATTATTTAACAAGATTTGGGGTACATTTCTTTTACTATATTAGATCAGTTTATTGATTGATTTGTGACTCCTGGGGGGTTTTCTGTTTTCTGGTGTATATAGTTCTGTTGGCTTTATGATTATCACATGATGTTATATTATGTACATGCTGTTTCTCTGTTATGAAATTTTTGAAAATGAATTTTATTTTTAAAAAAAGTTGTTGTAAGAAAAGGTTACATGAGAAGTGGGATAATGAGTTACTATGTAACCCCCCCCCCCCCCCAGCACTCCACATAGGGTGGTGTGTGTGCTGGACCCACAAAAGAAAAGTTAAGTAAGACAAGTCATCTTACTATTCTTGGGAACAGTTCACCCATGAAAATGTATTTAAACATTAAGAGAAGTCCAAGGCACTTTTCGGTGACACTGCACAAAAGATGCTCTGCGTCACCATGCAAAAAGCAGATGCCTCTGGAGTTTACAAGACTCATTAAACCGTAAGAAACCAAAAATCAGTCATAAAGTGTGGGGGGGGTTATGGGGGGGAATCACACTCACTCAGGAGTAGAAATGAAAAAGCCCTGAGTCCAGCAAAAGAGCTTGGGTTCTCTAAGGTTAAAGGGAATTTGCACAGAAAGGAACATTCTCCCTAACAAGGAGCGCAAGCACACAGAGGAGGGAGCCGCGGAAGCGCACGCACGGATGAGGGGTGCATGGGGAACGAGCATGGAAGAGGGAAGCATGCGTGTGGAGGAAGGAGCGTTTGTGCGGAGCATCGGCATGTGCGCCAAAAGGGATCAGTGCGTGTGCGATAGATGCATGCATGCCGGATAGATGCATGCATGCCGAGTGGGAGCTCACAGGCGTGAAAGAGGAGCACATAGGCGGAAGAGTTGGGGGTGCACTCTGAGGGAGGGGGGCACATGCACTGGGAGGCATGGGTATGTGCGCAGCAGGAGGGAGGGGGCAGGCACAGGAACTAGACTCTGGGACAGTGGGTTTAGGGCTTCACCAGATCAGCACTGAAATCGATGCTGGTGAACTTCAGGGTTTGTCCTCGGTGGGCTGCACTTCTTCGTAGAGATCTTGACTCCAATGATGGTGTGTCGAATAACTGCAGGAGCCTCCTTTTAACCAAGAATTGGGCTGGTAGTGCCCAAGCCCACCAATGATAAGTTTCTGCACCATTCAAACAGTCAGTGGCTGTACCAACATGGATATCCACTGGCCATAAGATCTGCCCAGCAACAGACATTCAGACAACGGGAATGTGGACTGGGATTAGACCATACAGGCCCCCTCCTCTGGCCACACACAAACTTCTCCTTATCTTGTTAAAGCCACATCTTTCCCCGGGAAAGGCCTTACATGGAATGTCATTTCCTGCCCTGAGAAGGCAGGACAAAGAACAATGTGGCCAAAGAACAAGCGTAAAACATTGTGGCATGGTCATCATTGGGTGCTAGCCACTTTTAATAGCCAGTTGTGATATATGCCAAAGTACACAAGTAAAATGTGTCTAAAATGGTAAAAATATCACCACTGCCACCAGTCTGAGGCACATTGTAAAAGTAACAATATAAAAAGTTGTAACAATACAAAGTATTGTAACTGCACGGCAGAAATTCACAAAGCGAGAGGCACTAGTCCGTTTCCAATGAGCAAACTGACAAGGGAAGTAAAGCAGAATGACCCTACGTGGTCGTTCCGGGTCTTTCCCCAATTAGACTCCAGGTCAACAAAGTACAGTTGCCCGGATTCTAGATTTCACAACAAGATAAGTCTTCCTGGGAGCCAAAATGGCTACTACTCGTGCAGTCACCATCAAGAACTGATGCATCTGTCTGTATACTGACCTAGGGAGACTAAGTAGCTATAGGTTTCTGAAACCTGAAAGTGCCACCCCCAGCGAGATCTGAATGGAACTTGCTGAGGGAAAAGTCATGGCAGCATAAAGGCAACTCAAATGGTAGAGGAGGCTCACAAAAGTGAGTAAGAGAGGACAGACCTCCTTGGACAGATGGAGGGGTGTGGTTCCCCATATTAAGGCTTTGAAACCCTGCACTCTGGACAAAGTGGCACCTCAAATGCCTCAAGGAGAATTTAAAGCTAACCCATACTTTCAACTGCACTGACATGAGTGGGACCACATTACAGAAAGACATGGCATGCAGAGCAACAGTGCAACACCCATTACAGACCAGAACAATGACTGCTGGCTGCTCCACATTAGACCACAGCACCTGGAGGTCACCAGGGTACTCATGGGAAGGTGTTTAGGTTGGTATGTGGCAAAATAAAATTGTGTTCAACATTGTTAATATAGAGAAGATTTCCAATTATTGCTCTCCAACATTGAACTTAATACCACTTGTCAAAATACTTAATTTTATAAACGCAGGCTGGTGTGTTTTGATGCCAGTTGTCCATAGAATCTTGCAACTGGGTTTCAAACTGAATTACGACTGAGCCAGGGAAACAGTACAGCAAAATGCAGATGTTTTATAAGAACTTTATATTTGGAAAAGTTTGTTCAGATTTCTCTGCTCACACTGATGGTTTGTTTCCATTTCAGAGCTCAAACAAGGGAGACAAGAGTACAGGTAAGGTCAGCAACAAAATTACTTTTGGGGGGGGTTGGTGGGGGGAATCTTTTAAAAGCGGTGCAATCGTGGCACTGTTTTTCACTCCAGTCTGCCTCTAGCTAGCCCTTTCTCTTGGCAGTGAAGACCCCAAACTTTGTGGCTGGATTTTACCCCCAGCTCCTGCCTGTCTGGCTAGAGGTCCCAGTCCCCTAGACATGCCCGGCTAGATTCTGGCTGTTCTTGCCCCCTCTTGTCTATATGCGTGGCTGCAGTCTTCAGACTCCCACCCCCCTGGCTGGCTGGAGGCCTGAGATTCCTGCATTGCCTGCCCTTCTGGCTGGAAGCCCCAGACTCCTGTGCTGCCTACCCACCTGGCTGGCTGCAGTTCCCCGACTCCTAGCCCACTGGCTCCAGATTCCCCCTCTCTCCCCCTTCCTGGCTGTAGGCCCCGGGCCCTTGCTCCTCCTGCTTGGCTGCAGGCCCCGGGCCCTTGCTCCTCCTGCTTGGCTGCAGGCCCCGGGCCCTTTCTCCTCCTGCTTGGCTGCAGGCCCCAGCCCCTTGCCCCTCCTGCCTGGCTGCAGGCCCCGGCCCCTGGCTCCTCCTGCCTGACTGCAGGCCCCGGCCCTTGCTCCCTGTGCTTGGTTTCAGTCTTCAGCCCCTTGCTCCCCGGTCCTGGTTTCAGGCCCCACCCTCCGGCCCCTCCTGCCTGGCTCCAGCCATAACCTTCCGAGTTCAGGTACTGACACAGACTTCCCTGGGTTTTTTTCAGATAACAAAGGACACAAGGAGAAATTGGAGCTGGCTGCTACCTTCTCTTTCTTTGGAAACATCATGTCCATGGCCAGTGTCCAGCTGGCTGGAGGCAAGAGGGATGCGTTGTTGCTGAGTTTCAAGGATGCAAAGGTATCAGCTGTGATTGGTTCTGGCATAGAAGTGTATGTTATCTATGTGCTTCATGCTCCATAAGTCTTTGCTCCCTCGATGTGGTTTATTATTATTTTTTTACCCTAGTCCCCTTTATACCTTTTGGTTCCATATCAGTTGCTGAAAAACATTCAATTATTTTTTTAATTATTTTGGGGGGTAGTTCCCCACCCCTGGCCCCCCATCCACTACCTATTATGTTATTCCTGACACCCCCACCCTTTTTATATGCCCTTTGCCATCGCCCTAAGAAACAGTTTTCTTTCGGCAAACTTTGTCGTAAATACGGGTGTCGATTGAAAGGACGTACTACCATTCCTTTTATTAGATGTTGGACTGGATTTCTACACTCTGCTCTGGTGGACAGATGTGTTGGATGCCAACCTAGCTAGTGAACAGGAATAACTCTGGAAGCTGGAGCCAAACCAAGCAAGGTACCATGGAGAGTGGTCAAGGATAAGTTTCAGGAAGGGCTGAGCCTGGTCAAGGGTCCAGAGTGAGTCCTCAAAGCAAGTAATCAAGTATTACACTTAAGCAGATTGTTATACATATACAAATTTATGGCCAAGCAAACACTGTAGAAAGGACTATAAGCAAGTAATCCTATTGCACAACACTGACAATAAAATACAGCCCCTGTAGCCAGTGCAATAAAATCACAATCCCCCCTGCCCTTCACCACCCCACAGTACTGAAAGGGAAGGCAGTGGCTATCATCTACAGTGGCAGTCCACCATGATACAACCCTAAATTTAGAAAGTTCAACCCTAAATTGACTGGGGTCTTGTGCCCTAAATGTTCCCATAGTTTCCAGAAGTTTTGAGAGCTGGGAAAAAGTTAGGAGGAGGGTTTTGTGGATGCGAAAATTGTCCCAAAAAGAATGGGATTTCTTCTAGTGAATACAACTGGTTTTGGAGGGTTGGAGGGCTTTAGAGGCAACCAAAGCCAAACTATTGTAAAACTTTTCAAAAGCATTCAAAACTTTTACAGGTGACCAAGGGTTGCAGGTACCTATTGCTGCAACTCGCCACCTATTCTCCGGTTTATCTACAGACTTGACAGGTCGTGGGTCGTCGGAAGTCTGTTTTCCTGTCCTTGATTCCTGCCCCAGGAGCTGCGGGGTGCAGTAGATGAATGTAGGCCACACCACACCAGCGCAGCTCTGCTCCAAGCCCTTGACCAGACATCCGATTTCGATGCGTCGCCAATGCACATCGACCAGCATGGGCACAACTGTCACAGACAGTCGGCCTCCTATCGCAGGTCCCGTTGATGGTGGGATGGGGAAATTTCCTAGGAGGGATTTGTTTAGAGCAAGCTGAGAATCCCTAAAGTTCCGAGCCGAAAGATGGAACGATGCTGCCTCTGAAGTTGGTCAATCCACAGGATGGCTCCAGGAATGCCTCTGAAGACTCTGAATGTCTGGGCACAGAGCAGACGTCGAAAATGGTTGGTCCCACCACTCCAAGGGTCGATGTACCACTGAAGGCCTTCTAAAGCTCACCAGCCAGCCAGGCAGGGCTCCACTGGGACGGCAGCAAATATTGGTCGCCGGGCCTTCTTGGGTCCGGTCCATGGGTCTTCCGACATCTTCACTGCTGAGCAGGATACTTGACTGTGCAGGATCTCTGAGGTATGGATGCAGGTCTCCTCTCCTTATCCAGAAACTCGGGTGAGCGAATGCTCACTCGGTGGTAAATCTGACACACACACTCTCACTCACCCAGAAACAGGTAAAGTTGCCATTAACTTTATATAGTCGCTTTAAACCACAGACCCAGTAGACCCCATCTTCCATGGAGTATTGTAAAGGGTTAACTCCTATCCCTTTTTTCGTCTGTGCCTCTTGGAGCCTTTTTCGCTCCCTAAACATTAAGACTTGGCTGGTGGCAGCCTACCAAGCTGTAATTTTACCGCGATTAAATTATATAAACGTGGTATTGTTCCAGGCTAATATAGTAGCCTCGATAATAAACCCGCTTGACCAAATACATTTTATTTTGGTTCCGGCTGGGTTTATTCGCCATTTCTTTTGTTAGTCTCGTGTTTTTCTCTGCACGCCAAACCAGGTTTGGTTCCTTTGTTCGCCGTCTTTTCGCGGGCTTCTGCACAGAAGCCCTCCTTAAGGTGCCTGATAGTCTAGGGGGGCAGGATGTGAGGGAGGGATCTTCGGACCCCTGCCATGGGTTGCCTTAGTAAACCAAGTCGCACTCTTGTCTGATTGGCTAAGGGGACTGGCCTTGCCAGGCCAGCCACCCTGCTGTGTGATTGACAGCCAGGCTGTATGAATGGGGGAAACTGCATAAAAAGCAGGTCTCTGGGACTGAAAGAGCAGTGTCGCCACTGGAACAAAAGAACCAACGAGGAACTGGAAGAAGAGGACCCCTACAACAACTGAACCGCCCGGTGAAGCCCTGCTGCAGGTCCAAATCTCCAAATCCAACGACGGAGAACATCCTCCAGGAAACTTCTTCCCTTGAGCTGGTGGGACCAACCATTTCGCCCAAACTACAAGCGAGGACCGAGGACCCCTCCTCTGGTCGAATTGGCTGTACAGAGCTACAGTGGCCGGATAGCCAGGAAGGTCGGACCCTGCTTGGGTTTTAAGGAGCGCACCTTTTATTCGTTGTCTTGCTCTGCTGCTGTCTTCTTCCCTGGGTGGCGCAGGACCCTCCAGTCTTCCTACTTCTGATCAGTCCGACAGTAGCTTCAGGAACCGTGAGCCTGCAGGAACCGCCAGGAACGTCCACCTCAGCTACAGCTCCCTCTCCGTTTTAAGGTACTGTGCAAATCCGGTTGTCCATTTCGTTCAACCACGGATTTGAACTATCTTTTATACCAACCAACCAACCTCGTCCGGAATCTGTGCCACAATCTTTACCGCAAACTACCCTGAACTGTGTGATCTTGAGCAAAAGACTTTTGACCTATTGACTTTGGCCCTAAGCCTTTTCTAGCTGAGCTCCTCACTGTAGTCTCTCTGGTTCAAATTGCTCAGAGTACTTACCTGTTGGTGTTACCTAATTGCTAATAACTTTGTCTTTCCTTCCCTTTTAAATTGCTGGAGTGCCATGTTGCTCCTACTTCAATTGAGAGCTCAACTTGTCTGGAATTTAAGAGAAGTGGTGTGGTGTATTTATAATAATTTTCTTAACTTGCTTAGAAAGGTGAACTGTTATACAACTTATAAGTAAATAAATATATATTATTTTACTTAGAAACCTTGAGTCAGTGTTTGCCTGAATCATAGTAATTGCTGTCCTTTGTGTAACTATTTGATACTGCCCACTTACTCTTGAGCTAAGTCCGACTTCTCCGCTACTGCTACCACTACCACTACCACTATAACTGTGTTGTACAGGCTTGTTCCAAAGGTGAAATTGTACTGTCACTTGTAGTCATATATGCAGTACCCTTTGGGAACACTACACACAATTAAGACTGCCTAACAACATGTAATAAGTGCGGACAGTCTGAAGAACTAGTCAGTTCCCCTCAACAATGAGCAAAAGTACAGTGGTGTGAAGCTGAAGGCTTCACTTCACTGGAAAAAGTCAGGACAGAGTACAAAAGCAAAATGTTGCAATGTCCATAGAAATGGAGGGAAAGTTCTAAAAAGAGAGAACGACCCTAACACTAGAGGTCATATGTTCAATCTTTAGTGAGTCAGAAATCCTATAGACCTCTTTAGAGTTATCTTGACTTGCTTATTTATGTTATGTGGCCTTTATATAGCGCCCAATACTATTGGTATGGCCTCAAAGTGGCGTTTGGGGAACGCCAAAGAGGACAGAGGTATGAGGATTTTTAGAATGCGTGTGTGCATTTTAGCCAGTATGAAGGTGAGTAGGGGCGGCTAAGTGCCTGCAAACGACCTTTGGAGAACTGACTTCTGGATGGGTGCTATGATGGACTGTCTGGAGTGTATGCGATTCAAGGAGACTCTTAGGGAGAATTCTCAGAAATGTGCTAAATTCCTCACCTCTTTTGCTGAACTTTTGGGACTTTGTACTTTTGATTCTATGCGTTTTCTGTGTTTCTTTTGACTTTCGCGTCTGACAATCTCCATAGGCATCATCTTGACACACAGCACCTTCAGTGCAGTTGCAAAGGGAAGTTTCTTAGATTTCCCAAAGGTTTAAATACCATCTCATGGTGAAACTGTTTCCAAGAGCAGTGAAGTGAAATTGACTTTACTTATATTTTGTAGCTTTCTAGACCCAGCCCAAACTATCTTACAATAGGGTTTTTAGGCAGACTTGCATTCAGTACCCTCTGGGCCCACCACATAAAATTAGGACTACAGGTGTAAGCAAAAGCAACCTTTGGTATACGTCTGTATTACAGTTTGTGGTAGTGAGCTGAGTAGTCAGGCTTATCTCAAGAGGGAATGTGAGCAGTACAAGTGGTTACACAGAGGTCTTACAATCAGTGTGGTTCAAGTAGACACTTATACTGAAGGTTTCCTGGTAAAGCACTTATTAATTTATTACACAATCATTTAGAAAACATTCACTAGAAGGAGACCACTTAATATCATACACAAAAATAAACTTCAACACCAAACCAATATGTTTGAGTAAATTAGGCTCCCCTGAAATGGGAGCAAAATAGCATTTCAGTTACGTTAAATAGGAGTAAAAAGGAACAAGTTAGTAGAATAGATCACAAATACTTTCTTAGGCAGTGCAAATAGTTTCAGTTCACTAGAGGACTCGATTCAATTCAATAGGCATAGGCCAAAGTCAATGGACTAGTGTCTTGGATAGGAAAGAGCAGTTCTTGAAGTAAACGGTAAAGTGTTTGCCAAAGTTCTCAGAAGTAGTTTGTACGAAAAAGCTGATTGGGCCTGCAAGTTGGGAAAGTTTCACAGCAAGAGATACGTTCTCTCAATCGGGTTGGCACAGTACCTTAACATGAAGAACAAGAGGCAGCTCAAGGCGTTGGTTCCTGGCAGTTCCTGCAGATCTCACTGTTCCTGAACCTCAGTCGTGGGGACAAGAGGGAGAACGTCGGTGGACTCCTGCACTGCACAGGATCGTCAGAAAATGCGGACAAAATGGAGTTACGTCATTTCGAGTAGCTGTAGTCAAGCACAGAACCTGGTGTCTTCCCCCTGGTTAGTCCTAACCAGCTCCGAGAATGGTATCCAGGTGGCTTACAAGTTGATTTGGTCCCACCAATTCAAAGGCCTTGAAGGGGCTTCTCTGTCGAGATGAATTTGGCAATTTGGACCGGCAGCATGGCTTCATCAGGCAAACCAACCGCCCAGGAGGTGCAGCAGGCGTCTTTTCAAAGTTCTTCTTCGGATCCCTTTGTCCAGTGGTAGACTCTGCCTTCCAAGTAGAAAAGCCTTGCGTTTTATACAGGTTTCTCCCATTCATTCCAGCCTAGCTGTCAATCACACAGCAGGGTGGCTGTCTTTGTTTGCCTGGTGAAGCCCTGCTGCTGTGCTGAAGCTCCGAATTCGCCTCGACTAGAGTAGCCCTGCAAGGTCTCCCTTTTGAGTTGGTGGGACCAATCGACTCCAAAAGTAAGCCCGTTGGGACATCCTCTCAAAACTGGTTGTATTTCCACTGCTGCTGCTGGAACTTAAGTGCCAGGGAGTGGAACATCAGATTGTGTCCGTTGCTTTTAAGTCTGACCAGAGTGCTAAGAAGATCCACCGGACTTCCCTGATGCAGGACTGACCAAGCCTGAGCCACCTCAACAGAGTGCTGGACCCCAGAAGCAAGGGAAGTCTGAAGTGGTATCTGAGAACCGTCGTTTTGCTAGTTGCTGTCACGAGGAGCTGAAAGACTGAAGAGCCGCTGAATAGCAGTTTGCCCATTGCTATCGCTGACCTTCCCATTGCAGAGCAGGAGTCCGCAGACCTCCTGTCCACCCTCTTGTCCACGAGAGTTTTCTTCTGTCATTTGGCCATCCTGTTTTTTTAGCCTTCTTCCTGGCCTGCAAGGCTTGGAAAATCCTTATATGGACTTCCAGTGGCCGGGAAAGATGCTTTTGGCGGGCTACTGGAGGGCTGTGTGTGTTTGCTGGCAGGATGTGGACTGGGACTGTCTTGTCCCAATCCACAAACGGTTTCAATATGTCTGAGTGTTCCCGGCAGTGTTCCTGATTGAACCACTGCTGGGGGAGGGAGGGGGGCTAGTTCTGTTATTGGCTAGTGGAAGTTACGGGGCCGGTCCCATCATTCATGCACATTTATCTTTCTTTCCTTTTTACACATGGCATTGATTCGACGGTTCGATTAACTTCAATGATCAATGGACTATATATCCTTTCATGTTTAATTTTATTGTGCCATGTTACACTATTATACTCTGCAATGTTAATCAATTTGCCATATACTGTTGGAAAATTTTGGGACTATTAATTTATATGCCACCCTAATGCTTACTGTATGGTCTTTGGTTCTGTCTCATGTCCATTTGTTGCTCATCCTAACACCTTGATTGTCAAAAATGTACAAAATATGTTCATAATTTTGCAGCCTTGGAAGAAGAGCTCTTGCTCGAAACACGTGTCGGCTGTTTGAATTGCATTAAACTACGCCCAACTGACCACTTTATTTTTTTGGTTGTGTGCGCAATTCTTGGGAGCAAAACAACCCTCCTCATAAGTTACAGCTCTTACCTGGCTTTTGGCATGAGAGGACCCCTGCACCCACTCTGGAGAGATCCTGTAGAACCCTGAAGGAGCCAAGACTCCTGTCCAGCAGCGAGACCCGTGAAGGGACCATAGACCCGTCTGAAGGAGGCCTGGCGACCAACTTCTGGTGGTATCCTGGAAGAGCCCTATCTTACTGTCTATCTTCAGCAGTCCTGCGAGCGAGCTGCGTCCCGTGGAGCGAACATGCATTCCTGACGTCTGCTCGGTACCCTGCAAAGAAGAGCCTTAGGGAGTGCCCTGGGACTACCTTGAGGCTTTTTCAGCTCTGAGCTTCTGCTGCTGACGTCGCCCTTCCACTTTGAGGCCTGGAACTGGGGCGATCCATTTTCGGAGTGCTAGCATCAATGGATACGAGATAGGAGGGAAAGTCTGACTGAGACAAGTGAGTCCCTTTGCGCCGCCGTGCTGCGATGACAACAGCTTACCCCGTCCAGTCCTGAGAGGGATCCTGCATCATGTTTTTCTGCATTCTGCATTCTGCCACCGAGAGTCCTTGCACCAGCCAAAGACATAGACCGGAGATCTGCTCGAACCTGCAACGCTGCAAATCGAGGACTATGGCTGACGGCGGAAAGAGCGAGACCTGACCTTCTTCCATTGACCTGACAAGTTCCGTGAACAACCGTATGGGGGCTGAGTTAGTGGTTCTTAACTACCGCTAAACTCTTCTGTAAAAAGTTTACAATACTTTGGCTTTGCCATTGCTTGCTCGTGCACCGGAGTGGTCCCCTGGCGCTCTGGCGGCTCTGAAAAAAGGGAGGGGGGGGGGGTCAGTTAGTGGGAATGAGCAGGAAAAGTGCAAGAGAGCAGTGATGTGCTGTTGGCAGCCTCAGCCCGGTGGGTCCGTTGGCTGAGCTTGGAGTAAATTTCCGGTTGGTAGTCGTCGTGTGCTGTTGTGAAAGTCTATGTGCAGTATGTTTTGTTGTTGCAGTGTAGTGAAGTTTGTGCGTCTTGCTGCGTTTAAGGCTTGTGGTTGTGTTTGGTTCGAGTTTGGGAGGTGTATGCAGAGGAGTGAATTGTTAGTAGGGTGGTTATTGATTCATGATTGCACGCTTGGTCCAGGCTTGGCAAAAGAGTTGTATATCAATCGTCGAATTACATTTCTATCTAGGTGTAACGCAGGCTAGTTTGAATATTACATCTAAGTGTGGTACATGCCAACATTCACAATTCCATCCAGATGTGGCGCATGCTAAGCTTAGGAATTCCATCTATGTGTGCACATGCTAAAATTCGCAATTCTATCTAGATGCAATGCATGCTAACGATTATTACACCTGTATAAGGTGACATAGGCTGATCTTGACCATTCTCTATAGGTTAGTTAACATTGGCACTAGTTAACATTGGCTTTGCGGACCTATCAATGATATATAGAGTGGTATATAACAGTATGTTAGTGCATAGTGCAGTGCAACATTTATAGTCCAGCATGGAGTGTATTTCGGTCGGTGTTCACTAATCTCTCCAGTATGCATGTTGTAATTCTATGGCATTCAACGTTATGGTAAGGTATAGTGACGAGGGCTTTCTGGGGTAGAGTGATTGCTCTGTCCCCCACCCCTGCCACACTTACAGTTCTGTTGGGGTCTGTTGGCTGCTGGCTTCCTTTGCTTCCCCTGCGGACACCGGCAGACACATCTTGGAGCCGCCAGTGCAAGAGGCGCCCTTTGCCTTGGGGTCCTTAGCCGAAGGGCTGCCAGGCAGAGGGCTGCCATGGTTGGTTCAATTAAGACCAGACAGTCAGCCAATCACAGGGGAGGGAGGTCTGGGAGGCGGGCAGAGGGAGGGGGGGGAGGGGAAGCCCCAGAGAACAGGAAAGGGATCCATGCGAGGGGGTCTAGGGCTGCATGGCCACGAGGTGGCAAGAGTGGAATGGGGGTTCCCTGCAGCTCACCTGGGGTCGCCTTGCTGTCGATGGCCTTCTCCCACAGTGAAGCTGCAGGCCCCAGACACAGTGCAAGGCCCGATTGGCCAATCACAGGGGTGGGAGGTCCGGGAGGCGGGCAGAGGGAGGGGAAGGGGAAGGCGCAGAGAACGGGAAAGGGATCCATATGAGGGGGTCTGGGGCTGCATGGCCACGAGGTGGCAAGAGTGGAATGGGGGGTCTAGTGCATAAACTAATCTACTTTTACAGGGGTTTGATCTGTATTATGCCCTATTCTTGTTACTGATGTGTAGTCTATTATTAGCGTTGTGTGATACTTCTACCTGTTAGTCATTTTTCATAGTGTTGTTTGGGCATAAATACACAATTGTGTGTTAGGCAAGAATGTATGCAGTACCATTTGGGTGCACTACAACAACCTTGACCTCCTGGCAATAGGAACCCAACCTTTGGTACAAGTCTGAACTACACAGGTTGGTAGCGTGATGAGCAGCCAGGCTCATCTCCAGAGGGGTCAATGTGAGCTGTAATGTTGTGATGCAGGGTTTCACAGTAACAGTTATTCAAATAAACACTTACACTCACGGTTTCTTGATAAAACAATTATTAATTTATTTCACAGTCAGTTGTATAAGCCTTCTTCAGAAGGGAGCAAAATATATATATTTCTGAGGCTTGTGGAATCTGCTTAGATCACATGCTGTGCATAGGCCGACATCTAGTGGAAGCTGCGGAGTATTACAGTTTGTTTTTCGAAACTCGAAAATGGGCGTCGACACAGGCGTGCCAGTAATACTATCCCTAGTGTGACGTCCACTGTACCCAAGATCCCTCACGCGTCTAGGATCCTCAGATTGTTTTTTTCCGCCATACTGGTCGGAAGCATCTTGCGGAGTCCCCTGGCCTTAGCCATACTTTTGCTAATAATTGAAAATTATAATTCTTTGACATCCTTCCCCACCCCAACGTCGACCCTCGACGACGGCTGGAGAAGACATCGACCGTCGGCTGCCGCACGACGGATCTGGGCCTCGGAAGGCCGCTGACCTCGGCCCGGGCCTGGTAGGCCGCTGGCCTCGGCCCTGCAAGTAGGGAGAGTGGGGGGTGGTACATACTCTTCACTCTTGATATATAAGTACACCTTATCTTATATATTTCATACACTTACCAGCCCGCTGCATTTAGGTGCGTATGGAGGGTACCCCTTTCCAATTCTGCCCCAAGTGCAACCGCAAATACCCTTGGGTCGACAGGCACGCCACGTGCAATCTCTGCTTGCCGAGGGACCACCCCGAAGCGAACTGCAGAGCGTGTAGTAGGTTTAAACCTAAGACACTTAAGGACCGTTCGACTAAGCGTTGGGCCCACCACGCCAGGCAGGCGGCCATGGCAGCGGAGGGCGCCTTCAGCGATGGCAGCGACGCCGTACTTTCGGACGGCGAGGGCATTACGGCGTCGAAAGACAGCCGAGCGCAGGTCCCCGACCTCGGAAGGTCGTCCGGCAGGGCGGCTATGGGGAAGACCCCCGGCGACGCAAGCGCTACACACCCTACACACACTAAGCACACTAAGTCCAACCGAACCTCGACGACGTCGACTTCTCGGAAAGAGGCACAGATAGAACGGTCCGACTCGGTGTCCTCTGGGCGCTCTCGATTGAGATCGCCTCATGACGCAAGGCAATCATCCACTCTTGCCAAGAGTGCCTCGCTCCCTAGACTAACGGAAGTTCGATCGTCGGAGGACGAAGACGACTTCCACCCCCAGGCCGCGCTCCAAGAGACGGAGCCCGTAGTTAACACCAGCGAGGCCCCACGCTCGAAAAACACAGATACCTCTCCCGATCCTCGACGCCAGGTGTCGAAAGTCTCCTCCAAGGGACAGGGAAAACATTTTTCCACGCACGGGGAGGGGGGGAAACAGCGGAAAGCACATTCTTCCACTCCTGTACGACCATCCTTCCCCCATAAGCAAACAGATAAATACAAGTCTACTGAGGAATCAACTTCCAGCAAGGGTACCCTTGATAAGTCCCCTAAATTGCCTACTAAAGTCATACCCTGTTCCAAAGAATGGTCCAGTGAAGACATAGACGGGGTCATGTCAAGGATGTCTTCCTTGGCTGATTTCTACGACAAGAATCCAGAGCATTTCCTCTCGTATGACCCTCACGGGGCCACACCCTCAGGTTCCACTGATCCTATCCCCCTAAGTAAAAAGCCCCGGTTCGAAAGACCTGAACCCTTCGAGGTGCAGCCTTACTCTACTCCATTCCCTGAGGGGGACCAGGAGTTTGAAATTATGGAGGAACAAGCCGGGACGGAATACTATGCGGATGATGAGGATCAGGAGGAGGGAGAAGATGAGCAGGAAATTTACAGAGTAGATTCCCCGGTAGAGAACGAAGCCCCAGTTACCGACTCGCCAGTCGATAACCAGCCCCTCCTTAATGAGGTTCTCGCTCGCGCGGCAGAACATTTTCACATCGCCACCCACGGTGTACAGGAGGAGAGGGACTTCGAG
Organism: Ambystoma mexicanum; assembly: GCF_040938575.1. Lineage (NCBI taxonomy): Eukaryota > Metazoa > Chordata > Amphibia > Caudata > Ambystomatidae > Ambystoma > Ambystoma mexicanum. The sequence goes on along the minus strand of NC_090933.1, from coordinate 1,337,685,438 downwards.
AAGAGTTGGTGGGAGAGAGGAGGCCGGTCGCTCAGACCATCCCTATCCTTAAATCCATCCAACGAAGAATAGATCCGTCCCTTGTGCCAAAGAAAGATTTGACAATGCGCCCAGTACTGGACTTACGGCCTGCCAACAAGTATGTCAAGCCCCAAAAATTCCGTATGACCAAGCTACAAGAGGTAATCCCCCTCCTAAAAAAGGGGGATTACATGGCAACCTTGGATATGAAAGATGCTTATTTTCATATTTCCATGCTCCCGGCGCACAGAAAGTACTTGCGCTTCAAGGTGGACAGTCGCCACTACCAATTCAAGGTACTGCCCTTCGGGATAGCTTCAGCACCCAGGGTATTCACCAAGGTACTGGCGGTGGCAGCTGCACACCTACGCAGGGAGGCAATCCCAGTTTACCCTTATCTGGACGACTGGCTCATAACGGGGGAAACCCCAGGAATTTGCAGGACAAACATTCAAAGGACTATCGACCTCCTCCACGAATTAGGCTTCTCAATCAACGAACAGAAGTCAAGCCTAGTGCCAAGCACCTCAAAACAGTTCCTGGGAGCAATCCTAGATACTCAGAAAGGGTTGACCTTCCCTTCGGAAGAGAGAATTCGGAATATACTACTGCAAGTTCCACATTATCAGTCCGGTCAACAAATAACGGTACGCAAAGCAATGCGGTTACTGGGCATGATGGCATCATGCATTTACCTGGTCCCCCACGCGCGACTGCGCATGCGTCCTATGCAGGAATGGTTGGCGAAACGGTGGTCTCAGGCAAGTGGTCATTGGGACGATCTAGTGGTCGTTTCGCCAACACTTGTACAGAGCCTACACTGGTGGACAAGAGAGAATCTCGCAAGGGGAAAACCCTTTTACGATCCCGAAGTACAGGCAGTGGTGACTACAGATGCATGCCTGACTGGGTGGGGAGCTCACCATCTCCACCACACAGCTCAGGGTCTCTGGTCTCACTCAGTAGGCAAGAACCACATCAACCTGCTAGAGCTTCTGGCAGTATTCAGAGCGCTTCGGGCGTTCGAGCCCCATCTAATAAACTTGTCGGTGCAGATCCGGACGGACAGCACGACAGCCATGTTCTATCTGAACAAGCAAGGAGGGACTCGTTCGCCAAATCTGTCCAAGCTTGCCCAGAAAATCTGGATATGGGCACTCAGACGGAACATCTTCCTGTCATCGCAACATGTTCCAGGGGAGCTCAATTCCCTAGCGGAGGCTCTAAGCAGAGACTCCCTCCCAGAAGAACACGAATGGGTCCTTCACAGAGAGATCGTAGAAGATCTCTTCTCTCAGTGGGGTTTCCCCACTATAGACTTATTCGCCACAAGCGAAAACAAACAATGCCCAGGATTTGCATCCAGGTTCCCCCAGCCAGACTCCCAAGGGAACGCCCTGTGGATGAACTGGTCAGGGATGTTTGCGTACGCTTTTCCACCAACTCCTCTCATCAGGAAGGTAGTGTACAAGATGAACAAGGAATCCATGACGCTCATCCTAGTTGCTCCCATGTGGGCGAGACAACCATGGTTTCCACACCTACGCAGGATGGCGGTGTGCGAGCCCATCAAACTCCCAGCCTGGTACAACCTACTGTCCCAGCAACAAGGTCAAACAGTGCACCAGCAACCCAATTCAATGAACCTGGCAGCATGGCTCCTGAGGTCATAGAGTTTGGACATCTCAATTTACCTCAGAGGTGTATGGACATCCTAAAAGAATCCAGGAAACCAAACACAAGGCACTGTTACTTTGACAAGTGGAAGAGATTTGTTATTTGGTGCCAGAATAAACAAATCAACCCGGTTGATTGCACTCCTTCCAACATTGTGACATACATGCTCCACCTGCTGGATGGGTTTTTAACTCTCTGAAAGTACACCTGGCTGCCCTCTCGGCTTACACCACATCCCATAACAAGGTGTCGTGGTGGAAAGTACCAGTAGTTAAAGCCTTCATGGAAGGAGTAAAGAGACTTCACCCTCCTATTTCTAACCCACCGCCAGGATGGGACCTTAATGTGGTGCTAGCTAAGCTCATGGGCCCCCCTTTCGAACCCATGCATAAAAGTAGTCTCAAACACCTGACTTATAAAACTGCCTTCTTAGTAGCCATTACCTCTATAAGAAGGGTCAGTGAAATTCAGGCTCTGTCAGTGCAGGATCCTTTCTTTACTATCCACAAGGACAAACTGGTTTTACGCACACACCCTAGGTTCTCACCTAAATTTATATCTAAATTCCATGTAAACCAGTCCATCGAGCTTCCGGCTTTCTTCCAGAACCCGCAAAGCTCGGCTGAGGTGAAACTACACACCCTAGATGTGCGTAGGGCGGTCCTCTACTATGTAAACAAAACCAGACCGCTAAGGAAAACAGATCAACTGTTTGTCTCCGTAGCTACAGGCAGAGAGGGAGATCGCGTCTCTAAAGGCGCTATCTCGAAGTGGATTATCAACTGTATACAGCTGTGTTACTCTCTTTCTGAAAAAACTCTGCCTTTTACGCCAAGAGCCCACTCTACTAGAGGCATTGGGGCCACTCTGGCTTTCATTGCAAATGTTCCCCTCGACACCATTTGCAAAGCAGCTACTTGGAGCTCTATTCACACTTTTACTCAGCATTACTGCATTGACACTCATTCCAAGACAGATACACAAGTGGGACAAGCGGTTCTAAGACACCTGTTTGCTCATGACTCTTCTCACATCCCACCTCCTTCTGGTACTGCTCGCTAATCTATGCACAGCATGTGATCTAAGCAGATTCCACAAGCCTCAGAAGGGATACATTACTCACCGTAATCGTATTTCTGATGCTTGTATCTGCTTAGATTCACATGCGACCCACCCTTCCTCCCCTACGAGAGAAGGCGCATGATTGCTGGTAGTATTACCTTTCTGTCTATCTGCTTGGATTATCTGTACTCACGCTACTCCTCATGCTTCCTCATGTCAGAAAAAAAACAATCTGAGGATCCTAGACGCGTGAGGGATCTTGGGTACAGTGGACGTCACACTAGGGATAGTATTACTGGCACGCCTGTGTCGACGCCCATTTTCGAGTTTCGAAAAACAAACTGTAATACTCCGCAGCTTCCACTAGATGTCGGCCTATGCACAGCATGTGAATCTAAGCAGATACAAGCATCAGAAATACGATTACGGTGAGTAATGTATCCCATATATAGCTTTCAAAACACTCTTTCTCTAAATCGGACTTAAATAGCTAGGGCACTGTGGACATTGGTTTATCACTGGTACATTTAGAGCAATACTGAGTTTGGTGTAAAAGATGGAAGAGCAGAATAAAACAAAGGTTTACAAATAATTCACAAACAGTTAAGTACTTTGAAAACCTTCCAATGTCAAATCAGTTTAACCCTTTCCTGAGGAAAATATAAAGCACAGAGTCAAAGGGACGAAGAGTCACCCAGGGAGCCAGACAGCCAATGTTAATTGCACAATGTCTAGGGGAGCTGAAGATCATCTTTGCAGGTAGGTAAAAAGTCTTGCACAATGTTTTTGAAATGTTTGTAGAAGATTGAACACTTGGAGGGCCACAAGCTGAGAGGCTTGTGAGGGGCAAAGCTATTGCAACTCTGCAAGACGGGTCTCAACTTCCGCGACGGTACCAAGTGGGACTTTGCGAAGTTGATCGAGAATCCCAATTCCATGAGCAGGCGGACGGTCTTCGCTGTGTGATCGACGGCGCGTTCTCTTGACTTTGCCCGGATTTTGTATTTTTTGTATTTTGTTTATTTGTAGTGCGCACCTTGCCCCCGGGCATCTGGGCGCATGTTTAAAAGGCTGTTACAGGTTCCAGCAAATAGATACAATGTACATTTAACATATATTTACATAAGGTTCAGAGCATCGAATAGAGAGGCGCATCGGGCGCATGTTTAAGAGGAGGTTACAGGTTACAGCACAGCAAAATAGTTGCTGTGTGTTGTGTGGAGCGCGTGGAAAGGTAAGCCGGAGCTGCGTTGTTCTGGGCCTTGTGTGTTAGTACAAGAGCTTTGAGGGATATGCGGTGGGTGATGGGTAGCCAGTGCAAATTGCGTCTCGTGCTGATGTGAGCGCCTGGGAACATTGAGAGCTGCCCTTATGGCGTTGTTCTGCGTGACCTGGAGTTTATCGATGTTTTTTTGACTGGTCCCAAGGTAAAGGGCGTTGCAGTAATCGATTTTGGACATGATGAGGGTTCTGACGAGAATTAGACAGTTCTCTGTTGTCAGAAAGGGTCGACATGCTGTAATCAATTTGCAAGTATAGGATGACGCTGAGACAACTGCGTTGGTTTGACGATTGAGGGACAGAGTGGAGTCTAGATAAATTCCAAGTGTTTTTGTGACGTTGGGGACTTTGATATCATTCCCATCAATGATGGAAGGACTTATATTTGGGGTCAAGTTTGGTGAGTTTGTATTGAGAGCCAAGAATGATTAATTCAGTCTTCATCATTAAGGCAGAGCCCATGATGAGCCATCCAGGCCTGGATGACCGTGTATACTCCAATGAGCGCTTTAGCATCTGTTACATAATCGCCAGTGATGGGGATGAGTATCTGGGTGTCATCCACATAATTAGTGTAGGAGACACCCAGATAGTCCAGTATATCAAAGAGCGGTTTAGTGAACACGTTATAAAGTGTGGGAGAAACACAAGATCCTTGTGGAACTCCGCACAGGACGTGGGCTGGGTCAGCTGCGGCTAGGGGAGAGAAGACCCTCATGGTTCTGTTTGCCAGAAAGGAGCTGATCCAGGATGTGGCTGCGTCAGAGAAATGGGCCCCAATTTTGAGTGGTGGCAGATTTGGTGATCGAACAAATCAAGGGCTGCTGTTAGGTCAAGGAGGAGCAGGAGCGCCAGTTTGCCCTTGTCTTTCAACTCCTCGATTTTGGGTTTTCAAATCAATTAGGGCTGTGTGTACCATGTCTGGGACGGAAGCCAGATTGTCTAAACCCTAAGAGATTATTGGTTTCAAGATAGTCCTGGATTTGGATATAGGCTGCCCGAGCCAGAATTTTGAGAAGGTAGGGCACCGTGGTGATGGGCCTGTACTTAGAGGGGTTACTGGGATCAAGATTGGGTTTTTTGATTAAAGGGATGACCCAAGCATCCTTAAGGTTGTCAGGTACAGTGCCCGATTTGAAGGATGCATTAATAAATGAGGTAATGAATGGGGCAAGATCATGTGCAGCTTCCTGTATGACCTATGCAGGGCAAGCGTCACCTTGGCAGTTGGAAGGCTTAAGCTTTGTGATATTTTCTACCTCCTCAATAGTGATGGGTGAGAAGCTAAAAGGTTTGAAGGAATGTTTGGTAGAGGGGGTTTTGTAGGACGGGGGTAACCCGTTGAGTCAGGGAGGTGACATTTTCTGGTATTAATTTTGGCTTGGAGCATGGCAATTTTGTCAAGCAGTGCCTTTTGAATATTGGAGCACCAATCTGTCTGTGGTGCACGTAACGAGCGGGGCAACAGGAGACTCAAGTTCTTTGAGGATCTTAAAGAGTTCCTTGGTATTTGATTGGGCTCGAATGATCCTTTTGTTATGAACTCCCTTTTTTGCAACTAGGATGACTTCCTTGTAGGTGAGGGATGAGCCAATCGTCCAGTTAGGGGTGTACGTGGATCCCCGGCAGGCGCAGCCCCGCGCTGCCACTGGTGCCAGTCACTTGGTGAAGACCCTTGGTGCCGACTTCAACCCGAAGGGCAGGGCCTTGAACTGGCAGTGCCGCCCTTGGACTACGAACCGTAGGAACTTTCGATGTCCTTTGCATATGGGGGTGGATTCTTACTTCCACATAAAGTCCAGCGACGACAGGAAGTTCGGTGTAGAAAATTCCGAAACTGGTCCCTGTTAATCGGAAGGAGAATCGGTGGAGCTTGAGGCTCGAATTGACTGAAAATGAGAGCAAAACTCTTTGGAAAAACGCAATACGCAGTAAAAGCTCGAGAGCTATAGCACGAGGACTCCCAACACTTGAACGTGCGGTATAAATCTGAAGATGGCTGCCAGAGGAGGGGCTTAGGTAGAGGGCAGTCATTGGCTGGGGGCAGTATGACCCAGAGAGCAGTGATTGGTTATTAGTAGAAAGACAGTTCAGAAACAAAACTGAAACTGTTTTTTTTTTCTTTACCGAGGATTCCCAGCTTGACGACGGGGAATATTCATGAGCATGCGAATCAATGCCAGACCCATGCTGGAGAACAGTTACAAGTAAGTAACTTGTTCCTTTGCTGCATGTAACTATTTTTCAGAATATTGCTATATACATTTACCAACTGGGTCTTGCTTCCCCTGACGTGCTCTATAGCCTGTCTAGAACAAGTATGCCGTGGGTTTTACTTAACTCGAATAGCTGTGTGCAAAAGTGTATTGTAGGTTGAGATTGCCTTGGTCTGCCTTGTGCCATCCTAAACTAAGTTAGAGAGTTATTGTTTACTTTAGTCAGTGTTCTACTGAACTAAAAATCAACTGTAATAGTATATTGCCAATAATAGCTGTGCGTCATTATTTAAAGTGTCATGTAGGTTTAGCTGGCGTTTCACTGATCTGAAAAGCAACTGTAATTGTATATTGCACACAAAGCTCTTCTTCACCTGTATAAATGAGTGTTATCCTGACTGTAGTTACAGGTTTATACTCTTTCATGAATGTGTGTTCCACTAGACAGAAATGTATCCTAAAAACAGGGTTGGTTTACGAATTGATTCCTTAACTGTGTGTCACTGCATGACTGACGGGGTCTACTACCCTTGATTTACTGTAAAGTAATCTAAACGGAACTAATGGTTTTACTGCCCATGAATAGGTGTGGCTATAACAAGGGGGTTGTCCTACCCTCTATGAATCAAGAGTGCACAAAATCAATCAAGTGCACAATGGTTTTTAGACCCTTTAGGGAGCCCTTACAACTGGGGCAACCGTGGTTGGAAACATGCTTGCTGCTGACACACATATCTCAAACTCATATGAACATTTCAGCTTTTAATTATTAGTTAGCTGATGCTTATCTTTTTGCAAAGTATTTAAGTTGTTATATATACATGACAGTACATGATGTCCATTGTGGTAAACAAGCACATAGTTATGTTAGAAATTCAATGAAACATAATTACAGATGACATAGGGTGTGAATCATCCACTTATGCATTTAACAGGCAACTTGCTTGTAAGTGGAATGTCCCATGTCATTGGGTACAGAAAACACAGGATGGAAGTACAGATGGAGGAGACGATGATAGTAGGTCTCCTATGCCCAGCTAAAGTCTGACCTCATATTTGGTCTACGTCTGGGTATGATGTTAGGAAAAGTGCAGCACTAAATACAGCCCATGGAGATGCTGGGTCTATGCTGCTGACGTTTCGGCAAACTAGATGGAAGCCGCCTTCTGGGGCCAAAAAAGTCAGGAGACTCTGTGTTTGGGAAAACAAAAATGGTAGAAAAAATAGGAAGGCAGTGTTAAAACAGCAGCAGGGTGCTGGAGCGGTCAGTAAGATGTATCTAATATATAAAAAAGACATGTCCTAAATGGTTCCAGAAGCACACTCCACTCACCACTGGTCGTGCTTCGAGTGAGAGCAGATGAACACAAGAGGTTTCATCATAGGGCAGGAGGAGAAACGGGAGTGGCCAATGTAGGCATTGGTAGAGAGGGGGTGCCGGAGAGTGGGCGGGCGGCCCGTGGGGAACAAGCAAGGGACCCCTGGTGGTGAATGCAAGGTCCGGCTGGATTCAAGAGTCTGACGAACCTGGGGTGCACAAGAAAGAGGGGGAGAACACACTGGTCGTGAGGTGACTATGGTGTCAGAAAAAAAGCAGGCAAACTGTGCAGGTACAGTAACCATGGTGGGGGTATTAAAGAGTACCTGGAGCTAGCTGAAGAGATGAGCCCAATTCTGGAGGAGGGCTGGAACAAGGTGAGCCAGAAGAGAAGTCATCAAGGCTGAGTGGCTCATGTATATTTTCCGTCTAGTTCGCCCTGGGTGGAAAATATTGAGGGGAAAGGGTTCATGGGTGAGGGGCCTAACAGCCAGAAGGAACGCTGTAAATGCGCTATTGTACAGGACACTACTGCGCATGCGCGAAGGAGTAGTGTCTAGTTGGTGTCGGATGGGAGAAGGTGTCTCACGGCATCAATGCACGGGCTCAGAAGGATAGTGGCTCGCTGCTATGGCGGCTCCACAGGACCATAGAATAAGGTTGTACGAGTAGGTTGACCATGAGACCTGCCGTGCCGAGTGGCATCGGGGAGTAAGCGAGGTCAGTGCGTCCGGCACTGTTGGGCAGACACCTGTGCAGTTCCCTCTGGGACCACTGCAAAAGATTTAGGACTACAGGTGTTTGGCAGTAAGCCCACTTGGTAGCAGTCTGTACCACACAGATTCACTTGGTAGCTGTGTCTGAGCAGTCAGACTTCCCTCAAGAAGAGTTAGGCAGTATACAGAGTATTCACAATAGGTCAAGAGAACACAGTAGAACAAGTAAACACTGACCAGGGCTTGGTGTAAAAGATATCATTATTTATTTAAAACCACATCTAGAAAAACACACAGGCACTAATCGTAAGCATTTCAAAAACACTCCCTTAAAAGAATATTCGACAAGTCTTAAAGCCCCACTTATTTTCAGACAGCGGTGAGCGCTTAACCTAGATGGCACTCAATTCGTTTTAAAAAGGGAGAGACGAGCAGAGAACAAGTCGAAACAGATCCCAACACTTATCAGAACATAACAAGACAGGAAGGCAAAGTAAAACCGTGAAGTTAGAGTTCAAGAGGCCGGATCCACTTTCAGAGGATCCAAACGAAATGTGTCCAGGGTCACACGGTTGCAGTGCACAAAAGTCTTGTAAAGGTTCAAAAAGGAGTTGGACCAAAGAAAGGGACCAGTTAGAGTGTCAAGGCGGCCAGCCCAGTCCAGAAGGTTAAGGGATTATTATTACCTTGTAGCAATCTTTAGAAAGGGAGGCCTGGCGGACACGGTACCTTAAAGTGGTGAGAACGCTCCAGCGGGGGCAGTTGTTCCTGGCAGCGGGTGCAAGTCGGTGCTTCGTCCGGGGGAAGAGGATCTCGTCGTGGAGGAAGACAGGAGTCCGTTGCACTGCCAGGGAAGAAACCAGCCGCAGAGTTTCTCAGGTCCAAGGAGCAGTCCGGTGATTCGCGGTTCAGTGGTGAGTGGCTATCCAGCTGCTGGGGTGCTTGGCACGGGCAGTTTGACCACAAACCGGGTTGGGGTGCGAAGAAAGAAAGGTAAACTGGTTGTGCCCACCAGTCAGGGGAAGAAGCCTCTCCAGCCGGGAGATCTTCTCTGTCGTCGGGAAGTGGTGAGTCGGTTCCGCAGGGCTCCACCGGTGGTGTCGTCGTGGGAGGTCGGCTCAGCTTCTCCCTCGTCTTATTCTCGGGTCCTGTGGCGACTTCTGAAGTTCCAGTCCCCAAAGCCCTGCTTTTGTGCAGAAAACCCCCATTCACTCAGCCTAGCTGTCAATCAAACATGCTAAGTGGTGAGCCGGCCGGCTCACCACTTGGGCCAATCACACAAGAGTGCGACTTGAGTTACCAAGATAACTCAGTCCAGGGTGCCTAAACCCCCTCCCACACCCCTGTGGTACCCAGACAGAGTGGCACCACTTTTGGAGGCTTCTGTGGAGAAGCCCGCCAAAAAGTGGAACAAAGGGCTCGACTTGGGTTGGAGTCACAGAAGAGAACACAAACGCCATTTTAGAATAGAGTCTTGGCAAAAAATACCAACCGGAGAATTAATATTAAATAAACCGGCGGTATGTTCGAGGCTATGAGAATTAAATAATTAAAGTTGGTAGCCTCGAACAATGGGAAAATCCCATAGGAAAATATTCGCGGTCGAATATAAAAAGTAGTTTCCACTGCCACCAGCCAAAACTCGATCAGGGGGAACGGAGACATGCCCCCTCGACTAACAGACCCCGGGGCAATCGAATTGCCCCGACCAGTACGTCCACAATATGATGGTTTGTACCGGTTTCTGTTAATAATTTGGGACTAGTAAAGCCAATGGTGACTTTACATGCCCTGGGAGACAGTAGTCAGTTCCAGGGTATGGAGTCTATGGTGGGGTGTCACTATGACACCCCTGTGTTACTGCACGGAGGGTGCTTTGTAACACACAAAGGAAAAACACATGACACCCTATGGAGTAAAGGTCCCCATAGCCCATAAAACACATTGCCAGTCAAAGGAATACCATAACTCATGTCCAAGAGTGGGATAAAAAGTCTCACTCTTGGCAGGAGGAAAAAAAACAAACTCCAGAAATCCAGCAAAGCTGCTGGGGGACTCACTAGGTTAGGAAATTCAGCCTAAAGGGAGAATTCTCCCTAACAGGCGCGAAGGTGGGCGGGGGAGATGGCACTGCCCGGGGTGAAAAAGCTCATCAAATGAAGTGAAATCAGCAGCGGCCCATGTGGAGTAAAGTGTGCTGTGAACAAACGAAGTGGGGGCAGTGCTTGTGACTAAGAGGGCGGGAGGGGATCGATAAGCTTCACTGAATGAAAAACTCAATGTGTGCAGCGGGTGATCAAGGACCTGGGGAAGGGGACATCCGATTATGTACAGGGTTAGAAACTTCCAGGCATCCATATCAAACAATCTATGTACAACAAAGTGATCAGCAATTGCATCATTGAAGATACATGCGTTAAACACAAGTTAAAAATTGTATGAATACAAAGCGATCTATGTGAAACAGTCGGAGCAGCAATTACATCATTGCCAATGCAAAAGTCGGGCACACGTCACAGATTGTAATAATGGACGTGCAGGAGTTTAGAAGCAGTTCAAGGCACAAAATAGCATGTACCAGTAACCCAAAACCTAGTAATTACTGGTCCATATGGAATACGAATGCATAGGTATTTATAAAGGCAAAATGCAGCAGTCAGAAGCGACATGGGATACACAAGAGCATGTATAAGTAGCAACAAACATTGTGATTACTATCCTGTCTGGTATGCAATGACATTGTTACTGGAATGCTAGACAAACGTGCTGGCTCAGGATCAGGGGTGGAGACCCAAGAGTTTCATCATGTTGGAGGTAATGCTAAGCAAATTAAAGTGCCGTCATGGGTAGAGGGTGCTCGAAACCAGCGAGAGGTGAATAACACGGCTGGTGGGTCTAAAGAGATCCAAAAGGGGACTCGGGTGTGAAATAGCTGGAAAAATTAGATGTTGAACGGTCCCGGTTGGGCCTCATTGAGGCCAGTGGTGGTGGATTTGAGTTTATGCATCCACCATGCTTCTTTGAAATTCAGGGCGCTGGTAATGTTGGTTTTATTCTGGATTTTGTCCACCACCCACCAGGAGAAGGAATCTGGATCATGATGGTATTCAATGAAATGGTGGACCAGAGGAGCGGTGAGGGTCTTGCAGCGTATCGTCGATCTATGTTCACTGATGCGTTTATGAACGGGTCTTGAAGTTTGTCCTACATAACGTAGGCCGCGAGGACATTGAATCACGTAGATGACATTGGTGGATTTGCAGTTGGAAAAGTGTCTGATTTTCCACTCTTTGCCCTCCACCATAAAAGAACTCCGTTTCTTGGTTTGTCTACACCACGTGCATTGACTGCACGGGTGGTGCCCATTGATCTCTCTCATGTCCCAAAGCGTGGAGCGAGCCGGGATTTTGTGTGATTTGGCAATGGTAAGCAATTCTTTGAGTTTTTTGGACCTCCTAAGTGCCATGCATGGTTTGGGTTCAGCTGGAAGATTGAGTTGAACGAGAGGCCAACATCTTTTGATGAGGGATTTGCGTTTGGAAGTGGTAGGGCAAAAGGTGCTGACACAAGTCAGAATGTTCTCGGGTGTGGCAGTGTGGGCTTTGGGTGTCAAGAGGGCCTCTCTAGGTGTGAATCTTGCTCTTTTCTGGGTGTTTTTTATGAGTTTCTTGGGGTATCCTCTTGACGTCAATTTTTGCTGTAGGTCGGTAGTGTTTTTGAAAATCATCCATTTGGGTGCAATTGCGGCAGATCCTCAAAAACTGTCCATACGGGAGATTATCTCGTAGGGTCTTGGGGTGGTGACTGCTGTAATGCAGGACCGTGTTACAGTCCGTGTTTTTTTTTGAAAATTGAGCGTTCAAGTTTGTTATTCTTGGGTGTTATGGTAAGGTCCAGGAAGTTCATCTTCTGGCTACTCTTGTTGATGGTGAATTGAATTTGTGTGATGCGTAGATTCAGCCATTGAAAAAAATTACATGACGGTGTCGTCTTCCCCTTTCCAGAGGAAGATAATGTCGTCAGTGTACCAAAACCATAAAGTGACGGAATCAAGGTACGGGTTGGTCATGTTAAGGACATGTTAGTTCAAATTCGGACATGAAAATGATGGCCATGCTGGGGGCAAATACTGCACCCATGGCTGTCCCACAAGTTTGAAGATAGGTGTTATACTCAAAAAAGTTGTTGGTGAGTGCTAATTCAAGAAGTTCGATGATAAAATTAATGGGCACCCATCTGTGTCATGTGCTGTGTCAAATAATGTCTAATACATTCCAATGCTTGTTGTTGTGGAATCGAAGTATATAGGCTTTTGATGTCTAGAGAGGAGATCTTCTGAAGGATGGAATGGCTGGTTTTCGAATCGTATCCATGGTGTCTCTCGTGGGAGTTCGCTGGCTCAGGGGTTTGAGAAAATAATCAATAAATATTCCAATAGGTTCAAGAATAGAGCCACATCCTGATACGATGGGTCTGCCAGGGGGTATGTGGCTATTCTTGTGGATTTTGGGAAGGGCATATAGGACAGGGGTTCTTCCTTCAGATGTATTAAGAAAGGCCTCTTCCTTCTCTATTTTTTATTTCTGATGTGGGGTCCTTTTTCAGTTTTTTTTAGTTGCCTTCCTCGTTGAGGAGGGACATTACCATGGCTTTGTACTGGATGTTTTATACTCGATGCTGCCACCCTTGTCAGCTGGTTTGATCACAAGTGTTTTGTTGGCGCGTAGAGAAGCGCAGGCTTTTCTTTCCCCTGAGGTCAGGTTCTGCCTGTGTTGGTCCGTCGTGGACTGCAATTTCCCAATCTCTTGTCGGATGCATTTCTCAAAAGAGGATGGAAGCAGGTGTTTCAGAGTCTCTCGGGAAAAAATCTGATTTAGGTCTCAGGCCGGTGTCCTCGGGTCCCGTCGGAATATCTTTGTCAAGAAAATAGACCTTTCTCCTGATGTTTTGAAAAAAGTTGGTGAGTTCGAGGTCCAGTTTAAACCAATCGGTGTGATTGGTGGGCACAAAAGATAATCCTTTTGCTAGTAATGAAATTTCACCTTTGGACAACAGAGAGCCGGAAAGGTTAAAGATGGGAGTCATTGTGTTAGTGCCTCTGGTTGCTCCTGTGGCGTCTGTTCGGGTGACCCCATTGGGGGAAGTTGTAGAAGAGAAATGGAGGAAGATGGGGTGGACCCCAGTAGCCTCCTCTGGGCACCCCCCCAGCCTAAAATAGGCATGTTGGGAGGTTGCAAGAATGGTTGATTTTGGCCAAGGTTAGCTTGACGCCCACTGGCCTGTGGTTGGTCGCCAGTAGAGGAGTCTGAGCTGGAAGTATCGGAGAAAGATACACCCCTGCGTCTATTTCTTGAGGCCCCACCTTGTTTGGCCATGCGTTCTTTGTCCTTGATATCGTTATAATCTGCAGCAAGGTAAAGATAGGTCTGCTCTATCTTGAAATTCTTAATGTTCTTGGCAAGTTTTTTATGCTTTTTTTTCTAGGGTTGAGGCCATGAAGGTGTCTAGTTCTTTATCAATTTCTTTAAGTTTCTCACGTGCGTTGGTTAGACTTTCATCATTGAGAAATTTTGTTTCTTCCGTCTTGAGATCTTTGAGGATGTGGGAATGTATTCTTTGTGCAGTGGCGATTGTGAGGGCCATGAGATCTCGGCTGCATTTAGTTGCTATTTTGCTAAATCCCTGGAGGTATTCTTGATCATCTAGAAATGGTGCTGGTTTGTTCCGTGTTATGAGACCAAGGTGGATCATGTTCACGCGAAGATATTCTCTGAGAAAATGTCCATGCACCTCAGTTCTGAAACAGCGTTTCTTTAGGTTCAGAAGATCTTCTCCTGTGGCTGTCGATGCTAGGTGCTGTTGGGCCCCTTCCATGTTAAACATGGATGGGCCTTGTATGATGTCATTAGTTTCTGTTTCTGAGAAGCTGAATGTTTGCTCCATAGTGAGGGGGATATGAATGTATGTAAGGCACTGAGTCAGGGAAAGGGAGCACGATAGGTGAAAGTGGGAGTGCGGAACTGGAACTCTGGGAATAGGAGATGTAGGTGCCCAATCAGAATAGGGGAGGTACGGAAAGGGGACCCCTAGAGACACAAATGTGATTTATAGGCCTCTATTATAGCATGCGCTATACCATGACAGAGTAAAACAAAAAGAGGCTGCCCATAATCTGGGAGGACTGGAGAAGCTATAACAAGGGGGTTGTCCTACCCTCTATGAATCAAGAGTGCACCAAATCAATCAAGTGCACACTGGTTTTTAGACCCTTTAGGGTGCCCTTACAACTGGGGCAACACATATCTCAAACGTATATGAAAATTTCAGCTTTTAATTATTAGCTGATGCTTTATCTTTTTGCAAAGTATTTAAGTTTTTATATATACATGACAGTACATGATGTCCATTGTGGTAAACAAGCAGATAGCTATGTTAGAAATTCAATGAAGCATAATTACAGATGACATAGGGTGTGAATCATCCACTTATGCATTTACCAGGCAACTTGCTTGTAAGTGGAATGTCCCATGTCATTAGTTACAGAAAACACAGGATGGAAGTACAGATGGAGGGGACAATGATAGTAGGCCTATACCATATGTGTTTGATAAGGCCTGACTTTGCTAGAAATACATTTAGACCAAAGCATACAACTTCTTCAGAATCACTGTGTACCTTCAAGCATTGTGTTGTGTTTTTGTACTGTGTTTAACTCTGACAAAGTACTTACCCCGCGAATTAGCTTGGCCCAATTGTATTTATAATAAACCTTTGTTTTATATCATTCTTTTCAACCCTTGGTATACTAGAAGGTATTAGTTACTTCCTACAGCCCTCTCTCACACCTAAAATAAGCCTGGCTGCTCGGTCTACGCTACCATATTCTTAGTGGTACAGCCTTATACCAAGAGTGGAGTTTTGTATTGCTGCAGTGGTATGGTTTTACTAAGCCCTTAGTTGGACTTCAGAAATGCTGTCCTAACACAGGACTTCAGGAGCAGCATACCTGTCTCCCCTGGTTCAAACATCATCTCACTACCATGGGGCTATGGGGATAGTGGACATATTTAGGAACCAAACCAGCTCTCCTTTACTTCCATTGCTCTCGACATCCTTTCATCACACCCCTTGCTTTGGCTGTGACTTGCTGTTGAGACCCCCTGCAAATCTCTAGTGTCCCCACTTGCTATACTCTAGTGCCTTACTTCATCTCATTTTTGGTGCCCACTAAAGAATGATGCTGGCCATCTTAGTGCTTCCCCCATCTCCCATTGGCTTGATGTTCAGACTTTCAATATTGTCATCAAAATTAATCCATGCTTCCTTGATTGTTTTACAAATGGATTGTTCATTTAAACCAAATAATTCATATGACATTACAGAGTAATCCGCTATTTAGAGGTTGTTGCGGCCAATGCAAGAAGCATTACCTATTTACACGTATTAGATGAGTTGTTGCTTCAGAACGGACCAATCCGACTTTGATTTTAGGATTGTTGGTGCTTAAGGGCTTCCATGGTCTACAGGTGTGCCTGGTAGTTTTCAGAGCCTTTTTTTCCCCTTCCTATCTCTGGCATTAAGGTTTTCAGAGCTCAGTTCCATTCTGCACTGGGCTGCTAATCTGTGATCCATATTCAGGGGGGCACTGCTCCAGCTCTGTGGGGTTCCCCTTTTAGGGGCTGCTTGACAGTACCCCATCCTATCGCTCTGTCCTAGCTGATTTCCTTCACCCCCAGCCTCTTCACCATGTTCCTTCCATATGGCTCCTCATACGGACCACTTTCTTTCTCCCCTGCATGTTCTATGCTCATCATGACTTCTTTATCTTGCAGCTCTGTGTGGTGGAGTATGACCCAGGAACACATGATCTGAAAACACTCTCTCTCCATTACTTTGAGGAGCCAGAGCTGAGGGTATGTATGGTTTGGTTTTATTTCCTCTTTTCAATAAATGCCCAAGAGGTTCTGAAACATGTCATCTTTGGAGGGGGTGGCTAAGTGCGTTTTCTCTCTCTCTACACCCCTTGCTAGTATGATTGAAGATATGGGCTACCAAGGGTTTCGGGGTCCTCTGTTCTTTCAGAGCAAGGCATGTAAAAGGACTGTGGGTGGGGTGATGAGGGACATGATACCAAAGCAAAAAAAAAAAGCATTTTCACAGCAAACAAAGTAATTCTGAGGAAAAAAGACAAAACTCCAATCACCTTTTCTTTGTAAAACTGTCTCCTTCCATGCAGCAGCATTTCATTTTCTTGCTTGTTCAAAATGCCATCTGGAACACAATGCTGATTAAAATGCGTAATTCTGCCCTGTGAATTGTTTGCATTGCGTCCATTCAAATGTTTCCTATGAAGGAGAGGTGCAGAATGGGGCCTTCCAGTGACGGGCAAGTAACAATTGGTAAATCGCTATCAAAGTGATCACAAAATCACTTGTGCTCAGAAAATGTGGTTATGTAGCTGGATGCCAGCTGTTTTTTAAATGATGAATTATCGAGATGTCTGGATAGTCTTAAACTAGGTATGTGGTGTCACTTCAGTGCCCAGGCTAGCGTTTTCCTCTTTCACAATCGCTGGGTTTGTACATCAGGGATGCTTACTTCGACTCCCCAACATGCAGCTTGTGAACCCCTAAATACATTGCTTTGGTAATTTCATTCTGCCTCTGTGGGGGAGAATGCTCCTGTCTGTGCCAATTCCCTTCTACCTCTGAGACCCCCAGCTCTTTTGCTGGACTTAGGACTGGAGTAAGTGAGACCTTTGTCCACTCTTTCGTGCTTTGACCTGATTTGGATCATGTGTTTCCACTATTTGTGGAGTCTGACAGTCTCCATAGGCATTTCTTTGTATGGTGACACACAGCACCCTCCGTGCAGTGTCACAGATAAATCCTTTTGATTTCTCATCAAATTGACTTTACTTACCTTTTCTCTTTGTAGGTCCAGCGCACACCATCTTCTGTGGAGTGCTGTGGGGGGGGGAGAGAGTTACTTAGTAGCCCCTGTTCCTACCTACCCATGTAACATTTTCTGTTAGCCTCAATTCTTTAAATGGCTCGTAACAGTAGTTTAATTTTCCTACCATTGTGCATTTCTACGGCAAGCTAAATTCTCCGCTGCAGTAGATCACCCATGGGTGACCATTTTGTCAAAATGGCCTGGCCTTTTTTTGCCATTTTCTGTTGGTGAGGTCTTTCTTGGGTTTTACTCTGCGCCAAGCCCAAGGGTTTTACTCTGCACGCCACGCCAGGTTTGAGCCCTGTTGGTTTTGCCTTTGGCAGGCTTCAGTCCTGAAACCCGCCTCTAGCTCCAGTGTATCTGAAAGAGTAGGATGTGAATGAGGTTCCTGAAATTCCCCTGTCCGTTGTCTCTAGGAGTGCCTGAATGCGAGCAGTCCTGATTGGCTGGCTTGCTAGCCTTTCACGACAACCACCCTGTTGTGTTATTGACAACCTAGGCTGTGCATGAATGGGGAGAAACCTGCTTAAAAGGCAAGGGTTTTGGGACTAGAGGCTGTTGCGACCACTGGGAAGAGCACCCAACGAAGAAACCGCAAATAAAGCTTGTTGCATCCTCCTGGACCTTTGAATTGCCCGGTGAAGCCCTGCTGCTGTGCTGAAACTCCTTTTTCTGATTGACAAGCGGACCTCCGGAAGGGATGACTTCTTCCCTTGGGTTAGTGGGACCAAGTAACCCAGAGACAAACTTCACTGGACCATCTTCCCTGACTGGCTTTACTTCTTTGCTGCTGCACCAACTGAGTGCCAGGGGTCAAGAAATCCTTAGTCCAGTGCAACGTCTGCAATCGGGCCAGAAGCTCCAGGAGTCTTTAAAGGACCCTCCAGAAGCGGGACGACCGGAGCTAGAGTCCCCTCAACAGAATGCAGGACTAATGGAGTGAAGGAAGCCCAATCCGTGGTGGTGCGGTTTACCGCGCGATGAAACCGCGAAGTGCTGCTGATCCAAAAAGAGCCCAGAGCTGCTGATGACCTCCAAATTGCTGCCGCATTAGTCCTCCATACGTCCTCCTCTTTTCCCCACGACCGAGGCTCAGGAACCCAGGATCTGCATCGCTGCGATCGGACAGAAGCGAGCTGGACCAGAGGTACTGTTTAGCCTTCGGGTACTTACCTCAGTGTGTCTTAGCTTTGCTCTTCTCAGTTGAAACTTGCAGTGGCTACTTTTGTTAAGAGTGGATTTCAACTCTGCTTTCCACAAGTGTAACAGCATGTCATCCTACAAGTTATTTCAACAAAACTCTAAGTATACTCACATGCCCTGAGAACCTGTTTAACCTTTTTCCTTCCTTTAACCTTTCCTTTCTGCAGCCTCAGAAATCTGCAAAGTGTACTAGTGATATATAAATGCCATTACTTTCCTTGTGAATGAAGTCCCCTCCGGGTGTATAGTGTGTTTAAAAAAAAATAATAAAAAAATCACTAAAGAGTATCCACTAAACTTATGCTGATTATGGAAAAGTATTTTAAAGGGCATCAATACATAATATCCCCAACAAAAATATCGCTGTAGATATGGCAGTTTGGTTCCATAGGCAATATTTTTGTTGGGGATATTATGTGGGAGCGGGATTTGCGGGGGTGTCCCCCGCAGATGCCATATGTGAATTTTACATAATATGGCTATTTTTGCATTGCGATATTTTTGCGGCGGAATTAACACATGGAACCTTTTTAAAGTAGATTTGATTGTCACATATCTTGTCACATATCTTGCCCTTTTTGAGAAACGCTTATTTGTTATATAAATATTTATAACAGAAACCTTGAGTAGAAGTGATTGGCAGGGATTGGTTCCTCCGACGTATTCCACATCTATGACAGGTAATCACCACAGCTGTGCTGCTTCGGAAAACTTTTGGCTCCTGCGTTGATGACGTCGATACGCTGTCCTCGAGGGCCTCTGCACGACGCCCGTAGCCTCAGTTCCATTTTTTCCAGTGAACGTGTTCGCTTCGGAGATCTCGGCGCACCTTGGTTCTTCTGAGTATTATTCTATCGGTTCTTCGAACCTGTTCGTTTGTGAAGATATCATGTCTTCCTCTTCTACCCCGCGGCTGGGTTTCAAGAAGTGTCGGGACTGCGGTTCCAAGATGTCGCTGACTGACCAGCACAACGCCTACCTCTGGTGTCTCGGTGAGGACCACGCCACGGATGATTGTGACGATTGTCAGTCGTTAACATCGAAGGCCCTACGGGAGCAGAAGCAGCTTTCTGTCGGTAGGGTTGCCAAGCCCCGAAAGTCAAAATCCGCTGGGCTTTCCACTGACTATTCGAGAGGCGACTCTGCGTAAGTCCAGGGGGGTCTCGGTCCCGTAGTGGTTCCCGCCATTCCTCTGCCTCTTTGAGGCACTCGCGGAAGCGCAGTCACTGGTCGCCTTCCCAGTCCTCGTCCGAGGACTCTGCCCGTCGGCGGGTTGCTTGTCCCAACAAGCACTCGTCTCCTGCGGAATGGGATGCATTTCGTACGGAGATGACGATTTTTCAATCGCAGAGATCCGTTCCGTCCGTGCATTCGAAAGAAGCCGGCAGGGAACGTGCTGGGGCCATCGCACGCCTTCGGTGCTCAGGCGGTTGATGTGATCATCGGGAGCCTTGGAGGTCCCGATCGGACAAGGTGGATCGCTCTAGCCATGCTCGCTCCAGGTCCAGGTCCCGGTCCTTGACGCCCTCGAGACCGTCGGAGCCTGTGAGGTCTTCGAAGAAGACGTCGACTCCATCGGCGCCATGTCCGTTGAGGGACTCTCTTGAGGCTCCGCCTCTGAGGAAGTCATCGGCGCCAAGGCCGTCGAAGGACACTCTCAGGCTCCACCCTCGAGGACTGTGTTGAAGCCATCGGCGCCCTCAACGCCTTTTGTGGAGGCTTTACCGGAGGTACCCCGTGTGTCGGTGGAGACTCCGAGGCAGGCCCTGAAGAGGTCAGTAAGGCCTGTATTTGAGCCTTTTTCTGTGCCCTCTTCCAGGGATTTGTTCCAGCCTCTGGATTATATTTCTGAGGTGGAGGAAGGGTCTGAGGAAGCTTTGGTACCTGATGAGGTTCCTGACAACCTGTTATCTGGTCATAGCCAGTTGGAAGACCTGCGTCAGTCTTTACACAACGTCCGTGGTCTTGATACCTCCCCGGAGGTTGAGTTTGGCAGGCCTGAGCCTGGTACGCATGCTAACTCTTCCTACAGGCGCCTCATGTCGAGGGTGACCGAGTACTTGGGGCGGTCTGCGCCACCAGTAGATTTTCTGCAGGATGACCTGACGGATATCTTGGACCAAGGTCCACCAACTGACCTGGTACTGCTATTCCATATGGCCTTGCAAAGAAGGGGGGCAGCGGCTTGGACTGCGCCGGAGAGTCTTCCGGCAGTGGGTAAGTCGTTGCCGAAAAAGTACCGCCCAGCCAGTGGCAACCCCGGCTGCTTGTCCATGCACCCTACTCCAAAGAGTTTGGTGGTGCAGGCGGCTACGGCCCCAGAAAAACAGGCGTCGTACCCTACCATCCCTCCTGATAGGGACGACAAACGTTTTGACGGTTGGGCGAAGAAAGTCTTTTCTTCAGAGGGAAAGCAGCCAACTCTGTGTGCGCCTTAGCACGTTTCACTCACACTCTGTGGAATTGTTTTGTTAGCGGCTGAACATATTCCCAAAGGGGAGGAACGGGATGGCTTTCTTGCCCTTGTACAGGATGGCAAGGATGCATGTGAATCCATTCAATCAGGTCTGGACGTGGCAGACTGTGTCAGCCGGTCCATGGCGGCGAGCATCGTGATGCGCAGATTTACGTGGTTGCCGAAGTCGTGGTTGCTCCTGATGTGCAAGCCCGACTTCTCAACATGCCCTTTGATGGTGAACATCTTTTTGGCAGCAAGGCTGACGAGAGCCTTGAGAGGTTGCAGACCTTGAAGGCTGCAGCGAAGTCGTTGAGCATTGCAGTCTGCTAACCGCCGCTTTTTCGTCCTAGGGGACAGCAATGGAGGGGAGGTTCTTTTCGATACTACTCTACCTTTGGTAGATCGAGGGGAGCTGCAAGTCAAAGGGGCCAACGTAGGAGTACCAGAGGTGGAAAACGGGGTACTCGAGGTGCCAAGGCCGCTCCAGCAGTTGCCTCTTTGCCCTCAGGCACTGCCGCAGCCGCTTCAGCTCCGTCATGAGGCCATGTCCCATGGTTCGCTGGTTGGGGGAAGGCTGGCGCAGCATCTTGTAGAATGGCATGCCATTACTTCAGATGTGTGGGTTCTGGAGATCATAGCCCATGGCTACTGTCTTCCTTTCCGGCAGAGGCCTCACGGCAATCCACCAGGGAATCTCTCATTGAAGAGTCCGGATCCGCTCCTTGCGTATGAAATGAAATCCCTGCTGGAGAAAGGCACCATAGAACTGGTGCCTGTAGTGGAGAGGAACAAGGGATGGTATTCCCCATATTTTTTGATTTCGAAAAAAGACAGGGGATTGAGACCCATCATGGATTTGTGTGGTTTGAACAAGCTCCTCAGGAAGGACAAGTTCAATATGGTTACTCTCTCTCAAGTCCTCCAGGCCCTTCAACTTCAGGACTGGTTGGTGTCTCTCGACCTCAAGGTCGCTTATTTTCATGTGCCGATTCATCCCAAGCACAAGAAGTACCCGAAGTTCGCGGTTGGCGAATCGCATTTTCAGTTATGGGTCCTGCCCTTCGGATTGACCTCTGCCCCGAGGGTCTTCACCAAGCTCATGGTGGTGTTGGCAGTGCATCTCAGGAAAGGGGGGATTCACGTCTACCCCTACCTGGACGATTGGTTGATCAGGGCGCGCTCTCCCGAGCAAGTCCTGGATCATCTGTCAGTCACCTGCCACTCCCTTCACAGGCTGGGCTTCTCCCTCAACTTAAAGAAGTCCTACTTGACGCCAACCCAGCGGCTCCAGTACATCGAAGCAGTACTCGACACATCCCTGGGACAGTGTTTCCCTCCCCAGGTGAGGGCTCAACACATTCTGCAGATGGTGCAAAAGTTTCAACTTGCCCAGAGTCTCCCGGCGTTCGAGTTCTTGAGGATGCTTGGTCTCATGGCATCCTGCATTCTCCCAGTGCCAGAGGCCAGGCTGTGGATGAGATCTCTGCAGTGGCTCTCAAGATGCAGTGGTCGCAGTCCTCCGGCAGGATGTCGGAACCCGTTCAGGTGCTGACCTCGGTTGCCCAGGATCTCCTGTGGTGGGCCGTCGAAGGCAATCTGATGAAGGGGGCTCCATTTTGGCTACCCTGGCCGGAGGTGACGATCGTGACGGACACATCCCTCAAGGGGTGGGAGGCTCATGCCAACGAGTTGACAGTCAGCGGTTGTTGGTCTCCGTCGGAGTCCAGACTCCATATCAATCTGTTTGAGCTGAGAGCTATCAGGCTTGCCCTGAAGGCTTTTCTGCCGACTGTGCGAGGGAAGAATGTCCTGATTCTGACGGACAACAGTGTCCATGAGCACTACCTCAACAAAAAGGGGGGGGGGCAGGGTCACTTCCTCTGTGCAGAGGGGCGGTGCAGCTCTGGTTCTGGGCCATCCAGCAGGAAATTTCGATCTCGGCAGTTCATCTGGTTGGAGACAAAAACGAGGCGGTGGACGCTCTGAGCAGGTAGAGCACGGCCTCTCACGAGTGGGAGCTGGCTCAGGAGATTCTCCTGGAGATAGTCGCCCTTTGGGGGACTCCTCAAGTGGATCTCTTCGCCACCAACTGGAAGTGCGAAAGATTCTGCTTGCGGGAATTTCCTCCAAGAGGAGCCTTAGGGGACGCGTTTGTTGTGGAGTGGTCCTTCCAACTGCTGTACGTGTTTCCTCCAGTCCCCGTCATTTCGCAAGTGCTGAGGCGGTTACGGAGGTTCGGTTCCCGAGTGATCCTCATTGCTCCAGCATGGCCCCGGAGAACGTGGTACCCGGACCTTCTCAACATGTCCATCTGCCCTCCAAGCCGTCTTCCCTATGGAGACGATCTGCTCTCACTGGAGGGGGGGGGTCAGGTTCTCCATCCAGAGGTCAAATCCCTCAACCTTCATGCTTGGCTTCTGAAAGGTTGAGGTATAAGGATTGGGACCTCCCTGAAGACGTGATGGAGGTGTTGCTTTCGGTCAGAAGGCCTGCAACAAAGTCCCTGTACCGTTGCCGTTGGAGAAAGTTCTGCGACTGGTGCAGGGTTGAGAATGTGGATCCTTTTTCATGTGCCATTTCTGTGGTTCTGTCTTTTTTGCTTTCGTTAGCCCACAAGGGCCTGCAAGTGGGTACCATTAAAGGTTATCTGGCGGCGCTGTCTATATTTAAGCGCTCGTCTGAGGAGTGTTCTTACTTTAAGATTCCTTTAATGTCACAGTTTCTGAAAGGGCTCACTAATGTGTTCCCACCGTTACCTTTCCAGGTGCCCGGTTGGGATTTTAACTTGGTTCTAAAATTCCTAATGGGTGCTCCATTTCAGCCTTTACATTGTTGTCCTTTGAAACTGTTGATCCTTAAAACTGTATTTTTAGTTGCGGTTACTTCCGCTCGCTAAGCCACCCTTCAGTGATTCATAAGGACAGGGTTGTCCTTGGGGTTCGTCCTTCTTTTCTTCCGAAAGTTGTCGGAATTTCATTTAAGCCAGAAGGTCATTATTCTATCCTTCACTACCTCCTGGTAAGGAAGAGGAGAGGCTCCGTAGGTTGGATCCTAGGAGAGCTTTAAGTTTCTACATCTCACAAATGTCCCGGGTCAGAGTGGACGATCAACTCTTTGTAGGATACGCTGGAAGGTGTTTGGGACAAGCTGTTACTAAGCAGACTGTGTCTAGATGGATTATCGTGACAATTTCTGAATGTTACTGCTGGGCGGGTAAGGACTCTCCGGAAGGCTTACGGGCCCATTCTCCTAGAGGTGTGGATGCCTCTACTGCTCTGTAGAGGGGTGTTCCCATTCGTAACATTTGTGAAAGCAGCCACATGGGCCTCTGTCCATACTTTTGTAAAACACTACTCCCTGGATTCTATCCATGGGCATGACTTGGCTTTTGGCAAGGCGGTATTCTATTCTGCAATTTTATTGGGCATTCTAAGTTTCTAAATTCTTTTCCCTCCTCCATACATTGGTACTGCTTTGGGAGTCTGTCATAGATGTGGAATACGTTGGAGGAACCAATCCCTTCGAAGAACTAGTTACTTTCTTACCTGGTAACGTTTTTTTCGATGGGATGTTCCGACTATGTATTCCACATCGTTCCCTCCCAGCCTGCCCTGCTACAGAAATTCTTATGCGATTGCAGCTTACGTTTCCGCAAGGCTTTCTGTGGTCATACTGGCAGACGATTGGTGCCACACTTTCTGGGGAAAAAACTACAACTGAGGCTATGGAGGTCGTGCGTCCTACTTATAACATCCGGTGACGTCGGCTCGACGGAGATCCTCGAGGACAGCGTATCGACGTCATCGACGCAGGACGCAGACGCCAAAAAGGTTCCGAAGCAGCACAGCTGTGGCGATTACCTGTCATAGATGTGGAATACGTCGTCGGAACATCCCATCGAAAGAAGGTTACCAAGTAAGAAAGTAACTTGTTCTACTGGGATACTTGTATTTGCGAATTTCATTTGTACAGCTCTACAGCTCCCATTTACCCCTCTTGAGGTAGGGCCTGGCTGCTCAGTCACACTACCAACTTGTGTAGTGCAGACCTAACCACAAGTTGGGATACCTAATACCAAACAGATAATGTGTAGTCTTGCACACTGTCAAGAATTGATGTAGTAACAAACAGCCTCCCAGAAATCAACATCAGGCCCCTCTTGCCTTTGCTTGTCAAGACTATGTGAGAATGATCCACAGCTCGCAGAGCTTAGTGTTTGGCCTCTGCCCGGCAGCCCCTCTGGCGAAGGGCGGCTCCTACAGAGGCGGCTCCAGGATGTGTCAGCAGGTGTCCGCAGGGGACGCCAAGGAAGCCAACAAACACCAACAAAAACCGTGAGTGTGGCATGGGTGGGGAGTAGAGCAATCACTCTACTCCAGAAAACCCCCGCCACTCTATCTTACCTACCAATAACATAGAGTGCCATAATACTAGCATGTCCACTCTTAGATGGAATTGTGAATGTTAGCATGTCCACTCTTAGATGGAATTGTGAATGTTAGCATGTTCTTAGATGGAATTGTGAATGTTAGCATGTTCTTAGATGGAATTGAGAATGTTAGCATGTTCTTAGATGGAATTGTGAATGTTAGCATGTTCTTAGATGGAATTGTGAATGTTAGCATGTCCACTCTTAGATGGAATTGTGAATGTTAGCATGTCCACTCTTTGATGGAATTGTGAATGTTAGCATGTCCACTCTTAGATGGAATTGTGAATATTAGCATGTCCACTCTTAGATGGAATTGTGAATATTAGCATGTCCACTCTTAGATGGAATTGTGAATGTTAGCATTTAGAAGTACGCCGGATAGCCCTCTGAGAAAGATACACTAGAATTTGCATTTAGAAGCTGTCCCCAATTAGCCTCTCTGTGAAAGTTGAATTTAAAATTGTTCCCACCTGCATTTAGAAGTGTACTCAGTCGCATTTAGAGGCTGCGCCCGATAGCCTCTGTGAAAGTTGAATTTAGATCTGTTACCACCCACATTAGAACTGCTCCCACCTCCATTTAGAAGTGTACCCAATTGCAGTTGGAAGTTGCGCCGGATAGCCTCTCTGAGAAAGTTGAATTAGAATTGTTCCCTCTTGCATGTAGAAGTGTACCCAACGGCATTTAGAAGTGTACCCAATTGCATTCAGAAGCTGCACCCAATAGCCTCTCTGTGAAAGTTGAATTAAGAACTGTTCCCCCTCGCAACTAGAACTGTACCCCGCACCTCCTCATAGAAAGTTGAATTAGAATTGTACCCTCTTGCAATTAGAAGTGTATCCAACAGCATTTTAGAAATACACCCAATTGCATTTAGAAGCTGCACCCAATAGCCTATCTGAAAGCTGATTGTAAAACCGTTCCCACCTGCATTTAGAAGTGTACCCAATAGCATTTTAGAAGCATACCCAGTTACACCTGAAAGTTGCACCCAATAGCCTCTCTGTGAAAGTTGAATTCAGAACTGTTCCCAGCAGCGTTTAGAAGTGTACGAGGGTGTGAACTAGACGATGATAATGACTGAACGAATGTGTGGAGCGGACGAATATGAGGAACGGACGAATATGTACAACTGACGATGCTCAATATGCTTTGGAATGAAGGAAACACTTGAAAACATACATCATTACCACACCCCACGCTTACTCTCCCTCTTACACCACCACTCATCTAGAACACAGAGATACTATGACACCATTCGGTATAACTGTTCTCATATCCACATCTCCCTCTTACTCCACATCACTCTAAGTAATCATTGCTGGATTCACACCCCCCAGC
The DNA here is from genome assembly GCF_040938575.1 of Ambystoma mexicanum. Taxonomy (NCBI): domain Eukaryota; kingdom Metazoa; phylum Chordata; class Amphibia; order Caudata; family Ambystomatidae; genus Ambystoma; species Ambystoma mexicanum. The sequence goes on along the minus strand of NC_090933.1, from coordinate 1,337,658,758 downwards.
CAGGCGTTCTCCTCAGGCCTAACGCAGCCACACTCGTTCTGGGTAAAACCGACCAGAGCAAACACATACTCCTGACCTCTCAACCACCACACCTACAACTAAGAAGCAGCTACCACTCGATTTCCGCACCAGCTGCACACATACCTAGTGCGCACACGCACTTTTGGACTCCCTCTACTCTCTATACTGACCTGAACTTCGGTTCCCGAGGGCGTTCAACCTACCAGCGCCTTCAGACCATACCAATGGTATATAAGGCGCTATATAAATGCAAAATAACAATAACAATAACAATAAACCACAGTGCCCTTCTCTTGGCTGAATAGGCTGTAGAAGGACGCCTCCTAGTGCAGTGTATCTCTTTATAAAATAGCTTTCTCCTAGAAATGAACACTAGGGAGGTTTCACTATAATTGTCAGAACACAGTGTCAATTACTTCTCGCAATTGCTTCTCTCAGTGGCCTCCAACTCTCTGAATGAAGCATCACTCGTTTCACACAATTCCTCCTCTTGGTGGCATGTGTCAGCTGTCTGGCGTTTCTACGGCTCACTACTGCTGCCGGCCCCATAGCTTGTCCATGGTTTCCTTCCCGCAAGCTTTGTGAATATTTGGTAGCTTGTTCTCTTGCCAGTGCACAGCGTTACTCCCATTCCAGTCTATGCACTGCTTCACTGCCTCATAGGGAGTTGTTTTGCTCTGCTCGGCAGAGTTTGTTCCCCAGCTTTCCAGACTCGCAGCGTGCTGATCTCCTTCTGTATCTTGATGCTCCTCCACCACCATCCTGCATGGCTAACTCTCCTTCTGTATCTTGGTGCTCCTCCACCACCATCCTGCACGGCTCGCTCTCCTTCTGTATCTTGGTGCACCTCCACCACCATCCTGCATGGCTAACTCTCCTTCTGCATCTTGATGCTCCTCCACCACCATCCTGCACGGCTCGCTCTCCTTCTGCATGTTGGTGCTCCTCCTCCAGCACCATCCTGCATGGCTCGCTCTCATTCTGCATGTTGGTGCTCCTCCACCGCTATCCTGCATGGCTCGCTCCCCTTCTGCATCTTGGTGCTCCTCCACCTCCATCCTGCATGGCTCACTCTCCTTCTGCATCTTGGTGGCTCACTCTCCTTCTGCATCTTGGTGCTCCTCCACCGCCATCCTGCATGGCTCACTCTCCTTCTGCATCTTGGTGCTCCTCCACCACGGCTCACTCTCCTTCTGCATCTTGGTGCTCCTCCACCGCCATCCTGCATGGCTCGCTCTCCTTCTGCATCTTGGTGCTCCTCCACCACCATCCTGCATGGCTCGCTCTCCTTCTGCATGTTGGTGCTCCTCCACCGCCATCCTGCATGGCTCGCTCTCCTTCTGCATGTTGGTGCTCCTCCACCGCCATCCTGCATGGCTCACTCTCCTTCTGCATCTTGGTGCTCCTCCACCACCATCCTGCATGGCTCGCTCTCCTTCTGCATGTTGGTGCTCCTCCACCGCCATCCTGCATGGCTCACTCTCCTTCTGCATCTTGGTGCTCCTCCACTGCCATCCTGCATGGCTCACTCTCCTTCTGCATCTTGGTGCTCCTCCACCACCATCCTGCATGGCTCGCTCTCCTTCTGCATGTTGGTGCTCCTCCACTGCTATCCTGCATGGCTCGCTCCCCTTCTGCATCTTGGTGCTCCTCCACCGCCATCCTGCATGGCTCACTCTCCTTCTGCATCTTGGTGCTCCTCCACCGCCATCCTGCATGGCTCACTCTCCTTCTGCATCTTGGTGCTCCTCCACCACCATCCTGCATGGCTCGCTCTCCTTCTGCATGTTGGTGCTCCTCCACCGCCATCCTGCATGGCTCGCTCTCCTTCTGCATCTTGATGCTCCTCCACCACCATCCTGCATGGCTCGCTCTCCTTCTGCATCTTGATGCACCTCCACCACCATCCTGCACGGCTCGCTCTCCTTCTGCATGTTGGTGCACCTCCACCACCATCCTGCACGGCTCGCTCTCCTTCTGCATGTTGGTGCTCCTCCACCGCTATCCTGCATGGCTCGCTCTCCTTCTGCATCTTGATGCTCCTCCACCACCATCCTGCATGGCTCACTCTCCTTCTGCATGTTGGTGCACCTCCACCACCATCCTGCACGGCTCGCTCTCCTTCTGCATGTTGGTGCTCCTCCACCGCTATCCTGCATGGCTCGCTCTCCTTCTGCATCTTGATGCTCCTCCACCACCATCCTGCATGGCTCGCTCTCCTTCTGCATGTTGGTGCACCTCCACCACCATCCTGCATGGCTCGCTCTCCTTCTGCATGTTGGTGCTTCTCCACCGCCATCCTGCATGGCTCGCTCTCCTTCTGCATCTTGGTGCTCCTCCACCGCCATCCTGCATGGCTCACTCTCCTTCTGCATCTTGGTGCTCCTCCACCACCATCCTGCATGGCTCACTCTCCTTCTGGAATTTGTCTGCTCTGCAGGTGCTACTCTCACTTTAATTTACAGCAGCGCTCATGTGACCATGGTAGTCTGTTTTCCAAATAGAAATTGGTGCCTTTTTTTTTTATTGGGCACTTCAGAACAGGCCATGCACATTTTATGCATTTTTTAAAAGATTTCAAGATTGATCTACATATGGTTTTGTCTCATCAAAACTCTTCAGATATTTAGTTACCGATGGGTATATAAACAGCAGAATACAGCCTACATTTTTGTTTCTTATTGTGGCATTGATAAAGTTAGAAAAATTGATGCAGTTCAAGCCTATTTCTCACTGTTAAATTGTGATGGTGAAAGAAAATTCTTTGGGAATTGTGCACACAGCCAATCGTTCCCAGTGGGATGCAGGGATAGACTCCTTCCGCTTTGTACGTGGAGCTGTTCTTTGTACTCTACCGTTACGCACAGGTTTCTCTGTGTGAATGCTAGACTCTGGCACGGTCTTTAGGTGAGCAAGACCATGTCACAATGGGATGAAGGATTGCTCTGCAGCAACTGTCCTTATTCCCTGTACTGCGTTTACATGTTTCACCATGCGGAGAAGTCATTGCCTTAACCTTTCTGCTTGATTTCCTCATAGGATGGGTTTGTGCAAAATGTCCATATCCCCAAAGTACGTGTGGATCCTGATGGCCGCTGTGCGGTTATGCTGATTTATGGAACCAGACTGGTGGTGCTGCCTTTCAGGAGGGAGACGCTGTCGGATGAACATGAAGGTCTCATGGGAGAAAAGTAAGCATTTGCACTGATTGTTTGCCCATCCCTGTGGGTTGGGTGGGGGAGGAGGGAGGGAGTACATTTGATGTGGGTTGCTTTATTTGACTCTCGTTATTTTTAAAGAATACCTTTAATTTTCAGCTTGTGTAACTTGATAAATGACTCTCTCTCCCCTTCTCCTCCCCTCCTTTCTGCCCCCCCCCTCTTTGTGCAGTGGAAGGGCAGCTTAAAATTGAAGGACTGCAGTCACCCAATTTACCTTTCTTTGTATGTTGTTTAGCAGGCTGAGATATAACTGAAACCTTACTCTAACACGCTCAGGTGCTATGCTTAGCGGTCTGCTGAGACGTAGACCTGTTGAGGCTGGGCAAGGTGTTTATCAGGCCTGCATAAGGGGATTGGTCGGGCAGGGCAAGCATACTGCTCCAATCGCCCAAAGGTCTACCCTGGTGTTTCCCACAAGCTCTCACAGGCTAAACATCCCCCACTATCAACAGCCATAACTCCCCTTGTTTTGATACTGCACCAGACCTTAGTTATCGGAGTGATGCTGCAACCTTGCAGGGGGATCTTTACGATGAAACAAGCAGAAAAGATGGAAGGTGGATTGTAGCTTCATCAAAACATGTGGCACACCTCGGCATAAAGAAAGGCATGGGGGCGCGAGACGGCTGCAGAATGGTGAAGAGCAGTGTGTTGGATGCGACGGAAGGGGTTTTGGAGTGGGGAAATGGGCACTTTCCAGCAAGGCTACAATCTCGAGTTTGCAGTCTCTGGCCCCTTGCTAGCTAAGGGTCTTAGTGGAGAGTTTTTAATTGTGCCAAAGCTAAATGAGACCAGAGCAAGGGCAGCCTTCCACGGGTATGGCTATGGAGGGGCTGCCATAAATTAGCATGTGCACAAGGTGTGAGCTACCTCTTCAGCCCCCCACAGGGAGGGTCTCCTGGAGCTAGGGAAGGAGCCGCCTCGCCCATTGACAGCCGTTTACACTACAGAAGAGTATAGAGGGGAGATGCTGTCGGGCTGTCTTTCTGAAGTACGTGGGTGTTGACTGAAATTGTGCTCTTACATTTACAACACAAGTTTGTAAGATGTGTTAAGGAAATGTAGGAGCAGGCGGCAGAAAGTACCCCACAATGCTTTAAGCAGGGGATGTTCAACAGAAAAAAGAAGCTTCCTGATAAATGAGCAAAATTATATTTTGCTGGGCTACTCTGTAAACTAGGTGTAGGGTTGTACAATGCTGCTTGTAATAACTCAATTATGTCTCCTTTGACCTTTGTGTGTGTATATATATTTCTGGAGCTTGTGGATCTGCTTGGCTCACATGCTCTGCATAGTCCGACATCTAGTGGAAGTCGCAGAGTATTAAAAGATCTGTTTTCGAAACGCAAAAAGACGTTGACGTGGCGTGAGTAGTAACACTATCCCTACTATGACATGTACTTTACCCATGGTCCTTCACGCATCTGTCCCTCAGATTGTTTTTTTTCCCACCATCGAAGTTGGTTGCAAATGCAGAGTTCTCTTCTAGGCTGATGTCTTTGAATTACTAAAGTTATATTGGTAGAATTTCTTCCTTTTCTTTATTGTTCGCTTCGCCGCAACAACTGTTAATCTACTCGACGGCTCCTGGCGAACACCCATGGCATCGACGACTCATCAATTAGTGCCCCGACGCAGCCTTAAAGACATTTTCAGACTTCGGCCCATGACATTAGGAAGAGTGGGGGGTGGTTCTCTATACTGATACCTTTTAGAGAATGTTTCTCTTATCCCCTTTCTCCTATTTTCACCCAGCTGCCCAGTTTAAACATAATGGACAAGACCCCATTTAAATTGGTTCCCTCCTGCCATCGTAAATACCCTTGGAAAGACACGCACCGAGTGTGCAACCACTATCTCCCTAGGGATCACGCTGAAAAACACTGTAAATCTTGTCACCTTTTCCGGCCAAAAACCCTAAAAGATCAGCGGACGAAACGCTGGGCTGCTCACGCTATGCAGGCCAAGCCTTCCATGGACGTGATGGAAGACTCCAGCGAGGGCAGTTACGGAGTCCTGAGTGAGGCCGAGGGCGATCGGGATCCGTCCGGACCCCAAGTGCGGGCCCCGACTCCTAGAATCAGGCCAACGATCCTGTGATGGAGAAAACACCCAGCGGCCACACCGCACACAAGCACGTTAAGGACATACCCCACGGTTGAATCGACAGCATTGTCGAGCGTCAAGGCACGTGCAGTGATCAGGAGTAAAGCCTCAGTTTCCTGGGTCCTCGCGCACGCCTTCACCTACCGACCGTTCCCAAAAGCGGAAAGCGAAGGTCGGTTCGGACACTGCATATAAAAAGGCCCTCCTTTCGCGTGCCTAGGAACAGGCGTCAAAAGCTATCTCGGCGTCCCCTTAAAAGAGCACCGAAAATACAAGCGTTAATTAAAAAACACGTTAGCGCTTCACTACTAAAGGCAAAGTCGCCTAAAAACAATTTTGACACGCCTCACCCGCAAGTTCAGCAAAGAAGAGGGTCTACTCCCTTGGACACCCCGTCAGGGGCTATGCGTCACAAAGATGCCATTCCCTCAAAGCCCACTCTTGCTAAAAATGCCACTCCCTCCAAGGGCCCTGTCCTCTCAGGCTTCCCACCAGAATGTCATTTTAAACCAGAGCAATTTAATAACATTTTAGGGAGACTTTCCTGTTTCGTGGATTTCATGGACAAACACCCCGACCAACTAACAGCACTTAGGGATGCCTCACAGCCAGGGGCATCAACAGAGCCACCCCCTGCCAAAAAGTCTTGCCTTGAGCCACAGCCGAGCACCTTGGCTCTAGGCACTCCGGCCTCGGCTACCCACGAAACCACTTACTACCAAGACCCATATGATGACTCGTATTATGACGACCAGGCAGGGTGACCTCCACAGCCAGGAACAAGACCAGTACTACAATAATGACAATGATGATATTTATATAGTACAGTCACCAGACCATCAGGACCAGCCGGTTTCAGACTCGCCAGTTGACAAGCAACTACAGTATAACGGACGGTTACTGAAGGTGGCACTGTTAGGCAAGAATTCTCATTTCTGTGCTAATTCCTTTCAATCTTAGAGGCCCCCAGCTCTTTTGCTGAACTTTAGCACTGTTGGGCAAGATTGTATGTAGTAACCCTGTGGGAACTACACCAACTTTGTTAGGCAAGATTGTATGCAGTACCCTTTGGGTGCACTACAACAACCCTGACCACCTGGCAATAGGAACCCAACCTTTGTTATAAGTCTGCACTACACAGGTTGGTAGCGTGTGTAGCAACCACACTTATCTCAAGAGGGGTCAATGTGAGCTGTTGGGGAGTTGCACAGAGTTTCACACTGACAACTATTCAAATAAACTCTTACACACAAGGTTTCTTGATAAAACAATGATTCATGTATTTGTCAGTTAGAATAAGCCTTCTTCAGAAGGGAGCAATATAAAGCAACACACAAATATACTAAAAGAATACACACTCTTTTAAATCGGCAAATGCCCATTTGAGATGACACAGGCACTGCCTACACCCTCGGGTGACTTCTATAGCTAGGGTGCTGTTGGCATTAAAATCAATGTTGAATTTAGAATATTCTTGATTTGTGTTAGAGAAGAGCGTTCAGAATAAAACAAGTATTCACACTGGTATTCTTAAGTGGGTAAGTACTTTCAAAACTCCTCCCCAATGCCAAGTCGGTTAACTTTTTCCTGGAAGGAAGGCCAAACACATAAGCAGAAGAGAGGAGTCATTCAGGGAGCCAGGCCAGCCAATTTTAAGTTGGCAAAAGTCAAGGTAACTGAAGCAATTCTTGCACGTAAGTAGAACGTCTTTTCCAATGTTTAAAAAGTCTTTGGCCACAAGCTGATTAGGCTTGTGGAGTAAAGAAGCTGATGGCAACTCTACAAATTCAACCAAGCAATTCTCCAATGAAGACAAGCAAGGTGGCACAACAAAAGGTAAGTTCTCTTAGACTTTACAGTACCTTTAGGTTGAAGAAAAAGTGCAGCAGAGGGCTTCTGTTCCTGTGCAGCTCTGCAGATCTCACTGTTCCTGGGACTTGGTTGTGGGGACAAGAGGGAGGACTTCTGTGGACTCCTGCACTGCATTGGGACGGTCACCGCTTGCAGCCGGCAAAGCAAGTGGCACTTCTGTGTTTCAGCTCCATGCGTCTACCGCAAATAGCAACACAGCGGTTCCTGGCTGTCGAGATGGGTTTTCCTTGCATCTGGGTGCTGCACTCTGTTGAGGGGGCTCGGGCTCGGTCAGTCCTGCTTCCTGGGAGCCCAGTTGTTCTTCCTGGAGCTCTTGGCCAGCTTAAAGGCAACGCACACAAACTGGTGTTCCTCTCCCTGGCTATACGGTTCTAGCAGTGGAAACTCAACCAGCTTCGAGAGGATGTCCAGGTGGCTTACTATGGAGTAGAGTCGTCCTTGTACAGGCTTTTCTGTCGCTACAAATTTGGAGTTGCAGCAGGGCTTCACCGGGCAAATACACGGTCCAGGAGTTGCAGCAGGCATCCTCTTAAAGTTCTTCTTAGGATTCCTTCGTCCAGTGCTCAACTCTGCCTTCAAAGCCAAAAAGCCTCACCTTTTATGCAGCTTGCTCCCATTCATTCCAGCCTAGTCGTCAGTCAACAAGTAGGGTGGCTGTCCTGGCCGGCCGGCCACCCATTTACCTAAAGAGTGCATTCCTGTCTCGTAGGAGACTTGAGCACGGGGAGATTTTGGCACCTCCATTGCTTCCTGCCCCTGCCAGATACCCTGGAACCAGAGGTGGACTTCACTCGTGAATCCCGCCAAAGGCAAAATGAACGAAGGGACCAAACCTGGTTTGGCGCGCAGAGTAAATCTCAAGAAGGACCTTTCTACAAATAAATGATGAAAAAAGACGACCAGGCATTTTGACAAAAATGGCACCCATGGGTGTTTTGCCGTGGCTGCGAACGCAGCCCGCGGTAAAGTCCCATATTGGTAGTAAAAAGTAAACCACTGCCACCAGCCAATCAGTGAGGACAGGGTAACATAAACATTTTACATGAGAAGCTAGACGAAGGGAATACTAAGTAACCCCTACAGCACCCTATTGTAAGATGGTGTGTGTGCTGGAGCTAGAAAGTCAGTTTCAGTTTACTGCTCTGGAAAACTGTAATTTATCCCAGAGAAGCTTTTAAAAAGAAAAACGAAAAATCGGAAAAAAGCTTTTTTTTTCACTTGGCAAACCATTTTAATTTCAGAAATTACACTGTGCAAATTGGCAGTGTGTTCTAACCTTCTGCTGCTTTAAATTGCACTGACTCATTTCAATGAAATGGATGTTTCCTGCTGCCTCACAGTGTGTTTGAGGTTTTCCATCATGGCTGCCTAGACTCCTTGTTTGCATGAGGCTGGCTGTGTATCTAAAGTGCTTCCCTCCATCGTCTGCAGTAATTGGCTGTTGGCTTTGTTTTCAAGCCAATCGGGGGTCCGGCAGGCTTCAGCCGGCACCTGTTTCAAAGGTCTACTTTCTAAGGTCTCTGTCAGCTTCACAGGCTGCATCATGAGATTCTGCAACAGCCAAAGCCTCATTGTCACTGAGGCTGCTTCCCTGGACTATTGGACTGCCATGACTCTCTTACCATATTCTGTTTGGGTTAGTTCCCTCCTTGATTTACCTCTACTCCCTTCTCAGAGGGTACTCAACTCTTCCTGTCATGCTCTCATGTGAAGCTTATCTATACTCCCCTCTACCATCTGACTACCACTCTACATTCCTTAACTTCTGGTCTCCCATTTAACTTGAAAGTCAAACTTGGGTGTATTTTTGCATTTACTTGAAAGTTCAACTTCAGTGTATTTCTGCATCTAACTTTTGGCCATTGATTGTAACCTGCTGGCCCAGTGACTGTTCAATACTGTTTTACTTGCTTACTCCTCCCTCTGCCTCTTCTCATTCCCACTCATGGCGCTTTCTGTTTCTCCCATCTATTCCAACTGCTTCTCTATCAACTACCCTTCCCTTCTCACTAAGTCTGGAAAAAAGAAATTTAAAAAGGATATCTTGGCCTCCAACCCTGGACTCCCCATCGCTGATGCCTATACCAGCGCCTCTTCCAGACAGACCCTCACCGACATCCTCTTTGTTGTTTGTTCGCCGGATCTATGGACCCCCCATATCTCTGAGCTTTGTCCTATCTCCTCCTCTCCCATTAATGGTGGCACTCGTTGGGATGTCCTCATGGCTTCTTTCGACTCCTCCAGAGTCATCCTTAATGTCTACCTAAATGGCACTGTCATGGTCCAAGATCCTCAGGCCAATCTCCTCCTCTTCGATAGGCGTTTCTCCTCACCTCATCAACTTCCTCTCTGTTAGGCAGAAACCTGTGCAATTCCCTTAGGGACCACTGCAAAAGATTTAAGACTACAGGTGTTGGCAGTAAACCCACTTGGTAGCAGTCTGCACCACCCAGATTTACCTGGTAGCTGTGGCTGAGCAGTCAGACTTCCCTCAAGAAGAGTTAGGCAGTATGCAAAGTATACACAATAGGCACTCAGATACAATAATACAAGCAAACACTGACCAGCGCTTTGGTATCAACGGACATAATTATTTATTTAAAAACACAGTTTGAAAACACTCCAGCACTCTTATTGTAAGATATTCTAAACAGTTACTATTGTAATATATACACCTCTTTTTCCTTATCTGATAAGTCACAGTAAAACACCACTTATTTTCATACAGAGGTGAGCGCTTAACTAGATTGCACTCCAATAAGTTTGTGAGAAAGGGAGGGAAAAAGACAGAATATGGAAAGGTACACCACTCTAAGATTCAGGAACACTATAAGCAAGGCAGAAGAGCAAAAGTCACTGGTGAGCCAAAGTCCAAAGGCTGGGCCCACTCTTAGAGAGAGCAGAGCACAAATGCGCCCAAGATCACAGTTACACTAGGCTTAGAAAGTCTTGCAGAGGGTTCAAAAAGAGTTTAGAGAGGCTTAGGAAAGTTTAGCCAGGGTGTCCCAGGCTAACCCAGGTTCGAAAGCCGGGGGCTAAATCTACCCCGTACAGTCGGTAGCAAGGGAAGCCAGGCGGGACACGGTACCTTAAGTGGGAAGGATCCTCCAGCGTTGGCAGTTGTTCCTGGTAGTGGGTGCAAGTTTCGTCGTCGTCCAGGGGAAGAGAAGATCTCGACTTGGAGGAAAGATGAAGGTCGTTGCACTACCAGGGCAGAAACCAGCTGCAGATTTTTCCGGTTAAAGGTGGTACATTTGTTTTGCGGTCGTGGTAAAACGTGGTATCCCGGTTGCCGGGGTGCTTGGCACGGGCAAGGCGGCCACGAGGTACGTCGGGAAAGAGAAAAGACGGTGAAACTGGTTAACCCCACGAGTCAAAGGAAGACTCTCCCGCGGGAGATCTGTCGTTGGGAAAAGTGGTGAGGCAGTCCAGCAGGGCTCCACCGGTAGTGGTGTCGTGGCAGGTCGGCTCAGCTTCTCCCTCGTCGGATTCTTAGGTCCTGTGGCGACTTCTGAAGTTCCAGTCCCCAAAGCCCTGCTTTTATGCAGCAAACCCCCATTCACTCAGCCTAGCTGTCACTCAAACATGCTAAGTGGTGAGCCGGCCGGCTCACCACTTGGGCCAATCAGGACGGAGTGTGACTTGAGTTGCCTAGGCAACTCAGTCCAGGGTGCCTAAATCCCCCTCCACCCCTCCTAAGTACCCCAGACAGAGTGGCACCACTTTGGAGGGCTTCTGTGGAGAAGCCTGCCAAAAAGTGGAACAAAGGGCTCGACTTGGGTTGGAGTCTCAGAAGAGAACACAAACGCCATTTTAGAATCAAGTTTTGGCAAAAAATACCAACCGGAGAATTAATATTAATTAAATAAACCGGCGGTATGTTCGAGGCTACCGTAAATAATTAAATAAAAGTAGTAGCCTAAAACAATGGGAAATCCCATAGGAAAATATTCGCGGTTGAATATAAAAAGTAGTATCCACTGCCACCAGCCAAAACTCGATCAGGGGGGACGGAGACGTGCCCCCTCGACTAACAGACCCTGGGGCAATCGAATTGCCCCAGCCAGTACGTCCACAATATGATGGTTTGTACTGGTTCTGTTCAGAATTTGACTAGTAAAGTCAATGGTGACTTTACATGCCCTGGGAGACAGTAGTCAGTCCCAGGGTATGGAGTCTATATTGGGGGGTCACTATGACACCCCTGTGTCACTGCACTGAGGGTGCTGTGTAACACACATCACAAAAACACATGAAGCCCTATGGAGTAAAAGACCCCATAGCCCATTAAACACATCTAGAGTCAGAGGAACACACTCAAATCATGTCCAAGAGTGAGGGTAAAAGAGGCAGGAGAAAAAAATAAACCCCAAAAATCCAGCAAAGCTGCTGGGGGACTCACTAGGTTAGGAAATTCAGCCTAAACAGATAATTCTCCCTAACACTCATCTCCAGCTGTCCCCTCCTCTCACTCCCTGGCTACCTTACCCACTTTTTCCTCCTCCTCTGCCACTCTTCAGGCTACCTCCACAACTCCGCAGGGCGTACCTTTGATTTCTACCCCTCCCCGGAAGGTCTTTAAGGCCGGCAACCTTCTTCATCTTGCCACTCTCAACTCTCGCTCTGCTGTCAAACACGCCTCTGACATCTGCCATCTCCTTGAAGTGCTCGTTCTTACGGAGTCATGATTCGTGGATAGCTCTGTCACAAGCTTGACACTCTACTCCCTGAGGGCTACAAGATCCTCTCCGCACCCAGATCCACTAGACCTGGAGGGGGCGTAGCCCTGATCTTTCCTGTGTGGATTCCTGCAACTATCATTCCCATTCAGATTTACTCCTCTTTTGAATGTCTTGTCTGCAGGCTGTCACTCTCTCCTAGCCACTCTCTTTCTGTTGATACTCTCTACCGGACCCCCAGGCAAATCACCTCTTTTCTCTGAGTGGGCCAACCTCTCCTCCTCCCTCCTGTCCTCAACCACTCAACTCCTCCTCCTTTGTGACCTCAACATTCACCTCAATTCTCACTGTCCCTCATCGCTGCTCTTTCGCAACCTCTGCGATACCCTCTCCCTCTCTATCCTCCCCCTCTCTATCCTCCCCTCTGGCCCGACGCACTCTGCAGGACACACACTTGATGTCTTGATCTCCCCTGGCCCCCCCCTCTCTATTCCTCTGACCACTCCTCTCTCCTGGAGTGACCACTGCCTCCTCTCCTCCCATCTCACTCTTCTCCCCAAGCCAACCACACCCCAACACTTCCAATTACCTTCTCGGACATCCGACCTATGAAGCGTGTGTCAGCTGAGGCTTTCGCTGCCACCTTCTCTCGCCCTCCTCCTCCCCTGGCTGACTCTCACCCCGAAACAACCCTGTCCCTTCTCTACTCTTCATCTCTGATACTCTTGATGCTCTTGCCCCTGTCATGAGGATCCGCTTGAAGTCCAAAGCCAAGTGCAATTCCTGGTCTGATTCCGACCCAGCTACACTTAAACGTAAGTTTAGGGCGGCTGAGAGGAAATGGAGGTCTTCTTGCTCATCCTCTGACAAACTGGCCTGTCGCCTGCTCCAAAGGCAATACCGACTCTCTGTCCGCACTAAGAAGAGAGCCCGCATTCAAGCCTGTGTCTCTGCGGCATCCAACAACTCGGCCGAACTTTTTAAAATTTGCAAGGAGCTTGCCAACCCTGCAGCAGTCTCCTCCCCTCCTCTTGCCTCCCAGGCTCTCTGCAATGCCCTTGCCTCGCACTTTATCTCTAAAATCCAGGACATCCTGTCCACCCTCGCCTCCTCTCCCCCTCCTATTCCCTCTGTCTGTGCTTGGAGACCCCCTTTTAAGCACCCCCCCACCACCCTTCTCTTCCTTTCCTATTTTCTCCCCTGACGAGGTCGCTAGACCAGTCCGATCTATGAAAGCCTCGTCAAAACATGTTCGTCCCTGTTCCTCCAAAACCATCAAGGACCACACTGACACCCTCGCTCCTGCCCCTGCTGATTTTTGCAACCACTCGTTTGCCTCAGGATCCTTCCCCCTCCCCTCTGAAGCACTCCCTTGTGCATCCTCTTCTCAAGAAACCCACAGCTGATCCTTCCTGTCCGGCAAACTATCGCCCAATTTCCATTACCCCCTTTCTGGGCAAACTCCTGGAAACGCTGGCCATCTCTCAGCTTAACCTTCATTCAGATTCTGTTAGTTGTCTCCATGACCACCAGTCTGGCTTCAGAGCGGCCAGAAACACGGAAACTGCTCTCCTCAATATCCGTGAATATCTGTTCTCCAACCTTGATTCTAACATTCCCTCTGTCCTCATCCTTCTTGATCTCTCTTCTGCCTTCCACACGGTTAACCACACCATCCTGCTCAACCGTCTCCGTGATAATCTGGGTATCACTGATCAGGCTCTGGCCTGGCTGACCTCTTTCCTCTCTGATCGACCCTCCCAGGTCCAACTGGGGTCTTTCCTATCATCTATCTTCCGCTCCACCTGTGGGGTTCCCCAGGGGTCTAACCTCTCACCCTGGCTTTTCAACCAATACCTGGCAACTCTCGCTCACTGCATTGCCATTTTCTGCTCAAATTTCCAGTACTATGCTGATGACACTCAACTCATTTTGCGGCTGCCCTCGGCCACCTCCTCTCCCTCTCTCATCTCTGACTGCCTAACTGCCATTCAAAATTGGTGTGCCGCCAATGATCTTTGTCTGAATGCCAGCAAGACGGAGATCCTCATCGGCACACCATCTCCATCCTTTTCCCTCATTCTCTGGCCGGCCTCCCTTGGCCCCCCTCCTACCCCTACCTGCGAGGCTAAGAACCTTGGCGTCATCTTTGACTCCACACTTTCCTTCTCGCCCCATATCTCTGATGTCTCTAAAAAGTCAAACTTCCGACTGCACCTCCTCAGAGGTATTCTGCCTTTCCCCTCCTTCCCCATTAACTCATGGTATCCCAAGCTCTGGTTCTCTCTAGCTTGGACTATTGTAACAGCCTCTTTCTAAATCTACCTGCCTCCACTCTCCGCCCTCTACAACTTATCCAGAACAGGACTGCGAGACTTGTCCTTGGCCTCAAACCCTGGGATCGTATCTCTCCAGCTTTGAAATCTCTCCATTGGCTCCCAGTGGATGCAAGGATTAAATTCAAAACCCTCTGCATTGTCCACAAGGCTTTCTGGGGTCTGGGTCCAAAATATCTTCAGCTATCTCTCAGCAAATACCTCCCCTCTCGAGCTCTTCGCTCCTCTACCTCTAACTCCCTCAGGGTCAGTCGTTTTTCAAAGAAACGAGCTGGGGGCAGATCTCTATCTTCGGCTGGGGCCTCCCTCTAGAACAGCCTCCCTGCCACTCTAAAACTTGAGGAGAACCATCTCCGGTTCCGGAAGCACCTCAAAACCTTCCTCTTTGCTTCCGCCTTCGTTCCCCTTCTCCCCTGCTGATCTGCTCTCTTGGCACTGTGCACCTGGCCACCCTCTGTCCCCTGGGCCCAGGTACCTGCTCCCCCTGCCACCTTCCTGCACTGCTTCCTGGCCACCCCTTACACTGGGGACTGTATCTGTACCCATACAGCCCCCCCCATTTTTCTTCTTTTTCTGCACTTATTCAGACTTGCCCAGTCTGCTGCCTTAAACACAGCACTTGCCACTTGCTGGCTGCACTACCACAGTTTGCCTATTTATTTTTTTTATCTGCGCTCCTCGGCTTCTGCACTTTCCACTCTCCCCTTTCCATGCACTTTTTTTCCCCATTCCCTTTTCCATGCACTTGTGTGTATGTCACTGGGCCTAGTAAGATCGTTTTTATGTTGTGCTGTGTTCTCCCTTGTTCCCCTCCCTTGCCTAGTCGCGCTCTGAAACACTTGTGTGCGAGCGCGATACAAATAAAATATCATATCAGAAGGTATTCAGACCTTTGGGAAATCTGAAAGACCTCTCTGTGCCACTGCACTGAAGGTGCTGAGTGACACAATATAAAAGATGATGCCTATGGAGCTTGTCAGACTCCACAACCAAAACGAAAGTGTACCAAATCACATTAAAATACATGAGTGGGAAAAAGGGTCTCACTCTCTCCAGGTTAAAAAATCAAGTCCTACATGTTGGACATTGTTGTTCCGCACCGGGGGGCAGAAAGTGCGTGTACGACAAGCACGATCCCCTCCGCAGTGCATAGCCAAAGAACTACTGGACATGGAGAGTCCCACAGTGCGGGCAGCATACACTTTCCCACATTAAGAGGTCCGGGGTGATCAACAGGCCAGCATGTTACCCCTCACTAACTGAGTAGGCGCTCCTTTCGGCCGCCGGATCAGCAGCATAGGAGAGTAGACTGTATTGGCAGCCGTGAAGAACTTGGCATGCTGGCTCTGGCAACCCTGGGACCCATGTCTCTCGGACTTAGGCGTGGGGGCGGGAGGGCCTCCAATCGAAGGCAGGGGGGAGTGGGGAGGACTGGTCTCCTTCCTCCTTACTCGCTCTGGATCTCTACCTGTCCTTTTTCTCTCTATCCTTTCTGTTATGAGAACATTTTAAAAATCCAATATTGATGATCTTTACCAGGTTGTTGTAGCTACGAAGTTTGTGCTTTTCCGCCAGATCTAAAAAAAATAATAAAGTCCTCAAAATCCAGCAAAGTTGCTGGGGGTCTCTAAGGTGGGGGGAATTGGCATATTTCTGAGAATTCTCCCTAACACCTATGATTTTACTCCCCATGAATAGCTGTGTGCTATACTAAATATGTATGATGAGGTCTGACTTCCCTAGAATTACTGTTGGGTATGTTTTCTGAATAAGGTATACACTTTGGGCTGTGTACCTTTAGGCAGTGTGGTGTGCTTTTATAATGTTTGACTATGACCAGTACTTACCCCAAGACTTAACTTGGCCTACTTGTATTAAAAATTAACCTTTATTTTTATACTACTTCTGGTTGTAAGTGCTTCTATTGAATCCTTGGTATACTACTGGTTATAGTTACTTTCCTACAGCCCTTTCTTCCTCCTAAAATGAGGCTGTTCTGTCTATGCTACCATGTACTTAGCATCCTTCTGCTAAGAGTGGAGTCTTGTACTGTCTCAGTATGGTTTTACTGGGTTGTAGGTCATATGGTCGAAAACAAAAGGATCGAATGCCTTTTGATCAACAGTAAAATGATCGAAAAAAAGGGTCAATTTTCTTTTTTTTAAATGGGGGCTCCCCCCCACCCCCCTTTTTCTTTATTAAAAACATTTTTTTTTACCAACTCCAACTAAAATATATATATTTCTGATGTTTGTTAATCTGCTTAGAATCACATGCTGTGCATAGGTCCGACATCCAGTGGTCACTGCGGAGTATTGCATTTTGTTTTTCGTAGTCGAAAAAGGGGACGTCGACAAGGCGTGTCTGTAACACTATCCCTATAGTGACGTGCGTTTTACCCACAATCCCTCACGCGTCGAGGTCCCTCAGATTGTTTTTTTCCACCCAGCTTCTGGTCGCCTTACGCGGAGCTCCTAGAGAGACATTGCAAATACTTACTACGGACCTCGGTCCTTAATTATACTTATTATATTGTTAAAGATCCCTCCCCTCGACGTTAGCTGTGAAGCTGTTTCTCCGCCGAGCAAGTTTTCGACAGAGGGGAAGAGACGGAGGAGATCCTTCGGCGCTGCCGAACACGTGGCCTGGCCTCGCCGGCCAACATACAGTAGGGAGAGTGGGGGTTCGAACTTTTATCTTCTCTTTGAGAATGTCTTTCTTTCTCCCCTATCTTTCCCTTGGGGTTGTTATCACCAGTCATTATTGCCTCAGCTATGGAGAGGACACCTTTTAAGTTTTGCCCACGCTGTAGGGGCAAACACACTTGGAAGGATAAACACAAGCTCTGTAATCGTTGCTTGCCCCTCGATCATAAAGAAGACAGCTGCCTGTAAGCTCTTGAAACCAAGAACTCTTAAAGAACGGAAAGTTAAGAGGTGGGCGGACTACGCTATGTCGAAGTCAATTTCCTCACCCGCCGCCGCTGTTACAGAAAGTGACGAGGAGGGTGATAACTCGACATCCGTTAAGGAAATGATTAACCCCCAGAAGGAGCGCTCGCGCTCCTCGACGTCCGTCCCCGGCCCCGACGGGCTCGGCTCACGCCCTGCTTATGGGGATGAACACCCCGGCGACAAGGACGCACATAGACCCCATAGGCCTAAGCACACAACCCACGGCTCTTCTTCATCGAAGACGAAGGATCCATCAGCGCCGAAGGGGACGCAGGGCACTCCGGCGTCTACCTCAGACCGTAAGGGTCTCAAGCCCCACCCGCAAACGCAGCCGCGACCAGCGATTGGGCTTTCATCAAACACGGGCGCTACCTCAAGATCATCCGACATAACGCTCCATAGATCGGCCGTCGAGGAACAACGCGTAACGCAGGCAACGTCGACACCAGAGCCCTCTACTGACAATCTCGTTGTCGAGAGCCTGGCGAGAATTGTTTCCGAAGACAAACGTAAGCGGACGACGAAACAAACGTCGAATACCGCACAAAAAGCTATAGAAACGCCGAAAAAGCACAAGAGTAGCCAGGAACTGCCCCCTTCATCTAAGGGCACTTCTGAACTACCGGAGGGCTTTTCAGAGGGCGACGGAAACCTTTCTTTGACGTTGTGGGAGCGTTCTAAGTGTTTTGAAGGTGAAAACACTGATTTCCCCCCTCTAGACTATTCAGGGGTCTCCCATGAGACCCTTGAAAGACTCCATTCTTGTATGGAGAAAATGGAAAGGTTTTTGGGAAGCCAAAACCCACCCACACACAAAAGACCAAGAGAATGGCCCCAGGATGACCCTAGGGTCAAGATTCCTAGGCTGTTTCCCCATTCTACAGACATATATGACCTCACTGAAGAGGAGCAATACCTCCAGGAAGATGAGGAGTGTTTGGGTGGAGAGGAAGAACATGAGGAAGAGGGGTTTGAAGAAGATCCTTACACTAGTGCAGGAGCTTTTGAAGAAGATACAGCTACCTCGCAGCCCTGGCATTCCCCATCAGTGCAGCCTTGGCAATCCCCATCAGTGCACTCAGACCCTGATGTCTTACACCCTTCTCCTCCCAAGGATTCACCTATTGGAAACACCTCTCCCATAGATGACCAACCTTCACTTAATGCACTATTGCGCAAGGCAGCAGTGCATTTTGAAATAGACACAGGGGAAACTCTTCCTGACATAGACTTTGTAGAGAAAGTTATTAAAGAAAAAGCCCCTGTTAGTCAGTCTATTCCGCTCCTGGCTTCTATAAGGAGAAGAATAACTCCTTCCCTTTCCAATCCTGCCTTAGTCAGAGGGGTCAACCCTCGGATAGAAAAGCTCTTTAGCCCTTCGTCCTCTGACCCTTTGTACATCAGAGGACATTCTATTCCGGACTCCCTCGTAGTTACTAATACAAGAAAAAGAGCGGGGGTACCACTATCCACTAGTGAGGCACCACCTGACAAAGAGGGCAAGAAGCTCTATGCACTTGGGAAGAGAATCACGACCTCCGCCGCCTTCTCAACTAGGATTGCAAATAACAATTCCCTACTAGCTAGCTACGCAGATGCACAGTGGAGCAAGCTGCGCAGCGAAGCAGAGGACGCACCAGAACCCCTGCGTTCACGCCTGTTAGCTACAATCTCAGAGGGAACTCTTGTAAACCAGGGCATCGTAAAGAACTCCTTAGATGCCGCAGAGACGGCTGGCCGTTCCCTGGTTCAGGGAATACTTCTCAAACGCCATGTCTGGCTGCGCAATTCGGGTTTTAAGCCGGAAACCCAGGCTTCGCTGATAAATAAGCCCATAGAACAAACACATCTGTTTGGGAAAGCAGTTTATGAGGCCCTAGAACATGCGAAGAAAGAGTTTGATACCATCAAGACTCTTGACCAAATTTCTAGGCCCCCTAACAGACGCGGCTATGGCAATAGACGCTCCTTTCGTGGCCAACGCCAGCAGCAAAACCAACAGCAATTTTACTCTGCTACCAACTGGCCCTCTAACCAGGGTAACAACACCCAGTTCAGTCAAAGAGGCCAACGCCGTGGGAAAGGAAGAGGTCTCAACTCCTGCCCCAAAGGTTCCACGCCCAATAACATATGACCCGAAGATTCGGGTCCCCTCCCATGCATCACCGGTCGGGGGCCGGCTAACATCGTTCCTATCAGCATGGGAGGGAATATCGTCAGACCGCTGGGTATTATCCACCATAGCCCACGGATACTGCATCGAATTCAACGGTTCCCCGAAGTACAGACCCCCACGGAACCGACGCACGACACCGGAACACCTCACCATTCTTCTTCAAGAAGTAGAATAGTTACTGAAAAAAGAAGCTATAGAGGCTGTCCCCCTATCTCAGGTAACAGAAGGTATTTATTCAGTGTACTTCCTTGTACCCAAAAGGGACTTAACCATGCGCCCTGTATTAGATCTGCGCCCAGCGAACAAGTTTGTCAAACCCCAAATGTTTCGTATGGTGACCTTGCAGGAAGTAATCCCACTGTTATCACAAGGGGATTACATGACCACACTAGACATGAAAGATGCATACTTTCATATTTTAATGTTGTCAGCGCACAGAAAATACCTCAGGTTCAAGATAGAGAACAAACACTACCAGTTCAGAGTACTACCCTTCGGGATAGCATCTGCACCAAGGGTATTCACGAAAGTACTGGCAGTGGCAGCGGCCCACCTGCGCAGGTTATCCATCCCGGTATACCCTTACCTCGACGACTGGCTCATAACAGGGGATTCTTGCGAAACATGCTTCTCCAATACCCAAAAGACCGTAGACCTTTTGTCCCAACTGGGCTTCTCCATCAACGAAAAGAAGTCCAGCTTAGACCCCAGCCAAATCAAACAATTCCTAGGGGCTCTAATTCGAACAAAGGACGGCCTCGTCTTCCCCTCCAACGAGAGGGTCCAAAACATGCTGTTTCAGATCCCCCATTATGTGGCAAATCGAGAGGTGACGGTACGCAAAGCAATGCGCTTGCTAGGGATGCTAGGGATGATGGCGTCATGTATTTATTTGGTACCTCACGCACGCCTGCGCATGCGCCCAATGCAAGAGTGGCTCTACAGCCAGTGGTGTCAGGCCAGCGGACAATGGGACGATCTAGTGGTGGTCTCGCAGGCCTTGGTTCTCTCGCTACGGTGGTGGACAAAAGAAAACCTGTTATTAGGGAAAACTTTTGCCACACCCGCAGTGGAAGCCACTCTAACCACAGACGCATCCCTCACAGGATGGGGGGGCTCACCTATCCCATCAGACTGCTCACGGAGCGTGGACTCCGAGCTTAGCATCCAAGTATATAAACCTGCTGGAACTACTAGCGGTGTTCAAAGCACTGAAAGCCTTTCAGGAACACCTACAAGGAAAGACAGTGATGGTCCTCACAGACAGCACCACAGCCATGTACTACCTCAACAAGCAAGGGGGGGCACTCACTCTCCAGGACTGTCCAAGCTGTCCCAGAATATATGGAAGTGGGCTCTCAAACACAACATGTTCCTACTATCACAACATGTACCAGGGGAACTCAATCTGCTAGCAGACAAACTCAGCAGAGACTTCCCCCTGCCCGAAGAGTACGAATGGCAATTGCACGAAGTCATCGTCTTAGACGTCTTCACGCAATGGGGATTCCCGGAAATAGACCTGTTCGCAACTATGGAGAACTCACAATGCCAAAGTTACGCCTCCAGGTACCCCCAGAACCAGTCCAAGGGGAACGGTCTGTCGATTCAATGGTCAGGGAAATTTGTTTACGCCTTTCCCCCGACTCCCCTTCTCAACAAAGTGGTGCACAAGATGCACCAGGAGCAGGTTACCATGATACTAGTGGCCCCAATGTGGGCCCGGCAGCCATGGTTCGCTCACTTGATGGAGATGTCCCTATCTCCCCCAGTGAAACTTCCCTGCCCGTACAACATGCTGTCACAGGACAAGGGCAGGACACGGCATCCATGCCCTCAGACCATGAACCTAGCAGCCTGGCTCCTGAGATCATAGAATTTGGACATGTACAACTCCCGCAGAGATGTATGGACATCCTCAGGGAAGCCAGAAAACCTAATACTCGCCACTGCTATTCTAGCAAGTGGAAAAGATTTGTCATCTGGTGTAGAGGTAAGAGCATCAACCCGGTTGACTGCTCTCCCACTAACATTGTTCTGTACTTGACCCATTTACTGGATTCAGGTCTAGTGTTCAATTCCATTAAAGTCCACCTAGCGGCACTTTCTGCATACACCACTTCCCAACTTAAAGTGTCATGGTGGAAGATACCAGTTATCAAGGCCTTCATAGAGGGGGTAAAGAGAATACACCCTCCGATAGCTAACCCAGCTCCCGGATGGGACTTAAATGTGGTACTTTCTAGACTCATGGGCCCTCCTTTCGAACCCATGCACAAGGCAACTCTTAAAGACCTCACTCTTAAGACTGCTTTCCTAATACCTATCGCCTCCATTAGGAGAGTAAGTGAACTACAGGCTCTTTCTGTACTAGACCCCTTCGTAACAGTTCACAAGGATAAGGTGGTTCTACGCACACACCCAAGGTTTGCACCAGAATTCATCTCGAAATTTCATGTAAACCAGTCAATAGAACTACCAACGTTCTTTCAAAACCCTTCCAGCTTGGGAGAAAAAAGTCTGCATACACTAGATGTACGCAGAGCTGTCATGTTCTACATGGAAAGAACCAGACCACTGAGAAAGACTAATCAGTTCTTTGTCTCTGTGGCAGCAGGAAGAGAAGGAGATGCAGTTTCAAAGGCCACTATATCTAGATGGATTGTTCAATGCATCACTCTGTTACACTCTTGCTAAGAGAACTACCCTTCAAGCCAAGAGCACATTCCACTCGAGGCACTGGGGCGTCCATAGCGTTCATTGCAAATGTTCCCCTTGAGTCCATCTGCAAAGCGGCTACCTGGAGTTATGTGCACACCTTTACAAAACACTACTGCCTAGATGCACACTCTAGATCTGACTCCCAGGTGGGACAAGCAGTATTAAGACATCTTTTCTCTACTGTTCCTTCTCATAACCCACCACCAACTCCGGGTACTGCTCGCTAGTCTATGCACAGCATGTGATTCTAAGCAGATTAACAAACATCAGAAGACAATGCATTACTTACCGTAAAAGCATTTCTGATGGTTGTATCTGCTTAGATTCACATGCGGCCACCCTTCCTCCCCGCTCGGATGGAAGGAACATAGACATCCTTTTCTATATTTCTCTCTCCTGTACTCACTCACGTCTAGAAGGCTCCCTCAGGGCAGAAAAATACAAACAGAGGGACCTCGACGCGTGAGGGATTGTGGGTACAACGCACGTCACTATAGGATAGTGTTACAGACACGCCTTGTCGACGTCCCCTTTATCGACTACGAAAAACAAAATGCAATACTCCGCAGTGACCACTGGATGTCCGACCTATGCACAGCATGTGAATCTAAGCAGATACAACCATCAGAAATGCTTTTACGGTAAGTAATGCATTGTCATATACATAAATAAAAAAATTCGATCCTTTGTTTTCGACCATTTTACTGGACTTCATAAAGACATTTAAGTGGAACTTACTGACTTGGACGTTCATTACTTTGTTTAGGTAGGGGATTTCCACCTTAGCATAGGGCAAGTTGAGCCTTAAAGCATCCTGACATTTAAGTTAATAAAGATATTTTGTTTGCACTTTGAATCTGTTGCCTGTCTTGCTTCACGATGCCTTCAGTGTGTATAGAATAGTGAATGTCTTATTGTGGCTCTTAGCTGTGTATTTTCACTGCTAAGAGTTGGTCTAATGCATAACTGTATTTTACATACATTCCGCCTAGCTTGTATTAACACTGCAATCACAGCATGTGCATAGGTAAGGTGCAGAACTGTAAGTCAGTCTAAATATACACTGCATTCACAGCATGTGCATAGGTAAGGGAGGTAAGTTAAGGAGCAGAACTGTAAAAGTCTAAACATACACTGCATTCACAGCATGTGCATAGGTAATGTGCAGAACTGTAAGTCAGTCTAAATATACACTGCATTCACAGCATGTGCATAGGTAAGGGAGGTAAGTTAAGGAGCAGAACTGTAAAAGTCTAAACATACACTGCATTCACAGCATGTGCATAGGTAAGGGAGGTAAGTTAAGGAGCAGAACTGTAAATGTCTGAACATACACTGCATTCACAGCATGTGCATAGGTAAGGGAGGTAAGTTAAGGAGCAGAACTGTAAATGTCTAAACCTGCACTGGATTCACAGCATGTGCATAGGTAAGGGAGGTAAGTTAAGGAGCAGAACTGTAAATGTCTAAACATACACTGCATTCACAGCATGTGCATAGGTAAGTTAAGGAGCAGAACTGTAAATGTCTAAACCTGCACTGGTTTCACAGCATGTGCATAGGTAAGGGAGGAGACAGTTAAAGTGGACCGTCTTATTTAATGTGTTTGCTTTTTGTCTTTTCAGCCAGAGATCCAGCTTTCTTCCCAGCTACATCATCGATGTACGAGAACTAGATGAAAAGCTGCTTAATATCATTGACATGAAGTTCTTGTATGGTTATTATGAACCCACACTACTAATTCTCTTCGAACCCAACCAGACGTGGCCCGGGTGTGTACCTTTCAAATGTCCTTTATCTTGCAGAGGCTGCTTTTTTCATCCTCTTTTCAATTCAACTGATCCTCATTTATAGCCAAAAGCTTCCAGTGGAACCAGCATTAGCCTTCATCATTTAAATGCATTGAAAAGCTTGCAAAGTCGGCATTACAAACACTCTTTGAAACAAACTGGAGGCTTAGTAGAGATGTACTGTCAATTATTGTTTAATGTTACTGTTTGGTGCGATTTTCTGAACCAGCCTTGGAAACAATTCTGAGAGGTAAACTTAGTTGATAAGGATGGGTTTTCATACTTGTTGAAAGAACACTTGCTCAGAGTAGTGGAAGCGGAGTAGCATGGTGTTAGGCAGAATTGTATGCAGTACCCTCTGGGACCACCACACACAATTAGTACTATAGGTGTAACCAAGACCAACCTTTGGTATAGGTCTGTACCACACAGTTTGTTGGTAGCGAGCTGAGCAGCCAGGCTTATCACAAGAGTGAATGTGAGCAGTACAAGTAGTTAGACAAAGGACTTTCAATCACAGTGGTTCAAGTAGACACTTATACTCAAGGTTTCTTGGTAAAAACACTTATTAATTTATTTACACAATCATTTATAAAACCTTTCACTAGTTGCTGGTTATCTAATGGGGTTTTGGATGGTGCCTTAAAGGCTCCGATTGTTTTAGGTTTTTCCAAGCACATTCCCTCCCACCGTTCCCTTTACTACACTTTACTCTGTCCCCTCTGCCTCACTCCTCCCATTGTTCTTCGAATGTATTGTCCGCCCACGTATTCTTCATTTTATGATAATTCTTCTTCCAGCTTCAGCTGCTTCGGAATTTTTTCAACCGGAAGCGCTGTGTGCCGTCTCGTCGAGTTGATGTCCCCCAAGCGCCTCTGCGCATGCTGCGCCCGTTGGCTTCAGTTCCGTTTTTTCGAGCTAATGATTTGAAGAATTATTGAACGCTTCGGTTCTTCACTGAAATTAGTCAGCTATTTTCGATCAGCAAAAAGGTCTTCCCCGTGGGCTCCATCAGCGCCTAAGGCGGGCTTCTAGAAATGCCAAGACTGTGGATCGAAGATGTCAATCACCGACCCCCACCGCATATGTCTCTGGTGTCTTGGTACTGATCACTGAACCTCTGACTGTAACTCCGGTCAGGTGATGACGGAAAAAGGCTCAGGGAGCGTAAAGGTAAATTGGCGGTTGGGAGGTTGCCTTTTGAAGTCTCCTTCGAAGAGCTCAAAAAGAAAGTAGTCGAGAGATTCTCATCGACAGAAAAGATATAAAAGAGCTCGATGGAAAAGTCGATCGTGCCATTCTTAGTCTTTTTCGAAGAAGGCTAGGAAACGTTGTCACAGGTCACATTCGACCTCCAGTGATTCCTCTGCGAGGTAATAAAATGTCCAACTAAGTCAGACTCCCCACCAACTCAAGGGGAGAAGTCATCCTTGCAGGGCTTCTCTAGTCAATACGAATTTGGCGTTTCAGCACAGCAGCAGGGCTTCACCGAGCAAACCAACGGTTCAGGAGTTTAAGCAGGCATCCTCTTCAAGTTCTTCTTTGGTTCCTCTGCCTTCCAAGCCAAAAACCTCGCCTTTTATTCAGTTCTCTCCCATTCATTCCAGCCTACCTGTCCTTGCTGGCAACTCACCACGGAGTGCATTCGGGTCTCCTCGGAGACTAAGCACAGGGAGTTTCGGGTACCTCCCTCACTTCCTGCCTACCCCAGACCCTTTGGGGCCAGAGGCGGGCTTCACGCGTGAATCCCACCAAAGGCAAAGCGAACAATGGGACCAAACCTGGTTTGGCACGCATAGTAAATCGTAAGAAGGACTTTTCCACAAAGAAATGGGCGAAAAAAGACCTGGCCTTTTTTGACAAATCGCACCCTTCGGTGCTTTAGTGCAGCTGAAAACGCAGCACGCGGTAAATGCACACCACGGTAGTTAAAATGAAACCACTGCCACCAGCCATTCAGTGAGAAAAGGGTAACATAAAAAATGTTACATGAGAAGCTAGACAAAGTGGATACTAGGTAACCCCTCCAGCACCCTATTGTAAGATAGTGTGTGCTGGGTCTATAACGTTACAAATAGAAGTAAAGTCAATTTCACTTTACTGCTCTTGGAAACCGTAGTTTAGCCAAGAGAAGGTATTTAAACCTTTGGAAAATCTGAAAGCCTTCCCTGTGTCACTGCACTGAAGGTGCTGTGTGGCACAATGTATAAGATGCCTATGGAGTTTGTCACACTCCACAACCAAAAGAAACCCAGTTCAAAAACCACCTTAAAATACGAGAGAGGGGGAAAAAGGGTCTTGCTCTCTCCAGGATAAAAAAAACAAGTCCTCAAAATCCAGTAAAGTTGCTGGGGGTCTGCGGAGGGAATTGGCACATTTCTGAGAATTCTCCCCAACATGAACTCCCAGGAAGCAGGACTGTAGCCTGAGTCCCCTCAATAGAGTATAGGACCACAGTTGCAAGGAAAGCCCACCTTGACAGCCAGGAACCGCAGTGTTGCTATTTGCGGTTGACGTGAGGAGCTGAAACACTGAACAGCCACTTGTTTGAAGATTGTCGGTTGCGAGCGGTCACCATCCCATTGTAGTGCAGGTGTTCCCAGAAGTCCTCCCTCTTCTCCCCACGACTGAGACCCAGGAACACCAGGATCTGCAGAGCTGCACAGGAACAGAAGTCATCTGCTGCACTTTTTCTTCAAACTAAAGGTACTGAAAAGTCAGAGAACTTGTCTCTTGTTGTCACCTTGCATGTCCTCGTTGAAGACTTGTCTCGGTTGCCCCTGTAGAGTTGCCAGCAGCTTCTTTATCTCAAGCCTAATCAACTTGTGGCCCTCCTTTGAATTTCTTCTTCTTCTACAAAAACTTCTAAAACATTGTGCAAGACTTTTACTTACCTGCAAGAAGTGCTTCAGTTCACATTGCCTTTTGCTAACTTCACATTTGCTAGCCTGGCTCCCTGAATGACTCTTCTCTTTTGCTTAGGTGTGGTGTCTTCCTTCTAACTTTGCATTGGGGGTTACCAAAAGTACTTGCCTGCTTCAGAATATTTGTATGATCTCTTCTTTTGTTCTAATATTCTTTTTCCTTTGACATATTCCTAAAAATGATTCTAAATGCAACAGTGATATGTTCATGTCCCCAGCACCCTAACTTTTGAAGTCAACCTGAGGGTGTAGGTAGTGTTTGTGGGCCATCCCAAAAGGGTACTTGCTGATTTAGAAACTTAAGAGTGTGTATTTTTGAAGTGTATTTGAGTGTTACTCTTATATTGCCCCTCTCGAGGCTTATTCTAACTGACTGATTAATAATTTAATCAAGAAACCTTGTGTGTAAGTTTATTTGGATACTTGTCACTGTGAATTTCTGTAGAACTCCCCTACAGCTCACATTGACCCCTCTTGAGATCAGCCTGGCTGCTCAACATGCTACCAACCTGTGTGGTACAGACTTATACCAAAGGTTGGGTTCCTTTTGCCAGGAGGTCAGGGTTGCTGTAGTGCACCCAAAGGGTATTGCATACAATCTTGCCCAACAGACAAATGAGAATTCTCCCCAACACCGACTGGGAAGAGTTGAATTAAGGCAATAAGATAAGTACCTCAAGCCTAAACAGTACCTAGGGTTTGAATTAAGTGGTCCAGCTGGAGTTCGGATTGCTATAGCGGTACAGATGCTTGTTCCTGAGCCTCGGTCGTGGGGACAAGAGGGAGGGAGGGAGGGAGGGCGGCGGTACTTGGGCAGCCGGCAGCTACGGGTTCTTTTCGGTTCAGCAGCACTAATCAGTTTCAGCGCTTAGCAAACAGCACCACGGCAGATCTTGGATGCCGGTTGGACTCTTTGCTCCCCCGGTCCTGCACTCTAGTGAGGGGACTCTTGTTCTGGAGGTCCTGCTTTGGGATGGTCCTTTGGAGTCTCCTGGAGCTTCTAGCCAAATTCTTTCTGCGACAGACGTTGCACTCGAGTTCGAACACTCAACCCCTGCATTGGGCTTCCGAAGCAACATAGAGGCACAGCCAGTCGAAGGTGGTGGTCCAGTTGAGTTAGTTTCGGGGTTTGTTGGTCCCACTAACCCAAGAGGACAGGTGGTTCCATCCGGAGATTCTGTCTAGTTGGAGTTCAGCACAGCAGCAGGGCTTCACCGGGCAATTCAAAGGTCCAGGAGGTTGCAGCAAGCTTCGTTCACGGTTTATTTGAGTGTTTCCCCCCAGTGGTCTACTCTGCCTGTCATCCCAAAACCTTTGCCATTTAAGCAGGTTTTGGTTTTTCCCATTCATGCACACCAGAGTTGCTGTCCTGTATGGACAGCCAGCCAATCTGGACCAGTTGCATTCAGGCATTCCTAGGGACAAAGGGGCGTTTTAGGGCCCTCCCTCATATCCTGTCCTTTCAGACACACTGGAGCCAGGGGTGGGCTTCAGGGCTGAATCCCGCCAAAGGCAAGAAAAACAAAGGGCTCAAATCTATCTCCATGCACAGAGTAAAACCCAAGAGAGACCTCACATACTGAAAATGGCGAAAAAAGAAATCTGGGGTCATTTTGACAAAATGGTCCCCCGTGGGTGCTGAACTGCAGCTGAGGATTCAGCCTGCGGTAGAAAAGCACAATGGTAGGAAAAATTAAACCACTGCCAGCAGCCATTCAAAGTAGGGATGGTAACCTAAAAATGTTACATGAGGAGAAAGTAGGATAAGGGGCTACTAGGTAACCCCCCAGCACTCCATATAGTATGAGGTGTGCTGGACCTACAAAGAGAAAAGTTAAGTTAATTTCACTTTACTATTCTTGCCAACAGTAGTTCACACAAGAAAAGGTATTTAAACCTTAAGAGAAATCTAAAGGACTTTTTTAGTGACCCTGCACTGAAGGTGCTGTGTGTCACCATGCAAAAAGCAGATGCCTATGGAGTTTGTCAGTCTTTCAAAACCGTGAAAACGCAAAATCCAAATCGGGTAAAAGCACATGAGTGAGAAAAAGTTCCCACTCACTCGGGAGTAAAAAAAAAATCACAAGCCCGAAGTCCAGCAAAAGAGCTGGAGGGTTCTAAAGTTGAAGGGAATTGGCACTGAAATTAAAATGCTCCTCAACCGTCTACTACCCTTATATTACTGAAAGTAATCTAAAAAGTAACTGTTGGTTTGACTTCCCTAGTACTCCTGTTAAATGTTCCAAATTCGATTTATGTGCTTTGGTCTGTGTACCTTCAAGCATATCGATATTGATACTTTATTTCTATTGTGCTCGAACACAAGTGTTTCAAAGCGTGACAAGGCAAGGGAGGGGAACAGGGGAGAACAATACAACGATCGTACTAGGCCCTGTGACATTGAGAACGCGCAAGTGCATGGGAGGGGGGGGGAAGTGCATGGAAGGGGGAGAAGTGGAAAGTGCGGAGCAAAGGAGAAGCAGAGAAATAATAAATAAATAATAAAGGCAACAAACAGTGGTAGTGCAGCCAGAAATTGGCAAGTGCTGGGTTTAAGGCAGACAGGGTATGTCTGATAAGTGCAGGAAGAAAAAGTGGTGGGGGGGAGGAGGGGGACTGTATGGGTACAGGGTGAGCAGGCTACCTGGGCCCAGAGGACAGAGGGTGGCCAGGTGCACGGTGCTAAGAGAGAACAGATCAGCAGGGGAGAGGGGGAGCGAAGGCAGAAGAAAAGAGGAATGTCTTGAGGTGCTTCCGGAACTGGAGATGGTTCTCCTCAGGTTTTAGAGTGGCAGGGAGGCTGTTCCAGAGGTAGGCCCCAGCCGAAGACCGAGATCTACCCCCAGCCTCTTTCTTTGAAAAATGACTGACCCTGAGGGAGTTGGAGGTAGAGGAGCGAAGAGCTCGAGAGGGGAGGTATTTGCAGAGCGATAGCTGAAGGTATTTTGGACCCAGACCCCAGAAAGCCTTGTGGACAATGCAGAGGGTTTTGAATTTAATCCTTGCATCCACTGGGAGCCAATGGAGAGATTTCAGAGCTGGAGAGATACGATCCCAGGGCTTGAGGCCAAGGACAAGTCTCGCAGTCGTGTTCTGGATTAGTTGGAGGGCAGGAGAGTAGAGGCAGGTAGATTTAGAAAGAGGCTGTTACAATAGTCCAACCTAGAGAGAACCAAAGCTTGGGAGACCATGACCTTCTGGGGGAAGGAGAGGAAAGGCCAGAGTAACTCTGAAGAGGTGCAATAGGGAGTTTGACTTTTTAGAGACATCAGAGATGTGGGCGGAGAAGGAAAGTGTGGAGTCAAAGATGACCCCGAAGTTCTTAGCCTCGCAGGTGGGGGTAGGAAGAGGGCCAAGGGAGGCCGGCCAGAGTGAGGGGAAAAGATGGTGAAGGTGTGCCGATGAGGAGGAATTCTGTCTTGCTGGCATCCAGACAAAGATCATTGGCGGCACACCAATCTTGAATGGCAGTTAGTCAATCAGAGATGAGAGAGGGAGAGGAGAGAAGGAGGCTGAGGGCAGCCTGAAAATGACTTGTCAGCGTAGTACTGGAAATTTGAGAAGAAAATGGCAATGCAGTGGCTGAGAGTTGCCAGGTATTGGTTGAAAAGCCTGGGCAAGCGGTTAAACCCCTGGGGAACACCACAGACGGAGAGGAAGATAGATGATAGGAAGGACCCAAGTTGGACCTGGGAGGGTCGATCAAAGAGGAAAGAGGTCAGCCAGGCCAGAGCCTGGTCAGTGATGCCCAGGTTATCACGGAGACGGTTGAGCCGGATGGTATGGTTGATCGTGTCGAAGGGAGAAGAGAGATTGAGTAGGGTGAGGACAGCGGGAATGTTAGAGTCCAGGTTGGAGAGCAGATCTTCACGGATGTGCAGGAGAGCAGTTTCCTTGTTTCTGGTGGTCATGGAGACAGCCAACAGAATTGGAATGAAGGTGAAGCTGGGAGATAGCAAACTTTTCCAGGAGTTTGCCCAGAAAGGGAGTAATGGAAATTGGGCAATAGTTAGCCGGACAAGAAGGAACACCTGTGGGTTTCATGAGAAGAGGATGCACAAGGGAGTGCTTCAGAGGTGAGGGGAAGGGCCTGAGGCAAAGGAGTGGTTGCAAAAATCAACAAGGGTGTTGATGTGGTCCTTCATGGTTTTTGAAGAACAGGGATGAACCGGTTTTGACGAGGCTTTCATGGATCAGACTTGTCTAGCGACCTCATCAGGGGAGAAAAGATGAAAGGACGAGAAGGACGGTGGGGGGGGGCTGGTGTCTGAAGGAGGATCAGCAAGCACAGATGGAGAGGAGGGGCAGGGGTGGAGACGGTGGACAGGATGTCCTGGGTATTTGAGATCAAGTGAGAGGCAAGGGCATTGCAAAGGGCCTGGGAGGCGACGGGAGGGGTAGAGACTGCAGCAGGGTTGGCCAGCACCTTGCAGATTTTAAAGAGTTTGGCTGATTTGTTAGATGCCCCAGAGACACAAGCTTGAATGTGGACTCTCTTCTTGGTGAGGACAGAGGGGTCGGTATTGCCTTTGGAGCAGGCTACAGGCCAGTTTGTCAGAGGATGAACAAGAAGCCCTCCATTTCCTCTCAGCCACCCTACACTTACGTTTAAGTTTAGCTAGGTCGGAGTCATACCAGGAATTGCACTTGGCTTTGGACTTCAAACTGATCCTCATGACGAGGGCAAAAGCATCAAGGGAATCAGAATCAGAAATTGAAGAGTAGAGCAGAGACAGGGCTGCGTCAGGATGCGAGACAGCCAGAGGTGGAGGGGGGAGAAAAGGTGGCGGCGAAAGCCTCAACGGGCCCACGCTTCATGGGCTGGATGTCTGAGAAGGTAGGTGACAGTGTTGGGATAGGCTTGGCTTGGGGGGGCGGGGGACAGAGATGAGTTTAGTGTTGTGTTTTTCCATAATATGTTTATATGATCTGTGATAGTACTTATTTCCCCCAAGATTATCTGGGCCTACTTGTATTTAAATAAACAATTTATTTTTTACAATACATAAAGCCTCATTACGAGTTTGGCAGTAACCCTTAACTGCGGAGGTAAAGCTATTACTGCCACATTTAAGGGCCTGCCAAATCACGTGTTTGGCAGCATTTACCCCCAGCTCAGAGCTCGGGGTAAAACCACCGGGAATTTGCCAATTTTCAGCGCAATTACTGCGCGGTAATACTGCTGATGGTAGTTGCGCTGAAAATTACACATTGGGTCCAATGGAGAGTTACTGTTTCCGCCAAACCTGTGATCCGCCGCTAATAGCGCCGGGGGTGGGGGGGGGGGTTTGGAGGTAATGCTATTAGCCCGGGCGGTATCCCGGCGGTAATACCGCTGGGATAACGCTCAACTTGTGATGAATGCAGTACCTCTGGGACCACTACACACAACTATGTCTACAGGTATAGGCAACCCAACCTTTGGTATAAGCTTGTACTACACAGTTTTGGTATCGTGTTGAGCAGCCAGGCTTATCTCAACAGGGGAAATGTGAGCTGTAGTGGAGTTATACAAAGATTCAGTTACAGGTATCCAAATAAACTCTTATACTCAAGGTTTCTTGCATAAACAATTAATAATTTATCAGTCAGTTAGAAAGCCTTCAGAATGGAGCAATAGAATAGTAACACACAAATCTACTTTAATACTGTACACTTTGCCAGGGCTGAAGTCGAGGGTACATGCGGGGGGCGGAGTCCCCCCACTTTATTCAGAGGGGGGACTCAGTCCCCCCCCCCAGCTAAAAGAGAAACATTGGATGTCCTCTTGGAATTTATTAATTAAAGCAGACCTCGGGGATCAAATTGCAGTCATCAGGTCTGTAGGCCGGACACTTCACCACTGCACTGTATAACCTGATCAAAAATAACAAACCACTAAAGGTGAAATGTCCCATTTCGGTACTGCAAGTCACAAGGAAAACATTTGTATTTGTTCTTGGAGTTTAAAACATGCACACATTTTAATGTTTTCAAAAACACTATTAGAAGAAATTATCCTGTCTTGGTTTTGTGTGTGTTGATTTTATGAAAGGCAAATGCCATTTGTGCTGCTAAATTTAGGTGGTTATGCAAAGCCAATTTAATGAAATGTGCATATTTCACCTTGATATGTGAATTCCTGGTGATGTCACAGCCCATTGCGTTCGTTGATGAGTCCCCCCACTTTAATTTTTAGGACTTGACCCCTGCACTTTGCGTTTCTGAATCAGACCAGAACCTTTTGGGATGGCTACAGACACAACCTACACCAGAGGTCGCCAAACAGTCGATCGTGGGCGACTAGTAGCTCGCCTGAGCCTTTTCAGTCGCCCGCGATGAAGATAGTTATATTATTTAATGGTGCGTTTTGCACTTATTTTCCGTGTTCAGGATCCGAACCCTGGTCGTCCCAATTGTGGGCGGAGATCTTGGCTGCTGTGCCACTTGGAGCTGCTTGTAAATCCACTGACAGATGTCAGTATCACATTCTGCTTCTGCAGGCCGCCTGTAGTACCACAGTTGGCCTTGTGCGCCCCCACGACACTGTCTTGCTTAAGCAAGCTGCTCTTGTTTGCCAGAGATGTTGGAGGGGCTGGGGGCAGGAGCAGGATCAGGATCATTGTGACCACGTAATGAAAATATCACAGTATCACTGCCGCTCGCCTGGAAATGTTCAAAATAATAATTTTAAAATGGTGCAATTTCTTGCATGTGGCCTCTTTCCAAATTCCACACTGTACATTTCCACTTTAAATCACTTCCATGACACAGGTACACCCACTTTTAGTACATTAAGCGATCCGTAGACGCGCTTTACAGCAGAAGCCTACCAGGGTAGCTCAGCAGGTTGACAGCCCGATGCTAAGATGTTATATATTCACTACAGGTTGTTAATCGTATTACTTTTTGCAATGCCTTATAAAAAAAAAGTGCTATACAATGTGTTTGGCCAGGGTATGAGTTGGGCTGGTTGCTTGCTTATATTCAGGGCTGAGGTGGGGGATATTTCTGCCCCTCTAGTGAAAATCTAAAGTTGGCACCCATGAACCCACAGTTTAATTTCCTAAAAACTGCTGTCAGCATAACAGATGCATTTGTTTGTGATTAACAAGTTTGACAAGCATATAACATCTTTATAAATATAACTTGTGCTAAAAGGGGCACACAAATAATAATAATGTGTTATTTATATAGCGCCTTAATCCAAAGCGCTTTACAGAGCACATATTTACATGCAATATCACCCAACCGAAATTGGTACTCATTTATCGACCTCCGATGGATGAAAGGCTGAGTTGGCCTTGCCGGGATTCGAACCTGCGACCTGCAGATCACACTCCGATTACAGCAGCGAGCGCTCAACCCGCTGAGCTATCTTACCGGCAAATAACGGAGTATGTGTGGTGTCTGTCAAAAAAAAATCATTTCAAAGAAAACTCGTGAACGCAAGCAGCATTTTTCAATTAGAAATCACTTTTGTATTTTTTTATGGAAGTGTGAAATGCACATTTGGAAAACAATAGTGTGCCTAGCATGTAGAAAGCCTGCATAAAACGCAAAGGAAGGGGCACAAAAATTATAGGATATTTGTGTGGTAGTCCAACAAATATCTGTCTTTTTGAGACAGCTATTAATAAATAATAATGCAACAAAGAGGTTTTTGAAGTTCTTAATATATTCGTGAAAGCATATGTTATTCCATCTGTTTATAGAGGGGAAATAATAGAGCCCAAAAAATATTGGTAAAAATTCTGAGTTTATCCCCACCCCGATATCGCCCCTGCTAGCAGCTCTCCACTGTTGGCCTCCACTACAAGTAGCTCTAGCTAACGTAAAGGTTGGAGTCCCCTGACCTACACCCACAGGTGACTTCAGTAACAAGGGTGCTGGGGACATTAATATCTTACAGTTGGCATTCAGAGCACTCTTTAAAAGTTGGTAAAAGGCAAAGGTTATTAGAACACAAGAGACCACAAATGTTTCCAAGCCGTGCAGATCCTTTGAGTTCACTAGAAGAGTCATTCAATTCAATGGGCTAAGCCAAAGTCAATGGGCAAAAGTCTTGGATAGGATAAAGCACTTTTGGTAAGTCAATGGAAACGTCTTTGCACAAGTTCATAGGAGTCTTTGATGAAAAGAAGAATCAAGTGTAGGGCCACAAGCTGATTAGACTTGTGAGTTGTGGAAGTTACAAGCACTTCTACAGTAAGAGGTAAGTTCTTGAGCCTCAGTCGTGGGGACAAGAGGGAGGACGTTGGGGGAATTCCTGCATTGGGACTGTTAAAACCTGCAACCGGCAAACTTCACTTCCAGTGGCTGTTTCGCGTTTCAGCTCCTTAAGGTACAGCAAATGGCAATAAGCGTGGTTCCTGGCTGTCGAGATGGACTGTTCTTGCTTCTGGGGTCCCGCACTCTGCTGAGGGGGCTCGAGCTTGGTCAGTCCTGCTTCGTGGCAGTCAAGCGCATCTTCCAAAAACTTTTAGGCTGGCCTAAAGCAACATCCAGAATCTGGTGTCCCTCTCTCTGGCTATTTGGTTTCCTGCAGAAACTGAGGAAATTCATCCAGCTCCGAGATGGGTGTCCAGGTGGCTTACTTTGGAGATTGGTCCCACCAACTCAAAGGGAGAAGTCATTTTAGCAGGGGCTTCTCTGTCGATGCAAACTTGGCAAGTAGTCACTGCAGCAGGGCTTCTCCGGGCAAACCAACGGCCCAGGAGTTGGAGCAGCTGTCCTCTTCCAGCTCGTCTTCGCTTCTTTCGTTCCAGTGGTCGACTCTGCCTTCCAAGCCAAGAGAAGAGACTCGCTTTTTAAACAGTTTTCTCTCATTCATTCCAGCCTAGCTGCCACTCACCCAGCGGGATGGCTGTCCTTGCCGGTCCTTGTTCGCAGTCAGGAAAAATCATGGTAGTTTGTTGTAAAACCACTGCCACTAGCCATTTTGAGAGGAAAGGGTAGCATTGGACTGCTACATTTTCTAGGCAACCCCTCCAACACTCTTTTGTAAGATAGGTTGTGCTGGGTCTAGGAATTTAAAAAGACTTGTAAAGTTAATTTAACTTTACTTTTCTCAGGGAAACAGTATATCGCAGAGAAGGTATCTAAACCTTGGGACAGCCTTAAATGCCTTCCTGTGTCACTGCATTGATGGTGCTGTGTGACACACATGAAAAGATGCCTATGGAGTTGTCTGAAACTCCATAGTCAAAGAACACAAGTTTAAAACACATCAAAATACATGAGTGGGGAAAAAAGGTTCACGCTCTCTCCAGGTAACAAAATCAAGTCCTCAAAATCCAGCAAAGTTGCTGGGGGTCTCTAAGGTGAAGGGAATTGGCACATTTATGAGAATTCTCCCGAACACCGGGAACCTCGCTACCCTCCGATTTCAGGCCCAGATACCTGCCCTCCCAGCTACACACCTGCACTGCCTCCTGGCAACTCCTGCTCTTGGGTCTATATCTGCAACCCTAAAGTCCCCTTCCAGCAGTTATTGGACACCTGTTGTCTACACCTTATTCTCGCACTTACCACCTGCTGCCCGCACTACCTGTTGTTTTATCACGTGTTCAGCACTTTCCACTACCCCCCCCCACCCCTCGCACTTCCTTTCCCTCTCCCCTGCACTTGCACGTTCTCAATATCACTGGGCCTAGTAAGATAGTTGTTTTTGTCCACCCTTGTTTCCCCTCCCTTGCCTCGTTGTGCTCTGAAAAAACGTGTGTATGGGCATGATGCAAATAAAATATAATATCCTAATAGAAGTGCCTCCAACTGTCAGCATGCATGTGGGAGCAAGCAATGTCAAAGCCACACTGTGAAGGGTTCTAAAAATGATCAAACGTTCAAAAGGGAGTTGGTGGTTCAGTTAAGTAATTTACAACTCCCCCTTCAACCCCCCCCCCCCCCCTTCTCCGATTCTTCTTAGGACTTACCAGGTCTTCTGGAGAGGGTCTGAGGACGCATTGCCCGCCATATATCCTTGCAAAGATTAACCTACCTGAAAAGTATCTACTTTGGAACTAGTGAACATTGAACACAATGCCCCAAATCATCTTTGTTTTGAACTCTACGGAAGACGTTATTTGATTATCTTGAATTGTTTTCCATTTCTTTTTTTTAAAACTTTATTTATTGGCAGAAAGTTAAGACAGGCATGTAACAGGGTACATTAGTCATCAGGTACAATCGCACAACATCCAGAAACACACAAAGGCAGGGTGCCGCCTCATTGGAGAGAACAATTAGCTTTTGGAGCAGCCCAGCTTGGGCGAGAAGAGACACGGGTTAGTGACATGGTGTGGCAGAGCGTGCTTGGGAAGGGGAGGCCGTCCTCTCCACATCGTCTCTATTATTCAGATAGCTGCGGAATTCTGTCCACACATTTTTGGGTCGTGATGTGGGAGGCAAGGACGCAATGTATTCCTCTTCACACAATTGAGTCCAAGTAAGGGCTTTAAGCCACATCGAGAAGGTAGGGGGGCTATGCCTCTTCCAGTTTTGCAATATACACCTTTTTGCGACAATGGCTCCAACATTCAAGAACTTAGACATTTTCCTTGCACTTCCCCCTCCCAGATTCCAAACAGTAGTACAAGTGGGTTCACATCCACCGGGGTCTCTATTATTTCGGAGAGCGCCTCCGCCACAGCCACCCAGAAAGCGTGAATCGCAGGGCATGCCCAGAACATGTGAATGTGGTCAGCTTCAGGAGATTTACACTTTGGGCATGCACAGGACAGGGCGCCAGCGAATTTCGCCACCCTAGACGGTGTGTAGTAAAGCCCGTTGAGGAATTTAAATTGAATGCAGCGGAATCTGGCGCTTAGAGAGACTGTGCGTGTATGTGCACACATCTTCCTCCACAGTCCCTCAGGTATTTCTATTGCGAGCTCCCCAGCCCACGCCTCACGTGGTTTGAGAGACCCAAACACCTTCTTCCCCAGCTGCATTTTGTACAGATTGGATAACACCCTCTTGGATCCCGCAGAGTTCGCTATGTACTGGAGTTCGGGTGAATCAGGGGGTTTGTTTGGATACGAGTGCCACATGGCACGAACCGCGGCTCGGAGCCTGTAGTACTGAAGCATCTCAAGGAGTGAGTTAGTGTGTTCAGGGCGCCATGTTTGGGGGGTGATAAACTTTCCCTCTGGGAAGAGGTCCGTCAGGCCCCGATAGCCAAGTTGTTCCCAGTATTGAGAGGTGCCGGTCGTGTGTGGGGGCGAGTCCTGGAAACCGCCACAAGGGGAGCCATTTATAGTACGGGGGCAGCTTCTGTTCGGTGTGTAAGATAGCAGTCCAAGCCCTTATCGTGGCAGTCACTGGGTCGAGTTTTACATGCGGAGGGGGTTTCTGAAGTGCATACCAATGGGAGGCATGCTGGGCCTGGGCCGCGTACCAGTACAGTTGTAGGTCTGGTGCCGTAAACCCCCCTTTATCATATGGAGCTGTCATGTGTTGCCACTTCATGCGGACCGACCCAGAGTGCCAGAGGAACTGGGCGCACTCTGAATGAAGCTCCTTGAAATACTGCTTTCCGGGCCAGATCGGGACATTAGTAAAGACATAAAGGAGCTTGGGGACCACTATCATCTTTATCAAGGATAGTTTGGCTGCCAAGGATAGTGGTAGGTGTCGCCACTTGGAGAACTTGGAAATGATGAGCTGAGCCGCAGCTTCATAATTGTCCTTTAGTAGGGTCTTTTTGGATAGCGACACCTGCACTCCCAGGTACTTGACCCCATTCTGAGACCAGTGCAGGGGGTACTCACATGTCGGCTGTTGTCGCTGCAGTGAGGGGGAAGATTTCAGACTTTGAGTAGTTTATCCCAAACCCAGAGAAAGTGCCTATTTTGGTGACGTCTCGAATAATCGGGTTCAAGTATGTGGAGGGATTTCTGATGTAGAGGACGACATTCTCTGTGTATAGCGAGATTACTTCCGGATCATCAATTAACCGAATGCCTTTATTGGAGTGACGCCCTCTAACATGGTCTGCCATGGGCTCGATGGCAAGCGCAAAAAGGAGGGGGGGAGAATGGGCAGCCCTGGCGGGTCCTGCGGTGTAGTTTAATGAGGGGCGAAGGAACAGAGTTTACAAGGACCCTGGCTACCGGATCAGTATATAAGAGCTTTATGTAGGAGAGCATGTTTGGGCCCACACCCATCTTCTGTAGCACCGCCCACAGGTATTGCCATGCGACCATATCGAAGGCCTTTTGGGCATCGGGAGTTACAGCCACCGCATCAGCGCTCGGGTCAATCCTGGACATTACGTTAAATAGACGATGGATGTTGAGTGCCGTGGACCTACCCGGGATGAACCCGCTCTGGTCCGGATGAACCATGTGGGTCATAAAAGGGAGAAACCTATTTGCAATTATTTTGGCGAAGACTTTCATGTCAGTATTAATGAGGGATAGTGGTCTATAGGACCCACACTCTTCCGGGGGTTTACCCGGTTTGGGGATGACTGTTATTAAGGCTTCCCGTAAGGAGGGGGGGAGGATGCGTAACCAAAGTGCTTCGGTCCAGACCCCGTGTAGTGCTGGTGCTAAAACTGCCACATGTTCCTGGTAAAACTCAGAGGTGAGTCCGTCCGGGCCAGGGGCCTTGTTTTTGGGAAGGTCTGATATTACCTGGACTATTGCCTCTAGTGTGAACGGGGCTTCAAGACACTCTCTGGTATCCCGGGAAATAACCGTCATAGGGATGCTTTCTAGGAGGTCATCTTGATCTGAGTGTCCGGGCCGGGGGCCATATAGCTCGGCATAAAAGGTAGCGAATATGTCGCGGATGCAGCGGTCAGACCAGTGTTTGTGTCCCTTCTCATCTAAAATACAATCGATCCTGGTCCAGCCGCCTTCCGCTCGCACCATTCTGGCCAGTGTTCTACCCGACCTGTCCCCCTCTCCATATCTGCGGGCGGCGATTGGAAGGGCGTGGTATTGCACCTCCCTTGTAGCATGTGACTCGAACTGTTCCACCTCAGATCTGATCTCTGCTAGTATCTCTGGGACGGTGTAGCAAGGTATTTCTGCTCAAGGGCTTTGAGCTTAGTTTCCGAAGTGTTTAGGGATTGCCTAATAGCCTTCAGAATGCTTGCTTCTTTAGAGATGCACATCCCCCTGATGTACACCTTGAATGCCTCCCACCTGACCCCCTCCGATGTCTCCGACGTGCTGTTATTTTCGAAGAATGTGGTAACGTCTGCTAGTATTTCAGCTCTGAATACAATGTCCGCCAGGGCGGCAGACTTAAAGCGCCACGCGGGACGTGTTGGGCCCTCGTTGCCGATCAGGATCTGTAGCAGCACAGGGGAATGGTCAGACAGCGTGCGTGCCAGGATCTTAACGTCCGAGACCCTGCCCACCAGCCCTCCAGAGAGCAAAAACACATCGATTTGTGAGGAGCTATCGTGTACAGTGGAATAGAATGTATAGTCCCGTTCGTGAGGGTGGAGGGTCCTCCATATATCATGCAGATTAAGGGCATCCATATGTGCAGGGAGTCGAGCTGCAGCTCGCGTCGTGGTTCTGCGGGTGGTTGTTGTTCTATCTAGGGTATTATCAATTATCAGATTCATGTCTCCTGCCCATATGATAGGGATATCTGGGTATCTCATTAGGATGGAGGCCACATTATCAAAGAACTCGGGCGAATCAGTGTTGGGCGCGTATAAATTGACCAGTATGCAGTCCTCATGAGCCAAGGTGCAGTGTAAAATAACATATCTGCCTTCTGTGTCAATGTGGGACGAGTGGAGTGTGAAGTTTAAAGATTTATGGATAAGTGTCAGGACACCTTTAGCTTGAGTGGAATATTGAGTGTAATACCTATTGAGACCCCAGGTGTGTGCTATAATGGACGATAAATGTTTCCGAGCGTGCGTCTCCTGTAGTAGGAGGACCTTAACCCCATGTCTCTGTGCATATGTCGCAATCCTTCGTGTCTTCGTGAAATTTGTCAGCCCCCGTACATTCCAGGACATCATCCTGACCGCCATATCACCAGTTTACGGAACATCCCAGGTTAAGCATCTAACATTGATTCTCATGATGTGTGCCGTCCCAGAAAACAGTTGCCACCCTTTGGAGCCAGTCCCAACTCCTCTGCCGTTTTGTATACAATCTACCCCAACTTCTGCCACCCCCTCCCTCACCGCCCTGCCCCAACCAGCAGTGTATGAAAACCCACCCAAACCTTGACCCATTGCACACCTTCCCCAACTTGGCGGCACCGGGAAACTAGCCCAACCGGGGCCAAAACACAAACATTTAGACTCAGAAGGAATTGCAGCCGCAGTGGGGGCTGCCGCTGCCGTTCTACCCACTTTTACTAATATCAGTTACAATAACATAATATCTGACTGGACTTCAGCTGACAAGCAAACAGTTTAGGAGAGAGGATACTGGAGCGCTTAGATTCCACGGGACAAACCCAGTTGGTACATAGCCGCAAAAGTATGTCTTACATCCCTAAGGTCCGTTTTTACACAATGCTGTACCGTTTTGCGGATCAAGGCTCAGTGTGTGGCGTCACAGGTAAATGATCTCCCTGTACATTCCCCTCACTTAAATGTGCTTACACTGCAGTGTTGCAGGGCCACTAGGTGCCCGCTATCCGATAGAAGGGGGGGGGTCAGAGCCCACCAGGGCTGCTCATAGTACCTACACCACCATCCCTAGCACCCATTACGGGATATCATGGGTTTCGACCTTAGACGTCTTCTATCCGCCCCCCAGGAGGGTCAGCCGGTGGGATCTGCGCCTCAAACTTGATGGCCTCATCCGGGACAGTGAAAAAGTAGTGTTTGTTGCGGTGGGTGAACTTGAGGCGGGCAGGGAAGAGCATTGCATATTCAATTTTCCGCTCTCTCAGTAGCTTCTTCACTCCGTTGAATTGACGCCTTTCCGTCTGAACTGCCACCGAGAAATCGGGAAAGATTCTGATGACTTGTGAATCCATCCTGAGTTCCCCTTTTTCCCTGGCTAACCGGAGGATATGATCCCCTGTCCTTGTAGCTCAGAAGTTTTGCAATGATTGGTCTAGGGAAATCCCCAGGTTTAGGTCGAGGTGCCAGGGAGCGGTGTGCCCTTTCCACGGTAAAAAACGGCGAGAGTGGCGGGTTGTCAAGGAGGTCTCCAAGTAGTTGTTCGACCGCAGTTTCCATGCAGCCCTTCAGCGCAGATTCGGGCACCCCCACAATGCGGACATTGTTCCTCCGGAACCACGA
This sequence comes from Ambystoma mexicanum, assembly GCF_040938575.1. Lineage (NCBI taxonomy): Eukaryota > Metazoa > Chordata > Amphibia > Caudata > Ambystomatidae > Ambystoma > Ambystoma mexicanum. The sequence goes on along the minus strand of NC_090933.1, from coordinate 1,337,616,744 downwards.
TTCTAGGTCATCACATTTGGCCTTTATCTGTTTCATGTTGCGGACAAGTTGTGAGACCATGTTCTGTAGGGTGTGGACGTTGCTCAGTCTCGGCAATTCTGGTCCCATGCTGATCGATCTTCGCTCTCGTTGAGGCGACGTTTGCGTTGATGTCGTCCAGCCTTTCATGGAAGGCAGCAAAGTTTTTAGCCATGGATTCCATCATCGTGGAAAGGTCTGCCTGAGGGGGGTCCTGGGTGCATTCCTTCTCCTCCTCCTCAGGTGGCGGAGAAGACGCTGCGTGCTCCGCTCTAGGCGCTAACTTTGCGAATCTGTCCATGGCGCCTGGTTTACCGTTAGACCTCGGCTTACTGGGCATTGCGGCGGAGGGAGCACCTGCCTGGGTGTGCCCGATGACCACTTTAGGATGGCGCGTCGCTGATGGGACGGAGATTAGACCACAGTTGTAGCGCTTAAGTCGCACGAGAGCAGTAGGCGCAGTATTATGTAGCCAGGCTGTGAGGGCACTAGTGGCGGAGGCACTGTTGGGGGTGATCCAGGAAGGGCTAGGTAGTCGCCAGTTATATGGTACCGTCTATATGTGCCTAAGGTTCGCCGGCGGAGCAGGTCAGAACGTTGAGCAGCGCCGTTTGACTGGATGGGGGGGGGTCCCAGATCTATCCGCACCAGATGTTACATCACATTTTACAGACCCTGTTGAGGCCTCCAATGGAAGGTAGTGGCAAAGTGTTGTCCCCAGGCCGAGCTGGGGAAGCAGGGCCAGCGTTCGTAAGTGCACACCAGCGCAATGCAGGGGAGTGTTTGGGGCCCCGTCAGACCGGAGGGAATGAGGCCCAGTCCAGGTTTGTTCACCCACCTTGCAGCTGGATCCCCGCCGCCCTCGTATTTCAATGCGGCGGCTGAGCAACGCAGCCCTCCAGGAGTGAAGATCCAGGATCGGGTGTGGCGGCCGCGAGCACACGCGGGTGCGGGGGCCGGGCCTCCCAGTCCGCAGCAAGTGGAGGCAATCCGAGCCTCCAGCGCAGCCGCCACGTAGGAGGTATGCTGGATGAGGGCCCGTCCAGGCCTTCGCCGCGCGGAGTAGAGGTGCAGCAAAAGAGCACCACAGGGCCGGCGGAGGCGTCCCGACAGGGGGCCAGGGTCTGTCACCGCAGGATTCGGCGAGTGTCCAGGAGGAGATGGGGCGCCAATGGCCGGGAGCCCAATCCGCGGCAGCCGGAGCCGATCAGGTGTCCGGGGCCCGCAACCGTCCGGGGAACGGCAGCGGGGTGAGAGTCGCACAGTATGCAAGCCCCGGCTGACGGGCCCCACCGGGGATCTGCGCCGTCCGAGGCGCCTCGGAGCAGGGAGGCCAGCGAGGGCGTCGCGTCAGGAGGCCACAGGTCACCTCCTCCGGGGCTGGCGAGGAGGGGACGTCGCACCACAGGGCCCGAGGCCCGTAACTCCCTCTCCCAGCACCGTTTCTCGCCCAAATTTCACTCGGGTGCACAGGATGATAGGGGGACCAAAATCACTGTGGTTTCGTAGTGGAAGTATTCGGTATACCGCCGATGTCCAACAGATAGCAGTGGGTAGAGACGGGGCTCACTGGCAAGGCAGCCATTTTCTTCGGCTGCTCAACAGCGCCCCCGAATTGTTTTCCATTTCTAAAAGTACTTACCTGTGTTGCAGTGGTGATTTAATCAAATGCTTTTTTAGTTCTTGTAATGGGGAATGCATATATTGGGTTTTGTGTGACAATATGTGAGCATGTGTTGTATTTGCTTAGTGTAATGCAAAGGAAACCAGGTGACCTTGTAGCCCTTGGAGTGACGTTGTCAGTGAGTGATCATTTGTGCATTATCACTGCATTACATTTTTCTGTAGGCGAGTGGCAGTGCGCCAGGACACGTGCAGCATTGTGGCCATCTCCTTGAACATCATGCAGAAGGTCCATCCCGTCATCTGGTCCCTAACGAATCTGCCCTTCGACTGCACGCAGGTGCTGGCGGTGCCGAAGCCCATCGGTGAGTGAGCCTTGGCAGAGAACTTTGACCGCCTAGAAATGTAGTGCTCATTGATGAATCAGTTGTTTTCATTGTGATGAATATGGGTAACACAAATACAGTACAGGATTCTCACTTATCATTATTGCTGAACGTGATCAACGAAAATAGGTTTTAACTGTTTTGAGAACGAGTCTCCATAACCCCCTCCCCCCCACCCTCCCGCCGTCCCTGGTACGCACCCCTCCTCCCTCCCAGGTCCACACGGTCCAAATAATCGGAACACTAACCAAGGCTTTGGGATGCATTGCCTTTTCTACTTTATGTAGGCCCTTCGCACAGTAGTTCTGATTACTGAGAGAAATGAACATAGAGAAGTTAGAAAGTAGAGCTGGTAGAAACAGCCTGCCTTGGCGGGTGCAAGTGTAATTGTGCTCTGCTGTAAACTGATCCATGGCGTAGGGGTAGCTTCTCTTAGAAATTCGAGAAAAGGGAGCCATTGAGTATCAATGTGTGTGTGGGATTCCATAAGCAAGGCAGTGAGTCTCTCCATTTAATAAACTTTCGCTTTTCGCAGCCGGTCAGTTTTGGTAGGGAGCGCGTTTGATTTTCATGTTATGGTAACACAGACACGGGGCGCTAGAAGGTTTCTGGTGTTAAGGAGAATTCTCATAAATGTTCTAATTCCCTCTACCTTAGAGCCATCCAGCTATTTTGCTAAACTTTGGGGCTTTGAACTTTTTAATTCTGTTTGTTTTTGGTTATGGAGTTTTAAGATGACTCCATAGGCATCTTTTCATGTGTTACACAACACCCTCAGTGCAGTGACACAGGGATGTCTTTCAAGACTTCCCAAAGGTTTAAATACCTTCTCTGGGATAAACTGCTGTTCCCCAGAGAATGTAAGGTTAAATTGGACTTTGCTAGTCTTTTTAAATTCCTAGACCCAGCACACACTATCTTCCATTAGAGTGCTGGAGGGGTTACATAGTATCCCCTGTGTCTAAATACTCAAGTAGCTGTCAAATGCTACCTTTTCCTATCGAAATGGCTGGTGGCAGTGGTTTTACAACCGCTACCATGATTTTTCCCGACCGCGAACACTGGTAGCTAAAAACCGCAGGAGCCATGTTTTTCAAGATGGCGCCTTAAGCCCCTTTGTTTAAACAGGACCGGTCTTTTTTTCACTGTTTCTTTTTCGGAAAGGTCCTTCTAGTGTTTTGTATCTGTGCGCCAAACCAGGTTTGGTCCCTTTGTTCGTATGCCTTTGGCAGGCGTCTGGACTGAAGACAGCCTCTGCCGCCCGAGTGTCTGGGGTGGGCAGGGAGTGAGGGAGGTGCCCGAAACTCCCTGTACTTAGTCTCCTAGGAGACCCAAATGCACTCTGACATGATTGGCTGGCTGACTGTCTGGCAAGGACAGCCACCCTGCTTGGTGAGTGACAGCTAGGCCTGAATGAAAGGGAGAGAACTGCTTAAAAGGCGAGTCTCTTGGACTGGAAAGCAGACTCGACCCACTGGAACGAAAGAACCGAAGACGAGCTGGAAGAGGACAGCTGCTGCAACTCCTGGACCGTTTGCCTGGCGAAGCCCTGCTGCAGGTCCGGATTGCCAAGTTCATCTCGACAGAGAAGCCCCTTCAAGAGCGACTTCTCCCTTTTGAGTTGGTGGGACCAATCAACTCGTAAGCTACCTGGATACCATTCTCGAAGCAGGTTACGATTAACCAGGGAGAGAGAGACCAGCTTGTGTCCTTGAATTACAGCTACTGGAACTGAAGTGACTCCATTTTGTCCGCGTTTTCTGACGATCTAGGCTCCGGTACAGTGAGATCTGCAGGAATTGCCAGGAACCAACGTCTTCTGCTGCATCTTGTTCTTCATATTAAGATACTGTGCCAACCCGATTGAGAGAGCGCCTCTCTCGCGGTTAAAGTTCGTGGAACTTTCCCAACTCGCAGACCTCATCAGCTTGTGACCCAACATGATTCTTTTTCGTAAAACAAACTACTTCTGAGAACTTTGGCAAAGACTTTACCGTTTACTTCAAGAACTGCTCTTTCATATCCAAGGCACGAGTCCATTGACTTTGGCCTAGGCCTATTGAACTAAATTGAGTCTTCTAGTAAACTATAACTATTTGCACTGCCTAAGAAAGTATTTGTGACCTTTGCTGCTAACTTGTGCATTTTTCTCCCATTGAAAGTAACTGAAATGCCATTTTGCTCCTATTCCAGGGGAGCCTAATTTGGTCAGAAACTTAATGGATTGCTATTGAAGTGTGTTTGTGTATAATATTAAGTTGCCGCCTTCTAGTGAATGTTTTCTAAATTATTGTGTAATTGAGTGTTTTACCAAGAAACCTTGAGTGTACGGCATACAGCATGTTGCCGGCTGAATACTCTACCCCCACCGCCACACCCGCCGAAAGTGACTGGGGCACTGATGATGACCAGACATCCGTGTTGGATGTAATCGACTTTGAGGTGGCCGCTTCTAGGTCTGCCATGCCCGACCCCTCTTGGCCTGACACAAGTCTCGCTTTGGGGACAACACCTGGCGACAAGGTGTAAAGACTGGTAGGGGGGTCTGTACTTCCGCTCTCTATATGGTAGAGGGGAGGCACAGAGGGCCCCAGCCAAGATTCTCTAATATGGTAACGATGGACGAGCAATCAAGGCCTAGCTTCTCAGGAGGTGATGCAGGCTGGTTCTTAAGTACAGTGTATCCCCAAGCCCCCACAAAGGAATGTCCACACACTGTATTACTGAAAACACAGTCTTTATATAATTAATATTCAAGGGTTATGTACACTTATCACAATAACGCACTTTGTGCTCAGGAAAATCAGCAATGGTAAATATCTACAATTCTAAAGTGGTACCACTAATATTAGACCTCATTAAAGTGCATTCACAATACTGTTAAAATGGCACACAGATCAATAAGAAGGAAACCAGCAATAGAGAGAGGAGAGATAACAGAGGGTTGAAACAATAGGCAGAATACTGGCCCCTACCACTGGACACAGTTCTGTGTGGAGATCCCCCCACCTGGGCAACCTGTAAAATAAAGAGATATAACACCAGCCCAGTCCATATATTGTTCAATAGTCTATTTCTCTCCTATAATGTTTTTACCCCCCCAATGTACCTGGTGGAGTCGAGTTCTTCGAAGAGGCGTCGACAGATCCTTCTTGAATGACCCCCTTTAAAGCAGGAGTCACGGATCGTCGAGAGGCGTCGAGAAGCGTCGAGGAACTCGGTGTTCGGTGTCGGGGAATCGACGGCCCTTCTTGAATGCCTTCCCTTTCAAGCGGGAGACACGGGGCGTCGAACGTCCGACAACAAACAAGGTAGAACGGCGTCGATGAGGCGGCAGGCTTCGATCCGAGCGGTGCTCGTCGGCGTCGAGACGTCGGCGTCCTGCGAGGAAGAGGCGTGCGGGGCACCTCGGCGACACTAGTTCTGGACCGCAAAGATTGTGGGTGACGGTGGCCCAGCAAGGGCGTCGAGTCGCTCGAGTCTTTGGGGTCGTGAGGTGGCGGGAAACCCACCGGCGGATTCTCCTCGGCGCGTTGGTCGTCCTCGACTTTCTCCGGTGGGACAAAGCGGCCGACGATGCGGACGAGGGAGTCCTTCAAGGCAAATGTTCTTAGGCAAGGAGCGGACGGCTCCGGTCGTCGGCGGCACGGCGTCAAGTGGTTCCCACGGCGGGGCAACACAACTTCGACGGGCCTCCAGCGGTTACACAGACCTGCGAACCCTGGTCGACGGCAATGGACTTCGACAGCGTCGATGTCCGGGTGCTTCACTTCGATCTCCTCGGCGGTCCTGTCTCGGGTCGGCAGCCTTTCGAGGGTCTGACTTCCAGGGCGCTTCGGCGAAGATTCAGCGGTGCTCGATGGTCCCTCGGAGCACGGGAAGAGGGCGCCTAGCCAGGTCCTCTCTCGGGTCAGTCCTCGACGATTTCGACAACCTTCAGTTCCGTCGAAGCAAATGCCACAGCAAGTCTTCTTCTTCCAGCTGGACGTCGAGGATCAGCAAATCCAGTTACTCTTGAGTGGAGACTCAGCTTCTGAATGCTTCTGAACAATTTCCAGTGGTGAGAGGTCCCCAGATATACTATCCTGTCTCTCATCCACACTGCTGGCACACACACAGCAGCCAATCACACAGAAGGGCATTCATGCAGTCAGTCAGCCAATCAGGCACACAGTGCATTCAGGCCACACTCCTCCCTTTCAGACACTCACAACAAGGAATGTGGATTGGGACAAGTACCCAGCCATTCAACACTACACACTGCATTCAGGCCAGTTTCGGGCAGGGCTGTCTCAGTCTTTGTCTCACATGCCAGAAACCAGACAACCACAACAAGAAGTGTATATTGGTCACACACTCCATTCACCCAGGTCCCACCCACAGGAGGTACCCACAACATACAGTCAAAGGGAAGGCTCCAGTCAGTCTAGCTGGGCCTTCACAACAACACCATATATGGAACTTCCACCCAACAGCCAGTCAGGGGGAAGGGACAGAGTCAGGGCTTCCCAGGACTTTGGGAAAAACAAGACAACAGGCAATAGAAAGCAAGAGGCCACAGGGGCCATCTTGTTTTCTATCAGGAATCAACTGATCCCAATGGCAGGGCCTGGGTATCCCAAAATGGAGGACGCCCAGAGCACCTGTCTAATTCAGCATGGAGCTGCCACCAGCCCATACCCTGCTCTGTGGGCCACCCACAGGTGCCAAAAAACATACACTAGGGGCACAGGGTTGTACCCCTACCCATGGGTGCCATAAGGGTATCCCATGGGTCTGTTCACCAAACCAAAAGAGAGAGCTGCACTGCCAGGAGTCCCAAATGGACTCCTGGGCAGAAAACATAACAGAACACACGATAAAAGGCAGAAAAGGACAAGGATTCAGAGGCCCTGTCCCTCTGATGCATTTCCAGCATCACAGTCGCCCCCCCCAGACTGAGGTGGAGGGTGTCTAATCTCCCACGGGATAGACACCCTCATCCAGACGGTCAACATACCTTCTGGAAAGGCCATCCGCATTATCGTGACTCTTCCCTGGTCTGTGCTCTATGGTGAAGTCTAGCCCTTGCAGGCTAATGGACCACCTGAGCAATTTCGGGTTCTCACCCTTCATCTGCATATGCCACTTCAGGGGCTTATGATCTGTTTGGACCTTGAAGGTAGACCCCGTAAGGTAGGGCCTAAAACGCCTAAGGCTCCAAACTATGCTAAAACACTCCTTTTCAACAGTAGCCCACCTAAGTTCTCTACCCTTGAGTTGTCTACTGATGAATATGATAGGGTGTTCTCTCCCTTTGTCATCTAACTGGGACAAGACGGCTCCAATTCCGGTGTCGCAGGCATCCGTCTGGACGATAAAGGGTCGGCTGTAGTCAGGCGCACACAACACAGGTGCCCTACACAGACTTTCTTTCAAGCCATCAAAGGCCCTCTGACAGTCTTCAGTCCAATTAACCTTCCTAGGTTGTTTGGGCGAAGTTAGAGCTGTCAGGGGTGCAGCTATGGTTCCATAGTCTGCCATGAAATTGCGATAGTACCCAGTGAGGCCCAAAAAGGCTCTCACCTGGGTTTGAGTAGTGGGAGTCTCCCAGTTCTGTACGTCCTGTACTTTACTGGAGAGAGGTTGGATTTGACCCCCTCCTACCTCATGACCAAGATAGGTAACTTTCCCCTGAGCTATCTGGCACTTGGTGGCCTTGATAGTGAGGTTAGCCCTTTTCAAGGCCTGCAACACCCTATCCAGATGTGTCAAATGCTCTTCCCAGGTGGAACTGTAGACGGCAATGTCGTCTAAGTAAGCCACACAAAAGGCTTCCAGCCCACTGAGCGCATGGTTGACCAATCTCTGGAAGGTGGCAGGGGCATTCTTCAACCCAAAGGGCATGACCCTAAACTGGTAGAGTCCCTCAGGTGTTGAGAAGGCCGTCTTTTCCTTGGCATGGTCCGTCAGAGCTATTTGCCAATAGCCTGAGGTAAGGTCAAAGGTGCTCACAAATTTGGCAGCACCTATGGTGTCCACGAGCTCATCAGCCCTGGGCAATGGGTGCGCGTCAGTTTTGGTGACGGCATTGACTCCTCGGTAGTCCACACAGAACCTCCAATCCTTGGTACCCGCCTGGGAACTTGCCTTGGGGACAAGGACCACTGGACTGGACCAGGGACTGGTTGAGGGTTCAATAACACCCAGATCCAACATCTTGGCGACCTCAGCCTGGATGTGGTTTTTGACGGTATCTGACATACGATAGCTCCTGCTCTTGACAGGCACGCTGTCACCAGTGTCAATTTCGTGCTTACACCACGGTGTAAGGCCCGGTGTCAGTGAAAACAGAGAGGCATACTGCTGGAGCAAAGCCCTGCAGGCCCTCTGCTGCTCCGTTGTCAAATCGGGAGAGAGTTGTACTCCCTCCACTGAGCCATCCTGAGGGTTGCTATGCAGCAAATCAGGAAGGGGCTCACTCTCATCCTCTTCTTGCCCTGAAGCTAGCAAGAGACATGAGACCTCCGCTCGTCTGTGGAAAGGCTTGAGCCTGTTGACATGGAATACCTGGGGGGCTACCCCAGAGGCTCCCATGTCAACCAGATAATTGACTTCGCCCATCTTGGAGATGATCCTGAAGGGTCCAGTCCACTTGTCTGCCAAAGCTCTAGGCTTGGTAGGCTCCATCACAAGGATTTCCTGTCCCGGAGTCCAATCCACTTGCGAAGCTTTAAGGTCATGCCAGTACTTGTTCAATTCCTGGCTGGCCTTGAGATTTGCTGTTGCCTGACCCATCATTTGTGTCATCCTCCGCCTGAGGCCTAACACATAGTCCCCCACTTGCTTGGCGGGACCTGGAGGGGTGGCTTCCAAGCCTTCTCGGATCAAGGCGAGGGGCCCCCTCACGGGATGTCCAAAGAGTAACTCAAAGGGGCTGAAACCAACACCCTCTTGAGGTACCTCCCTGTAAGCAAACAGCAGGCATGGCAGGAGGAGATCCCATTTCCTCCTTAGGGGCTCTTCCAAAGCACCTAGCATGCCCTTGAGAGTTTTGTTAAATCTCTCAACCAGACCATTGGTCTGGGGGTGGTAAGAGGTGGAGAACTTGTAGGTTACCCCGCACTCTTTCCACATGGTTTTCATGTAACTAGACATGAAGTTGGATCCTCTGTCAGAGACAACCTCCTTGGGGAATCCAACACGGGTGAAAATGCCCAGGAGAGCCCTGGCAACCACCTTGGCAGTAACAGTCCGAAGGGGTATTGCCTCAGGGTACCTGGTGGCATGATCTACCAAGACCAGGATGAACCGATGTCCACCTGAAGTGGGAGGGTCAAGGGGACCGACGATGTCGATGCCCACCCTCTCAAATGGTGTGCCAACCACTGGTAATGGCTGCAGTGGGGCAATGATCCTGCCTCCAGTCTTGCCAGACAACTGACAAGTGGGGCAGGTCCTGCAGTGGGACTCCACTTCTACCCCCATCCTTGGCCAGTAGAAATGGGCAGAGAGCCTCTGCTTAGTCTTCTTAGTCCCAAGATGACCAGCCAAGGGCACCTCATGCGCCAACTGCAGTAGGAAGGGCCTGTAAACCTGGGGTACCACCAACCTCTTGCGGGCACCAGGTTCAGGCTTAGTGGGCTCACTAACAAGGAGCTCACCCTCCCAATAAACCTTGAATGTCCTAGGCACTTCACCTTGTGCCTGGGACAGGGCCTGTTTCCTCAGACCCTCGAGAGAGTGGCACTCTCTCTGTCCTTTACAGAAGTCTGCCCGGGAGGGTCCCCCTTCAGCTAACAAGCATTGAAGGTCGGGGTGCTCCTCTGGGTTGAGAACCTCTCCCACAGGAGAGTCTTCTGTCTCTTCTCCCACAGGAGTTGAGTTTGGGTTTTCCACTGGACCCAGCCCGTCCGGAGTATGGATCCCAATGGGTGCTGTCGGAACAGCAGGAAGAGAAGGTGTTCCCTCCACAGAGGTGGCCTTCTTGGTCTTCCTTCTTCTTGCCTTAGGCCTCGCCTTTGGCTCGGGTACCTGACTCACAGCCAGACCCGGTGTCACCTGTGACCTAGTGACCGCAGCAGCAGTCAGGGGAAGACCATCCGAGATCAACCCCAACTCCACTAGATCATTACCTAACAGAATGTTAGCAGGGACATTGTCCTGAACCAGGACAGGAAGCTTTGCTGTCTTGTCTCCAATCATGAGTGTGACTAAGGCTACAGGTGATAATTTGGGAGGCCCACCAGCTAATCTGGTGGTTTGCAGAGGAGCACCTTCATAGTCCTCTGGCTTGAGCAGGGTCCTGTCCACCACTGTCATGCTTGCCCCAGTGTCTCTCAAACCAGTAGAAGGCTGGCCATTCAAGAGGACACTTCTCAAAAACCTACGGGTGTTCTGTGGGATAGTCGCCATTACTTCTGCGTACTGGTCCCAGGCCCCAAGGGACACTAAGGAAATCTCTACCGGAGCACCAAAGGTGATTCCGGTAGAGGAGGGGAGGACAGTGGCCTCCACCTCAGACACGGGGTAAGGGTAGGTCAGGCTGACAGCCTGTACTCCAAGTGCCTTACCTTTACACTTGGGGTCACCCCTTTTGTGATCCAGAGCCCCACAGTCCCAACAAGTGCCAGGAGTGCGGGGTACGGTACTGGAACCACTGGGAACCTGCTTTGCAGCAGGTGGACCACTACTCTTATTCCCACCCACAGAGGACTTATCCCCACTAGATTTTTGGGTCTTAGGAGAGGAAGGTTTTGGTTTACCCGACTGTGACTGCTTTTGGGACTCCTCAGCTTTCTGAGAGGCCCCCTTTTCTTTGTCCTTGTCCTTCCCACTGGGGTCCTTAGGGGACACCCGATGGGAGACCCACTTGTCAGCCAACCTAGCCAGCTTAAAGGGGTCCAAAAGGTTCTGGTCAGCCACATACTGACGCAGCTCTGGTGAACAGGCTTCAGAAAAATGCTCAAAAAACAAGAGGTGGGACAACTCAACAAAAGTTTTCACCTTGTATCCATCAATCCACCCCATCATGTTCATGTGCGCAGTACTCACCCAGTCAACCCAAGACACATTCTCTCTTTTCTTAAATTCCCTGAACCTTTTAAGGTATTGGGCAGGTGTCTTGCCAAACTTGGCAATCAAAGCAGACTTCATACACTCATACTGACCCCTTTCTTCCACACTCAGCTTCAGAATACAGTCATATCCAGTTTGAGGCACTCTGCTTAACAAACACTTAGCCCAATCTCTTATCTACATCATGAATTGCACAAGCCATTTCAAACGCTTCAATCCATTGGAGGATATCTGAACCCTCCACAAACACACCAACCAAATCTTTCATAAACTTGGTGGCTGGGGACCTGCCACTCTCAATTGGTCTAGCTGAAGTCTCCACTCGAGCTTTCTCTAACTGGATTCTCTGACATTCAGTGTCCTTTTCTTTGAGCGCAAGATCCCTATTCTTGAGTTCCACTTGCTGTGCCAGCTCCTCTTTCTTAAGCTCAGCTTCTATTTCCAACTTGCGATATTCAAAGGCTAACTTCATCCTTAATAACTCAAGTTCCATGGAATTGCTGGGGTTTGGAACAGAGGCAGCAGGAATGGTGGCATTCCCAGAAACAGATTCAGCGACAACCCCAGGGGCAGAGTCCTCACTGGTTGCATCCCCCCCTTCCTCAAGAGTTTCACCATCAGTCTGGTAATCCACCAGGGCAGCTATCAGCTCAGCCCTAGACTTATCCACAAAGTCTAACTCCCTGGCTTCACAAGCACTCTGGAGAGCCTCTAAGCTCATCCGAGTCAATTTACCATTTGCAATGGACTCCATTGCTTGTAATGCAGTTATTTGGAACACACCCGAACCTTAATCTAACAAAAGTGCGGATATTTTGTAAGTGGCACGGTTATACACTGAGTCTTAAAACCATAAGCATCCCACCGCTGCCACCAGCTGTAAAGACTGGTAGGGGGGTCTGTACTTCCGCTCTCTATATGGTAGAGGGGAGGCACAGAGGGCCCCAGCCAAGATTCTCTAATATGGTAACGATGGACGAGCAATCAAGGCCTAGCTTCTCAGGAGGTGATGCAGGCTGGTTCTTAAGTACAGTGTATCCCCAAGCCCCCACAAAGGAATGTCCACACACTGTATTACTGAAAACACAGTCTTTATATAATTAATATTCAAGGGTTATGTACACTTATCACAATAACGCACTTTGTGCTCAGGAAAATCAGCAATGGTAAATATCTACAATTCTAAAGTGGTACCACTAATATTAGACCTCATTAAAGTGCATTCACAATACTGTTAAAATGGCACACAGATCAATAAGAAGGAAACCAGCAATAGAGAGAGGAGAGATAACAGAGGGTTGAAACAATAGGCAGAATACTGGCCCCTACCACTGGACACAGTTCTGTGTGGAGATCCCCCCACCTGGGCAACCTGTAAAATAAAGAGATATAACACCAGCCCCGTCCATATATTGTTCAATAGTCTATTTCTCTCCTATAATGTTTTTACCCCCCCAATGTACCTGGTGGAGTCGAGTTCTTCGAAGAGGCGTCGACAGATCCTTCTTGAATGACCCCCTTTAAAGCAGGAGTCACGGATCGTCGAGAGGCGTCGAGAAGCGTCGAGGAACTCGGTGTTCGGTGTCGGGGAATCGACGGCCCTTCTTGAATGCCTTCCCTTTCAAGCGGGAGACACGGGGCGTCGAACGTCCGACAACAAACAAGGTAGAACGGCGTCGATGAGGCGGCAGGCTTCGATCCGAGCGGTGCTCGTCGGCGTCGAGACGTCGGCGTCCTGCGAGGAAGAGGCGTGCGGGGCACCTCGGCGACACTAGTTCTGGACCGCAAAGATTGTGGGTGACGGTGGCCCAGCAAGGGCGTCGAGTCGCTCGAGTCTTTGGGGTCGTGAGGTGGCGGGAAACCCACCGGCGGATTCTCCTCGGCGCGTTGGTCGTCCTCGACTTTCTCCGGCGGGACAAAGCGGCCGACGATGCGGACGAGGGAGTCCTTCAAGGCAAATGTTCTTAGGCAAGGAGCGGACGGCTCCGGTCGTCGGCGGCACGGCGTCAAGTGGTTCCCACGGCGGGGCAACACAACTTCGACGGGCCTCCAGCGGTTACACAGACCTGCGAACCCTGGTCGACGGCAATGGACTTCGACAGCGTCGATGTCCGGGTGCTTCACTTCGATCTCCTCGGCGGTCCCGTCTCGGGTCGGCAGCCTTTCGAGGGTCTGACTTCCAGGGCGCTTCGGCGAAGATTCAGCGGTGCTCGATGGTCCCTCGGAGCACGGGAAGAGGGCGCCTAGCCAGGTCCTCTCTCGGGTCAGTCCTCGACGATTTCGACAACCTTCAGTTCCGTCGAAGCAAATGCCACAGCAAGTCTTCTTCTTCCAGCTGGACGTCGAGGATCAGCAAATCCAGTTACTCTTGAGTGGAGACTCAGCTTCTGAATGCTTCTGAACAATTTCCAGTGGTGAGAGGTCCCCAGATATACTATCCTGTCTCTCATCCACACTGCTGGCACACACACAGCAGCCAATCACACAGAAGGGCATTCATGCAGTCAGTCAGCCAATCAGGCACACAGTGCATTCAGGCCACACTCCTCCCTTTCAGACACTCACAACAAGGAATGTGGATTGGGACAAGTACCCAGCCATTCAACACTACACACTGCATTCAGGCCAGTTTCGGGCAGGGCTGTCTCAGTCTTTGTCTCACATGCCAGAAACCAGACAACCACAACAAGAAGTGTATATTGGTCACACACTCCATTCACCCAGGTCCCACCCACAGGAGGTACCCACAACATACAGTCAAAGGGAAGGCTCCAGTCAGTCTAGCTGGGCCTTCACAACAACACCATATATGGAACTTCCACCCAACAGCCAGTCAGGGGGAAGGGACAGAGTCAGGGCTTCCCAGGACTTTGGGAAAAACAAGACAACAGGCAATAGAAAGCAAGAGGCCACAGGGGCCATCTTGTTTTCTATCAGGAATCAACTGATCCCAATGGCAGGGCCTGGGTATCCCAAAATGGAGGACGCCCAGAGCACCTGTCTAATTCAGCATGGAGCTGCCACCAGCCCATACCCTGCTCTGTGGGCCACCCACAGGTGCCAAAAAACATACACTAGGGGCACAGGGTTGTACCCCTACCCATGGGTGCCATAAGGGTATCCCATGGGTCTGTTCACCAAACCAAAAGAGAGAGCTGCACTGCCAGGAGTCCCAAATGGACTCCTGGGCAGAAAACATAACAGAACACACGATAAAAGGCAGAAAAGGACAAGGATTCAGAGGCCCTGTCCCTCTGATGCATTTCCAGCATCACACAAGGGCGTACAGAAACCACACACTTAAGCACACAACCCCATCATCGGTTTCAACAGTTCCGTCGAAACGCTTGAAAGCGCCAGTAGGACAGCTGATAATTTTGACAGAATCCTCTGGTCTGTTAGATCAGCAGCCTTCCCCGCAACCGCAGCATCATCTTGCGACTGGGCACTCCAAAGTTAAGGGTGCTACCTTTAAATCGAATTTGGACGCCAAAGTGCAATCATCCGCCGCTCCTGAGCCCCCTAAGGCCCCGCTAGGCCCAAAACCCACTCCTAGGCCCAATAGCCTTTCTGCAGGGGCAAAATCTACCGCTAGGCCCTATGGCGCTGCGGTAGGCAGTAAATCTACCACTGACCCGATGACTCATGCCGATTCGGCAGAGATTGAGGATAGTCTCGCCAGGATTACTTCGGCGGTTGGGCTGACGCCTAAAAACTGTTGAAATGCACGGAACGTACCGCGGGCAGGTCTAAAGACACGCCATGGCGCCCCAGTACTCGCAAAGCCTACAAGGACAGTCTTGAGCCTCTGTCCAACACTGTTGGGGACAAATTTCGATGCCAACGTGAGGAAGGCAACGTTTTTCCTCCTTTTGCCCCTTCTGGTTCGTCTAAGTGGACCAGGGAAAAGTTTGAAGGGTGCATGGACCACCTAGAAAGGATTGTCTCGCGCTAAGAGCATCCTTCCCCTAAGATCTTGTGAAGACCCTCTTTTGGTGTCGGATTCACGTTTCCCTGAAAATCTTGACTCCCAAGACCCCCCAGATGTACACTTACCAAGACATCTATGATCAGGAAGAAGATCCTTCCTTCTTGCAAGACTACAATGATGAGCAGGTGGATGCCATGGGCATCTGGGAGGAGACCCAGCAAGTGGAGACGGAGCCATGGGCGCTCCCCAAGCAAGATCAGGACAATGTTCTATGCCTGGATTCCCCTCCTTCCACTCCGGCCCGCCAGGCCTCGCCTGTGGACGATAAAATGGCTTTTAATGCCATTTTGAGGAAGGCAGCAGAGCACTTTAAGATCACCACCCAGGAGGCGGTACCCGAACAAGATTTCGTGGAGGACATTCTCAAAGAGAAACCCCCCTCAAGCCAAGCCATTCCTCTCCTGAACTCTATTAAAAGAAGGTTGGCACCTCCCTGGTCACGCCAGCACAGACCCGAGTAGTGAATCCAAGAGTGGAGAAACTATTTCTGCCATCTCCCGCTGTCAGGATTCCATGGCTCATATCCAGATTTTCAAAGAAACATTACATTAGAAATCTCATTAAGGAGATTCAGATAAACATTCATGTTTAGTCTTCACCATCACGTATTTAAGTAGGAGAATTGGTTGAGTGATGTTTGGGTTTTGGTTCTGATTTTAACATGCCAATATCTATGTAAGTTTCCTTAATGATAAAATATACAGGAAGTGCCTATTTCCCCAAGCCAAGATGGAAGTTCATTTCAACAGTGATTGGAGGAGAAGTGGAATATTTGCCAGAATTCTAAACTGCCTTTCATTCCAGTTTCCATAGAGCAAGGTTGCAGTTTTAATAGTTCTGATGATATTTAGTATAAGTTATTTTGGTAATCTTTTATGAGAAGAAAATCTAGATTGAAGAATTACTACTGAAAAGTCCTTTAAGAAGAAGTCATTTTAAACAAGGGCAATTTACAGATGAAGCAAGCTAAGTTTTGAATGTGAAATGTTCATACCTCTAGTTTACTCAAGAAGAAGTTTATTTTCTAAAGAACTAAGACTGTTATTTATCAGCATTTTAAAAGAACTTTTTACTTGTGTTCTACAGCGCGTGTTATTTAAGAAAATAAACAAACGTTAGGTTTCATTTTTACTCGCGGCTGCATGTGCAATTAGCTATTGAAAAGTGTTAGTTTAGTATCTGTTTATTTAGTATTGGTAATTTTAGTGTGCGGTATCTAGTATTGAATTCATTTAAATGTGGATATTATACGCGTAAAATACTAACTTCTATTGTGTAGTATTTGTATAGATTTGCACGCGCGTCTCTCATATTCGATGAACGTTTGAGTTAGAGTAAAGGACCCACTTGGGTGAGTTGCGTGCGTCCCGATCCTAGAGTCCATTTCCTTGTAGGGCGCACTAGCGATTCTTTGTGGCGTCGTGTCTGAGTGTTGGTATCTTCAGTGTGCGCGTTTCCATTAGCGCAGTGCGTAGTGACTCGTTGTCAGCTACTTCCTGTACGCGCGGTTCTTATTTTCAGTCTCGCGGTTTCGTGTTCAACTTCCTTCTGATTGCGCGTAGCGTCATGTTCAGATCGGCTGTTACTTTGTTTCCAGTGCGTCGAGTCATCTAATTCATCCTCGGAGCATCGGGAGTCTTCAGAAAAGAACGAAGATATATATGCAGATTCCTTTTTTCCCTCAAAAGAGTACTAATAAAGAAGAATTCAGGAAGTAATTCTATCCGTGGAACTTTAAATATTTTTTGTGACTGTTTCTGAACATCTGTTTGAAAATATATTTTCCACATTTTTTTTTAATCTGCAAAGAAAAGAAAAGTGAAAAGACTACAAGTGACGTATACATTCTTAATTGTAAAATCTTCCTCAAAGTTTTTTGGAACTTTTATCTACAAGCAAGTTCAATTCAGATTACTACAAAATATAGAGTCAAGGGAAAACAAGTTTTCAAGAATGAAAGAATACTGAATAATATATATATTGAAGAAAGTAAGAAGGGTATCTGATTAATATTGATGCCGATCAGCAATCAAGCATAGGCAGCAGGTATATGATCATAGGAGATAATCATATCAATAGTAGTAGTCAACATAAAGAATAGAGTAATATTAATCTGTGCATGCTTGTGTTTAGATTTTCACAGACACATCACACTGATGAATCATCCATCAATCCAGTTCCAGAGAGATAACCATCTAGCTGTGTCTTATTATCTTGGGAGCCAGTGAAGCTCTGCAGTTTATTTTCTCCTCCATTCCCTTTTCGACTTGGGTTTGCCAGCTTGGTAGTTTTATCTGCTAAGAGATTGAGCAGACATACTTAGGGGGGGTCTGGTGGGCCAGCATCACTCCTCCAGGAAGATTCAAGACTGGACCTGACACCTACTGACCCTTAATATATTAAAGGCCACGCCACCCCTGACTCCTTGGTAGTCACTACCACCTAGAAACAGGTAGGGGGGGTACCCCTTGCTACAGGGGAGGCACCTCCGGATAAGGAATCTAAAAGGTTTTGCGCCTTTAGGTAAACTTGTTAACTCGGCAGCTGCGTTCACCACACGCATTGCAAACACCACGTTGCTTGCCAGTTATGCAGACGCACAATGGAAACTTGTACAAGAAGGTCTCCAGGAGGTTCCTGAACCCGGTAGATTCAGACTGATCACCATCGTGGCTGAGGGCAGGCAGGTAAATGAAAATATAATTAAAAACACTCTGGACACTGCAGAGACAGCAGGCAGCGGCACACTTGGCTCCGCAACTCTGGGTTCAAGCCTGAAACACAGGCCGCTCTTATTAATAAACCCATAGAAGAGACCAATCTCTTCGGTGAAGCGGTCGACGATGCTCTGGAGGCGGCCAAGAAAGAGCACGAGACGGTTCTCATCGGTCCTTTCAAGGCCAATCCCGTACAGGTCCAAACTACAGTACGGGAAACTGCGACTCTGGACAAGCATCCAGAAGCCCCGCCAACTACCCAGAGGAGCCGCAGCCTCTGGTCAGAAATGACCAACGGATCCAGGTCCCCTCCCATGTCGCCACGGTCGGGGGCAGTTTACCATCATTCCTTGCGGCATGGGCGGGGATAACTTCAGACCATTGGGTCATAAAGACCAAGGGTACTGCGTGGAATTCGCCCGACCACCACAGTTCAGACCGCCACGATCACGCCGGACCATCTGCAGATCCTGATTTAAGAGGTGGAAGCGCTTCTGGGAAAGGACGCCATAGAAGCTGTCCCTGTTCTTCAGGTAAACAAGGGTATTTATTCAGTGTACTTGCTTGTAACCAAAAAGGACCTCACCATGCGCCCTGTTCTAGACTTGCACCCAGCAAACAAATTTATAAAACCTCAAAAGTTTCATATGGTAACGCTACAGGAAGTGATCCCACTGTTGATACAGGGGGACCACATGGCAACACTGGACATGAAAGATGCATACTTTCATATTTCAATGTTGCCAGCGCACAGGAAATATCGAAGGTTCATGATAGAGGACAGACACTACCAATTCAAAGTGCTTCCCTTCGGCATCGCCTCGGCACCAAGGGTGTTTACCAAGGTCCTGGCAGTGGCTGCAGCACACCTGCGCAGACTATCCTTCCCGGTTACCCTTACCTCGACGACTGGCTCGTAACAGGGGACTCTTACGACACATGCTTTTTGAACACCCAGAAGACTGTAGACCACCTGTTCAGTCTGGGATTCTCTAACAATGAGAAGGCCAGTCTAGTCCCCAGTCAAGTAAAACAATTTCTGGGGGCCCTAATTCGGACGAAGGACCGACTCGTCTACCCCTCAAACAAGAGGGCTCAGAACATGCTTTTTCAGATGTGGCCAGTCGAGAGGTGACGGTACCTAAGGCCACCTGTTTCAGCAGACAGTGCATGCAGTGTGGTCCCCACAAGTAGCATCCAGCCATATAAACCTGTTAGAGCTATTGGCAGTATTCAAAGCCCTGAAGGCCTTTCAGACACAGCTACAGGGGAAAACTATTCTGATACAGACAGCACCACAGCCATGTACTACCTAAACAAACGGGGCGCACACTCTCCAGGGCTATCAAAGCTGTCCCAGAACATTTGGATGTGGGCTCTCAAACACAAGATGTTCCTGCTGTTCCAACATGTCCCAGGAGAACTCCATCTTCTAGCGGACGTGCTCAGCAGAGCTTTCCCACTGCCTTCAGCGTATGAATGGCGTCTACACGAAGATATCGTCTTCGCAGAATGGGGCTTCCCAGAGATCGACTTGTTCGTAATTCAGGACACCCAATGCCAAGACTACGCCTCCAGATACCCCCTAGAACCGCTCCAAGGGGGGGGGAACGGACCCTGGATAACATGATCAGGGAAATGTTCCCCCAACTCCCCTGCTCAGCAAGATTGTGCACAAGGTGCACCAGGAACCAGTCAACATGATAGCGGTGACCCCTATGTGGGCCTGCCAACCCTGGTTCTCCCATCTGATGGAAATGTCCCTCTCCTCGCCTGTGAAACTTCCTTGTCCGTACAACATGATGTCTCAGGACGGAGGGGTGACGCTACACCCATGCCCGCAAACTCTGAACTTGGCGGCCTGGCTCCCGAGGTCATAGTTTGGACACCTTCAGCTCCCTCAGAGATGCATGGACATACTCTGGGAAGCCAGGAAACCTAATACTCGTTATTGCTACTCCAGCAAGTGGAAGCGCTTTGTCATCTGGTGCAATAGTAAGAGCGTCAGTCCCATTGACTGCTCTCCTACCCACATTGTATTGTACCTGATCCACTTGTTAGACTCTGGTCTGTTTTTTAATTCAATAAAGGTTCACTTGGCTGCTCTCTCAGCCTACACCATGTCACAACAGAAGGTGACATGGTGGAAAATACCTCTGGTTGAAGCCTTTATGGAAGGGGTTAAAAGAATTCATCCCCCATTTATAACCCAACTCCCGGTTGGGATCTGAATGTGGTTCTAACCAGACTCATGGGATCTCCTTTTGAACCAATGCATAAAGCAAGCCTAAAAAGATCTTACTTAAAAGACTGCCTTCCTAGTGGCTTTCACTTCTATCAGAAGAGTTAGCGAACTACAGGCCCTTTCAATCCTAGACCCTTTGTTACAGTCCACAGGGATAAGGTGGTTCTGCGCACTCATCCCCGATTTCAAAATTCCACGTGAATCAATCGATCGAACTACCTACGTTCTTCCAGAATCCCACTAGCATGGCCGAGAGAAGCCTACACACACTGGATGTGCACAGGGCAGTCCTGTTTTACATGGAAAGTACGAAACCACTGAGGAAAATGAACCAGTTTTTTGTTTCAGTGGCAGCTGGCAGAGAAGGGGATCCTGTCTCTAAGTCGGCTATCTCAAGGTGGATACTCAAATGCATCACACTATGTAACACTCTTGCTAAGGGAGAACTGCCCTTCAAGCCTAGAGCACACTCTACTCGGGGCACTGTGACTTCTATACCATTCATTGCAAATGTTCCCCTCGAGTCCATTTGCAAGGCGGCAACCTGGAATTCTGTACACACCTTTACAGAACATTATCTAGACACTCATTCTGGATCTGATTCTCAGGTTGGACTAGCTGTATTCAGACATCTTTTCACTACTGTTCCCTCTCACAGCCCACCCTCCAACTCCAGGTACTGCTTGCTAGTTTATGCACAGCATGTGATTCTAAGCAGGTTACCAAGCATCAAAAGACCTGCATTACTCACCGTAATAGCATTTCTGATGATTGTACCTGCTTGGATTCACATGCACCCACCCTACCTCCCCGCTCTGGGTGGAAGGAACATAGACGTCTTACTACTTTCTCTGTTTATGTACTCCCTCATGGCAGAAAAAAACTATCGGTGGGACCTTGGCGCGTGAGAGATTTTGGGTACACTACACATCACGATAGGGATAGTGTTACAGACACGCCTATGCCGACGTCCCCTTTCGGTCCCTGAAAGACGAGATGCAATACTCTGCGGTTACCTCGAGATGTTGGACTATATGCACAGCATGTGAATCTAAGCAGATACAATCATCAGACATGCTATTACGGTGAGTAATGCATGTCATATTTTTGTGTTATTATTCTATTGCTCCCTTCTGAAGAAGGCTTTATAACTGTCTCATAAATAAATAATAGTTTATGCAAGAAACCTTGAGGGTAATAATTAATTTGAATACCTGTAACTAAATCTTTGTGTAACTCCACTAAAGCTCACATTTCCCCTCTTGAGATAAGCCTTGCTGCTCAACACGCTCCCTAAACTGTGTAGTACAAGCTTATACCAAGGGTTGGGTTGCCTATACCTGTAGTCATAGTTGTTTGTAGTGTTCCCAGAGGGTACTGCATTCAAACTTGGCTTAACACCATTCTTCCTAAAGAACTCTGACTTTTGCTACTTAAGAACCTATCCTGACACTGGCCCTCATTACAACCTTGGCGGAGGACCATGGTGCTATTAGCACCATTGTCCATGCCGCTAAGGTTACGATTCCGCCGTGGTGGATGGCGGAATTACCGCCCCATTCCAAGGTGAGTGGGGCGGTAATTCCCCATTCACCATTTGCCCTTCCCCATTCCCATTTTTTCCCCCATAGGGCATAATGGGAATGGGGAAGGCGCTAATTACGGCACCGTACATTACGGTGCCGTAATTAGCTCCAAAGTCCCTTTGCGGGTTGGATTTTTAACGCATGCTAAAAGCAGGCGTTAAACACCAACCCGCAAAGGGACACTTGTAATCAGGCGTTAAGGGTTAGCGGCGTCGACGGCGCCGTTAAACCCTTAACGCCTGAGTTGTAATGAGGGCCACTGCCTGTTGGCCACTAGATCCTAGTGACCCCCCCCCTTCTGCCACTGAAAACTCTCCTGCTCCAAGAATAAGGGAAATACTTTTATGGGATTGGGACTTTTTCCTAGAAAAGAAAATGTTTACAATGTACTTATTTGTAAAGAGTTGGTTGGTAACTGTAACTCCAAGAGTAAACGGTTAAAAATGTTCTTACTTACCTTGGATGTGTGATGCACTATTCTTAAAAGTATGGTTAAGATATTTTCTTCCTTAGAAACTGTTTTGCCATTCTAACAAAGTGGATGTGAAGGTATATTACTCTCCTGTGATTAGGTTGCGCATCTTCCCAAAAGTAGTGTGTTGGTTTCACCAGATTATTCCTGCAGGATAATGAGTGTCCCCCCCAACTGGGTCTTGCTCCCCTGACTTGCTGTTAACCTGGCCAGCATAAGTCTGCATTAGGTGGTTGTTGGGGAGAATTCTCAGAAATGTGCTAATTCCTCCTACTTTAGAGACCCCCAGCAACATTGCTGGATTTTAGGACTTTAATTTTTAACCTGGAGAGAGAGACCCTTTTTTCCCCACTCTCGTGTATTTTAACATGATTTTTCAATATTTCTTCTTTTGGTTGTGGAGTCTGACAAACTCCATAGGCATCATCTTTTACATTGCCACACAGCACCTTCAGTGCAGTGGCACAGGGAAGTCTTTCAGATTTCCCAACGGTTTAAATACCTCCTCTTGGATAAACTACTTTTTCCAAGAGCAGTAAAGTGAAATTGACTTTAATTACATTTGTAATTTTCTAGACCCAGCCCACACTATCTTACAATAGGGTGCTGGAGGGGTTACTTAATATCCTCTTTGTCTAGCTTTTCATGTAACAATTTTATGTTACCCTTTCCTTGATGAATGGTTGGTGGCAGTGGTTTACTTTTAACTACGATGGTGTGCTTTTACCGCAGGCTGCGTTGGCAGCCACGCTAAATCACCCAAGGGTGCCTTTTTTGTCAAAATGGCCCCAGTCTTCTTTTTTTGCCATTTCATTGTGGAAGGCCCTTCTTGAGATTTACGCTGCTTGCCAAACCAGGTTTGGTTCCTTTGTTAATTTTGTCTTTGGCGGGATTCACGAGTGAAGCCCGCCTCTGGCTTCAGCGTGTTTGGCAGGGGCAGGAAGTGAGGGAGGTGCCTGAAACTCCCTGTGTTTAGTCTCCTTGGTTACTGGAATGCACCAAAGGGTGATTGGCTTGAGGGCTGTCCTTTGAGGACAGCCACCCTGGTGTGTGATTGACAGCTAGGCTGGAATGAATGGGAGAAACCTGCATAAAAGGTGAGGCTTTTTTGGCTTGGAAGGCGGAGTCAACTACTGGACGAAGGAATCCGAAGAAGAACTTGGAAGAGACGCCTGCTGCAACTCCTAGACCGATGGTTTGCCCGGTAAAGCCCTGCTGCTGTGCTGAAGCTCTGAAATCCTTTCGACTAGAGGTGCCCTGCAAGGATGACTTCTCCCCTTGGGTTGGTGGGACTAATCGACCCCATAGTGAACTTGTCTGGGCATCCTCTCGGAGCTGGCTGTACTTCCTCTGCTGCTGCTGGAACCAAAGTGCCAGGGAGAGGAACACCAGATTGAGTGCATTGCTTTTAATTTCGGACCCGAGCCTGAGGAAGCTCTTCTGGACTCCCTTGAAGCAGGACTGACAAAGGTTGAGCCACCTCCACAGTGCGGGACCCGAGATGTGAGGAAAGTTTAGAGTGGTATCTGAGAGTCCGCAGTGGTGCCATTTGCTGAGACGCAAGGAACAAACTGCAAAGTACAGCTGAATTGAAGTTTGACCTTTGCTGCCGCCGCGTTTCCATTGTGTTGCAGGAGTCCCCAGAAGTCCTCTCTTGTCCCCACCACTGTGGCCCAGGAACAACAGGATCTGTAGAGCCACACAGGAACAGAAGCCAGCTGGAACCATTTCTCTCTTGTTTTGTAGCCTTACTTGGTCTCGACTTGTCTTGGTTGCCCTGGCAGTTGCTTGCAGCTTTGTATCTCAAGCCTCCCAGCTTCTGGGCCTTTAAGTGAATCTTATTTCTACAAACTTTTCT
Organism: Ambystoma mexicanum; assembly: GCF_040938575.1. NCBI lineage: Eukaryota > Metazoa > Chordata > Amphibia > Caudata > Ambystomatidae > Ambystoma > Ambystoma mexicanum. Next base: position 1,337,592,791 of record NC_090933.1, on the reverse strand, counting down.
AAAAACATTGTGCAAGACTTTTGCTCACCTGTAAAGAAGATCTTCAGCTCCCCTAGACTTTGTTCAACTAACATAGACTATCCTGGTTCCCTGAGATACTCTTCTACCTCTGACTTTGTGCATTTGCCTTTCCTCCAGGAAAGGGTTAATTTACTTTGCATTGGAGGGTTTTAAAAGTACTGAACAGTTTCTGAATTATTTGTTAACCTTTTGTTTTATTCCCCTATCTAACCCTTTTCACCCAAACTCAGCATTGCTCTAAATGTACCAGTGATAAATCAATGTCCACAGTGTCCTAGTTATTTAAGTCACCTGAAGGAAGTTTGTGTGCCATCCCCAATGGGGATAATCTGATTTAGAGAAACATATGTGTTTTGAAGTGTATTATAATTGTTGCATGTTTTTCTCCCTTCTGAAGAAGACTTATATTACTGACTGTTAAATTAATAATTGTTTAATGAAGAAACCTTGAGCCACAAGTGTTCATTTGAATAACTGTCAAACTCTATTACAACACTACTGCTATAAGCCTGGCTGCTCAGCAAGGCTACCAACCTGTGTAGTACAGACTTGTACCAAAGGTTGGGTTCCCTATTGCCAGGAGGTCAAGGTTGCTGTAGTCTCCCAAAGGGTACTGCACACAATGTTGCCGAACAAACTTCTACACAAAGTAACACTTTAAGTAACACTTCACATTTAACTACACCGGATACATATATAATTTCAACATAATCGCCAATTTGGCCGCAGCCCCAGTCGCAAATATGGCACGCGCAACATGAACCCCTCATCATTGGAACCTTTCCTGCCCACCCCAACACCTCCAACTAGCTACTTGCCGGCCTTAAATACGACCTTTTGATGTGTGGTCATGTCTAATGAGATGTTGCAACAGTTGTAGCCTTACAGTATGGACTTTTCTAGAAATGTATATTGCTCTCGCTATGTCTACCTTTTTAACCACAACTCCCTGTATTCACCATCTTTTGAACTGCACTTTTTCAGTTTTCCTTCCACACTATTGGTCTCTGTTTTGTTTACTTGCTTTTGGCTGCTCCACGGTTAGTCACTTCTCCCTTTTATGTCCTTTATCAGGTGGAGTCGTGGTGTTTGCTGTGAATTCCCTGCTTTATCTGAACCAGAGTGTCCCGCCTTACGGAGTGTCTCTCAACAGCATGACCATTGGGACAACTGCATTTCCACTGAGTGAGCAATCACTGGGGTGTATGGAAATAATGTCTGTATAGGAGATGGGTAGTGGTGTGTTTGGTGATGTGCTCTGCATGCATGAGCGGGAGGTTTACTCGTGCCACAAGGAGGTGGAAATCGAGCTATAGCATCGGAGGATGACCTGGTCTGGAGGATAGGGCTTGGACGGGACTGTATAGATTACTGATCTACTCCAAGGCAGTGATGCAGCTGGTGTTGCTGGCGCATTGTGGCCATGCTAAGGAGAAGATTGTGGTCTTCAAGGGCAGAGAACATTTCTATTGTATAAGCACGTTTTCTTGGTGACAACTTTCTCATTTGTGAATGGACAGACCAAACAAAGTGGTAGCATTGGGCAAGAAAAGGCCTCTTATCTTCACGCAGCTGTGTGGTGACACTTGCTTCTCTAAGCCGAGCACTGTGTATCCTAGAATTTGGATGCTCCTATTTGCAGTTTTTGATGGGGCGGAGGAGGGTTTGTGTTCAGTGTGGGTGGGGTATGTGAGAAGGGGGGGCATCTACTGACTGTAGTGGAGATGTGAGGGGGTGCACTATGCAGGGAAGCATATGTAGGAGTTTGGCAATATGGATTGGGGGAATGTGGGAGATAGTATATCATGGCAGATGTGCAGAGTGGCATTATAATGGTACTGCGATGAGGCATAGGCAGGAGAGGTGACAGAGTTGTGTATAAGGGCTTGTTATGTTGTGCAACATTTTTAAAGTGCGGTGCTTGCCATTTCCATAGGATATAGGCACTGAAGCATAAGCATGTGTTGTATGCAGATATGGTTGGGTGAGTATATGGTTGACTTTGGAAGAGTGCATAGTAGGATGGTAGGAGAGGATAACATTGTTTGCTTTGTTTTTCTCACACACAATCATTCTGTTTTGTTTTCTTCACCTGTTTGCAGAAGTCCAAGAAGGGGTGCGGTTTTCTCTCGACTGTTGCACAGCGGCATTCATCTCCTACGACAAGATGGTCATCTCACTGAAAGGAGGGGAAATGTACGGACCGTTTAGTTGGAAACTAGATCACTGAGGTTGAAAGTCACATACTGTGACTCAGGCAAGGGGGCCCTTGTGACGTTTTCTGAAAAGGCCTCTGTGGCCTCATAAGCAATGCAAACATGACTGATGTTATGGTTAGGGAGTTTTACACAAATTAGTGTCCGTCACGGAACCTGGTAAAGCCCACCTTTGGTGACATAGCATTTTGCCATTGTAAATGTGTATCGCTAGGTTTTACTCTCCTTGAACTGGATACTGCTATTCTAAATGAGGTTTATACTTTGGTTTGAAAAACATAAGTATTGTGTTGGTTGATATAGTAGTTACCCTTCCAAAGATTATTCTTTGCCTATGTGTGTTAGGTAAGCATTAGTGCAGTCCAACTGGTGAGGACTACACAAGACTTGTCTGCTTGGTATAGGGTAACCCACCTTTTAATATAGGCCTGTACTACACATGTTGGTAGTCTGACTGAGCAGCCAGGCTAATCATAAGAGGGGTAATGTGAGCTGCAGATCAGTACAATTGAAATCAGTAAGTACAAGATTCCAAGTAACACTTAATCACTTAGTTATATATAAATATTTATTTATAACATACACATGATTTAAATAAGCATTCTTTAAAAGGCTTTATCTACTAGTAACATTCAATCAAAGTTAGGATTCAGTTTTTCAAAGACAATAAAAGATAGTAAATATTTTTCTTATGCTAGCACATGTTCCAGCACACAGAGTGACTTCAGTAAAGGTCAGTATTGCACTTATTGCAATTACGCATTCAGTTATTGAGTTGTTAAGGAAGGAAAGGTTAGAATAAGATTCAGAACATAGTTGCAACAGTTTGTAAAAAAATTACAATCTCCTAAAGGGAGGCAGGTAAACTTTTATCCCAGCAATAATGGTGTCAACAAGTATAAGTATGAGGGAACAAGTACTGCCTAAGCCAGTAAGTTCAGAGGAGTGCCTTTAGGGAGCCAGGACAGCCAAAAGCAATGGTCAAAGTCAATAGTTCTGATGCACGTCTTCTTAGATGAAGTCTTGACAAAGTTAGTAAGTTCAGAAGAAATCTCTAACTCCAGCTGTTAGGCCAGTGCAAGGCCAGCGCAAGTCAGTTCAGATCAACTCCAAAAAGCACTACTCAAAGCAGGAAGCACAACTTATGGCTAAAAGGGGAACATCCCAAGCCCCACAGTACCTGTGATTTGAAGAAACATTTTACAGCTGGATTCCTCCTTGCTACAGCTTGGCAGACCCTTGTTCCTGGACCTTGGTCTTGGTGACGAAAGGGAGGATGCCTGGCAGGCTCCTGCAGAAGTACTCGGGAGAGGAACTCCCCAGCAATAGATTTCCTTTTGTATCAGTGGCACTTCAGTGTTTTGGTGCCTTTTCCTCGACATCAATGAAGAAATAAAACTCTGGTTGGAAGAAGCTTGCTCACTCGGTCATGGACTCTGGTGAGGGGACTCTGGATCAAGATATCCTGCTTCTGTAGGGTACACTGGATGTCCACGAAGATTTGGACGGATTCGGCCTTTGCAAGACTATGCACTCTTCAATGGTCACAGGACCCATGGCATTGGGCTTCTGCAGCTTTGCTGAGGCACAGCAAGTCGGGGGCTGCGCCAAATGGAAGCTTGTCTTGAGGCTAGTTGGCGCCACCAGCTGAATGGAGGAAGTAGTCTCGTGCGGGCCTTCCCGGCCGATATAAAAACTGGGTCAGCACAGCTGCAGGGCTTCTCCGTGCACTTGGCAGTTCAGGAGGGTGCTGCTGGTATATCTTCAGGTTTTATTCTTCGGATGTTCCTCTCCTGTGGTCTACTCGGCCTCTAGTCCCAAAAACCTCGCTTTTAATGCGATTTTCCATTCATTCACAATCTAGGTCTGTCAGTCACACAGCAGGGTGGCTGTTTTTCCAGGGCTGCTAGTTGGCCAATTGGAACTGGTTTCATTCGGGCACACCCAGAGACAAAAGACAGGGATTTTTTAGGACCCTCCCTTTCCAGACACACTGGAGCCTGGGTGGGCTTCAATGCTGAAGCCCGCCATAGGCAAAACTCAAGGCCTCATACCGGTTTTCACTGAGTAAAAGCCAAGAAGGAACTAACAGAAAATGGTCACCATGGGTGCTGTACTGTAGCTGAGGATTCAGTCTGCAGTAAAAATGCACACTGCTAGTAAAAATTAAACCACTGCCACCAGCCATTCAAAGTAAGTTGGTATAATGAAAAATGTTACATGAGCAGTGGGATAGGGAATCAGTAAGTAACCCTCCAGCACCCCACATAGGGTGATGTGTGCTGGTCCCACAAAGAGAAAGGTAAGCAAGACGGGGATCATCCTACTATTCTTGCGAACGCCAGTTCACCCAAGAAAATTTAATTGAAAATTAAGAGACGCCCAAGGGACTTTTTAGTGGCACTGCACCTAAAGAGCTGTGCGTCACTATACATAAAGCAGATGCCTATGGAGTTTTTCAGACTTCAATTTCAGACTCCATAAACCAGTAAAACACAAAAATCATAGTCAGGAAAAATACAAGAGGGAGTGAGAAAAAGGTCCCCCTCAGGAGTCAAAAAATCACAAGCCCGTAGTCCTGCAAAAGAGCTGGGGGTCTCCAAGATTGAAGGGAATTAGCACAGAAATTAAATATTTTATTTATATCGCGCAAGTGTTTCAGAGCGTGACCAGGCAAAGGGAGGGGAACAGTGGAGAAACAATCTTTAATGGGCCCAGTGACATTGAGAATACGCAAGTGCATGGAAGGGGGGAGGTGGAAAGTGCAGAACAGAGGAGAGAGCAGAATGAATAATATGTAAAATAAATAAAGGTGATAAAGTGGTAGTGCAGCCAGCAAGTGGTAAGTGCTAGGTTAGTCAGATAGGGTGTATCTTGCAGAAGAAAAGTGGGTGGGGGACTGTATTGGTACAGATACAGGTCCCAGTGCACGGGGTGGCCTGGAGGAAATGCAGGAGGGTGGCAGGGTGAGCAGGTACCTGTGCCTGAAGGACAGAGGGTGGCCAGGTGCAAGATGCCTAGAGAGAAACAGATCAGCAGGGGAGAAGAGGGGCAAAGGCAGAAGCGAAGAGGATGGTCTTGAGGTGCTTCCAGAACCGGAGATGGTTCTCCTCAAGTTTCAAGGTGGCATTGAGGCTGTTCCGAAAGGGAGGCCCCAGCCGAAGACTGAGGTCTACCCCCATCTCGTTTCTTTGAAAAACAACTGACCCTGAGTGAGTTAGAAGTAGAGGAGCGAAGAGCTCGAGATGGGAGTTATTTACGGAAGGATAGTTGAAGGTATTTTGGACCCAGGCCCCAGAAAGCCTTGGACAATGCAGAGGGTTTTACATTTAAAACTGGCAGCCAATGAAGGGATTTCAGAGGTAGAGAGAAACAATCCCAGGGGGGCTGGAGCCCAAGGACAAGTCTTGCAGTCCTGTTCTGGATTAGTTGTAAAGGGCGGAGTGGAGGCAGGTAGATTTAGAAAGAAGCTGTTACAGTAGTCCAGCCTAGAGAGAACCAGGGCTTGGGAGACTGTGAGCCTCTGTGGGAAGGAGAGGAAAGGCAGTATACCTCTAAAGAGGTGCAGTAAGAAGTTGGACTTTTTAGAGACGTCTGTGATGTGTGCGGAGAAGGAAAGTGTGGAGTCAAATATGACTCTGAGGTTCTTGGCCTCGCAGGTAGGGGTAGGAGTAGGGCCAAGGGAGGCTGGCCAGAGAGTGAAGGGAAAGGATGGTGAAGGTGTACCAATGAGGAGGATCACAGTCTTGTTGGCAGTTAGACAGAGATCATTTGCGGCAAACCAATTTTGAATGGTGATTAGGCAATCCGAGATGAGGGAAGGAGAGGAGGTGGGTGAAGGAAGCCTGAAAATGAGTTGGGTGTCATCAGCATAGCACTGGAAATTTTAGCAGAAAATGGAAATGCAGTAGGCGAGGGTTGCCAGATATTGGTTAAAAAGCCAGGGCAAGAGGTTAGACCCCTGGGAAACACCACAGGTATAGATCGAGATGGAAGATGGGAAGGACTCAAGTTGTACCTGGGAGGGTCGATCAGAGAGGAAAGAGGTCAGCCAGAGCCTGATGTGTGATGCCCAGATTGCCACAGACGGTTGAGCAGGACAGTATGGTTGACCATGTCGAAAGCAGAGGAGAGATCAAGTAGGATGAGGACAGGGGGAATGTTGGAGTCACAGGTCTTCACAGATGTTCAGGAGAGCAGCTTGCTTGCTTCGGGCAGCTCAGAAACGAAACCGTTGGTAATGGAGAGAGCCATCAGAATGAAGGTTAAGCTGAGAGATGGCCAGCATTTCCAGGAGCTTCCCCAGAAAGGGAGCAATGAAAATTGGGTGATGGTTAGCCGGACAAGAAGGATCAGCTGTAGGTTTCTTGAGGAGAGGATGCACAAGGGAGTGCTTCGGAGGGGAAGGGAAAGATCCAGAGGCAAAGGAGAGGTTGCAGAAATCGGCAAGGGCCGGAGCACCGCCATCGATGTGGTCCTCAATAGTTTTAGAGGAACAAGGATGGACCTGTTTTGATGAGGCTTTCATAGATCAGACTTGTCTAGTGACCTCATCAGGGGAGAAAGAGGAAAGGAAGAGGAAGAGAAAGAGGGAGGGGGGAAGTTGAGGGAGGGTTATCAAGCAGAGAAGGAGAGGGTGGACAGGATGTCCTGGGTTTTTGAGTTAAAGTGAGAGGCAAGGGCATTGCAAAGAGCCTTGGAGGCGAGAGGAGTGGAGGAGACTACAGCACGGTTGACCAGCTTCTTACAGATTTTAAAGAGTTCGGCCGATTTGTTAGATGCCGCAGAGACGCAGGTTTGAGTGTGGACTTTCTTCTTGGTACAGACAGAAAGTCGGTATTCTCTTTTGTGGCAGGCCAGATTGTCAGAGAATGAGCAAGAAGCCCTCCATTTCCTCTCAGCCGCCCTACAGTGTAGCTAGGTCAGTCATACCAAGAATAGCACTTGGCTTTGGACTTCAAGCGAATCCTCATGACTGGGCCAAGAACATCAAGAGTAGCAGAAATAGAAGAGTAGAGCAGTGACAGGGCTGTGTCAGGGTGCGATTCAGCCAATGGTGGGAAATGGGGGGGCAAAAGGTGGCAGCGAAAGCCTCGACTGACGCACGCTTCCTGGGCCAGATGGCCAAGAAGGTGGGTCGCAATCCTGGGGTAGGGTTGGCTTGAGGGGATGAGATGGAAAGTTGAGAGGAGACGGTGATCACTCCAGGAGAGAGGCGTGGTGAGGTGAGTAGAGGGGGAGGCCAAAGGAGATCGACATGAAGTGTGTGACCAGCGGAGTGAGTCGGGCCGGAGGGGAGGATGGAGAGGGAGAGTGAATCGCAGAGGTCGCGAAAACCGTGCAGATGAGGAACAGGGAGAATCCAGATGGATGTCGAGATCACCAAGGAGGAGTTGAGTGGTTGAGCCCAGAGGAGGAGGAGAGGTCTGCCCACTTGGAGAGAAAAGAGGTGATTTGACCAGGGGGCCGGTCAAGAGTAGCAACAGTAAGAGAGTGGATAGGATAGCGAGAGAGCCTGCAGACAAGGCATTCGAAAGAGGAGTAAATGAGTGGGGATGATGGAGGCAGGAATCCACTCGGGGAAGTTCAGGGCTACACCCCCTCCAGGCCGGTGCATCTGGTGGTGGAGAGGATCATGTAGCCATCAGGGAGGAGAGTGTCATAGCTTGTGACAGAGCTGGCCATGAACCATGTCTTGGTAAGTATGAGGATATCAAGGTCAAGTTCTTTTGGAGGTGGGAGATGTCAGAGGAGTGTTTGACAGCAGAGTGAGCGTGGAGTGTCAAGATGAAGAAGGTTGGCAGCCTTAAAGACCTTCCGGGGAGGTGTACAAATCAGAGGTACGCCCTGCGGAGGTGTGGCGGGAGCTTGAGATGGGGCAGAGGAGGAAGGAAAAGAGGGTAAGGAAGCCAAAGGTGAGTGTAGGGGACAGCTGGAGATGACAGAAAGTTGAGGCGAGGGAACCGCCTATCACAGAGGAGGAGATTGGCCTGAGGGCCTTGCAACATGAGTGCCATTTAGATCGACATGAAGGATGACTCTAGAGGCGTGAAAGGAATCCATGAGAACTTCCCAGTGAGTGCCACCATTCATGGGAGAGGAGGAGACAGGACACAGAGATCATATGAAGGAAGGGTCATAGATCAGGCAGAGGAACAACAAAGAGGATGTCAGTGAGGGTTTGTCTGGCAAATGCTCTGGAATTGGTATCCACTATGGGGAGACCTGTGTTGGAGGCCAATATATCCTTTTTAAATATCTTCGTGCCAGACTTGGTGAGAAAGGAAGGATAGTTGATAGAGAAGCAGTTTCAGTAGATAGGAGAAACTGAACGCCATGGGTAGGTAGAGAGAAGGCAGTAGGAGAAATATGCAAGTACGGCGGTATGGAACAGTCACTGGGCTAGCAGTTTAAAATTTAGGGCCAAAGTAAAAAGAAAAACTTAACCCAAATTTGACTTTCAAAAACACACCCAAGTTTGACTTCCAAAGGCAAATGCTCAGGCAGCATAGGTAAAAGAAATGAGGTATGAGTTGGAGGCGAGTGCTGCAACGAGAGCAGTTAGAGAGCATAACAGGGAGGCCGGTTGGTAACGGGTAGAGAGGAGAGTGAAGGTCCATGAAGGGAAAAGAAAGGGTAAACCGAAGGAGGGAACTCGCCCATGGAGAGGGAAGTACGAGAGTCTTTAAAGTCCCGATTCATAGGTGAGTGTGCTGGCAGCCCCAGGGAGGGTCAGGTTGGAGTTAGTGGATTCATGTAGCGGACAGGGAGCCGACAGGGCTGATGCAGTGGGCCTTTGATGTAGTGGGCCTTTGATGTAGTGGGCCGGCTAATGCCTGCCCGTCCCTCATTGGTGCGGAAAGGCAACCCCCCACCCCCCACCAATCACTAATCAGGATGGAGGTAGATGGCAAAAACACTGCCTCACATGGAGAAAAGGTCCGGACGGCCATGTTGTAAGCACCTCACGATGCAAGTTTTGCAGGCAGGAGCAACTCAAACGCAGCTTTTATAGGTACAAGGCAGCAGTAACAGAGATGAGATGAAAATTCTCCATAACAATGTGTATATAAAATTACCCATTATTTTTACAATACATCAGTTTTTCTTTGGACCATATATATGCTACAGGTTCTTTGTACCTATCTGCAGCCCACTCTCCCTCCTAAGATAAGCTTGCCTGCTCTGTCCGCACTACTATATTATGAGGTACAGGTCTCTGCGAAGAGTGGAGTTTACTGTATTGCCTAAGGTATAGTTTTTATAAAGTCTTTGGTAGGACGTTAGAGAAACTGTCCTAACAAAAGCATTCAACAGGGAAAACATTTTGGTAATTGGCTAGGAACAGTTGAAGGTCCTAGGGAGTTGATTAGTGTCATATTGATTTGGCAGGATAGGAATTCAATTCTGGTCCAGACAGGAGTGTTAAAGTCTAACTACCTCTTATTCTCTCTCTCTCTCTCTCTCTCTCTAGCTACGTCCTGACCCTCATCACAGATGGCATGAGAAGTGTGCGCTCCTTCCACTTTGACAAAGCGGCTGCCAGCGTCCTCACTACATGTGTATGTATCATTCACTGTATGCCTGTAAGGCAAGATTGTGTACAGTGCCCTTTGGGAGACTACAGCAACCTTGTCGTCCTGGCAGTAGAGAATCCAACCTTTGGTATAGGTCTGTACTACACAGGTTGGTAGTGTGGCTGAGCAGCCAGGCTTATCTCAAGAGGGGTCAATGTGAGATGTAAGGTTGTAACACAGAGTTTCAAAGTGACAGTTATTCAGATAACCACTTTCACTCAAGGTTTCTTGATTAAACAATTATTAATTTAACAGTGTTATATAAGCCTTCTTCAGAAGGGAGCAAAACATGTAACAATAAAAGTATACTTCAAAACACACTGTTTCTCTAAATCAGATGATACCCATTGGGGATGGCACACAGACACTTCCTACACCCTCCGGTGACTTAAATAGCTGGGACACTGTGGACATTAATTTATCACTGGTACATTTAGAGCAATACTGAGTTTGGTGCAAAGGATTAGATATGGGAATAAGACCAGGGTTAATAAATAATTCATAAACTTGGAAGTACTCTTTAAGCCCTCCAATGCAAAGTAAATTAACCCTTTCCTGGAGGAAAGGCAAAAGCACAAAGTCGGAGCGAGAAGGGTCTCTCAGGGAGCCAGTACAGTCAATGTTAGTTGAACAAAGTCTAGGGGGACTGAATGTTCTCTGCAGTTAAGTAAAAGTCTTGCACAATGTTTTTAGAAAAGTTTGTAGAAATAAGCTTCACTTGAAGGCCACAATCTGGGAGGCTTGAGAGGGGCAAAGTATCAAGCAACTCTGCAATGGCAACCAAGGCAAGTCTCAACTGAGAACAAGTAAGGCTACACTACAAGAGGTAAATCCTCTTAGGTTTACAGTACCTTTGGTTACGAGAAATGGTTCCAGCTGTCTTCTGTTCCTGTGTTGCTTTGCAGATCCTGTTCCTGTGCCTCAGTCGTAGGGACAAGAGGGTGGATGTCTGGGGACTCCTGCATTGGAATGGGAAGGTCGGTGGCAGCAATGGGCGAACTTCAATTCAGCTGCACTTTGCGGTTTCAACTCCTCGTGTCTACAGCAAATAACACTGTGGTTCTCGGCTGCCACATCAGACTTTCCTCGCATCTGGGGTCCAGCACTCTGTTGACGTGGTTCATGCTTGGTCAGTCCTGCTTCAAGGGGCCCCAGCAGCAGCAGTGGAAGTACTGCCAGCTCCGAGAGGATGTCCAAACGGGTTCACTTTGGAGTTGATTGGTCCCACCAACTCAGGGGGAGAAGTCATACTTGCAGGGCTTCTCTAGTCTAGGCCAATTTGGAGCTTCAGCAGGGCTTCACTGGGAAAACCAACAGTCCAGGAGTTGCAGCGGGCATCTCTTCAAGTTCTTCTTTGGATTCTTTCGTCCAGTGGTCGACTGTGCCTTCCAAGCCAAAAAGCCTCGCCTTTTATGCAGGTTTCTCCAATTCATTCCAGCCTAGCTGTCAATCACACACAAGGGTGGCTGTCCTCAAAGGACAGCCCTCAAGCCAATCACCCTTTGGTACATTCCAGTAACCAAGGAGACTAAACACAGGGAGTTTCAGGCTCCTCCCTCACTGCCTGCCCCTGCCAAACACGCTGAAGCCAGAGGCGGCCTTCACTCGTGAATCCCGCCAAAGACAAAATGAACAAAGGAACCAAACCTGGTTTGGCAAGCAGCGTAAATCTCAAGAAGGGCCTGCCACAATGAAATGGCAAAAAAAGACGACTGGGGCCATTTTGACAAAAAAGGCACCCTTGGGTGCTTTAGCATGGCTGCCAACGCAGCCTGCGGTAAAAGCACACCATCGTAGTTGAAAGTAAACCACTGCCACCAACCATTCATCGAGGAAAGGGTAACATAAAATTGTTACATGAAAAGCTAGACAAAGAGGATATTAAGTAACCCCTCCAGCACCCTATTGTAAGATAGTGTGGGCTGGGTCTAGAAAATTACAAATGTAATTAAAGTCAATTTCACTTTACTGCTCTTGGAAAAAGTAGTTTATCCAAGAGGAGGTATTTAAACCGTTGGGAAATCTGAAAGACTTCCCTGTGCCACTGCACTGAAGGTGCTGTGTGACAATGTAAAAGATGATGCCTATGGAGTTTGTCAGACTCCACAACCAAAAGAAGCCATATTGAAAAATCATGTTAAAATACACGAGAGTGGGGAAAAAGGCTAGCTGTCAATGGGGTTGGGACCAATCGACCCCAAGACGCGTTCATCTGGAAATCCTCTCCAAGCTGGCTGTACTTCTATTGCTGCTGTAGGAATCGAAGTGCCTGGGAAAGAAACACCAGAGTTGAGTGGTTGTCTTTAAGTCGGACCCGTGCTCTAGGAAGATCCTCCGGATTCCCAGGAAGCAGGACTGACCAAGCCTGAGCCATCTCAAGAGTGCTGGACATCCAAGGAGAGTCCATAGTGATATCAGAGAACCGCGGTGGTGCCATTTGCGAGAGCCGTGGGGAGCTGAAGCTGCCAAGTGCTGCTGATCTGAAGTTTGCCCATTGCTGTCGACGACCTTCAATTCGTAGTGCAGGAGGAGCGCCCAGACGGCCTCCCTCTTGTCCCCACGACTGAGGCCCAGGAACAACCGGATCTGCAAACCTACACAAGAACAGAAGCCAGCTGGAACCAACTTCTTCTAACCAAAGGTACTGTAAAACTAAGGGGACTTCCCTCTTGTTGTGTATCCTTGCTAGTTCTCAGTTGTGACTGGAGTTGGTTGCTTTTGCAGTGATTGCTTTTTTTTCTATAAAGAATTTTAAAACATTGTGCAAGACTTTTTAATTACCTGCAAGAAGTGCTTCTGCTCACCTAGACTTTTGCTCAATTACCATTGGCTGGCCTGGCTCCCTGTAAGACTCTTCTTACCTCTGATTTTGTGCTTTACCTTTCCTCCAGGAAAGGGTTAATTTACTTTGCATTGGGGGTTCAAAAGTACCTACCTGCTTCAGAATATTTGTTTAACCTTTGTTTGATTCCCAAACCCTTTTCTTTGACACCAAACTCAGTATTGCTCGAAATGTAGCAATTTAAGTTGCCTCGGGGTGTACGAAGAATCTGTGTGCCATCCCAAATGGGTACTTGCTGATTTAGAGAAACGAAGAATGTATTTTTGTGTTACTTGTATATTGCTCCCTTCTGAAGAATGCTTATTCAACTGACTGTTAAATTAATATATTTAATCGAGAAATCTTGAGTGTAAGAGTTTATTTGAATATTTGTCACTGTGAATCTCTGTGTAAAACCCTACTGCTCACATTGACCCCTCTCCTGGCTGCTTAGCCACACTACCAACCTGTGTAGTACAGACATATACCAAAGGTTGGATTACCTATTGCCAGAAGGTCAAAGTTGGGGTAGACTCCCGCTGGGTACTGCATACAATTTTGCCTAAGACTCCACCACCCCCTTTCTCGGTAAATTTTTGATGTAGTTGGTCCTCCCGCAACTGGTCCTTCACACTGAGCTTGCTGGTTGCCTCCATGACCATCAATCTGGTCTTCGAGCATCCAGAGGCATGGAAACTGCTCTCCTTAACACTTGTGAAGATATGCTTGCCAACCTTGACTCTAATTCTGCTGCTGTTTTCATTCTCCTCGATCTCTCCTCTGCCTTTGACACAATCTATCATTCTATCCTCCTAAAACTGCAGCGTGATACTCTCAGCATCACTGTTGGGCCCTGGATTGGCTGACCTCTTTCCTTACTAACCTCCCTTCTCAGTTGCAGTTGGGCCCTTTTCTCCTCCACCACTTCACGCTCTACCTGTGACATCCCCAGGGCTCTATCCTATTGCCAGGGCTCTTCAATATCTACCTCTCCCCTCTAGCTCACCTGATCTCCTCCTTCTCTCATTTCCAGTGGTAGGCTGATGACGCACAGATTTTCTTCAACTACCCTCCACTTCCGCCTCCTCCCTCATCCCTGATTGTTTGACCTCTATCCATGCGTGGTTTGCGGCTGACGACCCCTGTCTTAATGCCAGTAAGACGGAGTTCCTTCTTATTGGGACATCTGTGCCCTCTTTTCCCTCCTACCCTCCGGCCACCTTCCTTAGGCCCTCTACATACCGTGAGGCCAAAAACCTTGGTCATTTCGACTCCCCCGCTCCTTCACCCTTCACATCTTGGACCTTGTGAAGAAAGCGCACTACTTTCAGCTACACTTCCTCAGAGGCACCCCCCCTTTTCTCACCTTCCCCCAGAGGCTCAATGTCTCCAGAGCTCTGGTCCTCTCAAGGCTGGACTACTGCAACAGCCTCTTCCTCAATCTCCCCCCTTTCCTCCCTACGCCCCCCTGAGCTAATCCAGAGTAGGACTGCAAACTAGCCAGTGATTATACAGAAGAAAAAAAAACTGATTGAAATGATACTGAAACAATATTAAAAAATAAATATATGGGGGTGTAGGTATGGGGTTATAAAGTGTGAGTGGTGGTTTGAGGTGGGGTTAAAAGCGTGGGTAAATGGGGGGGGGGGGGTGTGTTTGGGGTGGGACCCCCAATTTAAAATGTCAGTATTTAATTCACTATTATTAATCACATGGAACCGGCGGTCAGACTTATCCTTGGCCTCAATCCCAGGGACCAAATCTCTCCAGCCCTAAGATTTCTCCTCTGGCCCCCTGTTCAAGACCTCTGCATCATTCACATAGATTTCTGGGGCCTAGGATCACGCCATCTCCAACGTTCTCACGCTTATGCCCGCCGCTCCTCTAACTCCAACTCTCTGCTTGTCAAAAGCTGCTCCACACAGAGTGGGTGTCGAGTCTCTCTATTTGGCGGATGCCTCTCTTTGGGACAGTCTCCCTGCCCCTCTCAGACTTGAGATGGACATCCTTAAGTTCCGGAAACTTCTGTATCACTTTCCTGCTAATATCATCACTGCTGTTGCGACTGGCGGCCTGGTCTCTCATGAATCTTGAAGGTTACCAGGTCCCTGCCCAGTCGCCACCAGCTCTCCATGCTCTTCCGACCCCCCCACCCTGCCAGCACTGCCCTTGTGGGCCCCCTAGCTGCGGCTGAGAATTCCACCCTTGGGTTTCCTCCGCCCTAGCACTTAGCCAGCTGTCTCCTGCCCTGGCTTCCCTCGGCACTTACCTCCCGGGCTCTCACTAGCCCCTAACACTTGCCCATACCTTACTCTCCCCCTCTCCCTTTATCTCCAGCACTTTTTCTCACTTCACTTGCACGTCCAAATGTCACAAGCACTGTTAGGACCTCAAATGTATATTACTGCTTTCTTTTGCCATTATTTACTCCGCTGTTCTCTCCCCACTATGCCGTGTGGCACCTGGAAACACTATTTTGTTGTATAAGCGCCTAACAAATAAAATAAATAAAAATAAAATCCACAGTGATTGGGCAATGGTTTGTTTTGTGTAATAGATGTATAGGCTGATGGGGTTTATTTAGGTTTGTAAACTTTGGAACTTTCTAAGAAGTTGTCAGTATAGTAGGCTGTAATGAGAGATCTGACTGGAGACATGAACTTTTATTCTAGACTAATAGGAATAGGTTTTCAGGTCTTTCTTTCTGTGGTTTGGCGGACAGATTGAAATCTGTCTAAAATAGTGACTTTGAGGCAAAAGCTAGAAGGCGTTTTGCAGAAGATATGTTTATACGAGACTTTGTGTTGGGTATGATTCATATTTGTGTTAAATCTTCCTGATCTGTGCCAACCCCAGAACGTTTTGCTGGACTTGATTACTTTCCGCTGTCCCTAGGTGAGTGGGAATCTCTCTCCTCGCACCCTTTCCTTTACTCTTTTTATGGGCAACCTTTTTATGTTCCTCCTTAGTGTATGTAAGGATTTATAGTTCCCTGTAACTTTTGGGCTGACTGCATTTTACTAAGGTAGTACACAGCTCCTTATGGGCTGGGTTGCCTTTGGGCTTCCCTTTTTATTTTCTCTCCATTTACCTTGGGTGAACTACTGTTCCCGAGGGTAAAGTGTGATTTCCATCCCGTTTCCATTGGATATGTGAGGCCAGCACACCCCACCTTATATGGAGTGCTGGGAAGATGCATGGTATCCCCATTCTCAATGACCTAGTAACATTTCTGTTACAACCTCAAGCTAACTGTAATGGCGGGTGGCAGTGTATCTACTTTGACATTATAGTTTTACTCGCAGGCTGTCAAGTCGGCTGCGGTAATGCACAGGAGGGTCACCATTCTACTGGCATGGTGGCTTCCTTCTTTTTTCGCCATGTCTTCCTCTTCAGTCCTTGGTGGAGGAGGTCCTGGTTGAATGTTTGTCTTCGGGGGGAGAGTGGGAGAGAATCCCCAGTGGGAACTGGTTCCTTTCAGGCAAGGTGAAAGAAAAAGGGATGAAGAGTTTTGGACTCCTGCCTTGCTTTCCGCCTTCTAAGACACTCTGGAGCCTGGGCGGGGAATACAAAGAATTCCTGTGGAAGACAAAACTTCAACCAGGGTCTTTCCCGCCTAGGACGGTGTTGGGCACGTTTTTCATATCTAGGGTAAATCTTCCTGAGCTACGTGACGGAAGTAGACCCAACTTTCTGAAAGCCTGTGCACGCATGCAGTGGCAAAGCCAATATTGTTAGAATACGTTTATTATAAGGCGGAACACTTCTAATGGGAATTTTGAGGGCAGGTACGAACCACTGTAATTTACACCCTGTACTCCAATTCTTCCCGAGACTTAGCAGGTCGCTAGAAGGACCAAACTCTCTTTCTTCGCTGTCAGCCTCTGCCCTTTATTCGCAGCGGTTGCAGGTTCTAGCAACTCTCGGGTTGGTGTCTTTGGCTGGTGCAAGGACTCTGAGTGAAGAACTAAGTTGAAAACGATGCAGCACCCTTCTCAGGACTGGCCTCGACGCAGGTAAATCATTTTGGATGGTAGTCATCGCAGCACGGCAACGCAAAGGAACTCAACTGCCACAATCTGACTTTCCCTCCTATCTCAGTCCCCTTGATGCTAGGACGCCGACATTTCACAATGGTGAGTCTTGGAGGACAAGCTGGAGATCCCCAAAGTTTCAGGCCTCAACGTGGAATGGCAGCGTCTGCAGCATCGTAGCCCAAACTCTGAGCTGCTCAGCCACTGGTTGGCCCAAGGACACTTCCGGCGGCTCTTCTTCGCAAGGCACCGTGGAAGTGTCTGGAATGGATGTTCCCTCAACTCCCAGGGTCGCAGCTCCTCCGCAGGACTGCTAAAGATCTTCAGCAAGACAGAGATCCTCCAGGACAGCAGCAGAAGTTTCAAAGGGTCTCCAGTTTCTTCACAAGTCTCACAGCTGGATAGAAGTCTTGGCTCCTTCAGGTTTCTCCAGGATCTTTGAAGAATGGGTAAAGCTGTCTCCTTATCCTAAAAGCCAGGTAGGTGCCAAAACCTGCAATAGCAGGACTGGCCCATACACCCACCCCAGCAGTGGTCCAATCTGGACCACTGGTGGGAACATCCCTGCATACCATTCAGACACCAGATTGTAGATTGGGAACAGCCAGTCCCAGCCCACAGCCCTCAAATAGCCCGCCAAAAGCTTCTGCTTCCTTGGGCACTGGAAGTTCTTAGAAGGATGTTCCTTGCCTCACAGACCAGGAAGAAGGCTAAAGTACAAGATGGCCAATTCCCTGTGTCCTCATTCTTCTTGACCTATCCTCTGCCTTTGACACAGTAAACCACAAAATCCTGATTGCATGTCTGCATGACACCCTGAGAATCACAGGATCACAGGTCAGGATCTGGCGTGGTTAACCTCCTTCCTTTCTGTTAGGCAAAGTTTGTATGCAGTACCCTCTGGGACCACTACACACAACTCTGACTACAGTTATAGGAAACCCAACCTTTGGTATAAGGTTGTACTACACAGTATTTATAGCATGTTGAGCAGCCGGGCTTATCTCAAGAGGGGTCAATGTGAGCTGTAGTGGAGTTACACAGAGATTTACAGTACAAGTATTCAAATAAACTCTTACACTGTTCTTGAATACACAATTATTATTTATCAGTCGGTTAGCATAAGCCTTCAGAAGGGAGCAATATAACAGTAACACTCAAATCCACTTCACGAAATACACACTCTTAATAGCTCTAAATCAGTAGATACTCTTTTGGGATGGCGCACACACTACCTACACCCTCCGGTGCATTCAATCTCTATGGTGCTGGGGACATTAATATATTACTCTTGCATTTAGATTCATTGTGTAAGTTGTCAAAGGAAGATTATTTAGAACATACAAGTGATCACACATCTGCTTAAGCAGGCACATACTTTTGGATCCCCCCAGAAAGAGCCATTCAATACAATAGGCTAAGCCAAACTCAATGTGCCAAAGTCTTATGTGGGATGAAGCACCTCTGGTAGGTAAATGGAAAAGTCTTTGCACAATGTTTTAGTAGTCTTTGAAGAAAAGAAGAATCAAATGTTGGGCCACAAGCCTATTAGACTTGGGAGTAGTAGAAGATGCAGGCAACTCTACAGCAAGAGGTAAGTTCTTTCAGACTTTGTATAGTACCTTTTAAAGATGAAGGAAAGATGCAGCAGATAACTCCTGTTCCTGTGCAGCTCTGCAGATCTCACTGTTCCTGGCCACAGTCGTGGGGACAAGAGGGAGGATGTCTGGGGACTCCTGCCATGCACTGGGACGCTCAAAGCCTGCAACCGGCAAACTTCACTTTCAGTGGCTGTTCAGTGTTTCAGCTCCTCGCATCTACCACAAATAGCAACACAGCATTTCATGGCTGTCGAGATGGACTTTCCTTGCTTTCCTGCTTCCTGGGAGTCTGAGGATGTTTCCGGAGCTCTTGGCCAGCTTTAAAGCAACGCACACAATCTGGTGTTCCTCTCCCTGGGTATATGGTTTCCAGCAGCAACTCTATGGAAATTCAACCAGCTCCGAGATGGATGTCCAGGTGGCTTACATTGGAGTTGATTGGTCCCACCAACTCAAGGGGAGAAGTCGTCCTTGCAGGGGCTTCTGTCGATGCAAACTTGGCGTTTCAGCACTGCAGTAGGGCTTCAAAGCGAAGTGTCCTCTTCAAGTTCTTCTTCGGTTCCTTCGTCCAGTGGTTGACTCTGCCTTCCAAGCCAAAAGACTTGCCTTTTATTCAGTTCTCTCCCATTCATTCCAGCCTACCTGTCCTTGCCGGACAGTCAGCTGGCCAATCACCACAGAGTGCATTTTGGTCTCCTAGGAGAATAAGCACAGGGCGCTTCAGGCACCTCCCTCACTTCCTGCCTACACCAGACACCCTGGAGCCAGAGGCGGGCTTCACTCGTGAATCCTGCTAAAGGCAAAGCAAACGATGGGATCAAACCTGGTTTGGCGGGCAGAGTAAATCTCAAGAAGGACCTTGCCACAAAGAAATGGCGAAAAAAAAACGACCGTGGCCATTTTGACAGAAATGGCACCCTTGGGTGCTTTACTGCAGTTGCAAACGCAGCCCACGGTAAATGCACACCATGGTAGTTAAAACGAAACCACTGCCACCAGCCATTCAGTGAGAAAAGGGTAACATAACATTTTGGATATAAGAAGCTAGACCAAGGGGATACTAGGTAATGTAGGATAGTGTGTGCTGGATCTAGAAAGTTACAAATGTGTGTAAAGTCTTTTCACATTACTGCTCTTGGAAACCGTAGTTTAACCAAGAGAAGTTATTTAAACCTTTGGAAAATCTGAAAGATTTCCCTGTGTCACTGCACTGAAGGTGCTGTGTGACACAATGTAAAAGATGATGCCCCATGGAGTTTTTCAGACTCCACAATGAAAAGAAATCACATTAAAATACATGAGTGGGGGGAAAAAGGTCACACTCTCCAGGTTAAAAAAAAAAAGTCCTCCCAATCCAGAACAAAGTTTGGGGGTCTCTTAAGGTGGAGGGAATTAGAACATTTCTGAGACTTCTCCTTAACACTTTCCGACTGCCCATTCCAGGTGGAACTTGGGTCCTTTCTTGCTATCAGTTTCAACCTGTGGAGTTCCCCAGGGTTCTAACCTATCCCCCTGGTACTTCAATCTCTACATGGCTGCCCTTGCACGTGTGATTGCCACTTTCATCTCTAACTTCCAGTGTAATGCGGATGACCTGCAACTCTCCTTCAGGCTATCCTCAGCCACCTCCTCTACCTTGCTCATATTTGACTTTCTGTCCGCAATTCAGTCATTGTGTGCTGCAAACGATTTCTGCCTCAACGTCAGTAAGACTGAGATTGTTCGCATTGGGGCTCCTGCACCCGTTTCCCACTCTCTCTGGCCGGCCTCACTTACCTCTGCGCCCGCACCCACCTGCAAGGCTTCAACTCCACTATCTCCTTCTCAATTCACATTTTGGACATCTCTAAAAAGTCCAACCACCCGCTACACCTCGTCAGATGTACTCTTCCATGTCTCACCTTCCCCCAGCGGCTCACTGTCCAGAGTCCTGGTTCTCTCAAGGCTGAACTACTGCAACAGCCTCTTTCTCCCTGCCTCTGCGCTGCACCCTCTGCAACTCATCCAGAACAGAACCGCAAGACTTATCCTTGGCCTCAATCCCAGGGACAGCATCGCTCCGGCACTGAAATCCCTCCACTTGCGCCCCTTGGCTGTAATGATCAAGTTCAAGACCCTCTGCATTGTCCACACGGCTTCCTGGGACCTGCGACCTACCCATCTGCAACATTGCCCATCTAAATACTGTCTTTCCTGAGGCCTCCGCTCATCTACCTCCAACCTTCTGCGAGTGAGCCGGTTCTCCAAATGGAGATCTTTATCAGCAGCAGGGGCCTTGCTTTGGAATAGTCTCCCTGCCGCCCTCCATCTTGGCCCTGATCTCCTTGAGTTCCTGCCTCTCCCTTAGAGACCCCCAGCAACTTTGCTGGATTTTGAGGACTTGATTTATTTTTAACCTGGAGAGAGTGAGACCCTTTTTCCCCACACTCGTATTTTAATGTGATTTTGTACACTGTTTATTTTGGTTGTGGAGTCTGACAAACTCCGTAGGCATCATCTTTTACATTGGGCCTCATTAGGAGGTGGGCGGTAAGGGATTGCCCCTTACCGCCCTACTACGAGTTCCCTTTGCGGGTATTTCCTCAACGCCTTGGTGAATGGGGAATTACCGGTCCCGCCAACCTTGGAATGGACCGGTAATTGCGGAGTCGAACGGGTTTGTAGCGCCATAGCTACCGCCAACCTCGTAATGAGGCCCATTGTGTGTCACAGCACCTTCAGTGCAGTGACACAGGGAAGTCTTTTAGATTTCCCAAAGTTTTAAATACCTGCTCTGGGATAAACTACTGTTTCCCAGAGCAGCAAAGTGAAATTCACTGTACTTACCTTTGTAACTTTCTAGACCCAGCACATGATATCTTACAATAGGGTGCTGGAGGAGGTGGGGGGGTTACCTAGTATCCCCTTTGTCTAGCTTCTCATGTAACATTTTTATGTTGCCCTTTCCTCACTGAATGGCTGGTAGCAGTGGTTTACTTTTTTGCTACAAATATGGGATTTTACCAGGGGCTGCATTCCCAGCCACAGTAAAGCACCCATGGGTGCCATTTATTGTATTGTATTTTGTTATTTATATAGCGTTTTTTTCCCCACTTGTGTGGCCTCAATGCGCTTTTCTTTCTTTGGTTGTACGCCCTTGACGACCGTAGTCGATATCGTTGGACAGTTCTAGGGGGTTAGTTTAGGAGATGCATGTATTCCTTTTGGCGTTCTAGGACTTGGGTGGCTGGCAAGGCTCGACTAAGCAGTCCTAGAGAGGTCAGACACATGGGTGGGTGCTGTTGGGGGTTAGAGATGGATTGCTATTGAGTTTGTGGGTCAGCTATGCCAAATTCCTTTCGGGTGGTGGTTGTCGCATGCTAGTGATAGAGGTGTTGAGGTACGTCCGGTGCTTCAGTCTGGACTGCTATGTCTGCACTAGGCCGGATGTGCTTAGCTGTAGGCGTATTCTATCATGCATGGATGATTGACCGTGCCTGTGGCCTGTGTCCACGCTAGTGCTGCTAGCTATACATACCGTAGATTCGAGAGTCCTGTATAGTGGGAGAGAGGCCTAGACCTGACGATGCAGTTAAGTAAAAGACTAAACAAGCTAGAGCATACACTAATAGTGCAATTTGAGTAGAGGGCTAAGAAAGGAATCCTTGAGTGGCGAGTCCCGGTTGTCCCTCTGCAGTATGTTTCGTCATATATTAAGCAAAGAGAGGCTGTGTCTAAATTTAGAAACCTCTATGGTCGGCGGGCAGCCCCTGTATCGCAGTGCTGGGGGACTCCATATAAAACGAGCAGATGGAGGGGGCTACCCTCGATTCGTGTAGGTTTGACGGGGGGGGCCTAGGCATGAAAGGCTATAGTGAGTATCCGTGATCTATCAGTCATCGAGGGCTTGTTGGATCTAGCTTGGGGGAGAAAAGGGTTTTGGAGGGTTTTCTAGTGGTGGGAGCTTCCCAGCGGGAGTGTTGCGGGTTTGAAGTGGCAGTGAACAGTTAATGATGTGCGACTGCTAGCCAGGGCCCTTATCTTGAAGTTCTCTCATGTGGCCTTGTGGGCATATTTTCAGAGTGTGAGGGGAGTGTAGCCACAGTGAAGGCTGCTGGCTTAGCTCGGGTGCTGTAGGGTTGGAGTGTTAGTGTGGGTGGGATGTTGGTGGATCAGGCAAGCCACAACAGCTGCAGGCTTACCTGGAGTTCAGGGCGGCGGGCAGTGTTGAGCAGAGAGTGGGGATGTGTCGGGTGAAACCGCTTCTAGAGCTGCCGGCCCCTGAGTTATAATTGAAGGCGGAGGTGATTATTAATGGAGTATTCGCAGGGTGCAGTGGTTTAGGAGAGTATTGGGCAGAGCCAGGTTTTAAGGACCTTTCTGAATTTCAGGTGGTTTTTTGATTTTGCGAAAGTGTAGCGGAATGGAATGCTAGGTGGTTGGCGCTTGGACAGAAAAGGAGGAGCCGCCAAGTCTTATGGAGCTATGCAGTGGGATCACTATGCAGAATGCATTGCGAGATCTGAGATTCCTAAAGGTTGCTAAGGGACAATTTATGTCTCGCAGGCATTCAGGGCCAGTGTTGTGGATAGCGCAATGGGTGATGCACATGGCTTTGAAGGTGGTGTGTTGAGCAATCGGGAGCCAGTGGATGACTCTCAGTGTAGGGCTGATGTGTTCTCTGGCGGCGAGGTTAATGAGCAGCCGTGCTGCTGCATTTTGGATTCTTTGGAGTTTGCATAGTTGGGATGCAGGGGCTCCCTCACCTGCCTGGACTATGCAGAGTTGATAGCCCAGAAGCCGTGGGTGATAGGTGAGGTAGGGGAATCCGTAGGTGAAAGAAACAGGTTTTGGATATGCTGGTTGTGTGTTGGGTGAGGATAGATTTGAGTCGAATTCACATCCAAGCTTTTTAACCACGTTTGAATGTGCTGGTGCTTGTCCTAGGGATTCGGGCCAAGGTATTGGTTGGGGGATGAGATGTTTTTCTGCAGAGTAGGATTTCGGTTTTCCCAGGGTTGAAGATGAGATGGTTGGTCATCATCCAATGATCAATATCAGAGAGGCACGATGACATGTCAGGGCTGCTGGATGCTTCGGTATTTGGGTATTTGAGGATGATCTGGGTATCATCCGCATAGTTGTAGGTAAGATTTTATGAGCGGATGATTGCGGGAATGGGTTGTATGTAGAAGTTGAAGATGAGCAGTGATGTGGATGCTCCTTGGGGAATACCTTTGCCAATTGGAAGTGATATGGATTTGAATTGGTCGAGGTACATGATTTGCGACCGGTTAGAGATGAAGGAAGAGATCCACAACAAGGCTGTCTTTTTGATTCCTAGAGTTTGTAGTCTAATAGAATCATGTGATCGATGGTATCGGAAGCTGCGGATAGGTCTAGGAGGATGAGAACTGTGCAGCCGCCTGCGTCCGCTGTTCTTTTTAGGTCATCCCAGATGGAGACCAGGGAGGCTTCTGTTCCCCTTAGTGGACTGAAACCTGATTGTGCTGGGTGTAGGAGGTTATTGGATTCAGCAAATTGGCCAAGCTGTTTGTAAGCCACGCGGTCAATTAGTTTGGTGTTGTAACGTGTATTTTAGATAGGTCGGTAGTTTTGGGGAAGAAGTGGGTCAATCGTCGGTTTTTTTAGAATGGGTTTGGTGTAGGATGTTTAGGGCTTTTGGGAAGGATCCTGAGGTGAGTGAGTGGTTAAGGATTGCACAAGAGACATTACCTGCACAGATGGCGGTTTGTATTTTCTTGGGCAAGGGTCTTCCGGCTCGCCTGACTGGCGACTGGACGCTACCAGCGACAGGCATTCCTGGTGTGTGATGGGGAGAGAGTCAAATGAAGATTGTGATTGGGGTGGAGTTTGTGTGGGGTGCTGCAGGTGGGCGGTGGTGGTAGGATTTCTAGTTTGGCGATGATGACGTGTCTGTAGTTGACGGTGTTGTAGCAGTGGAGCAAGAGGGTGTTGCATAAGGCTTGGGATGATCAGGCGGGAACATGAGGGTGATTTGAATTCTGCTGTGATTTTATGTAATTCCTTACTTGGCTTGCAGGCATTTTGGATTCGGTTGCCATAAAATGATTTCTTGCTTTTTTTTTAAATTTCAGATCTGTAGTTTCTGGTTGTCCTAGCTAGGGCGTTTCCGTTTTGGGCTGAGGGGTCGGCTCTCCAGGCCTGTTCCAGACAGTGCTTGAGAGTTTTGAGGCGTTTGAGATTGGGGGAGAACCACTTTGACGATGCTCCACATCTCTGCGAGGAACGTTTTGGCGTGGTGAGGTGTTGGGAGTGCATTATTAAGCCAGAGGTTGAAGGAGAAAATTGCCAGTGGTCCTTCGGCTAGGGAGCGTGAATTGAGGAGTTGAGTTGCGGAGTGGGAGTTCAAGATTTGGGGTGATTATCACTTTGTTATAGCGGAAAAGTGGAAGGGGCGGTTTGTGGAGGACGTGTTGGTTGTTGGCCCAGTGTTGAGCGGTATGGTGAAACAGAGTGCTGAAGGATCAGACCATGACAGTGGGTGCGGGGGTTGGGTGGTTATGTTTGTGGTGCTGAATATTGCATCAAGGGTGTGGGTGGGAGTGGATGTGTGCTGTTTCGGAGTCAGTGGATCTAAACTGTCTGTAAGTGACCTAGTCATGGGGTTTGATGGTGAATCAAACCATGTGAAGTCTCCTAAAATGGTGAGAGTTGGGTGTTGGATGAGGTTGGCAGCTAGAGCTTCACCAAATGTATCTGCAAAGATTTTGTTATAGTTGGGGCGTGGGGGGTCTATAGATGAGTAGGAAGCTGTGTGAGGTGGATGGGGCGAGTTGGAGTCTTACAAGGAGGGATTCGTAATCGGTGGTGCTGGTGTCCTTGGTTAATAGCTTGAATAGGTCTTTGTGTAGTATTGCAAGCCCACCTCCCCTACGAGATCTTTTCCGAACGGTGAGAATGTAACCAGGTGGGAAGGTCTTGTGCGCGGTTCGTAGTCATCTGAGATTCAGGTCTCAGTAATGAAGAGGATGTCTGGGTTTTCTTCTGTGATGAGGTCGAAGATGTGGAGTTTGTTTTTGGAAACAGACCTGGCGTTGATGAGGGTGCAGGATATTTGGAGAGATTCCTTTGTGGGTGGAGCGTGGGTGGTGTTTGGGGGAGAGCGGGGTCTGCTGTGGTCGAGGGGCAGTGAGGGGAGGTGAAGTGTGGGTAGTTGGAGTGGGTGGACAGGGGAGGAAGGGGAAAAGAGCAAAGACTGGGTTGGCTTCGGGCAGTGAGGTTTCGCTCCATGGCAGGGTTTGCAAACTGTCAGAGAATGGGAGATGCTGGGGGGGGTGGGGCATAAACTGGCTGCTTTCTCGCCATTCCTTGCATTATGTGCTGTCATGGGAGTGTGGGAGAGAGTGGGTGGTTTTGGTGAGTGGAGTATTGGCTAGAGGTTCTCTTGCTGCGCCAAGAGAGGGGAAGTGGGAGTGGTCTGTAGCTGGTTGGGTGGAATGTGAATGTGCTGTCGGGGATTGTGCGTTCTGTGGGTCGGAGTTTGCTGGTCTGACTCTCCAACTTGCTGCTCTTATTTGTGCAGATCGAGATCTACGGGTAGGGGAGAGAGTGAGAGTATGGGGCTAGGGAGTATGGTTGGGGGATGAGGGATGCCAGATGGATGTGCGCTGAAGAAGTGGGGTGGGATGTGTGGAAGTGAGGGTAGAGAGCGACTGCAAAGGGTCTCAGTGGGGCGAGAGGTGCGCCCAGTAGCTGCACTGTTATGGTCAGTGCGTGACATGGTGCTTCGATGACTGTGTTCCGGATCGAGGACTGTGTCACGATGCAGGTGAAGTGGCAGGTAGAAAAGGACTAACTTTGCGTGTTAAACAAGACAACGCTAGGTTTGAGAGTCCTCTGTGGTGGGGAAGGGCCTACCCCTGACAATGCAGTTTATGCACAAGACAAGACCCAGCTACCTAAAATGCAATGTGTGTTCAAAACTAAACACAGATAGATTTGAGGGTCCTGTATGGTGAGCGAGAAGCCTACGCCTAACAATGCAGTTTGTGAAGAAGGCTATACACAGCTACCTGACGTTTCAAATTGTGTACAAGACTGAACGCAGCTACCGAACAATGCAATTTTTGTACAAGAGTAGCCGCAGTTAGACTTGAGAGTCCTGTATAGTGGGAGAGAGGCCTATACCTAAAAAGGCAATTTGTGAACAAGACTAAACACAAATAACAATGCATGTTGCGTACAGGACTAACTGCAGTTACTGAACAATGCACATTGTGTAAGAGAATTAAACACCGTTAGATTCGATAGAGTCCTGTAAAGTACGAGAGGAGGAAGAGGAAGTTCTTCACAGTAGTGTACAGGTGTAGGTAGGGTTCGCAGCCACTGTGTAAGTGATTTCAATCAGGCACACACCCAAGTCAAAGCCCAGCAGGTAGTGCACAACTGAAACCCTTATTTATTTTTGTATGTAAGTTCAATATTCTGAACGATATACCACTCATAGCACACCCTTCTCCTGGAACTCCCCGGTCACACTGAACCAGGAATCGGGCTAGTTTGCAAAGGTAAATATTTATTTATGTATTTAAAATTTAATCACAATATATTTGAATGGGTAAACAATCACCAATGGGGTGACAGAACACTGAAGAATATCTTTAATACACTAGGAATAAGTAATGAGCAAGACAAATGCAGCACAGAAAACAATACTATTGTGTTGGTTGTGATCAGATAGCACCGTGGTTAGAGGTTCCCCCTGCAACACCCCTCAGCCCCAATAGGCAATGTAAAGAGATGGGAGGAGAGAGCAGGTAGTTGTCATGATGCCCGCTCCCGGGGAGCCGGCTCAGGCCCTGCGTCCCCGAAAGCGGACATCAAGTCCCCGGGGAAGGTCCCAGCAACCCCTTATAGGGGCCCTTTGGACAGCGTCCTGGCGCCAGGCTCATAGAAAACGTCAGTCCTGGCACCATAGGCTCCAGGCTCATTATGAAAGTGTTTGGGTGCACTTACCTGATGCAGACCATGCTGCAGAACCCCGGCCTCCTTGAGGCCTGAAAGGAACTACTTTACCTGTGGGACTCATTTACCACCCGGGCGTGGTCGGGGAAGGATACATACCTGATTGGAGGAAGGACACATTCTAGGAACTTCTTCCAAGGCTATTTAAACCACACCCGATCAGCCATACGTGCTTCGCGTTGTTCTGCATCTAGCAGCTGGACGCTCACCGTGTCTGCTCCTGCATCTTGACTTCTGCCACACCTGCCAGCATCCTGAATCACCTGCAAAGGAAGGGAACAAGAGAACAGAAGAAGGAAAAGGCCTCACCTGCTAAATCTGCATCCCAGAGACATTTCGCCGACAATCCTGAAAAGGAGGACATTTATTTTTAAAAGCACATCGCATCGATTGCTGCTGCGCCGCATTCTACTCACCTTTACAGGGCGCCTCCATGTTCAGCAGCGACCATCCGGATTCGCAGTCGCGCCCCCGCGCCTAGGGAGAAAAAGACAAGAACAAAGGTGAGAGAAAGAAGTAAAAAGGGAAGCTAAAACTCCATGTCAAGACTTACCTGTTGGGTCATTCCCTTTTCATTTCGGGTCCGCGCCGCATCCAGGCATTTTCGGACCCCGGCCCCCAAGGGGAAAAAGACATCAGCGTTAATGAGTGAATGAAAAGACATTACCAAAACACTCATTAAAGACTTACCTGATTTCCACAAGGATTTCACCGCTTACCTCGGGTCGGTGCCTGTTCCCGGCATTCCGTACCCCGGCCCCTATGGGGAAAAAGACACTAGCATTAGAACATTAATGCATGGACACAAGGGGAACCACTTATAGAAAAACTTACCTGGAAGCCAAGCAAGTTTGGTTCTCACCCATCCGAAAATCCAGTGACGTAACTGGATACCAACGCGCCCCTGCATCAGAAGCAGGATGGAGAGCTCGTCCTTCCAGACCCTAAGGTGAGAGGCTACGGGGAAGCACAGAAGGGTTTTGAGGAGGGTGAGAGGGGTAAGTGGGAGGGCGATTGCATTACCCCGCAGACAATTAACCCCCTATTCTCACCTACAGAAGGATACTTCTGCGAGTCAGACAAGCCAGATCTGGGGCCCGGTCCAGTCCGTCTTCCGAACCCTGTGCATCACCTTAGACGAGGTCACAGCAGCGCGAACCATGCCAGTGCCCCCGTGGGAGTCAGGTGAGCGTTACAGTAGTCAGGAATAGCACAAATCAAACAGAATATCAGTCCCACTTCCCCCTTCAAACACAAGAGAAAAACAGAATTAACTTTTCAGCTGTCAGGATGGCTTTTACAATTGGCTTTAGAATTGACGGGCAACAACACCAAATTTGGTGAAAAATACTTGAATTGTCCTAAATTCTTATGGGAGCCGCTTTGAACAGTTGCATACAAGCAATGATCTGGTCAGCAGAAAACAATGTCGGAAGCAGTTTAGAGCTATTTCACACGTGTAAACCTTCCAGATTTTTAAAATTGCGGCAAACTTTTACTTGCGCGATAACGGGAGAATCGCACTTATGTTAGGGACAAGTAGGAGTTGAAATTTCAGTTCTATCACAAAAACTGAGGGAGTTAGAGGTTTTTGTAAAATAGGCGCGAGAATGGAAAAAAAAATGCACTTTTAAAAATGACAAATGGGTTTGCTTAAACTAGATTATGATGAAAAAGAGAATGTCACATGGGAATTTCGATCCACTTCGATCCCAGTTACGTGGCCAGCGTAACCCTTCCTGTGTGATACTCTAGTTTCCGTTCTGGGATCTACTTTTCTTACTCAAACTCACTAATGACTTATGATTTGATCAAACAAATGAGAAAAATCAGCGCAAGAAAGGTACTGACAATACTATGATTCTGAATTTGCAGATAGGATGAATTGAGATTGGGATAAAACTATACAGAGATATCGGGGTCACTTTTCTTCCTATTCACAAAATAAGTTATTAGGTTGGACCGTCCATTCTGGTCAGGGATTGGGTCTGGTCTAGGAAAGACAGCACATCAGGCACGGTACTGGATCACCGAGCCGGTAGCCGGATTTGCACAGGATCTGCCCTCCTAGTCTGTGGGTATTTGAATCAGCTGGATGGCGAGTTCCTCAAGCAAGCCTAGTGGTGGCAAGCCAGAGGATTTCAGGATACTCGTTCAAAAGGCCCTCTCACACCACCCAGCGCTTTACTGGTTTGAGAGAATACATTTGAGGATTTGGGCCTTGCTGGAAATAAATGGTTCTCTATTTGCTGGCAAGAGTTTTGGCATCTGGATCTGGAAGAATATTAAAGCTGGACGGAGAATGCTGGATCAGAGTGCTTCGCCGGAATCAGGAAAGTGAGTGGATCTGTCAGTCTCTGTGTTGTCAGCTGTCCCTATTTATGCTTAAAAATGACATCATAAAGTGGTGTGTAGGCCGGCTCAGCTAAGCCTGCCCCTGTGAGCTGGGA
The DNA here is from genome assembly GCF_040938575.1 of Ambystoma mexicanum. Classification (NCBI taxonomy): domain Eukaryota; kingdom Metazoa; phylum Chordata; class Amphibia; order Caudata; family Ambystomatidae; genus Ambystoma; species Ambystoma mexicanum. Next base: position 1,337,563,083 of record NC_090933.1, on the reverse strand, counting down.
TTGGACTCAACTTAATCTCCGCCTTGCAATTTGATGATTGGATCAAGGCCGGATGATGTCACGTTTTATGGTTTGCTTTACAATCCTCAGAGACCTCCCTTTAGTCACTGGTCCCAAAATCGGATTTGATACTAAGTGTACATTTCTACATTGGTCACCTTTATACAAATCAAAACAAAGATGCCATATTCTATGTAGCAGCTATTCCTCAAAACTCTGTAGCTGTGGGATCTTGTCTCAACTTTCTACAGAATTGTGTCCTTTTCGCTATGAACACCATCTCCAAATTTTATGCAACTTTCCACAAATGTGTGTGTTTCACATAGGGATGTGCGTGTATATTTTCACAATTCTAACTAATACATTTTGCATAAAACCACATATACTGTCATTCCTGTCCAGAACATGTGACATGGTTTTGCCGCCTCTTACAACATGCAGCCACAAATTAGATTCACATCTCTGTCCTTAGTATATTTTTCACCATTTTGAATAGCAAGTTATGAGTCTTAAGAATTGTTCATTCCTAACAGCAGATGGTCACTTGGCTCCACCCCTTTGTCTCTCCTGTGCGTCCAGGGGCATCCCCCTCCTTGCTTGTTCCTTCCAGGAGCATTTACGACCACCTTCACACCCCCAGTTTCCTGGGCTGAAAAGCTTGTCTTCGTTCCTTCCATTTCCATAGACAAGAGTCTGTTTGTAACCCGCAATTAGCACCTTCCAGTGAGTTTCTGCTGAGAGGAAGGCCCTCCTTCTGGGAGAAACCTGCTTTTGCAGTTATTGTGACTCAGCCAAGCTGATTAACTTCTTAAAACCTGCAAACACCAACTTTGTTGCATTAAGCATAAATACATTACTTTCTTAGCCTTAAAATCTGTGAGATCAAAAACACAACTAAAATCTGTATTCCTTTTTGGCAAAAATCCTTTTTATGTTTGCTAATCCAGCAGAGTTTTAGATCAATTTAAAGTTTCCTCAGCAACTCCTCTGACAGCTGTCATTCAGGTGGCCCCAGGTACTGCACCCAGATTTTGGCCATGTGATGTCAGTTTTCAGACTTTGTATGTTTCACAAGGCTCCATTTGATGCATGAATTTTAGCACCAGGCAAGATTGTGAATGTGGAGAAATGTGGTTTATCGGCGTAGCAACCAATCAAATACCATATGTAGGCACATTTTGGAGTTTCACTTGCAAAGTGCTGCTTCTCTCTCTGCACTCTGTTTGCTGGTCATGGAGTCCTCTGGCACATTTCTGCAGGGTGTGCTCTAGTCCACCGCACATGTACCATGGGTGGCAGGTTGTGCATCCCTCTTTTTGTGTGCTGAAGCACACGTTTTTTTAGGTTTTTGGTACGCACAACGGTTTTGCCGCCATTGTTGCTGTTTCTTTCCCCATAACTTGCAGGGTGATGCCGCATAGCAGAGTGGGTCAATACATCCCACAACTGGAAAGCACCCATTGGTGCCATTTTTGTCAAAATGACCCCGGTGTTCTTTTTTCGCCATTTCTTTGTGGAAAGGTTCTTCTTGAAATTTACTCTTTGTCTTTGTCGGGATTCACGAGTGAAGCCCGCTTCTGGATCCAGGGTGTCTGGCGGGGGCAGGAAGCGAGGGAGGTGCCCGAAACTTCCTGTGCTTGGTCTCCTAGGAGACAGGAATGCACTCTTGGTGATTGGTCGGCTGGCTGTCCGGCAAGGACAGCCACCCTGCTGGGTGACTGACAACTAGGCTGGAATTAATGGGAGAAAACTGCATAAAAGGCAAGGCTTTTTGGCTTGGAAGGCAGAGTCGACCACTGGACGAAGGAATCCAAAGAAGAAGTTGAAGAAGACACCTGCTGCAACTCCTGGACCAATGGTTTGCCCGGTGAAGCCCTGCTGCTGTGATGAAATGCCAAATTCATATAGACAGAGAAGCTCCCGCAAGGACGACCTCTCCCTTTGAGTTGGTGGTACCAAGCAACTCCAAAATAAGCCGCCTGTGCATCCCCTCAAAGTTGGTTGAGTATCCACTGCAGTCGCTGCTGGAACCGGATAGCCAGGGAGAGGAACACCAGTTCGTGTCCGTTGCTTTTAAGCTGGCCAAGAGCTCCAGAAAGATCCTCCAGACTCCCGGGAAGCAGAACTGACCTAGCCTGAGCCCCCTCAACAGAGTGCGGGACCCCAGATGCAAGTAAAGCCCACCTCGACAGCCAGGAACCGCAGTGTTGCTATTTGCGGTAGACACGAGGAGCTGAAACACCGAACAGCCACTTGTTTGAAGTTTGCCAGTTTCGAGTTTTGACTGTCCCATTGCAGTGCAGGAGTCCCCAGAAGTCTTTCCTCTTGTCCCCACGACCGAGGCCCAGAAACGGCGAGATCTGCAGAGCTGCACAGGAACAGAAGTCATCTGCTGCACTTTTTCTTCAACCTAAAGGTACTGTAAAGTCTAAGAACTTCCCTTTTGCTGTGTAGCCACTTGTCCTTATTGGAGACTTGCTTGGTTGCATGTGTAGAGTTGCTGTCGGCTTCTTTACTTCACAAGCCTAATCAGCTCGTGGCCCTACTTTGATTTTCTTCTATTCTACCAAGACTTTTTAAACATTGGAAAAGACTTTCTACTTACCTGCAAGAAGTGTTTCAGCTCACCTTGACTTTTACTAACTTAAAATTGGCTGGCCTGGCTCCCTGAATGACTCTTCTCCTTATGTGTTTTGCCTTCCTTCCAGGAATGGGCCAACTGACTTAGCATTTTGGGGTTGTATTGAAAGTACTTAACTACTTCAGAATAAAAAAAGTATTCATACAGTTATTCTTAACTCTTCTCTTTAACACTACTCCTAAGAATATTCTAAATGCAACAGTGATATATTAATGTCAACAGCACCCTAGCTATTGAAGTCACCTGAGGATGTGGGTAGTGCCTGTGTCATCCCAAATCGGTATTTGCTGCTTTAGATAACTGTGTATTTTGAAGTATATTTGTGTGGTGTTTTATATTGCTAACTTCTGAAGGCTTATTCTAACTGACAGATATAATAATTGTTTTATCAAGAAACCTTGTGTTTAAGAGTTTATTTGAATGCTTGTCACTGTGTAACTTCCCTCACATTGACCCCTCTTGATATAAGCCTGGCTGCTCCACACACTACCAACCTGTGTAGTGCAGACTTATAGCAAAGGTTGGGTTTCTATTGCCAGGAGGTCAGGGCTTTTGTAGTGCACCCAAAGGGTACTGCATACCATCTTGCCTAACAGTTCCGTAAACTCCTTAAGACCTTCCTCTTCTCCTCTTCCTTCTCGCTCTACCCTGCTAACCTCTCCCCGTTCTATCCCTCTCCCTCCTTTTCTGTGCAGCCTGCTGACTGGCCGCATGGTGTACCTCAGTCTCATAGATCCCTGGCACCCTCGCCAGTCCTCTCGCACTTGCCTCCGGGTCTTGCACTTGCCTCATAGTTACTGTACTTGGTCAATGACCCATGAGTGGCATCGCTCAGCACTTACCCCAGCTTGTGACTGACTGGGCGCCTGTGGACCCCCTCCAACCCCTGACCCACCGCACTTGTTCCTCTTCCCGCACCTGCATGATCTGAATGCACCATGCCTTGAAGGTTGTCTATCGGTTTTTCCCTTGTCTCCCCTCCTTGCATGGTGGCGCCTCAATGCACTTCGAAAAACTGCCGAATTGTCCTCTGACCTATTTGCTGTTATCTACACCGTTAAATGTATTATATATGCACTTGTTCCATGCGCCCACTCTGCCCGTGCAGACTTGTATTGTGCAGAAATTCAAGGGCTCTGAATGACTGTTTTTGCCCCTTCTTGATCGCTTTGAAAGACTTGCTTTGTGTATAGGCACTTTACAAATAAACAAATAAGTGTACCCCATTGTACTGCATTGTAAGCTGCAATGTACAGTGACTAGTAACTTCTTATCACTTGTGGTAACTTAAATAGTAACAAAGTCACAGGACTAGTGGAAACCATGTTTCCCAGAACTGACCGCCTGAGGATATGTCATTTTCCCCATAACAGGTGAGCACTAAGACCGTGTAGTGAAGCTTGAGGCTTCACTGCACTGTAAAACGTACTGGTCAGGATAAAAAATAAATGCAAAAGGTTTGGGGGTCCATTAGAATTGACGGAAAGGTGCAGTAAAGATGCATCTTTCCGAACACCAATTACGGCTCACGGTGTGCTCAGCCATTCAGGCCCACCAGACATCCTTACACCAGTAATAGTGTGGATTGGGACCAGCCAGTCAGGAGCCCTTGAAAGATGCGGTTTTCGCTGGGGGCTCTTTGCCTAAATAATGAACTCCCTGGTCTGCTCGACCTGGGGATGGTTAAGGGATAAAATAGCCAAACCACAGGACAAAGGACTTCGTGGCAGAGACATTTTCAGCACTAACCACTGTCGGGGACCAAACGTGATAAACGCGGTATGGTACGATAAAAAGTAAAAATGCCAATAAAGTAAACTGCTGCCACCAGTTCTTCCTAGGCCTTCTTGTCTCACCCCCAAAAATTCCTACGGTACAGTAAGGTACTTGGCGCACAGATAAAGTTACCAAGAAATGGCAACAAAGACTAAGGTAATATTCGTTTCCCAGTACTGACAGTCTGAAGGACTTGTCATTTTCCCCATAACAAATGAGCAAAAGCGCTGGGGAGTGCAGCTGAAGGCTGGGCTCCACTGGAGAAAGCCTGGTTAGGTCCGCCAAACAAAAGCAAAACGTTTGGGGGTCCATAGTACAGAGGAAAAATTGCACTTAGAGAAATCTTTCCTAACAGCTTGTCAGTAAAAATTACACAAGTCGGTAAAACGCATCCAATGACCCATCCATTGCCCCATCTATTCTGGTATGCTTGTCACTGTAACAGAAATGTTACAGGAGCAGAGAAGCGGGTTACTGTGTAACCCCTCACACTCCACATAAGGGATGTGTGCTGATCTCACAAAAGAAAAGTTAAGGATAAATGGTATCCCCCGGATCCTTGGATAGTAGTGCTCAAGGAAAATGAGCATAAAAAGCACATCCCACAGGGCTCGCAGCAACACTGCACCAAATGTGCCTTTTAAAGAGATATGGAGGAAAGCAAGACTCCATAAAATAAAGTAGAAGCATATTGAACAAGGGTTCCCGTAGTCCAAGCAAAGACGAAATGAGGGGAAAAGGTTCCTCTTGTTCAGGAGAACAGACACAAAGATCCAGAAGTTATCTGGGGGGTTTCACATGTAGAGTGGATTTGGCATAAAAATGAAAAATCTCCAACAAAAACCTTACACAACATTCAGCGGATGCAGGAAAAGGTCTTCCCAGCTGCAAGCAACACATTGTGGTTAATGGGGGGGGGGTGCTTGGGCTGGTAGCTATGAATTGGAATAGATATTCAAAGGCATATTGAAGTTAAACATGAGCGAGAACGTCTGGTTGATCTTTGACTAGGAACTGGAGCATAATTTGTGGGCGGCACTACATGGTTGTGGCTTTATTGCAAATATCTGGGGACAGCAGTGTTAATTCTTAGTTATGCAATGTTCTCTTAGTCTCTACTCTTGCCACTTGCTGCTCCACGTTTCTAATTACTTTTCGTTTTTGTCCTTAGATAATCACAATGGAGCCAGGTTATTTATTCCTGGGATCCCGGCTTGGCAACTCCCTCCTCCTAAAATACACTGAAAAGCTGCAAGAATCGCAGCTCTCCACAGCTAAGGATCCAGATAAACCTGTAAGGATTTTTGGGAGCATGGTCCGGAAGATGCAGGCCTTTGCCATAATTCTGTTTTTTAGTATCTGCTGCACATATTGAACTGTGGTTTAGAACTCTGTCTACGTCTGGTTGTATGGTAATGGTCAACTATTCTAGTGCCCACAAAGTGAACTACGAAGGTTATCGATGGGAGCGTTGGACATCTGCCTTTAACATGTCTTATATTCTGACAAGAAGAACTGTTTTTGCCACAGCCAGTCTGTTCTGCCCAAGCCACTACCTAACATTAGTACCATGTCTCTGTTTCTCTTCAGGTGTACTCCTCGTGTCTATCTATTTCTAGACTTCGTTATGTCTCTGCTTTCTTATGATTGCACTCTTTGAACCACACAATGGTAGGAAGAATTTTCAATTTAGTGCTAAATTCCTCCCACCTTAGAGACCCCCAGCCTTTTGCTGGATTTAGGACTTTTCAATTTTAACCCTGGAGTGAGTGAGACCTTTTTCTTTCTTCATGTGTTTTGACCTGATTTGGAGTATGTGTTTTCACTGTTTTTGGAGTCTGACAAACCTTTGTATATTGACACACAGCACCTTTAGTGCAGTGCCACAGAGAAATCTTTTTGATTTCTCATAAGGTTTAAATACCTTTTCTTGTGGGAACTACAGTTCCCAAGAATAGTGAAGTGACATTGACGTCATTTACTTTACACACCATTTTATGTGGACTGCTGGGGGGGTTACGTAGTAGACCCTTATCCTACATTCTCATGTAACATTTTTTTGTTACCCTCACTACTTTTAATGGCTGGTGGCAGTGGTTTAATTGTTCCTACCATTGGGCTTTTCTACTGCAGGCTGAACCCTCAGCTGCAGTATAGCACCTATTTTTTATTTTATTTGTTTATATAGCGCCGGCAGCTCACGAGCATCAGGGCGCTGACATGGAGACATTGAGGCAAAACACACAAAATCACAGGACAAGGCACTCAGTAAGTCCTTTCGTCCAAATGTCCCCAGTCGTCTTTTTTCACCATTTTCTGTTTGTGAGGTCTGTCCTGGGTTTTACTCTGCGCGCCAAGCCAAGTTTGAGCCCTTTTTTCGTTTGGCCTTTGGCAGGCTTCAGTCCTGTAACCAGCCTCTGGCTCCAGTGTGTCTGGAAGGACAGGATGTGAGGGAGGTTCCAGAAACTCCCCTGTCCTTCGGCTCTAGGAATGCCTGAATGCAACCAATCCTGATTGGCTGGCTGTCCGTTCAGCGTGTGATTGACAGCCTAGGATCCGCATGAATGGGAGAAGCCTGCTTAAAAGGCGAAGGTTTTGGGACTAGATGGGGAAAATGGATCCGATGGATGAAATGGATAGAGTGGATGAAATGGATGGAGTGGTGTTGGGGAGAATTCTCATAAATGTGCTAATTCCCTTCACCTTAGTGACCCCCAGCAACTGTGCTGGATTTTGAGGATTTGTTTTACCTGGAAAAGAGTGTGTGCCTTTTTCCCACTCTCATGTTTTTCACTTGAGTTCTTTGATTATGGAGTTTTAAGATAACTCGATAGGCATCATCTTTTCATGTGTTACACAGCACTGAGTGCATTCTAGGCAGAATTGCATGCAATGCCCTCTGGGAACACCACACAATTAGGACTACAGGTGCAAGTAAAAACCAACCTTTGGCTTATCTCAAGAGGGAATGTGAGCAGTAGAAGAAGTTACACAGAAGTATCTCAATCACAGGGGTTCAAGTAGACACACTCAAGGTTTCTTGGTAAAAAATACTTTTACATTTATTTACACAGTCATTTAGAAAACCTTCACTAGTAGAAATCCACTCCATATTAAACACCAATTACAGTAACAAACTAAGTTATAAAGACAGTTTGAGCTCCCTGAAAAAGGTGCCAAATGGCACGGCAGTACTTTTAAATAGGAATAAAAAGCATAGGTTTGTAGAAAGGGTTAGAAAACACTTCTTTTAGATAATGCAAAGGTTCAATGTACCAGGAGGGTCAGTTCAATTCAATAGGCCAGGCCAAAGTCAATAGTCTAGTGTTCTTGGATAAGACAGCACAGTTCTGTTACAAATGGGAAGTCTTTGTAAAAGTTTTTAGAAGTAGTTCAGATGATAAAGAAAGATATGCTGGGTCACAAGATGATTAGGCCTGCGAGTGGGGAAAGTTTCATTAACTTCCACCGCGAGAGTTAGGATCTCTTAACCGGATGGCACATTACCTTTTAAAGTGGAGCAAAAAGATGCATCTGGAGACATTGGTTCCTGGCAGTTCTTGCAGGTCTCGCTGTTCCTCAGTCGTGAGGACAAGGGGGAGGGCATCGGGGGACTCGTCGGAGCAAACAAAATGGCGTCACTTCAGCTCAGGTAGCTGTGGCTTCCAAACACAAATTGGTGTCCTTCTCCCTGGTTAACCTTTACCAGCTCCAAGAATGGTATCCAGAAGTTTGCTGAGTTGATTGGTCCCACCAACTCAAAGGAAGAAGCCGTCCTTGAAGGAGCTTCTCTGTCGATTGGAGAGCTGGCAATTCGGGGTTGCAGCATGGCTTCACCGGGCAAACCAATGGTCCAGCAGCCGTCCTCTTCCAGCTCGTCTTTGGTTCTTTCGTTCCAGTGGTCGACTCTGCCTTTCAGTCCTGGAGACTCGCTTTTTAAACAGTTTTCTCCCATTCATTCCAGCCTAGCTGTCACTCACCCAGCAGGGTGGCTGTCCTTGCCGGACAGTCAGCAAGCCAATCACGCCAGAGTGCATTTGGGTCTCCTACAAGACCAAGCACAGGGAGTTTCGGGCTCCTCACTCACTTCCTGCCCACCCCAGACACTCAGACTCTAGAGGCGACTACAGTCCTGAAGCCCGCCAAAGGCTCACGAACAAAGGGACCAAACTACTGTTCCCCAGATAATGTAAAGTGAAATTGACTTTACTAGTCTTTTCCAAATTCCTAGACCCAGCACACACCATTTTACAATGGAAGGCTGGAGAGGTCCCATAGTATCCCCTGTGTCTAAACACTCATGTAGCAGTCAAATGCTACCCTTTCCTATTGAAAAGGCTGGTGGCAGTGTTTTTACAACAAACTACCATGATTTTCCCCGACCGCGAACACCGGTAGCTAAAAATCACGGGAGCCATGTTTTTCAAGATGGCGCCTCAGGCCCTTTTGTTTAAACTGGTCCCGTTCTTGTTTCACCATTTTTTTTGGAAAGGTCCTTCTAGTGTTTATCTCTGCGTGCCAAACCAGGTTTGGTCCCTTTGTTCGTGTGCCTTTGGTGGGCTTCAGGACTGTAGTCCGCCCTTGGCATCTGAGTGTCTGGGGTGGGCAGGAAGTGGGGGAGGTGCCGGCAAGGACTACCACCCTGCTGGGTGAGTGACAGCCAGGCTGGAATGAAAGGGAGAAAACTGTTTAAAAGGCGAGTTTCCAGGACTGGAAGGCAGAGTCGACCACTGGAACGAAAGAACCAACGACGAGCTGGAAGAGGACGGCTGCTGCAACTCCTGGGCCGTTAGTTTGCCTGGGGAAGCCCTGCTGCAGGTCCGAATTGCCAAACTCTATTCGACAGAGAAGCTCCATCGAGGACGGCTTCTTCCTTTGAGTTGGTGGGACCAATAAACTCATAAGACACCTTGACACCTTGACACCATTCTCAAGGCTGGTTAGGATTAACCAGGGAGAGGGACACCAGTTTGTGCTCTTGAATCTACAGCTACTGGAACTGAAGTGACTACATTTTGTTTGCTTCAACAATCCCGTGCAGTGCAGGAATCCCCCGACGTCCTCCCTCTTGTCCCCACGACTGAGGCTCAGGAACAGCGAGATCTGCAGAAACTGCCAGGAACCATGACTTCAGCAACATTTGCTTCTTCATATAAAGGTACTGTGCCAAACCGATTGATAGAACGTCACTCTTGCGGTGAAAGTTAGTGAAACTTTCCCAACTTGCAGGCCTAATCAGCTTGTGACCCCACACATGATTCTTTTTTACCTAAACTACGTCTGAGAATGTTTGCAAAGACTTTACCGTTTGTTACCAGAACTGCTCTTTCCTGTCCAGAACACTAGCCCATTTGGCCTGTTGACTTGAATTGAACTCTTCTGGTGAACTAAAACTATTTGCACTTCCTATAAAGTATATGTGATCTATTCTACTTACTTTTGTCCTTTTTGCTCACTGCTAAGTAACTGAATTGCCAGTTGTCTCCTATTTCAGTGGAGCTCAAACTGCCCCCAAAACTTTAGTATTGAAGTGTATTGGTAGTTAATAAGTTGTCTTCTCCTAGTGAAATGTTTTCTAAATGATTCCGTGATAAAAAGTGTTTTGCCAAGAAACCTTGAGTATAAGTGTCTACTTGAACCACTGTGATTGAAGGTCCTTTGTGTAATTACTTGTACTGCTCACATTCACTCTTGAGATAAGCCTGGCTGCTCAGCTCGTTACCAACAAACTATGTGGTACCGACTTATACCAAAGGTTGGTCTTGCTTACACCTGTAGTCCTAATTGTTTGTGGTGGTCCCAATGGGTACTGCATGCAATTCTGCCTAATAAGTGGCTGGAGTGGATAGAAATACGAATGTAAATGTGAACATGCCCCACTTGTGTATCACTGTGTACCTGCCCTCCTGTTGCCCATGTTATTGCTATATATCCTTATGTCTCACCCCCAACCCCCCGTCACTGTAATACCTGCCCTGCCTGTATATGTCAGTGTGTCGCTGTGTTCCCTGCCACCCTGTTCACGTGCCTGGTCTTGGGCGCTCTAAAGATAACCATCACATCACTACACCTACTCCCTACTTTACACCATCATTCAACTAGAACACAGCTATACCCCTGATTAATTCGGCCTAGCTGTTAACATACAAATATGACCCCATGAACACCATCACCCTAATAAAGCAGCTAGCCGAGCACATTCCGGCCCAGTTGCTCACGTATGCATCCTTCAGGCCTAACGCGGCCAGAGCCCAGTCTAGGTGTCCACCCATCAGACGGCACACGTTCAGCTGATATCTCCAGCACCACACCTAACGCTAGGATGCAGCCACCACCCAACATCAGCTGCACACACATCTGGGGTGCACCGACGCACCCTACGACTCTCGCTCTCTCTCCCCCTACTGACCAGAACTACGGTTCCCGACGGCGTTCAACCTACCAACGCTTTGAGGTCATACCAATGATATATAGAGCGCTATATAAACATACAGTGACTGGCTGTACTTCTTTGCTTCTGCAGGAACCGAGTGCTAGGGGCCTGGAAATCCGTAGTCTAGCATGTTAGGAAGAATTCCCAGAAATGTGCTAATTTCCTTCTACCTTGGAGACCCCCAGCTCTTTTGCTGGACTTTAGGACTTTTAATTTCTAACCTGGAGAGAGTGCAAACCTTTTTTTCCCACTCCCTCATGTATTTTTCTGTGATTTGGACTCTGTTTCCTTTGACTTTGGAGTCTGACAAACTCCATAGGCATCATCTTTAAATTGTGACACAAAGCACATTCAGTGCAGTGACACAGGGGAAGTCTTAGATTTCCCAAAGGTTTAAATACCTTCTGATGGGCCATTTTTTCTGAAGTCCAACGAAGGACTTAGTAAAACCATTCAACTGATGCCGTATAAGGCTGTACCACCTGAGTTCGTGGTAGAGTAGACAGAGCAGCCAGGCTCATTTTAGGAGGGAAAGAGGGCTGCAGAATCAGTACAAATGAAATTGTCATACAAATGATCCGAAGAAACATTGAAACACTTTGTATTGTAAAAATAAAGGATTTATTTAAATACAGGTAGGCCCAGATAAATCTAGGGGTAAGTAAGCACTAAAACCTTATATGAAATCACAGTATAAAAACACAACACTATACTTGAAAGTACACAGACCCAAGTATAGACCTTATTTGAAGTACCTAACAGTAGTTCTAGGGAAGTCAAAACCTTTCATACACAGTCAGTATAGGTTAAGCCTATTCTTGGGGAGTAAAAACCAATGGTTACTTTTTACAATTGCATTCTGTAATGCAAGGGCAGTAGACCCTTCCAGTTGTATAATGATTCGCAGTACAAATCACTTAATCAGTCAACTGGACAATATACTTTTGGTGAATAGTTGAACACTTATTCTAGGTGCAGTAAAAACCTATAACTACTTTTGTGATAAGTTATACTAGGTGAGTATAACCTAAGGATGTAATGTACAATTACAGGTGCTTTTGAAATCATGGAACCCCATATTGAGGTAAGCAGCAACTGTTGTAACTTATTTTGGATGGCACACAGCTAACACAAGTACAACCCACACAGTTTTTTTAACCTCCCAATGAAGGGGAAAGTAAAACCCAATGTTACACTTTACTGAATGATTCAAAGTTTTTCTAGGTAGACAACAACCTAATACAGACTTATTCTGGACATGCTATCAGCAAGTCAGGGGAAGCAAGACCCGGTTGGGGGACACTCATCCAATTATCCTCAAAGGACTAATCTGGTGATACCAACACTATTGGGAAGAGGCACAACCTAATCACAGGAGAGTAAACTACCTTCACATCTACTTTCTATTACACTGGCAAAACAGTTGCTAAGGAAGAAAAGATGTTAACCATACTTTTAAGAATAGTGCATCTCACATTCAATATCAGTTAGAACTTTTTTAACTCTTCACTCTTAGAATTAGTTACCAACCAACTCTTTACAAGTAAGTAACTTTTAAACACTCATTTTCTTTTCTCGGCAGAAGTCCCAATCCCTTGAAAGTCTTTCCCTTATTCTTGGAGCATGAGTGTTCTCAGTGGCAGAAGGGGGGGTCACTAGGACTAGTGACCAACAGGCAGTGTCAGAATAGGTTCTTTAGTAGCAAAAGTCAAAGTTCCTTAGGAAAACTGGGCAAACATGCGAGTACCTTACTTTAGAGTTAGAAGAGGGTCCATGGGCTTCGCAGAAGACACCCTAGCAGGATTCTAGCAGTGGGACTGGGTACACTGGATGAGAGGCCTCCCCATCACAGAAGACAACCCCCAGATACACAGAAATGCTAACAGGCTTAAGGTAAGTACACACCCAAACCAACACAGTACCTCAGCATTGAAGAAGATTTTGCAGCAGGAGAACTTCAGGGACTGCAGCCAAATTCCCGGTCAGTGGATTCCTTGTTGTGGAGACTGAAAACAAGACCTCAGAAGGGACTTTGCAGCAGGGATCGATGAAGGCTCTAGGCAAGGTTTCCCTCATGGCTGAATGCGGTTTGACGGGTTTGGTGCCTTTTCAAGGAGCACAGAAGACAGAAAATCGCGGTTGAATTTAAAGGTCCAGCACTCTGCTGAGCGGACTTTTCAAACTCTATTCGTGTCTCTGGAGATCCACCAGGATGCCCACAAAGTTTCAGCGAGATTCGGAATTTGGATGACCGTGCACTGCAAGATGGATCCAGGTCCCAGGGTATTGGGGTATTGCAACAATGCAAGGTCGCAGCAATGCGTGGGATGGCTCAAAATGCAGGTCTTCTTGAGTCTAGTGGGTCTCACCAGGCTCTGAGTTGGGGTCCTTTTCGGAGTCCCCAGGTCGATTGGATGGAAGGGCTACAGCCGGCTCCGGTTACACAGCAGGCTCTCTGGTCGCTGGAAGTCATTTCACCCACGTTTCCTTCATCTTCCTCTTGGGCTTCAGTACCAGTGGTCGACCTTTCTTCAGCTTCCAGGTTTGCAGCATTATCAGGAACTACAGCACACCCTCTGCATTCACCCCCCCCCCCCCCCACTGGGATTTGTCCCAATTCAGGAAAGGCGTAAGACAACGGGCTGGGGAGTTTTGGACTCTTCCCTCACTTCCTGCTCTCTGGAGCCTTGGCGAGGAGTCCAGGGGACTCCCGCCAAAGATAAAAATCACACAAAGGAATTTCCCGCCGAGGATGTTGGGGTGAGGGGGGAGAAACAAGAAACGACAAACACTAAAATGGCGAAAAAAAGTAGACTGGGGCCATTGGTAAAAATTGACACCCTTCGATCCCTTTACTGCAGCTGTGAACACCCGTGGTAAGGTGCACCAAATACATACAAGGTATCACTGCCACCAGCCATTGAAGGTAAGCTTGTCACTGCAACAGAATTGTTAGTTTTAATGTGAAAAGGGATGCATTGTATCTCCCAGCACTCCAAATAAGGTGGGGTGTGCTGAAGTGTAAAAGGGATCCAAAGATCCTTTCTACCGTTGGGAAATGTAGTTCACTCAAGGTTAGCACAAGAAAGTTTAAAAAGGGAGCCATAAGACAACCCAGCAACAACGGGCACTTATTGCCAATAAGTTGTTATAGAGGATAACTTTAAAAAGACACTATGGGGAGTCAGAAAAAATTACACCTATAAAAGAGTTAAAAGATTAAGGGAGTGTGGAAAAAGGTCCCCACTCACTGAGGTATTATGGAAAAGTATCCCACCAGTAAAGCAAAGTTCAGGGGTTGACCCAGGTCAGGAAAATTTACTAGTTATGTGCAAATCTTACGTAACGCCTTCTGTTGGTGAAACTACTGTTTCCAAGAGCAGTGAAGTGAACTTGACTTTACTTACATTTTGTAACTTTCTAGACCCAGCACACACTATCTTACCATAGGGTGCTGGAGGGGTTACTTAGTATCCCCTTTGTCTAGTTTCTCATGTAACATTTTTATGTTACCCTTTCTACAATTAATGGCTGGTGGCAGTGGTTTACTGTTTACTACCATTGTGTTTTTACTGCGGGCTGCATTCGCAGCTGCAGTAAGGCAGCCATGGGTGCCCATTTTATCAAAATGGCCCTGGTCTTGTTTTTTGCCATTTCTTGCTGGAAAGTTCCTTCTTAAGATTTACTCTGTGCACCAAACCCGGTTTGGTCCCTTTGTTTGTTTTGTCTTTGGCAGGATTCATGAGTGAAGCCTGCCTCTGGCTCCAGCGTGTCTGGCAGGAAGTGAGGGAGGTGCCCTAAACTCCCTGTGCTTAGCCTCCTTGGTTACAGGAATGCACCCAAGGGTTATTGGCTGGAGGGCTGTCTTTGGAGGACAGCCACGTGCTGTGTGATTGACAGCTAGGCTGGAATGAATGGGAGAAACTTGCATAAAAGGCGAGGCTTTATGGCTTGGAAGGCAGTCAATCACTGGACGAAGGAATCGGAAGAACAACTTGGAAGAGATGCCTGCTGCAACTCCTGGACCGTTGGTTTGCCCGGTGAAGCCCTGTTGCTCTGCTGAAGCTCCGAATTCATTTCTACTAGAAAAGCCCTGCAAGGACGACTTCTCCCCTTGGGTTGGTGGGACAAATCAACCCTAAAGTGAACTCGTCTGGCCATGCTCTTGGAGCTGGCGGTTCCAGCAGCAGCAGTGGAAGTACAGAAGTGCCAGGGAGAGGAACACCAGATTGTGTGCGTTGCTTTTAGATCGGACCCGAGCGCCAGGAAGATCCTCCCGACTTCCCTGAAGCAGGACTGACCAGGCCTGAGCCACCTCAACAGAATGCTGGACCTCAGATGTGAGGAAAGTCCGGAGTGGTATCCGAGAACCACAGTGTTGCTATTTGCTGTCCAATGCGAGGAGCAGAAACACTGAAGGACAGCTGAATTGAAGTTTGCCCATTGCTGCTCCTAACTGTCCCATTGCAGAGCAGGAGTCCCCAGACGTCCTCCCTCTCTTGTCCCCACGACTGAGGCTCAGGAACAACAGGATCTACAGAGCTGCACAGGAACAGAAGCCAGCTGGAACAATTTATTCTAACCAGATGTACTGTATAGTCTCAGAGAACTTGCCTCTTGTTGTGTAGACTTACTTGCTCTCAGTTGAGATCTGTCTTGGCTACCTTGCAGAGTTGCTATAGCTTTGCCCCTCACAAGCCTCCCAGCTTGTGACCCTTCAAGTGTTCAGATTTAGAGGAACAGTGTGTTTTGAAGTGTATTCTAAGTGTTACATACATTGCTTCCTTTTGAAGAAGGCTTATATAACTGACTGTGAAATACATTTAATAATTGTTTTATCAAGGAACCTTGAGTATAAGTGTTTCTGATGTTTGTTAATCTGCTTAGAATCACATGCTGTGCATAGGTCCGACATCCAGTGGTCACTGCGGAGTATTGCATTTTGTTTTTCGTAGTCGAAAAAGGGGACGTCGACAAGGCGTGTCTGTAACACTATCCCTATAGTGACGTGCGTTGTACCCACAATTCCTCGTGCGTCGAGGTCCCTCAGATTGTTTTTTTCCGCCCAGCTTCTGGTCGCCTTACGCGGAGCTCCTAGAGAGACATTGCAAATACTTACTACGGACCTCGGTCCTTAATTATACTTATTATATTGTTAAAGATCCCTCCCCTCGACGTTAGCTGTGAAGCTGTTTCTGCGCCGAGCAAGTTTTCGACGGATGGGAAGAGACGGAGGAGATCCTTCGGCGCTGCCGAACACGTGGCCTGGCCTCGCCGGCCAACATACAGTAGGTAGAGTGGGGGTTCAAACTTTTATCTTCTCTTTGAGAATGTCTTTCTTTCTCCCCTATCTTTCCCTTGGGGTTGTTATCACCAGTTATTATTGCCTCAGCTATGGAGAGGACACCTTTTAAGTTTTGCCCACGCTGTAGGGGCAAATACACTTGGAAGGACAAACACAAGCTCTGTTATCGTTGCTTGCCCCTCGATCATAGGGGGACAGCTGCGCGGCCTGTAAGCTCTTGAAACCAAGAACTCTTAAAGAACGAAAAGTTAAGAGGTGGGCGGACTACGCCGCCGCTGTTACAGAAAGTGACGAGGAGGGTGATAACTCGACGTCCGTTACGGAAGTCATTAACCCCCAGAAGGAGCGCTCGCGCTCCTCAACGTCCGTCCCCGGCCCCGACGGGCTCGGTTCACGCCCTGCTTATGGGGATGAACACCCCGGCGACAAGGACGCACATAGACCCCATAGGCCTAAGCACACAACCCACGGCTCTTCTTCGTCGAAGACGAAGGATCCATCAGCGCCGAAGGGGACGCAGGGCACTCCGGCGTCTACCCTCAGACCGTAAGGGTCTCAAGCCCCACCCGCAAACGCAGCCGCGACCAGCGATTGGGCTTTCATCAAACACGGGCGCTACCTCAAAATCATCCGACGCAACGCTCCATAGAGCGGCCGTCGAGGAACAACACGTAACGCAGGCAACGTCGACACCAGAGCCCTCTACTGACGAACTCGTTGTCGAGAGTCTGGCGAGAATTGTTTCCGAAGACAAACGTAAGCGGACGACGAAACAAACGTCGAATACCGCACAAAAAGCTATGGAAACGCCGAAAAAGCGCAAGAGTAGCCAGGAACTGCCCCCTTCATCTAAGGGCACTTCTGAACTACCGGAGGGCTTTTCAGAGGGCGACGGAAACCTTTCTTCGACGTTGTGGGAGCGTTCTAAGCGTTTTGAAGGTGAAGACACTGATTTCCCCCCTCTAGACTAGACTATTCAGGGGTCCCCCATGAGACCCTTGAAAGACTCCATTCTTGTATGGAGAAAATGGAACCCAAAAGACCAAGAGAATGGCCCCAGGATGACCCTAGGGTCAAGATTCCTTGGCTGTTTCCCCCGTCTACAGACATATATGACCTCACTGAAGAGGAGCAATACCTCCAGGAAGATGAGGAGTGTTTGGGTGGAGAGGAAGAACATGAGGAAGAGGGGTTTGAAGAAGATCCTTACACTAGTGCAGGAGCTTTTGAAGAAGATACAGCTACCTCGCAGCCCTGGCAATCCCCATCAGTGCAGCCTTGGCAATCCCCATCAGTCCACTGAGACCCTGATGTCTTTCACCCTTCTCCTCCTCCCAAGGATTCACCTATTGGAAACACCTCTCCCATAGATGACCAACCTTCACTTAATGCACTATTGCGCAAGGCAGCAGCGCATTTTGAAATAGACACAGGGGAGACTCTTCCTGACATAGACTTTGTAGAGAAGGTTATTAAAGAAAAAGCCCCTGTTAGTCAGTCTATTCCGCTCCTGGCGTCTATAAAGAGAAGAATAACTCCTTCCCTTTCCAATCTTGCCTTAGTCAGAGGGGTCAACCCTCGGATAGAAAAGCTCTTCAGCCCTTCGTCCTCTGACCCTTTGTACATCAGAGGACATTCTATCCCGGACTCCCTCGTAGTTACTAATACAAGAAAAAGAGCGGGGGTACCACTATCCACTAGTGAGGCACCACCTGACAAAGAGGGCAAGAAGCTCTATGCACTTGGGAAGAGAATCACGACCTCCGCCGCCTTCTCAACTAGGATTGCAAATAACAATTCCCTACTAGCTAGCTACGCAGATGCACAGTGGAGCAAGCTGCGCAGCGAAGCAGAGGACACACCAGAACCCCTGCGTTCACGCCTGTTAGCTATAATCTCAGAGGAAACTCTTGTAAACCAGGGCATCGTAAAGAACTCCTTAGATGCCGCAGAGACGGCTGGCCGTTCCCTGGTTCAGGGAATACTTCTCAAACGCCATGTCTGGCTGCGCAATTCGGGATTTAAGCCGGAAACCCAGGCTTCCCTGATAAATAAGCCCATAGAACAAACACATCTGTTTGGGAAAGCAGTTGATGAGGCCCTAGAACATGCGAAGAAAGAGTTTGATACCATCAAGACTCTTGACCAAATTTCTAGGCCCCCTAACAGACGCAGCTATGGCAATAGACGCTCCTTTCGTGGCCAACGCCAGCAGCAACACCAACAGCAATTTTACTCTGCTACCAACTGGCCCTCTAACCAGGGTAACAACACCCAGTTCAGTCAAAGAGGCCAACACCGTGGCAAAGGAAGAGGTCGCGGCTCCAGCCCCAAAGGTTCCACGCCCAATACCAACAAATGACCCGAAGATTCGGGTCCCCTCCCATGCATTAACGGTCAGGGGCTGGCTAACATCGTTCCTTTCAGCATGGGAGGGAATATCGTCAGACCGCTGGGTATTATCCACCATAGCCCACGGATACTGCATCGAATTCAACGGTTCCCCGAAGTACAGATCCCCACGGAACCGACGCATGACACCGGAACACCTCACCATTCTTCTTCAAGAAGTAGAAGAGCTACTGAAAAAAGAGGCTATAGAGGCTGTCCCCCTACCTCAGGTTCAAGATAGAGAACAAACACTACCAGTTCAGAGTACTACCCTTCGGGATAGCATCTGCACCAAGGGTATTCACGAAAGTACTGGCAGTGGCAGCGGCCCACCTGCGCAGGTTATCCATCCCGGTATACCCTTACCTCGACGACTGGCTCATAACAGGGGATTCTTACGAAACGTGCTTCTCCAATACCCAAAAGACCGTAAACCTTTTGTCCCAACTGGGCTTCTCCATCAACGAAAAGAAGTCCAGCTTAGACCCCCGCCAAATCAAACAATTCCTAGGGGCTCTAATTCGAACAAAGGACGGCCTCGTCTTCCCCTCCAACGAGAGGGTCCAAAACATGCTGTTTCAGATCCCCCATTATGTGGCAGGTCGAGAGGTGACGGTACGCAAAGCAATGCGCTTGCTAGGGATGATGGCGTCATGTATTTATTTGGTACCTCACGCGTGCCTGCGCCCAATGCAAGAGTGGCTCTACAGCCAGTGGTGTCAGGCCAGCGGACTATGGGACGATATAGTGGTGATCTCGCAGGCCTTGGTTCTCTCGCTACGGTGGTGGACAAAAGAAAACCTGTTATTCGGGAAAACTTTTGCCACACCCGCAGTGGAAGCCACTCTAACCACAGACGCATCCCTTACAGGATGGGGGGGGCTCACCTATCCCATCAGACTGCTCACGGAGCGTGGACTCCGAGCTTAGCATCCAAGCATATAAACCTGCTGGAACTACTAGCGATGTTCAAAGCACTGAAAGCCTTTCAGGAACACCTACAAGGAAAGACAGTGATGGTCCTCACAGATAGCACCACAGCCATGTACTACCTCAACAAGCAAGGGGGCACTCACTCTCCAGGACTGTCCAAGCTGTCCCAGAATATATGGAAGTGGGCTCTCAAACACATGTTCCTACTATCACAACATGTACCAGGGGAACTCAATCTGCTAGCAGACAAACTCAGCAGAGACTTCCCCCTGCCCGAAGAGTACGAATGGCAATTGCACGAAGACATCGTCTTAGACGTCTTCACGCAATGGGGGTTCCCGGAAATAGAAACATTGGCAAATTTTGTCATGCGACCAGAAAATTGAGCATTTGTTTAAGGATTTACCCACTTTCGCATACCAACGCAGCAGGAACCTCAGAGATCTGGTGCAGACACGTCCTCCCAAGAAGAAGAAAATAGAGACAAAACGTAAGGGAACATTCCCATGTCTACAATGTAGCAACTGTGGATGCATATCGAAAGGACAAACCATTAATCATCCACATACGGGAGAGAAACTGCCGATTAAAGATTTTGCGACATGCGAAACAGCTAACATCGTTTATGCCATTAAATGCCCATGCGGGCTGTACTATGTGGGACAATCTAAGAGAAAGGCTAAATTACGTGGAACGAGCACCGTTCATGTATTCGCAACAGAAATATGACCTCATCAGTGGCGAAACATTGGGTGGAGAAAGGACATAATTTGGCCCAGATACGTTTTCAAATATTGGAGGTCATACACCGATATGAACCCCACGAAAATCTCCAGCAAAGGCTGGACAGAAGAGTGCTTTTGGATCGATCGGCTTGGAACACTTGCCCCCCGAGGGCTTAACGAAGAAATCAACTGGTTCTGTTACCTGTAGAACACAGGGGATACCCGGCCACCCACACACCCATGGACAATGTAGACACGTTCATTGCACTTACTTTTATTGTTTCTTTATTGTTGTTCCTTCTTTACTTTTTATGCTTGGGTCTGCATTATTTTCATCTCTCTCTATCTTGACATCCTATATTTGATCCGAATTCGTAAGATTCACCCGATGTGTGGTTTATGATTTTAACACTGTGATATTTCTGTCATTTAGATACTTTTATATACCTGCTTTAGATCTGGTCTTGTAATACTATTATTTTACCATTACTTCCTTATCGATTAACTTGCGAAACAACTCACTAAGTAATCATCCTATACCACATTTTATTATTCATTATTTATTTTTTATTTTTTAATAGTGAGGAACTATAGCCTTGCTCCCATTCTGGGAGTCACTAGCTTTACCCGTACCCATGCGTGCCCTCATTATTACTTTGTGCCAACATAATGACCCTTGGTTTGTCCTCATTTCCCGTACTCCAGCTCCATCGGAGATGCGGGACGTAAGGCACCCACGCGTCATCGCTCCCGTTGATGTGCTACAGTGCCCAGCGGAGGAAACCATATTTGAACGTATAACATGGGGACGGTTATTTCTTTCTGTCTAATTGGCAATACAGTTAGTGCCACCACTACATTATTTATTTATGTGTATTTATTTTAGGTGAATAGTATGCAGCATGAAGATTTTGTCTCTTTTACTTTATTATCCCACTATATTTATTCATTTTTTGCGCGTAAGCTTCTTCAGTTTGTTTCTTACCGCTACGATCACATACTTTACAGCAAAGGTTTCCACTACATTAGTCCGACAGACATTTACGTGAAAGGGTTACTCCTCATTCCCGGACTCCTAACCTTACGGAGACACGGGACGCGAGGCCATACCACGTCAACACGCACGTTGACGTTGAGCAGGGACTAGCTGAGGTTACCATGACAACTTTTAACAAGAGAACGAACGCTGTCCATCGCTTTGGACACCCGTTCTTTTCGAGCTCCAACACGTATCCGTGTGATGAGGTAAATGCTTTTTAACACAGATGAGTTTGAGAAACACTATTAGCAGTATGCTACCTTTGCACTAACTGGTTGTTGCAACCATTTGGAGACTTTGTTACAACTCACCCTTTTACTTAACAGTTAAAGGGAAATAGGTGTACTTCCAGCACTCGACCAGATATAGAAACATTCAAGTTGGACTTCAGGTACATTTTCCTTTGGCATTTTGCAATGACAACTATGTCAGATTCATAAGGTGTTTCTTACTCTTATTCTCCACACTCATTGGTATTCTGTTTATTTTTTATTTACATGCTATGTACTCTTGTCCGACATTGTCCTTGGCACCTGTGGGATGTGGTATGTATTTGACCATCAATATTATTATGCTTTTGATTGTATTCTGTGCGACACAATTCGGATGTTGGTTTATGTATGAAATCATGTTTTGGCTGGATATATTCTTTTTAGTAATGAGATATTACGTTATGGTTTTAGCCCTGAGGAAGGAGCAAGTCTCCGAAATGCATAGGAAATGTTAACCATACGTATTTGACAGTCTTCCTGGATGGTGTTAAGTCTAACATGTATATGGATTGATGACATAATCAATTATACCTATACATAAAATTAAAGCTGTGAAGTAACAGTTTACATATGGAATTCTGATTGACTCTACAAGAGGATTGAGTAAAATTCCGTTCTCAGAACACAAGCATGAGCTCCAGTCTTAGCTGGATGGTTTATCCAGCTTCTTTCTTTTCACTTGGTTCCCGGAAATAGACCTGTTCGCAACTCTGGAGAACTCACAATGCCAAAGTTACGCCTCCAGGTACCCCCAGAACCAGTCCAAGGGGAACGGTCGATTCAATGGTCAGGGAAATTTGTTTACGCCTTTCCCCCCAACTCCCCTTCTCAACAAAGTGGTGCACAAGATGCACCAGGAGCAGGTTACCATGATACTAGTGGCCCCAATGTGGGCCTGGCAGCCATGGTTCGCTCACTTGATGGAGATGTCCCTATCTCCCCCAGTGAAACTTCCCTGCCCGTACAACATGCTGTCACAGGACAAGGGCAGGACACTGCATCCATGCCCTCAGACCATGAACCTAGCAGCCTGGCTCCTGAGTTCATAGAATTTGGACATTTACAACTCCCGCAGAGATGTATGGACATCCTCAGGGAAGCCAGAAAACCTAATACTCGCCACTGCTATTCTAGCAAGTGGAAAAGATTTGTCATCTGGTGTAGAGGTAAGAGCATCAACCCGGTTGACTGCTCTCCCACTAACATTGTTCTGTACTTGACCCATTTACTGGATTCAGGTCTAGTCTTCAATTCCATTAAAGTCCACCTACCGGCACTTTCTGCATACACCACTTCCCAACTTAAAGTGTCGTGGTGGAAGATACCAGTTATCAAGGCCTTCATGGAGGGGGTAAAGAGAATACACCCTCCGATAGCTAACCCAGCTCCCGGATGGGACTTAAATATGGTACTTTCTAGACTCATGGGCCCTCCTTTCGAACCCATGCACAAGGCAACTCTTAAAGACCTCACTCTTAAGACTGCTTTCCTAATACCTATCACCTCCATTAGGAGAGTAAGTGAACTACAGGCTCTTTCTGTACTAGACCCCTTTGTAACAGTTCACAAGGATAAGGTGGTTCTACGCACACACCCAAGGTTTGCACCAAAATTCATCTCGAAATTACATGTAAACCAGTCAATAGAACTACCAACGTTCTTTCAAAACCCTTCCAGCTTGGGAGAAAAAAGTCTGCATACACTAGATGTACGCAGAGCTGTCATGTTCTACATGGAAAGAACCAGACCACTGAGAAAGACTAATCAGTTCTTTGTCTCTGTGGCAGCAGGAAGAGAAGGAGATGTAGTTTCAAAGTCCACTATATCTAGATGGATTGTTCAATGCATCACTCTCTGTTACACTCTTGCTAAGAGAGAACTACCCTTCAAGCCAAGAGCACATTCCACTCGAGGCACTGGGGCTTCCATAGCGTTCATTGCAAATGTTCCCCTTGAGTCCATCTGCAAAGCAGCTACCTGGAGTTCTGCGCACACCTTTACAAAACACTACTGTCTAGATGCACACTCTAGATCTGACTCCCAGGTGGGACAGGCAGTATTAAGACATCTTTTCTCTACTGTTCCTTCTCATAACCCACCGCCAACTCCGGGTACTGCTCGCTAGTCTATGCACAGCATGTGATTCTAAGCAGATTAACAAACATCAGAAGACAATGCATTACTTACCGTAAAAGCATTTCTGATGGTTGTATCTGCTTAGATTCACATGCGCCCACCCTTCCTCCCCGCTCGGATGGAAGGAACATAGACATCCTTTTATATATTTCTCTCTTTTCTGTACTCACTCACGTCTAGAAGGCTCCCTCAGGGCAGAAAAATACAAACAGAGGGACCTCGACGCGTGAGGGATTGTGGGTACAACGCACGTCACTATAGGGATAGTGTTACAGACACGCCTTCTCGACGTCCCCTTTTTCGACTACGAAAAACAAAATGCAATACTCCGCAGCGACCACTGGATGTCGGACCTATGCACAGCATGTGAATCTAAGCAGATACAACCATCAGAAATGCTTTTACGGTAAGTAATGCATTGTCTTATTTGAATAACTGCTAGTGTGAAACTCTACAGCATTACTACTCACATTGACCCCTCTTGAGATAGGCCTGGCTGCTCAGCCACACTACCAACCTGTGTAGTTCAAACTTATACCAAAGGTTGGGTCGGTCCCTATTTGCCAGGAGGTCAAGGTTATTGTAGTGCACCCAAAGGGTACTGCATTCATTCTTGCCTAACAACATCTGAAGCGGAAGACTAAAGACCCTAGGAGCACCCTCCTTGACCGCAAAGTGCCCGGTGAAGCCCTGCAGCTGTGCTGACCCTGTTTTCGAATTGACAGGTAAGACCCGTAAAGACGACTTCCTCCCTTAAGCTGTTGGGAGCAACTAGCCTCAAGACTAACTCTATTTTGGCGCAACCCCTGACTTGCTGCGACTTTCCAAGCCTGCAGAAGCCCAATACTCTGGGTACCTCAACCACTGGTGAGTACATTTTCTTCCGAAGTCCTAATCCCGCTAGATCTTCGTGGGCATCCAGAGAACCCTACAGAAGCAAGAAATCAGTGTCCAGAGTCCTCACCAGAGTCCAGGACCAAGGGATCAATCCAGAAAATCCTAACCAGAGCTTTTCGTTCTGCTTTGGCGCTTAGAAAAAGGCACCAATGGAAATCCATTGCTGCCGAGTCCCTCTCTCTCGAGTTCTGCCGCAGTAGCCAGCCAGACGTCCTCTCTTTCGTCAACACGACCAAGGACCAGGAACTGCATTGCCTTGTGAAGGCAACCAGCTGGAACACTTACTTTATTTTCAAGTTGCTTATACTTTTGCCATTTGGGGTGCTTCCTAGCGGGTGTGCGGTTTAACCCTACACTAAGTTGATCTCAAGTTACCTGCATTGGCCTTACAGCTTGTGCTTGCCAAAGACGACGACTCTTGAGTTACTGTGATTTCTCTTTTGACCACAGACTATTTAAAAACCTTTTTCTAAGAAGAGCATCAGAACTTTGGCTTTGTCCATTGACTTTCCCTGTCCTGACTCCCTAAAGGCCGCCTCCTGAATCTATTGGCTTTGGCAGTGCGTGATCCCTTACAGGTTTTATGTTGAACACTTTAATGCTGAGATAATTGACTGCCTTCACCCCTTTGGGAGAATCTAACTATTTTTATAATCCATCATTTGTTCTGATCCTAACCTTTCTTTCCTTAAACTCAATACTGCAAAGGTGATGGGGCGTGGCCAGCAGCAGAGCGATGTGGACGTGAGCCTTCGGAGCTCCCGTGACTGCCACAGAAACCCTGAAGAAATAGCCTGTCATCCATAGCAATTATGAATAAAAAGAGATCCTACCGAGAGACAAAAAGCTACAAGTATTGATGCGCTGTTGTCCTGAACAGCGTGCGACTGGGACCACATGCCGATGAGGAGTCTTCCCTGTGGGAGTCTGGAGAAGTGAAACTAAAATGGCGGCGCGTGACAGCAATAAGTCCATTGGTAAGGGGAGAGGAATTGAGATCCCAGGAGCGGATCGGAAAATCAGCCACGTGGATGAGGTGCCTGCCGGAATCACAGTTGGTGAGGCGTAGAGGAAAGGACTGAGCCGTGCAGGCGGACTGGCCCTGGGATCTGCCCCGCACTACGGAAGATGGGGAGGTGCGTAGCATGAGCCCGGACGCACTGTGAATCGAAGCGGGTATGAGAGCGCAGAAATGTGACGACCTGCGAAGGAAACAAAAGGAGAGCGCCCTAATGAGCTTGGCTGTAAGGTAAACTTTCCTGAGTTTATGGACAGTGTAACTCCGGAACACACATCAGCATAGTGGTGCACAATAGGGAAAGGGAAACTGTCCCATCCACGAACCGCGACAGAATCTATTCACGATCCCCACTACATGCACAGCTAGGTTACACATACTAGGCTCGTGTCGCGGCACACAACGGGAGGCTGCAAAAGCAGCACAGATAGGAGTGTTGCTGTTCGGCGGGCAAGGTGGCAAGGAGACTGTAAGTGCGCCCTGCGATTAAGAAGAGCTGGTACGGAGGAGCGCATCCCCCTTTCTCTCATGCCAGGCACTGTTGGGGGACCGCCAAACCTACACAGGGCCCGTGGTGCAATAAGGCGAAATAATGCGCCGGAAAAGCGGCTACTGTCCCTTCGTGGCAGTGAGTTGGGAACGGCAAGGCCAGCTTTGAAGGAGGAAGCTCAGTCCCATGGACCTTGCAAGCCGACAATAGAGCATGAATGGCGATAAAGTCCCCCCTGGACGTGAAAGTAATTGGAAGGAAGGACCACAAATAAATCCTGGGCTACTCCGAGGACACCAAACCGGTGAGAATGTGTATCTGGCTGTGGGCGGGTGTTGGCGACAGAGAGTCAAACATAGGCATAACCGGTGACAACATAGCATGGGAGCCTTAGACAACCCGAACTACCGGAGTATCTACCGCATGTCAACCGTCCTACGACTGCAACCGTGCACAGCCCAGACCTGTGGGAAATGGAGCAACTCACCCAAAGCCTCGCAGTGACCCACTATACTGAGCAGCATAGACAGGGAACTGGCACAGTACAACACAACCACGGCCCATAGATAAACTCATACAACAAGCCACGGAGTGGGAATCTGTTCCCTAACCACAGGAATTATGGACCAACACAGACACCGCCAGTACCCAGCGACAGGGTGGAGCGAAAACCTCACCTAACCACTCTGACCTAATTGTGCCTGGACGATAATCAGAGGAGCAACACAGGTTGGACCTTGGGAATCCCACGTGAGACAGACTATCTGACCCCCTGAGTCCAACAGAAACAATGGACCCCTGGCTCTGAGTGGCAGTACCCACGCCGCAGACGTCTGGCTGCAGGAAACATAAACAAAGCACTTGAAGAACTGTCTGCCGCTGAGCGACAACAGGCAATCCAACTACCTCCCAGCACATCCAACCACGGAACAAGCAACAAAGTATTCCCCATTGCCACGCAATACTAGCATGGGCAAAGACAGAGGCAACAAAATCAGGCACCCAAAGTAAAATAGACCAATTCACCACACCCGTGGCAACCACGCTGCCTGACAAAATCACCCAGAAGTTAAAGCAGAGGTCGGGGAAGGATTATCTCTAAGGGACTTTATGGCGGCACTAGCAGAATCACGGGCTTCCATGGAGTAGAAGATGGACGGTATCAGCATGGACGTCTCACTTCTGCGGCACGACCTCCAAAAACTGACGTCCCGCAGGGGGGAGGCGGAACAACGAATTTCTGGAGCAGAAGATGACTGAGAAATCTGGAACAGCTCAATCGAGTCACAACGCGCCTGAAGGCAATTGATGGGAGAGTGGATGAAGGCATATCGAGACGAAACAATGTCTGGATCCTGGGATTGCCAGAAAAAGCAGAAGGACCAATTGTAGAACTGTTCCTTGAACAATGGCTGGCAGACATCTTTGATCCAAAAGTGTTGACTAAATTCTTCTCGATTGAAAGAGCGCATCGCGTGCCGACTGGACGAGCAATACAGGGTCCCCCACCGTGCACGGTGATAGCAAAATTCCTAAACTATAGGGGCCGCGATGCGCTGCTCCAGATGGCTCGCACTAAAGGCACGATAACCTACAACGGATCTAGAATAGGCAGACAACACCAGGGGGGTGCAGAAGGCAAGACAGTAGTTCGATCATCTTAAACGGCTGCACTCCCTGAATGTAAAAAAATGGCCTAGTGTTTCCGGCGCAATTGAAGATTTACCACAAAGGTACGACAGTCCACTTTACGAACCCGAAAGAAGCGTGGAAATGGGCGGAACTACATTTTGAAGGCAACTGGAGTACAAGCTGGAACAACAAACGGGAACCCGCAAGCCCTGCCGGCGCAGGATCCCCCTGCCAGACACCCATTGGGACAGGAGTGAGATGTACCGCCACGTGTGGAGGGCGATTGAAACAGCGACCTGCAGCATGATCTACAATTTCGGTGCCACATGTGCGCCGGCAAGCCCTCGCACAAAGCTGCATGAGTGAATATGCAGCATGGATGAACACGAAATGAGCGGCCAGTCGGGACGGAAGAACATCCCCCACCCCATTGGGACTTGTTGTACATGCTGTTGGTTAAGGTCAGGAGTAGTTCCTAATTAACTCCAGACTGATGTTCGGGCGACAGGTACTTCAGATTGGGGCGGAGTATAGGGAGGGGGGAGGCGGAAAGGGAATGTTTGGTTGGTATTTTGGTTTAAAATGTTAATAGAAGGTTGAAATGGAATGTGGAACGTAACACCTCAAGCATACACCTATGTACCTCCTCGTAGAGGTCCTTTGTTGCTCGCAACACACCGAGAACACGCAATCATAGATTTACAGAAAAGACATGGCGGAATGCGGTCCTAGACACACCACACACAGGCAGAACATGCCCGATTAGAAAAAACGTACTCTAAAGCTCCTCACCTGGAATGTCAACGGGTTAGGGAACAGTCTCAAAAGGCGAATAGTTATACAATACTTGAACAAACACACACCAGATATAGCATTCCTCACTGAAACCCATCTAGCGGGTACGACCTGTAACTCATTTAAACGTACCAACTGTCGCACAGCACTACACGCTGGCTTCACTATGGGCTTGCAGGGTTACTCATACTGCTACATAAATCACTATCTTTCACCCTCTTTACAGTGACACAGGGGGGAGACTTGCGTTTGCTGTGGGAACACTAGTGAATCAAAAAATTGGCCTGCTAGCTATCTGCTCGCCCCCGCGCTTTTGTCTGCATTAGTAAATGATATCACCCCGCTGATTGCCAATGACGCATCTGATTTGTTCATCTTAGCAGGAGATTTTAATTAAGTGATGAATGTGGAACTCGATAGGACACACTTACCAGTGAGAAAACCCAAGGTTCATATGAACCTCGCCACCTTCGCTGATGCAGTGGCTTTGTGTGATGTATGGCGTGACCTAAAGCCCGATGCCAGAGAGTATTCATACCACTCAGGGGTGCATGCCTCATTATCCAGGCTAGGTTATTTCTTTATCCCTGCGACAAGTATCCACAGAGCAATTGTAGCAAAACTCCTTCCGAGGGGAATATCAGATCCCCCCTCCCCCCGCTGATGGAAGTGGCAACGTCAAGACCACTCCCTCCCAGGTCATGGCATCTTAACGGCTATCATTTGGGTTTTCCGGACCTTCTAGAACATATACAGTCTGTCACCAATACATACTTTGAGTTGAACGTAGGTTCAGTGGATAGCCCTGGGGTGCTGTGGGAAGCATACAATCCAGTGCTCCGGGGACAAATTCTCTTCTGGGTGGCGGCTACAAGAAAGAAACATGGGGAGAAAATAGCTCCAGCAGAACTAGAAGTAACAAGCGGAAGAAGCCCACCTAACTCAACATGTCCCCGAGTCACATAGAGCGCTACTCGTAGCGCAAAAACGCCTGCAAAATGTGGCATTCGAGAATGCCAAACAAGCACATAGAGCAATGAAAGTCAGAATTTACAAAGTGGGGGACAAGGCAAGAAAAATGCTGGCCTGGCTAGAGCGCAGGGACGAGGGACATAGTCAGGTCAGAATGATCAGACCAGAGAATGCACACCCACTTTCAATATTACTGAAGGTTTTGCAGCCTACTACACCGAGCTGTATAAGGCCCCCACTGGCCCTGTTGACACATCTATACTAGATAAAATAACCCACCCGACCCTGTGTGCTGAACAAATATCCCTTCTAGAAAAGGATATTCCGGAAGAACAACGGATTGTGGCAATGTCAACTCCAAAACGGTAAAACCCCAGGCCCAAATGGCTTCCCGATCGAGACTTGGAAGAATATTGGTCCATGTGTGCTAGCCCCATATCTACTAAAGATGTACAAACACTCAAAGGAACAAGGATATCTACCGGCCGACCTTAGAAAGGCCACCATAATAGTAATTTCGAAACCCGATAAACCTCCAGAGCAATTCAGCTCATACAGACCGATTTCCCTTATAAATAGTGAATAGAAACTATTGGCCAAAATATTAGTGATTAGACTACAGAGAGTGATCATGTCCCTAGTGCACCCGAACCAGTGCGGTTTCATGCCGAACAGGTCAAAACGCATGAATATCCGTAGAGTACATATAGCACTAGAAAGGGCGAAGAACTCCCATGACCCCCTAGCACTATTGGTAATAGACTTCGAGAAAGCGTTTGATGCCATACATTGGGAGGCACTATGGGAGATAATGCGTCGGATGGGATTTGGTGCTGAATTCATGGGGTGGATACAACTAATTCTTGGGGTGGATACCACTACTATACAACTCCCCGGAGGCAGAAATCTGAGTCAATGGCTGGCCATCTAAACCATTCAAACTGGGTAAGGGAACGAGACAAGGCTGCCCCCTGTCAGCGTTGCTCTTTGCATTAGCCATAGAGCCCCTAGCTTGCTTATTGAGAGATTCGCAAAATTGGAAGGGCTTTAAGGGTTCGGCAGATTGGGAAGACAAGGTCTCCCTATATGGTGACGACCTATTGGTATATCTCAGAGAACCGATCACTTCCTGTCCCATAGTGACTGACCTCCTGCAACAATATGGTTCCTTTGGCGGGCTAAGGGTAAACTGGGTCAAATCTGTACTCTTCCTGGTCAGACAGATAGAAGACATAATCCCAGAGAACTGCCCTTACCGAATCGAGAGAACCGGCTTTAGATACCTAGGTATACTCATCACCAAAAACTTGAATGATTATAAAGACCTGAATCGGCAGCCAATAGTGGAAAGGTTCAAGAAGGATACACACCACTGGATGTCCTTGCCGCTGACTCTCTTGGGAAGAGCAGCATTGTACAAAATGATGAGAAAAATACATCTGTACCTGCACTCCTTTGCGTCAGATTAGATGGATAACAAAATTTGAAACTGCCGTTGTATGTCCAGTAGAAATTTTATTTGTTTGATTTATTTGTTTTTAGCCCCTCTCGGATGACACGTGTTTAGGCGGAAGTACTGCGCCTTTTTCAAAACATTGTGTTGGAAAAAGTCGGCGGCAAGGTCACCTACTATATATAGTGTTATTACCTCCTTTTGTTACGCCACAGTTGTCGAAATTGAAGTCCAACTGGGAAGGGGATGTGGGTGTGTTAGGGAGAATTCTCTGTTTAGGCTGAATTTCCCTACCTAGTGAGTCCCCCAGCAGCTTTGCTGGATTTCTGGGGTTTAATTTTTTTCTCCTGCCAAGAGTGAGACTCTTTTACCCTCACTCTTGGACATGTTGAAGTGTGTTTTCTTGGTTAAACCTTGTGTTGAATGGGCTATGGGGTCTTTTACTCCATAGGGCCTCATGTATTTTTGTGATGTGGGTTACACAGCACCCTCTGTGCCGTGACCCAGGAGTGTCCTAGGGACTCCCCAACATAGACTCCATACCCTGGGACTGACTACTGTCTCCCAGGGCATGTAAAGTCACCAAAGACTTTGCTAGTCTTGAATCCTGAACAGAACCAGTACAAACCATCATATTGTGGACGTACTGGCTGGGGCAATTCGATTGCCCCAGGGTCTGTTAGTCGAGGGGGCACGTCTCCGTCCCCCCTGATCGAGTTTTGGCTGGTGGCAGTGGAAACTACTTTTTATATTCGACCGCGAATATTTCCCTATGGGATTTCCCATTGTTTTAGGCTAACACATTTAATTATTTATTTACGGTAGCCTTAAACATCCCGCCGGTTTATATATTTCTTTTTATAACTCCGGTTGGGACTTTTTGCCAAAACTTGATTCTAAAATGGCGTTGGTGTTCGCCTCTGTAACTCTGACCCAAAGTGGAGCCCTTTGTTCCACTTTTGGCGGGCTTCTCCACAGAAGCCCTCCAAAGTGGTGCCACTCTGTCTGGGGTACTTAGGAGGGGTGGAGGGGGATTTAGGCACCCTGGACTGAGTTACCTTGGTAACTCAAGTCGCACTCCGTCCTGATTGGCCCAAGTGGTGAGCCGCCCGGCTCACCACTTAGCATGTTTGAGTGACAGCTAGGCTGGGTGAATGGGGGCTTGCTGCATAAAAGCAGGGCTTTGGGGACTGGGACTTCAGAAGTCGCCACAGGACCAAGAATCCGACGAGGGAAGAGCTGAGCCGACCTGCTTCGACGACACCACCCGGTGGAGCCCTGCTGAACCGTCTCACCACTTTTTCCCGACGACCGAGGAGAACTCTTAACGGAGTGGCTCCTTCCCTTAACTGGTGGGGACAACCAGTTTTCGCCTTCTTTCCGTTCTTTGAGGTATCTCGTGGCCGCCTTGCCTGTGCCAAGCACCCCGGCAACCGGAATACCACACTTTACCCCCATACCGCGAAAGTCGGTACCAACCCTTTAACCGGAGGACTCCGCGGCGGGTTTCTTCCCGGGCAGTGCAACGACCCTCCTCTTCTGCTCTTCAGCGAGAACTTCTTCTCCCCTGACCGACGTCGAGCCCTGCTGCCACTGCCTGGAACAACTGCCACCGCTGGAGGATCCTTTCCGCTTAAGGTACTGTGTTCCGCCTGGCTTCCCTTGCCACCGACTGTACGGGGTAGATTTAGTCCCCGGCTTTCGAACCTGGGAGTGCCTGGGACACTTTGGCTAAACTTTCTGAGCCACTCTAAAACTCTTTTTGACTCTTTGCAAGACTTGAATCTCTAACTAACAGTGTGATCTTGGGCACCTTTTCGCTCCGGCTACTCTAAGAGTGGGCCCTGCCTAGTGACTTTTGCTCACCTGTGACTTTGTGCTTCTTTAAGCCTATTGCAAGTGTTCTGGACCTTAGAGTGGTGTGTTTAACCCATTTCTGCTTTTTCTCTCCCTTTCTTGGAAACTACTAGAGTGTCATCTAACGTTAAACACTCACCTCTGTTTTAATTAAGTGGTGTTAACCTAGAGTTGTCTAGATAGGAGAAAGGATTGAATCTACTTTCATTATAACTGTGTTTGAAGTGTTTACTATATTGTGCTAGAGTGTTTTTAACTTATGTGTATTTTAAATAAATAACTATATACTTTTGAAACCAAGCTCTGGTCAGTGTTTGCTTGTGCTATTGTGTTTTGGTACATATTGTGTATACTTTGCATACTGCCTAACTCTTCTTGAGAGAAGTCTGACTGCTCAGCCACAGCTACCAGGTAAATCTGGGTGGTACAGACTGCTACCAAAGGGGTTTACTGCTCTACCTGTAGTCTTAAATCTTTTGCAGTGTTCCCCAAGGGAACTGCACAGGTTTCTGCCTAACAGGGTGAAATCCTCCCAGAAGAATAGGTTTTGGCCCTAATGTACCCTCGTGAAACAGCCATCTCGTCCAGACTCCGACTCATTCAGCTCCAGATACTCACAGGGTATATTATCCGAGAGTAGCGCTCTACCGTTGGGGCAAGAGTACAGATCCCAACTGTCTAAGATGTCGCCAAGAGGAGGGAACCTTTTTCCACATAATATGGGAGTGCTTGCATATTCGACATTATTGGCAGCAATGCTGTGATGTACTCACGAGAGTTATGGGTCATGTAATACCTAGAGAACCTAAATTGTTGCTATTGGGAATAGAAAGCGAAGGTGAGATGGCGCGATATGAGAAATTGTTCTTTTCAACTGTAACAACCCTGATCAAGAGAAACATAGCAATCTATGGGGGTCCGACCAGTTGCCGCAGGTGGAACAATGGATTGCTGATATAAATGTTTGTATAGCTATGGAACAGGGGGTGTATAAAGCCCGAGGTTCCCCTAGATAACGCTGGGAAAATTTGGCAAAAGTGGGAGGATGCTCAATGATCTGCTTTGTTGCCGAACCTATATAAGACATAACAGACTACTGTGAAGTGATGCTGCTATTGCGAACAAACATATCAAATGAGTTGTACGAGTTACACAAATCCAATGACCTTGTTGTGCTGTTTTGTCATGGTTCAACTCCCTTGGAGTCTTCATTTGTAATGTATGTCCTAAAAACCAATAAAATGTGTTCTTAAAAAAGAAAATAGTGCAAAGGTGATACTATATAAATGCTATACTGAATTCAACTGACGTCACCTCTGGGTGCTGGAATGGTATTGGACGTTTTGATCTAAAAATGCTACCACCAAAGGTTCGAACACCAAAATTTTGACCCATTAGTGGTAGCATTGTAAAAAAAAAAAAAAAAACGGGGGCTGCCGGGTTGTACTCTACATCGCCCCGCTCACTATACTTTTTCCAGCATTGGGTCTGGCATGGATCCACATGCTTATGAATATTCCCTCTTGTCAGGCTGGGAATCCTTGGTAACAGAAAAAATCAGTTTCAGTTTGGTTTCTGAACTGTCTTTCTACTAATAACCAATCACTGGTCTCTGGGTCATACTGCCCCTCTTATTTCAGAGACCAGTGATTGCTTATTAGTAGAAAGACAGTTCAGAAACAAAACTGAAACTTTTTTTTTTCTGTTACCAGGATTCCCAGCCTGACTGGGAATATTCATGAGCATGTGAATCCATGCCAGACCCATGCTGGAGAACAACAGTTATAGGGTAAGTAAGTTATAGTGTAGTGAGAGGGGGTTGCGTGGGCCACCCCCACAGCCTTCCGTTAAAAAAAAAAACACTCACCTTCTTCAAGCTGGGTCCCTGCAGCGTTTTTTTTAAGTTGGCGTTGTGGGTGTGTTGGGTGTGAGTATGTATGCGTGTTCGCATGAGAACTTTTGTTAGTTCGCACTTTTCTCGTGTGAACGTTCCGGCCGCAGCAAATTCAGCCGCGGTCAGATCACTTGGAACTGCTGGAACATGTCATGTGTAACATGTGTATGAATTACTCGCTTTATTGTTCTCGTTTTTTAATTGAATCGTAACTTGGGATTAATGTTATAGCTAATTACTGCTTTGTAATCAATGCTTTAAATATCTTTGTGTATAAATATTTATTATATAACTCTTGGGTTTTATCGGATACTTGTATCTACTGGTTTCATTGCACAGCTCTACAGCTCACATTACCCATTTTAGGATAAGCCTGGCTGCTCAGTCACACTACCAACTTGTGTTGTACAGGCCTATATTTAAAGGTGGGTTACCCAATACCAAGAGATGTCTTGTGGAGTCCCACACCAGCTGGACTGCACACATTCTTACCGAACACTGAGTGACTAGAACAAGTGGTTTTGCTTACCACTGAACTGTGTTCATGAACTGTGGTTTACTCGCCTAAAGTATTGCTCATGTTTTCTAGTGTGTTTAGTTGAAATAGTATTTATTTACCTGAATCTAACTTTGCCATGTGTATATAAATTGTCTATTTCGCTATAACTACAAGTGTGTGAGTTTCGTTGGACCTATTTTTGTACTGAGTTCATTGTACTTGGCTACAGTTCACTTCTCCCTATCTCCCTCCTAAAATGAGCCCGGCTGGTCTGTCTTTCTACCAAACCTTTAGGTAGTACAGAGTTGGGGCCTGTATACCAAGGGACAGTTTTAGAGTCTCACCTGCTGGTAGATGGGAACATTCCCCTATGCAAAAATCTCCCTACAACCAGTGCCCTTTCACTAATGAACCTTACTTCTCTTCAGGAGGAGCCGCCAAATAAGAAGAAGCGTGTGGAGACACAGCAGCCAGTACGCTCTGGTGAGTACCAATTGTGATGATGCAGAGTAGACCTTTCTTGACTTTGTTTTAATGATTTTCATATGCAACATCTACTAATAATTCATTAGAAGTTTCTATTTTAGTAAACCAGTGGTCTGTGCGCAAGCATGGGAGATGGCTATTTTAGCCATTTGTCTTGAAGGTTCTCGCAGGAAATTGGGTATGTGTGCAGGTTTGGGTGGAATTTGGATTGGGTGATTGAAACAACATAAACTGAGTGGGGGTAGGGGGTATGGTTCCTCTTTGCTAATTCCATGTGCGTGATTGTGCACCCTGTTTATCTTTGGTGTCCTTTGGGTGGTGTTTGTTGACGCAGGGGTTGTAAACCCTCACTTTTCAGTCGTTCACTGGTAGTTCCTTTGTGGGTCTGATGTGGGGTTTTCGGGGTGCACACTGTTTAATGGGTGTAAACCTGTTTGGGAGTGTTCATCTTATTCCCGGGTTTCCAGAGATCCCAAGTGGGCGCATCCTAAATAACAGATTGTTCCTTTGTGTTTGTGCCTCTGCACAGCTGCTGATGGTGGCAGATATTCCTAACCAATTACTGGCAGTACATGTAATTTACCTTTTTTGATTCTGCTTTTTTTCGAATGGCTTCTGGAGTCTGTGCGGCAGGTCTGTTTGCTGGTGCATTATGGGCTCCTCTTGATTTGAGCTGCATCTAGGCAATATTATTGGCATTTACCCATGTGCTCATTTAAAATTAACAGGACATCCCTTTCTCCTTTCATGGGCGTTTTGCAATCATTTCCTAGGTCAAAAAGTCTGTTTTGACTCCTTTTGCTAACACTATCTACGCTGTTGACGTTTTACTGACTGACGAGAGACCAACCTGTACTGAGGTCCCTTGAAGTCTACGAATGTATTTTTCAGTGCGGCCCCTGCGGATACCCAGGTCATGGGTGTTAGAATGGTTCTCTGAACTCTGTTCTGGTGAACAGGTGTTCAGAAGACCACTTGTGTTAGGGAAACAGGGAACATTTCTGCAAAGTTAGCCAGGACAATTCAAGGTAGCTTGGACAGCAGTCAAGGCCTCGGGAGTAGTGCGGATGATGAGATGTCCAATTGACGAGCACACAAAGTAGCACAAGAATTTCCCTTAGACAGTATATAAAAAAAATACACAATTTATTAGGCCCAGAACAAATACCAGTGAATAATGAAGAACACAATAATAATAATACTATTTAAACATTGTGAATTCCTGCCAAAATCTGTGAGGAGTGAAAGCAAGCAAACTAATACAATGGCCAATTCCAGAAATGGATACCCCTAACTTAAGAAGGCCAGCCCTACGAAGATAGTAGCCTTGCGATCAAAGTGTTATGTTTTGTGCGTACAAGCGCTCAGCGATGCGTAAAGCCATAAAGTATAAACTTCAATTGGAAGGAAAAGGTAGAAGAAGACACTGGACTGTGGAAAATGTGGTTCTGAGAGTCAGAAGGGGGGTCTGCTGCAGAGAACCAAGCTGTTCACAACTTTGGGACGTCTTTAGAGAGCTAGGAGACCCAAATGCACTCTGGCGTGATTGGCTGGCTGACTGTCTGGCAAGGGCAGCCACCCTGCTGGGTGAGTGGCAGCTAGGCTGGAATTAAAGGGAGAAAACTGTTTAAAAGGCGAATCTCGTGGACTGGAAAGTGGAGTCGACCACTGGAAGAACCGAAGGCGAGCTGGAAGAGGACGGCTGCAACTAATGGACCGTTGGTTTGCCCGGTGAAGCCCTGCTGCAGGTCCGAATTGCCAAGTTCATCTCGACAGAGAAACCCCTTCAGGACAACTTCTTCCTTTGAGTTGGTGGGACCAAGCAACTCGTAAACCACCTTGATAACATTCTCTGAGCTGGTTAGGATACAGCTACTGGAACTGAAGTGACTCAATTTTGTCCGTGTTTTCCGACTATCCTGTGAAGTGTAGGAGTCCCCCAACGTCATCCCTTTTGTCCCCACGACTGAGGTTCAGGAACAGTGAGATCTGCAGGAATTGCCAGGAACCAACGTCTTCTGCTGCATCTTGTTCTTCATATTAAGGTACTGTGCCAACCCGATTGAGAGAACTTCTCGCGGTGAAAGTTCGAGGAACTTTCCTAACGTTCAGGCCTAATCAGCTTGCGACCCACCATATGATTCTTTTTGTACAAACTACTTCTGCGAACTTTGGCAAATACTTTACCATTTACTTCAAGAACTGCTCTTTCCTATCCAAGACACTAGTCCATTGACTTTGGCATAGGCCTATTGAACTGAATCGAGTCCTCTAGGGACCTAAAACTATTTGCACTGCCTAAGAAAGTATTTGTGATCTATTCTGCTAACTTGTGCATTTTTACTCCCATTGAAAGAAACTGAAATGCCATTTTGCTCCTATTTCAGGATAGCCTAATTTGTTCAGAAAGTTATTGGTTTGGTATTGAAGTGTGTTTGTATAATAAGTTGCCTCCTTCTAGTGATTGTTTTCTAAATGATTGTGTAATAAATTAATACGTGTTTTTACCAAGAAACCTTAAGTGTCTACTTGAACCACTGTAATTGTAAGACCTCTGTAACATCCTTTTACTGCTCGCATTCCTTTTACTGCTCACATTCCCTCTTGAGATGAGCCTGGCTGCTCATCTCGCTACCACAAACTGTGTAGTACAGACTTATACCAAAGGTTGGTTTTGCTTACACCTGTAGTCCTAATTGTATGTTGTCTTCCCAGAGGGGGCTGCATGCAATTCTGTTTAACTTGATCCCAGGGCTTGAGGCCAAGGACAAGTCTTGCAGTCCTGTTCTGGATTAGTTGCAGAGGGCGGAGAGTAGAGGCAGGTAGATTTAGAAAGAGGCTCTTAAAATAGTCCAATCTAGAGAGAACCGGAGCTTGGGAGACAGTGAGCTTCTGGGGGGAGGAGAGGAAAGGCAGCATACCTCTGAGGAGGTGCAGTAGGAAGTTTGACTTTTTAGAGACCTCATAGATGTGGGCGGAGAAGGAAAGTGTGGAGTCAAAGATGACCCTGAGGTTCTTAGCCCCGCAGGCAGGGGTAGGAGGAGGGCCAAGGGAGGCCGGCCAGAGAGCGGAAATTATGGTGAAGCTTAAAAGCTGTAGGAGTCTGCCATGAAGCAGTGTTTCATTAATAGCAGTATAACGTTGCCTTTGTGTTCTGATGCAGGTGGGAAAGCCATGCTGGATGAGGTGGATGAGATTGAGGTGTATGGCAACGAGGCGCAGTCTGGCACCCAGTTAGCCACCTATTCCTTTGAGGTATGTTTGGTCTGGTTCATTGTGGTACTAGTCAGTAAGCTCTTTTGGTTGTTTAATGCTTAAAACATTTGTAGACCTTCGGAAATGTATGTGTATTCTTTAAACTGCCTTTGTTGTCACAATATCATGCAAACTGTTGCAAAGAACGACATGTGTATCATAATCACAGTATAGAAAATGTGAGAAAGAGGAAAGGCATATTGCAGACAGCTAGAAGTTAACTATTAATGTCAAAAATCTGACGGCATTGCCATTTAGGAGCAAAGCGTGTGTCGATCAGCCACTATCCTGGAGCTTGCACCCATCTTGTATTTCCTATTGAAGACTTGGACAGGGGTTAATCATTCATTGGACCACTTCCTCTCGCCTTTAGGAATGGATTAAGACACATTGGCAAAACTAGGCTTGGATCCACAATTTATTTAAGCATTTGGGAAATCTGATAGCACCTTCAGTGCAGTGACACAGGGAAGTCTGTCACTTTGTAAACAGATGATTCCTATGGTGTTTGTCAGACTCCATAACCAAATGAAACAGTGTTTAAATCACAGAAAAATACATGAGTGGGAGAAAGGTCTCTCTCTCCAGGTTAAAAATTAAAATTCTTAGAGCCCAGCAAAAGTGCGGGGGGTCTTTAAGGTAGAGTAGAATTGGCACCTTTCTGACAATGCTCCCTAACCGGGAACATATTAAGAAAAAAAGGTTGCAGTAATAGGTGGACTTTTACTGAAGTCGCTGGCCACAAACGTAAAGTAGAAAAGAACTACGCTAGCAAAGTCAGTAAGAAGTTTATAGGACCCACAAAGTGGCTCCAGAGAATCGCCACAATGGAATTGTGACACAATTCTAAAGGCTATTGTATGCGCTATGAGAGAAATTAAATTCATGCCTTTTTCCCTGACCCCACAAGTAATTTTTCTTCTGGACAATGTATCACTGGCAAAAACTCAATGTTTAAAGTGATGTACTTGTTTCCATCCTATTCACCAGGTATCTTACTTGTTTTTGTGACTGCTTTTCTCCTAAAGGTTTGTGACAGCATCCTGAACATCGGCCCATGTACCAACGCCTCCATGGGCGAACCTGCCTTTCTTTCTGAAGAGGTAAATGCTGGCTCTTAGAAGGTATACTGCATTCATGTCTTAGCGTCTCGCATATCTGTTTGTTTCCTGATACCTTTTGATATGGTGCTAGCTATGAGCTCTGTTGTCTTTGTCGGAATTAATGCATTTCAGAAGTGCTTTTGCCTTGTTGTGTAATCTGCTTGTCCTTCACTTGTGTATTTCATGTGGTACATTGTCCTCAAGAGTGCCCACTCTTGTGTGGAAGCCTTTTCACTTTTCCTTCCTTTTCATATTCCCATTTCCTTCTCTTAATCTCCCTTTCGTTGATTCTGTTGTCATGCCCCACTCTCTCCTGTCCTCTAATGCCCTTATGTCTTCTTTCTTCTGATATGTTGTCCTTGGCTCCTTACACAGCCTGCTTTTCTGTTTGAGCCTGCTTGGGAGGAACAAATAGATTCCATTAGTTGCTCGGTTTACTCTGGGGTATACAGAAGGCTGGTGGTTACGTACAGTTTGTTTAATTAGATAAAAATGTACACTTTATTACATAGTTACACACAGTCACTACAAGTTCAGTTAAGTATGATCAGTGTTAGGCAAGATTGCATGCAGTACCCTTTGGGACCACTACACACAACTATGACTACAGGTGTAAGCAAAACCAACCTTTATTTATTTAGTACATTTGTTATACGCCCAAACACTGAGGTATCATGGCGTAGTTAGACAGTTTAGTTATTACAATCTTACAACTTAATATGAATACATGCAAGCGAGCAATGTTAGAATAGCCTAGTGCTTTAGAAGAGAACGGGGGTTAGCAGGAAGAAACGGTACAAGTGAAGAAAGACTACCAGGTCAGATCATGGTGGCATGCATGAATCAGAAGGGGTTGGTGTTAATTAGAATTGGTTAAAGAGCCAGGTTTTAGTGCTTTTTTGAATTGCTGGTGGGAGTTTTCATTTTTAAGTTGGATGGGAGGGAGTGCCAGTGTGAAGGAGCTAAGACTTTGAAGTTGCTACCCCCTGCTCTAGTGCTTTTGTAGCGTGGTATTTCAAGGAGGGAGTGCTTGCTGGATCTGAGGGATCTGGAGTAAGATTTTATCAATACTGCTTTGTTGATGTATTTGGGGGCTTTGTTGGCAATGCATTTGTGTAATGCAAAGAGTTTTGTAGATGATTCTTGCCTTAATGGGGAGCCAGTGGTTCTCGCTCCTTATATTGGAGATGTGTTGAGTCTTTTTTTTATGCCTAGTACTGCTCTCAGGGCTTTATTTTGCATGAGTTGGGCTTTAGTCAGATTAGCGTTGGAGGTGCCTAAGAGAACAACATTGCAGTAGTCTAGCTTTGAGAGTATTAATGCTCTCGCTAGGCTGACGCAATTTCTAGGTGTTAGGAATTTGCGGCTGAGTGAAATGAGCTTGGCTGTATGAGGTGGCTGAGGAGAGAGCGTTGACTTGTTTTGTCATGGTGAGAGTAGCGTCAAGATAGACCCCAAGGGTTTTAACTAGTTTGAGTACTGGGATCGTGTATACCTTCTGTATCACAGTTTTTGGTAGTGGAGCTGAGCAGCCAGGCTTATCTCAAGAGGGAATGTGAGCTGTAATGTTACACAGGGGTCTACAATCAAAGGTGTTCAAATAAACTTAAACTCAAGGTTTCTTTGTTAAACACTTATTAATTTATTCAACAGTCAGTTATAAAACATTTATTAGAAGGAGGCAGTTAAATATCGTACACAAATATACTTCAGTACTATACACTTTAAGTTTCTGAGGCATTCAGACTACTTTGAAGGAGGAGCAAAATGCTATTCAGAATACTTTGAAGTTGGAGCAAAAAGGAATAGGTTATTTAGAACATGAAAGGTTAGAAGTTATTCTTAGACCGTGCAAATATTTAAAGTTCACCAGAAGAGTCAATTCAATAGGTTAGACTAAAGTGAATGGGCTAACCTCTTGGATAGGGTAAAGCAGTTCTGGTAGTGAAACCGAAACGTTTCGGCACAAGTTTTTAGGAGTAGTTTGTAGCAAGAAGAATTATATGCTGGGCCACAAGCTGATTAGGCCTGTGAGTTGGGAAAGCACTTTCACCGCAATTGGTAAGTACTCTGTCTGGTTTTACAGTACCTTTTACAAATGAAGAAAAAGATGCAACTGATGGCTTCTGTTCCTGGCAGTTCCTGCAGATCTCACTGTTCCTGGGCCTCGGTCGTGGGGACAAGAGGGAGGACGTTGGGGGATTGGTCAAAAAGCTGGCAATTTGTAAATCTTGGTTTCCAGTAGCTGTAGTCAAGCACACAAACTGGTGACTCCCTCCCTGGTCCTACGGTTTCCTGCAGCACTCCGAGGAAAGTCAACCAGCTTTGAGGTGAGTATCCAGGTGTCTTACGGTTTGAGTTGATTGATCCCACCAACTCAAAGGGAGAAGTCGTCCTTGCAGGACTTCTGTCGAGAAGAACTTAACGATTCGGACCTGCAGCAGGCCTTCACTAGGCAAACCAACGATCCAGGAGTTGCAGCAACTTTCCTCTTCACGTTCGTCTTCGGTTCTTTCATTCCAGTGGTCGACTCTGCCCTCCAAGCCAAGAGACTTGCCTTTTATCCAGTTTTCTCCCATTCATTCCAGCCTAGCCTCCACTTACCCAGCAGGGTGGCTATCCTTGCCGGACAGTCAGCCAGCCAATCAGTCCAGAGTGCATTTGGGTCTCCAAGGAGACTAAGCACAGAGAGTTTCTGGCACCTCCCTCACTTCCTGCCCACCCCAGACACTCGGGCACTAGAGGCGGCCTTCAGTCCTGAAGCCTGCCAAAGGCGATGGACCAAAGAGACCAAACCTGTTTTGGCGCTCAGACAAACTCTAGAAGGACCTTTCCAAAAAGAAATGGCGAAAAAGAAGACCGGGATCTGTTTAAACAAAGGGGGCTCAGACGCCATCTTGAAAAACTTGGCTCCCACGATTTAACGCTACCGGTGTTCGCGGTCAGGAAAAATCATGGAATTTCGTTGTAAAACCACTGCCACCAGCCATTTCGAGAGGAAAGGGTTGCATTTGACTGCTACATGAGTTTATAGACACAGGGGATACTAGGTAAACCCTCCAGCACTCTTATTGTAAGATAGTGTGTGCTGGGTCTAGAAATTTAAAAAAACTAGTAAAGTCAATTTAACTTTACTTTTTCTGGGAAATAGTAGTTTATCCCAGAGAAGATATTTAAACCTTTGGGAAACCTGAGACTTCCCTGTGTCACTGCACTGAAGGTGCTGTGTGATATAATGTAAAAGATGATGCCTATGGAGTTTGTCAGACTCCATATCCAAAAGAAACAGTGTACTAAATCACATTACGATACATGAGATTGTGGGGGAAAAGGGTCTCACTCTCACCAGGTAAAAAATAAAATCCAGCAAAGTTGCTGGGGGTCTCTACGGTAGAGGGAATAAGAACATTTCTGAGAATTCTCCCCAACAGTGATTCACTCTGAAATGCATGCATACTCTCAAAGCTCATACTCTGCACACAAGCTTGGTAGACCCTCCCATAGCTGTAATTTGGCCCATATTTGTGTGTGTGTGTGTATATATATATTTCTGATGTTTGTTAATCTGGTTAGAATCACATGCTGTGCATAGGTCCGACATCCAGTGGTCACTGCAGAGTATTGCATTTTGTTTTTCGTAGTCGAAAAGGGGACGTCGACAAGGCGTGTCTGTAACACTATCCCTATAGTGACGTGCGTTGTACCCATAATCCCTCACGCGTCGAGGTCCCTCAGATTGTTTTTTTCCGCCCAGCTTCTGGTCGCCTTACGCGGAGCTCCTAGAGAGACATTGCAAATACTTACTACGGACCTCGTTCCTTAATTATACTTATTATATTGTTAAAGATCCCTCCCCTCGACGTTAGCTGTGAAGCTGTTTCTCCGCCGAGCAAGTTTTCGACGGAGGGGAAGAGACGGAGGAGATCCTACGGCGCTGCCGAACACGTGGCCTGGTCTCGCCGGCCAACATACAGTCGGGAGAGTGGGGGTTCGAACTTTTATCTTCTCTTTGAGAATGTCTTTCTTTCTCCCCTACCT
The DNA here is from genome assembly GCF_040938575.1 of Ambystoma mexicanum. Lineage (NCBI taxonomy): Eukaryota > Metazoa > Chordata > Amphibia > Caudata > Ambystomatidae > Ambystoma > Ambystoma mexicanum. Next base: position 1,337,519,043 of record NC_090933.1, on the reverse strand, counting down.
TTCCCTTGGGGTTGTTATCACCAGTTATTATTGCCTCAGCTATGGAGAGGACACCTTTTAAGTTTTGCCCACGCTGTAGGGGCAAATACACTTGGAAGGACAAACACAAGCTCTGTAATGATTGCTTGCCCCTCGATCATAAGGAGGACAGCTGCGTGGCCTGTAAGCTCTTGAAACCAAGAACTCTTAAAGAACGCAAAGTTAAGAGGTGGGCGGACTACGCTATGTCGAAGTCAGTTTCCTCACCCGCTGCTGTTATAGAAAGTGACGAGGAGGGTGATAACTCGACGTCCGTTACGGAAGTCATTAACCCCCAGAAGGAGCGCTCGCGCTCCTCGACGTCCGTCCCCGGCCCCGACAGGCTCGGCTCACGCCCTGCTTATGGGGATGAACACCCCGGCGACAAGGACGCACACAGACCCCATAGGCCTAAGCACACAACCCACGGCTCTTCTTCGTCGAAGACGAAGGATCCATCAGCGCCGAAGGGGACGCAGGGCACTCCGGCGTCTACCTCAGACCGGAAGGGTCTCAAGCCCCACCCGCAAACGCAGCCGCGACCAGCGATTGGGCTTTCATCAAACACGGGCGCTACCCCAAAATCATCCGACGTAACGCTCCATAGAGCGGCCGTCGAGGAACAACGCGTAACGCAGGCAACGTCGACACCAGAGTCCTCTACTGACAAACTTGTTGTCGAGAGCCTGGCGAGAATAGTTTCCGAAGACAAACGTAAGCGGACGACGAAACAAACGTCGAATACCGCACAAAAACCTATGGAAACGCCGAAAAAGCACAAGAGTAGCCAGGAACTGCCCCCTTCATCTAAGGGCACTTCTGAACTACCGGAGGCCTTTTTAGAGGGCGACGGAAACCTTTCTTCGACGTTGTGGGAGCGTTCTAAGCGTTTTGAAGGTGAAAACACTGATTTCCCCCCCCTCTAAGCTATTCAGGGGTCCCCCATGAGACCCTTGAAAGACTCCATTCTTGTATGGAGAAAATGGAAAGGTTTTTGGGAAGCCAAAACCCACCCACACCCAAAAGACCAAGAGAATGGCCCCAGGATGACCCTAGGGTCAAGATTCCTAGGCTGTTTCCCCCTTCTACAGACGTATATGACCTCACTGAAGAGGAGCAATACCTCCAGGAAGATGAGGAGTGTTTGGGTGGAGAGGAAGAACATGAGGAAGAGGGGTTTGAAGAAGATCCTTACACTAGTGCAGGAGCTTTCGAAGAAGATACAGCTACCTGGCAGCCCTGGCAATCCCCATCAGTGCAGCCTTGGCAATCCCCATCAGTGCACTCAGACCCTGATGTCTTTCACCCTTCTCCTCCCAAGGATTCACCTATTGGAAACACCTCTCCCTTAGATGATCAACCTTCTCTTAATGCACTATTGCACAAGGCAGCAGCGCATTTTGAAATGGACACAGGGGAGACTCTTCCTGGCATAGACTTTGTAGAGAAAGTTATTAAAGAAAAAGCCCCTGTTAGTCAGTCTATTCCGCTCCTGGCTTCTATAAAGAGAAGAATAACTCCTTCCCTTTCCAATCCTGCCTTAGTCAGAGGGGTCAACCCTCGGATAGAAAAGCTCTTCAGCCCTTCGTCCTCTGACCCTTTGTACATCAGAGGACATTCTATCCCGGACTCCCTCGTAGTTACTAATGCAAGGAAAAGAGCAGGGGTACCACTATCCACTAGTGAGGCACCACCTGACAAAGAGGGCAAGAAGCTCTATGCACTTGGGAAGAGAATCACGACGTCCGCCACCTTTTCAACTAGGATTGCAAATAACAATTCCCTACTAGCTAGCTACGCAGATGCACAGTGGAGCAAGCTGCGCAGCGAAGCAGAGGACGCACCAGAACCCCTGCGTTCACGCCTGTTAGCTACAATCTCAGAGGGAACTCTTGTAAACCAGGGCATCGTAAAGAACTCCTTAGATGCCGCAGAGACGGCTGGCCGTTCCCTGGCTCAGGGAATACTTCTCAAACGCCATGTCTGGCTGCGCAATTCGGGATTTAAGCCGGAAACCCAGGCTTCCCTGATAAATAAGCCCATAAAACAAACATCTGTTTGGGAAAGCAGTTGATGAGGCCCTAGAACATGCGAAGAAAGAGTTTGATACCATCAAGACTCTTGACCAAATTTCTAGGCCCCCTAACAGACGCGGCTATGGCAATAGACGCTCCTTTCGTGGCTAACGCCAGCAGCAAAACCAACAGCAATTTTACTCTGCTACCAACTGGCCCTCTAACCAGGGTAACAACACCCAGTTCAGTCAAAGAGGCCAACACCATGGCAGAGGAAGAGGTCGCGGCTCCAGCCCCAAAGGTTCCACGCCCAATACCAACAAATGACCCGAAGATTTGGGTCCCCTCCCATGCATCACCGGTCGGGGGCCGGCTAACATCGTTCCTTTCAGCATGGGAGGGAATATCGTCAGACCGCTGGGTATTATCCACCATAGCCCACGGATACTGCATCGAATTCAACGGTTCCCTGAAGTACAGACCCCCACGGAACCGATGCATGACACTGGAACACCTCACCATTCTTCTTCAAGAAGTAGAAGAGCTACTGAAAAAAGAAGCTATAGAGGCTGTCCCCCTATCTCAGGTAACAGAAGGTATTTATTCAGTGTACTTCCTTGTACCCAAAAAGGACTTAACCATGCGCCCTGTATTAGATCTGCGCCCAGCTAACAAGTTTGTCAAACCCCAAAAGTTTCGTATGGTGACCTTGCAGGAAGTAATCCCACTGTTATCACAAGGGGATTACATGACAACACTAGACATGAAAGATGCATACTTTCATATTTTAATGTTGCCAGCGCACAGAAAATACCTCAGGTTCAAGATAGAGAACAAACACTACCAGTTCAGAGTACTACCCTTCGGGATAGCATCTGCACCAAGGGTATTCACGAAAGTACTGGCAGTGGCAGCGGCCCACCTGCGCAGGTTATCCATCCCAGTATACCCTTACCTCGACGACTGGCTCGTAACAGGGGATTCTTACGAAACATGCTTCTCCAATACCCAAAAGACTGTAGACCTTTTGTCCCAACTGGGCTTCTCCATCAACGAAAAGAAGTCCAGCTTAGACCCCAGCCAAATCAAACAATTTCTAGGGGCTCTAATTCGAACAAAGGACGGCCTCGTCTTCCCCCTCCAACGAGAGGGTCCAAAACATGCTGTTTCAGATCCCCCATTATGTGGCAGGTCGAGAGGTGACGGTACGCAAAACAATTCGCTTGCTAGGGATGATGGCGTCATGTATTTATTTGGTACCTCACGCGCGCCTGCGCATGCGCCCAATGCAAGAGTGGCTCAACAGCCAGTGGTGTCAGGCCAGCGGACAATGGGACGATCTAGTGGTGGTCTCGCAGGCCTTGTTTCTCTCGCTACGGTGGTGGACAAAAGAAAACCTGTTATTAGGGAAAACTTTTGCCACACCCGCAGTGGAAGCCACTCTAACCACAGACGCATCCCTTACAGGATGGGGGGCTCACCTATCCCATCACACTGCTCACGGAGCGTGGACTTCGAGCTTAGCATCCAAGCATATAAACCTGCTGGAACTACTAGCGGTGTTCAAAGCACTGAAAGCCTTTCAGGAACACCTACAAGGAAAGACAATGATGGTCCTCACAGAAAGCACCACAGCCATGTACTACCTCAACAAGCAAGGGGGCGCCCACTCTCCAGGACTGTCCAAGCTGTCCCAGAACATCTGGAAGTGGGCTCTCAAACACATGTTCCTACTATCACAACATGTACCAGGGGAACTCAATCTGCTAGCAGACAAACTCAGCAGAGACTTCCCCCTGCCCGTAGAGTACGAATGGCAGTTACAAGAAGACATCGTCTTCGACGTCTTCACACAGTGGGGTTTCCCAGAAATAGACCTGTTCGCAACTCTGGAAAACTCTCAATGCCAAGAGTACACCTCCAGGTACCCCCAGAACCAGTCCAAGGGGACCGGTCTATCGATTCCATGGTCAGGGAAATTTGTTTACGCTTTTCCCCCGACTCCCATTCTCAACAAGATAGTGCACAAGATGCACCAGGAACAAGTTACCATGATACTGGTGGCCCCTATGTGGGCCCGACAGCCATGGTTGGCTCACTTGTTGAAGATGTCTCTATCTCCTCCAGTGAGACTGCCCTGCCCGTACAACATGCTGTCACAAGACAGGGGCAGGACACTGCACCCATGCCCTCAGACCTTGAACTTAGCAGCCTGGCTCCTGAGGTCATAGAATTTGGACATTTACAACTTCCACAGAGGTGCATGGACATCCTCAGAGAGGTTAGAAAGCCTAATACTCGTCACTGCTATTCTAGCAAATGGAAAATATTTGTCATCTGGTGTAGAGGGAAGAGTATCAACCCCGTTGACTGCTCTCCCACACAAATTATTCTGTACCTGACCCATTTACTGGACTCGGGTCTAGTATTCAATTCTATTAAAGTACACCTGGCAGCGCTTTCTGCTTACACCACTTCACAACTCAAAGTATCGTGGTGGAAGATCCCAGTAATCAAAGCCTTCATGGAAGGGGTAAAGAGAATACACCCTCCAATAGCAAACCCAGATCCTGGCTGGGATCTAAATGTTGTACTCACCAGGCTCATGGGGTCACCCTTTGAACCCATGCACAAGGCAACTCTTAATGATTGCTTTCCTAATCGCTATTACCTCCATTAGGAGAGTAAGTGAACTACAGGCCCTTTCGGTTTTAGACCCCTTTGTAACAGTTCACAAGGATAAAGTGGTTCTACGCACACACCCAAGGTTCGCACCGAAATTCATCTCCAAATTTCATGTCAACCAGTCTATAGAACTACCAACGTTCTTTCAAAATCCTTCAAATCTAGGAGAAAAACGCCTGCATACACTTGACGTGCGCAGAGCTGTCATGTTTTACATGGAAAGAACTAGTCCACTGAGAAAGACTAATCAGTTCTTTGTCTCGGTGGCAGCAGGACGAGAAGGAGATGCAGTTTCAAAATCCACTATATCTAGATGGTTTGTACAATGCATCACTCTGTTACACTCTTGCTAAGAGAGAACTACCCTTCAAGCCAAGAGCACACTCTACTCGAGGCACTGGGGCATCCATAGCATTCATTGCAAATGTTCCCCTTGAGTCCATCTGCAAAGCGGCAACCTGGAGTTCTGTACACACCTTTACAAAACACTGTCTAGATGCCCACTCTAGATCTGATTCCCAGGTGGGACAAGCAGTATTAAGACATCTTTTCTCTACTGTTCCTTCTCACAACCCACCTCCGACTCCGGGTACTGCTCGCTAGTCTATGCACAGCATGTGATTCTAAGCAGATTAACAAACATCAGAAGACAATGCATTACTTACCGTAAAAGCATTTCTGATGGTTGTATCTGCTTAGATTCACATGCGCCCACCCTTCCTCCCCGCTCGGATGGCAGGAACATAGACATCTTTTTCTATATCTCTCTCTTTTCTGTACTCACTCATGTCTAGAAGGCTCCCTCAGGGCAGAAAAATACAAACAGAGGGACCTCGACGCGTGAGGGATTATGGGTACAACGCACGTCACTATAGGGATAGTGTTACAGACATGCCTTGTCGACGTCCCCTTTTCGACTACGAAAAACAAAATGCAATACTCCGCAGTGACCACTGGATGTCGGACCTATGCACAGCATGTGAATCTAAGCAGATACAACCATCAGAAATGCTTTTACGGTAAGTAATGCATTGTCATGTGTGTGTGTGTGTGTGTGTGTGTGTGTGTGTGTGTGTGTATATATATATATATATATATATATATATATATATATATGTATATATATGTATACACACATCTGATGGCTTTGAGGGAAGTTATCACATGTACTCTTACTGTGTCCCTCTCAGACACTTGTCACTCCAACTCTCTGACGCTTTATCCTTGCCTGCCAGCACCATTTCCGATGTCCTTTGATAAGATGGCACTCGATCAAACCCTTCCTCTAACTAATTTCCTTTCCTGTTGACATCTGCCACGTTCTCTTGGATGACTGTTGAACTCTTCTCACGACTTTCTTGCCCTTTTCTCTTGATATGAACTGAATGCCACATTTTCTATTTCAGTTTCAGGAGAGCCTTGAACCAGATTTGGAAATCGTGGTTTGCTCCGGCTTTGGGAAGAATGGTGCTCTTTCGGTCCTTCAGGTAAGGAACTTCCCATTACAGTGGTGCTACTTAGCTGTCCCCATGTGTCGTTCCCTCTGATAAGCGCTACCTTCCTGGCCCTGCTGTGTACATTGGCTCGAACAGATCTGTGCTTTCTTTTAAGATTTGCCATTTTGAGTTCAATTTCTGAAGTATGAATGTAAACAACCCAGCAATACATTATTTGGATTATAATTATTAGCCACCGTGATTGTAAGTTATTGTATCATATTCCTCCCTGTTTAGCAGGTAGTTTGAATTTTCTTTGTGATATGGCATTCTGAGACGGGTATACAGCATTGAATTTCCTATCTTGTCAAAATGGCCCTGGTCTTTTATCACCATTTGTTGTTTGTAAGGTGGTCCTTGAGATTTACTCTGCACACCAAACCAGGTTTGTCCCCTTTATTCATTTGTCTTTGGCGGGATTCACTGGTGAAGCCCGCCTCTGGCTCCAGCCTGTCTGGCAGGGCAAGGAAGGTTCCCAAAGCTTCCCTGTGCTTAGTCTCCTTGGTTACAGGAATGCACCCAAAGGTGATTGGCTGGCTGTCCTTGGAGGACAGCCGCCACCCTGTTGAGAGTGACAGCTATGCTGCGAATGAATGGGAGAAACTTGCAAAATAGATGGTCTTTTGCAAGGAAGGTACAGTCTACCACTGGACGAAGGAACCGAAGAAGAAACTGGAAGAAAAGCTTGCTGCATCCTCCTGGACCGTTGGTTTGCCCAGTGAAACCCTGCTGCAGTGTTGAAGCTCTGAATTTCGAGTAGACTAGAGAAGCCCTGCAAGGACGACTTCTTACTTTGGGTTGGTGGGACCAACTGACCCCAAGACGAACTCGACTGGAACACCTCTCCCTGCTGGCTGTACTTCCTTGCTGCTGCTGGAACAGAGTGCCTGGGGTCGAGAACTCAAACCAGTGCATAGCCTTTAAGCCGGACTCGCGCTACAAGAAGATCCTGAGCCACCTCAACAGAGTGCTGGACCCCAGGCACAAGGGAAGCCCATAAGGTGTCCAAGAATCGCAGTGGTGCTGTTTGCTGGAAGCTGAGACCACGAAGTGCCGCTGATTTTAGAAAGAGCCCATTGATCTTCTTCCAACCTAAGGTACTGTCTTGACTGAGGGGGTACTTGCCTCTTTTGTCTGTGGCATGCGGGTTCTCACTGGAGACATGCAGTAGCTGCTTTTTGCAGAGTTGCTTGCAGCTTTGCCTTTCACAAACCTTACAGCTTGTGGCCCAACAGTGAATAGTTTGCTACAAACTCTCTAAATAACATTATGCAAGACATTTGTGCTATCTAAAGAAGTGCCTTGGCTCCCTAGACTCTGCTCAATTGACTTTGGGCGTCCTGACTCCCTGCAGACCTTTCTGACTTTGTGTTTAACTATCCCTCCAAAAAGTCATACATTCTTTACTTCTATAGCTGGGAAAAGGGTTAATCTACATTGCATTGGAGGGGGGGGGTTCAAGAGTGCTTACCTGTTTGAGAAACTTGTTAACCATTGTTTCCTTCCCTAACCTTTACCTTTTGCACAACCTCAGTATTGTATTAAGTGTAAACAGTGATATATCAATGTCCATAGTGTCCTAGTAATTGAAGTCACCTCATGGTGTAGGATGTGTGTGTGATTGACTTTACTTACAGTTGGTAACTTTCTGGACCCAGCACACACTATCTTACCATAGGGTGCTGGAGGGGTTACTTGGTATCCCCTTTGTCTAGTTTCTAATGTAACATTTTATTTTACTCTTTGTTCAATCAGTGACTGGTGGCAGTGGTTTACTTTTTACTTCGATTGTGTGTTTTTACCGTGGGCTGAATTCGCAGCTGGAGTAAGGCACCCATGGGTGCCCATTTTGTCATAATGGCCCAGATCTTCTTTTTTCACCATTTCTTGTTGTAAAGGTCCTTGCAATTTCCTTGCTGGTCTGCGCACCAAACCAGGTTTGGACCCCTTTGTTAAATTTGCCTTTGGCGGAATTAATGTGTGAAGGCTGCCTCTGGCTCCAGTGTGTCTGGCAGGGGCAGGAAGTGAGGAAGATCCCCTAAACTCCCTGTGCTTAATCCCCTTGGTTACAGAAATGCACCCAAAGGTGATTGGCCGACTGGCTGTCAACGGAGGACAGCCTCCCTGCTGTTTGATTAACAGCTAGACTGGAGTGAATGGGAGAAACCTCTATAAAAGGTGAGACTTTTTGGCTTGGAAGGCAGAGTCGACCACTGGACAAAGGAATTCGAAGAAGAACTTGGAAGAGGTGCCTGCTGCAACTCCTGGTCCGTTGGTTTGCCCGGTGAAGCCCTGCTGCTGTGCTGAAGCTCTGATTTCATTTCGACTAGAGAAGCCCTGCAAGGACGACTTCTCCCCTTGGGTTAGTGGGACCAATCAACTCCAAAGTAAGCCTGTCTGGACATCCTCTCGGAGCTGTACTTGCACTGCTGCTGGAACTGAAGTGCCAGGGAGAGGAACATCAAACTGAGTGGATCGCCGACGCGAGCGCCAGAAAGAAACACTTGTGTATAGGCGCGTTACAAATGCCATATCATATCATATCCTCTGGACTTACCTGAAGCAGGACTGACCAAGCCTGGGCCACCTCAACATAGTGCTGGACCCCAGATGCAAGCAAAGTCTGAAGTGGTATCCGAGAACTGCAGTGTTTCTATTTGCTGCCAGACGCGAGGAGCTGAAACTGCGAAGTGCCGCTGACTTGATGTTTGGCCATTGCTGCCGCTGACCTTCCCATTGCAGTGCGGGAGTCCCCTTCCTCTTGTCCCCACTACTGAGGACCAGGATCTGCAGAGCTGTACAGGAACAGAAGCGAGTTGGAACCATTTCTTCTAACCAAAGGTACTTGTAACCTAAGAGGACTTGCCTCTTGTGTAGCCTTACTTGCTCTCAGTTGAGACTGGTCTAGGTTGCCTTTGTAGAGTTGCTTGCAGCTTTGCCCCTCACAAGCCTCCCAGCTTGTGGCCCTCCAAGTGAATCCTATTTCTACAAACATTTCTAAAAACATTGTGCAAGACTTTTGCTTACGTGCGAAGAGGAGCTTCAGTCCCCCTTGACATTGCTCAACTAACATTAGCTGTGCTGGCTCCCTGAGAGACTCTTCTTACCTCTGACTCTGTGCATTTAGCTTTCCCCCAGGAAACGGTTACATTTACTTGACATTGGAAGGTTTAAAAAGTACTTACCTGTTTATGAATTATTTGTCAACCTTTGTTTTATTCCCCGATCTAACCTTTGCACCAAACTCAGCATTGCTCTAAATGTACCAGTGATAAATCAATGTCCAGTGTCCTAGCCGTTTAAGTCACCTGAGGGTGTAGGAAATGTCTGTGTGCCATCTCCACGCACAAAACATTCACAATCGTCGCCTTCATCATGTCAAGAATTGACTATGCAAACAGCCTCTACCTCGGAATACCTCCTGAAGAAACTACAACGGATCCAAAATACAGCAGCCAGAATACTCAAACTATCCAGAAGAGACCACATCTCTCCTGCCCTAAAAACATTACACTGGCTCCCAGTAAAACATTGTATCTCCTTCAAAACAACGTGCATAACGCACAGGGCGATCAGTGGACAAGGAGCAGAATTCCTAAAATAAATAAATATGTAAAAATAAAAAAAAATAATAAATCTACCAGCCATAGAGACTCTTCAGGTAAAGCAACGAAACACGCCTGGAACTAAAAACATACCTTAATAAAAAACTTGAGGCACCTCGTTCTATCACTTAGCTGAAAAAACCTGGAACAACATCCCAAAAGAAATAAACACCAAGGATCACCTAAAATTCAGGAAATTACTAAAAACCTGTCTCCAACACCACAGACTCAAACTGAAAACATATATAAAACAGGAAGGAAAAATAATAACTAAACTTAACAGGACACGACAACACCCAGAACTGATTAAAACTCCGACCACAACTAGTCCGGTAACGCCAAGTCAAATAGAACATAAGCGACACCCATTAAGACAGAATCAACAACCCCAGCCAATTCCATCCAACATCCTTACTCACCCCATAAGTGCTACCAGGTACCACATTGTTATAGAGATTTCTATATGTTAGCAACCGCCACAATCAAACTGAGCTGGGGACCTTAGCAGATACACTGGCCGTATGAGTGGAAAAGGAAGACCGGTAAGGTTATGAAGGAAGTTGATGGAAGTGGAGGACAGAAGGGAAAGAGACTGTGAATACCGGACAAGCCCAGATTAGGACAGAGGAGCAGAAATGTCCTCACGCCCCTTCTGGGGAGATAACACTAACCCAGCGAATCACTCCGAGACAGAAATGCCAACTAACCAATCCACTAACCATTTCTCCCTCTGCACACACCTCTCGAACTCCAAGCCTGCAGCACAACAAACCGCACTAACTTCACTACAATGCAACAACAAAACAAAAGCACACATTGACAAACGACTACCGGCCGCAAACACCCCAGGCCCAGCCAACAGACCCACCGGCTGAGGCTGCCAAAAGCACGTCACTGCTAGCTTGCACTTTTCCAGCTTCCTCCAACTAACCCACCCTCCCTTTCCCCTTTTCAGAGTCGCCAGGGGACCACTCCGTTGGTGATAGTGCGTGTTACAAATGTTCTTTTAACGTTAACATTAACTGTTACATTAATCATTGTTTAATCAAGAAACCTTGAGTGCAAGTGTTTATTTGAATAACTGTCACTGTGAAACTCTGTTACAACCCTACTGTTAGGGAGAATTCTCAGAAATGTGCTAATCCCCTCCACCTTAGACACCCCCAGCAACTTTGCTGGATTTTGAGGACTTGAATTTTTAACCTAGAGACAGTGTGAGCCTTCCCCCCCCCCCCCCCACTCTCTCATGTATTTCAATGTGTGTTTTACACTTGTGTTCTTTCATAAGAGTTTTAGATAACTCCATAGGCATCATCTTCTCATGTGTGTTACACAGCGCTCTCAGTGCAGTGGCACAGGGAAGCCTTTTAGACTTCCCAAAGCTTTAAATAGCTTCTCTGGGATAACTACTGTTTCCCAGAGAATGTAAAGTGAAATTGACTTTACTAGTCTTTTCCAAATTCATAGACTCAGCACACACCATCTTACAATGGGGTGCTTGGAGGGGTTACATAGTATCCCCTGTGTCTAAATACTTGTGTAGCAGTCAAATGCTACCCTTTCCTATTGAAAAGGCTGCTGGCAGTGGTTTTACAATGAATTACCATGATTTTTCCCGACTGCGAACACTGGTAGCTAAAAATCACGGGAGCTATGTTTTTCAAGATGGCGCCATAAGCCCTTTTGTTTAAACACACCCCAGTCTTCTTTCGCCATTTCGTTTTGGAAAGGTCCTTCTAGTGTTTCTATGCGCGCCAAACCAGGCCTGGTCCCTTTGTTTGTGTGCCTTTTTTGCGGGCTTCAGGACTGAAAACTGCCCATGGCGCCTGAGTGTCTGGGTTGGGCAGGAAGTGAGGTAAGTGCCCAAAACTCCCTGTGCTTAGTCTACTAGGAGACCCAAATGCACTCTGGCGTGATTGGCTGGCTGACTGTCCGGCAAGGACAGACACCCTGCTGGGTGAGTGACGGCTAGGCTGGAATGAAAGCGAGAAAACTTTAAAAGGCAAGTCTCCAGGACCGGAAGCTAGTCGACCTCTGGAACGAAAGAACCAAAGCCGAGCTTGAAGAGGACGGCTGCTGCAACCACTGGACCGTGGGTTTGCCCGGTAAAGCCCTGCTGCAGGTCTGAATTGCCAAACTCCATTCAACAGAGAAGGTCCTTCAAGGACGGTTTCTTCCTTTTGAGTTGGTGGTGTCAATCAACCCATAAGACACCTGGATACCATTCTCCAGGCTGGTTAGATTTAACCATGGAGCGGGACACCATGGTTAAATCTAACCAGCCTGGAGAACCATGGTCCAAGAATACAGCTACTGGAACTGAGGTGACTCCATTTTGTTTGCTTTCTTCAACGATCCCGTGCAGTGCAGGAGTCCCCCGACGTCCTCCCTCTTGTACCCTTTTTCACAAAAAGGTACTGCGCCAACCCGATTGAGAGAATGTCACTCTCGCAGAGAAAGTTTGTGAAAATTTCCCAATTTACAGGCTTAATTAGCTTGTGACCCCACAAATGATTCTTTTTCGCCTTAACTACTTCTGAGAACTTTTGCAAAAACTTTACCATTTAATACTAGAACTGAATAGATAATCTGCCACTCAAGAATTGCGCCACACTTGTTAGTTCAATATTTTCAAAAGAACATTTCTTTTTATTCCTTATTTGCCCTTTGAATTCTTGTTGACACGTGTTTCGGCTACTCAAGAGCCTTTCTCAAAACAGAACAGGGCTTGATTAGGTACATATCTTATTCTATTAACACAATTATTATATAATGTTCAAAAACATTTATGTATTCAAAAAGGTTTGGGTAAGGAAAGGAAGGTAACGAAGAAAAGAAAGAAGTAGGAAAGGGGGGGGGGGTGGGGGGTTATGCAATATTAAATCACATATATTTTGGAAAATAAATAAAAGTAATAGATAATTCACAAATGCAGTACATCGCAATACAAATAATTACATCAAAATGTGCATCAAATTCATAATAAATACAAAACAATATAAGTGATAAGAGAACAATAAAAGATAAAAAATAATAATAGTGGATAATAAGTAAAATAACAAACAGAGAAACAGAAAAAATATATTGTTTAAAATAATTCCTCATACATAAATCCACATTTTATATTTAAGGTTTCAATATTAAACACAAATTCTCATTTGTATTATTTCTATAATGATTCTATCATGTATTACAGACTACAGTATTGTTCCCTCTAATGGGTTGCAGTAAATCTACATTCGACACACAATAATATATTCATGTTTGAGCATAATACATAGAACAGTAGAAATCTCTTACCCGTTAATTCCATAAATCCCGGGTAAATCCCTATAGTGAAAATAATGCAGAAAGAAATATTTCCAATCCAATTGTTGTTCACACACAGGAATTAAATCTATTAATTCTCCAAAGGTTTTGGTTAAGCTCAATCTTTCGTATGGCCATAAATTCTAACCTTCCACTTAAGAGTCCATCACATCTACCTCGCCACTCCACACCTTAATTTATCAACAATTTCGGTTTGTCTTATTAAGTTCATAGTCTCCCCGTTAGCAAAAAGACCCCGGTCTGAATCAACTCCCATATGGGCATTTGGATCGCCCGACTGCGGGCGTGCAAAAACGTCTCTTTTTCCTTTTCCGTTCGGGGACCCACCCCTGATGGCTTACCTGCAGCTTTGTAACAATCCGTCTTCTCGCGTCGGCCTCAAACAGAAATGAGCCACCGCGGGGATCCACCATGTAATGTATAGCATCACCAAAGTTACACGAATCCTCCTTCTTCTCTTTCTAGCATCGTTTTACAGAGCGGCCATATTGGAAGGGTTAAGAATGCACAGATCATCTATTCACTTAATCATTGTTTGTATCATGATGATGTGTCAAATTCCCCATCTCCCATTCACATATTGGAATAAATGAATATATTTCTAAACGGACATCTACCCTATATTATAGGCCAATTTAAAAATATATATTTACTACAAATTTTTGTTAGCCCCTAGAAATTAAATTCTTGTTATTATCCAAATGGTGTTCCAACTCAGTTTGTGTCGAATGTGATTAGCCATTAACCACCCTTACATAACATTATTTCTCAATTAATCTTGATACAAGTAAATGTTATTGAAAAGATTTCGGCATTACAAACTACCTTTGCATATCAAATTGTTTATCATTTTTGTACATTTTACATATAAAATCAAGGTTTCAAACCATAAAGAATAGCATCCATTTCAATATCCATTTGCTTCCTTCCACCAGAAATAAAGTACCATGCCCTAACAGTGTCCTTTCATTTCATGACATGTATGAACATTATCAAATCAAAGAAAATGTCCCATCTCGTTATCATGATTGAGACCAAACTCAATCGATCTAAATTTGCATATCAATCTGGCTTCCATCTGTCTTAATTTCTCCTCTATATTTCCACCTCTTTTCCCCATTCGTATCTTTTGCAGTCCAATAAACCTCAGAGTTTTTTTGTTTTCCATTTGATGTTGGAGCTGCCAATGTTGTGCCAGCGGTAATGTTGCATCCTGGCTTCCAATGGATAAGAAATGTTCTCTTATACGAAACCTCGTTTCCCTAATCGTGCTTCCAATATAGATCATCTTGCATGGACATATTATTGCATATATTGTATATTTTGAACGACAATTTATATTTTCTTTGATTTTCATTTGCGTCCCTCTTGAGTCCACAAATTCCATCGTCATGTCATGTGCAAAATCACACATAGTGCAGGTGCCACATTTTCGGAACCCTGACGTCTTTGGGTCCAACCATGTTCTGCTAGGTTCAGGTTTTACATCTGGTAGAAGAGAAGGGCTCAAGGTCATTTTCAAAGTTTTAGCCTTACGATATGTTATTTTTGGTCTTTCTCCAATATACTCCGTTAGGTGAGAATCAAGTTGTAAAAGATGCCAATTTTTGTTTAACGTTTTCTTGAGTACTCCAATATTGGAGCTATATGTTGTAATGAAATTAATCATCCTGTGCTCAGTATTTGTCCTTCTTTCTTTAGGCATCAGAGTCTGCTCCCAGGTTACTTTAGCTACCTTTTGTTGTGCTGCTTCAATGCATTTCTTTGAGTAGCCTCTCTGTTCAAAACGATCCTGCAGTAGCTCACATTCTGACTTGAAATCAATAGTGTTTGTACAGTTTCTCCGTGCTCTAATAAATTCCCCTTTCGGGACATTCCATTTTATCGGTTTGTGGTGGCAACTACCGGCATGGAGGGTTGAATTCACCTCCGTTTCCTTGCGAAAAGTTCGTGTTACCAATCTATTGTTCTGTACAAAGATGGTCAAATCAAGAAAATTTATGGAACACTTGTCATCCTTGCCTACAAATTCAATGCCCAGATCATTATCATTTAATTTGATTTTAAATTCATTCAAATCTGAACTTGTTCCATCCCAGATTATGAGGACATCATCAATAAACCGTACCCATAGAATCATGTGTTGTTTGAATACCTCCTCCGTGTATACTGATTTCTCCTCAAACATACCCATAAAAAGGTTAGCCAATGCTGGTGCATACTTAGTGCCCATAGCAATCCCTTTCTTCTGCTGATAGTATTTGTTATCAAACAAGAAAATATTGTTCTCTAATGTTACTGCCAACATCTCCTTCAACATTTGTATGTATTGGTAGTGCGATGCCGAGTCCTGTCTAAATTCAAAATCTATGGTTTGTATAGCCGCTGGATGTTCAATGATAGTATATAGTGCGCGGACATCCCAGGTTGCAAGTCGATATGATGGTTTCCAATTTATTCTACTGATTGCCTTGATAGTGTCTGTAGTATCTTTAATAAACGCCTTTAGTTTTGGTACACGTGGTCTTAGTATGTTATCAATATACTCAGAAATTTTCTCCGTTGGCCATCCGATACCACTAAGTATTGGTCTACCTTCAGGAATCTTGTCAAACAATTTATGTATTTTAGGTAAAAAATACATGGTTGGGATCACTGGAGTTTTATTTGATAATGCCGATTTTTCATCATCCGTAATCAGACCTTTCCTATGCCATTCATGTATCTGTTCCTCCACTCGAGTTATAATGTCCACTATGGGATTGCCTGGTAGTTTCAGGTAACAATTTGGTATTGTTAAGTGATTCTGAGCCATAATGATGTAATCCTCTCTATTCATCAGTACAATATTCCCGCCTTTATCGGCCTCCTTTATAACAATTGTATTGTCATTCTCCAAATTCCTCAATGCTTGCCTTTCCCCCTTTGTTAGGTTCTGTTTGTCCACTTTCATTCTGATTTCATCATACATTTTATATATATCACGTGATGTTGCTTTGTAGAATACTTCAGTCATATTTTCATTTGAGAGTTGCGGTGAAAATTTAGATTTAGGTTTAAGTTCCTTCTCTATAAGACAACTCGGTCTGATTTTCAAGTCATAAAGAGTATTGTGAATTTCACTGTCTTCTCCATCTCCCAATGTTTTTAGAATATGAATGTTCTCAATATCCTCCATGGTAAGGTCCGATTTTATCAGTTCTTGCTCGGTCCGTATAGAGCCACTCTTGTGAGCAGTTGCAAAAAATTTTTTTAATCTAAGTTTTCTTACAAATTTAAATAGATCTATCTGAGTATTGATAAGATCCAATTTACAGGTCGGGGCAAATGATAATCCTTTATTCAATACAGTTCTCTCATCATCCGTTAGGATATGTCCTGATAGGTTCAACACTAAGTCAATTATTGTTTTTTCCTGGTTGCATCCCGGGCGGCCGCCCGCGTTAGGCGACGAGAATCTTCCAGCACATCTGGGTTGCCTGTGTCTACAGCCCCCCCTCCTTCCTCTCCTCCTTGAGTAGTAGTACTCTTGGATTGTGCATTTGGTAGTTGAAAACGGACCTGTTTTTGGTTTCCGACTCTTGTTCCTTTCTTATATCTTCTTATTCTTATTTGATTCAGAAAACCCGCATGTTGTTGATTTTTGTTATTAGTTTTATTATTTGTTATTAGTTTTATCTTGACATGGTTCCTCTCCCTCTGCTCCTTCCTTCTCTGATTCTTTTCAATAACATTTACTTGTATCAAGATTAATTGAGAAATAATGTTATGTAAGGGTGGTTAATGGCTAATCACATTCGACACAAACTGAGTTGGAACACCATTTGGATAATAACAAGAATTTAATTTCTAGGGGCTAACAAAAATTTGTAGTAAATATATATTTTTAAATTGGCCTATAATATAGGGTAGATGTCCGTTTAGAAATATATTCATTTATTCCAATATGTGAATGGGAGATGGGGAATTTGACACATCATCATGATACAAACAATGATTAAGTGAATAGATGATCTGTGCATTCTTAACCCTTCCAATATGGCCGCTCTGTAAAACGATGCTAGAAAGAGAAGAAGGAGGATTCGTGTAACTTTGGTGATGCTATACATTACATGGTGGATCCCCGCGGTGGCTCATTTCTGTTTGAGGCCGACGCGAGAAGACGGATTGTTACAAAGCTGCAGGTAAGCCATCAGGGGTGGGTCCCCGAACGGAAAAGGAAAAAGAGACGTTTTTGCACGCCCGCAGTCGGGCGATCCAAATGCCCATATGGGAGTTGATTCAGACCGGGGTCTTTTTGCTAACGGGGAGACTATGAACTTAATAAGACAAACCGAAATTGTTGATAAATTAAGGTGTGGAGTGGCGAGGTAGATGTGATGGACTCTTAAGTGGAAGGTTAGAATTTATGGCCATACGAAAGATTGAGCTTAACCAAAACCTTTGGAGAATTAATAGATTTAATTCCTGTGTGTGAACAACAATTGGATTGGAAATATTTCTTTCTGCATTATTTTCACTATAGGGATTTACCCGGGATTTATGGAATTAACGGGTAAGAGATTTCTACTGTTCTATGTATTATGCTCAAACATGAATATATTATTGTGTGTCGAATGTAGATTTACTGCAACCCATTAGAGGGAACAATACTGTAGTCTGTAATACATGATAGAATCATTATAGAAATAATACAAATGAGAATTTGTGTTTAATATTGAAACCTTAAATATAAAATGTGGATTTATGTATGAGGAATTATTTTAAACAATATATTTTTTCTGTTTCTCTGTTTGTTATTTTACTTATTATCCACTATTATTATTTTTTATCTTTTATTGTTCTCTTATCACTTATATTGTTTTGTATTTATTATGAATTTGATGCACATTTTGATGTAATTATTTGTATTGCGATGTACTGCATTTGTGAATTATCTATTACTTTTATTTATTTTCCAAAATATATGTGATTTAATATTGCATAACCCCCCACCCCCCCCCCCCCTTTCCTACTTCTTTCTTTTCTTCGTTACCTTCCTTTCCTTACCCAAACCTTTTTGAATACATAAATGTTTTTGAACATTATATAATAATTGTGTTAATAGAATAAGATATGTACCTAATCAAGCCCTGTTCTGTTTTGAGAAAGGCTCTTGAGTAGCCGAAACACGTGTCAACAAGAATTCAAAGGGCAAATAAGGAATAAAAAGAAATGTTCTTTTGAAAATATTGAACTAACAAGTGTGGCGCAATTCTTGAGTGGCAGATTATCTATTCATATTAGTAACCAAGGAGGTAGGGGATTGGTTCCTCCAACGAATGCCACATAGGATGCGACACGGCTGAGAGGCCAAATCAAACCCATCTTGGTCGCCAACAGAAGAAGTTGTACCGACACATATCCCAAAACACTAATCTAATACTAGAACTGCTCTTTCCTATCCAGAACACTAGCCCATTGACTTTGGCCTGGCCTATTGACTTGAATTGTACTATTCTGGTGAACTGAAACTATTTGCATTGCCTGGAAAGTATATATAATCTTTCTGATGTTTGTTAATCTGCTTAGAATCACATGCTGTGCATAGTCTGAAATCCAGTGGTCACTGCGGAGTATTGCATTTTGTTTTTCGTTGTCGAAAAGGGGACGTCGACAAGTGACGTGCAGTGTACCCACAATCCCTCACGCGTCGAGTCCCTCAGATTGTTTTTTTCCGGCCAGATATTGGTTGCCTTAACGCAGAGCTCGTTCGAGAGAAATTGCAAAACATTTATTTATACTCTTTGGTCGTTATTTCTTATATATTGCATCAGTTCCCTCCTTCGACGGCGATGCTGTTTCACCGCCGATTAAGAACTTCGACGGCGGTGACTTAGACTGAGGCGATCCTTCGGCGCTGCCGAACACGTGGCCTGGCCTCGCCGGTCTAAAACAGTAGGGAGAGTGGGGGTCGTGGGACATGTCTGTTTCCTTCTAAGAATGCCTTTCTCCCCCCCCCCCCCTTTCCTTCGGGGTTGTTATCACTCTTAATTGTATCCTCAGCTATGGAGAGGACTCCTTTTAGATTTTGCCTGCGCTGTAAGGGCAAATTCACATGGAAGGATAAGCACAAGCGGTGTAACCGTTGCTTACCCCTCGACCACAACAAGGACGGCTGTGCGGCCTGTAAAAATCTTCGCCCAAAGACTTTAAAGGACCGCAGGGTCAAGAGGTGGGCAGCCTATGCTATGTCTAGAGCTGATTCCTCACCCGCCGCCGCGTGTGACGAGGACAGTGATAACCCGACCTCCGTTTCGGAGATTGTAGACCTCTCTAAGGAGCGTACCCGCTCCTCAGCGTCTGTCCCCGCCCCGACAAGTTTGGCTCACGTCCTACTTATGGGGATGAAAACCCTGGCGACGCTGACGAACACAGAAAACATAAACATAAGCACACAACCCATGGCACTTCTTTGTCAAAGACGAAGAAAGCTCTAGCGCCAATGGAGACGCCGGGCCTACCGGCATCCTCCACTGACCGTAAGTGTCGCAAGCCCTCCCCGCCACCGCAGACGCGACTAGCGACTGGGCTACCTGTAGACAAGGGCGCTACCACCAAAACCCCAGGCGACGCGCCTCGTAAGAGTGCGACCGTCGCCGAAAGACTCGGCACCGCCCAACACGACGCCAGACGAACCCTCAACGGAGAAATGAATCGAAAGCTTGGCTCGTATAGTTTCCACTGATGGCCAGAGATGGGCGGCGAGCGATATGCCGAACCCCGCTCACAAGGCCAGGGAGACGCCGAGAATGCCGGAAGGGAGGCAGGGACCGCTGCCGCCATCCAAGGAAGGCCCTAGCCTACGAAAAGGTTTCTCAGAAGGCGAAGGAGTTTATCCTTGATGTTATGGGACAGATCTAGACGGTTATAGGTGGAGAAGCTTCCCTTTATGCCTCCAGACCGTTCTGGACTACCACATTGGACATTTGAGAAATTCGAATCATGTATGGACAAACTGGATAGATTTATGGCCACTGCTGAACATAAAACGCCCAAGAGGCCAAGAGAGGTACTTCAGGAGGACCCCAGGGCTAAATATCCTAGATTTAACCCCCCTTCAAGAGGAGGCTAATACTTATGACCTCACTGAAGAAGACTCTCACTTTCAAGAGGATGAGGAATTCCTAGATAGTGAAGACCAACAGAACCTCGAAGGTTTTGAGGAAAACCCTGACATGTGCTTCGAAGAAGACCCAGATGAAGGTGGCTCACAGCCGTGGCAGTCCCCAACAGCATCTACAGACCCTGAGATCCTGAACCTTTCCCCTCCTCAAATCACACCGGTCAGGAACCCGTCACCCATAGATGACCAACCCACTTTCAACGCTCTACTATGGAATACAGCAGCGCACTGAAATTGAGACTGGGGAAATTACTCCTGATATTGATTTTGTAGAAAAAATTAAGGAAAAACCTCCCACTAGCCAGACCATTCCCCTCCTCGCCTCAGTTAAGAGACGTATCATCCCATCGCTGTTTACACCTGCGTGGGTTAGAGGGGTCAACCCAAGAATTGAAAAACTGTTTACTCCTGCTCCATCGGGCCCATTATACATTCAGGGTCACTCGATACCAGATTCCTTGGTAGTAACTACCACAAGGAAAAGGAAAGGGCAGGGGTTCCGCCATCAACTAGCGAAGCACCCCTGGACAAGGAAGGAAAGAAACTCTACGCCCTGGGTAAGCGAATTACAACCTCGGCAGCTTTTTCCACCAGAATTGCCAATAATAATACCTTACTGGCAAGTTATGCTGATGCCCAATGGGGGAAGTTGCACCAAGACCTCGAGGAAGTCCCTGAACCCTTACAAACTTGCTTGTTAACCACTGTAACGGAAGGAACTCTGGTTAACCAGAGCATCATTAAAAACACACTTGATGCTGCAGAAACGGCTGGCCGTTCTTTAGTCCAGGGGATACTTCTGAAGCGTCATGTCTGGCTCCGGAACTCCGGTTTTAAGCCAGAGACCCAGGCGTCACTCATATACAAACCAATCGAGGATTCTAACCTCTTTGGGAAAGTGGTGGACAACGCACTGGAAACCACCAAGAAGGATTTCGACACCCTAAAGACTGTAGACCAGATATCAAGGCCTCCCAATAAGCGAGGATTCAGCAACAAACACTTTTTTCGAGGCCAACGTTAACAGCAGTACACTGCAGGCAACTGGTCCTCTAATCAGGGAACCAGTGGCCGATGCACTCAAAGAGGACTACGCCGTGGCAAGGGTAGAGGTCGGGGCCCCACTCCCAGAGGTTCCCCGGCTACCAACACCAAATGACCCGAAGGTTCGGATCCCCTCCCATGCATCGGCGGTCGGGTGCCGGTTAACATCTTTCCTACCAGCATGGGAGGGAATAACATCAGACCGCTGGGTATTGTCAACTATAGCCTGCGGTTACTGCATAGAATTCAGTCGGTCCCCCACGTACAGACCCCTAAGGGGAACGACGCCTATCACCGGAGCACCTCGCCATCCTTCTACAAGAAGTGGAACTGCTGCTACTAAAAGGAGCAATAGAGGTCGTGCCTCTATCACAGGTAACGGAAGGTATTTATTCAGTGTACTTCCTTGTGCCCAAAAAGGACTTAACCATGTGCCCTGTATTAGAGCTGCACCGAGCAAACAAATTTGTCAAACCTCAAAAATTTCGTATGGTGACCTTACAGGAAGTGGTCCCCCTGCTTTCACAGGGAGATTACATGACAAACCTGGACATGAAAGATGCATACTTTCATATTTTAATGTTGCTAGCGCACATGCACAGCGTTCATGATGGAGGGCAAACACTAACAGTTCAGAGTGCTACCCTTCGGCATAGCGTCAGCACCGAGGGTATTCACGAAAGTACTGGCAGTGGCAGCGGCCCACCTCCGCAGGTTGTCCATCCCAGTATACCCTTACCTCGATGATTGGCTCATAACAGGGGATTCTTACGAGGCATGCTGCTCAAATACCCAAAAGACTGTAGACCTTTTTGTTCCAACTGGTCTTCTCCATCAACAAGAAGTCGTCCAGCCTAGACCCCAGCCAGATCAAACAATTCCTAGGGGCTCTAATTCGAACAAAGGACGGCCTTGTCTTCCCCTCCAACGAGACGGTCCAAAATATGCGGTTTCAGATCCCTCAATATGTGGCTGGTCGAGAGGTGACGATGCGATTGCTAAGAATGATGGCGTTGTGTATTTATTTGGTACCTCACGCGCCCCTGCGCATGCGCCCAATGCAAGAGTGGCTCAACAGCCAGTGGTGTCAGGCCAGCAGACAATGGGACGATCTAGTGGTGGTCTCGCAGGCCTTGGTTCTCTCGCTACGGTGGTGGACAAAGGAAAACCTGATAATAGGCAAACCCTTTGCCACACCCACGGTGGAGGCCACTCTAACCACGGATGCATCCCTCACAGGATGGGGGGGCTCACCTATCCCATCAGACTGCTCACGGAGTGTGGACTCCGAGCGTAGCATCCAAGCACATAAACCTACTGGAGCTACTGGCGGTGTGTAAGGCACTAAAAGCCTTCCAGTCACACCTACAAGGGAAGACAGTGATGGCCCTCACAGACAGTACCACAGCCATGTACTATCTGAACAAGCAAGGGGGCACTGTCCCAGAACATCTGGAAGTGGGCTCTCAAACACATGTTCCTGTTGTCACAACATGTACCAGGGGAACTCAATCTGCTAGCAGACGAACTCAGCAGAGACCCCCCCCCTTTCTCAACAAAATAGTGCACAAGATGCACCAGGAACCAGTCACCATGATATTAATGGCCCAATGTGGGCCCGGCAGCCATGGTTCGCTCACCTGATGGAGATGTCTTTATCTCCGCCGGTGAAACTACCCTGCCCGTACAACATGCTGTCACAGGACAGGGGCAAGACGCTACACCCATGCCCACAGACCATGAACTTAGCTGCCTGGCTCCTGAGGTCATAGAATTTGGACATTTATAGCTCCCTCAAAGATGCATGGACATTCTTAGGGAGGCTAGAAAACCTAACGCTCGTTACTACTATTCCAGCAAGTGGAAGATATTTGTCATTTGGTGTAGAGGTAAGAGCATCAACCCCGTTGACTGCTCTCCCACACAGATTGTTCTTTACCTGACTCCCTTATTAGACTCAGGATTGGTCTTTAATTCTGTTAAAGTTCATCTAGCTGCACTTCCCGCATACACCACTTCTCAACACAAAGTGTCATGGTGGAAAGTCCCAGTTATTAAAGGCTTCATGGAGGGAGTAAAGAGGATACACCCCCCTATAGCTAACCCAGCTCCCGGACGGGACCTAAATGTGGTACTTACCAGGCTTATGGACTCACCCTTTTGAACCCATGCACAAAGCATCCCTTAAGAACCTCACTCTTAAAACTGCTTTCTTAATAGCCATCACCTCCATTAGGAGAGTGAGTGAACTACAAGCGCTCTCTATACTAGACCCCTTCGTAACAGTTCACAAGGATAAAGGTGGTTCTACGCACACATCCTAGGTTTGCACCAAAATTCATTTCTAAATTCCATGTCAACCATTCAATAGAACTACCAACGTTCTTTCAAAACCCTTCAGATTTGGGAGAAAAGAATCTGCATACACTGGATGTGCGCAGAGCCGTCATGTTTTATATGGAAAGAACTAGACCTCTGAGAAAGATTAATCAGTTTTGTCTCGTTGGCAGCAGGAAGAGAAGGAGATGCAGTTTAAAAATCCACTATATCTAGATGGATTGTCCAATGCATCACTCTCTGTTTCTCTCTTGCTAAGAGAGGACTACCCTTCAAGCCAAGAGCACATTCTACTTCAGGCACTGAGGCTTCCATAGCATTCATTGCAAATGTCCCTCTCGAGTCTATTTGCAAAGCGGCAACCTGGAGTTCTGTATACACTTCTACAAAACACTGTCTAGATGCACACTCTAGATCTGATTCCCAGGTGGGACAAGCAGTATTAAGACGCCTTTTCTCTACTGTTCCTTCTCGCAACCCACCTCCAACTCCGGGTACTGCTCGCTAGTCTATGCACAGCATGTGAATCTAAGCAGATTAACAAACATCAGAAGACAATGCATTACTTACCGTAAAAGCATTTCTGATGGTTGTATCTGCTTAGATTCACATGCGCCCACCCTTCCTCCCCGCTCGGATGGCAGGAACATAGACATCCTTTATCTCTCTCTCACTTTTCTGTACTCGCGTCTAATAAGCTCCCTCAGGGCAGAAAAAATACAAACAGAGGGACCTCGAGGCGTGAGGGATTGTGGGTCCACTGCGCGTCACTATAGGGATAGTGTTACAGACACGCCTTGTCGACGTCCCCTTTTTCGACTACGAAAAACAAAATGCAGTACTCCGCAGTGACCACTGTATGTCGGACTATGCACAGCGTGTGAATCTAAGCAGATATAACCATCAGAAATGCTTTTACGTTAAGTAATGCATTGTCATTCTACTTAATGTTGTCCTTTTTGCTCACTACTAAGTAACTGAACTGCCATTTGGCTCCTTTTTCAAGGGAGCTCAAACTGTCTCAAAAGCTTAGTTTTGTATTGAAGTGTATTGGTCTATAATATTAGACACTTATTGATTTATTTACACAATCATTTATAAAACATTTCACTAGAGGAAGACAACTTAATATTATAGACCAATACACTTCAATATAAAACTCTAAGCTTTTGAGACAGTTTGAGCTCCCTTGAAAAAGGAGCCAAATGGCAGTTCAGTTACTTAGTAGTAAGCAAAAAGGACATTAAGTAGAATAGATTATATATACTTTCTAGGCAGTGCAAATAGTTTAGTTCACCAGAATAGTTCAATTCAAGTCAATAGGCCAGGCCAAAGTCAATGGGCTAGTGTTCTGGATTGGAAAGAGCAGGTCGGGTATCAAACGGTAAAGTCTTTGCAAAAGTTCTCAGAAGTAGTTTAGGCGAAAAAGAATCGTATGTTGGGTCACAAGCTGATTAGACCTGTAAGTTGGGAAAGTTTCACGAGCTTTCACCGCGAGAGTGGCATCCTCTCAATTGGGTTGGTACAGTGTCTTAGTATGAAGAACCAAATGCAGCTGAAGATGTTGGTTCCTGGCAGGTCCTGCAGATCTCACTGTTCCTGAGCCTCGGTCGTGGGGACAAGACGGAGGACGCCGGGGGGGGGGGGGGGGGGGGGGGCTGGGACTCTTCACTGCACGGGATTGTCGAAAAAGCAAACAAGATGGAGTCGCTTCAGTTCCAGTAGCTGTAGATGGAGCACAAGCTGGTATCCCTCTCCCTGGTTAATCCTAACCAGACTTGAGAATGGTATCCAGGTGGCTTACGATTAGATTGGTTCCACCAACTCAAAAGAAGAAGTCTTCCTTGAAGGGGCTGCTCTGTCGAGATGAACTTGGCTTTTCAGACCTGCAGCAGGGCTTCCCCGGGCAAACCAACGGTCCAGGAGTTGCAGCAGCCGTCCTCTTCCAGCTCGTCTTCGGTTCTTTTGTTCCATTGGTCGACTCTGCTTTCCAGTCCAAGAGACTCGCCTTTTAAACAATTCTCTCCCTTTCATTCCAGCCTAGCTGTCACTAACCCAGCAGGGTGGCTGTCCTTGCCGGACAGTCGGCCAGCCAATCACGCCAGAGTGAATTTGGGTCTCCTAGGAGTCTAAGCACAGGGGATTTCAGGCACCTCACTCCCTTTGGGCCCATCCCAGACACTCAGACTCCTGGGGCGGTCTTCAGTCCTGAAGGCCGCCAAAGGCATACGAACAAAGGGACCAAACCTGGTTTGGCGCGCAGCGATAAACACTAGAAGGACCTTTCCAAAAAGAAACGGTGAAAAAAGAAGACCGGGGCCTGTTTAAACAAAGGGGCTTAAGGAGCCATCTTGAAAAACATGGCTGGGGTGATTTTTAGCTACTGCTGTTCACTGTCGGGAAAAATCATTTCATTTTAAAACCACTGCCTCCAGCCTTTTCAATAGGAAAGGGTAGCATTTGACTGCTATGAGTATTTAAACACAGGGGATGCTACGTAACCCCTCCAGCACTCCATTGTGAGATGGTGTGTGCTGTGTCTAGGAATTTGGAAAGACTAGTAAAGTCAATTTCACTTTACATTCTCTGTGAAACAGTAGTTTATCCCAGAGAAGGTATTTAAACCGGTGGGAAGTCTAAAAGACAGCCCTGTGTTACTGCACTGAGGGTGCTGTGTGACACACATGAAAAGATGATGCCTATGGAGTTATCTAAAACTCTGTTATGAAAGAACACAAGTGTAAAACACATCAAAATACATCAGAGTGGGAAAAAAGGCTCATACTCTTCTAGGAAAAAAAATCAAGTCCTCAAAATCCAGCAAAGTTGATGGGCGTCTCTAAAGGGAATTAGTACATTTATGATAATTCTCCTAAATAGCGGTCGGGGTAAATCATAGTAGTTCGTTGTAAAACCACTGCCACCAGCCATTCTGAGAGTAAAGGGTAACATGTGAATGCTACATGAGTAACTAGACCCAGGGGATACGAAGTACCCCTCCAGCACTCTATTGTATGATAGGGTGTGCTGGGTCTAGAATTTTACAGGACTAAGTGAAGTCAATTTCACTCCACTGTTCTGGGAAACCATAGTTGATCCCCGAGGAGGTATTTAAACCTTTGGAAAGCCTAAAATACTTCCCTGTGTCACTGCACTGAAGGTGCTTTGTGACACAATTCTAAAAGATGATGCCTATGGTGTTGGTTAGACTCCATAACCAAAAAGAATACATGTATAAACTCACATCAAAATACATGAGAGAGGGTGGGGGAAAAGGCTCACACTCTCTCCGAGTAAAAAACATCAAGTCCTCAAAATCCAGCAAAGTTGCTGGGGCTCACTAATGTGAAAGGAATTGGCACATTTCTCCCTAACTGCCAGCCCAGCAAGACATGTTATTTCTCTACCTTCCTCACCATGCATTGCACAGTGCCACGAGCGCCTACCAGCATGGCATTATGTCACCCTTCTCGTAATTCACCCGCCTTCAACAATGCATGAGTGCCAGCCCAAGGAGTCATTATTGTATCCCTTTGTTTGTTCATCCAGCCTGAATGCCGCCTCCTAAATGTTGTCATGCTTTCTCTCATCACCACCACCCGTTTGTCACTGCTTTCTGAACCATTTGGCTGTCTCGCTCTTTCAGAAGAGTATCCGTCCTCAGGTGGTGACCACCTTTGAGCTGCCCGGCTGCCATGACATGTGGACTGTGATCTCTGCTCCCAAGAAGGATGAGGTGAGTGACTATTGACTCTGAGATTGTTATAGCAGATGAGGATTCACTGTGTGTCTGACTTCCCTTTTATGTCTGGTCTTTTTTTCTGTAGTCCTTATGGACCCAATATTTGCCCTAATTTACTCCCTACTATTCCCTTGTGTTCCCAAAATAATACCTGCATTTATGAATCGCTGAACAAACTCATTTGAGTGTGCACTTTCTGCCTCATCAACACGTTATTGATGATCAATGGGATTGGATATTGGGTGTTTTGTTTAGCACAATGTGGTCCACCAGCAACATCCTTTAAAGGAGCCTAGGGATCTTCGTGCTTAAGGCTTGTGGCCCTTCAGTATCTCGGGACAGGTTAATAGTGAACTGTAGAGGTTTCTGCTTAATTGCGGGTTGGCTGAATCTAGTCCCGGAGGAGGGAGTCTCATGGGGATTGAAAAGGTATGCTAAGCAGGCAGACTCTGTGCTTATGGCAAGACTGACACATGCTTTTCCTGTGCACATAGAAGATTATGTGATCATCGCCGAGATTTGGTTTATGCTTTGGTTTGAGTTTTACACTGTGAGGTTGCTATTGCACCAACGGCACCTGCAGGTGACATACCGAAGTATCCCAATCAATTAAGCCAGATGTTTTGCTTGTCTAAGGGCCAACTGACTGCTTCAGAGATTAAACCTGCCACAAAAGAATTTGCCAAAGATAACCTCTAAAAAGAGCCTAGCAGATATTTAAGGGCAATGAAAAATTAATACACATCTATTTGTGTGAACGTTGACTATATTTTCCACACTTACTACTTCACAGCTGCGCAAGTCAGAAAGTGAAAAAGATAAAGTAAGCAGTGTATCCGAGACCCAAGACGAAGTCAAGAGGCACGGCTTCCTCATTCTCAGCAGGGAAGACTCGACCATGGTAACCCTCTTGTCCTGGTGTTTGAGAACAGCCTGTTGCCTGTGTCTGTGCTGTGTAGTATTATCACTGATTGTGTCATGTATATGTGAGCACCTGTGTGTTGGCATAACAATCTTTGCTTGCGAGAGAACATGTTACTAACTCTTAATCAATGGACCGGTATAGCTTGACACTTCAAATGGAATTCCCTTAAGCTAGTTTCTTCAGGATGGAAAGTGGTTGAAGGTGCAGTGTCAACGGATCTCAAGGATTTTTTGATGTTAAGGATCCTTCCTTTGTCAAGGATTTTTTCGGGACAACTGCAGGTGGGGTGAGTGCTCTTGGGCCAGTGACCCATTTTTCGTTTGTACCGAAACGAAAATTGTTTTACTTTTGTGGTGTTTCAGATGCCGTAGTAGCCAGTAGCCTCCCTCTCCCTCTCCCCATTAATTTCCTGGTTCCCGCCTACCTCTTAAACCCAACCTCTGATTGGGCAGCGCACCCCTTATTTATCGACCCCCCCCCCCCCCCAACAACCCCTCCACCCCTGCCAGCATCCACTCCCGCCTCCCCCCCCCACTCCCAGGCCGCCCCTCCCGCTAAGGGCCCCAAGGCAAAAGGCACCGCCCGAAGATGCAGCTCCAGACCGTGTTTGCCCATGTTCGGCTGAGAAGCCAGCAGCTAGTTGTCATCCAGCAGCGACTGAAGAGATAAGTGGGATCTGGGTGGGGGGAGTACAGCAATCACTATTCCTAAAAGCCCTGCCTCTCTTATTACCTACATGGAATAGCACACCAAAATGAGCCAGCTAGTAAAGAGTATCCCGGTCATTGCTGTGTACCAACCGATCAGTGGTTTTATTTACTGTTGTGTACCATAATTTGGCACGCTCCCTGTATCCAGATACCTCAAATCTAGGTATTGTACTTACTGTTGTACCTCCAATTTAGGAGTTCACACTCTATCCAGGTGAAGTTAAGCCATACGTCCTGCTCAGATTTGAGATTTAGCCATGCGTCACACTCACAATTGGGAAGATTAACCATAGGTCAGAATAAGATAGGATTATGGAGATTAGTCGTTTGACACAACAGATGGCACTGTGAAGAATTTGGCGAGTAGCCAACACACTAACCACCCTGCTTCTACTTGCTCAGACGCACCACCCAAACACTAGCCACGCCCACTGGGCTAGCCAACCTATACCCTAACAAACCCAACACAGGTATAAACACATATAACCAACCCAGACACTGGGCCTTACCCGTACGGACACAACAAGCCAGTGCGCGCAACCTTCCATCTGCAATCCAATACGCACAGATGCCAGTTTCTCCTGGTTCTGGACCTATCCTGTCATGGTTCCCTCCCTAACCAACCCTGTCCTCTTTCTTACAGAGCCACGTGAGCCAGGGTGGTATTGGTGCGCAGTATAAATCAACACAACAGAAGTGAATAAACTGGCAAATATACTCTGTTGTGCATGGGGTGGACCAGTCCATTGTTCTGATTATTGCTTTACTCACTGGAGGTGACGGTGTGGGTTGGTCCAGTTCATTACGTGTACACATTCTAATCATGCTGTGCTTTGCTCACTAGAGGCGTCGGCATGAGGTGAACCAGTCCATTAGGTGTACTGATTTTTAATCATGCTGGGTTCCTTCCGGTTGTGATGGCATAGCATCCTCAAATTTCCAATGAATCTGAGGGGTTGCATGGAGTGCTTGATGCGCTGTGGTCCTGGCTCGTGTGTGTGTGTGTGTGTGTACTCCTGTGCGGGGTTGCTATCCCTCAAAGATGTTCTCTCATAGACTGGTGAAGCTAATTTGTGTGTTTTCTGACTTTAGGTCTTGCAGACGGGCCAGGAAATCATGGAGCTGGACACTAGCGGCTTTGCTACACAGGGCCCCACTGTTTACGCTGGCAATATTGGTGATGGGAAGTACATTGTGCAAGTATCGCCTCTAGGTATCAGGCTGCTTGAAGGTGGTGAGTATAGCATGGAGGG
Organism: Ambystoma mexicanum; assembly: GCF_040938575.1. NCBI lineage: Eukaryota > Metazoa > Chordata > Amphibia > Caudata > Ambystomatidae > Ambystoma > Ambystoma mexicanum. Next base: position 1,337,488,718 of record NC_090933.1, on the reverse strand, counting down.
CACGGCTCTACTCCATACGCTAGGAGTACAGATGTATGCTCTGACTCTCCATCAGGGTGCTGCAGCTAGAGATTTGCATACTGTGCATGAGTGTCTCAGCTGATCAGTGGAACACTGTTTCTGTAAACTGTTTGCATTCAATCATCACCCATTGAAGTCTATCCAGGAATCTCACGGTTCATTCTGTTGATTCAGAGTACATCTTAAAATACAGGCATTGTGAAACTGAAACGAGATGCATTCAAACTACACTACACTGAAATACTCTATTACGGTTACAACAGCAGATAGAAAATGTACAACAACTAAGTGTTAGGCATAATTCTCATTTGTGTGCTGATTTCCTTCAACCTTGGAGACCCCCAGCTCTTTTGCTGAACTTTTTAATTTTAACCCTGTAGTGAGTGGGTCCTTTTTCTCGCTCATGTGTTTTGATCTGATTTGGATTATGGGTTTCCTTTGTTTTTGCAGTCTGACGAACTCCATAGGCATCTACCTTTTTGTATGTTGACACATAGCAACTTCAGTGCAGTGTCAGAGATTTCTCATACGGTTTAAATACCTTTTCTTGTGTGAACTATCATTCCCAAGAATAGTAAAGTGAAATTGACTTTACTTACCTTTTCTCTTTGGAGGTCCAGCACACACCATCTTATGTGGAGTGCTGCGGGGGTTACCTAGTAACCCCTGATCATACAATGCAACCAGTCCTGATTGGCTGGCTGTCCTTTAAGGACAGGCACCCTGCTGTGTGATATTGACAGCCCAGGATGTGCATGAAAGCGAGAAACCTGCTTAAAAGGCGAGGGTTTTGGGACTAGAGACCGAGTCGACCACTAGGAGAAACACCTGACAAACCGTGAACGAAGCTTGCTGCATCCTCCTGGACCGTTGAAATGCCCCGTGAAGCCCTGCTGCTGTGCTGAAACTCCTTTTACTGATCGACAAAATACGCGCTCGAAGGGACAACTTCTTCCCTTGGGTTAGTGGGACCAACTAACCCTGAGACAAACGCCACTAGACCATCTTCCTTGTTTGGCTGTACTTCTTCGTTGCTACGAGAACCGAGTGTTGGGCAAGATTGTATCCAGTACCCTTTGGGTGCACTACAACAACCCTGACCTCCTGGCAATAGGAACCTAACCTTTGGTATAAGTCTGTACTACACAGGTTGGTAGTGTGGTCGAGTAGCCAGGCTTATCTCAAGGGGGGTCAATGTGAGCTGTAGGGGAGTTACACAGAGATTCACAATGACAAGTATTCAAATAAACTCCTACACACAAGGCTTCTTGAATAATCAATTGTTAATGTGTCAGTTAGAGTAAGCCTTCTTCAGAAGGGGGCAATATAATAGTAACACTCATATACACTTCAAAAATACACACTCTTAATATCTCTAAATCAGCAAGTACCCTTTTGGGATGTCCTACAGACACAATCTACACCCTGTTGGGACCGCTACACACAACTAGGACTACAGTTGTAAGCAAAACCAACCTTTGGTATAAGTCTGTACTACAGTTTTTGGTAGCGGAGCTGAGCAGCCAGGCTCATCTCAAGTGGGAATGTGAGCTTGTAAGGGTGTTACACACAGATCTACAATGACAAGTATTCAGATACACTTATACGCAAGGTTTCTTGGTAAAACACTTTTTACACACAATTTATTACACAATCATTTATAAAGCATTCACTAAATGAGGCAACCAATATCGCACAAAAATAATACTACAATACCGATTACTAAGCAGTTGAGATCCCTTAAAGTAGCAGCCAATAGCATTGAAGTAGGAGCAAAAAGGCAGAAGTTAATAAAACGAATATTACAATTACTTTAAAACGGTGTCCGGCCATTTCGTCGAAAGACATTTGGTCGACGGAATATAACCAAATGGTCGAATTTGTTTTTTATATATATATATATATATATATAAAAATTTCTGATGTTTGTTAATCTGCTTAGAATCACATGCTGTGCATAGGTCCGACATCCAGTGGTCACTGCGGAGTATTGCATTTTGTTTTTCGTAGTCGAAAAGGGGACGTCGACAAGGCGTGTCTGTAACACTATCCCTATAGTGACGTGCGTTGTACCCACAATCCCTCACGCGTCGAGGTCCCTCAGATTGTTTTTTTCCGCCCAGCTTATGGTCGCCTTACGCGGAGCTCCTAGAGAGACATTGCAAAACACTTACTACGGACCTCGGTCCTTAATTTATACTTATTGTTAAAGATCCCTCCCCTCGACGTAAGCTGTGAAGCTGTTTCTCCGCCGAGCAAGTTTTCGACGGAGGGGAAGAGACGGAGGAGATCCTTCGGTGCTGCCGAACACGTGGCCAGGCCTCGCCGGCCAACATACAGTAGGGAGAGTGGGGGTTCGAACTTTTATCTTCTCGTCGAGAATGTCTTTCTTTCTCCCCTATCTTTCCCTTGGGGTTGTTATCACCAGTTATTATTGCCTCAGCTATGGAGAGGACACCTTTTAAGTTTTGCCCACGCTGTAGGGGCAAATACACTTGGAAGGACAAACACAAGCTCTGTAATGATTGCTTGCCCCTCGATCATAAAGAAGACAGCTGCCTGTAAGCTCTTGAAACCAAGAACTCTTAAAGAACGCAAAGTTAAGAGGTGGGCGGACTACGCTATGTCGAAGTCAGTTTCCTCACCCGCCGCCGCTGTTACAGAAAGTGACGAGGAGGGTGATAACTCGACGTCCGTTACGGAAGTCATTAACCCCCAGAAGGAGCGCTCGCGCTCCTCGACGTCCGTCCCCAGCCCCGACGGGCTCGGCTCACGCCCTGCTTATGGGGATGAACACCCTGGCGACAAGGACACACATAGACCCCATAGGCCTAAGCACACAACCCACGGCTCTTCTTCGTCGAGGACGAAGGATCCATCAGCGCCGAAGGGGACGCAGGGCACTCCGGCATCTACCTCAGACCGTAAGGGTCTCAAGCCCCACTCGCAAACGCAGCCGCGACCAGCGATTGGGCTTTCATCTAACACGGGCGCTACCTCAAAAACATCCGACGTAACGCTCCATAGAGCGGCCGTCGAGAAACAACGCGCAACGCAGGCAACGTCGACTCCAGAACCCTCTACTGACGAACTCGTTGTCGAGAGCCTGGCGAGAATTGTTTCCGAAGACAAACGTAAGCGGACGACGAAACAGACGTCGAATACCGTACCAAAAGATATAGAAACGCCGAAAAAGCACAAGAGTAGCCAGGAACTGCCCCCTTCATCTAAGGGCACTTCTGAACTACCGGAGGGCTTTTCTGAGGGCGACGGAAAACTTTCGTCGACGTTGTGGGAGCGTTCTAAGCGTTTGGAAGGTGAAAACACTGATTTCCCCCCTCTAGGCTATTCAGGGGTTCCCCATGAGACCCTTGAAAGACTCCATTCTTGTATGGAAAAAATGGAAAGGTTTTTGGGTAGCCAAAACCCACCCACACCCAAAAGACCAAGAGAATGGACCCAAAATGACCCTAGGGTCAAGATTCCTAGGTTGTTTCCCCCTTCTACAGAAGCATATGACCTCACTGAAGAGGAGCAATACCTCACAGACCTGGCAATCCCCATCAGTGCAGCCTTGGCAATCCCCATCAGTGCACTCAGACCCTGATGTCTTTCACCCTTCTCCTCCCAAGGACTCACCTATTGGAAACACCTCCCCCATAGATGACCAACCTTCACTTCATGCACTATTGCGCAAGGCAGCAGCGCATTTTGAAATAAACACAGGGGAGACTCTTCCGGACATAGACTTTGTAGAAAAAGTTATTAAAGAAAAAGCCCCGGTTAGTCAGTCTAATCCGCTCCTGGCTTCCATAAGGAGAAGAATAACTCCTTCCCTTTCCAATCCGGCCTTAGTCAGAGGGGTCAACCCTCGGATCGAAAAGATCTTCAGCCCTTCGTCCTCTGACCCTTTGTACATCAGGGGACATTCTATTCCGGACTCCCTTGTAGTTACTAATACAAGAAAAAGAGCGGGGGTACCACTATCCACTAGTGAGGCACCACCTGACAAAGAGGGCAAGAAACTCTATGCACTTGGGAAGAGAATCACAACCTCTGCCGCCTTCTCAACTAGGATTGCAAATAACAATTCCCTACTAGCTAGCTACGCAAATGCACAGTGGAGCAAGCTGCGCAGCGAAGCAGAGGACGCACCAGAACCCCTGTGTTCACGCCTGCTAGCTATAATCTCAGAGGGAACTCTTGTAAACCAGGGCATCGTAAAGAACTCCTTAGATGCCGCAGAGACGGCTGGCCGTTCCCTGGTTCAGGGAATACTTCTCAAACGCCATGTCTGGCTGCGCAATTCGGGATTTAAGCCGGAAACCCAGGCTTCCCTGATAAATAAGCCCATAGAACAAACACATCTGTTTGGGAAAGCAGTTGATGAGGCCCTAGAACATGCGAAGAAAGAGTTTGATACCATCAAGACTCTTGACCAAATTTCTAGGCCACCTAACAGACGCAGCTATGGCAATAGACGCTCCTTTCGTGGCCAACGCCAGCAGCAAAGCCAACAGCAATTTTACTCTGCTACCAACTGGCCCTCTAACCAAAGCACCCAGTTCAGTCAAAGAGGCCAACGTCGTGGCAAAGGAAGAGGTCACGGCTCCAGCCCCAAAGGTCCCACGCCCAATACCAACAAATGACCCGAAGATTCGGGCCCCCTCCCATGCTTCACCGGTCGGGGGCCGGCTAACATCGTTCCTTTCAGCATGGGAGGGAATAACGTCAGACCGCTGGGTATTATCCACCATAGCCCACGGATACTGCATCGAATTCAACGGTTCCCCGAAATACAGACCCCCATGGACCCGACGCATGACACCGGAACACCTCACTATTCTTCTTCAAGAAGTAGAAGAGCTACTGAAAAAAGAAGCTATAGAGGCTGTCCCCTATCTCAGGTAACAGAAGGTATTTATTCAGTGTACTTCCTTGTACCCAAAAAGGATTTAACCATGCGCCCTGTATTAGATGTGCGCCCAGCGAACAAGTTTGTCAAACCCCAAAAGTTTCGTATGGTGACCTTGCAGGAAGTAATTCCACTGTTATCACAGGGGGATTACATGACAACACTAGACATGAAAGATGCATACTTTCATATTTTAATGTTGCCAGCGCAAATAAAATACCTCAGGTTCAAGATAGAGAACAAACACTACCAGTTCAGAGTACTACCCTTCGGGATAGCATCTGCACCAAGGGTATTCACGAAAGTACTGGCAGTGGCAGCGGCACACCTGCGCAGGTTTTACATCCCGGTATACCCTTACCTCGACGACTGGCTCATAACAGGGGATTCTTACAAAACATGCTTTTCCAATACCCAAAAGACCGTAGACCTTTCGTCCCAACTTGGCTTCTCCATCAACGAAAAGAAGTCCAGCTTAGACCCCAGCCAAATCAAACAATTCCTAGGGGCTCTAATTCGAACAAAGGACGGCCTCGTCTTCCCCTCCAACGAGAGGGTCCAAAACATGCTGTTTCAGATCCCCTATTATGTGGCAGGTCGAGAGGTGACAGTACGCAAAGCAATGCGCTTGCTAGGGATGATGGCGTCATGTATTTATTTGGTACCTCACGCGCGCTTGCGCATGCACCCAATGCAAGAGTGGCTTTACAGCCAGTGGTGTCAGGCCAGCGGACAATGGGAGGATCTAGTGGTGGTCTCGCAGGCCTTTATTCTCTCGCTGCGGTGGTGGACAAGGGAAAACCTATTAGTAGGGAAAACTTTTGTCACACCCGCAGTGGAAGCCACTCTAACCACAGACGCATCCCTTACAGGATGGGGGGCTCACCTATCCCATCAGACTGCTCACGGAGTGTGGACTCCGAGCTTAGCATCCAAGCATATAAACCTGCTGGAACTACTAGCGGTGTTCAAAGCACTGAAAGCCTTTCAGGAACACCTACAAGGAAAGACAGTGATGGTCCTCACAGACAGCACCACAACCATGTACTACCTCAACAAGCAAGGGGGCACTCACTCTCCAGGACTGTCCAAGCTGTCCCAGAATATATGGAAGTGGGCTCTCAAACACATGTTCCTACTATCACAACATGTACCAGGGGAACTCAATCTGCTAGCAGACAAACTCAGCAGAGACTTCCCCCTGCCCAAAGAGTACGAATGGCAATTGCACGAAGACATCGTCTTAGACGTCTTCACGCAATGGGGATTCCCGGAAATAGACCTGTTCGCAACCCTGGAGAACTCACAATGCCAAAGTTACGCCTCCAGGTACCCCCAGAACCAATCCAAGGGGAACGGTCTGTTGATTCAATGGTCAGGGAAATTTGTTTACGCCTTTCCCCCGACTCCCCTTCTCAACAAAGTGGTGCACAAGATGCACCAGGAGCAGGTTACCATGATACTAGTGGCCCCAATGTGGGCCCGCCAGCCATGGTTCGCTCACTTGATGGAGATGTCCCGATCTCCCACAATGAAACTTCCCTGCCCGTACAACATGCTGTCACAAGACAAGGGCAGGACACTGCATCCATGCCCTCAGACCATGAATTTAGCAGCCTGGCTCCTGAGATCATAGAATTTGGACATTTACATCTCCCACAGAGATGTATGGACATCCTCAGGGAAGCCAGAAAACCTAATACTCGCCACTGCTATTCTAGCAAGTGGAAAAGATTTGTCATCTGGTGTAGAGGTAAGAACATCAACCCATTTGACTGCTCTGCCACTAACATTATTCTGTACTTGACCCATTTACTGGATTCAGGTCTAGTGTTTAATTCCATTAAAGTCCACCTAGCGGCACTTTCTGCATACACCACTTCCCAACTTAGTGTCGTGGTGGAAGATACCAGTTATCAAGGCCTTCATGGAGGGGGTAAAGAGAATACACCCTCCGATAGCTAACCCAGCTCCCGGATGGGACTTAAACGTGGTACTTTCTAGACTCATGGGCACTCCTTTCGAACCCATGCACAAGGCAACTCTTAAATACCTCACTCTTAAGACTGCTTTCCTAATAGCTATCACCTCCATTAGAAGAGTAAGTGAACTACAGGATCTTTCTGTACTAGACCCGTTTGTAACAGTTCACAAGGATAAGGTGGTTCTACGCACACACCCAAGGTTTGCACCAAAATTCATCTAGAAATTTCATGTAAACCAGTCTATAGAACTACCAACGTTCTTTCAAAACCCTTCCGGCTTGGGAGAAAAAAGTCTGCATTCACTAGATGTACGCAGAGCTGTCATGTTCTACATGGAAAGAACCAGAACACTGAGAAAGACTAATCAGTTCTTTGTCTCGGTGGCAGCAGGAAGAGAAGCAGATGCAGTTTCTAAGTCCACTATATCTAGATGGATTGTACAATGCATCACTCTCTGTTACACTCTTGCTAAGAGAGAACTACCCTTCAAGCCAAGAGACCATTCCACTGGAGGCACTGGGGCTTCCATAGCATTCATTGCAAATGTTCCCCTTGAGTCCATCTGCAAAGCGGCTACCTGGAGTTCTGGGCACACCTTTACAAACACTACTGTCTAGATGCACACTCTAGATCTGACTCCCAGGTGGGACAGGCAGTATTAAGACATCTTTTCTCTACTGTTCCTTCTCATAACCCACCGCCAACTCCGGGTACTGCTCGCTAGTCTATGCACAGCATGTGATTCTAAGCAGATTAACAAACATCAGAAGACAATGCATTACTTACCGTAAAAGCATTTCTGATGGTTGTATCTGCTTAGATTCACATGCGCCCGCCCTTCCTCCCCGCTCGGATGGAAGGAACATAGACATCCTTTCCTATATTTCTCTCTTTTCTGTACTCACTCACGTCTAGAAGGCTCCCTCAGGGCAGAAAAATACAAACCGAGGGACCTCGACGCGTGAGGGATTGTGGGTACAACGCACGTCACTATAGGGATAGTATTACAGACACGCCTTGTCGAAGTCCCCTTTTCGACTACGAAAAACAAAATGCAATACTCCGCAGTGACCACTGGATGTCGGACCTATGCACAGCATGTGAATCTAAGCAGCTACAACCATCAGAAATGCTTTTACGGTAAGTAAATTCTTTTTTTTTTTTGTTTTAGTTTAGGGAAAAAGCTTTTTTTTTTTTATTTTTTAAAAAGGGGGTTAGGGGGGTCACCCCCCCCCCCCCCCAAAAAAGAAAGTAAAAATAAAAAAAATAAAAAATTCGACCATTTGGTTTTCGACCAAATGTCCTGTCGACCATTTTTCGACGAAATGTCTGGTAACCCTTTAAAACAGTGCAAATAATTTGAGTTCACCAGAGGAGTTGATTCAATGCAATAGGTAGGCCAAGGTCAATGGCCAGTGTTTTGTATAAGTAAAAACAGTTCCGGTATTTAAAATGGTAAAGTCTTTGCCACGGTTCTTAGAAGTAGTTCACGAAGAAAGGTTTGTATGTCGGGTCACAAGCTGACTAGGCCTGCAAGTTTCCAAAGTTCCACAAACCTTCGCAGTGAGAAGTAACTTCTCTTGGTCAGGATTTCACAGTACCTTATTTTGAAGAAAAAGAACAGCTAAAGACTTCTGTTCCTGGCCGTTCCTGCAGCTCTCGCGGTTCCTGAGCCTCAGTCGTGGGGACAAGAGGTAGGACGTCGGGACTCCTGCACTGCAAGGGGACGGATCACAAAGCTGACAACTTGGCAAATCTTCGATTCCGGTTGCTATTCTTCAAGCACACAATCTGGTGTTCTTATCCCTGGTTAATCCTAACCAGCTCTGAGAATGGGATCGAGGTGGCTTACGAGTTGATTGGTCCCACCAACTCAAAGGAAGAAGTCGTCCTTGAAGGGGTTTCTCTGTCAAGATGAACTAGACGATTCAGACCTGCAGCAGGGCTCCACCGTTTAAACCATTGGTCCAGTAGTTGCAGCAGCCGTCCCCTTCCAGGTGTCTTCGCTTCTTTCGTTCCAGTGGTTGACTCTGCCTTCCAAGCCAAGAGACTAGGCTTTTAAACCATTCTCTCCCTTTCATTCCAGCCTGGCTGTCACTCACCCAGCAGGGTGGCTGTCATTGCCGGACAGTCAGCCATCCAATCACGCCAGAGTGCATTTGCGTCTCTTAGAAGACTAAGCACAGGGAATTTCGGGCACTTCCCTCTCTTCCTTCCCACCCCAGACACTCAGACTCCAGAATCAGTCTTCAGTCCTGAAGCCCGCCAAAGGCATAGAAACAAAGCGACCAAACCTGGTTTGGCGCAGCGGTTTTTACCTACCAGGGTTCGCGGTCGGGAAAAATCATGGTAGTTCGTTGTGAAAACACTGCCACCAGCCATTTCGATAGAAAAGCGTTGCATTTGACTGCTAGATGAGTTTCTAGACACAGGTGATACAAGGTAACCCCTCCAGCATTCTTTAGGAAGATGGTGTGTGCTGGGTCTAGGAATTTAAAAAGACTAGTAAAGCCAATTTAACTTTACATTCTCTTTAAAACAGTAGTCTATCCCAGAGAAGGTTTTTAAACCTTTGGGAAGTCTAAAAAGACATCCCTATGTCACTGCACTGAGGGTAATCCAAGAACACAAGAGTAAAACGCACATCAAAATACATGAGTGGGGGAAAAAAGGCTCACACTATTTCCAGGTAAAACAAACGAGTCCTAAAAAATCCAGCAAAGTTGCTTGGGGGGGGGGGGATGTACACATTTTTGAGAATTCTCCCTGTTGTTGCCTACCTATAATATCTTTGAGTCATTCAGTAAAGTGTACCATTCGGTTTTACTTTTCCTGTGCTATCTAACCTAGTCTGTGGTTGTATTTGTCCCTGATAAGTCGTACTTCAGTTTTACTTATAGCTGGGAAAAGATCTAACCTGGACTGCTTGTGAGATATAAAACGTATATGGGTTTTACTTACCATGGGTTTTACTTACCTTGAGTTAGCTGTGTGGCTTCCCAAAAATTAAGTTACGAGAGTTATTGCTTATCGCAATCTGTGGTTCACTGATCTCAAAAGCACCTGTAATTGAATATTACATCCTTGGGTTTTACTCACCTGGTATAACTGTGTGTTATCATAAAAGTAGTTATAGCTTTTTACAGCACCTGGAATAAGTGTTCCACTATTCACACAGTACATTGCCCAGTTGACTGATTAAGTGATTTATACAGTCATATAACTGGAAAGGTCTACTGCCCTTGCATTACTGAATGTAACTCTGAAAGTAACCATTGGTTTTTACTCCCTAAGAATAGGCGTGACCTATACTGAAGGTGTATGAAAAGGTTTTGACTTCCCTAGAACTACTGTTTGGTATTTCAAATAAGGTTTATGCTTGGGTCTGTGTACCTTCACGTATAGTGTTTTTTTTATAATTGTGATTTCATGTAATGTGTTAGTGCTTATGTACCCCTAGATGTATCTGGGCCTACCTGTATTTAAATAAATCCTTTATTTTTACAATACAAAGTGTTTCAGGGTTTCTTCAGATCATTTGTATTACAATTTCATTTGTACTTATTCTACAGCCCTCTCTCCCGCTTAAGATGAGTCTGGCTGCTCAGTCTACTCTACCACGAACTCAGGTGGTACAGCCTTATACTAAGAGTGAAGTCTTGTACTGCCTCAGTTGAATTGTTTTACTAAACCCTTGACTTCAGAAAAACTGTCCTAACATCCCTGACTTCCTGCCAGACCTACTGGAGCCAGAGGCGGGTTATAGTGGTGAAGCCCGCCATAGACAAAATGAACAAATTGACCATACCTGGTTTGGCGCACAGAGTAAATCTCAAGAAGGACCTTCCCAAGAAGAAATGGCGAAAAAAGAAGACCGGGGCCATTTTGACGAAATGGGCACCGATGGGTGCCTTACCGTGGCTGCGAACGCAGTCTGCAGTAAAAACACACAATGGTAGTAAAAAGTAAACCACTGCCACCAGCCATTAATTGTAGGAAGGGTAACACAAAAATGTTACATGAGAAACTAGACAAAGGGGATACTAAGTAACCCCTCCAGCACCCTATTTTAGGATAGTGTGTGCTGGGTCTAGAAAGTTACAAAATGTAAGTAAAGTTAATTTCACTTCACTGCTCTTGGAAGCAGTGGTTTATCCAAGAGATGGTATTTAAACCTTTGGGAAATCCAAGAAACTTCCCTGTGTCACTGCACTGGAGGTGCTGTGTGACACAATGTAAGAGGATGCCTATGGAGTTTGTCAGACTCCAAAGTCAAAAGAAACACAGAGAATAAATCACATTAAATCACATTAAAATGATATGAGCGATAAAAAGTCCTTAAGTCCAGCAAAAGACCTGGAGGTCTCTAAGGTAGAAGGGAAATAACACATTTATGAGATTTCTCCCTAACGTCCTGCTTTTTTTTTTTTACACTATCCAGGGCTGACCCAGGGCGGTGGTGGCGGGGCCAATACCTCTGTGGCCTTCTTAAGAACCCCCAGGAGTGGTGGTAGCTCCTTCTGTTGGAACTGGATTTAAGCCTCTTAAGTTCCTATGTAGCTTTGCTGCATTTGCCCTGCACTAACTTGAGTACTTTACCTGCACTAGTTGAGTAGGACCTCATGGCTACTCACATCTTCCCTCATGAACCAGGGCTGGACATCTAAATGTGTAGTATACAAGTGTCGATCGGGAATAACTGTATAACTCCCCAGCAGCCTCCCATTTAAGAGAGCTTGGTCTAACATTTGGTTGGAATCCTGTTTTTGCATTGAGTGCTCTGGAAAACTGTCTCCTCACCAATCCACATGCCCTGACTACAGACATTATTGAAGCCAGTGGTTTGATGTTCCCTTTCTAATGGTGACCTTTATCTGGCGATTTCTTGCTTGTCCATTGGTAATATTGCTTAATGAGCTGACCTGACCTGTCTTCTTTCTCTTTGAACTTTACAGTGAATCAACTACATTTTGTCCCGGTGGACTTGGGTTCTCCGATCGTGCACTGTGCCTTGTCTGACCCATATGTTGTTATGCTTACCAGTGAGGGTCAGATCACCATGTTTGTGCTGAAAAACGACTCCTATGGAGGAAGGACTCATAGGCTGACCATGCAGAAGCCACACATGCAGTCGGTAAGGGAATTCAAACAAATATTGTCTTGCCCGAAGTGCCTTTCTTGGTAAGGAACCCTGCAGTCTGTTAGGCTGAAACCTCGCTTTTTACCATACTTAGTAGCCCTGGTACTTCTTACTGGCTTTTATAGCTTTTTGACAGTTTTCCCCCAGCAAATCTTAATCTCATTTGACTCCTAAATCAGAGGTAACCCCAAAGCTGCTCTTAGTCTCTGAGAGAGAATACTCTCTCTCGGTTAGTCTTGTGGATAGACTTGTGGTGACTTTCTCTCAGTGGGTAGGTTCCATTTGACCTGGCTGCGTCCCTTTTGCCCTTTTCCCCATCAAAATTGAGGTTGTAGTTTGCCTTTAAGACCTGAGAGGTCACATAAGTATACTTTCTCCAGCATGGGGCCTGGCATGGATTCACATGCTCATGAATATTCCCCGTCGGGCCTGGTATCCTCAGTAAAAGAAAAAACTGTTTGTGAGAATTCTCAGAAATGTGCTAATTCCCTTCTACCTTAGAGACCCCCAGCTCTCTTGCGTAACTTTAGCACTTGTTACCTCACAAGTATTTTTTTATGTGATTTATTCTGTCTTTCTCTTGACTTTGGAGTCTGGCAAACTCCATAGGCATCCTCTTTACATTGTGACACACAGCACCTCCAGTGCAGTGACACAGGGAAGTCTCTTGGTTTTCCCAAAGGTTTATATACCCTCTCTTGGATAAACTACTGTTTCCAAGAGCAGTGAAGTGAAATTCACTTTACTTACATTTTGTAACTTTCTAGACAGAGCACACACTCTTACCATAGGGTGCTGGAGGGGTTACTTAGTATCCCCTTTGTCTAGTTTCTCATGTAACATTTTTGTTACCCTTTCTACAAATAATGCATTTTTAATTTTACTGCGTTCACAGCCACAGTATAGCACACACGGATACCCAAGACTCTTCTTACCTCTGACTTTGTGCTTTACCTTTCCTACAGGAAAGGGTTAATTTACGTTGCATTGGGGGGTTCAAAAGTACTTATCTGATTCAGAATTTTAGTTTAACCTTGGTTTTATTCCCAAACCCTTTTCTTTGACACCAACTCAGTATTGCTCTAAATGTACCAGTGATATATTAATGTCCAGTGTCCTAGTTATTTAGGTCATCTCAGGGTGTAGGAACCATCTGTGTGCCATCACCAATGGGTATCATCTGATTCCTTCGTCCAGTTGTCGACTCTACCTTCCAAGCCAAAAAGCTCACCTTTATGCAGGTTACTTGCTGATTTAGAGAAACTAAGAGTGTGTATTTGTGTGTTGCTTATATATTTCTCCCTTCTGATGAAGGCAACTGACTGAACAGGATTTCCCAGCCCCTTTGAGTAGCAATTACGCTTGAGATAAAATAATTCAAACGACTCAGGTAGTTTGGCAAAAGGAAATCTGTTTTTAATATCCACAACGGGGAGTACAACGTACATCCACACTCGCTCAATCCTCTTACTCAACGAATCTTACAAAAAAATGAGGTTATATTAAGCAAAATCATCATCAGTGACCTGTTGGCCTGCGTCATGACCGTCATCCTACGTGGCAAACTACAAAAACCTATTGATGGAAGTGATAGGCCCTAAGTGAGTACCTAAGTAAGTTCCATATCAGTATAGAACAGTGAAGGAAAGTGATGGGGTACTTATCAGATGGCCCAACTAAGCCCTCCCCTTAAAATGGCCACTATGAACATCCCTAAATGCACAACGTCCCATTGGCTACTGTTAGGCAGAGTTTGTATGCAGTACCCTTTGGGATCACTACACACAACTATGACTGCAGGTGTAAGCAAAACCAACTTTTGGTATAAGTCTGTACTACACATATTTTGGTAGCAGAGCTGAGCAGCCGGCTTATCTCAAGAGGGAATGTGAGCTGTAATGGTGTTGCACAGAGGTCCACAATTCCAGGTGTTCAAATAAACTCTTACACTCAAGGTTTCTTGGTTAAACACTTATTAATGTATTCAACAGTTAGTTATAAAACATTCACTAGAAGGAGGCAGTTAAATATCATACTCAAAAACACTTTAGTACTATTCACTTTGTTTCTGAGGCATTCAGACTACTTTGAAGGAGGGGCAAAATGGCATTAAGACTACTTTGAAGTAGGAGCAAAAAGGAATAGGTTATTTAGAACATGAAAGTTACAAGTTATTCTTAGACAGTGCAAATATTTAAGAGTTCACCAGAAGAGTCAATTCAATAGTTTAGGTCCGCCCCTCATACAAACAGGGGCCACGTAGGCGGCCGGTACCCAACTTGGGCAAGGTTATGCATATGAAAGGATGCCATATGGGAAGGGGACCGTGAGTGTCGTACAACCCTGATCTGGACATAGACACGGAGACACCCACACACCCCACCTAATTAGAAATACAGAAATTTAGCGCCTCGCCTCAAGACCGCAATGCCAATCAACCAACCCACTAACAACTTCACCCTCTTCATACACCTCTCAAATTCTAACCAAAACACAACCACAAACCTACAACACAACAATCTGCACAAACTTCACTACAAAGCGCACATAGACCCCCACAACCGCACACAACGTCTTCCGACAGTATAACACCCCAAGCCCAGCCAACGGAATTCTGGGCTGAGGCTGCCAACAGCACATCACCGCTCTCTTGCACTTCTCCAGCTCATCTCACTAACTCCCCCCACCCCCTCCCTTTTTTTCAGAGCCGCCAGGGAACCACTCCGGTGGTGATAGTGTGTGGTACAAATATCCTTTAACATTAACAAAGCCAATGAGCTAAAGTCTTGGATAGGAGGCAGCAGTTCTGGTAGAGAAACGGAAAAGTCTTGGCACAAGTTCTTATGAGTAGTTTGTAGAAAGAAGAATTATATGCTGGGTCACAAGCTGATTAGGCCTTTGAGTTGTAAAAGTTTCAAGCACTTTCACCGCGAGAGATAAGAACTCTGTCTGATTTTACAGTACCTTTACAAATGAAGAAAAAGATGCAGCTGAGGACTTCTGTTCCTCACAGTTCCTGCAGATCTCGCTGTTCCTGGGCCTCAGTCGTTGGGACAAGAGGGAGGACGTCGGGAGACTCGTGCACTGGGACTGATCAAAAAGCTGGCAAATCTTTGTTTCCAGTAGCTGTAGTGAAGCACACAAACTGGTATCTCCCTCCCTGGTTCTACGGTTTCCTGTAGCACCGAGGTGAGTATCCAGGTGGTTTACAGTTCTAGTTGATTGGTCCCACCAACTCAAAAGCATCTTCTCATATGTGTCCCACTGCACCCTCAGTGCAGTGGCACAGGGAAACCTTTACAGGCTTTCCCACGGTTTAAATACCTTCTCTGGGATTAACTGCTGTTTCCTAGAGTAAGTAAGTGAAATTGACTTTAATAGTCTCTTTAAATTCCTAGACCCAGCACACCCTATTTTACAATAGAGTGCTGGAGGGGTTACGTAGATGTGTCGAGATACACATGTAGCAGTCAAATGCTATCCTTTCCTATCGAAATGGCTGGTGGCAGTGGTTTTACAACGAACGACCATGATTTTTCCTGACCACGAACACTGGTAGGGTAAAATCACGGGAGCCATGTTTTTCAAGATGGCGTCTGAGACCCCTTTTATTTAAACAGGTTAAGGTCTTCTTTTTTCACCATTTCTTTTTAGAAGGGTCCTTCTAGAGTTAGTCTCTGTGCGCCAAACTAGGTTTGGTCCCTTTGTTCCTTTAGTGGGCTCCAGGAGTGAAGACCGCCTCTGGCGCCTACGTATCTGGGGTGGGCAGGAAGTGTGGGAGGTGCGCAAAACTCCCTGTGCTTAATCTCCTAGGAGACCCAAATGCACTCTGCGGTGATTGGCTGGCTGACTGTCCGGCAAGGACAGCCACTTTGCTGGGTGAGTGGCAGCTAGGCTGGAATGAATGGGAGAGAACTAAATAAAAGGCAAGGCTTTTGGCTTGTAAGGCAGAGTCAATCACTGGCACGAAAGAACCAAAGACGAGCTTGAAGAGGATAGCTGCTGCAATTCCTGGACCGTTGGTTTGCCCAGTGAAGCCCTGCTGCAGGTCCGATTCGCCAAGTTCACCTCGACAGAGAAGCCCCTGCAAGAGCGACTTCTCCCTTTGAGTTGGTGGTACCAATGAACTCGACAGTAAGCCACCTGGATACTCACCTCGGAGCTGGTTGACTTTCTGGGTGCTGCAGGAAACTGTAGAACCAGGGAGGGAGACACCAGTTTCTGTGCTCTACTTACAGCTACCGGAATTGAAATTTTGGCAAGCTTTTTGACTGTTCAAGCGCAATGCACGAGTCCCCCGACGTCCTCCCTCTTGTCCCCACAACTGAGGCCCAGGAACAGCGAAATCTGCAGGAACAGAAGTCATCAGCTGACTCTTTCTTCATTTGTAAGGTACTGTAAAATCAGACGGAGTACAGTGCTTGAAACATTCCCAACTCACAGGCCTAATCGGCTTGTGACCCAACATATGATTTTTCTTGCTACAAACTATTCCTAAGAACTTGTGCAGAGACTTTTCCGTTTAACCACCAGAACTGCTTATCCTATTCAAGACTTTGGCCTAGCCTATTGAATTGAATTGACTCTTCTGGTGAATTCTAAATATTTGCACTGTCTAAAGTATACTTGTAACCTTTTATTTTACAATAACCTTTGCCTTTTACTCCTCTTGAAAAATATTATGAATGCTAAGATATTCATGTCCCCAGTATCCTTGCTACTAAAGTTATCTGTGGTTATAGGTTGTATCTGTGGGTCATCCCAAAAGGGTCTTATTTAATTCAGAAACTTGAAGTGTACAGTATTGAAGTAATTTGTGTGTTGTATATAATTGCCTCCTTCTATTGAATGTTTTATAGCTGACTGGTTAATAAATTAATAAGTGTTTAACTAAGATACCTTGAGTGTAAGAGTTTATTTAAATACCTGTGATTGTAGACCTCTGCGTAACATCATTACAGCTCACATTCCCTCTTGAAATAAGTCTGGCTGCTCAGCACTGCTACCAAAATTGTGTAGTACAGACTTATACCAAAAGTTGGTTTTGCTTACACCTGTAGTCCTGGTTTCTTGGGTGTTCCCAGAGGGTACTGCATTCAAACTTTGCCTAACAGGCGAAAAAAGAAGACTGGCGTCATTTTGACGAAATGGGCACCCATGGGTGCAATACTGCAGCTGAGATTTCGGCATGCGGTAAAAACGCACAATGGTAGGTGAAAGCGAACACCAATTTACAGGGACGCAATAATCACCATAAACCAGAGTAAAATGCACCCCTCTAGGGAATTAAAAGCCATGAGTCCATCTTGCAGGTGATGACAAGACTTTAATCTTTACAGATCATGAGGATTGGGGAAATGGCAGAGGACTCTGCCATTTGAGGGCTGCATTCTGTTGTCGTCGCTGGCTCCCTCCCAGGTCCTCTGGATACTGGTGCTGTGCCTAGGGCTTAAATGCCCTTCACTTGGTCACTGGATACCAGCTAAACTCCTCCAAACGTGTTGTTCTTGCCATACAAGGGATGCTGCAGAGGCTCCAGTGTTGCATGGTCATGTTCCCTACTTTTCATAATGCTGTATTAGTAGGAATACTTTGTCGCCAGTGCTCCAGATAAGATTTTGAGGTGGGAGTTTCTTATGCATGCTTTTTCAAATTAGAGAGTAAATGCAATTTCAAGAGTAAAAATGAGTTTTCTCCTCTGCAAGAGAGTAATCCTATCCAACACATACACAGCTGTGGTGTGCCCACCCCCAAGTAGGGTGACCAGATGTCCCGGAATTGGGACATCTGCCCCACAAGCTCGTTTTCATTATTGTTTTAAAGCCCTATACTGGTTTTGGTGGGCGTGACCACTGGCAGCATCCCAGCTGTCACTGCTGGAAAAGTAAATCTTCACGTCTCGATGCACAATGCTTATTTACCAACAAGTCCACATAACAGTTCAAAATTAAATAAATATTAGAATAGCTTGGCAGTTTTATATTAAAATGAACACTTAAACTATGTCTCTTATGTCCCATGGTGAGCTCGAGCACCTGTCTCATGAATTAACTGATTGTGCCACAGAGGCTGCTTGAGAATTGGTTTTATAGCAATCAAAGCAAAACTTCCTTTGTTTTTAACATGCTTACAGTCACTACAAATCAGCGCAGTTTACATCCAGGTGAATGTGTTGTATTCCTCACCCAACTTCTAAAGTTCTGCCATGACAGCCACTGTCAAATTGCAGTGCTACTTTTATGTTGGTGGCCTGCGCTGGGTTTTATCTTGAAAATGTTGTCACCCTACCACCAAATCATAAAATCCATTTGAGGAACCGTAGCCATCTAACACAAACATAAAGGATAGTAAACTTATTCTAAGAAGTCTACGAAGTTTGATTTATAGGTCAAGCTGCAAATTTAGGAAATTTTAACTATTGCTTTCAAGTACATTTCCAGTTTGTCTATGTGATAAACGGTAGGTGGGAACGGATGGGCAGTGCCAGCATGTGGATGTTGCCCAGAGTTTGTTTATTTATTTATATAGCGCTCTTGACCCAGGGGTATATGTGCGCTTAGAACATCAAGTTACAGGCAGCAGTGGGGAAACAATAGTACAGAATTAATGAGGCAGAGTAACAGATAGGCAGATAGTGCATAGTTGATAATGGGCAAAGCATAATAAGAAGCAATTATACATTGGGAATGCATATATACATGGTTGGCTATTTGTTGAGTAACCAAGTGATGACCTTATTTCTGAAGGGTTGGAAGGTGGGAGTGGATTTGATATCCAGTGGAACAGTGTTCCAGAGTTGTGAGGCCAAGGTTGGGAAGCTGGATCCACCACCTCTTTTGAGGGAGTATTTGGGCAGTTGAAGCGTGTTAGAGGATCTAGTGGTTCTGGTGTTCTGTCTTAATGTAAATTTGTTAGTGAGATAGGGTGGGGCTAGGTGGTTAAGAGCTTTATATGTGAGGCATAAGGTTTTGAGGTCGAGTTTTTGTTGGATGGAAAGCCAATTACAGGCGATTCTAGTATCAGAGATATGTTCTCTTCTAGGAATATTTAGGGCGGCACGGAGTGCGTTATTTTGTAAGACTTGCAGGTTGTTGATTACTGTTTTGTTGGCGCCTACATAGAGGCTGTTGCAATAGTCCAATTTGGATTGAATGAGTGCCCTGGCTAAAGTAAGGCAGTTGTTAGGGGAGATCAATGGTCTGCAGGCCCTGATTAATTTGCCAGTGTAGGCGGTGGCTGAGGCAGTCATATTGATTTGTTTGGCTAGGTTGGTGTTCGTGTCTAAATAGAAACCGAGGGTTTTTACACTCTTGGCAGTGGGTAAGGTGTTACCATCAATGGTGAAGCTAGTGTAGCTGGGGCAGAGTTTCCGGATGGTCTTGGGTGAGCCTACAAGGAGCAGTTCGGTCTTATCATCATTCAGGCAGAGGCCATGTGTGGCCATCCATGCCTGAATGATGGAGAAGACTTCATTGATCCATTTGGTATCCGCGTTGTAATTACCAGATAGGGTGAGGAGTATCTGGGTGTCATCTGCGTAGTTCGTGTAGGTGACACCCAGATTGTCCAGCTTGTCGAATAGGGGCTTTGTAAATATATTGTACAATGTAGGTGAGACACAGGAACCTTGTGGGACACCGCAGGTAATGGGAATAGGGTCCGCCGCTGCTAGGGGTGAGAAGACCCGCATGGTCCTGTTGTCCAGGAAGGATTGAATCCATGTGACCGCAGAGTGGGAGAAGTGTGCTGCCGATGACAGGTGGTTGCACAGGATTTTGTGGTCAACCAGGTCAAAGGCAGCGGAAAGGTTGAGTAGAAAAGATTCTCTCAACACTAGGATTTCCCAGGCAAGCTCTAGCACTAAGGAGCTCTTCAACATCCTAAGGGAATTAGAAAACCCTACTCCTCCCACTGACTCTTGCACCAAGGATAAACCATGGTGCACAGGGATCCAGAATGCTCTTGCTAACAAAATTTCAGGGCTCCAAACTAAAATTGACAACAAACGACAACAACTCACTCCTGGTCCGATTTCCAGCTCCACCCCTCTCCCTCCCACCGCCACTAGCTCAGGCTTTACCTTCAAAAAGGTATCCATACCGGAGGTACAAAAAATTATTGCATCTCTGAAACCCTCGAACTGTAAGGGGGATAGTTGCCCCTCACAGATCATAAAGGATGCAGCCAGGGATCTTTCCCCCTTCATTACTAAATTAATAAATCTGTCTTTCTCCAACAACTTGGTCCCCAGTAACCTGAAACAATCCTGGGTCCTACCTCTACTAAGAAAACCACTCTCGACCCAGACATACCCACGAACTATAGACCCATTACCACCGTCCCATTCTTACTAAAAATTCTTGAGAGTGGGGGTTCAGGTGTCAAGGGCGAGGGTCTCCCTGCTGGCGGATAACTATGAAGCAGCGGCGCTGCTCATTGAAACTAAGATGCTCAGGTGGCGCAACCTCCCTCTGTCCCTCGCGGGGAGACTCTCCCTCATAAAAATGATCGCGGTACCCAAGCTACTCTATATATTTGTAAATGTGCCGATCTGGCCCGGCAAACAGTACTTTAGGAGGCTCCATGCGTCGTTCGCCCAGTTCCTCTGGCACTCGGGGGCGGTCCGCAAGAAGTGGCAACACATGACCCTCCCGTACGAGAAGGGTGGCTTTACTGCCCCCGACTTAGCTTTCTACTGGAACGCAGCGCAGGCCCAGCATGCTACCCATTGGTACACACACCCCAACCCACCCCCACATGTCAGGTTGGAAAGAATGGCGGGAGATGGCATCCACATCATGACCCTGCTACTGCACCATGGTTACCGCGCGGATGCCCCATGGGACCCGGTAGCATCCACGATTAGAGCATGGAACAATATACTCTCCCCCAGTCCGACACGGCGCCCATACTATAAGTGGCTTCCCTTATGGCAATTCCCTGGCCTAACCCCCACGCATGACCAACACCTCTCCCAGCGTTGGGAGAGCCTGGGGTACCGCGCCCTGACTGACCTGTACCATGAAGGCTCATTCATTACACCGCTAACACTGCGCCCCGGGCACTCCGGCTCCGCACTCGACCTATTACAGTACTATAGACTGAGGGCAGCGGTATGGACAATGTGGCCCTCCTTTCCTGAGGAACCCCCTGACTCACCTGAACTCCAATACATCGCGAACTCCGCAGGCTGTAGGGGCATAGTATCCTCCCTGTATAAAATGCAGATGGGGAAAATAGAGAATGCCTCTCCGGCGCCACGGGAGGTGTGGGCCAGAGAGCTCGAAACGGAGATTACCGATGCGATGTGGGGAAAGATGTGTGCACACACGCGAAAGGTATCCCTCAGCGCTAGGCTCCGCTGCATCCAATACAAGCTACTCAACAGACTCTACTACACCCCGTACAGAGTGGCAAAATTTACGCTTAGCTCGACACATAAATGCCCGAAATGCGAATCGAACGTAGCAGATCACGCCCACATGTTCTGGTCCTGTGTGGCGCTGCGCAGGTTCTGGAGGGAGGTGACACAGGCGCTTACTGAGATAATAGATGCCCCGGTCGAGATGGACCCGCTGGCCTTGCTGTTTGGTATGTGGACGGGGGATGATGTGATGAAAATGTCGAGGTTCCTGAATGTCAGTGTTATGGTTGCCAAACGATGCATATTACAATGCTGGAAGCGCCGCACTCCCCCCACCCTTGGCATGTGGCTGAACGCCCTTACGTGGGTACAAACATGCGAGGAGGAGTACATCGGCACCCTGCCAGCTCCATCCCGACCTGCAAATGTGTGGACTGAATTCCGTAGCTACCTCAACAGCAAGGACTGTGCCGAACAGGCATTAGCCCCCTCCCCGGCATCACTTGACTCCTCCTGACACGCGCCATAGGAGTATAAATCTGCTTTTTCTGATGTATGTCTGCCCTACTGAAATGTAAACCTGTCGTTAGCATGGTAACAATGTATATGGACGTTGTAATACTGTTCCCGCTTTTGTTCTCATTTACACGATAAATGTACTGTACCTGTCTTGACCACCTGCCAATAAACAGAAGTTTAAAAAAAAAAATTCTTGAGAGTGGCCTATCTACAAATCCAGGATTATCTTGAGACTAACCATTTACTTGGAACTCGCCAATCTGGCTTTCGACCTCAACATGGGACAGAAACGGCCCTTGTTGACCTCAAGTGCCAGATAGACGAACTAAAAGATAAAGGTAAGGCTGCCATTCTCCTTCTACTCGACCTTTCTTTTGAATGAAACTGAAATGGAGCAACAACATTTCGGAGGCGCTAATAACTTCTATGGTTGCAAGGTTGTGGGGGGCGGGGGGGCATAGGAAGCCAAATATGAAGGGGACAGAAACAAAGTGTAAATTAGTCTGAGGTGAAGGGTTACACACAACGCGATAGACATTGCTTAGGGTAGGTAAGGGTGCATGCCTTATTGTGTAGCTCGCTTGCTACAGTATGCCTTCTTTTGTTGCCGCTGTTTCACTGCGGGCCGGCTCGGTGCGGCAAGTTGGCCACAGCGGCCGATTTGGCGCACCCATTTCGGCGCAGGTGCCTTTCTGGCGCAGCTGATTTGGCGCAAGGTACGTTTGGACGCGGCTGACATTGCAGCCACGTCTAAACTCCCTCATGCCAAATTAAAAAGTATAATTCTTTGCAAATGCTGCACTTTGACAGGTACTGTCCCTGTTAACATGTTGCATTTGCAAAGAATGACCCCTGCACGTATCGCTCTACTTATTGCACATCACAACATGCTGTGCCTTGAAAGCAGGCTACTTAAGATTTGATAACAAGGGGGCATGTCAGCAGGAATAGGAGCCGAACTCCCCGCCTATCATGCCAGAGCACAGAAAAACTGAGTCATGTCAAAGGAAGCCACACTCTGCCAGTGCCCACCCGCCTTCAAGTACCTGGTTGTCTCACTGATGTACCACAGGGTTACTCACTACACACCTGCTTTCCTAGCATGGACTATCACGCAAGTCTTAAAGCGCCACTGGCATGGGTTGAGGTTGCTTGTGTTAACAAGGCGCACTGATGCACAGTAATGGCTTCTTGGCGCCTTTTTCAGTGCCGATTTATAAACCTCTCAATTAATGCACATCTGCTATTCCAGTATTCTAGCTGTGCACTAACTAGATTCTACTATCCCCGAACCCTCCCCCAGCACCTACAGTTCGATAAATGTAGTACCAAGAGTGGGTAAACATGGTGGTATTGATTAGTATGTGCTTAGGAGCTGGAGGAATTTGACATGAAGGACTGTATAATTTACCAAATCATGAAGGCACCTTAATGCGAGATAGGCACGCAAGAGCTCGGATCACACACAGCCCAACTCTGCCAGTGCTTCCATCACTCCACCGATGCACGGATCATGCACCCCAGTTCTAGCCTCTAGCATGCTGGCCATCGCTTACCCAGACTAAGCAACAGCTGTGCCACTGGCCCTCAAGTCTAACCCTTGCTGCAAAGGTGCCCCAGTGCAGAGAAAGCACCAATGCAGTTAGTACGCAAGTCGTCTGTACTCTCGGGTCTCTGGTGTCATGCAGACAGCCAAGAGCGTTGCCTTCTCCCATCCATATGTAGTTCTACCTTCTGTGATGGGCAGAAACCAGGTGCATTGGGTACCAGATTCGGTAGTAACCTCTATTATTGCAGCTCTTAGGAGCCAGCGGAACAAGCCACGGGGGCCTATATCGGAACACAAATGTTGGTAATGACTATTCTCATTACTTCTGCTAGCAAAGCTGTGTGTAGCTTGGGCACTAGAAGAGAAGAGACGGACAGGGAAGTGTTATACAGGGTGCCTCCTGGAGATCGAGAAGCACATGATGGGGTGCACTTTCAGAGCTTTGTGTGGGTTTGTCACCCATGAATGCAGGAGGTGCTGCCAATCGGCAGCGGGGTGCATTGCCAGAGTGAGTGTGGACTGCTTTGTGACGCACCAGTGGGTGACGAACAGTCACTAGATCCTACGAAATAGCTACGACTGTTATCCATCGCAATGGTACTCCTTTTACAAACTTAGGAGGATGAAATGCTAAACGAGCCTTGCAAATGCAAATCTATGGCTTGCAGGATGGGTCCAAATCTGTTCAGCGGCTTCATTCTTCTGCTCAACCCACTGAGCTATCTTCCTTCCAATGCTGAATAATGAGAAGCCACCATGACTGCAATTCCCCAGTCCATGGGCCACCTGACAAGTTGCCCAGTCCTGGGCCTCGCGCTGGGGCCGTTGCCTGCTTGGAATTCATGATTTTCTTGGGTTTAATGAAAAAAGTTGTGAATTTTTAAAAAGAAATATCTGTAAATGTCAAAGTCTTGTACCCTCAACCCTGCCTTTACCAGCAAGGCCAATATCTAAAACGAAACCTGGGGCTGATGACGGGTAAAGGACACTTCAGTAAATGATGGAGCATTTTGCGTCTGGAACAAACACGGTAAAACCCCCCAAACGAAGTGGCCCACTAAGGTCGAAATATGTAGGGGTCCCCTGTGCTTCTCGGACTAGTTGTTCGACTTGCACCCCTCTGCCCCCATAATGCATATGCTCATCCCTTTTTATAATGTCACGGACAGGATACAAATACTGGCATTCCAAGCTGCACACTGAAATGCCTGTGGTTCTGGTTAATTCAACAACTCAGTTTTATTTCAAAATCTATTTAAGGACAGTTTTGCTACTGCTTGATCAGAACTGAAGCATGGCTTGGACGCTGTGGAATGAACCACTGACGTGGGCAAGTGAGATTTAGTTGTGGGGAGGTACAGCCAACGGGAATCGATGGGTACCTTGAATTATTTGTCGTCAGCAAACAATAGAACTACTGCATCACATCAGTGGTCAAACAAAACATTCACCCTTTACATTTGGAATTGCACAAAATTGGCACACGCGTATCTGCTCATTTTCTGGCACTGGGGGAGAACTGGAGGGGGGGGGTCACATGCCACACTCCCAGGAATTGTCCCTCCCCTTAGAACAGCTGGCATTGATTTTATTCTGTGGTTTTAGGATTCATCCGCAACCACAAGCTGCATGTACTGTGTGTTTAATCCGCAGCCACTCGATGTGCCTTAGTATGTGCAGGGTGTGATAGCGTGGTGGAGGGTAAATCCCATGTATGTTCTGATGGCGTCAGTGTCTCAGGAGGGTTCACACATATTCACAAGAGCAAAGAAAACACTGAACGCAAGCACTAGTATTAAAAGACTTCTATAGCCCAGCAGTCAACTGAATCGCATATAGGCACTTTGGGCAGGTCTCCGACAGTGGACATTGCCAATACAGGTTACTGGTTCACATGTGGGATAGTTTAGATGCTTCAAGCCAATGAAACTACATTTTTATAAAATATACTTTGCTGCATTGAAAGTAATTGATGTGGAGCCTGAAGGAAAGCACCATTAGATGCTTCTAAAGAGCAAAGGGACAATTTACACCATAATGTGCACTGTATAAATGGTTCCACTCGCTCCTTCAATCACGTCTTATTTTTTAAAAAAAAATCATCCTGCTCCACGCTTGCTATTCTGCTGATGACAAAAGAAACACTACAGTGCCATCTAGTGGTGGAAAGTATGTTTTGTTTTAATGAATAAATAAAGCGTACACAGTAGGAAATGAAATGATCCGTATTGGCCATAAATGCATGCGTAAAAAGCAACGATACGCAGCTTATCTAGAGGGCTGTTTGTCGCTCTTGTTTAGCGTAATTTATTATGTTATAAACATTCATATATAAACACATCTTCCCGCCATTCTCTCAACATTCACTCCATAAAATATTTGATGTGGTCCAATAACTTCGACAGAAAAACACTTTTCTAATATTATGTCTTGTTGAATCTTAGTCTCCATTGGCCTGTGATTGACAGGAACAGTTGGTCAGCCACTTCGTTCTCTCTTCAAGCCTGCCTAGTCTATATTTAGCACAGCTTGACTTTACTGCGTGCTTTGACATTTGATATTTAAAACTACAGAGTAACATTTACACGTGTTTTAACTGATTTGTTTGAACATTTTATTTGAAATATTACCCATCTATATTTAGTGACTGGCCTTGCCTGTGTGATAATTTTTGCATAATAAAAGCTTTCTCAGTGCTTTAGTGCTTAGAGAAATCTTGCCTCATTTGTAAAGCGCTTGGACAGTTTAGAAATGTAGGAAAGAACTAGGCTCCTTCCCAACATAGGAAAAAGTAAACCACTGCCACTAGCCATTAATTGTAGAAAGAAAGGTAGACAAAGGGGATACTAAGTAACCCCTCCAGCACTCTATGTAAGATAATGTGTGCTGGCTCTGCAAAGAAACAAAGGTAACTGTTAGGGAGAATTCAAAAAAAAAAAAATGTGCTAATGCCCTCCATATTAGAGACCCCCAGCAACTTTGCTGGATTTTGAGGACTTGATTATTTTTTTTAACCTGGAGAGAGTGTGACCCTTTTGCTCTCATGTATTTTAATGTGATTTTCCATACACTTGTTTTTATTTTGGTTATGGAGTCTGACAAACATAGGCATCATCTTATCATTCTTGTCACAAGGCACCCATAGAGGGCTCAGGAGTCCACATACAACCTACCTCCAAACCTTGTAACCTACCCAAAATATTCGAACCCATCATCAGATACATCATCAACCTGGAACACTTCCGACCCAAATTACTCCCACCATTGGAAACCACCGCCCCTCTCAGGTGCAAACTCCACCATAAAATTAATAAACATATAGCCAACCTCCCTCTCACAGTGCAGCCAGAACCAGCCAGAACCAGAATTAAAAGCTGCATTGATCAATGCCAGATCTTAAGTCGCTCATGCTACTGACATAGCAGATGTCATACGCGAAAACGACCTTGATTTCATCGCCATTACTGAATCATGGCTCCATGAGGCAGCAGGTCCTGCACTCACTCTAACCGACCAGACGCACAAGGTGGAGGAATAGCAATTATCGCCAAATCCAACCTCTCTGAGAATCACCTCCACACCCTACCTTAAATCCTGTGAGCTTCTTTCTATCAAACTACCCACCGCCAATTCCCAAACACTTAATATTTACCTCCTCTATAGACCCCCAGACCCCACCAATACCTTCAATGAAGATATCACCTCTGTTATCTCTGAGAAGCTAAAAAATTCCTCTCAAACCTTAGTATTAGGAGACTTCAACCTAGGGCACAATAATATCAATGACCTCCAGGCTACTGCCACAGCTAATACCTTGTCAGAACTAGGCTTCACGCAGATCGTGAATATTCCCACACATACCAAAGGGAGAACTCTAGACTGGATTGCCAGTCATAACTGTAACCCCTCTTTAACAGCCATTGCCCCCCAAATATGGTCAGACCATCACCTTATCTCCTTTACCCTCAACACTAAAAGAACCACAGTTCTAACACCCACTCCCGCCATACCCACTTTAACCAGAAATAAGAAAAATATCACAGATAATATTCTGCCTCACATCCTACCCAAACTTAATTCTCTACCCGACCATACCGACCCAGGCATCCTAGTGGAGGAATTCAATAACGCTATGTCCACTGCCCTTGACAGAGTTGCTCCGCTTAAACTTAGAAACAGTAAACCAAAAAAGCATCTAAACTCCTGGTTTACACCCCCATATAAAAAACTTAAGACTACAGAAGAGAAAATGTGAAACAGCATGGAACCGGCATCCTACCGCTGAAAATAAAACCAACCTAATAAACATCTCCTCGCAATACAAAAAAGATATCATCCTGACCAAACAAGAAACCTATAATAATAGGATCACCCAAGCCAACTCCAGTTTGAAGGAGCTATTCTCCATCCTGAAAGAACTGGAAACTCCTATCGCAGCACAGGACGATTCCATCAAAGATAAAACCTGGTGTACTGACATACAACTGGCACTAACCAACAAAGTGGCCAACCTCCAAACTAAAATTGCCCTAAAGAAAGCCTCATTACCAACCCAACCTCCTGTGGACAAAACCCCCACACCCAAAGAATCTACCCAATTCCGCTTCTCCAAGGTCTCAGTAATTGAGGTAGAAAAGACCATTCTGACTCTTAAACCGTCTAATTGCAAAGGTGACCAATGCCCCGCACAACTGATGAAGGACGCGGCTAGAGATCTAGCCCCCTTCATCACAAAACGTATTAATGCCGCCTTCACTACGGGCACCATCCCTCGCAATCTAAAAGAATCTTGGGTACTCCCCCACGGTGCCTTTCTTACTAAAAAATTTAGACAAGGTAGCGTACACCCAAATCCAGAACTTCCTTGAGATAAACCATCTCCTTGGAACATGCCAATCCGGTTTCCGTCCGCAACACGGCACAGAAACCGCCCTTATTGACCTAAAGGCCCAAATAGACCCACTCGGAGACAAGGGCAAACTAGCTCTCCTTCTCCTTCTGGACCTCTCAGCCGCCTTTGATTTGGTGGACCACAGAGTCCTATGCAATCACTTGGACTCGGCGGCCCACTTCTCAGGAGAGGCTATAGTCTGGATACAGTCATTCCTTAGTGACAGGACCATGAGGGTGTTCTCCCCCGTAGCGGCAGCAGACCCGATTCCTTTCACCTGCGGAGTGCCACAGGGATCCTGTGTCTCGCCAACACTCTATAACATCTTCACCAAGCCACTCTTCGACGATCTCGATAATCTGGGTATCACCTATTCCAACTATGTAGACGATACCCAGATTCTCCTACCACTTACTGGGGATTATGTTGAAGACCAGGCTCTGGTGAACAGAGTCTATAGCATCGTTCAAGCATGGATGGCCAACCATGGCCTATGCTTGAACGATGACAAAACAGAGCTTATCATCCTGGGCACTGCAGCCTGCATCTCCAAACTCAACCAAAACTACTCAGCCTTCATCATCGATGGCAACACTATCAAGGTCGCCAGAGAAGTAAAAACCTTAGGTTTCTACCTTGATGCAACACTATCCTTAACCAAACAGGTGAACTCACTGGCCTCATCCACGGACTATACATGTAAATTAATACGAGCTGGGAAACATTTCTTATCAGATGACAGTTGTCTTATCCTAGCCAGAGCCCTCATCTTATCAAAATTAGATTATTGTAACGCCCTTTACATAGGGACAACCAAACAAATCATTAATAGAATTCAAGTGCTCCAAAATAATGCAAATGGCTTTCTACTCAAGAAAAAATTAACCTTAAATCTGCCTCCATCATCCACAAATGTTTAAATAACAAAGCCCCCAGCTACCTTTCAGAACGCTTCAATAGGAAAAATCCCTCCAGACCTAAAAGGACAGTCAGCCCTAACTGCCTCCTAGTGCCCAGATTTAAACTTACCACTATTGGAGGATCCAGCTTCCCAGTCAAGGCAGCTCAGTTATGGAACGCCCTACCTCTTGCACTTAGATCCGACCAAACGTTCAACAACTTCAGAAAGAATACCATAAAATGGCTCACCGAGAATGCAACATAAATGGCACTCTACCGCTCGCACCTCCACTTGTACTCTACCTGACTTGCTATTTGTTCGCCATTGATTTGACTGGTGGCGCTCTATCTGCACTTGTACTTGTCTCACTTGTAGAGCCAAAAAACTGTCTACTCTGTAACTTGCTTGTTCTGTAACTTGTAACTTCTGTAACCAAGCTGTAAACATCCTTGTCTCTTGCGCCCTGCTACCGCAGGGTCCGGTGCGCATAACAAATAAACAAACAACCAACCCTCAGTGCAGTGGAATAGGGAAGCCTTTCAGTCTTTCCCAAGGTTAAAATACCTTCTCTGGGATAAACTACTGTTTCCCAGAGCAGTAAAGTGAAATTGACTTTACTTAGAATTGTACTTGCTAGACCCAGCGCACCCTATTTTACAATAGAGTGCTGGAGGGGTTACTTAGTATCCGCTGTGACTAGCTGCTCATGTAACAAACATGTTTTGTGTTATTCTTTCCTCACAGAATTGCTGGTGTTAGTGATTTCATTTGAACCACCATGGTTTGCATTTACAGCGGGCTGCGTTCGCAGCCAAAGTAAAGCAACCGCGGGAGCTGTCTTTGTCAAAATGGCACCTGGTTGTATTCTTTCGCTATTTATTTGTGGAAAGGTCCTTCTAGAGATTTTCCATGTGCACCAAACCAGATTTGGTCTCTGTTCATTTGTGCCTTTGGCGGGATTCAAGAGTGAAGCCCGCCTCTGGCTCCAGAGTGTCTGGGGTAGGCAGGAAGTGAGGGAGGTGCCTGAAACTCCCTGTGCTTACTCTCGTAGGAGACCCAAATGCATTCTGTGGTGATTGGCTGACTGTCCAACAAAAACAGCCACCCTGCTGGGTGAGTGTCAGCTAGGCTGGAATGAATGGGAGATAACAGAATAAAAGGAGAGTCTCTTGGCTTGGAAGGCAGTGGCGACCACCGGACGAAGGAACCGAAGAAGAGCTTGAAGGGGACGACTGCTGCAACTCCTGGACCTTGCCTGGTGAAACCCTGATGCAGGTCCGAATTGCCAAACTCCATTCGACAGAGAAGCTCCTTCAAGGACGGCTTCTTCCTTTGAGTTGGTGGGACCAATCCACTTGTAAGCCACCTGGATACCATTCTCAGAGATGGTTGTATTTTCCTCAGAGTAGTGCAGGAAACCGAATAGCCAGGGAGAAGGACACCAGTTTGTGTGCTTGAATACAGCTACCGGAATCAAAGAATTGCCAGTTTCCAGCTTTGTGACCAGTCCCCGTGCAGTGCAGAAGTCACCCGACGTCCTCCCTCTAGTCCCCACGACTGAGGCTCAGGAACAACAACATCTGCAGGAACTGCCAGGAACAGACCTCTTCAGCTTCACCTTTTTTCTTCAATATAAGGTACTGTGAAAACCCGACAGAACTTATCTCTCAATACGAAAGTGCATGAAACTTTGGCAAATTGCAGGCCTAGTCGGCTTGTGACCCGACAGAACTTTCTTCTGAGAACTACTTCCAAGAACCGTGTCAAAGACTGTTCCGTTTATCTACCAGAACCGATTTTACCTATACAAGGCACTAGCCCATTGACTTTGGCCTACCTATTGCATTGGACCAACTCCTCTGGTGAACTCCAACTATTTGCACCGTTTAAAAGTAACTCTACTATTCGTTTTATTAACTTATGCCTTTTAGTTCCTACTTCAAATTCTCTGAATGCCATTTTGCTCCTCCTTCAAAGTAGTTTAAAATTTTCAGAACCAGTTAGTATTGTAGTGTATTTTTGTGTGATATTGATTGCCTCCTTGTTAGTGAATATTTTCTAACTGACTGTGTAATAAATTAATAAGTGTTTAATTAAGAAACCTTGAGTGTAATAGTTTATTTTAATACTTGTGATTGTTGACCTCTGTGGAGAAAAAGATAGGTGTGAATACCCTACTTAAGACTGGTGCTCTCAGTTGACCCTTGGCAGGGTTTCAACTCTTTCTTAAAGTGCTTATATTATCAAAAATTGCAAATAGACGGTACATAATTTTCCAAAAGAAATGTTTAATTCACATTTCTAGGTTTCATGTCTTTTAATTCACGTGTAGTGAGGCAACTCGAAAAGATAGGTCTATTTATCAAAAAAGCACATATGCCAATGCATTTCGGTCTATGACCATCTTCAGGGCCGTACTTAAGTGAATTCTGAATCAACTGTTAGTGTAAACATCAGTCATATATCCATGAAAACATAAATGCAAATAATTGTTAAAAATAATTTTAAAGCACATACCCCAGGTAGATCCGAATCAATGGAGAAAATATGGGAGAGATGTAAAAGAAAGTATGTCAAAATTGCCATACCACTGTATATGTTAAATTATGTGGCACCCTTATACTCAGAACTCTGTACCTGCTAAGTTAAAGTAGTCCTCTCCTGTGAATGCTCTTGGATATGATCTCCAACATTCCTGTTGAACAACAGTTGGGGAATATGTAAGTACTTCTGTCTATAGAACGGGTAGCACAACTGTGTGCAACATAATCCCAGAGCTCTTACCCGCATATGTGGTACTCGCGTGCAGGACCGATCGCGTTCGCCGGGAAAGCGAAAGTGAAATGCGCGTGAACACCAACGCTTACTTGAATCGCCATGGGAACGAGGGTGGGGCGCCGGGCAGCAGCGCGTACGCCGCTGTAGGTGCGCCTCGGGCCCCACCGCCCTGCTGTGTCGCAGGGGGGTGGGATTGTTGCCATGGCGATCCGTGTGGATGCGTGTCTTAAACTAGTAGTAATAAGCTATGTAAATGGTAGGCATCAGTGCTGAGAATGTGCGCCTGTGTCTGCTCGGGGGTATCTCATGCTATAGAAAGTAAACTCTCCAATTACTTCCAATATGGTTTTCGTTCTGTCCGTAAACCACCAAGCAAACAAAAATAACAGTGCCAACTGCAATCGGAAATCTGATTCCGAGGAGAAAATGGCGCGTATGATTATAAAAAAAGTCAACATATTAAGATGAACAATCCGTACATGTAACTAGATTATATAGAGAAAATAAAAACTCATGTATTATGCATGTTCGCAACAGTATTGAGATATAGTACACCACGCCTCATTAAAGAAAAACCTCATTAAAGCAAAACATGTGATTTTGGCTACGTTAGAGGAAACACATATAATCGATCTCCTCATTTATTCCCTTTGGAGTAAGAGAACTCAGTCTGTCAATCCAATATGTTTCGCGTTGATAAATTCTTTTTTGTAGATATTCACTTTTCTCTCTTCTTTGGACTCTTTCCAGAATTAAAAATTTAATTTGGGCCAAGTTGTGTTGTTTATTCTGCCAGTGTCTTGCCACCGCGGAGCTTGCAGTCTTGTTCCTGATGCAAGACCTATGTTCATTCCACCTAATTTTTGCTGTGCGTTGTGTTTGGCCAACATAATACAAACCACATGGACATTTAATCCCATATATGATTCCTGCTGTATCAAATGTAGCACAACATTTAAGCTTTATTTTTTTCTCTGGTGTAGGGATGATTTATTGTTTGCCCTTTCATAATATAACCACAGTTGCTGCAGTTCACGCACGGAAATGTGCCTATGCGGTCTGTGCTTCTCTTCTGTGGGGGTCTGGTATGAATTAATCTGTCTTTCAGGCTGGAACTTCTTTGGTAAGCAAATGTAGGAGTTTCTTTAAATGGGTGTTCTACCCTTTTGCCACATGTTACAGTGTTGCAATTTTTCTTTAGGTTTGCCCTAATACGATTGCTTTGGCGTGGGTACTTTGATACAAAAACTAATGGAGGTGGGTGGTGGGATCTCTGATATATAGTAGAACGTCATCCGCGTATAGGGATATAATTTCGGGGTCCTCCGACAGTCTTATCCCTTTGCGGGAGTGCCGCGCCCGGACAAAGTCCGCCATCGGCTCTATCACCAACGCAAAGAGGATTGGAGAAGGGGCAACCCTGCCTGGCATCCCTGAAGAGCCTGAAAAGCTCAGATGTCAGTGAGTTAGCTCTTACTCGAGCCACGGGGGAGGTGTATAATAGTTTAATGAACCCAATCATGTTCAGGCCAACTCCCATTGTTTCAAGCACCAGCCACATGTATTTCCAAGAGACCATGTCAAAGGCTTTCTGAGCGTCCAATGTAACCGCTACAGCCTGGACGTCTTGATCTATATGGGACATGATATTAAACAATCTCCTGATATGATGGGAGGTAGACCTGCCGGGGACAAAGCCTGCCTGGTCTTCTTGTACCAAATGTGTCATGATGGGCAGAAAGCGATTAGCAATGATCTTAGCAAAGATTTTTGTGTCGAGATTCATGAGGGAGAGGGGTCTATAGGACCCACAGTCGTCAACAGGTTTGCCCGGTTTGAGCAGTACCGTGATGACGGCCTCACGCATGGAAGAGGGAAGGATGGAGGCACGGAGTGCTTCATTCCAGACCTCAAACAGCCGGGGGGCCAAAATGGCTGTGTTCCTGATAGAAGTCTGCGGTGAGGCCGTCGGGGCCCGGCGCCTTGCCTTTAGGCAAGTCCGAGATGCCCGTCACTATCTCTCGTCGGGAAGTCTAACTGGTCCCGGGTAGAAGGAGAGATTTCTGTAGTGGGGATCTGATCAAGGAGCTCGCACATATGTTGTTCGGTATGCTCGGCGGGCTGAGAATAGAGGGACCTGTAGATTTCAGTAAATATATCCAATATTTGTTGGTCAGTCCACCGAGCATTACCATATTGATCTTTAATGGAAGTGATCTGCGTTCGGCCCAGTTCCCCTCTCACAAGTGTCGCTAGGGTTTTCCCGGGTCTGTCTCCCTCTCCGTACTTCCTGGCGGCCTGGGGACGGCTGAAATATTGAACTTCGCTGGTAGCTAGTGTATTATATACTTGGAGTTCATCTGAGATCTGGGCGAGTATGTTGGGGTCAGCACCTGTGGCGCATCGCTGCTTTTGTCGTTTTAGTTTGGTCTTAGAGCTCCCAAGGGCAGCTTTAATAGATTTTAACACCCCAGCCTCCCGAGAGATAGACATTCCCCTAATGTACACCTTAAACGCGTCCCATCTAACCGCGGCAGACGTGTCCTGAAGAGAGTTGAGTTCAAAGAACGATTCAATGTCAGCTAGTATTCCAGACTTAAACACGATGTCTTTTAGGGCTTCGGACTTAACGCGCCAGGTACTAAATGTCAGATTGGTGATCGGAGCGTGATCCAAGAGTGTGCGGGGCAAGATACCTGTTCCCTCCACCCTACCCATGACCTCCCTAGAGATCAAGAACAAATCTATCCTGGACGAGCTGTCGTGCACAGACGAGTAATAAGTGTAATCCCGCTGCTGGGGATAAAGCGTCCTCCAGGCATCACAGATGTTGAGCGACTGGATGTGGCTGTGTAGCCTGCGCACCGCGCCAGACAGAGCTCTGGCGGTGGTGCCAGTTCTGTCCAGAACAGTGTCTAGAATGAGGTTCAAATCTTCCCCCCCATACAATCTGCACCCCCACAAACCCAAGCAATATGGTGGTTACGTTGTCGAAGAATTCCAGAGAATCTACGTTGGGGCAGTAGGTGTTGACCAACAGATATTCTGTATTGACCAGCGTTCAGTGTAGTATGACATAGCGACCTTCAGGGTCGATGTAGCTTTTATGTAATACAAACTTGATTGATTTGTGGATCATCGTGAGGACGCCCCTAGATTGGGTAGTTTAGGAAGTAAAGAATCTGGCAGGACCCCATGAAGGGGCTACAGCCCTCGGAATGAGTCAATTGGAATGTGTCTCCTGCAAAAGTAGTATCTTGCAGTTGTGTCTGCTAGCATAGGCCATGATTTTACGGGCCTTGGTGTGATTGCTCAGACCCCGGATATTCCAGGACATTATGACAGTAGACATTTCAATGGTGAATATCTATACCTACAGTATCCATGTTTCAGTGAACATCCCAGCTCCAGTGATGGTGTAAGCTCCCAAAGTTAGAACCGCAGGCGTGCATGCAGCCTTTCAGTGTGCTTCAGTGAATCCTCGTGTGCCTTTTGAAAAACAAACCACCCCGTTCCCACCCCCCACCCTCACCACCAACCATGGATCAGCAGTGCGAACGACACACAACCTGAACTGCATGCAGTTGAGCCGTCCCCAACCTGGCACAACCTGCCCTAAGGCCCAACAGGGGCCAATAGTTGCTGAAAACCTAGGAAAAAACAATGCACTGCAAATGGAGTACAAAACAAGAATGAACATTGCAATCGCAGTGGGGTGCGCTGTTGCCGTGAGGCGGAACTAAGACAGACACGGATAGCATAAAGTATCAGGTGGTATAGAAAACATTAGTGCGCATATTAGACATAGTATGCCACAGCTAGCTTGTTTAACACTGGGGTAAAAACGAGATCTGAAGTGAGTAAATGAGAGCAGACCTGCGTGGGCCAGGGAAGGACCGCAGACGGCCTCGCAAGAGACAGTGCCAGACATAGTTATTGTGAGGATCTAGTGTGAATGCGTGATTAGGGCGATGAAACGTTGTTACCATCAGCACATTAAGAATAAACCATAATGACTAGGCTGCATAAGAAAAGATCAACTGGTATTCAGTTGTTTGCATCAAGATCCTCGTTTGCATTATGAAGTGGTATCTGAGATTCTATGAATTTCACAGCTTCCTCTGGGACCGTGAAGAAGTATAGCTTGTCCCTGAAGGTGATCTTGAGGCGAGCCAGAAAAAGGATTGCATATGGGACGTTACGTTCCAGTAGTAGTTTCTTGACGCTAAGGAGCTGGCGTCTCTCCTGCTGTACCCCGATGGAGAAGTCGGGGAATATCCGGATAGTGTGTGAATCAAGGCGAAGGTCTCCTTTCTCGCAGTCCAGGCGGAGGATGAGGTCTCTATCCCTATAATTAAGGGTCTTAGCAATTACAGGCCTGGGGAGGTCCCCCGGCTTGGAGCGTGGTGGTAAGGCACGGTGGGCTCGCTCGACCGTAAAGTACGGTGACAGGGCAGGGTCACCCAGGAGGTCCTTAAGAAGAGTCTCAATTGCCAGTTCCATACGCCCCTTGAGGGCGTTCTCAGGAACCTCGATAATACGAAGGTTGTTCCTACGTGAGCGGGATTCAAGGTCATCACATTTCGCCTTTACAGTTTTCATGTCCCGGGTCAGACTAGCCACCACGCCTTGCAACGAGTTTAAAGTGTCTTCATTTGCCCCAATGCGATTCTCGGCCTCCGTGATCCTGGCTCCCGCCTGGTCGATACGAGATTTGAGAGATGCCACATTGGCGTTAATGTCATCAAGTTTTTGGTGAAAAGAGGCAACATTTTTGGCCATGGATTCCATCATTACCTTGAGATCAGGAGCAGACGCACTGGAGGAGGGCACCCGATCAAAATCCTCGTGGATGGGTGCATCCGGCCCAGCCTCCGCTCGAGGGGTTGCTTTTGTGAATCTGTCCATGGCGCCTTTCTTGTTGGTCCCCCTAGATTTGTTGGGCATTGCTGATATGATGGGTATGGTCCGTCCAAACAGACCTGGCACCACGCCAGAAACGGGCGCGTGGCAACAGGTGCAGTTCCCAACTTAGAGACCAGGAGGAATAGCCATCCCACCACCTGCCTTTACTGTTGCTTTAGGATGAGGACCCAGAAGGGATGTCACTGCGCCGTGGCGCCTGGGTGCGGGTATATCTATTGAAGATGTAGCACACAGTTAGTATATAGCTGGTAGTGAGGGGTCACGCTATGTAGCAGTCAGGGTGAAACCAGGGGCCACAGTGTGGGCAGGGCGCCTGTTCGTCAGGCAGTAGTGCTGAAGAGGTGATGCAGCTGGGGCCCCCAACGGGGACAGCGGGCCGCCTGCAGCCGCCGCGGGCACAGGGCACCCATCATTGTCTTCAGGCCAGTGACAGAGGGTCTGCATGAGGGCCACTGAGCAGACTGGGCGCGTCCCGGAGCACCCGGTGCCCAGGAAATCCCAGTAGAGGCGCAAGGGCCTCAATGCGAGGCTACGTTCCTGCGGCGGGAGCGGGTTGCGTATGGTACAGGGAGGGCGGGGGGGGCACTCACGGCAGTTAGGAATCCGCCTGGATGATCTGATAATGAGATTGAAAGGTGCCCCCCAGCTCCTCACCTGCTTGTGTTGCGTACGCCTCAAGCTCCAGGGCTGGGCACCTCAATCACTGGGCCCCGGGCGCAGTTGAGGCCCGCACAGGCAGCCGGCAAGGCGATGAGAAGCTGCAGCCGCTCCCCCGGCGCAGCAGGCAGGACGGGTCACAGCGCCACCACACACGCGCTGAGGGCGCACCAGGGGAAAGCCGCCGAGGTCTGAGTTCCTGGCACCTCGCAGCCAGGAACAGGAGGGGCCGCGACTCGCGACGAGAGGGGAAAATCCACTCCCCGGCATATGACGAGGCTCAGCAACAGGGTGATGAGGGCCGGCCGTCAAGCCCGCCCCAGGCGATGGTCCGGGCGGGGCCTCTGCCAGGAAGGCACGACGTCCAGCCCACAGCAGTGCCGGTGAGCGCGCTCGCGGCCAGGCCGCAATGTTGAATGTCTTGTACCGGGATCCCTGGGGCCCGATTCAGTCCGATACTCGGGCAATGCAGGCAGCAAGTGTTCAGGAATAGCCCAGTAACTTATGGGTCGATGGCAACAGAAAGAACCGCTGATTTGGCCAGATTCCGTTCCTCACCTCATGGAGCTCTGCAACTAGGCAGCCATTTTCGGGATGCTCAACAGCGCCCCCCTGAATGAAACATTTTTTTGGGAAAATTATGTACCGTCTATTGGCAATTTTTGATAATATAAGCACTTCAAGAAAGAGTTGAATCGACCCATGTAACCCTGCCAAGGGTCAACTGAGAGCACCAGTCTTAAGTAGGGTATTCATGCCTTACTTTTTCTCCATATCTGTTTAGTGAGATCCGGATGCCATAGGATCTTTTACAGACTTCGTAGCTCCAGGTCAAAATATTCCCGTAAGAATAAATTTCAATTAACATTTCCGTCATTTAAGTATCAAACACTATGATGCCCACCGACATTTTGTACTGTTGACCTCTGTGTAACATCATTACTGCTCACATTCCCCTCTTGAGAGAAGCCTGGCTGCTGAACACGCTACCAAAACTGTGTAGTACACACTTATACCAAAGGTTGGTTTGCCTAAACCTGTAGTCATAGTTGTGTGAAGTATTCCGCGAGAGGGTACTGCATACAATCTTTGCCTAACTGACTCCATAACCAAACTGAAACACAGAGGTATCAAATCACATGCAAATACATGAGAGAGTGGGGGAAAAAAGGGTCACACTCTCTCCAGGTTAAAAAAAATCAAGTCCTCAAAATCCAGCATAGTTTCTGGGGGTCTCTAAGGTGGAGGGAATTAACACATTTTTGAGAATTCTCCCTAACGCAAGCCAAAAAGCCTAGCCTTTTATGCTGCTTGCTCCCATTCATTCCAGCCCAGGCTAGCCGTCAGTCGCCCATCGGGGTGGGTGACCTTGCCGGACAGTCAGCCGGCCAATCACCGCAGAGTGCATTTGGGTCTCCTAGGAGACTACGCACAGGGAGTTTCGGGCACCTCCCTCACTTCCTACCCCCGCCAGACACCCTGAAGCCAGAGGCAGGTTTCACTCATGAAGCCTGCCAAAGACAAAATGAACAAAGGGACCAAACCTGGTCTGGCTCGCATAGTAAATCTCAAGAAGGACCTTTGCACCAAGAAATGGCGAATAAAGAAGCCTGGGCCATTTTGACAAAAATAGCACCCATGCATGCTTTACTGTGGCTGCGAATGCAGCCGTGGTAAAATCCCATAGTGGTAGTAAAAAGTAAACCACTGCCACCAGCCATTCAACAAGGAAAGGGTATCCTAAAAACGTTACATGAGAAGCTAGACAAAGGGGATACTGGGTAACCCTCCAGCACCCTATTGTAAGATAGTGTTCTGCTGGGTCTAGAAAGTTACAAATGTAAGTAAAGTCAATTTCACTTTACTGCCCTGGGAAACAGTAGTTTATCCCAGAGAAGGTATTTAAACCTTTGGAGACATCTTAAAGACTTCCCTGTGGCACTGCACTGAAGGTGGTGTGTGACACAATGTAAAAGATGATGCCTATGGAGTTTGTCAGACTCCACAACCAAAAGAAACGCAGAGTAAAAAGTCACATTAAAACACGAGAGAGTGGAAAAAAGGGTCTCACTCTCTCAAGGTAAAAAAATCAAGTGCTCAAAATCCATCAAAGTTGCTGGGGATCTCTAAGGGGGAGGAGTGAAGCACATTTCTGAGAATTCTCCAACACTTGGTATCCCCTTTGTCTACTTTATCATGTAACATTTTTGTTAACCTCACTACAGTTAATGGCTGGTGGCAATGGTTTCATTTTCCTTCCAGTGTGTGTTTTTACGGCAGGCTGAATCCTCAGCTGCAGTATTGCACCCTTGGGT
Source organism: Ambystoma mexicanum (assembly GCF_040938575.1). Classification (NCBI taxonomy): domain Eukaryota; kingdom Metazoa; phylum Chordata; class Amphibia; order Caudata; family Ambystomatidae; genus Ambystoma; species Ambystoma mexicanum. Next base: position 1,337,448,757 of record NC_090933.1, on the reverse strand, counting down.
GCCCATTTTGTCAAAATGGCCTAGTCTTGTTTATTGCCATTTCCTGCTTGTGAGGTCGGTCTTGGGCTTATTAGCGCCAAACCAGGTTTCATCACTTTGTTCATTTTGTCTTTGGCAGGATTCACTGGTGAAGCCTGCCTCTTGCTCCAGCGTGTCTGGCAGGGGAGGAAGCAAGGGAGGTTCCTGCAACTCCCTGTGCTTAGTCTACTTGGTTACAGGAATGCACCCAAAGGTGGCTGGCTGGCTGTCCTTGGAGGACAGCCACCCAGCTGGGTGAGTGACATGTAGGTTGCGAATGAATGCGAGAAACCTGCATAAAAGCGGAGGTCTAAGGCACTAAAAGAGAAGCTGCTGCACCCTTCTGGACTGTTGGTTTGCCCAGTGAAGCCCAGCTGCAGTGCTGAAGGTTCGTATCGACTAGAGAAGCCGGAACGGACAATTTCTTCCCTTGGGTTGGTGGGACCAACTGACCCCAAGACTAACTTGGCCGGAACTCCTCTCTGCTGGCTGTACTTCTTTGATGCTGCTGGAACCGAGAACCAGGGGACAGGAACACCAGGAACAAGTTCATCGTCTTTAAGCCAGACTTGAACTCCAGGACGATCCTAAGGACCCAAGCCTGAGTCACCTCAACCGAGTGCTGGACCCCAGAAGCAAGGGAGCACACAAGGTGTCTAAGAAATGCGATGGAGCTATTTGCTGGTAGTTGAAACCGGGAAGTGCTGCTGACTTGGAGTAAGCTCATTGCTGCTGCCGACCTTCACACCGCAGTGCTGGAGTCCCCTGTCCTCCCTCTTGTCCCCATGACTCAGAACAGGAACACAGGATCTGCATGACTGCAACAGGAATAGAAGCCAGCTGGCCCCTTTTCTTCAGACCTTAGGTACTGTCCAACTAGGAGTACTTGCCTCTTGTGTGTAGCTTGCTTGCTCTCACCAGAGACTTGCATTGGCTGCCCTTTGTAGAGTTGCTTGCAGCTTTGCTTTTTCACAAGCCTTACAGCTTGTGGCCCAACAGTGATTATTTTCTAAAAACTCTCTTTAACATTGTGCAGTATTTTTGTGCTATCCTCAAAGTACCTCAGCTCCCCTAGACTTTGCTCAATTGGCATTGGCTGTTCTGGGTCCCTGCAGACTCTTCTTACCCTCTGATTTTGTGTTTGTGTCCCTCAAAAAGTAATACATAATTCGAGGGGATTGTGTCCTCCGACGTATTCCATATCTAGGACGGTAATCACCACAGCTGTGCTGCTTCGGAAAATCTTTCGGCGTCTGTGTCCAGCGTCGATACGCCGCCCTCAAGGACCTCCTCTGACGGCCGACGTCACTGGATGTTCTAAGTAGGACGCACGACGCCCGTAGCCTCAGTTCCGTTTTTTCCGCGAACGTGTTCGCTTCGGAGATCTCGGTGCGCCTCCACTCTTTGGAGTTTCTGTTCTTTCTCGGTTCTTAGAACCTGTCGTATTGTGAATATTCTTTGTGAAGCTTCCACCCCGTGTCCAGGCTTCAAGAAGTGTGGGGACTGCAGGTCCAAGATGTCGGTGACAGACTCACACAACGCCTGCCTCTGGTGCCTCGGGGATGCCCCAACACGGATGATTGTGTCGACTGCCAGTCGCTTACGTCCAAGGCCTTGCGGGAACGTAAGAAGAAGTTGTCGGTCAGTAAGGTGTCCAAGCCCCGGGATTCGAGGGGCGACTCTCTGCATTGTAGTCTTAAGTCTAGGGGGGTCTCGGTCCCGGAGTGGGTCCCGCCACTCCTCTGCCTCTTCGAGGCACTCCCGGAAGCGCCGTCATCGGTCGCCTTCCTCTTCCGAGGACTCTGCCCGTTGGCGGGTTTCTTATCCCACCAAGCGATCCTCTCCAGAGGAGTGGGCTTCCTTCGGGAAGACAATGTTGGCGATTCTTGAATCGCAGGGCTCCTGTCCGTCCGTGCCTCAGAGGGGTCGGTCGTGACCATACTGGAGACACCGCTCGTACGCCTTCGGGCTCAGGTGGTCGGCATGATTCGCGGGAGAGGTCCCGCTCGGACAAGGGGAATCGTTCCAGTCATGCCCGTTCCAGGTCCCGGCCCTCGACGCGCTCGAGCCCGTGTGCACCTGTGAAGTCTTCGAAGAAGAGGTCGACGCCGGTGGCGCCGTGGTCGTCGACTGACTCTCTCGAGGCTCCGCCTTCGAAGAAGTGTTCGAGGCCATCGGCGCCCAGGCTGTCGAAGGACACGCTCTGGGCTCTGCCCTCGAGGCCTGTGTCGATGCCGTTGACGCAGTTTCTCTCGGCGTCTTTCGAGGCTGTGGTGTCGGAGGTACCCAGTGGCATGGGGAACCCCTTGGAAAGGCTCTGGCCAAGGCAAAACATGTCTCTCTCCCCTATTCAATGCCCACTTTCCAGCCTATAGATTGTTTCCGAGTTGGATGAGGGTTCTGATGATGGGTTGGTTCCGGACACGGTACCAGATGAGTCTTTCTGGTCATAGCCAGATTGAGAACTTGCGTCAGTCACTGCATGACACCAGTGGTCTGGACACCTCTCCGGAGGTGGAGTTCTGTAGGCCTGGGCCTGGCACCCATGCCGAGTCATTTTACCGGCGCCTTATGTCGAGGGTCACCGACTACTTGGGGTGGTCGGCGCCTCCAGTTGATTTTGTGCAGGATGACATTACGGATATCCTCGATCAAGGTCCACCCACTGACACGGTACTGCCATTCCATATGGCTCTGCAAAGAAGGGTGGCAGCGGCTTGGACTGCTCCAGGGAGTCTCCCGGCAGTGGGCAAGTCTTTGCCGCGAAAATACCGCCCAGCCAGTAGTGACCCTTGCTACTCTTCCACGCACCCCACTCCGGAGAGTTTGGAGGTGCGGGCGGCTACGGCCCAAGCTAAGCAGGTGTCGTATCCTACCATCCCTCCTGATAGGGACGACAAGCGTTTTGAGGGCTGGGCGAAGAAAGGGTTTTCTTCAGGGGGTGTAGCGCTTCAGGCAGCTAACTCCGTATGTGCCTAGTCTCGTTTCACGCACTCTGTGGAACTGTATTGCCTTAGCGGCTGAACATATTCCTGAAGGGGACGACCGGATGGTTTTCTTGATATGGTCCAGGATGGCAAAGATGGCATGTGTGAGGGCGTTCAGTCGGGGTTGGACATGGCAGATTGCGTCAGCCGGTCCATGGCGGCGAGCACCGTAATATGCAGGTTTGCGTGGTTGCGGAAGTCGGGGTTCGCTCCTGATGTGCAAGCCCGGCTCCTCAACATGCCCTTTGATGGTTTCCATCTTTTTGGCAGCAAGGCTGACGAGAGCCTTGAGAGGTTGCAGACCTCAAAAGCTGCAGCGTAGTCGTTGGGAACGCTGCAGTTCGCCAACGTCTGCCTTTTCGTCCTATGGGACAGCAATGGAGGGGAGGTTCCTTTCGTTATTACTCATCCTTTGGTAAAGCGAAAGGAGCTGCTAGTCAAAGGGGCCACCGTGGGAGTGCCAGAGGTGGAAAACCAGGTACTTGAGGTGCCAAGACCGCTCGGGCTGTTGCCTCTTTGCCCTCGGGCAATGCCGCAGCCGCTTCAGCTCAGTCCTGAGGCCATGTCCCATGGTTCGCCGGTTGGGGGAAGGCTGGCGCAGCATCTTGCAGAGTGGTGCACCATTACTTCAGATGTGTGGGTTCTGGAGATCATAACCCACGGCTACTGTCTTACTTCCTGGCAGAGGCCTCACGACAATCCACTGGGGAATCTCACTTTGAAGAGTCCGGATCTGCTCCTTGCACAGGAAATTCAATCCCTGCTGGAGAAAGGTGCCCTAGAACTGGTGCCTGTAGCGGAGAGGAACAAGGGATGGTATTCCCCTTATTTTTTGATATCCAAGAAAGACTGGGGATTGAGACCCATCATGGACTTGCGCGGTTTGAACAAACTGCTCAGGAAGGACAAGTTCAAGATAGTTACTCTCTCTCAAGTCCTCCAGGCCCTTCAACTTCAGGACTGGTTGGTGTCTCTCGACCTCAAGGACGCTTATTTTCATGTGCCGATACATCCAAAGCACAAGTACCTGAGGTTCGCGGTTGGCGAGTCGCACTTTCAGTTTCGGGTTCTGCCGTTCGGATTGACCTCCGCCCCGAGGGTCTTCACCAAGCTCATGGTAGTGGTGGCAGCGCACCTCAGGAAAGGGGGGATTCACGTCTACCCCTACCTGGACAATTGGTTGATCAGGGCATGCTCTCCCAAGCAAGTCGTGGATCATCTGTCAGTCACCTGCCACTCCCTCCACAAACTGGGCTTCTCCCTCAACTTAAAGAAGTCTCACTTGACGCCAACTCAAAGGCTCCAGTACATCGGAGCAGTGCTCGACACGTCCCTGGGGCAGTGTTTTCCTCCCCAGGTGAGGGCTCATCACATTCAGCAGATGGTGCACAAGTTTCAGCTTGCCCAGAGTCTCCCAGCGTTCGAGTTCTTGAGATTGCTCGGCCTCATGGCATCCTGCATTCTTCTGGTGCCAGAGGCCAGGTTGCAGATGAGATCTTTGCAATGGGCACTCAAGCTCCAGTGGTCTCGGTCCTCCGGCAGGATGTCAGACCCTGTTCTGGTGCCGTCCTCGGTCGCCCAGGACCTTCTGTGGTGGGCCGCCGAAGGCAATCTGATTAGGGGGGCTCCATTTTGGCTGCCCTGGCCGGAGGTGACGATCGTGGCAGATGCATCCCTCACGGGATGGGGAGCTCATGCCAACGAGTTGACAGTCAGAGGTCGTTGGTCTCCGTCGGAGTCCAGACCTCATATCAATCTGTTGGAGCTGAGTGCCCTCAGGCTAGCCCTGAAGGCTTTTCTGCTGACTGTGCGAGGAAAGAATGTCCTGGTCCTGATCCTGACGGACAACACAGTGGCCATGCACTACCGCAACAAAAGGGGGGGGGGGCAGGGTCTCTTTCTCTGCGCAGGGAGGCGACGCGGCTCTGGTTCTGGGCAATCCAGCAGGAAGTTTCGATCTCGGCAGTTCATCTGGCCGGAGACGAAAACGAGACCGTGGATGCTCTGAGCAGGCACAGCGCAATCTCTCACGAGTGGGAGTTGGCTCAGGAGATTCTCCTGGAGATATTCGCCTTTTGGGGCACCCCTCATGTGGATCTCTTCGCTTCCAGTGCCAACCGGAAGTGCAAGAGGTTCTGCTCGCTGGAATTTCCTCCAAAAGGAGCCTTAGGAGACGCGTTTGTGGTGGAGTGGTCATTCCCACTGCTGTACGTGTTTCCTCCAGTCCCCGTCGTCCCGCAAGTACTGCAGAGGTTACGGAGGTTCGGTTCCCGGATGATCCTCATTGCTCCGGCGTGGGCCCGCAGGACGTGGTAACCGGACCTTCTCGACTTGTCCATCTGCCCTCCACGTTGTCTTCCCTACCGAGACTATCTGCTCTCACGGGAGGGGGGTCAGGTTCTCCATCCAGAGGTCAGATACCTCAACCTTCACGCTTGGCTTCTGAAAGGTTGAGGTGTAAGGATTGGGACCTCCCTGAAGACTTGATGGAGGTGTTGTTTTCGGCCAAACGGCCAGCATCAAAGTCCCTGTACTGTTGCCGTTGGCGTAAGTCCTGCAATTGGTGCAGGGTTCAGGATGTGGATCCTTTTGCATGTGACATTCCCATTGTTCTCTTTTTTGCTTTCTTTGGCCCACAGGGGCTTGCAAGTGGGTACCGTTAAAGGTTACCTGGCCGCGCTGTCCATATTTAAGCGTTCGTCTAAAGAGTTTTCCTATTTTAAAATTCCTTTAATTTCTCAGTTTCTGAAAGGGCTCACTAATGTGTTCCCTCCGTCACCTTTCCAGGTGCCCGGTTGGGATTTGAACCTTGTTCTCAAGTTTCTAATGGGTGCTCAGTTTGAGCCTTTGCATTCATGGCCTTTGAGACTGTCAACTCTTAAAACTGTATGGTTGCGGTCTCTTCCGTTCGCAGAGTGAGTGAGTTACAGGCACTTTCTGTTAAGCCACCCTTCACTGTGTTGCCCTTGGATTTCGTCCTTCCTTTCTTCCAAAGGCGGTGTCGGAATTTCATTTAGGCCAGAAGGTGGTGGTTCCGGCGTTTTATCCTCCTCCACAACCTGGTAAGGAAGAGGAGAGGTTCCATAGGCTTGATCCTAGGAGAGCGTTAAGCTTTTATATTTCACGCATGTCCCGGGTCAGAGTGGACGATCAACTCTTCATTGGTTACGCTGGAAAGCGTTTGGGACAAGCTGTGATGAAACAGACTGTCTCACTGGATTATTTTGGCTATATCTGAGTGTTACCGCTTGGCGGGTTAGGACCCACCAGTCGGTTTACGGGCCCATTCTACCAGGAGTATGGCTGCCTCTAATGCCCTACAGAGGGGTGTTCCTATTCGTAACATCTGTGATGCAGCCACCTGGGCTTCGGTACATACTTTTGTACGTCGCTACTCCCTCGATTCCATCCAGGGCAGGCTCTGGCCTTTGGCAAGGCGGCCCTTTACTCTGCAATTTGATTGGGCTTTCTAAATTTCTATTTTCTAAATTCTTTTCCCACCTCCTTGCATTGGTACTGCTTTGGGAGTCTGTCATAGATATGGAATACGTCGGAGGACCCAATCCCCTCGAAGAACAAGTTACTCTCTAACCTTGTAACGTTCTTTCAATGGGATGGTCCGACGATGTATTCCATATCGTTCCCTCCCTGCCTTCCCCGCTACAGAATTTCTTATGCGATTGCAGCTTACGGTTCCGCAAGGCTTTGTGTGGGCAGACTGGCAGAAGACTGGTGCCACACGTTCTGGGAACAAACTACAACTGAGGCTACGGGCATCGTGCGTCCTAGTTATAACATCCAGTGACGTCGGTCGTCGGAGGAGGTCCTCGAGGGCGGCGTATCGACGTCATCGACGCAGGATGCAGACGCCTAAAGATTTTCTGAAGCAGCACAGCTGTGGTGATTACTGTCATAGATATGGAATACGTCGTCGGACCATCCCATCGAAAGAACGTTACCAGGTAAGAGAGTAACTTGTTCATTACTTATATAGCTGGGAAAGGGTTAACCTATACTTCATTGGGGGATTGTAACGTACTTACCTATTATGAGAAACTTGTTAACCTTTGTTTCCTTCCCTAGCCTTATTCTTTTTCCACAACCTCAGTATTGAAATGAAGTGTACTAGTGATATATTAATGTCCACAGTGCCCTAACTGTTGATGTCGTTTCAGGTTGTTGGAAGTGTGTGTGTGTGTGACATCTCAAAAGGTTATCTATTTACTTAACTGAAACTGAAGGAGTGTATTTAAGTGTATTGTATTATTGCATATTGCCCTATCTAAAGAAGGCTTATTTTAAAACTGACAAATTAATAAGTAATTATTTTAATCAGAAACCTTTGAGTACAAGTGTTTTTTAATACCTGTCACTGTGAATCTCATACACCTCTGCAGTTCACATTTACCCCTCTTGAGAGAAGCCTGGTTGCCCAGTCACTCTACCAACGTGTGTTGTACAGACATGTACCCAAGGTTGGGTTTCCTATTGCCGAGAGGACAAAGCTGGTGTAGTCTCCCACAGGGCTACTACATACAATCTTGCCTAACATACATGACTCTATGCAATGGGTCCCCCTAAACATATGTGCACCAATTTGAGTTCTAGTGTGGTGTTTTCTCTGGGTAAAGGTGCTTGACTAGCTCTGGTCTCTGCCTGCTTCCCCTCCCTAGAGTTCAGCCTGAATGCTCTGTGTCACCACCTTCCTTGAGAGGTTTGACTTGGGTGCACAGTCCCACCTGAATGTTAATAGTTGTACAACAAACACCTTCTAAAGAGGCCTTTCAGCGGTGTGAAGTGACATTTTGTGTGTATCGCTCCTCTTTGAGAATTGAGCTTGATCTCTGGAATCCCGCAGATCTTGGTATCTCAGCATGTGTGCGGGGGGACAATGACATCTCTGCATGTGACAAGGAAGGAGTGTCTAACCTGTGTCTCTCTTGCAGCAATCGAAGGTGATCGCTCTTTGCATTTATCGTGACGTCAGTGGCATGTTTACGACGGAGGCACGCAGCGCCACTCCTAAGGAAGATAACATTCTAAAGAATCATTTGGATGGGGAACCTGCTGTTCAGGACCTAAGGTTTGTGTTAAGAGAGACCCCGAAAGCATGTGCCACCTGAGATCTGAGGTGTGTGGGGGCCCTTGCTTGGAAGGAGCGTGGTCCTAGAGGGTATGCAGCTAAAGAGATAGAGGCCCTGCACCAAAGAGGGATATAGCAAGATGACTTAAGCAGAGACCAAGAGGCAAGGCAACAATCCTTCATCCCCCTTTCCAGTATTTGAGAATGAAAAACTTTTTTCCATTTTGTTATTGCAATACAGAAACTTTGAGGACTTACGTGTTGCTTTGGTTCTGAAGTCTGGGGATTTTATCTACACATTGCTGTAAAGCACCTGGTATGAGTAGTTCATACTTTAATGTTTGTGTGGCTCACTCTGCGCTTGTTTGCATATAGTAACACAGTGGATGATGAGGAGGAGATGCTGTATGGGGACACCAGCACAATCTTCAGCCCTGGCAAGGAGGAACTCCGACGCCCCAGCTTTCCCCTGGGTGACAAAGAACTACCCCATTCCAAAATGGAACCCACCCACTGGTGTGTACTGGTGCGGGAAACTGGAATCATGGAGGTGAGACGTGCACTGGTTTTTAAATTGTACCTTTTCCCTGGCTTTTCTGTTGCTTTGCTACTATTATTCTGTTATTTAGATTTGCTTTGTATTGACAGAATGCTAAACATACCCTCGCTCAAAAGGAAGTCTTTGTAATCATTTTTTCTGATGCTTGTTAATCTGCTTAGAATCACATGCTGTGCATATGGTCCGACATCCAGTGGTAACCGCAGTGTATTGCATCTGGTCTATCGGGGACCGAAAGGGGACTTCAGCATAGGAATGTCTGTAACCCTATCCCTAACGTGACGTGTAGTGTACCAAAAATCCCTCGCACGCAGAGGTCCATCAGATAGTTTTATTCCGCCCAGATAACTGGTCGCCCTATAGCGGAACTCTTAAGAGACATTGTTTATCCTAACCGACTTGTTGGTTATTTCCCCCTGAAGTTATTTTGACGCCAAGAACAACTGCGAAGAAGACTACGGGGGACTTGTCTACGGTGGTGGTGTTCAGCGCCTACGATCCGGCGGCAGAAGCATCCACCTGGTCGGTCCTTCTGTCCGGCCTTTACAGTAGGGATAGTGGGGTTGGGGTGGCCCCATTTCCGATATGTCTTTCCTCTTTCCCCCTCTTTACCCTATAGGTCTGGTCATCTTCCCCTTTGGTTATGGAAAGGACTCCTTTTTGGTTCTGTTCTAAGTGTAGGACTAGATATCCTGGGAAGGGCGAACACAGGACCTGCAACTCCTTTCTCCCCTTAGATCACGACAAAGTGGTGTGCGGCTTGCAAACTCCTTCGGCCTAAGACCCTTAAGGAGCTCCGTGTAAAGCGGTGGGCCGCATAGAGTATGTCGCGGGTGGAACCCCCTTGCCCCACCGGCGAAAGTGACGGGGGCACCTCCGATGACCAAACATCCGTTGCGGTTGTGATAGACCTCAAGGCGGACACTTTTAGGTCCGCTACGCCCGTCCCCGACCCTTTAATGCCTGACTCTGGTCTCGCTTCAGGGACAACACCCGGCGAGAGGGGCGTACAAGCGCATTACATTAAGCACACAACCCCTACACCTATTTTGACGGATATGTCGAAAAAAGTTAAAATCGCCAGCAGGGCCGTCAAATTTCGACGGATTCCTCGGATCGTTCTTATCCAAAGACTTCCACGCATCCGCAACAGCGTCTTGCGCCTGGGCATTCCAAGACAAACAAGGGCGCTATCCTTAAATCAGGTTTACATGTCGAAGCGCAGAAATCCAGCGCTACGACGATTCTGAAGGCTGCGGTAGGCCCAAAAATCACGACTAGGTCTCAAGGTGAAAAACCAACTGCTAGGCCCTCTAACGCCACGGAAGGCAGTAAGTCTACCGATAGACTTTTGGGTCCACTAACTCACGCCGATTCGGCGGTAATCGAACAGAGCATCAGGAGAATTACTTTGGCGGTTGGGCTTATTCCTGTTCTGCCGAAAAACCTGGGGCAGGCCGCGGACAAATCTTTAGAAACGTCAGGCTGCCCCGTTTCTCACGATATCTATGAGGACAGTCAAGAGCCTCTTTCCAACACCTTGAGAGACCATTTTCAGCGCCAAAGGGCAGAAGACGACGCTTTTCCACCCGTAGGCCCTTCTGGGTCCTCTAAATGGACAAGAGAAATTCGAAGGTTGTATGGACCGTCTTGAGAATTATCAACTTTTCTGACCATCCTTCCCCGAAAAGATCTCGTGGTGAGCCTACGCTTCAATCTGCTTCGCATTTCCAAGAAGTTCAGCCTTCTGTCCCCGTCCATCATGAAGACCTCGTCCAGATGGACACTTATAGGGACATCTACAGTGAATATGAAGAACCTTCCTTCCTACAGGGTTACAATGAGGAGCAGGCGGATGCCACAGACAATTGGGAAGAAACCCAGCAAGTGGGGACAGACCCCTGGACGCTGTCATGGCCCTTGCCCCGGCCCACACTGGCAAGTCAGCCTTCCAGGTAGGGCCAGGTCAAAGGCCTTAAAACCTCATCCAAGACTCTCTTGGAGTCAGTCCTGGCGCCAGGCTCATAACCATCATGAAGACCAACATTAGAATGGGACTATTTAACTTGGGGGAGTGAGGGGGGGTGTTTCAGCCAACATGGAAGTACAGATAAAGCTCAGTTACAAGGAACTGAGCTATGTGGTCTAGTCTTTTGGGTGTGGCAGGCCTGGGACTGCTTTACCTGGACTACTTTGGGTGTGGCAGGCCTGGGACTATTTTACATGGACTACTTTACCTGAGACTATTTAACCCGCACCCAAACAGCAGAACATGGTTTGCGTTATTCTGCTGTGGGCAGCGTAACGCTCACCGTGTCCAGTTCTTTGATGCCAGCTCACCTGAAACCAAGGACCTACAGAGAGAGAAAGAACACTACGAAACGTACCTGGAACAGTATCCTGTCTTCAATCCATCGCTGACTTCAGTTACACTCACCTGAAGGTATGAACTCCATCATCCGGCACTGCATGCATCCTAGAATACCATAACCTGGAGAGAGGAGAAAGAAAGACCGCATTAGTAAGCGCTTACTCACGTTTCCTCCCGAATGAAGAAAGCCACACAATTCTTACCTGGGTAGTCAATCTCCTGGTCAGTATTATTGCTGGAACATTACGGCGCTCGGCAAGGAACATCGCAACCTGCAAGGAGCGAAAAGACACAGGTTAGCAATATAAAAGGCGAAACAGCGCCACGCATCGGATATTACTCACCGGACCGCATCGTGCACACCGCGCTTTCACCTACCAGCCCATGCTCATCTTCAAGCTGCATGACAAAACCAAAATACCTTTCCATACCTAAAAGGAAAGAAGCAAGACATTATTCGAACGAAGAGGAACATAAGAACTGCATATAAAGACTGTAAAGCAGCAAACCTACGGAGTCGCAGCAGGCCTGGATTCCCACAGGGGGGCTTGCACCAGTGAAGTAACTTGGTCGCTGCTCGCCCCCTACATCTACGCGCCCCTGCCACGAGGAGCAGGACGGAGAATCCACCTCTTACAATATTATGGTGAAAAGGCCCAAGGGGGAGGAAGGAGTTGAGGCCAAGAGAGGTGGGAAAACATGAAGACAATCTGGGATTGAATCCAGCTCTCCTATATTGCAGACCCATCTTTAACCAGAGGCCTTACCAAGGGACCCGGAGAGGGTTCGAGAGTGCACATCATTCAACCAGGGCTGGGTGGCGTCCCCGTGGATACCAGGTGAGCGTAACAGACGCTTCCACATCAAGATCAGGACACTGATGTATTGTGCCTGGATTATCCACCCATACCCCCTCGGCTCTCCAGTCCTCGCCTGTAGACGACCAAATGGCCTTCAATACCATGTTAAAGAAGGCAGCTGAGCATTTTCAAATCTCTACGCAAGAGGCAGTGCCTGAGTAGGACTATGCAGAGGATATCCTTAAGGAGAAACCTCCCTCTAGCTAGGCCATTCCCCTCCTTAATTTTAGGATTGGCTCTCTCCCTAGTGTCACCAGCTCAAACTCGGGCAGTGCATCCGAGAGTTGAAAAGTAATTCCGGCCTACTCCTTCGGACCCTCAATACATTAAAGGGCACGCCACCCCAGATTCTCTGTTAGTGACTACCACCCGGAAAACAGGCAAGAGTACTCCTTGCTACAGGGGAGGTACCTCTAGATAGAGAATCCAAAAGGTTAAATGCCCTAGGAGGTTTACAGGTTACCTCGGCTGCCGCATATACTATGCGCATAGCCAATACCACTACTCTACTGGCGAGTTATGCTGACGCTCAATGGAACCTAGTACAAGAAGGTCTCCAAGAGGTCCCAGGGCCCATCAGGTCCAAGCTTCTCAATATTGTGTCCAAAGGCAGGCAAGTGAACCAGAATGTAATAAACACTCTGGATACGGCTGAAACAGCAGGAAGATCTCTGGCCCAAGGAACCTTACTTAAAAGGCACACTTGGCTTTGTACCTCAGGGTTTAAGCCTGAAACACAGGCCTCTCATCAATAAACCAATTGAAGAAGCTAACCTCTTCGGAAAGGTGGTAGATGAGGCCCTAGAGACCGCCAAGAAAGAGCATGAGACTCTTAAGTCCCTGCAACAAATCACTCAAAAGACCTTTCCACCCAGAGAGGAAATAATTCTCGGCGGTCCTTTCAAGGGCAGTCCTGTGCAAGTCAGAACTATGGCACGGGAAACTTTAATACTGGACAAACATCTGGAAGCGCTGCATACTCCCCACCAAGGGGTCAGCGATGTGGCATAACCAGAGGTAGAGGCCTTAATCCTAGAGGAGCTGCAGCCTCCGGTCAGAAATGACCATCAAATCCAGGTCCCTTCCCATGTCACTCCGGTCAGGGGGTGGGGGGGTGGCGCTTAACATCTTTCCTGACGGCATGGGAGGGGATAACTTCAGACTGGTGGGTCATAAAGACCGTCGCCCACGGGTACTGTGTAGAGTTCGGCCCCAACCGCCACAATTCAGACCACCACGCTCACAGTGCCTTTCACCGGGACCATCTGGAGATCCTGAAGCAAGAGGTGGAAGCGCTGCTGGGAAAGGATGCCATGGAAGCCGTCCCTATTCATTAGGTAAACAAGGGTATTTATTCAGTGTACTTCCTTGTACCCAAAAAGGACCTCACCATGCGCCCTGTTCTAGACCTGCGCCCAGCAAACAAGTTCATAAAACCTCAAACATTTTGCATGGTAACGCTACAGGAGGTGATCCCACTGTTGAAACAGGGGGACTACGTGGCAACATTGGACATGAAAGATGCATACTTTCATATTTCAATGTTGCCAGCGCACAGGAAATATCTAAGCTTCATGATGGGAGACAGGCATTACCAAATCAAGGTACGCCCCTTCGGCATCACCTCAGCGCCAAGGATGTTTACAAAGGTCCTGAAAGTAGTGGCAGCACACCTGCGCAGGTTATCAGTCCCGGTTTACCCTTACCTCGACGACTGGCTCATAACAGGGGACTCGTACGACACATGTTTTTTGAACACACAAGACGTACACCTTCTGTTCAGTCTGGGGTTCTCTAGCAATGAGAAAAAAATCCAGTCTAGTCCACAAAACAATTTCTGGGATCTCTAATCCAGACGAAAGACGGCCTCGTCTTCCTCTCGAACGAGAGGGTTCAGAACATGCTTTTTCAGATCCCTCAATATGTAGCCAGTCGGGAGGTGACGGTGCGCAAAGCCATGCATTGTCTAGGAATTATTGAGTTGTGCATATACTTGGTTCCCCACGCGCAGCTGCGCATGCGTCCCATGCAAGAGTGGCTCAACAGCCAGTGGTGTCAGGCCAGCAGATAATGGGAAGATCTGGTAGTTGTCTCGCCAGCCCTCGTTCTCTCTCTGCAGTGGTGGTCAAGAGAAAACCTCTTGAAGGGGAAGACCTTCACCACCCCTGCAGTGGAAGCCACTCTCACGTCTCTCACAGGGTGGGGGGGGACTCACCTGCTTCAGCAGACAGCACATGGAGTGTGGTCCCCTCAAGTAGTGTCCAACCATATACATTTACTGGAGCTATTAGCAGTGTTCAAGGCATTTAAGGCCTTTCAGACCCAATTACAAGGGAAGACAGTGCTGATTCTAACAGACAGCACTACAGCTATGCATTACCTGAACTCACTCTCCAGTGCTTTCGAAGCTGTCCAAAACATTTGGATATGGGCTCTCAGACACAAGATGTTTCTGTTGTCCCAACATGTTCCAGGGGAACTCCATCTTCTGGCAGACGTGCTCAGCAGAGATTTTCCTCTGTCCGAAGAATACGAATGGCGTCTGCCCGAATACATCGTGTCCAACGTCTTCGCAGAATGGGGCTTCCCAGAGAACGACCTGTTCGCAATTCAGGAGAAAGTCCAATACTAATACTACGTATCCAGGTACACCCAGAACGGCTCCAAGGGGAATGGTGTCTGGATAACATGATCAGGGAAATTTGTCTATGCTCCCTCCCCCAAATCCCCTTCTAAACAAGAAGCACCAGGAAACAGTCACCATGAGAGTGGTGGCCCCGAAGTGGGCCCGCCAACCCTGGTTCGCTCATCTGATGGAAAAGTCCCTCTCACCACCAGTAAAACTACCCATCCACTACAACATGTTGTCTCAGGACAGGGGGGAGACCCCACACCCATGTCCACTAACTCTGAATTTAGCAGCTTGGCTCCTGAGGTCATAGTTTGGATACATACAGCTCCCTCAGAGGTGCATGGGCATACTCTGGGAAACTAGAAAACCTAACACATGTTATTGCTATGCCAGAAATTTGAAACATTTTGTCATCTGGTGTAATTCTAAGGGCATCAATCCTATCAATTGCTCACCCACACACATTGTGCTATACCCAACCTATCTGTTAGACACTGGGTTGGTCTTCAATTCCCTGAAGGTTCATCTAGCTGCTCTCTCGGCCTACACCCCATCACAACAAAAGGTGTTGTGGTGGAAGATACCGGTGATTAAGGCCTTTATGGAAGGGATTAGGAGGATTTATCCTCCCATTTCTCACCCAGCTCCTGGGTGGGACCTAAATGTGGTTTTGACCAGGCTCATGGGAGCTCCCTTTGAGCCAATGCATAGTGAGTCTAAAAGACCTGACGTATAAAACGGCTTTCCTAGTGGCTATCACTTCTATTAGAAGAGTTAGCGAACTACAGGCACGTTCTGATCCCCACCCCTTTGTTACAGTCCACAGGGATACACTCACCCCAGATTTGCGCTTAAATTCATCTCGGAAGTTCCATGTGAACCAATCGATTGAACTACCTACCTTTTTCCAGAATATTACTAGCATGGCCGAAAGAAGCCTACACACACTGGATGTGCACAGGGAAGTTTTGTTCTACCTGGAAAGAACTATACCACTGAGGAAAACAAACCAATTTTTCATTTCAGTGGCAGCTGGTAGAGAAGGGGATCCTGTCTCTAAATCAGCTATCTCAAGGTGGATTTTCAAATGCATCACATTGTTTCTCTCTTGCTAAAAGAGAACTGCTCTTGAAGCCTAGAGCACACTCTACTCGGGGCACTGGGGCTTCCATAGCATTCATTGCAAATGTTCCCCTTGAATCCATTTGCAAAGCGGCAACCTGGAGTTCCGTACACACCTTTACAAAACCATATTGCCTAGACACTCATTCTAGGTCTGATTCTCAGGTGGGACAAGCAGTACTAAGACATCTTTTCTCTACTGTTCCTTCTCACAACCCACCTCCAACTCCAGGTACTGCTCGCTAGTCTATGCACAGCATGTGATTCTAAGCAGATTAACAAGCATCCGAAAACCTGCATTACTCACCGTAACAGCATTTCTGATGATTTTATCTACTATATTCATGTGCGCCCTCACTACCTCCCTGCTCGCGGTTGAAGGAACATGGACATCTTACTACTTCTCTCTTCTTCATGCACACAATCGGAGGGACCTCAGTGTGTGAGGGATTTTGGGTACACTACACGTCACGATGGGGATAGTGTTACAGACACGCCCATGCCGACGTCCCCTTTCGGTCCCCAAAAGACAAGATGCAATACTCTGTGGTTACCACTGGATGTCGGCCCATATGCACAGCATGTGAATCTAAATGCTATTACGGTAAGTAATGCATGCCATTTATAAAGGACTGGTTGGTAAGCACCATTGAGACTTTTCATGTTGCTCCTACTCATACCTCATCCTCCGATATGATCATGAAAGTATCTCACTTTTGGTATAAGCTGTTACAGCTCCTGTTGGAACAGTGTACTACTGTTGAAGGAAACCACAAAGAGGATTGAGGCCATACAAATGTGGAAAAGGTCCTATATAAATGACAAATCCAATAAAATACCATGTCTGCATACAGAAAATAGTGTGCTACACTTGCATACCTCATGCAAATATAGAGGTAATAGCACATCGTGGCATAGTGGAAGAAACCGAAGCAGACGGGTGCGTCCTTGAAAAACCGGGCATAGATGGGAGGAAAATCCCCGGCCTGCAGGTGAAGTTAAAAGCTAATTTGGGTAGTGAAGATGTTGGGCAGAGTTTGTATGCAGTACCCTTTGGGACCACAACACACAACTATGACTACAGGTGTAAGCAAAACCAACTTTTGGTATAACTCTGTACTAGTTTTTTTTTTTTTTTTGTAGCAGAGCTGGGCAGCCAGACTCATCTCAAGAGGGAATGTGAGCTGTAATGTTAGAGGTCTACAATCTCAGGTGTACAAATAAACTCTTATACTCAAGGTTTCTTTATTAAATACGTGTTAATTTATTTAAATGTCAGTCATTCATAGGGAGGCAATAAAATCGTCACAAATATACTTCAGTACTGTAAACTCTAGGTTTCGGAGGCATTCAGCATACTTAGGAGGAGCAAAAAGGCATAGGTTATCAGAACATAGAAATAATAGTTATTAGGCAGTGCTGATATTTAGAGTTTACCAGAAGAGTCAATTCAATTGAATAGGCTAGGCCAAAGTCAATGGGCTAAAGTCTTGAATAGGATAAAGCAGTTCTGGTAGTGAAACTGAAAAGTCTCTGCAAAAGTTCTCAGGGATAGTTGGTTGCAGGAAGAATCATTTGTTGGGTCACAAGCTGATTAGGCCTGTGAGTTGGGAAAGTTTCAAGCACTTTCACCGCAAAAGGTAAGTACTCTACAAAGTTGCATGCAATACCCTCTGGGACCACAGCACACAACTATTAATACAGGTGTGAGCAAAACCAACCTTTGGTATAAGTCTGTACTACTGTTTTTCGTAGCGAGCTGAGCAGCCAGGCTTATCTCAAGAGGGAATGTGAGCTTGTAATGAGGTTACACAGAGGTCTACAATTACAAGTATTACAATAGACACTGACACTCAAGGTTTCTTGGTAAAACACCTAGTAATTTATTACACTGTCAGTTAGAAAACATTCACTAAAAGGAGGCAATCAATATCGCACACAAATATACTACAATACTTCACACTAACCGGTTCTGAAACATTTAACTACTTTGAAGGAGGAGCAAAATGGCATTCAGAGCATTTGAAGTAGGAGCAAAAAGGTAGTTACTTTTAAACAGTGCAAACAGTTTGAGTTCTCCAGAAGAGTTGGTCCAATGCAATAGGCAGGCCAAAGTCCACTAGCTAGAGTCTTGTATAGGTAAAAATGGTTCTGGTAGATAAATGGAAAAGTCTTTGCCACGGTTCTCAGAAGTAGTTCTCAGAAGAAAGTTATGTCGGGTCACAAGCTGACTAGTCCTGTAAATTGCCAAAGTTCCAAGCTCTTTCGCAGTGCGAGGTAAGTTCTATCGGTCGGGTTTTCACAGTACCTTATTGTGAAGAAAAAGATGCAGCTGAAGACTTCTGTTCCTGGCAGTTCCTAAAGATCTCACTGTTCCTGAGCCTCAGTCGTGGGGACAAGAGGAGGGACGTCGGGGGACTCCTGCACTGCACAGGGACTGGTCACAAAACTGGCAAACGGGCAATTCTTCGATTCCGGTCACTGTCTTCAAGCACACAAACTGGTGTCCTTCTCCCTGGCTATGCGGTTTCCTGCAGCACTCTGAGGAAAATACAACCGGCTCTGAGAATGTTATCCAGGTGGCTTACGAGTTGATTGGTCCCACCAACTCAAAGGGAGAAGCCGTCCTTGTAGGGCTTCTCTTTCGAGATGAACTTGGAGATTCGGGCCTGCAAGCAGGGCTTCACCGGCCAAACCAGCGGTCCAGGAGTTGCAGCAGCCATCCTCTTCCAGCTCGTCTTTGGTTCTTTCGCTCCAGTGGTCGACTCTGACTCAAGAGACTTACCTTTTATTTAGTTTTCTCCCTTTCATTCCAGCCTAGCTGCCACTCACCCAGCAGAGTAGCTGTCCTTGCCAGACAGTCAGCCAGCCAATCACGCCAGAGTGTAGGAACCAATGGACCAAACCTAGTTTGGCATGCAGAAACACACTCTAGAAGGAGCTTCCCAAAAAGAAATGGAGGGGGAGAGGAAGAGGAGAGACGACCGGGATCCGTTTATACAAAGGAGGCTCGGACGTCCTCTTGAAAAACATGGCTTCCGCGATTTAACGCTACCGGTGTTTGCGGTGGGGAAAAATCATAGTAGTTTGTTATAAAACCACTGCCACCAGCCATTTCCATAGGAAAGGGTAGCATTTGATTGCTACATGAGTGTTGGGCAGAATTGCAGGCAGTACCCTCTGGGACCACTACACATAATTAGGACTACAGGTGTAAGCAAGGCCAACCTTTGGTATAGGTCTGTACCACACAGTTTATTGGTAGCGAACAGAGCAGCTAGGCTTATCTCAGGAGTGAATGCGAGCAGTACAAGTAGTTACACAGAGGACTTTCAATCACAGTGGTTCAAGTAGACGCTTGTACTCGAGGTGTGTTTGCCGAGTGTTTGGCAGTGGAGAAGGAGAAGCTCTCTTACCATTTCCCTGAAAGAAGGAAGCCCCCTGTTGGAGTCTGTCCTTTGTTTCTACTACTGGAAACCATAAAGATTACTCAGACGCGGAGCGTAGCGGAGTGTTTGCCGAGTGTTCGCCTATGTGCGAGCAAATGGATCCTGAGACAGCAGGAGAGATGTACTCACGAACTCTGAGCAAGGTACGTGCACTAGATGCGACTCTTGAAAAACAGACTTTTGCTATACCATTAGCTCCAACACCTATCACATCTGCCATAAAGACTGCTATGAAAGTCACTTCCAAACAAATCAGAAAGCCAACTATAAATTTACATTCTTACAAAGTCGGCGATTTGGACATAAATCAAATGCTATCGCCAATTTCACCCAAAACCTGTTCCTCATCGATGATTGCCTAACGCCTGGGGGGGTCGATGGCGTGTCGTGAGGAGGTGCTTTATGACCTCTACCTACGGAAGCCCCAGCGTCGTCGCGTGTGCAGGTGGAAACGAGGGAGCTTTGCTTGCCCAGCATGAAGTTGGGTGCGCCAGAGACACGGCGGGTGGGGGTGCGGAAGTGCCCGCCGGTGCCATGATGTTGGCGGGTGCTTTGGTGGGCCCTCTCTTTGCGGTGTGTTGCGGGCGGGAAGGTGTGTGTGGTGAGGATGGAGAGGCGGCAGAGCCCCCGCGCTTCTGGCCAGCAGGCAATCCGCTTCCTTGTGTGGGCAGAGCCTGCAATGGGAGCGACGGCCCAGCCTCTGGCAGACATAGGCGTGAAGCGTGGGGTCTGCTCCCTGCTGCCAGGCGCTATTGCTGGTGTGTGCACTGGCCCTGAGAAGCAGGGACAGAGGCCTCTGTAGCAAGGCTAACACTGACCTGCTGACTGGCAATGCGCTAAATCATAAATCCACGCATACAGCTGAAATACCAAAATCAACGGTTTTTCAGTCTGCGCATTTGCAAAAATCTGATAACACGCCCACATCTGAAGCCTTAAAAATGTGTGAATAGGAAGATGAAAGCATGCACATACAAAAAGAAAGCATCAATAGCAAGCCATTAAAAAATGTCAGTGCAAAAAATAAGAACATTTGCATAGATGGTGCACGACCGAAAGGTCTAGAGTTATCTGGAATACAAAGCCAGATGAAATACGCAAAAAAAGGTGCCACTCCAGCTCTGAGATCGGAACACTGAGGTGGCACTTTAATGGAAAACCATTGCAAATTGATGCGACTAAATCCACAGATAAAGGCAAAACGCAAATATGCAATAATAGCCAAGAATGCATAACACCGAAAATAGTGCTAGATGGCAGAAGCACTGCTTTAAAAGGAAATGTCACTTTGGAAATAACAGATGATCTATTATTAAACACAGCTGAGATGATTGACACGCAAAAAACAAATCTAACCTCAGAAAAATCTAGCTCTAAGATCACAAATGTAGAAAAAACTCCAAATGAAACAATCCAAAAAGAAGGCACGCCAAAGCAAAATGTGAAAGAGGCTCAAAATGAATCATGGGCTCCTAAACGCCCTGCGCAGAGCACTTTAAAAAAACATACAGTGCGAACTCCCAGATCATGTTGAACAAGTAGCATCGACAGCTGAAACTACAAATGAAAACAGTGCAGAACTTGAAAGCCAAAGGCCAAGGTCATCCGAAGAGGCAAAGATAAACAGACAACGTGACCTGGAAATAAAAGCATTACAAGAACAAATCAAAAAATGTCTACCACACTCAGTCGTCCAAATGAGACTATGCCATCAGATGATGACACCTCTTCATCATCAGAGTATAGCTCAAATGAGAGTAACAGAAACAAAAGAACTAACTCACAAAGGCTCAACCTTCACACTCCAAAGGGCAACAAAAGAAACTAGGTGGACGAAAGAGGCGCAGGAAGCCATCATCTCTTCAGTATCAATAACTATGGCTCCTTTCCTAAAACTGTACGAAAGTTTAAATGAAAATCAACGAGATCAAACAATGATTGCATAAATCATTTTGCTATTCATTAGTGCAGTCAGTCATGGAGGCAATCGAAGAAAAGCGAAGCCGAGAGAAAGAAATTGATGGCGACATCTTAAAAACATTGATAGACCCACTACAAGATGCAAAATCTGATAAACATCACTTCTTAGAAGCGATTCGAGAAATCGTTATGACCCTAGCACCTCAAACAAAAGATGCTGAAATAGGAAAACCGAGAAACCCAAAAACTATTGTTGTGTCAGTGAGTGAGCCTGACACCATGCAGCACACTGCGTGTGAAGAACAAAGAGTCGCCCCATCAGTTACATTTGTGAGCGATCCTGATACCATGCAGTTTACTGCATGTGAAGAATAAAGCGTCACCTCATCAGTTACCCCTAGTGCGACTACGATACAAAAACCAATACCATCTGAAAATGAAAACGGCCAACAAAACCTATGTGAGATTTCCGACAAATCGGTGAAAATAACAATAAGTGCCTTTTTTCAATATTCGATCAAAATGCAACTAGAAAGGCAGAAGGAACAAAATTAACAAATGCACAAAATAAGTCTAAAAAGCGCCTGCAAAACAAAAAATGTGAAAAATAAAGAAAAGAAAAAGATTTGTGGGTTTAGGAGCTTCTTAAGAAATTTAAAAAAGACAGCGGAAGATGAGATTCAAAGTACCTCTGCCATGCCTCATCTTAGCAGCAAACCAGCAGAGACTCTGCCCCAGTTAAAACAAGGAAAGACCTTGACTGTATCGGTGTCTTCCGATGAATCCAGTATATATGATGGCAGTCTACAGGAACTTCTAGACTGCTCGGTCTATGACACTGAAAACTCGCAAGAAAATGAAACCCAAGAACGGGTGATTATGGATTTCAATATATACAAATCCAAAGAAGTATGTATTGACCCTAGGGTTACAAATAAAAAAAGTGAAGAAAACTTCCTAACCTTAAGTGACAAATGGAAAACATGTACAGCTAAATATTCAGAAATGAAAGGACTGAAGGAAATCTCCCGACCTAAAGAGTCGCCACCTGAAAATCTGAATAATGCCCACCAAAAAGATATAGGAAATGAGACCAGAACAGCGAGTGAAAAACTGGACAAAACAACAAATGGATGAAGCAAAAACTAAAACCACCGACAAATATGGTTGTGATACTTGAGAGGATGGCAAGAAACCCGGACGGGCTAACATTAAACAGATCAACAGTCATGAAACTCCTACAATATATTCCTCAATTAAAAATGATAAAATCAGAGGAACTTTTGTCTGTAAGTTTTCCCGATGAAGCTCGTGTTGATCTAGTTGAAATAGTGACAAACTCAGTCATACTTGCCTCTATTATGTTAGAGGCTTATGACAATTTCAGAGTACTGGGTTTCAAGATCACAAAATTAGTAGAAAACCAAAACTCAAATGAGGAGACCGGGGCTCGTGGCAATAACAAAATTGAGCATTTCAATGGAGATTTCTTCAAAGACGAGGAAGTGAAACATAATCTGAGAAATGAGAACGTGAAGTCAAAACAGAGGGAGAATTCTGAATACGATCAGAGTCACTTTTGTAGCAGCAATGATCCAACAAGGCAGATTACAGAATCCACGCAACGATATGTAAAGGAAGATGAAAATGGAGAACAAATTCAAAAGCATGAAAAGGAACACTTAAACAAAATAAAAATAACCATAAAAAGAAACCAAAAAACAGTTGATCCAAACAATACAACACAAACATTAAAAGATGATCCGAAGTATTGGAATTGGCTAGCTGGTACTATTGCCATAAAACGGAAACTGTAGCCATCCAAAGAATCCCAAGTAGACCAATGGAAAATAGGAAGTTGGAATACTAGAGGATTCCACCATCTTTTTAATGATTTCAGTCCAACTTTAAATGATCTTGAAATAATATGCATAGAAGAATCATGGTTAAAAATCGCACCATCTAAGGAAGGATACACTGCGTTATGTAATCCAGCAAAAGGAGGCTTGCTTGGAAGACCATCTGCAGGTCTATTAACCTTAATTAAAAACGCATCTGGAATAACGGTGCTTGAATCCACAAATATTAATCCGTACATACAGGCAACAATAGTGTAATTTCAGTTGGAAACCCCAAAGCCTACACAAATGTTGCCAATACTGAATGTTTATTGGAATCCCTTAAAAAATGAAAGCGAACAATTCATAGATCAAATAATGGAATGCTTGGGTTGCAAAAGAGACGAGCACAAAGACATGAATATTATCTGCGTTGATCTCAATACAAATTGTTTTGAAGAAAAGAAATTAACGCAAAATGAAATAAATCAAAAAATGGCAAAAAATGCAAACGTGGACAAATGTGGAATGACGAAATGGAAGCAAGGAGATTGCATAGATTAAATGGAAATACGAAGGGGGACATGACGCCCACTAAGACCTGGACTAATGGCAATATGAGTAATATACTGGATTATGTTTGTTTCCGAACAGCTGTTAGTGAAAATCCAAAGCTTCAGGGTAATACCATCAATTCACAGCGACCATGAGCCAATTATCGCTGAGATTTCTCACTGGAAGACGAGAACAAATCCAATATGGGATACCAAAATCGAGCTGGAATCTGGATTAAATTGTCTAAGGTTCAAAAACGACTTTCACACTGTTTTGAAAAATCTGAAAAAGTGGCAAGTCAAAGAAATGTTTTTTTCACAATACGATATGTCCCTACAGATATTTAAACAAAGCACAGGAAAGTTCACGAAACCAAAAGCCAAAAAAGTACATTTATATGATCCAGAGGTGATGATACAAAAGAAATAACTGCGAAAGGATCTATACATACTGAAAACAGATGGGAACAAAAGAACTGATCCAAAAAAGAAAACAAAAATACAAAAATTGGCAGATATCTCATAAAATAAAATAGTTACAACAGGATGCTGAAGCCATGCAAAAAGCCATGGAAAACGGAAACAGCAGGACATTATGGGATTTGCTAAATGAGAAACAATCAGCAGCGCTCATGAACCCCATCCCAGAAATAGGTTGGATGGAGCACTTCACAAAATTGTTCAATGAGACAGAAAAACTGGATGTTAAAAGTAATGCAAACGAAAAACCGGACTTCGAAAGTAATACAAACGAAAATGAAGCCGGATCCTGGAATATCCCCTTCGATAAAGAAGACATAAAGTTATTAATTCTAAAAGCAAGCTCTTAAAGAGCCGCAGGGCCAGATGACCTATTGAATGCGGTGTTAAAAGACGATCCAGAGAAATAGGCAATTTTTTTGTGAAAGATTCTTCAAGAGAATCATTAAGCTGGGACAAATCCCAAAATCATGGAAGTCTGCCATCGTTGTTCCTATTTTTAAAAAAGGAAATAGGATGGAACCTAAAAATTATCGTCCAGTAGCTTTGCTAGATTGTGTTGGAAAAATCTTTGCTACCCTTTTGTTAAAACAACTGAAAAAGTGGATTAAAGATACAAATATTTATGACAAACGACAGTCAGGCTTTGTTGAAAATGTAGGGTGCAACTTAAATATCCTGATACTAGGATTGATGAAAAAAAGAGCATATACAAACCAACACAAATTATACACTGCCAGCATTGACTTGTGCCAAGCCTTTGATAGTGTAAATAGAAGTCATCTTTGGGAAGAATTGGACTGTCCTATAGATCTCCAGAAAGCAATCTAGAAACTGTATGCTAAAACCTCAATAAGAGTTAAACTAGACCAAGGTGGCAACCTATCAAAGGACATAAAAACACCAAAAGGCCTAAAACAAGGTTGCCCGTTAGCTGCCACTCTCTTCTGCTTTTATATCGAAGATCTGCAATACTGCCTGGAAAACAGTAGAACCTTTCCTCCAAGATTACATTGCAGACCAGTCAACCATCTATTATACGCAGACGACCTGATATTAGACCACACACAAATTGGTCTACAAAGAGCTCTAAATCAGGTTGAAAAATGTATAGAAAAAAAGGGCCTAGAAATAAATGCAGATAAGACAGAAATACTGATATTCGGTGATAAAAGATGGAAAAAAAGCAAGAATGAGGAATGGACAGTGAACAAAACGCTAATAAAACCATGCAATGAAATGAGATACTTGGGTATCCAATTAAGTGGGATAAAAAAATGAAGAGCCCTGGAAAAGGATGCTAAAGATGAAAATAAAACAAGTAACCGCGCAAGCGAATATCAGTAAAAGATACGGAACATTTTCCCTCCGACCTGTAATAACATTCTACAGGCTCAAATTAATACCAACACTAATATATGGAGGAGAAACCTGAATGAATATTCCAGAGGTGTTCTGGAATACCTTGGAAGGGCATTTCGGGAAAAATATCCCATCGATACCGAAAGCGACACCAATGACGGTAATTCGTCATGAACTCGGCCTGACTGCTCTATACGTACACATCCGCTACAATAAGCTGATGTTGCATAGAAAAACAATGACCAACTTGATGCCACCCCAATTCAAAATATTATGAGAAAACAACAACTTCGAAGAAAAGGTAGCTGATGATTGGAAAAGAGAAAATGAACGAATTTTGAAAGAGTCAAATCTAGAAAATCAAACTTTGGTAGAAAACCCAATAGCCGTCAAAAGAATGCTGTGGGCAGAGGACTGGTCAAACGCAAACAAAAAGAGCATTGTCAAAAACTCATACACTCCTGAAAACAAATTGCGGTGTGATGTCCATTATACCGGATTACTTTGGAAAATTCCCAAATCGTAAACCAAGAGACCTATTACATTTTAGATTGAATGCTCTCCAAAATAAAACAACGAAGGCAAGATATACCAAAGAAAAGATATGTACAAGGTGCAGATTGTGTAAAAGAAGCGAAGAGTCTCTCAGCCATTTGGTGCTATTTTGCACAAAGCTAAGAGATCTCCGAAATCTGTACCTAAACAGCAACATCGTTGATCTATGTGGCCTAGACTCTGGGAAATGGTGGAGTTTAATATACGACTGTCGAACCCCAAGAATAAACTTTGTAACGGTCAAACTTTTAGAAAAAAACCCTTAAAAGGCTAGACCACTTCGATGAAGAAGATGCAATGCAAAAACGTTATTGGTATAGCAAAGAAGATGTAACTTTTTTATGTACAAACTTGTTTAAAACTTGTTTTTTAAAATACTCTTCCACTAACTCTTGCCCAATTTGGAGGCTTCTTTTAAGTTAGATTTTATTATGGACTGTTGCTTGTTGGTGGTTCTTGGTTTTTCTTCTTTTTCTATACATGACTTCTTTTTATCCATGTTTGATCTCTTTGGCAAAAAATAAATTGCTATTTGTGAAAGGTTTGTAATAAACCAAATAAACTTCATAAAAAAAAAGAAAAACAAATACTCAAGGTTTCTTGGTAAAACACTTATCAATTCATTTGTCATTTAGAAAATATTTCACTAAAAGAAGACAACTTAATATTATATATCAATACACTTCAATACAAAACTCTAAGCTTTTGAGACAGTTTGAGCTCCCTGAAGTAGGAGCAAAATGGCAGTTCAGTTACTTAGCATTGAGCAAAAAGGACAAAAGTAAGTAGAATAGATCACATATACTTTCTATGCAGTGAAAATAGTTTCAGTTCACCAGAAGAGTACAATTCAAGTCAATAGGCCAGGCCAAAGTCAATGGGCTAGTGTTCTGGACAGGAAAGAGCAGGTCTGGTATCAAACGGTAAAGTCTTTGCAAAAGTTCTCAGAAGTAGTTTAGGCAAAAAAGGATCAGATGTGGGGTCGCAAGCTGATTAGGCCTGCAAGTTGGGAAAGTTTCACAAACTTGCACCGCAAGAGTGGCGTTCTCTCAATCGGATTGACACAGTACCGTTTAATGAAGAAACAAATTATGCTAGTCGTGGTTCCTGGCAGTTCCTGCAGATCTCGCTGTTCCTGAGCCACAGTCGTGGGGACAAGAGGGAGGACATTGGGGGGACTCCTGCACTACACGGGATCATCGAAAAAGCAAACGAGGTGGAATCACTTCAGTTACAGTAGCTGTAGATTAAAGCGCGAAGGCAAGACATACCAAAGAAAAGATATGTACAAGGTGCAGATTGTGTAAAAGAAGCGAAGAGTCTCTCAGGGAGAGGTGTCCCTCTTCCTGGTTAATCCTAACCAGCCTTGTGAATGGTATCCAGGTGGCTTACGTGTTGATTGGTCCCACCAACTCAAAGGTCCTTGGAGGGGCTTCTCTGTCGAGATGAAATTGGCAATTCTGACCTGCAGCAGGGCTTCACCAGGCAAACCAATAGTCCAGGAGTTGCAGCAATCGTCTTTTTTTTTCTTCTCATCTGCTTTGTTGTTTCTCTGTATTTGTATGGTTTTTCGATTTGCTATGTGTAATTAATATGCTCAGTTTAGTTTACAATTGTATACATAAGCAAGAGTAAATGTATTTAATTTAAAAAATTCATCCTCTTACAGCTCTTCTTTGGTTCTTTCGTTCCAGAGGTTGACTCCTAGGAGACTAAGCACAGGGAGTTTCGTGCACCTCCCTCACTTCCTGCTCGCCTCAGACGCCAGAGGCGGTCTTCAGTCCTGAAGCCCGCTAAAGGCATGTGAACAAAGGGACCAAACCTGGTTTGGCGTGCAGAGACAAACACTAGAAGGACCTTTCCAAAAAGAAAACGCGAAAAAAGAAGACGGGGACCAGTTTAAACAAAGGAGGCTCAGCTTCCATCTTGAAAAACATGGCTCCCTCGATGTAACGCTACCAGTGTTAGCGGTCGGGAAAAATCATGGTAGTTCGTTGTAAAACCACTGCCACCAGCCATTTCATTAGGGAATGGTAGCTTTTGACTGCTACATGAGTTTCTAGACATGGGATACTAGGTAAACCTCTCCCGCACTCTATTGTAAGATAGTGTGTGCTGGGTCTAGGAATTTAAAGAGACTAGTAAAGTCAATTTAACTTTGCATTCTCTGGGAAACAGTCGTTTATCCCAGAGAAGGTATTTTAAAGCTTGCGACAGCCTAGTAAGGCTTCCCTGTGTTACTGCACTGAGGCTGCTGTGTGACACACATGAAAAGATGATGCCTATGGAGTTGTCCATGATCAAAGAACACAACAGTAAAATACATGAGAGAGTGGGGGAAAAGGCTCACACACTCTCCAGGTAAATAAATCCAGCAAAGTTGCTGAGGGTCTTTAAGGTGAAGGGAATTAGCACATTTATGAGAATTCTCCAAACACCCCCCCCCCCCCCCCCCCCCCCAGACTAAGGGACATGAGGATTTAATCCACCCCTGGATGAATCTCTTTACTCCAGTCGGTCAAACATTCTGGAGAGACCATCAGCATTTTGGTTATTACACCCTTACCTGTGTACTATGGTAAAATGAAACCCCTGTAGTAGGCTGATTGACCATATTAACAATTTAGGATTTTCCCCTTTCATCGGCATTAACCATCTCAAGGGTTGGTGGTCGTCTGAATCACAAAAGTAGATCCATAAAAGTATGGTCTAAACTTTTTCAGAGACCACACAATGACAAAACACAAGTTCTATTGTTGCCCACCTAGTCTCAGGTTCCTTCAGGTTCTTGCTGATGAAGCGGAGTTGGTGTTCCCTACCTTTCTCATCCTGCTGGCTCAGAACTGCACCTATACCTGTATTGGAAGCATCCGTTTGCACAATGAAGGTTTGGCTTCAGTCGGGAGCTCTTAGTGCACGCCTCATTCCACCTGACCTTCTTGGGGAATTTGGGTGAGGAGGCCACATTCAAGGGAGAAGCTATGGGCCCATAGTCCTCTGTGACGTTCCTATAATAACCAGTGAGCCATAAGAAGGTTTTCACTTGGGTTTGAGTAGTCGGGGTGGGCCATTCTTGTACAGCTTGTACTTTACTAGGCAATGGCCTTATTTCACCTCCTCCTACCAGTTTGCTCTGACCAATTTGACATTTACTTGCCTTTATGGTCAGATGGTCCTGTTCAAGAGCCTGCAAAACATATCCTAAGTGGTCTACATGTTCTTTCTAAGTAGGTCTAAACGCGGCAATGTCATCCAAGTAGGCCATGCAGAAGTCCTCGATCCTATTCAGAACTTGATTAACCATCCTTTGGAATGTAGCAGGTGTATTCTTTAATCCAAAACCGAGATCTTCGACCTACTCCACGACAACGGCATTGACATCCTGTTCATCACAGAAACATGGCTGGACGACAACTACAAAATCACACTCCAAAGCTGCCTTCCGGCCGACTTCAAATGCCTACAAATAAACAGAAAAAACAAAAAAGGAGGCGGCATTGCTATAACATTCAAAGAACACCTGAAAATGAAAACTGATGAACCACTCAACATCCTCAACTGCGAAACCATGGTAATACACTTAACAGCGAGCCCAAAAACCAACATCACATTCATCCTGGTATACAGACCGCCAACATATGGTGCAACATTCATCGATAACTTCTTAGAAGTCGCCATCAACCACGAACACCTAATCATCCTGGGGATTTCAACAACTGTTTTGAAGACAGCCACGCCAACACCCAATAATTGAACAGCTCCGCACCATGAAACTACGACAACTAGTCAAAGGAGCAACACACTCGGCAGGACACACCCTAGACGCAATTTTCGCCAAAGAAAAACTCATCACCATGGCACCTTCGATACAAATACTGTGGAGCGACCCTCTCCTCATCCCATTTGTGATCACTCTGCCTACCCAAGCCTACATCCAACATCCAAAACTCTCAACCACCACCAAAAGAAACTGGAAACACGTCAAAGAAAGCAACCTTTTCGAACTTTAATTAACGAAACCCTCCACTACAGACCTGGAGCTAGCGGACCTAGACGGGAAAGCAGAGATACTGCACAAATTGATCGCGGATACAATAGACAAGATCGCCCTGAAAAACTATCACCCCATCAAAAAAAAGCACAATGGCAAAATGGTTCACCCCACTATTAAACGACATGAAAAAGGAACACAAAAAGATGGAATTGGAATGGAGGAAAGAATACAACCCAGGGAAGAAACACTGTACCAGAAACAACTCCGCGCATACAAGGAGATTCAAAAGGCAAAGAGAAGACATTATGATGACAGAATTAACAATGCCACCAACACACCAAAATAAATGTTTAGCATCATTGAAGAAATGAGAAACCACCAGGCTGCGATAACACCCCAACCCGCTCAGAAAAACTATGCAACGACCTGTCAAACCACTTAAAAAAAAAAAATCAATGACATCTGACAAACTATACAAAACCGACCAACCACAACATACAACCCAACAAACCTAACACGGAACCACAGCACAAACTCCAAAGCTATCCGGAAATATCAGCAGAGGCATTCGCAATGCTGGTAAAATGAAGCAAGAAAGCGGGATCACCCATGGACCCCTGTCCCCCAGACATCTACAAATCCATCCTCGCACAAGGGTCGCCAGCAGAACACTACAGAAAGCTTCTAAATCCATCACGATCAACAGGGACTGTACCGAAGATCTTCAAATCAGCATACATCAAGCCACTCTTAAAAAACACAACTGGTGGCGTAGACGACCTTTCCAACTACAGACCAATCTCTAAAATCCCCTACCCAGCAAAACTTCTAGAAACCTACGTATATAAACTAACCCAAGAACACGTAGAAAAACACTACCTGCTGGACCAAGCTCAAATCGGTTTCAGACCAGCGAGAGGAACGGAAACAGCACTACTATCCATCTGGGACGACCTCAAAACTAACGCAGACTCAAACACTACTTCAGCCCTTATTCTGCTAGACCTCTCTGCAGCCTTTGACACAGTTAGCCACGACACCCTGACCAAAAGACTAGAAAACATAGGCATAACAGACACAGCACTACGCTGGAGCAAATCATTCCTAGCAGACCGAACAGAAACCGTATGGATAAAACCTTTCAATTCTACTCCACAAGCGAACGACTGTGGAGTGCCACAAGGATCCTCACTATCTCCACCATATTTCAACATCTATCAGACTACGGCGTCAGAATCTTCAAAAAATACATTACATGTTACGATTACGCAGATGACACTCGGATCATCTACAAAATTAAAGACCCCGATGCCGACCATTCAACCCTAAACGACTGTCTAAATGGATGCCAACAACCTGAAAATCAACCCAGGAAAGACAGAAATCATGATCGTATCCAAAGACCAAGAGAACAAAACCACCATCCCATGGCCTACGGAAATGGGAAACGCACCAACACCATCGAAGGTAGTAAAAAATCTGGGAGTCCTAATGGACAACACCCTAACCCTGGAACCACAAATAAATGTAACAGTGAAGAAATGCTTTTTCCTCCTCCACACGGCAAGAAGAATTCTACCTTTCCTCTCCTTCACGCACAAAACACTCACCATCGTCGGCCTAATCATGTCAAAAATCGACTATGCTAACAGCCTCTACCTCGGAATACCAGAAGACCACCTGAAGAAACTGCAACAGATCCAAAATGCAGCAGCAAGACTACTCCTCAAACTATCCAGAAGAGACCACATCACTCCAGCCCTAAAAACACTGCACTGGCTCCCAGTAAAACATTGCATCACCTTCAAACAATGTGCATAACGCACAGGGCAATCAGCAGACAAGGAGCAGAATTCCTACAAAAGAAAATAAGTCTACAAACCAACGAGACCCCTCCGATCAAGCAACAAAATCCGCCTGGAACTCAAACCATACCTTAAGAAAAAACTTTGAGGCACCTCCTTCTACCCCTTAGCCGCAAAAACTTGTAACAACATCCCAAAAGAAATAAGAAACACTGAGGATCACCTAAAATTCAGGAAATGGCTAAAAACCCGGCTCTTCAACACCACAGACTAACTAAATCTGGAAACCAAAACCGGAAAAAGGATGACTAAACCGGAAAGGACATGGACAGAAAGGACACGGACATCCCCGACCCGAGAGGGTAACGCCCACGGCACCTGGACGGGTGACACCGGATAGACTGGAACACAGGCGACATGCACAGAGACCGAGTCAACTATCCCAGACTATCCCACCAACACTTTCGTCCCGCCCCTTAGTTACCGCCAGGTACCACAATGGTGTGGAATTGTCGAGATAGTGGCAATCACCACACTACCTGAGAGGTTGACATTGGCAGTTGCACTGGCCACAGGAGTATGAAGGGAGGATAAGGGGAGCTATGAGAGAGCATGTTGGAGGCGGGGGCCAGAGGAGTAAGGAAGTTTGTATGCCAGTCGGATCAGATCAGGATAGAACCGCATCAGGGGAGACTACGCAAGCCGAGCGCCTCAATACAGGATAGAGACGCAAACTAACCAACCCTACTAACAATTTCCCTTTCTGCATACACCTCTCAAACTCCAAACCAAACACTACCAAAACCTACAGCACAACAAACCGAACAAACTTCACTACATTGCAACAACAAAACAAAAACACACATAGCCTTGCACAACAGTACACGATGACTACCGGCCGCAAACACCCCAGGCTCA
This sequence comes from Ambystoma mexicanum, assembly GCF_040938575.1. Classification (NCBI taxonomy): domain Eukaryota; kingdom Metazoa; phylum Chordata; class Amphibia; order Caudata; family Ambystomatidae; genus Ambystoma; species Ambystoma mexicanum. Next base: position 1,337,416,250 of record NC_090933.1, on the reverse strand, counting down.
GCCAACGGACCCACTGGGCTGAGGCCGCCAACAGCACATCACTGCTCTCTTGCACTTTACCTGCTTCCTCCCACTAACTCAACCTCCCCTCTTTCACAGCCGCCAGAGCGCCAGGGGACCACTCCGGTGGTGATAGTGCGCGGTACAAATGTCCTTTATCATTAACATAACCTTAAACTGGTAGAGCCCTGCTGGGGTTGAAAGTGCAGTTTTCTCCTTGGCATGGTCTGTCAGGGCTATTTGCCAATAGCCTGACGTGAGATCAAATGTACTGAGGTACTTGGCTGCACCAAGATTATCCACCAGTTCATCTGTCCTTCATAAAGGATGTGCATCAGTCGTGGTGACTGCATTTAGAGCTCTATAGTCCACACAGAATCTCAACTCCTTGGATCCTGCCTTTGGTACTAGTAAAATTGGATTAGACCATGGACGGCTCTATTACCCGACATCAAGCATCTTGTTGACCTCGTCCTTTATGTGGGTTCTTGCATGGTCTGACATCCTGTAAACTTGCACTCCTCCTGTTGTTCGTGTCAGATTAGAAGAGAGATTAACTCCTATCTTCTCATCTAAGGCTCTCCCTTGAGTAGATCAGGTAGAGGTTCACTTTCTTCCTCCTCTTGAGCTGAAGCTAGAAGCAAAGCTCCCACTTCTGGTCTTGAGACATAGGCTTTTAGAAGGTTGGTGTGAAAGACCCTGGGGGCCTCCTTAGGATTGCCTATGTCCACCAGATAATTGACCTCCAAGTTTTCCCACAACCTTGAAAGGTCCAATCCATTTGTCCTGTAAGGCCCTCTGCCTTGTAGGTACCATAACTAGAACTCGCTGGTCTTGAGTAAACTCAACCAAAGCATTGTCTTTGTGCTCCTCCGGTGTGTAACTCTTCATTTTGTGTCCATCTGACCTCAATTTTGCCCAAAACCCCCTCATCTTCCCGCCTGCAGTCCCGGTTTTCCTCCCGGCTTCCTGATTCCCTTACTCCCGCCCATCCGCCCCCTGATTAGCCCAACGCTCGTGTTACAGAGTCCATTACTGAACCTCCCAGGGCAACCCTCTGCCGTGCAGCCCTGTGACAAAGGGCCCTAGACAAAGGGTGGCTCCAACAAGGCGGCTCCAGATCGTATCTGCAGGATAAGCAAGAAGCCAGTAGCCTGCCGTCAACCAGCACCAACCAAAACGCAAATGTGGCAAAGGTGGGGACTGAAGCAATTACTACACACCAGAAAGCCAACCACCCTTAAAAATGTAAATTTTTACTGTCTTACATCGTACAACCACAAAAGGCCAGACAAACTATTCTTAACGCAATATCATCGCTATAGTGACACTTGCATCTAGACTGCGCTCCCAACGTCATTGGTGTGCCCCATTAACCACATTGCATTGAATACTGCATCCAGACGGTGTTACAATTTGAATTTAGAAAGTGTTCACAACATGAAATGTAACTAATGGTATCATTGTGCTAAAGTTTGAGTTGAATTTATAAAGTCTACCCAATAGCATCACTGTGCTAAATTTTAAACCTAGAAAGTGTGCCCAACTTCACTTCGTATACCTAATAGTGTCGCTGTACTAAAGTTTTCACTTAGAAAATGTGCCTAATACTAATAACGTAATTGTGTTGAAGCTAAATTTAGAAAACGTGCCTAATAGCGTCACTATGTTAAAGTTTAAACCTAGAAAGCGCACCCAAAATCATTGTGTGCCCAAATTGTCTCACTGTGGTGAGCTTCACCTCTTGATAGTGTGCCAAATTGTCTCACCTTGCTTAGTTTTAGTGCTGTAGATGGTGTGACTCGCCTAACAGCGTCACTGTATCAAATCCTACATCCGGCCAGTTTTACAATTTGAACTTAGAAAGTGTTCCCAACAGCGTCAAGTGTGTCTAATTGCGTCACTATGTTAAAGTTTGAACCTAGAAAGGGCGCCAAGATCATTCAGTGTGCCCAATTTGTATTACTGTGGTGAGCTTCACAGCCAGATAGTTTGCCCAAATTGTTTCTCTGCGTCTAGTTTCTAATCTAGACAGTGCGCCCACGTCTCATTGAGTGCACCCTATTACCATTTGAATTCAGAAAGTACACCCAACATAATTGAACGTGCCCCAATAGCATCACTGTAATGAGTCTTACATATTGACTGTGTTAAAGTTAAATCTAGAAAGAACAACATTGTCTGTTCCCTACTAACACCACTGTGCTGAAGCCTGTATTTAGGAAGTTTGCCCAACAACATTGTCTGTTCCCTAGTAACACAACTGTGTTGAAGATTGTAGTTAAGAAGTCTGCCCAACAACTTTAGATCTACCCTTATGGTACCCTGATGCACTAAAGTTTTAATGTATTGAACTATGTAACCTGTTATAGGAGTCAAGCGATATTGGGTGCACCCCATTAACTTCACTGTACAAGTGAATCCCCTGTGTCGAACTCACCTCTTCATATTACAACCAAGCCATATCTCTACCATGAGCCCATCCCGCCCAGCTAGTTCCAGGGTAAGAGCCTCACTCTGGCGCGCCTCCCTCCCATCCCACCCGCCACCACGCCCCCCAACGCCTATCCAACCCTCAAGACAGAGGAGCAACCCCAGCTCCAACCATTCTACCAGGCACCGTGGCCCCTATCCAACCCTCAAGCCAGAGGAGCACCCCCAGCTCCAACCATCCCACCAGGCACCGTGCCGCGCCCCAGCCCCTATCCAACCCTCAAGCCAGAGGAGCCCTATGGCGCGCCAATCATCCTAAGACTCCTTTCCCTCCCTTCCACCCACCCCCAGCACGCCCCACCAATGAACTGCCCACCCTCCCAGACTCACTTTTTAGTGCCCGATCTGTAGCAAAAAACAGGCACAGCATCTTCGACCTCCTCGCCTCAGACAATCCAGACTTCGTCTTTTTCACAGAAACCTGGTTCTCTGACGACTTTGCCCCTATCGCCCGGACTACTCCCTCATCTCACTCAACCTACCCGCCAGAGGAGGAGTAGCAATCGTTTTCCAAGTCACGCTTCTCCGCTTCAATCGTCGACTGTCAGACAATTGTCCCTTCCTGCAAATCGCTTCTCGTCAAAGTATCCCTCCACCCAACGTTCTCCCACACCTTCCTAATCATCTACAGACCCTCTGGCTATGACGGACAATTCTCAAGCAATCTGTGATTTGATAGCCACCATCCAAATAAACCATCCCGCCCTCACTCTTCTAGGGGACTTCAATATTGTAGTTCGACATTCCCACCAACCCCATGACCCACTCGCTAGTCGACTGCCTAGATGCGCTTAACCTCAGCCTTCACATGCACGGCCCCCATACTTGAACCAGATCCGCCCCCCCCCCCCCAAATCATTGCAAATGCTGGAAGAAACTAAAGATCCTCCCTGACCTAGCCGATGCACTGCTTCAAACTCCTCCCTCATCCATCCCACGTAATGAACCCCTAACCATGGACTCCTTTGACTCGTGGCTCAATACCCAAGTAATCCCACTCACCCCCCCACCTCCCAATACACTTTCCATCGTGGCCCTTATCCCAGATGGTTTACACAAGAACTGAAGACTGCTAAACAACTGTATAAATCCCTCGAACGCAAATGGCGGAAAGATAAAAACAACCTGAATGGATCCACCCTGGCCCGGCACCATCGCCACTACAAAGCCGAAATCCGAAAAGCAAAACAGTCCACTACAATTCTTGAATTCTCAACTTTGAAAACCCCAGCAAGGAACTCCAAATCATATCTGAAGTCAACAAACCACCCTGTACCTCCACCCAATCCACCTCATCTCAGTCACTCTGCGACTCGCTCTCTCTCCACTTCTACTACACTGCTCTCGACAGAACAAATTCTCTCAACAAACTGGCCCTCCTGTTCCCGCCACGTAACCCACCCACCCTACCAGTCCTCCCACCGCCCCCCCGCCTGCCACAGCCACCTCAACCCAAACCACCTTCGACTCATTCAGACCAATATCGAGAGACTCATTTCTCAACCTTCTCTCCTCCTGGAAACCATCTGGCTCCCCCCTGGACTCCTGCCCTGCCTCAATCCTCAAAGAAATATTCTCATCCACCTGCGCAGGAGAGTACGCAAGAACCATCCTAAACTACTTCCTCGCCTCAGGAATTTTTCCCGACACCTTCAAAACTGCACATGTCAAGCCTCTTCTAAAAACAAAACTTCCCTCAACCCCAAAAACTACCACCCCATCTCAAACACCAGGTTCCTTGCTAAACTCATCGATCGAACCGCATACTCCCAACTTAATGCCTTTGTCGAATCCAACAATCTCCTAGACCCTGCACAATCAGACTTCAGGCCACGACACGGAACCAAAACCACTCTGACCTCAATCTGGGACGATCTTAAGATCACGGCAGACTCCGCGGGATGCACTGCAGTAATCCTTCTAGACCTCTCTGCTGCCTTTGATACAATCAACCACTCAATCCTTCTCGACCTAGGAATCCATCCTTCTCCAGCATTGGATCTTTCATGGATTCACATGCTTAGAATATTCCCCGTCGTCAGACTGGGACCCCTCGGTACACATATATAGCCTTTTCCAATAGGAAAACTTCTGACACTTTTGTGTCCTATCTATGTCCTTTTAGGACCCGCCTACGCATGCTCCGTAGGCCGTCCCAGTATAAGAGGCCCGCCCCCGCGGCTCCCCTTCAGATTTCAACCATCTCCAAAGTAGTGGGATCTTCTCGCGTTGTCTTACTATTTTGTACAAGGTTGCATTACTGGAATTTGAGTACAGAAAATGTCATCCGTTTCAGGAAAAGCGATGTTCCGCCCATGCGCGACGTGCGGCTTGAAAAAAGTTTACGAGGGGGACGGACATATGGATTGTATATATTGCCTCCACCCTCATCATTCGGCGGATAACTGCGACATATGCAAAGGGTTTTCTCAAAAAACCCTAAAAGACCGCAGTAGACGACTGGTGGCATGGCTGAATGATGGAGCGGGGGCATACCCCCCTTCGGAGGTAGGCTCCACACAATCGGCGAAAACATCACGCCGCGCTACCTCGTCGGAACCACCGGCGAAGAAATCTCGACCGACGTAAAAAGAGTCGTCTGGAAGTCACTTATCGAGAGACTCCTCGTCAAAGAAATCATCTTCATCAAGAAAGCATGAAAAGGAAAGGAAATCCTCCTCGGGTGATCATCATAGATCGACCACGAGTCGAGAGTCGAGTAAAAGCAAGCAGTGTGGAAAAGGCGGGACCGCCAAAACCACCTGCTAACTCACCGTCGTCGACGGCGGCCCAGTCATCGGCCTCCATCCTGCCACTTACGCAGGTGGCATCCACGCACCGAAAACGACGTCGACGATGGCCTCGTCGACGGGGGTTCTACAGGAGGCCTGGAGGCCTGAAATTTTTGATTCGATCCCCCCGGATACTTTACTACAAGAAGAGGCTGTGTTGCTGTCCTCGGAGGAAGAGAATGAGAGAATAGCTGGCCCTGCAGACCTATGGCTACGTGTGGCCGACAAGTCGTCGACGAGGGGATCCGTTATACCGGTATCTGCCCCTGTTCTCAATCCTCAATCTGTTTTGTCGTTGGAAATTCTGTCCACGCTTCAGTCGTTGTTAGTCGTTGGACCAGAGACTACCTCAGGCAAACCTACCACAGGCACCCGTCGACGATCCGGGCCCGTCCCGTCAACCGACGCACCTACGCACGCCAATCTCAGCGCTGGCACAACAGGAAGGTGAGCTGCCAGATTCGGAGTCAGACAGGGGAGCCATGTCTGATATCTCATCCCCCTCCAGGGATCCAACCTGGGAGTCAGAGGTGGAGTTGGAAACCCCTAGAAGCCCAGCTCACCCGTCCCCGCCGGACGACATTGCGTCATTCCATTCTATGATGGAGAAGGCATGCAAAGAATTTGGTTTGTCCCAGGAAGAACAGAAAAGGACTGTTTTTTGTTCGACCACATGGGTAAGAGAAGGAGGTCTGTGTTCTCGATACCAATACTAGACCATGTATGGAAAGAGGGGTTGCAGACAATGCGTCACCTGTTTTCAGAACCGGCAGTGAAAGGACGCCTGGAAAAAAAGTTTAAGACTCCAGAGTCTACCCCCAAGTGTTTATCCTCCCAACCAACGCCAGACTCGGTGGTGTCGGCGGCAGCGGCGAGGAAGGCGAAGGCCCAGCACAAGTGCACGACTCCGCCGGAAAACGAAGCGAGACGCCAGGATGCCTTTGGCAAAAAAGTGCTATCCGTGGGAGCAACCACAGTAAAGGCCGCAAACTCTCTGGCGATTGTAGCCAGATACGATAGGGAGATGTGGCACAGGCTAGCTCCGTTGCTTGATCATCTTCCGGAAGAGCATAGGAAGGCAGCGATGTTACTTGTCCGAGAGGGTGAGGAAGCCTCAAATCACGCAATAAACATCGCGGTGGACCTCGCTGAGTCAGGCTTCAAGCAAGTCAATAATGGGGTCGTATTACGACGACAGTCATGGCTTAAGTGTACCTACTTCAGGCCAGAAGTACAATACAAAGTTTTAGATATGCCCTTTGAGGGAGACCTTCTTTTCGGTGAGAAGGTGGACAAAGCCCTAAAGGGAATGAAAGAGGACTCGGACACAGCACGTTCTTTGGGTGCCCTCCAGAGTGGCAGAAACTACAAGTCTTTTCGTCCCTTTAGAGGGGCTTCAGGTAATTCACGATTCTCTGCATCTGGAGACAGATCCTTTGGCAGATCAGTTTACCCCTCCCAGGGATACAGACGTGCCTCCCAAACGGCAAACCGTCGCCAGAACTTCCAGACTTCCAGGTAAAAGACCATCATATCCGTCGTCGTCGAGAGACAAGCAAAATAAAGATCAGCAGTGACATACAACACACCGTTCTGGGGGGAAGAGTTTCAGCATATGTCGACGAATGGGAACGAATAACGACGGATCAATGGGTGCTGGATACTATAAGAAACGGACACTCTCTACAATTCAAACACAGCCCTCCACAAATTCCACCTGCGTTCACCGCTCATTCCCATCTGAAGATACTGCAACAAGAGGTAACACTCATGTTAGCAAAGGGCGTGATAGAATTAGTTCCAACATCACAGAGAGGTCAAGGAGTCTACTCAAGATATTTCGTTGTAAAATAGCCGAACGGCAAATGGCGTCCCATTTTAGACTTACGCTATCTCAACAAGTCTTTAAAGAGCCTGAAATTCAAGATGCTCACTCTGCAGGAAGTGATCCGCGCCGTTCAAGAGGGGGATTTTCTAGCGTCCCTGGATTTACAGGACGCATATTTCCATATTCCAATGTGTCGGAAACACAGGAAATTCCTAAGATTTGTAATAGGGCGGACTTACTACCAATTCACGGTTCTTCCTTTTGGGCTCAAGACCTCCCCCAGAACGTTCACGAAATGCCTGGCTCCTGTAGCGGCCTGGCTAAGGAAGCAAGGCCACCATGTATACCCATACCTCGACGACTGGCTGGTAAGGGGATCCTCCCCGGCGTCGACCAACACAAGTTTACAAGCCACCATGCAGCTTCTACAACAGCTGGGATTCGCCATAAACTTCCAAAAATCCTCTCTGCAGCCATCGAGATCGCTGGTATTCCTGGGGGCACAGTTCGAGACCCAGTTAGGACTAGTCAAACCTTCTCTCGACAGAACCTCAAGACTCAATCAACAAGCATGCCGACTATGGCGAAACACCAAGATCTCAGTGAGAAAATACGTTTCGGTCCTAGGGGCCATGGCATCCTGCATCCATCTGGTGGAAAACTGTTGCCTATTCATGAGGCCAGTCCAGGAATCCCTCGCGGACCGATGGACGCAGGCTCAAGGATCGTGGTCCGACAAGATAACCATCGACGACGACAAGCTGCTTCGGACCCTTCAGTGGTGGCAGAGTTTCCACAATCTGAACGGCGTACCCCTACAGGAGCCGGAGTTTCAGCGAACCATAGTCACGGATGCGTCCCTAACCGGATGGGGAGCTCACATGGGTGCTCTCCAAACGCAAGGTCGCTGGTCTCCAACGGAGTCACTCCTACACATAAACGTGTTAGAGCTCAGAACAGTACGATGGGCCTTGAAGGCATTCCTACCACACATCAGGGGCTCGTGAGTACGAATACTGACCGACAATACAACGGCCATGTTTTATCTGAGGAAACAAGGAGGGACACGATCAAGAACTCTTTCCATAGAAGCCCAGAAAACATGGCATTGGGCATTAAAGCACGAAATTTCCATCGTGGGTCATCACCTTCCAGGAGTGAGGAACTCCCAAGCAGACTCCCTCAGCAGAAGCATGGCCCAGATACACGAGTGGGAAATGGACACAGTTCACCTGATGAAAGTGTTCGAGAAATGGGGTCACCCCCCTCTGGACGCCTTCGCGACCAAAGACAACAAGAAATGCGAGCAATTCGCAAGCAGATGGCCTTAAGAGGGCTCCAGGGGGAGGCATTCTCCTTCCCATGGACGGACATGTTCCTCTATGCTTTTCCCCCGTTCCCCCTCATACGGGAGACAATACAGTGGATACGCAGATACAATTGCCGGGTAATTCTAGTGACACCATACTGGCCAAGGCAACCGTGGTTCTCCGACCTGCTTCACCTGTCGCTGGAACATCCCATAGGGTTTCCCAAAGCCCCGAAACTACTATCCAGGGAAAAAGGCACGGTGTGGCATCACGACCCGGACAGTCTCAACCTTACAGCCTGGCTCCTGACTTTTCGGAGTTCGGTGCCTTAGACGTTTCGGAGGATTGTCAAAAAATTCTGCAAGCGGCTAGAGCCCCTTCTACAAACCAATCCTACTCCTATAAGTGGCGGAGTTTCTGTGAATGGTGTAGGGGACAACAGGGCCTACAACCGTTGTCGGTGACGCCGGAACAAGTTCTACCTTACCTGCTCCTCTTAGCGGAGAGGGGATTATCCTTCACATCGATAAAGGTGCACCTGGCGGCCATCTCGAGGTTCACAAGGAAAAGGCAGTCGTCTCCTCTATTTAGCGACAGACTTGTAAAACACTTCATGAGGGGTTTATTTTGAGCTTTTCCCCCGGAAAAATGTTTCCCCCCGACTTGGAGTCTCAACACAGTGTTGGCAGGCTTAATGAAACCGCCTTTTGAGCCTATGGCCACGTACGACATAAAATTCATTTCGTGGAAGTTGGCATTCTTGATTGCTATCACATCAGCTAGAAGAATCTCGGAACTGCAAGCGCTGGTCGTAGACCCGCCATACCTAAGATTCTTTAAGGACAAAGTAGTCCTGGCAACTAATCCTATGTTCGTCCCAAATGTTCTGACAATGTATCGCAAACACTCGTCCATTGTTCTCCCTACTTTCTTCGCCACACCATCATCGGCAGCAGAAAAAGCTCTTCATACCCTGGACGTTAAGAGGGCTCTGAAATTTTACCTACATCGTACACAGGAATTCAGGTCTACTAGACAACTGTTCGTCGCGTATGGTCCGTCGACGAGAGGAAAAGCAATCTCTAAACAAGGATTGGCTCGATGGGTCTCATCGACAATTGCGTTTTGTCACTCTAAGGCCGGAAGGCCACTGCAAGGACATCCTAGAGCCCATTCTACAATATCGATGTCCTCCTCAACAGCTTTATGGGCAGGAATTCCGTTGACGGACATATGCCAAGCTGTGGCATGGTCAGTGCCCCACACGTTTACCCGCCACTACTGCCTTGCCAGGCAGCATGCGGACGAGGTGCAGATGGGAAGAGCTGTACTGCGCCATCTGTTTCAGTAAGGTAAGCTCCACGCTGTGGAGAATATGTTGTCTACCTTTTAATGACAGTTTATTTTATGTGGGTTAGGTTATTTGAGGTAACTTATTCCTACTGTACATTTGCATTGTGTGGTATGTTGAGGATTATATTACATTACATTCTCACCGCCGTCTCAAGTGTTACTGCTATACAATCTATTCTAAGCATGTGAATCCATGAAAGATCCAATGCTCGAGAAGGGAATAGTTTCTTACCTGTAACTCCATTTCTCCAGCATTGGTATCTTTCATGGATTCACATGCGCCCGCCAACCTCCCCGGAATGTAATGTATTTGATAAGTCTAACCCTTCCTACTTTGGAGGGGCCGAAATCTGAAGGGGAGCCGCGGGGGTGGGCCTCTTATACTGGGACGGCCTACGGAGCATGCGTAGGCGGGTCCTAAAAGGACGTAGATAGGACACAAAAGTGTCGGAAGTTTTCCTATTGGAAAAGGCTATATATGTGTACCGAGGGGTCCCAGTCTGACGACGGGGAATAGTCTAAGCATGTGAATCCATGAAAGATACCAATGCTGGAGAAAATGGAGTTACAGGTAAGAAACTATTCCCTTCCTCAACAATAGAAAACAAATAACCTTTATCTCCACCTTGGCTTCCGCCGCCAAGCCAGTCAATACCGGAGTTCCACAAGGAGAATGCCTTTCAGCCCTCCTTTTCAGCCTCTATATGTCCACCCTCCCAGGAATAATCTGCTTGCACAATATCCTGTGCTATAACTACGCCGATGACACCCAAATAATCCTAAAACTCCTCTCCAACTGTCAGCCCGAGCTCGCAGCCTGCCTCCTTGACATTGATCGTTGGATGATTATAAACCACCTCCTCCTAAACCCCACTAAAAGTGAAATCATGGTGTGTGGCAACACCAAGCTTCTCCCCAATCTCTACCATGGGCCACCTCCACGGGCAATCCACCCACCACCTCGACCATAGTAAAAAGCCTTGGATGCACTCTTGACTCTGACCTAACCCTCTCCCGCCAAATCAACGTCTCTAAGTCCTGCCACTACCACCTCAAAATTCTTACACGCATCTTTCCATTCCTCTCCTTTCTCAACAGACTTGCTGCTGTCCTATCTATTGTAATGTCGAGACTGGACTATGCAAACTCCCTCTATCGAGCATACCACCTCATTAAATTACAAAGAGCACAAAATGCTGCAGCCAAAATGCTTCTTGCCCTTGGCCCAATAGACCACGCCTCTCCAGCTCTCAGAACGCTCCACTGGCTTCCGGAGGCACGAAGGGCGACTTTCTAAACCCTATGCAACCCCTCCTTAATTGGGGCCAATGGACCTCTAACTGGATGACCATAGAGAAGCTCAAAGGGACTAAATCCAACTCCCTCCTGAGGGACTTAGAAAGTCCAAATTTCGTCTAAGGGGTTCTTCTAAAGCACCTATCATGCTCTTCATAGTTCAATAGTTCAAGTCACTCCACAGTTTGTCCACATGGCCTGCATGTAGTGGGACATAAAATTGGATCCCCTGTCAGAGATGATTTCCTTAGGAAAACCTACCCTGGTAAAAATACCAAGTAGGGCTTTAGCAACAGCCTCCTAGGTATAGCTTCAGAATACCTAGTAGCATGGTCAACTACAACCAATATAAATCGATTGCCTGAAGAGGTTGGAGGGTTTAAGTGACCAACCATGTCGATTCCTACCCTCGCAAAAGGGACTCCCACCACTGGGAGAGGCACCAAAGGTGCCACATTCTTGGCTCCACTCTTGCGAGATGTCTGACTAGTGTGACGGCTCATACAGAATGTATCTACATCAGACCCCAACTTAGGCCAGTAGAAATACAGAGAAAGCCTTTCCTTGGTCTTCTTATAGCTTAAGTGACCAGCCAAAGGAATCTCATGGGCTAACTGTAGGAACTGTTTTTATCTCTAGAGGCACTACAAGTCTTCTGTAGCCCCCTCGGATAGACTCAGTTGGTTCACTGTATAAGAGGCCATTTTCCCAGTACAACCTGTGCTTCCCTGGCTCTTGCCCGTCCAGCTGGGAATCTGCCTGTTGGCAAAGTCTTTCAAGAGTAGGACACTCTTTGACCTCTGCTGAAGTCTGCCCTGCAGGGGCCACCTTTTGCCAGTAAAGACTGCAGCTCAGGATGGTCTTTAGGATCCAGATCTCCAACGGGGGCAGGTCTTCTTCCAGCTCTGAAGTCTCAGCAGCTGATTAAACCTTTCCTGGTCGTTTCTCACACTCAGCCTCAGCTGGTGGAGCTGTCGCAGGTGTGACTTCGGACAATCCTCTCTGGGATGTCCTTGTTGGAAGCACAGGAGTGCTCTTGCTTTTTCTTTAAGATCTTGGTTTTCCCCTTTGCCTCCTTCTTCTTAGAAATAGCAGATAGTAGTTCCTGTGTGCTTGATGTTAGTTTCTTCTGTAACATCCTCTGGAGAGTGAGGTAAGTTACTCTCTCTACCCTTCCTTGTCTGTTCCCGTTTCCTCTTACTGGGATGCCTGGGGGTGCTTGATACAACTCCAAGAGTTTTTAAGTCATTCCCCAACCGGACTCTCCCAGGCACCTCACTCTGCACACTAATGGGTATCTTGACAGTCATGTTGTTGCACTGGATGAGAGCTGCTAATCTTGGAAGCTTTTGAACAAGGCCTCCAGAAAGCTTAGTGAGGCCTTTCGGTGCCTTAGCAACATCCTCAGGTTTGAACAAAGATTAATCCACCACTGTAATGCTGTCTCCAGTGTCTCTAAGGCAGGGGTCTCCTGACCATTTACAAGTACACTGTCCTTATGATATTATTTTGTGTTATCCATAGACATCTAAATTCTGCTGTTCCCACAGACCCAGGGACACTAACGAAATACTGGCAGACACTCCAATGGGGTCTTCAGCCTGTAGTTGAAAGTTTCCACTTGCCATTTGTACTTCTCCCTCGGGGGGGGGGGGGGAGGCTAAGTAGGCGGTGTGGATCCCTGAAGGTTTACCCTTGCACCTGGGATCCCCTTTCACATGGTCAGTAGACCCACAAGCATAACATTTTCCAAATGTTTTGATAAATGAGGGTTTCTGCTGACATCCCTCTGGTTTAGCACCAGAGGTTTCACTCGCTTGATTCGGTTTCCCTTATGGCTTACCTCCCATGCAAAAGAGGGCTCCAAACAGAAAAAGGGTATTGGAATTCTCTTTGCCATCATTCTTTTTCTGCTTCCCATCATCCTTCTTCCGAGTTGCCCCAGAATCCTTGTGGGTTGCCAACAGGGCTACTCACAAATCAGCAGCCTTTGCTAACTTCTTTGGATCAACGAGAAATCTATTTTTGTTAGAATCTATTTTTGATGCCTGCTCTCCTGAGCTGAGACAGCACTGAAGTGCACTGAGAGCAGGCATCAAAAATAGAGTCTACAGCAGGATCGGACTGGGGAATAAAATTGTCTCGGCACCAACATAAAAGTGGAACACAGTTGCAAATGGGAATTCATTCATTTTGGAACACTGTTTGAATAGTACACAAGGGGGACAATGTTGATAAAATGTGATGCAAATTGTACATTTAAAAGAATATTTATTCAGCAACAGTGATCAAAGATATTAGCCGCATAGTGAGGTCACTCATCAAACTGGCCCACTTTGACCCAAAAAACTGTCCCACACAAGCATTTCATATTTTTGGTTTGGCCATGGGTCTATTGTCCTAAAGGCCAATCCATGCCTGGTCTACAGATCTAAAGTTGTTTGTGGACATGCATCATAAGGGCATCCAGTTCATCCCCCCCCCTTTGAATTCTGGGATGTGTAGTTCCCCATCTTTCAAATTGGTAGGAAAACTACAAATCCCAGAATTCTAAGCTAAAATTGAACTGGATGGCTATCCGATCCATGACCATGAGAAACTTACGTTCCTTCAATCTAAACCTTGTTGAGAGTAATTAGATATGCATGACTTCATAGCCGTCTTTTATTTATGTATTTATTTTTTTATTTATTACAATTTGCATAGCAAGAGCTGTTCCAATGTGTGTTTGCTCAGTGCAGTAGGACCGTAATTTACCGAACTAATGGCACATGATGTCGGGCCAGGCTGAATCGATACATTTCTGCTCCTGCTGGCCGAGTGGTTGCTAAGCAAAGTGCTCCTGGCTCCACTGTTTTGCAAGTCACAGAACATTTTATTACATTTGTTTACATATGAACAAAAGGAAAAATAAAATGCTCCCTTTCAGTTCAGGCCCTCAGCTCACCCTCATGATGTCCCTGTGGTCTTGCTAATTGCAAATCACCATAGAAAATCTGACCTGTAGCGCGGAGCAGCATGTGAAAACGTTTAAAATCTGGGTGCTGCCTTTCAAATAAATAATGCCTGAAACAAAAATACTTTGTTCTAGTTCGCCCATGAAATCCAGGTCTGGTGGAGTCTATGAATTGGAGTCTCCGGTATGCTTATAGAGCCAGTCAGCTCAACATTACCAGCTTTGCATGGAGAACGCAAACGTTCAGGCACTGGGAAGCTGATCTTTGACCCGACACTACTGATCACAGAGAAAGAGTGGTCACAGCAGCAAAGCTGCATTTACTAATGTGGCCTCACTTTCCCTATGCTCTTGTCTGCAAAACAAGGCCCCCTTGGCAGATGGCACATCCAACCGTGCAAGATCAAGACTGCGCAGCATTTGCTTACTGCAGCCTTTCCAAATCAGATTGAAAAGCACACTTAACGGTATAAACAATGTGACGGTTATTATTGTTCAATTATGTTGTTCACGGTATCGAACAGTATACCATTATACTGTTACATCCCTAACTGGTCACAAAGCTGGCAAACTGGCAATTCTTCGATTCCGGTAGCTGTCTTCAAGCATTCAAACTGGTGTCCTTCTCCCTGGCTATTATGAAATGAAATGATATATTTTATTTATATTGCGCTCGTACACTAGTGTTTCAGAGCGCGACCAGGCAAAAAAGGAGGGGAACAAGGGAGAGAAAAAACAGAAAAAAAACGGCGATCTTACTAGGCCCAGTGACATTTAAGAAAGTGCAAGTGCATGGGAAAGGAAAATGGGGGAAAAGTGCGAAGCAGAGGAGAGAAAAACAAATAAATATTAAATAGAATAAATAATAAATAAGGGCTTTAAACCATTGTAGTGCAGCCAGCAAGTGGCAGGTGAAAGTTAGTCAGAAAGTTATATCTGATAAATGCAGATGAAACGTGGGAGGGGGACTGTATGGGTACAGATACAGATCCCTAGTGCATATGGTGGCCTGGAGGCAGTGCAGGAGGGTGGCAGGGTGAGCAGATACCTGGGCCCGAAAGAACAGAGGGTGGCCAGGTGCACAATGCCATGAGAGGAAACAGATCAACAGGGGAGAAGGGGGGCAAAGGCAGAGGTAAAGAGTAAGGTCTTGAGAAGTTTCTGGAACCAAAGATGTTTTTCCTCAATTTTCAAGGTGGCCGGGAGGCTGTTCCAAAGGGAGGCACCAGCCGAAGACCGGGATCTACCCCCAGCTCGTTTTTTGCAAAACGACTAACCCTGAGGGAGTTAGAAGTAGAGGAGCGAAGGGCTCGAGAGGGGAGGTATTTATGGAGGGATAGTTGAAGGTATATTGGTTTCCTGCAGCACGCTCAGGAAAGTAGAACCAGCTCCGAGAATGGTGTCATGGTGGTTTACGAGTTGATTGGTCCTACCATCTCAAAGGAAGAAGTCGTCCTTGAAGGGGCTTCTCTATCGAGATGAATTTGGTGATTTGGACCTGCAGGAGGGCTCCACCGGGCAAACCAACGGTCCAGTATTTGCAGCAGCCGTCCTCTTCCAGCTAGTCTTCCGTTCTTTCGTTCCAGAGGTTGACTCTGCCTTCCAAGCCAAGAGACTCGCCTTTTATTCAGTTCTCTCCCATTCACTCCAGCCTAGCTGCCACTCACGCAGCAGGGTGGCTGTCCTTGCCAGTCAATCATCCCAGAGTGCATTTGGGTCTCCTAGGAGACAAAGCACAGGGAGTTTCGGGCCCCTCCCTCACTTCCTGCCTACCCTAGACACTCTGGAGGCTAAGGTGGTCTTCACTCCTGAAGCCCGCCAAAGGCGAATGATCAAAGAGACCAAACCGCAGAGAAAAAATCTAGAAGGACCTTACCACAAGGAAATGGCAAAAAAAGATGCAACCTGTTTATAGCAATGATGGCTGGGCGCCATCTTGAAAAACATGACTCTCGCGATTTAATGTTACCAGAGCTACAAATAGTTTGTGGTCGGGAAAAAATCATGGTCGTTTGTTGTAAAACCACTGCCACCAGCCATTCTGAGAGGAAAGGGTAGCATTTGGCTACTACATGAGTATCTAGACTCAAGGGATACTAAGTAACCCCTCCAGCACTCTATTGTAAGATAGGGTGTGCTGGGTCTAGGAATTTAAAAGACTAGTAAAGTCAATTTCACTTTTCTTACTCTGGGAAACAGTAGTTTATCCCACTGAAGGTGCTTTGTGACACAATTGCAAATGTTGATGCCTATGGAGTTGGTTAGACTCCATAACCAAAGAAAACAGAGGTAAAACACATATGTAAATATCAAAATACATGAGAGCATGGGGAAAAAGGATCAAACTCTCTCCAGGTAAAAAAAAAATAGTCCTCAAAGTCCAGCAAAGTTGCTGGGGGGGTCTCTAAGGTGAAGGGAATTGGCACATTCTTCAAAATACACAGTCACTCACTCTCTCCAGGGTTATCCAAGCTGTCCCAAAACATTTGCAAATGTGCTCTCAGGCATAGGATGTTCCTGTTGTCCAAGGGAACTCAATCTTCTGGCGGACGTGTTCACCAGAGACTTCCCGCTGCCCTTGTAGTATGAATGTCGATTACACAAAGACATCGTCTCCAACGTTTTCGCACAATGGGGGTTCCCAGAGATCGACTTGTTTGCAATCCTGGAGAACGCTCAATGACAATATTACGCCTCCAGGTACCCCCAGAACCGATCCAAGGGGAGACCGTCTCTCGATAACATGGTCATGGTCGCTTCCAACACCCCCCCCCCCCCTTCCCCCCTGCCCCCAACTCCCCTACTCAACAAGATAGCGCACCAGGAACCAGTCACCATGATATTGGTGGCACCCATGTGGGCCCGCCAACCATGGTTCTCTCACCTGATGGAGATGTGCCTATCTCCTCCAATGAAACTGCCTTGCCTGTACAATATGTTGTCTCAGTAAAAGGGGGAGACTCTTCACCCATGTCTGCAAACCCTGAATTTAGCGGCCTGTCTCATGAGGTCATAGAGGTCGGGCACCTACAACTCCCCCAGCGATGCATGGACATACTTAGGGAGACAAGGACACCAAACACCCGATATTGCTACTCCAGTAAATGGAAGCGCTTTGTTATCTGATGTAATTCCAACGGCGTCAATCCCATTGACTGTTCTGCTGCTCACATTGTATTGCACCGGACTCACCTACTAGACTCAGGCCTGGTTTTTAATTCCCTGAAGGTTTACTTAGCTGCTCTCTCAGTCTATACTAAGTCACAACAGACGGCGTTGTGGTGGAAAATACCAGTTCTGATGTTTGTCAATCTGCTTAGAATCACATGCTGTGCATAGTCTGACATCCAGTGGTAACCGCATAGTATTGCATCCCGTCTTTCGAGAATCGAAAGGGGACGTCGATATGGGCGTGCCTGTAATACTATCCCTACGTGACGTGTAGTGTACCCAAGATCCCTCACGCGTTGAGGTCCCTCAGATTGTTTTTTCCCCGCCCAGATAACTGGTCGTCCTTATGCGGAGTGCGTAAAGAACATTGCTATTGTCCAACGGCCTTTTGTTGAATTATTCGCCCCTTATGTCCCTTGTCTCGACGGCTGTTCCAGTTTCTGCCGAAGACCTGTGAGATTCGACAGAAGGTGATCATGTTGGCTTTGCCGGCCTATACAGTAGGGAGATTGGGGTCGAGTGGGCATTTCTTTTTAAACTGAAAATGTCTTTCCCTTTCTTCCCTCTTTCCCAGTTGGTCTTAGTCACTCTGTATAACCTCAGCTATGGAGAGGACTCCATTTAGATTTTGCCCTATTTGTAAGGGTAAATTTCCGTGGAAGGACAAGTACAGACGGTGTAACCGGTGCTTCCCGCTCAATCGTAAAGAGGAAAGGTGTGCGACCTGTAAGCTCCTCCGCCCTAAGACTTTGAGGGAGCGTAGAGTAAAACGGTGGGTGGCCTACAGTATGTCCCATATTTCTCCCACTGCCGCTGCCACCGAATGTGACGACGGTGAGAGTGACTATTGGGTCTCAGAACCAGAGGTTGTTGACCTTTCAACGGAACGCTCACATTCTGTATCGTGTGTCCCCAGCCCCGATGAGCACGGCGTAAACCCTGCTATGGGGAAGTCTCACCCCGGCGACAAAGACAGACACGTGCATGACACCAAGCACACAACCCCTAGTATTATTTCGACTACGTCGAAAAAGACTTTGGTGCCAACGGGTACAGCGGTATTTCCGGTGATGCCTGCCGATCGACTAGTTTGGCAGCCCTCTCCACAGCCGCATGCGCGACTGACAAGGCAGTCCAAGACGAAGGCCGCTACCTCCAAAACACATGGTTCCGTCGACACGCATCATGGGAAGGCGTACGGCGATGACAAGCATAAGAAAGATAAGGCCTTACCACCGCCGAAGGTTATGGCACTGCCAAGGTGGCCAATAAAGGCAAAGCCTCGATTCTGCCGAAACAGACTCCCTTACAACTGCCAGAAGTACCTGCACGCCTCCCAACGGGTGAGGACGTCGAGGTTGGCCTGGTAAGGACTGTAGCCGCTGATTCTCAGAAATGGCAGGCTAGCGACTCTCAAAGTCTCCGAAAGACCCAAACATCTGCCGAGATCTAGGGTAGTGTTCAGAAGTCGAGGGAAGGGCACAGGGATACCTCACCTTCGTCGGCCCCGCCAGAGGATTTCTCTGAGGGAGAGGAGTGACTTTCTTTGACGTCAAAGCACAGAGCTCTACGTTTTACGATGGAAGAGGGTGCTGGGGACACTTTTTCGACAGAAGACTGAGAGAGACACCTATCCACCTCTAGACCGCTCTAGATAATCAGTCTGGATTAGGGAAAACTTTGAGGACTGCATGGAGAGGCTGGACAAGTTTGTTTCATGGGCAGAACAACCTACACCTCGCAAGCCAAGGGATGAAAGCCCTGTTAACTCTAGGTCTAAATTCCCAAGGCTTTTTGACCCCTCTTTACAATGTTAATGTTAAAGGACATTTGTACCGCGCACTATCACCACCGGAGAGGTCCCCTGGCGCTCTGGCGTCTCTGAAAGAGGGAGGGAGGGTGGGCGGGTGAGTTAGTGGGTGGAGGTTGGAAAAGTGCAAGAGAGCAGTGATGTACTGTTGGCAGCCTCAGCCCAGTTGGTCCGTTGGCTGGGCCTGGGGTGTATGCGGCCGGTAGGCGTCGTGTACTGATGTGCGGGTCTATGTGCATTTGTTTTGTTGTTGCAGTGTGGTGAAGTTTGTGCGGTTTGTTGTGCTGGAGGTTTGTGGTTGTGTTTGGTTTAGAGTTTGAGAGGTGTATGCGGAGTAGGAACTTGTTAGTGGTCTCGGTTAGTTGGCATCTATATCCTGGTTGACCAGTTGTGCTTGCGTAATCTTGCTCGATGGGGTGCTTGGGCATCATGTGCCTCTGGAGGTTTGTGCTCGTTTTGTATACGAGGCCCCTTGAGCATCTCACTGCCTCTTCCGCCCGTTCTGTCAACAGCGTTGCATGCTCCCCACCCCCACCCACATGGCCAGTGCACCTGCCAGTGTCCATATCTTAGTGCGGTGATTGGTGGTATCTCGCTAGTTCCTCAATCCAGTGGTACCTAGTTGTAGCTATACGGCGGTTGGGGATGGTAAGAATTGGCTGTGGTTGGTGCCTCCGTCCCCGTGGGTCTCGCATGTGTACCAATCTGTCTGGCGTCACCACTCCTGGTTCCCTGAGTGCTTATCAGTCGGTTCTGGGGCTTGTCAGTGTCCTTTCCGGTTTTGTCGTTTGTCTTACTGCTGATTTGGTTTTAGTCTCTGGTATCGAAGAGCCAGGTTTTTAGTAATTTTCTGAATTTAAGGTGATCTTTGGTGTTCCTTATTTCTTTTGGGATGCTGTTCCAGGTTTTTGCGGCTAAGTGGTAGAAGGCGGTGCGTCCCAAATTTTTTCTTGATGTAAGGGTTTAGTTCCAGGCGGATTTCGTTAGTCGATCTGAGGGGTCTCGTTGGCTTGTAGATCATTTTCGTTTGCAGGAATTCTGTTCCTTGTCCGCAGATTGCCCTGTGCGTTATGCACATTGTTTTGAAGGTGATCCGTTGTTTTACTGGGAGCCAGTGTAGTGTTTTTAGGGCAGGGGTGATGTGGTCTCTTCTGGATAGTTTGAGGAGTACTCTGGCTGCTGTGTTTTGGATATGTTGTAGCTTCTTTAGTAGGTATTCTGGTTTCTGATGTTTGCTAATCTGCTTAGAATCACATGCTGTGCATAGGTCCGACATCCAGTGGTCACTGCGGAGTATTGCATTTTGTTTTTCGTAGTCGAAAAGGGGACGTCGACAAGGCGTGTCTGTAACACTAGCCCTATAGTGACGTGCGTTGTACCCACAATCCCTCACGCGTCGAGGTCCCTCAGATTGTTTTTTTCCACCCAGCTACTGATCGCCTTTATGCAGAGCTCCTAGAGAGACATTGCAAAATAGTTTCTTCGACCTTTGGTCGTTTGTCATTAATATCAATAACGTAGATCCCTCCCTCGATTCTCCGCCGAGCAAGATCTTCGATGGAAGGACGAGCGGAGGGGATCCTTCGGCGCTGCCGAACACGTGGCCTGGCCTCGCCGGCCATACACAATAGGGAGAGTGGGATTTTGTGGTTTTTCTTTCTTCTCTTTAAGAATGCCTTTCTCTTTCCCCTCCCTCTCTTTCGAGGTCGTAGTCACACTTCTTGCCCTCCGCTATGGAGAGGACGCCATTTAGGTTTTGCCCGCTTTGCAAGGATAAATATACCTGGAAGGATAAGCACAAATGGTGCAACCGTTGCTTACCCCTCGATCACCAGGAGGACGGCTGTGCGGCCTGTAAATTACTAAAGCCCAAAACTCTAAAAGACCGCAGGGTCAAAAGGTGGGCGGTCTATGCCATGTCTAGGCCTGACTCCTCGCCCGCTGCCGCCGAGTGTGACGAGGACAGTGACTACACGGCCCCCGTAACGGAGGCTGTAGACCTCTTAAAGGAGCGTTCACGCTCCTCGTCGTCCGTCCCCAGCCCCGACCAGCCCGGCTCACGCCCAGCTTATGGGGATGAACACCCCGGCGACAAGGACGCACACGGAAAAACACCAAAGCGCATACCCCCCGGCATGCATTCGTCGAAGACGAAGACAGCCATAGCGCCAACGGGGACGCCGGGCCCACCGGCGTCTTCTGCCGACCGTAAGGGTCGTCAGCCCTCCCCGCCACCGCCTCCGCGACAGGCGACTGGGCATTCTAAAAATAAGGGCGCTAACACCAAAACCTCCGGCGACGCGCATCCTAAGAGTTCTCACGTGGCCAGCAAGGACTCGACGTTACATAGCGCGACAGCGACCAATCCCTCGGAAGAGAGAATGATCGCCGAAAGCCTCGCGCGCATAGCATCTAAGGACGGCCAGAGACGTACGCCAAGTGAGACGCTGAAAACCGCGCACAAGGCCAAAGATAGCCGAAAGCCAGATCAGGCCAGTTCCCTACGCCGACGGAAGGCCCTAGCCAGCGAGAAGGCTACTCAGAAGGTGAAGGCTCACTTTCTTCGACGTTATGGGATAGAACCAGACAACTACAGGAGGAAGAAACTCCTTTTTCATTCCCAGACCGTCCTGGCCGACGTCAGTGGACCTTTGAAAGGTTCCAGACCTGAATGGATAAACTGGACAGGTTCATGTCCTCCCAGAAGACAGGGCACCCAAGAGACCAAGGGAGGCACCCCTGGAGAGTCCAAGGGCTAAATACCAGATGTTTTATAACCCCATATAGGAGGACATATACTCTTACAATCTCACTGAGGAAGACCCCTTCATCCAGGAGGAAGATGAGTTCACCTATGTTGAAGACCAACAAGAAGAGGAAGGTTTTCACGAGGACACTAACCTAGGTGAGGAGGGATTCCAGGAGGACACAAGCGAGGGCGACCCAAATCCCTGGCAGTCACCAGCTAGGTCGATAGACACAGGCGGTAGCAGTATAGTCATCAGGTCTACTGAAACTACACCAGTCAGGAATCCTTCACCTGTTGATGATCAACCCACCTTCAATGCACTGTTGAAGAAGGCAGCAGCACATTTTGAAATTGAAACTAGGGAGGTCACCCCAGACACCGGTTTTGTGGAGAGGATTATCAAGGAAAAACCCCCCACTAGCCAAATTATCCCCATCCTCGCCTCAGTTAAGAGACGTATTACCCCTTCTCTTTCCACTCCTGCATTGGTGAGAGGGGTCAATCCGAGGATTGAGAAACTGTTCTCTCCCTCTCAATCAGACCCATTATATATTAAGGGTCACTCAATCCCGGACTCCCTGGTCGTGACCAACTCCAGGAAAAGGGCAGGAGTCCCACTATCTACCAGCGAGGCACCCCCAGATAAAGAGGGGAAGAAGCTCTATGTCCTAGCCAAGAGAATCACCACCTCTGCAGCATTCTCTACCAGAATTGCCAATAATAATACCCTATTGGCAAGCTACGCTGATGCTCAATGGGCAAAGCTCAAACAGGACATCGAAGAAGTTCCCGAACCCCTAAGGACTCGTTTGCTGGCTACAGTTAACGAGGGCTCTCTGGTCAACCAAAGCATCGTCAAGAATACCCTCGATGCAGCCGAGACGGCTGGCCGCACTTTGGTACAAGGAATTTTGCTGAAGCGTCACGTCTGGCTTCGCAATTCCGGATTTAAGGCGGAAACACAAGCGTCCCTTATTAATAAGCCCATAGAGGAGTCCAAACTCTTTGGGAGAGCAGTGGATGATGTGCTGGAGAACGTGAAGAAAGAATTTGACACAATAAAGACCTTAGACCAAATTTCAAAACCCCCTAACAGGCGGGGATTTGGTAATAAGCGCTTTTTTCGTGGACAACGCCCGCAACAAAACCAACAACAGTATTCTGCCAGCAACTTACAAGGTAATAGTGGCCAGTACAATCAGAGGGGTCAACGCCGTGGCAAAGAGAGTCCGGGGTTCCACTCCCAGAGGCTCCCAATCCACCAACACCACCAAGTGACGTGAAGATTTGCGTCCCCTCCCATGCAACGCCAGTCGGGGGCTGGTTAACATCCTTTCTTCCAGCATGGGAGGGAATAACATCAGACCGCTGGGTACTTTCCACCGTAGCCCGCGGCTACTGTATAGAGTTCAACAGTTCCCCAACATACAGACCCCCGAGGGTACGCCGCATGACATCAGAACACCTCGCCATCCTTCTCCAAGAAGTGGACCAACTGCTGGAAAAAGGAGCCATAGAGGTTGTGCCTCTATCTCAGGTAACGGAAGGTATTTATTCAGTGTACTTCCTTGTACCCAAAAAGGATCTAACCATGCGCCCTGTATTAGATCTGCGCCCAGCGAACAAGTTTGTCAAACCCCAAAAGTTTTGTATGGTGACCTTACAGGAAGTGATCCCACTGCTATCACAGGGAGATTACATGACAACACTGGACATGAAAGATGCATACTTTCATATTTTAATGTTGCCAGCGCACAGAAAATACCTCAGGTTTATGATAGAGGGCAACACTACCAGTTCAGAGTGCTACCCTTCGGCATAGCATCTGCACCAAGGGTATTCACGAAAGTACTGGCAGTGGCAGCTGCCCATCTGCGCAGATTATCCATCCCAGTATACCCTTACCTCGACGACTGGCTCATAACAGGGGATTCTTGCGAGACATGCTTCTCAAACACCCAAAAGACTGTAGACCTTTTGTTCCAACTGGGCTTCTCCATCAACGAGAAGAAGTCCAGCTTAGACCCCAGCCAAGTCAAACAATTCATAGGGGCTCTAATTCGAACAAAGGACGGCCTCGTCTTCCCCTCCAACGAGAGGGTCCAAAATATGCGGTTTCAGATCCCTCAATATGTGGCTGGTTGAGAGGTGACGGTGCGCAAAGCGATGCGATTGCTAGGAATGATGGCGTTGTGTATTTATTTGGTACCTCACGCGCGCCTGCGCATGCGCCCAATGCAAGAGTGGCTCAACAGCCAGTGGTGTCAGGCCAGCGGACAATGGGACGATCTAGTGGTGGTCTCGCAGGCCTTGGTTCTCTCGCTACGGTGGTGGACAAAGGAAAACCTGATAATAGGGAAACCCTTTGCCACACCCACGGTGGAGGCCACTCTAACCACTGACGCATCCCTCACAGGATGGGGGGGGCTCACCTATCCCATCAGACTGCTCGCGGAGTGTGGACTCCGAGCGTAGCATCCAAGCACATAAACCTACTGGAGCTACTGGCGGTTTTCAAAGCACTAAAGGCCTTCCAAGAACACCTACAAGGGAAGACAGTGATGGTCCTTACAGACAGCACTACAGCCATGTACTACATCAACAAGCAGGGGGCCACCCACTCTCCAGGACTGTCCAAGCTGTCCCAGAATATATGGAAGTGGGCTCTCAGACACATGTTCCTACTGTCACAACACGTACCAGGGTATTCAATCTGCTAGCAGACGAACTCAGCAGAGACTTCCCCCTGCCCGAAGAGTACAAATGGCGATTGCACGAAGACATCGTCTTAGACGTCTTCAAACAATGGGGAAATAGACCTGTTCGCAACTCTGGAGAACTCACAATGCCAAAGTTACGCCTCCAGGTACCCCCAGAACCAGTCCAAGGGGAACAGTCTGTCGATTCAATGGTCAGGGAAATTTGTTTACGCCTTTCCCCCGACTCCCCTTCTCAACAAAATTGTGCACAAGATGCACCAGGAACAAGTTACCATGATACTAGTGGCCCTGATATGTGGGCCCGGCAGCCATGGTTCGCTCACTTGATGGAGATGTCCCTATCTCCCCCAATGAAACTTCCCTGCCCGTACAACATGCTGTCACGGGACAAGGGCAGGACACTTCATCCATGCCCTCAGACCATGAACCTAGCAGCCTGGCTCCTGAGATCATAGAATTTGGACATCTACAACTCCCGCAGAGATGTATGGACATCCTCAGGGAAGCCAGAAAACCTAATACTCGCCACTGCTATTCTAGCAAGTGGAGAAGATTTGTCATCTGGTGTAGAGGAAAGAGCATCAACCCGGTTGAATGCTCTCCCACACATATTGTTCTGTACTTGACCCATTTATTGGATTCAGGTCTAGTGTCCACCTGGTGGCACTTTCTGCATACACCACTTCCCAACTTATTGTTGTGGTGGAAGATCCCAGTTATCAAGGCCTTCATGGAGGGGGGTAAAGAGAATACACCCTCCGATAGCTAACCCAGCTCCCGGATGGGACTTAAATGTGGTACTTTCCAGACTCATGGGCTCGCCATTTGAACCCATGCACAAGGCAACTCTTAAGGACCTCACTCTTAAGACTGCTTTCCTAATAGCTATCACCTCCATTAGGAGAGTAAGTGAACTACAGCTCTTCACAAAGATGGTTCTACGCACACACACCCAAGGTTTGCACCGAAATTCATCTCGAAATTCCATGTAAACCAGTCAATAGAACTACCAACGTTCTTTCAAAACCCTTCCAACTTGGGAGAAAAAAGTCTGCATACACTGGATGTACGTAGAGCTGTCATGTTCTACATGGAAAGAACCAGGCCACTGAGAAAGACTAATCAGTTCTTTGTCTCGGTGGCAGCAGGAAGAGAGGGAGATGCAATCTCAAAGTTCACTATATCTAGATGGATTGTTCAATGCATCACTCTCTGTTTCTCTCTTGCTAAGAGAGAACTACCCTTCAAGCCAAGAGCACATTCTACTCGAGGCACTGGGGCATCCATAGCATTCAAAGCGGCTACCTGGAGTTCTGTGCACACCTTTACAAAACACTACTGTCTAGATGCACACTCTAGATCTGACTCCCAGGTGGGACAGGCAGTATTAAGACCTCTTTTCTCTACTGTTCCTTCTCATCATAACCCACCGCCAACTCCGGGTACTGCTCGCTAGTCTATGCACAGCATGTGATTCTAAGCAGATTAACAAACATCAGAAGACAATGCATTACTTACCGTAAAAGCATTTCTGATGGTTCTATCTGCTTAGATTCACATGCGCCCACCCTTCCTCCCTGCTCGGATGGAAGGAACATAGACATCTTTCTACATCTCTCTCTTTTCTGTACTCGCTCACGTATAGAAGGCTCCCTCAGGGCAGAAAAAATACAAACAGAGGGACCTCGACGCGTGAGGGATTGTGGGTACAACGCACGTCACAATAGGGATAGTGTTACAGACACGCCTTGTCGACGTCCCCTTTTCGACTACGAAAAACAAAATGCAATACTCTGCAGTGACCACTGGATGTCGGACCTATGCACAGCATGTGAATCTAAGCAGATACAACCATCAGAAATGCTTTTACAGTAAGTAATGCATTGTCATTCCTAGGTAGAGGCTGTTTGCATAGTCGATACGTGACATGATGAGGCCGACGATAGTGAGTGTTTTGTGTGTGAAGGAGATGAAAGGTAGTATTTTTCTTGCCGTGTGGAGGAGGAAGAAGCATTTCTTGACTGTTGCGTTTATTTGCGGCTCTAAGGTGTTCATCAGGACTCGCAGATTTTTTACTACCTTAGATGGTGATGGTGCGATTCCCATTTCCGTTGGCCACGGGATGGCGGTTTCTTTCTCTTGGTCTTTGGATATGATCATGATTTCTGTTTTTCCTGGGTGGATTTTCAGGTTGTTGGTATTCATCCAGTTGTAGATTTCCTTTAGACAGTCGGTTAGGTTAGAAAGATCGGCTTGGGTGTCTTTGATTTTGTAGATTTGAGTATCGTCTGCGTAGTTGTAGCATGTGATCTTGTGTTTCTTGAAGATTCTAATAACTGGGGTTTGGTAGATGTTGAAGTACAGTGGTGATAGGTTCCTTGTGGCACGCCACAGTCATTAACTCGTGGGGTGGATTTGAAGGGTTTAATCCAAACGGTTTCTGTTCTGTCTTCTAGGAATGATTTAGTCCAGCGTAGCGCTGTCGGTTATGCCTGTGTCTTCTAGTCTTTTGGTTAGGGTGTCATGGCTAATGTGTCTTGTATGCATGGATTTGCTTCTGGAACAGTGTTTTTTTTTGTCTTGGTTGTAATGTTTTCTCCATTCAAGTGCCATCTTTCTGTTTTCCTTTTTCATGTTGCTTAATAATGGGGTAAACCACTTGGCCATTGCTCTCTTTTTGGATGGTGTAAATGGTTTTTCCGGGGCCATCTTGCCAATTGTATCTGCAATCCATTTGTGTGATATCTCTGCTTTCCCGTCTAGATTAGCTAGCTCTAGTTCTGTTGTTGAGGGTTTGGTTAACTCCAGTTGTTCGAAGAGGTTGCTTTCTTTGACGTCTTTCCAGTTTCTTTTTGTGGTGGGTGAGAGTACATGTATAATTATAAAAAGCAAGAGTACATATATAATTATGACCTTACTGAAGAAAACATTCTACCAGTTAGGGTACAGGAGAATCCTTTTTATAACGAGGAGGAACATGAGCCCATTGGAGATGAGCCCATTGAGGATGATCCTATTGAAGGCTGGGGGGAGGAGCCAGATGTGGGTGACCCTCAACCATGGCAGTCTCCAGAGTCACAAGACCCAGACCTAGCTATTCTGGCCTTGGACTCTCCTCAGAATACCCCTAAAAGAAAGCCTTCTCCTATTGATGATCAACTGACATTTAATGTAATGTTACGTAAAGCAGCTGATCACTTCAAAATAATTGCCACTGAAGAAACAGCACCTGTAGCCGACTTCGTTGAGGATATACTCGAGGAGAAGCCTTGAGTATATCCTCCGCTAAATTCAATTAAAAAACGCCTTGCTCCATCTGTCTACACCGTCACCGGCAAAAACTTTTCTGCCCCTCTCCATCAGACTCTCTATATATTACAGGTCATTCCACCCCAGATTCTTTGGTAGTCACTACCACAAGGAAAAGAGCAGGGGTCCCTTTATCAACAGGCGAGGCTCCCCCTGACGAGGAAAGGAAAATACTTTATGCCCTGGGTAAGAGGGTTACCATAGCAGCAGCATAGTCCACGCGTGTCGCCAATAACACTACTCTATTGGCTAGTTACGCAGATGCGCAATGGGCTTTAATACAAGAAGGCCTACAAGAGGCTCCGGAACCTCTACGGTCCCGCCTACTTTCCAGTCTCTGAAGGTAGGCAAGTATTTTAAAGAACACTATGGATTCTGCCGAGACAGCCTTCCGAGCTCTCGCTCAAGGCATTCTCCTCATAAGACATGCGTGGCTTCGTAATTCAGGGTTTAAACCTGAAACACAAGCGTCTAATAAACAAACCAGACGAGGAATCCAACTTGTTTGGGAAGGCGGTCAATGAGGCCTTAGAGACTGCGAAAAAAAGAACATGAAACCCTAAAGTTTGGATCAAATTACTCAGATCCTCCACAAGGCGATGATTTGGAAACAGGTTTTTACGTGGCCAACGCTCCACTCGCCAACAATACCCTTCAGGAAACAATTGGAACTCTCCACAGGGAACCAATACTTACCACGCCGATGTCCCCTTTGGGGGTATGGGGTATTGTAAGGGAAAAGGCAGGAACCCGACCCCCAGAGGTTCTTCTGCCTCAGGCTCCAAATGACTCAAAGATTCGGGTGCCCTCCCATGCCTCTCCGGTCGGGGGCCGGGTGACCTCATTCCTGAAAACATGGGAGGGAATAACCACGGATCAGTGGGTACTAAAAACCATAGCCCACGGATGCTGTGTAGAGTTCAACCAATCCCAAAAATACAGACCTCCACGTCAACGAAGACTAACAATAAAACATCTTCGTATACTACTTCAAGAAGTCGAGATACTGGAACAAAAAGGAGCCAAAGAGATCGTACCTCTATCGCAGGTAAAGGAGGGTATTTTCAGTGTACTTCCTGGGACCCAAAAAGGATCTAACCATGCGTCCTGTTCTAGACCTGCACCCAGCGAACAAGTTTGTAAAACCACAAATTGTGCATGCTCACCCTGCAGGAAGTAATTCCTCTGCTCTCACAGGGGGATTAAATGGCAACTCTGGGTATGAAAGATGCGTACTTTCATATTTCGATGTTGCCAGCACACAGAGTACCTCAGGTTTATGATAAAAAAACAAACCTTATCAGTTCAAGGTACTACCCTTCGGCTTAGCATCTGAGCCAAGTGTATTTACGAAAGTACTAGCAGTAGCGGCAGCACACCTGCGCAGGCAATCCATTCCAGTTTATCCTTAACTCGACGACTGGTTTATAACGGGGGACTCCTACGAAACATGTCTGTCCAAATACCCAGAAGATGATAGATCTTTTTTTCAGCCTGGGGTTCTCCATCGAGAAGAAATCCTGCTTAGACCCCAGTCAAGTCAAACAATTCCTAGGGGCTCTAATTCGAACAAAGGACGGCCTCATCTTCCCCTCCAACGAGAGGGTTCAAAACCTGCTGTTTCAAATCCCTCACTATGTAGCCAGTTGAGAGGTAACGTATGTAAGGCTATGCGTCTACTGGCAATGATGGTGTCATGCCTGCTGCAAGAGTGGCTAAGCAACCAGTGGTGTCAGGCCAACGGACAGTGGGCTGATTTAGGAGTGGTCTCGCCGGCCCTAGTTCTCTTGCTGCGGTGGTGGTCGAGGGAAAACCTCCTGAAAGGGAAATCATTCACCACCCCCGCAGTAGAAGCCACTCTAACTACGAATGCCTCCCTTACAGGGTGGGGAGCCCACCTGCTTCAGCAAACAGCAGGCAGAGTGTGGTCGCCAGACATTCCGTCCAACCACATAAACCTGCTGGAACTGCTGGCAGTGTTCAAAGCACTGAAAGCGTTTGAAACACAACTACAGAGAAAGACTATTCTAATCCTCACAGACAGCACCACGGCCATGTACTATCTGAACAAATAGGGAGGCACTCATTCTCCAGGGCTGTCCAAACCGTCCCAGAACATTTGGAAGCAGGTTCTCAGACGCCACATGTTCCTATTATCACAACATGTTCCAGGGGAACTCCATCTTCTCGCAGACGTACTCAGCAGAGACTTTCTGTTGCCCAGGGAGTACGAATGGTGATTACACGGACCCCTCATCGCCAACGTTTTCGCACAAATGGGGGTTTCCAGGGATCGATCTATTTGCGACCCTGGAGAAAGCCCAATACCAAGACTATGCCTCCAGGTACCCCAAGAAACCGATCCAAGGGGAATGGGCTCTGGATAACATGGTCAGGGAAATTTGTCTACGCTCAACCCCCCTACTCCACCCACCCAAACCCCCCCCCCCGACTCCCCTTCTCAACAAGATTGTGCACAAAATGCACCAGGAACCAGTCACAATGATATTGGTGGCCCCCATGTGGGCCCGCCAACCCTGGTTCGCTCATCTGATGGAGATGTCCCTACCTCCTCCAGTCAAACTGCCTTGCCCGTACAACATGTTGTCGAAAGACAAAGGGGAGACGCTTCACCCATGCCCGCAGACATTGAACTTAGCAGCCTGGCTCCTGAGGTCATAGAAGTCGGACACCTGCAGCTCCCTCAAAGATGTATGGACATCCTCACGGAGGCATCGAAACCTAACACTAGATATTGCTATTCTAGTCAATGGAAAAGGTTTGTCATATGGTGTAACTCAGAGCATCAACCCTATCGACTGCTCTCCCACTCACATTGTCCTATACCTAACTCACTCACTTGACTCAGGCCTAGTCTTCAACTCAATAAAGGTACACGTAACGGCACTTTCAGCATATACAACTTCACAACAGAATTCACCCTCCCATTTCTAACCCAGCTCCCGGATGGGACCTAAATGTGGTATTAACTAGGCTTAGGGGAGTAACAGTTCACAAAGACAAGGTGGTTTTGCACACTCACCCTAGATTTGCACCTAAATTGATTTCAAGTTCCATGTGAACCAGTCAGAGCTACCAACATTCTTTCAAAATCCCTCTAGCCTGGGAGAAAGAACCCTGCACACACTGGATGTACGCAGAGCTGTCGAGTTCTATATGGAAAGAACTTGTTCACTAAGGAAGACTAATCAGTTTTTCGTGTCAGTGGCCACAGGAAAGGAAGGAGATGCAGTCTCCAAATCCACTATTTCTAGATGGGTTGTCAATTGCATTGCACTCTGCTACAATCGTGCAAAGAGAGAACTGCCCTTCAAGCCTAGAGCACATTCCACTCGAGGCACTGGGGCGTCCATAGCATTCATTGCAAATGTTGCCCTAGAGTCCATTTGCAAAGCAGCAACCTGGAGTTCTGTACACACCTTTACAAAACAGTATTGCGTAGACACTCATTCTAGGTCTGATTCTCAGGTGGGACAGGCATTACTAAGACATCTTGTCACTACTGTTCC
This sequence comes from Ambystoma mexicanum, assembly GCF_040938575.1. Lineage (NCBI taxonomy): Eukaryota > Metazoa > Chordata > Amphibia > Caudata > Ambystomatidae > Ambystoma > Ambystoma mexicanum. Next base: position 1,337,384,933 of record NC_090933.1, on the reverse strand, counting down.
TTCTCACAACCCACCTCCAACTCTGGGCACTGCTCGCTAGTCTTAGCACAGCATGTGATTCTAAGCAGATTAACGAGGATCAGAAGACCTGCATTACTTACCTTAATACCATTTCTGATTATTGTATCTGCTATATTCATATACGTCCACCCTAGCTCCCCGCACGGGTGGAAGGAACATTGCCGTCTTACTACTTTCTCTCTTTTATGTACTCATTCACTCACGATAGTCATTAGGCTCCCTCATTCCAGACAAAATACAATCGGAGGGACCGCGACGCGTGAGGGATTTTTGGTACACTACACGTCACGTTAGGGATAGTGTTACAGGCACGCCCATGTCGACGTCCCCTTTCGATTCTCGAAAGATGAGATTCAATACTCTGCGGTTACCACCGGATGTCGGACTATAGGCCAGCATGTGATAAGCAGATACACACTGGAATGCTCTTCCCACGCCCCTCAGGATGATTGACTCCCATCTGGCCTTCCGCAAAGCCACTGTATGACACATCTTTTATTCAAAAATTGTATTATATGCGTATTTGAAGCTTGCTTCACACTCCTGTATCATTGCTGTAACCGTCCCGAAGATGTTTTTGTAACCAAGAAACCCTCTCATTGTAACCCTGAATCAAGCTTACGTATTTATTTTTGTATTTGTTTATTTGTATCGCGCACCAAACCCTGGGGTAACTGGGCGCTTGAGAAACTTGGCGGTTACATGCAGAGAAGTGCAATACATTCATGTTACAGTCAAATATAAAAAAGACACCCTGGTTACAGGTGGGTCCGGTTTGAGATCAAAGGCATAGAGTTTGGTATGACAGACAGATGATTAACAGATCATAAGTCATGAAAGACGAGAGTGGCAAATCATAAATAAGCAGTGGTAAGCTTACGTGGTGAGGTCTCTTAGTGGAGAGACTTCTTGCTCAGCCAATGTCTGAAGGCGATGGGAATTCCAGCATTTTGCAGCATGTGCTGAGAAGCCAGCTCCTCTGTCTGTTTTGAGATTGAATCTCGGTACTATCAGGTTGTGGGAATGAGATGATCATGTAGTGCGTGTAGGTTGGCATTTGCAGAATTTGTCCGCCAGCTATTTCGGAGCTGAGTTTGTGAGGCATTTGTGTGTGATGGCCCGGGTGCGTAGTGCGATTCTGTCACGGATGGATAGCCAATTGGCATTCTGTCTGTGAGAGGAGATCTGGGAAGGTTGAGGGCTGCTCTGAGTTAGTCTGAAGTATCTGGATTTTATTTAGGTTGTGTTCAGAAGAGCCCAGGAAGAGTGTTGCAGTAGTCGAGCTTAGATGGAGCAAGTGCTCTAGCCAGGGTTAAGCAGCTGCTTGTGGAGAGGTAAGCTTTGCAGCTATAGATCAATTTGTTGGTATAGGCCGTGGAGGAGGCCACACTGTTTACCTGTTTTACGTAAAATTTCATGTAAAAGCATCTCGATGCCTTTGGGCTGTAGCGTGCTCTACAAATAAATACAATCATCAGAAATGCTATTACGGTAAGTGTAATGCATGTCATACATTTTTTAACACTGCATTATGTTCCGAGTACCTATTTGACCAAATGGCGATCTATATGTGCAACATAATAAATGCATTTATTTTCAGTATATCATTGTGGTATTTTCAATAGAGCATTGTACCTTTGTCAGACTGCTACTGCTACATGAATGTTAAGCCTTTTCCCTCTGTTCGAGTTACTTGCCTTTAAGAGGGGTGTGGCTTCCCTTTTCTGTACTGTGTGTTAACCCCGATTAAGGTTGTTGGTTGTATCTCCCCTCTACAGAGGGTTGTACAGAACTGCTTTAACAGTGGGTCCTTCACACACCTCACCAAAGGGCTTTGAAAAGCTCTTGTTAAGCGTAATCGCCACATTCTTAACATACGACTTGACGCTTCCGCTACACACAGGACCAGTCATTCTTATGCAGATGTTGAAATTGCTTATGCTCTTGGCCTTAAATGATTCTTCTCATTATCGTGAATGGACAGATCTATCAGCTGCCCGAATGGCGCTTGGTCTTCCTGGTGAAGAATTTCCCAATGGGTCAGCGGGTGCTGGTGGACAGCTCATTTGGACAAGCCGCTTCACAGGGAGACGGCAAGAAGGAGGAAATCACGCGGCAGGGGGAGATGCCTCTCGTGAAGGAGGTACTTCTGGTAGCACTGGGGAACCGCCAAACAAGGCCCTACCTACTGGTAAGAAATGCTTTAGCTATACTGTATTCCTGTCTGTATTCTACTCTTCTGTTTTATTATCCTGTCGTCTCATCTGTCTGTGCGCTCTAGCAGCCTACTGCAGCTTCTGCACTGCTGAGCTTGGTGCCCTCCCTGCCCATTGCGGCCGCCCAACCCTCGGCTTCATTTTCTGGTCTGGCTGCCACCCTCTTTGGCACCAGGTTTTTGTTGCATCTGATATTACCCTGATTTCCTGTTGCTGCCCTCCTTCTTTAGTCTCATTTGGAAGGCAAACTGTGATCCTGCCTTATATTGTGATTACCTTTCGCTATTCCTAATATTTTGTTACATAGCTGTTATTGCTTTTAGATTCTCTCTGAAGCTGCAAAGGCTGCTGCGGGTTGACTAGTTCTAACATTTTATCAACAACCTTGTGAGTCTTGGGTTTTCACCGAATGTACTCGACTGCCAATGATCCTAAACCTGGTACTTTGTGGGGCCTTCTGTCACACAGGTTTCCATTCAGTCCTACTTGAGGCCATGACGTGATTTTGCTTAAGACCAAGAATCAATTCTGCAGAAAAGGGAAGTCTTACAACTAATCCTTGCTAACGAGCACATTCGGTGCTTCTGCATTAGACACCAAGATATTTAAAGACGCTAGGTTCTTCAGTGCTTCGCCAGACAGACCTGTGTGCATCCGTTGACCAGGCCATTGGAGTTGTGGATCGGACTTGTGGCACGATGTTAAAGACCATTTGGCTTCCAGTAAGAAATGCAAAGTATAATGTGGAGCTGGTTTCCCACCCATCACCAACAAACGGTAGAGAATCTATTCTTAGGGTAGGATGAGGTTTGTAAGGGTGTCCCTAATTATAAGGATGTCCCTTAATTACGCTCACACCAGAGTAAATACACCCCTCTAGGGAAGTAAGGCCAAGAGTCTATCTTTTAAGGATAACAAGGAAAACAGAAATGGGGATAGGAGCAAAGAAATCTGCTACCTGAACGGTCGGCTGTCCCTCTTCCGTTCCTTTCTCCTCCCAAACTGGTACCAGGCAGGGGTTTAGATACTGCTGGTTTGCTGCAGTTGTCACTGGATCCGGGAATGGCTCCATCCCAAACAGTCCTGCTTCCATACTAGGGATGCTGCAAAGTCTTCCTTTCTTCATTGTCAGTGATTTCTGTCAGACCATGCTGCGCCACATTTGCTAGCCAATGCAAAAATGCACTGTAGCCCATGCTTTCCTTCATTTTACTACTTATGAATATTATATATAAAACATTTTCCCTTCATTCTCTCTATTTCATTCATTCTAGTCATGTTTTGATCTGGTTCTGTAATTTCCTTTAAACCTTGTCTTCATAAGTCTGCATGTTGTGCATCGAGCCTTAGCCTCAATGGGCTTTTGACAAACATCTGATGGGTCCCTTCGTGCTGGCAGTTCTAACACAAACACTGTGTGGAACCTATAGTCTATTTTTATCACAGGCTGCATTCTTTCCGTCAGCTTGCCCCTACCGTTGTTGGGGAGAATGTTCACTTTAGTGCTAAATTCCTCGCACCTTGGAGACCCCCCAGTTCTCTTGCTGAACTTTGGGCCTTTGTACTTTTAATTCTGTTTTCTGTTTCGTTTTGATTTTGGAGTCTGACGAACTCCATAGGCACCACCTTTGCAATGTCACAAAGCACCTTCAGTGCAGTGGCACAGGGAAGTCTCTTAGATTTCCCAAAGGTTGAAATACCTTCTCTTGGTGAAACGGTTTCCAAGAGCAGTGAAGTGAAATTGACTTTACTTATATTTGGAACTTTCTAGACCCAGCCCACCCAATGTTACCATAGGGTGCTGGAGGGATTACTTAGTATTCCCTTTGTCTAGTTTCTCATGTAGCATTTTTATGTTACCCTTTCTACAATTAATGGCTGGTGGCAGTGGTTTACTTTTTACTACCATTGTGTGTTTTTACCGCGGGCTATGTTCGCAGCTGCAGTAAGCCCCTGTTCTTCTTTTGCCGTTTCTTGCTGGAAAGGTCCTTGAGATTTACACTGCGTGCCAAACCAGGTTTGGTCCCTTTGTTCGTTTTGGCTTTGGCAGGATTCCTGAGTGAAGCCCGCCTCTGGCTTCACTATGTCTGGCAGGGGCAGGAAGTGATGGGGGTGCCTGAAACTCCCTATGCTTAATCCCCTTCTTTACAGGAATGCACCTCAAGGTGATTGGCCAGACGGCTGTCCGGCAAGGACAGCCACCCTGCTGTGACTGACAGCTAGGCTGGAATGAATGGGAGAAACCTGCATAAAAGGCGACTCCTTTTGGCTTGGGAGTCAGTCTCGACCACTGGACGAAGGAATCTGAAGAAGAACTTGGAAGCGATGCCTGCTGCAACTCCTGGACAGTTGGTTTGCCTGGTGAAGCCCTGCTGCTGTGCTGAAGCTCTGAATTTGCCTCGACTAGAGAAGCCCTGCAAGGAGCAAGGACAACTTCTCCCCTTGAGTTGGTGGGACCAATCAACTCCAAAGAACTTGTTTGGACATCTTCTCGGTGCTGGCTGTACTTCCGCTGCTGCTGGAACTGCAGTGCCAGGGAGAGGAACACCAAACGGAGTGCATCACTTTTAAGTCGGACTCTAGCTTGTGGAAGATCCTCCAGACTCCCAGTAAGCAGGACTGACAAATCCTGAGCCACCTCAACAAAGTGCTGGGCCCCAGATGCGAGGAAAGTCCAGAGTGGTTTCGGGGAGACCGCAGTGGTGCTATTTGCTAAGACGTGAGGAGCTGAATCCGCGAAGTTACGCTGAATAGAAGTTGGTCCTCCCTCTTGTCCCCACGACTGAGCCACACAGGAATAGAAGCCAGCTGGAAGCATTTCTTCTAACCAAAGGTACTGTACATTCTAAGGGAACTTACCTCTTGTTGTTGTAACCTTACTTGATCTGAGTTGAGACTTGTCCTGGTTGCTTCTGTAGAGTTGCTTGCATCTTCTACCTCTCACAAGCCTGCCAGCTTGTGACCCTACTTTGATTCTACTTTTTCAAAAGACTTCTAAAACATTGTGAAAGACTTTTGCTTACTTGCAAGAAGTGCTTCTGCTCACCTACGACTTTTTGACATTGGCTGGCTTGGCTCCCTGAATGACTCTGATCTCCTCTGCTTGTGTCTTACCTTCCCTCCAGGAAAGGGATCATTTACTTTGCATTGGAGGGTTCAAAAGTACTTACCTGCTTCAGAGTATTTTTGTGTTCTCCAGCATGGGGTCTGACATGGATTCACATGCTCATGAATATTCCCAGTCAGGCTGGTAATCCTCGGTAAAGAATAAATCTGTTTGTTTCACTTCGGAACTGTCTCTCTCCTAACAACCAATCACTGGTCTCTGGGTCATATTGCCCCCAGCCAATGACTGCCCTCTACCTAAGCCCCTCCTCTGGCAGCCATCTTCAGATTTTTACTGCATGTTCAAGTGTTGAGTCCTCGTGCTGTAGCTCTCGAGTTTTTACTGCATTTTTGTGAATTTTCTAAGAGTTTACTTTTATTCGGTCAACCGAGCCTCAAGCTCCACCGTTTGCGGATTCTTCTGAAATCTGAGCGGTCTTCTAAGACCTTTTGAGGGTGCCTCTCCCGCGGGGGCCCAACATAAGGCTAAGCACTGCGTGTCCACTGCCTCTGGGAGCACCGTTGCGACAGGTGCCTTGGCAGCCAGGGCGAGTTCAGCGTCCCCAGCACCTTCCTCCACGAGCCAACCCTCAAGTTGTTCAAAGAAGAGGAAGTTGGACCATCCTAGTAAGCTTTTGGAAAAGATCCAGCCCGGTTCGATGGAGAAGGCCGAGGGGGAGCAGGGCTCTGACCCTTCCCCTAAGGTGAAGGCCGCAGACTCGGCCAAGACCACGAATGCCCAGGTGCATCAGGCCCACACTTCCATCAAAGTATTAGCTGCGTCCCTAGCCTAGGCCGCCAAAGGTGAGAGTATCACTGCCTGCCAGGAGGGAGTCCTCCTTCCAGCACATCGAGAAGACTCATCTTGCCGAAACAGTCTCCCTTGGTTACAGAGAAAGGGGGGGGGCTGCACGGTAGTCCTCCAGGGCACAGACATTTCTTCAGAGGAAGAGCTCACCGGCCTCCTGGTCCTCCAGGAGGGGAGATGCGTCGAGAGCAGGCCCCACGGGAGGGATCCGGACGAGGGTGACGAGACCGAAGAGCAGCAGGGCGGTGACTATGGAGCGGGCTAGCCTAAGACACAAACGCCCCAGTCCCTTTCACCTACACCCCAGCAGCCTCCTGGGGATATCTCAGTGGACATTCTGACGGCTCTGCACACACTGTGCTCGGAAATCCGGACAAGAATGCCCCTTGTGCCGGCTGCCCCGCCCACGGCACCGGGGCCTTCAGAGCCTCCACCAAAGTGAAGGAGAGTTCACCTCCTCCTGCCATTTCACCCTTCGCCCCCCTCTCCCCCACCGAGGGATGACACGGAACCGGACACGGTGACAACTGGCACGGACGGCGGCGGCCTGGGTAATCTCACATCTCCGGCGGCCAGATCTTTGCCGGCCCGACACGATTGGCTCATTCCACACCATGATCTCCAGGACCTCAGAGCTGTTCCAGCTCGTCACGGAAGAAAACAAGAGTTTCCTTTACCAGTGCTGGGAGGCGAAGAGGAAGACCATACTTTCGATCCCGTTATTGGATGACATTTTGGACGAGGGGTTGTCCCTCATGAAGAACCCTTCATCGCCTCCGACGGAGAGGGATCGCTACAAGAAGAAATACAGACTGCCGGACTCTGCACCCAAGTGCTTACGGTCCCTGCTGTCTCCAGACTGTGATTTCAGCGGTGGCCAAAAAGTCTTCGGGCTCATCCTCGTTGGCGGCCGCCTCTCTCAAGGACGATGAGGGGAAGAAGTTGGATGCCAGGGGGCGAAGAGTCATCTCGTCGACAGCAACGACCATCAAGGCCGCTAACGCCCTCGCCATCGTGGCGTGTTATGACGGGGAACTTTGGTTAAAAATGGCACCCCTCCTGGACTTCCTTCCCGACGACAAGTGGGCTGAGGCATTGGAGATTCTACAGGAAGGCGAGGTGGCTTCGAACCACGACATTAGTGGCCACGGACATTGCCGACACGGGATTCCGCCTTCGCCGGCGGTTCTGGATGAGGGCCACGAATTTCCACCAGGATGTTCAGTCTAAGAGGCAGGACATGCCCTTCGACAGGGACTATTTGTTTGGAAAGACTCTGGACGAGTCTCTCCAGGCCATTAAAGCAGTCAGACTTCAGCAGTGACGGCCGTCCTTTCGGACTTCTGGAGGGAAATCCCAAAGTTCCTCTAAGGGATTTAGAGGAGGTGTCTCGTCCTACCGTTAGCCCCCCGCTCATCGGCCCAGGAGATCTACAGCGGCCGCGCCAAGTCTGGATGTGAACGTCGTCGTCAAGGCCCCCGAGGTGGCTCTTCGACGATGAAACAAGCTTGAACCGGCCATGGAGTCGGGCACCCACCCATGCACCTCGGTGGGAGGCCGGCTGGCAAACTTCATCAGCGTGTGGAAGAACAAGGGACACCGCAAGTACCTACACTTCGTTGTCCAAGGACAACATTACCAGTTCAAGGCCATTCCCTTCGGGATGAAATCGGCGCCACGGGTGTTCAGCAAGTGCCTGGCCCCGGTGGCGGCCCAGCTGCGTCCGACGGATCCACGTGTACCTGTACCTGGACGACCGGCTCATCCGGGTGTACTCAGAGGACATTGCCGTCGACCGCACGAAGGACAGTCAAACTCCTGACGGACTTGGGGTTTTCGATAAACTTTGCAAAGTCCAGCCATCACCACCTCTGTTTTTGCTTTGTCACCCCGAGTGGGACGGGTATGCCCAGACGTGGGTCCCGTGCCTGCTGGGCCTAGAGACCCAAGCTACTCGTCACTGATGACGCCCAACAAGGCTGAAACATGCTTGGGGATGCTTGTGGTCTCGTGCAGAAGGGATGTGACCTAGCAGTTCGGGCTGGACTGCCCCTTTTGGGGTGGGGCCAAGTCTGATTTGCATATGGTCTTTCCCCTTCTGTAATGGCTTGGCAGGCGAAGAACGATGGTCTGGAGGGTTGCCCAGAGCAATGCCAGTGGTTAAGATTTATTCTAAACCTTCCAGCCATCACCTTTGTTTTTGCTACATCTGTAAGCAGGGGGTGAACCAGATCCCCCGGCGCTCTCCAGAGAGGTGCAGGACCTTTGGCGCTGGGCCGTAGCCCAGTGGATGTTCCGCATCCATTTTCATCTAGCAGGAGTGAAGAACACCATTGCCGACTCTCAGCAGGGAGCTGCACTCTTGCCACAAGTGGGAACTGCGTGCAGGACCAAGTGGATCACCTGTTACGCAGATGGGGCAATCCCCAGATCGATCTGTTTGCGGCGGCGACGAACACAAGTGCCGGAGGTTCGCCAGCAGGTTTCCCCAGCCAGGGAGCATGGGGGACGCATTCTCTTTCCCCTGGGATGACCTTTTTCTGTATGCGTTCCCTCCGTTACTGTTGCTTCTTTCGGCTAGTCAATCAACTCAGTCCCGGTGCAGGATGATCCTTGTCACAGCGGTGTGGCCGAGACCGGTATGGTACCCGGACCTTCTGGACATGTCAGCATCCCCTCCAGTCAAGCTTCCGGCAGGCACAGATCTCGCCAGCGAAGGTGTGATTCTGCACCACGACCCAGGATCACTGAACCTGAAGGCCTGGCTCCAGCAGCACTAGAGTTTGGGGGCTACGGTCTCCCACCGGATTGTATAGTCGTGCTCGCCAAGGCCAGAGCTTCATCTACTCTCAAATTCTACGGACACAAGTGGAAGCTGTTTGCCGTTTGGCGCCGTACTCAGATCGACCCTCTACGAGTCACTGCTCCGCAGGTTCTCCCGTAAATCTTGTTGTTGGCCAAGGCAGGACTGGCCCATGCTTCCATCAAGGTTCATCTGGCGGTTATTTCCCGCTACACTAGATCCACTGGACATTCATCCTTATGGTTGCATCGTTTGGTCAAGGAGTTCGTCAAAGGACTATTTTGCTGGTTCCCGCCAGTGAAGGCTCTGGCCTCGGCGGGGGAGTGCAATGTGGTGCTTAATAGGTTCATGGGTCCCCCGTTCGAGCCTATGCATTCGGTGCCACTGAAGTTTTTGTTGTGGAAAACTGCTTTTCTTGTGGCCATCACCTGCGCACAACGAGTGGGAGAGATCCAGGCCCTCTTGTAAACCACCTTACCTGACATTCCACGAGACAAGGATGGTGCTATAGACGCACCCCTCCTTCATGCCCAAGGTGCCGTTGGACTTTCATCTAAACAAGCCCTTGGTGTTACCTGTATCGTTCCCGTCGCCGGCTGAGAGGACTTTGCACTCGATGTTCTATGTGGACCGCACGAAGAGTTTTCGGAAGACGTCGCAACATTTTGTGAACTTTGTCCTTGTGAACCATGGGAATGCCCTCTCGAAGGCTTCCATTCCCAGGTGGCTCTCCGACTGCATCACCCATTGTCACTGGTTGTCAAACCGACCGTTGCCTGGCCGGCCAAGACCCCATTCGAGCAGAGCAATCGCTGCAACTACGGCATTCCTATCTGGTGTACCCCGGCTTGTCATCTGCAGGGCTGCCACGTGGAGGTCGACGCATACCTTCGCGAAGTTCTACTGCGTCGACAGGGATTCCAGCAAGTAGTCCAGAGTCGGCCAAGCAGTGCTGTGCAAACTGTTCGCTTGAAGTTGAGGCTGGTGAGGAGGTAAGAGATGCTTAATGTTGAGCCTTGCCACCTCCTGTGGTTGAGCGTAAGTGATTATTTGAATACTTGTCACTGTGAATCGCTGTGTAACTCCTCTACAGCTCACATTGACCCCTCTTGAGATCAGCCTGGCTGCTCAGCCACATTACCAACCTGTGTAGTACAGACTTATACCAACGGTTGGGTTCCTATTGCCAGGAGGTCAAGGTTGGTGTAGTGCACCCAAAGGGTACTGGTCCAATTCTTGCCTAACAACCGTGCTTTAAGATTTTAGAACTGCATAGGATTTGACATTTAAAAATGTATTCAGCTAACAGTTAATTGCACCTTATATTTAAATAACTGCCTTATTTTAGTGCCTGCCCATGTCTGTGTATATGATTATATTAGCATGTGAGAGCTTTCCCAGTGCCCCTCCCCCTTCACTCTGGTCACTTGTAGTGCCTAGAAGCAGTCAAAAGAAGTCTTGCCTAATTCTAAAGCGCTTGGAGATGCGGGAGGACACTAGCTCCTTCCCAACATTCCCCAATTTTGTAACTTCTACAGTAACAAACTCATCCCCATCCAACATCTCTACAACCCCAGAAATATTTGAGTTTCTCTGTTTATTGTATGGCAAGGTGTTTTAGATCTCCCAATTGATACCACCATCTTTGCACTATTAGGAGCTATGCCGACACAACATTGGAGACCCAATTGGCAAGTGCAGAAGAGGACCAAGAAGAATACGATAACGGGCACCAGTATTTTTACTGCTGCCCCCACGCATGATGGGACCCAATCAAAGGGAAGCGATGGCCAATCCGTGTTCTGAACTCCACCTTCTTTTTTTCTTCATTTGAACACCTAGATGGTGCACCGCCCTGATGACGTGTGATAGTGACCCATTCCCAGCATCCTCTGGGGGTACAAAAGGGCAGCAGTTGAATTTTGTTGATCAAAATGGGACTTAAATTGCAAGCAAAGATTTCATTAATTGCAGAACCAAATTTGTGGTTTATAAAATCATTTGTGTCTGCAATAAATTATACATAGGAAGTAAGATTAGGCAGTTGGGAATCCGTATTAGAGAGCATCTTTCCAGCCTCAACAAAACTGGTGTTAACTTGCCATTAGCTTTGCATTGGCAAATGGAACATCAATTAGCCAACAAAACATATTGTCTTTTTGGGCCTGGCAAAAGCCTCACTCAACAAATGTGGTGGAAATCTCTGCTTGAAACTGAGGCAGCTTGAATGTAAGCTCATCTGCCATTTTAGATGCACAACTGCCGGCCTCAATTCAGACCATGAAATGCATGTTTTTCTTTGAGCATTTACCCTTCCTATTGATCTTAGTGTACATATGTGATGTCTGTTCGGATTGCATATGGCTGAGAAATCATTGTACTTTGTATTTTCTTTAATTTTGTTTTGCACGGTTACCCACCAACTGTGTTGGTTTTTCCCTTATGTTTGGTCATATTATATGTGGTTGACACATTTTTGTTCTGTTTCCCTATTGCCTTGCCAGGATCCATCTATTTAATATGTTTATAGACAATAATTTTCACTAACGTAATAACCAATTCTTTGTGTATACCATGACAATTATTCTGTACCATTGATGTGTAATATTCTGATACGGACATCTCCGCCTTTACCCATAAGGCATTAGCATTCATGTGTTGTACTTTATTCTTGTGGACCTTTACTAATGTTCGCCTCTCATTTTATTTATTTTTTATTTTTTTTTATTTATAGTTTTGGTCGTGAAAAGAAATTCACAACCTTTCAACTTATACAAAATTACAGAAATTCACATTTACAAATCAATTAAAACATTGTATGCAATAGTAATAAAAGAAAAAAAAATCTCTCATTTTAAAAAAGAAGTTCAACAGTGATTTGCAACACAGGTTATAAAGCATGTAAAACGATCATCATTTTCTTGGCACTGCATACATTGGTATTTTTAACTGATGCAAATAATTGACAACTGCATATCTTGCAGCCTTTCTATTAGTACGGAAGATTAAGACCCACAGCTCTTTTGGAGTCAAAATCTGTTGGTCCCTAAATAAAGGCTTGAAATGAACACCCCGTACTGATGCTAGTTTATCACATTCTGCACACAGGTGCATAAGGGTTTCTGCTTGTTTACAGAACCGGCAAAGCAGAGGGATAGCAGCATTATTCCGTATATTCATCACATCATTAGTCAGCCACAGATTTAGTCTAAATCTCATAGCCATTTCTATGGTTGGAACTAGGGGACCTCACCATATATTCAGCCACTGTGTTATAACGCTTTCATTCAAATGGAAAAGCCTCAAAATGTTTATAGTTGGAACATGCAAGACGTGTATAAATCCAGTCACCTTCCCAGATCTTTGTTCTTGCTTTGTTTGGATTTTCCATTAGCAACATTGGATCAATCAATCTGAACTTTTGCTAGAATTGAGTGGATTTTTTGGCGCCATGTTTTTGGAAAGACGTCCATAGAGCTCAATAGATATATGGCAATGATATTAGTTATCCCTGTTGTGGCTTTGTTCATGAGACACTTGCGGTACAAGGCACACAGGCGCCATTTGTAAGCTGCGTAAAGAGAAATTAAGCCCAGCTCATATCTTAAAAGTGGAAGTGGTTGTGAGGTTGGCAAGTTCAGAACTTGCCTCCCAAACCGACCTTCCCTAATGGCCCAGTAAGAGTATGACATGATAAACCGGGTCTCTGCACCGTAGAGAATGACTGGCACTACTTTCAATTTGAAATATGTGAGAATTGGTAGTAAAGAAAATGTACAGTATCTTGCCTTGATGATCCAGGCTTGTGAGATGCACGTTTGAAGTTTATGGAGTCCTTGTTGATTATGTTGATCAGAGGCACACAAGTTGGAAACAGTTATACCCAGGTACACATAGATATTAGTGCTGGTGATCTTACAATTTTGAAGAGGCCAGTGTAAATGGGCACGACTTTGTTTCTTGGTACCAAATTGAATGACCTTTGTCTTCGCAATGTTGATTGTTATGCCATTTATTTTTGTATAACCATCCAGGGCACCTAATAGGAGTCGCAACCCTTTTGGGGTATGTGACAATAGTACCATGTCATTGTCATACAATAACCATTGTATCTGTACACCCATGATTTTTGGAGAGTCCGAGATCAGTGTTGTAAAACTTCGATAGATATCTGAAAGAAAGAAGTTGAACAAGGCTGAAGCTAATAAACAGCCTTGTTTTAGGCCTCTGGCGGTTGGTATTGGGGAGGTTAATAAATCGCTGTTAGTAAGTCTAACCTGGATTGAAGTATTGGTGTGTAATTGGATTATCCATTTCAAAATATGCCATGGACAGTTGGCATCAGCCAATTTCTTATAAAGCTGTTCTCTTGGAACGGCATCAAATGCCATTTGAAAATCAATAAAGGCGAGATACAAGGGCTGTTTCTGTTGATAGGCTTTCTGAAAGAGGCTTGATAAAGTAATAATATTTATACCAGTACCTACCCCTTGCAAAAAGCCTGTTTGAAATGGATCTCTCAATTTACTATCCTGTAACCAGGTATTAAATTTTTTTAAGAGCAGCCGGGCAAATAATTTACCCGGACAGTCCAAGAGCGTATTGGCCTGTAGGACCTGGGGTTCTCACGATTGCCTTTTTTATATATCGGGAGAATAATGGATTTTTTCCAAGTCTCAGGGATAACGCCACCCTTCAGCACCTGATTAAAGATACAGTAAAGAATCCTCGCCCATTCATCTACGTGCATTTTTAACATCTTATTTTGCAGCCCATCTGGACCTGTTGCCCGAGAAGAGCTCAGTTTTTTAATACAAAGTTTGATGTCGTCAATATCAAATGTAAATGCTCCGGAGGCTGTGAACGAATGGAGGTTTACTCGTATGTCGGGAAAGGGAGAAAGATAGTTTATGAAAATACATCTGCCATGCCTCAGAGGAAATCGAGTTTACCTGGGCTGCAAATTGAGGAGTCTCAGATGTTTGATTGAGAAGGGCCCATATGCCAGCTGTAGATTTCAGGATAAGTTGTTTAAGCATAGATTTCCCATTCAGTTCGTAAAGCATGGCTCTTCTTAATCTGAGCCATTTTTTATAGTTTTGCTTGGCTGATCTAATTTTTTCGGCCATGTCAATTTTCTCTGATTTCCGCAATTGCCGAATTTCTTGTCTTAAATCAGATTTATGCTGGACTATTTCCGAATCATAGGCACGGGTATGCCGTTGCCCACTACCAGTGACTACTCGAGTAAACATCTGCATGGCAGCTGTATATTCATAGACCAGAAGATCTTCTCTCTGGTACATGGTCTTTAGATTAGAATCTAAGATTCTCAACTTCTCTATATTCCAAGACAGTCTATTCCTCCCATTATTCACGACAACATCAGTTACATTTGGGTTCAGCCATTGTGTCGGTTGGACATAACCAATTCTGATCACTTACACTTGTATGAATAACCTCCAACTTTTGGACAGAATTAAAGGCTTTCGCATTAATATAGATGTAATCAATTATGGCATGCTGATCTCCTCTTTGCCAAGTGGTCTGGGCAGGGCAATCGCCCGTCACATTGCCATTTAACATCAGAAAGTTGCGCTCAGCCATAATAGAAGACCATTTCAATTCATCTCCTGTTGGGGCGGAATTCCCCTCTGAGATGAGGTGCAAGTTGAGATCGCCCAATATCAAAATACACGATAAATCGCTCTCTAGGGCCAGAGCATCCAAAATTCCCACAAATTGCTTAAAAAAATTGTCTGAATTCAGTGTGTTACTGCACCAGTAGACATTAACAATTGCTATTTTTTGATAAAAATTAAATAGTATCACCACTTGAAATGATAGAGAGGGAGACTTACGAATGATCGAATTCAGGCCACAACTCTTTTTTAACTGCTATGATGAGCCCACCTTTGGGTCTCCCAAGGACGCCTTTTTCTGCTGGTATAAACAGAATGGTGTGTGAGTCCCAAATCGGTGGTAGGACGAGCCAAGTTTCCTGGAGGGCAACTACATCCATATCAATCAACCCCCCAACTGTTGTAAAATTGAGGTGATTGTGCCCTCGTGTATTCCAGGAAATCAAATTCAGGACTTTGACACCAGAGCATAGTTATGCAGACCTTGTCTCGTCCGGTGGGTTTTGATGAGAAGTAATATTTCAAGCTGAGGTGAATATACGTGAGCTATGACCCTGTAAGGTGGCCGGACCAGGCAATAATTCTTGGGTGAGACTGAAACCTAAATCGAATAACACCATTCTGGCCTGCCACAAGGTCTCAGCTACCAATGATGATCGAATGTACAAGCGTGCAACAGACAAATCCATATGGTTTATAAACTCAATTTGCTCATTATCCAATGATGAAATGGCTGATAAAGCTGGAATCTCTGCACATATGTTAAGAATACTGGACCGATTTAGATCATAAGACTTATATGGTGCCTCACGACATTTGATTATGAAGCGATGGTGCAGTATCTTTTGTTTTGCCTTGGTCTGAGAAGGTCTTTCTTTTGCCTGCATTGGTAACCTTGCCGGAGACCGTGCCCTTCTGTCTTGATGAGTGATAATCGTTGCTTGGGGCCCCTGAAGTAGAGGCATGAGTAAGGGGAACCCTTGTTCTGGTGCTTTATATAAGTTAGGTTAATTTGACTGGTGCATAAAGGCTTCAACGGAAGCTTTAATCTCTTCCCGTATCTCGTGTCGTGATAGTAAGGCTTGATTAGGGGGGAAGGACAAAGGCAGGGACTTGAGGTGGGTGAGCAGACTTCGGCTGTAAATTAGTGTGGGAATTTCGCGTCAGATATGCCTCAACTGAAGCTTTAATTTCGCCCTGTAAGTTCTTTGTGAAACAATCATCTTTTATAGGAGCCTCAGTGGCCACCGTGTTCTGTATTGAGTGATCATGTGATTGTGGCACTTGTAAGATAGCCGATTGTAAATCTTGAACTTTAGCCTGATTAGCTATTGTCGTTACTTGTAAAGAATCAGGCTGTTCCTGCCTACCTATCTGTGAGAAATTATTTGGTAATAGTTTCATATATGAATCAATAGATTTCTGTAGCTGGGTCTGGATTGCTACCAAGATGGGGGCAGTCTGGGCAATAGAGGTTTGGTTCAAGGACTCGGCCAAAGCGGCTGCCGCGACCACTGAGGACATTAAGGAAGGTGATTCGGGGCTTTTTGACTGAGGGACTCACTGTTTATTGCTGCATTCGACAATTTACACTAAATCATCCAATGGTTTATGTGGCACCGTCGCCACAGCCATTGGGACTGCTTCTGGAATCTGAAAATCAGGTTCAGGTGTAGATATATGCATCGAATCCGTTGACGAATCTACACAATTTTTCCTTTTTTGCCCCACTATTGGTTTTGGGACCGATGGTTTAGTTTTAGCGGGGTGCACTTTCCTCTTTTTGCTTGGCCGTGACATGCTAGATTTAACAGAGGATGTGCTGAAGACCTCAAAAATATTTTTTGAGGCTGGAATATCAGAGATCTGTTTCCTTTGTGTTAGAGACAACCACGGGCACAGATGCAGCCACAGAAAGGGCTGGGTCTGGCACAGCGACGGTCACTAGGACCTCAGAAGTCTTAAGGGTAATGGCAGTGTGATTAGATTTTGCCGCTGTGATATCCGATTGTTCTGACGCCGGCACTTTAGAAATATTAGCTGGTTTTAGCACAAGGCCGGCAAGGCCAGAGTGATCATTGTCACGCGTTTGCGTATGTAAGTTTAGGGGTCAATGATTCATGAGTTTGAGGAGATGTATTAGTTTGAGTTACGGATTTTGTATGTAATAGAAACAATTGTTCTAAACAGACAGCCTGATTAGAGATTTTTATGTCCAGCCCTTCATATAACTTTGCCATAGCTAACAGAGCAGAATGAAATGAATATCTCTCCCTATGTGTGGGGTTCAAAAAGAAGTCAGAGTCTCGAGCCCCCTGTTCAAACCGTGGTTGTCTCGGGGTGGGAGCCATAAAGGAGACTACTTCAACTGATTCGGGTGAAGGAGTCACAGCCATAATGGGGGAGACCATTGGTTCTATTGCTGGTGTGTCATTATGGGATAGCACAGGTGACAAGATTTCGCCATTTGTACTAAAATGGCTATTAATATATTGTTCTAATTGAATTAAATCACCAGTATTTGAACAAACGTATAAGACTTCTTCGGAGCACTTGTTAGTGCGATTGGAAAGGTTCATGAATTCAATGTCTTCTTCCTCTATTTCGCCAATCATGGTCAGGTACGCTTGTCTCAATTTTTGTTGGGCCAGAACGGAACATGAAACAGGTTGTGGCATAGTATCCCCAGGGAAGAGGGCTACAACAGATCGTAGGTCTCCGGCAGAGCAAGCCGCTATTAGTGTGTTATCAGTGGGGGCACCATGCAAACTAGTTTCTCGAGATGAGATATCAATGGGTGCTGTGTGTATGGGATCCAAAATTATGGGGTCAGATGGCTGAGCTGCCGCGCACGAGCCTGTAGGATCCGATTGGGCCGTGGTGGATGGATTACCAATTTTTGCCTCATCCTCAGTTGTTATTCTCTCCCTTGGACACAATCGAACATTATCTGAGACTGAGTGTGAGCGCTGAGTAGTAATGCGCCCAACCCTTGGTAACAGACTCGTAAGTCGGGGTTGAAGCAAAGCTTTTCTCATGGCAATCTCCCGGGCCGGATCACCCAATTTTGCTCTGTTCGCTAAAGTGGGCGGCATGCTAGTACTCAAAGTGTATGCAAACATCCAAATAAACACCAAGTTGCACAATTATATATAAATAATTAAGAGTTCGGTTTAGGTTCAAAGCAAAAACATAGATTTAAAAGAAAGATTAGAATAAAATAAATAAATAAGATATTAGTACCCAAGACCCAGCGACCCGCGAACAGCAAACAGTACTTGTAGTACTTGCCGGGTGCGCTGTGACGTGGGGGTATTATAGTTTGCAACAAGACGTGCTTGTTGAGAGGTGGAGCCAAACTACAAGGAATACCTTGAATGAACAAATAATTAATATAATATTAAGGGAGAGGACTGTAGTACATGTAAGCACTGCGTTTGCTAGTCGCTGGACACAACGTGCACAAAAGTCACTGGACACAACGTGCACAAAAGCAGTCACCTTCGTTTGTTTCACAGGTCCAGGCAAGCTAGTGTTGCACTTTAAGACGTCCTCCAGGTGAAAACACTGTGCTGCAGGCACTGAAAGTCAAGCAAACTCGAGTCCGTGGAAAAAGCTCCGTGAGATTTCTGACAACGCTCCGTTTCCAGGTTCATGAAAGCGCAGACTGCCGGCACAGCAAACAGTACTTGTAGTACTTGCCGGGTGCGCGCGGGTGCGCTGTGACGTGGGGTATTATAGTTTGCAACAAGACGTGCCTCTCATTTAATGCTATTTGACAATACTGATATTTGAGTATGGGGGTGATGGTTATATTTGCATGTACATGTATGTAATACTGATCCCGAATTACATTGTGCAACAACGTTATGTAATTTGAGGAAAATGTTGTCCTAGATATGCAATCTGACCCCTCTGTCAGCCCCTTTGTGTTTTGAGAACTATTTGTAAATATACATTGCAGATCTCGTAATGTGCTGTGGAAATTTGCACAGTTAACACTCATAATTTATATGCTGTTTGTTAGGCAGAATCCTGTGCCGTGCCCTTGTGGACTACTACACACAATTAAGACTACAGGTGGCAATACGAGTTTTACCTTTGGTACAAGCCTGTACTACTAGGTTAAAGTGGTAGCAGTAGCGGAGCAGCCAGGCTTATCTCAAGAGTATATGAGCAGTAGCAGAGTTTACACAAAGGGACCACAATTACTGTGACTCAAGCAAACACTGACTCAAGGTTTTAGGTAAAAAATATAAGTACATTTATTTTTAAACCATTTGTTATAAACACAACACTTATATTAATTCAAAACCACACGTAACATACACTACAACCAACCAATTCACTTTGGTACACTCTAACTCAAGGTAAGTACCTTATGTTTTAACGGATCGGTTTTGTGAAACAAAAGACGTTACCGGGAATACACTTGCGATCACTTTTTGACAGTAATGACAGTTCGGTCTTACTAAAACGCGTATTCACGGCAAGAAATGTTACCGGGGCAAAAACACACTTGGCACCTGAGTTAACCAGCGAGAGTCAGTGCAAAAAATCATAGGCAATACTTTTGTCAAGGCAGACAGAATCAGAGAACACTATTTGACGGAAATTCAAGTCAATAGGCCGGAGCCAGTGTCAAGTGAAACCGGGTTCCTGTTGTCGAGGATCACAGTCTGACAGTTCAAGATTCAACGCTGCCAGGAGTACTTGGATATTGTCAACCGAGGAAGCAAAAGTTATAAGAAGGATTGAAGACAAGGGCAAGCCTTGGAGGAGCAGAAAAAGGGATTCACCAGATTTCCTCAAGCAGAACACAATACCTTATTCAATGAAGAAGCTGGTGCCACGGCAGTTGTTCCTGTTGGTTTCCTGCAGACCCACGGTTCCTGGAGCTTCGGTGCGAAGGAGGATGTCTGGAGGGGTCTGCACCACACAGGGATGAGGCCGGCAGCAGCGACGGTGAATAAAAAGTGCGCTCCTTAAACACAGGAGAGGCTCTTCAGCTGGCTATCCGGACCACTACAGCAGCGTGCAGCGATTTCGACCAAGAAGAGGATCCTCTGGCTGTGGAAGATGAGCTGGTTATCCCTACCAGGCTCAAGGGACCGACACTCCAGACTGGATCTTCTCTGGTCGTCGAAGGGTAGATAGTTCAGGACTGCAGCAGGGCTTCACCGGGACAGGGTAGTTGCAGCAGCCGTCTTCTTCTCCGCTTCTCTTCGATTCCTCTGGGGACTCTAACTTCTAACCCAAGAGACCTGCCTTTTATGCGAAAATCCCCCATTCACACAGCCTGGCTGTCGATCACGCAGCAGGGGGTTTGTCCAGCCAGGACAACCACCTCAGCCAATCATGGCAAAATGCGACTTGGGTTTCCTAGGATACCCTTTGCAGGGGGTGACTACACCCCTCCCTCACATTCAGCCCACCTAGACACCCGGACGCTTGGAAGTTAGAGGCTAATATAATAGCCTAAAACAATACCACGTTTATATAGTATATTCACGGTAGAAAAGTTAGGGTAGATACCACTGCCACCAGCCTAGTCTAAATGTTAAGAGCGAAACGATGCTCTAGGAGGTACAGATATCAAGGGATACAAAGTAACCCTTTCCAGTACTCCATGGAAGATGGGGTGTACTGGATCTGTGGGTAAAATGACTAAGTAAAGTTAATGGCAACTTTACCCTTTTCTGGGGGACTGTAGTCAGCCTCAGAAATGGAGTCGGTGGGAACTCTACAAAGGACAGCCCTGTGTCACTGCATGGAAGGTGCTGTGTAACACAAAAGCAGGACTACTGAAGTGGTGTACTCCAGAGTCCACAATCGCAAAAACAGGTAAAAGACACATGGCAAAACATGGGTAAGCGTGGGGGGAAAAGCTCACTCTTACCAAGTGAAAAGAATTAACTCCAGCAAAGCTGCTGGGGGACTCACTAGGAGAGGGAAATTAGCCAGATCATGAGAATTCTCCCTAACACTGTTAAACATAATCTATTTTATCCCAGAGTTAAGTTTATTCTTTCACACTAAAATAGGTGTGGGTTATCTAATTAAATATACTTACCTGCTGCTACAAACCGTTTATTTCAGCGGATTGAGCCTATTGATGAGCATTATATTGTTTTTGATGATCTTAATGTTTACACAGATCGCGGGCCGCATACAAATGACGCGCACTGACTTCAACCGCAAAATGCGCGCGTGAGATCACGTGCGCAACCCTGCCGCTTTGCACAATGCGGCCATTAATGTGCTTGTCCTTCTAGCTACTCACACGTCTGGACATGTGGATTTACCTTTGCTTGGGTATTTGACCCCATAACGCCTCAGAGCATTTTTGCTACAGGTACATCTCCTTTGTAATTCCATACTATTAACATTTAACCAATTATGCAATACTTTTACAACTGGTTTCATAATTCCACTTTTTAGAAGTTGAATCATCACAAGCTTGACCTCTACCGGATGGTAAGTCGGCTCATTTTTCTTTATGTATTGCTTTAGGGTGTGCGCCTAATTATTATTTTTTGCCAACACATACAGTTGGTATTAGACTTTAAACTTGTTTATTCAAATTTGAGACATCCACTCTGTCTGCTTCACTTAGGGTTTATTTATTAATTTTTCAGGTAACAATCACATTTGACATCACTTACCTTTTTGCTCTTCTTGAATCGGGACACACGGTATGTTGCATCTTCCCACATGCACATTTACGAATCGTGCTTTCTCGGTTAATGATGTCCAATGAGTTCTCATTAACTGGAATTTTATTTTGTTTTTGTTCTTGGATCCTTGTTTCTTTCCTACTGGCTTCAACCTTACACTGAACACTGGTATGACATTTTCCTTTGATTTTCTGTGTGTATGCCTTTTTTTTTATAATACGGATGCTATACTATCTGGTTATGTCTTTTCATTTGTATATTTGACACTATTTCTTTTCTATTATTGGGACAAATGTACAGCCTTGATAACGACCGGATAGGTCGAAACACGTGTCTGGATCTGCGCATTGTGTTTACCTTCATTGCCTAGCTTTCTAATTGTAAAAAGGGGTAACATATAAAAATGTTACATGAGAAACTAGAGAAAGGGGAAGTAACCCCTCCAGCACCTTATTGTAAGATGGTGTGTGCTTGGTCTAGAAAGTTGCAAAATGTAATTAAAGTAATTTTCACTGTACTGCTCTGGGAAACAGTAGTTTAACCGAGAATGTATTTAAACCTTTGGGAAATCTGAAAGACTTCCCTGTGCCACTGCAGTTTGACGCAGTGTAAAAGAGTTTGCCTATGGAGTTTCAGACTCCAAAACCAAAAGAAACGGAGGTCAAATTAAACAAAAATGCATGAGAGAATGAGTAAAAGGGCTCTCTCTCTCTCTCTCTCTCTCCAGGTTAGAAATTAAAAGTCCTGAAGTCCAGCAAAAGAGCTGGGGGTCTCTAAGGTAGAAGATAATTGGCACATTACTGAGAATTCTCCCTAACGGCTGCCAATGGAGGGGCTTAGGGATAGGACTGTTAGGACAGTTTTTCTGAAGTCCAAAGGGCTTAGTAAAACCATTCAACTGAGGCAGTACAAGACTCCACTCTTAGTATAAGGCTGTACCACCTGAGTTCATGGTAGAGTAGACTGAGCAGCCAGGCTCATTTTAGGAGGGAGAGAGGGCTGTAGAATCATTACAAGTGAAATTGTAATACAAATGATCCGAAGAAACACTGAAACACTTTGTATTGTAAAAATAAAGGATTTATTTAAATACAGGCAGGCCCAGATACATCTAGGTAAGCACTAAAACATTATATGAAATCATAGTATGATAACACAACACTATACTTCAAAGTACACAGACCCAAGTATAGAACTTATTTTAAATACCTAACTGTAGTTCTAGGGAAGTCAAAAACCTTTTCATACACTTTTAGTATAGGTCAAGCCTATTCTTGGGGAGTAAAAACCAATGGTTACTCTTTTATAGTTACATTCAGTAATGCAAGGGCAGTAGACCCCTCCGGCTGTATAATGATTCTCAGTACAAATCACTTAATCAGTCAACTGGACAATATACTTTTGGTGAATAGTGAAACACTTATTCTAGGTGCAGTAAAAACCTAAAACTACTTTTGTCATAACAGTTATACTAGGTGAGTAAAACCTAAGGATGTAATATACAATTACAGGTGCTTTTGAAGTCCGGGAACCCCAGATTCGGCTAAGCAGTAACTTATTCTTTGGATGGTACACAAGGTAAGTAAAACCCACATTCTTTTTTTGAACCTCACAATGAAGGGGAAAGTAAAACCCAGTGTGTCACTTACTGAATGACTCAGTTATTCTAGGTAGTCAACATCCTAATGTAAACCTATTCTGGACAGGCTAGCAGCAATTCAGGGGAAGCAAGACCCAGTTGGGGGACACTCATACAATTATCCTCAAAGGACTAATCTGGTGGTACCAACACTTTACTTTTGGGAAGAGGCAAAACCTAATCACAGGAGAGTAAAATACCTTCACATCTACTTTCTGTTTAGAATGGCAAAACAGTTGCTAAGGAGGAAAATATGTTAACCATACTTTTAAGAATAGTGCATCACACATTCAAGATCAGTAAGAACTTTTGTAACTGTTCACTCTTAGAATTACAGTTACCAACCAACTCTTTACAGGTAAGTAACTTTTAAACACATATTTTCTATTCTGGGCAGAAGTACCAATCCCTTGAAAGTCTTTCCCTTATTCTTGGAGCATGAGTGTTCTCAGTGGCAGAAGGGCGGGGGGGTTTGGGTACTAGGACTAGTGACCAACAGGCAATGTCAGAATAGTTTCTTTAGTAGCAAAAGTCAAAATTCCTTAGGAAAACTGGGCAAACAGGCGAGTACTTTATTTTAGAGTTAGAAAAGGGTACAGGGGCTTCGCAGAAGACACCCTAGCAGGATTCTAGCAGTGGGACTGGGTGCACTGGATGAGCGGCCTCCCACCACAGAAAACAACCCACAGCTACACAGAAATCCTAACGGGCTTGAGGTACGTACATACCCAAACCAACACAGTACCTCTGCATTCAAAAAGATTTTGCAGCAGGAGAACTTCAGTGTCTGCAGCCAAATACCCGGTCGGAGTGGATTCCTTGTTGTGGAGACTGAAAACAAGACCTCTGAAGGGACTTTGCAGCAGGGATCGATGAAGGCTCTATTCAAGGTTTTCCTTGTGGCTGATTGCTGTTCTGTGGATTTGGCGCCTTTTCAAGGAGCACAGAAGACAGAAAATCGCAATTGAATTCTCGTCGTTTTAAAGGTCCAGCACTCTGATGAAGGGACTTTTCGGACTCGATTCATGTCTCTGGAGATCCACCAGCATGCCCACAAGGTTTCAGTGAGATTCGAAAGGTTGTGCACCGCACAATGGCTCGAGGACCCAGTGTATTGGGGTATTGCAACAATGCAAGGTCTCAGCAATGCGTGGGATGGCTCAAACTGTAGGTCTTTTTGATTCTCACCAGGCTCCGGGTCAGAGATGTCATTTTCGGAGACCCAGGTCGATTGGAAGGAAGGGCTACTGCAGTGTCCGGTTACACAGCAGGCTCTCCAGTTGCTGGAAATGGTCTTGTCCGCTTTTCCTTCATCTTCCTCTTCGGTTTCGGTTCCAGTGGTCGACATATCTTCAGCTTCCAGGGTCGCAGTATTTATCAGGAACTACAGCACAACCTCTGCATTCTCTCCCCACATTTTACAAGAAGGGGCTGTCTGGTTGTCCAATTAGAATATAAATGGTAGGGCACCTGGCGGGGTCCTGATTTACCCAGGTAGGTAAACATATAATAAACAAAAAATCAGGATGACGAGATCCAGACCAAGTTCTGTGTGTGTGTGTTTATTTGCATCAACACAGAAAGTTTTTCAAGTAATCAAAACAATTTATTTTACAGATCTTTCGATAAGCACGAAAGGTACAATGTGAACGGACAAGATTTAGTGATGAGAAGTGATAACACATATGTGTGTAGACCTCGCAACTGCAGAGGCCAAAACTCCACTCAGAAACAGATTTCCCACAGTTGGACAGGGTAACAACCCTAGTAGGCAGGGAAAGGTGTGCTCTTAGACTTGCGTCAGTCCAAGGCATGATAAACACATGGTGCACACAACACAATTTACATGAAACGTACACAAGGGGGGTAGAGTTGTGACACAGGGATCGACACAGGGTGTGTTTCGGCCAAAAAAGAGGCTAGAATAGCGCCTGTCTTTGCGCTGGCCTTCGTCAGGAGATGCACCTATAGCGGTGCTGTCCGTTGTGTCTGCTGTTGTGGTAGCCGGAGGCTGGTGTGACGGTCATCCATGACAAATGCAGGATTGACGATGCACGAATGGCATTTGTTCTGTCGGCTGTCTCGGTGGACGGGCCGATTCGTCTCAGGGTCCCGTGCAACTGATGTAGGCCGGGGGATAGGTCCTGAATCTCAGTGAGCTCGCAGGTGCTGCGCTACGTAGTACCGGGACCTCTGAACGCCACACAACCACTACGGGACCCTGAGACGAATCGGCCCGTCCACCGAGACAGCCGACAGAACAAATGCCATTCGTGCATCGTCAATCCTGCATTTGTCATGGATGACCGTCACACCAGCCTCCGGCTACCACAACAGCAGACACAACGGACAGCACCGCTATAGGTGCATCTCCTGACGAAGGCCAGCGCAAAGACAGGCGCTATTCTAGCCTCTTTTTTGGCCGAAACACACCCTGTGTCGATCCCTGTGTCACAACTCTACCCCCCTTGTGTACGTTTCATGTAAATTGTGTTGTGTGCACCATGTGTTTATCATGCCTTGGACTGACGCAAGTCTAAGAGCACACCTTTCCCTGCCTACTAGGGTTGTTACCCTGTCCAACTGTGGGAAATCTGTTTCTGAGTGGAGTTTTGGCCTCTGCAGTTGCGAGGTCTACACACATATGTGTTATCACTTCTCATCACTAAATCTTGTCCGTTCACATTGTACCTTTCGTGCTTATCGAAAGATCTGTAAAATAAATTGTTTTGATTACTTGAAAAACTTTCTGTGTTGATGCAAATAAACACACACACACAGAACTTGGTCTGGATCTCGTCATCCTGATTTTTTGTTTATTATATGGTTGTCCAATTAGGACAGCCAGCCCCCCACTGGGATGTGTCCCTTTCAAGCAAGGCGTAAGACAAAGGGCTGGGGAGTTTTAGACTCCTCCCTCACTTCCTGCTCTCACAGACAGACTGGAGTATGGGCGGGAGGCCAGGGGACTCCTCACACAAACGAATTTCCCACCCTGGATGTCGGGGGAAGGAACAAGAAACGACGAACACTAAAATGGCGAAAAAAGAAGACTGGCCATTTTGGTAAAAATTGACACCCTTGGGTCCATTTACTGCAGCTGTGCACGGACCAGTAAAGGTGCACCAAATTAATACAAGGTATCACTGCCACCAGCCATTGAAAGTAAGCTTGTCCCTGTAACAGAATTGTTAGTTATAATGTGAAAGGGGATACATTGCATCTCCCCAGCAATCCACGTAAGGTGGGGTGTGTTGGTTTCACTTAAAAAAATGTAAAAGGGATCCAAAGATCCTTTCTACCCTTGGGAACTGTAGTTCACTCAAGGTTAGCACAAGAAAGTTAAAAAGGGAGCCCCTAGGACAACCCAGAAACAACAGGCACTTATTGCCAAGAAGTTGTTAAAGAGTATAACTTTAAAAATACACTATGGAGTCTTAAAAATGACACCCATTAAAAGAGTTGAAGATTATGTGAGTGTGAAAAAAGGTTTGCACTTACTGAGGTATTATGAAAAAATATCCCACTACTAAAGCAAAATGTTCTGGGGTTGACCCAGGTCAGGAAGATTTACCAGTTATGTGCAAATCTTACCTAGCAGACATTGGAGTGAGTCTCGAAGGATTCGGGGGGGTTCTGTGTGCAGGGTAGAGAAGTCGAGAGAGAAAGGACTAGCAGGACTAGGGTGGGGGGGCTGGTGGGGGAGTGTGCTGGGTTATGGGAGGGAGATATTGAGTGGCCGGGTTGAGGTAGAAGTGGTGAGGAGTAGACGGTCGAGGAGGGGGGGACCAGCCTTGTTTTCTACCTTTCAAGGGTTTAGGTGAAGTAGGGGTGTGAGAGAGTGCAGGGGGGGTCGGAGGGTGATGGAGATGGCGCTACCGTTCTTGCAAGGGCGAGACATGCTGCTTTTAGAGAGGGGGAAGGGATATGATGGGGGGGGGGTTGTTTGCCGGGGTCGAGGGGTGGATAAGGTGGGGGAGTTAGTGGGGTGGGCGAGAAGGAGGGCAGTCCTCTGGCGGGTTAGGGGAGCGGGACTAGGAGGTAGGGGGGGTGAAAGGAAGGGAGGGATGTTCATTGGAGGGTGGAAGAAAGGAGTTGAAGTAGATGAGCGTTTGGGATGTTTGGAGTGCCAGCGCGCTCCTCTGGCTTGGGATTTTGAAAGGGGGCGGGGTGTCTTGGTGTGGGGTATTAGGGAGTTATCGGTAACGGTCAGGGTGGGTGAGGGGCGCTGAGTTTTGGTGGGAAGGGGGAGGGGAATAGGCTTCTGATGCAGGGTGGTGGTAGGAGAGTTGGCAAGCAGCGTTATGCTGCAGTGAAGTGGGCGGGAGGGTCTCCAGGGGTGTGCTCAGGGGAGGTTAGAGCAGATGGGTGATAGAGCCCGGGCGGCATACCGTGGAGGTGAGTCAGGAGGGAAGGAAGGGGGCGAGGGATTCTAGATATCGGGACAGGTGTGAGAGGGGGTTTCTTGCGAGTCGGGGTCTCATCTGGTGAAGGGAAGCTAGGTATTGATGAGCTAGTGGTGGTAGATGGGTGCTGGATGTACAGCTAGTGCCTGGGATCTTTACGCCGTCTGCGTGGGAGATGATTAGGAGGATGGGATAGGGTGGTCAAGATGAGGAAGGGGTGCTTGGAAGCGTACACAGTTGAGTTACAGAACTATCTCAGGGTGCAGTTGTGGGAAGGCAACTCAGTAAATCCTAAGGGTGTACTAGGTAGATGCGGGATAGGGTAGTATGGGTAATCAGAGTTGTGCATGAGCAACACAGTAATTTCTATGGCAGACTTTCTGGATGCGAGATAGCCAGTTTCTAAGTGTTGTAGACTGTCGGAATACAACACAGTAATCGCATGTGCACACTATCTAGAAGTGTTATAGGCTAACAGGAGCAGTTTCTAAGTGTTTAAAATCCAGCCAAGTTGCTGGGGGTCTACAAAAACTGTGTAGTACAGACTTATACCAAAGCTTGGTTTTGCTTTCACCTGTAGTCATAGTTGTTTGTAGTGGTCCCAGAGGGTACTGCATGCAAACTTTGCCTAACCAGGAAGAGGGAGCTGGGAAGGGATACAGGCAAGATGGGGGTACAGAAGGGCTCGGGTGCAGGTATTCTTTTAAAAAATTAGGATGTTAAAGGCACACAGCAGCATCAATGCTGGGAACAGCCTTTCCTTGCTTGCAGCAGGAAAAGTAAAGTATTGGTTTCACCAGATTATTCCTGCAGGGTAATTGTATGAGTGTCCTTCAACTGTTGGTATCACCAGATTAGTCCTTTCAGGATAATTGTAGGAGTGTCCACCAACTGGGTCTTGCTTCCCCTGACTTGCTGCTAGCCTGTCCTTAATAAGTCTGCATTAGTTTGTTGCCTACCTAGAATAACTGGGGCATTCAGTAAAGTGTAACATTACTTTCCCTGTGCTGTCTAACCTAGAGTATGTGGTTCTAACTGTCACTGATAGTCATACTTCAGGTATCCTTATAGCTGGCAAAGATCTAACCTGGACTGCTTGTTAGATATAACAAGTATATGGGTTTTACTTACCTTGAGTTAGCTGTGTGCCTTCCCAAAAATAAGTTAAGAGTTACTGCTCATCTCTATCTGTGATTCACTGATCTCAAAAGCACCTGTAATTGAAAATTGCATCCTTAGGTTTTACTCACCTAGTATAACTGTTTTCACAAGAGTAGTTATAGGTTTTAAATGTACCTAGAATACGTGTTTCACTATTCTCCAGCATGGGGTCTGGCATGGATTCACATGCTCATGAATATTCCCCATCGTCAGGCTGGGAATCCTCGGTAAAGAAAAAGATCTGTTTCAGTTTCGTTTCTGAACTTTCTCCTAACAACCAATCACTAGTCTCTGGGTCATACTGCCCCCAGCCAATGACTGCCCTCTACATAAGCCCCCTTCTCTGGCAGCCATCTTCAGATTTTTACTGCACGTTCAAGTGTTGGGAGTCCTCGTGCTATAGCTCTCGAGCTTTAACTGCGTTTTGCGATTTTTCTAAGAGTTGTGCTCTATTTTTCGGTCAATCGAACCTCAAGCTCCATTGATCCATCATCCGACTAACGGGGACCCGTTTTTCGGAACATTCTACGCCCCTCAAGGGTGATTTTCTGTCGAGTTCCCTTCTTGGAGGATTCCCGAAGATTCTTGAGGCCTACACCGCATGGACATGGCAGAGGAGAAAGGAGACTTGACGCCTCTGTTCAGGATCTGCCCAGGATGTGGAACATCTTTCTGAATGATGGGCACTCCCTGTGCCTTTTATTGTTTACATTCAGGCCGATTGCACAGGGATGTGCGTTCTGCAAGGACATCGTGCCACGCACCATGAAGGACCGTTTCAAGCGGCTCGACGAGTGGCTGCGACGAAGACCACAGCGGCAGGTGAGGTGAGCATGCGTCACCCAAGAGGAAATCTGAGCGATCTTCGACTTTTGAGAGCGCTGTGGCGACGGGGGCCCAACATAAGGCAAAGCACTGCGAGTCCGTGGGCACCGGGAGTGCCGTTGGTACAGGCTCTGCGGCAGCCAGGCAGGGCGCAGCATCGCCAACACCATCAACCACGAGCCAACGCTCCGGCTCAGCGAAGAAAAGGAAGTCTGACCACCAAGGTAAGCTTCTGGAGAAGTCCCGGTCGACTCCGATGGAGAAAGCTAAGAGGGAGCGGGGCATTGACCCCTCCCTTCCGTCACCCCCACAGTGAGGCTAAAAAATGCACCCAAGGTAGTGAAGGCCCAGGTTCACCAGGCGAAGGAGTCTATTGAGGGAGTAGTGGCGTCCCTGGCGAAGGCAGCAGATGCGGTCCCAGTGGAGACGACCCCCAACATGAGTTTCCCCTGCCTGCTCGGAGGGAATAGTCTTTCTTGCCCATTGAGAAGACTTCCGTGAAGACTATGCCGATCATCTCCCCGAGGCCATCGCCCATAGCCGAGAAGAGGGGGGAGGGGGCACAGTGGATATCTCGTCCAAGGAGGAGCTCCCTGACAAGTTCGTTGAGGCCAGGCCATACGGGAAGGACCCCGACGGGACGGACGTGGAAAGCGACGAGGGAACCGACAGGGGCAACAGGGCGGTGAGTAACCAGAGGACACCACGCCACTGCCAACGTTCCCGTCGCTGCCACCACCACCGGCGGACATGTCGGCAGACATCCTACACGCTCTGCACACCCTGTGCTCTGAGATGAGGACAAGGATGCCCGTGCCTCTGACGGGCGATCCTACAGCGCCTGGACCATCAGGGGACCCACCGCCTCAGAGGAGAATAGTCCATCTGCCTCCACCCTACCATCCTTCACCTCCATCCCCTCTGCCGAGGGACGAGACAGCAATGACGATGGAACGGACCTCCTGTCGCTGGTACCTAGGGATTCTCCCACCGACGGGATCGGTTCGTTCCATGCCATGATCTCTAGGGCCTCAGAGCTATTTCAACTGAACCCAGAGGAAAAGGAGGGATTCCTTTTATCAGCGCCGAGAGGCCAAGAGAAAGACCATGCTCTCGATCCCGCTGTTGGATGACATTTGGAATGAAGGACTGTCCCTCCTGAAAAACCCGTCCTCGGCCCTGGCAAAGAGACCGGTACAAGAGGAAATGCAGGGTACCAGACTTTGCACCGAAGTCTCAGATCTCAGCCTTTCCTGGACTTGGTGGTCTCAGCGGCAGCCAGGAAGAAATCTGCAGGGTCGGCGGCATAGTCCACTTCCCCACCCGACGGCGAGTTAAAGAAGCTGGATGCCATGGGACGAGGGGTCATTCGTCTGCGGCAATTACCATTAAGGCGGCCAACGCTCTTGCCATCGTAGCCCGATACGACAGGGAGCTTTGGTTTAAGATCGCCCCTCTCCTGGACTTTCTTCCAGACGACAATAGGGCGGAGGCCCTTGAAATCCTACAAGAAGGCGAGGTGGCATCGGACCATGCCATCATGGTGGCCACGGACATCGCCGACACTGGCTTCCGCCAGATGGGCTACAGTGTTTGTCTTCATCGACGAGGTTGGCTGAAGGCCACCAATTTCCGTCAGGACGTTCAGGCAAGGTTATTGGACATGCCCTTCGACGGGGACAACTTGTTCGGCAAGACGGTGGACGAGTCTCTGCAAGCCATCAAGGCAGATACCAAGACAGCTCGTGCCTTGGGCACACCAATAGCAACGGCTGTCGTTTCGGGCCTCTGGAGGCAAGTCCCATGCTTCCTCCAAAGGATTTAGTGGCAATTTCCCTCCCTGGTCCTCCGCCCAGGAAGCCTACAGGGGCTGCAGCAAAGCCAGAGGAGATTGGATTTCGTCGTCAAGGCCCCCAAGGTGGGGCTTCCACAATGAAGCAGGACTGAACCGGCCATGACGTTGGGCCCCCACGCGAGCACCCTGGTGGGAGGCCGGCTGGCGAACTTCGTCGGCTTGTGGAAGTCCATCTCTACTGACCGTTGGGTGCTGGACACCCTGGCCCACGGACACACCCTGGAATTCCAAAGGAAGTGTGCCTGCGTTCCACTAGTAGCCAGGCAAGAAAACCATGTCCCCCAACTGCACCTAGAGGTCTGAGCGATGCTGGAAAAGGGGTGCGATAGAACTCGTCCCCAAGAGGCTCCGGGGCTCTGGAGTGTACTCGCGGTACTTCCTCGTCAGGAAGAATACCGGTGTCCGGAACATCAGGAATCTACTGCATCCAGTTGGGGGTGCAGGTTGTATTTCAAGACTGGTGGGAAATGATTTTTGCAAGAAAGGAAAAGGTTCTTTAATCTTTATTCAGAGATCTTCTGAGCGCAGTGCTCAAAATGGAGGATTAGGCTTGAGCCCAAGCCAGAATGGAGGTTCTGAGCAGCTGGGTTCTATTTCAGAATGTTGAGAGCTGATTGTTTTTGCTGCCCTTTCTAAACTGCCTTTCATCACTTTACCTTTGAATGAGCAGTTCAGTTTCTTTAGCTCCCTTTAGGCCAATAATGTTTCTGAAAGAATTCTAGACCAAGAAGCAGGCGGAGTTAAAGAACTTCAAGCAACAAATCTGGTGGGAGCACTTCAATTTGATAAGATCTGTCTATTTTGAATAAACAGTCAAGTTTAAAATAGTTTAAGTTAAGGTTGCTGGCAGCGCTAAAAGACTAAGTAGAAGAATCAAATAGCTGCCCCAAACTGTTTAATTGAACATCTCTGATGTAGCATATCAAGAGGCGTTTGAAAGACTGGGAATATTGATTCATGTTTGACCTGAACATTAATGTGCTTGTGTAAGGATTGTAAAATGCAGCTGAAGTGAAGCCGAGCAATTGGAACTGACAATTTGCTGGGTGGTGTTTAAACTCACATTAAGTTAGTTTCCAAAAATAGAACTGTTAATTGGGGAAATGTTCTCCCATCACGTTCATTTCTTGAGAGCGCGAGAGAGAAAATGTGCATAGGCCGTGTTAAAGTTGGCTGAATATTCTCCGTCGCGTTCACTCTTCTTTGTTTGAGCGAAGCATCAGCCGAGTTACGCAGTTTGTTTACCTTACTGCGAGCGGAGGCTTCCAGGGTTATAACACCCTACTGACTTTACTGAAGAAGCACTGGGTGAATTTATCTCCGCATCTCTAAATACAAAGGCTCACGCTGAGCGCATTATAGCTGTAACAAATTTAAAGAGATAGCTGCATATTTCTTGAGACTGAAAAATATGCGCATGTGTGAATTTAAGCAATCATGCCGGGAAATGTAGTTTAAAGTTATTTCTAGCTATTTATGTATTCTGGTTGGGTAGGAATATTCAAGTTTGAGAAAAGGTTAGCAGAAAGTATTCTTCAAGGTCTTTGAAAACTGCCTACAGGTTAAAGGAAGTGAAGCAGGGAAAAAGTCAGGAATTCAATTGAAGTAAGGTTCTGTTCTGAAGTGAACAATTTTAGAAGAGACCAGGAAAAAACAAGATAACTGAACATTTTTAAAACTGAGTTCGAAGAGCAAGTATTTAAAATCCGAAAGGTCAAGTTTCAACATGAAAAGCTTTATGATTAATGCCGGCTAGTAGGATGCAAATTGTTGAATTGCAATTTACCTTTCCTCCGGGCACTTAGTGGAGGACAAACAGGTACACAGTTTATTTAAAGTGAAATTCTCTTTGAACATTTTATGCATGTATGGAGTATTAACCTTTTAATCCCTATGCAGGGAGCAGGCAAAGAAGCAAGAAGAGCTTCAGTGTTTATTTTGTCCCATTTCCCCATTCCCCCTCTGGCTGGGCTGATCTCCACTGTGAATAAATAGGTGGGGCCCTGAACAGCTGGTGAGGGACTGTGGGGCCCTAGCAGCTTCTACAGAAGGACTTGAAGGAGACATGACAACCGGCGGTTGGCGGGCCATCCTGGATCTCAGCCGCCTCAACAAATACATAAAGTCCCCGAAGTTTCGGATGGTCACCCTTCAACATGTGCTGGGACAGCTAGAGGTAGGGGATTTCCTGTCATTGCTGGACCTGGAGGATGCTTATTTTCACAACCCCATCCACAAGGGTCATCAAAAGTTTCTACGCTTCGTGGTCCAGGGGCAGCACTATCAATTCAAGGCCCTTCCCTTCGGTTTGAAGTCGGTGCCAAGGGTCTTCAACAAATGCTTGGTACCGGTGGTGGCGCGACTGCGGGTGGTCCACGTCTACCCCTACCTGGACGATTGGCTCACCGGAGCGAAGTCAAGGGAACTCGCCATCGAGCATACATTGAGGACCGTCCACCTGCTCACGGAACTGGGGTTCTCGATAAACTATGCAAAGCCCTGCTTGGTGCCATTGTAGGACTCTCGGTTTCTGGGGTCCAGGCTCAACACGGTGTCGCGCCTGGCTTTGCCGTAAGAGGGCAGGATAAAGGCCATCCTGGGCAAGGTACACATGGCTGTTGACCATGGAAATTGCCAGGGTGAGGTCCATCAAGTCGCTGCTCGGCATGGTGTCGTCGTGCATCTACCTCGTTCGGCTGTGCAGGCTGCGGATGCGGCTGCTGCAAGAGTTCCTCGACGCCCGTTGGATCCAAGTATCGGGAATCTTCGAGGACAAGCTCGCCCTCACCGAAACATTCCATCGAGCGATTCGGTGGTGGGGTGTCCGCACGCATCTAGCGGCGGGCACGGACATCCAGACCCCAGCACATCAGGAGACTGTGACGACGGACGCCTCCCTGGAGGGATGTGGCGCGCACACCGGAAATCTCCACGCAAGAGGCTTTTGGCTGCCGGAGGAGAAGTCGTTGCACATCAACGTCCTGGAGCTCCGGGCAGTGTTTTGGGCCCTCAAATCATTCCTTCCGTCCCTCAAGGGCAAGGTGGTGCGGGTCTTCACCGACAACACCACCACAATGTTCTACATCTGGAAACGGGGGCACCAGATCCCCGGCCCTCTCCAGGGAAGCGCAGGATCTATGGCACTGGGCCATCGCCCAGAGGATGTTCCTGGTACCCTTTCATCTGGGAGGAGTGAAGAACACTGTCGCCGACTCACTCAGCAGGGAGCTGCGGCAGGATCAGGTGGACCTAGTGTTTCGATGATGGGGCAATCCCAAGATCGACCTATTTGCGATGGCCACAAACACAGTGTCGGCGGTTCGCCAGCAGGTTTCCCCAGTCGGGAAGCATGGGGGATGCATTCTCCTTCCCCTGGGACGGCCTGTTCCTCTATGCGTTCCCGCCGTTGATACTGCGGCTCATTAGTCAACTCGGAGGGTCCCGGTGCAGGATAATCCTAGCTGCACCAGCCTGCCCGAGACAAATATGGTACCCGGACCTTCTGGACTTGTCAGCGTCCCCTCCAGTCAGGCTTCCAACGGACGGAGATCTGTTCACCAGGGAAGGAGGCACGATTCTGCACCACGACCCAGGGTCGCTGAACTTGCAGGCCTGGCTCCTGCAGCACTAGAGTTTGGAGGATACGAGATCCCGGCAGACTGCAAGGAGATACTTGCCTGGGCTGCTTCTACTCTTAAGTGCTACAGATATAAATGGAAGAGGTTCACCGTCTGGTGCTGTGCACAGAAGTGCTACCATACTTGCTGTCGCTGGTCAAGGCAGGGCTGGTGCACACCTCCATCATTCATCTGGCGGCTATCTCCTGCTACACCAGAACTCCGGGGCAGTCGTCGCCGTGTTCGCACCGCCTGGTCAAGGAGTTCATGAATGGACTTTTCTGTCCGGTGAAGGCTCTGGCCCCGGCGTGGGAGCTCAATGTGGTGCTTACTAGGCTCATAGGTCCTCCATTCGAGCCTCTGCAATCAGCGCTGCTGAAATTCCTATTGTGGAAGACCGCGTTTCTTGTGGCCATCACCTCCGCACGACGAGTGGGAGAGATCCAGGCCCTCTCCTGTAAGCCTCTGTACTCAACATTCCACGAAACGAGGGTCGTGCTGCAGACGCACCCCTCCTTCATGCCCAAGGCACCGTCTGACTTCCATCTCAACGAGCTCTTGGTGTTACCTGTATTCTTTTCGTCACCGGGTGAGAGGATGCACTCGCTGGATGTAGCTAGAGTGCTGAAGTTCTATATGGACCGCACAAAGAGTTTTCGGAAGACATCACAGCCGTTTGTGAGCTTTGATCCTGTGAACTTAGGGATGGCCCTCTCCAAAGCTTCCATTTCCAGGGGGCTCTCGGCTGCATCACCCATTGTCACCTGTTGGCAAACCGACCGTTGCCTGGCCGTCTGAGAGCCCATTCGACCAGAGCGATCATTGCAACTACGGCGTTCCTGTCTGGTGTGCCCCTGCTGGACATCTGCAGGGCTGTTGCGTGGAGGTTGACGCACACCTTCACGAGATTCTACTGCGTCGACCGGGATTCCAGGGAGGAGTCCACAGTCGGCCCAGCAGTCTTGCTCAACTTGTTTGCTGGAAGGTGAGCCTGCTGAGGAGGCAAGAGTTGCTTAATGTTGAGATGTTGACATGCTTAATATTGAGTCTTGCCAACTCCCGTGGTTGTGCATGTGTGTACTGCTATGTATTCTTTATTCATGAGCATGTGAATCCATGCCAGAACCCATGCTGGGGAAGGAACAAGTTAGTTACTTGTAACTGTTGTTCTCCAGCATGAGTTTGGCCTGGATTCACATGCGAACCCTCCCGCTTACCCCTCTGCGGCTCTTCTCTTGATCTTACTGCCACTTTACGTGTTACCAAATCTGAAGATGGCTGCCAGAGGAGGGGCTTAGGTAGAGGGCAGTTATTGGCTGGGGGCAGTATGACCCAGAGACCAGTGATTGGTTGTTAGGAGAAAGAGAGTTCAGAAACGAAACTGAAACGGATTGTTCTCTTTACCGAGGATTCCCAACCTGATGACAGGGAATATTCATGATCATGTGAATCCATGCCAGACCCATGCTTGAGAACAACAGTTACAGGTAAGTAACTTTTCCTTCACAAAAAAGTATATTGTCCTGTTTACTGATTGTGATTTATACTGAGTCGCTGTACAGCTGGTAGGGTCTACTGACCTTGCATTACTGAATGTAATTGTGAAAATAACCATTGGTTTTTACTCCCCAAGAAAATAGGTGTGTCCTATACTGAATGCGTATGAAACGATTTTGACTTCCCTAGAACTACTGTTGGGTATTCCAAATAAGGTCTATTCTCTGGTCTATGTACCTTCAAGTATAGTGTTGTGTTTTTATAATTGTGATTTCATATAATGTGTTAGTACTTACTTACTCCTAGATTTATCTGGGCCTACCTGTATTTAAATAAATCCTTTATTTTTACAATACAAAGTGTTTGTTTTTCAGTGTTTCTTTGGACCATTTGTATTACAATTTGATTTGTATTGATTTTACAGCACTCTTGCCCTCCTAAAATGAGCCTGGCTGCTCTGTCTGCGCTACTATGTACTCCGGTGGTACAGCCTTATACTAAGAGTGTAGTCTTGTACTACCTCAGTTGAATGGTTTTACTAAGCCCTTAGTTGGACTTCAGAAAAACAGTCCTAGCATGTTAATTCCCTTATACCTTAGAGACCCCCAGCTCTTTTGCTGGGCTTTAGGACTTTTTTCTCTCATGCAATTTGAATTTGATTTATTCTGTTTCTTTTGACTTTGGAGTCTGACCATCTCCATAGACCTCATCTTTACATTGTGACACACAGCACCTTCAGTGCAGTGGCACAGGGAAGTCTCTTAGATTTCCCAAAGGTTTAAATACCTTTTTATTTATTTATTCGGATTTGTATAGCGCACAGCAGCTCGGGAGCATTGTGGCGCTTGTTACAGTGAGGGGTGACAACTTATTTACATAGATAGCAAAACAGGCAAACATTGTGGTCATATATGTACAGTTAGTTTGTATCGCAGCAGCGAGAGGTGAAAGAGGAGATATGAGGGATACAGCAAGAGTTTAATTAAAGAGCGCAGTTTTCAAATTTTTGTGAAATACGTGGATAGAATTTTCAGCTCTGAGTGCAGAGGGGAGTGCATTCCATAACTTAGGGGCAAGATATGGGAAGCCTATTCATCCAGCTTTAGCTCTGTGGATGCGCGGGATGGTGAGTTGGTTTGTGTAGCATGTTCTCGTAGGCCTGGTAGATATGGGTCTAGATAACATGTCTGAGAGGTAGGAAGGTGCAGTGAAATTGATGCATTTGTGTGTGTGATAAGAATTTTTTGAAAGTGATACGGTCTTTGACTGGGAGCCAGTGAACAGATTTTCTTGCTTGCAAGATGTGATCTCTTGTTGGTATACCTAGGACTGCCCTTCATGCGTTGTTTTGGGTGGTTTGGAGTCTTTTTTTGACGATGTACCGGCAAGCAGTGCATTACAATAATCGAGCTTTGCCCCTATG
Source organism: Ambystoma mexicanum (assembly GCF_040938575.1). Taxonomy (NCBI): domain Eukaryota; kingdom Metazoa; phylum Chordata; class Amphibia; order Caudata; family Ambystomatidae; genus Ambystoma; species Ambystoma mexicanum. Next base: position 1,337,347,238 of record NC_090933.1, on the reverse strand, counting down.
GTAGCTCTAGCTATAGAGAGGCAGTTGTCCTTGGTTAAGAAGGGTTTGATGGCGTTGAGTTTGGTGCTTAGGGCGGAGGCGCAGACAATAGCGCTGACTTGCTTGTTCATAGATAGTGTAGCATCTATATGGACCCCAAGGGTCTTAACAGATGAAAGCACTGGGATGATGCAGTTGAAAATTCTAAAGTTGCCGTAGAGACAGTCTAGATTGGCTAGAGTGGATTTTTGGCCTAAAATAAGAATCTCCGTCTTGTCATTTGTGGCCATCCAAGCTTGAGTGTAGGAGCCGGTTAGCGGAAGGAGCACTTGGGTGTCGTCAGCATAGTTTGTGTATGCGATCCCAAGTGCATCCAGTTTATCAAAAAGAGGTTTTGTGAAGAGATTGTAACGCGTAGGGGCAGTACAAGATCCCTGAGGGACGTCACAGTGAATAATGGTGTTACCTGCATTTGCTGTGTTGGAAAAGACTCATTGTGCTCCCTTCTAGAAAGGAGGTGCTCTGAGAAGTGTGCATCATGTGTGTAGTGTGTGGTGAGTTTTGTGATCAACGAGATCGAACGCTGCAGAAAGGTCCAGAAGGAGGATGGAGGTCTTGCCGTTGTCTAGGATTTGTGTTGTTTGATTTTTTAGGTCTAACAGGGCGGGTTCAGTTCCGTGCCCTTTGCGGAATCCTGACTGCCTTTTTCCTAGGATGGAGTTAGTTTCTAGATAGAGTTGGATTTGGGTGTGAGCGGCTTTGTCTAGTAATTTGAGAAGGAATGGGACGGTTGTTATGGGCCGGTAGTTTTTGGGCTGGGAAGGGTCTAGTGTAGGTATTTTTAGGAGGGGGGACACCCAGGCCTCCTTAAGGCGGTCAGGGACAATGCCTTATTTGAATGAGTTGATGAAGGCGGTAAGGAGAGGGGCCAGTGGCTCGGCACACTCCTTAATAATGTTTGGGGGACATACATCACCCTTACATTGCGATGGTTTGAGGTGATTAAGAATGTCCGAGTTCTTCTTCGGAGATATCTTTGAAAGTAAATTTGGGGAAGTTGATGTTTTTCTGTTGGGCGGAGACATTGCCGGCTGGCTTTTATTCTGGTTAAGAAGGGTTTGGTAGTGGTTTCGAATTTTGTTTTGTAGCATGTCTATTTTGTTTAGCATAGCAGCTTATATGCTGTTAAACCATGCTTCATCTTTAATAATTTTGTCTGTGCAGAGGTTCATAAAAGATAGTGAAGATTTCTTTGGATTGGGAGTTGACCTTGGATATTCGGCAATTGTAGGCTTCAGATCTAGCAGAAAGAATTGCATATTTAAACTTTTTGGCTATATTTTTGAAACTTTGTTTAGTGGCGTCACAGGGGTTAGCCTGCCATTTTTTAAGAGCCTGCCGCTTGTTACGTAGGTGTTGGAGCTTGTCCGCGAACCAGGAGTTTGAGTGTAAAGACTTTTTTTCCTTTTTATCTTCTAATGGGGCGATGGTGTTGACTGCATGGGTGATTGTATCTTTGAAAATATCAGCTATGTAATTTGGGTCTTGTGAGAAGGGAGGTGCTAGGCAGGGGGTGTTGAGATGGGGGCGGAGGTTATCTGCTGTTACTTTTTTGGCACTTCTTGCTGAGGTAGCAGGAGTGGTGATTTTGGTACTAGGAACTGTGGGGATGGTGAATTGTATGCAATTATCTGTCCATGGGTAGGCAGTGTTAGAGGTAATGGTGGAGTTACAGTGAATATATGGCTATGTTGACAATGGCCGTAATAGGGTAATTGGGGTATTGATATCACAACCGGCAAAAGCCACAGGCATCATACCAGACCACGGATTATGTGATGGTTTTTTACACAGCGTAATATAGTAGACAATGCAGGCAAAAAGGGGTGCGAGACTGTGCAGAGGAACACACTGGTAACGCAGAGTACATAGGTGACCTTTCAACAGATCCAAATAAAAAGCTTTGGTTTTTTAATTAAAAAAAATAAATAGTCAGTCAGACCGGACGTAGAGAGGGTTCAGCTGGAAATGAAGATAACAGCGTGGGTGGCGGGAGACTAATCCACAAGTTCCATAGTCATGCAGTCATACGGACGATAAGGACGTGAACTGTGCTAATAGGAGGCGTATGTGAAGATTTGAGCCCATCAAGTAGTGATAGTGCGAGGAGGAAACTGCTTACGTAGCATGTAGTAATGTAAACACCTAAGAGCGGAACTTCTTATCTCCAGGTTGAAAGTGCCAGACTGGAGGGCAGGGCAAGAGCGAAACCAGTGCACGAACAGGCGCAGAACAGGGCCTTAGCAAACGTAGGCCTTTGCAATAAGTGGCCGTCTTCCGCCTACTGGCGGATAGGCACCAATGAAATATACAGATGTTGCCTAGCAACCCGTCCAGCCGCCATTTTAGAGGCAGGCAAATTCACCAAAGTAACAAATATCGATAACACACTGTCTGATTAAAAGAAATATTCAGGCAAAGAAGATCCTTGTGTCTGATAACATGGGCACAGTAGTGCTCACCTAGGAAGGCAAGTGCGAAGGTTGCAGCACACAAGCACATCTCGGCGGGTCCACGTGGCGCGGTCCCTGGATCCGGATGCGTGATGGGAAAGGCCTCCTGCCATCTCCAAAACCTTATCTTGGTGAAACTGTTTCGAAGAGTAGTGAAGCTAAATTGACTGACTTAACTTTCTAGACCCAGCACACACTATCTTTTATATTACCCTTCCTACGATTAATGGCTGGTGGCAGTGGTTTACTTTTTACTACCATTGTGTGTGCTTTTACTGCGGGCTGCACAGCCACGGTAAGGCACCCATGGTAAGGTGCCCATTTCGTCACAATGGCCCATGTCTTCTTTTTTCCACATTTCTTGTCAGGAAGGTCCTTCTTGAGATTTACTCTGCACGCTAAAACAGGTTTGGTCCCTTAGTTCATTTTGCCTTTGACGGGCTGAGGGTAACCCGCCTCTGGCTCCAGAATGTCTGGCAGGGGCAGGAAGTGAGGGAGGTGCCCGAAATTCCCTGTGCTTAAACCCCTTGGTTACAGGAATGCGACCAAAAGGTGATTGGCTGGCTGGCTTTTCCCAGAGGACAGCCACCTTGCTGTGTGATTGACAGCTAGGCTGGAATGAATGGGAGAAACCTGCAAAAAGGGCGAGGCTTTTATGGCTTTTAAAGCTGCCACAACTGCAACATGTGATTCTGCAACAGAGTGTTCATTAAACATTGAATTTAACATGGACTGGATGGCAACACAGTAGAGGTGGTAACTTTATACACCATGGTATAATACCACTTGAACAAGACGCGATTTGTGCCCAGATGACCTTAGCCTTAGAATCAACTTTTAAGTACAGTCACGGTAATGGTTTTTTCTTAATGTCAGTATTTGCTTTGCATATGGCTTCCAACAAGCAAAATTAACGCACCAGTAGCTGGTGGTACCGAGTAACACTACGCTCTATAATAGAGTCTCACGCAATGCGGCACGTGATATGGGACTATTCCCGGAAGTTGCAGTAAACGGACAGTGGAAAGGGTTGATCGGCGAATGTAGCACAAGTACTTGGTAAGAAGAACTCATTGGGACTAGAAATGTTTACTTTACGTGCCGATGCCTCGGTTTAAGATAAAGCAAACAACCTCAAAATAAACATAGGTAAAAGTAAAATCATGGTTTTTGGAAGGAACAGAGCATACCAGAAAAAATATTCCTGGACATTTGGTGGTGAATTACTAGGGAAAGTTGACGCATACAAATATCTCGGTGTACTTAGTGACTCGAGGATGAATTGGAAATCTCACTGGGACGAAGTAAAACGCAAATGCACAAGCACTGTAAACATGTTAAGTTGTTTTATTGGTAAGAATATGGGTATGTCGGTAAAAACGGTATTGATATATATAGCAAGAGTAAAATCTATACTGTTGTATGGTGCAGAGATATGGGGTCCCAACTTTGTAAGTGAAATGCAAAAATTTGAGGCCAAATTGTTACGTAAACTATTAAGACAACCGAATAGAGTTTCTATAGAATATATCCTATTGGAGTTTGATTTAAGCAATAGCATCTCTGACCTAACAGTAAAGAGTATGTGTGTCGAAAAATGATTGAGATTAGAAAATGACACCATTGCAGTACAGTTTATAGCAGCCTTCAAAAGAATCGATAATTGCTTAACAAACAATGGCCTTTTTAGGAAGAAAATATGATGAACGTAAGAAATGGCATAATTTAAGAGGCCTCTTCATCAGCGCTAAGAAACAGGAGTGAAAAGGCTGATGACATGGCTGAAAAGGACATGTAAAGAGCACAGCGCTGAAACAAATATTGTACAATTAGCCACTTAATAGTAATAAATATATAAAATATTGCATGAGGCGTAATAGCACCCCCATGTCACGGCATATTCGTCTCTGAAAATATTACGACAGTATATGCTTGTGAAATGTAATTGTTGTGACACACTTGAGATAAAGGGTGCGCCACTAGGTATTCCACGATCAGAGCGGTGGTGTCGTTTATGTGGAGTAAATGAGTTGGAAACGCTATAACACCTACTTTCTAACTGTACAAGTTTAAATACCATCAGAAATAGTTACCTGAAAGCCTATGCTAACCAATTCCAGGAGCATTCAAGGTAATGGCCGCTCTTCATAGATGGAAATTTATATGAATTTTATGTTTTTTATAACAATTTTACTGGAAGTGCATTCAAATATTAAAACCGTTATCTGAAGGTGTATTTTAAAGCAATGAAATGTATATAATGAAATGATAAAATGTAATGAACTGCTGTGAAGGCCCATGTAATCTGAAATCTGGAGTGGTTATAGATGGGTGAGTTTACTCTATCCTGGCAAGAGTTGAGTGAGATAGGTATAGTACATTTAATGGCTTCAGTGTCTGACCCTTCTTGTGGTTTTGGATTTTTGGGCATGTTCTGATGGAAGCACAATCATTAAACTAATGGGCCGAGTACACCTCAGACATTGATACTGATGTATATATGAACATTGGGAAGTTAATGGATCCCTGAATGGTCCGTTTGAATATACTTTTTTAGAATTCTTTGCTCCTGAAGAAGGGGTGTAACCCTGAAACGCTTTGAGCGACATCACAATCAAGAATTTCTCCATTTGTAGTAGGAGATTAACTGTTTTGTGAAATTGTTAATTTGATGGAACCTATTTTATTAGGTATGAGAGTATTTTTGGTTGTGAATTATAAAGATCTGAAAGTACAAACTAATCATTTGTGATCAGTTTACTACTGACTGTTACTTCAGTTATGATCTTCAGGGGGCGGGAGTGTCTTTAGTGTTAGACACTATTAGTGGATCTGTCTTGCTTGCCTTGCAGAGTTTTTAAAGCATTGTCCCACACAAGCCTCCCAGCTTGTGGGCCTTCAAGTGTTCTGTTTTCTACAAACATTTCTAAATGCATTACTTTTTTACACACCTGCAAAGAAGATCTTCAGTCCCCCTTGACATTTTGCAATTACCATTGGCTGTCCTGGCTCCATGAGAGACTCCTCTTGAACTCTGGCTTTGCGTTGTGGCCTTTCCCCCAGGAAAGGGTTAATTTACTCTGCTTTTGAAGATTTCCAAAAGTACTTACCGGTTTGACTTATTTGTTAAACATTGTTTTTAACCTCTATTGTATCCTTTTCACCAAACTCAGTATTGCTGTAAATGTACTCTGGATAAATCAATGTCCACGGTGTCCTAGCTATTTAAGTCACCTGAGGGTGTAGGAAGTGTCTGTGTGCCATCCCCAATTGGGTATCATCTGATTTAGAGAAACTTAAGAATGTGTTTTGAAGTATATTTAATGGTTACATGTTTTACACCCTTTCTGAAGAAGGATTATATAACTGACTGTGAAATATATTAATAATTGTTTTATCAAGAAACCTTGAGTGTAAGTGTTTATTTGGATAACTGTACTGTGAAACTCTGTCATAACGTTACTGCTCACATGGACCCCTCTTGAGATGAGTCTGGCTGCTCAGCCACACTGCCAACCTGTGTACTTCAGACTTGTACCAAAGGTTGGGTCCCTGCCAGGAGGTCAAGGTTATTGTAGTGGAGCTAAGGAGGATGAGTGTCATTGGTTGGGGCAGTATGATCCAAAGTGACATTAATAGGCTATACAAGTGACAATGCAGTTTTAGCTTAAAGCTAAACTGTTTTATCTTTACTGAGAATGCCCAGCCGGACGATGGGGAATAGTCATAGCATGTGAATCCATGAAAGACCCATGCTGGAGAACAGTAGTTACAGGTAAGTAGCTTTTTCTTTTCCTGCTCTTATCAAAGGTACTTTGCAAGATCTGATCATTTAGCGGTGAAAAGATTCTTTAGCTAATTCAACTCGCCCTCTCTGTTCCCAGGTGCATGTTGAGCAGGAGCTCTTACTTTATGAGGCATTCTCCCATGACTCCCAGCTTGGACAGGGTAATCTGAAGGTTCGGTTCAAGAAGGTAAGACTGATTTCTCACTGCGTTGTAATTTCTTTGTGGGTGTACGTTTAAGTTCTTTACTCATTTTAAATTGTATGTATGCAAATGAGAGTTCTGTTCCTTACAAAGTTCTCATCTGGTGGCTATACCTCGACAATTCGAGGCCTCTCAATGTAGTCTCCTGAAGACCACATTGGATATTCATACCCTTTGCAAGTTCCACTGAGCTGTTGCCATGACTATTCTGTGTGTAATCAATGTGGTTGGACTGTGTAAGCCTCGATTCCCTTTGGATGTTTCTAAGTTCCAGGATGGTATGAAATAAGTTAATAGTGATCCCAAGCTTCATGAAAGGGCTCTGTGTGTTGGCATGGAGTTCTTCCATTTTTACCCATTTCCCTAGTGGGAGAGTAGCATAGGTAGTATGGTTCAGGTTAGATCTGTCCTCTTTGGCTCCCATCTGCGTGTTGGTATCCCAATCGGTTATGACATTTCCTTGGGTGTTGGGCCTTGAATTTGTTTGATGTATAGTACTTTCCTTGCAAGTTGCTGTGATTTGACAAGGTATATGCAAATGCATATTAGGCGTGCCATTGAACAGGTTGCCCACGAGACACGTATAACTAGGCAAAACAAAGCTAAAAGTAATAACATCTCGGGATCAGGCAGCTGTTTGAATGCTCATGATTTAATCTGCTTAAACACCAAAGGGGAGAGGTGGTGCACCATTAATCACTACCTGGTCAAATGGAAAAACCTGATCTTGTCTGGACTATGTGTATGTGGGCCACGTCGTTTGGCACTCTTGTAGCACTGTCTCTTAGTGACCAGAGCTTACTGAGTTGGTCCTTCAACCTGGGAACTGGCAAATCCAGAGAAAATTGTGTTAACCGTCAGGGTAACACTCTTATGGTCCAACACAAACCTGGACAGATTAGAGTTGCATGTGCTACAGGGCTATGAATGGATGGTAAACCTACTTGCATATCATGATTGGAACATGAACATAGTCATGGCACTTTTGTTGGCCTCAGAGAAAGTACAGTGTTGGACAATGCCCAGGAATCGCCCTACCAGAGGCCCTTTCAACGTGACCATTTATGATAAGAAAAAACTATTGCATGGATATCGGGCCACTATAGAAAGATATTTAAATAGGTCTTATGCGGAACAAGAAGAAGTCCTGACTCTGCTCATGATCAAGTATAAAAACAGAATACGCCAACATAAGAGTAGTATGCATGGTGCATATTGGAAAACATGTTTGAACTATTGCATGCTAATGATAGCGGTAGGTTTAGGGCGCACTATCGTAGAGGTATGGCTGAGTTGGGGGGGTTGGAGGTGCGGGGGGGGGGTTTAAGAACTAAACCCCATTTCCAAAATGACATGGCTGACCTACATTAACTCAATTTTCTGTGATGGCAAGTTGAAGGTAGAGCCTCTGATTACACCAGCGGAGGGCACACTAAACTTGACATTTGACACTTTAGACATAAAGTTGATTATAAAGCGCATGCAATCATCTAGAGCCCCTGGCCCCAGTGGTGTTCCTAATGCATTATTGGGGAGAATTTTCATTTTAGTGCTAAATTCCTCCCACCTTAGAGACCCCCAGCTATTTTGCTGGACTTTAGGACTTTTTAATTTTAACCCTGGTGTGAGTGAGCCCTTTTTCTCACTCTCATGTGTTTTGACCTGATTTGAACTGTTTCCTTTGTTTTTGGAGTCAGACAAACTCCATAGGCTTCTACTTTTTGTATGGTGACGCACAGCACCTTTAATGCAGTGTCACTGAGAAATCCTTTAGATTTATCTCAAGGATTAAATACCTTTTCTTGTGTGAACTACCGTTCTCAAGAACAGTAAAGTGAAATTGACATTAGTTACTTTTTCTCTTTGTAGGTCCCGCACTAATTCTTATGTGGAGTGCTGGGGGGTTATCTAGCAGCCCCTTATCCTACATTCTCATGTACCATTGTTGTTACCCTCACTACTTTAAATGGCTGGTAGCAATGGTTTAATGTTCCTACCAAGTTGCTTTTCTACCGCATGCTGAATCCTCTGCTGCAGCATAGCAACAAAGGGTGACCATTTCGTCAAAATGACCCTGGTCTTCATTTTTTGTCATTTTCTGTTTGTGAGGTCTTTAGTGGGTTTTACTCTGTGCGTTGAGCCCGATTTGAGCCCTTTTGTTTGTCTTGCCTTTGGTGGACTTCAGCCCTGAGGCCCGCCCCTGGCTCAAGTGTGTCTGAAGGGACAGGATGTAAGGGAGGGTACTGAAACTCCCCTGTCCTTTGTCTCTAGGAATGCCTGAATGCAACTAGTCCCGATTGGCTGGCTGGCTATCCTGTGTGATTGACAGCCTGGGCTGTGCATGAATGGGGACAAACCTGCTTAAAAGGCAAGGGTTTTGGGACTGTAGGCAGTCTAGCACTGGGAGAAACACCGAACTAAAACCATAAACGAAGCTTGCTGCAACCTCCTGGATTATTGAATTGCCCAGTGAAGCCCTACTGCTGTGCTGAACTGATTTTTCAACTCGACAGATGAGCTCTGTATGGAGCAACTTCTCCCTTTGGGTTAGTGGGACCAACTAACCCGGAGACTAACTCAACTGGACCACCACCACCTCATACTTGCTGTGCCTCTCCATTGCTTCGGAAGCTCAATGCCAGGGGTCGAGTGTCAGTAGTTGAGTGCAATGTCTGTCGCGGAACAAATCCGACTAGAAGCTCCAGGAGACTCCATAAGACCATCCAGAAGCAGGACAGAGGGAGCAAGGAGTCCAACCTGCATCCAAGATTCGCTGCGGTGCTGTTTACTAAGTGCTGAAACTGAGTAGTGCCACTGAACTGAAAAGAGCCTGTTGCTGCCGACGGCCTTCTAAGTACCGCTGCAGGAGCCCGCCAGACGTCCTCCCTCTTGTCCCCACGACTGAGGCTCAGCAACCAGGGTCTGCATCGCTGTAGTGTAATGATGTCCCTAATTAGCTCCCTCCAGAATAAATGCACCCGTTAGGGAGAATTCTCTGAAATGTGCTAATTCCTCTATACCTTAGAGACCCCCAGCACTTTTGCTGGACTCTAGTACTTTTTAATTTTCAACCTGGAGAGAGTGAGACCTTTTTCACTATCTCTCATGTATTTTACTGTGATTTAAACTCGGCGTTTCTTTTGGTTTTTGGAGTCTGATAAACTCCATAGGTATCATCTTTTCACATTGACACACATGACCCCTTCGGTACATGGCACAGGGAAGTCTCTCAGATTTCCCAAAGGTTTAAATACCTTCTCTTGGATAAACTACTGTTTTCAAGAGCAGTAACGTGAAATTGACTTTACTTACAATTGTAAATTTCTAGACCCAGTGCACACTATCTTGCAATAGGGTGCTGGAGGGGTTATTTAGTATCCCCATTATCTAGCTTCTCATGTAATATTTTTGATACCCTTTCCTCGATGAATGGCTGTTAGCGAGAATTCTCAGAAATGTGTTAATTCCCTCCACCTTAGAGACCCCCAGCAACGTTGCTGGATTTTGAGGACTTTATTTTTTAACCTGGAGAGAGTGTGACCCTTTTGCCCCCTCTCTCATGTATTTTAATGGGATTTTGTACACTGTTTCTTTTGGTTGTTGAGTCTGACAAACTCCATAGACGACATGTTTTATTTTTTATTTGTTTTTAGTTGTATAACAATTTTTACAAAGACGATGTGTTTCCACAGTTACTCCACTCGTTTCGATAGTGCCTATTCTTAACCTCCTAGAATTGCTGTATTCATTCGCTTTTCTGTCCGTCTCCGACTCTTAAATCAACCCAATTTGCTTGATGAGAAGGACAACTGCCACAGCCCAACTTGCTGTCTCATTAATCGTGTCCACCACTCTTCTTCCTCTACCGTGCTTGTTTTCCCCAGGATTCTACTTAAGTTGGTATCTCGAGCTCCTTGCGTTCCTCTGCATTTCAGCAGTAAGTGTCGAATTGACTCGACCTGATTAGTCTTGCAGAATCAGCATTCACTCATGTTGGACTTCCCTCTGATGGCCATGACCTTGTTTGTTGTTAACAGATTTAATCTGATTCTCAGGAAGGTTCGTCCTAACTTATCTGGGAACTTTTTCAAGTAGCCTCTGACCTACTCAATTTTCATTGGATGCGTAGATGCGTTGTTAGTTAATTTGTAAGATGCTGCTTTTTCTTGCATTTTTAATCCAGTCCAGGCCTTTACGTTTTTTGCCCACCTTTACTGGATTACCTTTCCGTGTTTCCTTTGTCAAGGCTATTTCTTCAAGGAGGTTTGTACTGCCCTCTGCCCAGGTTTCTCATGTTTTATTCTTTCCGCTCATCCACTCCTCTTTTAGGATCTTGTGTACTTTTGCTCTAGGTTTCATGATAATATTCCTGAAGAGCATCATTGCGTTCCTTGCATCGGTCCCCTTCAGCAATGTAAGGCATAGCTCTAATCTGATTATGGGGATCGGTGTTGATTGCAGGAGGCCCTAGCACTTTCCTTCAAAATGCCCCTTCAAGTCTGTCCTGCAGCTGGCTCGGAATTTGAGGCATTACTTCGGTGCCATACGTTATGGTGGGGACCACCTTGGCCTTAAAAAATAGATATCACCGGGATCAGAAAGTATCTCCCAAAATTCCTGTCACCCACCCTGGCTTGACTTGCCAGCATGTTCATTTAGGCTATTAAGGATTCTTGTATAGGTAGTTTGATGCTACTATTACTTAAAGTAACTCCCAGGTATCTAAAGCACCTCGCCTTTTCGATTTTATTTTTTATTTTAATTTTTTTCCTCCACGTACCATTTCCCCTTGCTCCCTGTCCTGGTAGCTGTTTCAAATGCCATAATCTTGGTTTTGATCCACCAGGATGATGTCATCTGTGTACAAGATTCTCTGGACTTTTACTCCCCCTACAGTGGGAGGAAAGCATCTGATGTTACTTGTTGCCTCTTTTGAATCTGCTTTGTACGCATTTTATAGTGCTGGTGCCAAAGGACAGCCTTGTTTCACTCTGCGACTGGTGCAGATTTCTTGAGATAGATCCCCAGCCCCATTTAGTCGAACTTGCATTGATGTACCTTCATACAAGGCCATTATTGGAGCCAGTATTTATTCTGGGCATTTCTTGCGCAATACTTTGGCCCACAGCTTGTCCCGGTTCACTCAGACGAAGGCTTGTACGAGGTCGACGAAAGCCATAAAGATTCTGAGGCTGCCTTGTTGAACTTTGGCTTTTAAGGAGGATAACAGAATGTTCACTGTTGTGCCGATGCCTTGAACAAAGCCTGTCTGAAACTGGTCTATACATTTTGCTTCTTTTCGCCAGCTCTGAAGATCCTACAAAACACATGATCCAAAAACCTTTCCTATGACGTCCAGGAGCGCTATCGGGTGATAGTGCCTCGGGTCTTCCTTGGCTCCTTTTTTAAAGATGGGGACGACGTTTGCAGTCTTCCATGATGGCGGGACAGTGGTGTTTAAGTTACACTTCTGAAAGATCTGCCCAATGAGGGGAGCCCAGGTTTCCGCGTTTGTCTTAAGATCGATGTTCGAAATTCCATCCGGTCCAGGTGCTCTTAGGTTTTTTAAGCTCTTGATTTTTAGCTTGATAGTCTGTGTGTCCGATGGAATTGCCCACAGTTATTCCTTGATGTATGGTGTTTGTAATAGGGCTTTCTGGGCATTTGTACAGTTCCTCAAAGAAGTCAACCCACTTTTCTTTTCTTCACTCACGTTATTCTGCAAGGTCTCATTAGTCTTTGAGGACGTCACTTTGATTAGAGTCCAAAAGTCCTTACTGTGTTTGCCACTGATCGTGTGTAACCTTTGTTCGGCATCTTGTTGGAGTATGGCGCGATGCTGTCGCACCCAGGCCTTATAAGCTTGTTGGGCTAGTTTTAAGCCTGTTATTCACAGTATTCGATGAGTTTTTTGCCATTCGTTGGCGCTTCCTCTGAGCAGCTCTTCGAACCACCAACTCCCTGTTTTTAGCTATCACTTTGGGGGATTTTGGCGTTCAATCCCTCGTGATTTAGACGTTCGATAAACAGCTAGTAAGGGCACTTAGTCTACAGCCATTCTGTGTTCACTTCCTATTTGTGAGCACTCCTTGTGGTGTTTTTCGTAGGCCGTAGTTATGTCCCTTATGCTTTGGGCCGTAAGTTTAAGACCGTTACCTCTGGGATTGATTTCTAGCCCGTTTATCATGCGTTTGAGCTCTGGGCGGTGCGCCTGCCATGTTGTGATCAGTATGTTATGGTCACTATTTTTAGATTCCTCCACTCTGAAGTTTTTATCAGGCTAAGCAGCTCTCTGGACAAGATTGTATGGTCAATGGTCCCTTTTAGCTCTGCTCTTTGCCACGTGGATATGTCCTGGTTCATCTTCGTCTGTAACCAATGAAGGTTGTGTAGATCCCATTTCTCCATGAGATTTTCCCAACTCTTACCTCGCTCCCAAGAGGCCAGCGCACCATTATTTGGTGGTTTTTCTGTGTCCATACATAAACAGTTCAGATCACTGTTTATTATGATATAATTTGCTTGCTGATGCTCACTTTCTTCTTCCAGGAGATTATTGATGTCATCTAGATACATTTCTGTTGTGATCTCTGCTGGATTCAAATAGGTGTTAACGAGTTCTAGGCCGATTACCGATCTTATAGCTGTCAGGAGGCCAGCCCTCGGTCTGCCTGCACTTCCCTTCATTGCCGGAGTAAGACAGTACGTAACCATCTAGATATGGTTTTCAACATCAACCATGTCTCCTCAAGAGACACGATGTCGAATTTGCCCAGATTCACATCAGAACTTACCATCAGGTGAGCAAACCCTTGGGTGCTAAACGAGCCCATAGTCCCATTTCTCTGTTCCTGTTTTATACTACACCGGGGTTTTACCGCTCGCTGGTTGCTAGGCCTTTCGGGTATTGATAGAGGCCTTAGAGGTCCAGGTCCACATCGGCTGTGTAGCCACTCCTTCTACCACCTTGTCCTTCTCTAATTCTTGTCTTGTGGTTCTGCTTGGGCTTGGATGGAATGTTATCCTGATTTTGTCTCAGGATCTCTTAGATGTTCGTCAACGATTGTCCCAGCCTATCTTTCCTACGAGCCTTTTGTCTGCCCTGTTGCCAAAGGCCGTCCTGTTCGTCTTTTCGGGTGGAGCTTCTCCCCGTGCCCCGGCTATCTTTCTTTCTTGTATACTTCTTGCGACCCTTACTACTTAGCCCTTTAGGGGTCGTCTGGCACCTTTCCGATCTTTTTTGGTCGTCATGGCCGCGAGACTCACTACCCTCCTTCAGTTCCTTCAAGTCGTACCCCGGGGAGCAGAGGTTATAAGACTCCTTATTGAGGATGTTTCTCACTGTTACAGGTGCTATGTGCAAGTAGGCCCGATCGTCATGCCCTTTCTTGCAGGGGTCAATTATTTTAAGATTGTGTGAAGTAAGTTGTCGTCGGTTGGGGACCTGGTGAAAGGTTCCTACTCAACATAAAGCCATCTTTTTTATCCTTGATCCTTCCTAATTTGAAGATGCATTTGCTCTTGGTTCGCTTGTTCTCCATTCTCCCAGTCTTTTCCCTACTCCTAGCCTGATCTAATCGGACCTTGGGCCGTTCTGTTCCTTCTTTTCTTTGGCTCCAATTATGAGAGGTCACTCTCTTGCTTTTGTCCTTAACGTCCTTGTTCCTATCCCTTATCTGCTTCTTTCTGGGGTAGGTTTGGGCTTGTTACTCTTCTTTGGTGGTTTTCTGTACTGGGACTTCCTTTTTTCTTCCATCGTTCTGAAAGATGCGTCCTGGGACTCGTCTCCTTGTGCTTTCTTTTGATGTACGCTCCTCGGGCGTTCTGGCCTTGTTACACCTTCCAATCTCGCTCCCTCCTTAGACCACGGCAGGTCCGACTCAGAGTCTTCGATGGTATATGTACTTAAATTCATCCGCGGGAGACTGAACCCAGCTCATGTCGGGGGCGGCTTTCCCTTCCCCTCTCCCTGCAGTGCCCCATTCACTCATTCACTCTTCCTTTGTTCAGTCTCTCCCGGCATGCAGGCACCCCCGCCCGGCTTTGGGGCCCATTGTACCTCCTCGACCCCTCCCAGGGCTGTGGCCGTCTCTCCAGGATTGTCTCTCTGCAGATCCCTTCCTTAGCTCCCCTCCCTCATGGTCCACACTCTCTTGATCGCACAGGATCACGTGTACTTCAATCTCCACCGTCTGGAGGCATGGGGTTATAGCAGGGAGCGAGTCCAGCGCTGCATCCTCCGCCCCCATGTCCGTTAAATCCAAGCTCGGGGGCCATTCCCTTGCCTACTCGGGCACCGCCTCCACAGCTGCCACACCTGCGGCCCCCGCCATCGGGCTACTTCCAGAGGTGAATTAAGTTCCCCTTTGGCCCGCGATCAGGAGATAATTGCCGCAAGCTTTTTCCAATGATTGTTCTTAGATTCTCTTTTCTGGTGCCAATCTTTCATCGGCCGATTCTGCGTCCTGTTCATCCAGGCCCTGAAACGGAGAGACCACCTCCTGTGGCTCTTTCTGCTGGGACGGACGCTCGGAAGTCGCACATGGGGCTCTTTTGTGGCTTGGTCGCTAGCAAGATTCAGGGTGGAGGGGGCATTTGCGGCCGGTTTTGCTGGTGAATTTGCGAACTTGGTGTTTAATCATCTTAGTGGAAGTACACTGGGTAGTCTACTTCTGAAATCCGGGGTGGTAAGATCGGGGCGAGGCCAAGTATCTCTCTCTCTCTCTCTCTCTCTCTCTCTCTCTCTCCCCCCTCTCTCCCTCTCTGGCACTTCTGCCTGTCTTGAGTGCTCTGTCGGCTCACTCGGGGGAGACGGGCACCTCGCTGATGACAAATGCACAGCGAACACGCGACCGCCGTTTTGTTAGAGCAAACTCCCAAAGCTCCTCTCCTTTCCTCACGATACAGCACGCAGTGCTGCAACCACAATCAGCACTGACACTTCTGCTCGCCATCTACCTATCAACGAGTCAAAATGCTATGACTTTGGACCATCAACGGGCTGCCACCTCCTCTCCAAGCTATAAGGAGGGAAGGAAGCGGACCACCGGAGTCTACACCACAGTTGGGCTGCCTGCAGCTCGTGAGGGGAAAAAAAGCTCTCCTGACTCCAACCCCCCCAAGCACTGTCGTGAGGGTTCACTCACACACACTCACCAGCTGCTCTCGGTGCTCTGAGCCGTCACCGGCCTGGGGGCACTCGTATGCAGGGGCATCAGCTGCAAAACATAGACGGCTCAGGTGGTCTGCTCTCGCGACTCCGAGCTCACAGCTCAGCTCACAGCTCAGGACACTCGTCAAAATTAGAGGAAAGGACTCTCCACTCACCGAAACCACAGAGGCTGCTTCCCTCTTACATTGTGTCACAGCACCTTCAGTGCAGTGGCACAGGGAAGTCTTTCAGATTTTCCAAAGGTTTAAATACCTTCTCTTGGTGAAACTACTGTTTCCAAGAGCAGTAAAGTGAAATTGACTTTTACATTTGTAACTTTCTAGACCCAGCACACACTATCTTAAATGTTTTATTTATTTTTGTATTTGTAAAGCGCCCAGCAGGCGGCATCGAGGTGCCCAGCAGCCCAGAGGCATCGAGGCGCCCAGCAGCCCGGAGGCATCGAGGCACTGTTTATGAATGTGTCTTACTTACAGGAAGTGGGTGGCGATACGGGGTTTACATTGTTCGTGTGCCTTACAGGTTGGCCAGACGAGCAAGGACATATGAAGAATACATACATGTAATACAGTACATTGTGGTGATCTTACACGAACAGCATGGTTTTTATTGCTTTTCTAAAGACCATGTGGGATTCAATGCCTCTGAACTGGGAAACTAGCGACTCCTGCTCTGATTCTGAGGCTTTTGGAAATGTTTAGGCAGTTGGTGTGGCTAGATCTAGCCGGCCTGTTTGAGGGGGGCGCAGAGAATCTTTGCGAGAGGTAGCACGGTGTTGTCATGGCGACATTTGTGGGTAAGTGTTAGGCAGAATCCTGTGCCGTTCCCTTAAGGAACACTGCAAAAATAAGACTACAGGAGCAGCAGTAAACCCAATTGGTAGCAGTCTGCACCACCCAGATTTACCTGGTAGCTGTGGCTGAGCAGTCAGACTTCTCTCAAGAAGAATAGGGCAGTATGCAGAGTATACACAATAGGGTCACAACACAGTAGAGCAAACAAACACTGACCAGAGCTTTGTATAAAAAGTATATAGTTATTTATTTAAAACACTTTAGGCAATACACTAGCACTTTCAATTAAAAGTAATCTAAAACAGTCGGGGTAAGTATACACACCTCCCTTGATAACTATCAGACAAGTCAGGGTTAAAGCACAACTATTTGTTAAGGCTGAAGTGAGCGCTTAACCTAGATGGCACTCCAATAGTTTAGGTTAAAAAGGGAGAGAAAAGGCAGAGCATAAAATAAAACAGTTCCCAACACTTAAGAGTTCAAAGCAAGGGGAGAAAGGCAGGTTATACTGTAGAGCCAAAGTTCATAGGCCAGGCCCACTTTAAATGGAGCAAAGCCAAATGTGCCCAGGATCACAAGGTTTAAAGTGCACTGAACGTCTTAGCAGAGTGTTCAAAAGAGGTTGGGGTAAGTCAAAAGATATAGTTAGAAGGCCTGGAGCCAACCCAGTTTAGAAGCCAAGGATTTAAGGGTCACCTTTAGCAATCTGTAGAAAGGGAGGCCAGGCAGGACACAGTACCTTAAAGAGAAAGGAAGCTCCAGCGGGGGCAGTTCCTGGCAGTGGTTGAGGTTCGTGGTTCCGGGGGAAGAGAAGATCTCGTCGAGGAGGAAACGTGGAGTCGTTGCACTGCACAGGGATGAAACCAGCCGCGGAGTTCCCGATTAAAAGGTGCGGTCCTTTTATTCGCCGTCAAAAGTGGTGAGCTTGCCTATTGGCTATCCAGCCGCCGGGGTGCTTGGCACGGGCGATTCGACCAAGTGATGTCTTTGGAAGCGAAAAAAGGCGAACTGGTTGGTCCGACCAGCTCAAAGGGAGAAGACGCTCCAGCAGAAGATCTTCTCTGGCCGTTGGAAAAGTGGTGAGTTCGTTGCAGCAGGGCTTCACCGGTGGTGTCGTCGGTTGCAGGTTGCTCAGCTTCTTCCCTCTTCGGATTCTTAGGTCCTCTGGCGACTTCTGAAGTTCCAAAGGCCCTGCTTTTATGCAGAAAAACCCCCATTCATCAGCCTAGCTGTCAATCACACATGCTAAGTGGTGAGCCAGGCGGCTCACCACTGGGCCAATCAGAGTAGAGTGCGACTTGGGTTGCTAAGGCAACGCAGTCCAGGGTGCAAATTTCCACCTCCACCCTTCCTGTGGAACCCAGACAGAGTGGCACCATTTGGAGGGCTTCTGTGGAGGACCCCGCCAAAATAGTGGAACAAAGGGCTCGACCTTGGTCAGAGTTACAGAGACGGACACAAATGCCATTTTAGAATAGAGTTCTGGCAAAAAGACCCAACCTGTGATTTAATATTAAATAAACCGGCGGTAACTTTAGCATTGCACCAAAAAGTGGTGCGTTTGAAATCAATGGGAAAATCCCATAGGGAATATTTCGCGTGGTAACCACTGCCACCAGCCAGAAACTCAACGAGTGAGGACGGGATGTACCCCCTCGAAAACAGACCCGGGCATTCGAATTACCCCTTACCAGTACTTCCACAATATGATGGTTTGTACTGGTTCTGTTCACAAGTTTGGACTAGTAAAGCCAATGGTGACTTTACATGCCCTGGGAGACAGTAGTCAGTCCCAGGGTATGGAGTCTATGTTTGGGGGTCACTGTGAGGGTGCTGTGTACCACACATACAGAAAAACAGAGGGTACCCTATGGAGTGAAAAGGAACCCCATAGCCTATAAGCACATAACAAGTCAAGGACATACCTCAAATCATGTGTAAGAGTGGGAGTAAAAGTCTCTCACTCTTGGCAGGAGAAAAAAAACAAACCAACCCCAAAAAATCCAGCAAAGCTGCTGGGGGACTCACTAGGTTTGGGAAATTAGCCTTATAAGAGAATGCTCCCTATCAGTAAGTGCCAGGGACTTAGAGGATACGTTCTTTGACGGGTAACCAGTGGACAGATTTCCTGGTGGCCGAGATGTGGTCTCTCTTTGAGACCCTGGTGGCTGCTCTCAGGGCATTGTTTTGCACTGGTTGTAGTTTCCTGATGTGCTTAGGAGTGTGTTGCAGTAGTCTAGGCGAGATCCTATGATTGATCTGGCAATGGTGAGGGAGTTTTGTTGTGTTAGGAAGGGCCTGGCGGCCGTGATAAGTTTCGAGTGGTAGGCTGCTGCTGATGATATTGCATTCACCTGTCTGGTCGTGGTGAGGTTTGAATCTAAATATATTCCTAGAGTTTTGACTGACTGGGATACCGGGATGCGGGAGTTGTCAATAAGAAAGGAGTCGTATTGGGAACCAATTTTTCTGATTGTGTCCGGGGACCCGATGATTAGGAGTTCTGTCTTTTCACTGTTAAGACGGAGGCAGTTTTCAGCTATCCAGGTCTGGATGGTGGTGTAAATAGAATTGAGAGTTTTTTGGTCAGCCTCGTAATCGCCCGTAAGGGGGGGATGAGGACCTGTGTATCGTCTGCATGATTGGTGTATGTGATGCCCATAGAGTCTAGATATTTGAATAGTGATCTTGTGAATAGGTTTTACAGGGTGTGCGAGATGTAGGATCCTTGGGGGACCCCACATTTAATTAGATGAGGTTGGGCGCATGCTTGTTCTGAAAAGACTTTCATTGCTCTACCATAGGGTGCTGGAGGGGTTACCTAATATCCCCTTCGTCTAGCTTCTCATGTAAACATGTGTATGTTACCCTTTTCTCACTGAATGGCTGGTGGCAGTGGTTTCGTTTTAACTACCATGGTGTGCATTTACTGCGTCGCAACTGCAGTAAAGGCACCCAGGGGTCCCATTTTTGTCAAAATGGCCCTGGTCTTCTTTTTTCACCATTTCTTTGTGGAAAGGGCCTTCTTGAGATTTACTCTGCGTGCCAAACCAGGTTTGGTCTTTGTTCATTTTGCCTTTGGCAGGATTCATGAGTGAAGCCCGCCTCTGGCTCTCCAGGGTGTCGGGGGTAGGCAGGAAGTGAGGGAGGTGCCCAAAACTCCCTGTGCTTAGTCTCCTAGGAGCCCCAAATGCACTCTGTGGTGATTGGCTGACTGTACAGCAAGGACAGCCACTCTGCTGGGTGGCTGACAGGCTGGAATTAATGGGAGAGAACTGAATAAAAGGCATGTCTTTTGGCTTGAAAGGCAGAGTCGACCGCTGGACGAAGGAACCAAAGAAGAGCTTGAAGAGGACGCCTGCTGCAACTCCTGGACCGTTGCTTTGCCTGGTGAAGGCATGCTGCAGTGTGGAAACGCCAAGTTTGCATCGACAGAGAAGCCCCTGCACGGACGACTTCTCCCCTTGAGTTGGTGGGACCAATCAACTCCAAATTAAGCCACCTGGACATCCGTATCTGAGCTGGTTGAATTTTAGCAGAGTTATAAACCGTTATAGCCAGGGAGAGGAACACCAGATTGTGTGCGTTGCTTTTAAGCTGGCCTAGAGCTTCAAGAAGATTTACAGAGTGGCTGAGAAAGCATAAAGCTGCAACGACCAAAGCATATTAATCTTGGAAATATGCTCCCTCTCCAGCTTCTCTTCAATGATACAAGGCGCTAGTAAAGGATTATAAACTAGCGGTCTTAGTTGCAAAACAGAATTTTCATAACTTACGAATTGCTAATGCCACTTCGGATGTTAGGGACATTTTAAAAAACTTTAAAGAACAGGAAGCAGTCCCCCCACCAGAGGATCAACTTGAGACTAGAGACTCTACTTGGAGCCAGCATCTGCAAGGCTGTATGCATAATAAACTGGGAATAAAAACAGGGATGCTTGAAAGAAACAGTTACCCTCTAAGGCTCCAAGTCAACAGTAGGTGCCCTTGAGCATTGATGTGACAGTAGCTGAATTTATCTTCATACAATCAGAGGAATCTCTTCAAAATATCATTGAGAAACTGAAACCTTACAGCTGTAAAGGGGATTTCTTCGGCGGCGTTCGACTTGGTCGACCACTCTATACTAAAATCCAGACTGTCTGAGATAGCTAACATTTCAACGCTGGCGGTCGCATGGACTATGTCTTTCCTGGAGAATTGAAGGAGCAGAGTCTGTTCAGACATAGCAGAGGCCTCTCCCATTCCGGTTCTTTTCGGGGTTCCACAGGGGGGCGAGCACCTCCCCTTGTATATACAATCTATTTATGGCGGCGATCTTCTCTAATTTAGAGGCAGAGGGGATTATATTCTCTGCGTGTCGTCCGCGTAATGAATGTGTCATCCCGCTCTCAGGTTGTCACTCACGTGATGAAGCACAGCTAAACAGAGTATTTCATATAATTGAAACCTGGATGCTCAATAAAGCAAAGCGGTACTGATGATTATAGGAAGCGCTGCAGCCCTCAGCAAGTTGGACAGTGAATTTATACCCTTCACGCTTGGTTCTGACCACTCATTCCTGTCCCAAAACGTAAGATTCTTGGGTGACATTATATCAGTCGTTGTCTGAGCCATCATGTCTCTAGCGTAATCTCGGCAACAGCATATTATGTCAAATTGCTTCATCTCCTCAGACCGCTCATCACACAGGCAAATGCAGAAACAATTGCCAGAGCCATCATTGGGGCAAAGATTAATTACTGTGGCAGCCTCATAGTAGGTCTTAAAAAGAGACACCTATAGATTACAGATGCAGAACATGGCTGTCGGAGTAGCTTTGGGGTTGACCCGGAGAGACCATCTAACCGAGGCAAGGCGCTTACTCCATTGGCTTGCAGTTGAAGCACATATCAAGTTTAGACTCCTAACAATCACCTTCAAATGCAGACAGGGCATCATCATGCCATCCTATCTGCAGAATGTTATTAATGAAAAAGCTAACGGCAGAGAATTGAGATCATCCGGTCAGACCCTCCTGATAACCCCCAGGAATAGAACCTCTTTGCCTAAATCCTAGACCCCTCAGTTAGCAATTCTACTGGTGAGCGCTTCCTAGTTGGTTTCATCTGTTTGTAATCTGTTGGTATCAATGTCTGTGCCTTTATGCCCCAGGGTCCACAGGGTGCAATACAAATATTGTAAAGTAAAAGGGGATACCAGGTAACCCCTGCAGCACCCTATTGTAAGATGGTGTTTGCTGGGTCTAGAAAGTTAGAAATGTAAGTAAAGTCAATTTCACATTACTGCTCTGGGAAACAGTAGTTTATTCCAGAGGAGGTATTTAAACCTGTAGGAAATCAAAGAATTCCCTGTCACTGCAGTGAAAGTGCTGTGTGACACAATGTAAAAGATGATGCCTGTGGAGTTTGTCAGACTCCACAACCAAAAGAAACAGTGTTACAAAATCACATTAAAATACATGAGAGAGTGGGAAAAGGGTCTTGCTCTCACCAGGTAAAAAAAACCAAGTGCTCAAAATCCAGCAAGTTTCTAGGGGTCTCTAAGGTAGAAGGTATTGCCACATTTGTGAGAATTCTCCCTAACACTCCCCGCCCCCCTTCCACTTCTGGAGAAACATCAGAATTTTAGTGATTACACCCGGAACTGTGTTCAATGGTAAAATCAAACTCCTGTAGGCTGATTGACCATCTTCTCACTTTAGGATTTTTCCCCCCTTCATCTGCATTAACCATATCAAGGGTTGGTGGTCTGTTTGAATTACAAAAGTAGACCAATACAAGTATGGTCTAAACTTCTTCAAAGACCACACAATGGCAAAGCCTTCACGTTCTTTTTTGCCCACCTTTTTTCAGGGTCCTTCAGTTTTTTTACTGATGAAGCAGATTGGGTATTCCCTGCCTTTCTCATCCAGCTGACTCAAACCTGCACCTATACCTGTATTGGAAGCATCTGTCTGTACAATAAAGGGTTGGTTGTTGTCCGGAGCTCTTAAGACTGGAACTTCACAAAGGGCTTGCTTAAGTCCTTCAAATGCCTTAGTGTACGCCTCATTCCACCTGACCTCCTTCGGGAATTTGGGTGAGGAGTGTTAGGCAGAATCTGGGACCACCACATACAATTAAGACAGGTGTAAGCAAAAACCAACCTTTGGTATAGGTCTGTACTACAGTTTTATGGTAGCTAGATGAGCAGCCAGGCTTATCTGAAGAGGGAATGTGAGCAGTACAAGAGGTTACACAAAGGTCTTACAATCACAGTGGTTCAAGTAGACACTTGCACTCAAGGTTTCTTGGTAAAACACTTATTAATTTATTCAAAAGTCAGTTATAAAACATGCACTAGAAGGAGGCAGTTAAATATCATACACAAATATACTTCAGTACTGCAAGTTTCTGAGGCATTCAGACTACTTTGAAGGAGGAGCAAAAAGGCGTAGGTTATTTAGAACATGAAAGGTTACAAGTTATTCTTGGACAGTGCAAATATTTAGAGTTCACCAGAAGAGTCAATTCAATAGGTTAGGCCAAAGTCAATGGGCTAAAGTCTTGGATAGGAGACAACAGTTCTGGTAGAGAAACAGAAAAGTCTTGGCACAAGTTCTTAGGAGTAGTTTGTAGCAAGAGGAATTCTATGCTGGGTCACAAGCTGATTAGGCCTGCGAGTAGGGAAAGTTTCAAGCACGTTCACCGCGAGAGGCAAGTACTCTGTCTGGTTTTACAGTTCCTTTACAAATGAAGAAAAAGATGCAGCTGAAGACTTCTGTTCCTGGCAGTTCCTGCAGATCTCGCTGTGATTGGCGAATAGGCTGGAATGAAAGGGAGAGAACTGAATAAAAAGTCTCTTGGCTTGGAAGGCAGAGTCGACCACTGGAACGAAAGAACCGAAGACAAGCAGTAAGAGGACAGCTGCTACAACTCCTGGACCGTTGGTTTGCCCGGTGAAGCCCTGCTGCAGGTCCGAATGGCCAAGTTCATCTCGACAGAGAAGCTCCTTCAAGGATGACTTCTTTGTTTGAATTGGTGGGACTAATCAACTCCAAAGTAAGCCACCTGAACACCCATCTCGGAGCTGGTTGAATTTCCTCAGAGTTGCTGCAGGAAACCGTATAGCCAGGGAGAGGGACATCCAATTGTGTGCGTTACTTTTAGGCTGGCCTGAAGCTTTTGGAAGAACTTCCGGTGAGCCCACTCAGCAGAGTGCGGAACCCCAGAAGCAAGGACAGTCCACCTTGACAGCCAGGAACTGCGTTTGTTGCTGAAACGCGGAGCAGCCACTGAAATTGAAGTTTGCCGGTTGCAGGTTTTGACCGTCCTGGTGCATTGCAGGAGTCCCCCGACATCCTCCCTCTTGTCCCCACGACTGAGGCCCAGGAACAGTGAGATCTGCAGAGCTGCACAGGAACAGAAGTCATCAACTGCATCTTTTCTTCTTTACCAAGGTACTGTAAAATAAGTCTGAGAGAACTTGCCTCTTACTGTAGAGTGCTTGCCACTTCTGCAACTCACAAGCCGAATCAGCTTGTGGCCCTACATTTGATTCTTCTTTTCATCAAAGACTCCTAAGAACATGTGCAAAGACATTTCCATTTACTTACCAGAAGTGCTTCATCCTATTCAAGACTTTTTGCCCATTGATTTTGGCTTAGCCTATTGAATTGAATGACTCTTCTAAGAATATCTAAGAGTACTTACCTGCTTAGGAATGTTTGTGATCTCTTGTTCTAATAACCTTGCTTTTTACCAACTTTTAAGAGTATTCTTAATGCCAACAGTAAGATGTTCATGTCCCCAGCACCGTTATTTATTTTTTTGCATTTATATAGCGCTCATACAGCCCAAAGGCATTGCGCCACTGTTACATGTGGTAGTGTTAGTTACAGAGGAGTTACATACATGTGTTGATAAGTGTAAGGGCATGTGAATAACATAATTCAAGTACATAGAAGTACAGATTCAAGGTTAGAATACATTAGGCCATCATTATAGCATCATTCAGATACACAAATAACACATATTTCAGGTTAAAACACATTGTGCAGGTGCCTAGGTCTGCTCATCCTAGGTGTGACAAATAATGTTCACATCTTGGACAAGTTTTAGTTGAAGAGCACAGTTTCCACAGCTTTGCGCTTGTTACTGAAATTATCTGTGGGTGTAGGTTGTGTCTTTAGGCCATCGCAAAAGGGTCTTGTCTGATTCAGAAACTGAGTGTACAGTATTGAAGTGTATTTTTTGTGTTACTATTCTATTGCTCCTTTCTGAAGAAGGCTTTATAAATTGTTTATGCAAGAAACCTTGAGTGTTAGTTTACTTGGATACCTGTTACTGTGAATCTTTGTTACTCTACGACGGCTCACATTTCCCCCCTTGAGATGAGACTGGCTGCTCATCCAAAACTGTGTAGTACAAGCTTATACCAAAGGTTGGGTTGCCTATACCTGTAATCATAATATTTTGTACTGTTCCAGAGGGTACTGCATACAAACTTTGCCTAACAGGTACTGCATACAAACTTTGCCTAACAGGTACTGCATACAAACTTTGCCTAACAGGTACTGCATGCAAACTTTGCCTAACAGGTACTGCATGCAAACTTTGCCTAACAGGTACTGCATACAATCTTGCCTAACAAAGTCTAAGAGAACTTACCTCTTGTCTTTAGCCTTACTTGTTCTCAGTTGAGACCTGTCTTGTTTGCTCCTGTAGAGTTGCTTGCATCTTCTACACCTCTCAAGCCTCTTAGCCTGTGGCCCTACTTTGATTCTACTTTTCTACAAAGACTTCTAAAACATAGTGAAAGACTTTTAGTCTTTAGCAAGAAGTGCTTCAGCTCACCTAGACATTTGCCGAATTGACATTGGCTGGCCAGGCTCCCTGAATGACTCTTCTCCCCTCTGAATGTGTTTTTACTTTCCTTCCAGGAAAGGGTTAACTTACTTTGCATTGGGGGGGGGGGGGGTTCAAAAGTACTTGCCTGCTTCAGAATATTTCTGTGATCTCTCGTCTTATTCTGAAACCTCTTTACTTTGACACTCATGTCAGTATGGCTCTAAAAGTACCAGTGATATATTAATGTCCACAGTGTCCTAGCTATTTAAGTCACCGAGGGTGTAGGAAGTGTGTGTGCCATCCCAATGGGTATTTGCTGATTTAGAGAAACTGTGTGTATTTTGAAGTGTATTTGTGTTACTATTATATTGCCCCTTCTGAAGTAGGCTTATTCAAACTGACTGTTACATATATCAATAATTGTTTAATCAAGAAACCTTCGGTGTAAGTATGTATTTGGATACTTGTCACTGTGAATCTGTGAAACCACTCTACTGCTCACATTGACCCCTCTTGAGATAAGTCTGGCTGTTCAGCCACGCTACCAGCCTGTGTAGTACAGACATATACCAAAGGTTGGGTTCCTATTGCCAGGAGGTCAAGGTTGTTTTAGTGTACCCAAAGGGTACTGTTCCAAATCATGCCTAACACCCCTCTAGGGAAATAAGGCCATCTTGTAAGGATAACTAGTTTAATCTTACAACAATGAGGATGGTAGCAAAGGACTCTGCTGTCTAAACAGCCTTCTCCTGTCCCTCTTCTGTTCATTCCTGCCAATGTGGTGCCAGGCAGGAGTTTACATAGCCCTGTTTTGCAATAGTGGCGTCGCTGGATACAGACTATGGCTTCATACCAATCCGTCCTTCCATAATAGGGATGCTTCAAAACCTTCTTTTCTTCTTTGTCAGCAGTTCTGTCAGAGCGTGCCGTTCTACATTTTGCTAGCTTACTCAAGAATTCACTGTAGCTCATGCTTTCCTTCGTTTTGCCACCTATGAAAATGTTATGTATAAAAACATTTTCCCGTCATTCTCTCCATAGTCCACTCATTCTATCAAAGTTATCTGGGCCCTGTAGGTTCCCCCCACACTTAATACTTGTAATGTGTCCCATTCCTACATTTTGTCAGAGCATGTAAATCCCATTTTTAGCCGGTATGGACACTTAACGGACAGTAGACGGCTGGTGAGTCAGTTGTGCTAGCCTTGGTGGCGAAGACCGCGGAAGCGCCTGTAGCCCATTTTTAGCACAGGCCACAATCTTACTCATGAGGAAGGGCGAGTTTTTGACTCGTACTGCACTAAGATTTTACAATGCATAGGATCTGAAATTCTAAATCTATCCAGCTAATGGGGCATTATGCTTTATATTTAAACAATAACTGCCTTCAGTGACTGTCCATGTCGGTGTATGTGAATATATCTGCATGAGAGCCTTCCCAGTGCCCCATCTCCCCCCTAGTCCATTATAGCACCTAAAAGAGGTCTTGCTTAACTCTAAAGCGCTTGGGAGTGCGGGAGGACCCTGGTTCCTTCCTAACAGTAGTAAGCCGAACTCCAGCTGGACCACTCTTCTTCAAACCAGAAGTACTGTTTAGGCTTGGGGTACTTACGTTATTGCCTTGTAGCCATGCTCTTCTCAGTTGGGAATTGCAGTGGCTCACCTTTTAGAGTTGATCTCAACTCCCTTTCCACAGACTTAACTGCTTGTGACCCTACAAGTGATTTTTCTAAAAGACTCTAACTTTGTGCAAGACTTTGATCTAAGAAGTGCCTCCGATCCATAGACCGTGTTCCAAATGACGTTGGCAGTCCTGGCTCCCTGAAGACTCTTCGAGTCCATTGACTTTGATACGGTTTGTCCCTCATATGTGGTAGCTTGTACACTGGTACTGCTGGGAAAGGCTTATCTAGATTTCATTGGAAGATTTAGTTGTCCTCAAATATACTGAGAAACTGACTAACCTTTTTACTTCCCTAACCTTTCTGCAACCTCATAAGTATAATTAGTGTGATATATAAATGCCATTACTGTCCTTGTGATTGAAGTCACACTAGGGTGTAGGAATTGTGTAAGAAGCATATCCAAAGATTATCCACTTAGTTGTTTTGATTCTGAAAAGTATTTTAAAGTATATTCACATTTTCTCAACAAATTGCCTTTATAAAGAACGCTTATTTAAAAATTGATGTTCATTAGATCATTAAATAAATAACTATAACTGAAACCTTGTGTGTAAGTGTTACTTGGCTACTTGTATTTACGAATTTCATTTGTACAGCTCTATAGCTTAAATCTACCCCCCTTGAGATAGGCCTGGCTGCTCAGTCACACTACCATTTTGTGTACTACACACCTATACCATAAAAAGGCACTCCTTTCACGCGCTGAATACAGGCAGCGAAAGACGTTTTGGCATCCCCAAGAAAACGCAGAAAATGCAGGAACTAATCAAGAAACACGTCCGTGCTTACCTGCTTAAAGCAAGGTAGAAAAGACATTTTTTTTGACGCCTTTCGCCCCAAATGACGCTTTTTTTCCACCCCCTTACACACTCTCGGGGGTCATGCACCACAAGGATGTCACTCCCTCCCAGGTGAGGCCAGCCCTGTCATGTCCGGTGTTAAGGAGAATTTTCATTTTTAGTGTTAAATTCCTCTCACCTTAGAGACCCCCAGCTCTTTTGCTGAACTTTGGGACTTTGTACTTTTAATCGTATCGGTTTCCTGTGTTTGGAGTCTGACGAACTCCATAGGCATCATCTTTTTACATTGTGACACAGCACCTTCAGTGCAGTGCCACAGGGAAGTCTTTTAGATTTCCCGAAGGTTTAACTACCTTCTCGAGGATAAACTACTGTTTTCAAGAGCAGTAAAGTGAAATTGACTTTACTTACATTTTGTAACTTTATAGACCCAGCACATACAATCTTCCATAGAGTCCTGAGAGGTTACTTTCTCATGTAACATTTTTGTTACCCTTTCCACAATTAATGGCTGTTGGCAGTGGTTTACTTTTTCCTACCATTGTGTTTTTTACCGCGGGCTGCGTTCTCAGCTGCACTATAGCACCCATAGGGGCCCGTTTTGTCAAAATGACCCTGGTCTTATTTTTTCGCCATTTCTTGTTGTAAAGGTCCATTTTAAGATTTACTCTGCGCATCAAACCAGGTTTGGTCCCTTTGTCCGTTTTTTGTCTGTGGTGGGATTCACTGGTGAAGGTGTCTGCCAGGGCAGGAAGTGAGGGATGTGCCTGAAACTCCCTGTGCTTGGTCTCCCTGGTTACAGAAATACACCCACAGGTGATAGGCCGACTGACTGTCCTTGGAGGACAGCCACCTTGCTGTGTGATTGACAGCTAGGCTGCGAATGAATGGGAGAAACCTGCATAAAAGGCGAAGTCTTTTGGACAGAAGGCAGAGTCGACCACTGGACAAAGGAATCCGAAGAAGAACTTGGAAGAGACGCCTGCTGCAACTCCTGAACCATTGGTTTGCCCGGTGAAGCCCTGCTGCAGTGCTGAAGCTCTGAATTTGCCTCGACTAGAGAAGCCCTGCTAAGGACAACTTCTCCCCTAGGGTTGGTGGGCCCAATCAACCCCAAGACTAACTCATCTGCAAATGCTATCTGAGCTGGTTGTACTTCCATTGCGGCTGCAGGAACCGATTGCCAGGGAGAGGAACACCATAATCGAGTGCATCGTCTACAAGTCAGACCTGAGCTCCAGGAAGATCCTCCGGACTCCCATGAAGCAGGACTGACCAAGCCTGAGCCACCTCAACAGAGTGCTTGACCCAAGATGCGAGGAAAGCCCATAAGGTATCCGAGAACCGCAGTGTTGCAATTAGCGAGAAGCTGAAACCACGCAGTGCCGCTGATCTGAAGTTTGCCCATTGCTGCCGCTGACCTTCGAACCGTAGTGCAGGAGTCCTCGCACGCTCTCCCTCTTGTCCCCACGGCTGGGGCCCAGGAACAACAGGATCTGCAGGACCTACAACACGTACAGAAGCCAGCTGCAACTAATTTTTTCAGACCTAAGGTACTGTGAAATAAGGGGTACTTACTCTTGTTGTGTAGCCTTGCTAGCTCTCAGTTGAGATTTGCCTTTGTTGCTTTTGCAGAGTTGCTTGCAGTTTTGCCCTTCACAAGCCTCACAGCTTGAGGCCCTACAGTGATTTTTCATGTTCAACAGAAGCTCTCTAACATTGTGCAAGACTTTTTACTTACCTTCAAGAAGGTCTCCAGCTCCCCTAAACTTTGCTCAAGTAACATTGACTGTCCTGGCTCCCTAAAGACTCTTCTAACCTCTGACTTTGTTTTGATCTGTCCATCCAAAAAAGTCACAGATTAACTTTTGTAGCTGGGAAAGGGTTAATCTGCATTGCATTACGGGATTCAAAAGTACTTACCTGTTTGAGAAACTTGTTATCCATGGTTTCTTCCCTCTAACCTTTTACTTTTAACACCAAATTCGGTATTGCTCTAAATGTACCAGTGATAAATCAATGTCCAGTGTTCTACTTATTTAAGTCATCTCAGGGTGTAGGAAATGGCCGTGTGCCAATCCAAATGGGTGTCTACTGATTTACAGAAACTGAGTGCGATTTTTGAAGTATATTCTTGTGTTACATATATTTGCTCCGTTCTAAAGAAGGCTTATTCAAGCTGACTGACAAATGTTTAATCAAGAAACCTTGAGGATAAGTGTTATTTGGATACTTGTCACTGTGAATCTGTGTGTGATAACCATACAGCTCACAATTGACCCCTCCCAAGATAGGCCTGGCTGCTCAGTCACTCTACCAACTTGTGTAGAACATGCTTATACAAAAGGTTGGGTTAACTATTGCCAAGAGGACACAGCTGATGTAGTCTCCCACAGGGTACTGCATACAATCTTGCCTAAGGAGCACAAATGGCTAAAGGAAACCTATGCTTTTGGTGCTACTGAATCCTGCATGGTTGATCCGAAGTTGCTGTTCTATGGGTGAGTGCCATGTTGCATAGATTAAGCTGCAATTTCCTTCTGACACCCTTTCTATCCGTCATACAGCACACGGAAGTGCTGGGAGAAGGGGGATTTACACCGGGGTTTGAATTACTTAATCCTTTCAGCAATTATAGCTACTGCAGATTGTGCCTCATCTTAAATGGTGTAATTGGTAAACGCATTGTGCTGAGTGGTGCTCTCATTTACTTGCAAGGATTGGCTTTGGGCTGCTTTTGGGCGCAGGCGAACCTGATGAAACGTAATACGCTAGCAGGCATAAGGCTTGCTTCTAGTTTTGTTTCGCTGCCATGGAATAGATCAGAACTGCCGTGTGTGTTTAAACATGTGGCTGCACAAGCATTGCATAAGTACAGCAAAAATGGCCTTTAAACCATGCAGTGCCAGGGTGGCTATTACTGAAATCCTACCAGGAGGGTGGTGGGCAGTGGGAAGGAAACCTCCATGGAACCAGGGGCAAGCCTACATATCCAAGTGGACACCCAGGAAATACAGGAATAAGGGCCTGGAACCATGCATGCTGGAGAAAAGGAAGACACTGCCCTTCGATATGAGGCAGTGGTCACAAGAGGAAAACCTTAACAAAGGGGGCATATTAGACCATTCCTTTAATCAACCTTGTAATGGCATCGAGGGTGTTAGGCAAGGTTGTAGGCAGTACCCTTTGGGTGCACTACAATAACCTTGACCTCCTGGCCTTAGGGACCCAACCTTTGGTATAAGTCTTGTGTGTTGAGCAGCCAGGCTTATCTCAAGCGGGGTCAATGTGAGCTGTAGGGGAGTTGCACAGAGATTCAGTGACAAGTATTCAAATAAACTCTTACACACAAGGTTTCTTGGTAAAACACTTATTTATTACACTATCATTTAGAAAACATTCACTAGAAGGAGGCAACTTAATATTATACACAAACACACTTCAATATCAAACCAATACGTTTCTGAACAAATTAGGCTCTCTGAAATAGGAGAAAAATGGCGTTTCAGTTACTTTCAATGGGAGTAAAAAGGCACAAGTTAACAGAATACATCACAAATACTTTCTTAGGCAGTGCAAATAGTTCTAGTTCACTAGATTGGATAGGAAAGAACAGTTCTTGAAGTAAACGGTAAAGTCTCTGCCAAATTTCTCAGAAGTAGTTTGTACAAAAAAGAATAGTTGGGTCACAAGCTGATTATGCCTGCAAGTTGGGAAAGTTCCATAAACTTTCACAGAGAAAGGCGTTCTCTCAATCGGGTTGGCACAGTACCTTAATATGAAGCAAAAGATGCATCTGAAGACGTTGGTTCCTGGCAGTTACTGCTGTTCTCGCTGTTCCTGATACTCAGTTGTGGGGACAAGAGGGAGGAAGTTGGGGGACTCCTGCACTGCAAGGGATCGTCGGAATGCACGGACAAAATGGAGTCACTTCAGTTCCAGTAGCTGTAATTCAAGCACTCAAGCTGGTGTCCTTCCCCCTGGTTAATCCTAACCAGCTCAGAGAATGGTATCCAGGTGGCTTACGAGTTGATTGGTCCCACCAACTCGAAGGAAGAAGTTGTGCTTGAAGGGGCTTCTCTGTCGAGATGAACTTGCCAATTTGGACCTGCAGCAGGGCTTCACCGGGCAAACCAACGGTCCAGGAGTTGCAGCAGCTGTCCTCTTCCAGCTCCTTCGGTTTTTTTCGTTCCAGTGGTCGACTCTGCTTTCCAGTCCAGGAGACTCAGCTTTTAAACAGTTTTCTCGCATTCATTCCAGCCTAGCTGTCACCCACCCAGCATGGTGACTGTCCTTGCCGGACAGTCAGCCAGCCAATCACGCCAGAGTGCATTTGGGTCTCCTAGGACACTAAAAACAGAAGGTTTCGGGCATCTCTCACTTCCTGCCCAACCCAGACACTCTGGCGCCAGAGGCGGTCTTCAGTCCTGAAGCCCGCCAAAGGCATGGAAACAAAGGGACCAAACCTGGTTTGGTGCGCAGAGACACACTCTAGAAGCCGGTTTTTGCGGTCGGGAAAAATCATGGTAGTTTGTTGTAAAACAAAAATGGCGTTTCAGTTACTTTCAATGGGAGTAAAAAGGCACAAGTTAACAGAATACATCACAAATACTTTCTTAGGCAGTGCAAATAGTTCTAGTTTACTAGATTGGATAGGAAAGAACAGTTCTTGAAGTAAACGGTAAAGTCTCTGCCAAATTTCTCAGAAGTAGTTTGTACAAAAAAGAATCGTTGGGTCACAAGCTGATTATGCCTGCAAGTTGGGAAAGTTCCATAAACTTTCACAGAGAAAGGCGTTCTCTCAATCGGGTTGGCACAGTACCTTAATATGAAGCAAAAGATGCATCTGAAGACGTTGGTTCCTGGCAGGGAAAGGCTTCCCTGTGTCACCCCATAATCAAAACACAAGAGTAAAACGTGCATCAAAATACATGAGTGGGGAAAAGGCTCACACACTCTCCAGGGAAAAAAATCAAGTCCTCAAAATCCAGCAAAGTTGCTGGAGGTCTCTAAGGTAAAGGGAATTAGCACATTTCTGAGAATTCTCCCTAACAAAGCCTTCTTCAGAAGGGGTAATATAATAGTATCACACACATACACTCCAATATACACACTCTTAGTTTCCCTAAATCAGCAAATACCCATTTGGGACGGCCCACAGACACTTCCTACACCCTCAGGTGACTTCAATAGCTAGGACACTGTGGACATTAATATATTACTGTTGCAATTAGGGCAATACTTAGGAGTATGTCAAAGAAACAGATTACCATAA
Source organism: Ambystoma mexicanum (assembly GCF_040938575.1). Lineage (NCBI taxonomy): Eukaryota > Metazoa > Chordata > Amphibia > Caudata > Ambystomatidae > Ambystoma > Ambystoma mexicanum. The sequence goes on along the minus strand of NC_090933.1, from coordinate 1,337,314,200 downwards.
TAAAACAAGATCTCACAAATATTCTGAAGCAGGTAAGTACCTTTGGTAACCCCAATGCAAAGCAAGTTAACCCCTTCCTGGAAGGAGGGTTAAACACAGAGTTGGAGGGAAGAAGAGCTATTCACGGAGCCAGGCCAAAGTCAATTGGACAAAAGTCAAGGTGGGCTGAAGAAAGTCTTGCAGGTAGGCAAGTCTTGCTCAACGTTTTCGAAGTCTTTGTAGAAAAGAAGAAATCAAAGTAGAGCCACAAGCCGATTAGGCTTGTGAGGTAAAGAAGCTGATAGCAACTCCTACAGAAGCAACCAAGACCAGTCTCCACTGAGCGCAAGTGAGGTTACACAACAAGTGGTAAGTTCTCTTAGACTTTACAGTACCTTTGGTTAGAAGAAGGGGGCTTTGGCTGGCTTCTGTTCCTGTGCAGCTCTGCAGATCCTGTGTTCCTGGGCCTCAGTCGTGGGCACAAGAGGGAGGACGTCTGGAGGACTCCTGCACTGCAAAGGGACGGTCGGCGACAGAAAAGGACCAACTTCTATTCAGTGGCATGTCGTGGTTTCAGCTTCTCGCGTTCAGCAAATAGCACCACTGCGGACTCTTGGCTGTTGAGATGGTCTTTCCTTGCATCTAGGGTCCAGCACTCTGTTGAAATGGCTCAGGCTCGGTCATTCCTGCTTCCTGGATCTTTGTCAACATTAAAGCAACGCACACAAACTGGTGTTCCTCTCCCTGGCTCTACGGTTTCCAGCAGCAACTGCAGTGGAAATTCAATTGGCTTCGAGAGGATGTCCAGGTGGCTTATTATGTATCTAATTTCCTATGTTATATACTGACCTCTCCTATGTTTCTCTGCATACTGTGGAACCTGTAAGCATAGCGCCCAGATGCCCTTGGGCTTGGCGCGCTCAACAAATAACTAAACTAAGCTTACTTTGGAGTTGATTGGTCCCACCAACTCAAGGGGAGAAGTCCTTTGCAGGGCTTCTCTAGTTGAAACGAATTTAGAGCTTGAGCACAGCAGCAGGGCTTCACTGGGAAAACCAAGGGTCCAGGAGTTGCAGCAGGCGTCTTCAAGTTCTTCTTCGGATTCCTTCGTCCAGTGGTCGACTCTGCCTTCAAAGCCAAAAAACCTTGCCTTTTTATGCAGGTTTCTCCCATTCATTCCAGCCTAGCTGTCAATCCCCTAAGAGTGCATTTCTGTCTCCTAGGAGACTAAGCACAGGGAGTTTCGGGCACCTCCCTTGCTTCCTGCCTCCGCCAGACTCCCTTGTGAATCCCGCCAAAGACAAAATGAACAAAGGGACCAAACCTGGTTTGGCGCGCAAATTAAATCTCAAGAAGGACCTTTCCAAAGAAACAGCGAAAAAAGATGGGGGGGCGAGGGGGGTCCATTTTGACAAAAATTGCACGTTTGGGTGCGAACGCAGCCAGCAGTAAAATCACACCACAAAAGTAAACCACTGCCACCAGCCATTCATCGAGGAAAGGGTAACATAAAATTGTTACATGAGAAGCTCACTAAAAGGGATACTAAGTAACCCCTCCAGCACCCTTTTGTAAGATGGTGTGTGCTGGGTCTAGAAAGTTACAAATTGTAAGTAAAGTTAATTTCACGTTATTGCTCTTGGAAACAGTAGTTTAACCAAGAGAAGGTATTTAAATCCAAACCAATAAGAAACACAGGGTTCAAATCACATTTAAAAAACATTAGAGTGGGGAAAAAGGGTCTCACTCCATGTTAAAAATTAAAGTCCTCAAAATCCAGCAAAGTTGTTGCGGGTATCCAAGGTAGAGCGAAATTGCCACATTTTTTTCTTCAATCCAAAGGTACTGTAAAGTCTGAGAACTACCCTCTTGCTGTAGAGTTACTTGCATCTTCTACTACTCCAGTCTAAACCGCTTGTGGCCCTACCTTGATTCTTCTTTTTCTTCAAAGACTTCTAAAACATTGTGCAAAGGCATTTCTTACCTGCAAAGAAGTGCTTCAGTTCATATGTTTGTTTATTAGGTTTATATAGCGCTTTAATCCAAAGCGCTTATATAGACTTTTGCCCATTGACTTTGGCTTAGCCTATTCCACTGAATGACTCTCATTGGGGGATCCGAAAGTATTTGCCTGCTTAACAATATTTATGATCTCTTGTGTGTTCTAATAACCTTTTCCTTAACCTATTTCTAAGCTATTCTAAATGCAACAGTGATATATTCATGTCCCCAGCACCCTAACTATTGAAGACACCTGAGGGTGTAGGTTGTGTCTGTGGGCCATCCCAAAAGGCTACTTACTGATTTAGTAACTTAAGAGTGTGTGTTTTTTAAATATGTTTTTGTTGTTACATTGCCCCCTTCTGGAGAAGGCTTACTCTGACTGATAAATTAATAATTGTTTATTCAAGAAACCTTGCGTGTAAGTGTTTATTTGATTACTTGTCACTGTGAATTTCTGTGCAACTCCCCTACAGCTCACATTGACCCCTCTTGAGATGAGCCTGGCTACTCAACCACACTACCAACCTGTGTAGTACAGACTTATACCAAAGGTTGGGTTCTTATTGCCAGGAGGTCAGGGTTGTTGTAGTGCACCCAAAGGGTACTGCATACAATCTTGCCTAACACATGGAGTAAGAGACAAGCACATTGCCTTTTGTGCAATTGTTTATGGCATTGTGTCTGAGACAAACTCTTATATTCTCCTTCACGTGCCCTTTTCCATCCAGGTCCCTCATAACATAAATTTTCGGGAGAAGAAAGCAAAGCAATCCAAGAAAAAAGCTGAGAGTGCAATGACGTCTGAGGAGACCGCTCCTGCCAGAGGGAGGGTGGCGCGCTTCCGGTTCTTCGAGGACATTCATGGTTATTCTGGGGTAAGTGTACTTGACATGGTAACGTATTATATCGGCTGTCTCTCCACTGGTATTTTTTTACATAGAATTTTCATTTTTTATTTTTTTATTTTATTTTTTTACCTTTCTCCAGCATGGGGTCTAGCATGGATTCACATGCCCATGACAGGCTGGGACTTCTCAGTAAAAGTAAAACACTTTTGCTTTAGCCTGAAAACTGTATTTTACTCTATAACTAATAACCGTCCTGAGGTCATTCTTCCCCTATCCAATGACAGTCTCCCTAAACTCCACCCCCGGTGGCCATCTTCAGATTTTTACTGCATGTTTTACTGTTGGTAATCCTCTCATATTGCTTTTCAAGCCCTTTTTGATATTTTGAGGTTTTTTGAAAAAAGTATTTTTTTGACCGTTCTATTTTCAACCGTCGCTCGACTACCGTCAGCGGCGACCCGTTGTTGACAAAGATCACCATCCGTTGCACATCTTCTTTTTGAAGTTTTTCAAAGGCCCTGGCATGGGCTTATTTCCACCTCGGCAATGTTGGAGGAGATGTCTTCAAGTTCTGCACCATTGTGGACTATGTGCCTATATTGCCTGCATCCAGAACATGGTGAGGAGGGATGCAATATTTGCTGTGGTTTTTCATCGAAGATCAGTGCTCGGGAGAATTCTCAGAAATGTGCTTATTCCTGAAATTCCCCCAGCACTTTTGCTGGACTCTAGGACTTTTGAATTTGTAACCTGAGAGAGTGAGACCTTTTTCCCATTCGCTCATGTATTTTTGTGTGATTTGCACTCCGTGTTTTTTGTGACTTTGGAGTCTGACAAACTCCATAGGCATCATCTTTGATTGTGACACACAGCATCTTCAGTCAGTGGCACATGGAAGTCTCTTAGATTTCACAAAGGTTTAAGTACCTTCTCTTGGTGAAACTACTGTTTCCAAGAGCAGTAAAGTGAAATTGACTTTACATACCCAGCACACACCCTCTGACAATAGGGTGCTAGAGGGGTTACTAAGTAACCCCTTTGTCTACCTTTTCGTAACATTTTCATGTTACCCTTTCTAAAGTTAAAGGCTGGTGGCAGTGGTTTACTTTTTTCTACCATAGTGTCTTTTTACTGCGGGTTGCGTTCGCAGCTGCAGTATACCACCCATGGGTGCCAATTTGGTCAAAATGGCCACAGTCGTCTTTTTTGCCATTTCTTGCTGTAAAGGTCCTTATTGAGATTTACTCTGCGCACCAAACCATGTTTGGTCCCTTTGTTCCTCTAGTTTTTGGCGTGATTCACTGGTGAAGCCCCTGTATGGCAGGGCTGGAAGCGAGGGAGGTGCCCAGAACTCCCTGTGCTTAGCCTGCTTGGTTACAGGAATTCACCCAAAGGTGATTGGTTGGCTGTCCTTGGGGGACAACAACTCTGCTGTGAGTGACAGCTAGGCTGCAAATGAATGGGAGAGACTTGCATAAAAAGTGAGGTTTTTGTCTTGGAAGGCAGTCGACCACTGGACGAAGGAAGCCGAAGATGAACTTGGAAGAGACGCTTGCTACAACTCCTGGACCATTGGTTTGCCTGGTGAAGCTCTGCTGCTGTGCCGAAGCTCCGAATATGCCTCGACTAGAGAAGCTCTGCAATGGAGGACTTCTCCCCTTCGGTTGGTGGTACCCCAAGACGCGTTCATCTGGAAATCCTCTCATTGTTGGCTGTACTTCCTCTGCTGCTGCAGGAACCAAGTACCAGGCAGAGGAGCACCAGGATCAAGTGCATTGTTAAGACGGACCCGAGCTCCAGGAGGATCCTCCCAACTCCCTCGAAGCAGGGCTTACCAAGCATGAGCCGACGCAACAGAGTGCTGGACCCCAGAAGCAAGGTGTCCAAGCACCACAGTGGTGCTATTTGTGAGAAAGTGAAACCGCGAAGTGCCGCTGATCTGAAGTTTTAGCCATTGCTGCCTCCGACCTTGGAATCGTAGTGCAGGAGTCCCCAGACGTTCTCCCTCTTGTCCCCACGAGTGAGACCCAGGAACAGGCTCTGCCATAGTACAACAAGAACAGAAGCCAGTTGGAAACATTTTCTTCAGACCTAAGGTACTGTGAAATAAGGGGCACTTACCTCTTGTTGTGTAGCTTGCTTGCTCTCAGTTGAGACTTGCATTTGCTGCCTTGTGTAGAGTTGCTTGCAGCTTTGCCCCTCACAAGCATTCCAGCTTGTGGCCCAACTATGATTTCATTTTCTACAAAACTCTGTAACATTGTGCAAGACTTTTTACTTGCCTTCAAGAAGTGCCTCAGCTCTCCTAGACCTTGCTCAATTGACATTTGCTGTCTTGGCTCCCTGAAGACTCTTCTAACCTCTGACTTTGTGTTTTGATCTGTCCCTCCAAAAAATCATACTTTCTTTACTTGTACAGCTGGTAAAGGGTTAATCTGCATTGCATTCGGGTTAAAAGTGCTTACCTGTCTGAGAAACGTGTTAACCTTTGTTTCCTCCCCTAACGTTTTCCTTTTGATACCAAACTCACTATTGCTCTAAATGTACCAGTGATATATCAATGCCCAGTGTCCTAGTTATTGAAGTCACCTCGGGGTGTAGGAAGTGTCTGTGTGCCATCCCAAAAGGGTATCTACTGATTTATTGAAACTGAGAGTGTATATTTTTGAAGTATGTGTAAGTGTTACCTATTTGCTCCCTTCCAAAGAAGGCTTATTCAACTGACTGATTAAATGAATAAATAATTGTGTAATCGAGAAATCTTCGAGTGTTATTTGGATACTTGTCACTGTGACACTGTGTTGCAACCCTACAGCTCACATTGACCCCTCTTGAGATAATCCAGGCTGCTCAGTCACTCTACCAACGTGTATAGTACATGCTTTTTCCATCCCAGGCATCAGGTGACCTTGTGCGCTGCAACCTCCAGGCTCCCTCTGGAACCATCACAGCGCGGCTAGTATATCGGGACCCTCGCGGGCTTCCAAGCCGTTGCAGAGCTTGCCTTCCCCATATCCTGCCCCTTGTCCCGCCTCCAAGTGCACTGTTACCTTGCTTCCTTTCCCCACCCAGCTTTTTGCCTCCCACCCCGTCCCCTAGCCCCCACCCCACCCCGCTCCCTGATGGGCTAGATCACCAGTCATTACTAGCCTTCCCTCGGACAGCCCTCTGCCCGGCAGCCCCTACGGCTAAGGGCCCCAAAGCAAATGGGCGCTCCTACATTGGCAGCTTCAAGACGTGTCTGCAGGAGGTGTCCACAGGGGAAGCCAATGGACCTAGCAGACACCGACAACATGAAGTGTTGGCATGGGTGGGGTGTAGAGCAATTACTCTACTCCAGAAAGCTCCAGCCACTCCAACTTAACTTTCCATAACACAGACTGCCACAGCCTTACGCCATGCACACTTAGAGAGATATGTGACCAGCAGCCTAAACCTATTCATGGCTGGACAGCAAATATTGCCTGCATTACAATGTTACCTAGTAGCATACCCAGAGAGAAGTATGAAGATTAGCCTGCGTTGCATCTAGATAGTAATGTGATTCAATGATTGACATGCGATTCGCCGGCCACGCCGGGACCAAGCGTGCAATCGTGAATCAATAACCGACTCAATAACAATTTCACCCCTCTGCATACACCTCTCAAACTCCAAACAAACCCAATCACAACTCTATAACTCAACAAACCGCACAAACTTCACCACACTGCAACAACAAAACAAACACACATAGACTTGCACAACAGTACACAATGGATACCGAAATGAAAGCACCCCAAGCCCAGCCAACGGACCCACCGGGCTGAGGCCGCCAAAAGCATATCACTTCTCTCTTGCACTTTCCCAGCTTATTCCCACCAACTCAGGAGGACCCCCCCCTACTTCCCTTTTTCAGAACCACCAGAGCACCACTCCGGTGGCGATAGTGCGCGGTACAAATATCCTTTAACATTACCATTATACCTAAGGTGGGCTAACTATTGCCAAGAGCACAAGGCTGGTGCAGTCTCCCACAGGGTACTGCATGCAATCTTGCCTAACTCCATGCCCAGGCGCCAGAGTGTCTGTGAAGGCATGAAGCGAGGGAGGAGTCCAGAACTCAGCAGCTCTTTGTCTTACAGCCGGTGTGCGAGATTACAGGTCAAACTGGAAGGCTGGTTGCCCTGAAAGGATAACCCCCCCCCCCCGCACACCCCCAGTTTCAATGTTGCAAGGCTGTTTGATTGGCTGGTGTTAGGCACTTTGTATGCAGTACCCTTTGGGCGCACTACTACAACCCTGGGTACAGGTAATAGGAAATCCAAACGTTGGTATAAGCTTGTACTACAGTTTGGTAGCGTGTTGAGCAGCCAGGCTTATCTTAAGTGGGGTCAATGTGAGCTGTAGGGGAGTTAGAGATTAACAACGAAAAGTATTCACTTAAACACTTATACAAGTTTCATGAATACACAATTATTCATTTATCAGTCAGTTAGGGTAAGCCTTCTTCAGAAGGGAGCAATATAACGATAACACTCAAATATACGTCACAAAATGCACACTCTTAATATTTATAAATCAGTAAGTCCCCTTTTGGGATGTCCCACAGACCCAACCTACACCCTCAATAGGGTGCTGGGACATTAATATCACTGTTGCATTTACAGTCATTTTAGAGTAAGTCAAAGAAAAAGGTTATTAGCACATACAAGAGACCACAAATAATCTTTAAGCAGGCAGTTACTTTCAGAACCCCCAATAAGAGTCATTCAGCGGAACAGGCTAAGCCAAAGTCAATGGGCCAAAGTCTATATGAACTGAAGCACTACTTTGCAGGTAAGAAAAATCTTTGCACAATGTTTTTAGAAGTCTTTGAAGAAAGAGGGATCCATGTAGGCTCACAAGCTGGTACACGTGTGACTAGTAGAAGATGCAAGCAACTCTACAGCAAGAGGCAAGTTCCGTCTTCTTCAATACCTTTGTATTGAAGAAAAAGTGCAGCAGATGACTTCTGTTCCTGAGCAGCTCTCACTGTTCCTGGGCCTCAGTTGTGGAGGCAAGAGAGAGGACTTCTGGGGACTCCTGCACTGCAATGGGACGGTCACCGTTCGCAACCGGCACTCTTCAAACAAGTGGCTGTTCATTGTTTCAGCTGCTTGTGTCTACCGCAAATAGCAACACTGTGGTTCTTGGCTGGCGAGATGATCTTTCCTTGCTTCTGGGGCCCCACACTCTGCTGAGGGGGCTCATGCTCGGTCCGTCCTGCTTCCTGGGAGTCCAGGGGATCTTCCTGGAGCTCTTGGCCACCTTAAAAGCAACACACAATATCTGGTGTTCCTCTCCCTGGTGTTTCGGTTTCCAACAGCAACTCTGTGGAAAGTCAACCAGCGCCGACAGAATGCAGAATGTCCAGGTGGCTTACTTTGGAGTTGATTGGTCCAACCAACTCAAAGGGTAGAAGTCGTCCTTGCAGGGGCCAGTGGTTGACTCTGCCTTCCAAGCCAAGAGACTCGCCTTTTATTCAGTTCTCTCCCTTTCATTCCAGCCTAGCTGCCAATCGCCCAGCGGGGTGGCTGTCGTTGCCGGACAGACAGCCAACCAATCACCTTGGAGTGCATTTGGGTCTTGTAGGAGACTATCCACCGGGAGTTTCGGGCACCTCCCTCACTTCCTGCCTACCCCAGACACTGTGGAGCCAGAGGCGGGCTTCACTCCTGAAGCTCGCCAAAGGCGAATGAACAAAGAGACCAAACCTGGTTTGGCGCACAGACAAACTCGAAGGACCTTTCCACAAAGACATCGGGAGAAAAGAAACCGGGGACCATTTTAACAAAGGAAGCTACCAGACCATTTTGAAAAACATGGCTCCTGCGATTTAATGTTACCGGAGCTGCGAACCTTTCGCGGTTGGGGTAAATCATGGTAGTCCATTACAAAACTACTGCCACCACCCATTCTGAGGGGAAAGGGTAACCTGTGAATGCTACATGAGTAACTAGACACAGGGGATACTAAGTAACCCCTCCAGCACTGTATTGTAAAATAGGGTGCGCTGGGTCTAGAATTTTACTGGACTAAGTGAAGTCAATTTCACTCCACTGTTGGGAAACAGTTGATCCCAGAGAAGGTATTTAAACCTTGGGAAATCTGAAAGACTTGGTGCTTTGTGACACCATTGTAAAAGATGCCTATGAAGTTGGTTAGACTCCATAACCAAAAAAGAAACCGAGATATAAACTCAAATCAAAATACATGAGAGAGTGGGAAAGAAGGCTCTTGCTCTCTCCAGGTAAAACAATCAAGTCCTCAAAATCCTGCAAAGTTGCTGCGGGTCTCTTAAGGTTGAGGGAATTGGCACATTTTTGAAAATTCTCCCCAACACTCGTCCCCCCCAGACTAAGGGACATGCAGATTTAATCCACCCCTGGGTCATACTTCCTGGAGAGACCATCAGCATTTTGGTGATCACATCCTGAGCTGTGGTCTATGGTGAAATCAAACCCTTGTAGGCTGATTGACCACCTTAACAATTTGATTCTCCCCCTTCATCTGCATTAACCATCTCAAGGGTTGGTGGTCTGTTTGAATCACAAAAATAGATCCATGCATGTATTGTCTAAACTTCTTCAACGACAACACAATGGCAAAACACTCGCGTTCTATGGTTGCCCACCTTGTCTCAGGTTCCTTCAGTTTTCTACTGATGAAGCAGATTGGGTGTTCACTGCCTTTCTCATCCAGCCGACTCAAACCTGCACCCATACCTGTATTGGAAGCATCTGTCTGCACAATAAAGGGTTGGTTGTTGTCAGGAGCTCTTCAGACTGGAGCTTGACAAAAGGCTTTCTTAAGTCCTTCAAATGCCTTAGTGCACTCCTCATTCCACCTGACCTCCTTGGGGAATCTGGGTAAGATCATCACATTTAAGGGAGAAGCTATGGACCCTTAGTTCTCTGACTCTCCTATAGTGACATGTGAGACCTAGAAAGGCTCTTATTAGGCAAAGTTTGTATGCAGTACCCTTGGGGACCACTACACACAACTAAGACTACAGATGTAAGCAAAACCAACATTTGGTATAAGTCTGTACTACACAGTTTTGGGAGCGAAGCTGAGCAGCCAGGCTTATCGCAAGAGGGGAATGTGAGCTGTAATGTTACACAGAGGTCTACAATCACAGGTGTTCAAATGGACTCTTACACTCATGGTTTCTTGGTTAAACACTTATTTATTCAACAGTCAGTTATACAACATTCACTAGAAGGCGGCAGTTAAATATACACAAATATACTTCAGTACTATACACTTCAAGTTTCTGAGGCAGACTACTTTGAAGGAGGAGCAACATGGCATAGGTTATTTAGAACATGAAAGGTTACAAGTTATTCTTGGACAGTGCAAATATTTAGAGTTCACCAGAAGATTCAATTCAATAGCTTAGGCCAAATTCAATGGGCTAAAGTCTTGGCTAGGATACAGCAGTTCCGGTAATGAAACGGAAAAGTCTTGGCACAAGTTCTTAGGAGTAGTTTGTAGCAACATGAATTGTATGCTGGGTCACAAGCTGATTAGGCCTGTGAGTTGGGAACGTTTCAAGCACTTTCACTGCGAGAGGTAAGTACTCTGTCTGGTTTTAAAGTACATTTACAACAGAAGAAAAAGGTGCAGCTGAGGACTTCTGTTCCTCGCAGTTCCTGCAGATCTCGCTGTTCCTGGGCCTCAGTCGTGGGGACAAGAAGGCGGACGTCTGGGGACTCCTACACTGCACTTGGACTGGTCAAAAGCTGGCAACTGGCAAATCTTCGATTCCGGTAACTGTAGACAAGCACACAAACTGGTGTCTCCCTCCCTGGTTCTACGGTTTCCTGCAGTACTCTGAGGAAAGTCAACCAGCTCCGAGGTGAGTATCCAGGTGGCTTACGGTTTTATTTGATTGGTCCCACCAACTCAAGGGGAGACGTCGTCCTTGTGGGGGCTTCTCTGTTGAGATGGACTTGGCGATTCGGAGTTGCAGCAGGGCTTCACCGGGCAAACCAACGGTCAAGGAGTTGCAGCAACTCTGTAGTGATTGGGCGGCCGACTGTCCGGCAAGATAGCCACCCTGCTGAGTGACTGACAGCTGGGCTGGAATGAATGGGAGAGAACTGAATAAAAGGCGAGGCTTTTGGCTTGGAAGGCAGAGTCCACTACGGGACGTAGGAACCAAAGGAACTTGTAGAGGACGCCTGCTGCAACTCCTGGAACGTTGGTTTTCCCGGTGAAGCCCTGCTGCTGTGCTGAAACTCCAAATTCATATTGACAGAGAAGCCCCTGCACGGACGACTTCTCCCTTTTGAGTTGGTGGGACCAATCAACTCCAGCCACTTGGACATCCTTCTCGAAGCTGGTTGAATTTCCAGAGTTGCTGCTGGAAACCGTATAGCCAGGGAGAGGAAAACCAGATTGTGTGCGTTGCTTTTAAGCTGTCCTAGAGCTTCAGGAAGTTCTTCCGGACTCCCAGGAAGCGGGACTGAGCCTGAGCCCCCTCAACAAGAGTGTGGGACCCCAGAAGCAAGGAAAGTCCATCTCGACAGCAAGGAACCTCAGTGTTGCAATTTGCGGTAGACGCGAGGAGCTGAAACACTGAACAGCCACTGCTTTGAAGATTGCCGGTTGCGAGTGGTGACCGTCCCATTGCAGTGCAGGAGTCCCCAGAAGTCCTCTCTCTTGTCCCCACGACTGAGGCCCAGGAACAGTGAGATCTGCAGAGCTGCTCAGGAACAGAAGTCCTCTGCTGCACTTTTTCTTCAATACAAAGGTATTGAAGTCTGAGAGAACCTGCCTCTCGCTGTAGAGTTGCTTGAATCTTCTACTAATCGCACGTGTAACAGTTTGTGGCCCTACATTTGATTCTTCTTTTCTTGAAAGACTTCTAAAACTTTGGGCAAAGACTTTTCTACTTACCCACCAGAAGTGCTTCATCCTATTTAAGACTTTTGCCCATTGACTTTGGCTTAGCCTGTTATACTGAATGACTCTGCTGGGGGGATCCATTATTTGCCTAAGAATATTTGTGGTCTCTTGTTCTAATAACCTTTTCCTTTTGCCAACCTATAACAGTATTCTAAATGCAAACAGTAACATATTAATGTCCCCAGCACCCTAGCTATTGAAGTCACCTGAGGGTGTAGGTTGTGTCTGTGGGCCATACCAAAGGGGTCTTTGCTGATTTAGAAACTAAGAGTGTACAGTATTGAAGTGTATTTGTGTTTTACCATTATATGGCTCCCTTCTGAAGAAGGCTTATTCCGATGGATAAATAACTTAATTGTTTATTCAAGAAACCTTGAATGTAAGTGTTTATTTCAATATTTGTCACTGTAAATCTCTATGTAACTCCCCTACAGCTCACATTGACCCCGATAAACATTGGGAGCCCTCGAGGTCCCTTTCGGACAAGGCATCAGGGGATCTCCAGACACATGCCAAGGTCACAGTCTTCGTCTCCAACAAAACAATCTAAGCCTGTGAAGTCGTTGAAGGTGTCAACGCCATCAGCGCTGTCCGTCGAGTGAGTCTGTCGGGCCTTTACCCCCAGTCAGACCTTCGAAGCCTCCAACGCCGTCAGACCTGTCGACGCCATAGGCAGAATTTACTGGTGGAACCCCCTGTGGCTGTTGCACCTCCAGTAAAGGCTACATCTGTGAAGCCTGCCCCTGATGAGGTCTACTCCTCTCCCTAGGGAGGAGAACGTTCCCTTTGGTCTTCCTTATGGGACACCTGGGGCTCCAGAATGTCTAATTTCCGAGGAAAGTCAAATTGAGGATCTGCGTCAATCCTTGCATGATGCCAGCGGCCTAGACACCTCTCCTTAGATGGAGTTTGTGAAGCCCGAGCCTGGTGATCTTGCCGAATCGTCCTATCGGAAGCTGATGTTGAAGGTTGTAGAGTACCTGGGTTGGTCCAGGCCTCTGGTTGATTATGATCAGGGTGACCTTACCGACATCTTGGATCAGAGTCCGTCCACTGACCCGGTGTTGCCATTTCATCTGGCTCTGCATAAGAGGGTGGCTGCTACTTGGAATACTCCGGAGTTTATTCCGGCGGTTAACCAGTCGTTGTCAAGGAAATACCGCCCATCCTGTAGCGACCCCGGCTACCTGTCCACATACCCTACTCCTGAGAGTTGGTGGACCAGGCGGCTATGGCCACCTGAAAGCAGGCAGCGTACTCTACCAATCCCGCCTGATAGGGACGATAAACGCATGACTAGATGGGCACGCAAGGTGTTTTCTGCTGCGAGTATGGCGCTGAAATCGGCCAACTCCACCTGTGCCTTGGCAACATTTTCACACTCTGTTGAATTGTATTTTGCTTGCAGCTAAGCATATTCCCGAAAGGGAAGAAAGGGATGGCTTTCTAGCTACTGTGCAGGATGGCAAGTATGCCGTGTGTGAATATCTTCAGTCTGGGTTGGATAGTATTGCAAGGTCCATGGCTACGAGCACCATGATGCGCTGTTTTGTGTGGTTGCGGAAGTCCGGTTTTGCACCCGTTGTGCAGGCCTGTCTTCTCAACATGCCCTTTGATGGGTTACATCATTTTGGCAGCAAGGCTGACAAGAGCCTTGAAGTTGCAGACATCAAAGGCAGCTGCCAAATCTTTATGCACAGCTGTCGGACAACCTCAGCCTTTTAAGGAGGGGTGGTTCCTTTAGCTATTACTACTCATATGGAAACGGATGGCCGGTCAAAGGGGCAAACTTAGGTTTGCTCGTGGTGGACGAGGTAGATGTGCCAAAGCCTCTTAGGCTGCAGCCTCTTTGCCATGAGGCACTGCTGCTGCTAAACCGCTCTGAGGCCAGATCTCATTGTTCTCCGGTGGGGGGGGGGGGGGGGCAGGCTGTCGCGGCATCTCGAAGAGATGCAAACTATTACTTGAGATGTTTATTGAATTTATATAGCGCTTTAAGCCGATGCGCTTTACAGTATAACAGGTACATAAGAGAGAGAAGCACATTTACAAACATGAAACAAGTCATTAGAACAATATGTAGATACAATTTACAAGGAGGAAGGGAGAGTGGTGGAATGGGGGGGGTAGGTGAAGGGGATTACAGTGTCTGTTTTGAGGTCAGGGGAGTGGGAGGAAGTGGAAGGGAGGGAAGGGGGGGTGATTTGGTGTCCTCAATGCCCTAAGGGGTATCAGTGACTGATTTAAGGTCATTGGGGAAGGGGGGAGGGAGGTGGGTGCAAGGGTTAGAAGGGGAGAGGGGTAGGGAAGGGGAGTCTGGGGGGAGTGAAGAAGGGCTTTCAGGGAGGAGCATAAGGATGAGGAGGGTGGGAGTTTGTTCCAGTGTAGGGGGGCCAAGAGTTGGAAGGAGCGGAAGCGTGAGGAGGCACATGGGGCTGGGGGAACAGTGAGGAGGTAGAGGTCTGCTGAGCGGAGAGCGGGAGTAAAATGAGGGAAGAAAGGTGGGGGGGGGGGTCATGGAGCGATCTTTAGACAAGAAAAAGGAATTGAAATTTCAGTTGAGAGGAAGGGAAGCCAATCAGAGTGAGAGTGAGACTCTCTCTCGAGGGCAGAGGACACAGAGTACAAATAGAGCAGTGGTAGATGGGGTTTAGGGGATTCAGGTGAGAGACGGGGAGTCCAAAGAGGAGAGAGGAGCATTAAAAGAGGCAGGGGGAAAAAAGGGGAGGAGATTAGAAGTTTGGAAGCATGGAATGTGAGAGGAGCAGATTTTGCGGATGTTGTAGATGTGGTGACAACCGGCTCGAGAGGTTAGAGAGATGTGGTTGGAGAAGGAGAGAGAGATGTCGAGATAGAGGCCGAGATTGCGGGCATGGGTAGATATGGGGAGGTTGGAAGGAGGAACGTGGATGAAGGGAGGGGGAGAGAGTGCTAGGAGGGAAGAAAAGCACCTCAGTCTTGTCAGTATTGAGGGAAAGAAAAGTGGGATGACATCTAGTCTTTTATGGACATGAGGCAGGAAGAAAGTGTGTGCTGGAGGTCAGATGTGAAGGAAGAGAAGTAAAGAAAGAGTTGGGTGTCATCAGCGTAGAAGTGGTGGGAGATGCCAAAAGAAGAGATGAATGGGGAGAGAAGGGAGGTATAGAGAGAGAAAAGAAAGGGTCCAAGTACGGATCCCTGAGGGACGCCATAGTTCAAGGAGAGGCTGGAGGAGGTGCGGCCGCCCAAGGAGACATTGAAGGATCGATTGGAGAGGTAAGAGGAGAGCCAGGAGAGAACAGAGCCATTGAAGCTGAAGGAGGACAGAGTGCTAAGAAGGGGTGATGTATGGTATCAAAAGCTGCAGAAAGATCAGGGAGGATAAGAATTGAAGATTGCTTAGCATAGCTAGCAGTGAGGAGAGAGTTGAGGGCAGTCTCAGTGGAGTGTTTGAGGCGGAAACCAGATTGAGACGTGAGGAGGAGGAGGAGGGAGTGGGATGAGACGAAAGCAGAAAGTTGAGAGTAGGCAAGGCGTTTGAGGAGCCTAGAGATAAAGGGGAGAAGGGAGATTGGTCGGAAGTTGGAGGCAAGAAGAGGGCTAGCTGAAGGTTTCTTCAGGATGGGGATTATGGTGGCGTGTTTGAAAGTTGAAGGAAAGGTGGCGGAGGAGAAACCGATGTTGAAGAAGGTGGTTAGGTAGGGAATGAGGAGAGGGTCCATTTTGGGGATGAGGGAAGTGGGGATGGGATCAGAAGGGGCAGCAGTAGGGTGAGTTTTGGACAGGAGATGGGAGAAACATGAAGGGGTGATAGAGAAGTTGGATAACTTGGCAGAGCTGGAAGTGGGGGAGAAGGAAGGAGAGGATGTTCTGGCGAAGAGGATTTTGGATGAGAAGAAGTTGGCGAAGTCACAGAGGGGGGGGTTTGTGAAAGGGTCAGAAGTAGGAGTGGAAAGAAGGCGAGAAAGAGTCTGGAAGAAACGGCGGGTATGAGAGACTTGTGAGTGGAGGAGGGTAGAGAAGTAGGCGCGCTTGGCAGATGAGAGGCAAGACTCGTAGAGAGAGTGATATGAGAAATGAGGATTGATTAGTCGGAGAAGGAGATTTGAACCAGCGTCATTCGATGTGTCAGAGAAGGCGGCTCATGGACAGAAGGTGAGGAGAGAGCCAGGGCTGGGAATGTTTGTGAGAGGATAGTTGGTCAAGACTGGAGGTTATAGAAGAGGACAGCGAGGAGAGGGCGTCATGCATGAGCTCTGGATACAATTGCCCATGGTTACTGCCTCCCTTTTCGCCAATGGCCTTGCGACAATCCACCTGGGAAACACTCTTTGAAGGTTTCTGGATCCGCTTGTCCGGTCCATTACTTGGATCTTCTTGCAGGAGTGATGCTGGCCCACCAGACCCCCTTGATATGCCTGCTCAATAGTTCTTAAAATATAAACTACCCAACAGGCAAACCCAAGGGGAAAGGGGAATGGAGGAGAAAATAACAACTGCAGATCTTCACTGTTTTCTGAAGACACGACACTGGTTCCCAGAATATTGGGCTCAGTAGATGGTTAACTCTTTGGAACTGGATTGTGGAAGTGTCATCAATCACGTGTCTGTGAAATCTAAGCACAAAAATATACAGATTAAATAAACTCTTTTCTATATGTAAACTTCTGTTATTTATAATATTAACTAACTATTATCAAGTACCTGCTGCCTATGCTAGATTGCTGATAGGCATTTATAGTTTGGCTTTTGTATTGTTAGATGCTCTTCTAATTTCTTATTATTGAATTTTCAATGAAAAATCAATTTTCAATATTCTTGAAACGTTTTGGATATTCTTTGAATTTATGTTGTAGGCACTCAGAAACTTGCTTGCTTGAAGAAATAATGTTTTACTATAGTTTTCAAGTCTCTGTTAAATCAACTCTTCTGAACAATTCTTCTTTCAGCTTTTATTTTCTTATATCTGCATATGTAAATATATCTGTTAAAACTGTATTGTAGACTTTGGATGCTCCACAGAGGTTTGATGGCTTGATGCACAAAAAACGAAAAGTTCAGCTGCTTAGAAGACCGCGACGATCGCGCATTCAGAACGAAGTAGAAATAATAACACGAAGCAAAAAATAAACCGTGCGCTAAGAACGGTCACTGTAACTCGTAGCAACACGCAGTAACCGTTCCACAAGAGTAAATGAAATTCACGGAGAAAAAAGCCAGAACTCAACACGACGCCTCTTTAAACGCTACGTAACAACACTAGTACGTTAAACCAGGAAGTTAAACTTTAAAGTGGCACGTACGAGCATACTCTAACTGATTCCTGACTAGGATTGTATTCAACAGGAAATAAAATAAAGAGACGCGTGTTATAAGTATTATACCTTACAATACTAATTAAAAGTACACGCGTATGATAAGTGACAATATAAATCTATATTAAAACCAAAATGTCACAATAATATCCTAACCCTATACTGTAAAACATAAACTCTAACTTTCATAACCGTAGACGCAGCCGCGAGAGAAAAAAAAAATAAACGAACTTTCACTTCCCACACACGCAGCCACGAGAGGAAAAAATAAACGTACATCAGTCTTCTTTCATAGAATATGTGCGCAATTGAATTCGAATAAATGTTCTCAAAAATCCAATGCAGCCAAGTACAGTTTCTTAGAGTTTTAAAATAAACCTCTTCCTGAGACAAATTGAAGATAGAAACATTTCACAGTAGATAACTTAGCTTGCTTCATCTGTAAGTTGGTCTTGAAATTCTCAACAAGGATATCTTCATAAACCAACTTCTGTAGAAATTTATCTCACTGTTAATTCTTTCTCAAAAAGGATTTTTATAATAACTTAATATCAGAGTCCGTCCACTGACCCGGTGTTATCCTAAGAGCTAAATAAACTACAACCTTCCTCAAAAGAAACTGGAATGAAAGGCAGTTTAGAATGTTGTGAAATGTTCCAAACTACCTCATAACATTTTTCTACCAATCACTGGTGTTGCACTGAACCTCCATCTTGGTTTGGGGACTTGAGCACTTCCTGTATATAATTGTCATTAAGGAAACTTATCACGAAATTGACACATTAAAATACTAAACCCAAAATCAAACATTACTTAACCAATGCTCCTACTAATAATGTAATTATCAAGATTAAAAATAAATGTTTATCTAATTCTTTTGAATGCAGATTTTCTACAGTAATTTCTCATTGGAAATCTAGAAATGTGCCATGGAATCCTGACACCGCTCCTTGTGCAGGAGATTTTAGCCCTGCTGGAGAAAGGCGCTATAGAACCAGTGCCTGTGGCGGAGTGGAACAAGGGTTGGTAATCCCCTTATTTTTTGAGACCCTAAAAGGACGGAGAACTGAGACCCATCTTGGACTTGCGTTACTTGAACAAGTTCCTCAGGAAGGACAAGTTCAAGATGGTCACTCTCTCTCAGATCCTTTAGGCCCTCCAACTTCAGGATTGGTTGGTGTCATTGGACCTGCAGGAAGCTTATTTTCATGTGCCGATCCATCTCAAGCACAGGAAATACCTCAGGTTCGCAGTCAGCGGATCCCACTATCAGTCTCGGGTCCTGCCATTCGGACTCACCTCTGCCCGCGGGTCTTCACCAAGCTCATGGTAGTGGCGGCAGCGCATCTCAGTAGAGTGGGGGATTCACGTCTACCCCTACCTGGATGATTGGCTGATCAGGGTGCGTTCTTCCGAACAAGCTTTGGATCTCAGCGTCACCTGCCACTCGCTTCACAAGCTGGGCTTCTCCCTCAACTTCAAGAAGTCGCATATGACACCATCCCAATGGCTCCAGTACATAAGGGCAGTTTTGAGCACTTCTTTGGGGCTGTGCTCGCCACCTAAGGTGAGGGCTCGTCACATTCTTCAGATGGTCACAAAGTTTCAGCAAGCCCAGAGTCTTCCGGCGTTCTAATTCTTAAAGTTGCTCGGCCTCATGGCATCCTGCATTTTTCTCTGGTGCCAGAAGCCCGCTTGAGAATGGGATCCCTTCAGTGGGCTCTCCGGACTCAATGGTCCCAGTTCTCGGGCAGTAAGTCGGATCTCCTTCATGTTCCGCTCACGGTTTCGCAGGAGCTTCTGTGGTGGGCCGGCGAGACGAATCTCATGAAAGGAGAGCCTTTTTGGCAACCATGCCCGGATGTCAGTGGTGACGGACGCTTCCCTGACAGGGTGGCGGGCTCATGCCGATGATCTGTCTATCAGCGGTCCTTGGTCTCCATCAGGACATGTTCATCTGTCCTGCAATGTGTCTTCCCCAACGAGAGGATCTTCTCTCGCGAGAGGAAGGTCGGGTTCTCCATCCAGAGGTCAACAAAGTCCCTGTGCCGTTGGCGTATGTTTTGCGACTGGTCCAGAGGAAAGAATGTGGATCCTTTTCAGTGCTCGATTCCAGAGGTTCTCTTTCTTGCTTTCTTTGGCCCACAACGTTCTTCAAGTGGGCACCATTAAAGGTTATTTGGCAGCACGGTCTATATTTAAGCGCTCTTCAGAAGAATGCTGTTATTTTTAAATTCCACTGATCACTCCGTTTTGGAAAGGGCTCATGAATGTGTTCCTGCGGTTTCAGGTGCCGATTTGGGACCTTAATTTGGTTCTAAAATTTCTGATGGGTGCTCCGTTTGAACCTTAGCACTCTTGCCCATTAAGATTGACACTTTTTCTTGCTTGCAGTCCCATCTGCTAGAAGAGCGAGCGAGTTGTAGGCACTTTCTTCTAATCCACACTTTGCGTTGTATTAAGAGTATGTCCCCTTTTTACATAAGGTGTCAGAATTTCATCTGAGTCAGAAGGTGGTATTCCCCGCTTTTTATCTTCCTCATCCTAGTAAGGAAGAGGAAAGGCTCCACCGGTTTGATCCTAGAAGAGCCTTGAGCTTTCATCTCTCCAGGATGTCTAAACTCAGAGTGGAAGACCAGCTCTTTGTGGGGTATACTGGACACCGTTTAGGACAAACTGTTTCTAAGCAGACCTTGTCTAGGTGGATTATACTCACTAGTTAAGAATACTACCTGTTGCTGGCTGGTAAGGCCCCTCCTGAGGGTTTGCAGGCTCATTCCACCAGGGGCATTGCTACTTCAACAGCCCTCCAGAGGGGGGGTGCCGGTAAAAGATATCTGTGACGCTGCAACATGGTCTTCTATACACACGTTTGTTGAGCATTTCTCCCTGGATACTTCCCATGCTCAGGATGTTGCCTTTGGTAAGGCAGTGCTTTACTCTGCCATTTAAATTGGCTATGTCAAAATTCTTTTCCCTCCTCCACTCATTATTACTGGTTTGGGAGTCTGTCATAGGTGAGGAATAAGTTTGAGGACACAATCCATTTGAAGGACAAGTTACTTACCAAACTGGTAACGTTCTTTCGACTGGATGTTTCTCCAATGTATTCCTCATCGCCTTTCTGGCATATCCCTTTCTAGAATTTCCCATGACATTACAATTTACGTCCCGCAAGGCTAAGTGCAGTCGATGCTGTGTGCTGGCACGTGTACCCCGCGTTGTGAGGGGGGGGTGGGAAACATGAACTGAGGCTACGGGCACTGTGCGTGCTACTTATAGCATCCGATGACGTCACCCTCGAAGGAGGCCTTCGAGGGACGTCGACCCAGCGCCATCGATTCAAGGACGCCCTCTGCCGAAAACATTTCCGAAGCAGCACAGCTGTGGACATTACACGTCATAGATGAGGAATACGTTGGAGGAACATCCAGTATAAAGAACATTACCAATTGGTAAGTAACCTGTTCTTTGTACTCTGGCAGGTATTCTTAGTCATATTGTTGCACTGGATGAGAACTGGTAGTATTGGAACCATCTGGGTAGGGCCTTCAGTAAGCTTAGTGGGGCCTTTGGGCGCCTTAGCAACATCCTCTGGTTTGAAAAAGGTTTCATCCACCACTGTAATACTGGCCCTAGTGTCTCTAATGCAAGGGGTTTCCCGACCATTCACAAGTACACTGTCTGTCCTTGTTGTATTCTTTTGTGTTATCTGGAATAGAATTATAGACATCTAAATTCTGCTGTTCCCACAGACCCAGGGACAATAAAGAAACACTGGCTGAGACTCCAATGGGGTCTTCAGCCTATAGGTGAAAGTTTCTACTTGCCATATGAACTTCTCCCTCCGGGATGAAGGCTAAGGAGGCAGTGTGGACCCCTGAAGGTTTACCCTTACCTCTGGGTTCCCCATTCACATGGTCAGTAGACGCACAAGCATAACATTTACCAAATGGTTTGACAAATGGGGGCTTCTGCTGACCTCCCTCTGGTTTGGAACCAGAGGTTTGACTAGACTGGCCTGGATTCTGATATGGCTTATCGTTCTTATGTTTGTGGCCCTCATTTGGATGGGAGGATTTAGAATTATTTGTCTTCTTGCTTGTGCTGTTTACCCTCATCCTTTTTGTGAGTGGCCCCAGAACCCTTGTGGGTGGCCCTGTTGGCAACCCACAAGTCGGCAGCTTTTGCTAGCTGGTAGGCAGAATTTCATGCAGTACCCACTGGGAACACCACGCACAATTAGGACTACAGGTGTAAGCAAAAACCATCCTTTGGTAGCGAGCTGAGCAGCCAGGCTAATCTCAAGAGGGAGTGTGAGCAGTAAAGGAAGTTAAACAGAAGTATCACCATTCAGTGGTTCAAGTAGACACTTACACTGAAGGTTTCTTGGTAAAAAATACTTATACATGTATTTACACAATCATTTAGAAAACATTCACTAGTAGAAATCAACTCATTATTAAACACCAATATAGGACAGTAAAAAACCTAGTTGTAGGGACAGTTGGAGCTCCCCTGAAAAAGGAGCTAAATGGCACTTAACTTATTTTAAATAGGAATAAAAAGGCAGAAGTTTGTACAATGGGTTGGAAAACACTTCGTTTAGATAATGCAGGAGGGTCAGTTCAATTCAGTAGGCCAGGCCAAAGTCAATAGTCTAATGTTCTTGGATAGGACAGCACAGTTCTGGTACAGATGGACAAGTCTTTGTAAAGGTTTCTTGAAGTAGTTTAGACGAAAGCAAATGATAAGTTGGGTCACAAGCTGATTAGGCCTGCAAGTTGAGAAAGTTTTAAACCTTGGGAAGTCCAAAGGACACCCCTTTGCCACTGCACTAAAAGTGCTGTGTGCCACGATAATAAAAAGATGATGCCTATGGAGTTATCTAAAACTCCATAACCAAAGAACACAAGAGTAAAACGCACATCAAAATACATGAGAGTTGGTGGAGGAAGGGGCGGAAGGCTCACTCTCTCCAGGGAAAAAAAAACAAGTCCTCAAAATCCAGCAAAGTTGCTGGGGGTCTCTAAGGTAAAGGGAATAAGCACATTTCTGAGAATTCTCCCTAACCCTAGCGTCTTGGGATCAATCTCTTTTGAGTCAACCAAGTGCTGGCTCAGCTCTGGGCAGCAGGCATCAAAAATAGACTCCAACAAAAATAGATTTTTCATTCCTTCAAAGGAGTTCACTCTGTAACCCTTAACCCAACCATCTAAGTTGTTCTAACATTCACACACTCAGGTAGCCCAAGGGGTACCATCAGTCTTTTTGAGGGTCCTAAACCTCTTACGGTACTGGAAAGGAGTTTTCCCAAATCTAGCTATCAACGCTAGCTTCACATTTTCATACACCAATCTTTCAAGTTCCCCCACCTCCATTACAGCATCTTTTGCAACCTGGGGGAGCCTAGACAAAAGCCAAGAAATCAACTGATTCCCTGTGAAAAATCTTGTCTCCATGACTGAGGCCCAGGAAAACGGGATTTGCAGAGCTGTACAGGAGGTTTATAGTCGTAGTTTCGAATCAAAAGATTCGAAAACGAAAGCTGTGACATGCTATGTTTAACATGCAAAGTGCATTTCTTTCAAAACCAATCCGTCGACAATAGTCATGGATTGGTTTCAATTGAAATGCACTTTTACATGTTAAAAGTAGCATTTCAATGCTTTTTTGTTGTTGGGAACGTTCAAACGTTAGCTGGAGCTGTCCAGTGCTGTCATTTCAGCACTGGACAGCTCCTTTTAATGTTTCAAGGTTTTAGTGTATATTGGGGGGTTCCCCCCCCAACCTCTCCCACCCCCTAACCCAAACCCCAACCCTAACCCAAGTTTCAAAAGGCAAACTTTTGAAATTATTTCAAACAAATTGTCATTCGAATGAATGGCATATCGAAATTTTTTTTCGAAAGTTTGCCTTTCGAAACTTTTGTATTCGAGAAAATGACTGGACACAATACAGGAACAGAAGCCAGCTGGAACCATTTCTTCTAACCAGAGGTACTGTACAGTCTAAGAACGTACCTCTTGTTGTGTAACCTTGCTTGCGCTCAGTTAAGACCGGTCTTTGTTACCTTGCAGAGTTGCTATAGCTTTGCCCGTTCACAAGCCTCCCAGTTTGTGGCCCTTCAAGTGTTCTATCCTCCTACAAACTTTTCTAAAAACATTGTGCAAGACTTTTTACCTACTTGCAAAGAAGATCTTCATCTCCCCTAGATGTTGTCCAAGTGACATTGTCTGGCCTGGCTCCCGGAGAGATTCTTCTTTACCCCCTGACTTTGTGCTTTGGCCTTTCCCCCAGGAAAGGGTTAATTTTACTCTGCATTGGAAGGTTTCAAAAGTACTTACCAGTTAGTGAATTATTTGTTAACTTTTGTTTTATTAATCTCTTCTATCTTTTACACCAAACTCAGCATTGCTCTAAATGTACCAGTGATAAATCAGTGTGTCCTAGCTATTTAAGTCACCTGAGGGTGTAGGAAGTGTGTGTGCCATCCCCAATGGGTAGCATCTGATTTTGAGAAACTAAGTGTTTTGAAGTGTATTATAAGTGTTACATATAGTGCTCCCTTTTGAAGAAGTCTTATACAACTGACTGTGAAATAAATTAATAATTGTTTTCTCAAGAAACCTTGAGTGTAAGAGTTTATTTGAATAACTGTTACTGTGAAACTCTGTGTCACAACATTACTGCTCACATTGACCCCTCTTGATGTAGGCCTGGCGGCTCAGCCTCACTACCAACCTGTGTAGTTCAGACTTGTACCAAAGGTTGGGTCCCTATTGCCAGGAGGTCAGGGTTATTGTAGTGCACCCAAAGGGTACTGCATACAATCTTGCCTAACACATTGGGTGGGAAAAAAAGTTCCAACTCTCAGCCCTGACCACTAGATGTCGGCCTATGCAATGCACGTGAATCTAAGCCAATAAAAGCATCAGAAAAACAATTACTGGAAGGTATTGTTTGTCATATGTGTGAGAGCAGTGACATTAAGTGCTTAAATCAGGAAAAAACACTAAAGATTTTGTTGCAGAGGGGGTGGGGTTGAAGTAAACTGTTAGGAAAGATTGTATGCAGTACCCTGTTGGTGCACTACAACAAAACTGACCACCTGGCAATAGCAACCCAACCTTTGGTATAAGTCTGTCCTACACAGGTTGGTAGTGTGGACGAGTAGCCAGGCTTATCTCAAGAGGGGTCAATGTGAGCTGTAGGGGAGTTGCACAGAGGTTCACTGTGACAAGTATTGAAGCAAACACTTACACATAGGGTTTCTTGGTAAAAAAATTGTTAATTTATTTACCAGTAAGTTAATGTAAGCCTTCATCAGAAGGTAGCACTGTAAAACACCAGACAAATATACTTCAAAATTGTACACTCTCTTAAATTCAAAATCAGTAAATACTCATTTGGAATGGCATACAGCAGAGACCTACACCCACAGTTGACTTCGAATGCTAGGGTGCTGTTGGCATTCAGAATTAGTTAAGAGCAAGTCAAAGGGGAAAGATTATTAGAGCAAACCAGATACCACAAATCTTTCTTAAGCAGGCAAATACTTTCAAATCCCCCAGTAAGAGTCATTCAGTTAAAACGGGCTAAGCCAAAGTCAAGAGTCTATATGGGCTGAAGCACTTCTTTGCAGGTAAGTAGGAAAGTATTTGCACAATGTTTCAGTAGTCTTTGAAGAAAAAGATGAATCACTGTAGGGTCACAAGCTGTTAGACTTGTGAGCAGTAGAATTTGCAAGCAACTCTACAGCAAGAGGTAAGTTCTCTTAGACTTTGTACAGTACCTTTGAAATGAAGAAAAGATGCATCTCTGCAGAACTCACTGTTCCTGGGCCTCAGTCGCGGGGACAAGAGGGAAGGTGCCTGGGGACTCCAGTAATCTTCACTTTCAGTGGCTGTCCAGTGTTTCAGCTCCTCGCGTCTACCACTAATAGCAACACTGTGGTTTCTGGCTGTCAAGATGAACTTTCCTTGCTTCTGGGGTCCCGCACTCTGTTGAGGGGGCTCAGGCTCATTCAGTCCCGTTTCCTGGGAGTCCTGGAGCTCTTGACCAACTTAAAAGCAACGCAGACAAACTGGTCTTCTCCCTGGCTCTATGGTTTCCAGCAGCGACTCTGTGGAAATTCAACAAGCTCCGAGATGGATGTCTAGGTGACTTACTTTGGAGTTGATTGGTCCCACCAACTCAAGGGGAGAAGTCCTCCTTGCAGGGGCTTCTATGTCAATGCGAACTTGGCGTTTCAGCAAAGCAGAAGGGCTTCACCGGGCAAAACAATCGTCCAGGAATTGCAGCATGCGTCCTCTTCAAGTTCTTCTTCGGTTCCTTCGTTGAGTGGTCGACTCTGCCTTCCAAGCCAAAAGACTTGCCTTTTATTCAGTTCTCTCCCATTCATTCCAGCTTAGCTGTCAGACACCCAGCAGCAGCAGGTTGGCTGTCCTTGCCGGACAGTCAGCCAGCCAATCATCACAGAGTGCATTTGGGCCTCCTAGGAGATGAAGCACAGGGAGTCTTGGGCACCTCCCTCACTTCCTGCCTACCCCAGACACCCTGGAGCCAGAGACAGGCTTCACTTGTGAATCCTGCCAAAGACAAAACAAACAAAGGGACCAAACCTGGTTTGCCACACAGAGTAAATCTCTAAAAGTAAAAGAAGTAAAAGAAGGACATTTCCACAAAGAAATGGTGAAAAAAGAAGACCGGCCCATTTTGACAAAAATGGCACCCTTGGGTGCTTAACTGCAGCTGCGAACGCAGCCCACGGTAAATGCACATCACGGTAGTAAAAACGAAACCACTGCCACCAGCCATTCAGTGAGGAAAGGGTAACATAAAAATATTACACAAGAAGTTAGACAAAAGGGGATACTAGGTAACCCCTCCAGCACCCTATTGTAAGATGGGGTGTGCTGCGTCAAGTTACAAATGTAAGTAAAGTCAATTTCACTTTACTGCTGTGGGAAACAGTAGTTTATCCCAGAGAAGGTATTAAACCTTGGGAAAATCTAAGGGACTTCCTTGTGTCACTGCACCGATGGAGTTGGTCAGGCTCCATAACGAAAAGAAACACAAAGCTCAGAAATCACATTAAAATACATGAGTGGGAAAAAGGGTCTCACTCTCTCCAGGTTAAAAACAATCAAGTCCTCACAATCCTGCAAAGTTGCTGGGGTTCTCTAAGGTAAAGGGAATTGGCAAATTCTGAGAATTCTCCCGAACATAAACCATGCATACTTTGACTCCTGGAAGAGAGGAGTACCATGCTTGCTTTTTTTTTTTAACCTTATAAAGAGAGAGCTCTAACATGCAATATTTACGTGAAGGGAGATGATTATTTTGGTTATAGGAGGTTGGATAACAATAAATGTGTTGGAGAGTGGAGAAACGGTGTTTAAGCTGTTTGCATATTGTGAAGTGTTGACGTTGTGTGCATTGGAGCATGGATTTGATTGCTTTTTCTTTTCAGGTATTTATATGTGGTCCATCACCTCATTGGCTCCTGGTGACGAACCGCGGTGCCCTGCGGTTACATCCCATGACTCTGGATGGTGCCATAGATTCCTTTGCTCCATTTCACAATGTCAACTGTCCCAAAGGTTTCCTGTATTTCAACCGGCAGGTAAGTGGGTAATGTCTTTGATGCATGGACTAGAAATGGGCCCTTGCACACACGTTTCAGACTTCTGGAATCTCTCACTACCTCCCTCACACAGTCACTCTTTTTTAAAAAAAAAAATTCTCCATCTTTCATTTTATCTCCATCTGTCATTGTCTAACAGCCTGAAGACTTTCCCTTTAATGTACATCATATAAAAAGTTATTGTTATTACGTATTGTGATGTTACTAGATGTCACTTCTCATGAGGCTAGGGATGTGAGGCTGCTACCCAATATTCCCCCTATGGGTGGTTTAATGCGGAAGGACCTCATGGGGAGGGACTCCCCTCCTGGGGATAAGGACGACCACCTGGGTAAAAGTTGGCATCACACCCTCTCAAGCCCCTTTCCGCACTTACATTTGTTATTGTAACATTATACCAGTTACTACTACTGAGAAGAAGACGATTGCTAACTATACAGATAGTATGACTGTTAGGTAAGCTTCTAACAGAACTGGTCAATTTTCCTGACCTGGGTCAACCTCAGAACTTTTTGATTTACTAGTAGGATATTTTTCCTTAATACCTCAGTGAGTGGGAACCTTTTCCAAATTCACAGAATCGTTTACTCTTGTTATGGGTGTAAATTTTTCTGACTCCCCATAGTGTCTTTTTAAAGTTAGCCTCCTTAACAACTTATTGGCAATAAGTGCCTGTTGTTGCTGAGTTGTCCTAGGGGCTCCCCTTCTAACTTTCTTTTGCTAACCTTGGGTGAACTACAGTTCCCAAGGGTAGAAAGGATCTTTGGATCCCTTTTACATGTTATTCTGTGAAGCCAGTTGTAAGGGAGAATACTCCTATGTCCCGTCCCCTTTCCTCCATCCTTTTGGGACATTCCGTCCTGTGGGACGGGACCAGAGCACTTTTGTAAAAAAAGCATCAAATTGAAAATGTGTCCATGTTCTCTTTTTGCACGGGGTACCGCACGTGGCTGTAACCCCGCCCTCCTTAGCTCCGCCCTGCACATCGCCCTTTTGTCCTCCCCAACCCAAATCCCCCCCCCCCCCCCCCCCCCGAGCGGTCGGGGCTGGATGCACTTACATCACCGGGTATTTTTTTTTCCTTCCCGTATGCTGCATCGTTTGGGATTTGCTACTTGTTCCTCTTGTGAACAGCGTTTCACTAGGGCGGATCCCATTCTCTCTGCTTGGAGTGTCTGGGACCAGATCACCGTTGGGACTCGTGTTTCTTCTGTGACTCCCTTTCGGTCCAGGCACTTTAGCGCCGTCTTCGTCGGTGGGAGATCTTCCAGAAGGTTCCTCCATCGCATTTCCAACTCTTCATCGACGGAAAGAGATGCCCGGTAAGTTCCTTACTTTTCAGGACACCCCGGCCGAAGGGGACTCCTTCCTGGGGTCCTCCAGGTCCGGGAGGGGCTTCAAAAGCTCTGCTAACAGGGTTTTCGCTGAGGTGCCTCGCAGACCTAATAGGCGTACCAGGGTTTTCTCAGAGGGTTTCCGCGAGGGGCCTGCCCATACCGGATCACGATCCGAGGTTCACCAATCAGGTGCTAATAGCCAGCATAGTCGTGCTTCGGCGTTGGGTACCAGAGTTGGTCTCCTTGTCAGGAGCTTCCCACACAGACTCTGGTGTGCGCCCTGACGCCTCTATTGTGGCTTTCTGTAGCGAACCACGGTTCGAGGCCCCTCTCGGGGCGCTATTAAGACCGGACTCTGTTCCGAGGTTCCTCTTAACTAGGCTAAGGTGTGTACCAACAGAACTGAGAGGCCTGTTAAGACTTTCTGTGAGGTGGATTCCTCAAATATCCCGCGCTCGCGGAGTCACCGGTTCTGTTGAGTGGGCACAGGGAGAGGTCGTCGGCCGTAACTCCTCTGTTATCAGCATTGCTGAGCCTCCTCCTTTGGAGGCTAATTCAAGGGACAGGATGTCCAGTAAACATCCAAGGCCCCATAGTACCGGCTCTTCCGAGGATCCTTGTGTCAAGGCTAAAATTTCAGTTAAATCCCCTGACCAGTCTGCGGAGTCAACTGCCTCATCTACACGTGATGCAGTTCTGCTCCGATGTTCACAAAATGGCAGCCCTTGCCACATGGTCTACGGTGGCAATTTTGGATTATTCCCTCACACCCACTCTATCGACGGCGGGTGCTGGGAATCTTCTTTTCGGTGGACAAACTTTTCCACGCGACAGTGTGAATCTGTTCCGTCCTTCCTATGACTGGCGTGCTCCAATGCCTATACCGCATACAGTCTCGCTTCCTGGCAGCCTCTTCGTCAGAGGATGCCTTTTTTCGGGATGTTTCAGAGACTTATGCACTCGGACCCCATGAGGGAGTACTTTAAGAGCTTTTCTTGTAGCTCTGTCTCCAGGGTTCCCCTGAGGTGCCCCAAGGGCCTAACAGGCGTACCAGAGATTCCTCCGAGAGTTTTGACGGACCTGCCAGTACCAGACATTGTTCCGAGGTTCACCATCACAGTGCTAAAGTTAAGCCCAGTTCGACTGGGTGCTGTGATACCAGGGTTCACCCTGAGGTCTCCGTTTCTGGAGCTTTCCCCGCTGTAACCACGTTGAAACCTGAGGTTCCTCTTGTGGAGGCTAAAGCCTATATCGACAGATCTGAGAGGCCTTCTCTGAGGGTCTTGTCAGTGGGGTATTGTCCTCAACAGTCCCACGCTCAGGGTTGTGGTGGTACCGGTTCTGTCGAGGGGATAAAGGGGAGGGGGGGTCACAGACCGCATTCCCCCTGGTACCGTCTTTTCTGAGGTTCCTCCGTTGAGGCTAATTGTGAGAAAGGTTCGAAGATGTCGACTAAGCATCCAAGACCACAGAGTACCTGCCCTGCCGAGGTTACTTGTAAGGCTAAAGTGTTACCTAAGCCCCCTGACTCTCCTGAGGAGGCAATTGCCTCAGCTACGCATGTGACAGTTCTCTTCAGGTGGTGACAAAATGGCGGCCCTACCTGCGTGGCCTAAGGCGGCCATATTGGATAGCTCCCTTACGCCTACGTTTGCAATGTGTGGTGCTGGGAGCATTCCATTTGGCAATTGTAACCCGTTCTGCCCTTAGACCGCCATGTGTGGGCTCTGCTGCCTCATACTGTTTCGCTCCCTCCTGCTTTTGCTCCTCTGGTCTATGTGGACCTGGCCGTGGGGTGGACCCTCCTGGCAACCATCCTCCTAAGCCCTCAACTAAGGATGAGTTTTTTTTGGGAAGTTTCGGATGCTCATGCACTCTGACCCTATGAGGATGTATTTCAAGCACTTTTCACTCCTGTTCCACCATGTCCCCGGCGGCACCGATTTGGTTTTTCTTTGAAAACCAGACGTTAGGCATGGAGGACCAGTCTTCTGTTTCCTTCTCGTTGCATCGAGCCTTAAGTGGATGAGGACAGTGATATACAGCCTGAGGTGCCTCAAAGGCCTAATGGTCGCACCAGAGTGTTTTGTTTGAGGGTCCCTCAGAGGACCTGCCAAAACCAGACATGGTTCCGAGGTTCACCATTTGGGTGCTAAGGTTCAGCTCAGTTCGTCTTTGGCTCTGGATACCGGGGTATGCACTTAGGTCTCTGTTTCTGGTGCTTGTCACACCGAGCCACGGCTCAAGGCCCCTCTTGATGGAGCTATATGTCCCGGGTTAAAACCCCAGGTTCCTCTAAATACAGTACCGACTGAGTCGAGGGATCCTCCAAGGGTCCTGTTGGTAGGATTCATTCCTCAACCGTCTCACGCTCGGGGTGTGGTGGTACCGATTCTGTCGAGGGGGGTGGGGGGGTAAAGGTGATCAGCAGCAAGCCTTCCAGTACCGTCTCTGCTGAGGTTCCTCCATTGGAGGCTAATTCTGAGTTAGTTCTAGGATGTCTACTGAGGATCCTTGTTTCAAGGCTAATTGTTTAAGTCGCCTCATTTCTCCTATGACACAGTTCTCTTCAGGTGTTGACTAAATGGCGGCCCAGCTTCATTGGTCCAAGGCAGCCATTTTGGATACCTCCCTTACACCAACTTTCATGTCGACTGGTGCTGGGAGCTTTTCCTTTGGGGGCGAGCAGTTTTTTTCCACGCTATGTGGACAACAGGGATCCGTTTGTTAGTCCTGGTGGCAGCTTCAGCTAAGGCCCCTTGTACACAGAGGCTAGGGTCTCGGACTCGGACCTTCTCTGTGATCAGAGGGTTTCAGGGATGCCGTGCGTACCGATCTGAAACTCCTGTTGGTAGCCCCGCCTTAAGTGGCAGCGGCAAGGTGGTGGGTTTTTCTCTCGTCCATCAGCCTCCTCTACAGGGACAGATAATCTCCCTGCCGTCAAATCACCAAATGATATTTTTTTTGTCGGTCACACTACACTTTGGTGGGAGGACAAATCTTGTCTCATCTGGCGCCATGGCAAACCATCACCGAAGACTGGTGGAGTTTGTCCATCGTTTAGGTGGGTTTTTGCTTGCACTTTCCTCCTACCCCACCCTTGAAACCTCTCTTCGGACAGACTGTTCCCCTCATGGGGCAAGGGAGGGGCTAGTACTGCTGTCCTTTCACAGTGCTCAACCAGGCTGCCGTGTGCACTATCTTCGATCTTTCCGAGAGAAATTCAAGTTGATCACGCCCTTGCCAAATAAAGTCCTCTCCTTGGAAGGGCGATTGACTCAGTGTGATGGTCTTCCAGGATGCATAAATGCACTTTCTGACTTGGAGCCCGCATATGTAATATCTGCGGTTCTCTGGAGCCCGCATATAAAAAAATCTATGGTTGCCCGTGGGAGCAGAACACTTCAGATTCGGGTACTCTTTTTGGTCTCGGCTCAGCGACACGCACCGGAAAATACTCAGGGGCCCTGCAGCGTCCTCCCAATAGCAGATCTTCCAAGGTTCCCCATTTGGGGCTAAGGCTGACGCCAGTTTTGCTGTGGCTTTGGATACCAGGGTTCACCCCGAGGCTTCTCCATCTGGAGCGAACTGTACTGCGTTTTGGCAGCTATTAGACCAGGGTTGAACCTGAGGTTCCCCTGCTTGGGGCTAAATCGGTCACCAACAGAATTGAAAGTCCCTCATTGAGGGTCCTGGCTGTAAAGTACATCCTAAGCCTTTCCACGCGCGCGGCCGTGGTGATACCAGTTCTGCTGGGGGGCGGAGGAAGGCGATCACGTACCACAGACATTCCAGTACCGGCTTTGGCGAGGATCCTCCACTAGAGGCTAATTCTAGGGAAGCCCCTGATGTGTCTAGTAAACACCCTAGATCTGCCAGAACAGGCTCTGCCGAGGTTCCTTGTTGAAGGCTAGTATGGCACGCAAGGCCCCCGACTCCCCTGGGGAGACTATTGCTTCACTTGCTCCTGTGACGCAGTTTACCCCGGGTGTGTGATAATGGCAGTCTATCCTCTGCGGGCCACAGCTGCCTTTTTGAATACCTCCCTTAAAGTGAGGTTTTAAATCAATAAGCAGGGCGACAGACTCTCCTCTCCTTGTGGATCTGGTCACGCAAATTTGGGCTGGGTCATCCAGTATATTGTTTGGCTGCAGGCTCCACACATCCCGGGTCACCTCAATGTGACCGCAGATTAATTCAGACACCAGTCAGCATCGGTTACGCGTGTGAGATGAACAGAAATATCATCTCCAACTTTTCCAGCAATGGGGCACGCCAGAGGTCGTCCTCTTTGCAGCTCGTGGGTCAACATGAAAGCTTAAGTGTTCCCTTCATTGCCTCCGATCTATTGGTATCTCTGTAAACTCATCGAACTGTTGCCAAAGCAGCTGCATGGCCTTTCCCACCAGCTTTTGTGAAACATTACTGCTTAGACCTGAGCACCAGGGCTGATGCTCAGTTCAGGCAGGCGGTTCTCAATACCTCTTTAAGTAAAGGAGTTCCATTCACCCGTTATTCTGTAAGGAGTGCTTGGTAATCTCCCAAAAGTATGGAGGAAAGGGGACAGGACGTAGTGGCTACCTTACTCATAGTCCATAGTCCCATTTCCTCCATACGCCTGCCCGCCGTCCCCTCTAATAAGTATCCTCTATTATTGCTTAATTTGTCTCAGACCTGGCGATAGAAGAGGACTGAAGAGTGATGTGTGGGGCGGAGCTAAGGAGGGAGGGGTTACAGCCATGTGCGGTACCCCGCGTAAAAAGAGAAGGACACATTTTCAATTTGATGCTTTTTTACAAAAGTGCTCCGGCCCTATCCCACAGGACGGAATGTCCCAAATGTATGGAGGAAAGGGGAATATGGACTAGAAGTAAGGTAGTAACTTGGTTATTCTCAAAAATGTGCTAATTCCCTCTACCTTAGAGACCCCCAGCAACTTTGGTTGATTTTGAGGAATTGATTATTGTTCAACCTGGAGAGAGTGAGACCCTTTTTTCCACTCGTATTTTAATGTGTTTTCTGAGCTTTGTATTTCTTTTGGTTATGGAGCCTGAGAATGTTCTACATTCTGTCACACAGCACCTTCAGTGCAGTGGCACAGGAAAGTCTTTCAGATTTCCCCAAGGTTTACATACCTTCAAAGGGATTGGTTCCTCTGACGTATTCCACATCTATGACAGTAATGACCACAGCTGTGCTGCTTTGGAAAATTTACGTCTCCTGCGTCAATACTGTCCTCGAGGGCCTCCGTCGAGCCGACGTCACCGGATGTTAAAAGTAAGACGCACGACGCTCGTGGCCTCAGTTCCGTTTTTTCTGTGAACGTGTTCGCTTCGGAGATCTCGGCGCACCTCGGTTCTTCTGTGTTCTATTGGTTCTTCAAACCCGTTTGTGAAGATTTCCATGATGTCTTCGTCTTCTACCCCACGGCCGGGTTTCAAAAAGTGTCGGGACTGCGGTTCCAAGATGTCGCTGACGGACCCGCATAACACCTGCCTCTGGTGCCTCGGTGAAGACCACGCCACGGACGATTGTGACGAGTGCCAGTCGTTGACATCAAAGGCCTTGCAGGAGTGTAAGAAGAAGCTTTCTATCGGTAGGGTGTCCAAGCCCCGAAAGTCGAAATCCACTGGGCTTTTGTCCGACAATTCGAGGGCGACTCTCTGCATCGTCGGCGTAAATCCAGGGTGGTCTCGGTCCCGGAGTGGGTCCTGCCATTCCTCTGCCTCTTCGGGGCACTCACGGTCGACTTCCTCGTCAGAGGACTCTGCCCGTCGACGGGTTGCTTGTCCCAACAAGCACACGTATACAACAAAAGATTGAGGGGAAATTATTACATGGCCCCAGGATTTGTCCCCCCCCCCCCCTAACAAGGGCTTGTGCAAACTTCCCGGCTTGGGAATCCGGTTTCCTTTACGCTGAGCCCCATAGGAAGTGTGAGGAACATTATACCTCGACAAGCCTGTGTTCATTCGCTACAAATGCACCACAGCACTCGAAAAATAGTACATTATAACACATGACTTTATTAAGATACCAAATCTATAAAAAATGTAGTAAACAATTCATAGTCATTTCATATTATTAAAAAACAATTTAATATAAACATTCTAACCTCTAAAACTCGTAAAACACTACGAAGCACTCTCAAACGTCCTTGCTTATCACTCACAATCCTCTCATACCTAAATTAAACCTCACTCTCACACCATACAAAGTTATATAGACTTGTGTCGACTACACAACGGAGAGCTCTCAAATTCTGAAATGCTCCCTCCAGCCAGTTCGTGCCCTTGTTAAACGAATCCTTTCAGTGAAAGGTTCTCATTAATTAAATTAATTTTTAAATAACGTTGCCTATTAATAGAGCAACCACAATGCCCGACACGTTTCGTTCTTTTAACGATGTAAGACAAGTGATAGAACTTCTTCAGGGGGAATTCGACAACCAGATTCTCTTGGTCGTCTTAAACTTTGTGTGAAAATGTTCCTCTAGGCTCCGTCGTAACTTCAGTATTTTTACCAGATCCCGGTGATGTAGGCTCGTCTCCAAAAACAAACGACCCACCGTTATCGTTGACCCCCATGCGTGCAGGTGCCCCTGTCTTGCTACAGTTCCGTCGAGTGATAAAATCACTCCAAAGCAAAGGTTGCTGAACCGAGTTTGCTGCACCTTGTGGCCGGGAAAGTGCTTTTTGTTACGGCATCAAATTGACACTGTTTGGGACTGCTTGATTATTCTTCTGTGAGCGGTTTCAATCATCTTGACGTCTCGCGTTGAGTCTTCCGTGTTCACTTACGTGGTGCTTCAATTGCATTCCTGCGGAATGGGATTAATTTCGTTAGGAGATGATGGCGATTTATTTTAGTCGCAGAGCTCCGTTCCGTCCGTGCCATCGAAAGACGCTGGCAGGGAACATGCTAGAGCCACCGTTGGCACACCTTTGGGCTCGAGCGGTCGGCGCGATCACCAGGAACCTTCGAGGTCCCAGTCAGACAAGGTGGATCGCTCGAGCCACGCCAGCTACAGGTCCCAGTCCTCGATGCCATCGAGACCATCGGAGCCTGTGAGGTCTTCGAAGAAGACTTCGGCGCCGAGACCGTCGAAGGACTCTTTCGAGGCTCAGCCTCTGAGGAAGCCATCGGTGCCGAGGCTAGCGAAGGACACGCTCGGGGCTCTGCCCTCGAGGCCTGTGTCGAAGCCATCGGCGCCACGCTCGACACCGATTCCATCGACGCCTTTCGAGGATGATTTCTCAGAGGTGCCCCAGAGAATGAATGAAACCCCCGAAGAAGGCTCTGGCCAAGTAAAAAAAAAAGCATGGTTGTGCCTTTTTCTGTGCCCTCATCCAGGGATTTATTCCAGCCTCTTGATTATATTTCGAAGGTGGATGAAGGGTCTGAGGAAGGGTTGGTTCCTGATGAGGTTCCTGACGACCTCTTATCTGGTCATAGCCAGTTGGAAGACCTGCACAACGCCAGTGGTCTGGACACACCTCCGCAGGTGGAGTTTGGTAGGCCTGAGCCTGGCACGCACACAGAGTCTTTGTACCTGCGGCTTATCTCGAGGGTGACTGAGTACTTTGGGTGGTCTGCGCCACCAGTAGGATTTTCTGCAGGATGACCTGACAGATATCTTGGACCAAGGTCCACCAACTGACCCGGTTCTGTCATTCCATATGGCCTTGCAAAGAAGGGTGGCAGCGGCTTGGACTGCTCCGGAGAGTCTCCCGGCAGTGAGCAAGTCTTTGCCGAAAAAATACCGTCCAGGCAGTAGTGACCCCAGCTACTTGACTACGCACCCAACACCGGAGAGTTTGGTGGTGCAGGCGGCTACAGCCCCAGCAAAACATGCGTCGTACCCTACCATCCCTCCTGATGGGGACGACAAGCGTTTTGATGGCTGGGCGAAGAAAGTGTTTTCTTCAGAGGGTATGGCTTTACAGGCAGCCAACTACGTGTGTGCCTTAGCACGTTTCACTCACACTCTGTGGAATTGTCTTTGGCGGCTGAACATATTCCCAAAGTGGAGGAACGGGATGGTTTTCTTGCTCTCGTTCAGGATGGCAAGGAGGCCATGTGTGAATCCGTTCAGTCGGGTCTGGACATGGCCGATTGTGTCAGCCGGTCCATGTCGGCAAGCACCATAATCCGCAACCACGCAAATCTGCGCAAGTGGGGGTTTGCTCCTGATGTACAAGCCCGGCTTCTCACCCTTTGATGGTGAATATCTTTTTGGCAGCAAGGCTGACGAGGGCCTTGAGAGGTTGCAGACCTCCAAAGCTGCAGCGAAGTCGTTGAGAGCTGCAGTTCGCCAACCTCTGCCTTTTCGTCCTAGGGGACAGCAATGGAGTGGAGGTTCCTTTCGATACTAATCTTCCTTTGGTAGATAGAGAGGAGCTGCAAGTCAAAGGGGTGCCTGTAAGAGTACCAGAGGTGGAAAACAAGGTACTCAAGGTGCCAAGGCCGCTCGGGCAGTTGCCTCTTTACCCTCAGGCAATGCTGCAGCCGCTTCATCTCAGTCATGAACCCATGTCCCATGGTTCGCCGGTTGGGGGAAGGCTGGCGCAGCATCTTGTGGAATGGCATGCCATTACTTAAGATGTGTGGGTTCTGGAGATCATAACCCCCGGCTACTGTTTTATTTTCCGGCAGAGGCCTCATGACAATCCACCAGGGAATGTCTCTTTGAAGAGTCCGGCATGGGCCAGCCCTTCAACTTCAGGACTGGTTGGTGTCTCTCGACCTCAAGGACGCTTATTTTCATGTGCCGATTCATCCCAAGCACAAGAAGTTCCTGAGGTTTGTGGTTGGCGACTCGCATTTTCAGTTTCGGGTCCTGCTGTTCAGATTGACCTCCGCCCCGAGGGTCTTCACCAATTTCATGGTGGTGGTGGCAGCATATCTCAGGGAAGGGGGATTCACGTCTACCGCTACCTGGATGATTGGTTGATCCGGGCTCGCTATCCCGAGCAAGTCCTGGATCATCTGTCCTGCCACTCCCTTCACAAGCTGGGCTTCTCCCTAAACGTAAAGTCCCACTTGACACCAACCGAGTCGCTCCAGTACATCGGAGCAGCCGAGTGGCTCCAGTACATCGGAGCAGTACTCTCCACATCCCTGGGGCAGTGTTTCCCACTGCAGGTGAGGGCTCATCACATTCTGCAGATGGTGCACAAGTTTCAACATGCCCAGAGTCTCCTGGCATTCGAGTTCTTGAGGTTGCTCGGCCTCATGGCATCCTGCATTCTTCTGGTGCCAGAGGCCAGGTTGCGGATGAGATCTCTGTAATGGGCTCTCAAGCTCCAGTGGTCGCAGTCCTCCGGCAGGATGTCGAACCCCGTTCAGGTGCCGCCCTCGGTCGCCCAGGATCTTCTGTGGTTGGCCGTCTAAGGCAATCTGATGAACGGGGCTCCATTTTGGCTACCCTGGCCGTAGGTAACGATTGTGACGGACGCGTCCCTCACGGAATGGGGAGCTCATGCCAACGAGTTGACAGTCAGCGGTCGTTGGTCTCTGACAGAGTCCAGACTCCATATCAATCTGTTGGAGCTGAGGGCCATCAGGGTAGCCCTGAAGGCTTTTCTGCCTTCTGTGCGAAGGAAGAATGTCCTGATCCTGACAGACAACAAGTGGCCATGCACTACCTCAACAAAAAGAGAGGCGATGCAGCTCTGGTTCTGGGCCATCCAGCAGGAACTTTCGATCTCGGCAGTTCATATGGCCAGAGAAGAAAACGCAGAGGCGGATGCTCTGATATGATATGATATGGCATTTGTAACGCACCTATACACAAGTGTTTGAGCAGGCAGAGCACAGTCTCTCACGAGCTGGAGCTGGCTCAGGAGATTCTCCTGGAGATTTGTGCCCATTGGGGAACCCCACAAATGGATCTCTTCGCCACCAGTGTCAACCGGAAGGGCGAAAGATTCTACTCGGGAATGTCCTCCAAGAGGATCCTTAGGGAACGCGTTCGTAGTGGAGTGGTCCTTCCCACTGCTGTACGCGTTTCCTCCATTCCCCGTTATTTCGCAAGTGCTACGGAGGTTCGGTTCCCGGATGATCCTCATTGCTCCGGCATGGGCCAGGAGAACGTGGTACCCGGACCTTCTCGACTTGTCGAGACAATCTGCTCTCACGGGAAAGGGGTCAGGTTCTCCATCCAGAGGTCAAGTCCCTCAACCTTCATGCTTGGCTTCTGATAGGTTGAGGGATAAGGATTCTCCCTGAAGACGTGATGGAGGTGTTGCTTTCGGCCAGAAGGCCCGCAACAAAGTCCCTGTACCGTTGCCGTTGGAGAAAGTTCTGCGACTGGTGCAGGGATAGGAATGTGGAACCTTTTTCATGTACTATTCCTGTGGTTCTGTCTTTTTTGCTTTCGTTTACCCACAAAGGGGCCTGCAAGTGGGTACCATTAAAGGTTACCTGGCGGCGCTGTCTATATTTATTTATTTTGACAAGGTGGTCCTTTGCTCTGCAATTTAATTGGGCATTCTAAAATTCTTTCCCACCTCCTACGTTGGTACTGCTTTGGGAGTCTGTCATAGATGTGGAATATGTCGGAGGAACCAATCCCTTCGAAGAACAAGTTACTTTCTTACCTGGTAAAAATTCTTTCGATGGGATGTTCCGACGACGTATTCCACATCGCTTCCTCCCTACCTGCCCCCTCTACAGAATTTCTTATGCGATTGCAGCTTTCGTTTCCGCAAGGCTTTCTGTAGTCATTCTGGCAGAAGATTGGTGCCACACGTTCTGGGGAAAAAACTACAACTGAGGCTACGGGCGTCGTGCGTCCTACTTATAACATCAAGTGATGTCAGCTCGACAGAGGCCCTCGAGGACCGCGTATCCACGTCGACGATGCAGGACGCAGACGCCGAAAATTCTCCAAAGCAGCACAGCTGTGGTGATTACTGTCATAGATGTGGAATACGTCGTCGGAACATCCCATCGAAAGAACGTTACCAGGTAAGAAAGTAACTTGTTCTTCCCTGGGATAAACTGTTTCCCAGAGCAGTAAAGGGAAATTGACTTTACTTACAATTGTAACTTTCTAGACCCCAACACACACTATCTTACGATAGGGTGCTGGAGAGGTTACCTAGTATCCCCTTTGTCTAGCTTCTCATGTAACAATTTTATGTTACCCTTTCCTCACTGGCTGGTGGCAGCCCAGGCTCCAGTCTGTCTTTGAGGGCAGGAAGCGAGGGAGGAGTCCAAAACTCCACAGCCCTTTGTCTTACTCCTTGCTTGAATGGGAACAAATCCCAGTTTGGGTGGCAGTCCTGATTGGATAACCAGACCACACCGTCTTGTAAAATGTGGGGAGAGGATGCAGAGGTTGTGCTGTAGTTCCTGATGAATACTGCAAACCTGGGAGCTTAAGAGAAGTCGACCACTGGAACCGAAACTAAAGAGGATGATGGAGAAGCGGCTGAAACGATTTCCAGCGACCGGAGAGCCTGCTGTGTAACTGGAGCCTGCTGTAGTACTTCCTTCCAGTCGGCCTGGGGACTGTTGGCGCAACCTGTGATGCTGCAATACCCCCAATACCCTGGGACCTCAAGCCACTATGCGGTGCACGGGCTTCCAAATTCTGAATCTCGCTGAAACTTTGCGGGCATCCTGGTGGATCTCCAGAAACAGGATTGAGTCTGAGAAGTCCCCTTACCAGAGTGCTGGACCTTTGTAACGAGAATTCAACCGTGATTTTCTGTTTTCTTGTGTGCTCCTTGAAAAGGGGCCAGAACCGCATTCAGCCGTGAAGGAAACCTTGCCTAGAACCTACTTCATCGATCCCTGCTGCAAAGTTCCTTCCTAGGTCTTTTTTCAGTTACCACGACAAGGAATCCACTGACCGGGTTTTTGGCTGCAGATCCTGAAGTCGTCCTGCTGCAAAATCTTCAATGCTGAGGTACTGTGTTGGCTTGGGTATGTACTTATCTTAAGTCTCTTAGGATTTCTGTGCAGCTGTTAGGCTTCCCCATAAATACGGCTTCCTCCCTTTAGGTTCTCTTTACTGGTGTTTAATAGTTACCATCCAGCCAGTTTGCGTGAAAATTTACCATTTGGTCAATTCTTACGCATTCGAAGAAACTGCACTCAGAGAGAGGACTTTGATTCAAGTAGCAAAGATTTATCCACCAGATTAAAAGCCCGAGGCTATCCGCCCCTTGTAATACGGAGATCTTTCAAAAGGGCCAGAAACACGAACAGACAGGAATGCCTTAGGAAACAACCTAGGATGAAAGAAGATAAAGTAACGTGTGTCGACTTTTTCACCCATAAGTAATGCGTTGAGACATAGTATACTCAAGAACTGGGGGGTGATTAATACAGAGGATTTTGTGATAAGCAACCCACGGTTTGCTTTTAAACGCATGACTAACTTACGTGATAAGCTTGTCCATACATATGACTCAGCTAGTTCGGAGAAGGGCCCGACTCGGTCCACTTTGTGGAATACAGAACCTGTAGTGGGTCACTACAAGTGTGGCAATTGCTCTGTATGTAGTCTTACATCCAATATAAAGGATATTGATTTGAAGGGTAGAAATTGGAAACTACAGACTTTCTCTAATTGCAACACAAAATGGGCTATTTATGTAATAAAGTGCCCATGCGGTTTACTATATGTCGGCAAGACAAAACGACCCATATGACAGAGGGTCTGTGAGCACAGATCCTGTGTCAAAAATAATGTACCTGATAAGCCACTTGTAGCTCATTTTCATTTAGCCAAACATACACACGAAGACATTCGGTGGTTCATAATCCAAGTAATTGGCCCCCACCCAAGAGGGGGAGGTGGGGGGGGGGGATAGAGATTTGAAGCTAAGGAAAATTGAACAGAAATGGATTTTTGACCTTAATACAGTCAAAGACGGTCTAAACATCGCCATCGAGTGGGGGCTGTTTATACATTAATATACGTATGGGGTTGCAGATTGATCATATACATCGATTGCCCGTGTATATTGTAAGATCTGTTGGAGGTTGAACCCGCTGTTAGTCATTGACATAGTGAGCCCATCTGTTTGCGCAATATCAGCTTTTAGACCGCATAACGGGGTGTTTTCAAGATATGGATAGTGAAACCAACGGACTGAACCTTCTTGACAGTCTGAACAGTGACGGTGTTGGGAGATAAGGTCCGCCTTTATATCTCCGAGTTTTGTTTGGGACAGTAATAGTCCATTACGGGAGATATAGTCCGCCTTTACATCTCCTAGTTCTGTTTGGGACATGGGACATGAGTAGTCCATTACGTGAGTGTACAAGACATTGTCACCATGCTAATTTAAGCGACTCACTTGAGAAATATTCACATCAGTCTCTCACACTACCTGTGACAAGAAGGCTGATTCTGCGACGTTGCCTTGAACCCCATTTCCCATGAACCATTGGGATTGTAGTAGTTCATCTCACGCCTATTTGGGCTGAGATAAATCACGTGTCACGGACAAGGTAAATGTAGTCTACGGAGGCTTTCCTGCGTGCAGTCAAAATCAGACGGAGTGATCCTGAAAAGGTGAATCAAAGAAGCACGTATACATACAAAAAGGTATA
Source organism: Ambystoma mexicanum (assembly GCF_040938575.1). NCBI lineage: Eukaryota > Metazoa > Chordata > Amphibia > Caudata > Ambystomatidae > Ambystoma > Ambystoma mexicanum. The sequence continues at coordinate 1,337,272,583 of NC_090933.1, read as the reverse complement.
GAGAGCGGTTAGATATGGATTTAGGAACAGTGGGAATGTCATCCTTGTAGGTCCGGTTACCTTGGTCCATATCTCGAGAAAACCGATGAACAGCAGTAAATACGTTGAAGTGGAGATATTTAGAAGCCGCGACTCGGGCGATTACCGTGCCGAGAGAGCTCTGGTGCGATTTATTTCGCTGACATACCTCTGGAAAGATCGCGTGATGAAGAGCTAATATAGATAGGTTACAAACTAGATGACATTGTAACCATTTGGTGGTGTTGCGTTTTAGATGTACGGCAGTTTAGAAATGTCGACAGACGTTTCGCTGAACCGCCAGGACTCTTGAAGTTGAGAAGAATCTGTGGCGAAGAATTTGTGGCGAGGGAGCGTGAACAAGAGGTACTTGACATGAGGGATGTTGAACAATACCTGTGGTTTTTTAATAAAAAAAGCAAAAGAAAAAGCATTTCTCCAGCATGGGGTCTGGCATGGATTCACATGCTCATGAATATTCCCCGTCGTCAGGCTGGGAATCCTCGGTAAAGAAAAAACCAGTATCAGTTTCGTTTCTGATCTGTCTTTCGTAGTAATAACCAATCACTGGTCTCTGCGTCATACTGACCACAGCCAATGACTGCCCTCTACCTAAGCACCGCCTCCGGCAGCCATCTACAGATTTTTACCGCACGTTCATGTGTTGGGATCCTCGTGCTATTGCTCTCGAGAGTTAGTGCTATTTTTTCACGTTTTTTTCTCAAAAACTTCGTTTTTTCGGTCAAAAGAGCCTCAAGCTCCACCGACTCACCATCCGATCAACGGGGACCCGTTTCGGATTCGTCTGCGCCCCTCAAGGGTGAAGATTTCGTCGAGCTACGCTTTTGGAGGACTCCAGAAGTTTCTCAGGCCCGGCCATGGCCCAGAGGAAGGGAAGCTCGACGCCCGGAAAGCTGTTCAGGGTCTGCCCTGGATGCCAGCTGCAGAACGTCTTCAAGGAGGACGAACACTCTATTTGTCTTTACTGCCTACATGAGGACAAGACGCACGTGGAGAAGGACTGTGCGTTTTGCGGCAACATGTCGGAGCGGACCATGAAGGACCGCCATCAACGTCTCGCCAACTGGCTAGAAGGGAAGAGCCCGTCCGGCGAGAAGAAAAGGAAGAAATCCGAGGGTCCAACCTAAGGCCAAGCACCGTGAGTCCGCTGGCACCGGGAGCGCCGAACGGTCGGGCTCTACGGGCGCCAGGCAGGGCGCACCCTCCCCGGCACCATCAACCACGAGCCAACGCTCTGGGTCGGGTAAGAGGAAGGCCGAGCACCCGGCGAAGCTCCTGGAGAGGCCCCGGTCGAGCTCGAAGGCGGAGGGGGAGCGAGGCAGTGTCCCCCCCCTCAAGGATAAGGCGGTGAGCGCACCTAAGGTGGTGAAGGCCTTAATCCATCCGGCCAAGCCCTCTATCGAAACTGTCGCGGCGGCCCTGGCTCAGCCTGTGGAGGCTACACCAGTGGTGGCGACCTGCCACCTCGGAGGGAGTCCTCTTTTGTGCCCATCGATAGGACCCCCGTGAAATCCCCCGTGGGGAAGAAAAAGGGGGGGCAGGGCGTCGTCGTAGATTCGGCCTCAACCTCGGAGGAGGAACTGGTCGAGGTCTTAAGCCACGCCCGATGGATCCCGACGCAGGTGACGACGACATCGTCGAGGGTACCGACGGGGCCCCTGATCGCCCGTCGGATTTCCCTCTGCCAGCGCCGCGAGACAACTCGGCGGCCATTTGTTGGCTATACAGTCCTTATGCTCAGAGATAAGGACGAGACTACCGTTGCCGACGGAACCTCTCCTGTCGGGGGACCCAGAACCGGGACCTTCTGGTGTTCCCCCTACCAAGAAAAGAAGGATCCACCCTCCACCTCCTTTTCAGCCGTCGCGCCCCTTCCAGCCCTCCTCCCCGTCCACCCGAGGGGATGATACGGGGACTGACACGGCAGCGACGGGTACGGACGACGAGGTATACGACGAGGATGTACCGTCGTCGCCTCCCATCAGGGCTTCTCCGCCCGACGAGATTGGATCGTTCCACTCAATGATCGCCAGGGCATCCAAGCTTTTCCAACTCTGCCCTGAGGAGAAGAAGAAGGAAGGTTTCCTTTATCGGTGGCGCAAGGCCAAGAGGAAGACGGTCCTCGCGGTGCCTCTATTGGACGACATTTGGGATGAGGGCCTCACCCTCCTCAAGAACCCGTCCACGACGCCAGCTAGAAGAGACCGGTACGAGAAAAAGTACCGGGTCCCGGACACGGCCCCCCTGTGCCTCCGGGCGCAGCCTACTCCGGACTCCGTCGTCTCCGCGGCGGCCAGGAAAAAAGCGGGGGGGGGTGCGGCCTCCACATCGACTTCCCCACCGGACGGCGAGGGAAAGAAATTGGACGCTATGGGACGCAGAGTCATCTCGTCTGCAGCGACGACGATTAAAGCTGCCAACGCCTTGGCTATCGTGGCCCGATACGACAGGGAGCTCTGGTACAAACTGGCTCCCCTGCTGGACTTCTTGCCGGACGACAAGAGGGCAGAGGCCCTGGAGATCCTGCAGGAAGGTGAGATGGCTTCGGACCACGCCATTACCGTTGCGACGGACATCGCCGACACTGGGTTCCGCCAGTTGGGCAACGGCGTTTGCCTTAGGCGGCGTGGATGGCTCAAGGCTACGGACTTCCGTCAAGACGTTCAGACCAGAGTCCTGGACATGCCCTTCGATGGGAACAACCTGTTTGGGAAGACGGTGGACGATTGCCTTCAGGCCATTAAAGCGGACACCGAGACGGCCCGGGCCCTTGGAGTTCTGCAACAGCGACGGACGCCCTTTCGGAGCAGCGGAGGCAAGGGTGCCTCCAAAGGTTCTGGCGGCGGTTTCTCCTCCTACCATCAAGCGGCATGCTCATCATCTCAGGAGGCCTACAGAGGACGAGGCAAGCCTGGCGGACCCCGCCGTCGTCGCCAAGGACAAGGCGCTATAGCCTCGTCGAAGCAGGATTGAACCGGCCGGGGGGTCGGGCCCCCACCGAAGCACCCCGGTGGGAGGCCGGCTGGCGAGCTTAGTCAGCGTGTGGGAGTCCATCTCCACCGACCGTTGGGTGCTGGACGCCTTGGCCCGGGGCCACGCGCTCGAGTTTCAAAGAAAGTGTCCGCGCGTCCCCCCCGTGGCCAGGAAAGAACTTCACGTCCCTCAACTTCTCCTGGAGGTGAAAGCGATGCTCAAGAAGGGCGCCATCGAACTCGTCCCAAAGAGGCTTCGGGGCTCCGGAGTCTACTCGAGATACTTCCTCGTGAAGAAGAGGACGGGGGGATGGCGCCCCATCCTGGACCTGCGACGTCTGAACAAGTTCATCAAGACGCAAAAGTTCCGGATGGTCACCCTCCAGCACGTCCTGGGTCAGCTGGAGGAAGGAGACTTCCTGTCGTCGTTGGATTTGGAGGATGCCTACTTCCATATTCCCATCTTGAAGGGGCACCGAAAATTCCTCAGGTTTGTGGTCCAAGGGCGGCATTACCAGTTCAAAGCCCTCCCCTTCGGTCTACGGTCGGCACCCAGGGTGTTCACCAAGTGCCTCGCACCGGTGGCGGCTCAGCTGCGCCGCGAAGGGATCCACGTCTACCCCTACCTGGACAACTGGCTCATCCGAGCCAAGACAAGGGAGCTCGCCGTGGTTCACACGGCAAGGACCGTCCAACTTCTCACGGACCTGGGATTCTCCGTGAACTACGCCAAATCCCACCTGGTACCCGCGCAAGACGCTCTGTTTCTGGGAGCGAGGCTCAACACAGTGTCCCTTCTGGCCTCCCCGTCGGAGGAGAGGACCAGGACCATCCTGGGCAAGGTGCAGCGGATGTTGGTGGCCGACGCGGCCAAGGTGAGGTCCATCAAGTCCCTCCTCGGAATGATGTCTTCCTGCATCTACCTCATTCCCATGTGCAGGCTCCGGATGCGCCCGTTGCAGGAGTTCCTGGACGCGCGCTGGATCCAAACGACGGGCAGCTTCGAGGAAAGGATCACACTCGACAAGAGTTTCCGACGAGCGATCCGGTGGTGGGGCACCCGCGCGCATCTGACGGCGGGCATGGACTTCCAGACCCCAGCCCACCAGGAGACCGTGACCACGAATGCCTCCCTGGAAGGGTGGGGAGCGCACACCGAAAATCTGCACGCAAGTGGCCTTTGGCTCCCGACGGAGAAATCCTTACATATCAACGTCCTGGAGCTCCGTGCAGTGTTTTGGGCCCTGAGGTCCTTCCTTCCGTCCCTCAAGGGCAGGGTGGTGAGGATCTTCACCGACAACACCACCACCATGTTTTACATCAGAAAACAGGGCGGAACCAGGTCCCCAGCACTGTCCAAGGAGGCGCAGGACCTGTGGCATTGGGCAGTCGCCCAAGGGATGTTTTTGGTGCCGTTTCATCTGGCAGGGATAAGAAAGACCATCGACGACTCACTCAGCAGGGTGCTGCACTCGTGCCACGAGTGGGAACTACGGCAGGATCTAGTGGATCGCCTCTTCCGACGGTGGGGCACACCCCAGATCGACCTGTTTGCGACGGCGACGAACTCAAAGTGCCGGAGGTTCGCCAGCAGGTTTCCCCAGGCGAGGAGCATGGGCGATGCTTTCTCGTTCCCCTGGGAGGGCCTGTTCCTCTACGCGTTCCCTCCTTTGCCACTGCTAATCCGGCTCGTCAACCAGCTCAAAAGGTCACGGTGCAGGATGATCCTCGTCGCACCTGCGTGGCCGAGGCAGATATGGTTCCCGGACCTTCTGGACTTGTCAGCGTCCCCGCCAATCAAGCTGCCGGTGGACGCGGATCTGCTCTCCAGGGAAGGAGGCGCCATCCTCCACCACGACCCGAAATCGCTGAACTTGCAGGCCTGGCTCCTGCAGCGCTAGAGTTTGGAGGATACGACATACCGGCCGACTGCAGAGAGGTTCTTGCAAAGGCCAGGGCGTCCTCGACTCTTAAATGCTACGGACACAAATGGAAGAGGTTCTCTGTCTGGTGCCACGCACAGAAGATTAACCCTCTACGGATTACGGCTCCCCAAGTTCTGCCGTACCTGCTGACGCTGGCTAAAGCTGGACTGGCACACGCGTCCATCAAGATTCATCTTGCTGCGATCTCCCGATACACCAGAACCACGGGACGGACGTCCTTGTGGTCTCATCGTCTGGTGAAAGAGTTCATGAAGGGACTGTTCAGATCGTTCCCGCCGGTGAAGGCTCCGGCCCCGGCGTGGGAGCTCAACGTGGTGCTGACCAAGCTCATGGGACCTCGGTTCGAGCCTCTGCACTCGGCCCCGTTGAAGTTTCTGTCGTGGAAAACAGCGTTTCTTGTGGCCATCACCTCCGCACGACGGATGGGAGAGATCCAGGCCCTTTCCTGCAAGGCCCCGTACTTGACTTTTCACGACACGAGGGTAGTGCTCAGGACGCACCCCTCCTTCATGCCCAAGGTACCGTCGGACTTCCATCTCAACGAACCCTTGGTGTTGCCTGTATTCTTCCCGTCGCCTTCGTCGCCGGCTGAGAGGACTTTGCACTCGCTGGATGTGGCTAGAGCGCTGAAGTTCTACGTGGACCGCACGAAGTGTTTTCGGAAGACGTCACAACTCTTTGTGAACTTTGGACCTGTCAATCAGGGGAAGGCTCTCTCGAAGGCTTCCATTTCCAGATGGCTCTCCGGCTGTATCATGTACTGTCATCGGTTGGCAAACCGACCGCTGCCCGGCCGTCCGAGAGCCCATTCCACCAGAGCGATCGCAGCTACCACGGCGTTCCTTTCTGGTGTGCCCCTGCTGGACATATGCAGGGCTGCTACGTGGAGGTCGACGCACACCTTCACGAAGTTCTACTGCGTCGATCGGGATTCCAGGGAGGAGTCCAGGGTCGGCCAAGCAGTGCTGCGCAACCTGTTCGCCTGAGGTGAGCCTGGTGAGGAGGTAAGATGCTTAATGTTGAGTTTGATGCAATGCTTAATGTTGAGCCTTTGCCACCTCCCGTGGTTCTGCATGCGTGTACTGCTATGTATTCTTTATTCATGAGCATGTGAATCCATGCCAGACCCCATGCTGGAGAAGGAACAAGTTACTTACCTGTATCTGTTGTTCTCCAGCATGGGTCTGGCATGGATTCACATGCGAACCCTCCCGCCTACCCCTCTGCGGCTCTTCACTTGGTCATACTGCCACTTCACGTGCTTCCAAATCTGAAGATGGCTGCCGGAGGCGGTGCTTAGGTAGAGGGCAGTCATTGGCTGTGGTCAGTATGACGCAGAGACCAGTGATTGGTTATTACTACGAAAGACAGATCAGAAACGAAACTGATACTGGTTTTTTCTTTACCGAGGATTCCCAGCCTGACGACGGGGAATATTCATGAGCATGTGAATCCATGCCAGACCCATGCTGGAGAACAACAGTTACAGGTAAGTAACTTGTTCCTTCTATCCATGAATTATAGAATAGACTAAATAATGGTTGTTTGCCCAAAGAACACGGCACAAGTAAAAATTCGACCCAAACAAAAGGGTGTCGATGAAGAGTACCTAGATTAAATGAGGGCTAGGGTCATGTCCCTTGGGTTTTTCAAAAAGATGAGATAGAACATGTATTTGGCACAGTTGATGCAGTACACAAAGTTCACACAAGAGATTTACATGTGTGTTTGTCTGTTTTTAACTTTGTAGATCTGCGGGGGAGTCCCTCGTTTTGTAGTATGCAACACGCATAGCACGGCTGCTTTACATCAAAGAATGTGTCCTGAAGACAGGATCTAGGATTATACAAATACCAATTGGTTTGGATTGGATGTAATGAATTTGTCTAGATTCCAGAAACACATGCTCAGTGTTGACACACCATAGTCCTTACTAATGGGGAATATTATACATGTTGTGTATAGAACCAACTTGTGGAGATTTGCATATGCCACAATGTGTTAAAATGCATACCTTGTCCAATGAAATGTTGTCTAGTATAGATAAACACAATATTTGTATTTTTATGTTTTTATGTGATAGAGATTAAAATATGTATATTTTTTGAACTACCTTGTGTCTACCTGAATGCAAAAAGGGTGGTTTGCGTATGTATTAGCCTGATGTCATAGACAGCTCTAGAACCTAAAGGGAGGAAGCTGTATTTATGGGGTGCTTTTGTGTGATATATTGTAGTCCTTTCCCATACGGCCCCTAAAAAGAGGACAAGACAGCTCTGGTTAGCTGACCCTCTGGGAAAACTACAAAAAACTCTGACTACAAGTATAGTAAACCAAACCTTTGGTATAAGCTTGTACTACACAGTTTTGGTTGCGTGTTGAGCAGCCAGGCTCATCTCAAGAGGGGTCAATGTGAGTTGTAGTGCAGTTGCACAGAGATTTACAGTTGCAAGTGTTTTAATAAACTCTTGCACTCAAGGTTTCGTGAATAAATATTATTTATCAGTCAGTTAGAGGAAGCCTTTTTCAGAAGGGAGCAATATAATAGTAACACTTGAATACACTTAATGAAATACACACTCTTAATATCTCTAAATCAGTAGATACCCACACGGATGGCCACAGACACTACCTACACCCTCAGGTGACTTCAATTGCTAGGGTGCTGGGGACATTAATGTATCACTGTTGCATTTAAAATCATATGGTAATAGGTCAAAAGGAAATTATTATTTAGAATATCCTGGAGATCACAGATATTCTTAAGCAGGCAAATACTTTTGAATCCCCCCAGAAAGAGCCATTCAGTACAATAGGCTAAGCCAATGTCAATGGGCAAAAGTCTCATAAAGGATGAAGCACATCTGGTAGGTAAATGGAAAAGTCTTTGCACAATGTTTTAGAAGTCGTTGAAGCAAAGAAGAACCAAATGTAGGGCCACAAGCTGATTAGACTTGTGAATGGTAGAAAATGCAAGCAACTCTACGGCAAGAGGTCAGTTCTCTCAGGCTTTGTACACTACATTTTAAAATGAAGAAAAGAAGCAGCAGATGACTCCTGTTCCTGTGCAGGTCTCACTGTTCCTGGGCCTCAGTTGTGGGGGACAAGAGGGAGGACACCGGGAGACGCCTACAATGCACTGGGACGGTCAAAACTCGCAACCAGCAATCTTCCCTTTCAGTGGCTATTTAGTGTTTCAGCTCTTTGCGTCTACCGCAAATAGCAATACTGCAGTTCCTGGCTGTCAAGATGGACTTTCCTTGCTTCTGGGGTCCCACACTCTGTTGAGGGGGACCAGACTCGGTCAGTCCTGCTTCCTGGGAGTCCGTAGGATTTTCCTGGAGCTCTTGGCGAGCTTAAAAGCAATGCACACAATCTGATGTTCCTCTCCCTGGCTATACGTTTTCCAGCAGAAACTCTGTGAAAATTCAACCAGCTCCGAGATGGATGTCCAGATGGCTTACTTTTATTGAGTAATCCACCAGGTCCCAACAACTCGAGGGGAGAAATCGTCCTTGCAGGGGCTTCTCTGTCGATGCAGTAGGGCTTCACCGGGCAAACCAACGGTCCAAGAGTTGCAGCAGGCGTCCTCTTCAAGTTCTTCTTCTTCGTTTCCTTCGTCCAGTGGTCGACTCTGCCATCCAAGCCTCACCTTTTATTCAGTTCTCTCCCATTCTTTCCAGCCTAGCTGTCAGTCACCCAGCAGGGTGGCTGTCCTTGCCGGACAGTCAGCCGGCCAATCACCACAGAGTCCATTTGGGGCTCCTAGGAGACTAAGCACAGGGAGTTTCGGGCATCTGCCTCACTTCCTGCCTACACCAGACACCCTGGAGCCAGAGGTGGGCTTCACTCGTGAATCCCGCCAAAGGCAAAGCGAACAATGGGACCAAACCTGTTTTGGCACGCAGACTAAATCTCACGAAGGATCTTTCCACAAAGAAATGGCAAAAAAAGACCGGGCCATTTTGACAAAAATGGCACCCTTGGGTGCTTTACTGCAGCTGCGAACGCAACTCACAGTAAATGCACACCACTGTAGTTAAAACAAAACCACTGCCACCAACCATTGTGAGGATAGGGTAACATATAAAATGTTACATGAGAAGCTAGACAAAGGGGATACTAGGTAACCCCTCCAGCAATCTGTTGTAAGATAACGTGTGCTGGGTCTAGAAAGTTACAAATGTAAGTGAAGTCAATTTCACTTTGCTGCTCTTGGAAACCGTAGTCTGAAAGACTTCCCTGGATCACTGCACTGAAGGTGCTGTGTGTCCCAATGTAAAAAATGATGCCTATGGAGTTTCTCACCCACTCCAAGTTAAAAAAAAATCAAGTCCTCAAAATCCAGCAAAAGTTGCTGGGGTCTCTAAGGTGGAGGGAATTGGCACATTTCTGAGAATTCTCCCTAACAAGGACGTGTACTTCCACATCCCCATACAGGAAAAGCATCGCAAGTTCCTGCTTCGTCGTACAAGGGAAGCATTACCATTTCAAGGCCCTCCTCTTCGGACTGAAGTCAGCTCCCAGAGTCTTCACCAAGTGCCTTGCTCCGGTGGCTGCCCTTCTACGACTACAGGGGATTTGTGTGTATCCTTAGTCAACGACTGGCTCATCCGGATGGGGAGCCCACACCGGACGTCTTCACACCAGAGATCTGTGCTGCCGGAAGAGAAGACGCTACACATCAACGTACTGGAGCTATGGGCAGTGTTTTGGGCCCTCGGGTCATTTCTTCGTCCCTCAATGGCAATGTGGTGAGGGTCTTCACGAGCAGTCCAGCCACAATGTTATACATCCGGAAGCAGGGGGGGGGGGCACCAGATCCCCAGCCCTTTCCAGGGAGGCGCACAGCTTGTAGCACTGGGCCGTCGCCCAGGGGATGTTCCTCATTCCGTTTCACCTGGCAGGAGTAAAGAAAACCGTTGCCGAATTGATCAGCAAGATCAAGTGGACAACCTTTTCCTCAAATGGGGTAGTCACGAGATCGACCTGTTTGCGACAGCGACGAACACCAAGTGCCGGAGGTTCGTCAGCAGGTTTGCCCAGCCGGGGAGCATGGGCAACACATTTTCGTTCCCTTGTGAATGCCTTTTTCTATATACATTCCCTCCGTTGCCATTACTACTTCGAGTCAGACGGTACCTGTGCAGGAAGATCCGCATTGCTCCAGTGTGGCCGAGGCATTTCTGGTCCCCGGACCTTCTCAGCATGTCAGCGTCCCCTCCTGGCAAGCTGCCAGTGGGCGCAGATCTTCCAGCCAGCGAAGGCGGCACAATTCTGTTACACGACCCAGGATATCTGAACCTAAATGCCTGGTTCCTGCAGCATTAGAGTTCAGTGGCTACGATCTTCCAGCGGACTGCAGGGAGGTACTCGCCAAGGCCAGGGAGTTGTCTACTTTGAAGTGCTACAGACACAAATTGGAAGCATTCTCCAGCATGGGGTCTGGCATGGATTCACATGCTCATGAATATTCCCTGTCGTCAGGCTGGTAATCCTCGGTAAAGAAAAAATCAGTATCAGTTTCGTTTCTGATCTGTCTTAGTAGTAACCAATCACTGATCTCTGGGTCATACTGCCCCCAGCCAATGACTGCCCTCTCCCTAAGCCCCGCCTCTGGCAGCCATCCTCAGATTTTTACCGCACGTTGAAGTGTTGGGAGTCCTTGTGCTTTAGCTCTCGAGTTTTTTGCTGCGTTTTCGCGCTTTTTCAGATTTTCTCATTTTTTCATTTTAATCGAGCCTCAAGCTCCACCGTTTCTACTTCCTATAACAGGGACCCGTTTCGGAATTCTTCTACGCCCCTCAAGGGTGAAGTTTTCGTTGAGTTTACGCTTCTTGGAGGATTCCGGAAGATCTGCGGCCTACCTCAATGGACATGGACAAGGGAAGCTCGACACCCGGATCCAAGCTGTTCAGGTGCTGCCCTGTATGCGGATTACAAAATGTTTTCAAGGAGGACGAGCATTTGCAATGTCTCTACTGCCTTCATGAGGACAAGACGCATGTGGAGAAGGACTGTGCGTTCTGCAAGAACTTTTCGGAACGGACCAAGCAAGATCATAGTTCCCGCTTTGCCGCCTGGCTGGAGAAGGGCACAGCAGGTGAGAAGGCGAAGAAAAAGTCTGAGCGGACTTCTAAGTCCTGTGAGGGTGCCCCGGCGACAGGGGCCCAACAGAAGGCCAAGCACTGCGAGTCCGCGGGCACCGGGAGCGCCGAAAGGTCAGGCTCATCGGCTGCCAGGCAGGGCGTGACTTCCCCGGCACGTTCAACCACGAGCCAGCGCTCTGGTTCGGGGAAGAGGAAGTCCGAGAACACAGGTAAGCTGCTGGAGCGGCCCCGGTCGATCTCGAAGGGACCCGAGGGGGAGCGAGGCACTGACATCCCCCCAAGGCGAAGGCCCAGGCCAGGACGCACCTAAGGTGGTGATGGCTTTGATCCAGCCGGCAAAGGCCTCTATCGAAGTGGTTGCTGCTGCCCTGGCGAAGCCGGCTGAGTACGCCAGTGGAGACGGCCTCTGGGCCCAGAGTATCCCTGCCATCGCGGAGGGAATCCTCTTTCCAGCCCATCGTGAAGACCCCTGTGAAGACCCCGGCGGAAAAAGGGGGGGGTGGCGCGGTCACCATTACAGACTGAGGAGGATCTGGTGGAAACTGTGAAGGGCCTCAACGAGAGGTTCGAGAAGATCGAAGATAGCGAGGATGGCAACGACGACGAAGGCCCGGTGGAGCAACAGTCCCTCCCGTCGCAGCCATTGCCAAAGTCTCTGAATAGCTCGGCGGCCATTTTGTTGCCAATCCAATCCTTATGTACTGAGATGAGGACGAGGTTACCACGGACCTCGACGGAGGATCCTGAGCCAGGACTGTAGGGAGGCCCCCCCCCGAACAAGCGGAGGAGAGTCCATCCCGCTCTGCCCTTCGTGCCCACAAGGCCTGTGGACCCCTCATCCCCCTCGCCTGACCCTCGGGATGATACGGCGACGGATACAGGGATGGGGGCGGACGGCGACAGTGGCGATGATACGACAGACATTCCTTCATCGCTTCCCTCTCGGGCCTTGCCGCCCGACGAAATTGGCTCCTTTCACGCCATGATAGCCAGGGCGTCCAAGCTCTTCCAACTCTGCCCGGAGGAACTGAAGAAGGAAGGCTTTCTTTATCAACGACGGGGAGCCAAGAGAAAGACGGTCCTGGCAGTGCCGTTGCTCGACGACATCTGGGACGAAGGGCTGGCTGTCCTCAAGAACCCTTCTATGATACCCGCCAAGAGGGACATGTACGAGTAGAAGTACCAGTGCCCCGACGCCGCCCTCTTGTGTCTCAGGGCCCAGCCTACGCCGGACTCGGTCGTCTCGGCAGCGGCCAAGAAGAAGGCAGCGGGTGCGGCAGCCTCAACTTCCACTTCCCCGCCGGACAGCGAGAGCAAGAGGTTGGACTCCATGGGACGACGGGTCATTTCTTCAGCGGCAACGACGATTAAGGCGACCAATGCCTTAGCGATCGTGGCCCGTTACGACAGGGAGCTTTGGTTCAAGTTAGCTCCCCTGCTGGACGACAAGAGAGCGGAAGCCTTACAGATTCTTCAGGAAGGCGAGGTGGCGTCGGATCACGCCATAACAGTGGCAACGGACATTGCCGATACCGGATTTCACCAGATGGGCAACAGGGTTTGCCTACGACGACGAGGGTGGCTCAAGGCGACGGACTTCCGCCTGGACGTTCAGACCAGAGTGTTGGATATGCCGTTCGACGGCAGCAACATTTTTGGGAAGACGGTGGATGAGCCGCTCCAGGCCATCAAGACCGACTCGGAGACGGCCCGGGCCCTAGGGGTACTTCAGCAACGACGGCCCTTTCGGAGCTCCGGAGGCAGACAGGGTGCCTCCAAGGGATCCAGTGGTGGCTCTTCTACATACCGCCAGGCGGCCCGCTCCTCGTCCCAGGAGGCCTACAGTGGTCGCAGCAAGCAAGGAGGATCCCGCCGTCGTCAAGGAGGCCAAAACAGCAAGGCCTCCTCCAAGCAAGACTGAACCGGCCGTAGCGTCGGGCACCCACCGAAGCACCCCGGTGGGAGGCCGGCTGACGAACTTCGTCAGCATGTGGGAGTCCATCTCCACCGACCGTTGGGTGCTGGACACCCTGGCCAACGGGCACTCGCTGGAATTCCAAAAGAAGTGTCCTTGCATTCCTCCCGTGGCCAGGAAGGAGAATCACGTCCCTCAACTGCTGTTGGAGGTAAGGGCGATGCTCAAAGGTGCCATCAAGCTCGTCCCCAGGAGGCTCCGGGGTATACTCCAGGTACTTCCTCGTCAGAAAGAAGACAGGCGGTTGGCACCCCATCCTAGACCTGCGTCGGTTAAACAAATATATCGAGGCACAGAAATTCAGGATTCAGAAATTCCTATCGTCGTTGGACCTGGAGGATGCTTACTTCCACATCCCCATTCTAAAAGGACACAGAGTTTCTCAGGTTCGTTGTTCAGGGACGCCACTACCAATTCAGAGCCCTGCTGTTCGGATTAAAGTCGCCACCCAGGGTATTCACCAAGTGCCTGGCACCAGTGGCGGCGCGGCTGCGCCTGCAGGGGATCCATGTCTCCCCCTACCTGGACGACTGGCTAATCCGTGCAAGGACACGAGAACTCGCCATCGAACACACAACGAGGACCGTCCGGCTACGCACACAACTGGGATTCGCCATCAACTACCCCCAATCCCATCTGGTTCCGTTGCAAGTAGCACTGTTTCTGGGAACGAAGCTCGATACAGTGGGGCAATTGGCCTCCCCGTCAGAGAAGAGGACGAATGCCATTTTTGGCAAGGTGCAACGCCTGCTAGCCACGGACGTGGCCAGGGTGAGGTCCATCAAGTCCCTCCTCGGGATGATGTCCTCATGCATCTTCCTTGTACGCCTTTGCAGACTTCGGATGCATCCGCTACAGGAGTTCCTCGACGCCCGCTGGTTTCAGGCAACGGGCTGCTTCGAAGACAGCATCCCTCTCGACGAGGAGTTCCGTCGGGCGCTCCTATGGTGGGGTACCAGGGCGCACCTCATGGCAGGCACGGACTTTCAGACCCCGACGTTTCAGGACACTGTGACGGATGCCTCCCTGGAGGGTTGGGGGGGCCCACACCGGAGATCTCCACGCAAGAGGCCTTTGGCTCCCGGAGGAGAGGTCTCTACACATCAACATTCTGGAGCTTCGAGCAGTGTTCTGGGCACTCAAGTCGTTCCTTCCGTCCCTCAAGGACAAAGTGGTGAGGATCTTCACCGACAACACCACCACGATGTTCTACATACGGAAGCAGGGAGGCACCAGATCCCCAGCCCTATCCAAGGAGGCCCAGGATCTGTGGCACTGGGCCGTCGCCCAGGGGATGTTTCTGGTTCCCTTCCACTTGGCAGGAATAAAAAACACCATCGCCGACTCACTCAGCAGGGAGCTTGGCTCGTGCCACGAGTGGGAACTACGTCACGACCAGGTGGATCGGCTCTTTCGACGATGGGGCAAACCCCGGATCGACCTTTTCGCGACGGCGACGAACTCCAAGGGCCAGAGGTTCGCCAGCAGGTTTCCGCAGCCGAGGAGCATGGGCGATGCTTTCTCGTTCCCTTGGGACGGCCTGTTTCTATACGCGTTCCCTCCGTTGCCGTTGCTGCTCCGTCTCATCAACCAGCTCAAGAAGTCCAGGTGCAGAATGATCCTCGTCGCACCAGCGTGGCCGAGGCAGATCTGGTTCCCGGACCTTCTGGACTTGTCAACGTCCCCACCAGTGAAGCTGCCGGCGGACGCGGATCTTCTCTCCAGAGAAGGAGGCGCCATTCTTAATCACGACCCGGAGTCGCTGAACTTGCAGGCCTGGCTCCTGCAGCACTAGATTTTGGAGGGTACGATATCCCGGCTGACTGCAGAGAGTTTCTTGTAAAAGCCAGGGCGCTCGGCCAGGGCCAGGGCGTCCTCAACTCTCAAGTGCTACGGACATAAGTGGAAGAGGTTCTCTGTCTGGTGCCGTGCTCAGAAGATTAACCCTCTGCGGATTACGGCCCCTCAAGTACTGCCGTACCTACTGTCGCTGGCCAAAGCTGGACTGGCTCACGCCTCCATCAAAATAAATCTGGCTGCCATCTCCCGATATACTAGGACTACGGGACGGGCGTCCTTGTGGTCTCATCGCCTGGTGAAGGAATTTATGAAGGGACTATTCCGATCGGTGAAGGCTCCAGCCCCGGCGTGGGAGCTTAATGTGGTGCTGACCAGGCTCATGGGGGGAAGAGGGGGGGCATTCGAGCCTATGCATTCGGCACCTTTGAAGTTCCTGTCGTGGAAGACAGCGTTCCTCGTGGCCATCACCTCCGCACGACGAGTGGGAGAGATCCAGGCCCTATCTTGCAAGCCTCCATATTTCACGACACAAGGGTGGTGCTGAGGACGCACCCCTCCTTCATGCCCAAGGTGCTGTCGGACTTTCACCTCAACGAGCCCTTGGTGTTACCAGTTTTCTTCCCGTCGCCTTCGAGAGAACTTTGCACTCGCTGGATGTAGCTAGAGCGCTGAAGTTCTACGTGGACCGGACGAAGAGTTATCGGAAGACGTCACAGCTGTTTGTGAACTTTGGACCTGTGAATCAAGGGAAGGCTCTCTCGAAGACTTCCATTTCCAGATGGCTCTCCGGCTGCATCATGCACTGTCACCGGTTGGCAAACCGACCGCTGCCCGGCCGTCCGAGAGCCCATTCGACCAGAGCGATCGCTGCTACCACGGCGTTCCTGTCTGGTGTGCCCCTGCTGGACATCTGCAGGGCTGCTACGTGGAGGTCGACGCACACCTTCACAAGATTCTACTGCGTCGATCGGGACTCCAGGGTAGGCCAAGCAGTGCTGCGCCACCTGTTCGCTAAAGGTGAGCCTGGTGAGAAGGTAAGAGGTGCTTAATGTTGAGTTGTTGTATTGCTTAATGTTGGGCCTGTTGCCACCTCCCGTGGTTGTGCATGTGTGTACTGCTTTGTATTCTTTTATACATGAGCATGTGAATCCATGCCAGACCCCATGCTGGAGAAGGAACAAGTTATTTACCTGTAACTGTTGTTCTCCGGCATGGGTCTGGCATGGATTCACATGCAAACCCTACCGCCTACCCCTCTGCGGCTCTTCACTTGGTCGTACTGCCACTTTACGTGCTACCAAATCTGAGGATGTCTGCCAGAGGCGGGGCTTAGGGAGAGGGCAGTCATTGGTTGGGGGCAGTATGACCCAGAGATCAGTGATTGGTTACTACTAAAAAAGACAGATCAGAAACGAAACTGATACTAATTTTTTTCTTTACCGAGGATTCCCAGCCTGACGACGGGGAATATACATGAGCATGTGAATCCATGCCAGACCCATGCTGGAGAACAACAGTTACAGGTAAGTAACTTGTTCCTTTTGCAACTTGGTGCTGGTCGCAGAAGATCAACCCTCTTGACGGCCATGGCCCCTGAAGTACCTCTGAATATATTGTCATTGTGTCATGCGCCGCCTCCGCACCTGGCGTCTTTGGCCCCGCTGCCGCTTAGGGACTTCCTGATTCCCGTCACGCTGACGCTACGTTCTCTCTATGCGGTCTAGTCTTCGCCGCCGTAGCGCTATTTAACCACTCCTCTCCCTGAGCACAGCGCGTTGCAACCTTCCACGGTCAGCTGCTTTTCCTCGCTGCCGCGGTCTTGCTACACGCTGTTTACCTTTGGCTCCTCGAGCATTTTTCTCTTACACTTTCCGTCCTAAATACCGGTCCAACTCCGGTCCCAGTTTTTCGTTTCCTCTCTACCTCCATTTCCTTAGTTCCAGCTCTCTGCCTTTACTTTGTCTTCTTTACCTTTTGGCGTTTTACGCTGCATTACATTTCCACCTGGTTCCGGTTGCTGCTTTCTCCCATCATTCATCTGCATCACGTCCAGCGGCCATCAGGATACTTACCGGTCCTAGGGGTTTTTTGCCTACTCTGGCTTTTTTCCCCCTTCCTGTCTCTCCCGGGAGGGGGACACGGTCAGGGCGCATTTACACGCTCTCACTGTGGCTTCCTCTTGTGGAAGACACTCTCAACCTAGAAAAAAGGAAAAGGATTATACGGCGCATCGAGCACTCAGTCCAGCTGAAGAGGATTTCGACTCCACAGGTGAGGAGGTTGAAGAGAGAAAGAAGGGTATTACACCAGTGGTGGAATCGGAAGCTGACAGTTTGCAACGCCTACAAACACCAATCATGGCTACTCCTGAGCAAGTGCAGGAACTAATCGCTGCGGTACAAAACCTTTCTCTAGAGATGCAGAATATGAAAACTGAAAACAATCTGTTAAAACAAATGGTGGCAGTAAGGGAGCCCCCCAACACAGACCTGCCCCCATGCCTTTACCTTCAGGGAAATATGATGGTTCCCCCAAGACCCTAAAAGAATTTCTTGACGCTTGCCGGGTGTATTTTTCCTTCAGAACCCGCACCTACGCCTCAGATCATGCCAAGGTTGGATTCCTGGTGTCTAATATGACAGGGAACGCTCTAGCTTGGGCCACCCCTCTAGTCACCGGAAATGACCCTGTCCTTCAGAATTTCGATGCATTCATTGCTTTCGTTAAACAAACCTTTGAGAGACCTGAAGTCTCAATGGCAGCTGGTGAAGAATTGATGGACATTCGTCAAGGACAGTTTGATGTGCTGTCTTATATCTCCTCATTTAAGAGATTGGCCATGGAGACGGGTTGGTCTGAACAGTCTCAATTTATTTTGTTCCGCAGAGGACTTCGAGAAGAATTAAAAGATGAAATGGCTCACTTTCCTCGGCCTACTTCCCTGCAGGATCTTATGACGGCCGCCCTTCAGATGGAGTTCAGGATGCAAGAAAGGCGGCAAGAAAGAAGAAGAGCACGTACCTCCTTTTCAAGGACCTCCTCACCTCCTTCGGCAGTGCCCAAACCTCAAGATGAGCCCATGCAAATCGGCACTACTCGCCGTTCTTTAACACCTGAGGAAAGAAGGAGGAGAAGGGAACAGGGCCTATGTGCCTACTGTGCCTCTGATCGCCACACGGTGCATACTTGTACTGAACTAACCAAGAAACCGGCGGAAAACGCAAACCCTCGAACCTAGTAGGGACGGGTTATCGAGGGCAATCTTCCAGTCCCTACGTTACTATGTCTATTGATTCCTCGAACCCTTCTGAAGATTCCCGCCTGATGGTTATAACGGTCCAGGTCACTATCAATGGCAGCCCCGTAGAGACGCTGGCTCTCTTGGATTGCGGTGCCGCAGGAAACTTTGCTGACACCCTTTGGGTAGACAAAGTGGGTGCTTCACGGATAGACCGCAGCCACGGTCAGAAAGTAGAAGGAGTAGACGGCACACCTTTGAGTTCAGGACTCATTATTCAGACAACCGAACCCCTTCCTCTGTCTATATTTCAACATTCAGAAGTCATTACTTTTGACATCATTCGAGCAGCCCATTTTCCTCTTATCTTGGGGGTTACCTGGTTGCGACAACATAATCCCCATGTCGACTGGAAGTCTAACACTTTACAGTTTAATTCCAGCTATTGCCAGACACACTGCTTTAAAGAAGCACATTACCAGGAGGTAAAGATATCACCCACTGTTCTCCCCACGAGTATAGGGGTGCTTTCCATTGACTCGGTATTGGAAGAATACCCTATGGTGTTTGCTGAATCCGCTCCAATGGCATTACCACCTCATAGACCGGAGGACTGCTCTATCGAGCTAATACCTAATGCCCTGGTCCCATTTGGACGAATGTTTACTTTATCCAAGACTGAAAAGGACGCTTTACGAAAATATCTGGATGACAACTTGTGCAACGGTCTCATCAGACCCTCTAAATCCCCGGCGGGTGCTCCCTTGTTTTTTATTCCAAAGAGGGATTCTAAGGACCTCAGACCATGCATCGATTACAGGGGACTCAATAAAGTCACTCGTAAGGATAGATATCCCATGCCCCTCATTCCTGACATTTTGGAATCTGTACAGGGAGCAACAGTCTTCTCTAAATTGGATCTGCGCAATGCATATCATTTACTCAGAGTGAGTCCAGGAGATGAATGGAAGACGGCCTTCAGGACACCATTCGGCCTATACGAATACTACGTTATGCCTTTCGGACTGGTCAATGCTCCCGCTATATTCCAAAGGTTCATAGACCGAATATTCTCTGATTTATTGTTTATTTCAGTTGTGGTTTACCTGGACGACATACTTGTTTTTTCACAGTCTATGTCAGAACATCTACTACATCTCACTGAGGTCCTGGAGCGCCTTAAAAAACATCATTTATTGGCCAAACGTGAAAAGTGTGTTTTTGGGGTATCCTCGATCCCGTACTTAGGGTTTATCCTCTCACCACAAGGAGTACAAATGGATCAAAAGAAGGTTGAGGCCATTCTCCATTGGCAGGCTCCTTCCTCAGTCAAAGAAGTTCAGAGATTCCTGGGCCTGGCTAATTTTTATAGGCGTTTCGTGCCAGGTTTTTCCAACACTGTCCTACCAATTACCAATTTGTTAAAGAAGACATCTGTGCCTTTCATTTGGAGCCGACAGGCTGAAGAAAGCTTTCAACTCTTGAAGAAGAGCTTCTGCAGCGCTCCCATCCTGTGCCAGCCAGACCAAAGCAAACCTTTTATTGTTGAGACAGATGCCTCTGCCGCAGCAATAGGAGCAGTTCTACTACAAGAGCATGACAACGCGGAACACCCAATAGCATATCTATCGAAAACTCTCACTCCGAGTCAACGGAATTATTCAGTAATAGAACGTGAACTACTAGCCATGAAAAAAGCCTGTGAAGTATGGAGACACCTCTTACAAGGGTGCAACCACCCTTTTGTAATCCGGACCGACCATAAGAATTTACAAGTACTACAGTCAATGGATTGCATCAATTCCAGACAAGCCCGGTGGGCGCATTTTTTCTCACAATATGACTTTACCATCACGTATATTCCTGGAAGCCAAAACACTTTGGCAGATGCTCTGTCCAGAAAGGCTTTCTCCTCCCATGTTGCCTCATCCTGCCCGGAAAAGTTGTTTCCCAGGAACCGCATCGTTGCCACTATCTCTTCCCTGTTTCAACGGATAAAAGAAGCTGTCTCCTTACATCCAGAACCTCGCGGCATGATCCAAAAGGATGGTTTGTTCCTGAAGAAACAGAGGATCTGGATACCATCTAAACCTCTTCAAAAAGACATATTGTCCTGGTGCCATGATCACAAGACAGCAGGCCATAGGGGACAAACCAGCACCTTGGACTTGATTAGTAGAGCTTTTTATTGGCCTAATATGTCTAAAGATGTTAAACATTATGTCAAGTCCTGCAGAGTCTGCTGTCAGAGTAAAAACAACACAAAGAAACCCATAGGTCTACTACAACAAGATGCAATCCCGGAACGTCCGTGGAGTCATATATCTACAGATTTCATTGTGGACTTACCTTTGTCCCACGGATGTACATGCATAATGGTGTCCATCGACTCTCTCACCAAGATGGCTCATTTTTCTCCACTTCCTGGTATACCAACTGCCGATGGTATGGCATTAGTATTCATTAAAGATGTGTTTCGACTCCATGGTCTCCCCGACAAGATTGTATCAGATCGAGGAAGCCAGTTCGTCTCCAGATTCTGGAAGTCCTTATGCGCCGCTCTTAACATTCAGCGCGCTTTGTCATCAGGATATCATCCCCATACCAATGGGCAGACAGAGCGGTTAAACGCCACATTAGAACAATATTTGCGCAGCTACACCAATATGGAACAAGACAACTGGGTGGATATGCTGCCGACAGCGGAGTTCGCATATAATAATGCCAGTCATTCCGCAAGCAAAATGTCTCCATTCTATTGTTCATATGGCTTTCATCCCCGAGCCATCATTCCACAGTTTTTTTGCAAACCTGCACTTCCGGCGGTAGAAGAGACACTTATCCGAATAAAGGACATCCAAGACAAAGCCAAGTTGAATCTCAGAGATAGCCTCCAGGCTTACAAAAGGCAAGCTGACCGGCAGGTTGTACCTGATTGGGAGGTTGGTTCCAAGGTATGGTTATCTACTAAATACCTTCCTAGATGGTCTCGCCCATCTAAACTGTCCCCCAGGTTTATCGGTCCCTATCCCATTTCTGCCAAGATCAATCCAGTGGCTTTCCGCCTTAAGCTGCCACATTCTCTTAGGCGGATTCACCCAGTGTTTCACGCATCCCTTTTGAAGAGTGCCGAACAGTCATTAAGGGCTCGTCCTTTTCCCACTCTTTGTCACTCACCTGATGCTCCTGAGTATGAAGTGTCCGGGTTGATGGACTCCAGATACCGCAAAGGGCGCCTTGAATACCTGGTGCATTGGAAAGGTTATTCACATGCTGAAGACTCTTGGGAACCAATTGCGCACATCCACGCTCCTGTCCTTCTCCGGAAGTTTCACCGTTTGCATCCCGGCAAACCGGGTGGCCTGGGCCTTGGCGGGGGGCATACTGTCATGCGCCGCCTCCGCACCTGGCGTCTTTGGCCCCGCTGCCGCTTAGGGACTTCCTGATTCCCGTCACGCTGACGCTACGTTCTCTCTATGCGGTCTAGTCTTCGCCGCCGTAGCGCTATTTAACCACTCCTCTCCCTGAGCACAGCGCGTTGCAACCTTCCACGGTCAGCTGCTTTTCCTCGCTGCCGCGGTCTTGCTACACGCTGTTTACCTTTGGCTCCTCGAGCATTTTTCTCTTACACTTTCCGTCCTAAATACCGGTCCAACTCCGGTCCCAGTTTTTCGTTTCCTCTCTACCTCCATTTCCTTAGTTCCAGCTCTCTGCCTTTACTTTGTCTTCTTTACCTTTTGGCGTTTTACGCTGCATTACATTTCCACCTGGTTCCGGTTGCTGCTTTCTCCCATCATTCATCTGCATCACGTCCAGCGGCCATCAGGATACTTACCGGTCCTAGGGGTTTTTTGCCTACTCTGGCTTTTTTCCCCCTTCCTGTCTCTCCCGGGAGGGGGACACGGTCAGGGCGCATTTACACGCTCTCACTGTGGCTTCCTCTTGTGGAAGACACTCTCAACCTAGAAAAAAGGAAAAGGATTATACGGCGCATCGAGCACTCAGTCCAGCTGAAGAGGATTTCGACTCCACAGGTGAGGAGGTTGAAGAGAGAAAGAAGGGTATTACACCAGTGGTGGAATCGGAAGCTGACACATTGGCTAAATCGGGGTTGGCGCATGCCTCCATCAAGGTACATTCGGCGGCTATCTTCCGCTACACCAGGTTACCGGGAGGATCTTCACTGTGGTCGCACAGTCTAGTCAAAGAGTTCATGAAGGGACTGTTCTGCTCATTCCGGCCGATGAAGGCTCCGGCCACGCCATGTGAACTCAACATGGTGCTGACCAGGCTCATGGGCCCCCATTCGAGCCTAGGCATTCAGCTCAAGTTTCTGTTGTGGAAGACCGCTATACTCGTGGCCATCACCTCTGCAAGAAGAGGTGATATCCAGGCCCTGTTCTGCAAGCAGCCTTACATGACTCCACAAGATGAGGGTAGTGCTACGGACGCACCCCTCCTTCATGTCCAAGGTTCAGTCAGAATTTCATCTCAACAAGCCTTTGGAGTTACCTGTGTTTTTCTGACGCCTTTGTCACCGGCTCAAAGGGCTTTGCACTCGCTGGATGTGGCTCGAGCGCTGTACTTTTATGTTGCCCACACAAAGTTTCCAGAAAACTTCTCAGATTTTTGTGAACTTTGGTTCTGTGAACCATGGGAAGTCCCTGTCCAAGGCTTCCCTGGCCGTCTGAGAACCCATTCTACCAAAGCAATTGCTGCGGCGACTGCGTTCCTGTCTGGTGTGCACCTGCTGGACATTTGCAGGGCTGCTACGTGGAGGTCGATGCACGCCTTCACAAAATTCTACTTCATACACAGGGATTCCAGGGAGGATTCCAGAGTCAGCCAAGCAGTGTTGCGCAACCTATTCACTTGAAGGTGAGCCTGGTGAGGAGATAAGAGATGCTTAATGTTGAGTTATTGAAATGCTTAATGTTGAGCCTTGCCACCTTCCGTGGTTCTGCATGTGTGTACTGCTATGTATTCGTGTATTCATGAGCATGTGAATCCATGCCAGACCCCCCACTGGAGAAGGAACAAGTTACTTACCTATAACTGTTGTTCTCCACCATGGGTCTGGCATGAATTCACATGCAATCCCTCCCGCCTGCCCCTCTGCGGCTCTTCTCTTGGTCCTACTGCCACTTTACATGCTAACAAATCTAAAGATGGCTGCCGGAGGAGGGGCTTAGGTAGTGGGCAGTCATTGGTTGGGGGCAGTAAAAGTAACTTGTTCTAATATATATATTTCTGATGTTTGTTAATCTGCTTAGAGTCACATGCTGTGCATAGGTCCGACAACCTGTGGTCACTGCGGAGTATTGCATTTTGTTTTTCGTAGTCGAAAAGGGACGTCGACAAGGCGTGTCTGAAACACTATCCCTATAGTGACGTGCGTTGTACCCACAATCCCTCACGCGTCGTGGTCCCTCAGATTGTTTTTTTCCGCCCAGCTAATGGTCGCCTTTACGCCGAGCTCCTCGAGAGACATTGCAGATTTCATCTCCTCGACCTTTGGTCGTTTTTCTATATTAATATAGAACATATCGATCCCCCCCCCCCCGACGCTGTTGTGAAGCTGTCTCCGCCGAGCAAGATCTTCGACGGAGGGGACGAGCGGAGGAGATCCTTCGGCGTTGCCGAACACGTGGCCTGGCCTCGCAGGCCATATACAGTAGGGAGAGTGGGGGTCGTGGGACATCTCTGGTTCTTTTCTGAGAATGCCTTTCCTTTTCCCCTTCCTTTCCCTTGGGGTGGTTATCACGATTTATTGCCTCGGCTATGGAGAGGACACCCTTTAGGTTTTGCCCGCTTTGCAAGGGCAAGTTTACTTGGAAGGACAAGCATTCACGGTGTAACCGCTGCTTGCCCCTCGATCACAAAGCGGAAGGTTGCACGGCTTGTCGGCTTCTTAAGCCTAAGACTCTAAAAGACCGTAGGGTCAAGAGGTGGGCGGCCTACGCTATGTCGAAGGCCGACGCTTCACCCACCGTTGCTACCTCCGACAGTGACGAGGAACGTGATACCACGACCTCCGCTACGGAAGTCGAAAACCCCCCTAAAGAGCGCACGCGCGCTTTGTCTGTCCCCGGCCCCGACGGGCTCGGCTCACGCCCTGCTTATGGGGATGAACACCCCGGCGACATTGACGCACACAAGACCACACATAAGCACACAACCCATGGCTCTTCTTCGTCGAAGGCGAAGAGAGCATCAGAGCCCAAGGAGACGCAGGTTCCACTGGCGGCCTCCTCGGACCGTTCGGGTTCGAAGCCCCTCTCGCAGCCGCGACCAGCGACTGGGCTTTCGGCAAATAAGGGCGCCGCCCCCAAATCATCGGCCGGCGCGCATCAGCAGAAAGCGCATGCCGCCGTAGAGCGATCGACACCTAGAACGTCGAAACCACAGCCCTCCGCTGACAAACGAGTCGCTGAGAGCTTGGCGAGGATCGTGTTAGCCGACGCCCACAAGTGTACACCGAAAGACACGTTGAGCGCTACGCAGAGGTCGAAAGACACGCCAAAAAAGCCCGAAGAAAGGCAGGGACTATCTCCTTCAGTCGAGGGGATTCCCAACACACCTGAAGGCTTTTCGGAGGGCGACGGGACACTTTCCTCGATGTTGTGGGAGAGGTCGAGCCGTTTTCAGCTACAAGACACTATTTTTCCCCCGCTAGACCGCTCAGGGGTACCCCATGAAACCATGGAAAGGCTCCATCTCTGCATGGAAAGAATGGAGAGGTTTATGAATACCCAGAACCCTCCCACTCCCAAGAGAATAAGAGAAGGGCCTCAGGAGGACCCCAGGGCCAAAATTCCGAGACTAGTCAATCCCCACCAGGACACAGCCTCAGACTTCCATAGTGTGTATGACCTCACTGGGGAAGAACATTATTTTGAGGAAGAGGATGATTTTATGGACGAGGAAGAGGGACGGAACCAGGACGAAGGTCTGGAAGACAGCCCAGACTTGGTAGGAGAAGACTTCGGAGAAAATCCAGAAGAAGGACCTTCTCACCCCTGGCAATCCCCATCAATATATTCCGACACTGATGTCCTGAACCTAAATCCTCCTGACAATTCACCTATTAGAAACACGTCTCCCATTGACGATCAGCCCACATGTAATGCCCTGTTGCGCAGAGCAGCAGCACATTTCGAACTGGACACTGGGGAGCTCTCCCCTGAATTAGACTTTGTGGAAAGAGTAATTAAGGAGAAACCCCCGGTCAGTCAGACCATTCCCCTCCTCGCTTCGGTGAAGAGAAGAATCATCCCTTCGCTGTCCACACCCGCACTAATCAGAGGGGTCAATCCTAGAATTGAAAAACTTTTCACTCCTTCACCCTCAGACCCGCTGTACATCAGGGGACATTCCATTCCGGATTCCCTCGTAGTAACCAATACAAGAAAGAGGGCAGGGGTACCACTTTCCACCAGTGAGGCACCACCTGACAAGGAGGGCAAGCGGTTATATGCCCTTGCAAAAAGAGTTACATCCTCGGCTGCTTTTTCGGCAAGAATTGCGAACAACAATTCTTTGCTCGCTAGCTATGCGGACGCGCAGTGGGCCAAACTGCGCAAAGACGCCAAAGAAGCGCCGGAACCATTACGTACACGCCTGCTTACAACTATTGGCGAAGGAACCCAGGTCAACCAGAGTATTGTAAAGAACTCTCTGGATGCTGCAGAAACAGCGGGACGTTCCCTGGTTCAGGGAATACTCCTAAAACGCCACGTATGGCTGCGCAACTCAGGGTTCAAACCGGAGACACAGGCGTCTTTAATAAATAAACCTGTTGAAGACTCAAACCTCTTCGGGAAAGCGGTGGATGAGGCTCTGGAGATGGCTAAAAAAAGAGTTCTATACTATCAAAACTCTTGACCAAATCTCTAAGCCCTCTACCAGGCGCAGCTATGGCAACAAACGCTTTTTTCGTGGCCAACGCCAACAACAAAACCAGCAGCAACAGTATCCT
Organism: Ambystoma mexicanum; assembly: GCF_040938575.1. Taxonomy (NCBI): domain Eukaryota; kingdom Metazoa; phylum Chordata; class Amphibia; order Caudata; family Ambystomatidae; genus Ambystoma; species Ambystoma mexicanum. Next base: position 1,337,246,525 of record NC_090933.1, on the reverse strand, counting down.
GCCACCAATTTCCAGACAAACCCCCGAGGGGACGTCGCATGACACCGGAACATCTTGCCATCCTTCTCCAAGAAGTACAACTACTGCTGGAAAAATGAGCCATAGAGGTCGTACCTCTATCTCAGGTAACGGAAGGTATTTATTCAGTGTACTTCCTTGTACCCAAAAAGGATCTAACCATGCGCCCTGTATTAGATCTGCGCCCAGCGAACAAGTTTATCAAACCCCAAAAGTTTCGTATGGTGACCTTACAAGAAGTGATCCCACTGCTATCACAGGGAGATTACATGACAACATTGGACATGAAAGATGCATACTTTCATATTTTAATGTTGCCAGCGCACAGAAAATACCTCCGGTTCATGATAGAGGGCAAACACTACCAGTTCAGAGTACTACCCTTCGGGATAGCATCAGCACCAAGGGTATTCACGAAGGTGCTGGCAGTGGCAGCGGCCCACCTGCGCAGGTTGTCCATCCCAGTTTACCCTTACCTCGACGACTGGCTCATAACAGGGGATTCTTACGAAACATGCTTCTCCAATACCCAAAAGACTGTAGACCTTTTGTTCCAGTTGGGCTTCACCATCAACGAAAAGAAGTCCAGCCTAGACCCCAGCCAAATCAAACAATTCCTAGGGGCTCTAATTCAAACAAAGGACGGCCTCGTCTTCCCCTCCAAAGAGAGGGTCCAAAACATGCTTTTTCAGATCCCTCAATATGTGACCGGTCGAGAGGTGACGGTACGCAAAGCAATGCGCTTGCTAGGCATGATGGTGTTGTGCATTTATTTGGTACCTCACGCGCGCCTGCGCATGCGACCAATGCAAGAGTGGCTCAACAGCCAGTGGTGTCAGGCCAGCGGACTATGGGACGAACTAGTGGTGGTCTTGCAGGCCTTAGTTCTCTCGCTACGGTGGTGGACAAAGGAAAACCTGGGAAAAGGGAAACCCCTTGCCACACCCGCAGTGGAAGCCACTCTAACCACAGACGCATCCCTCACAGGATGGAGGGCTCACCTATCCCATCAGACTGCTCACGGAGTGTGGACTCCGAACGTAGCATCCAAACACATCAATCTTCTGGAGCTACTAGCGGTGTTCAAGGCGCTAAAAGCCTTCCAGGAACACCTACAAGGCAGGACAGCGATGGTCCTTACAGACAGCACCACAGCCATGTATTACATCAACAAGCAGGGGGGAACCCACTCTCCAGGACTGTCCAAACTGGCCCAAAATATATGGAAGTGGGCTCTCAAACAAAATATGTTCCTACTGTCACAACATGTACCAGGGGAACTCAATCTGCTGGCAGACAAACTCAGCAGAGATTTCCCCCTGCCCCAAGAGTACGAATGGCGACTGCACGAAGACATCGTCTTTGACGTCTTCACGAAATGGGGATTCCCAGAAATAGACCTGTTCGCAACCCTGGAGAACTCACAATGCCAAAGTTACGCCTCCAGGTACCCCCAGAACCAATCCAAGGGGAACGGTCTGTCGATTCAATGGTCAGGGAAATTTGTTTACGCTTTTCCCCCCGACTCCCCTTCTCAACAAGGTGGTGCACAAGATGCACCAGGAACAAGTAACCATGATACTGGTGGCCCCAATGTGGGCCCGACAGCCATGGTTCGCTCACTTGATGGAGATGTCCCTATCTCCCCCAGTGAAACTCCCCTGCCCGTACAACATGCTGTCACAAGACAAGGGCAGGACTCTGCATCCATGCCCCCAGAACATGAACTTAGCAGCCTGGCTCCTGAGATCATAGAATTTGGACATCTACAGCTCCTGCAGAGATGCATGGACATCCTCAGGGAAGCCAGAAAACCTAACACTCGCCACTGCTATTCTAGCAAGTGGAAGAGATTTGTCATCTGGTGCAGAGGAAAGAGCATCAACCCGATTGACTGCTCTCCCACACATATTGTTCTATACCTGACCCATTTATTGGATTCAGGTCTAGTGTTCAATTCCATTAAAGTCCACCTAGCGGCACTTTCTGCATATACCACTTCCCAACTCAAAGTGTTGTGGTGGAAGATCCCCGTTATAAAGGCCTTCATGGAGGGAGTAAAGAGAATACACCCCCCGATAGCTGACCCAGCTCCCGGATGGGACCTTAACGTGGTACTTACCAGACTCATGGGCTCACCATTTGAACCCATGCACAAAGCATCTCTTAAAGACCTCACTCTTAAGACTGCTTTTCTAATAGCTATCACCTCCATCAGGAGAGTAAGTGAACTACAGGCTCTTTCTGTTCTAGACCCCTTTGTTACAGTTCACAGAGATAAGGTGGTTCTACGCACTCACCCAAGGTTTGCTCCGAAATTCATCTCAAAATTCCACGTAAACCAGTCTATAGAACTACCAGCGTTCTTTCAAAATCCTTCCAACTTGGGAGAAAGGACTCTGCACACACTAGATGTCCGCAGAGCGGTCATGTTCTACATGGAAAGAACCAGACCACTGAGGAAGACTAATCAGTTCTTCGTCTCGGTGGCAGCAGGAAGAGAAGTGAATGCAGTTTCAAAGTCAACTATTTCTAGATGGATTGTTCAATGCATCACTCTCTGCTATACTCTTGCTAAGAGAGAACTGCCCTTTAGGCCAAGAGCACATTCTACTCGAGGCACGGGGGCGTCCATAGCATTCATTGCAAATGTTCCCCTTGAGTCCATCTGCAAAGCGGCTACCTGGAGTTCTGTGCACACCTTTACAAAACACTACTGTCTAGATGCACACTCTAGATCTGACTCCCAGGTGGGACAGGCAGTATTAAGACATCTTTTCTCTACTGTTCCTTCTCATAACCCACCGCCAACTCCGGGTACTGCTCGCTAGTCTATGGACAGCATGTGATTCTAAGCAGATTAACAAACATCAGAAGACAATGCATTACTTACCGTAAAAGCATTTCTGATGGTTGTATCTGCTTAGATTCACATGCGCCCACCCTTCCTCCCCGCTCGGATGGAAGGAACATAGACTTCCTTATATATCTCTCTCTTTTCTGTACTCACTCACGTCTAGAAGGCTCCCTCAGGGCAGAAAAATACAAACAGAGGGACCTCGACGCGTGAGGGATTGTGGGTACAACGCACGTCACTATAGGGATAGTGTTTCAGACACGCCTTGTCGACGTCCCTTTTCGACTACGAAAAACAAAATGCAATACTCCGCAGTGACCACTGGATGTCGGACCTATGCACAGCATGTGAATCTAAGCAGATACAACCATCAGAAATGCTTTTACGGTAAGTAATGCATTGTCATATATATATATCCCCCGAGAACAGAAAATACAAAGGGCTCCCAGCAACACTGTGCAGAACGTGCTGTGTGTTGCAAAATTCAGCCAGATGCAATAACACTTGGATATAAACATAACTCCAAGGAAAAGGTATGAAAAGAAATACCAAGTATCCAAAAAGGATGAGTGAGTGTGGAAAAAGGTTCCCAATCAGGTGAACACACCAAAAATACAGTAGTCCAGCAAAAGGTGCTGGGGGTCTCTCGTGTGGAGGGGATTGTGCATAGAAATGAAAATCTACCCTAACGTGTCCTATTGCAGCATGCATGAGCCCGCATCCTTTTTAAGTGTATTGCTGCTCTGCATCAAGCTCCCGTCCAGTCTCTTCCCAGGGAGCCCTCCAGTCTCTAGAATAAATATTTATGAAGGTTATATTCCTGCCTACAATAGGTGGGATTTGCCCTCATTAATAGTTGCGTTAAACTATGCCATGCTAACTGATGCTGTATTCTTTCTCTTTTCAGGGTGAACTTCGGATTAGTGTGCTTCCTGCATACCTGTCGTATGATGCACCTTGGCCTGTACGGAAGATCCCGCTGCGCTGTACCGTGCACTATGTGTGCTATCATGTGGAGTCCAAGGTGAGGGTGACGATGTACTGTGTATGTCAAGGTGAATGCGGCTCTTGGTCTGTGCACCCCATCCATTGACATTTTACTGTATATGCACAAGGGATTTATTTAGGCTAGAGCCATTCTGGACCTTGTCTTGCACGGTTCGACAATTGTTTTTAACCAAGTGTCCTTCCAGTGCTGATTTATCCATAAGCCTACTCAAGACATGTGTTGACAATAGCTCACTGGAAGTCCCTTTCGTAACATGTTTTGCATTTGTAGTTTGTTATAGAATCTGCTCAAGGGGTTCTTTTAACCGCATCGAAGGAGCTACACATTCTGGTCAGTGCCTGATTACCTTGTGGCCATTTCCACGACTTTGCTTCCTGCACCCAGGCCCAGACACCTTCCTCCCCACTCCTAGCCCACCTTCCTGCAGACCCCATTGACCCGTGCAGAGATTGCGCGACCAGGAACACTCCTTCTGAGACTTCTCCAGGGCAGGTGTTAGGAACAATTCTCAGAGATGTGCTAATTCCCTCTACCTTGGAGACCCCCAACAACTTTGCTGGATTTTGAGGACTTTTTTAACCTGGAGAGAGTGAAACCCTTTTCCCCAACTCTCATGTATTGTAATGTGATTTTGAACACTGTTTCTTTTGGTTGTGGAGTCTCAAAAACTCCATAGGCATCATCGTTTTACAATGCGTCACACAGCACCTTCAGTGCAGTGACACAGGGAAGTCTTTCAGATTTCCCAAGGTTTAAATACCTTCTCTGGGATAAACTGTTTCCCAGTGCAGTCAAGTGAAATTGACTTTACTTTCACTTGTAACTATCTTACAATAGGGTGCTGGAGGGTTACCCAGTATCCCCTTTCCATAGCTTCTCATGTAACCTTTTTATGTTACCCTTTCCTCATTAATAGGCTGGTGGCAGTGGTTTACGTTTTACTACCATTATGGGATTTTACCCTGGGTCCTTCTTGAGATTTACTCTGCGCGCCAAACCAGGTTTGGTCCCTTTGTTCATTTTGCCTTTGGCGGGATTCATGAGTGAAGCCCGCCTCTGGCTCCAGGGTGCCTAGCGGGGGGCAGGAAACAAGGGAGGTGCCTGAAACTCCCTGTGCTTAGTCTCCTAGGAGACAGTAATGCACTCTAAGGTGATTGGCCGACTGGCTGTCGGGCAAGCACACCGTGCTGGGTGACTGACAGCTAGGCTGGAATGAACGGGAGCAAGCTGCATAAAAGGAGAGGCTTTTTGGCTTGGAAGGCAGTCGACCACTGGACGAAGCAATCCGAACAAGAATTTGGAGAGGACGCCTGCTGCAACTCCTGGTACGTTGGTTTGCCCGGTGAAGCCCTGCTGCTGTGCTGAAACTCCAGTTTCGTATCGACAGAGAAGCTCCTGCAAGGACTACTTCTCCCTTTGAGTTGGTGGGACCAATCCACTCCAAAGCAAGCCACCTGGGCATCGTCTCAGAGCTGGTTGAAATTACACTGCAGTTGCTGCTGGCACCAAATAGCCAGGGAGAGGAATACCAGTTTCTGAAGAGCTGCACAGGAACAGAAGCCATCTGCTGCACTTTACTTCAACCTAAAGGTACTGTACAGTCTAAGAGAACTTGTCCCTTGGTGTGTAAACTCGCTTGTTCTCAGTGGAGACTTGTTTTGGTTGCATCTGTAGAGTTGCTATCAGCTTCTTTACCCCACAAGCCTAATCAGCTTGTGGCCCTACTTTGATTTCTTCATATTCTACAAAGACTTCGAAAACATTGTGCAAGACTTTTACTTAACTGCAAAAAGTGCTTCAGTTCACCTTGAGTCTTGTTAACTTAACATTGGCTGGCCTGGATCCCTGAATGACTAATTTCCCTCTGCTCGTGTGTTATGCATTCCTTCCAGGAAGATGTTAACTGACTTGGCATTGGGGGGGTTATTTTGAAAGTACTTACCTGCTTGAGAATAATTGTGAGAATACTTATCTTATTCTGAAACCTCTTTTCTTTGACACCCCTCAAGACTATTCTAAATGCAACAGTGATATATTAATGGCCCCAGATCCCTAGCTATTGAAGTCACGTGAGGGTGTAGGTATTGCCTGTGTGTCATCCCAAATGGGTATTTGATGATTTCGAAACCTAAGAGTGTGTGTTGCTTTATATTGCCCCCTTCTGAAGAAGGCTTACTCTAACTGACTTTAAAATAAATTAATAATTGTTTAATCAAGAAACCTTGTGTGTAAGTGTTAATTTGAATACGTGTCACTGTGAATCTCTGTGTAACTCCCCTACAGCTCACATTGGCCCCTCTTCAGATAAGCCTGGCTGCTGAACACGCTACCAACCTGTGCAGTACAGACTTATACCAAAGGTTGAGCTCCAAATGCCAGGAGGTCAGGGTTGTTGTAGTGGACCCATAGTGTACTGCATAAAATCTTGCCAAACACCTGTGAAGGCCCAGGTGATCCAGGCTAAATCGTCCTCAATATAGAGTTTGGTGGCGGCTGCCCTTTCCGGCCCAGGGTGCCTCAAAGACGGCCACAGTGGCCCTTCCTCCCAAGTGGGAGGCTTCAGCCAAACCAGTGGAAAAGACCCCGGAAAAGAGAATGCTGGCCCTGAGACTGACCCCTCAGGACTCCAAAAGGAGAGGGTTTGGGGGGGGGGGGGGGGCTGAAGGAGCTCCAGGGCATGGATATTTCTTTTTCCGACAAAGGGGACATGGACGATCCCGGAAGACGTTGGGGATGCCGATCAGAACGTCAAGGAATTGGTCGGCCCCAGAGGTGACGACGACTCAGATTGCAGGGACTACATAGGTGCTGGGCCCAGCGAGCCTGCTACTCCAGCAGCCCTGCATGCATTTTTCTCAGGACATTCTTTCGACTCTACACAAGCTTGTGTCAGAGATACAGAAGAGGATGTCGACGGCATCAGGGCCACCACCACCGAAGAAAAGTAAGGAGCCCCCGAGGCTGCCCACCAGCCGCGACACGTGAGTCCCCCTAGGGATACAGGGACACCAACATTATTTCTCTGCCTCCAAGTGCTTCTCCCTCGGACGAAGTGGGCTCCTTTACAATCCAAGGCCGCCCGGCATCGGAACTCTTTCAGCTCGCGCCGGAGCAGACGAAGGAGGGCTTCCTTTATCAGCTCCCGGAGGTGAAGAGGAAGACCACCCTGTCGCTGTCCCACTTGAACAACATCTGGGATGGGGGCCTGCTGCTGCTGCAAAACCCTGCATCAGCACTGGCGAAAAGAGACCGCCTGGAGAAGAAATACTGGGTGCCTGAGTCTGCCCCCAAGGGTCTGCGGTCACAGCCATCACTGGACTCTGGTCTCGGTGGCTGCGTGGACTCATTCCCCCGGACAGCGAAGGGAAGAAGTTGGACGCCGTGGGTAAAAAGGTCATCTACTCGGCTGCGACGACGGTCAAGGTGGCACACACTATGGCTATTGTTGGGGAGAATTCTCAGAAATGTGCTAATTCCCTTCTACCTTCAAGACCCCAAGCTCTTTTTGCTGGACTTTAGGATTATTAATTTCTAATCTGGAGCGTGACCTTTTTCCCCACTCTCTCATGCATTTTTCAGTGATTTGGACTCTGTTTCTTTTGACTTTGGAGTCTGATAAACTCCATAGGCATCATCTTTACAATGTGACACACAGCACCCTCAGTGCAGTGACACAGGGAATTCTCTTAGATTTCCCAAAGGTTTAAATACCTTCTCTTCGTGAAACTACGTTTTCAAAGAACAGTGAAATGAAATTGATTTTACTTAAATTTTATAACTTTTCTAGAGCCCGCACACACTATCTTACAGTATAGTGCTGGAGAGGTTACTTAGTATCCCCTTTGTCTAGTTTCTCATATAGAATTTTTATGTTACCCTTTCTACAATTAATAGCTGGTGGCAGTGGTTTGCTTTTAACTACCATTGTGTGCTTTCACAGCGGGCTGCCATTGAAGCTGCAGTAAGACACCCAGGGGTGCCCATTTTGTCAAAATGGCCCCGTGTTGAGCAAGATTGTATGCAGTACCCTTTGGGTGCACTACAACTCTGACCTGGCAGTAGGAACCCAACCTTTGGTATAAGCTTGTACTACACAGTTTTGGTAGCGTGTTGAGCAGCCAGGCTTCTCAAGAGGGGAAATGTGATCTGTAGTGGAGTTGCACAAAGATTCACAGTAACATGTATTCAAATAAACTTACACTCAAGATTTCTTGCATAAACAATTAATGATCTATCAGTCAGTTAGAATAAGCCTTCTTCAGAAGGGGGCAATAGAATAGTAACACGCAAATATATTTCAATACTGTACACTCTGAGTTGCTGGATGAGACGAGACCCTTTTGGGATGGCCCACAGACACAACCTACTCCCACAGGTGACCTCAGTAACAAGGGTGCTGGGGACATTAATATCTTACTGTTGGCATTCAGAATACTCCTTAAAATTTGGTAAAAGGCAAAGGGAGTTCATTAGAAGTCATTCAATAGGCTAAGCCAAAGTCAATGGATAGGATAAAGCACTTCTGGTAAGTGATGGAAACGTCTTTGCACAAGTTCATAGGAGTCTTGTAGGGCCACAAGCTAATTGGACTTGTGAGTTGTGGAAGTTACAAGCGCTTCTAAAGTAAGAGGTGAGTTCTCTTGGACTTGTTTTACAGTACCTTAGTAAAGAAGAGTTCTGTTTTGTTTGAGTGACAGCTAGGCTGAGTGAATGGGGGTTTGCTGCATAAAAGCAGGGCTTTGGGGACTGGAACTTCAGAAGTCGCCACAGGACCTAAGAATCCGACGAGGGAGAAGCTGAGCCGACCTGCCACGACACCACCACCGGTGGAGCCCTGCTGGACTGCCTCACCACTTTTCCCAACGACAGAGATTTCCCGCCGGAGAGTCTTCTTCCTTTGACTGGTGGGGATAACGAGTTTCACCGTCTTTTTGTTTTCCCGACTTACCTCGTGGCTGCCTTGCCCATGCCAAGCACCCCGGCAACCGGGATACCACGTTTTACCACGACCGCGAAACCAAGGTACCACCTTTAACCGGAAAACTCTGCGGCTGGTTTCTTCCCTGGTAGTGCAACGACCTTCATCTTTCCTCCAAGTCGAGATCTTCTCTTCCCCTGGACGACGCTGCAACTTGCAACCAGTACCAGGAACAACTGCCACCGCTGGAGGATCCTTCCCACTTAAGATACTGTGTCCTGCCTGGCTTCCCTTGCTACCGACTGTACGGGGTAGATTTAGCCCCCGGCTTTCGAACCTGGGCTAGCCTGGGACACCTTGGCTAAACTTTTCTAAGCCTCTCTAAACTCTTCTTGAACCCTCTGCAAGACTTTCTAAGCCTAGTGTAACTGTGTGATCTTGGGCACATTTGTGTTCTGCTCCCTCTAAGAGTGGGCCCAGCCTTTGGACTTTGGCTCACCAGTGACTTTTTGCTCTCTGCCTTGCTAACAATGTTCCTGGATCATAGATTGGTGTACCTCTTCATCTTCTGTCTTTTTCCCTCCCTTTCTCACAAACTTATTAGAGTGCAATCTATTTAAGCACTCGGCTCTGTATGAAAATAAGTGGTGTTTTACTGTGATTTATCTAATAAGGAAAAAGGGGTGTATATATCATAATAGTAACTGTGTTTAGAATATTTTACAATAAGAGTGCTGGAGTGTTTCAACTGTGTTTTTTTAAATAAATAATTATATACTTTGATACCAAAGCTCTGGTCAGTGTTTGCTTGTATTATTGTATCTGAGTGCCTATTGAGTACACTTTGCATACTGCCTAACTCTTCTTGAGGGAAGTCTGACTGCTCAGCCACAGCTACCAGATAAATCTGGGTGGTACAGACGGCTACCAAGTGGGTTTACTGCCAACACCTGTAGTCTTAAATCTTTTGCAGTGTTCCCTAAGGGAACTGCACAGGCTTCTGCCTAACAGCCTGCCACCAGTGTTAGGCAAAGTTTGAATGCAGTACCCTCTGGGAACACTACAAACAACTATGACTACAGGTGCAAGCAAAACCAACCTTTGGGAGAAGTCTGTACTACACAGTTTTGGTAGCGGGGCTGAGCAGCCAGGCTTATCTCAAGAGGGGAAATGTGAGCACTAATGATGTTCCACAGAGGTCTACAGTCACAAGTGTTCAAATAGACTCTTACACTCAAGATTTCTTGATGAAACACTTATTTATCATTTATAAAAAATTCACTTGAAGGAGGCACTATATATAATCGCACATAAATATACTTCAGTACTGTACACTCGAAGTTTCTGAATCGGATAAGACCCTATTGCAATGGTCCACAAACACAAACTACAATCACAGGTAACTTTTAGTAATAAGGGTGCAGGGTACACGAATATCTTACATGTTTTTCAAGATGGCGTCTGAGACCCCTTTTGTTTAAACAGATCCCGGTCTTCTTTTTTAGCCATTTCTTTTTGGAAAGGTCCTTCTAGAGTTTGTCTCTGCACGCCAAACCAGGTTTGGTCCCTTTATCGCCTTTGGCGGGCTTCAGGACTGACCGCCTCTGGCGCCCGAGTGTCTGGGGTTGGCAGAAAGTGAGGGAGGTGCCAGAAACTCCCTGTGCTTAGTCTCCTAGGAGACCCAAATGCACTCTTGCGTGATTGGCCGGCTGACTGTCTGGCAAGGACAGCCACCCTGCTGGGTGAGTGGCAGCCAGGCTGGAATGAATGGGAGAGAACTGTTTGAAAGGCCAGTCTCTTGGACTGGAAATTGGAGTTGACCACTGGAACGAAAGAACCGAAGATGAGCTGGAAGCTGACGGCTGCTACAACTCCTGGACCATTTGTTTGCCCGGTGAAGCCCTGCGGCAGGCCTGAATTACCAAGTTCATCTCGACAGAGAAGCCCCTTCAAGGACAACTTCTTTCTTTTGAGTTGGTGGGGCCAATCAACTCTTAAGCCACCTGGATACCATTCTCGAAGCTAGTTAGAATTAACCAGGGGAAAAGACACCAGCTTGTGTGCTTGAATTACAGCTGTTTCCGGTCAAATCGTCGACGGGACAAATGGTCGACAGGACAATTGGTCGACACAATTTGGTCGACAGGTCAACAAAATGCAATACTCCGCAGTGACCACTGGATGTCGGACCTATGCACAGCATGTGAATCTGAGCAGATACAACCATCAGAAATGCTTTTACGGTAAGTAATGCATTGTCATATATATTTTAGGTTTTCGTTTAGGGAAAAAAGGGGTTTTTAGCGAAAAAAAGGGGGTTGGCCCGGGGAACCCCCCCCAAAAAAAAAAATTCAACCATTTGTCCTGTCGACCATTTATTTTCGACCAAATGACCTACAACCAATTACAGCTACTGGAACTGAAGTGACTCCCATTTTGTCCGTGTTTTCCAACGTCTTCAGCTGCATCTCTTGCTTCATACTAAGGTACTGTGCCAACCCGATTGAGAGAATGCTTCTCTCGAGGTGAAAGTTTGTGGAACTTTCCCAATTTACAGGCCTAATCTGCTTGTGACCCAACATATTCTTTTTTGTACAAACTACTTTTTAGAACTTTGGCAAAGACTTTACCGTTTACTTCAAGAACTGCTCTTTCATATCCAAGACACTAGTCCATTGACTTTGACATTTGCCTATTGAACTAAATCGAGTCCTCTAGTGAACTATAACTATTTGCACTGCCTAAAAGTATTTGTGATCTATTCTATTAACTTGTGCCTTTACCTTCCCATTCAAAGTGACTGAAATGCCCTTTGGCTCCTATTTCAGGGGAGCTTAAATTGTTCAGAAGATTATTGGTTTTGTGTTGAAGTATATTTGTGTATAATGTTGCCTCTTTCTAGTGAATGTTTTTTAAATGATTGTGTAATAAATGGATGTGTTTTACAAAGAAAACTTGATTGCAAGTGTCTACTTGAACCACTGTGATTGTAATGCCTATGTAACTTCTTGTACTGCTCGCATTCCCTCTTGAGATAAGACTGGCTGCTCAGCTCGCTACCACAAAACTGCATAGTACAGACTTCTACCAAAGGTCGGTTTTTGCCTACACCTGTAGTCCTAATTGTATGTGGTGGTCCCAGAGGGTACTGCATACAATTCTGCCTAACGGGAAGGAACAAGAAACGATAAACACTAAAATGGGGAAAAAAGAAGACGGAGTGCCATTTTGGTAAAATGAGCACCCTTGGGTTTTTCCTGTAGCTGTGAAAACAGCCTGAAGGTAAGCTTGTCCCTGTAACAGAATTGTTAGTTTTAGGTTGAAAGGAGATACATTGAATCTCCCCAGCACTCCACATAAGGTGAGGATGTGCTGGCTTCACAGAATAAAAATGTAAAAGGGATCCAAAGATCCTTTCTACCCTTGGGAACTGTAGTTCTCTCAAGGTTATCAAAGGAAAATTAAAAGGGGAGCCCCTAGGACAACCCAGCAACAACATGCACTTGTTGACAATAAGTTGTTAGAGGATAACTTTAAAAAGACACTATGGAGAGTCAAAAAAATGACACCCACAAAAAGAGTAAAATATTCTGTGAGTGTGGAAAGTTTCCCACTCACTGAGGTATTAAGGAGAAATATCCCACTAATAAAGCAAAAAGTTCTGGGGTTGACCCAGGTCAGGAAGATTTACCAGTTCTGTGAAAATCTTACCCAACAGGTGCCCCTGTGCTACAGTGTATAAGATGCAGTGTTTTAACATGGACATGAATGGGGGCCATTAATTCTGTAGTGTATGTAATCCTTGAGTAAGAACATTGTCATTCTTTGGTATATTTACAAAAAGCGTGTATTTGTCTCTCACAGGTGTATGCTGTAGCCACAAGTCTCAATGATTTTTGTGCTCGGATTCCCAGGATGACCGGAGAAGAGAAGGAATTTGAGACCATTGAGCGTGGTGAGTTGTATTTGGACACGTTACTGTGACGTACATGGGTTTCAATGCTGTTGGTAAAGATTTTTCTTTTTGCTGCTACCTCTTGCCCCCATATAGACCTCAGTGGCATACCCTACTTATGGTGTTGAGCCGTTCCTGACTTTTGGTGCCAGGTGAACCTTTTGCCCCACTTAATGTGCTAAGCTCATTTGTATTGGAAGCACGGCTATGGCGATCAGTGTAGGGGAACACTGTTAACCATACAGCGCACTGATGCCCCTTGTGTGGTCTGCTGGAGCTCTGGCAGACCTGTAATGCAAGGGGGTGGTTAGTAGGAGTGGGAAAAGAGGTTATGTGCTGTTGGTAGCTTCAGTTCTGAAACGCTGTTCACTGAACATAAATGTGATTTTCGGTTGTTGTCTGCTATGTGCTGTTGTACAGGATTATAGATTGTGTGGTTTCTTTTTGTTAAGCAAGATTGTATGCAGTACCCTTTGGGTGCACTACAATAACCTTGACCTCCTGGCAATCGGGGCCCAACCTTTAGTATAAGTCTGCTCAGCCACACGACCAGCCTGTGTAGTTCAGACAGGCTTATCTGAAGATGGGTCAATGTGAGCAGTAATGTTGTGACAGAGTTTCACAGTAGCAGTTATTCAAATAAACACTTACACTCAAGGTTTCTTGATAAAAACAATTATTAATTTATTTTAGTCAGTTGTATAAGCCTTCTTCATAAGGGAGCAATACATACACTTCAAAACGTACTCTTAGTTTCTCTAAATTAGATGATACCTGTTAGGCAAGATTGTATGCAGTTTTTTCTTTTGAGTGCACTACAACAAACCTGACCTCCTGGCAATGGGAACCCAACCTTTGGTATAAGTCTGTACTACACAGGTTGGTAGTGTGGTCCGGTAGCCAGGTTTATCTCAAGAGGGGTCAATGTGAGCTGTAGGGGAGTTGCACAGAGATTCACAGTGGCAAGTATTCAAATAAACTCTTAACACACAAGGTTTATTGATCAAACAATTATTAATTTAACAGTCAGTTTGAATAAGCCTTCTTCAGAAGGGAGCAATATAAAACAATTTAAGAATACACTTTAAAAAAAATACACACTTGGTCTCCTAAATCAGCAAATACTCATTTGGGATGGCTCACAGAAACTACCTACTTTAAAGACCGGTAGGGGGTGTCTGCACTTCCGCTCTCTAGATGCTGGCTGGTTCTTAAGTACAGTGTAGTCCCCGAACCCCCACAAAGGAATGTCCACACACTGTATTACTGAAAACAGTCTTTATATAATTAATATTCAAAGGTATGTACACAATCACAATAACGCACTTCGTACTTGGAAGTCAATAATGATAAATATATACACGTCTAGAGTGGTACCACCAATGTTATCAAATCTCATTAAAGTGCATCAACTGTACGGTTAAAATGTCACACAGATCAATAACGAGTAAACCAGCAATAGAGATAGGCAGGAACGTAAGATGGCTGAAACAATATGCAGAATGCTGGCCCCGTTACCTAGACACAGTTCTGTGTGGAGATCCCCCCCCCCCCCACCTGGGCAACCTGTAAATAAAGATATATAGCACAAGCCCAGTCCATATATTGTCCGATAGTCTTACTTCTTCCTATTAAGGTTTTACCCCCCCAATGTACCTGGTGGAGTAGAGTTCTCCGACGATGCGTCGACCAATCCTTCTTGAGTGCCTCCCTTTCAAGCCGGAGCCACTGATCGTCGAGAGGTGTCGGCGAACTTGGCGTTCGGTGTCGGGGAATCGACGGCCCTTCTTGAGTGCCTTCCCTTTAAGGCAGGAGTCACGGGTCGTCGAATGTCCGACGGTGAACAGGGTGAACTATGGCAGGGAAGTGGCCGCTTCGTTCCTAGCGGTGCTCGTCCTGCAAGAGCATTGACGTCCTGCAAGGAAGAGGCGTGCGGGGCACCTCGGTGACAATAGTTCTGGACTGCAAAGAGATGACGAAGAACTGTGGCCCAGCAAGGGCGTCGAGTCGTCTGCGTCTCTGCGGACTGTAGGTGGCTGGAAACCCACCGGTGGATGCTCCTCGGCGCATCGATGGTCAGGCCTGCTCCAGCAGGAGACAAGCGGATGACGATGCAGACGAGAGCGTCCGATCAATGAAGTTCTTAGGCAAACGGGAGCACGGCGGCTCCGGTCGGCGACGGCGGTCGTCGACAGTGGCGGACAACAGTCCGAGTGCTTCTCCTTGGAGTTCCGCAGCAGTCCCCATATCGGGTCGGCAGCCTGTCGTAGGTCTGTCTACCAGGGAGCGTTGGCAAAGATCAGCTGTGCACGATGGTCCCTCGTAGCTCGGGAAGAGGGCGCCTTACCAGGTCCTCTCTGGGTCAGTCCTTGGAGGCACAGCAGCTTTCAGATTGTGAAGGAGAGCAACAGCAATTCTTCTGGTCCAGCAGGGCTTCAAGCGTCAGTTAATCCAGTTACTCGTCATAGTGGACTTCAGCTTCTGAACACGATTCCTAGCAGTGAGAGGTCCCCAGATATACTGTTGATCTCCCATTCATTCCGCTGGGTCACACTCAAGCATCCAATCACGACTACGGGCATTCATGCAGGCAGGCAGCCAATCGGGCACACAAGGTATTCAGGCCATTCACTTCTCTCCAGACACTCACAAGAAGTTGTGTATTGGGACAAGTACCGAGCCATTTAACACTCCAAGCTGCATTCATGCCGGTTTCGGGCAGGGTTGTCTCAGTCATTGTGTCAACCACCAGATACTAGACACCCACAACACAGAATGCATATTCTTCACACACTCTATTCACCCAGGTCCCACCCTCATTCACCCACAGCATACATCACCGGGAAGGCTCCAGCTAGTCTGGCCGGGCCTTCACAACAACACCATACATGGCACTTCCATCCAACAGCCAGTCAGGGGGAAGAGACAGAGTCAGGGCTTCCCAGGACTTTGGGAAAACAAGATAATGGGTACTAGAAAGCAAGAGGCCACCGGGGCCATCTTGTTTTCCATCAGAAATCAACTGATCCCAATGGCAGGGCCGCGGTATCCCCAAAATGGAGGATACGCCGTGCACCTGTCAAATTCAGCATGGAGCTGCCACCAGCCCATACCCTGCTCTTTGAGCCACCCACAGGTGCCCAAAAACATACACTAGGGGCACAGGGTTGTACCCCCACCCATGGGTGCCATAGGGGTATCCCACGGGTCCGTTCACCAAACCAAAAGAAAGAGAGCTGCACCGCCAGGAGTCCCACATGAACTCCTGCACGGAAAACACGACAGAACACACAATGAAAAGCAGTAAAGGACAAGGATACGGAGGCCCTGTCCCTCCGATGCATTTCCAGCATCACCCCTACACCCTGAGATGACTTCAATAGCTAGGGTGCTGGGGACATTAATATCTTATTGTTGCATTTAGAATATACTTGAGGGGAGTGCTAAAGAAAAGAAGTTTTTGAATAAGACAAGTGTTCACACATTTATTCTCAACCAAGTAACTACTTAAAAAAAAAAAAAAAAAAAAAATGCAAAGTCAGTTAACTCCTTTTCTGGAAGGAAGACAAAACACATAAGCAGAAGAGAGCAGTCATTCAGGGAGCCAGGCCAGCCAATGGCAAGTTAGCAAAGGTCAAGGTGAGCTGAAGCACTTCTTGCAGGTACGTAAATGTCTTGCATAATGTTTTAGATATCTTTGTAGAAAAAATAGAATCAAAACGTAGGGTCAGGGGGGGCGTGGCTAGCTGCGGGATGAGAAAGATGTATGTCTCCTCGGCTCCCGCTGCAAATATCCTGATAAAATAGCCTGAAATTTGACGACATAAGAGCTGATAACAACCCCGTAGGGTGTCGGATACCCTTGGGCACAAACGAGGCGCAGAGTAAACCGCAGCCGATTCCAAGAAATACTACCACGAGAAGTTTCGAGGCGATCAACATCCAGCTTCCAAAATGGCCGCCAGCGCGCACGGACGAACGCCCTGAAGTGAGTCCGTGCGGCATCGGAATCCAGCCTGTTACTGTTCCGCAGTCGACATCGGAGGAAGAGAGTGGTCCCGGCGGGGCGGTGTCCCTCCCAACAGCTGGACTATAGCGGACCAGTGCGGAAGTGAGAGCGGAGCGCGTATCCACCCGCGTGGGACTCCGCGACCCCCGCCGACAGCACTGCTTCTCGAGAACGAGGGGCACCCTTCCCGTGCGACCCAGCGTGTGAGGAAAACCTGTGAGCCACGGACGGGTAGAGGTGCCGGAGCGGCTGGGCGGCGTGGGCGAGTGTCACCCCCCGCCACCTCCACCGAGCTCTGCTCCAGGAGGTGACTGCGTGCAAGACAGGCCAAGCACGTAGCCCCATATGCAGCTAGTGATATCGGAACCATGGGGAAAGACAAGGCAAGGAAACCTCCCACACAAAGCAGGATGGATCAGAATACCATCCAACCGCCCCTGGCGGCAGACCCCCATCCGCAATCACGGACCAGGGAATTTCATGGAAGGACATTATGGCCGTGATAGCCG
Organism: Ambystoma mexicanum; assembly: GCF_040938575.1. NCBI lineage: Eukaryota > Metazoa > Chordata > Amphibia > Caudata > Ambystomatidae > Ambystoma > Ambystoma mexicanum. Next base: position 1,337,229,250 of record NC_090933.1, on the reverse strand, counting down.
ATTCCTGCACATCAATGGAGCAGAAAATGGACGGGATAAGCATGATTGTATCCCTCCTCCGACACGAAAAAAAAAAGCTAACAGCACTCACCGGGGAAGCGGAACATCGCATATCCAACACAGAGGATAGAATGCATAATATGCAACAGCAGCTCCAAAACGTAACCACCAAACTGAAGGTACTGGAGGACAGAATTGAAGATGGAGAGGGCAGATCAAGGCGTAACAACGTGCGTATACTCGGTATACCTGAGAAGGCCGAAGGCCCCTTCATGGAGCTTTTTATAGAAAAATGGCTGACTGATCTGTATGAGCCAGACGCCTTCTCCAAGTTCTTCTCCATTGAGAGGGCACACAGAGTGCCCACGGGCAGACCTCCACCCGGTGCACCTCCACGCACGATAATTGCAAAATTCTTAAATTACAGGGATCGCGATGCCCTGCTGCAACATGTGTGCGCAAAAGGCGCTGTCGCATTCAACGGTTCCAAAATTACCTTTTTTTCCCCGACTACACCAGGGAAGTGCAAAAGGCGACACATTCCTTCGACCACCTCAAAAAACAACTGTAAACAATGGGGGCGAAGTATGGCCTGCTCTTCCCTGCGCAACTCAATATTTACCATAAAGGGACAACAGTCCACTTCAATGATTCCAAGGAGGCTTGGCGCTGGGCTGAACAAAACATAGACGGAGACTGGTCGACCACCCCCCACCCCCCCGCGACAACAGGGGAAGGAACTGTTTTACTCTGTCTACACGCACATTCGCAACAGTAGGCTACACACACTTACCTGATGCAGTCGTGTTATGCCCCAAGACCACGACGCAAGGAGAGCCCCCTCCACGGGTAATATTCGTGGTGGTTCCCCCCTAGACACCCCCCCCCCCCAAGAGGGCGCTCTGCCCCTGGGATCCAAGACGGGGGAGGCTACCTGTACTTGAAGTTAAGTTAAAAGCATGTAAGGTGTCCAATTGACACCAGTGGTTTTTTGTTCGGGCGACCGATGCTTCTGGTTGGGAGGAGTATGGGGAGGGGGGGTTGGGGATTTAAGTTTAGTTACAGACAGGACCCGTCAAACGCATAGGATGATAAGGCTAGATAAGACAGAGTTCGCCTACGGGCGTATCTGCAGCTGGCGTATAACACCGGCAGTGGCAACACAGGCAGTGACTATCACGAGCACCCATGGCATCACATAGTGGTAGTAGCGACGCTCTCAGAACACTGAGGGACAGAAGAGGAGATACTAAGTGCCATGTCGAGCCTCCGATCCGGTAAATCCCCAGGACCTAACGGCTTCCCAGTTGAGCTATGGCGAAAGGTGGGGACCAATGTGGTGGCCCCCCAACTACTCCAAATGTACCAACATGCGCTAGAAGAGGGCATTCTCCCACCAGATCTGCGAGAAGCAACAATAATAGTGATACCCAAGCCGGACAAGCCCTAGGAAAGATGCAGCTCATATAGGCCCTTCGAGGGGATTGGGTCCTCCGACGTATTCCATATCCGACGGGTAATGTCCACAGCTGTGCTGCTTCGGAAAATCTTTGGCGTCTGCGTCCTGCGTCGATGCGCCGTCCCCGAGGACCTCCTCCGACGGCCGACGTCACCCGATGTGATAAGTAGAACGCACAACGCCATAGCCTCAGTTCCGTTTTTTCCACCAACTTGTTCGCTTCGTGAATCTCGGTACGCCTCGACTCGGATTTGCTGTTTTCTATTCTCGGTTCGCTGAACCTGTTCGGTTTGTTGTGAAGACCTGTTCGTGGCGATGTCTTTCTCGTCTTCAACCCCGCATCCGGGCTTCAAGAACTGCGGGGACTGTGGGTCGAAGATGTCGGTCACGGACTCGCACGACACCTGCCTCTGGTGCCTTGGGGAGGCCCACGATACGGACTGTCGACTGCCAGTCGCTCACTGCGAAGGCCTTGCGGGAACGCAAGAAGAAGCTGTCGGTAGGCCGGGTGTCTAAGCCCCGGAAGTCGAGGTCTGCAGGGCTTTCGACCGATGACTCGAGGGGTGACTCTCTGCGTCATCGTCGGAAGTCCGGTGGGGTCTCCTTCCAGGAGTCTGTCTCGCCACTCCTCCGCCTCTTCTAGGCATTCCAGGAAGCGCCGGCATAGGTCGCCTTCCCCGTCCTCTTCCGAGGACTCCGCCTGTCGGCGGGTCGCTTATCCCTCCATGCAAGTGACACCGGAGTAATGGGCTTCCTTCGGCAAGCAGATGCTAGCGATTCTGGAATCGCAGGGCACCGGTCCGTCTGCGCCTCCGAGTGGGGTCGGTCGGCACCGGTCGAGAGACACCGCCCGTACGCCTTCGGGCTCGGGTGGTCGGCACGGCTCGCGGGAGAGGTCCCGCTCGGACAAGGGAAGCCGTTCTCGCCATGCCTGTTCCATGTCCCGGTCCTTGACGTGCTCGAGGCCGCATGATCCTGTGCCGTCTTCTAAGAAGACGTCGACGCCTGTGGCGCCGAGGTCGTCGACTATTTCTCTCGAGGCTCTGCCTCCGAGGGGGTCGTCAGCGCCCAGGTTGTCGAGAGACCCGCTCGGAGCTCCGGCTTCGAGGACTGTGTCGACGCCGTCGATGCTGGCGGCGCTGCAGCTGACGTCGATTCGCTTGACGTCGGCGCCTTTTCTGTCGACGCTGGCGCCGACTCGTTCGGTGCCCTCGACGCCTTTTGAGGCGGTGGTGTCGGAGGGGCCCCGTGGCACGGGGTTTGCCCTTAGAAAGGCTATGGCTAAGGTCCGGCACTGCTTTGGTCCGCAGAGGTCTTCCTCTCCCCGCCTGGAGTACATTTCAGAGGGTGATGAAGGCTCTGATGGCGGCCTGGTTCTCGGTCCTCGGTCCACCCACTGACCCGGTTTTGCCTTTTTCACAAGGCTCTGCAGAGAAGGGTGGCAGCGGCTTGGACTGCTCCGGAGAGTCTTCCGGCAGTGGGCAAGTCTTTGTCGTGAAAATACCGTCCAGGCAGTAGCGACCCCTGCTACTTGTCTAGGCACCCCACTCCGGAGAGTTTGGTGTTGCAGGCGGCTACGGCCCCGGCAAAGTAGGCATCGTATCCTACCATCCCTCCGGATAGGTACGACAAACGTTTTGACGGCTGGGCGAAGAAAGTGTTTTCTTCGGGGGGTATGGCGCTTCAGGCGGCCAACTCCATATGTGCCTTGTCTCGTTTCACACTATTTTCGTCCTACGGGACAGCAATGGAGGGGTGGTTCCTTTTGCTATTACTCGTCCTTCAGTAAAGCGAGGGGAGCTAGCAGTCAGAGGCCATTGTAAGAGTACCAGAGGTGGAAACAAAGGTACTCGAGGTGCCAAGGCCGCTCGGGCAGTTGCCTCTTTGCCTTCGGGCAACGCCACAGCCGCTACCACTCAGTCATGAGGCCAGGTCCCATGGTCCGCCGGTTGGAGGAAGGCTGGCGCAGCATCTTGTAGAGTGGCAAGCCATTACTTCGGATGTGTGGGTTCTGGAGATCATAACCCACGGCTACTGTCTTCCTTTTCGGCAGAGGCCTCACGACAATCCTCCAGGGAACCTCTCTTTGAAGAGTCCGGATCCGCTCCTTGCGCAGGAAATTCAAGCCCTGCTGGAGAAAGGCGCCATAGAACTGGTGCCTGTAGCGGAGAGGAACAAGGGATGGTATTCCCCTTATTTTTTGATTTCGAAGAAAGACGGGGGATTGAGACCCATCATGGACTTGCGCGGTTTGAACAAACTCCTCAGGAAGGACAAGTTCAAAATGGTGACTCTTTCTCAAGTCCTCCAGGCCCTTCAACTTCAGGACTGGTTGGTGTCTCTCGACCTCAAGGATGCTTACTTCCATGTGCCGATCCATCCCAAGCACAAGAAGTACCCGAGGTTCGCGGTTGGCAACTCGCACTTTCAGTTTCGGGTCCTGCCGTTCGGATTGACCTCCGCCCAAGCTCATGGTGGTGGTGGCAGCGCCTCTCAGGAAAGGGGGATTCACGTCTACCCTTAACTGGACGATTGGTTGATCAGGGGGAGCTCTCCCGAGCAAGTCCTGAATCATCTGTCCGTCACCTGCCACTCCCTTCACAGGCTGGGCTTCTACCTCAATTTAAAGAGGTCCCATTTGACACCAACGCAGCGGCTCCAGTACATCGGAGCAGTGCTTGACATGTCCCTGCGGCAGTGTTTTCCTGTCCAGGTGAGGGCTCTTCACATTCAGCAGATGGTGCACAAGTTTCAGATTGCCCAGAATCTCCCAGCGTCCGATTTCTTGAGACTGCTCGGCCTCATGGCGTCCTTCATTCTTCTGGTGCCAGAGGCTCGTCTGCGGATGAGATCTTTGCATGGGCACTCAAGCTCCAGTGGTCTCAGTCCTCTGGCAGGCTGTCGGACCCTGTTCAGGTGCCGCCCTCGGTAGCCCGGGACCTTCTGTGGTGGGCCATCGAGGGCAATCTGATGAAGGCGGCCCCATTTTGGCTGCCCTGGCCGGAGGTGACGATCGTAACGGATGCATCCCTCACAGGATGGGGAGCTCATGCCAACGAGTTGACAGTCAGCGGTCGTTGGTTTCCGTCAGAGTCCAGACTCCATATCAATCTGTTGGAGCTGAGGGCCGTCAGGCTAGCCCTGAAGGCTTTTCTGCCGACTGTGCGCGGAAAGAGTGTCCTGATTCTAACGGACAACACGGTGGCCATGCACTACCTCAACAAAAAGGGGGAGGGGCAGGGTCACTTCCGCTGTGCAAGGAGGCGATGGAGCTCGAATTCTGGGCCATCCAGCAGGAAGTTTCGATCTCGGCTGTTCATCTGGCCGGAGACGACAACGAGACGGCGGGCACTCTGAGCAGGCAGAGCTCGATCTCTCACGAGTGGGAGCTGGCTCAGGAGATTCTCTTGGAGATCTTCGCCCTTTGGGGGACCCCTCAAGTGGATCTCTTCGCCTCCAGTGTCAACCGGAAGTGCGACAGGTTTTGCTCGCGGGAATTTCCTCCAAAAGGAGCCTTCGTGGTGGAGTGGTCATTCCCACTGCTGTACGTGTTTCCTCCAGTCCCCGTCATCCTGCAAGTGCTGCGGAGGTTAGGTTCCCGGATGATCCTCATTGCTCCGGCGTGGGCCGGGAGGACGTGGTACCCGGACCTTCAAGACTTGTCCATCTGCCCTCCACGTCGTCTTCCCTAACGAGACGATCTGCTCTCACGGGAGGGGGGTCAGGTTCTCCATCCAGAGGTCAGATCCCTCAATCTTCACGCTTGGCTTCTGAAAGGTTGAGGTATAAGGATTGGGACCTCCCTGAAGACGTGATTGAGGTGTTGCTCTCGGCCAGGCAGCCGGCAACAAAGTCTCTGTACCGTTGCCGTTGGAGAAAGTTCTGCGACTGGTGCAGAGTTCAGAATGTGGATCCTTTTGAATGTGACATTCCCATGGTTCTGTCTTTTTTGCTTTCTTTGGCCCACAGGGGCTTGCAAGTGGGGACCATTAAAGGTTACCTGGCGGCGCTGTCCATATTCAAGCGCTTGTCTGAAGAATGTTCCTATTTTAAGATTCCTTTAATTTCGCAGTTTTTGAAACGGCTCACTAATGTGTTCCCTCCGTCACCTTTTATGGTGCCAGGTTGGGATTTGAACCTTGTTCTTAAGTTTCTTATGGGTGCTCCGTTTGAGCCTTTACATTCTTGCCCTATGAGGCTGTTGACTCTGAAAACTGTGTTTTTGGTTGCGGTTACTTCCGCTCGCAGAGTGAGTGAGTTACAGGCACTTTCAGTTAAGCCACACTTCACTGTGTTTCATAAGGACAGGGTTGTCCTCAGAGTTCGTCCTCCTTTTCTTCCGAAGGTGGTTTCGGAATTTCATTTGAGCCAGAAGGTGGTTCTTCCGGCGTTCTATCCTCCACATCCTGGTAAGGAAGAGAAGAGGCTCCATAGGCTGGATCCTAGGAGAGCGTTGAGCTTTTATATCTCGCGCATGTCCCGGGTCAGAGTGGACGATCAACTTTTCATTGGTTACGCTGGAAAGCGTTTCGGACAAGCTGTGACGAAACAGACTTTGTCTCGTTGGATTAGTTTAGCTATCTCCGAGTGTTACCGCTTGGCGGGTAAGGACCCTCCGGCTGCTTGCGGGCCCATTCTACCAGAGGAGTGGCTGTGTCTACTGCCCTGCAAAGGGGAGTTCCTATTCGTCACATCTGTGATGCAGCCACCTGGGCCTCAGTACATACTTTTGTACCTCACTATTCCCTTGATTCCATCAGAGGGCAAGATCTGGCCTTTGGCAAGGCAGTTCTATATTCCGCAATTTGATTGGGCATGCTAAATTTGTTTTCCAAATTATTTCCCACCTTCTTGCTTGGTACTGCTTTGGGAGTCTGTCATAGATATGGAATACGTCGGAGGACCCAATCCCCTCGAAGAACAAGTTACTTTCTTACCTGGTAACGTTCTTTCGATAGGATGGTCCGACGACGTATTCCATATCGCTCCCTCGCTGCCTTCCCCGCTGCAGAATTTCTTTTGCGATTGCAGCTTGCGTTCCGCAAGGCCTTGTGTGTCTGACTGGAAGAAAACTGGTGGCACACGTTCTGGGAAAAAACTATAACTGAGGCTATGGGCGTCGTGCGTCCTACTTATCACATCGGGTGACGTCGGCCGTCGGAGGAGGTCCTCGGGGACGGAACATCGACGTCATCGACGCAGGACGCAGACACCAAAGATTTTCCGAAGCAGCACAGCTGTGGACATTACCTGTCATAGATATGGAATACGTCGTCGGACCATCCCATCGAAAGAACGTTACCAGGTAAGAAAGTAACTTGTTCATCTCACTCATCAATAGCGAAACTAAAATTCTGGCGAAATTACTTGCCGACCGCCTGCAACAGGTTATTCCCACCCTGATCCATCCGGACCAGTGCGGCTTCATGCCCCAGAGATCAACACGTATGAACCTCCACAGGCTATATTCGGCCCTGGAAAGGGCCAACAGCATACAGTGCCCGCTAGCCCTGCTAGCAATTGACTTCGAGAAATCCTTCGACTCAGTGAGATGGGAGGCCATCTGGAACATAATGCAACGCATGGGCTTCGGTGAGAACTTTATGAAGTGGGTGCGCCTGTTGTACGAATCCCCGGTGGCCAGGACCAGACTTAATGGCTGGGGTTCGGACCTTTTCAATCTGGGGAGGGGCAGAGACGGGGCTGCCCGTTGTCGGCCATGATTTTTGCTATCGCCATCGAACCACTAGCAATCCTCTTGCGAAACACGCCAACCTGGGAAGGCTTCCGTTGGTCCGGGACCTGGGAAGACAGAATATCTCTCTATGCAGACGACCTTCTCATATATCTGAAAGACCTGAGCAATGCCCGTCCCAGAGTCATGCACCTGTTGGAGCAATATGAGGCATTCAGCGGATTGCGAGTGAACTGGTCCAAATCCATCCTCTTCCCTCTTGGGGACACCTCGTTGGCAAACTTGACGGCTGGTCCTTACCAGATCGAAAGAGAACAGTTCAAGTATCTGGGGATACGTATCGCAAAGCATTTGACTGAATACACAACCCTGAATCGCTCCCCCCTCATAACAAGATTTGCAGATGATACTCGCCATTGGATCTCCTTGCCATTAACGCTGATGGGCAGAGCGGCCCTGTTCAAAATGATTGCCCTTCCTAAATTCTTATATATCCTGCAAAATGCGTCATACGTTCACCAGCGAGAATTTCACAAAATAGAGTGCACCCTTCGGAAGCTGCTATGAGGGGCGGGGGGGTAGGACACCCACGAATTGCTCTCGCCATGCTCCAAAGGTCTATCTGGGAAGGAGGCATTGGACTGCCCAGGATACAGTCATATTACTGGGCCAGCCAGATGGCGGTAGTAAATTATATGCTCCACGGAGACGGGAGCCTCCCACATATCAAAGGTCTTATCTGTAATGCCACGACCACGCCTCTAGAGCATCTGAATGGAGGCCTGAACCGCACATCACATACAGATATGGCAACGCATATAGTGAGAATATGGAAAGAAACATATCGGTACCTAGGATGGGGCGGGAAGCTAACGCTGGCACAACCCCTATGGAACAACTGCAACCTTCCCGAAATAAGAAAGCTGCCCAGATGGCCCGAGTGGGCCCAGCGAGGAATCGCCAGTATAGGAGATGTGGTTCACGAGGACAACCTGGTACCATTCGAGACATTGCATGAAAAGTTCTCCCTCACAGACACAGAGAGGTACCACTATATGCAGCTGAAACACGCTTGGACGACCCACAGACACAACACCAGACATGCCGGAAAGCTCCCCATTAGAGAGAAAGATAGTTTTGGACCGGGTGGACCGGAAAGTCACCTCTACCATGTACAATGTGATAACATCCTTTGCGACACCGGAACTAACCAGCTTGAAGGCAAATTGGGAACGGGATGTGGGTTCCCTTCAACCGGAGGACTGGGTGGAGGCCCTGATGTACCCGCGAGAAACGACCATTTCCTCAAGACTTGGACTGGTCCAACTGAAGATCCTGCACCGCACCTATTACCCAAGAGTGGCTCTCTTCCGCTGGGGCAAATCCTCGGACGCACGATGCCTACGCTGCAAAAGTGAAGAAGGTACCTTTTTCCATATTTTGTGGGAATGTAGTAGGATACAGCGGCTCTGGCAGAGATGCTGTGATAAACTGTCTAGCGTTATAGGTAAAGAGATACAGAGATGCCCAAAACTCCTTCTCCTGGGGATCTCCAGTGACACTGACCTTTCCCGTTATGAGATTATTTTGGTCGACTGCGGTAGCAGTTCTCAGGCGGAACATTGCGCAACTGTGGGGATCGGAACATACGCCAAACTTTGAACAGTGGGTCACGGATGTGGACATATGCGCTATAATGGAACATAGAGTGTACGCGGCGAGGGGTTGCCCGCAGAAAGCGGACAAAATATGGAGAAGATGGAAAGAGGCTAGCTAAAGGACAAGATTAGCTCCACAGCCTCTGTGACTGAGAATTGCCCCGGGAGAGTGGGGGAAATGCCTCTGCTGAGAATAGCCTATGCCACAAGGTCATCTGTTGTCCAGTTGACGGTCTGTCGGACCATGGTCCCGGAAGTTGAGTTTTTGAATGTTTTTTTTGTTTCTTGATTGTCTCTCTCTCCACATCCTATCACATGTACCTGGAAATGTAGATTTTGCATATGTTCCTCTTCCCTCCAGTCCACCCCTTTCCTTCCCTTCCACTGTTGCCCCAAACTTTCTCCCTCCTTTCCAACGTCCCTACCCGGTATTGCAGAGAGATGAGTGTAATGTTGTTTTATGTTTAAAATCAATAAAATCTTTGATGAAAAAAAACCTAGGGTCACAAGCTGTTAGCCCTGTGAGTAGTAGAAGATTCAAGCAACTCTACAAGAGCAACCGAGACACGTCTCAACTGAGATCAAGCAAGGAGGCACACCAAGAGGTAAGTTCTCTTGGACTGTACAGTACCTTTCGGCTGAAGAAAAGTGCAGCAGATGGCTTCTGTTCCTGGCAGCTCTGCAGATCCTGGTGTTCCTGGGCCTCAGTCGTGGGGACAAGAGGGAGGACTTTTGGGGACTCCTGCACTGCAATGGGACGGTCACCGACCGCAACCGGCAATCTTCTAACAAGTGGCACTTCATTGTTTCAGCTCCTTGCGTCTAGTGCAAATAGCATCACTGTGGCTCCTGGCTGTCGAGATGGGCTATCCTTGCATCTGGAGTCAAGCACTCTCTTGAGCTGGCTCAAGCTCAGTCGTCCTGCTTCCTAGGAGTCTGTAAGATCTTCCTGCAGCTCTTGGCCAGCTTAAAAGCAACACACACGATCTGGTGTTCCTCTCCCAGGTACCTTTTTGGTTTCAGCAGCAGCAGTGGAAGTACAGCCAGCTTCGAGAGGATGTCCAAATGAGTTATATTTGGAGTTGATTGATACCACCAACCTAAGGGGAGAAGTCGTCCTTGCAGGGCTTCTCTAGTTGAAATGAATTCAGAGGTTCAGCACAGCAGCAGGGCTTCCCCAGGTAAACCAACAGTCCAGGAGTTTCAGCAGTTGTCTCTTCCAAGATCATCTTCGGATTGCTTCGTCCAGTGTGTTGGGGACAATTCTCAAAAATGTGCCAATTCCCTCTACCTTGGAGACCCCGAGCAACTTTGCTGGATTTAAGGCTTTGTTTTTTTTTTTAACCTGGAGAGAGGATGAGCCTTTTTCCCCTACTCATGTATTTTTGTGTGAATTTTACCTCAGTTCTTTTTGGTTATGGAGTCTAATCAACTCCATAGGCATCATCTTTTACAATTGTCACACAGTACCTGTAGTGCAATGGTACAGGGAAGTCGTTTAGATCTCCCAAGGTTTAAATACCTTCTCTGGCATAAACTGTTTACCAGAGAAGTAGAGTGAAATTGACTCTACTTAGCATTGTACTTGCTAGACCCAGCACACCCTATCTTACAATACAGTGTTGGAGGTGTTACTTAGCATCCCCTGTATCTAAATGCTCATGTAACATCTTTTATGTTACCCTTTCCTCAATTGACTGGCTGGTGGCAGTGGTTTCGTTTTGAACTACCAAGGTTTGCATTTACTGTGACCGTTCGCGGACCGGGCAACGTTAACCACGGGAGCCATCTTTTTCAAAATGGCATCTAGCCATCGTTGTTAAAATAGTGCCTGGTCTTTTTTAGCCAGGTCTTTGTTGAAAGGTCCTTCTAGAGTTTTTCTCTGCCCGCCAAACCAGGTTTGGTCTCTTTGTTCATTCGCTTTTGGCAGGCTTCAGGAGTGAAACCGGTTGAGCAAAGTTTGAATCCAGTACACTCTGTGAACATTACAAGTAACTATGACTACAGGTGTAAGCAAACCAAAGTTTGGTATAAGTCTCTACTACACAGTTCTGGTAGCGTGTTGAGCAGCCAGGCTTATCTCAAGAGGGGAAATGTGAGCAGTAAGGATGTTACACAGTGGTCTACAATCACAGGCGTTTAAAACTCTTACACTCAAGGTTTCTTGAATAAACACTTATTCATTTATTCATCAGTTAGTTGTTAAAAAACATTCACTAAAAGGAGGCAATTATATAACAACACATAAATATACTTCAATACTGTACACTAAGTTTCTGAATCGGACAAGACCCTTTGGGATGGCCCACAGGCACAACCTACAATCACAGGTATCCTTTACAATCACAGGTAACCTTTAGTAATAAGGGTGCTGGGAAATGAATTTCTGATGCTTGTTAATCTGCTTAGAATCACATTCTGTGCATATGGTCCGACATCCAGTGGTAACCGCAGAGTATTGCATCTTGTCTTTCGGGGGACCGAAAGGGGACGTCGGCATAGGCGTGTCTGAAACACTATCCCTATCGTGACGTGTGTAGTACCCAAAATCCCTCACGCGCCGAGGTCCCTCAGATTGTTTTTGTTCCGCCCAGATAACTGGTCGCCCTATAGCGGAGCTCTTCATGAGACATTGTTTATCTTACTGAATTGTCGGTTAAATCCCCATTACGTCACTTCGTCTATTAAGAACATCTTCGATGAAGACTATGGGGGAACCGCCTACGGCTGTGGATTCCAGCACCTAAGATCCGGTGTTCGGACCTCCACGTGGTCAGGTCTTCTGGCCGGCCTACACAGTAGGGAGAGTGGGCTCGGGGTTTGCCATACTGCTATAAGATGTCTTTCGTCTTTTCCACTTCTTTCCTTTTTGGTCTGGTCACCCTTCCCTTCTGCTGTGGAAAGGGCTCCATTTAGATTCTGCCCTCTGTGGAGGGTCAGATATCCGTGGAAAGACTAGCACACTTAGTGTACGCTTGTCTCCCACTAAAGCGGTGTTCGGCGTATAAACTCCTAAACCTAATCCCTTAAGGAGCGCCGGTTGAAGCGGTGGGCCGCAGACGGTATGTCACGCGTGGAGCCTCCCTCCCCTGCCGCGACACCAGCCGAGAGTGACGGGGTACATCGGATGACCAAACGTCCAACACAGACGTTGTAGACCTTGAGGCGGACGATTCTAGAGCTCCCATGCCCGTCCCCGACCCTTCTAGACTCGACTCTGGTCTTGCTACAGGGACCACACCCGGCGACAGGGGCGTACAATCGCACCACACAACACACAACCCAAGCGCCCTCCTCGACGACATCGAAGAAGGCTCAAGCACCATCGGATCGATCTGAGCCGAAGCCTTGCCCGCATCTGCAGCAGCGCATGACGACTGGGCTTAATAAACTTAAGAAAGGCGCTACTCCCCAAACTACACACGCCGAAGTTTCTGAACAAGAAACTTCGACTTTAAAGGTTTCCAAGGCTTGTGCAGGCCCAAAAACTACGAGTAGGCCTCTAACTAGGCCTCTACCCGGGAAGCCATCATCGGAGGCGTTGTCCCCCGAAGATTCGGTAACGATCAGTAAGCATCAATAGGATTGCTACGGCGGAGGGCCTTGTACCGGTTTCGCCCACAATTATGGCCCAATCAGTCGAAAGGTTTTCCACGGTTTTGGAAGACGATCCTGAGGACTCTTACGAAGAGAGCCAGGTACCTGTCATGATGCCTACCCCCAGAGCACCAGGCCAGGCCCAGCACCCCCGGGAGCAGGCATCACGCCCCCGGGTAAAAGCCCAGCGGCCCTTTATAGGGGCTCTTTGGACTCTGTCCTGGCGCCGTTGGCGCCAGGCTCATGTTGGACATCAGTCATGGCGCCATAGGCGCCAGGCTCATAAGGGGAAGTGTTTGGTGCACTTACCTGAAGCAGGCCATGCTGCATACTCACCTGATGCAGGCCATGCTGCATGAAGAACCAAGCCAAATGAGGCTTAATAGGGACTATTTTTCTGAAGGAACTATTTTGTTACTTGGGTGGGGCTGTGGAAGAATACTCACCTGGAACTTCTTCCAAGGCTATTTAAGCCACGCCCGGACAGTCACACGTGCTTCGCGTTGTTCTGCATCCCAGCAGCTGAACGCTCACTGTGTCAGCTCCTGCACCTGGACTCCAGCCACGCCCGCCTCGAACCTGGAACATCTGTAGGGAAAGAAGAGAAAGGTGAAAACCAAGAACTTATTCAACCTTCTTACCTGCATCCGGAATCTTCACGCCAGCATTCCTGAAGGAAGACTTCCATTTAAAAGCACCGCGTTGCTCACTGCAGCGCCACGCTTCACTCACCTGTTCCCGAGACGCCGCCGGGCTCCACCGCGGCTCTCAGCACCGGTCGCCACATCCCTGCACCTAGGGAAGAGAAGAAGAGACAAAAGGTGAGCAAGGGAACACAAGAGGAAAGCAGAATTTTCAGCCATATTACTTACCGGCTTTTCTTGGTGAACCATTCCACATCTCGGGTCGGCGCTGCATCTTTGGCAGGTACCGCACCCCGGCCCCTATGGGGAAAGGACAAAAGACATTACTGGGGAATTATAAAGACATTTAGCCCTCAGCACTAACTCGCCTGATTTTACCACCGGCAATTTAACCCCTCAACGCATCGCCTTCGTTCTGCACCTGAAATAAAGGACAGATCACAGGTTAGGAAAAAACAACATAAAAGGAGGCTCACACTTGAACTTTTTCATCTTCATACTTACGGGGTATCGCTCAGAAAAGTCAAGTGGATTTGCCAGCGCCATTCTGAAAACCAGTGAAGTAACTGGACGAACGCGCGTCCCTGCACCAGAAGCAGGCTGGAGAGTTCATCCTTCCAAACCATAAGGTGAGCTTAAACCAGGGGTTTTGGAAGAAGTCTGAAAAGAACGAAGAGGGAAAAGGGGGAGCAAGCACACTATTCAGCAGACAGTTAATCCCCTTTCTCATCTGCAGAAGGATATTCCTATGGGCCAGACAAGCAAGATTTGGGGGTCCTGTTCAATCGGTGGTCCGAATTCTGCGCATCACGCTTGAAGAGGCCACAGCAACCCAGACCAGCGCCTCGGTGGGAGCCAGGTGAGCGTTACAGTACCCCTCTCAAGCACCCTGAGGAGATCCTCTGAATGCCTTATGGCGGAGGACCCGGTTCCTGCTCAGCTGGGTCCATTTGGGTCATCCAGTGGACCACGGAGCAATTTGAGGGGTATATGGATCGGCTGCAGCAGGTTTTCGGTGTTTCTGATCAACCTCTGCCGAAAAAAACTCGGGTAGACCTTAACCCTCATACACAAGTTGCCCAACACCTATGTGTTCAACACTATGTTTATTATCAAGAAGATGTCCAGAAGGACACGTATAGAGACATCTATACAGAAGAAGAGGAGACTTCTTTTCTGGACAATTATGGGAAAGATCAAGGCGCAACGGACAACTGGGAGGACACCCAGCAGGACGATCACAATTCTGATATCGTTTGCCTCGACTCTCCCCCGTCCACACTGGTTAGGCAGGCTCCCCCGGTGGATGATCAAATGGCTTTCAACAACACGTTGAAAAAAGCAGCGGAATTCTTTAAAATTGCCACCCTTGAGGCATTGCCTGAACAGGATTTCGCAGAAAACATTAATGACAAGCCTCCGGCTAGCCAGTCTATCCCCCTCTTGAGCTCTGTAAAGAGACCGCTGGCCCCTTCTTTACTCAAACCCGCTCAGACAAGGGCTGTGAACCCAAGGGTCGGAAAACTCTTCCGGCCCTCCCCCACCGATCGCTTTACATCAACAGGCACGCAATCCCAGATTCGCTGGTGGTGACCAACACTTGCAAGAGAGCAGGGGTTCCCCTTGCCATGGGAGAGTCAACCCCAGACAAGGAGTCCAAAGGTTATATGCCTTAGGCAAACGGGTCACGTCGGTGGCTGCTTATACCGTCCGGATTGCCAATAACACTACGTTACTGGCAAGCTACGTCGACGCCCAATTGAACCTCCTACTGGAAGGCCTCCAGGAGGTTCCGGAGCCAACCAGAGCCAAGCTTCTCGCCATTGTCTCGGAGGGTAAACTTGCCAATCAAAATGTTGTAAAGAATACCCTGGACTCCGCAGAGACAGCAGGCAGGTCTCTCGCACAGGGTACTCTCCTAAAGAGACACGCATGGCTGCGCACGTCGGGTTTCAGGCCAGAGACCCAGGCATCCATTATCAATAAACCCATAGAGGCCAACCTCTTCGGGAAGGCGGTAGACGATGCGTTGGAGACAGCCAAGAAGGAGCATGAGACTATTAAGTCGCTGCACCAAATTTCCCAAAAACCCTCTTCACAGAGGGGCAGCAATTCTCGGCGGTCCTTTCGAGGACAAGCCTGCGCCGCTCAAAATAATTTCGGCACGGGCAACTTCAACGCAAATCAACCAGCTGCAAGCCCCACTTACCACCCCCAGAGGGGTCAGAGGCGCGGAAAGAATAGAGGCAGAGGCTCCAATTCCAGAGGTGTCAACCTCGGGTCAGAAATGACCACCAAGTTGAGGTCCTCTCCCATGTCTCCCTGGTCAGTGGGCGATTAACATCTTTCCTCAAGGCATGGGAGGGGATAACTTCAGACCAGTGGGTATTAAAGACGGTCACCCACAGTTTAGACCGCTGAAGCATCTACGCCTTTCACCGGAACATCTGCAGATCCCGGTCCAAGAGGTGGAGGCGCTGCTGGGAAAGGACGCCATAGAAGCCGTCCCGATTCTTCAGGTAAACAAGGGTATTTATTCAATATACTTCCTTGTACCCAAAAAGGATCTCACCATGCGTCCTGTTCTAGACCTGCGCCCAGCGAACAAGTTCATAAAGCCCCAGAAGTTTCACATGGTAACACTGCAAGAGGTGATCCCAGTGCTAAAACAAGGGGACTTCATGACAACATTGGATATGAAAGATGCATACTTTCATATTTCAATGCTGCCAGCGCACAGAAAATTCCTAAGGTTCGTGATTCAGGACAAACACTACCAGTTCAAGGTACTCCCCTTCGGCATTGCCTCGGTGCCACGGGTGTTTACCAAGGTCCTGGCAGTGGCAGCAGCACACCTGCGCAGACTTTCAGTTCCAGTTTACCCCTACCTCGACAATTGGCTCATCACTGGGGACTCGTTCGTTTGTTTTTCGAACACCCAAAAGACAGTAGACCTACTGTTCAGCCTAGGATTTTCTATCAACGAAAAGAAATCCAGCTTAGTCCCCAGCCAAGTAAAACAGTTCCTGGGGGCTCTAATTTGCACGGAAGACGGTCTAGTCTTCCCTTCCAACGAGAGGGTTCAGAACATGCTCTCTCAAGTTCCTCAGTGTGTAGCCAGTCGGAAGGTGACGGTACGCAAAGCTATGTGTTTGGTAGGGATAATGGCGTCCTGCATATACTTGGTCCCCCACGCGCGGCTGCGTCTCATGCAGGAGTGGCTCAACAGCCAGTGGTGTCAGGCCAGCGGACAATGGGAAGATCTGTTAGTTGTCTCGCCAGCCCTTGTTCTCTCTCTGCAGTGGTGGTCGAGGGAAAACCTCTTGAAGGGGAAAACCTTCGCCACCCCTGCAGTTGAAGCCACTCTCCCGACAGACGCATCTCTCACAGGGTGGGGGGCTCACCTGCTTCAACAAACAGCGCACGGAGTGTGGTCCCCTCAGGTAGCGTCCAACCATATAAACCTACTGGAGCTACTAGCAGTGTTCAAAGCAATGAAGGCCTTTCAGGAGCAACTGCAGGGGAAGACAGTGCTGGTCCTAACCGACAGCACAACAGCAATGTATTATCTGAACAAGCAGGGGGGCACTCGCTCTCCAGGGCTCTCCAAGCTGTCCCAAAACATCTGGATATGGGCTCTCAAACACAAGATGTTCCTGATATCCCAACATGTTCCAGGGGAACTCAATCTTCTGGCAGACGTACTCAGCAGAGATTTTCCTCTGCCAGAAGAATACGAATGGCGTCTACACGAAGACATTGTATCCAACGTCTTTGCAGAATGGGGGTTTCCAGAGATCGACTTGTTCGCTACTCAAGAGAACGCCCAATGCCCAGATTACGCCTCCAGGTACCCCCAGAACCGATCCAAGGGGAACGGTCTCTGGATAACTTGGTCGGGGAAATTTGTTTACGCTTTGCCCCCAACTCCCCTTCTGAACAAGATAGTTCACAAGATGCACCAGGAACCAGTCACCATGATTCTGGTGGCTCCCATGTGGGCCCGCCAACCCTGGTTCGCGCACCTGATGGAATTGTCCCTCTCCCCTCCAGTCAAGCTGCCCTGCCCGTACAACATGTTGTCTCAGGACAGGGGGGAGAGACTGCACCCATGCCCACAAACTCTGAACTTAGCAGCCTGGCTCCTGAAGTCAGAGTTTGGACATCTGCAACTCCCTCAAAGATGCACGGACATACTGAGGGAGGCAAGTAAGCCTAACACACGATATTGCTATGCCAGCAAATGGAAACGTTTTGTCATTTGGTGCAGTTCCAAAGGCGTCAATCCCACCGATTGTTCGCCTTCACACATTGTGTTATATCTAACCCATCTGTTGGACTATGGGTTAGTCTTCAATTCCTTAAAGGTTCACCTAGCGGCATTGTCAGCCTACACCACTTCACAGCAGAAGGTGTCGTGGTGGAAAATACCTGTGATTAAAGCCTTTATGGAATGGGTTAAAAGAATGTATCCCCCCATCACTCACCCAGCCCCTGGGTGGGATCTAAATGTGGTTTTAACTAGGCTCATGGGACCCCCCTTTTGAGCCTATGCATAAAGCTAGTCTGAAAGACCTGACTTACAAGACAGCCTTTCTAGTAGCTATCACTTCTATCAGAAGAGTTGGCGAACTACAGGCCCTCTCTTGGACCCCTTTGTTACAGTCGACAAAGATAAAGTATTTCTGCGCACTCATCCCAGATTTGCGCCGAAATTTAGTTTGAAGTTCCATGTGAACCAGTCAATCGAACTACCCACGTTCTTCCAGAGACCTACTAAGATGGCCGAAAGAAGCCTTCACACACTAGATGTGCGCAGGGCAGTGATGTTCTACATGGGTAGAACTAAACCACTGAGGAAAACTAAACAATTCTTTGTTTCAGTGGCAGCTGGTAGAGAAGGGGACCCTGTCTCTAAATCAGCAATATCAAGGTGGATTGTCAAATGCATCACACTATGTTACACTCTGGCAAAGAGAGAACTGCCCTTCAAGCCTAGAGCACATTCTACTCGAGGCACTGGGGCATCCATAGCATTCATTGCACATGTTCCCCCAGAGTCCATTTGCAAAGCGGCAACCTGGAGTTCTGTACACACCTTTACAAAACACTATTGCTTAGATACTCATTCTAGGTCTGATTCTCAGGTGGCACAAGCAGTACTAAGACATCTTTTTTTCTACTGTTCCTTCTCATAACCCACCCTCCAACTCCAGGTACTGCTCGCTAGTCTATGCACAGAATGTGATTCTAAGCAGATTAAGAAGCATCAGAAGACATGCATTACTTACCGTAAAAGCATTTCTGATGATTGTATCTGCTTAGATTCACATGCGCCCTCCCTGCCTCCCCGCTCAGGGTGGAAGGAACATAGACTTCTTACTACTTTCTCTCTTCATGAACTCACTCACTATAGCCTTGGGCTCCCTCATGGCGGAAAAAATACAATTGGAGGGACCTCGGCGCGTGAGGGATTTTGGGTACTACACACGTCACGATAGGGATAGTGTTTCATACACGCCTATGCCGACGTCCCCTTTCGGTCCCCCGAAAGACAAGATGCAATACTCTGCGGTTACCACTGGATGTCGGGCCATATGCACAGCATGTGAATCTAAGCAGATACAATCATCAGAAATGCTTTTACGGTAAGTAATGCATGTCATCTTACTGTAGCATTCAGAATACCTTTCAAGAGGAGTAAAAGGCAACGGTTATCAGAATAAGAAAGGTTACAATTATTCTTTGATTATATATTATTGATAATATTTTGAGTGCACCAGAAGTGTCAATTCAATAGGCTAGGCTAAAGTCTTGGATAGGATCAAGCAGTTCTGGTAAGTAAATGGAAAAGTCTCTGCAAAAGTTCTCAGAAGTAGTTTGTAGCAAGAAGAATCATATGTTGGGTCACAAGCTGAGGTAAGTACTCTGTCTGGTTTTACAGTACCTTACAAATGAAGAAAAAGAGGCAGCTGATGACTTCTGTTCCTGCAGATCTCGTTGTTCCTGAGCCTCAGTTGTGGGAACAAGAGGGAGGACGTCGGGGGACTCCTGCACGGGGATGGGTCACAAAGCTGGCAAATTGTCAAATCTTCGATTCCAGTTGCTGTTCTTCAAGAACACAAGCTGGTGTCTTTCCCACTGGTTAATCCTAACCAGCTCCAGAGAATGGTATTCAGGTGGTTTACGAGTTGATTGGTCCTATCAACTCAAATGAAGAAGTCATCCTTGAAGGGGCTTCTCTGGCGATAGGAACTTGACGATTCGGACCTGCAGCAGGGGCTCCACCAGGCAAACCCAACGGTCCAGTAGTTGAAGCAGCCGTCCTCTTCCAGCTTGTCTTCGGTTCTTTCGTTCCAGTGGTCGACTCTGCCTTCCAGTCCAGGAGATTTGCCTTTTAAACAGTTTTCTCCCATTCTTTCCAGCCTAGCTGTCACTCACCCAGCAGGGTGGCTGTCCTTGCCGGACAGTCAGCCATCCAATCACGCCAGAGCGCATTTGGGTCTCCTAGGAGACTGAGCACAGGGAGGTTTGGGCACCTCCCTCACTTCCTGCCCACCCCAGACACTCAGGAGGCAGTGTTCAGTCCTGAAGCCTGCCAAAGGCGATGGAACAAAGGGACCAAACCTGGTTTGGCATGCAGAGCAAAACTCTAGAAGGCCCTTTCCAAAAAGAAATGTCGAAATAAAAGACCACAGGACCTGTTTAAACAAAGGGGGCTCAGGCGCCATCTTGAAAAACATGGCTCCCGTGATTTAACGCTACCGGTGTTCGCAGGTCCGGAAAAATCATGGTAGTCCGTTGTAAAACCACTGCCACCAGCCATTTCGATAGGCAAGGGTAGCATTTGAGTGCTACATGAGTTTCTAGACACAGGGGATACTAGGTAACCCCTCCAGCACTCTATTGTAAAATAGTTTGTGCTGGGTCTAGGAATTTAAAAAGACTAGTAAAGTCAATTTAACTTTACATTCTCTGCGGAACAGTAGTTCATCCCAGAGAAGCTATTTAAACCTTGGGATAGCCTAGAAAGGCTTCCCTGTGTTACTGCACTGAGGGTGCTGTGTGACACAAATAAAAAGATGCCTATGGAGTTGTCTAAACCCCCATAATCAAAGAACACACATCAAAATACATGAGTGGGGAAAAAAGCTCACGCTCTCCCCAGGTTAAAAAAAAATCCAGTCCTCAACATCCAGCAAAGTTGCTGAGGGTCTCTAAGGAGGAGGGAATTAGCAAATTTGTGAGAATTCTCTTTAAATGCTGCTCCATCGGCATGGGTCTCAAGCCACTACTCTGGATCGTCGTCCAAGAGGAAGTCCAACTACCCCTGGGAAGTTGAGTAAGAATCCGGAGAAGGCCAGGCAGGGTGCGGTGTCCGACCCACCCATGACAGAGAAGGCCAAGGTAGACAAGGGGTCGGACAAGGCCCCGAAAGGAGAAGGCCAAGCTGGATAAGGCATCTGACACGGCCAGGAAGGACAAGGCCAAACCCGACAAGGGAACCAGCCTTTCCATGAAGGCCCAAGTGCACCATGCAAAACAATCACCCTCCGTCGAGGAGGTGGTGGTGGCATCGCTTTCGAAGGCCGTACGGGCGGTCCTACAGGGTGCCCTAGCGATGGGCAGGATATCTCTTCTTCCCAGGAGGGAGGCTACGAACATGCCTACTGAAACCCTGGAGAAAAGGATGCCGGACCTCAGCCCAAGACGGACCCCTCTGGACCCGAAGAAAGGGGTGACCAGATTTCCAAAACGGAAAACCGAGACGACCAACAACATAAGAGGGATTACCTCATTGCAGCCCACCAGTTACCGCCCCTTCCCCAACACGCCCCCACAACCACCAACCAATCATATTTCTGGCACTTCTCCTTTCTATAAAACTGTATATGATCTCATTTATGCAGTTTTGTCTGTGAATCTTGGCATGTTAATTCAAAACAAGCTTTTGCTCTAATTGATATAACATGGCTTGCTGTACACTAGTTTCCAAGCCAGTCTCTGTAGCACAGTCAGTAAGTGTTGTGACTTGTACGTGAAAGATTGGGGGTTCGAGCCAATCTTTCAACTTCAAAATTCTGAAAGTGTTGAAAAAATAATTACGATTTTAATTACCGTAGCCACCCAACCATGCAAACCCCGGACGTCGGGGACTCCTGCACTGGCACAGTCAAAAGCTTGCAACTGGCAAACTTCAATTTCAGTGGCTGTTTCGCGTTTCAGCTACTGCACTGGTAACAACGTTGGTCCTGGCTGTCAAGGTGGACTGTCCTTGCTTCTGAGGTCCTGTACTCAGTTGAGGAGGGTCCGACTTGGTCGGTCAGACTTCGTGGGATTCCGGAGGATCTTCCAAATGCTTTAGGCCGGCTTACAAGCAACGCACACAATCTGGTGTCCCTCTCCCTGGCTATACGGTTTCCTGCAGCACTCTGAGGAAATGCAACCAGCTCTGAGATGTGGGTCCAGGTGGCTGCTTACCTGCTAGTTAATTGGTCCTACCAACTCAAAGGGAGAAGTCGTCCTTTGCAGGGTTTCTCTGTCGATGCAAACTTGATTATTCGGACCTGCAGCAGGGCTTCACCTGGCAAACCAACGGTTCAGGAGTGTCATCAGCAGTCCTCTTCCAGCCCTTCTTCGGTTCTTTCGTTCCAGTGGTAGACTCTCCTTTTCAGTCCAAGAGACTCGCCTTTTAAACAATTCTCTTGTACTCCAGCCTAGCTGTCACTCACCCTGCAGTTTGGTTGACCTTGCCTGACAATCATCCAGCCAATCAAGCCAGAGTGCATCTGGGTCTCCTAGGAGACTAAGCACAGGGAGTTTCGGCCACCTCCCGCCCACCCCAGACACTCGGACGCCACACCAGAGGCAGTCTTCAGTCCTGAAGCCTGCCAAAGGCATACGAACAAAGGGACCAAACCTGGTTTGGCACGCAGAGATAAACACTAGAAGGACCTTTCTAAAAAGACAACCGGGACCTGTTTTTAAGAAAGGAGGCTTAGGCGCCATCTTGAAAAACATGGCTCCCACGATTTAACGTTACCGGAGCTACGAATAGTTCGCGGTCGGGAAACATCATGGTAGTTCGTTGTAAAAGCACTGCCACCAGCCATTCTGAAAGGGTAGCAATTGAGTGCTACATGGTTATCTAGACACAAGGGATACTAAGTAACCCCTCCAGCACTCTATTGTAAGATAGGGTGTGCTGGGTCTAGGAATGTAAAAGACTAGTTAAGTCAATTTCACTTTAGTTACTCTGGGGAAACAGTAGTTTATCACAGAGAAGATATTTAAACCTTGGGGAAAGCCTGAAAGGCTTCCCTGTGTCACTGCATTAAGGGTGCTGTATGACCCACATGAAAAAATGATAATACCTATGGAGTTGGTTAGACTCCATAACCAAAGAAAACAGAAGAGTAAAACGCACATCATACTACATGAGAGAGTGGGGATAAAGGGTCACACTCTCTCCAGGAAAATAAATCAAGTCCTCAAAATCCAGCAAGCTTAGTGAGGCCTTTGGGTGCCTTAGCAACATCCTCAGGTTTAAAAAAGGTTACATCCACCACTGTAATGCTCTATACTTCCAAATTTTACTGTTCCCACAGACCCAGGGACACTAAAGAAACACTGGCAGAGACTCCAATGCGGTCTTCAGCCAGTAGTTGAAAGATTCCACTTGCCATATGTACTTCTCCCTCAGGGTTGAATTCTAAGGAGGCAGTGTGGACCCCTGAAGGCTTACCCCATGGTCAGTTGACCCACAAGCATAACATTTTCCAAATGTTTTGACAAATGGGGGCTTCTGCTGACCTCCCTCTGGTTTGGCACCAGAGGTATCACTAGACTGTCCTGGTTTTCCATTTGGCTTACCCTTTTTCTGTTTGGGGCCCTCTTTTGGATTGGAGGTTTTAGAATTCTGTCATCTTTATTTTGCTGCTTCTCCTCATCCTTTTTTATGAGTGCCCCAGAATCCTAGTGAGTAGCCCTGTTGGCCACCCACAAGTCAGCAGCTTTTGCTAGCTTCTTGGGATCAATCTCTTTAGTCAGCCAAGTGCTGTCTCCGCTCAGAAAAGCAGGCATCAAAAATAGATTTGAAGGAATGAGAAATCTGTTTTTGTTGAAAAGAGTTCACTCTGTAACCCTTAACCCAACCATCTAAGTTTTTCAAACATTCACACACCCAGGTAGCCCAAGGGGTGTACCATCAGTCTTTTTGAGGGTCCTAAACCTCTTAAGGTACTGCAAAGGACTTTACCCAAATCTAGCTATCAAAGCTAGCTTCACATTTTCATACTCCAATCTTTCAAGTTCCCCCACACAGCATCAGTTGCAACATGGGGGGAGCCTAGACAAAAGCCAAGGAATCAACTCGCAGCTTACTTAGGCATGCAAGGTCTCTTCAAGAGCATGTTGCATTTCCATTTCCCTTAGTTTGATTTCTTGATGTTTACTTTCAGTTTGCATTTGTAGCCTTTTGAACTCCAACTCGAGTCTCATTTTTTCAAGAGACACATTCTGGACTCAGTACTGGACCTGGTAGGGTCCCTGTGGCTAAAGGTGGAGTTCTAATGACCTGTTGAGGTAAAGAGGGGCTCTCATCCTGAGACTCCTCTAACTCTTCGGACTCTTCAATAACATTAGAGTTAGACTCCTGAATCATAATCATCCTCATCATGTTCCACATTTGCTGAGAGAGTAGGTGTGACAGACCTACTACTCAGACTTTGATGATTCAACAATCTTTCAACCAATTCATTTTTCTTTCCTTTAACAGGGAGATTCCTGACCTTATACATTTCTTTCAGTAATGATTAGGGCTTCCTGCCTGATGTCATCCATATCTGGCATGTTACAATTGCTTTTCTAGTGGTGCTTAGCCTTGTGAAGGTTTTTAGTTGAACAAAAGTAAAGCAAACTGTCAGTGTTAAAACTCTACAATTTATCCTCACCCCCTGCCACCAGTGTTAGGCAAAGTTTGTATGCAGTACCCTCTGGGAACACTACACACAACTATGGTTGCAGGTGTAGGCAAACCAACCTTTGGTATAAGTCTGTACTACTATTGGTAATGTGAGCAGTAATGATGTTACACAGAGGTCTACAATCACAGGTGTTCAAATAAACTCTTACACTCAAGGTTTCCTGGATAAATACTTATTTGTCAGTTATAAAACGGTCATTAGAAGGAGGCAATCCTATAGTAGCACACAAATGTACACTCAAATGTTTCTGAATCAGACAAGACCCTTTTTGGATGGCCCAAAAACACAACCTACGCCCGCAAGTGACTTTAGTGACAACGGTGCTGGGGACATTAATATCTTACTGTTGGCATTCAGAATACTTTTCAAGAGGAATGAAAGGCAAAGTTTATCGGAACATAAGAGTACAATTAATCTTAGAAGTGCAAATACTTTTTGTTCACCAGAAGATTCAATTCAATAGGCTAGGCCAAAGTCAGTGGTCTAAAGTCTTGGATAAAGATAGGATAAAGCATTTCTGGTAAGTAAACGGAAATGTCTCTGCACAAGTTCATAGGATTATTTTGTAAAAAGAATCCTCATATGTTGGATCACAGGCTGATTAGGCCTGTGAGTTGCAAACGTTTCAAGCACTTTCACAGTGAGAGGTAAGTTCTCTGTCTTGTTTTACAGTACCTGTCATTGAAGAAAAAGATGCAGCTGATGACGTCTGTTCCTGGCAGCTCCTGCAGATATCGCTGTTCCTGGGCCTCAGTCATGGGGACCAGAGGGAGGACGTCGGGGGACTCGTGCACTGGGATAGTCAAAAGCTCGCAACTTGCAAACTTCAATTTCAGTGGCTGTTTCGTGTTTCAGCTACCACACTGGTGGTAACGCTGGTCCTGGCTGTCAAGTTGGACTGTCCTTGCTTCTGACGTCCTGCACTCAGCTGAAGAGGGTCAGACTCGGTTGGTCCGATGTCGTAGGAGTCCGGAGGGTCTTCCAAACGCTTTAGGCCAGCTTACAAGCGACGCACACAATCTGGTGTCCCTCTCCCTGGCTATACGGTTTCCTGCAGCACTTTGAGGAAATGCAACCAGCTCCAAGATGGGTGTTCAGGTGGCTTACTTGGGAGGTGATTGGTCCTAACAACTCCAAGGGAGAAGTCATCTTTGCAGGACTTCTCTGTCGATGCGAACTTGGTGATTCCGACCTACAGCAGGGCTTCACCGGGCAAACCAACAGTCCAGGAGTTGCAGCAGCCGTCCTCTTCAAGCTCTTATTCAGTTCCTTCGTTCCGGTGGTCGACTCTGCCTTTCAAGCCAAGAGACTTGCCTTTTATTCAGGTCTCTCCCATTCATTCCAGCCTAGCTGTCACACACCCAGCAGGGTGGCTGTCCTCGCCGCAGTCAGCAAGCCAATCATGCCAGAGTGCATTTGGGTCTCCTAGGAGATTAAGCACAGGGAGTTTCGGGCACCTCCCACTCTTCCTGCCTACCGTAGAGGCACTGGAGCCAGAGGCAGTCTTCACTCCTGAAGCCTGCCAAAGGCGAATGAACAAAGAGACCAAACCTGGTTTGGCAAGCAGAGAAAAACTCTAGAAGGACCTTTCCACAAAGAAATGGTGAGAAAAGAAGATCGAGACCTGTTTTAACAAAGGCGGCTTAGGCACCATCTTGAAAAACATGGCTCCTTTGATTTAACGTTACCGGAGCTGCGAATAGTTCGCGGTCGGGAAAAATCATGGTAATTTGTTGTAAAACCACTGCAACCAGCCATTCTGAGAGGAAAGGTTAGCATTTGAGTGCTACATGAGTTTCTAGACACAGGGGATACCAAGTAACCCCTCCAGCACTCTATTGTAAGATAGGGTGTGCTCGGTCTAGAATTTTACTGGACTAAGTGAAGTCAATTTCACTCCACTGTTGGGAAACAGTTGTTCCCAGAGAAGGTATTTAAACCTTGGGAAATCTGAAAGACTTGGTGCTGTGTGACACTATTGTAAAAGATGATGCCTATGAAGTTGGTTAGACTCTATAACCAAAAAAGAAACGGGGGTATAAACTCAAATCAAAATACATGAGAGAGTGGGGGAAAAAAGGGTCTCACTCTCTCCAGGTAAAAAAATCAAGTCCTCAAAATCCAGCAAAGTTGCTGGGGGGTCTCTAAGGTGAAGGGAATTAGCACATTTTTGAGAATTCTCCCTAACAGGCACCTACCTCAATTCCTGTCCTGCCAGACACGCTGCAGCCAGAGGCAGGCTTCACTGGTTAATCCCGCCAAAGACGAAACAAACGGTGACCAAATCTGGTTTGGCGCGCAGAGTACATCTCAAGATGGACCTTTCCAACAAGAAATGGTGAAAAAAGACGACCTGGCCCATTTTTGACAAAATGGGCACCCATGGGTGCTGTACTGCAGCCGAGGCTTCAGTCTGCGGTAAAAGTAACCCCCCAGCACTCCAC
This sequence comes from Ambystoma mexicanum, assembly GCF_040938575.1. Taxonomy (NCBI): domain Eukaryota; kingdom Metazoa; phylum Chordata; class Amphibia; order Caudata; family Ambystomatidae; genus Ambystoma; species Ambystoma mexicanum. Next base: position 1,337,202,768 of record NC_090933.1, on the reverse strand, counting down.
ATAGGGTGGTATGTGCTGGTCCCACAAAGGAAAAGTTAAGATGGGGATCATTCACCCAAGAGAATGTAATTAAACATTAAGAGAAGTCCAAGGGACTTATTAGTGGCACTGCAATGAAGGTGCTGTGTGTTACCATCCAAACATTAGATGCCTATGGATTTTGTCACTCAATAAAACAGTAAAACGCCAAAATCCTCTAAGGTTAAAGAGAATTAGCACAGAAATGATCTCCCTGACTCTGACACTGCTGCCATGTCAAAACCACCCACTTTCTTCAGTTTGGTGCACTGTGGTGATAGGTTTATGAACACATGTTATTGGCAATTCTAAAACATCAGCATGCTTCAGCCAATGGTTTCTTGGATTTTCTAATCATTACCCTAATTATTTTCTCATTCTCTTTCAGATAAAAGGTACTTACCCGCACTGCAGGAGGTCTTCTCTGTCCAGCTAATCTCTCCAGTGAGCTGGGAGACAATACCCAACACAAGGTAGGACCATTATTCTCTTCCCTCCACCATCCAGCGTCACAACCAGATTACGGCACCTTCTCTCCAATATTAAGATGGGCTAACACTGTTTCCTTCATTGTATTGCATTCTCCCGCAGATCGGATAGATCTCCCTGCCAGCGGTTCAGAAACATTTCAGCAGGGGGTGTAGTGTGACTTGTCTTGGTTGCACCACTTACATGACGGCAGTACATATAAAACATCTCTACGCCCCCGTTCTTTTTTTTTTTTTAATTCATTATCTCAGCACAATGTTTCTTAAGTGAGAAATTCTTTGAATTTGTTGCTGATATGCTGGGTCCTAAAACCTTGTGATTCATACACTGTCAAGGCTGCTGCTCAAAGATGTCCATCGCAGACCCGCACGGTATCTGTGTGTTGGGGAAAATCCTCAGAAATTTGCTAATTCCCTTCTACCTTAGAGACCCGCAGCTCTTTTGCTGGACTTTAGGACTTTTAAATTCTAACCTGGAGAGTGTGAGACTTTTCTCACTCTCTCATGTATTTGTCAGTGATTAAGACTCTGTTTCTTTTGGTTTTGAGTCTGACAAACTCCATGGGCGGCATCTTTGCATTGTGACACACAGCATGTTCAGTGCAGTGGCACAGGGAAGTCTTAGATTTGCCTAAGGTTTAAATACCTTCTCTTGGTGAAACTACTATTTCCAAGAGCAGTGAAATGAAATTGACTTTACTTACATTTGTAACTTTCTAGACCCAGCACACACTATCTTACAATAGGGTGCTGGAGGGGTTACCTAGTATCCCCTTTGTCTAGTTTTTCATGTAACATTTTTGTTACCCTTTACTCAATGAATGGCTGGTGGCAGTGGTTTACTTTTTACTACCATTGTGTGTTTTTACCGCGGGCTGCGTTTGCAGCTGCAGTAATGCACTCATGGGTGCTCTTTTTGTCAAGCTGGCCCCGGTCTTCTTTGCTCGCCATTTCTTGTTGGAAAGGTCCTTCTTGACATTTACTCTGCCTGCCAAACCAGGTTTGATCCCCGTTTGTACCCTCCGGGACCACTACACACAATTGGGACTACAGGTGTAAGCCAAATCAACCTTTGGTATAAGTCTGTACCACACAGTCACATTTGTTCAGGTAGACACTTATACTTAAGGTTTCTTGGTAAAACACTTATTAATTTATTACGCAATCATTTAGAAAACATTTTACTAGAAGAAAACTTATTATATAAACTTCGATACAAAACTCCAAGATTTTGAGACGGTTTGAGCTCTCCTGAGCTCTCCTGAAATTGGAGACAAATGGCAGTTCAGTTACTTAGAAGTGAGCAAAAGGGACAACATAAGTACAATAGATCAGATACTTGTTTGACGGTGCAAATAGTTTCAGTTCACCAGAAGAGTTCAATTCAAGTCAATAGGCCAGGCCAAAGTCAATGGACTAGTGTTCTGGATATGAAAGAGCAGTTCTGGTATCAAACGGTAAAGTCTTTGCAAAAATTCTCAGAAGTAGTTTAGGTGGAAAAAGAATCTTATGTCGGGTCACAAGCTGATTAGGCCTGCAAGTTGGGAAAGTTTCACAAACTTTCACTGCGAGAGTGGCGTTCTCTCAATCGGGTTGGCACAGTTCCTTAGTATGAAGAACAAATTGCAGCTAAAGACGTTGGTTCCTGGAGAGTTCTTTGTTCCTGAGCCTCAGTCGTGGGGACAAAAGGGAGGACATCGGGGGACTCCTGCACTGCACGGGAGTGTCGAAAAAGCAGACAAGATGGAGTCACTTCAGTTCAGATGTCCAGATGGGCTTACTTTGGAGTTGATTGGTCCCACCAACTCAAGGGTAGAAAGGGACTATTAGGGAGAATTCTCATAAATGTGCTAATTCCCTTCACCTTGGAGACCACCAGCAACTTTGCTGGATTTTGAGGACTTGATTTTTCCTGGAAAGACCGAGAGCCTTTTTACCACTCTCTCATGAATTTTGTTGTGTGTTTTACACTTGTGTTCTTTGATTATGGAGTTTTAGATAACTCCACAGGCATCACCTTTTCATGTGTGTTACACAGCACTCTCAGTGTAGTAACACAGGGATGTCTTTTAGACTTCCCACAGGATAAAATACCTTCTCTGGAATACACTACTGTTTTTCCCAGAGAATGTAAAGTGAAATTGACTTTACTAGTCTTTCCAAATTCCTAGACCCAGCACACACCATCTCCTAATGGAGTGCTTGAGGGGTTACATAGTATCCCCTGTGTCTAAATACTCATGTATTGTAAGCCGATGGGGGTCTGATCTATTAAAATGAGATTGTCTGCGTATAATACTCTGCTGATTTTTACTTGGGCTAATTTCAGTGGAAACAATCTAACGGCATCTTCTGTGTATTGGTAGTCCCCCATGTAGGCTAGAAAAAGGGCCAGAGCCAAAAGGCTACCCCTGTTTGACTCTTCTTTTTGTCTCAATGGGAGCAGATAGGGATCCATGTGGTTCAGACGAACTTTGATGTTGGTATCTGTATGTAAAGCTTTGATGGATTTGAGGATGTCATTGGGGCATTCCCAGGCTTCCAGTTTTTCCCAGATCCTAGCTCGATCGACCCTGTCGAAAGCCTGGGAGAAGTCTATGAATGCGGTTAACACTCTGAGACTGCCCTCCATCACTTTGCTTTTCAGAATAGACAGTAGGAAGATGTTTATCACTGTTCCTAGGGTTTTTTTAAATCCTGTTTGAAAGTTGTCATTACATGGCACTTGTGATTCCCATCTTTGACATTTTTTTAGGAGCAGTGATCCGTAAACTTTCCCTATTGGGTCCAGGAGAGCTATTGGGCGATAATTTGTGGGATCCTGGTTGTCTCCTTTTTTATACATCGGTACCACGATCGCAGATGACCATGAAGGCGGAACGGATTGCGAGTCTGCACATCTGATGAACACAGATCTTATGACCGTTGACCATTCCTCAGGAGGGGTTTTTAGGTCGAGGTTGGTGATGCCATCTGGACCTGGCACCCAGGATGTTTTCAGTTTTTTTAGGAGGTCACATATTTCCTCTTGGTCGTCAAATTTCATCCATCCCTGGGTTGATTTAGACCCACTTGGTTCCTCCTGTGGCGTTGACGGCAAAAAGCTCTCGAATGTTTTGACTGTGGGAAGTTGGAAGAGGGTCCTAAAGTGGGTTGTCCAGGTGACTTTGCTGATGCTGTTTAAGATGGCCAGTCCATTGGGTGTTATCTGTTTCAGCAGCGACCGGAATTCCCTGGAGTTATTGCTGCAGATTGTTTTAAGTATGGCTTCCGCATCTTGATATAGTTTCCATCTGTGCGATCTGACCAAGGATATATATTCTGGTAGCCTCTTTGAGTGCTGGTGTAGCCTCACCTGGTGGTAAGTTTGCTACACTTCTTTTAGCTTTTCTGTATTCTGGCCCTAAAACAACAAGAAGTTTGTAAGTATGAATAATCGTTGGATAGCTGGCGTTTTTCTTTCTTTGTGGTTTTCTGTAAGCCGTAAGTAAAGGTCCATAATCGACGGAATTTGGGCAGACGTCATCTCCAGATTTGCTGTATTGATTCGATAATTCTCTAATGCTGTTTTCGGTAAGTCTCAGCCTGGTTGCCTGGGGGTTCTGCTCTAGCCAGACCTTCATCCTGTCTTGGTTGTGTTGAGTAGGCTTCCAAGTAGTCAACAAAATATGTGGTCACTAGATGCTGTTTGGGTGACTTCAAAGGTGGTAGTTCGAGACAGGATAGGGTCGGACACGAAGATATAATCAATGGTGGACAGATGTTCCGGGAGCCCACCCTTAACCCGTGGTAGGCAGTGTTTTCTGTAGATGTCTAGTCTGGGGTAGGGTTCCTATTCTTGGGCTGCTATTTTGAGCGTTCATTTGTTAGCGTTTTTGGAAGCCATGACCAAAAGCTAGAGGAAGTCGGGTTGTTGGTTCCGGATGCCGGTCCGTCTTTCTTGAATTGGAGATTTTGTTTGATCGTCCTTTTGGTTTCTTGGCATTCTTTGCGTAGTTTGGCTTGTGCTTCGGTGTCCACATTTTTTAGATGGACGATTCCTGAGTTGAGTGGCGTTACTGTCCCCTGTGACAGTTTGATTTTTGCTTGAAACGGTCGCTTTGGGACCAAAGCGAAGCTCCCCTGAAAATATAGGAGGGTGGTCTCTCTGATTGCGTTGGGTAGCGTTTGGTTTGCGTTGTTTTTCCGATTGCTGTTGGGTTTCACTAAGTTGAAAGCCCATAGTTTTTGTGATTTTCGAGCAGTGTGTTCTCCCTCTGTAGGGTCAAGTCATATCCCAAACTTAGGAAATCTCTGTCCTGGTCAATCAAGAGACTTTTGACCCTTCTAGATAGAATGTGCAGGTGATATATTGCTCTTCCATGGTGGTGAATCGGCTCTACGATCCTCAAGTCGTCGGAGTTAATTTGTTGAAGCTTAGGTATAAGATGGATCAGGGATCGAATTCCTCTTCTGTTTAGGGTGACTTCGTCCTGGTTTTCTTTGATTTGATCTAGTTTGAGAATCCATTTCCTGAATGATTTTTTGGGCTTTAATGGTTTTCGATAGGCTTCCGTCTTTGATCTGTAGTGTAAGTCGGTATAGCCTGTTTTTTGTCTGGTGCTATGCTCTTTTCGATGGTTTCACAGTGTTTTTTGACGTAGAGATCTGGGGCCGGAGACTGGTTCCAAAATGTTGGAGCGGTCTTCTGTTTGTGACCAGAAAGTTTCTGGACTAGGAGGGGTCTGTTTTGGCTCGTCCTTAGAGTTCTGCTTTTTATAAGGAGCATTGCTACTTTTAGGCGCTGTTTTTGGTCTGTGTTGCTAGGCCTTCAATTTTGTTCCTGCGCTCCTCTAGAGTCAAAAAGGGAGACAGAAGCCCTTCCTGGTCTACTTTGGGTCTAGGTGAGGGATCATTGGATTAAAAGTCCCGATGTAGGGAGTCTATTTGGTTCTTCTGGCAGCTGATCTGTCGTGCCAGGAGATACTGCAGCGTCAGAATGCTGGCTAAGGTTCATCAGGGCGTCACTTGTCATAGAATCCTCTTGTCTTTGGTGAATCTGGGATTTTTTGCTTTGCAGTTGTGTCGTAAGAGGTTGTGACTCTGCGCTCCTGATGGTTTAGTAAATTTTGAAAGACAGGGTTGGTGTTAACGACCGGGTTTGTCTTGCTACACATTGTTTGTCCATTTTCGGTTAGCATTTTAGATTTTATAATTTCCGAATTCGACGGAGGCTTGTTCAGTCTAAGCTCAGAAGATTCGAAAATTGAGTAGGGTTGATCCCCCGGCTCTGGTGTCGCCGTATTAACTCTCCCTTGTTCGTCTACTACTAACACAATAGTGTTAGAGTTCACTTGAGTAGTAGATGGTTGAACTTTTTTGAGAAAAGGCTCGTCTCCGGGGGAGAGTTTGGTTTTTGTGGTTGAGCAAATGTCAAATCAATGATAGATGGAGTGACGGCTGTGCCACCCTGCAGGGTGGGGAGACCATGTTTCTCCAGATGGTCCAGAACAGTTTTGATTGCTTGCAGGCGCGATGATAGGTCATCCATGTTTGTATTTGGATTTTGTTTTTTTCCTCTTGAGCCATGACGTTTCCTTCTAAGAAAATTAGCTTTGTATGAATCATGGCCTATAGGGTTGTTTGATCCTTCAATGTGTCATGAAGTGATTCATAGTTTGGTGAAGGGGGCCAAGGCGATCGTAAGTGTTGACATAAATGAGAGAAGGTCTGGCTTCTTTGGTGGTGTGTCTTTACTTGTTACTGAGAGTTTTCGGTTGTGACCATGATTAGGAGTGGATAGAGTGGAGTAGCCAGATTTGTCAAAACAGGAGCCAGTATCACCAAATGTTTTGGTCCTGTCCCTGTTCTCCAGATTGCTTAGGTTTATGAGAGGATTCTTTTGATGCAAGTCTTGTAGGTCATGCTCTTTTAAGGCTGCACTCCTCTTTTCGCTAGGAGGCACTGGTTCTATCCCATTAGTTTCTTTCACGCAGGTCTTAAAGGGATCAAGAGGACTTGATGATACAGACGGGTTGGGATTAGGTTAGGCCACTCGGTGCCGTTCAGAATCTGGGCAAGATGGGCCAGCAGGCTCTGTATTTTTTTCCCGATTTTTAAGCGGTGAGGATGGTAAGTTTCTCGTTTGTGGTGTTGGTGGGCCAGAGGCTTGGATTATGCCCATGAGCCAGCATGTCAGTTTTCGGACTCTGGTTTATTGAATCAGGTGCGGTAAGGCCCCCGTGGGTGTCAGAGTTCCTGGTTGTAGGGAAAAACAGCCGGTAAGTAAGCGGAGGGGCGCCATCGAGCGGGGCCATGGGGCTCCGCTGTGCATGATAAGCGTCGTTCTGTTGTTTAGAGTCCGGTTTGGGGGCTGGTGATATGTTTCGTGGTGTGCGAGGAGAACCTACAGGTATCGGTAAAGTTCTGGATCCAGCAGGTTGGGAATATGTTTTAAGATCTTTCTCTTCTGTTATTTTTCGCATTGATTTTAGCAGACTTCACTGCTGTTGAACGGAGCTCCTCTGGATCTTGAATTTCAGTTGATGTACGTTTTTCAGGGCTCAGGCGAGTGCGCGACCTACGAAGGCGCCGGTTATCGTCCTCGTGGGGATGGGGAGGGGGGGGGGCAGTCTTTACAGTCACGAAAGCCATGACTGCACGACTGCCACACACCGTGTCTGCTCCGCGGGTTGCTTGCTCAGTTGTAGGTGGAACAATGTCTCCTCCTCCATTCAGGAATGAACACGGAAGACGGACACTGCAGAATAGGGCTCTCTGCACGACTGCCACTCTGCCATGTTTTTCAAGATGGCGCCTGAAGCCCCTTTGTTTAAACACTGATCTTTGTTTTTTCGCTGTTTCTTTTTGTGTTTTCTCTGCGCACCAAACCAGGTTTGGTCCCTTTGTTTCTATGCCTTTGGCGGGCTTCAGGACTGAAAACTGGCTCTGGCGCCTGAGTGTCTGGGGTGGGCAGGAAGTGAGGGAGGTGCCCGAAACTCCCTGTGCTTAGTCTCCTAGGAGACCCAAATGCACTCTGGCGTGATTGGCTGGCTGACTGTCCAGCATGGACAGCCACCCTGCTGGGTGAGTGACAGCTAGGCTGGAACGAAAGGGAGAAAACGATTTAAAAGGCGAGTCTCCAGCACTGGAAGGCAGAGTCGACCACTGGAACGAAAGAACCGAAGACTAGCTGGAAGAGGACAGCTGCTGCAACTCCTGGACCGTTGGTTTGCCCGGTGAAGCCCTGCTGCAGGTCCGAATTGGCAAACTACATTCGACAGAGAAGCTCCTTCAAGGGCGGCTCCTTCCTTTGGCTTGGTGGGACCAATCAACTCCTAACACACCTGGATACCATTCTCAAGGCTGGTTAGGATTAACCAGGCAGAGGGACACCAGTTTGTGTTCTTGAATCTACAGCTACTGAAACTAAAGTGACTACATCTTATTTGCTTTCTTCAACAATTCCGTGCAGTGCAGGAGTCCCCCGACGTCCTCCCTCTTGTCCCCACAACTGAGGCTCAGGAACAGCGAGATCTGCAGAACCTGCCAGGAACCACGACTTCAGCAGCATTTGTTTCTTCAAACAAAAGGTACTGTGCCAACCTGATTGGGAGAACGCCACTCTTGCGGTGAAAGTTCGTGAAACTTTCCCAACTTGCAGGCTGAATCAGCTTGTGACCCAACAAATGATTCTTTTTCACCTAAACTACTTCTAAGAACTTTTGCAAAGACTTTACTGTTTGATACCAGAACTGCTCTTTCCTATTCAAAACACTTGCCAATTGACTTTGGCCTGGCCTATTGACTTGAACTCTTCTGGTGAACTGAAACTATTTGCACTGTCTAAAAAGTATATATGATCGATTTTACTTACCTCGTGCCTGTTGCTCCTTTCTAAGTAACTGAACTGCTATTTGGCTCCTATTTCAGGGGAGCGCAAACTGTCTCAAAATCTTAGAATTTTGTACTGAAATATATTGGTTTATAATATTAAGTTGCCTTCTAGTGAAATGTTTTCTGAATGATTGTGTAATAAATTACTAAGTGTTTTTACCAGGAAACCTTGAGTGTTAACTTGAACTACTGTGATTGAAAGTCCTCCGTGTAACTACTTGTACTGCTCACATTATATGATATGGCATTTATAACGTGCCTATACACAAGTGTTTCACATTCACTCTTAAGCTAAGCCTTGCTGCTCAGTTTGGTACCAAAAACTGTGTGGCACAGACTTATACCAAAGGTTGGTTTGGCTTACACCTGTAGTCCTAATTGTGTGTAGTGGTCCCAGAGGGTACTGCATGCAATTCTGCCCATCAGTGTCTCAGCTCTCCTAGACCTCAAGTGTATTGGCTGTCCTGGCTCCCTGAAAGACTCTTCTTACCCTCTGACATTGTGCTTAACTATCCCTCCAAAGTCATACATGCCTTGCTTGTATAGCTGTGAAAGGGTTAATCTACTTTGCATTGGGGGGGGGGGGGGTTCAAAAGTTGTTGCCTGTTTGGGAAACTTTTTAACCATTGTTTCCTTCCCTAACCTTTTCCTTTTTGTCACAACTTCAGTGTTACCATTTAAGTGTGAGAAGTGATCTATTAATGGCCAGTGTCCCAACTATTGAAGTCACCTCAGGGTGTAGCAAGTATTTGTGTGCCATCCCAAAAGGGTATCTACTTACTTTAATGTACTGAAGGAGTGTACTTTGAAGTGTATTTTTATTGTTGCCAATTGCTCCCTTATAAAGAAGGCTTATTTCAAAAGTGACAATTTAATAAATCATTATTTAATCAAGAAACCTTGAGCATAAGTGTTATTTGAATACTTGTCACAGTGAAACTCTATTATAACCCTACAGCTCACATTGACCCCTTTTGAGATAAGCCTGGCTGCTCACTCTACCAACTTGTGTAGTACAGATTTATACCAACGATTGGGTTACCTAGTGCCAACAGGACAAGGCTGGTGTAGTCTCACACAGGGTTACTACATTCAATCTTGCCTAACAGTTCTCCTGCCCCAGGCATGTTTAGAAGAACCCCTTCCCACTTATACAGTCTCAGAGCTATCCGACTGTCAAAACCAGTTTGTAAATTAATCTCCATGCTCCAGTTGTCGGGTCCGAGTCCCACTCTCTACTCCTCTGCAATGCCCGAGTAGAGAGTGTGCGCATTTCCAGTCTCTTGACTGCCAGGCGAGAAAGCTCTTGCTTGTGCTCTGTGACTCCAGGTGTGAGACCATTCTCTTGCTCTCCTGCCAACACAATATATCTCTTATTACCAGGAAGTATTGACTTCTTCCTCACTTCCAAAACAGCACATGAGCTGCTGATCACACTCTTGGCTTTTATTTATACCTCTGTAAGTGGCTCTCTTTAATCAGACACCAGATGAGATCTGCTTCTCTGATTCCGAACATTGAGTCCTCCTTTAGTGATAGGCATCAATTGAGAGCACATACTCCTTCACAATTGCTGATTGTTGCCTCTTCAGACCTCTGCATCAGACGAGGCCCCTGCTTTAATCCAGAACACAAGAGGAAAGATCTGTCATTACTGACACTAGCTGATTGCCACAGTTGACAGCTATTCGACAATGGCTATATTGACCACTAATTGCAACCCTTTGTTCACTATCTTTCTCTACACAGGATTGAGCTTGAAGAATGGGAGCACATGACTTGCATGAAAACAGTGGCCCTAAAGAGCGAGGAGACTGTCTCTGGGCTGAAGGGGTACATCGCTGCTGGGACCTGCCTGATGCAGGGAGAGGAAGTCACCTGCCGGGGGAGGGTGAGTCAACGATATGCAGATGTGCATGCCCTCTTGTGGCTGAGCCAGATATTCCAGCACATACATTTTCCAGGACTCTTACTGTAGATCTGTTGCCACACTTATTTCTAGTAAAAACACAGGGTATGCTTTTATAGGGCTGGTCGGTTCGGCGACATTGATTTGGTTTCTTGCAATTAGTTTTGTATACGGAACTAACATCTGTTTTCCATACTTCTCCAACGTTGTTGCTACCTCTGTCGCATTCGTTGTGGTGACAAAAGCCCAATAAGTCACCAAGGAATAATAGATTACGTTAGTGCTCAGACATAAGAAGTGCGCCAGTAGCTCTTAATCAAATGAGATTTTTATTTAATGCATCTTGTTGGCCCTTGTTGATGACACATGTTTTGGCTTATTAGATCGCCTTTTTCAAATCAGGGCTCATATTGCTTCATTTGAATTTGTTACACACAGTATACAGGTTATAGACATGCGTGAGAAAAACATATAAGCATTATATCAACAATGTTACATCACTGGTTTAGAACCAATATTGTAAACCTAAATACATGCATTGAGTACACAGAGATGAGGGTTGGTATAGGGGAAGATAGATTATCACACAGAGATGAGGAGAAAATGATAGACAAAGGTTATTTTTGTTGTCTCCTTTTCTTAATACCCAGTACTCAAAGAACCATTTGTAAATTCAATGCCACAGTCACAGGTCTTAATTCGGAAAATGAACTGATTTCATTCCTCTAATACTTGGAAGATTAAGGCAGGCTGAAGGATTCACCGTCATGACGATAAATTAATGGGCCAGAGACATAGTTGCTTCGCTCTCTTTCTCTTGTTCATCACTCAATGTGAGATATTTGACATATCATGCTCTCTATCTGTAACAGGTTCACAATATTGACAATGTCTGTCTGAATGTTAAAAATGTGCGAAAATACTTAAACTGGTAAAATATCTAGTGTCTGGTTTACGCACATATGCATTTTCAATTGCGCTTTAAATATGTGAGAACGTAATTGTAGACTGCTAAAACTGTACAGGTTAAATTTATCTCTACATGCACGTTCTACAGGGAGGAAATAATTGCATCCATTACTGATTGAGAAGATGCTAGAAAAGGTAAACCATAGTATAATTACAGGCCTAAAATGATTCAGTGCACCATTTTACTCATTCATATTATGAATAGGTATCTCTCTAGAAGTCTAAATTGGAATGGTGTCTTGATAATGGGTAAGTAGCGCGATTCTCGCAATGGTATAACACAGGTTACATAGAATAGGTGCTGTGCTATACTAAAACATGGCGACGAGTTAAGGGAAAGAAATGCGAACTAGAAACGGGACTTGATGGTAAACGAAGCCCCAAGCAACAACCAGCTATGTGTTTGGAAGAGGACGCTAATCGCGCCAGAAACTCAGCCAACGCGAGAGACATGATGCATTGCGACCACGAGGTTAAGAGACCGTCGTGATTTTCAGGGAGGGAATTGGAGTGAGCAAGCTGTAAAATACGTGCGACAGAGGAGTTACTATAGATCTCCTACGGCAAGTTAGCGGAATGATGCTATTGTTCTAATGCACTGAATCTAGTCCGGCATGCGAACATGGGCGGGTAATACTTAAATCAGTAAGAGTGCCGTAAAACCCAACCCGGATAATGTAATTGCACAATGCCCCATGCGCTGTACGTAGTCCGATGTATAAATATTGGCAAACACATATAATGCAAATACTGGCATATTGGGAACATGTATGTAAGATTTCTAAAAGCGCAAGACCTAGCTCTACACGATACAACTGGCGGATTAATTTACAATTAGCAAGGCAGCGTCGGAACAGGGACAAACTAAAATGCATAGACCTGGTGCCTAGATGCAATATTCTTAGTCCCACACGCAGACAGTGGCGAATACTGGCCATTACCAGCAAGGAAGTGCTAAAGTACGTAATAATGATAATGGACATGGCAATATCAAACACAGCACATGATGCATTTACTCAGGGAATTTAAGACCGCTAAATATATTTTAAAAAAATGTCAACAGGGATTAACCCAATAAATTCATCAATCTACAAAATAACTGAACTAGGAATACGACTTTAAGGTAACAGCCTAACTCAAGTACGCTATTATGGCAAATTGGACTGTAATATTAAGAAAAGGAGACAACTAAAAACTTTTATCATTTTCTCCTCATCTGTGTGATGTTACTTTTCCAATCCTAATCAATCCTCCCCTATACCAACCCTCATCTCTGTGTACTCAATGCATATATGGCTGTTTAAAATATTTGTTTTAAGCCAATGATGTGAACATTGTTGATATGCTCGTTCTGTTTTTCAGGACACTGTTCAGTACCTATGGGTACCACTGCAGAAGAACTGTGTTCCCCAGTGTTAGGGAGAATTTTCAGTTCTGTGCTTATTCCATTCTACCTTTTGAGATCCCAAGCACATTTTCTGGGCTTTTCATTTTTATCCTGGTGGGAGTGAGACCTTTTTCCCCACTTTCTCGTATTTTTCTTTGATTTGAACACTGTTTCTTTTGCTTTTGGAGTCTGACAAACTCCATAGGCATCATCTTTTTACAGTGATATGACATGATAGTTTATTTATATAGCGCCTATACACAATGGGCCTCATTCCGACTCAGGCGTTAAGGGGTTTACGGCGCCGTAAACGGCGCCGACCCTTAACGCCTGATTACAAGGTTCCCTTTGCGTGATGGCTGTTTAACGCCGTATTTTTGCAGGCGTTAAAAGCTATGCCGCAAAGGGACCTTGGCGATAATTACGGCACCGTAATTTACGGTGCCGTAATTATCGCCTTTCCCCATTCCCATTATGCCTTATGGGGGAAAAAATGGGGAAGGGGCCATTGGTGAATGGGGAATTACCGCCCCACTCACCTTGGAATGGGGCGGTAATTCCACCATCCACCATGGCGGAATTGCAAACTTAGCGGCATGGACCATGGTGCTAATAGCACCATGGTCCTCCGCCAAGGTTGTAATGAGGGCCAATGTGTTTCAAATTGCTTCAAGGCAAGGGAGGGAACAAGGAAAAATACGACGACATACTTACAGGCCATGAACAGTAAGGATGTGAAATTAACTATCGTACTCGGCCTGACGACATTTCAGATAGTGCAAGAGCTATGACAAAGATAAGGAAGGGAGGGGGAGAGTGGGAAGGAAATGGAAACAGACAGGTGACTACCATACTAGTGTTGGGAAGGAGCCTAGTGCTTTTCTTCATTCCCAAACGCTTTAGAATTAGGCAAGACTTCTGTTAACTGTTTTCGAAGCACTACAAGAGTCCAGGGTTGAGGCGGGGTGGTCACTAAATAAAGATGGTTAGTATTTAAAATATAAGGTGCGAATAACCATTAGTTGAGAACACGTGTAAATGTTCTGTGTAGTTTTAAAATCTCAAAGCAGGCTTTCTGCCAGAAGGAATGCAGCCTGTGCTAAAAGTAGTCTACAGGCATTAAGTCACTGAGGCTAGCTCTCGCAGAGCACACAAAGTGGCTGAGCAGCTGTTTCTGTTCATCAAAATGTTAATGTTAAAGGACATTCGTACCGTGCACTATCACCACCGGAGTGGTCCCTTGGTGCTCTGGCGGCTCTGAAACAGGAGGGGAGGTTGAGTTAGTGGGAGGAAGCAGGAAAAGTGCACGAGAGCAGTGATGTGCTGTTGGCGGCCTCAGCCCGGTGAGTCCATTGGCTGGACCTGGGGTGTTTGCGGCCAGTAGTCGTTGTGTACTGTTGTGCAAGGCTATGTGTAATTTAGTTTTGTTGTTGCAGTGTAGTGAAGTTTGTGCGGTTTGTTGTGCTGTAGGTTTTGGTTGTGTTTGGTTTGGAGTTTGAGAGGTGTATGCAGAAAGGGAGATTGTTAGTAGGGGTTGGTTAGTTTGCGTCTCTGTCCTGAATTGAAGCGCTCGTCTTGCGTGGTCTCCCCTGTTGCGGCTCTGTCCTGATCTGGGTCTGACTGGCATACAGGTTCCTTATTCCTCTAGCTCCCGCCTCTAACATGCTCTCTCATAGTTCCCCTATCTTCCATTCATACTCCTGTGGTCATTGCACCTGCCAATGACAACCTCTCAGGTAATGGGGTGATTGCCAATATCTCGATAATTGTGGTACTTGGCGGTAAATAATTAAGGGGCGTGCGAGGTGTTGGTGGGATTGTCTTGGGTGGTTGACTCAGTCTCCGTGCGTATCGCCTGTGTTCCATTCTAGCCGGTGTCACACGTCCAGGTGCCGTGGGCGTTACTCTCTCGGGTCCGGGATGTCCGTGTCTTTTTGGTTTAATCATCCTTTTCCAGTTTTGGTCTCCTGGTTTAGTCTGTGGTGTTGTAGAGCCAGGTTTTTAGTGATTTCCTGAGTTTTAGGTGATCTTCAGTGTTTATTTCTTTGGGATGTTCTAGGTTTTTGCGGCTAAGTGGTAGAACGAGGTGCCTCCAAGTTTTTTCTTATGGTATGGTTTGAGTTCCAGGCGGATTTCGTTGCTTGATCGGAGGGGTCTTGTTGGTTTGTAGACTGTAATTTTCTTTTGTAGGAATTCTGCTCCTTGTCCGCTGATTGCCCTGTGCGTTATGCACATTGTTTTGAAGGTGATGCAATGTTTTACTGGAAGCCAGTGTAATGTTTTTAGGGCTGGAGTGATGTGGTCTTTTCTGAATAGTTTGAGGAGTAGTCTTGCTGCTGCATTTTGGATCCATTGCAGTTTCTTCAGGAAGTATTCTGGTATTCCGAGGTAGAGGCTGTTTGCATAGTCGATTTTAGACATGATTAGGGTGACGATAGTGAGTGTTTTGAGCGCGAAGGAGAGGAAAGGTAGAATTCTTCTTGCGGTGCGGAGGAGGAAAAAGCATTTCTTCACTGTTGAATTTATTTGTGGTTCCAGGGTTAGGTTGTTGTCCATTAGGACTCCCAGATTTTTTACTACCTTTGATGGTGTTGGGGCGTTTCCCATTTCTGTTGGCCATGGGATGGTTGTTTCGTTCTCTTGGTCTTTGGATACGATCATGATTTCTGTCTTTCCCTGGTTGATTTTCAGGGCTACAAGCCCATGCAGGCTAAGAATATGACAATTGGCATGCTCATGAACACAATGCAACATTATGTAAAAATAAGGGTTTCTATGAGAATTACTGGACCAGATGAAATATAACAATATTGAGTAAAGTGTTGAGAGTATGGCGGGAAGGTGTGTTTTTATGTATGAATGTTTATAATATAGAAAATTATGCTAAATGAGAGTTGCAATGTATCCCTGCAGGCGCAGCATTATGTTACATAGGTTAGTCTAAATGTAAACCTGGCTGTGCAACACTGAAAACTGCAGCATCCCTTTTAAGGAAGAACAATTTTGGATGAGCTCTGCCAGTATCCAGTGACCAAGTTAAAGAGTATAAAGGTGCCTGCTTGCCATTAGTCTGCAGGAGCCAGTCAAGGAAGACCGAATGCTGGTCGGATGGATAGAGTCCTCTGCCATTCCCCCCCGAAACCTCATCTCTGTACAGATTAAAGTTTGTTATCCTTGCAAGATACTCATGGCCTTAATTCCCTAGAGGGGTACATTTAATCTAGTGAGCGTGATCAGGGGTACTACAATATATTTAAGGGTGCTCCTGTAAATTGGGGTTCTTTCACTAGGCTTGACAATTTCTGGTACAGCCGGAGAAAACAAAAGGTGATGGAGATGGGTGCAGAAAGGGAGGGGAGGAACAAAACAAGCGACTATCGTACTAGGCCTGATGTCAGATAGTTCTGGATGGGGGCGGTGGGGAACAAGGGCAGGGGGAGGAGACAGACGAGGTTGCTATCATACTAGGTCAAGGGACAATTCTGATAGAGTAAGTGCATAGAAGAAAGTAAGGGGAGTAGATCTGAAAAGGGAGAGGAAGAGAGAACAGAGTGTAAGCAGTCAAAGAGTGGAGAAGCAAGAGGGGAGAGCGAATACAATTGCAGAAGTCAGTATGCGAAAACATAAAAATAATGAGGCCGGGAAGCCCAAAAAGAAACACACCAACACAGGTTACAAAGAACATACAAGTGCTTTATTTAAAAGCTACAACAGTTACCAAAGTCAATTGACAAACTGATAGCTATTCGGCTCTCAGAGTAACGTAACGAACTTCAACGAAGGTTCGATGCATTAGTAAGAGAGACCGTACATTGTAATACTTGGGTCTCTTATATGATTTATCCAGCCCTTGGCCAACCCTCTCGCGGGTTAACCATTCTAGGGATCGGGCCTATGGGTTCCTAGCCAGGTCAATCCTATAATATATGCATTTTGATTAGTTTCACTGATATAGTTGTACATTTACACATAGGTCAATAGTAGGACAAGGTCTCAGTTCGCGACCCCGACAAGTGGCCTGCAGGCATATTAATTATTCGTGTGTACGGAGGTCACAACGGCCAGAATCTTACTCAGAATGTCATTCGGCCTCCATTTTGATGTTCATGGTGACTTCCATCTTACAAGAGAACCTAAAATGGTGGCTTAATCCAAGATGGCGACTTACATTACTTTCTCTAAGGTCAAGACCTTGCCGTGGAGTTTGTTCGCATATGATGTTTATACAACTTGGCGTAGGCCAATACACATACAATTGTTGCGATTGGAGGCATAACATTGTTTCAGTTCTGACAAGTAGTAACAAATAATGTTGCAAGCCTGGATACAAGATGAAGATGGGGAACAGCATGATTCAGGGCCAAATCCAGCATTGGCCACAAGACCGTGATGGTGAAACCAGAATGCATCAAGACACTCCTGCAGAAGTAGGCTGGAGGAGGGGAGGAAGGGGGAGTAGTGTAGAAGAAGGGCACATTCATTGCAGTGGCACAGGGAAGGCTCTTAGATTTCCCCAAGGTTTAAATATGCTCTCTTGGATAAACTACTGTTTCCCAGAGCAGTAATGTGAAATTGACTTTACTTACATTTGTAACTTTCTAGGCCCAGCCCACACTATCATACAGTAAGGTACTGGAGGGGTTACTGAGTATCCCCTTTGTCTAGCTTCTCATGTAACATTTTTATGTTACCCTTTCTACAATTAATGGCTGGTGGCAGTGGTTTACTTTTTACTACCATGGTGTTTTTTTACCGCGGGCTGCATTCGCAGACGCAGTAAGGCACCCGTGGGTGCCTATTTTGTCAAAATTGCCCTGGTCTTCTTTTTTTCACCATTTCTTGTCGATAATGTCCTTCTTGAGATTTATTCTGCGTGCCAAACCAGGTTTGGTCCCTTTGTACGTTTTGCCTTTAACAGGTTTCACAAGTGAAGCCCACCTCTGGCCCCAGTTTTTCTGGTAGGAAGTGAGGGAGCTGCTAACTCCCTGTGTGTTACACTTCGGGCTTCCCCGCGGGCCTCCTTGCAGAATACGACTTCTTTACAAGCTCCTCTGTGGACCTGATACAGGTTGCCATGGCTCATCTACAGATTACGACAGACTCCGGGTCAGCTGACACATCCTGTACGTGGAAGACGTACGCATGACACGCCCCCTTACGGCTATAAAACCACTGTCTTTCAAGGGGCACGTTGCTGTTAATTAGCGTTACATGCTACAAGCGGTTACGTCCGTTTCTACTTCATGTCTTCTCCACACGATTCCTCATCTGATTTCCTGGTTTTGACCCTTGCCTGACTACTGGATCGGCTTGCCTCCTCCTTTTATTCCTGTCGTGCTCGTCTGGTTTTTTGACTCGGAACGTTATTGGATCCGGCTCCCTTCTGTCTCTTGCGGAACTTCATTGCAGGTTGCCACTTCTGCACACGGAACCAAAGCAGAGGACTTGCTGTCAACTATCCGGAACTTTTCTACACCTACTCTGGATGCATGTGTGCTCAGGTACATACTTAATTGACAAATCCCGTCTCTGCTACTATTTCCTCTCCACGACATTGTTTGGATATTTGTCTTCTGTTGGATTCTGGGACATTGAGTGACTATTTTGTGAACTTGTCTTTAAGTGCATACAAACGCTCTGCTGAAACTGCACCAACCCGGCACTAGTGCGACCCTCGTGCCGTTCGGGGCTACTTCCCTATACTAACATTCCTGTTTATTTTCTCCTTTGGTTGTCTTCTGTTTCCTGGATTCCTTTCCTCAAAATATCCTTATTCAGGTTAGTTGTTAACAGTTAGATATCTAAGTGATACTTTAAAAGGCTCTTTAGAATATTCCCACTCATTGTGTTATTTCTTGTAGATCCACCCCGGGGAAGCTCCACTCCAATACTTACTTAGATAGTTTCCCATTAAAATTCAACTGTTCTGATTACTTGCTTTAAACTTCAACACTGTCTAATATCTTTGCATTCCTTTGCAGCATTGGTATTGGCGGTGTGTGTTCTCCCCGCTCTTTTATTCAATTGACACCTCTGCCTGTCCCAATCGAAACAGCAGAGAGGTACATTGTAGTAAAGAGCCCCTCTTTGAGGAAGCCTGAGTCTTGTACTCAGGGGAGCTGGGATGAAAGGCTGAATATCGATTCTTGTACCACCATCATCTCCAAGGTCACTCCTCCACATCTTCGGCCTATTTCGGAGTGGTGAGTAACACTGTGCTTAATCCCCTTGGTTACAGGAATGCACCCAAAGATGACTGTCTGGCAAGGACAGCCACGCTGCTGTGTGATTGACAGCTAGGCTGGAATGAATGGGAGAAACCTACTTAAAAGGCAAGGATTTTGGCTTGGAAGGCAGAGTCGACCACTGAACGAAGGAATCAGAAGAAGAACATGGAAGAAACGCCTGCTACAACTCCTGGACCATTGGTTTTCTCAGTGAAGCCCTGCTGCTTTGCTGAAGCTCCGAATTCATCTCGACTAGACAAGCCCTGCAAGGATGACTTCTGCCCTTGAGTTGGTGAGACCAATCAACTTCAAAGTTAACTTATTTGGACATCCTCTCAGAGCTGGCTGTATTTCCGCTGCTGTTGGAAGCAAAGTGCCAGGGAGAGGAATACCAAATCGAGTGGATCGCTTTTAAGTCAGACCCGAGCGCCAGGAAGATCCTCCGGACTTCCCTGAAGCAGGACTGACCAAGACTGAGCCACCTCAACAGAGTGCTCGACCCCAGAGACAAGGAAAGCCCATCTCAACAGCCAAGAGTCTGCGGTGGTGCCATTTGCTGAAACGCAAGGAGCCGAGACCGCAAAGTGCCACTGAATAGAAGTTGGTCTTTTTCTGTTGCCGACTGTCCTGTTGCAGTGCAGGAGTCCTCCAGACCTCCTCCCTCTTGTCCCCACTACTGAGGCCCAGGAACACAGGTTCTGCAGCTGCACAGGAACAGAAGCCAGCTGGAACCGTTTTTCTTCTAACCAAAGGTACTGTAAAGTGAAAGAATTTACCCTTCTTGTGTAACCTCGCTTGTTCCCAGTGGAGACTTGTCCTAGTTGCATCTGTAGAGTTGCTAACAGCTTCTTTACCCCACAAACCTAATCAGCTTGTGGCCATACTTTGATTTCTTCTTTTCTATAAAGACTTCTAAAATATTGTGCAAGACTTTTACCTGCCTGCAAGAATTGCTTCAGCTCACCTAGACTTTTGTTCAATTGGCTTTGGCCTGGCCTGGCTCCCTGAATGATTCTTCTTCCCTGCAACTGTTTGGCCCTCCTTCCAGGAAGGGGTTAACTTGCTTTGCATTGGGGGTTACCAAAAGTACTTACCTGCTGCAAATATTATGGGGAGATCTCTTGTTTTATTAATCTTTTTCTTTGACATATTCCTAAGTATGGCCCTAATTGCAACAGTAATATATTAATGTCCACAGTGTCCCAGCTATTGAAGTCACCTGAGGGTGTAGGAAGTGTCTGTGTTCCATCCCAAATGGGTACTTGCTGATTTAGAGAAACTAAGAGCGTGTATTTTGGAGTGTATTTGTGTGTTACTATTATATTGCCGTTCTGGAGAAGGCTTACTCAAACTGACAAATTAATAATTGTTTAATCAAGAAACCTTGTGTGTAAGAGTTTATTTTAATACTTGTCACTGTGAATCTCTGTGTAACCACCCTACTGCTCACATTGACCCCTCTTGAGATAAGCGTGGCTGCTCAACACGCTACCAAAACTGTGTAGTACAAGCTTATGCCAAAGGTTGGGTTTCCTATACCTGTAGTCAGTTGTTTGTAGTTATGTTATGTTACTTTGCATTTATATAGCGCCTTATGTACCATTGGTATGATCTCAAGGCGCTGGTAGGTTGAACGCCCTTGGGAACCGTAGTTCAAGTCAGTAGAGAGAGAGAGAGAGAGCGCGAGAGAGCCAACAGGTGCGTGTGTGCACCGGATATGTGTGCAGCAGGTGTGTCACTCGTATGAGAGAGAGCGAGAGTGCCAACAGGTGCGTGTGTGCACCGGATATGTGTGCAGCAGGTGTGTCACTTGTATGTTAGCTGCTTCTTAGCGGTAGATGTGGTGGTTTGGAGATCAGGAGTATGTGTTTGTTTTGGTATGGTGTTACCCAAATCGATTCTGGCTGCGTTAGGCCTGAGGAGAACGCCTAGGCTGGCGGGTGTGCGGCCAGCTGTGTTTAATTAGGATGATGGGGAGTATGTGGCAGGTGATGGTATGAGAACAGCTATACTGAATGTGTCATAGTATCGCTGTGTTCTAGTTGGGTGGTCGTATATAGAAGAGAGTAAGCGTGGTGATGTGATCTGGTAGTTTTTAGTAGGTGCTTGAGATAGAGCATCTTCATGCTCCATGCATTCCATGCACTCCAGCCGGTCCATGCACTCCAAGGGAGGGAAGGTGGTGAAGGTCGAGATTGGGAGGATTGGGAGGTGGGTCGAGACAGGAGTGGCGATGAGTAGTGTTCCCAGGGGGTACTGCATACAATCTTTGCCTACCAATAGGGTATTAGCATAGTGTAAGATCTCGTTATCACAGGGTTTTGACATCCAAGTTCACCTATTTTTACACAAGTGCATATGTAGTTCTCTTACACCCCTGTCTCTTCATTGTTATTCTATGTCTTTTTGAAGTACTGAGTGTCTGTTACTTCTATACATTTCCTAGTTCAAGTAGGATGTTTATTTTTTTTTTTTAAGTGTCGACGCATTGCGTTTCAGCCTGCAGTAAACCCCATCCTTGTGTAGGTTTCCCTGATATCTTCTAGGTGAGCTTCGTCAGGATAGATGATTGGTTTGTTAAAGCTTTTAGTCTTCTAACCCTTTATATGATGTGTTCTAAAAATGTTAAAACAAACAAAACAGTGAGTCAGTAAAGCTGGTGGACTTAATAAAAAAAATACCATGGGTCACTAGTGGGTCTTGTCTACTAACCTTGTTTTTTAGACAGGAACAGGGACAGGATTCTTCAGGCAATCTCAAATTATGAGGCCAGTGTTTTGAACTGTTGGAGAAAACATACAGGGTATCTCTTTAGTTCTAATATAGATACTCTTCTTCTAAAGGCGTACAACTTTACCAATACTGAGGGCATTTGAACATAACTTATGAAATCGAATGAGTTGTGAGTTGACCAACTGTCACATAGTGTATCGTGTTGGCGTGCTTCTCTTCAGCTTGGATTACCTGTAAGTGGGGCAAATGGAAAGAAGCAGCATTTACTTCCCAGATTAGCATCATGAACCTAGTATGACAAACGTTGCTGCGTCGTTCCTAGTTTGGTTGGATTAGTTAAATGAGCAGCAAACTTGTGACACATATATACATTGTTTTTTCTCCTATTAATGCTTTGTATGGCTGATTAGTACTATCTGATACAGTATTATGAGTGCCGTCATAATTCTAAATTAGGCTGATCTTTCCCAGAAATATTGCCAATATATCTAGATCTCATCTCTGGCCGTAGGACGGAGCGTGTGATGGAACTCCATTCGCATACCCACGCGTTGCAATTCTGCCCGTGTATGTATGTCGCAATTTCATTTTTATACCATAGTTTCAATTTTAAAATAATCTCCTCATTGCACGGGCATGAAAATATCTGCTTCACACACTTGGGAATTGCTACTATCCTAGCCAAATGCATCTATAGTATGTATTTTATATCACGCTGTGCCGGTACTGGGAAACACTGTCCTTTTCCCTCGCATTCAGCACGTGTTGTAATAAAGTTGTGCCTTTTTTCGCAGAGATTTCAAAGTGTTTCCGTTGTAATCGTGTGCTGTTAGATCACTGCTGTTGGGCAACATTTGTATGCAGTACCCTCCGGGAACACTACAAACAACTCTGATTACAGGTATAGGCAACCCAACCTTTGGTATAAGCTTGTACTTCACAGTTTTGGTAGCCTGTTGAGCAGCCAGGCTTATCTCAAAAGGGGAAATGTGAGCTGTAGTGGAGTTAAGACAAAGATTCAGTTATTCAAATAAACTCTTACACTCAAGGTTTCTTGCATAAACAATTATTTATCAGTCAGTTATAAAGCCTTCTTCAGAAGGGAGCAATAGAATAGTAACACACAAATACACTTCAATACCGTACACTCTGAGGTTTTAAATCAGTAAAGACCCTTTTCGGATGGCCCACAGACACAACCTACACCCACAGGTGACTTAAATAACTATGGCGCTGGGGACATTAATATCTTACTGTTGGCTTTTAGAATACTCTTAACAAGTTGGTAAAAGGCAAAGGTTATTGGAACAAGAGACCACAAATATTCGTAAGCAGGTAAGTACTTTTAGATTTTCCTAGAAGAATCATTCAGTTCAATAGGTTAAGTTAAAGTCAAACGGCAAAAGTCTTGTATAGGATTAAGCACTTCTGGTAAGTAAATGGAAAAGTCTTTGCACAAGTTCTTAGGAGTCTTTGATGAAAAGAATCAAATGTAGGGCCACAAGCTGATTGGACTTGTGAGTTGCAGAAGTGGCAAGCACTCTACAGTAAGAGGTAAGTTCTCTCGGACATTTTACAGTACCTTTAAAGATATAGAAAAGATGCAGCTGGTTACTTCTGTTCCTGTGCAGCTCTCACTGTTCTTGGGCCTCAGTCGTGGGGACAGGAGGGAGGACGTCAGGGGACTCCTGCAATGCACTGGGACGGTCAAAACCTGCAACCAGCAAACTTCACTTTCAGTGGCTGTTCAGTGTTTGAGCTCCTTGCGTCTACCGCAAATGGCAACACCACGGTTCCTGGCTGTCGAGATGGAATTTCCTTGCTTGTGGGGGGCTCTGGCTCGGTCAGTCCTGCTTCCTGGGAGTCGGGAGGATCTTCCAAAAGCTCTAGGCCAGCTTAAAAGCAACGCACACAATCTGGTTTTCCTCTCCCTGGCTGTATGGTTTCCTGCAGCAACTCTGTGGAAATTCAACCAGCTCCGAGATGGTTATCTAGGTGGCTTACTTTGGAGTTGATTGGTCCCACCAACTCGAAGGGAGAAGTCCTTGCACGGGCTTGTTTGTCGATGCGAACTTGCCATTTCGGCACTGCAGCAGGGCTTCACCGGGCAAACCAATGGTCCAGGAGTTGCAGCAGGTGTCCTCTTCAAGTTCTTCTTCGGTTCCTTTGTCCGGTGGTCGACTCTGCCTTCCAAGCAAAAGGATTTGACTTGTATTCAGTTCTCTCCCATTCATTCCAGCCTAGCTGTCAATCCCCCAGCACGGTGGCTGTCCTTGCTGGACAGTCAGCCAATCGCCACAGAGTGCATTTGGGTCTCCTAGGAGACTAAGCACATGGAATTTTGGGCACCTCCCTCACTTCCTGCCTAAGCGACTTTCACTCCTGAACCCTGCCAAAGGCAAAATGAAAAAAGAGACCAAACCTTGTTTGGTGCTGAGCAAATCTCAAGAAGGACCTTTCCACAAAGAAATGGAGAAAAAAAGACTGGGTGCCATTTTGACAAAGATGGCTCCCGTGTGCGCTTTACTGTAACTGCAAACGCAGCCTGCGGTAAAGGCACACTATGGTAGTTCAAACAAAACCACTGCCACCAGCCATTCAGTGAGGAAAGAGTAACAAACATTTTTACATGAAGAACTAGACAAAGGGGATACTATGTAACCCCTCCAGCACTCTATTGCAAGAAAGGGTGTGCTGGGTTTAGTAAGTTGCAATGGTAAGTAAAGTCAACATCACTTTACTGCTCTGAGAAACAGTAGTTTATCCCAGAGAAGGTATTTAAACCTTTGGGAAACCTGAAAGACTTCCCTGTGCCACTGCACTGAAGGTGCTGTGTGACACAATGTAAAAGATGCCTATGGAGTTTGTCAGACTACACAACCAAAAGAAAGTGTTGAAAATCACAATATACATGAGAGAGTGGGGGAAAAGGATCGCACTCTCTCCAGGTTAAAATAATCAAGTCCTCAAAATCCAGTTCTCCCCAACAACCGTGAACCACGTAGAGACGAGTCCCTCGCGTTGGGCTGCTAGAGTGTCTATTTAAAGGGGCGTTCATTGTGGCTGATGAGGAAAATTGGAAACAGAAAGAGGACTGTGCTAGGGAAACACTACGACCTTCCTTCTTAGTTGTTTTATCTGAGCGGCTGTGCGTTGGTATTATTGATGTGCCAAACTTGATTTAGATATTTATATCATGGCTGTCTTATTGTTGGTGGAAAAAATCAGTTTTGATAATGCTTAAACTTTTCATGATTTTCGATCTTAGTAGCATTTTTTTGCCTCTCGTCTCCCATGTCAAGACACGCATGTTTTTAATATTTGTCAGCAGTGCAGGACTTTTCTATTTAATTTTTAATTTTATTATTAATGTGATGTAGTCTATTACACGTAAAACAATTACAAAACAATTTGCATGATACAACAAATTTCAGAACAATTTACAGACAACAAAAACAATTAGGGCAAAAAAACAATTTGCCGAATACCGCAATTTCAAAAACTATTTACAAAGATATAGGAGCATGTTATTTAAAATAAATAAAAAGATAAAGTGAAACCTAAACCACCATAGTTAAATGTTTTTTACAGTACATATCTTAACAGGGGGTAGTAATACAAACCCGGTCAGGTAACACTAAAAACATATACTAATTTCATTCACTTAAATCATGAGAAACAGAGTAAATGAATGATCTTATTTTCCAATAGCGAATGGCTAGTAGCTGTTATTAATTGCTTTCATGGGTAGAAGAAACATGGAGCCTTGTACCCCAAAATTTAGTTCAGCCCATTCAAGCAAATCAATTCAAATGGATATTTCTAATAAACTCTCAATACATAGCCATACATTATAAATAGCGAGGAAAAAAATTGATATTTACTGAATTAAGACTACTACGCCAAAAGGCTAATGTTTTTCTCCAGCATGGGGTCTGGCATGGATTGACATGCTCATGAATATTCCCTGTCGTCAGGCTGGGAATCCTCGGTAAAGAAAAAACCAGTATCAGTTTCGTTTCTGATCTGTCTTTCGTAGTAATAACCAATCACTGATCTCTGCGTCATACTGACCACAGCCAATGACTGCCCTCTACCTAAGCCCCGCCTCTGGCAGCCATCTTCAGATTTTTACCGCACGTTCATGTGTTGGGATCCTCGTGCTATTGCTCTCGAGCGTTAGCGCTATTTTTTTCACGTTTTTTCTCAAAAACTTCGTTTTTTCGGTCAAAAGAGCCTCAAGCTCCACCGACTCTCCATCCGATCAACGGGGACCCGTGTCGGATTCGTCTGCGCCCCTCAAGGGTGAAGATTTCGTCGAGCTACGCTTTTGGAGGACTCCAGAAGTTTCTCAGGCCCGGTCATGGCCCAGGAGAAGTGAAGCTCGACGCCCGGAAAGCTGTTCAGGGTCTGCCCTGGATGCCAGCTGCAGAACGTCTTCAAGGAGGGACGAACACTCTGTCTTTACTGCCTACATGAGGACAAGACGCACGTGGAGAAGGACTGTGCGTTTTGCGGCAACATGTCGGAGCGGACCATGAAGGACCGCCATCAACGTCTCGCCAACTGGCTAGAAGGGAAGAGCCCGTCCGGCGAGAAGAAGAGGAAGAAATCCGAGCGGTCTTCTAAGACCTTTGAGGACGCCCCGGCGACGGGGGTCCAACATAAGGCCAAGCACCGCGAGTCCGCTGGCACCGGGAGCGCCGAACGGTCGGGCTCTACGGGCGCCAGGCAAGGCGCACCCTCCCCGGCACCATCAACCACGAGCCAACGCTCTGGGTCGGGTAAGAGGAAGGCCGAGCACCCGGCGAAGCTCCTGGAGAGGCCCCGGTCGAGCTCGAAGGCGGAGGGGGAGCGAGGCAGTGCCCCCCCCCCCCCTCAAGGATAAGTCGGTGAGCGCACCTAAGGTGGTGAAGGCCTTAATCCATCCGGCCAAGCCCTCTATCGAAACTGTCGCGGCGGCCCTGGCTCAGCCTGTGGAGGCTACACCAGTGGTGGCGACCTCGGGGCTCAGAGTCTCCCTGCCACCTCGGAGGGAGTCCTCTTTTGTGCCCATCGATAGGACCCCCGTGAAATCCCCCGTGGGGAAGAAAAAGGGGGGGGGCAGGGCGTAGTCGTAGATTCGGCCTCAACCTCGGAGGAGGAGCTGGTCGAGGTCTTAAGCCACGGCCTCGGCGTGGAAGAAGACCGACCCGTCGGGATGGATCCCGACGCAGGTGACGACGACGACATCGTCGAGGGTACCGACGGGGCCCCTGATCGCCCGTCGGATTTCCCTCTGCCAGCGCCGCGAGACAACTCGGCGGCCATTTTGTTGGCTATACAGTCCTTATGCTCGGAGATAAGGACGAGACTACCGTTGCCGACGGAACCTCTCCCGTCGGGGGACCCAGAACCGGGACCTTCTGGTGTTCCCCCTACCAAGAAAAGAAGGATCCACCCTCCACCTCCTTTTCAGCCGTCGCGCCCCTTCCAGCCCTCCTCCCTGTCCACCCGAGGGGATGATACGGGGACTGACACGGCAGCGACGGGTACGGACGACGAGGTATACGACGAGGATGTACCGTCGCCTCCCACCAGGGCTTCTCCGCCCGACGAGATTGGATCGTTCCACTCCATGATCACCAGGGCATCCAAGCTTTTCCAACTCTGCCCTGAGGAGAAGAAGGAAGGTTTCCTTTATCAGCGGCGCGAGGCCAAGAGGAAGACGGTCCTCGCAGTGCCTCTATTGGACGACATTTGGGATGAGGGCCTCACCCTCCTCAAGAACCCTTCCACGACGCCAGCTAAAAGAGACCGGTACGAGAAGAAGTACCGGGTCCCGGACACGGCCCCCCTGTGCCTCCGGGCGCAGCCGACCCCAGACTCCGTCGTCTCCGCGGCGGCCAGGAAGAAAGCGGGGGGGGTGCGGCCTCCACATAGACTTCCCCACCGGACGGCGAGGGAAAGAAATTGGACGCTATGGGACGCAGAGTCATCTCGTCTGCAGCGACGATGATTAAAGCGGCCAACGCCTTGGCTATCGTGGCCCGCTACGACAGGGAGCTCTGGTACAAACTGGCTCCCCTGCTGGACTTCTTGCCGGACGACAAGAGGGCAGAGGCCCTGGAGATCCTGCAGGAAGGTGAGGTGGCTTCGGACCACGCCATTACCGTTGCGACGGACATCGCCGACACTGGGTTCCGCCAGTTGGGCAACGGCGTTTGCCTTAGGCGGCGTGGATGGCTCAAGGCTACCGACTTCCGTCAAGACGTTCAGACCAGAGTCCTGGACATGCCCTTCGATGGGAACAACCTGTTTGGGAAAACAGTGGACGATTCCCTTCAGGCCATTAAAGCGGACACTGAGACGGCCCGGGCCCTTGGAGTTCTGCAACAACGACGGACGCCCTTTCGGAGCAGCGGAGGCAAGGGCGCCTCCAAAGGTTCCGGCGGTGGTTTCTCCACCTACCGTCAAGCGGCCCGCTCGTCTCAGGAGGCCTACAGAGGACGAGGCAAGTCTGGCGGACCCCGCCGTCGTCGCCAAGGAGGTCAAGGCGGCAAAGCCGGATTGAACCGGCTGTGGGGTCGGGCCCCCACCGAGGCACCCCGGTGGGAGGCCGGCTGGCGAGCTTCGTCAGCGTGTGGGAGTCCATCTCCACCGACTGTTGGGTGCTGGACGCCTTGGCCCGGGGCCATGCGCTCGAGTTTCAAAGGTGTCCGCGCGTCCCCCCCCCGTGGCCAGGAAAGAACTTCACGTCCCTCAACTTCTCCTGGAGGTAAAGGCGATGCTCAGGAAGGGCGCCATCAAACTCGTCCCAAAGAGGCTTCGGGGCTGCGGAGTTTACTCGAGATACTTCCTCGTGAAGAAGAAGACGGGGGGATGGCGCCCCATCCTGGACCTGCGACGTCTGAACAAGTTCATCAAGGTGCAGAAGTTCCGGATGGTCACCCTCCAGCACGTCCTGGGTCAGCTGGAGGAAGGAGACTTCCTGTCGTCGTTGGATTTGGAGGATGCCTACTTCCATATTCCCATCCTAAAGGGGCACCGAAAATTCCTCAGGTTTGTGGTCCAAGGGCGTCATTACCAGTTCAAAGCCCTCCCCTTCGGACTACGGTCGGCACCCAGGGTCTTCACCAAGTGCCTCGCACCGGTGGCGGCGGAGCTGCGCCGCGAGGGGATCCACGTCTACCCCTACCTGGACGACTGGCTCATCCGAGCCAAGACGAGGGAGCTCGCCGTGGTTCACACGGCAAGGACCGTCCAACTTCTCACGGACCTGGGATTCTCCGTGAACTACGCCAAATCCCACCTGGTACCCGCGCAAGACGCTCTGTTTCTGGGAGCGAGGCTCAACACAGTGTCCCTTCTGGCCTCCCCGTCGGAGGAGAGGACCGGGACCATCCTGGGCAAGGTGCAGCGGATGTTGGTGGCCGACGCGGCCAAGGTGAGGTCCATCAAGTCCCTCCTCGGAATGATGTCTTCCTGCATCTACCTCATTCCCATGTGCAGGCTCCGGATGCGACCGTTGCAGGAGTTCCTGGACGCGCGCTGGATCCAAACGACGGGCAGCTTCGAGGAAAGGATCACACTCGACGAGAGTTTCCGACGAGCGATCCGGTGGTGGGGCACCCGCGCGCATCTGACGGCGGGCATGGACTTCCAGACCCCAGCCCACCAGGAGACAGTGACCACGGATGCCTCCCTGGAAGGGTGGGGAGCGCACACCGAAAATCTGCACGCAAGAGGCCTTTGGCTCCCGACGGAGAAATCCCTACATATCAACGTCCTGGAGCTCCGTGCAGTGTTTTGTGCCCTCAGGTCCTTCCTTCCGTCCCTCAAGGGCAAGGTGGTGAGGATCTTCACCGACAACACCACCACCATGTTTTACATCAGGAAACAGGGCGGAACCAGGTCCCCAGCACTGTCCAAGGAGGCGCAGGACCTGTGGCATTGGGCCGTCGCCCAAAGGATGTTTCTGGTGCCGTTTCATCTGGCAGGGATAAAAAACACCATCGCCGACTCACTCAGCAGGGAGCTGCGCTCGTGCCACGAGTGGGAGCTACGGCAGGATCTAGTGGATCGCCTCTTCCGACGGTGGGGCACACCCCAGATCGACCTGTTCGCGACGGTGACGAACTCCAAGTGCCTGAGGTTCGCCAGCAGGTTTCCCCAGGCGAGGAGCATGGGCGATGCTTTCTCGTTCCCCTGGGAGGGCCTGTTCCTCTACGCGTTCCCTCCTTTGCCACTGCTAATCCGGCTCGTCAACCAGCTCAAGAGGTCACGGTGCAGGATGATCCTCGTCGCACCTGCGTGGCCGAGGCAGATATGGTTCCCGGACCTTCTGGACTTGTCAGCGTCCCCGCCAATCAAGCTTCCGGTGGACGCGGATCTACTCTCCAGGGAAGGAGGCGCCATCCTCCACCACGACCCGAAATCGCTGAACTTGCAGGCCTGGCTCCTGCAGCGCTAGAGTTTGGAGGATACGACATACCGGCCGACTGCAGAGAGGTTCTTGCAAAGGCCAGGGCGTCCTCGACTCTTAAATGCTATGGACACAAATGGAAGAGGTTCTCTGTCTGGTGCCACGCACAGAAGATTAACCCTCTACGGATTACGGCTCCCCAAGTACTGCCGTACCTGCTGACGCTGGCCAAAGCTGGACTGGCACACGCGTCCATCAAGATTCATCTTGCTGCGATCTCCCGATACACCAGAACCACGGGGCAGACGTCCTTGTGGTCTCATCGTCTGGTGAAAGAGTTCATGAAGGGACTGTTCAGATCGTTCCCGCCGGTGAAGGCTCCGGCCCCGGCGTGGGAGCTCAACGTGGTGCTGACCAAGCTCATGGGACCTCCATTCGAGCCTCTGCGCTCGGCTCCGTTGAAATTTCTGTCGTGGAAAACAGCGTTTCTTGTGGCCATCACCTCCGCACGACGAGTGGGAGAGATCCAGGCCCTTTCCTGCAAGGCCCCGTACTTGACTTTTCACGACACGAGGGTAGTGCTCAGGACGCACCCCTCCTTCATGCCCAAGGTACCGTCGGACTTCCATCTCAACAAACCCTTGGTGTTGCCTGTGTTTTTCCGGTCGCCTTCGTCGCCGGCTGAGAGGACTTTGCACTTGCTGGATGTGGCTAGAGCGCTGAAGTTCTACGTAGACCGCACAAAGTGTTTTCGGAAGACGTCACAACTCTTTGTGAACTTTGGACCCGTCAATCAGGAAAGGCTCTCTCGAAGGCTTCAATTTCCAGATGGCTCTCCGGCTGTATCATGTACTGTCACCGGTTGGCAAACCGACCGCTGCCTGGCCGTCCGAGAGCCCATTCCACCAGAGCGATCGCAGCTACCACAGCGTTCCTATCTGGTGTGCCCCTGCTGGACATATGCAGGGCTGCTACGTGGAGGTCGACGCACACCTTCACGAAATTCTACTGCGTCGACCGGGATTCCAGGGAGGAGTCCAGGGTCGGCCAAGCAGTGCTGCGCAACCTGTTCGCCTGAGGTGAGCCTGGTGAGGAGGTAAGATGCTTAATGTTGAGTTTGATGTAATGCTTAATGTTGAGCCTTTGCCACCTCCCGTGGTTGTGCATGTGTGTACTGCTATGTATTCTTTATTCATGAGCATGTGAATCCATGCCAGACCCCATGCTGGAGAAGGAACAAGTTACTTACCTGTAACTGTTGTTCTCCAGCATGGGTCTGGCATGGATTCACATGCAAACCCTCCCGCCTACCCCTCTGCGGCTCTTCACTTGGTCATACTGCCACTTCACGTGCTTCCAAATCTGAAGATGGCTGCCAGAGGCGGGGCTTAGGTAGAGGGCAGTCATTGGCTGTGGTCAGTATGACGCAGAGATCAGTGATTGGTTATTACTACGAAAGACAGATCAGAAACGAAACTGATACTGGTTTTTTCTTTACCGAGGATTCCCAGCCTGACGACGGGGAATATTCATGAGCATGTGAATCCATGCCAGACCCATGCTGGAGAACAACAGTTACAGGTAAGTAACTTGTTCCTTATCTACTCACTATTGTGAACATATTTACCATTATGGGCAATGCAATTTTCTATTTAATGCATATTCTGTCACGGGAACCACATCTTGATTTGTTACATAGTATGAACAAGTTTAGATGTAAAAGATATGGCTGCATAATGTGTGATGCTGTGATTGTATCTCAGTAGTTATGGAAATATTTACAATGTTCTTTTCTGACATGATAAATCAAAGTTTCTTACATCAATGGTTAACCCGTGATACTTATATTTCTCAAAAAATATTGTTTAACATCCTGCTCGGAAAGGAGTCTGTTCCACAGGTCACATAATGTTATACTATGATTGTATCCCCGTAATTATACAGGTATTTACAATGTTCATTTCTGATAAAAATTCTTCAGTTTCTTACATCAAAATTTGACCTATGACATATGCATTTTCTTTTAAGAACCAGTTGTTCTTTAACATCTTTCTCAAAAATGAATCTATTACCCCAATGAAGTCATTGTGCATGGAATTTAGATTTTTCCGGTTTTACCATTATGGTCTCATGTATTCATGTTACCCATTTCTGAGAGCCCCAAGCAGGGTGTCTACGTAGACATTATAGCAATACCATAGGTGGTTTCAAATATCAAGTGTTAGGCCGAGTTTGTATGCAGTACCCTTTGGGACCACTACACACAACTAGGACTACAGGTGTAAGCAAAACCAACCTTTGATAGAAGTCTGTACCACACCGTTTTTGGTAGCGGGCTGAGCAGCCAGGCTTATCCTAAGAGGGAATGTGAGCTTGTAAGTGTGTTACACAAAGGTCTACAATGACAAGTATTCATATAGACACTTATACTCAAGGTTTCTTGGTAAAAACACTTATTAATTTATTACACAGTCATTTATAAAGCATTCACTAAATGAGGCAACCAATTTCACACAAAAATGACGCTACAATACTGATTACTAAGCAGTTGAGCTCCCTTGAAGTCTGAGCAAAGTAGCATTGAAGTAGGACCAAAATGGCATAAGTTAATATAACTAATATTACAGTTACTCTAAAACAGTGCAAATAGTTTGAGTTCACCAGAGGAGTTGATTCAATGCAACAGGTAGGCCAAAGTCAATGGGCTAGTGTCTTGTACAAGTAAAAACGGTTCTGGTATTTAAACTGAAAAGTCTTTGCCACGGTTCTTAGTAGTAGTTCACGGAAGAAAGGTTAATATGTCGGGTCACAATCTGACTAGTCCTGCAAGTTGGCAAAGTTCCACAAACTTTCACGATGAGAGGGAAGTTCTCTCGGTCAGGTTTTCACAGTACCTTATATTGAAGAAAAAGATGCAGCTGAAGACTTCTGTTCCTGGCAGTTCCTGCAGATCCTGCTGTTCCTGAGCCTCAGTCGTGGGGACAAGAGGGAGGACGTCACGGGACTCCTGCACGGGACAAATTGGCAAATCTTCGATTCCGGTTGCTGTTCTTCAAGCACACAAGCTGGTGTCCTTCCCCCTGGTTAATCCTAACCAGCTCGGAGAATAGTATCCAGGTGGCTTACAAGTTGATTGGTCCTACCCACTCAAAGGAAGAAGTCGTCCTTGAAGGGCTTCTCTGTCGTGATGAACTTGACAATTCGGACCTGCAGCAGGGCTCCACTGGGCAGCCGTCCTCTTCCAGCTCGACTTCGGTTCTTTCATTCCAGTGGTCGACTCTGCCTTCCAAGCCAAGAGACTCGCCTTTTAAACAGTTTTCTCCCATTCGTTCCAGCCTAGCTGCCACTGTCAGCCAGCCAATCACGCCAGAGTGCATTTGGGTCTCCTGGGAGACAAAGCACAGGGAGTTTCGGGCACCTCCCTCACTTTCTGCCCACCCCAGACACTCAGGCGCCAGAGGCGGTCTTCAGTCCTGAAGCCCACCAAAGGCACAAACAAAGGGACCAAACCTAGTTTGGTGCACAGAGACAACTCTAGAAGGACTTTTCCCAAAAAAAACGGCGAAAAAAAAAAAAACGGGGCCTGTTTAAACAAAGGGGGTTTAGGCGCCATCTTGAAGAACATGTCTCCCCCGATTTGACACTACCGGTGTTTGTGGTTGGGAAAAATCATGATAGTTCATTGTAAAATCACTGCCACCAGCCATTTCGATAGTAATGGGTAGCATTTGACTGCTACATATGGTTCTAGACACAGGGGATACTAGGTAACCCCCTCCAGCACTATATTGCAAGTTAGTGTGTGCTGGGTCTAGGAATAGTAAAGTCAATTTAACTTTACATTCTCTGGAAAACAGTAGTTTATCCCAGAGAAGGTAGTTAAACCTTGGGATAGCCTAGAAAGGCTTCACTGTGTTACTCCACTGAGGGTGCTGTGTAACACACATGAAAAGATGATGCCTATGGAGTTGTCTAAAACTCCATAATCAAAGAACATGAGTAAAACGCACCTCAAAATAGATGAGCGAGGTGGGGGCAGGGGGTTGGGGGAGGCTCACACATTCTCCAGGTAAAAAAATCAAGTCCTCAAAATCCAGCAAAGTTGCTGGGGGTCTCTAAGGTGAAGAGAATTAGCACATTTATGATAATTCTCCCTAACAAAGTGGCTAACCCATCATAGATGAGGCTGCTGTATCGAAACAACCACTACTTGATTGCTAGATATTAATGATCAAGGCTGAAATGTTAATGTTAAAGTTAATGGACATTTGTACCGTCCACTATCGCCACCGGAATGGTCCCCTGGCACACTGGCAGGTCTGAAAGAGGAATGGAGGGTGAGTTGTTGGAGGAAGCAGGAAAAGTGCAAGAGAGCAGTGATGTGCTGTTGGCGGCCTCAGACGGGTGGGTCCGTTGGCTGACCCTGGGGTGTTTGCGGTCACTGGTCGTTGTGTACTGTTGTGAGAGTCCGAGTGTCTTTGTTTTGTTGTTGCAGTGTAGTGAAGTTTGTGCGGTGTGAAATGGAATATGTGTACATTTTCTGAATACAGAGTTATTACAACTCCCTACATTTCGAGGCGGTGTCTCCAAAAGAACAGGCTCCATTCTATGGCTGAATTCAAGCCGTTTCTTACAGTATCCAGTTTCTGGATCCATTTTTGTTCCAGCCTTTTGAATTCTAGATCCTGTTCACCTCCTCGGGTGTTTTCTTTAACAATTTGAATCACAAACCATTTGAAATCTGTGTACATATGTTTTTTATGTACATAATGGTCTATCAGAGGTTTATCTGAAAATATTTAGAAAATATTGATGTAAAAAACCCTGTCATAACGAGTTCTTGCACTGTTAATACCCTATGGTTCTCAGTTATTCAATTACTCTTTCAAAAGGTTTTAAACAAATGAAGCTATATATTTTTTAGAAAAAAAAAAATTCTTATTTTTTTGTAGAACTCGCTATCAGACGACAGTGAGGAATCTGGTCTGTTTCTGTATACTAACCCTCAGAAAAATAGTTTTCTGTATTTGTGATCTGTTGTGGATCATGTTTTTGAATATTATATTCTTGTAATGAGGAAACTATTGTGAAATAAATTAATCCAGTTTTCGCCGCATACAATCACAAGAGATGTTTGAGTCATTTAGCTATATGATGACATTAGTCGGCTGTATGTCATTTTGTGTGGTCTGAATATTGAAAACCAGGAGAAGGGGGTAGTCCGTATTTCACGTGTGCTTTATGCTGTTTTTACCCAATTATGATACGGATCCCTCGTAAACAAGTTTCGATGTGGCCTACCATATGAGTTTCCTCCAAAAAGCCAGGACAGGGTTTCAAAACAAACAAAGTGAAGAGGAGTCCAAAAGAAGTCTATGGGAGGAACCAGCAAAAATTAAAATCTTTCCTAACACCAATCTCCACCTGAAATATGTCTAGAAGGGTAGCAGTGGGCCATGGGGCGCATCACGGAGTGAGAGCAATGAGCCTGGAAGTTGAGGGCTATCTGCGGGCCAGAGGGGGAGTGGCGAGACAGAAAGCAGAGAGGGAGTGAGTTGCCGATTGAGAGAAAGGATGGGCAAAAGATTGCAATAGACTGGGAGAAAGGATGCACGATGCAGAAGAAGCAACAAAAAAGAGGACTGTAGGAGAAATTTCTTTCCCTCCTCCACTGAGGACACTGCTTTGGGAGTCTCAAGAGGAGGAATCTTTGGAAGAATGCAATCCATTGAAGGGGAAATTACTTGGCAGAAATGTTCTTTCTATGTATTCTCCCACTGATTACTCCTCAAGCCTACTGTTAGGGAGAATTTCTAATTTCTGTGCTAATTCCCTTCAACCTTAGAGACCCCAGCTCTTTTTGCTGGACTTAAGGCTTGTAATTATGTACTCCTGAGTGGGGCCATTTTCTCATGCAATGTATTTTTCCTGACTAGGATCTTTGTGTTTTACTGTTTTGAGTCTGCCAGACTCCATAGGCATCGCTTTTTGCATGGTGACGCACAGCACCTTGGGTCCCTTGGACTTCTCTTAATGTTTAATTACATTTTCTTGGGTGAACTACCGTTCCCAAGAATAGTAAGATGATCCCTGTCTTACTTACCTTTTTCTTTGTGGGACCAGCACACATCACCCTATGTGGAGTGCTGGGGAGTCACTTAGTAATTCCCTATCCCACTTCTCACGTGACATTTTTTTGTTAAACTAACATACTTTAAATGGCTGGTGGGAGTGGTTTAATTTTTACTACCAGTGTGCATTTTTGCCTTAGGCTGAGTGTTCGGCAGAATTCTCATAAATGTGCCAATTCCTCCCACCTTAGAGCCTTCTAGCTCTTTTGTTAAACTAGGATTTTGAACTTTTTATTTCTATTTGTTTTCTGTGTTTCTTTGATTATGGATTTTAGACAACTCCGTAGGCATCTTTTCATTTGTGTCACACAGCACCCTCAGTGCAGTGGCAAAGGGAAGCCTTTCATGCTTTTCCAAGGTTTAAAAACCTTCTCTGGGATAAACTGTTTCCCAGAGAAAGTAAAGTGAAATTGACTTTACTAGTTTTTTTTAAATTCCTAGACCCAGCACACCCTATCTTACAATAGAGTGCTGGAGGGGTTACTTAGTCTCCCCTGTGTCTAGATACTCATGTAGCAGTCAAATGCTACCCTTTCCTCACGAAATGGCTGGTGGCAGTGGTTTTACACCGAACTACCATGATCTTTCCCGACCGCGAACACCAGTAGTGTTAAATCGCAGGAGCCATGTGTTAGGGAGAATTCTCATCTTAATGCTAATTTCCCTTACCTATAGAGTCCCCCAGCAGCTTTGCTGGATTTGAAGGGTTTGTTTCTTTTTACCTGCTAAGAGTTGAGACTCTTTTTTTCCACTCTTAGGCATTTTTGCTATGTGTGTTCTAGGCTATTTTTGTGTTTAATGCCTATAGGATCTTTCTCACCCCCATAGGAACCATCTTTAATCCCATGTGTTACACAGCAGCCTCAGTTCAAGCGACCCCCAAACATAGACTCCATACTCTGGGACTGACTACTGTCTCCCAGGGCATGTAAAGTCCCCATTGACTTTACTAGTCCAATCCTATGAACTAAACCAGTACAACCCATCTTACTATTTAGGTACTGGAAGGGGTTAATAGTTTTTCCCCTATGTTCATTTTCGAGAGGGTACCATACAGTCCCTCTTTCCAAAGTTTCTGGCTGGTGGCAGTGGTTACTACCATAAATATTCAACCGCGAATATTTCCCTATGGGAATTTCCCATTGTTCGAGGCTACCACTTTTCCTGACGGCCTCTAACATACCACAAAACAAAAAAGTGTCCTGACAGGTTCACTAAACATATATATAAATTTAATTTATAATAAACTTCTCAATACCAGAAATATGGCACAAGCTATCTAGTTTTCTGTGTCCACCTAAGTTTTCATAGGGATACATTTTACAAAAATCCCCATTTCGTACTTCTGTTTAAGCATTATACAGAAGTGACTTTTTATTATTTCAATTATTACTCATAAACAAGGTCTGTCAATTACCAAGCACTATTAACTCAACATAAATTCCAAATCAAGCACAATATGTACAAAAAAGAACCAATAAATATCCATGTTCATGTACACAGTATTTCATACAATGCAAAAGACAGTTATATACACACATTAGAAAAAAACATTTGAAAAAACTTTTTCTCAGAATAGTCAACACTATATAAATTTTGAAGTTGATAGGCCCCCACTCAGAGGTTGAAACCATATGTCTCTGGATTATAAATGTTCAGTTCCATTGGGGGCATTTTCAATTGGTTAGCTAAACTCAAGGTCTACTAGCTAAACTCGGGGTCTACGTGTGACACCAGAATAAATCTAGAAGGTGTCATACTCGCACACGAATAAAACAGAAAGTGCGAGTAAACTACGTTTCGGCGGAGTGGGCCATTCCGCCTTCCTCAGGACCAGTAGAAGTCGTGACCCCTGAGGTACAGAAAAAATAAAAAAGGAGAAAAAGACAAGAAACATAGTCTCACTAGTAACCACAGGATCACAATCAAAATACCTCAAAATAATGTGTCCCGTGACTTTTAGGGCATGCAACTACAAGGTCCACAATGCATTGGGCTCATAAGTCTGTAAAAGCAGGGTGATGTGCATGAAACCAATCCTGCTATAAGGGGAGCCTGTGGGACATATTCACCTCTTGTGCAAAAAACAAAGAAGCATTATTTTAAAAGAACTGGATAAAAACCAATGTAAAACCATTAGTAATGTGTCATGAAGCAGACATATGAATAAAACTTTCAGAGAGCATAGCCACTAGACCATGGAGCGAGGTTAATCAAAAACCAAAAGTTACAGTTAAAAAGTAGTGCAGTGCAATCCAGTTTTGAAATATAAACACCTTGTATGTATCTGCACTAATGAGAAAAAGTGCACCAAAAAGTGTAAAACACCAAATGTGCGCACTCACGTGTCTGGGGCTCAAGCTCAGATTTGTTCCTTCACATTTACAAATTGACGTTACTGTTTCAAAGGTGAAATCAACATATGGAATTAGTGTAGGCGAACCGGCATTAGCATAGTAAACCAGAGGTTGTAAACAAAATACATATTGGCAACAACCAGTCGCTAACTCTACCTTTAAATGGGAGAAGCTGTGCAGTGGTCGCTTGGCGTCTCTCTATAGATGCAGGGCACTAGGATGTTATTCAGGAAGCCTTGCACAATTCAAAAATGTGCCCGGCATGGACTGGAGCCTCCCGCTCCATTATGTTTGAAATCTACAACAGAATGGCATGGTCAAAAGTTGCCGCTTGTCCACATGAAATAAAGGGCAATGCGGAGGCTAAAACAAGGCTGCCTAGATTTGTTACCTTTGTGCTGAAACCGTGATGTGCAGGTTGTGCCTCTCTCTCTCAGAGCTAGAAACGAGTGTATCAGAGAGTCTTGCAGGCATGACCATAGTACACCTAACTAGCATGAGAGCCTCGGCAGGGACCTCGCCTTGCAACAGCGCCACAGGAGCTGTGTGGTAAGAAGTGGAATAGCAACCAAATGCTTCTAAAAACGAAAGAGGCACAAATACACAGTGATATTCATTAGACTGCAATCCCTCGTTTTCATGCACCAACAATTGAATCACATGGGCTGAAAGGAAAAACAAAATAGAGTCAGCTGTGTGCAGAAGCACATCATCTAGATGTAAAGGGTGGCAGAAATATCCTGCAGATGCACCTCAGTGTAAATCCCCACAAAAGGATACACATATCTCCACTCATGCCTACTGCAGACGATACCTTAAGGCATGTGTTATTAAAGGCGTTGCTATGCCCACCTAAAAGTAGACTCCTCATTTAAACCTTTAGTTTTATTCATGGAGTCAAGCCTATAAATCCATCTCGCCTCCTTGTACAGTAAGGTTTTTTGTGTGTTCATGCTGTTTTTCACAACATCAATCACCCACCATTTGAGGTCATCTGGAGAGTGTTGCAATTCCAAAAAGTGTGATACCATTGGGGCTGCATGGTTACGACATCTAATTCTCAAACGGTGTTCACCGATCCTTATGGAGATGGCACGAGTGGTCTGGCCTACATACCTCAAGCCACAAGGGCATTCAATGCAATAAATCACATTGCATGATTTGCAATTGGACATGAATCTAATGTCCCATTGTTTTGTACCAATCTGGAATTTTAAGGTTTTACTCGTAAATTTGCACGCCCTGCAGTTCCCGCAGGGAAAGTGTCCCACAATGGGACGTTAGAGGCATTATAGGCCTCTAACATACCGCCAGCGCATTTTAATATTAACTTTACTCCGGTGGGTTTTATTTGCCAGAACTTTAAAACTTCTTTCTCGTGTCTTTCTCTAAACTCCTAATCCAGGTCGGGGATCCTTTGTTCATCCTTTTGGCGGGCTTCTGACGAGAAGCCCTCCTTTCGGCGCCACTGAGTCTGGGGTGGGTCCATTGTTTGGGAGGGGGATTAGGACCACTGGACAGGGTTGCCTCCGCAACCCATGTTGCACTCTATCCTGACAGGCTGGAGCGTCTCCCGCCAAGATGACCACTCCACTGTGTGAGTGACCGCTAGGCTGTATGAATGCATAAAAGCAGGGTCCTGAGGACTGGAAGAACAAGACGTCGCCACTGGAACTAAGAAGCTGAAGAGGAGAGAAGCCAAAGACATCTGCAACGACTGAACCAGCGGTGAAGCCCTGCTGCAGCGTCTCACCAATTTCCTCCACACGACGAGAGAAGATCTTCACCTGCAAGAGCCTTCTTCCCTTGAGCTGGTGGGGCCAATCAGTTTGCCAATCGCCTTCCCGGACCTGCCTTGGTCAAAACTCCTGTACCCTGTATCTTATAACATCCAGTGACGTCGGCGGATGTTAGAAGGTCCTCCGACGTATTCCATATCTATGACTGTAATTGCCACGCTGTGCTGCTTTGGAAAATCTTTCGGCTTCTGGGTCGATGACGTCGATTCGCCACCCTCGAGGACCTCCGCCGACGTCACTGGATGTTATAAGTAGGACGCCCGTAGCCTCAGTTCCGTTTTTTCCGCGAACATGTTTGCTTCAGAGATCTCGGCGCGCCTTGACTCTTTGGAGTTTGTTCTTTATCGGTTCTTCGAACCTGTTCGTTTGTGAAGTTATCCATCGTGATGTCTACCTCGTTTTCCCCGCGTCCGGGCTTTAAGAAGTGTGGGGACTGTGGGTCCAAGATGTCGGTGACTGACTCGCACGACGCCTGCCTCTGGTGCCTCGAGGAGGCCCATGACACGGACGATTGTGTCGACTGCCAGTCGCTTACGTCCAAAGCCTTGCTGGAGTGCAAGAAGAAACTGTCGGTAGGTAAGGTGTCCAAGCCACGGAAGTCTAGGTCTGCGGGTCTTTCGAAGGACGATTCGAGGGGCGAGACTCCGCATCGTCGTCTGAAGTCCATTGGGTCTCGGTCCCAGAGTAGGTCCTGCCTCTTCGAGGCACTCCCGGAAGCGCTGTCATCGGTTGCCTTCCCCGTCCTCATCCGAGGACTCCGCCCATCGGCGGATCGCTTATCCCACCAAGCATGGGAATCGTTCTCGTCATGCCCGTTTCAAGTCCCGGTCCTCGACGCGCTCGAGTCCGTGTGCACCTGTGGTGTCTTCGAGGAAGACGTCGACGCCTGTGGCGCCGAGGTCGTCGACGGACTCTTTCGAGGCTCCGCCTCCGAAGAAGTCATCGGCACCCAGGCTGTCGAGGGACACGCTCGGGACTTCGCCCTCGAGGCCTGTGTCGATGCTGTCAGCGCCGCGTTCGCCGTTGATGCCGATTCACTCGACGCCTTTTGAGGCTGTTTCCCCAGGGGTACCCCGGAGCACCTGGAACCCCCTAGAAAAGGCTCTGGCCAAGGTCAAGCATGGCTTTGTTCCCCATTCTGTGCCCTCTTACTGCCATCTTGAATCCATTTCGGAGGTGGATGAGGGTTCTGATGATGGCATGGTTCCCGATTCTCTTGGGCCATGGAAGCAAAAAGACTAGATAAAAAAAACCTAGTCAGACAGCCGCTCTCTGTTTAAACCCGACTCGGGTGGTGTAGTTCTAAACAGGTTGTATGATAACAGTGTAAGTTCACTTCTTCCGGTATATCAGTTAAAGAGACCATTGGATTCAAAGTTCTGGTAAGAGACGTATGTTTATCAAAGACCAATTTCAAAAAATATCAAAGGAAATCAACAATCATGTGTTAGTGAGGATGCAACTGCCACTTCTCATATTTTTGAATAGACCTCATATACCAATGCATTTCAGATCATGCAGCTCCTTCATCAGGGCAAGTCTAATCTGATAAAACATAAATAAAACATATGATATAGAGTATAACACAACATGTAGTTACATACCATGAATCACAGAAGTAAAAGTATAAGCATAAAAATGTAAAGTCACATACCAAAAACAGGTGAGGGTTCAGGTCAGTTGTAATCTGCAAATAGAAAGAAAAAAACAATAAGTAAAATAGTGTGGAGGATAAACAACCATGTACAAGAGAGAAATAGAAGGGGGTTAACTCACGAGAAGTGTATGGCCAGGCAGGACAAAGAATCTAGAATCAAAGGCAGACGTGTACTCTGCTGCGAGTAACAGCGGCGTGCAGTGTGCAACCTCGGGCCATAGCCAAATTGAGGACCTGCATCAGTCCCTGCACGACGCCAGTGGTCTGGACACCTCTCCGGAGGTGGAGTTTTGTAGGCCTGAGCCTGGCACTCATACCGACTCCTCGTACCGGCGCCTTATGTCTAGGGTCACTGAGTAATTGGAGTGGTCTGCTCCCCCAGGAGATTTTCTTCAGGGTGACCTTAAGGATATCCTCGACCAAGGTCCACCAACTGACCCGGTACTGCCGTTCCATATGGCTCTACAGAGGAGGGTGGCGGCGGCTTGGACTGCTCCGGAGAGTCTCCCGGCAGTGGGCAAGTCTTTGCCGCGAAAATACTGCCCAGCCAGTAGCGACCCCTG
The DNA here is from genome assembly GCF_040938575.1 of Ambystoma mexicanum. Taxonomy (NCBI): domain Eukaryota; kingdom Metazoa; phylum Chordata; class Amphibia; order Caudata; family Ambystomatidae; genus Ambystoma; species Ambystoma mexicanum. The sequence goes on along the minus strand of NC_090933.1, from coordinate 1,337,160,251 downwards.
CTACTTGACCAAGCACCCCACTCCGGAGAGTTTGGTGGTGCAGGCGGCTGGGGCCCCGGCAAAGAGGCGTCATATCCTACCATCCCTCCTGATAGGGACGACAAGCGTTTTGATGGCTGGGCGAAGAAAGTGTTTTCTTCAGGGGGTATGGCGCTTCAGGCGGCCAACCCCGTATGTGCCTTGTCACGTTTCACACACACTCTGTGGAACTGTTTCCTTAGCGGCTGAACATATTCCCGAAGGGGACGAACGGGATGGTTTCCTTGCTATGGTTCAGGATGGCAAGGATGCCATGTCTGAGGCCGTTCAGTCTGGTTTGGACATGGCAGATTGCGTCAGCCGGTCCATGACGGCGAGCACTGTAATACGCAGGTTTGCGTGGTTGTGGAAGTCGGGGTTTGCTCCTGATGTGCAGGCCCGGCTCCTCAACATGCCATTTGACGGTGAACATCTTTTTGGCAGCAAGGCTGACAAAAGCCTTGAGAGGTTGCAGACCTCCAAAGCTGCAGCAAAGTCGTTGGGTGCTGCAGTTCGACAACCACCGCCTTTTCGTCCTAGGGGACAACAATGGAGGGGAGGGTCCTTTTCGTTATTACTCATCCTTTGGTAAAGCGAGAGGAGCTGCCAGTCAAAGGGGCCACCGTAGGAGTGCCAGAGGTGGAAAACAAGGTACTCGAGGTGCCAAGGACGCTCGGGCAATTGCCTCTTTGCCCTCAGGCAACGCCTCAGTCATGAGGCCATGTCCCATGGTTCGCCGGTTGGGGGGAAGGCTGGCGCAGCATCTTGTAGAGTGGCGTGCCATTACTTCAGATGTGTGGGTTCTGGAGATCATAGCCCACGGCTACTGTCTTTCTTTCCGGCAGAGGCCTCACGACACTCCACCGGGGAATCTCTCTTTGAAGAGTCCGGATCCGCTCCTTGCGCAGGAGATTCAATCCCTGCTGGAGAAAGGAGCCATAGAACTGGTACCTGTAGCGGAGAGGAACAAGGGATGGTATTCCCCTTATTTTTTGATTTCCAAGAAAGACTGGGGATTGAGACCCATCATGGACTTGCGCGGGTTGAACAAACTCCTCAGGAAGGACAAGTTCAAGATGGTTACTTTCTCTCAAGTCCTCTAGGTTTAACTTCATGACTGGTTGGTGTCTCTCGACCTCAAGGACGCTTACTTCCATGTGCTGATCCATCCCAGGCACAAGAAGTACCTGAGGTTCGATGTTGGCGACTCGCACTTTCAGTTTCGGGTCCTGCCGTTCGGATTGACCTCCGCCCCGAGGGTCTTCACCAAGCTCATGGTAGTGGTGGCAGTGCATCTCAGGAAAGGGGGGATTCACGTCTACCCCTACCTGGACGATTGGTTGATCTGGGCGCGCTCTACCGAGCAAGTCCTGGATCATCTGTCGTCACCTGCCACTCCCTCCACAGGCTGGGCTTCTCCCTCAATTTAAAGAAGTCCCATTTGACACCAACTCAGAGGCTCCAGTACATCGGAGCAGTGCTGGACACATCCCTGGGGCAGTGTTTTCCTCCCCAGGGGAGGGCTCATCACATTCAGCAGATGGTGCACAAGTTTCAGCTTGCCCAGAGTCTCCCAGCATTCGAGTTCTTGAGATTGCTCGGCCTCATGGCATCCTGCATTCTTCTGGTGCCAGAGGCCAGGTTGCGGATGAGATCTTTGCAATGGGCACTCAAGCTCCAGTGGTCTCAGTCCTCCGGCAGGATGTCGGACCCTGTTCAGGTGCCGTCCTCGGTCGCCCAGGACCTTCTGTGGTGGGCCGTCGAAGGCAATCTGATGAAGGGGGCTCCTTTTTGGCTACCCTGGCCGGAGGTGACAATCGTGACGGACGCATCCCTCACGGGATGGGGAGCTCATGCCAACGAGTTGACAGTCAGCGGTCGTTGGTCTCCTATCAATCTGTTGGATATGAGGGCCGTCAGGCTTGCCCTGAAGGCTTTTCTGCCGCCTGTGCGAGGAAAGAATGTCCTGATCCTGACGGACAACACAGTGGCCATGCACTACCTCAACAAATAGGAGGGTGGGGCAGGGTCACTTCCTCTGTGCAGGGAGGCGATGCAGCTCTGGTTCTGGGCAATCCAGCAGGAAGTTTCGATCTCGGCAGTTCATCTGCCGGAGACGAAAACGAGACGGCGGATGCTCTGAGCAGGCAGAGCGTGATCTCTCACGAGTGTGAATTGGCTCAGGAGATTCTGCTGGAGATCTTTGCCCTTTGGGGACCCCTGAAGTGGATCTCTTCGCCTCCAGTGTCATCCAGAAGTGTGAGGTTCTGCTCGTGGGAAATTCCTTCAAAAGGAGCCTTAGGAGATGCGTTTGTGGTGGAGTGGTCTTTCCCACTGCTGTACGTGTTTCCTCCAGTCCCCATCATCCCACACGTGCTGCGGAGGTTACGAATGTTCGGTTCCTGGATGATCCTCATTGATTCGGCGTGGGCCCGGAGGACGTGGTACCCGGACCTTCTCGACTGCTCCATCAGCCCTCCACGTTGTCTTCCCTACCGAGACGATCTGCTCTCATGGGAGGGGGGGAGGGGTCAGGTTCTCCATTCAGAGGTCAGATCCCTCAACCTTCACGCTTGGTTTCTGAAAGGTTGAGGTATAAGGATTGGGACCTCCCTGAACACGTGATGGAGGTGTTGCTTTCGGCCAGAAGGCCTGCAACTAAGTCCCTGTACCCTTGCCGTTGGCGAAAGTTCTGCGACTGGTGCAGGGTTAAGAATGGGATTCGTTTTGCATCTGACATTCCTGTGGTTCTGTCTTTTTTGCTTTCTTTAGCCCACAGGGGCTTGCAAGTGGGTACGGTTAAAGGTTACCTGGCGGCGCTGTCCATATTTAAGCGCTCGTTTGAAGAGTGTTCTTATTTTAAAATTCCTTTTAATTTCTCAGTTTCTAAAAGGGCTCACTAATGTGTTCCCTCTGTCACCTTTCCAGGTGCCCGGTTGGGATTTGAACCTTGTCCTCAAGTTTCTGATTGGTGCTCTGTTTGAGCCTTTGCATTCTTGCCCTTTGAGACTGTTAACTCTTAAAACTGTATTTTTGGTTGCGGTCACTTGCGCTCGCAGAGTGAGCGAGTTACAGGCACTTTCAGTTAAGCCACCCTTCACTGTATTTCATAAGGACAGGGTTGTCCTTCCTTTCTTCCGAAGGTGGTGTGGGAAGTTAATATAGGTCAGAAGGTTGTTCTTCCAGCATTTCATCATCATCATCATCCTCCTCCACATCCTGGTAAGGAAGAGGAGAGGCTCCATAGGCTCGATCCTAGGAGAGCTTTAAGCTTTTATATTTCGTGCATGTCCCAGGCCAGAGTGGGCGATGGATTATTCTGGCTATTTCTGAGTGTTACCGCTTGGCGGGTAAGGACCCACCGGTCGGCTTGCGGGCCCATTCTACCAGGGGTATGGCTGCCTCTACGGCCCTACAGAGGGGTGATCCTATCCGTAACAACTGTGACGCACCCACCTGGGCTTCGGTCCATACTTTTGTACGTCACTACTCCCTCGATTCCATCCGTGGGCAGGATCTGGCCTTTGGCAAGGCGGTCCTTTGCTCCGCAATTTTATTGGTCATTCTAAATTTCTTTTGCTAAATTCTTTTCCTACCTCCTTGCATTGGTACTGCTTTGGGAGGCTGTCATAGATATGGAATACGTCCGCGGACCCAATCCCCTCGAAGAACAAGTTACTCTCACCTGGTAACGTTCTTTCGATGGGATGGGCCGACGACGTATTCCATATTGCTCCCTCCCTGCCTTCCCCGCTACAGAATTTCTGATGCGATTGCAGCTTACGTTTCCGCAAGGCTTTGTGTGGTCAGACTGGCAGAAGACTGGTGCCACACGTTCTGGGGAAAAAACTCCAACTGAGGCTACGGGCGTCGTGCGTCCTACTTATAACATCCAGTGATGTCGGCTGTCGGAGGAGGTCCTCGAGGGCAGCGTATCGACGCAGACGCCGTAAGATTTTCCAAAGCAGCACAGCTGTGGTGATTACTGTCATAGATATGGAATAAGTTGTCGGACCATCCCATCGAAAGAACGTTACCAGCTAAGAGAGTAACTTGTTCATCTACTTTTTAAATACAAAGCTTTGGTCAATGGTTCCTTGTTCCATAGTCTAGTGGGCCTATTGTGTAAACCCTGAATACTGCTCATCTCCCTCTTGAGATAAGTCTGACTGCTCAGCCACAGCTACCAACGAAATCTTTGTGGTACAGACTGATACCAAAGGGGATTTATTGCTCTCACCTGTAGTCCTAATCTTGTGTAGTGCTCCCTAAGGGAACTGCACAGGATTCTGCCTAACATACGCCAGCTTTTATAGCGGAGACGTTGGACAAGGGAGATGGATGAGCTCCCTAAACCTGAAGGGCGCATACTTACACGTCCCAATTTGGCAGCCCCATTGTTCTTTCCTACGGTTCAGAATCATGGGCTACCACTTCCAATACAAGGTCCTTCCGTTTGGCCTCAACTGCTTAAAAGGCAAGGGTTTTGGGACTGAAGACAGTCGACCAATGGGAAGAAAAACCTGACTAAGAAATCGTGAACAGGGCTTGCTGCATCCTCCTGGACCTTTGAACTGCCCGGTGATGCCCTGCTGCTGTGCTGAAACTTTCTAATCGACAAGGGAAGCTCCGGAAGGGACGACTTCTTCCCTTGGGTTAGTGGGACCAACTAGCCCCGAGACGAACTCCAGTGGACCACCTACCCCGACTGGCTGTTATTGTTTACTGCTGCAGGAACCGAGTGCCAGGGGTCAAGAAATCTGTAGTCGTTTGCAATGTCTTTGATCTGGCCAAAAGCTTCAGGTCTCTCCCCAGGACCCTACAGAAGCAGGACGACCAGAGCTAGAGTCCCCTCACCAGCGTGCAGGACTGAAGGAAGCCCAACCGGTAGCCAAGATCCGCGGTGGTGCGGTTTACCGCGCTGTGAAACCGCAAACTGCCGCTGACCTGAAAAGAACCTGCAGCTACCTCTGAATTGCTGCCGCGGGAGTCCTCCAGACATCCTCCCTCTTGTCCCAACGACTGAGACCCAGGAACCGCATCGCTGCAAACAGACAGAAACCAGCTGGACCACTCTTCTAACCAAAGGTACTGTTCTGACTTGGGGTACTTACCTCAGTGTCTTTAGCTTTGCCCTTCTCAGTTGAGACTTGCAGTAGCTACTTTGCTAGAGTGGATTTCTGCTCTACCCTTTACAAGTGTAACAGCTTGTGACCCTACAGTGATTTTTCTTCAACAAACTCTCTAACCTTGTGCAAGACTGTCATCTAAGAAGTGCTCCAATTGACTCTGGCTGTCCTGGCTCCCTGCAGACTCTTCTAGTTCATTTGACTTTGATACTTTGATACTTACTGTCACTCACACGTGATAACTTGGTTTGTAACTATTATTGGTGGGAAAGGTTTATTGGAAGATTTAAAGTGCTCACATGCTCTGATGACCAGTTTAACCCTTTTCCTTCCCTTAACCTTTCCTTTCTACCAACTTCAGAATCTACAATGTGTACTAGTGATAAATAAATGCCAGTACTGTCCTAGTTAGTGAAATCACCTTAGGAAGTCACACTGTAGGAAGTGTGTAAGAAGCATCTCTAAAAAGCATCTACTAGCTTTGTGTTGATTCTGGAAAAGTACTTTAAAGTGTATTTGTTTGCTACATATATTGCCCTTTTTAATGAATGCTTATTTAAAAACTACTGTTAAATCATTATTTATCACAAAGACCTTGAATGGAAGTGTTACTTGACTACTTGTATTTGTGGATTTCATTGCTACAGCACACATATACCCCTCTTGAGATAAGCATGGCGACTCAGTCACACTACCAACCTGTGTAGTACAGGCCTGTACCAAAAGCTGGGTTGCCTAATACCAAGCGTATCAGTGTTGTGTAGTTCCCCACAGGGTTACTACATCAATTCTTGCCTAACAACTGGGAAAACTCGAACGGAACAACTTCCTCCCTTAGGCCGCTGGGACCAACTAGCCTCAAGACGAGCTTCAGTTTGGCGCAACCCTTGACTTGCTGTGCCTCACCACAGCTGCAGAAGCCCAATGCCAGGGATCCTGTGACCACTGATGAGTGCATCATCTTGCGAAGTCCGAATCTGTCCAAATCTTCATAGGCATCCAGAGGACCATACAGAAGCTTGAAATCTTGATCAAGAGTCCTCTCACCAGAGTCCAGGACCGAGTGAACAAGCAACTTCCGACCAGAGGTTTTCGTTCTTCATTGGTTTTGAGAAAAAGGTGCCAAAACACTGAAGTGCCGCTGAAACAAAGGAAATACATTTCTGGGGAGTTCATCGCCTGAGTACTGCCACAGGAGCCCGCCAGAAGTCTGCCCTTTCGTCGCCACGACCAAAGTCCAGGAACAAGGATCTGCCAAGCTGTAGCATGGAGGAATCAAGCTGGAACATTTTTCTTCAAATCGGAGGTACTGTGGGGCTTGGGGTATTCACCTTTTAGTCATAAATTGTGCTTTTTACCTTGGGAAGTGCATTTGTGACACTTTGTAGTTGATCCCAACTCACTTGCACTGGCCTAACAGTTTGTGCTCTCTACAAAGTAGCTCACTTGAGTTAGTGATTTCTGCTGAATTTACTAACTTGTTCAAGACTTTAAGAAGACGTGCTTCAGGACTATTGACTTTATCCATTGACTTTGGCTGTCCTGGTTCCCTGAAGGCACTCCTCTGAACCTGCTGACTTAGGTAGTACTTGTTCCCTCATAGATTATAATTGTGGACACTATTATTGCTGGGATAAAAGTTTACCTGCCTCCCGTTAGGAGATTGCAATTGTTTTACAAACTGTTGCAAGTATGTTCTTAATGGTTTCCATATCCTTGCCGTGGTTGATTACAGAGTCCTCAACGGTGCTTATGCGGTTTTGTTTCCAGTACTTGTGCGTTTATCTGATGGAGATCTGCTTTGATGGACGAAATGGTACTACCAATCTCGTCCAGTTTAGTGTTTACTGCGGCGAATCCTGTTTGCAGTGCCACCATATAGGGGTCCGGTGACACTACCCCCCCCCCCACCCCCCCTCTAGGGCTGTGCTGTTCTGGAGTGGCGGCCCGTGACGCTCCGTCATTTTGGTCTCACATATTGACGTTGGTAAATGCATCCATGGGTCCCTTTCTATTATGTTTATTGCCTCTGGGCTGTGTGGCTTATGTGCGTATACGGGCACCTCTCCTAAGCCGTGTCCTGGTGTAATTCTTCCAGCCTGTGTTAGGAGCTATTCTTAGTCCAGCGTCTCTCTCTATCGTGTTGAGGGGCTCTTATTTTCTGTGTTGCAGTCCGCTGTAGCATCTTGCACCTCACGTCCTTGTGTGCTGGCACCTTGGTTTACCTCCTGCTATAATATGCTGCAGGGCTTCCTTCTGCTCCCTGGGGTGTATATATAGATTAAAGGTGGGCGGGGGGGGAGATCCGCTGTTGCTATTAAGACACCACCTTCTTCCATAACGTAGCCTCTCCGGCTACCACCCCTCGTAGGTTTTTTATGTTTATATTAATGGGCTCTGATTCTGCGTCTCTCATGCCGGTGAGCCTGCGCTCACCATACGTGCCTCTGTTTGTTTTGGAAGAGCGGGAGGCCCACCCTCGACCCGGCCGGCCAGCCGCTCGTACACGGCGGCTGCTGGGGAGGGTTACCCCGCACCCACTCGCGGATATTCACGTCCTTCGTACACCTGGTGCCTGTCGGCTGCTTTGGGTACCCTCGTTCCGGATCACAGCAAGCTCGCTGTCGGCGGGGTAGGGGAAACTGGCCCCGCGAGCAGTAGTGGCATGCACCTCTTCTCCAAGTATGCTGGCTCCTTGGCTAACCACCTGCTTTTGTATGTTGCAGGGCTTCCTTCTGCACCCTAGGGTATATAATGTCAGATATGGTGCGGGGGTGGAGGGTCTGTGGTGGTGTTGTTTGGTCTCAGCACCAACTTCTCTCCTAATGTAGCCTCCCCTGCCCCGGCTGCAGCTCCTCGTAATGTTCTTATGTTTATTTTAGTGGGCTCTGATTCTGCGCGTCCCCCTTGTCGGAGGGTCTGTGCCCGCCCCACGTACCTGTCGGGTCGTTTTGGGTGAGTGGGAGGGGGAGCCCACGCTCAACCCGACCGGCCAGCCACTCCCACATGGCGGCCGCCGGGGAGGGTTAGCCCGCACCCGCTCGAGGATGATCTCGTCCTACTTGCAACTGGTGCCTGCGGGCCGCTCTGGGTACCCCTGCTCCTGTCTGTGTACGATCTCTCCTTTCTTTGGGTCTGCCGGTCTGCTCTTCCACGTCCGTGGCCCCTCTCTGGGGTAGTACACGTCTTTTGCTGGTGTTCCGGATTACAACCAGCCTGCCGTCGGTTGGGGAGGAGTGGCCGGCCTCGCAAGCCCTTCTCGCCCAGGCAGCCAGTCAGTATTACAGAGCGGGTTTGCTCTGTTATTAACGGGTGCTCTTACATCCCTCAGGGGTCTGCCGGTACCGTGAAGCTTCAGCTGCCTCGTCCGCCGCAATTTGTAGGAAAATGTTCACTGGATACATTTTCGAAAGGATTTGTGTCTCACGCAATATTGACCTTTACTGAAGTCACTCTGTGTGCTGGAACATGTTAGCATAAGAAAAATCTTTAACTTTTATTGTCTTTGATAAACTGAATCCTAAGTTTGATTGAATGTTACTAGTAGATAAAGCCTAGATGATAAAGCTTTTTAAAGAAACCTTGTGTATATTATAAAAAAAATATGTATATATAACTTTAAGTGGGTGTTACTTGGATACTTGTATTTACTGATTTCAATTGTACTGATCTGCAGCTCACATTACCCCTCTTAAAATAAGCCTGGCTGCTCAGTCAAACTACCAACTTGTGTAGTACAGGCCTATATTAAAAGGTGGGTTACCTAATACCAAGCACATAAGTATTGTCTGGTCCTCACCAATGGGACTGCACTAATTCTTACCCAACACCTACCCGGATTGGAAGTTCACGACATCTCATCTGCGGATTGGTTGTCAAGCATCTATGTGCAGAAGACTTCTTCACCCCCCCAACCCCCTCTCCCAAAATTCTAAGTTTGACTGTTAATGTATTACCTAAAAAATAAATACATTTGAGCGCTTTTTAGTGCCTCGTTCTCGTTCCCCGCACTTAAAATAGTTATTGTTTAAATTGCGGTATTCATTTTGTATTGGCCTCTTCCGTTTAGTGCATTTCTTTTCGAGGGGATTGGGTCCTCCGACGTATTCCATATCTATGACCTGTTATCACCACAGCTGTGCTGCTTCGGAAACTTTTTTCTGCGTCGATGCGCCGTCATCGAGGACCACCTCCGATGTCATCCGATGTGATAAGTAGGACGCACAACGCCCACTCAGTTCCGTTTTTTCCGCGAGCGTGTTGCTTCGTGAATCTCGGTTAACGCCTTGACTCTTTGGAGTTCTGTTATTCTCGGTTCTTCGAACCTGTTCGTTTTTGTGAAAATCCTTCGTGTGAAGATGTCTTCTACTTCGTCTTCGACCCCGCATCCGGGCTTCAAGAAGTGCGGGGAGTGTGGGTCCAAGATGTCGGTGACGGACTCGCACGACGCCTGCCTCTGGTGCCTCGGGGAGGCCCACGACACGGATGACTGTATCGACTGCCAGTCGCTCACGTCCAAAGCCTTACGTGAACGTAAGAAGTTGTTGTCGGTAGGTCGGGTGTCTAAGCCCCGGAAGTCGAAGTCTGCGGGGCTTTCGACGGATGATTCGAGAGGAGACTCTCCGCGTCATCGTCGGAAGTCTCGTGGGTCTCCTTCTAGGAGTCGGTCTCGCCACTCCTCAGCCTCTTCGAGGCATTCTCGGAAGCGCCGACACCGGTTGTCTTCCAGGTCCTCTTCGGTTGACTCTGCCCGGCACGTCGCTTACGTCACCAGCCGTGCGACGCCGGAGGAATGGGCTTCCTTCGGGAAGAAAATGCTGGCGATTCTCGAGTCGCAGGGTACTAAGCCGTCCGCGCCCCCGAGTGGGGTCGGTCGTGAGAGGTCGTGAGACACCGCTCGCAAGAGTGGTCGGCACGAGTCACGGGAGAGGTCCCGTTCGGACAAGGGGACTCGTTCTCGACGTACCCGTTCCAGGTCCCGGTCCTCGACGCGTTCGAGACCGTGTGCACCTGTGATGTCTTCCAGGAAGACATCGACGTCTGAGGCGTCGAGGGCGTCGACAGGCTTTCTCGAGGCTCCGAGGAAGTCGTCGACGCTCAGGTCGTCTAAGAACACGCTCGGAGCTCCGGCTTCGAGGACTGTGTCGACGCCGCCGATGCTGGCGGCGCTGAATCTGAGGTCGACGCCGATTTCGTCGACGCCGATCCTCTCGGCGCCGATGCCTGTTCTCTCGACGCCGGCGCCGATTCGCTCGACGCCTTTCGTGTCGGAGGTACCCCGTGGCACGGGGGAACCCCCTAGGAAGGCTCTGGTTAAGAGCAAGCACCCTCGGGTGCCTTCTTTTCGCCACCTGGAATATATTTCAGAGGCGGATGAGGATTCTGATGGCCTGGTTCCTAGTCAGGTTCCAGATGAAATTGTCTCGGGCCATAGTCAGTTTGACGATTTGAGGCAGTCACTGCATGATGCCAGTGGACTGGACACCTCTCTGGAGGTGGAGTTTTGTCGGCCTGAGCCTGGCTCTCATGCCGATTCCTCGTACCGACGCCTTATGGCTAGGGTTTCTGGCTTGGGATGGTCTGCTCCCCCGGGGGAATTTGTGCAGGATGATCTCACGGACATCCTTGATGTTGGTCCCCCAACTGACCCGGTACTGCCGTTCCATATGGCTTTACAGAGAAGGGTGACGGCGACTTGGACTGCTCCGGAGAGTCTCCCGGCGGTGGGCAGGTCCTTGTCGCGAAAATACCGTCCAGCCAGTAGCAACCCCTGCTACTTGACCAGGCACCCCACTCTGGAGAGTTTGGTGGTGCAGGCGGCCCCGGCCCCGGCAAAACAGGCGTCGTACCCTACCATCCCTCCTGATAGGAACGACAAACGTTTTATGGCTGGGCGAAGAAAGTGTTTTCTTCTGGTGGTATGGCGCTTCAGGCGGCCAACTCCATTTGTGCCTTGTCTCGTTTCACTCACACTCTGTGGAACTGTGTTGCGTTAGCGGCTGAACATATTCCCGGAGGGGACGAACGGGATGGTTTCCTTGCTATGGTCCAGTATGGTAAGGATGCCATGTGTGAGTCCGTTCAGTCGGGTTTGGACTTGGCTGAATGCGTCAGCAGGTCCATGGCGGCGAGCACCGTGATACGCAGGTTTGCGTGGTTGCGGAAGTCGGGGTTTGCTCCTGATGTGCAGTCCTGGCTCCTCAACATGCCCTTTGACGGTGAACACCTTTTTGGCAGCAAGGCTGACGAGAGCCTTGAGAGGTTGCAGACCTCAAAAGTTGCAGCGAAGTCGTTGGGCACTGCAGTTCGCCAACCTCCGCCTTTTCGTCCTAGGGGACAGCAATGGAGGGGTGGTTCCTTTCACTATTACTCGTCTTTCAGTAAAGCGAGAGGAGCTGGCAGTCAAAGAGGCCAACGCAGGGGTACCAGAGGTGGACGACAGGGTACCCGTGGTGCCAAGGCCGCTCGGGCAGTTGCCTCTTTGCCCTCAGGTAACGCCGCAGCCGCTACCACTCAGTCATGAGGCCATGCCCCATGGTTCGCTGGTTGGGGGAAGGCTGGCGCAGCATCTTGTAGAGTGGCGTGCCATTACTTCAGATGTGTGGGTTCTGGAGATCATAACCCACGGCTACTGTCTTCCCTTTCGGCACAGGCCTCGCGACAATCCACCGGGGAACCTCTCTTTGCAGAGTCCGGATCCGCTCCTTGCGCAGGAAATTCAAGCCCTGCTGGAGAAAGGCGCCATAGAACTGGTGCCTGTAGCGGAGAGGAACAAGGGATGGTATTCCCCTTATTTTTTGATTTCGAAGAAAGACGGGGGATTGAGACCCATCATGGACTTGCGCAGTTTGAACAAACTCCTAAGGAAGGACAAGTTCAAGATGGTTACTCTCCCTCGTCCTCCAGGCCCTTCAGCTTCAGGACTGGTTGGCGTCTCTCGACCTCAAGGATGCTTACTTCCATGTGCCGATCTATCCCAAGCACAAGAAGTACCTAAGGTTCGCGGTTGGCGACTCGCACTTTCAGTTTCGGGTCCTGCCGTTCGGATTGACCTCCGCCCGAGGGTTTTCACCAAGCTCGTGGTGGTGGCAGCGCATCTCAGGCAAGGGGGGATTCACGTCTACCCCTACCTGGACGATTGGTTGATCAGGGGGAGCTCTCCCGAGCAGGTCCTGGATCATCTGTCCATCACCTGCCACTCCCTTCACAGGCTGGGCTTCTCCCTCAATTTAAAGAAGTCCCATTTGACACCAACACAGTGGCTCCAGTACATCGGAGCAGGGCTCGACACTTCCCTGGGGCAGTGTTTTCCTCCCCAGGTGAGGGCTCTTCACATTCAGCAGATGGTGCACAAGTTTCAGCATGCCCAGACGCTCCCAGCGTTCGAGTTCTTGAGGTTGCTCGGCCTCATGGCATCCTGCATTCTTCTGGTGCCAGAGGCTCGCCTGCGTATGAGATCTTTGCAGTGGGTACTCAAGATGCAATGGTCGCAGTCCTCCGGCAGGATGTCGGACCCGGTTCAGGTGCCGCCCTCGGTCGCCCGGGACCTTCTGTGGTGGGCCGTCGAAGGCAACTTGATGAAGGGGGCTCCATTTTGGCTTCCCTGGCCGGAGGTGACAATCGTGATGGATGCATCCCTCACGGGATGGGGAGCTCATGCCAACGGGCTGACAGTCAGCGGTCGTTGGTCTCCGTCGGAGTCCAGATTCCATATCAATCTGTTGGAGCTGAGGGCCGTCAGGCTAGCCGTGAAGGCTTTTCTGCCGACTGTGCGAGGAAAGAGTGTCCTGATCCTGACGGACAACACAGTGGCCATGCACTACCTCAACAAAAAGGGGGGGGCAGGGTCACTTCCTCTGTGCAGGGAGGCGATGCAGCTCGAGTTCTGGGCCATCCAGCAGGAAGTTTCGATCTCGGCAGTTCATCTGGCCGGAGACAACAACGTGACGGCGGACGCTCTGAGCAGGCAGAGCACGATCTCTCACGAGTGGGAGTTGGCTCAGGAGATTCTCCTGGAGATCTTTGCCCTTTGGGGGACTCCTGAAGTGGATCGCTTCGCCTCCAGTGTCAACCGGAAGTGCGAAAGGTTTTGCTCGCGGGAATTTCCTCCAAAAGGAGCCTTAGGAGACGCGTTCGTGGTGGAGTGGTCATTCCCGCTGCTGTTCGCGTTTCCTCCAGTCCCCGTCATCCCGCAAGTGCTGCAGAGGTAACGGAAGTTCGGTTCCCGGATGATCCTCATTGCTCCGGCGTGGGCTGGGAGGACGTGGTACCCGGACCTTCTCGACTTGTCCATCTGCCCTCCACGTCTTCCCTACCAAGACGATCTGCTCTCACGGGAGGGGGGTCAGGTTCTCCATCCAGAGGTCAGATCCCTCAACCTTCCCGCTTGGCTTCTGAAAGGTTGAGGTATAAGGATTGGGACCTCCCTGAAGATGTGATGGAGGTGTTGCTTTCGTCCCGAAGGCCAGCAACAAAGTCTCTGTACCGTTGGCGTAAATTCTGCGACTGGTGCAGAGTTCAGAATGTGGATCCTTTTGCATGTGGCATCCCCATGGTTCTGTCCTTTTTACTTTCTTTGGCCCACAAGGGCTTGCAAGTGGGTACCATTAAAGGTTACCTGGCGGCGCTGTCCATCTTTAAGCGCTCGTCTGAAGAGTGTTCTTACTCAAAAATCCCTTTAATTTCACAGTTTCTGAAAGGGCTCACTAATGTGTTCCCTCCGTCACCTTTCCTGGTGCCCGGTTGGGATTTAAACCTTGTTCTTAAGTTTCTTATGGATGCTCCGTTTGAGCCTTTACATTCTTGCCCTTTGAGGCTGTTAACTCTGAAAACTGTGTTTTTAGTTGCGGTTACTTCCGCTCGCAGAGTGAGTGAGTTACAGGCACTTTCAGTTAAACCACCCTTCACTGTATTTCACAAGGACAGGGTTGTCCTTAGAGTTCGTCCTTCTTTTCTCCCGAAGGTAGTGACGGAATTTCATTTGGCCCAGAAGGTTGTTGTTCCGCCATTCTATCCTCCTCCGCATCCTGGTAAGGAAGAGGAGAGGCTCCATAGGCTTGATCCTAGGAGAGCTTTAAGCTTTTATGTTTCACGCATGTCCCGGGTCAGAGTGGACGATCAACTATTGGTTACGCTGGAAAGCGTTTGGGGTAAGCTGTGACGAAACAGACTTTGTCTCGCTGGATTATTTTGGCCATCTCGGAGTGTTACCGCTTGGCGGGTAAGGACCCACCGGCTGGCTTGCGGGCCCATTCTACCAGGGGTATGGCTGCATCGACTGCCCTGCAGAGGGGTGTTCCTATTCACAACATCTGTGATGCAGCCATCTGGGCTTCAGTACATACATTTGTACGTCACTATTCCCTCGATTCCATCCGAGGACAGGATCTGGCCTTTGGCAAGGCGGTCCTTTGCTCTGCTATTTGATTGGCAATTCTAAATTTTGATTCTAAATTCTTTCCCTCCTCCTTGCTCTGGTACTGCTTTGGGAGTCTGTCATAGATATGGAATACGTCGGAGGACCCAATCCCCTCGAAGAACAAGTTACTTTCTTACCTGGTAACGTTCTTTCGATGGGATGGTCCGACGACGTATTCCATATCGCTCGCTCCCTCCCTGCCTTCCCCGCTGCAGAATTTCTTTTGCGATTGCAGCTTACGTTCCGCAAGGCTTTGTGTCTGACTGGCAGTTGACTAATGTCACACGTTCTGGGGGAAAAAACTACAACTGAGGCTACGGGCGTCGTGCGTCCTACTTATCACATCGGATGACGTCGGACGTCGGAGGAGGTCCTCGACGACGGCGCATCGACGCAGACGCCGTAAAAAGTTTCCGAAGCAGCACAGCTGTGGTGATTACCTGTCATAGATATGGAATACGTCGTCGGACCATCCCATCGAAAGAAGGTTACCAGGTAAGAAAGTAACTTGTTCTTCTCTCGCAGGTTGAGTCCAGGGTAGGGGTGGGGTGGAGGCTGGGTTGAACGTTTAGTGCCTCATAGTACAGCGATCAATGTTGCGTTCAGTGTCGGAGTGGCGCGGCTGAATACGAGGGAGTCGAGAGATCATGTCGAACAGCTCTAAGCCCCCTGTTAAAAACATTTCCGAGCAGCTGGCGGTGGATGCATTTCTATCAATATGAGGAATATGTGCGAGTGGAGTACATAGACATTTTTGGTAAATCATTTCTCCAAACATCACTTTTCCCCACAACTGCTTAATTTTACTGTCTGCTGTTCCACATGTTATTCTCTTGCGTCCCCTCTTTCAGTTGTCTATCGCTTATTGATACATTTATTTCATTTCATCTTTCTCAGATCCTGATCATGGACATAATAGAAGTGGTGCCGGAGCCAGGGCAGCCACTGACCAAGAACAAGTTCAAAGTTCTCTATGAGAAGGAGCAGAAGGGTCCAGTGACCGCCTTATGCCACTGTAACGGGTATTTGGTGTCAGCCATTGGGCAGAAGGTAAGTAAGGCTTTAATGGAAAAGAACGTTTCTTCTCAACTACATTGCTTTGTAAGTTACCTGCCACGACTGCCCACTCTACTCCCCTATAAAAGAAGTAATTGTTTCACTTTTGCTTATAAACTGTCTTTCTCCTATAAACCAATCACTGAGCTCTGAGTCATACTGCCCTCTCCCGAAGCCCCTCCTCTGGCAGCCATCTTCTGATTTTTACTGCACGTTCAAGTGTTCGGAGTCCTTGTGTTTCGCATTTTTTGGGATAGCAAAACCCTATTTTTGTTCAATCAAGCCCATGTGCTCCATCATTTAGTCATCCGATTAACAGGGATCCATTTTTCAGAATCTTTCATCGCCCCTCAAGGACAAAATCGTCAAGTGTTTTCTTCTTGGAAGTTTCCTGAAGGCCATCAGGCCTACACCGCACTGGATCATGTGGGAGGAGAAGGATCGGCTTTCCTCTTCAAACTCTGCACCAGCTGCGGTTTGCAGAATGTTTTTATGGACGACAAGCTTTCCCAGTGCTTGTATTGTCTTAACCAAACGCACAAGGAAGAATATTGCAAAATCTGCTGTGGCTTCTATAAGCGCACGATGAAGGATTGGCACGTCCGACTGGCGGCATGACTCAAAGCCAGGGCCTTAACCCTGTGTGGTCCACAGGGGCATGCCTCATCCAGATCCATCCAGCTAGAGCAGCCTTCTAAGTCCTTTGAGGGTGCTCCACCCGTGGGGGCCCAAGTCAAGGCCAAGCACAGCGACTCTGCTTCTGTCGGAGTCGCCACGCAAGCAGTGTTTCATGGCGGTCAGGGCGCGTTAATCGCCATCAGCCTCGATCTCCAGCCATCGCTCCTACTCTTAATCAAAGAGAAAGCCGGCTACCCCGGGGAAGCTGCGAAAGAAGCCGGAGAAGGCCAAGCAGGACAAAGTGTCAATCCTGCCAGTTAAGGCTTGGATGATCCAGGCCAAATCGTCCTCTTCCATCAAGCTGGTTGCTGCCGCCCTCTCAAAGGCGAAAAGGCGGTACCAGTCGAGGCTACCCCGGTGCCAGTCTGCACCCAAATGTCTGCGGTCACAACCATCGGTGGACGCTGCAGCTAGGAAGAAGTCATCCAACCCATCGTCACCTCGTTCCCCTCCACCCCCATACGGCAAGGGGAAGAAATTGGACACCGTGTGACAGAAGGTCATTGACTCAGCGACAGGCAAGGCGGATAACGCATTAGCGATCCTGCCAGGTACGACCGGGAGCTATGGTAAAAGATGGCTCCTGTTGGGGAGAATTCTCAGAAATGTGCTAATTCCCTTTTACCTTAGACTCCCAGCTCTTTTGCTGGGCTTAAGGACTTTTTATCTCTCATGTAATTATAATGTGATTTTAATTTGTGTGTTTTGTGACTTTGGAGTCTGACAAACTCCATAGGCATCATCTTTACGTGGTGTCACACAGCGCCTTCAGTGCAGTGGCACAGGGAAGTCTTAGATTTCCCAAATGTTTAGAAAACATCTCTGGTTGAAACTGTTTGCAAGAACAGTGAAGTGAAATTGACATTACTTACAATTTGTAACTTTCTAGACACAGAACACACTAGCTTACAATAGGATACTGGATGGGTTACTTAATATTCCACTGTATCCCCGCAGTGGAAGCCCCTCTCACGACAGACGCATCTCTCACGGGGTTGGGGGCTCACCTGCTTCATCAGACAGTGCATGGAGTGTGGCCCCCACAGGTAGCATCCAACCATATAAATCTGTTAGAACTGCTAGCGGTGTTCAAGGCACTAAAGGCCTTTCAAACACAGCTACATGGGAAGACAGTCCTGGTCCTGACAGCACCACACCCATGTATTACCCGAACAAACATGGGGGCACACACTCTCAAGGGCTATCCAAGCTGTCCCAAAACATTTGTATATGGGCTCTCAAACACAAGAGGTTTCTGTTGTCCCAACATGTTCCAGGGGAACTCGATCTTCTGGCATACGTGCTCAACAGGTATTTCCCACTGCCCGAAGAATACGAATGGCATCTACACGAAGACATTGTCTCCGTCTTTGCAGAATGGGGCTTCCCAGAGATCGGCCTGTTCGCTACTCGGGAGAATGCCCAATGCCAAGACTACGCCTCCAGGTACCCCCAGAACCGCTCCAAAGGGAACGGACTCTGGATAACATGGTCATGAAAATGTGTCTATGCTTCACCCCCTGCCCCCCCCCAACTCCCCTACTCAACAAGTTAGTGCACAAGATGCACCAGGAGCCAGTCACCATAATATTGTGTAAAGTAGTAGACTGTAGTCGGAATGCAGGGTTCACAAGGTATGATTTATTGCTGAGTTAAATGTTCACACAGCCTCTCGTTATAAACAACAAAACATGCTTAAATGTGATTCACCATGCTTGCTCGGAAGAAAGGTGGACCAATTCAGAGTTCGCATGAATGTCTTCTTAAGCTTGGCTCCTCTTTGAAAGAAAATTAATCAGGTTACATAAATTCCTTTCCCCGGACACTAGCTTTCCATTCCTTTGCCAGTTGTCCCAATTGGGTTTTAAAAAAAAAAGGAAAACAAACAGAGAGGGTAAACCTACGGAAACACTGTCCTTTGAAAATGGTTTACAGCCAGACTTTCCTTGTCAGTGAATCCGCTTCAGTAGTGCCCCCGGCGCTGCCGCTCTTCGAGCCTCTCCTGGCGGAGGCTCTGCCTCTTGATGAGGATCTCCGCAGTGCCGAGCCTTCAGCCTCCTAGTACGCCCAATGTACATCACCTGGGGATTCCTCCCACTCCTCTGTGGTCTCCGGCAAGGGCTGCTGCTGTAGTGAGAGACAGCTGATGAGTTTCCCGTGGCTTCTTTTAACTCATACTTTGCTCCTCCCCTTCCACCCGCCTTTCCTTCCCACACCTGCAGCCAGTTTGCCTTCACTCCTCCACCCTGCTCCATGCATTTTGTCCCACACCTGCAGCCAGCTTGCCTTCATATCTCCCCCCTGCTCCATGCACTGTTTGTCCATCCCAACCTGTACTGCTATGTGGGTATCTGTCACTGTACCGCATGACAGGGCTGTATGTATATCGCTTCCCTTTGTTCATTTTATCTTTTCCCCCACCTGATCTCCATTTCCCGTGGTGGTTTATGGGACATGTAGTTTTGTTCTGTCCTGCTGATGTAACATTTTGGATGCTGGATCTGAAAGTTAGAATGGGGCTGTCTTTTATCTCTATTGCCTCTTTGACCTCCTCACATATTGGTGCTGTATCTAACCCATTTGTTAGACACAGGACTTGTCTTCAATTCTCTAAAGGTTCATCTGGCGGCTCTCAGCCTACACCACGTCACAGCAGAAAGTGTCATGGTGGAAAATACTGGTTATTAAGGCCTTTATGGAAGGGGTTAAAAGAATCCATCCCCCCATTTCTCACTCGGCTCCTGGATGGGATCTTAATGTGGTTTTAACCAGACTCATGGGATCTCCCTTTGAGCCAATGGACAAGGCAAGTCTAAAAGACCTTTCTTACAAGACAGCCTTTATTAGAAGGGTTAGCGAGCTACAGACCCTTTCTGTCCTAGACCCTTTTGTTACAGTCCACAGAGATGAGGTAGTTCTGCGCACTCATCCCATATTTGCGCCTAAATTCATCTCGAAGTTCCATGTGAACCAATCGATCTAACTATCCACTTTCTTCCAGAATCCCACTAGCATGGCCGAAAGAAGCCTACAGACTCTAGTTGTGCGCAGGGTAGTCATGTTCTTCCTGGAAAGAACGAAACCACTCTGGGAAAACAAAACAATTTTTTGTTTCAGTGGCAGCTGGTAAAGAAGGGGATCCTGTCTCTAAATCATCTATCTAGGTGAATTGTCAAATGCATCGCACTGTTACACGCTTGGTAAGAGAGAACTGCCCGTCAAGCCTAGAGCACACTCTACTCGGGGCACTGGGGCTCCCATAGCAGTCATTGCAAATGTTCCCATAGAGTCCACTTGCAAAGCGGCAACCTGGAATTCTGTTCACACCTCTACAAAACACTATTGCCCAGATACTCATTCTAGATCTGACAAGCAGTATTAAGACCTCTTTTCTCTACTGTTCCTTCTCACAACCCACCTCCAACTCCGGGTACTGCTCGCTAGGCTATGCACAGCATGTGATTCTAAGCAGATTAACAAGCATCAGAAGACATGCATTACTCACCGTAATAGCATTTCTGATGATTGTATCTGCTTAGATTCACATGCGCCCACCCTACATCCCCACTCGGGGTGGAAGGAACATAGACGTCTTACGTCTTACTACTTTCTCTCTTTACGTACTCACTCACAAAAGCCTTGGGCTCCCACATGGCAGAAGAAAATACAATCGGAGGGACCTCGGCGCGTGAGGAATTTTGGGTACTACACACGTCACGATAGGGAGAGTGTTACAGACACTCGTATGCCGACATCCCCTTTCGACCCCCGAAAGACAAGATGCAATGCTCTGCGGTTACCACTGGATGTCGGCCCATATGCGCAGCATGTGAATCTAAGCAGATAAAATCATCAGAAATTATATTACGGTGAGTAATGCATGTCTTATATGGCGGGTGACAAGCTGACTAGGCCTGCAAGTTGCCAAAGTTTCACGCACTTTTGCAGTGAGAGGTATGATATGGTATTTGTAACGCGCCTATACACAGGTGTTTCAAGGCGCGACGAGGCAGGAACAAGGGGAGACAGACAACGATCCTACTAGGCCAGGTGTCATTCAGATCGCGCAAGTGCAGGGGTGGGGGAGGGGGAAAAGGGGAAGGGGAGTGCAGTACAAGGTAAGTGGCGTAAAGTAATAAATAAATAGGGCCAGCTGGTGGCAAGTGCAAGGTAAGTGCAGAACAAGTGCTGGGGAAGGGGGGGGCTGTAGGGATACAGAGACAGTCCCGCAGTGCAGAGGGGTTCCAGGGCATCAGTGCAAGTGGAGAGTGGCTGGGCCCAGGGCCGAGGCCGTTTAGAGAGGTCCAGTTGCAGGATCAGTGCAGTTTCAGTGAAGAATATTAGCTGTTTAGCAGGGGAGAGGGAGAGAGAAAGCAGAAGCAAAGAGGAAGGTTTTGAGGTGCTTCCGGAACCGGAGATGGTTCTCCTCGAGTTTCAGGGAGGCAGGAAGGCTGTTCCAGAGGGAGGCCCCTGCCGCGGAGAGAGATCTACCCCCAGCTCGTTGCTTCGAGAAGCGGCTGACCCTGAGGGAGTTGGAGGCGGATGAGCGAAGGGCTCGGGAAGGAAGATATTTGGGAAGAGAGAGTTGAAGGTATTTAGGACCCAGGCCCCAGAAGGCCTTGTGGACAATGCAGAGGGTTTTGAACTTTATCCTCGCAGCCACTGGGAGCCAGTGTAGAGATTTCAGTCCTGGAGAGATACGATCCCTGGGCTTGAGGCCAAGGACAAGTCTCGCAGTTCTGTTCTGGATGAGTTGCAGAGGGCGGAGAGTGGAGGCAGGCAGATTAAGATAGAGGCTGTTACAGTAATCCAGCTTCGAGAGAACCAGGGCTCGGGAGACAGTGAGCTTCTGGGGGAAGGAGAGGAAGGGAAGAATACCTCTGAGGAGGTGCAGCTGGTAGTGTGACCTCTTGGCGACGTCAGAAATATGAGGAGAGAAGGAGAGTGTGGAGTCGAAGATGACCCCAAGGTTTTTTGCCTTGCAGGTAGGAGCAGGGAGGGGGCCAAGGGAGGCAGGCCAGAGAGCTGCAGGGAAGGAGGGAGTGGGAGTACCGATGAGTAGAATCTCAGTCTTACTGGCATTAAGGCAGAGGTCATTGGCGGCACACCATTCTTGGATAGCAGACAGACAGTCAGAGATGAGGGAAGGAGAGGGGGAGGCTGAGCGTAGCCTGAAAATGAGCTGGGTATCGTCCGCATAGCACTGGAAATTAGGGCAGAGAGCGGCGATGCGGTGGGCAAGGAGTGCCAGATACTGGTTGAACAGCCAGGGAGAGAGATTAGATCCCTGGGGGACACCACAGGTGGAGAAAAAGATGTCAGAGAGGAAGGACCCCAGTTGGACCTGGGAGGGTCGATTTGAAAGGAAAGAGGTCAGCCACGCCAGAGCCTGACCAGTGATACCCAGGTTTTCCCGGTGACGGTTGAGCAGGATGGCATGGTTGACAGTGTCAAAGGCAGAGGAGAGATCGAGCAGAATGAGAACACACGGAGTGTTGGAGTCGAGGTTCAAGAGCAGGTCTTCACGGATGTTCAGGAGAGCAGTTTCCGTGCTTCTGGCAGCTCTGAAGCCAGATTGATGGTCATGAAGACTACCAACAGATTCAGCATGGAGGTTAAGCTGGGAGATGGCCAGTTTCTCCAGGAGCTTGCCCAGGAAGGGAGTGATGGAGATAGGGCGATAGTTAGCCGGGCAGGAGGGGTCGGAAGAGGGTTTCTTGAGAAGAGGGTGCACAAGGGAGTGCTTGAGGGGGGAACGGAAGACTCCAGAGGCGAAGGAGTGGTTGCAAAAGTCTGCCAGGGCAGGAGCCAGGGAGTCGATGTGGTCCTTGATAGTTTTGGAGGAACAAGGGTGGACCTGTTTAGACGAGACTTTCATTGATCGGACTTGTCTGGAACCCTCGTCAGCAGAGAAAGGTGGAAAGGCAGAGAAAGAGGGAGGGGGGGTGACTGCAGAAGGGCCAGAGGAAGAGCCGGGAAGGGAGGGAGGGAGGTGAAAGGAGGAGAGCGAGGACAGGATGTCCTGAGTTTTTGAGATGAAGTGAGAGGCCAGTGCAGTGCAGAGGGCCTGGGAGGGGACAGGAGAGGTAGAGACTGCAACAGGGTTGGCCAGCTCCTTGCAGATTTTAAAGAGTTCGGCGGAGTTGTTTGATGCCGCAGAGATGCGGGCTTGGATAAGGGCTCTCTTCTTGGTGAGAACGGAGAGCCGGTACTGCCTTTGGAGCAGGCGGCAGGCCAGTTTGTCAGAGGATGAACATGATGCACGCCATTTCCTCTCGGCAACCCTGCACTTGCGTTTTAGGGTGACGAGATCCGAGTCATACCAGGAGTTACATTTGGCTTTGGGCTTCAGGCGGATTCTCATGACTGGGGCAAGGATATCAAGAGTAACAGATATAGCAGAGTGGAGCATGGAGAGGGCTGTGTCAGGGTGGGAGTCAGCCGAAGGGGCAGGGGGGGGCGAGAAGGTAGCAGCGAAAGCCTCAACTGACGCACGCTTCATGGGTCGGATGACCGAGAAGGTGGGTGGCAGTGAAGAGGGTGGCTTTGCCTGTGGGGTAGGGAGGGTGAGGTGGGAGGATAGGAGAAAGTGATCACTCCAGGAGAGAGGAGTGGAGAGAGGGACAGAGAGGGGAAGGTCAGAAGAGATCAGAGCATCAAGAGTGTGCCCAGCAGAGTGAGTAGGCCCAGACGGGAGAATAGAGAGTGAGAGAGAGTCGCAGAGGTCACGAAAGAGACCAGTGGGGGGACTGGAGGCATCAAGGTGGATGTTGAAGTCGCCAAGAAAGAGGAGTTGAGTGGTTGAGGACAGGAGTGAGGAGGAGAGGTCAGCCCACTCAGAGAGGAAGGAGGAAATTTGACCAGGTGGCCGAAAGATAGTAGCCACGGTAAGGTAATGGCTAGGAGAGAGAGCGAGTCGGCAGACAAAACATTCAAAAGAGGAGTAGGTCTGCGTAGGAGTGACAGTGGCAGGAATCCACTCAGGGAAGATAAGGGCAACACCACCCCCTGCACGGTTAGGCCTGGGCATGGAGAGGATCTTTTAACCGTCAGGTAGGAGTGTGTCAAAGCTGGTGGCAGAGCTGGCTGTGAACCATGTCTCAGTGAGACAAAGGACGTCGAGGTCCAGTTCCTCAAGAAGGTGACAGATATCGGAGGAGTGCTTGATGGCAGAGCGAGTGTTTAGGTAAGTTCTCTCGGTCGGGTTTTCATAGTACCTTTATATTGAAGAAAACGATGCAGCTGAAGACTTCTGTTCCTGGCAGTTCCTGCAGATCTCGCTGTTCCTGAGTCTGTCGTGGGGACAAGAGGGAGGACGGGGGGGGGGGCGGGGACTCCTGTACTTCACAGGGACTGGCCACAAAGCTGGCAAACTGGCAATTCTTCGATTCCGGTAACTGTCTTCAAGCACACAAACTGGTGTTTCTCCCTGGTTATTAGGTTTCCTGCAGCACTCTGAGGAAAATACAACCAGCTCTGAGAATGGTGTCCAGGTGGCTTACGAATTGATTGGTCCCACCAGCTCAAAATAAGAAGTAGTCCTTGAAGGGCTTCTCTCTCGAGATGAACTTGGCGATTCGGACCCGCAGCAGGGCTGCACCGGGCAAACCAACGGTCCAGGAGTTGCAGCAGCCGTCCTCTTCCAGCTCGTCTTCGGTTCTTTCGTTCCAGTGGTCAACTCTGCCTTCCATGCCAAGAGACTCGCCTTTTAAACAGTTTTCTCCAATTCATTCTAGCCTAGCTGCCACTCGCCCAGCAGCGTGGCTGTCCTTGCTGGACAGTCAGCCAGCCAGTCACGCCAGAGTGCATTTGGGTCTCCTAGGAGACTAAACACAGGGAGTTTCGTGTACCTCCCTCACTTCCTGCCCACCCCAGACACTCAGACGCCAGAGACAGTCTTCAGTCCTGAAGCTCACCAAAGGCATAGAAACAAAGGGACCAAACCTAGTTTGGCGCACAGAGACATACTCTAGAAGGACCTTTCCAAAAAGAAATGACAAGAAAAGACCGGGACCCGTTTAAACAAAGGAGGCTCAGACGCCATCTTGAAAAACATGGCTCCCGCGATTTAATGCTACCGGTGTTAGTGGTCGGGGAAAATCATGATAGTTCGTTGTAAAACCACTGCCACCAGCCATTTTGATAGGAAAGGGTAGCATTTGACTGCTACATGAGTGTCTACACACACAGGATACTAGGTAACCCGTCCAGCACTCTATTGTAAGGTAGTGTGTGCTGGGTCTAGGAATTTAAAAAGACTAGTAAAGTCAATTTAACTTTACATTCTCTGGGCAACAGTAGTTTATCCCAGAGAAGGTATTTAAACCTTGGGACAGCCTAGAAAGGCTTCCCTTAGTTACTGCACTGAGGGTGCTTTGTAACACACATGAAAAGATGATGCCTATGGAGTTGTCTAAAACTCCATAATCAAAGAACACAAGAGTGAAATGCGCATCAAAATACATGGGAGAGTGGGAAAAAGGCTCACACTCTCCAGGTAAAACAATCAAGTCCTCAAAATCCAGCAAAGTTTTTGGGGGGGGTCTCTAAGTTGAAGGGAATTAGCACATTTCTGAGAGTATCCCTAACAGTGGGAATTGCCGTAGGGATTAACATGGCTGTGGGCAAATAACCAAGGTTCAGAGGCGAGACACTTCACCACAAGACCACTTGAGGGTGTGAGCAGGAGCTCTGTGAAATCCCTTGTCAATGTTGCACTGTACTGGAAATATTTATGTGCGTTTTGTAGGTTTAAAAACGGTGAAGATTTTGTGATTTACTGACATTGTAAATGGGCTAAGAGGCAAATGTTTATGGGGGTGACTAAAATACCAACCCTACATCCTCCCGATCATCCCATTGCTTTGCATCTCTCCCTCCCCCCCACCCCCCTCCTCTGCACAAGGTGGGAACTTCCAGTAAAACCAGTCAATTTCCACCACTGTGTGTACTCTAATGCAATAGTTTTGGCTTATTGGTGGCACTAAAAGGGCCACATAATAGCCCAAACTAAAAAGAATGCCAGCCCTCCACTTATAAATTTAGTGACCCACTGGTCTATTAGATTTAGGATGGAGGCTGGCACACACTCACACACTCGCATGCAACACTTTCACCCATGCCTTCATCCACCAGTCACCCAACTACTTGGATGCACAGATCTATAAAAACCAAATGCAGCATTGACCCCACACCAACAATACACAAGCACATTCATACATGTATACATACACATTTAATTTAAATGCACATTTAATTGAAAATAAACCCCTTGCCTGCATGCACACTTCATTAAGTGCCCACAGAGCCACGGGAGGGCCGGATGGCCCTCCTTTTACTCCATTCATTCAGGGTGTCTATGCGGTCAGCACAAAAATGGAGGCGGCAGCGATCACTTCTGAGACCTGCCGTCTTGCATTATTTTTCAGTTATTGCAGAGGCTGAAAGCAGGCAGCACAGTCCCCCTGTATGAACAACAGGCGCGGACTGTGCTCCCTTCTACTCGGGCCGAGTGAAGGGTGCTGCAAGGCCCCTCCCAGGCGTGAGGCCCAGGGCAGTTTGCCCCTTCCTTTGTGGCGAGCCTGGGACTGATGGGTATTGAAATAAGCGATGAGCTCTGTTCAATCTTATCACCTTCTACAACTTCCTTCTGTTTGATTCCTATAGATCTTCCTCTGGAGTTTAAAGGCTAATGACTTGACGGGAATGGCCTTTATCGACACGCAACTCTACATCCACCAGATGATCAGTGTGAAGAATTTCATCCTGGCTGCTGACGTCATGAAGAGCATCTCTCTGCTGCGCTACCAGGAAGAGAGCAAGACATTGTCACTTGTCAGCCGGGTAAGAGCCCTGCCTTGTTTCTCTCACCAGCCCAACACCACCAGAGATGTTAAGTGTAGATTATTGTAATGGATACACTTCTCTCACAGATCAATATGAATATTTGAAATGGGCACCCTCAGGACCTGCCCCCTCAACATATGTGGGGGCGGCAAGATGTGACATGGCTGGGGCACGGGGGGAGTGGTGTGTGGGTGTGTACTAGAGTTAATTGGGTTAATAATGCAGACCTTGGGCAACCCATTTCACTGCAACCAGTACATCAATTCAACACAGACCACTAGATATAACCCACAGCCTAGTAACGTCATCGGTGCATTCTACACCAAGACTCTGCCCTGAAGGGACAGATTGGAGAGAGACCCTCTGTGTTATAGAAGAAATAAAAACATTGGCGATCACAGCAGCCTGTCCTTACTAAGACACCAACTTAGTGGGGCAAACCAAACCGCGCTTTACTTGTGGGTCGTGTACAATCTGTGCTCCTAGTATGAATAACAAAATGTTTGACGTTGCTAGAATTAGGTGACCGCATTACTTGCATATGTGACTAATATTTGCAACATAGAATTTGTAGTTTATGCTCGGAGATGTCTTTGCAGTATGGTTTATATCAGGGGGAAGACTTTGGAAGGTTAAGCTATGCCTCTTTATAGCTATTAATATGTAATTAAACACAACAATAAAAACATAGTCTGACCTTATTTTCATCTAATTGGAAACAAAACCTCTGTAGGTTGGAATGTGAGCGATGAGTACAATTTTTCCTTATGACTTCCCTGTAAATGGAGGCTTACATGTGTTTCAGGACAGATCTGCATCTGTAATGAATGATTTTATAGTTGATCTGAAGACTACAAAGTTCCTTTCTGATGTCTTTAGAAACTCTATTGATCTTTCACTGATTAAGAACATAAAGTACTGTTAAAGGAAATTATAAATGTGTTTTAGGGAGAGCTCTTTTGCTTGACTTTAGGACTTTTTATCAATTGTGTAATTTTAATGTGATTTTATTCTCTTGTGTTTCTTTTGACTTTGGAGTCTGACAAACTCCATCTTTGCATTGTCACACAGCACCTTCAGTGCAATGGTACAGGGAAGCCTCTTAGATTTCCCAAAGGTTTAAATACCTTCTCTTGGATAAACTACTGTTTCCAAGAGCAGTGAAGTGAAATTGACTTTACTTACAATTTGTAACTTTCTAGACCCAGCACACACTATCTTACAATACGGTGCTGGAGGGGGTTACTTAGTACTACCATTGTGTGTTTTTACCGCAGGCTCCGTTCAAAGCCACGGTAAGGCACCCATGGGGTGCCCATTTCATCAAAATGGCCCCGGTCTTCTTTTTTTGACATTTTGTGTCAGTAACGTCCTCCTTGAGATTTACTCTGCGCGCCAAACCAGGTTTGGTCCCTTTGTTTCTTTCATCTTTTGTGGGATTCACGAGTGAAGCCCGCCTCTGGCTCCAGTATGTCTGGCAGGGGCCGGAAGTGAGGGAGTTGCCCGAAAACTCCATGTGCTTAATCCCCTTGGTTACAGGAATGCACCAAAATGTGATTGGCAGGCTAGCTGCCGGCAAGCACAGCTACCGTGCTGTATGATTGACAGCTAGGCTGGAATGAGTGGGAGAAACCTGCATAAAATGCGAGGCTTTTTGGCTTGGAAGGCAGAGTCGACCACTGGACGAAGGAATCCGAATAAAAACTTGGAAGAGACGCCTGCTGCAACTCCTGGACCGTTGGTTTGCCCGGTGAAGCCCTGCTGCTGTGCTGAAGCTCCGAATTCGCCTCGACTAGAGAAGCCCTGCAAGGATGACTTCTCCCCTTGGGTTGGTGGGACCAAACAACCCCAAGGTGAACTCGTCTGGATATCCCCTCGTAGCTGGCTATACTTCTGTTGCTGCTGCAGGAGCCGAAGTACCAGGGAGAGGAACACCAGATAGAGTGCATCGCTTTTAAGTCGGACCCGAACTCCAGGAAGATCCTCTGGACTTCCCTGAAGCAGGACTGACCAAGCCTGTGCCTCCACAACAGTGCTGGACCCCAGATGTGAGGAAAGTCTGAAGTGGTATCCGAGAACCGTGGTGTTGCTATTTGCTATAGATGTGAGGAGCTGAAACCGCGAAGTGCCGCTGAATTGAAGTTTGCCCACTGCTGCTGCCGACCTTCCCATTGCAGTGCAGAAGTCCCCAGACTTCATCCCTCTTGTCCCCACGACTGAGGTCCGGGTACAACAGGATCTGCAGAGCTGTACAGGAACAGAAGCCGGCTAGAACCATTTATTCTAACCAAAGGTACTGTAAACCGAAGTGGCCTTAACTCTTGTTGTGCCCCCTTACTTGTTCTCAGTTGATACTTGCCTTGGTTGCCATTGCAGAGTTGCTTGCAGCATTGCCCTTCACAAGCCTCCCAGCTTGTGGCCCTTCAAGTGAATCTTATCTCTACACACTTTTCTAAAAACATTGAAGACTTTTACTTACCTGCAAGAAGAACTTCTGCTCCCCTAGACTCTGCTCAACTAGCATTGGCTGTCCTGACTCTCCGAGAGACTCTTCCTACCTCTGACTTTGTGCTTTTGTCTTTCCTCCTGGAAAGGGTTCATTTACTTTGCGTTAGAGGGTTTGAAAAGTGCTTACCAGTTTATTCATTATTTGGTAACCTTTGTTATATTCCCCTATGTAATCCTTTACACCCAAACTTAGTATTGCTCCAAATGTACCAGTGATAAATCAATGTCCACAGTGTCCTAGCTTTTTAAGTCACCTGAGGATGTAGGAAGTGTCTGTGTGCCACCCCAATGGGTATAATCTGATTTAGAGAAACTGTGTTTTGAAGTATAAGTGTTAATTGTTTTGCTCCCTTCTGAAGAAGGCTTATATAACGGACTGTTAAATTAATAATTGTTTAATCAAGAAACCTTGAGTAGAAGTGTTTATTTGGAGAACTGTCACTGTGAAAGTGTTGCAACCTTACAGCTCACATTGACCCCTCTTGAGAGAAGCCTGTCTGCTCAGCAATGCTACCAACCTGTGTAGTACAGACTTATGCCAAAGGTTGAGTTCCCTATTGCCAGGAGGACAAGGTTGCTGTAGTCTCCCAAAGTGTGCTGCACACTATCCTGCCTAACAATACCTTACTTGTATAGCTGTGAAAGGGTTAACATATATTTAATTGGGGGATTCTAAAGTGCTTACTTGTTTGAGAAACTTGTTAACCATTGTTTCCTTCCCTAACCTTTTCCTTTTTCCCCCAACTCACAACTCCAGTATTGCATTTAAGTGTAAAGTGATATATCCATGTCCACAGTATCCTAGTTATTGAAGTCCTCTCGGGGGGGGGGGGGGGTTGGGGGGGGGGGTGTCAGACATCCCAAAAGGATATCTACTTACTTAACTGAAGGAATGTATTTTTAGAAGTGTATTTGATTGTTGCAAATTGCTCCACTTCTAAAGAAGGCTTATTTTAACACTGACAGTTAAATAATAAGTAATTGTTTTATCAAGAACCCTTCAGTAGAAGTGTTATTTGAATCCGTCACTGTGAATCTGTTACACCCC
This sequence comes from Ambystoma mexicanum, assembly GCF_040938575.1. NCBI lineage: Eukaryota > Metazoa > Chordata > Amphibia > Caudata > Ambystomatidae > Ambystoma > Ambystoma mexicanum. Next base: position 1,337,130,550 of record NC_090933.1, on the reverse strand, counting down.
ACAGCTCACATTAACCCCTCTTTAGATAAGCCTGGCTGCTCAGTCACTCTAACAACTTGTGTAGTATAGGCCTATACCAAATGTTGGGTTACCTATTGCCAAGAGGACAAGGCTGGTGTAGTCTCCCACAGGATTACTACATAGAATCTTCCCTAACACCGGTCAACATGCTGTCTCAAGACTGGGGGGGAAACACTTCATCTGTTCCCGCAAACTCTCAATTTAGCAGCCTGGCTACTGTGGTCAGAGATCGGGCACCTCCAATTACCTCTGAGATGCATGGACATACTTAGGGAAGCATGAAAACCTAACACCAGACATTGCTACCCCAACAAATGGAAACGCTTTGTCGTCTGGTGCAATTCCAAGAGAATCAATCCCATTGACTGTGCACCAACACATATTGTCCTGTACCCGACTTGTCTACTAGATTCAGGCCTAGTTTTCAATTCCATAAAGGTCCACTTAACTGCACTTTCAGCTTACACCTCGTCCCAGAAAAATGTTTAATGGTGGAAAATTCCACTGATCAAGGCTTTTATGGAAGGGGTTAAAAGACTTCATCCCCCTATCTCCAACCCAGCTCCCAGATGGGACCTGAACGTTGTACTGACTAGACTAATGGGGCCTCCCTTTGAACCTATGCATAAGGCTAGCCTTAAATCACTCACCTAAAAGACCACCTTCGTGGTGGCAGTCACATCAGTAAGGAGAGTTGGTGAACTGCAGGCCCCTTCAGTTCAACACCAGTTTGTCATGTTTCACAAAGATTAATTAGGTGGTCCTAATTAGGTGGTCCTGCGCACTCAGCCACATTTATTTCGAAGTTCCATGTGAACCAATCAATGGAATTACTTGCCTTTTGCCCGATACCCCACTACTGTGGCAGAAAGAATCCTCCACACACTTAATTTGAGGAGAGCAGTAATCTATTTTCTGATGCTTGTTAATCTGCTTAGAATCACATGCTGTGCATATGGTCCGACATCCGGTGGTAAGTAACCACGGAGTATTGCATCTTGTCTTTCGGGGACCGAAAAGGGACGTCGGCATAGGGGTGTCTGTAACACTATCCCTATCGTGACGTGTAGTGTACCCAAAATCCCTCATGCGCCGAGGTCCCTCAGATTGTTTTTTTCCACCCAGATAACTGGTCGCCTTATAGCAGAGCTCTTACTAGAGACCTTGTTTATCTCACTGAATTGTCGCTTATTCCCCATTCAGTCACATTAGCTTCAAGAACATCTTCGGCGAAGTCTACGGGGGATTCATATACGGCTGTGGATTTCGGCGCCTAAGTTTCAGCGGCCGGATTTTCCACGTGGTCGGGCCCTCTGGCCGACCTATACATTAGGGAGAGTGGGGTCGGGGTGGCCATATTGTCGGTATGTCTTTCCTCCTTTTCCCCACTTTAACCTTTTGGTCTGGTCATCTTTCCCTTTAGCTATGAAAGGACTCCTTTTAGATTCTGCCCTTAGTGTAGGGTTGGATATCCTTGGAAGGACGAACCCAGGATGTGTAACACCTGTCTCCCCCTAGAGCACGACGAAAAGCGGTGTGCGGCCTGCAAACTCCTTTGGCCTAAGACCCGTAGGGAGCGCTGTGTAAAGCGGTGGGCCGCGTACGGTATGTTGTGGGTGGAACCCCCTTCCCCCACTGCCACACCCGCTGAGAGTGACGGGCGTACTTCGGATGACCAAACATCCGTTGCGGATGTTATAGACCTTGAGGCGGACGCTTCTAGATCTGCCATGCCTGTCCCCGACCCTCTAAGGCCTAACTCTGGTCTCGCTACAGGGACAACACCCAGCGACAGGGGCGTACAAGCGCATCGCACTAAGCACACAACTCCTATACCGGTTTCGACATCTTTGTCGAAAAAGGTGAAAGCGCCAACAGGGCCGCTGAAAACTTTGCCGGTTTCCTCGGATCGCTCTGATCCAAAGCCTTCCCCGCATCCGCAGCAGCGTCTTGTGACTGGGCAGTCCAAATCAAACATGGGCGCTACTCCAAAAACTGTACATGTCAAAGCGCAGAAATCTGACGCTTCGACGGTCTCAAAGGCCGCGGTAGGCCCAAAAACTACGGCTAGGCCTCTACCCGAAAAACTGACCGCTAGGCCCACTAGCACTGCGGAAGGTAGTTTGCCTGCCATTAATCCATCGGAGCCACTGTCTCACGCGGATTCGGCGACTATCGAAAGCAGCATCGAAAGAATTACAGCAGTGGTGGGTCTTACCCCGGTTCCGCCTAAAGTTATGGGACAAGCCGCGGAAAAGGTTTCAGATGCGGATTGGGATCCCGATTCTTACGACGCTTACGAAGATGGCCAGGAGCCCCTCTCCGACACACTAAATGACTATTCGACACTGCAGGGCGGAAAACGTTATTTCTCCACCCGCAGGCCCGTTTGGGTCCTCTCAATGGACTAGAGAAGTTCGAGGGGTGTATGGATCGGCTGGGGAGGATTATCGGATTTTCTGACCATCCTCCCCTGAAAAGGGTCCGGATGGACCCTAATCTCCAAATTGAAGATCGGTCTCATTCCACTCAGGAGGCGGTGCCTGAGCAGGATTTTGTGGAGGATATCCTTAAGGAAAAACCTCCATCTAGCCAGGCCATACCCCTTCTCTTCTCTGAAGAGAAGGGTGGCTCCCTCATTGGTATCACCTGCTCAAACCCGGGCATTGAACCCAAGAGTGGAAAAATTATTTCAACCTTCCCCTTCCGACCCTCTATACATCAGAGGGCACGCCAGCCCAGATTCATTGGTAGTGACTACCACTCGGAAAAGGGCAGGGGTACCCCTTGCCACGGGAGAATCACAGCCGGACAAGGAATCTAAGCGACTGTATGCCCTTGGCAAACGTGTCACGTCAGCAGCCGCATACACTACGCGGATTGCTAATAATACAACACTATTGGCAAGCTATGCTGACGCCCAATGGAACTTGCTCCAGGAAGGCCTCCAAGAGGTTCCCGAACCCGCCCAATTAAGCTTCTCTCCATTGTAATGGAGGGCAGACAAGTTAACCAGCATGTGATCAAGAACACCCTCGACACTGCAGAAACTGCAGGCAGGTCTCTGGCCCAAGGGAACCTACTGAAAAGACACTCTTGGCTGCGTACGTCCGGTTTTAAACCGGAAACTCAAGCCTCCTTCATCAACAAGCCCATTGAGGACTCTAATCTCTTCGGGAAGGCGGTGGATGAGGCTTTGGAAAAAGCCAAGGAGGAGCAAGAGACTCTAAAGTCTCTGCAACAGATCACACAGAAACCTTCACCCAAAGGGGTAATAACTCTCAGCTGTCCTTTTGAGGGCAAGCCTGTGCTGGTCAAAACAACTACGGCACGCGAAACTTCAACTCAGGACAGACTTCTGGAAGCACTGCAGACTACCCAGCAAGGGGTCAGAAACAAGGCAAAGGCAGGGGTAGAGGCCCCACTCCCAGAGGAGCCACAGCCTCTGGTCAGAAATGACCACCAAATCCAGGTCCCCTCCCATGTTACACAAGTCGGGGTGCGATTAACATCATTCCTCATGGCATGGAAGGGGATAACTTCAGACCAGTGGGTCATTAAGACAGTCACCCACGGTTACTGCTTGGAATTCGCCCGACCTCCACAATTCAGACCGCCGCGCTCACAGCACCTTTCAACGGACCATCTGGAGATCCTGAACCAAGAGGTGGCAGCGCTGCTGGGAAAGGACACCATAGAAGCCATCCCTATTCTTCAGGTAAACAAGGGTGTTCATTCAGTGTACTTCCTTGTACCCAAAAAAGATCTCACCATGCGCCCTGTTCTAAATCTGCGCCCAGCGAACAAGTTTATAAAACCTGAGGAGTTTCTACAGGAAACACTACAGGAGGTGATCCCATTGCTGAAACAAGCAGACTATATGGCAACATTGGATATGAAAGATGCATACTTTCATATTTCAATGTTGCCGGCGCACAGGAAATACCTAAGGTTCATGGTCCAAGACAGGCATTACCAATTCAAGGTACTCCCCTTCGGCATCACTTCGGCGCCAAGGGTGTTTACCAAGGTTCTGGCAGTGGCGGCAGCACACCTGCGCAGACTATCAGTCCCATTTTACCCTTACCTCGACGACTGGCTCAAAACAGTAGATCTCCTGTTCAGTCTGGGTTTCTCAATCAACGAAAAGAAATCCAGCCTAGTCCCCAGTCAAATAAAACAATTTCTGGGAGCTCTAATTCGGACGAAGGACGGTCTTGTCTTCCCCTCCAACAAGAGGGTTCAGAACATGCTTTTTCAGATCCCTCTGTATGTAGCCAATCGGGAGGTGACGGTGCACAAAGCCATGCGTTTGCTAGGTATGATGGCGTCGTGCATATACTTGGTGCCCCACGTGCGTCTGCGCATGCATCCCATGCAAGAGTGGCTCAACAGCCAGTGGTGTCAGGCCAGCGGACAATGTGGGAAGGACTGGTAGTTGTCTCGCCAGCCCTCCTTCTCTCTCTGCAGTGGTGGTCAATAGAAAACCTCTTGAAGGGGATGACCTCCACCACCCCTGCAGTAGCAGCCACTCTCACTACATACGCAACTCACAGGGTGGGGAGCTCATCTGCTTCAACAGACAGCGCACAGAGTTTGGTCTCCTCAAGTAGCGTCCAACCATATAAACCTACTGGAGCTATTAGTGTTGTGCAAGGCTTTGAAAGCCTTTCAGGTGCAACTGCAAGGGAAGACAGTGCTGATTCTAACGGCAGCACTACAGCCATGTATTACCTGAACAAACGGGGGCACTCGCTCTCCAGGGCTATCCAAGCTGTCCCAAAACATTTGGATATGGGCTCTCAAACACAAGATATTTTTGTTGTCCCAACATGTTCCAGGGGAACTCAATTTTCTGGCAGACGTACTCCGCAGAGATTTTCCTCTGTCAGAAGAATACGAATGGCAGATACACAGACATTGTGTCCAACGTCTTTGCAGAATGGGGCTTCCCAGAGATCGATTTGTTCGCAACTCAGGAGAACGCCCAATGCCAAGGCTACGCCTCCAGGTACCCCCAGAACCGATCCAAGGGGAACGGTCTCTGGATAACATGGTCAGGGAAATGTGTCTATGCTTTTCCCCCCAAGCCCCCCCTGACTCCCCTTCTCAACAAGATAGTGCACAAGATGCACCAAGAACCAGTTACCATGATACTGGTGGGCCCGCCAACCCTGGTTCGCTCACCTGATGGAAATGTCCCTCTCCCCACCAGTGAAACTACCCTGCCCGTACAACATGTCTCAGGACGGGGGGGGGGGGGGTGGGGAGACCCTACACCCATGCCAACAAACTCTGATCTTAGCAGCTTGGCTCCTGAGGTCATAGAGTTTGGACACCTGCAACTCACTCAGAGGTGCATGGACATACTTGGGGAAGCGAGAAAACCGAATACACGTTATTGCTATGCCAGCAAATGGAAACGTTTTGTCATCTGGTGCAATTCCAAGGGCGTCAATCCCATCGATTGCTCACCCACACACATTGTGCTGTATCCAACCCATCTGTTGGACACTGGGTTAGTCTTCAATTCCCTAAAGGTTCTTCTGGCTGCTCTGTCAGCCTACACCACATCACAACAAAAGGTGTCGTGCTGGTAAATAGCGGCGATTAAAGCCTTTATGGAAGGGGTTAAGAGTATTTAACCTCCCATTTCTCACCCAGCCCCTGGATGGGATCTGAATGTGGTTTTGACCAGGCTCATGGGATCTCCCTTTGAGCCTATGCATGAAGCAAGTCTGAAAGACCTGACTTCTAAGACAGCCTTCCTAGTGGCTATCACTTCTATCAGAAGGGTTAATGAACTACAGGCTCTTTCTGTTCTAGACCCCTTTGTTACAGTCCACAAAGATAAGGTAGTTCTGCGCACACATCCCAGATTTGCGCCTAAATTAATCTCAAAGTTCCATGTGAACCAATCAATCGAACTACCCACTTTCTTCCAGAACCCTACTTGCATGGCCGAAAGAAGCCTACACACACTAGATGTGCACAGGGCAGTCATGTTCTACCTGGAAAGAACTAAACCACTAAGGAAGACAAAGCAATTCTTTGTTTCAGTGGCAGCTGGTAGAGAAGGGATCCTGTCTCTAAATCAGCTATCTCAAGGTGGATTGTCAAATGCCTCACACTATGTTTCTCTCTTGCAAAGAGAGAACTGCCCTTCAAGCCTAGAGCACATTCTACTCTGGGCACTGGGGCATCCATAGCACTCATTGCAAATGTTCCCCTTGAGTCCATTTGCAAAGCGGCAACCTGGAGTTCTGTACACCTTTACAAAACACTATTGCCTAGACACTCATTCTAGGTCTGATTCTCAGGTGGGACAAGCTATACTAAGACATCTTTTTTCTACTGGTCCTTCTCACAACCCACCTCCAACTCCGGGTACTGCTCGCTAGTCTATGCACAGCATGTGATTCTAAGCAGATTCACAAGCATCAGAAGACATGCATTACTTACCGTAATAGCATTTCTGATGATTGTATCTGCTTATATTCACATGCAACCTCCCCGCTCGGGGTGGAAGGAACATAGACGTCTTACTACTTTCTCTCTTTATGTACTCAATCACTATAGCCTTGGGCTTCCCCATGGCAGAAAAAATACAATCGGAGGGACCTCGGCGCGTGAGGGATTTTGGGTACACTACACGTCACGATGGGGATAGTGTTACAGACACGCCTATGCCGACAGCAATACTCTGCGGTTACCACTGGATGTAAGACCACATGCACAGCATGTGAATCTAAGCAGATACAATCGTCAGAAATGCTATTATGGTAAGTAATGCATGTCATCTGGAAAACACAAAACCACAAAAAGACAAACCACTTTTTAGTTTTAGTTTCAGTGGCAGCTGGTAGAAAAGGGGACCCAGTCTCTAAATCCGCTATTCCAAAGTGGATCATAAACTGCATCACACTGCAACACTCTTGCCAAGAGAGATCTGCCCTTCAAACCTAGAGCACTGTCTACTCGTGGCACTGGGGCTTCCATAGCATTCATTGTAAATGTTCCTCTTGAGTCCATTTGTAAAACAGCAACCCGGAGTTCTGTACACACCTTTACACAACACTACTGCCTAGATGCACACTCTTAAGTCTGACTCTCAGGTGGGACAAGCGGTGCGAAGACATCCCTTTGCTACTGTTCCTTCACACATCTCACCACCATCTCTGGGTACTGCTCGCTAGTCTATGCACAACATGTGATTCTAAGTAGATTGACCAGCATCAGAAGACCTGCATTAGTTACCGTAATAGCATCTCTGATGATTGTATGTGCTTAGATTCACATGCTTCCTCCCCTCTTGGAGAAGAAGGAACATAGACATCTTAAACCTCTCTATATGTACTCATTCACGGTTTTCATAAGGCTACGGCACAAAAAACACAATTGGATGGATCTCGACGTGTGAAGGATTTTGGGTACACTACCCATCACGTTGGGAATAGTGATACAGGCACTCCCAATGTCGACGTCTCCTTTCGATCCTCGAGAGAAAGATGCAATACTCCGCGGTTACCACTAGATGTCGGACTATATGCTCAGCATGTGAATCTAAGCAAATACAATCAGAAATGATATTGCGGTAAGTAATGCATGTTTTACAATATTCGTTTTTACCTGCCTAGAATAGCTGTGTGCCATTCTTGAAAAGTGTTCCTTTAGTTGTAGCTGACCTTGGTCTGCCGGTATCGGGTAATAATAATATATATATATCTATCTATCTATCTCAGGCTTGTGGAATCTGCTTAGATCACATGCTGTGCATAGGCCGACATCTAGTGGAAGCTGCAGAGTATTAGTTTGTTTTTCGAAACTCGAAAATGGGCGTCGACACAGGGCGTGCCAGTAATACTATCCCTAGTGGGACGTCCACTATACCCATGATCCCTCACGCGTGTAGGACCCTCAGATTGTTTTTTTTCCGCCATACTGGTCGGAAGCATTCCGCGGAGTTCCCTGGCTTTAGCCATACTTTTGCTAAAATATTGTTATATTTCCCCGTTTCTCCACCCCAACGTCGAGTCACCGAACATCCACACTCTACGCCGGCATGGAGAAGGAATCGCCGTCGAGAGCTGCACGACGGATTTGGGCCTCGGAAGGCCTTTGGCCTCGGTCCGGACCTAGGAAGGCCTCTGGCTTCGGCCCTGCAAGTAGGGAGAGTGGGGGTGGACATACTCTACACTCTTTTGGTATATAGGTACATTCTTATATATTCCTACATTTATTAGCCCGCTGCCACAAGGTGCGTATGGAGGGTACCCCTTTCCAATTTTGCCCCAAGTGCAACCGCAAGTACCCTTGGGTTGACGGGCACGCCACGTGCAATCTCTGCTTACCGAGGAACCACCCCGAGGCTAACTGCAGAGCGTGTAGTAGGTTCAAACCGAAAACACTCGAGGACCGTTCGATCAAGCGTTGGGCCCACCACGCCAGGCGTCAAGTGGCCATGGCAGCGGAGGGCGCCTTCAGCGATGGCAGCGACACCGTGCTTTCGGACGGCGAGGGCAACGTGGCGTCAATTGACAGCCAAGCGCAAGTCCCCGACCTCGGAAGGTCGTCCGGCAGGGCGGCTATGGGGATGACCCCCGGCGACACAAGCGCTACCCACAGCACTTCCACAAAACACACGAAGTCCAACTGAGACTCGACGCGCACGCCGAGTACTCGGAAAGAGGCACATATAGAACGGTCCGATTCGGTGTCCTCAGGTCGTTCTCGATCTAGATCGCCGCATGACTCCAGGCAACCATCCACTGTTGCCAGAAGTGCCTCGCTCCCCAAGGTAACGGAGGTTTGATCGTCAGAAGACCTCTATCCCCAGTCCGCACTCCAGGAGTCGGCGTCTACAGGCCGCGCAACGGCTGCTCCCGAGACCCAACCTACACTACACCGAGATAGGGACACTATCCCCGAACCTCGGCGCCAAGGTGAAAAATCAGGGTAAACACTATTCCACACATGGGGAAGGTGGGAAACGGAGGAAACAGTCTCAGCCTACTTCCACACCTCAAAGACTTTCTACCCCACTTAAACAGATGGGCAAGTCTCGGTATTCTGTTACCCCTAAAACACCTGATCAAACCAGTAAGTCTAGTCTAGATAAGACAGGGAAAGGCCTTCAAGAAAGAATCATTCCCAGTTCAAGAGAGTGGTCTACTGATGACATAGACGGAGTAATGTCAAGGATGTCATCATTGGCAGATTTCTACGCCAAAAACCCTGAACACTTTCTCTCTTTTACCCCAGACGGGTCAACTCCCTCAGGCTCTAGGGATCCGATTCCCCCAAGTAAGAAGTCCCGGGTCGAAGCTCCTACTTCAGACCCCTTCAGTATACAGCCCTTTTTTCATTATCAGGGAGATCCATCCCTTTATGAGGATCCAGATTTGGGCATGTTGGAAGAACAAACGGGGACAGGCTACTATGGGGATGACGAGGACCAAGAGGAGGAGGAGGAGGACAACCCAGAAGCCTACAGGCTAGATTCCCCGGTAGATAAAGAACCCCCGGTTACCGACTCCCCTGTCGATAACCAGCCTCTTTTGAAAGAAGTGCTGTCCAGAGCGGCAGAACACTTCCACATTGACACCCAGGGTGCACAGGAAGAGAGTGATTTTGCCGAGGAGTTAGTGGGAGAAAGGAGACCTGTTGCCCAGGCCATCCCTATCCTTAAGTCTATACAAAGGAGGATAGACCCTTGCCTTGTTAATCCCTATCTCACTAGGGCGGTAAACCCCAGAGTTGAGAAGCTTTTCAGGGCAGCCCAAACAGACTCACTGTACATAAGAGGGCATCTGAAACCGGACTCCCTGGTAGTTGCAAACACCCGTAAGAGGGCGGGAACACCCTTGTCATCATTCGAAGCTCCTCCCGACAAGGAGAGCAAGAAGATTTATGGCTTGGGCAGGAAAGTAGCCTCACTTCTGCCGACCAGGCAAGGATTGCCAACTCCACCACCCTGCTGGCGAGTTACAACTGCCACCAGTGGGAAGAAGTCGCGGCACTCATAGATTCCGCCCCAGAACCCTTACAAAGCCAGTTGGCACAAGTTTCGGCAGAAGGGAGAGCCGTGTCCGGTTGCATATTAAAAGCAACCTTTGATGCCGCGGATAACGCAGGCAGATTGATAGCAGAAGGTACTGTTATCAAAAGGCATACTTGGTTGCGACAGTCTGGGTTCAAAGCCGAAACCCAAGCATCATTGATAGATAAACCGGTGGAGCTGGATCTATTGTTTGGAAAGGCGGTCGAGGATGCGCTGAAAAACGCCAAGGACGAGTATGACACTCAAATCCCTAGGCCAACTAACCAATAAACCCCCTAATCAGAGAGGGAATGGCATTTTTCGTCGCCCACACGGCCAAAATTCCCAGAGAGGATCTAACTATTCCCAGGGGCAGGGTACACCATGGAACAATAACAACCAGCAGTCTACCCAGGGTTATGGCAGGGGTAATAAAAGAGGACGTGGTAAAGGTGGTGGCGGCACGCCTCCACCAAAACAGTGACGTTCCGTTCAGGGTCCCTTCTCACACATCCCCAGTAGGGGGACTTATTTCCAACTTCACCCAAGCTTGGGAAGGGATCACATCAGACAGATGGGTGCTGTCCACAGTATCCGCAGGGTACTGCATAGAACTGTTAGAGCGCCCCCGAAACCATCCTGCATGACACAAAATACATTCTTTGGACCGCCAGAAGATCCTCCTCGAGGAGATCGTCAATCTGCTAGCAAAGGACGCGATAGAACTCGCCCCGGGACACCAGGTAAACAAGGGTATTTCTCCAGCATTGGTTCTGGCATGGATTCACATGCTCATGAATATTCCCCGTCGTCAGGCTGGGAATCCTCGGTAAAGAAAAATCAGCATCAGATTCGTTTCTGATCTGTCTTTCGTAGTAGTAACCAATCACTGATCTCCGCGTCATACTGACCACAGCCAATGACTGCCATCTCCCTAAGCCCCGCCTCTGGCAGCCATCTTCAGATTTTTACCGCACGCTCATGTGTTGGGATCCTCGTGCTATTGCTCTTGAGCTGTAGTGCGTTTTCGCGCTTTTTCATAGGAAAATTCTCTCTCTTTTCAGTCAAAAGAGCCTCAAGCTCCACTGTTTCTTTATCCGATCAACGGGGACCGTTTCGGATTCCTCTACGCCCCTGAAGGGTGAAGATTTCGTCGAGCCACGCTTTTGGAGGACTCCAGAAGTTTCTCAGGCCCATCTCGATCATGGCCCAGGAGAAGGGAAGCTCGACGCCCGGAAAGCTGTTCAGGGTCTGCCCTGGATGCCAGCTTCAGAATGTCTTTAAGGAGGACGAACACTCCCTTTGCCTCTACTGCCTGCATGAGGACAAGACGCACGTGGAGAAGGACTGTGCGTTTTGCGGCAATATGTCGGAGCGGACCATGAAGGACCCGCCATCTGCGTCTCGCCAACTAGCTGGAAGGTAAAAGCCCTTCAGGCGAGAAGAAGTCCGAGCGGTCAAGACCTTTGAGGGCGCCCCGGCGACGGGGGTCCAACAGAAGGCCAAGCACTGCCAGTCCGCTGGCACCGAGAGCGCCGAACGGTCGGGCTCTACGGCTGCCAGGCAGGGTGCATCCTCCCCGGCGCCATCAACCACGAGCCAACGCTCTGGCTCGGGTAAGAGGAAGGCCGAGCACCCGGCGAAGCTCCTGGAGAGACCCCGGTCGAGCTTGAAGGCCCCATCGGAGGGGGAGCGAGGCGGTGACCCTCCCCCGAAGGAGAAGGCGGTGAGCGCACCTAAGGTGGTGAAAGCCTTGGTCCACCCTGCCAAGGCCTCTATCGAGACAGTCGCGGCGGCCCTGGCTCAGCCTGTGTAGGCTACACCAGTGGAGGCGACTTCGGGGCTCAGAGTCTCCCTGCCACCGCGGAGGGAGTCATCTTTCAAGCCCATTGATAGGACCCCTGTGAAACCTCAGACGGAGAAGAAAAAGGGGGGGCAGGAGGTCGTCATGGATTCGGCCTCAACCTCTGAAGAGGAGCTGATCGAAGTCTTAAGCCAGGTTATTGGCGTGGAAGAAGACCAGCCCGTCGAGAGGGATCCCGACGTAGGAGACGACGAGAACGTCGAGGGTGCCGACGAGGCCCCTGACCGCCCGTCGGAATCCCCTCAACCAGTGCCGCAAGACAACTCGGCGGCCATTTTGTTGGCTATACAGTCCTTATGCTCGGAGATAAGGACGAGATTGCCGTTACCACCAACGGAGGAACCGCTCCCAACGGGGGACCCGGAGCCAGGCCCTTCTGGGAGCCCTCCTCCTAAGAGAAGGATTCATCCTCCACCTCCTTTTCAACCATCGTGCCCTGCTCAGCCCTCCTCCCCGACCCGTGGGGATGATACGGGGACAGACACAGCCGTGACGGGTGCAGACGATTAGATTTACGACGAGGATCTTCCGTCGTCACCTCCTCCCCGGGCCTCCCCGCCCGACGAGATTGGATCGTTTCATGCCATGATCGCCAGGGCATCCAAGCTTTTCCAGTTCTGCCCGGAAGAGAAGAAGGAAGGTTTCCTTTATCAACGACGCAAAACCAAGAGGAAGACGGTCCTCGCTGTACCTCTACTGGACGATATCTGGGATGAGGGTCTCGCCCTCCTCAAGAACCCATCCACAACGCCTGCGAGAAGGGATCGGTACGAGAGAAGTACCGGGTCCCGGACGCGGCCCCCTTGTGCCTTCGGGCGCAGCCGACCCCGGACTCTGTCATCTCTGCGGCGGCCAGGAAGAAAGCGGGGGGGCTTCGGCCACTACGTCGACCTCCCCACCGGACGGCGAGGGAAAGAAATTGGACACGATGGGACTCAGTCATCTCATTGGCAGCGACGACGATTAAGGCTGCAAACGCCTTAGCCATCGTAGCCCGCTACGACAGGGAGTTGTGGTACAAGATCGCCCCCCTGCTGGACTTCCTACCGGATGACCAGAGGGCTGAAGCCCTAGGGATCTTGCAGGAAGCAGAAGTGGCGTCGGACAACGCCATTACGATAGCGACGGACATCGCTGACACTGGTTTTCGCCAGTTGGGCAACGGCGTGTGCCTTAGACGGCGTGGATGGCTCAAGGCAACAGACTTCCGGCAGGACGTGCAGACCAGAGTTTTGGACATGCCATTCGACGGGAGCAACCTGTTTGGGAAAACAGTGGACGATTCCCTAAAAGCCATCAAGACGGACACGGAGACGGCCCTGGCTCTTGGTGTTCTCCAGCAACGACGGCTGCCCTTTCGGAGCGCCGGAGGCAAGCTGGGTGCCTCCAAAGGTTCCGGCGGCGGATATCCCACCTACCGTCAAGCAGCCCGTTCGTCGTCACAGGAAGCCTACAGGGGGCGAGGCAAGTCGGGTGGACCCCACCGTCGTCGCCAGGGAGGACAAGGCGGCAAAGCCTCGTCGAAGCTGGACTGAACCGGCCGTGGGGTCGGGCCCCCACCAAAGCATCCTGGTGGGAGGCTGGCTGGCGAACTTTGTCAGCGTGTGGGAGTCCATCTCCACTGACAGTTGGGTGCTGGACGCCCTGGGCCAGGGTCACGCGCTCGAGTTTCTAAAGAAGTGCCCGCGCGTTCCCACCCCCGTGGCCAGGAAGGAACATCACGTCCCTCAACTTCTCTTGGAGGTAAAGGTGATACTCAAGAAAGGCGCCATTGAGCTCGTCCCAAAGAGGCTTCGGGGCTCCGGAGTTTACTCAAGATACTTCCTCGTGAAGAAGACAGGAGGATGGCGTCCCATCCTGGACCTACGACGACTGAACAAATTCATCAAGGCACAGAAGTTCCGGATGGTCACCCTCCAGCACGTCCTGGGTCAGCTGGAGGAGGGCGATTTCCGGTCGTCGTTGGATTTGGAGGATGCCTACTTCCATATCCCCATCCTCAAGGGACACCGAAAGTTTCTCAGATTCGTGGTCCAAGGGCGTCACTACCAGTTCAGAGCCCTTCGCTTCAGATTGAGGTCGGCACCCAGGATGTTCACCAAGTGCCTCGCACCGGTGGCGGCGCGACTACGCATGGAGGGGATACACGTCTACCCCTACCTGGACGACTGGCTCATCCGAGCAAAGACAAAGGAGCTCGCCGCGGAGCACACGGCGAGGACCGTCCAACTACTCGCGGACCTGGGATTCTCCATAAACTACGCCAAGTCCCACCTGGTGCCCGCGCAAGACGCACTGTTTCTGGGAGCGAAGCTCGACACAGTGGCGCTTCTGGCCTCTCCGTCGGAGGAAAGGACGAGGGCCATCTTGGGCAAGGTGCAGCGGATGCTGGCTGCGGACGCGGCCAGGGTGAGGTCCATCAAGTCCCTCCTCGGAATGATGTCTTCTTGCATTTATCTCATCCGCCTGTGCAGGCTTCGGATGCGCCCGTTACAGGAGTTCCTGGACGCTCGCTGGATCCAGACGACGGGCAGCTTCGAGGACAAGATTGCACTCGATGAGAGCTTCCGTCGAGCGATCCGGTGGTGGGGCACCCGCGCGCCTCTGACGGCGGGCATGGACTTCCAGACCCCGGGCCACCAGAAGACAGTGACCACGGATGCCTCCCTGGAAGGGTGGGGAGCGCACACCGAAAATCTGCACGCGAGCGGCCTTTGGCTGCCGACGGAGGAGTCCCTCCATATCAACGTCCTGGAACTCCGTGCAGTGTTTTGGGCCCTCAGGTCCTTTCTTCCTTCCCTCAAGGGCAAGGTGGTGAGGATCTTCACCGACACCACCACCATGTTCTACATCAGGAAGCAGGGCGGTACCAGATCCCCAGCCCTGTCCAAGGAGGCGGAGGATCTGTGGCATTGGGCCGGCGCCCAAGGGATGTTTCTGGTGCCATTTCATCTGGCAGGAATAAAAAACACCATTGCCGACTCGCTCAGCAGAGAGCTGCGCTCGTGCCACGAGTGGGAACTACGACAGGATCTAGTGGACCGCCTCTTCCGACGGTGGGGCACACCCCAGATCGATCTGTTCGCGACGGCGACAAACTCCAAGTGCCGGAGGTTCGCCAGCAGGTTTCCCCAGCCGAGGAGCATGGCCGATGCGTTCTTGTTCCCCTGGGAGGGCCTGTTCCTATATGCGTTTCCTCCATTGCCGCTGCTGATCCGGCTCATCAACCAGCTCAAGAGGTCACGGTGCAGGATGATCCTCGTCGCACCTGCGTGGCCGAGGCAGATATTGTTCCCGGACCTTCTGGACTTGTCAGCGTCCCCGTCAATCAAGCTGCCAGTGGATGCGGATCTTCTCTCCAGGGAAGGAGGCGCCATCCTCCATCACAACCCGAAGTCGCTGAACTTGCAGGCCTGGCTCCTGCAGCATTAGAGTTTGGAGGTTACGACATACCGGCCGACTGCAGAGAGGTTCTTGCAAAGGCCAGGGCGTCCTCAACTCTTAAATGCTACGGACACAAATGGAAGAGGTTCTCTGTCTGGTGCGACGCACAGAAGATTAACCCTCTATGGATTACGGCTCCTCAAGTACTGCCGTACCTGCTGACGCTGGCCAAGGCTGGACTGGCGCACGCTTCCATCAAGATTCATCTTGCTGCGATCTCCCGATACACCAGAACCACGGGACGGACTTCTTTGTGGTCCCATCATCTGGTGAAAGAATTCATGAAGCGACTGTTCAGATCGTTACCGCCGGTGAAGGCCCCAGCCCCGGCGTGGGAGCTCAACGTGGTGCTGACCAAGCTCATGGGACCTCCGTTCGAGCCTCTGCACTCAGCCCCGTTGAAGTTCTTGTCGTGGAAAACAGCGTTTCTTGTGGCCATCACCTCCGCACGACGGGTGGGAGAGATCCAGGCCCTTTCTGCAAGCCCCCGTACTTGACTTTTCACGACACGAGGGTAGTGCTCAGGACGCACCCCTCCTTCATGCCCAAGGTGCCGTCGGACTTCCACCTCAACGAACCCTTGGTGTTGCCTGTTTTCTTCCCGTCGCCGGCTGAAAGGACTTTGCACTCGCTGGATGTGGCTAGAGCGCTGAAGTTCTGCATGGACTTTGGACCTGTCAATCAGGGGAAGGCTCTCTCGAAGGCTTCCATTTCCAGATGGCTCTCCGGCTGTATCATGTACTGTCATCGGTTGGCAAACCGACCGCTGCCTGGCCGTCCGAGAGCCCATTCCACCAGAGTGATCGCAGCTACCACGGCGTTCCTATCTGGTGTGCCCTTGCTGGACATCTGCAGGGCTGCTACGTGGAGGTCGACGCACACCTTCACGAAATTCTACTACGTCGATCGGGATTCCAGGGAGGAGTCCAGGGTCGGCCAAGCAGTGCTGCGCAACCTGTTTGCCTAAGGTGAGCCTGGTGAGGAGGTAAGAATTGCTTAATGTTGAGTTTTGGATGTAATACTTAATGTTGAGCCTTTGCCACCTCCCGTTGTTGTGCATGTGTGTACTGCTATGTATTCTTTTATTCATGAGTATGTGAATCCATGCCAGACCCCATGCTGGAGAAGGAGCAAGTTACTTACCTGTAACTGTTGTTCTCCAGCATGGATCTGGCATGGATTCACATGCGAACCCTCCCGCCTACCCCTCTGCGGCTCTTCACTTGGTCATACTGCCACTTCACATGCTACCAAATCTGAAGATGGCTGCCAGAGGCGGGGCTTAGGGAGATGGCAGTCATTGGCTGTGGTCAGTATGACGCAGAGATCAGTGATTGGTTACTACTACGAAAGACAGATCAGAAACGAAACTGATACTGATTTTTCTTTACCGAGGATTCCCAGCCTGACGGGGAATATTCATGAGCATGTGAATCCATGCCAGGCCCATGCTGGAGAACAACAGTTACAGGTAAGTAACTTGTTCCTTATTCAACTAAATAAGATTTGACAATGTGCCCAGTTTTGGACTTACGGATTGCAAACAAGTATGTCAAGCCCCAAAAATTTCGCATGACTACTCTCCAAGAGGTAATCCCCCTCCTAAAAAAGGGTGATTACATGGCAACATTGGACATGAAAGATGCCTATTTTCATATTTCCATGTTCCCAGCGCACAGAAAGTACTTGCGCTTCAAGGTGGACAGTCGGCACTACCAGTTCAAGGTACTGCCCTTTGGGATAGCCTCGGCTCCAAGGGTATTCACCAAGGTGGTGGCGGCAGCACACCTAGGCATGGAGGCAATCCCGGTGTACCCTTACCTGGACGACTGGCTCATCACGGGGGAGACCCCAGTAATTTGCAGAACAAACATTCAAAGGACGATCGACTTCCTCTTCGAATTAGGCTTCTCAATAAACGAGAAGTCGTCAAGTCTGGTGCCAAGCACCTCCAAACAGTTCCTAGGAGCTATCCTAGACACACAAGAGGGGTTGACCTTTCCATCAGAGGAAAGAATTCGGAATATACTGCTGCAAATTCTGCAATATCGGCCCGGTCGCCAGATAACGGTACGCAAAGCAATGTGTTTGCTAGGCATGATGGCGTCATGTATTTACCTGGTCCACCAGGCGCGCCTGCGCATGCATCCCATGCAGGAATGGTTGGCGAACAGTGGTCTCAGGCAAGTGGTCAGTGGGACGATCTAGTGGTCGTTTCACCAACACTGGTACAAATCCTTCACTGGTGGACAAGAGAAAATCTGTCCAAGGGTAAACCCTTTTACGATCCCGAGATACAGGTGGTAGTCACAACCGATGCATGCCTAACAGGGTGGGGAGCTCACCACCTCCACCACACAGCTCAGGGTCTCTGCTCTCACTCAGTGGCCAAGAATCACATCAACCTGCTAGAGCTTCTGGCAGTATTCAGAGCGTTTCAAGCGTTCAAGCCCTACCTGCTGAATCTGTCAGTGCAGATCCGGACGGACAGCACTACAGCCATGTTTTACATAAACAAGCAGGGAGGGACTCGTTCGCCAAATCTGTCCAAGCTTGTCCAGAAAATTTGGATATGGGCACTCAGACGGAAGATCTTCCTGTCATCTCAACATGTTCCAGGCGATTTCAATTCTCTGGCGGATGCTTTGAGCAGAGATCCCCTCCTAGAGGAACACGAATGGTGTCTACACAGAGAAATCGAAGAAGATATCTTCTCTCAGTGGGGTTTCCCCACTATAGACCTATTCGCCACAAGCGAAAACAGACAGTGACCAGGATTTGCATCCAGGTTCCCCCAGTCAGATTCCTAGGGGAACGCCCTGTGGATGAACTGGTCAGGGATGTTTGTGTGCGCTTTTCCACCAACACCTCATCGGGAAAGTAGTCAACAAGATGAATAGAGAGTCTGACGCTCGTCCTAGTTGCTCCCATGTGGGCGAGACAACCGTGGTTTACACACCTACGCAGACTAGCGGTGTGCAAACCCATCAAGCTCCCGGGCTGGTACAACCTACTGTCCCAGCACCAAGGTCAAAAAGTGCATCCTCAACCCAACTCAATGAACCTAGCAGCATGGCTCCTGAGGTCATAGAGTTTGGACATCTCAAATTACCACAGAGATGTATGGACATCCTAAAGGAATCTAGGAAGCCAAACACGAGGCACGGCTACTTTGACAAATGGAAACGATTCGTTATTTGGTGCCAGAACAAGCAGATCAACCCAGTTGATTGCACTCCTTCCACAGTTGTCACGTACATGCTCCACCTGCTGGATGCAGGACTGGTATTTAACTCACTGAAGGTACACCTGGCAGCGCTGTCAGCATACACCACATCCGATAACAAGGTGTCATGGTGGAAGATTCCAGTGGTTAAAGCTTTCATGGAAGGAGTAAAGAGACTTCACCCTCCTATTTCAAACCCACCACCAGGATGGGACCATAATGTGGTGCTATCTAAGCTCATGGGCCCCCCCTTTGAGCCCATGCATAAAAGCAGTCTCAAACACCTGACTTATAAAACGGCCTTCTTAGTAGCTATTACATCTATAAGAAGGGTCAGTGAAATTCAGGCTCTCTCAGTGCAAGATCCTTTCTTTACAGTTCATAAAGATAAACTGGTTTTACGCACACACCCTAGGTTCTCACCTAAATTTATTTCTAAATTCCACGTGAACCAGTCCATCAAGCTTCCGGCTTCTTCCAAGACCCACAGAGCTCGGCTGAGGTGAAACTACACACCCTAGATGTGCCTAAGGCGGTCCTCTACTATGTAAACAAGACCCGACCGCTAAGGAAAACAGACCAACTGTTTTCTCCGTAGCTACAGGCAGAGAGGGGGATCGCGTCTCTAAAGGTCCCATCTCTAAGTGGATTATTAACTGTATCCAGCTGTGTTACTCCCTTTCTGAAAAAACTCTGCCTTTCACGCCGAGAGCCCACTCTACAAGAGGCATTGGGGCCACTCTGGCTTTCATTACAAATGTACCCCTTGACACCATTTGCAAAGCAGTTACTTGGAGCTCTATTCACACTTTTACTCAGCACTACTGCATTGACACCCATTCCAAAACAGATACCCAAGTGGGACAAGCGGTTCTAAGACATTTATTTGCTCATGACCCTTCTCACATCCCACCTCCTTCAGGTACTGGTTGTAACGCTCACCTGGTTCCCTCGGAGGCGCGGGTCTTGACTGGGCGGTGAAACCGTCTTCAATGTCAGGCGTAGGATTCGTTGGGCTCCCGGATTTGGCCCCTTTCTCACCGAAAGTTTGACCTGAAGGGTGAGGTGTCTGCAAGTGGAAAATCAAGGTATTAGTGCCTGGAAGATTGGGAGAAGTTCCAAGCCCCTCTCTCCCTCTCTCCCAGTGGTACTCGGTCGATGGTTGTGCTCACCTTAAATAGGTGAATGCTGGGCTCTCCATCCTGCGTCTCATGCAGGGGCGCTGGGTCCAGTTACTTCACTGGATATGAGTTCAGCCTCTTAATTGCAGAGGGTAAGTTGAGAGCAATGCCGCCGTGTGCTGCACGAGCGTGACTTGTAAGTATAAAAGTTCCCTTTAGATTGCTCTCTTCAAATGTCTTATCTCCTTAATGTCTGTCTTTTCCCTTTCAGATGCTGTCGGTGCCGAAGAAGATGCTCCCCCCAGGTTCGTGGCAGAGAGCGTAACAAGAAGATGGTGCATACGAAGGCACGTAAGTAGAAAGGCTGCTCTAGGGCTGTAGAATGCACCTTAATGTCTCTTTTGTCTTTACAGGTGCCGGAATGCAGCGCGAGCAGAGTTGGAGCGAGCGTAACACAGGTAAGCAGTTTTGTAACTAAGCGTTACTAACCAATGTTCTTTGTCTTTGCAGGCCCGATGCCGTACGAGATGTGCAGAAAAAACGCCTTGAATGCTGCCGATGGATCGGGTAAGTTGAACCGCTAACTTTGCCTAACCTGTGCCTTTTGTTTTGCAGGAGCTGCTGAAGACTGAGGATTGGTTCCCAGCAGGTAATTTTCGTATTCACAGGATCCGGAACTGAAGATTCACTGGAGCTGACACGGTGAGCGTCCTGCTGCAGATGCAGAATAACGCGAAGCACCTTGAATCAATCGGGTGTGGTTTAAATAGTCCATAGGAGTGCTTAGGTGTCTTCTTCCACAGCCTCGCCCAGACAAAAGAGTTCCTGCTTCCAGAAGGGGTCCAGCATCAATGATCCTGTCATGATCTCTGCTTCCAAAAGGTCAGGGTTTTCCCAACTCCCTTGGAAGCAGATCCATAACCCAGGTTCCGAGTGCCAACCAGTCCCAATTGGGACCTTTTGGACCCAGTCCTGGCGCCAGTGGCACCAGGCTCATAAATATGCCCAGTCCCAGCGCTGGAAGCGCCGGGCTCATAATGCTTGGGTGGATTTACCTGCAGCAGACCATGCTGCTTACTTGCCTGCCAGTTGAGCCTCTGATCCTCTTCTGTTTGGAACTACTTTTCCTGTTGGGTGGGGCAGGAGCCACTCCCTAGGTTCAAAACACTGGAACTCTTCTGGAAAGCGGGAACTCTTTTCTTACCTAGGCGTGGCTGTGGAAGGAGACACCTAAGCACTACAGGAGGCTATTTAAACCACACCCGATGGATGAATCTTGCTTTGCGTTATTCTGCATCCTCTGCAGCAGAACGCTCATCGTGTCTTCTGCATCTGATCCTGGGCCTAAGGAAAAAGGCTTACCATCCTGAATCCAGTCTTCAGCAACACCTATAAAGACAAGAAAGAACAGGTTAGCATTACGGTCTTCAGTGACAGCGCTTCACTTACCTGGTCCATCGGCTGTCACCAACGCCTCGCGCTGCATTCCGGCATCTGAAAGACAAAGGCTTACCTACTCTTCGTACGCTCCGGAGGTCTTCGCACTGCATTCCGGCATCTGAAAGACAAAAGCTTACCAACTCTTCGCACGCTCCGGAGGCCTTCGGCGCTGCATCCCGCATCTGAAAGACAAAACAAGGTGCGTTTAAAGACATTGGGGAACTTTAATACTCACGTGCCATTACTCCTTTCCACATCTAACCCAGTGGGTGTTCCGGCACCCTGCAGCCGCTCCGAACTTGTACCTGCAAAATAAAAAGACAGTTAGAGCGCATCGTGAAGCAGGCAACAAGCGCTTACTTACGTGCTTCCAGGCGCTTCTATTCATCACACGGGCTCCATCTTCAGCTCACATCAGTCCGCCATCGCCGGAACCCTGCAAAACAAGAGACATCATTACTAAAGACTTTTAAAGACATTAGAATTACTCGAAACTTACCGTTCGTGCAGTAAACGACGGACAGCAGTCCTCTGAAGTCAAGAGGCCTGCTCCCCTTATCCAGTGAAGAAACTGGTTACAGCACCCTGCCCCGAGGCAGATGGCGGGCACGGCGTTCACTTACCTAAGACATCTTACCCTTCGAGTCAGACATACAGTGCACAGAGGTCCAGCCCAAAGAGCCAGCCGTGTGTTACACATCACCTTTGAAGATACGGTATACGCCCAGTCAAGACCGGCGCCTCTACGGGAATCAGGTGAGCGTTACAGATCCAGGGAGTGGTGCCTGCCCCAACCAGAAGGAAAAGTAGTCCCTGCCAGAAGAGAGTGAAACATCATCTTGCTGGTAAGTAAGCAGCATGGTCTGCTGCAGGTAGGTCCACCCAAGCACTCTCACACTTGTTATGAGCCCGGCGCTTCCTGTGCCGGGACGGGTCCATGCTATGAGCCTGGCACCACCGGTGCCAGGACAAGGTCCAAAAGGTCCCTATTGGGACTTGCTGGTTCCGATAGTATATGTTATGAGCCTGCTTCCAAGGATGTTGGGTAGGTCCTGACTCTTTGAAAGCAGTGGTCATGACACTGCTCGCTAATCTATGCACAGCATGTGATCTAAGCAGATTCCACAAGCCTCAGAAGGGATACATTACTCACCGTAATCGTATTTCTGATGCTTGTATCTGCTTAGATTCACATGCGACCCACCCTTCCTCCCCTCTGAGAGAAGGCGCATGGATGCTTGTAGTCTTACCCTTCTTTCTATCTGCTTGGATTATCTGTACTCGCGCTTCTCCTCATGCTACCTCCTGTCAGAAAAAATACAATCTGAGGGTCCTACACGCGTGAGGGATCATGGGTACAGTGGACGTCACAACAGGGATAGTATTACTGGCACGCCCTGTGTCGACGCCCATTTTCGAGTTTCGAAAAACAAACTGTAATACTCTGCCGCTTCCACTAGATGTCGGCCTATGCACAGCATGTGAATCTAAGCAGATACAAGCATCAGAAATACGAGTAATGTATCATATATCATTACTCTGCCGGGAAAAGATTGAGGCGACTTTATATATGTGACCATATATATAGGGACAGGGGAACCGGGGGTTGCAGTGGTGTCCCCCGCTCCCCATGAAAAATAAAAAAGGGTTTGGGTGTTGCCGGGGTGTCCCCCGCATGTTCTATGTAATAAGGTCTCCACAAAAAACAGCAATTTTTCTGTAATTATTTTGCATGGTGATATTTTTGAGGGGACATTATTACATGGAACCGGTTAGCCTTGTGCATCCAAAATTAGTTTAGAGTTCTTCCTTATCCTACTGTGTTCAAATGAGCTGAAAAGCAACTGTAATGATATATTACACCAGAAAGGTCTTGCTCACCTAGTATAACATTGTGTTATCACAAAAGTAGTAGTTATGTACTGTTCCTTGAATCTGTGTTCCACTATTCAGAAAAATCAGAAAAGTATATTTGCATGTCAGTTTTACTGTGTGATTTCCTTGTGGTGTCACTGCATAACTGACGGTCCTTTAGCCTTGAATTACTGTAAAGTATTCTGAAAGGAACTTGTGGTTTTACTCCCCATGAATAGGTGTGGCCTATACTGAATGTGTATGAGGTGGTTTGACTTACCTAGAACTGTTAGTTTTCTAAATAAGGTCTATGCTTTGGTCTGTGTACTTTAAAGCGTAGTGTTGTGTTTTTATAGTGTGTTTATATGATTTGTGATAGTACTGATTTACCCCTAGATTTATCTGGGACTTCCTGTATTTAAATAAATCCTTTTACAATGCATAGTGTTTCATTGTTTCTTTGGACCATATGTGTATTACAATTTCTTTGTACTCATTCTACAGCCCTCTCTCCCTTCTAAGATGAGCCTGGCTGCTATATCTACGCTATCGTATACTCTGGTGGTACAGCCTTATAATAAGAGTGGAGTGTCGTACTGCCTCAGTTGAAGGTTTTACTAAGCCATTAGTTGGACTTCAGAAGAACTTTCCTAACACCCACAACCACCAGATATTTTGAAACTTTGGCCTGTTGTGAACCTGACATTGTCAGAGGTTTTATTTGCAAGTGACAGTGTTTTCTTTTAATTTTCTTTTCTTCTCCAGCATGGGGTCTGGTATGGATTCACATGCTCATGAATATTCCCTGTCGTCAGGCGGGGACCCCTTGGTAAAAGAAAAAACAGTTTCACTTTCACTTAGAAACTGTATTTATCCTCTAAATAAATCACTGAACTCTGGGTCATACTGCCCCCAGCCAATGACTGCCCTCTCCCTAAACCCCTCTTCTGGCCGCCATCTTCAGATTTTTTTTCTGCCCGTTCAAGTGAGCTATTCTACGTTTTCGTGCTTTTTTCGATAAAAAGTTCTATTTTTCTCAAATCCAGCTCGTGTGGTCTTTCGATCCTTCGGCTGACAAGCAGGGACCCGTTTGTCGGTGAATTTCAACACCCCTCAAGGACAAGAATTGTCTGAGTTTGATCAAAGATTCCAAAAGGCCATGGGGCCTACTCTGAACCATGTCGGAGAAGAAGAGGGAAGATCCCTGTTCAAGCTATGTTCCAGCTGCAGACTGCCTCGGGTTCTCCAAGCAAACTGTGACGCATCGTGGCTCAGCGCCAAGGCCTCTGACCCGTGCGGCAAGCAGGGACATGCCTCACCCACGACAGGCCGGTTCAAAGAGCAGGCTTCTAAGTCCTTTGAGGGCGCTCATCCGTGGGGGCCCAATACAAGGCCAAGCACTAGAGTCTGTTTCCGTCAGGGGCGCTGCTCAAGCGTGTCCCACGACAGGCAGGGCGTGCTCATCTTCACCATCTGCCTCCCTCTCCAGCCATCGCTCCAGCTCCTCCTCTAAGAGGAAATCGGCTAACCTGGAGAAGGTGTGGGAAAAGCCAGAGAAGACAAAAGCACAGGAAAAGGTGACTAACCTGCCCCAGAAGGCCCAGGTGATGTCTTCGATCAAATTGCTGACTGGCACCACCTAGAGGACCAAAGGGGCTGACCCGGTCAAGGTAGCCCTGGCGGTACCCAGAGTTGCCCTGGCGGGAGTTCTTGGCCAAGCTGGTGGAGAAGACGCTGGAGAAGAGAATGCCATCCCTAAACCTGACACAGACCCCTCAGGATGCAAAAAAGTAGGGGAGGGGTCATCCATACACCAGGGCATGGATATTCCTCCTCGAACGAGGAGGACCAGGTGTACGTTCACACGATCCAGGAGGATGTGGGGGGAACAATGACAGAAACACAGAGGGGGGCGATGGCAGAAATGTTGACGAAGGCACAGGGCCCAGTAGGCCTAACAAACCTCCCAGACAGCCCAGTAGGCACTAACAAACCTCCCAGACAACCCACCCGCCACCCCAACCCTTTATATGTATCGCTGGACATCCTTTCGACCCTACACAGCCTTGTGTCCGAGATTCAGAAAAGGATGCCGACTACACCACCGGCCCTGGTGGCACAGGACCAGCCTCTGCCAAAGAGGAAGCGGTATCCTACACCGTGGCATCTACCTCCACACATATCCATCCCACCCCCAAGAGACATGGGGATGGGCACAGCGACTACCGAGCGACATGGCCACGGCGCGCAGCTCGCTGCAGCCAGGGGCTTCTCTCCTGGACAAGGTGGGGTCGTTCCATGCCATGGTCACCAGAGCGTCCGAGGTCTTCCAACTGACGCCAGAAGAGACCAAGAAGGAAGCTTTCCCATACAATGCTGCAAGGCCAAGACGACCATTTTGGCGGTGTGTCAAGAATCAGCAGGGTAGTCTTCCCCAGAGAGCACAAGAGCAGGCAGTCCATTCATCCCGTGTTGCCTACCCCTAAAGGATAAGGAGAAAACAGTTGCCTTTCTGCCAAAGACAAAGATCATTGTTTCTGTCACGTTGGCAGCTCCAATGGAAACGATGGAAGCCCTGCCTCATGCGCCGCAACGTAGGGAGGAGGCGGTTGGCTCCAGGGCGGAGTACATGTAAAAGTACGACTCATTCTTGCCTTGGTGCTTCTGAATGAAGTTGCTACGGTCCCGTTTCATGACCCATTGTTGATTCTTAGTTTCTTATCACAACTATGGTACTGTTTCTGTGCATCATGCCCTTGGAAACGGACCGGCGAATGGACGGTTCCGGCACCGAGAACAAGTTCCTGTTTTGCTGCTTGAAATCATATTTGACCCGGATTGGCTCCGCATTCCGATTCTGTCTCTGGCAACCAACCGCACCCTCTTCTTGACCCGGACTGCTTTACGGACTGTTTTTGCATGCTGATTCTGTCCCTGGCGACCGTCCGCACCATCCATTGACCCGGCTTTCATCACGGACTGCAACCGCGTTCTGATTCTGTCTCTGGTAACGGGCCGCATCCACTTTTGACCCAGCGTGCATCACGGACTACATTTGCTTTGTGCTCTTGTGCCTGGCAACTGCCCGCACCCTACGAGACCCGGACCGCCTAAAGGACTGCAACTGTATTATCCATAATTGGTCTAACTTTCGTGGACCCCTTCCCTTCAATCCAGTTTTCAAACCTATGCCACAACCACGTTCTACTTGGAGTTCCTTCTGACTTTTGCTTTCATCCAGGATCTCTGAGCTCTGGACTTGAGACATTACGTTACCCTTTCTGGGTTAGGCGTCCTTGTGCTGTCAGGACAGGGCTCCTGCAAAGGACTGCCAAAGCACAACACGGACTACAGACTCTTAATCTGCTGGTAAGATCAGGTTAATATGTTTGAGTATTGTTTTCTGGTTCTATCCTTGGTTCCCTCATATTCATTATACCCTTCCATCATATTGCAGACCAATACGGCAGGAGAAATTCAGCAACACCTATTGCCAACAACCCCGCCTTTTGAGACCCTTCTTCCACCCACTCAAGGTTGGTTTAGTCTGCCACAACAAACTAGAATTGTTTTTTTCTCCTTCTACAGCCCTCGTTTCGGGGGTACCTGTGTTCCATCTTCCAGCTAATTGATCCCTCTACTGGTATTTATACACCAAGTAGAGGGGTACATTGGTAGGAATTCGTCAGCGACTAGAACTCTTGTGTTCCCAGACGGTTCTTCTTTTGAGCCAGCAGGCAAGATCTTGGTAAGCCTGACGCAGCACCTCTCTTGGACGATGTTTGAGACGAGGGCCTAGCTTTGATGAGAAACCGGGCCACAGGCCATGGCCAAGAGGGATAGGCTGGAGAAAAATTACTGGGTGCCGGAGTCCGCACACAAGTGCCTATGTTCGCAGCCTTCCCCGATCTTGGTGGTTTCAGCGAGAAAGAAGTAATCTAACCCCTCGTCTTCATCCTCTGTTCCGCCAGATAGCGAGGGGAAGTTGTTAAATGCCATGGGAAGAAAGGTGATCTGCTCAGCGGCATCAACAGTCAAGGCAGCTAACGCACTTGCAATCCTGGCCAGGTATGACGGGTAACTGTGTTATAAGATGGCCCCGCTGCTTGAGTTTCTACCCGACGGCAAGCAGGTTGAGGCACTTTCCGTTCTCCAGGAGGGGGAGGTGGCATCGGACCATGCCATCAGTTTGGCCCTGGACATCACGGACACCAGGTTCCGGGAGATGGGGAACGCTGGCTGGCGCTGGCTCTGGCTGGCTGGCTGGCTGGCTGGCTGGCGCTGGCTGGCTGAGGGCCACCAACTTCCGTCAGGAGGTCCAGACGAGGGTGCTGGACATACCCTTCGACAGGGACAATCTCTTTGGGAAGGCCATCGACGAGTCATTGCAGGCCATTAAGACTAACATGGGGACAGACTGTGCCATGGGCACTCTTCAACAACACCTCGCTTTCGTGTCTCCGGTGGGAAGTCCGGCACATCGTCGAAAGGTTTCGACGGAGGGTTCTCTTAGTACCGTCAACCTTCCCGGTCCACGGCCCATGAGGCCTACAGAGGCCGTTCCAAGGCTTTTGTTGGGGGTGGCTGACGTCGCTCCCAAAGCGGTACGCAGGGTCCAAAGCAAAATTAAATCGGTCAGGACGTCGGGCCCCCACCCATGCACCCCCGGTGGGAGGCCGACTATATGCCTTTGTCAGAGAGTAGAAGATCTACACCGATGGGTGCTGGAGGCTCTTGTTAGGCAAAGTTTGTATGCAGTACCTTCTGGGAACACTACAAACAACTCTGACTACAGATATAGGAAACCTTGTATAAGCTTGTACTACACAGTTTTGGTAGCGTGTTGAGCAGCCAGGCTTATCTCAAGAGGGAAATGTGAGCTGTAGTGGAGTTACACAGAGATCTACAGTTAGAAGTTTTCAAATAAACTCTTACACCCAAGGTTTCCTGAATAAACAATTATTAATTTATGCCAGTTAGAATAAGCCTTCTTCAGAAGGGAACAATATAAAAGTAACACACACATACACTTCAATACTGTACACTCTTAGTTTCTAAATCAGTAAAGACCTTTTTCGGATGGCCCACAAACACAACCTACACCCTCAGGTGACTTGAATAGCCATGGTGCTGGGGACATTAATATCTTACTGTTGGCATTTAGATTACTGTTACATTTAGTAAAAGGAAAAGGTTATTTAGAACAAGAGACGACAAATATTCCTAAGCAGGCAAATACTTTTGGATCCCCCAAGAAGAGTCATTCAGTTCAACAGGCTAAGCCAATTACGATGACAGAATCAACAATGCCACCGACGCACAAAAAGAAATGTTTAGCATCATCGAAGAAATGAGAAACCCACCAGGCTGTGATAACTCCCCAACCCCCTCAGAAAAACTATGCAACGGCCTGGCAGATCACTTAAAAAAAAAAAAACGACATCCGTCAAACCATACAAAAGCGACCAACCAACCACAACATACAACCCAACGAACCCAACCCGGAAGCACAACACAAACTCTGAAGCTTCCCTGAAATATCAGCAGAGGCATTCACAAAGCTGGTTAAATGAAGCAAGAAAGTGGGATCACCCATGGACCCATGTCCCCCAGACATCTACAAATCAATCCTCGCGCAAGGATCGCCAGCAGAATATTACAGAAACCTTCTGAATCTATCACTCAACAGGGACTGTACCGAAGATCTTCAAATCAGCTTACATCAAGCCACTCTTAAAAAACACAAGTGGTGACGTAGATGACCTCCAACTACAGGCCGATCTCTAACATCCCCTACCCAGCAAAACTTCTAGAAACCTACGTATACAAACTAACCCAAGAACACGTAGAAAAACACCACCTGCTGGACCAAGCTCAAATCGGTTTCAGACCAGCGAGAGGAACAGAAACAGCGCTACTATCCATCTGGGACGACCTAAAAACTAACGCAGACTCAAACACTACCTCAGCCATTATTCTGCTCGACCTCTCTGCAGCCTTTGACACAGTTAGCCATGACACCCTGACCAAAAGACTAGAAAACATAGGCATAACAGACACAGCACTACGCTGGACCAAATCATTCCTAACGGACAGAACAGAAACCGTATGGATAAAACCTTTCAAATCCACCCCACGAGTCAACGATTGTGGAGTACCACAAGGATCCTCACTATCTCCACTATATTTCAACATCTACCAGACTCCGGTCATCAGAATCTTCAAAAAATACAACATTACATGTTACGATTACGCAGATGACCCTCAGATCATCTACAAAATCAAAGACACCGATGCCGACCATTCAACCCTAAACGACTGTCTAAAAAAAGTCTTTGACTGGATGGATGCCAACAACCTGAAAATCAACCCTGGAAAGACAGAAATCATGATCGTATCCAAAGACCAAGAGAACGAAACCACCATCACATGGCCTACGGAAATGGGAAATGCACCAGCACCATCGAAGGTAGTAAAAAAATCTGGGAGTCTTAATGGACAGCACCCTAACCCTGGAACCACAAATAAATGTAACAGTTAAGAAATGCTTCTTCCTCCTCCACACGGCAAGAAGAATTCTACCTTTCCTCTCCTTCACGCACAAAACGCTCACCATCATCGCCCTAATCATGTCAAAAATCGACTATACAAACAGCCTCTACCTCGGAATACCAGAATACCTCCTGCAGAAACTGCAACGGATCCAAAATGCAGCAGCAAGACTACTCCTCAAACTATCCAGAAGAGAACACATCACTCCAGCCCTAAAAACACTTACACTGGCTCCCAGTAAAACAATGCATCACCTCAAAACAATGTGCTTAACGCACAGGGCAATCAGCAGACAAGGAGAAGAATTCCTACAAAAGAAAATAAGTCTACAAACCAGCGAGACCCCTCCGATCGAGCAACGAAATCCACCTGGAACTCAAACCATACCTTAAGAAAAAACTTGGAGGCACCTCCTTCTACCACTTAGCCGCAAAAACCTGGAACAACATCACAAAGGAAATAAGAAACACTGAAGATCACCTAAAATTCAATAAATCACTAAAAACCTGGCTCTACAACACCACAGTCCTGCAAACCGAAACTGGAAAAAAGGATAACTAAACCAAAAAGACACGGACATCCCTGACCCGGGAGAGTAAAGCCCACGGCAGATGGACGGGTGACACCGGATAGACGGGAACACAGGCGGCACGCACGGAGACTGAGTCAACTAACCCAGACAACCCACCAACACTTTGCCCGCCCCTCAATCTAAGTACCGCCAGGTACCACATTGGTGTGGAATTATCGTGATATTGGCAATCAATCACCCCACTACCCGAGAGGTTGTCATTGGCAGGTGCACTGGCCACAGGAGTATGAATGGAGGTTAAGGGGAACTATGAGAGAGCATGTTAGAGGCGGGGCTAGAGGAATAAGGAACCTGTATGCCAGTCAGACCCAGATCATGACAGAGCCGCAACAGGGGAGACTACGCAAGCCGAGCACTTCAATTCAGGATAGAGACGCAAATTAACCAACCCTACTAACAATTTCCCTTTCTGCATACACCTTTCAAACTCCAAACCAAACGCAACCAAAACCTACAGCACAACAAACCGCACAAACTTCACTACATTGCAACAACAAAACAAAAACGCACATAGCCTTGCACAACAGTACACGACTACCGGCCGCAAACACCCCAGGCCGCCAACAGCACATCACGGCTCTCTTGCACCTTTCCTGCTTCCTCCCACTAACTCAACCTCCCCTCCTCTTTCAGAGCCGTCAGAGCGCCAAGGGACCACTCCGGTGGTGATAGTGCGCGGTACAAATGTCCTTTAACATTAACAAAGTCAATGGGCAAAAGTCTTATATAGGATGAAGCACTTCTGGTAGGTAAATAAGTCTTTGCACAATGTTTTAGAAGTCTTTGAAGAAAAGAAGAATCAAATGTAGGGCCACAAGCTGATTAGACTTGTGAGTAGTAGATGATGCAAGCAACTCTACAGTGAAAGGTAAGTTCTCTGTCTTTACAGTATCTTTGCATTGAAGACAAAGTGCAGCAGATGACTTCTGTTCCTGTGCAGCTCTGCGGATCTCTGTTCCTGGGCCTCAGACGTGGGGACAAGAGGGAGGACTTCTGGGGACTCCTGCACTGCAATGGGACTGTCGCCGCTCACAACAGGCAATCTTCAAATCAGTTGCTGTTTAGTGTTTCAGCTCCTCGAGTCTACTGCAAATAGCAACACTGCAGTTCCTGGCTGTCGAGATGGACTTTTCTTGCTCTGTTGAGAGGGCTCAGGCTCGGTCAGTCATGCTTCCTCGGAGTCCAGAGGATCTTCCTGGAGCTCATGGCCAGCTTAAAAACAACGCACACAATCTGGTGTTTCTCTCCCTGGCTATACGGTTTCCAGCAGCAACTCTGTGGAAATTCAACCACCTCCGAGATGGATGTCCAAGTGCCCACCAACTCAAATGAGAAGTCGTCCTTGCAGGGGCTTCTCTGTCAATACGAATTTGGCGTTTCAGCACAGCAGCAGGTCTTCACCGGACAAACCAACAGTCCAGGAGTTGCATTAGTCGTCCTCTTCTTCATCAGTTCCTTCGTCCAGTGGTCGACTCTGCCTTCCAAGCCAAAAGCCTCACCTTTGATTCAGTTCCCTCCTATTAATTCCAGCCTAGCTGTCAATCATCCAGCAGGGTGGCTGTTCTTGCCGGACAGTCAGCCGGCCAATCACCACAGAGTGCATTTGGGTCTCCTAGGAGACCAAGCACAGGGATTTTTGGGCACCTCCCTCACTTCCTGCCTATCCCAGAAACCCTGGAGCCAGAGGCGGACTTCACTTGTGAATCCCGCTAAAGGAAAAGTGTACAATTGGACCAAACCTGGTTTGGCCCGCAAGATTATCTCAAGAAGGACCTTTCCACAAAGTAATGGCGAAAAAAGACCGGGCCATTTTGACAAAAATTTCACCCTTGGGTGCTTTACTGCAGCTGCGAACGCAGCCCGTGGTAAATGCACACCACGATAGTTTAAACGAAACCACTGCCGCCAGCCATTCAGTGATAAAAGGGTAACATAAAAAATGTTACATGAGAAGCTAGAAAGAGGGGATACTAGGTAACCCCGCCAGCACTCTATTGTAGGATAGTGCCTGCTGGGTCTAGAAAGTTAAAAACGGAAGTAGTTAATTTCACTTTACTGCTCTGGGAAACAGTAGTTTATCCCATAGAAGGTATTTAAACCTTTGGGAAATCTGAAATACTTCCCTGTGTCACTGCACTGAAGGTGCTGTGTGACACAATGTAAAAGATGCCTATGGAGTTTGTCAGACTCCAAAACCAAAAAGAAAGTGTTCCAAATCACAATAAAATACATGAGACAGTGGGAAAAAAGGGTCTCACTCTCCCCAGGTTAAAAATATCAAGTCCTCAAATCCAGTAAAGTGGCTAGGGGTCTCTAAGGTGGAGGGAATTATCACATTTCTGAGAATTCTCCCTAACCGCTCTCGCCCACGGACACACTCTAGATTTCCAGCAAATGTGTCTGCAGGTACCTCTGGTGGCCGGGCAAGAGCAGGACATCCTAGCTCCTGCAGGAAGTACGGGCCAAGATAAGAAAGGGGCTGATAGAGCTGGTTCCAAAGCGACTCCGGGGCTCCAGAGTCTACTACAGATACATCTTGGTAAAGAAGACTTTGAAAGACCAAAGAAATATCGAGGCTTAGTACCACAAAATGAAATACGCCAATCACGGGTCGAAAGATACAAGTATCTTTATTTTCTGTACAGAATTCAAAGCAAACAGATGGCTATCTGGCTCCCAACACCTCAGTGTGTACCAGCAGACACATTGAGGGGTGAGAGTGCTGAATATCTTAATGCAAGTTTTTTTAATACATTTCTTCCAATCATTGTCCAGCCCCTGTCCAAACTAATAATTTACATGCTAGGGTTCGGGCCCTGTTCACATGACAAATATTACAATATTGTATAACCGATTTAACAAGTTTACATGTCCATGAAGTTACAATGACCGTAATGGGTTCCCGGCTCATAGTAAGGTTAGTTTAAAAAAGAACACAATATATTACAACCAAAGATCACAGTTCGAGTTTGCTCTACATTGTTCCGCTGTTCATGAGTATGAGGCTTGTGAGCGCAGACACTTGGATTGCAGTTCATACGAGTCGCAAGGTTTCTTTGCACAGAATAAACAGTCTGCTCTCAGTCAGCCTAAATGTTGACATAAGTCAAAGGTCATTCGGCTTGGCTGCAGTTGAAAACCCAATCCACCATTTTAGGACACAAGCAAGAGTTCATATCAAAATGGCGGATGATTCCTAAAATGGCTGCGAAGTTGATCAGAAATCGGAACATTTCGGACGCAGGTTTCTGTGCAACGCAAATGGGTTTAGGCCAATATTCATAACAAGGCGGTATGATACGAATACAGTTTAGCAACCGGGGACTGGAAGCCCATTCTAGACCTGCGACATCTCAACAAATGCCTCAAGTGGCAGAAATACTGGATGGTCACGTTGCAGCAAATGCTCGTCCAACTGGAAGAAGGAGACTTCTTGACGTTGCTGGATCTGGAGGATGCATACTTCCACGTCCCCGTTCACAAGAAGCATCAGAAGTTCCTGTGCTTCGTAGTACAGGGAAGGTGTTATGCAGAGTTTGTATGCAGTACCCTTTAGGACCACTACACACTCTATGACTACAGGTGTAAGCCAAACCAACCGTTGGTATAAGTCTGTACTAGACAGTTTTTTGTAGCAGAGCTGAGCAGCCAGGCTCCTCTCAAGAGGGAATGTGAGCTGGAAGGATGTTGCACACAGGTCTACAATTGCACGTATTAAAATAAACTCTTACACTCATGGTTTCTTGGTTAAACACATATTAATTTATTCAACAGTCAGTTATAAAACATTCACTAGAAGGAGGCAGTTAAATATCATATATCAATACACTTTAATACTATACTCGTTAAGGTTCTGAGGCATTTATACTACTTTGAAGGAGGAGCAAAATGGCGTTCAGATTACTTTGAAGGAGGAGCAAAAAGGAATATGTTTAGAACATAAAGGAATTCGAATTTCTTAGTGTAGATACGTTGAGTTCACCAGAAGAGTCAATTCAATAGGATAGGCCAAAGTCAATGGGCTAGAGTCTTGGATAGGTAAAAACGGTTCTGATAAGTAAACGGTAAAGTCTCTGTAGAAGTTCTTAGAAGTAGTTTGAAGCACTTTCAGCGAGAGAGGTAAGTACTCTCTCGTTTCATATTAACTTTCAAATGAAGTAAAAGATGCAACTGAAGACTTCTGTTCCTGGCAGTACCTACAGATCTCGCTGTTCCTGGGCCTCCGTCATGGGGACAAGAGGGAGGACGTTGGGTAGGCCTGGGGGGACTCCTGCTCTGCAAGGGGACTGGTCGAAAAAGCTGGCACTTGGCAAATCTTGGATTCTGGTAACTGTATTAAAGCACACAAACTGGTGTCCCTCTCCCTGGTTATTTGTTTTCCTGCAGCACTCTGAGGAAAATACAACCAGCTACGAGAATGGTATCCAGGTGGCTTATGGGTCGAGTTGATTGGTCCCACCAACTCAAAGGGAGAAGTCGTCCTTGCAGGGCTTGTCTGTCGAGATGAACTTAGTGATTCTGACCTGCAGCAGGGCTTCACCGGCAAACCAACGTTCCAGGCGTTGCAGCAGCCGTCCTCTTCAAGCTCATCTTTGGTTCTTTCGTTCCAGTGGTTGACTCTGCCTTCCAAGCCAAGAGACTTACCTTTTATCCAGTTTCCTCCCATTCATTCCAGCCTAGCTGCTACTCACCCAGCAAGGTGGCTGTCCTTGCCGGACAGTCAGCCAGCCAATCACGCCAGAGTGCATTTGCGTCTCCTGGGAGACTAAGCACAGGGAGTTTAGGGCACCTCCCCCACTTCCTGCCCACCCCAGACACTCGGGCGCCAGAGGCGGTCAACAGTCCGGAAGCCCACCAAACGCGATGAAACAAAGGGACCAAACCTGGTTTGGCGCGCAGAGCAAAACTCTAGAAGGTCCTTTCCATAAAGAAATGGCGAAAAAAGAAGACCGGGACGTGTTAAAACAAAGGGGGCTCAGACGCCATCTTAAAAAACATGGCTCCTGCGATTTAACGCTACTGGTGTTCGCGGTCGGGAAAAATCATGATAGTTCATTGTAAAACCACTGCAACCAGCCATTCCGATGGGAAAGGGTAGCATTTGGCTGCTACATGAGTATCTAGACACAGAGGATACTAGGTAGTGCCTCCATCACTCTATTGTAAAATAGGGTGGGCTAGGTCTAGGAATTTAAAGACTAGTAAAGTCAATTTCACTTTACTTACTATGGGAAACAGTAGTTTATCCCAGAGAAGGCATTTAAACCTTGGGAAAGCCTGAAAAGGTTTCCCTGTGCCTCTGCACTGAGGGTGCTGTGTGACACACATGAAAAGATGCCTATGGAGTTGTCTAAAACTCCAATACCAAAGAAAACACACAGATTTAAAAGTTCAAAGTCCCAAAGTTTAGCAAAAGAGCTGGAGGGCTCTAAGGTAGAGGGGAATTAGCACATTTATTAAAATTCTTCCTAACAGAAGGCACTATCAATTAAAGGCCCTCCCATTCAGACTGAAGCCGGCACCCAGGGTGTTTACGAAGTGCCGGGCACGAGTGGCGCCCCATCTGCATCGACGGGGGATACACGTGTACCCATACCTCGACTGGCTCATCCGGGCCAAGTCGAGGGACCAGGCCGTTGACCACACAGAGGACTGTCCCACTGCTGATGGATCTGGGGTTCTCAGTCAACTATCCAAAGTCGTGCTTGATACCATCGCAGAACGCATGCTGTTCCTGGGGGCCAGACGGTCTCCTGCCTGGCGGCTCCCTCGGAGAAAGGGATTTGTGGCCCTGCTGGGCAAGGTGCAACGGCTGTTGGCACTGAAAAGTGCTGCAGTATGGACCATCAATTCGCTGCTCGGCATGTCGTGCATCTACCTGATCTGGCTTGCAGGTTGCAGATGTGACCCCTTCTGGAGTTCCTGGATGCTTGCTGGATCCAGGTATCCAGAAGTTTTGCAGACAAGATTGTTCTCGATGAGTTCAGTCGAGTGATAAGGTGGTGGGGCGTACGCTCCAACATCGCCAGTGACACAGGTTTTCCGAAACCCCCCCCCAATCCCTCCCTCCTGTACCAGGAGACGGTAACCACAGACGCTTCACTGGAGGGCTGGGGAGCCCACACTGGACATCTCCACACCAGAGGCCTGTGGTTACCGGAGCAGAGGGATCTCCACATCAATGTCCTGGAGCTGCAGGCAGTGTTTTGGGCCCTCAAGTCATTCCTTCCGTTCCCTAAGGGCAAAGTGGTGAGGGAATACCCGGACGACACCACCACAATGTTCTACATCAGGAAGCTGGGGGGCACTAGATCCCCAGCGCTCTCCAGAGAGGCGCCGGACTTGTGGCACCGGGCCGTTGCCAAAGAGATGTTCCTCATCCCATTTCAGCTGGCGGAAGTCAAGAACACCATTGCCGACTCCCTCAGCAGGGAACAGCGCTCCTGCCAGGAGTGGGAACTTCAACAGGATCAGGTGGACCGCCTCTACCGCAAGTAGGGCAGCCCCCAGATTGATCTGTTTGCGACGGTGACAAATCCAAATGCCAGAGGTTCGCCAGCAGGTTCCACCAGCCGAGGAGCATGGGGGAACGCTGTCTCCTTCCTGCGGCAAGATCTTTTCCTATACACTTTCCCTATGTTGCCTCTCCTGCTGCGAGTCATCAATCAATTCAAACGGTGCTGATGCAGGATGATCCTTGTCGCCCCAGTGTGGCCGAGGCAGATTTGGTCCCCGGACCTTCTAAGCCTGTCAACGTCACCTACTGTCATGATCCCAGTCGGGCGGCGCTTCTGGGATTTGTGGAGACGCCATTGACAGGTGCCGTTACGTTCGACGGCCGTTGGGAAGCACCGCTCTAGTGTTTTTCCAAGATGGCCGCCGATGTTATTTAGTGTCGGGCTCGAGCAGCGTTTCTTCGCGTTGCACCTTCTCTGCTTCTCCCGGCTGGAAGGTTACGCTGTTTACCCCCGCGATCTGGCTAAGAGCCCCCTCCATTGGACTTTCTTTTGTTATTTCCCGCTTGCTCGCTTACCGGTACCCTGACCGGTCTCTCTGTGATCCCTTCTCTCAGCTTGGCTCCTTTGGTCTCTCCCTCATTGGCGCCTTGGCTTTACCATTCTTTGGTCCTGGGTGCTCCTCTTCATTCCTCTGGATAACCCTGCTTTCTCTCCTGGTATATTCTCCTCATCCTCGCCTTCTCCGGAGGTGATTCTGCTTACCTGGGATTTCTCCACCATTGTTCATCCGTCACTCTCAGCTCTCCAAGTTGGTTACTCCGATCATCCTCGGCAACCCAAGACACCACCTCGGGCATCTTCCTGTTCTGGACTCTCATCGCAGGGTTTTTTCCGCCGTTGAGGCTTTTTCCCTGCTCAGGAGCCGGCTCCCGGGAGTTCCCGCTGTTCTGTTCCCCAATCACCCGACAGCGTGGCATCCCTGGAAGCTCGCCCCTACTTACGTCAAAGAAAGGAAGGCAAGAAAGACGGCAAGGATCCAGCTCGAAGACGCCCAGGAAGAAGGTCGGTGGCACAAGACTACCCTACGGATACCTCAGGTGAGGAGGAAGGGAGGGAAGCCTTAAAAGACTCTGACAAACCTGATACCTACAGTCAAGCTGCCAGTGGTCGCGGATCTGCTCACCAAGAGAATGAGGCGCAATCCTGCATCACGACCCAGGATCGCTGAACCTGAGGACTTGGCTCCTGCAGCCTTAGAGTTCGGAGGGTGCCGGCGGACTGCAGGGAAGTCCATGCCAGGGCCAGAGCGTCATTGACTCTTAAGTGCTACGGGCACAAGCGGAAGCGTTTCGCCTTGTGGTGCCAGGCGCAGACGATCAACCCTCTGAAGGTCACTACCCCGCAGATTCCTCCGTACTTGTCCTTGGCCAAAGTGGGGCTGGTAGATGCCTCTATCGAGGTGCATCTGGTGGCTTTCTCCCACTACACCTTGTCTCCAGAACAATCTTCACTTTGGTCCCACCATCTCGTCAAGGAGTTCCTCAAAGTACTGTTTCGATCACTCCTGCTGTTGAAGGTGCCTGCCCCGTTATGGGTACTCAACGTGGTACTGACTAGGCTCATGGGGGTGGGGGGCCCTTCAAGCCTATGCATCGGGCCCCTCTCATGGAAAACTGCTTTCCTCGTGACCATCACCTCTGCCGGGATGGTAGGTGAGATACAGGCCCTTTCCTGCAACTTTCATGAATCGAGGGTGGTGCTGCGGACGCACCCCTCCTGCCAAAGATTCTATCGGAATTTCACCTCAATGAGCCAAAGTTTTCGGAAGAAGTCTCAATTGTTTGTGAGCTTTGGTTCTGTGAAGGCCTTATCCGAGGCTGCCATCTCAAGGTTGCTCTCCAGCGGTATCGCACACTGTCACTGGTTGGCTAACCGACCACTGCCCGGCCGTCTGAGAGCCGTCTGAGAGCCAATTCCACCAGAGCGATCGCAGTGACGACGGCATTCCTGTCTGGTGTGCCCCTGCTGGACATCTGAAAGGCTGCTACGTGTTGGTCTATGCACACCTTCACGAGATTCTACTGCGTCGACAGGGAGGAGTCCAGAGTCGGCCAAGCAGTGCTACGCAACCTGTTCGCCTGAAGGTGAACCTGTTTCGGAGGAGTTATTGCTTCTGTTGAGCCTTGCCACCTCCCCTGGTATTCTTTATTCATGAGCATGTGAATCCATGCCAGACTCCTTCTGGAGAAGGAAGGAGTTACAAATTTGTAACTGTTGTTCTCCAGCATGGGTCTGGCATGGATTCACATGCGAACCCTCCCTCCTGCGCCTCTGCGGCTCTTCATGGTCATACTTCCACTTTACTTTGCTTACGAAATCTGACGATGGCTGCCAGAGGAGGGGGTTGGGGAGAGGGCAGTCTTTGGCTGGGGGTAGTATGACCCAGAGTTCAGTGATTGATTTAGAGGAGAGATACAGTTTGTAAGTGAAAGTGAAACAGTTTTTTCTTTACCGAGGATACCCAGCCTGACAGGGAATATTCATGAGCATGGGAATCCATGCCAGACCCCATGCTGGAGAACAATAGTTACAGGTAAGTAACTTGTTCTTTCCTTGAATTACAGATTTTGTTAATAATTTACTGGCTGTTTTACATATTTTTTGCGTTTGTGACTTGATATGGAAAAATGCTAAAATAAGCTTTAGTATTCTAGGATTTTTCATTTGCCCTTCTGAGAATCCTTGCCTGACTTACATTTTGGGGGAATTCTGTGAGACATTACACCCGGACACTGCCGTGCCGTTATAGGTCTCAGTCAGTGCCACTTTCTAGCTCTCTCTGACTGATCTAACTGACTGTGGCGTCTGTTCTGTTCCCATCTCTTTTTAGGATGTGAAGCCCTTGGAAGTCTACAGTGTGGAATTCATGGTGGACAACTCTCAGCTGGGCTTTTTAGGTAAGGGTGCTTGAAGATCATCATGTGGTCTACTCTACTATACTAATGATGTACCTGCTTCTGTTAACTAATGTATTCTCCCCCTCTTATTCATCAGTGTCAGATCGCGATCGAAACCTCATGGTGTACATGTACCTGCCAGAAGGTGAGTGCAGCAGTGGTGCCGTACATTGGATGTTTGAATTAGAACATCACAGGAATGATTGGTTAACTGACTTACCCTGATGAGCTTGAATCCGTCTACTTATTGGTCAGGTGGATTCTCAGAACCAACCCTCCGGCGGTGTTCTCAGAAGGCTAACCTAGCCTAGTTTGTGAACATGGTATTTGACACTTAAGTCTAGCAGCACTCAATAAGGTACTGAGCAGGGAAGCAGACTTCAGGAGATACAGGGGCAGGGGAATGAAGGACAGTTAACCACACACGACGCAATCAAATATCAAAGTCCCAAACTAATAAAGACTGTTTAAACAATAAGGTTTTAGTCTTTCTCTTTCTATAGATACCCAAAACGGTTCTGATCGCTTTTCCTCCATTAAATAACAAGAAGCTTTCTTAAGCAGAAACCCTCTGTGGTAATTTTCTAAAACTGGATACCCAAATCCCACTTATCTAACTTGACGAATCATAATGAAGCGAAGAATCTTTGGCCTCTTCCCTATACCCCATTAAAAAGTCTATAAATACTCTGTCAATGCGCTTAAACTCCTTTTTAGTAAATTTCAGAGGAAGTGATTGTATGTAATACTGAACTTTGGGCAGAAGCGTCTTTTAAATAGCATTTGCTTTTGCCCATATATTCAAAATCATCCAAATCCATTTACATACATCTCTTTGCAATGTCTCAATTTACCAATATTAAAATCTGCCATTTTCTTTGTGTCACGTAAAAGAGATATCCCCAGGTATTTCACATTAGAACTTGCCCATTGACAATTCCAGTCCTTCAATGCTCTTTTGGTGCTTGGTTTTCTGTAAGTGGGAAGATTACAGTTTTTCCCCAATAAATTTGAAGTCCCGAAAATGGACCCACCTCTTCTATCGTATGTCTCAAGAGTGTACCTCCTCCTTCCGGGTCAGCCAGTATAATAGTCATGTCATCAGCATATGCTAAAACCAACGACGAAGGCCATGTTTCAGTCTTATGTATGCAAGTAATGGTTCCAGGGCCAGAGTAAACGAAGGGTCAGAGCGGACAGTCTTTATTGGTTTGGGAAATTGCCGAATTCTGGGGTAAAATTGGATTCTATAATAGTTACAAAAATAACTATTGTAGAGTGTATTTTTGGGGTGTGGGCAAGATCTATTTATGTATGGAGAAGCATCTATTTGGCCTAATCCAGGGTTACAATACGATAACAAAATGCTAAACTGGAGAATTTGGGCTAACAGAGGTATTCTAAAAATTGAAGATGTTTGGGAACATGAGAAAATTATTTCTTTTGCAAGGTTAATGGAGATATATGTATCGGGTAAGAGGGAATGTGGGAGATATAGCGCTGTAGAAAAATTGATGGTTGAAAGACAGCAGATGCTAAATGAGCCCATGATTGATGGGCCCAAAATGTGTGAAATGTTGGATACCTCATCCCGTATGGTGTCAACATTTGTTAAGTTAATGCCAATAGTGAAATGCATGAAGGAGTCATGGGAGAATCAATGGGCTTGGGCTGTGGAATTGGGGAGAGATGGCTCTGTGGAAGTATGGGAGAGTATTTGGAAGGTGGCGGTGAAAGCTAAGATGGATCTGAAGTTGCGTTCCATTCATCAACGGGTTTTAGGCTGTTTATATTGGTCTCCGGAGCGGATGAGTGCGATGGGTCTGATAGATAATGATTTATGTTGGGGTTGTCAACAGATGAGGGGAACATTATGGCATATGCTTTGGGAATGTAACAGAGTGATGGATTTCTAGAGCGATGTATTATACAGAATTAATACAGTTGAGTATATTTCCTTTGCATGTACCTTTCTGGCAGTGATTCTGTCAACTGAGGGTAGATGCGAGAAGGCTTTTGATTCTTCAAACTGGATTGATAACGCTTTATTGATGGCAAGTAAGCAAATTATGGAAGTATGGAAGACCAGAAAGAAGCCTCAGAGTTGGTCGATTGAGATGCAAAAACTTTCATGCTATGAAAAAAATCCAATTAGACAATATGGGGAGTGCGGGGGAACTGCTTGGAACAATGCGGTATGGGTGAGTGTAGGTTGGGGTATTAAAATGTGATTATGTAGTAGTTGCACAGGGGTTAAGGTTGTGGGGGTGTTGTGTGGTTTGAGTTTCGTATGTGTCCTTTTTTCCTTTTATTTACTGGGCTTTATGGGCAGATATCAGTTGTATTTATTCTTTGTACAGTTTATGCTATGTGTGACAAGTAGAATTAGTTTCTTGGTATTTATAATCGCTCAACCTTATGTAATCGTTGTAATGTTAGTTGAATACATCAAAATAAAGTTACAAAAAAACCACAGACAAGTACTAAATTATGATTTACTAGGCCTTTAATACACTAAGCAGGTACAATTCAATAAAAGCACTTGACCCCAAAACACATATATATATAGACGTACACAGTTTGTAGTCTCAAGGTTAGTGTTGGGAAAGCGTTTTCTTTTTACAACTTCTATTGACTTCAGTGGAGCTCCGAGCTAACGGATATGGCTTGAACCCTGTACTGACTAATGGAGGGAAGTAAAGTCTTTGTGTTTTGCTTTCCTTGCTTGGCTCACTTATTTTGGAGCCACTATTCGGCACTTGTGCTTACCAGTGCACAGGGGCTCCGTCCCATCTGCATGATTCCGGTGCTGTTTCAATGTAACGCTCATCACCTTATAGGGTAGTGCTGCGGGGGTACTATACATCCCCTTTTCTTTTTCACTAGTCATGGACCCACGAGCACTTTAGCTCTATAACTTGCAGGCAAGCGTTTCAGCGTCTTTTGGAGCTGAAATATGGGGTTATTTAAGTTCTACCAGGGTGGACATAATCGAAAACCAATTCCTTAAAAAGGCTTTGTGCTCTCAAGCACCATCTACGCTTTTGGGTTTGGGTCGCACCCCATCTGACCAAATCTATGGAGGCATTGACGGACTTGCTGTCGCAAAGTGTAGGGCCAGAGGTAAAATGGCGCAAACCTTTTCAGTCCATGTTGCACTTGCTGGACGTAGATTTCTGGCACTGTTAGGCAAGATTGTTTGTAGTAACCCTGTGGGAGACTACACCAGCCTTGTCCTCTTGGCAATAGGTAACCCAACCTTTGATATGTCTGTACTACACAAGTTGGTAGAGTAACTGAGCAGCCAGGCTTATCTCGAGGGGTCAATGTGAGCTGTAGGGTTTTCACAGTGACAAGTATCCAAATAAACACACTCAAGTTTTCTTGATTAAACAATTATTTAATTTGACAGTCAGTTTGAAAATAAGCCTTCTTT
Organism: Ambystoma mexicanum; assembly: GCF_040938575.1. NCBI lineage: Eukaryota > Metazoa > Chordata > Amphibia > Caudata > Ambystomatidae > Ambystoma > Ambystoma mexicanum. The sequence continues at coordinate 1,337,087,546 of NC_090933.1, read as the reverse complement.
AGAAGGGTGCAATTGGCAACAATAAAAATACACTCCTTCAGTTAAATAAAGTAATTAGATACCCTTTTGGGATGGCACGCAGAGATTCCTACACCCTGAGGTAGCTTCAGTTGGTAGGACACTGGACGTTAATATATCACATTTCACACATTGGTGTTAGTCAGAATTGCATGCAGTACCCTCTGGGACACCACATACAATTAAGACTACAGGTGTAAGCAAAAACTAACCTTTGGCACAAGTCTGTACTGCACAGTTTGTGGTAGCGAGCTGAGCAGCCAGGCTTATCTCAAGAGGGAATGTGAGCAGTACAAGAAGTTACACAGAGGTCTTACAATCACAGTGGTTCAAGTAGACACTTAAACTCAAGGTTTCTTGGTAAAACATTTATTACACAATCATTTAGAAAACATTCACTAGAAGGATGCAACTTAATATTATACACAAATATATTTCAATACCAAACCAATATGTTTCTGAGTAAATTAGGCTCCCCTGAAATAGGAGCAAAAAGGCATTTCAGTTACTTTGAATGGGAGTAAAAAGGCACAAGTTAATAGAATAGATCACAAATACTTTCTTTGGCAGTGCAAATAGTTTCCGTTCACTAGAGGACTCGATTCAGTTCAATAGGCCTTGGCCAAAGTCCATGGACTAGTGTCTTGGATAGTAAAGAGCAGTTCTTGTAGTAAAGAGTAAAGTCTTTGCCAATGTTCTCAGAAGTAGTTTGTACGAAAAAGAATCATATGTTAGGTCCCAATCTGATTAGGCCTGCAAGTTGGGAAAGTTCCACAAACTTTGCCACGGGAGGTAAGTTCTCTCAATCGGGTTGGCACAGCACCTTAATATGAAGCAAAAGATGCAGCAGAAGACCTTGGTTCCTGGCAATTCCTGCAGATCTCACTGTTCCTGAGCCACAGTCGTGGGGACAAGAGGGAGGACGCCGGGGGACTCCTGCACTGCACAGGGTCATCAAAAAACACTGACAAGATGGAGTCACTTCAGTTAGAGTAGCTGTCATCAAGCACACAAGCTGGTGTCCTTCCCCCCCTGGTTAATCCTAACCAGTTCTGAGAATGGTATCCAGGTGGCTTACGAGTTGCTTGGTCCCACCAACTCAAAGGAAGAAGTCGTCATTGAAGGGACTGCTCTGTCTAAATGAACTTGGAAATTCGGACCTGCAGCAGGGCTTCACCAGGCAAACCAACGGTCCAAGAGTTGCAGCAGCCGTCCTCTTCCAGCTCTTCTTCGGTTCTTTCGTTCCAGTGGTTGACTCTGCTTTCCAGTCCAAGAGACACTTCTTTAAACAGTTTTCTCACTTTCATTCAGGCCTAGCTGGCACTCACCCAGCAGGGTGTCTGTCCTTGCCGGTCAGTTAGCCAGCCAATCATGCCAGAGTGCATTTGGGTCTCCTAGGAGACTAAGCACCTCCCTCACTTCCTGCCCACCCCAGACACTCAGGCGCCAGAGGCGGTCTTCAGTCCTAAAGCCCGCCAAAGGCATAGAAACAAAGAGACCAAACCTTGTTTGGCATGCAGAGACAAACTCTAGAAGAACTCTACAAACCATTCCAATAAGAAATGGCGACTAAAGAAGACTGGGACATATTTAAACAAAGGGGCTTAAGGCGCCATCTTGAAAAACAAGGCTCCTGTGATTTTTTGATACTAGTGTTCGCGGTCGGGAAAGATCATGGTAGTTCGTTGTAAAACCACTGCCACCCGCCATTTCGATAGAAAAGAGAAGCATTTGACTGCTACATGAGTTTCTAGACACAGGGGATACTAGGTAACGCCTCCAGCACTCTATAGGAAGATGGTGTGTGCTGGGTCTAGGAATTTAAAAAGACTAGTAAAGTCAATTTAACCTTACATTCTCTGGGAAACAGTTAATCCCAGAGAAGGTATTTAAACCTTGCGATAGCCTAGTAAGGCTTCCCTGTGTTACTGCACTGAGGCTGCTGTGTAACACACATGAAAATATGATGCCTATGGAGTTGTCTAAAACTCCATAATCAAAGAACACAAGAGTAAAACACACATCAAAATACATGAGTGGGAATAAAAGGCTCACACTCTTTCAGGCAAAAACATCAAGTCCTCAAAATCCAGCAAAGTTGCTGGGGGTCTCTAAGGTGGAGGGAATTAGCATATTTATGATAATTCTCCCTAATCATTGAATTTGTGGCAAAATGAAAAGGTTGGGGAAGGAAACCATGGTTAACAAATTTCTCAAAAAGGTAAGCACTTTTGAACCCCTTAATGCAAAGTAGATTAACACTTTCCCAGCTATACAAGTAAGGTATGTATGACTTTTTGGAGGAATAAACACCAATCGGAGGGTAAGAAGATTCTTTCAGAGAACCAGGACAGCCAATGTCAATTGAGCAAAGTCTAGGGGAGCTGAGGCACTTCTTGGAAGGTAGGTTTAAGTCTTGTACAGTGTTGAGCATTTTGTTGTATAAAGAAATCACTGTTGGGCCACAGGCTGGGAGGCTTGTGAAGGGCGAAGCTGCAAGCAACTCTGCAAAGGGCAGCCAATGCAAGTCTCCAGTGAAAATAGGCAAGCTACACACACAAGAGACAAGTATCCATTCGTGCACAGTACCTTAGGTCTGAAGAAATAGTTCCAGCTGGCTTTTGTTCTTCTTGTAGTTCCTGTTGTTCCTGGGCCTCAGTCGTGGGGCAAAGAGGGAGGACGTCTGGGGACTCCTGCACTACGAATTGAAGGTCGGCAGCAGCAATGGGCGCAATTCAGATCAAGTGCACTTCACGGTTTCAGCTTCTCGCTAATAGCACCACTGCGTTTCTTGGACTCCTTGTGGACTTTCCTTGATGCTGGGGTCCAGCACTCTGTTGAGGTGGCTCAGGCTTGGTCAGCCCTGCTTCGAGGGAATTCAGAGGATCTTCCTAGAGCTTGGGGCCGGCTTAAAAACTATGCACTCAATTCTGGTGTTCCTGTCCCCTGGTACTCGGTTCCTGCAGCAGCAATGGAAGTACAACCAGCAGAGGGGGGTTTCAGTCGCGTTCGTCTTGGGGTCGCTTGGTCCCACCAAGCCAAGGGGAGAAGCAGTCCTTTGCAGGGCTTCTTTAGTGGAGGCGAATTGGGAGCTTCAGCACTGCAGCAGGGCTTCACCGGGCAAACCAGCGGTCCATCTTCTAGACAAAGGAATCCATCAACGGAGTTCTTGACTGCATGTCATGAAGTCTTCCTGCTGTGGTGTTGACTTCTCTTCAGTCTCTTGTTATTGCTGTTTCCTTGGGGTGTTTTCTGTGATTGGGAGGTCTCTCATCCAGTTCAACCAGGCCCACTGCTGGAATCCTCCTAGGGTGTCTCCCCTTGGTCTAGTTTCTCATGTAACATTTTTATGTTACCTTTTCCATGATTAATGGCTGGTGGCAATGGTTTACTTTTTCCTACCATTGTTTCTACCCCGGGCGGCAATTGCAGCTGCAGTAAAGCACCCATGGGTGCCCATTTCGTCAAAATGGCCCTGGTCTTCTTTTTTCACCATTTCTTGTTGGAAAGGACCTTTCTTGAAATGTACTCTGCGCGCCAAGCCAGGTTTTGTCCCTTTGTTCATTTTGTCTTTGGCGGGATTTACGAGTGAAGCCAGTTTCTGGCTGCAGCGTGTCTAGCGAGGGCAGGAAGCGAGGGAGGTGCCCGAGCTTATTCTCCTTGGTTACCTGCATGTACCCAGTGCTGATTGGCTGGCTATCCTTGGAGGACAGCCACCCTGCTGTGTGAGTGACGGCTAGGCTGTGCATGAATAGTTGAAACCTGCATAAAAGGCGAGGTCTCTTGAACAGAAGGCAGAGTCGACCACTGGACGAAACATCCGACGAAGCAAACTGGAAGAAAAGCTTGCTGCACCCTTCTGGACCGTTGAACTTCCAGGTGAAGCCATGCTACAGTGCTGAAGCTCCAATTTCATATAGACTAGAGAAACCCGGAACAGACGACTTCTGACCTTGCAGATCTCAGACCAACTGACCCATGACAAACTTTGCTGGAAAACCTTTTCCTGCTGGCAGGGCTAGACTGGGAACCAAAAGTGGCCCTGGACATTTTTTTAAAAAGTGGCCTCATATTTCGATAAAGGAGCGAGCACATTGTGTGAACCCAACCCTCCTATGAGGGGGATTGGGAATATCCCCCAAGACAATTTTAAATAATATTAGTCAAAATTATTGCATTTAATGCATGTTTTAAAATATATGGAATAAAAAGTCATGTTGTAATAAGAGATATTACACCAATACTGGACGAAGGACCTCAGACCTAGCCTCCAGGCCTGAGCAAAGGACTCATGATGTGACGTCCACAGCCAGTTGCAATCCTAGAGACGTGGCCTACTGGATGCTTCATATGGATCCCCGACAACAGCCTCCTGCAGATCCCACATATTAACTGCAAATCAAAAGGAGGCAGATTATTTGCATTACTGGCAATGGTCTGTGGAAGGCGCACTGCATAACAATCCACATCAAAACCAGCCATCAACCCCTTAGAAAAAATGTAACATTTAGAGATTTTGATCTTCCGCTGCACCACGCCTCCTAAAAGAAAGTGCATTGAGACAATTTGGTTTGCAGTGCGGCACTATACAAGTCCTCATTCATTAATGTATTCATGGTTCACCCTCAAAAGCTTTGCGGTAGAGGTCCTGGACTATAGTAGGTTCTCTCTTTAAAAATCCTCACAGAAGCCAGCCACCCCACCCTTAAAAATAAAATAAAAATGCATCTTTTTGATGTTCTGCAACGTCTCCACCTCCCATAGAAAAGCGCTTTGAGACGATTCTCCTTGGCACTCAAGCTGGGAGATTGCAATACACTCCCCTGAAACTACTAGACTACTTCAGCAGCAACCTACACCTGACCACTAGTGACATTTCGTGCGTACTTCATACAAGATTATCCCACACAAATATTTGGACCCAAACTAAACTCTGTCATGATATCATCTTACATTTCCGGTATTATTTTGAGGTAGAATAGGCATTTTTGTGTTTTTCGAAAGATTCTCCCAGAATTCCATTCCTTTTTTTTTTTAAACATACACATAGAGAAAAAGCATGTAAAGGAAGCAAAATACATGGAGCTCCGTTTACAGAGGAAGCTGAAAACGGCCAAAAACAGTGCCAGATTTCATACACCTCCAGTGTCTGACTATGAGCACTGCAGCCCCAGAAACTCACATTCAATTCTCCTTAGTAAAAGGGACTAGCACGTTGATGCCTATTGCGAATCAGACTTTCTTAATAGCTAGCTAGCACTACTGTAGCTTTTTCAAGGTGCAGTGCATTTCCTGAATGGCTAGGCCTGGTGGTTAAAAGAGTGCGCTGAGTTGCTCGAAACGGCAGCAGCAAATATTCACTAGTACTTCATGCAGCTGAGCGGAGTGGACCCGCTCCAGCTCTGAATGTAGATTAAATCCCAAAACATATATATAGCAAGCAAAACACTTTATCATGACAAGCTGGACGATATTGCCTTTCCTGGCGATTTACGATTAATAAACAGCCATGCGCAGCACGCAGAGATTTGCATTATCAAAGAGTGAAATAAAGAGGGGGGCTGAAGAGGAATGGCGTTAGGGTAAAAGGGCAGGAAAAATAGGGACCCATTACTACCCGATCACAAAATTCAATGGACCAAGGAACTAATCGAACAAATAACATTAAATATAATGCTGGATTTTTTGCGTCTGCGCTTTCCTGATGTAGAGCCGCACGTTGCCACCCTCCCAAGAGTTTCTGATTTTTATAAGCATGCAGTTAATCCAGAGACCCTTTGGAGACACAGAAGTTATTACACATAGGAGTCAAGACACGCCCCGGATCCTGTGTGATTCTGGCCCTAGGTCTGGGAGCACCTTGCAGACCCGTTCCCTGTTTCTTTCCAACCTAGCCCTTTTGTTCCGCAATAACAATAATTTCTTGGCTCACTTGCTTACTTTTGCAGCACGCTTCACCACAATAAACCAATACCCTCGGGCTGTAAAATAGCTGGGGTCCGGTTTGGGACTTCAAGGAAGGTGGGTGCTGCAACAAAACATGTCCATCCAAATACGCCCCAAAAAATAAACGCACACGTAAAACACTGTGGATATGTCTCAACAATTGCATTCGCACTGTCGCACCCCCCACCTCACCTGAAATCAAATGGCAGACAGGGCCGGCCTGCCCCTGAGCACGCTGCTCGCCTCGTCACTCAGCAGCACCACTGAGGTCCCTGCATTGGCTGAGCATGCGCTGCAGTGTACCTGCGCACAGTGACATTGTCTAAGGCAAGGCTGCAGGGCACGTGCGGTTTGTTTCTTGGGGCGGTGCTCCTTAAAAATGGGAAAGCGTACATGAGCCTGGCCCAGCAACCCCAGACACAAGAAATTCACCAGGCAGTGGCCACAGTGATAGCGAATCATCCTGGCTGGCCTGGATGTTCGCTCATATAATAATATCCTTCCCCCAACTCCCTAAGCAAGAAAAGAGGCCCTCTGCGCCCGAGGCCTAGCGGGGAACGTCCCAGTGTCCCGGTGAGTCAGTCCAGCACTGCCTGCTGGCTGTACTTCTTTGCTGCTGCTGGAACCGAGTGCCATGGGGTCAGGAAACCCAGAATCAAGTGCATTGCCTTTAAGCCGCACCCAAGCTCCACAAAGATCCTGAGGACACTCCCGAAGCAGGACGACCCAAGCCTGACCCACCTCACCAGAGTGCTTGACCCCAGAAGCAAGGGAAGCCCATAAAGTGTCCAAGAGCCGCTGTGGTACTATTGTCCAGTAGCTGAAACCGCAAAGTGCTGCTGAATTGCAAAGAGCTCGTAGCCGCCGAAGACCTTCAAACTGCACTGCAGGAGTCCTCCAAATGTCCTCCCTCTTGTCGCTACGACTGAGGCCCAGGGACCTAGGATCTGCAAGACTGCAACCAGAACAGAAGCCAGCTGGATCCTCTTCTTCCAGCCTAAGGTACTGTCTTGACTAAGAGGTACTTACCTCTATTGTCTGTAGCTTGCTTGTTCTCACTGAAGACTCGCAGTAGCTGCTTTTTGCAGAGTTGATTTCAGCTCTGCCCTTTACAAGCCTTACAGCTTGTGGCCCAACAGTGATTGTTTTTGCTACAAACTCTCTAAAAACATTGTGCAAGACTTTTCTGCTATCTAAAGTAGTGCCTCAGCTCCAAAGACATTGCTCAAATTGACTTTGGCTGTCCTGGCTTCCGGCAGACTCTTCTGACCCCTTGACTTGGTTCTAACTGTCCCTCATAGGTGGTACATAAATTTAACTTATATTGCTGGGAAAGGTCTAACCTAGACTTCATCGGGCGATTGAAAAGAATTCACAGGCTCTGAGAACCTGTTAACCTTTTTCTTTCCCTCCCTTTTTCCTTTTCCACAACTACAGTATTACATTAAGTTAAAGTGATATATCAATGTCCACAATATCCTAGTAATTGAAGTCACCTCAAGGTGTAGTAAGTGTGTGACATCCCAAAAGGGTATCTCCTTGCTCATCTTAAATCTGAGGAAGTATTGTGAAGTGTATTTTTATCGTTCCAGTTTGCCCTTTCTAAAGAAGGCTTACTTAAAACTGCCAGTTGAATAAATCATTTTACTAGAAAACCTGGAGTGTAAGTTTCATTTGGATACTTGTAATTGTGAACCTCAATGTTTTACCTCTACAGCTCACGTTGACCTCTCTTGAGGTAGGGCCTGGCTGCTCAGTCACTCTACCAACTTGTGTAGTACAGACTTATACCAATTGGTGCGTTACCTATTACCAAGAGGACAAGGTGGGTGTAGTCTCCCACAGGGTTACTGCATCCAATCTTGCCTAACAAGCTGCACAGAGATGGGGATATTGCAGATGAGTAATCACTTGGTGGAACATCCATTAGAAAGAAAATTACTGAGATTGTTATGCAAGATTGTATGCAGTATCCTTTGGGTGCACTAGAACAACCCTGACATCCTGGCAATTGGAACCCCAACCTTTGCTATATGTCTGTACTACACAGGTTGGTAGCGTGATTGAGCAGCCAGGTTTATCTCACGAGGGGTCAATGTGAGCTGTAGGGTTATCACAGTGACAAGTATCCAAATCAACGCTTAAACGCAAAGTTTCCTGATTAAGCAATTATTAATTTAACAGTTAGTTAGATTAAGCCTTCTTCAGACGGGCAATATAATACTAACACACAAATACACTCCAAAATACACACTCTTAATATTTCTAAATCAGTAAGTACCCTGTTGGCATGGCATACAAACACTTCCTACACCCTAAATTGACTTTAGTAACAAGGACACCGTGGACATTAATATAACACTGTTTGTATTTAGAATCAGATTTAGGATTATGTCAAAGGAAAGGGGTTATTAGAACAAAACAAGAGATCACACAAATATAATGAAGCAGGTAATACTTTTGGTCACCCCCAATGCAAAGTTTGTTAGCCCCTTCCTGGAAGGAAGACCAAACACAATGTCAGAGGGAAGAAGAGTCATTCAGGGAGCCAGGCTAGGCAAAGGCAATTGGGCAAAAGTCTAGGTGAGCTGAAACACCTCTTGTAGGTATGGAAAAGTCTTAGCACAATGTTTTGGAAGTCTTTGTAGAAAAGAAGAAATCAAAGCAGGGACGCAAGCTGATTAGGCTTGTGAAATAAAGAAGCTGTTAACTCTACGGGGCAACTCAGACAAGTCTCAGCAGAGACCAAGTAATGTTACAACAAGAGGCAAGTTCTCTTAGACAGTTCAGTACCTTTTGGTTAGAAGAACAGGGCTTTAGCTGGCTTCTGTTCCTGTGCAGCTCTGCAGATCCCGTGTTCCTGGGCCTCAGTCGTGGGGACAAGCGGGAGGACGTCTGCAGGACTTCTGCACTGCATCTGGGCGGTCAGCGACAGGAAAGGACCAACTTCTATTCAGTGGCACTTTGCGGTTACAGCTCCTTGCGTCTAAGCAAATGGCAACACTGCAGACTCTTGGCTGTCGAGATGGGCTTTCCTTGCATCTGGGGTCCAACACTCTGTTGGGGTGGCTCAGGCTCGGTCAGTCCTGCTTTCTGGGAATCAGCAGGATCTTCCTGGAGCTCTTCGCCAACTTAAAAGCAGCACACACAATCTGGTGTTCCTCTCCATGGCTATTCAGTTCCAGCAGCAACTACTGTGGAATTTCAACCAGCTCTGAGAGGATATCCCGGTGGCTTACTTTGGAATTGATTGGTCCCACCAAATCACGGGAAGAAGTCGTCCTTACAGGGCTTCTCTAGTCGAAACGAAATTGGAGTTTCATCACAGCAGCAGGGCTTCACAAGGCAAACCATCGGTCCAGGAGTTGCAGCAGGCGTACTCTTCAAGTAGTTCTTCAGATTCCTTCGTCCAGTGGTCGACTCTGCCTTCCAAGCCAAAAAGCCTTGCCTTTTATGCAGGTTTCTCCCATTCATTCCAGCCTAGCTGGTAGTCATCCAGCAGAGTGGCTGTCCTTGACGGACAGTCAGCCGGCCAATCATCTAAGAGTGCATTCCTGTCTCCTAGGAGACTAAGCACCGGGAGTTTCAGGCACATCCCTCGCTTCCTGTCCCCACCAGACACCCTGGAGCAAGAGGCGGCCTTCACTTGTGAATCCCCCCAAAGACAAAACGAACAAAGGGACCAAACCTGGTTTGGTGCGCAGAGTAAATCTCAAGTAGGACCTTTCAAAAAGAAATTGCGAAAAAAGACTGGTGCCATTGTGACAAAAATGGCACCCTTGGGTGCTTTACTGCAGCTGCGAAGGCAGCCCGCAGTAAATGCACACCACGGTAGTTAAAGGTAAACCACTGCCACCAGCCATTCATTGCGGAAAGGGTAACAAAATGTTACATGAGAAGCTAGACAAAGGGGATACTAAGTAACTCCTCCAGCACCCTATTGTAAGATAGTTTGTGCTTGGTCTAGAAAGTTACAATGCAAGTAAAGTCAATTTCACTTCGCTGCTCTTGGAAACAGTAGTTTATCCAAGAGAAGGTATTTAAACCTTGGGGAATTGGAAAGACTTCCTGGTGTCACTGCACTGAACTTGCTGTGTGACACAATGTAAAAGGTGATGCCTGTGGAGCTTGTCAGACTCCACAACCAAAAGAAAGCGTTCAAATCACAGAAAAATACATGAGAGAGTGGGAAAACAAGGGTCTCACTCTCTCCAGGTAAAAAATCAAAGTCCTAGAGTCCAGCAAAAGAGCTTGGAGTCTCGAAAGTAAAGAGGTATTAGCAGATATCTGAGAATTCTCCCTAAGACTGATGTAAGTAATTTGTTCTTTCCTGCCCTTAGTTTAGGTGGGTGGGTTGGTTTGTGCTGGAGGCCTAGCGCCTCACCTAAGGACACAGTGTAATATTAGCCTAGCTACCAATGTCTGGGTCTAGAGCCTTTCATGTTTTGCTAACTGTCTTGTCACAGTGTGTATAGTGACCTGTGATATGTATTTACTTCCAAGCAAAGGAAAGTTTTGGAGGGATGCGTCTCTTGCGGAGGGCAGATTTCCATGTCGGTTCTCATGTCAACGCATTCTGGAGAACGCCGTGCAGGGGAGCCTTGGAAGGGCCCAGCAAAAAGTCCATTGTCTGGGAGAACAAGCAAATCACGTGGTTCGGTGAGTGTCTTAGTACTTGTCAGGCAAACAGTGATATGAGGTTGCTTCTTACAGTTTCCAGCTTTTTCATTGCGAACGCCTTCCCAAGGAGCCATTCAGTTAACTAAAAAAGCGGAAAAGAAAGTGAGAGGAAATGGCATATATTGAATTAATCCCAGTGGTTAAGAGAAGGTGTGAAAAGGGAATCCTAATTGGCATTCAAAAATGGGCAGACAGGGAGAGGTCCTCTCCCCTGTGGGAAGAAGGGATGCCACAAAGGGAGGGTGCTGTCCTTTCCTGGGCTACTACAGGAGATTGTTTAAGGAAGCTAGAGTTAAGTACGGGTACCATACACATGTCATGCAATAGACTGTCCACACAGGATTGTGTTGAAGAGAACTGTATTTAGTCCGCATGTTATGGTGCGCTGCACCGCCCCCCCCTCCCCCCTTTTTCTTCCAATAGAGGCAGGTCATTAAGGAGAAGAGAATAATAACTTTACTCCATTTCTGTGAACACCTGTAGGTCCCTTACTCTGTGAGGCTCTGCATTTCTTCAGCTCTGCTTCTCTGCCTCTCTACAAAGCTCTGCCTTTCTTCTATTCTGTCCAGGTCTGTCTCATTCACTATGCCAATCTTTCCACCTCTTCTGTAAAGCGTGTCCTTTTTTTATGATGTAAAGCCTCCATTCTGGGATCCCTAATGTCATGTCTCTCAAGTATGACTAGCCGCTTCCCTTCATCTCCACCCTTCTCCTCTTCTGTAATGTTCTGCCTCTTGCGCTCTTTAAAGCTTTATCTCCTTTTCAACTATTGAAAATCTCTGCGCCTTTCCCACAGTTCAGAATTTCTTGAGCCTTCTTAATCAACTGCTTTTCTGGTATTCCTCTCTCGCTGTCTGGCTATTCCTCCATTCCATCACGAATCCCAGTGCTTACGTGTCCATAATATGTTTTCTTTCTTCTATGTAGCCACTCTCGATGGAGGAGTGGGTCTGCTCTTACCAATGCAGGAGAAGACATATCGACGATTGCTGATGTTACAAAATGCTCTGACCACAATGTTGGCTCACCATGCTGGGCTGAATCCCAGAGCCTTCAGGTAACGGCATCCAGTCTGCAACAACCTGCGCACCAAACATCACAACAGTGTGTGTGTGGGCAGCATGGATGAGTGGGAAGGTCCACTGAAAGTATGAAGCGCACACTTTATAGTTCTCCTCTGGCAAGAACCAGTAGAAAGATAGACGGAATCTGGAAAGAAAGGGAGAAGGCAGGAATACTATAGCAATTCTTAGCGAGGCAAGCGCTAGTGCATAGATGAGCTGTAGACCATAGCAATGAATGAATGGATGCATAGAGGGGAGACAAGATCAGGCAAAGAGGAATCAAAAGCAGGGACGCAAAAAGCAGAGCCATAGGTGCGCAAAGGGAGGAAAGAGCCATGAAATAGAGGCGCTAGACTAGAAATAGCTAGAGGGAAGCAAGAGAAGGTAGGAAGAGAGAGAGCCAGATAATGAGATCCCAAGAGGCAGACACTGAATACAGAGGTGGTGAGAAGTGACGTGGTGCAGAGAGGAGGGCCAGAAAATGAAAGACACAGAGGCAATATGAGCTGGGCAGATGAATATACAGGGGGAGACAAGGGCTTGTAATGTTTACAGAAATGGAGGCTAAAACATTCAAGGCACAGAAAGGATGCAGGGAAATAATTTGAGTAAGCAAAGATCAGGCTAAGAATAAATTAATGAACTAGAGGGACATGATACAGAGATTGAGGTAAGAGCAACAAAGCTGCACAGAAGGAGCAATAGCAGTAAAGAGGCACTAGGGTGTTGGGGGGGGGGGGGGGTAGCAGAAAAGGGGCTCAGATGGGGAGGGAAGAACAGCAAAGGGGCCCAGATAAGGAGGCAAAAGCAGCAGAGGGGCCCAAGAGCAACAAAGGGGCCCAGAGAGAGAGAGGCAAGGGCAACACAGCTGCACAGAAGGGACAAGAGCATTAATGGTGTCGCCCACACTCAACAATATATTTACGAAGCTACTATTCGACCGCCTGGATAACTTGGTGGGTGTCATCTACACTAACTATGCCCTCATCCCCCTCATTGGCTGCTGCGACCTTTATTCCAAACTACTAAACGCCATCTACCTTGAAATCCAGGCCTGGATGGCTACCAACAGTCTATGCCTCAATGACGACAAAACAGAGTTGATGATCGTGGGTACACGGGTACGCCTGAATAAACTCAACACCAGATACTCATCTTTCGTCGTTGACGGCAATACTATTAATGTCTCCAAAGAAATAACACTGGGGGTCTACCTCAACTCTGTCTCTCAAAAAACGCATAAACAGCGTGGCATCCTCCACGGCCTATACCAATAAATTGATCTATAGCTGTAAAGCTTACCTGTCCACAAGCAGCTGCCTAACATTGGCTAGAGCACTTGCTCTATCCAAACTCGACTACTGCAACACTCTCTTCCTGGGCTCCTCTGAACACAACCTAAATAAACTCCAGGTTCTTCAGAATAATTCTCTGAGAGCAGCCCTCAGCCTTCCCAGATCCTGCCACATCTCCCCTCATAGACAGAATGCCAATTGGCTACCCATCAGTGACAGAATCGCACTACGCACCCTGGCCATCCCGCACAAATGCCTCACAAACTCAGCCCCGAAATACCTGGCGGACAAAATCTGCAAACACCAACCCACACGCACTACCAGATCATCTCATTCACACAACCTGATGGTACCGGGATTCAAGCTAAAAACAGCCGTAGGAGCTAGTTTTCCAGTGCAAGCTGCGAAACGTTGGAACTCCATTCCCATCCCCCTCAGATAAGAACCCTCCTTCCTCACCTTCAAAGCCAATATAAAAAGTTGGCTGAGCAACAAGTCTCTCCACTAAGATGCCTCCACCATGTAAACTTACACTGCCTATTTATGACTTTGTTAATCCTGTGTCTGTCATACCAGACTCTACCTCCATGATCGCCTGCCTGACCCAAATGTAACCAGGGCCCTTTATTGTTTTTTTGCATTGGATTGTAATGTGCCCGCACTTTCTGTATGTAACTACTAAGTTTCTCAAGCGCCCAGTTACCTCAGAGTTTGGTGCACGATACAAATAATAAACAAAATGGGGCCCTGAGAGAGAGGCAAGAGCAACACAAGGGCCCATACAGGGGGCAAGAGTAGCTAATGGGCATCGCAAGGGAGGCAAGTTCAGCGAAGAACCATCGCAAGAGAGGCAAGTGCAGAAAAGAACAATTGTGAGGGAGGCAGGAGCAGAGAAAGGACACTGCCAGGGAGGCACGAGCAGAGAAGGGACACTGCAAGAGAGTAACGAGCAGAGATGGGGTACCGTAAGATAGGAGAGAAGAAGCACTTAGAGGAAGGCAAGAGCAGAGAAGGTGCACAGAATAGACACTGGAGGAGGCAAGGACAGGGAAGGGGACAAAGAAGGAACCAAAACAGAGAAGAGGACACGAAAGGGGGCAAGAGTAGAGACGGCTGCCAAAATGGAAGCTGGAAAGGGATTCAGAAAGCGAGCAAAGCGATGGAAAAAAGATTCAGGAAAGAGGTGAAAAATCTTGAAGAGAAAAGGAGTAGCTTATGTGAGAGTGAGCCAGAAGAGGGAGTATTTCTGATTCCAAGTCTAACATTTTTGTGTCCATTCCTAGAATGCTTCACATGGACCGACGCATTTTGCAGAATGCAGTAAGAAATATTTTGGACGGTGAACTTCTTAATCGATACCTCTATCTCAGCACAATGGAGCGGACTGAGCTTGCCAAAAAGATTGGGACCACACCAGACATAGTGAGTGGCACACAATTAACCTATATTTCTTTTTTAAAGTTATTTTTATTGGTTTTACAACATATTACTTATAACATTCCTAACTTCCCCCTTGTACACCCCCCCACACCTCCCCGGGTATGTCCATATCTTCCTGTCTGAGGTGGGTTGTATTCCTTGCTAACTGAACATGTCCAAAATCCTTATCTTGTGTGGGCACCATTGTTCCATATAGTCACGTTGGAGATATTCCACGGTTTCGCCCCAGTCGTCTCTGAATTTCTGGTCCCTTGTAAGTTATAGGTTATATGTTCCATTGCCATGTGTGCCCATGCTCTCCTTATCCAATCTATAGCCATGGCTGGGTGTTTGTTTCCACTTATGGGCTATTCTGAGCCACGTGCCTATCAATAACCCCATAAAACTCTGTTTTTGCCTCTTGGTGAGTTGTTTGTCCTTTGGGTCCCACATCCCGCACATCCATTCTCCTATAATTCCCATTGACGGGAACATTGATTTCTTCTCAGTATTGCTGCATGTTTGGGCAATCCCACCATATATGTCTCCAAGTCCCTACCCCTCCACAGCCCCTCCAGCATTTATTTGGGGTGTTCCAAAAACCTATATTTTTTAAGGTGTCGACTTGAACCCTTCTGTTGCCTTCAGAGTGCATGGGGTTGTGGGGTGGGGAAAAGAGACAGAATGAGCACTAATGGTAGAGTTAGGTGTTGAGTTGTTTATCGACTTAAACAAAAGTGTAGTCTGTCAAGCAGTTCTACTATTCAGTGTTCAATAAGGATACGTTCTGACTGACGCTGCATGTAAATGTGCTGAAATATGTGTGTGGCAGGGTATAATAGTTGAAAGATAAATCAGTGAAATTAAAGTGTAAACTGGCAAGTGAGTTTGTGGGATCAGTGCAAAAGCAATATTGGTAGCAATGTTAGGAGTGGTGGTATAGGGTTCTGAGCGACCAGTCTCAATGGACCTGCAGGGTTTCCACCTATTTAGACTAAACTTCCCACTGGTAACATGACTGAGCAGTAAGGCTTAGACTAAGGCGAGGAAGAGACTGATGGTAAAGTACAGAAAACAAATACGGTACTTGCCAAGCAAAAGTATGTCCATACAGGTAAGCACCGAGAAATATACATGTTTCGAAATAATTCTTTCCTCCGTTGAACTCCTCATCTTTGATATCTATCTTCCAGCGCAGCTGCTCTTCGAAAACCTTTCTGCCGGCAAGGGGGTTCAGCACGACTCTGCCTGACACTTCTACACTCTCTGTATATATATTTCTGAGGCTTGTGGAATCTGCTTAGATCACATGCTGTGCATAGGCCGACATCTAGTGGAAGCTGCGGAGTATTACAGTTTGTTTTTCGAAAGTCGAAAATGGGCGTCGACACAGGCGTGCCAGTAATACTATCCCTAGTGTGACGTCCACTGTACCCAAGATCCCTCACGCGTGTAGGATCCTCAGATTGTTTTTTTCCGCCATACTGGTCGGAAGCATCTTGCGGAGTTCCCTGGCCTTAGCCATACTTTTGCTGTTATTATAATTTTAATTCTTATTCATTCCCTTCCCCACCCCAACGTCGACCCTCAACCTCGACGACGGCTGGAGAAGTCATCGACCGTCGACTGCTACACGACGGATCTGGGCCTCGGTAGGCCGCTGGCCTCGGCCCGGGCCTAGTAGGCCGCTGGCCTCGGCCCTTACAAGTAGGGAGAGTGGGGGGTGGTACATACTCTTCACTCTTGATATATAGTTACATTTATATATATTCCTACACTTAGCAGCCCGCTGCCTTAAGGTGCGTATGGAGGGTACCCCTTTTCAATTCTGCCCCAAGTGCAATCGCAAATACCCTTGGGTCGACAGGCACGCCACGTGCAATCTCTGCTTGCCGAGGGATCACCCCGAAGCGAACTGCAGAGCGTGTAGTAGGTTTAAACCTAAGACACTTAAGGACCGTTCGACAAAGCGTTGGGCCCACCACGCCAGGCAGGAGGCCATGGCAGCGGAGGGCGCCTTCAGCGATGGCAGCGACGCCGTACTTTCGGACGGCGAGGGCATTACGGCGTCGAAAGACAGCCGACGAGCGCAGGTCCCCGACCTCGGAAGGTCGTCCGGCAAGGCGGCTATGGGGAAGACCCCCGGCGACGCAAGCGCTACACACCTAACACACACTAAACACACTAAGACCAACCGGACCTCGACGACGTCGACTTCCCGGAAAGAGGCACAAAAAGAACGGTCCGACTCGGTGTCCTCTGGGCGCTCTCGATCGAGATCGCCTCACGACGCAAGGCAATCATCCACTCTTGCCAAGAGTGCCTCGCTACACACACTAACGGAAGTTCGATCGTCGGGAGACGAAGACGACTTCCACCCCCAGGCCGCGCTCCAAGATACCGAGACCGCGGTTAACACCAGTGAGGCCCCACGCCCGAAGCACACAGATACCTTTCCAGACCCTCGACGCCAGGCGTCGAAAGTCTCTGGGGCCCCCAAGGGACAGGGAAAACATTTTTCCACGCACGGAGAAGGGGGGAAACAGCGGAAAGCACAGCCTTCCACCCCTGTAAAGCCTAAGCAGACAAGCAAACACAAGTCTACCCTTGAAAATAAATCACCTGCTAAAGTAATACCCTGTTCCAGGGAATGGTCCAGTGAAGACATAGACAGGGTTATGTCTAGGATGTCTTCCTTAGCTGATTTTTATGATAAGAACCCAGAACACTTTCTTTCATATAACCCTCAAGGGGCCACACCCTCAGGCTCCTCCGATCCCATCCCGCTAAGTAAAAAGCCCCGGGTCGAAAGACCTGAACCCTTCGAGGTTCAGCCTTACTCCACTTCATATTCTACTCCACTCCCCAGTTACCAGGGACAAGTTTTCCCTAGAGAGGACCAGGAGTTGGACATGATGGAAGAACAAACCGGGACAGATTACTATGCGGAGGATGAGGACTTGGAGGAGGGAGAAGATGAGCAGGAAATTTACAGAGTAGATTCCCCAGTACAAAGCGAAGCCCCAGTTACTGACTCTCCAGTTGATAACCAGCCCCTCCTTAACGAGGTTCTCGCCCGAGCAGCGGAACACTTCCACATCGACACCCACGGTGTACAGGAGGAAAGGGACTTCGCGGAGGAGTTTGTAGGAGAGAGAAGACCAGTCGCTCAGACCATCCCTATCCTCAAATCCATCCAACGAAAAATAGATCCTTCCCTGGTGAATCCGAACCTCACCAGAGCTGTCAACCCCAGAATTGAAAAGATTTTCCGGGCAGCCCAGTCTGACCCTCTGTATATAAGGGGACATCTTAAACCAGATTCCCTAGTGGTTACCAACACTAGAAAAAGGGCTGGCACGCCCTTATCTTCATCAGAAGCTCCTCCCGACAAGGAGAGCAAAAAACTTTACGGGTTTGGCAGGAAGGTAGCCTCAACGTCCGCCTACCAAGCAAGGATTGCGAATTCCACCACCCTGTTGGCTAGTTACAATTGCCATCAATGGGAAGAGGTCGCGGCGCTCATTGCCTCTGCTCCAGAACCATTAAAGGGCCAGCTGGCTCGGATCTCGGCAGAAGGGAGAGCCGTGTCTGGTTGCATTTTAAAAGCAACTTTCGACGCCGCTGACAACGCAGGGAGATTGATAGCAGAAGGTACTGTTATCAAAAGACATGCGTGGTTACGGCAGTCGGGATTCAAGACAGAAACCCAGGCTTCTTTAATAGACAAGCCAGTGGAACCCGACCTATTGTTTGGGAAAGCGGTCGAAGACGCACTTAAAAATGCCAAAGATGAATATGAGACTCTCAAATCCCTTGGCCAGCTTACCAACAAACCCCCTAACCAGAGGGGGAACAGTAATTTTCGTCGCCCACGCGGACAAAATTCACAAAGAGGCAACTATGCCCAGGGACAGGGTACACAATGGAATAACAACCAGCAGTCTACCCAGAGTTACGGCAGGGGTAACAAGAGAGGTCGTGGAAGAGGCAGAGGCAGCCCCAACAAGGGAGGTGGCACGCCTCCACCAAAACAGTGACGCTCAGTTCAGGGTCCCTTGCCACGCAACCCCAGTAGGGGGACGCATTTCCACCTTCACCCAGGCTTGGGAAGGGATCACCTCAGACAGATGGGTGCTGTCAACAGTATCCGCAGGATATTGTATAGAACTACTGCAGCGTCCCCGGAACCATCCTCCACGACAAAGAGTGCACTCCCTAGAGCATCAAAGGATCCTTCTCGAGGAGATCGCCATTCTGCTAGAAAAGGACGCGATAGAACTCGTCCCAGGACACCAGGTAAACAAGGGTATCTATTCAACTTACTTCCTTGTGCCAAAGAAAGATTTGACAATGCGCCCAGTATTAGACTTGCGGCCTGCCAACAAGTATGTCAAGCCCCAAAAATTCCGTATGACCACGCTACAAGAGGTAATCCCCCTCCTAAAAAAGGGGGATTACATGGCAACCTTGGATATGAAAGATGCTTATTTTCATATTTCCATGCTCCCAGCGCACAGAAAGTACTTACGCTTCAAGGTAGACAGTCGCCACTACCAATTCAAGGTACTGCCCTTCGGGATAGCTTCTGCACCAAGGGTATTCACCAAGGTACTGGCGGTGGCGGCTGCACACCTACGCAGGGAAGCAATCCCGGTGTACCCTTATCTGGACGACTGGCTCATAACGGGGGAGACCCCAGGAATTTGCAGGTCAAACATTCAGAGGACTATCGACCTCCTCCACGAATTAGGCTTCTCTATCAACGAGAAAAAGTCAAGTCTGGTGCCAAGCACCTCAAAACAATTTCTAGGAGCTATCCTAGATACTCAGAAAGGATTGACCTTCCCTTCGGAAGAGAGAATTCGGAATATACTTCTGCAAATTCCGCATTATCAGTCAGGTCAACAGATAACAGTACGCAAAGCTATGCGGTTACTGGGCATGATGGCGTCATGCATTTACCTGGTCCCCCACGCGCGTCTGCGCATGCGTCCCATGCAGGAATGGTTGGCGAAACAGTGGTCTCAGGCAAGTGGTCATTGGGACGATCTAGTGGTCGTTTCGCCAACACTCGTACAGAGCCTACACTGGTGGACAAGAGAGAATCTCGCAAAGGGGAAACCCTTTTACAATCCCGAAGTACAAGCCGTGGTAACTACAGATGCATGCCTGACTGGGTGGGGAGCTCACCATCTCCACCACACAGCTCAGGGTCTCTGGTCTCACTCAGTAGCCAAGAACCACATCAATCTGCTAGAGCTTCTGGCAGTATTCCGAGCGCTAAAGGCGTTCGAGCCCCATCTACTGAACTTGTCGGTGCAGATCAGGACGGACAGCACGACAGCCATGTTCTATCTGAACAAGCAAGGGGGGACTCGTTCACCAAATCTGTCCAAGCTTGCCCAGAAAATCTGGATATGGGCACTCAGACGGAACATCTTCCTGTCATCGCAACATGTTCCAGGGGAGCTCAATTCCCTAGCGGATGCTCTAAGCAGAGACTCCCTCCCAGAAGAACACGAATGGGTCCTTCACAGAGACGTGGTAGAAGATCTCTTCTCTCAGTGGGGTTTCCCCACTATAGACCTATTCGCCACAAGCGAAAACAAACAATGCCCAGGATTTGCATCCAGGTTCCCCCAACCGGACTCCCAAGGGAATGCCCTGTGGATGAACTGGTCAGGGATGTTTGCGTACGCTTTTCCACCAACTCCTCTCATCAGGAAGGTGGTGTACAAGATGAACAAGGAATCGATGACGCTCATCCTAGTTGCTCCCATGTGGGCGAGACAACCATGGTTTCCACACCTACGCAGGATGGCGGTGTGCGAACCCATCAGACTCCCAGCTTGGTACAACCTACTGTCCCAGCAACAGGGTCAAACAGTGCATCAGGAACCCAACTCTATGAACCTAGCAGCATGGCTCCTGAAGTCATAGAGTTTGGACATCTCAAATTACCACAGAGGTGTATGGACATTCTAAAGGAGTCCAGGAAACCAAATACAAGGCACTGTTACTTTGATAAGTGGAAAAGATTCGTTATCTGGTGCCAGAATAAACAAATCAACCCGGTTGATTGCACTCCTTCCAACGTTGTGACATACATGCTCCACCTGCTGGATGCAGGGTTGGTTTTTAACTCACTGAAAGTACACCTGGCAGCCCTCTCGGCTTACACCACATCCCATAACAAGGTCTCGTGGTGGAAAGTGCCAGTGGTTAAAGCCTTCATGGAAGGAGTAAAGAGACTTCACCCTCCTATTTCGAACCCACCGCCAGGATGGGACCTCAACGTGGTGCTAGCTAAGCTCATGGGACCCCCATTCGAACCCATGCATAAAAGTAGTCTCAAACACCTGACTTATAAAACGGCCTTCTTAGTAGCCATTACCTCCATAAGAAGGGTCAGTGAGATTCAGGCTCTGTCAGTGCAAGATCCTTTCTTTACTATCCACAAGGACAAACTGGTTTTACGCACACACCCTAGGTTCTCACCTAAATTCATATCCAAGTTCCATGTAAACCAGTCCATCGAGCTTCCGGCTTTCTTCAAAAACCCACAAAGCTCGGCTGAGGTAAAACTACACACCCTAGATGTGCGTAGGGCGGTCCTATACTATGTAAATAAGACCAGACCGCTAAGGAAAACAGATCAACTGTTTGTCTCCGTAGCTACAGGCAGAGAGGGGGATCGCGTCTCTAAAGGCGCTATCTCGAAGTGGATTATCAACTGTATACAGCTGTGTTACTCTCTTTCTGAAAAGACTCTGCCTTTTACGCCAAGGGCCCACTCTACTAGAGGCATTGGTGCCACTCTGGCTTTCATTGCAAATGTTCCCCTCGACACCATTTGCAAAGCGGCTACTTGGAGCTCTATTCACACTTTTACTCAGCATTACTGCATTGACACTCATTCCAAGACAGATACACAAGTGGGACAAGCGGTTCTAAGACACCTGTTTGCTCATGACCCTTCTCACATCCCACCTCCTTCTTCTGGTACTGCTCGCTAATCTATGCACAGCATGTGATCTAAGCAGATTCCACAAGCCTCAGAAGGGATACATTACTCACCGTAATCGTATTTCTGATGCTTGTATCTGCTTAGATTCACATGCGACCCACCCTTCCTCCCCTCCGAGAGAAGGCGCATGATTGCTTGTAGTCTTACCTTTCTGTTTATCTGCTTGGATTATCTGTACTCACGCTACTCCTCATGCTTCCTCATGTCAGAAAAAATACAATCTGAGGATCCTACACGCGTGAGGGATCTTGGGTACAGTGGACGTCACACTAGGGATAGTATTACTGGCACGCCTGTGTCGACGCCCATTTTCGACTTTCGAAAAACAAACTGTAATACTCCGCAGCTTCCACTAGATGTCGGCCTATGCACAGCATGTGAATCTAAGCAGATACAAGCATCAGAAATACGATTACGGTGAGTAATGTATCCCATATATTTCTGATGTTTGTTAATCTGCTTAGAATCACATGCTGTGCATAGGTCCGACATCCAGTGGTCACTGCGGAGTATTGCATTCTGTTTTTCGTAGTCGAAAAGGGGACGTCGACAAGGCGTGTCTGTAACACTATCCCTATAGTGACGTGCATTGTACCCACAATCCCTCACGCGTCGAGGTCCCTCAGATTGTTTTTTTCCGCCCAGTTTCTGGTCGCCTTTCGCGGAGCTCCTAGAGAGACATTGCTAATACTTGCCACGGACCTCGGTCCTTTGTTATACTTAATATATTATTAACGATCCCTCCCCTCGACGTTAGCTGTGAAGCTGTTTCTCCGCCGAACAGATTTTCGACGGAGAGGAAGAGCGGAGGAGATCCTTCGGCAATGCCGAACACGTGGCCTGGCCTCGACGGCCAACATACAGTAGGGAGAGTGGGGGTTCGAACTTTTATCTTCTCTTTGAGAATGTCTTTCTTTCTCCCCTTTCTTTCCCTTGGGGTTGTTATCGCCAGCTATTATTGCCTCAGCTATGGAGAGGACACCTTTTAAGTTCTGCCCACGCTGCAGGGGCAAATATACTTGCAAGGATAAGCACAAGCTCTGTAATCGTTGCTTGCCCCTCGATCACAAAGAGGACAGCTGCGCAGCCTGCAAGCTCTTGAAACCTAGAACCCTTAAGGAACGAAGGGTTAAAAGGTGGGCGGACTACGATATGTCGAAGTCAGTTTCCTCACCCGCTGCCGCTGTTACTGAAAGTGACGAGGAGGGCGATAACTCGACATCCGTTACGGAAGTCATGAACCCCCAGAAGGAGCGTTCCCGCTCCTCGACGTCCGTCCCCGGCCCCGACGGGCTCGGCTCACGCCCTGCTTATGGGGATGAAAACCCCGGCGACAAGGACGCACATAAACCCCATAAGGCTAAACATACAACCCACGGCTCTTCTTCGTCGAGAACGAAGGATCCATCAGCGCCGAAGGGGACGCAGGGCACTCCGGCGTCTACCGCAGACCGTAAAGGTCTCAAGCCCCACCCGCGACCAGCGATTGGGCTTTCATCTAACACGGGCGCTACCCCAAAAACATCCGACGTAACGCTCCATAGAGCGGCCGTCGAGGTACAACGTGCAACGCACACAACGTCGACACCAGAGCCCTCGACTGACAAACTCGTTGTCGAGAGCCTAGCGAGAATTGTCTCCGAAGACAAACGTGCGCGGACGACGAAACAAACGTCGAATACCGCGACGAAAAAGCACAAAGGTAGCCAAGAACTGCCCCTTTCATCTAAGGACGCTTCTGAACTACCGGAGGGCTTTTCAGAAGGAGACGGTAACCTCTCGTCGACGTTGTGGGAGCGTTCGAAGCGGTTCGAAGGTGAAAACACAGATTTCCCCCCTCTAGACTATTCAGGGGTACCCCATGAGACCCTTGAAAGACTCCATTCTTGCATGGAGAAAATGGAAAGGTTTCTAGGAAACCAAGACCCACCCACTCACAAAAGACAAAGAGAATGGCCCCAGGATGACCCTAGAGTCAAGATTCCTAGGCTGGTTCCCCCTTCCACAGATGTATATGACCTCACTGAGGAGGAGCAATACCTTCAGGAAGATGAGGAGTGTTTGGGTGGGCAAGAAGAAGAAGAACTTGAGGAAGAGGGGTTCGAAGAAGATCCTTACACTAATTTCGAAGAGGATACAGCTACATCGCAGCCCTGGCAATCCCCGTCAGTGCAGCCGTGGCAATCCCCATCAGTGCACTCAGACCCTGATGCCTTTCACCCTTCTCCTCTCAAGGATTCACATATTGGGAACTCCTCTCCCATAGATGACCAACCTTCCCTCAATGCACTATTGCGCAAGGCAGCAGCGCATTTTGAGCTTGACACAGGGGAAGCTCTTCCAGACATAGACTTTGTAGAAAGAGTTATTAAAGAAAAAGCCCCTGTTAGCCAGTCTATTCCACTCCTGGCTTCTATTAAGAGAAGAATTTCTCCTTCCCTTTCTAATCCAGCTTTAGTAAGAGGGGTCAACCCTAGAATAGAAAAGCTCTTCAGCCCTTCATCCTCTGACCCTTTATACATCAGAGGACACTCTATTCCGGACTCCCTTGTAGTTACCAACACAAGGAAAAGAGCAGGGGTACCACTATCCACTAGTGAAGCACCACCTGACAAAGAAGGCAAGAAGCTGTACGCACTTGGGAAGAGAATCACGACCTCCGCCGCCTTCTCTACTAGAATTGCTAATAACTCCCTATTAGCTAGCTACGCAGATGCACAGTGGAGCAAGCTGCGCAGCGAGGCAGAGGACGCACCTGAACCCCTGCGGTCACGTCTGCTAACTGTAATATCAGAGGGAACACTTGTAAACCAGGGCATCGTTAAGAACTCCCTAGATGCCGCTGAAACTGCTGGCCGATCCCTGGTTCAGGGAATACTTCTCAAACGACACGTTTGGCTGCGCAATTCAGGTTTTAAACCCGAAACCCAAGCCTCCCTCATAAATAAACCCATAGAACAGACGCATCTGTTTGGGAAGGCAGTTGATGAGGCACTAGAACATGCTAAGAAAGAGTTTGATACCATCAAGACTCTTGATCAAATATCTAGACCCCCTAACAGGTGAGGCTATGGTAATAGACGCTCCTTTCGTGGCCAAAGACAGCAGCAAAACCAACAACAATGTTACTCTGCTACCAACTGGCCCTCTAACCAGGGTAACACCCAGTTCAGTCAAAGAGGCCAACGGCGTGGCAGAGGAAGTGGTCGTGGCTCCAGCCCCAGAGGTTCCACGCCCAATACCAGCAAATGACCCGAAGATTCGGGTCCCCTCCCATGCATCACCGGTCGGGGGCCGCCTAACATCGTTCCTATCAGCATGGGAGGGAATATCGTCAGACCGATGGGTATTATCAACCATAACCCACGGATACTGCATAGAATTCAACGGTTACCCGAAGTACAAACCCCCACGAAACCAACGCAGATCACCGGAGCACCTCACCATTCTTTTACAAGAAGTAAAAGAACTGCTGAAAAAAGAAGCAATAGAACCTGTCCCCCTATCTCAGGTAACAGAAGGTATTTATTCAGTGTACTTCCTTGTACCCAAAAAGGACTTAACCATGCGCCCTGTATTAGATCTGCGCCCAGCGAACAACTTTGTCAAACCACAGAAGTTCCGTATGGTGACCTTGCAGGAAGTAATCCCACTGTTATCACAGGGGGATTACATGACAACGCTAGACATGAAAGATGCATACTTTCATATTTTAATGTTGCCAGCGCACAGAAAATACCTCAGGTTCAAGATGGGGAACAGACACTACCAATTCAGAGTACTACCCTTCGGGATAGCTTCTGCACCGAGGGTATTCACAAAAGTACTGGCAGTAGCAGCGGCCCACCTGCAAAGGCTATCCATCCCAATATACCCTTACCTCGACGACTGGCTCATAACCGGGGAATCTTACGAAACATGCTTCTCCAATACCCAAAAGACCGTAAACCTTTTGTACCAACTGGGCTTCTCCATCAACGAAAAGAAGTCCAGCTTAGAACCCAGCCAAACCAAACAATTTTTAGGGGCTCTAATTCAAACAAAGGACGGCCTCGTCTTCCCCTCCAACGAGAGGGTCCAAAACATGCTGTTTCAGATCCCCCATTATGTAACAGGTCGGGAGGTGACGGTACGCAAAGCTATGCGCTTGCTAGGGATGATGGCGTCATGTATTTATTTGGTACCTCACGCGCGTCTGCGCATGCGCCCAATGCAGGAGTGGCTCAACAGCCAGTGGTGTCAGGCCAGCGGACAATGGGACGATCTAGTGGTGGTCTCGCAGGCCTTAGTACTTTCGCTGAGGTGGTGGACAAAAGAAAACCTGCTAATAGGGAAGACTTTTGCCACACCCGCGGTAGAAGCCACTCTAACCACAGACGCATCCCTCACAGGATGGGGGGCTCACCTATCCCATCAGACTGCTCACGGAGCGTGGACTCCGAGCTTAGCATCCAAACATATAAACCTGCTGGAACTTCTAGCAGTGTTCAAGGCACTGAAAGCCTTTCAGAAACACCTGCAAGGAAAGACAGTGATGGTCCTCACAGACAGCACCACAGCCATGTACTACCTCAACAAACAAGGGGGCACTCACTCTCCAGGACTGTCCAAACTGTCCCAGAATATATGGAAGTGGGCTCTCAGACACAACATGTTTCTACTATCGCAACATGTACCAGGGGAACTCAATCTGCTAGCAGACAAGCTCAGCAGAGACTTCCCACTGCCCGAAGAGTACGAATGGCAATTGCACGAAAACATCGTCTTAGACGTCTTCACGCAATGGGGTTTTCCGGAAATAGACCTGTTCGCAACTATGGAAAACTCACAATGCCAAAGTTACGCCTCCAGGTACCCCCAGAACCAATCCAAGGGGAACGGTCTGTCGATTCAATGGTCAGGGAAATTTGTTTACGCCTTTCCCCCGACTCCCCTTCTCAACAAAGTGGTGCACAAGATGCACCAGGAGCAGGTTACCATGATACTAGTGGCCCCAATGTGGGCCCGGCAACCTTGGTTCGCTCACTTGATGGAGATGTCCCTATCTCCCCCAGTGAAACTTCCCTGCCCATACAACATGCAAGACACTGCACCCATGCCCTCAGACCATGAACTTAGCAGCCTGGCTCCTGAGATCGTAGAATTTGGCCATTTACAACTCCCTCAGAGATGTATGGACATCCTCAGGGAAGCCAGAAAACCAAATACTCGCCACTGCTATGCTAGCAAATGGAAAAGATTTGTCATCTGGTGTACAAATAGGAGCATCAACCCAGTTGACTGCTCTCCTACTGACATTGTCCTATACTTGACCCATTTACTGGATTCAGGTCTAGTGTTCAATTCTATTAAAGTCCACCTAGCGGCACTTTCTGCATACACCACTTCCCAACTTAAAGTGTCGTGGTGGAAGATACCAGTTATCAAAGCCTTCATGGAAGGGGTAAAAAGAATACACCCTCCAATAGCTAACCCAGCTCCCGGATGGGACTTAAATGTGGTACTTTCTAGACTCATGGGCCCCCCTTTCGAACCCATGCACAAAGCAACTCTTAAAGACCTCACTCTTAAGACTGCTTTCCTAATAGCTATCACCTCCATTAGGAGAGTAAGTGAACTACAGGCTCTTTCTGTACTAGACCCCTTCGTAACAGTTCACAAAGATAAAGTGGTTCTACGCACACACCCAAGGTTTGCACCAAAATTCATCTCAAAATTTCATGTAAACCAGTCTATAGAACTACCAACGTTCTTTCAAAACCCTTCCAGCTTGGGAGAAAAAAGTCTGCATACACTAGATGTACGCAGAGCAGTCATGTTCTACATGGAAAGAACCAGACCACTGAGAAAGACTAATCAGTTCTTTGTCTCTGTGGCAGCAGGAAGAGAAGGAGATGCAGTTTCAAAGTCCACTATATCTAGATGGATTGTTCTATGCATCACTCTCTGTTACACTCTTGCTAAGAGAGAACTACCCTTCAAGCCAAGAGCACATTCCACTCGAGGCACTGGGGCTTCCATAGCATTCATTGCAAATGTTCCCCTTGAGTCCATCTGCAAAGCGGCTACCTGGAGTTCTGTGCACACCTTTACAAAACACTACTGTCTAGATACACACTCTAGATCTGACTCCCAGGTGGGACAGGCAGTATTAAGACATCTTTTCTCTACTGTTCCTTCTCATAACCCACCGCCAACTCCGGGTACTGCTCGCTAGTCTATGCACAGCATGTGATTCTAAGCAGATTAACAAACATCAGAAGACAATGCATTACTTACCGTAAAAGCATTTCTGATGGTTGTATCTGCTTAGATTCACATGCGCCCACCCTTCCTCCCCGCTCGGATGGAAGGAACATAGACACCTTTTTTATATATTCTCTCTTTTCTGTACTCGCGTCTAGAAGGCTCCCTCAGGGCAGAAAAATACAAACAGAGGGACCTCGACGCGTGAGGGATTGTGGGTACAATGCACGTCACTATAGGGATAGTGTTACAGACACGCCTTGTCGACGTCCCCTTTTCGACTACGAAAAACAGAATGCAATACTCCGCAGTGACCACTGGATGTCGGACCTATGCACAGCATGTGAATCTAAGCAGATACAACCATCAGAAATGCTTTTACGGTAAGTAATGCATTGTCATATTGCTGAGGCTTGTGAAATCTGCTTAGATCACATGCTGTGCATAGCTTATCTAGTGGAAGCTGCAGAGTATTAGTGCTTGTTTTCGAAACTCAAAAAGGGACATCGACAGGGCATGCCAGTAATAATATCCGTAGTGTGACGTCCACTGTGCCCATGATCCCTCACACGTCGAGGTCCCTCGGGTTGTTTTTTTCCGCCATTCTAGACATACGCGTATAGCGGAGTTCCTCTTTCGGCGTAAAACCATTTACTTATTTCAATTACCGATAGTTCATTCTCTCTATCCTTTACTTCACCGACCATCGAAACATCACGTTGTGAAGACAAAGAGACTGCCCATCAATAGACTACCGCCACGGACCGTTCGGCCATGGAAGGCTGCCCCGGGCTTCGGCCCAAACAGTTGGGGGAGAGGTCATTTTAGGATGTATATGCCCCTCTTCTTACACTACTTCCAGCTGCCATATTTTGTAGTTATGGACAAGACCCCATTTAAATTGTCCCCAAGTGCAATCGTAAATTCCTGTGGTTTGATAAGCATTTAGTCTGTAACTTCTCTCCCAAGAGACCACGTTGAGGCACTTGTCGAGCATGTAGGCTATTCAACCCCAAGACTTCAAAGGACCGCAAAACGCTGGGCCCACTACGCCAGGCAACTCGAGGCCATGGAGGTAGAAGGCTGTTAGGGAGAATTCTCAGAAATGTGCTAATTCCCTCCACCTCAGAGACCCCCACCAACTTTGCTGGATTTTGAGGACTTGATTTTTGTAACCTGGAGAGGGAGACCTTTTTTCCCCACTCTCTCGTGTATTTTAATGTGATTTTGTACACTGTTTCTTTTGGTTGTGGAGTCTGACAAAACTCCATAGCCATCATCTTTTACATTGTGTCACACTGCACCTCCAGTGCAGTGATGCAGGGAAGTCTTCTAGATTTCCCAAATGTTTAAATACCCTCTCTGCGATCAACTACTGTTTCCCAGAGCAGTTCTAGACCCAGCACACACTATCTTACAATAGGGTGCTGGAGGGGTTACCTAGAATCCCCTTTGTTTAGCTTCTCATGTAACAATTTTTATGTTACCCTTTTCTCACCGAATGGCTGGTGGCAGTGGTTTCACTTTAACTGTGTTCGCAGCTGCAGTAAAGCACCCAAGGGGGCCATTTTTGACAAAATGGTCTGGTCTTCTTTTTCACCATTTCTCTGTGAAAGGTCCTTCTTGAGATTTACTCTGCACACCAAACAAGGTTTGGTCCCATTGTTCGCTTTGTCTTTGGCGGGCTTCTGGCTTCAGGGTGTCTGGGTTAGGCAGGAAGTGAGGGAGGTGCCCGAAACTCCCTGTGCTTAGTCTCCTAGGAGACCCAAATGTACTATGTGGTAATTGTATGGCTGACTGTCCGGCAAGGACAGCCACCCTGCTGGGTGACTGACAGCTAGGCTGTAATGAATGGGAGAGAGCTGAATAAAAGACAAGGCTTTTGGCTTGGAAGGCAGAGTCGACCACTGGACGAAGCAACCGAAGAAGAGCTTGAAGAGGATGCCTGCTGCAACTCCTGGACCGTTGGTTTGCCCGGTGAAGCCCTGCTGCTGTGCTGAAACTCCAAATTCGTATCGACAGAGAAGCCCCTGCAAGGAAGACATCTCCCTTTTGAGTTGGTGAGACCAATCAACTCCAAAGTAAGCCATCGGGACATCCTCTCGGAGCTGGAGGGGCCATATGTGTGCAGCCCCAGATGCCGGCTTTTAGGCAAGCAAAGTTCTGCGGGCCTCAGGGCGGGCAGCGTAGGAGTAATCAACTGTTCACCATCGTTCGCTTGCCGACAGTCCGTTCTTTTGCAGGGGAACGCTGCAGTGCAGAGATCTAGCTACTTTGCCTGGGGTATATTATTGGCGCGTGCACCATATTCTTATTGTATCTTCATTGCGCTACCCTTGGTGGTCTTTGTGTAGCGCAGCTATGCAGTACTTGCTGTCTCATATTAACGGTGTGCGCGCACGTTTCCACCAGTACGCCTTGCTGGGTGCAGCCGCTCTCCGTATCAGGTTGCAGAGGGGACTCCCAGCCACACCTCTGTCCGCTGTAAATGTAATTTATTAACCATTCGCATCCCCTCAGCCGGGCGTTCGGGCTTTCGCGGCTCTGCCTCTCTTGGGTTCCCCACTTGCGGGGGTGGGGGGAGGGGAGGGATTCACATCACTGCTTCTGGCTCATTGGGGCCACCTCCTACTTCATCAATCTCACAGCGCTCCTGTACAGGCAAACCCATTCCTTCGTGTTATTGCAGTCTGCTTCCCAGCCAGCGAACCCCGTTTATATTATTGTTTCTGCTCTCGGGCACCATCACCGTCCTCGCGTTTAGGGGCTCCTTTGTTCCAGGGCCGCGGCCATTTTTTGCCAACCTCACCCCACTTGTTCTTTCTTGCAAAGTCTCATATCTTCAGTTGTGTTCTTTCGTTTTGCTAACAGCTACTTGCGCTGGGTTGCGCTTATGTTCCGATTGACATGCTTCAAATTTCTTGCTGGAAGTAGTATCAGAAACGCATGCGCATCTTTGGATCAATGTTCGGATCCAGGAGTACACCGAAAGAGCAGCCTTGTCCATGGCTGCCAGGCCACGCCCCTGAAACAGCTATTGAGTTGACCAGGAAGGGGGAAAGGGGAAATGGAGAAAACAGACTGGATTCTTCTGGTTCCCTTTAATTCCTGACAACTCAGATCACTGGAACCCCTGTAAATAATACAGTAATGATTAGCATTATCCACAACACTTTTGCCTTTGAAATAATATATTCTCTTTCCAAAACCCTGCGAACTGCTTAGAGGCAGTTTTAAAAGGTGTTCTTTAAACTTGCTTGCCAAACTTGAAACTGAGGAACCCCTTTGTGACTTCTGACTTTTTCTGCCAAACTTTGCTTATTAACTTCTAAAACCTTTCTTGTTTTATTTATTTCTTAATCTTAACTAGATCTGTAAACTGGACTTTCCTCTGAACTAAGTGTTTTTACTGTTACCTAACATTTGCTTCAATTGACTGTTGCTTTTACCTTAAACTATTTTCCTGCATGCTGCTTTGTTCTCAAGAAATTCACTGATTTTAAAATGTTTCCTTGTTGCAATGCTGCTTCCTGTCTCTCATTACATTACTTATTCACTGAGTCTTAAATCTTAAGTTCGTTTTCACCTTTTAAAAATGTACATTTCAGAACTTCACTTTGTAACCTTTGTATTAAAAAAAAATGTAAATATACAATGACTCGCTCCTTGTACCGATCCGCAGTAACGAATATGCGCACGCAAAGCTGACTCGCCGCTGCGTCTGCACAGATCAGAATAGTCTTCCGATCCACAATATGGAACGCGCGCATGAGCAGCTGAGTCACTGCGCCTGATGGAAAGGATTCTCCTCTCACATACCGCACACTCAGTAACTACAACCCGATTTGCTCAGCTGTGCATTTTTACTGCGTAACACAGCTGACTTTGGGGAAGTGTACGCAGCTCACCTCCTGCTTTCTGAAACGCGTAGACCTTTGCTGCTAGGTCTTTTCCTCTAACGCGGCTTTCAATACGATGCTCACTAAATAGCATTGCAATGCTTTTAACTCACGCACAGCCCAAACACGGAATGTAAGCGCGCACTTTTGCAACCAATTCAATATATTGCACATTATTTACAGTTACAAAGAATAACCTGAAGTTTAACAAGTAAACTGATGCTTTTCTTCTGACTTCTTGAACACTGAAATTCACAACTAGACTGTAAATGCAATTTCCCTTTGGTTTAAATGTAGGAACAAGTTTTTTTAAAAGTAACTTGTCTGAAGTCTCTGGCACTTTCTGATGTTGCTTTCTTCCTGAAGTGTGGTTTGTTTACTTTGGTTTCGGTAGTCTTCTAAGGAGCTCTTGAGCGCTGTGACCACTCATAAACAGGTCTTGAATTAAAGGCAGTTTAGAACCTCTCCTGAGGTTCCAAACTGCATCCCAATAGTCTTTTGTCAATCACTGCTGTGCAGGTGGTTCACCATATTGGACTCGGACAATGGCAGCTGACTATTATTATAGTTAAGGAAATCTTGTGAACTCAACGTAAAACACTCAAACGCCTCCTGTTACCCAGGAACCTGACAAGTACAATGAGGTACACTTTTGTTTTTGCCCTAGACTAACACTCGGAGGAGTTTTGGTTACTCTAGGTGTGCTAAATGGACAAGTTGGTGGCAGCAGTGATTTTTTACAAATTGTTTTGGGTGCTTTTCATTTTTTTAGCCTTACTGCCGTTTATCATTTTTGGCTACTAACTGTGGCTAGTGACAAGGTGTTTCGCTTGTCCTTTGGCCATTTTGTTTTTTAGTCTTCTTCCTGGACTGAGGCCAGGAAATTCCTCATATGGACTTCCAGTGGCCGGGATAGCGGAGGCCTCTGGCGGGCTACTGGAGGCTGTGTGTTTGCTGACAGGATGTGGTCTGGGATTGTCTAGACACAATCGTCAAACTGGGTTCAGTGTGTCTGAGTAATATGCATGAGTGTTCCCGCCAGTGGTCCTGATTGGACCACTGGTGGGATGCGTGTGGGGCTAGTTCTACTATTGGCTAGTGGGAGTTTCGGCTCTTACCTGGATTTTGGGGGCTCCCTGCACCCACTCTAGAGAGATCCTGGAGTAACCTGAAGGAGCCAAGACTCCTGTCCAGCTGTGAGACCCGAGAGGAGACCGAACACCCGTCTCAAGGAGACCTGGCGACCAAGTTCTGCTGCTGTTCTGGAAGAGCCCTTTCTTGCTTGATCAGCAGTCCTGTGAGGGAGATGCGACCAGTGGAGTGGAGGGAACATTCATTCCTGATGTCTGCTCGGTACCCTGCGAAGAAGAGCTTTCGGAGGGGCCCCGGGGCTGACCTGTGGCTGACCAGCTCTGAGTTTGGGCTACCGTGCTGCCGATGTCGCCGTTCCATGCTGAGACCTGGAACTTCTGTGGGGAGGCGGGGGGAGGGTTGGGGGTTCTTAGCTTGTCCTACAAGACTTACCTCAGCGAAATGTCGGAGTCCTAGCGTCAAGGAGACCCGAGATAGGACGGAAAGTTTGACAAGGGAGTCCCTTTGCGTCGCCGTGCTGTGCTGCGCCGACCACTGTCTGAACCACCTTACTTTATTCGAGTCCAGTCCTGAGGGGGGGGTGGTCCTGCATTGTGTTTTTCTGCATTCTTTATCTGAGAGTCCTTGCACCAGCTAAAGACACTGACCGGAGAGCTGCTCGAGCCTGCAACCCCTGATGGCTGGAAAAGCAACTGCAGACCTTCTTCCATTGACCTGCCAAGTCCTGTGAAGAATCTGGGGGTGAGTTACAGTGGTTCCCAGCTGCCCCTAAACTCCCTTTAAAAGTTTTGCTAACTTTCCTAAACCTTTTATAGTACTTTTGCTTTGCCAGTGCTTATCGCGCAAGCCTTCTGAAAGTTGGGGACACATTGGTAAGTTAGAATAACTTGTCCTCTAACCCTTGGAATTGTTCAATGGACTCCAGATCCCTACCTTCATTTTTTCAAGCGTTACAAACTATGTCAGAACTTTTCCTGAACTTTTTTGGCATAAGGCCCCAGACAATTTAGGGAAGGACTTTTGAAGTTAGGGTTAATTCTCTGTGGACCTGTATTGCATAAACTAATCTACACTTTCCTTGCAGAGGTTTGATCTGCATT
Source organism: Ambystoma mexicanum (assembly GCF_040938575.1). Classification (NCBI taxonomy): domain Eukaryota; kingdom Metazoa; phylum Chordata; class Amphibia; order Caudata; family Ambystomatidae; genus Ambystoma; species Ambystoma mexicanum. The sequence goes on along the minus strand of NC_090933.1, from coordinate 1,337,053,757 downwards.
ATCCCCTACTCTAGTGACTGTATATGTGCATTCTATTAGTGTTGTGTGTTACTTCTACCTCTTGGTAGTCATTTTTCATAGTGATATCTGGCCATAAATAACTGTATTTGTATACATACTGTCTAAGTGTAATTTGTGATTCCCATTCTGTGTACTCATTGTGGACCCTTTACAAGCTTACCACCTCTTGAGACTTAGCTTAGACCTCTTGTCACTGCTACCATGAACTGGTTTGGCTACAGATCCCAGTGTTGTCCCTGTCACAGTATAGGTTGGCCTTCTATACATCTTTCCCCCAGGCCAGAATATAGAAAATCAGTCCTAACCTGCAAACAAGTATGTCAAACGTTCAGGATGAAAACTCTTCAGGAAGTAATCCCGCTGCTGCGGCAGAGGGATTACATGGCCACACTAGACATGAAAGATGCATACTTTCATATTGCAATGTTGCCGGCGCACAGAAAGCACCTCAGGTTCATGATAGAGGGCACGCACCATCAGTTCAAAGTTCTCCACTTTGGCATTGCCTCCGCCCCGAGGGTGTTTACTAAAATACTCGTGGCTCACCTGCGCAGGCAGTCCATTCCCAAGTATCCCTACCTCGACGACTGGCTCATAACGGGGGACTCGTACAGAATGTGCCTAGCAAACACCCAAGTGACAGAAAATCCCAGGCTGAACAGGAGATCTACTATCAATGAGAAAAAGTCAAGTGTGGCCCCCAGCCAAGTCAAACACTTTCTGGGGGCCCTGATTTGGACAGAAGACTGGCTTGTCTTCCCCTCCAATGAGAGGGTTCAAAACATGCTGTTTCAGATCGTTCATTATGTAGCCAGTCACCGGGTAACCGTTCGCAAGGCAAGGCATTGCATCGGCTGGGGATGATGGCGTCTTTTTGGTTCCTCATGCTAGCCTGCGCATGCGCCCCATGCAGGAGTGGCTCTCGAGCCAATGGTGTCAGGCCAGCAGCCAATGGGACAATCTAGTGGTTGTCTCGACAACCCTCGTTCAATCTCTGGAGTGGTGCTCAAAGGAAAACCTTCTGCAGGGGACAACCTTTACCACCCCTGCAATAGAGGCCACACTCACCATGAACGCATCTGTTGGGTGGGGGGCTCACCTCCTTCAGCAGACTGCGCACGGCATGTGGTCCCCATCAGTAGCTTCCAATTTCATCAACCTGTTGAAACCGCTTGCAGTGTTCAAAGCCCTGAAAGCCTTCCAGGCACATCTTCAGAGGAAGACATTTCTGGTCCTCAGATGGTACCGCAGCCATGTACCTCTGAAACAAACTTGGGCACTCACTCCCAGAACATCTGGAAGTGGGCACTCAGACACATGTTCCACCTCTCATGTTGCCAACTCAATCTTCTGGCAGACTGGCTCAGCAGAGAGTTTCCCCTACCCGCAGAGCACGAGTGGCAATTACAAGAGCACATTTTACTAGACATCTTTGCAGAATGGGGGGTTCCTAAAAATTGACTTTGTTAGGCAAGAATTAGTGCAGTCCAACTGGTGTGGGACTACACAAGGCCCACCTTTTAATATTGGCCTGTACTACACAAGTTGGTAGTGTGACTGAGCAGTCAGGCTCATTTTAAGCGGGGTAATGTGAGCTGTACAATGAAATCAGTAAATACAGGTATTCAAGTAAACGCACACTTACAGTTATACATATTTATTTAATTATACACAGATATTTAAAGCTTTCTTTAAAAAGCAGTAACATTAATCCCAAATTCAGTTTCCATTCAGAAAGTGAACAATAAAGCAGGTGAGTAATTCATTCAAATGTTAGACATGTGCCAGCACTCGGGGGCGGGGGAGGGGGGGGGCGACGTCATTTGAGGTCAGTATAACATTTATATAGTATCACCTCTGCAGTATTGAGTTATTAAGGAGGGAAAGGTTAGAGTTCGATCAGAAAAGACTGGTATTCTATAAAAACGGTTACATTCGCCCAAAGCGATGCCAGCAGTCTATTATCCCAGCATTAAGTGTTCAACAATTAAAACCTGTAAGGGAACAAGCACTGCCAAAGCCAATGGGTTCAGAAGGGGGCCTTTAGGGTTGCCAGAACAGGCAAAGTCAAAGGTCTGATGCTCTTCTTCTTAGAAAAATGTTCTTAAATATTCAGTGTTCAAAAAGAAATGACAGCAACTCAAGAGGAGTCGCCTTCAAGAAGCGCAAGCTGAAAGGTCAGTGTCAGTGCCAGTGCCAGTGAGTTGAGGTCAACTCAGAGCAGGGTTAAGTAGCACTCCAAAAGGTAGGAAGCACCCCATATGGCATATTATACCCCAAGCTCCACAGTACCTTTGTATTGAAGATGTTGTTCCAGCTGGATGCCTTCTGGATGCAATGCAGCAGATCCATGTTCTTGGTCGTAGTGACGAAAGGGAGGACTTCTGGCAGGCTCATGCGGCAGCACTCGAGGGAGGGACTCGGCAGCAATGGATATTTGTCGATTCAGCGGCTCTTTGTAGTTTTGGAGCCTTTTTCTCAGCGCCAAAGAACAAACTGCTCTGTTTAGTAGTTCCTTGAGCCCTCGGCCCTGGACTCTGGTGAGGGGGCTCTGGGCGTGGATTTCCTTCTTCTGTAGGGTCCTCTGGATCCCCACAAAGTTTTGGCCGAATTCGCACTTCGGAAGACGATACACTCACAGATGGTCGAGGTACCCCGGGTATTGGGATTCTGCAGCCTTGGAAAGTCACTTCAAGTCGGGGGTTGCGCCAGAATAGAGTCTGTCTTGAGGATAGTTGGTCCCAATAGCCTAAGGGAGGAAGTCGTCCTGTATGGGTCTTCCCTGCCGATTCGGAAACGGGGTAAGCACAGCTGCACAGGTTCACCAGGCACTCCACGGTCCAGGGGGGTGCTGCTGCCGTCTTCCCTCTTCTTCTGCTTCAGATGTTGTCCTCCATTGGTTTGACTCTGCTTCTAGTCCCAAAAACCTTGCTTTTTATCTAAGTTCCCATTCATTCACAACCATAGGCTGTCAATTACACAGCATGGTGGCTGTCCTCCAGGACAGCCAGCCGGACAATAGGAACTGGTTTCACTCCGGGCACACCTAGAGACAAAGGACAGGGATGTTTCGGGACCCTCCCTCACTTCCTGCCTTTCCAGACACACTGGAGCTTGGGCAGGGTTCTGGGCTGAAGCCCGCCAAAGGCAAAACGTGCCAAGGACTCAAACCTGATTCAAACAGGGTAAAAGCCCAGAAGAAACGAAATGACCAGAAATGGCGAAAAAAGAAGACTGGGGCCATTTTGAGAAAGTGGTCACGTTTGAGTGCAGCACTGCAGCTGAGGTATCAGCTTGCAGATACATGTCACTAGGTAGTAAAAAAAAAAAAAAAAAGAAACCACTGACACCAGCCATTCAAGTGAGTTAGTGTAACAGAATGTTAAATTGGGAATGGGTTAAAGGAGTTACTTTGTAACCACTAGCACTCCACATAGGGTGGTGTGTGCTGGACCCATAAAGTAAAGGTAAGTAAGACGGGATCATCTTACTATTCTTTGGAGTTAACCCAAGAAAATGTAGTTAAACATTGAGACGTCCAAGGAACTTCAGTGGCACTGCCCAAAGGTGCTGTGTGACACAATGCAAAAGCAGATGCCCACGGGGTTTGCCAGACTCCATAAATCAGTAAGGAATATAGATAATCATAGTCGGGAAAACCCATGACAGAGTGAGGAAAAAAAGTCCCACTCACTCAGTAGTTAAAATTAAAAAGCCCTTCGTCCAGGAAAATAATTGGGGGTCTCTAAGGTTAAAGGGAATTGGCACAGAAATTAACATTCTCCATAACAGCCTTTTTTGCAACTCTGGAGAATGCCCAGATTACGCTGCCAGGTACCCACATAATCAATCCAAAAGGAACGGTCTCTGGATAACATTGTCCAGGAGATTTGACTATGCGTTTCCCCTCCGATTCCCCTTCTCAACAGAATAGTGCACAAGATGCACCAGGAACAAGTCACAATGATCCTGATGGCTCTAATGTGGGCTCGACAGCCTTGATTCTCCCATCTCATGTAAATGTCGGTCTGCCCTCCCAGGAAGCTGCCATGCCCGTACAACATACTGTAAACTAGATATACCAGAGGACCGAGGTTCGTACTACACAATCACCGTTCAGCAGAGTGCCCAGGTCACACGAACCATCCCCCGGTAATGACTGAGGACTCAGCCAAGGGCAAGTTAAAACACTCTTATTTTCCAAACGGACAGGGATCATACAGGAAAACAAGTCTCCATGCATTGCTCGTAGAATGTGACGCACGCGTATACTGTAACCCGGAAGCAGATGCCAGGTCAGGACGCTGTGGGCTCTCTTGAAGGTTAGAGCAGCGGCTTCGGTCCCCTGAATAAGATGTAGGAAAAGGCTCAACATCTACGGTGTCATCCTGAAATAATTATTACAAGATTCACTGCATGCGTGCCACGCCCCTTCCCTCCCGCGACCCGACACCCTGCATAAATCTCGGGTGCACGCGCCCCCGGAAGTGCCCTGCAAGTGCTGTTTGCTGCACTCGCTCTATTGGATTTGTGTCGAACATCTCTACACGCTGCTTTTCCTCAGGCTTCCATGCACAAGAGGAAGTTCTAGCGGATTCACAGCGGTGAAACGGCACCTTGAACTACTATTTCTCCAGCATGGGGTCTGGCGTGGATTCACATGCTCATGAATATTCCCCATCAGGCTGGGAATCCTTGGTAAAGAAAAAATCAGTATCAGTTTCGTTTCTGATCTGTCTTTCTTAGTAGTAACCAATCACTGATCTCTGGGTCATACTACCCCCAGCCAAAGACTGCCCTCTCCCTAAGCCCCGCCTCTGGCAGCCATCCTCAGATTTTTACCGCACGCTCAAGTGTTGGGAGTCCTCGTGTTTAGCTCTTGAGTTTTTTTACTGCGTTTTTCAGGAGAATTTCTTATTTTTTCAGTTTAATCGAGCCTCAAGCTCTACCGTTTCTACTTCCGATAACGGGGACCCGTTTCGGAATTCTTCTACGCCCCTCAAAGGTGACGTTTTCGTCGAGTTTACACTTCTTGGAGGATTCCGGAAGATCTGCGGCCTACCTCAACGGACATGGCCCAGGACAAAGGGAGCTCGACGCCCGGATCCAAGCTGTCCAGGAACTGCCCTGGATGCGGATTATATAACGTTTTCAAGGAGGACGAGCATTTGCGATGTCTCTACTGCCTCCATGGGGACAAGACGCACGTGGAGAAGGACTGCGTTCTGCAAGAACCTTTTGGAACGGACCAAACAAGATCGTTGTTACCGCCTCGCCACCTGGCTGGAGAAGGGCACAGCAAGTGAGAAGGCGAAGAAGTCTGAGCGGGCTTCTAAGTCCTTTGAGGGCGCCCCGGCGACGGGGGCCCAACAGAAGGCCAAGCACTGCTAGTCCGCGGGCTCCGGGAGCGCCGAAAGGTCGGGCTCTTCGGTTGCCAAGCAGGGCGCTACTTCCCCGGCACGTTCGACCACGAGCCAGCGCTCTGGTTCGGGGAAGAGGAAGTCCGAGAACCCGGGTAGGCTGCTGGAGTGGACCCGGTCGATTTCGAAGGGGGAGCGAGGCATTGACCCTCCCCCCAAGGCGAAGGCCCAGGACGCACCTAAGGTGGTGAGGGCCTTGATCCACCCGGCTCAGGCCTCTACCGAAGTGGTCTCTGCGACCCTGGGGGAGCCGGCTGAGACTACGCCAATGGAAACGGCCTCTGGCCTCAGAGTATCCCGCCGCGGAGGGAATCCTTTTCCAGCCCATCGCCAAGACCCCCGTGAAGCCCCCTGGCTGAAAAAGAGGGGGGGGTCGGTGGCAGTTACACACTCGGAATCAGCCTCTGAGGAGGAACTGGTGGAGACCGAGAGGGGCCTCAACGAAAGGTCCATAGGCCTCAACGAGAGGTTCATAAACCTCAACGAGAGGTTCGAGAAGGTTCGATCCCAGGGGACAGTCCCTGCTGACGTGATCGAAGATAGCGACGAGGACGAGGAACCGGGCCCAGTGGAGCGGCCATCCCGTCCGTCGCAGCCATTGCCCGAGCCCCAGGATAGCTCGGCGGCCATTTTGTTGGCAATCCTATCCTTATGTACCGAGATAAGGACGAGATTACCACGCACCCCGACGGAGGAACCAGGCCCATCGGGAAGCCCTCCGAACAAGCGGAGGAAAGTCCACCCCGCTCTGCCCTTAGTGCCTGCGAGACCTGTGGACCCCTCATTCCCCTCGCCGGGAGAGGAGACGGGGACGGACGATGACGGCGGCGATGACACAGCAGACATCCATTGTCATCCCCCCCACCCCCACCCCTCGTGGGCGTCCCCAGCCGACGAGGTAATTTATTTATTCGCATTTGTTTAGCGCACAGGCAGAGCCGAGAGGGTGTCGTGGCGCTTGTTACAGATATGAAAATGACTTGTTGTACATACAGTGAAGTCATTACTTAGTTGCAAGAGAAGAGTAGTAGCTACAGGAGAGAAGGATAGGAGAGGAGGAGGAGGAGAGAGTAAACGACACGAAGGAAGAGGAATTAAGGAGTGGTGGTTTTCCACCTTTAAACCTGGTGGTTTTCCGTTTTTTTCGGAAGGCAGTGAGAGGTTTCTGCTCTGAGCGTGCTAGGTAGTGTGTTCCATAGTTTAGGGGCAATGTAGGGGAAACTTATTCCACCTGCTCTAGCTCGTTTGATGCGTGGGACCCTAAGTTGGTTGGTGTGGCATTGCCTAGTTGGTCTGTTGGAGTGAGATCTGGCTAGCGTATCAGACAGGTATGAGGGTGCAGACAGGTTGATACATTTGTGTGTGGTGGTAAGTATTTTGAATGTAATGCGCTCTTTGACAGGTAGCCAGTGTGCTGCCTTCCTGGCTTGCGCAATGTGGTCCCTTTTTGGTATATTGAGAGCTGCTCTTAGTGCATTATTCTGTGTTGTTTGGAGTTTGAGATTGGAGTTGGAGGTGCCAGCAAATAGCGCATTACAATAATCTAGTTTGGCTCCAATGGTGGCTCTAGCAATAGAAAGGCAATTATCTTTGGTTAGGAAGGGTTTGATGGCATTAATGAGCTTAGTGCTCAGGGCGGAGGCAGAAACAATGGAGTTGACTTGCTTGTCCATGGAGAGTGAGGCGTCAATGTGGACTCCTAGTGTTTTAACAGAAGGTAGAACTGGGATGACACAAATGTCTATGCAGAAGTTGGTGTAGAGTGGGTCGAGGTTCGTGAGAGTGGATTTGTGACCCAGGATGAGAATTTCGGTCTTATCTCCGTTAAGACATAGGCCGTTCGTGGCCATCCATGCTTGGATGGTGGCGTATATATTCTGGAGGGTGGCTGCGTCCTGATGGTAGAGTCCTGTGAGCGGGAGGAGTACTTGGGTATCGTCAGCGTAGTTGGTGTATGTGATCCCGAGTGCGTCCAGTTTATCAAAGAGAGGTTTGGTAAAAAGATTATAGAGGGTAGGAGCCGTACATGAGCCCTGAGGGACTCCATACCTGATGGTGGTAGGCTCTGCGTTAGCTATGTTGGAAAACACTTTCATCACTCTTCCTTCGAGGAAGGAGGTGATCCAGTTCGTGGCTTGTTTGGAGAAATGTGCGGCCTGCGTGAGATGGTTCGTGAGGATGGCATGATCGACTAAATCAAATGCCGCTGAGAGGTCTAGGAGGGCCGGCTTGCCTTTATCTAGAATTAGGGTAATTTGGTTCTTCAGATCTAGTAAAGCAGTTTCAGTGCCATGAGCTTTGCGGAATCCGGACTGCCTTTTACCTAGGACAGCGTTGTTTTCCAGGTAGAACTGTATCTGCATGTGTGCAGCTTTATCTAAGATTTTTAGAAGAAATGGAACCGTTGTAATTGGCCGGTAGTTGTTAGGTTGGGCATGGTCCAGGGTTGGTTTATTTAAGAGCGGGCGCACCCACGCCTCTTTAAGGCTGTCAGGGACTTTGCCCATCTTGAATGAGGCGTTAATGAATGCTGTGGTGATCGGTGTGAGGGGTGCCGCACACTCTCTAATGATGTTGGGGGGGGGGCATATATCGCCTTTGCATTGAGATGGTTTGAGCTGGTTGAGGATGTGGAGAGCATCTGATTCGGTGATTGGAGAAAAATTGAATTTGGAGGTGTGCTTATCTTTAGCGGAATTGACGGAGAGGGTCTGTTGGGGGTGCAGAGCCTTGAAGTGTTCTGCTATTTTATTTTGAAGGTATATTTTATTTAACATCGCTGTTTGGATGCTATTGCACCAGGCTTCATCCTTGACAATCTCATCTGTACAGATCGGGGGGACGGTGAGCTCTTTAAAGATGGTGAAAAGCTCTTTAGAGCGGGAGTTGGCTTCCATGATACGTTTATTGTAGGTTTCTGACTTTGCCTTAAATATTGCACTTTTGTATTTTTTAGAAATACAAAGAAAGTCTACTTTGGTGGCATCACAGGGATTGGCCTGCCATGTTTTGAGGGCTTGGCGCTTGCATTGGCGTAGATTTAATAAGTCCTCCGTGAACCATGAGTTGGAGTGAAACGATTTTTTTTCTTTTGTTTTCAAGAGGAGCTGCGGCGTTGATGGCATGGGTGAGGGTGTCTTTGAAGATCTCTGGTAGAATGTTGGGGTCAGAGGAGAAAGGAGGTGCTAGGCAGGGGTTGTTGAGAAAGGGACGTATATTGTCAGCTGTACGTTTTTTGGCACTTCTGGCTAGCTTGGCCGGTGCGGATATAAGTGGTTTGGAGTATAGGGATATGGGGATGCAGAATTGAAGGCAGTTGTGATCAGACCATGGAAGGGCTGTGTTGGAGTTGAGGGTGGAGCCACAGTTGTGATCTGCCACCCAGTCTAAGATACAGCCTTTATTATGGGTCGGGGCAGTAACTATCTGTGTGAATCCTAGATCTGAGAGGTTTCTGACGAGAGTGGTAGCTGCTTTGTCAAGTTTATCATTGTTTCCAAGGTTTAGGTCTCCTAGAAGCAGTGTTTTGGAAGTTTGTTTGATGTTTTTTCCAAGGTGATGGTTGACTATGCCTGTGAAGTTATTGACAGGGCCTGGAGGTCTGTATATGACATGAATGTTTACTGTATCTTTAGGGTAGAGGGTGAGTTTGAGACGATGTCAGTGCTGTCTTCGCCGGTGGTTGGCTCTTTCCACGCCATGATATCCAGGGCATCCGAGCTCTTCCCGCACTGCCCTGAAGAACAGAAAAAGGAGGGGTTTCTGTACCAACGACGAGAGGCTTAGAGGAAGACGGTCCTCGTGGTGACTTTACTTGACGACATCTGGGATGAGGGGCTTGCGGTCCTCAAAAACCCTGCCACGACACCCGCCAAGAGGGACAGGTACGAGAAGAAGTACGGAGTCCCCGATGCCTCCCCCTTGTGCCTCAGGGCCCAGCCCACGCCGGACTCGGTCGTCTCGGCAGCAGCTAAGAAGAAGGCAGCGGGCGCGGCGGCTTCAACTTCCACTTCCCCGCCGGACAGCGACGGTAAGAAGTTGGACTCTATGGGATGACGAGTCATCTCGTCGGTGGTGAAGACGATTAAGGCGGCCAATTCCTTAGCAATTGTGGCACGCTACGACAGGGAGCCCTGGTTCAAGATAGCTCCCCTGCTAGATTTCCTGCCTGATGACAAAAGGGCGGAGGCCCTAGAAATTCTGCAGGAGGGCGAGGTGGCGTCAAATCACGCCATTACGGTGGCAATGGACATTGCCGATACCGGATTTCGCCAACTGGGCAACCGAGTTTGCCTCCGAGGATGGCTCAAGGCGAGAGACTTTCGCCAGGACGTCCAGACCAGAGTGTTGGACATGCCGTTCGACGGCAACAACCTCTTTGGTAAGGCGGTGGATGAGTCTTTACAGGCCATCAAGACCGACTCGGAGACGGCCCGGGCCCTTGGGGTGCTTCAGCAGCGACGGCCCTTTCGGAGCTCTGGAGGCAGACGGGGTGCCTCTAAAGGATCCAGCGCTGGCTCCTCCACCTACCGCCAGGCGGCACGCTCCTCTTCCCAGGAGGCCTACAGAGGTTGCGGCAAGCAAGGGGGTTCCCGCCGTTGGCGGCAAGGCCGCTTCCAAGCAAGACTGACCCGGCCGGGTGGTCGGGCCCCCACCGAAGCACCCCAGTGGGAGGCCGACTGACAAAGTTCATCAGGGTGTGGGAGTCCATCTCCACCGATCGTTGGGTGTTGGACACCCTGGCCAACGGGCACTCGCTGGAATTCCTAAAGAAGTGCCCTCGCATTCCTCCCGTGGCCAGGAAGGAGAATCATGTCCCTCAACTGCTGTTGGAGGTAAAGACGATGCTCAAGAAAGGTGCCATCGAGCTCGTCCCCAGGAGGCTCCGGGGCTCCGGAGTATACTCCAGGTACTTCCTCGTCAGAAAGAAGACAGGCGGTTGGCGCCCATCCTAGACCTGCGTCGGTTAAACAAATATATCAAGGCGCAGAAATTCAGGATGGTCACCCTCCAGCACGTACTGGGACAGCTGGAGGAAGGCGACTTCCTATCGTCGCTGGACCTGGAGGATGCTTACTTCCACATCCCCATTCTAAAAAGGCACAGGAAGTTCCTCAGGTTCGTGGTTCAAGGACTCCACTACCAATTCAGATCCCTACCGTTCGGATTAAAGTCGGCACCCAGGGTTTTCACCAAGTGCCTGGCACCATTGGCGGCGTGGCTGCACCTGCAGGGGATCCACGTCTACCCCTACCTGGACGACTGGCTAATCCAAGGTCAAGGGAACTCGCCGTCGATCATACGGCGGGGACCGTCCGGTTGCTCACGGAGCTGGGGTTCTCCAACTACCCCAGATCCCACCTGGTTCCGTCGCAAGTAGTACTGCTTTTGGGGGGCAAAGCTCGATACAGTGGAGCAATTGGCCTCCCATTCAGAGGAGAGGACCAAAACCATCCTGGGCAAGGTACGGCGACTGTTAGCCACGGACGTGGCCAGGGTGAGGTCCATCAAGTCCCTTCTCGGGATGATGTCCTCCTGCATCTACCTTGTACCCCTTTGCAGACTTCGGATGCGTCGGCTACAGGAGTGCCTCGACGCCCGCTGGTTTCAGGCGGGGGGCTTCTTCGAGGACAGGATCCCCCTCGACGAGTAGTTCCGTCGGGCGATCCTATGGTGGGGCACCCGGGCTCACCTCACGACGGGCAAGGACTTTCAAACCCCGGCGTTTCAGGAGACGGTGACTACGGACGCCTCTCTGGAGGGTTGGGGGGCCCACACCGGAGATCTCCACGCAAGAGGCCTTTGGCTCCCGGAGGAGAGGTCTCTTCACATCAACATCTTGGAGCTCCATGCATTGTTCTGGGCGCTCAAGTCGCTCCTCCGTCCCTCAAGGACAAAGCGGTGAGGGTCTTCACCGACAACACCACCACGATATTCTACATATGGAAGCAGGGGGCACCAGATCCCCAGCCCTATCCAAGGAGGCCCAGGATCTGTGGCACTGGGCCATCGCCCAGGGGATGTTTCTGGTTCCCTTCCACCTGGCAGGAATAAAAAACACCATCGCCGACTCACTCAGCAGGGAGCTGCACTCGTGCCACGAGTGGGAACTGCGCCAGGATCAAGTGGATCGACTCTTCCAACGATGGGGCAAACCCCAGATCGACCTGTTTGCGACGGCGACAAACTCCAAGTGCCAGAGGTTCGCCAGCAGGTTCCCACAGCCGAGGAGCATGGGCGATGCTTTCTCGTTCCCTTGGGACGGCCTGTTTCTATACGCGTTCCCTCCATTGCCGTTGCTGCTCCGCCTCATCAGCCAGCTCAAGAAGTCTAGGTGCAAGATGATCCTTGTCGCATCGGTGTGGCCGAGGCAGGTCTGGTTCCCAGACTTTCTGGACTTGTCCACGTCCCTGCCAGCCAGGCTGCCGGCGGACGCGGATCTTCTCTCCAGAGAAGGAGGCGCCATTCTACACCACGACCCACAGTCGCTGAACTTGCAGGCCTGGCCCCTGCAGCACTAGAGTTTGGAGGGTACGATATCCTGGCTGATTGCATAGAGGTTCTTGCAAAGGCCAGGGCGTCCTCAACTCTCAAGTGTTACGGTCATAAATGGAAGAGGTTCTCTGTCTGGTGCCGTGCACAGAAGATTAACCCTCTGCGGATTACGGCCCCTCAAGTGCTGCCGTACTTACTGTCGCTGGCCAAAGCTGGACTGGCTCACGCCTCCATAAAAATACATCTGGCTGCCATCTCCCGATATACCAGGACTACGGGACAGGCGTCCTTGTGGTCTCATCGCCTGGTAAAGGAATTTATGAAGGGACTATTCCAATCATTCCCTCCGGTGAAGGCCCCTGCCCGGGCGTGGGAACTTAATGTGGTGCTGACCAGGCTCATGGGAGCCCTATTCGAGCCTATGCATTTGGCGCCTTTGAAGTTCCTGTCATGGAAGACAGCGTTCCTCGTGGCCATCACCTCTGCACGATGAGTGGGAGAGATTCAGGCCCTATCTTGCAAGCCTCCATAATTGACTTTTCATGACACAAGGGTAGTGCTTAGGACGCACCCCTCCTTCATGCCCAAGGTGCTGTCAGACTTCCACCTCAACAAGCCCTTGGTGTTACCAGTTGTCTTCCCGTCGCCGGCTGAGAGAACTTTGCACTCGCTGGATGTAGCTAGAGCGCTGAAGTTCTACGTGGACCGCACAAAGAGTTTTCGGAAGACGTCACAGCTATTCGTGAACTTTGGGTCTGTGAATCAAGGGAAGGCTCTCTCGAAGACTTCCATTTCCAGATGGCTCTCCGGCTGCATCATGCATTCACCGGTTGGCAAACCGACTGCTGCCCGGCCGTCCGAGAGCCCATTCGACCAGAGCGATTGCTGCTACCATGGCGTTCCTGTCTGGTGTGCCCCTGCTGGGCATCTGCAGGGCTGCTACGTGGAGGTCGACGCACACCTTCACAAGATTCTACTGCGTCGATCAGGACTCCAGGGAGGAGTCCAGCGTCGGCCAAGCAGTGCTGCGCATCCTGTTCGCTTAAGGTGAGCCTGGTGAGGAGTTAAGAGATGCTTAATGTTGAGTTGTTGTATTGCTTAATGTTGAGCCTGTTGCCACCTCCCGTGGTTGTGCATGTGTGTACTGCTATGTATTCTTTTATTCATGAGCATGTGAATCCATGCCAGACTCCATGCTTGAGAAGGGAACAAGTTAGTTACCTGTAACTGTTGTTCTCCAGCATGGGTCTGGCATGGATTCACATGCGAACCTACCCCTCTGCGGCTCTTCACTTGGTCATACTGCCACTTGGCATGCTACCAAATCTGAGGATGGCTACCAGAGGCGGGGCTTAGGGAGAGGGCAGTCATTGGCTGGGGGCAGTATGACCCAGAGATCAGTGATTGGTTACTACTAAGAAAGACAGCTCAGAAACGAAACTGATACAGATTTTTTTCTTTACCGAGGATTCCCAGCCTGACGGGGGAATATTCATGAGCGTGTGAATCCATGCCAGACCCATGCTGGAGAACAACAGTTACAGGTAAGTAACTTGTTCCATCTAGAGTAATTATCCATACCTTATATTGACTTAGACTTCTGATTGCTGATACACTTTGATCTACTCTGTTGACTTACCTACAGCGTTTGTTGTGCTAAGTGTTAAGTCTCCCTTCAGCTTCATCAAGTATTCTTTTGGTGTGCTTCTCACGCAAACTTACTTTTCGCAGATTCACTGCGTGCATGCCACGCCCCCTGCCTCCCGCGACCCGACACCCTGCATAAATCACGGGTGCACGCGCACCCGGAAGTACCCTGCAGTGCTGTTGGGCTATTTGGTGAGGGGCGAGAGTTGACGATACTCTGTAATTAAGTGCTTGTTAATGTGCTCACTGTTGTTGTAAGGCTTTGTGTACAGGAGTAGCTTCTATTTTTCTGTGATACAGTTGCTTTGTGTATGATCATCTTCCAGTTGGGAATTTCCTAACACGCGGTTAACAAAGCACTGTTTACGTTGGTACTGATACTTTGCAATGGAAACTACCTTGAAGAACGGCAAGCGCATTCGCAATTCTTCAAGGAAGAAGCCGGACACTAAACTGCCCATTTCACAAGATGATTCTAGGCAGACTCTTGGTAATGGTCAAAATTCTTTACTCTCCATATCTATTCATGTGGATGCGCCCTCAGTACCTGAGCTGAAATCTCCTGCCACCTCTCCTGTACCCCAAACCACAGTTCCAGAGGTATTCGGAGAAATCAAGCCAGTACTCTGCTATTGTAAGTAAGAACTTGCCTCCAGTGACCTCTCATATTGCTTTGCTTTCCCAAGGGACTCAAATAAGTGATGACCTTTTACTGGCAAATGAAATTCCCACCTTGTTTGCCAATATATTGTCCCAAAACCCCTAGTAACTCCTTCACTACCTTCCACTGATTTTGTTGCAGTTGCTAAACTGCAACACGAGAGACTATTGCAGGTAGAACAAATATTGTTCAATGCAAAGTTAGTCCCTCCTGAATTTCTGCAAAATGATCTGGCGGTCCCCTCATTAAATCCAGATGGTGAATCGCCAGACAGTCCTTCGGCCATTACTGACATTCTGGATGAAGCTGCAGCTTTCCCGGTCTCTAATTTTGAGATTCCAGAACCTGCATCTACGGCTTCCAATGTCTATCACACCTCTCGCAGAACTAAAAGCTTTTCAAAAAGCTGTAAAAAGAAGACCCAGAGCAAAGCATAATAAGGTCTCTAACAAAGAATCAAATGTATGTTCTTCCTTCAATAGCTCGCACAATGTTCTTCTTTTGAATGCTGGTTCCGAGAAAATGTGTGCAGCTTCAACTGAACATCATTTTCTTAATCTTAGCCAACTTAATGAGGAAAGTAAAAAGGCATTACAAATCAAATCTCAACAAAAGGGGGAAATTGGTGCGACTAGTAATGAAGTTGTTCCTTCGCACCCTTCGAAACTTACCTCGATCGTTGAGGTTGAGTTGGGAAATAACTGTGTCTCCTCAGTGACATCTTCTAATACTGGCCAAGCTGCACCCTCAACTTTGGTGCAGGCAAATATGAATACATACTTCCCCACCGTAAAGAACAAAAAAAACTTCTTTGCCTGCGGTGACAATTTCACTGAGAATAACTTGGAGCTTGTTCCACCTGTTCTTATTGTCGTGCATGCGACAATTCATCCTCCATCCTCTGTCTCTCATAATGAGGAAGTCATTTCACAACCATTGATTAAACCCATACCTCGTTCATTAAAATCTCAAGATGATCCACTTCCTAGTGCCAACATGCCTTTTCGTGCTCTCCCAAAGGGTCCATATGTCGTGTCTGTACAGGAACATGAGATAGCTCAAGTTGAGAAGCTGGCTCTGACAATACCACCTGCTTTCCCTCTGGTTGTGTATAATGATACACTGTTATCATTTCAAGAAATACCTGGCAAAATGCTAACTACAATTTGTTGGATTAGCAATTCTCAACTCAATGGCTCAGCACGTATTAATCTTGCTTTTCTAATGAACTCTCTACAAAATTCCATCCCTCCGCAATCTTATTTCTGAAGATGTGGAGTGGATTAAGCTTCCAAACATCAACAATAACCGTATGCTATGTAAAGTCTTATCCTCAATTAGAGCACAATTACTGTGGGAGTTCAAATCAGATTTGGTTTTTTTGGGGCTTGAACTGCAGGCTTTTCTTTCCTTTGAAAAAGCGTTGTCCTTCCTGGAATTCAGACCCCCAGTTGCAACTGTCTGCCAAAATGAAATTATACCACCCTCTGCAAATCTGAGTGACAACTCGCAGATTTTGGCACAATTGGCCTCTTACATCTGCCCTAAATGGCTTAATAGGGAATATACCACTTAGAAAAGCAACTGCTCCAAACACACTTTCCACAACTAACTCATGATGTAAAGAATTATACATTCATTCTTCGAATTGTTGCGGGCTAAAAAAATTTAACTCATGGTTCTCTCCAAAGGGCACCCAGATTATGCCTTCCATCTTATTCATTCAAGAAACAATGTCTATCAATGACATTCAACTTGATGGCTTTACCTCTTTTCACAATCCTGCCATCCAGAAGAACCTTGGTCGTCCTGCTGGAGGCACTGCAATTCTTCTGAACAATCTACGCTTTACTGTAATTTCACTTTTTGTACTTCGCTCTTCCTTTTGATTTGAATATTTTCACTCCCTCTTCTAAAAATTTCATTCTCATTTCTCTTTACTGGAACCCCTCTTCTGTCTATTGATTCTGCAATTTATACTCTAAATAATACATTTATTGAATTAATGATAAATAATCCACAAGCAGAAATTCTCTTGGGAGGAGACTTCAATGCTTTTCTTTATGCATCAGTCCAAACAGACTCTTCTCCTTCAATGTCTACACATTTCAAACAATCCTTTTCTAATGGTATGAGATGTTCCTGATTTCTTACTGAATGGGACTTGTCTGTAATCTTACCTAAGTCTCTGGTTTTGTTTTTCATTTGGAAGAGAGGATCAGCAAGTTCTATTGATTTGTCGCCTCAAAAAATCTGTCGGGCATACTCTCCTCTATTGTCTCTCTTCCCTTGATTCTTGGGGATCATTCTATGATCTCCACCACTATGATGCTTGCTGTGAAAACCTTCTCTTTGTCACCAACTTTAGCCCTAGCTCAAATTGACAGGGCATTGCTCTGAATTCACTGGAATGTCTCTACCTGTAGACGTTTAACTTTTCTAGTTAATCGTGATCTTTGGCCGGACTCTTATGAGAATGGCAATTTATCTGAAAACCTTCTTAATTGGAATGTATCTATGATTCAGTTACACCTGGCATCCCTCACTGCACATTCTAAAACTACTCTTTCAGCAGTGGCTGCACGTACCTCTTTCTCTGCTACTATTGCTACTTTAAACGAAAAAAAATCTAGAATTAAGAAATCTAAAAAAAGGGATTTCCTCTTTCGGTACGGTAGAATATTGTGCTGCTAAAAAAAAAATCTCTGCTGCAAAGGTATACAAATGAAGTTAAGGAGTTTGTATACACTCCCTACTTGAAGTAAATCAAAAAATGGTTCAACACATATGCAACCATAATATTAGAGACATTTGCAGATTTTATGTTCTGCCAATAGTACAGCCCTTGCTTCTTTTGACTCAGCCATTGATGGCACTACCTGGTTCACTTTTCTTTAGCACAAATATTTGCTCCCTTCCAGGTTTTCTCATTTCGACATTGAAAACATAACCTCTAACATTCCACCCTTATGCCCCTGGTCAATTGATGATATTGTCTTTCACAACCTCTAACATGCCACCCTTATGCCCCTGGTCAGTTGATGATATTGTCTTTCATAACCTCTAACATGCCACCCTTATGCCCCTGGTCAATTGATGATATTGTCTTTGCCATCACCAAGCTTAAGACATCCAAATGTGCCGGACCTGATCGACTCCCACCTTGTGTGATCAAAGACGATCCTCATTTTTGGGCAACCATTTTCCTAAGGATCTATCAATCCAACTTCAAAACTAAATCATTACCAAGGTCATGGGTAACTCATATCATCATACCTCTTCACAAAAAGGGTCCACTGAATGATCCTCTTAATTTCCGCCCAATCGCTCTAATTGATGTAGCAGCCAAAGTCTTTGCGCTCCTGATACTTGACGAGGTGGAAACTTGTATAACTAAAAATTCCATTCTCAATATAGCCCAAATTGTTTTTTGCAAATCGATGGTGACCCAATAGAATGGAACGATTCTGGCTCACTTGACCACTGCTTCACATTCTTCTACTCGTGGGCCCATTTATATCGCCTCTTTGGACCTTTCTTCGGCCTTTGATAGTGTGATCAGAGGCAGACTCTGGCAAAAGATGTTGGACTACATTTCCCAAGTACTTGGTTGCACTTATTGCTTTACTGCACCACCAAACAAACTTCAAAGTGCGGATATCAAGCGAAGGGCTTTTGACAGAGCCTATTGCCACTTCTATCGGTGTCAAACAGGGGTATAACCTTGCTGTGGTACTTTTCAATCTTTACCTAGCGGACATCGATAGAATTTGGGACAGTAAATCTTTTGCAGTTCGCATAGGTAATTTACATCTTTCATGGTTAGCATATGCTGACGATGTCCTTCTCTTGGATCGCACGCATGCAGGTCTTTAAAACAAACTGGAATGTTTCTCAATACTGTAATGCAAATAATCTATCTGTGAACTCGCGGAAATCCAACATTATTCTTTCATCACGTGAAAAATGGTGCAAATTTTGTTGGACTAATTCAGCTGGTTACCCGATGAAAATATTTAGGTTATAATCTTGCAAACAACTCTTCGTCTATATTTTGGCAGAAAGCACTCGCAGAGAAAGTAATTCCATTAATTGGGCAAATGAAAATAATTTGTCATACATTTTTAAAATTTTCACTGATACCCCTATTTGAAGAAAGTGGAGGCTATTATTCTTTACGGGTTGGATCTTTGTCTTACAGACTTGGATTCCTTCCTAAATAAGCTCCACGCAAAGATTTGGAAGTCAACTTTGGCCTTGCCGAACTATCTACCAAACTCAATACTTCGACATGAGTTAGGGTTAAACGCCCTTGCATCACGTTACACTTGGAGAATCATAAACACATATATAAAAATGCGCTTTCCTCCTCCGAAGTCGTTATACAAGGACTTTTCTATCATGCTATGTCTCAACCAATCTTGATCGAATGCTTCCAGAAACGCATATTTATAATGTTGTCTCAGATTAACATCCTCCTTGAAGAACTACAATGGAAATGGAGACTAGCAAGAAAGCTATTTTTTTTCTAAATAATTGGGATGCCACATCTGATCTAATTTTTACTTGCTCCTCCTTCTCTGAATATGTTAACTTTAGGCATAAGCAATATCCTCGCTTGCAATATTTAAATGTATGCCCCTGCGCTGAGTCTCGTTCATTGTATGAGATTTTGTCTCGATTTATTTGCCACCAAATCCCGAACTAAGCACTGGTTTGCACATACAAACCATTCTCAAAACTTATCTTGTCGGTTCTGTAATAATGAAGAGGTAGTGGAAACCCTAAAACATCTTTTCCTTTTCTGTCCACAGATTAGATGCAACAAAGGCTTTTTATTATACAAACAGTGCTAGGACGGAATCTCGTATGGGCCAGATGTATGTAGGGAACAAATAATTCCATAATTCTTGCAACAGTACGTTTTCTTCGCATCATTGATTCAGCTCTTACTTTATAAGGTTACATGATATGATATACTTTGTGAAACATTGTTTTCAGTTTTTAGAGGACCACATATTGTCCTGTTATTGTAATATTTTAGGGCTGTAAATGCTTTGGATCTTTGCGAAATGTGTTCTCTAAAGAAAATGTTTTAAATTTGTTATATATTAGTTCATGTGCTAAAATGTGTTGCCTCTGTATATAGATGTATAGGTAACTTGTTATGCTCAGTCTTGTTGCCATTTGATGCCTTATTCTGAAATTTCTGTTTCTTTTTGTGTTGCTGTGATGATGCTATTGCTTTGTAAACTTTTGTAAAGGTGCGTAAGCACCAAAAAAAAAAATAATAATCTCGAGCAATCACTGCTCCTGAGCCCCTGTCGTGGGTTTTTGTTAGCAAATATCATCACAACTTAGAGCCATTCCCCAAAAACCTATGGGCCCAAACTATTGGGAGGCTGGGATGGCACCTATAGGTGTTGGCTAACTGGTCCTGGTTACATGAGGAGTCGGGGAAGGAGTTACAATGTATATAGTACTGCCCTTCTGAAGAATGGCTTACCTTAGTGTTTCTATAAAATAAACCATTATTTTTATATAACATTTAGTGTCAGTGTTTCTTTGGGCCTATGTGTGTACTCTTTGTACCTCCCTACAGCCTCTTAAGATAAGCCTGGCTGCTCAGCCATTGCTACCAACAAACCGTGTGTTGTTCAGGCCTATGCTAGAGTTGGAGCCCTGTGCCCCAAGTGTGAGTCTTCTAAAGTCCTACATATAGTAGACTTTTGTAGAACTCCCTAACAATCATCGCATCACAGGCACATGAGACGCCACTCTAGACCACAATATCTCAAGTGCTCTGATCATAAACCACCTAGAAACAGACTTGCGCATAGTGCCGTGACATCCAAACAGATCAATGCAGAAGCAAATGGATCTTCTCCAGCATGGGGTCTGGCATGGATTCACATGCTCATGAATATTCCTGGCTGTCTGGCTTGAAAACAAACTGCATTTCTCCTCTAAACCAATCACTGTACTCTGGGTCACTCCCCCAATCCAATGTCAGTTCTCTTCCTAAGCGCCACCCCTGGTGGCCATCTTCAGATTTGTACTGCACAGTTCAGTATTGGGAGTCCTCTTCTTGCTCTACAAGCTATTTTTCAACTTTTTAGATTTTTGGCAAATTTGGAATATGTTTGCATCAACGTTCGACCGAAGGTCGATTACCGGCAGCGGGGACCTACTGCTGGCAAAGATCATCCTACATCGCAGATCTTCCTTCGAAGTTTCGAGAAGGCCCTGGCTTGGGCCTACTTTGTGCCTTTCCACCTAGTCTGAGGAGAAAAGGTGCCTCTTCAAAATCTGCGCAAAGTGTGGATTAAGGAATGTGTTGAGGATTGACACCATACATGTGTGTATTGCATGTATCCGGGCCATGATGAGAAGGGATACAAGGACTGCCATGGGTTTGCGAAGGATCACCACAGCAGGCTGGCAGCGTGGCTCAAGTCGGGCAAGGCCTCTGACTACGCTTCCCGGCACGATCGTGCCTCGCCCAGGTCCGGCCAGTCCCACAAGTGATCTCACTCAGAAAAGAGGTTGAGGTCCTTTGAGGACGCCCTGCCCTCGGGGGTCCAAAACAAGGCCAGGCTCCACGATGCTAGTCCCACTAGGTTCGCCGCAGCTGCGGGTCCCAGCTCGGGTAGGACAAGGCCGCAAACTACTTCCACAGCGAGCCTACCTGAGAGTGGTGCTCCCTCTTAGGGAAAGTCTCTGACTTACCATCGGCAGACATGCTGGCGAAAGAGAGATCTAAAAGTGGCCCTTTGCTGCCCCCTTCTGCGACACCATAGTCAAAGTCTCCGACTCCATCGGCTGGTCCGCCTTCCAGAACAACTTTATCATTGCCGATCACGACCCAGTCGACAAAGGCTACTGCTACCACCCTGTCGACGGTCATTACGTCTTTGTCGAAGGGGGGCTTGGCCATGAAGATGATGTCCGCTGTCACGGCGGCTATCACTCCCTCGGGTGTCGCTACCGCCACGGCATGAAGCAGCTGCAGCAGCACCGACTAAGGCAACTGACACCCCAGGGATGGGGACAAATCCCCTTGCCACTCTTCTCCAGAAGTCTCCAGAGAATGAAAAGGGTAGGATCCCTCCTACTGACCCTTAGAAGGGTGCGGGGCAACGAGTGGCTCTGGATAAACAGGTGCAGTTCTTTGAGTTCAGACAAAGGCAACGATAATCTGCTCAATGACTATTATTCGGACCACGAAGGAGGTCGTGGAAGTGTCTGTTGGGGTGGGGGGGTCCCCATGGGGTGAGCCATGTTCACCCGCGTGCCGGAGGAGGCACATCAGTACGGACCCTATACCACTTGGTCCTTTCACCTGGCAGGCACCAAGAACACGATCAGACTCAGCAGGGTGCTGCATTCTTGCTATGAATGGGAGCTTTGGCAGGATCAAAGTGGCTTTTCTCTTCCACAAGTGGGGTCAGCCCCAGATAGACCTCTTGGCGACAGCGGTTAACTCAGTGGCAGAGGTTCGTCCAGGAGGTTCACTCAGCTTAGGCGCATGGGGGATGCTTTCTTGTTCCAGTGCGAGGGACTCTTCCTTTACGCCTTTCCTCTTTTCCTGCTCCTGTTACGAGTGATCAAAGAACTCTGACAGTGTCACAGCAGAATGATACTCATCTCTCCGGCGTGGCCGCAACAGATCTGGTACCCAGACCTACGTCTGTCAGCGGCCACATCCATCTGGCTGCCTCTACTTCCTGATCTTCTCACCAGAGAAGGCTGTGCCATTCTGCACCATGATCCGGCGTCACTGAGAATCAGGTCCTGGCTCCTACAGCCCTAGAGTTTGAACATTATTCCCTGCTGGTGGAATGTAAGGACATCCTGGCCAGGGCCAGCCCTTATTCGACTTTGACGTGCTATGGCCATAAGTGGAAGTGCTTCTCTATGTGGTGCTAGACTCAGAAGATTACTCGTGTTTCACAGCCCTGTAGCTCCTGCCGTACCTACTTTCCTTGGCCAAGGCTGGACTGGCTCACGCCTCTATTAAAGTGAACCTGGCCGCCATATCCTGTTACACCAGGACGCCGGATAGGCCTTTCCTGTCGTCGCACAGACTTGTCAAGCAGTTCCTCAGAGGCCTATCCAGACCTTTTCCACCGGTGAAGGCTCCTGCCCCAGCTTGGGAATTCAATGTGGTCTTGACTAAGCTCACGGGGGCACCCTTTGAGCCGATGTATCAAGCTCCGCTCCGGTTTCTCTCATGGACAAAGCTTTCCTCTTGGCGATCACCGCGGCCAAAAGGGTCAAGGAGATCCAGGTCCTTTCTTGCAAACGGCTGTACTTGTCCTTCCACGGTTCAAGGGTGATACTGCATACACACCCCACCTTTATGCTGAAGGTGCCATCTGAGTTCCACCTCAATGAACCTTTGGTGTTGCCTGTCTTCTTCCCGAATCCGTTGCCATCGGAAAGGGCTTTGCATTCACCGGATGTTGCTCATTGTTAGGGAGAATTCTCAAAAATGTGCTAATTCCCTCTACCTTAGAGACCCCCAGCAACTTTCCTGGATTTTGAGGACTTGATTTTTTTACCTGGAGAGAGTGAGCCTTTTTCCCACTCATGTATTTTGATGTGAGTTTATACACTGTTTATTTTTGGTCATGGAGTCTAACCAACTCCATAGGCATCATCTTTTACAATTGTCACAAAGCACCTTCAGTGCAGTGACTAAGAAAAGTCTTTCGGATTTCCCAAGGTTTAAATACCTTCTCTGGGATCAACTACTGTTTCCCTGAACAGTGGTGTGAAATTGACTTCACTTAGTCCTGTAAAATTCTAGACCTGGCACACCCCATCTTACAATAGTGCTGGAGGGGTTACTTGGTATTCCCTGTGTCCAGTTACTCATGTAGCATTCACATGTTACCCTTTCCTCTCAGAATGGCTGATGGCAGTGGTTTTACAACGAACTACCATGATTTAACCGACCGCGAACTATTCGCAGCTCCGCTAACGTTAAATCGCGGAGCCATGTTTTTCAAGATGGCGGCCGGCCATCGTTGCTAAAATGGGTTCCGGTCTTCTTTTGTGGCCATGTCTTTGTGGAAAGGTCCTTCTAGAGTTTTTCCCTGCGCGCCAAACCAGGTTTGGTCTTTGTTCATTCGCCTTTGGCGGACTTCAGGAGTGAAACCCGCCTCTGGCTCCAGAATTTCTGGGGTACGCAGGAAGTGAGGGAGGTGCCCGAAACTCCATGTGCTTAGTCTCCTAAGAGACCCATATGCACTCTGTGGTGATTGGCTGGCTGACTGTCAGGCAATGACAGCCACCCTGCTGGGTGAGTGACAGCTAGGCTGGAATGAATGGGAGAGAACTGAATAAAAGGCTTGGAAGGCAGAGTCGACCACTGGACGAAGGAACCGAAGAAGAGCTTGAAGATGAAAGCTGCTGCAACCCCTGGACTGTTGGTTTGCCCAGTGAAACCCTGCTGCAGGTCCGAATCGCTAAGTTTGCATCGAGAGAGAAGTCCTGCAAGGATGACGTCTCCCTTTGAGTTGGTGGGACCAATCAACTCCCTAGTAAGCCACTTGGACATCTATCTCGGAGCTGGTTGCATTTCCTCAGAGTACTGCAGGAAACCGTAGAGCCAGGTAGAAGGATACCAGATTGTGTGCGTTGCTTGTAAACTGGCCTAAAGCATTTGGAAGATCCTCCGGACCCCCACGACGTTGTTCCGACCGAGCCTGACACTCCTCAGCAGAGTGCAGGACCTCGGAAGCAAGGACAGTCCACTTTGACTGCCAGGACCAGTGTTACCGGTGCAGTAGCAGAAACACGAAACGGCCACTGAAATTGAAGTTTGCCAGTTGCAAGCTTTTGACTGTCCCAGTACAGTGCAGGAGTCCCCCTGACGTCCTCCCTCTTGTCCCCACGACTGAGGATCTGGAACAGCGACATCTGCATGAACTGCCAGGAACAGAAGTCATCAGCTGCATCTTTTTCTTCATTTGTAAGGTACTGTAAAACAAGACGGAGAACTTACCACTCACTGTGAAAGTGCTTGAAACTTTTGCAACTCTCAAGACTAATCGGCTTGTGACCCAACATATGATTCTCCTTTTTACAAACTACTCCTAATAACTTGTGCAGAGACTTTCCTGTTTACTTACCAGAATTGCTTTATCCTATCCAAGACTTTAGCTAGTCTATTGCTCCCTTCTAAAGAAGGCTTTATAACATACTGATGAATAAAGTGTAAGAGTTTATTTGAATACCTGTACTTGTGAATCTTTGTGTAACTCCACTATAGCTCACATTTTCTCTCTTGAGAGAAGCCTGGCTGCTCAACACGCTACCAAAACTGTGTAGTAAAGACTTATACCAAAGGTTGGGCTGCCTATACCTGTAGTCATAGTTGTTTGTAGTGTTACCGGAGGGTACTGCATTCAAACTTTGCCTAACACTCATGCCTTGAAGTTTTACGTGGCACGCATTAACAGTTTTCGGAAGACTTCTCAATTGTTCGTCAATTCTTGACCAATGAATCACAGGAAGGCCTTGTCGAAGGCTTCCATCTCCAGATGGCTTCCCGGCTGCATCATGCACTATCATCGGCTGGCTAACAGACCTCTTCCAGGCCCGCGGAGAGCCCATTCCGCCAGAACCATCTCAGCAACACCAGCGTTTCTCTCTGGTGTGCTCCTGCTCGACATCTGCAGGTCTGCTACGTGGAGGTCCATGCGCACCTTCACAAGGTTCTACTGCGTCGACGGGGATTTCAGGGAAGAGTCCCGTGTCGGCCAAGCTGTCCCTATGCAACTTGTTCACTTGAGGTGAGTCTGTTCCAGGGGTGAGTGTTTTTACTTCTGTTGAGCCTTGCCACCTCCCGTGGTTATGTATATGTACTGCTATGTAATAATTATTCATAAGCATGTGGATCCATGCCAGACCCCATGCTGGAGAAAGGAACACGTTAATCACCTGTAACTCCTGTTCTCCAGCATGGGTCTGGCATGGATTCAAATGCGAGCCCTCCTGCCATCCCCTCTGTGGCTCTTCTTGGTTCAGTCGGTCACTTTACCTGCTCAAAAAATCTGAAGATGGCCACCAGGGGTGTCGCTTAGGGGAGGACTTCATTGGATGGAGGCAGTATTTCCCAGAGTACAGTGATTGGTTTAGAGAATAAAAGCCGTTTTCAAGCCAAAACAAATGTTTTTCATTTTACAGAGGATTCACAGCCTGACTGGGCATATTCATGAGCAAGTGTATCCATGCCAGGCCCATGCTGGTTACAGGTAAGTAACTTGTTCCTTCGAAGGGATTGTGTCCTCCGACGTATTCCTCATCTTAGATATCTCCTTCCAGCTCTGCTGGCCTCAGAAAATGTTTTCTCTAGAGGGCGCTGCGCGTCGATGTCCTTCGAGTCGATGTCCCTAGACAGCCGCCGTATCGACGTTCGACGTCATCCTGCCTATAAAGGCCGCGCGCAGCGTCCGTTGCTCAGTTCCGTTTTTCCGCGCTTACTCGGTGCCTCGGAATACCGTTGCTCAGTTCTTAGTCAGAATAATCCTATTTACCTCGAGTTATTCGATCCGTACTCGATGGCTTCCTCGTCGGAACCGACAACTCCTCGATCCGGCTTCAAAAAATGCCGAGATTGTGGGAAAAAGATGTCGTTGACCGATCCTCACAGAATTTGTCTGTGGTGCTTGGGAGCTGAACACCATTGTTCGGAATGCGAGGACTGTATGTCCATGACAGCTAAGGCCCTGAAGGAGCGTAGGGGGAAGCTGGAGAAAGGTAAGACTTTTAAAGCTTCTTCTTCGTCGACGAAGTCGAGACATTCGTCTCCTCGTCACCATTCGCGCTCCAGGTCTCGGAGTGGGTCTCATCACTCCTCGAGATCGAAGCACTCGAAGAGGAGACGTCGAAGATCCCCTTCTCCGTCTTCCTCTTCCTCTGTTTCGCCAAAAAGAATCCCTTGCCCCACGAAACATAGTTCCCGGGCTGAATGGGAGGAATTCCGAAAGAATATGATGAGCGTCTTCGAGAAAGCGGCCTCGACCCCCTCGAAGACTGCCGAGAGCGATGCTCTGGTCGAAAGACCCGAAGGTCAAAAACGCCGCGAGTCGCAGTACCCGGCGAAAGAAACCTCTCGAGCGCGTTTCGAACCCTCGAGCAGGACTATGACCTCCAAACCTTCCTCGAAGGTGCCGTCGACGAAGGTCCCGTCGAGGTCGATGTCTTCGACACCGTTGTCGAGGGGACCTTCGACACACGGGTCTGTCGACTCGACGCCGGCCTCGACACCGGCGTCGACGCCCAGAAAAGTCACGGTTTCCACACATCCAGTGACTATCCCCAGGCCCTCGACGTCGATGACTTCGATATTGTCGAGTAGAATTCCAATTCTGTCGAGGTCCTCGAGGCCTCCACCTCTGTTTTCGACGCCACGCTCGAAGCCTTCGACGTCGACGCTTTCGAGGCCAATAATGACAAGTTCGGCACCCTCTGCCTTGGAAATGGGATTTACTCCCTTTATTAGTTCAGAACAATTGAGAACTATATCCTCAATTTTAGAAGAGGGTGAATTGTCTGAACAAGACATATTTGAGTTACAGGGACCTGTAACCCCAGTTAGAGAGGAATTTTCCTCTGAAGAGCGCAGATTAAAGGATCTTCATGATTCTTTACATGAGGCAAGTGGGTTAGACACTTCCCCTGAGGTGGAGTTTGCTAAGCCAGACCCGGGGGAGCATGCTGAAACCCCCTACAGAGCCTTAATGGCCAGAATTACAGAGTTCATGGGGTGGTCTGCACCTTCACAATCTTTCCAACAAGATGACCTCACGGATATTCTTGACAAAGGCCCACAGGAGGATCCTGTGGTGCCTTTTCATAAAGCTCTTCAGAGAAAGATCATGACAAACTGGGAAACCCCAGATGTAATACCTGCAGTAAATAAAAAACTGTCTACAAAGTACAGGGTATCTTCCACAGACCCAGAGTTTTTGTCTAAACACCCATCCCCAGAAAGTCTGGTGGTACAAGCAGCATCCTCTACCGATGTCAAGACGGCTTACCCTACAGTCCCACAGGACAGGGACGATAAAAAATATGATGCTATGGCAAAGCAAGTCTTTACAGCATGTAGCATGGCGTTAAAGTCTGTTAATGCTACTTGCACCCTTGCTAGGTTCAGCCATACACTTTGGGAGTGTGCTTCTACAGCGGCTGACTGCATCCCGGAGGGAGAAGAAAGGGATGCGTTCCTGAATATTATACAGGACGGTAAAGACGCTATGTGCGAATCCCTCCAGACGGGCATTGACTCGGCTGACAGTATCAGCAGAGCAATGGCGGCAAGTACTTCAACCAGGAGATTTGCTTGGTTGAGAAGGTCGGGTTTTGCCCCAGATGTGCAAGCCAGACTCTTGAACATGCCATTCGATGGCTCTTCTTTGTTCAGGAAAAAGGCGGATGACAGTTTAGAGAAACTGCAAACTTCAAAAGCTGCAGCAAAATCCCTAGGAGCTGCAATCCGTCAGACTCCTTTTCGTCCCACAGGAACCTCTGCGAGGGGCAAGTCCTTTCGCTTCTACTCCGCATTCGGAAGAGGTAGAGGACGACCGGCTCAAAGGGGTCAAAGAAGAACTACCCGAGGTGGACGGGGTAGATATTCTAAAGCCGCAGCAACAGCAGGTGCCTCTTTACCATCGGCATCTGCATCAGCTGCCCCAAAACCACTCTGAGGACTCCCCTCACAGGACACCTGTAGGAGGCAGGTTGACTCAACATCTGGCGGTATGGCAGGCTATCACGTCAGATGCTTGGGCATTGGAAACAGTCGCCCAAGGTTACTGCCTGCCTTTCCTACGTATACCTCAGAGTCATCCACCGGGGATCAGCTCTCAGAAAGCTCCAGATCCGCTCCTCTTGCAGGAAATTTTGGACCTGCTAGAGAAAGGTGCCATAGAACCGGTACCTGTAGCGGAGAGGAACAAGGGCTGGTACTCCCCTTACTTCCTCATTCCAAAGAAAGACGGAGGACTGAGACCCATCTTGGACTTGCGAGAATTGAACAAATTCCTCAGAAAAGACAAATTCAAGATGGTCACTCTTTCTCAGATCCTCCAGGCCCTTCAGTTCCAGGACTGGTTGGTATCTCTGGACCTTCAGGACGCTTATTTCCATGTGCCTATCCATCTCAAACACAGGAAATACCTGAGGTTCGCAATTGGCAACTCTCACTATCAATTTCGAGTGCTGCCATTTGGGCTGACCTCCGCCCGAGGGTCTTCACCAAGTTAATGTCGGTAGTGGCTGCAAGCCTAAGGAGGGAAGGGATTCACGTCTACCCTTACCTGGACGATTGGCTGATCAAGGCTGTTTCTCCGGAGCAAGCTCAGATCCAGCTAAATCACGTGTGCCACTTCCTTCACAGACTGGGCTTCTCCCTCAATTTAAAGAAGTCACAAATGATACCATCGCAGAGACTCCAGTTCATAGGAGCGATCCTGGATACTTCCCTGGGAAAAGCCTCGCCACCAGAGGTGAGGGCTCAAGATATTCTACAGATGGTTACCAAGTTCCAGCATGCCCAACGTCTCCCAGCCTTCGACTTTTTGAGGTTGCTAGGCCTCATGGCATCCTGCATTTTCCTTGTGCCAGAGGCTCGCCTGAGAATGAGATCCCTCCAGTGGGCACTGAGGACTCAGTGGTCACAATTCTCAGGGAGAATGACAGATCTTCTTCAGGTTCCCGACAGAGTAGCTCGAGACCTTCAGTGGTGGGCCTGTCAGGAGAACATTCTGAAAGGAGAACAGTTTTGGCAACCCTGGCCGGAGATAACAGTAGTCACGGATGCCTCACTCACGGGGTGGGGAGCCCACGCCAACGATTTGACCATCAGCGGTCGTTGGTCTCCATCGGAGTCCAGACTACACATCAACCTGTTAGAGCTGAGAGCCATCAGACTTGCGCTGAAGGCTTTCCTGCCAGCTGTACAAGGGAAGAACGTCCTGATAATGACGGACAACACGGTGGCCATGCATTACCTCAACAAAAGAGGAGGCGTAGGATCACTACCCCTGTGGAGAGAGGCGATGCAGCTCTGGTTTTGGGCAATTCAAGAAGGAATCTCTCTATCGGCAGTTCACCTAGCCGGAGAGAAGAACTTGACATCGGACGCTCTGAGCAGGCAGAACACAGTCTCCCACGAGTGGGAGCTAGCTCAGGAAGTCCTTCAAGAGATCTTCGCCCTTTGGGGAACCCCTCAGGTAGATCTGTTCGCCACCAGCCTAAATAGGAAATGCGACCTGTTCTGCTCAAGGGAATTTCCTCCGAGAGGAGCTCTGGGAGACGCGTTCATAGTGGACTGGGAGTTTCCGCTTCTGTACGCGTTCCCACCGGTCCCTGTCATTCCTCAAATGATCAGGAGGTTGAGAAGATTCCGTCGAACCATGATCCTAATTGCCCCGGATTGGGCCAGGAGAACGTGGTACCCGGACCTTCTAGACTTGTCCATCTGCCCTCCAATTCGACTTCCACTCAGAGAGAACCTACTCTCACAGAAGGGAGGTCAGGTTCTCCATCCAGACATCAAAACCCTCAACCTTCACGCTTGGCTTCTGAACGGCTGAGGTACAAGGATTGGGACCTCCCTGATGATGTTATGGAGGTGTTGCTTTCGGCAAGGAGGCCAGCAACAAAGTCTTTATACCGCTGCCGTTGGAACAGATTTTGCAGCTGGTGTAGAGAACAGAATATCGACCCATTTTCATGTGGTACACCAATGGTTTTGTCCTTCCTACTATATTTGGCAAATTCAGGCCTTCAAGTTGGCACCATTAAGGGCTATCTCGCAGCGCTATCCATCTTTAAGCGTACTGCAGAAGAACCATCCTATTTCAAATTACCCTTGGTAATACAGTTTCTAAAGGGGTTAACCAATGTTTATCCCCCAAGACCATTCCAAGTTCCCCTATGGGATTTAAACTTGGTACTAACTTTCCTGATGGGTACACCTTTCGAACCTCTCCATTCTTGTTCGTTAAGATTCCTTACCCTTAAAACTGTTTTATTAATAGCACTTACATCTGCCAGAAGGGTGAGCGAATTACAAGCTCTTTCTTGTAAACCCCCTCATACAATCTTTCACAAAGACAAAGTTGTCCTGCAAGTGAAGCCTAATTTCCTCCCAAAGGTGGTTTCTGAATTCCATATCACTCAGAAGATTACCCTACCATCTTTCTATCCTCCTCCTCACCCGGGGAAAGAGGAAGAGAGGTTACACAGACTAGACCCTAGGAGGGCTTTAAGTTTTTACATTAGTAGACTAGCCAGGATAAGACAGGCAGACCAGCTGTTTGTAGGTTACACAGGTCACAAGCTGGGGTTACCAATAACTAAGCAGACCATATCCAGATGGATCATTCTAGCCATTCTGGAATGTTATAAACTGGCAGGGAAAGAGCCCCCTCAAAACCTTAGGGCTCATTCGACCAGAGGTATTGCAGCTTCATCGGCCCTCAAAAGAGGCGTGCCGGTTAAAGACATCTGTGCGGCCGCTACATGGTCGTCTGTCCATACCTTTACACGTTTTTACAATTTGGATTCCTCCTCCAGTCACGAGACTAGGTTTGGAAGGGCTGTACTACATTCTATTCATCAATAGAAGACAGCGTGAAGTCAGTACTCACTCCTCCGAATATAGAATACTGCTATGGGAGCCTATCTAAGATGAGGAATACGTCGGAGGACACAATCCCTTCGAAGAACAAGTTACTTCTTACCTTGTAACGTTCTTTCGACTGGATGTTCCTCCGACGTATTCCTCATCGACCCTCCCATCCATCCCCGCAGTTCTACTTCCCTTGTTGTTGCAGCTTACGCTCCTTCAGGGTGATTAGTCTAGTCCAGACAGTAATACTGTGGGCTACAAAACAGAACTGAGCAACGGACGCTGCGCGCGGCCTTTATAGGCAGGATGACGTCGAACGTCGATACGGCGGCTGTCGAGGGACATCGACTCGAAGGACGTCGACGCGCAGCGCCCTCTAGAGAAATAATTTTCCGAGGCCAGCAGAGCTGGAAGGAGATATCTAAGATGAGGAATACGTCGGAGGAACATCCCGTCGAAAGAACGTTACAAGGTAAGAAGTAACTTGTTCATCTCCCTCTTTCCTCACAAGCCAAATCCAGAGCGCCTCCCTTTCAGGTATGCTAGAGCGCAAATTGGCAGCTGAGCGCAGTATAAAACCCAGTAGCATAACAACACTTAACTCTGCATCTGTGACTAAGGAGAGTGTGTGGGACTGAAACATAGGCTTCACTCTGCTCTGAGAACGCCCATCCTTTGGCTTGAAGCAACAATGACGAGGTGGCATTTACTACCGAGCCACGTGTACAGGTCACTCTTGGTGGTATTACAAAGAAAAGCAACACCTTATTATTAGGACAGTTTTTCTAAAGTCCTACCAAGACTTCATAAAACCATACATCTGAGGCCATACATAAGCTCCACTCTTATTATAAGGCTGTACCACATGGGAATGAGGTAGAATGGACAGAGCAGCCAGGCTTATCTTAGGAGGGAGAGAGGGCTGTAGCTTGGTACAAAGAAATTGTAACATACATATGGTCCAAATAAACACTGAACCACTGTGTATTGTAAACAAATAAATGGTTTATTTAAATACAAGGGGCCAAGATGAATCTTGGGTAAATAAGTACTATCACATTATATATAACCACAATTGTAAAAACCAAGTCAATACTTGAGGGATACAACCCAAAGTATAACCTTATTCAGAATAGCTATCAGCAGTTCAAGGTGAGCCAAACCTATAACACATTCAGAATGCAATCAGCTATTCTTGGGAAGCAAATCCAGGTTACATATACTTACTGTCAGTAATTCATGGGTAGTAGACGGTGACACTCGGTTAAGAAATCACATAGTTTACCAACCCTGCTACCGGGATACCTGTCTGAATAGTGACACATTCATGGAACAGTATGAACCTATCACTACATTTAGGATGACCTTCAGTTTTACCAGGTGAGTAAGACCTAGGGTTGTAATAAACTATCACAGTTGAATTTTCAGATCCGTGATTAAGGTAAGCATTAACTCCTTACGCTATTTTAAGATTGCACAAAGCAGGCCATGGTCAGCAAAACCCACAGTACACTTATTCAGAATGGCACAAAGCTATTCAAGGTAGGTAAATCCCAAGGCAGGCTTATTCTAGACCGGCTATACAATACAGCAGGTCAGGGCAAGCAATACCCAGTTGGTAAACTGATAGACTTAGTTTCTGAAAGAAATAGGTGAAGCCAACAGCATTACTTTTGGGAAGAGAAGGATCCTAATCACAGGTAAGTAAAATAACCCTTTGTATACTTTTATGAAAGGCAGAACGCAATTGAAGGTAAATAAGAACTTATGTTACTGCTCATATTTCAGACAGAAAGTTACCAATGCAACTCATACATCAGTAAAAGAATGTCAACCCTTCATATAGTTCAAGGCAAAGGGCTGACCTTGTTAAGGCCTTCCCTAATCTTGAAGCATGAGTCATCCCTTTGGCAGAAGAGGCACCCTAGTGGTTTAGAGGCCAGCTTTTGGCAGGGTCGGTATAGGCACAGAATGCTGAACAGTCGGAGTCCCTGAGGAAGGCTTTTCAAACAAGTAAGTACTTTACTTCAGAGTTGTTGAAGGGGTCCAGGCACTTCAGAGAAGACACCGTAGAGGGATTCCAGCATTGGCTTGGGCGTGCTGGAAGAGGGAACTCCCAATCACACAAATCTCCCTTAAAACTTCACAGGACTCTCACAAGGCTTAAGGTGAGTAATACCCAAGGCCACACCGTACACCAGCAGAGAAGAGTAGTTTGCATCTGGGCGTCTTCATGATCTGCTGCCCAAAACCCGATCCTTGAATTCCTTCTCGTGGTGACTGAAGATAGGGCACTGAAAGGGAATTTGCAGCTGGGATCAACAGGGAAGACTTCAGGCAAGAGTTTAAAGGCTGGTTGCGGTTCTGCCGCCCTTTTTCAGGACCAGGCAAAAACCTAATATCGCTGGTTGGATTCTCATCACTTATCGAGTCCAGTACTCTGGTGAGGGGACATCGAGGATTCAAGTCAAGCCTCTGGAGGTCCAGCAGGATGCCACCAAAGTTGGGTAGGAGTCTCGTTCACGAACCCGAGGTCGATTGGAAGGAAGGGTTACAGCAGGCTCTGCTTACACAGGCTCTGCAGTCGTTGGAAATCGCTACAGCCGTCTTTTCTTTATCTTCCTCTTCGGTTTCCGCTGCAGTGGTCGACTTGTCAGCAGCTTCCAGGTTCAGAGTATTTATCAGGAACTACAGCATGACTTCTGCAATCTCCTCCTGCCTTTTTCAGAATGGGGGCGGACTGGCTGTCCGTTCAGGACAGCCAGCACCCCACTGGGAGTTGGTTTCTTTCAGGCAAGGTGAAAGACAAAGGGCTGCAAAGGTTTGGAGTCCTCCCTCGCTTCCTGCCTTCTCAGACACATGTAAAAACAAAAAAGAAGGCCACCATTTTAGCAAAACCGTGGCCCTTCTGTGCATTACCGAGGCTGATTTGATAGTAGTTACACTGCCCACAGCCATTCAAGTAAAATGAAAGGGGGTGGAAATCCCTCTTTACTACTTGGGAATTGTACTTCACCCAAGTACATGAACGATACATTAGCCTGGGGTGCGCCAATGGGCTTCCCCGTTAAGCCTCAAAGTTGTAGGAAACTGAACTTCAATCATACACTATGGAGAGACATAGAAAGGTCACCCATAATAAGAGTAAAAGCCTGGGTGAGCGGGGTAAAAGATTCCCCTTTGCCTAGGGGCAGGTTAAATAGTTGCCAAGTCCAAGTAAAACGTTCTGGGGTTGACACAGGTCAGAAAGATGTATCATAAATAAATCTTACCTAACACCATGATGGCTTTAACAGAGGTTGTGTTTCCGAAATATGGCTTGTGGTATTTCCAAAATTCCTTAATATTTTTTCTTTTCTGTGGGATGCCCACATTTTACCCGCTTCTTGGGGATTGTCCTACAGGTTTGTTTTTATAAGGTTTAAGGGGTGTTCTAGCACTTGCCTTTACTTAATGACCAAGTTTCTCGGCAATTTGTACAATTGGTTAATTCTTGCAT
The DNA here is from genome assembly GCF_040938575.1 of Ambystoma mexicanum. Taxonomy (NCBI): domain Eukaryota; kingdom Metazoa; phylum Chordata; class Amphibia; order Caudata; family Ambystomatidae; genus Ambystoma; species Ambystoma mexicanum. The sequence goes on along the minus strand of NC_090933.1, from coordinate 1,337,019,363 downwards.
GAAGGTAAAATATAAATAATTTCTGTAGTGTATTTTCACCTCATCGTCTGGGCGTATTCAATGCATGCAGTATTCAAAGAATGCCACACTTGGTCCATACAACATGAACTGTAATTTGCGGGTGGTGAATGGAGGTGGAATGTAAAATGCCTTTTTGTATCACTACCACCAAAGCCATAATGACGGACTTAGCACTGAGAGGAATATTGCATGAATCACTAGATAAAAACATGTTTAATTTTTTTGCATTACAAATGTATGCTGTCTGTAAAAAAGGCTTATTTCTGGAAAAACAAGTTTGAATGTGTTTCAACATCTCATTGTGTTTGGTTAGACGATAATTGGCATTGAACTGCCTGCCACTTATGTCCCTGTCTGAAGACCTCTTTGTTTCCTTCTTCAGATTTTGGACGATTTGTTAGAAATTGATCGAGTTACGGCTCATTTCTGAAGCACTGCACCTTCCTTTGTAGACGAGCGGACCCTCTCCTCACCCGCCATTTTACTGCTGCTGAGCCTGGATCCGCATCCGATTCCCGGCATGCTGGGCTCCATCCTGCTCTGTGATGAAGGCCGTGGTTTTCTGCCCTGTATAGTTTCTGTGTCAATGTTTTGTTTGTAATCTTATTGGGTTTTATATGAAGAGCGTAAATATTTGTAAGCAAAATGTAAAACAAAATACAAAAAAAATGTAAAGGAATTGTCTGGTGTTTTCTTTCTGATTTGACACACTGCCTGTTTCCATGGCATGGTTTAAGGGGTCCAGGAGCACTCTACCCACCTGAGAGAAAGATAAACCTACATCCCAGCTTTCCTATTCCCAACGGGTTGAATGCACTGCCACCTGCCTGCAGGAACAGTCACTGCTTCTCACCACTAAGAGAAAAGCTATGCACTGGCCTACTCTGTGCGTTTGTACACATTCAGCCCATTTTTCTTTCTAGCTGACATGTAATTTAATTGAAATCGTACAGCAATCGGACTTTTCACAGCTAACTTGCGGAACAAGAGGCGGCATCCAAAAGACTAGAGTTCTTAGGCTCAACAATTACTTCAAGGAGAAACGCTTTCGGGTCGAGACAAATCTACAACATAGAAGGGCAGGACTTGGAGCAGAACACGCATTTAATATTCATATTCGGTAAAACGCTCAGTGTTGCACTGCTAACACTCAACTGTGGAAACATCAATTGCACACTATCAAGCAAATTTACTTTTATTTCATTTCATGGAAACCCGACACCACACACACAGGGCAATCAAATACATTTGATATCTCAGGTGTGCCAAATATTTACAGTGATCCCATTTAATATCCATTTTGCTTTCAACCCTTTTAGGTCTTTGATAATATTTGATTTGTCTGAAATCAAACCTTACTAGCAATGCAGCCTTAGTCACAAAACACCTCAGCTGGGCATCGGGCCATCCGCCTTTCCTTGGCATAAGAAGAATGTACAGCGTACATTAAATGCTGCATCTGTGTACTCTCATTGCCTTAAAATATAGAGGAAGAGTGATGTGAGGGAGTGCAATCCCAGGCAACCCTTGGTCCTTGAAATCAAATCAGCATTTCTTATTCTGGGAGGACCTTTGTCTACAAAGGCACCTATTTTTTGTTTTTTTATTCACATATTTATTATAGACTGAAAAGCCAAACAAAAACCGCAAACATTTTCTAACCATTAAAATACAAACCCACCCGCATCACACTGCATAAAGAAATAACACATCAATCAATACATTGTTTCAAAATCCATAAAGCTCCCTCAATTCTCATCATAAGGAGTTTCTCTTGAGTCTGTACAGAATCACCTTTTCCAACAAGGACTTTTTATGCAGCTGCTCCAACCATACACAGGTTGGCATTCTTCCACTCTTCCATTCCCACAGTATTTTCTTTGCAGATAATGCTGCCCTATCGAACCAGCATCTCTCTGTGCATGACAAATCCTCAATAAGATTATCCTCCCCCAAAATAATCGCTGAATGGTCATAATCCGAGTCAATCATTAAAACGGTGTTCATTGTCCTTGTAACTTCCCTCCAGGACAAGCTCAACCTGCTGCATTCCTGTTAGGCATGAATTGGTGCAGTCACACTGTGTGAGACTACACGACACTTGCCTGCTTGGTATCAGGTAACCCACCTTTTGGTATCGGTCTGTACTGCACAGGTTGGTAGTGTGACGGAGTAGCCAGGCCTATCTCAAGAGGGGTAAATTAGAGCTGTAAATAGTTATTTAACATCAGTTTTTAAGCAAGCAATCTTTCACAAGGGCAAGCTATTTAACACTGTAAATATACGTTAAAATACTTTTCAGAATCAAACAAGTTGGTGGATACTCTTTGGATATGCTTCTTACACAATTCCTACACACTGTGGTGACTTCATTCACAAGGACAGTAATGGCATTTAGATATCACACTAGTTATACTTTGCAGATTTTGAGGCGACAGAAAGGAAAGGTTTAAGGAAGGCAAAGGTTAAACATGTTCTCAGTATGTTTGAGGACAACTAAATCTTCCAATGAAATCTACACAAGCCTTTTCCAGCAGTATCGGTCTAAAACTAGTTATCACCTCTGAGCGTTAAACAATATCAGTCAATGGGCTAGAAGAGGCTGCAGGGCCAAGACAGCCAAAATCAATTGGAACACAGTCTATGGAGCTGAGTGTCATGGTATGAAGTCAGGGGCACAGGCATGCAGGGGTTGCATGCACAGGAGACCTGGGTGGACACTGTCCTGGCGCCTTTGGCACCAGGCTCATGACCAAAAGTAAACAAGACCATCCATTTAACACCAAAAAGCTTTTATTATGGACATAGCACTTCAGATGCATTAACCTTGAACATTCCATCCATTAAGCAGGATGCATTAACCTTGAACATTCCATCCATTAAGCCGCCCCAAGTGTATTCTTGGATGTGGCTGCTAATGGATTGCCTTTGCATGTGCTCACTCTCTTGGTGTGGCTGGTAAGCCGGCCCTATTGAGCGTGCCCATGATCTCGGCTATATAAGATGCCCCGATCCTCAAGACAGACGCTTCGCGTTATTCTGCACTTGAAAGCAGTGTAACGCTCATTGTCGCCTGAGATCAGACTTTCCTTTGAAGATCCTGCTTCCTGGACATCCTGCTTCCTGGCAGCATACTTACCAACTGGGGGAAGCTGTTCTTACCTGTACATCTCTTCGGCGAACCAAGTATTCATATTTACACTTTCCGGAACGCCGAATTCTTCATCTTGGCACCGCAGCATGACCCGTTCCATCGTCGACAGAATCGCCTGGAAGGCGGTGCAGACCCTGGGTTCCTGAGCCTCTGTCGTGGGGAGGGCAAGAGGGAGGATGTCTTGAGGACTCCTGCTGCGGCAGTTTGGAGGTGGTCGGCAGTTACAGACTCTTTTCGGTTCAGTGGCACTATGCGGTTTCAGCAGTTTGTAAACTGCACCATCTCGGATACCGGTTTGGCTTCCTTCACTCCTTGGGTCCTGCACTCTGGTGAGGGGACTCGAGCCCTGGTCATCCTGCATCTGGAGGGTGTTAGGCAAGATTTGGAGCAGTACCCTTTGGGTGCACTACAAAAACCTTGACCTCCTGGCAATAGGCACCCAACCTTTGGTATAAGTCAGTACTACACAGGTTGGTAGTGTTGCCCGGATTATCTGAAGAGGGGTCAGTCAATGTGAGCAGAAGGGTGGTTACACATATATTCAGTGACAAGTATCCAAATAAACACACACAAGGTTTCTTGATTAGACAATTATTAATTTAAGTCTGTTTGAACAAGCCTTCTTCAGAAGGGGCAATATAATAGTAACACAAATACATGCCAAAATACACACTTAGTTTCTCTTAGTTTTCAGCAAGTACCCATTTGGGATGGCACACGGGCACTTCCTACACCCTCAGGTGACTTAAATAGCTAGGACACCGGACATTAATATATCGCTGCTACATTTAGAGCAATACTGATTTGAGTGTTAAAGAGGTTTCAGAACAAAACAAGCGATTACACAAATATTCTGAAGCTGGTAAGTACTTTTGAATCCACCAATGCAAAGTAAATTAACCCTTTCCTGGAGGGAAGGTAAGACACAAGCAGAGGAGAGAAGTAATTCAGTGAGCACATTGTTTTTGAAGTCTTTGTAGAAAAAGTAGAATCAATGTAGGGTCACAAGCTGGGAGGTTTGTGAGAGGTAGAAGATGCAAGCAACTCTACAGAAGCAACCAAGACAAGTCCACTGAGATCAATTAAGGTAACAACAAGAGGTAAGTTCTCTTAGACTGTACAGTACCTTTTGGTTAGAAAAAATTGTTCCAGCTGGCTTCTGTTCCTCTGTGGCTCTGCAGATCCATTTGTTCCTGTGCCTCAGTCATGGGGACAAGAAGGACGACTTCTGGGGACTCCTGAAACACAACAGGGTGGTCGACTACAGAAAAGGACCAACTTCTATTCAGCTGACCTTTGTGGTTTCGGCTCCTCGTGTCTCAGCAAATAGCACCACCGCGGACTCTCTGATACCACTCTAAACTTACCTCGCATCTGGGGTCCAGCACTCTGTTGAGGTGGCTCAGGCTTGGGACAGTCCTGCTTACTGGAAGTCTGGAGGATCTTCCACAAGCTCGAGTCCGGCTTAAAAGTGATGCACTCAGTTTGGTGTTCCTCTCCCTGGCACTTCGGTTCCAGCAGCAGCAGTGGAAGTACAGCCAGCTCCGAGTATGTCCAAACGAGTTCACTTTGGAGTTGATTGGTCCCACCAACTCAAGGGGAGAAGTCGTCCTTGCAGGGCTTCTAGAGTCGAGGCGAATTCAGAGCTTCAGCACAGCAGCAGGGCTTCACCAGGCAAACCAACGGTCCAGGAGTTGCAGCAGGCGTCTCTTCCAAGTTCTTTGGATTCCTTCGTCCAGTGGTCGACTCTGCATTCCAAGCCTTTTTATGCAGGTTTCTCCCATTCATTCCAGCCTAGCTGTCAATCATATAGCAGGGTGGCTGTCCTTCCCGGACAGCCAGCCAATCGCCTTTGGGTACATTCCTGTAACCAAGGAGATTAAGCACAGGGAGTTTCGGGCACCTCCTGCACTTCCTGCCCCTTCCAGACATACTGGAGCCAGAGGCTGGCTTCACTCGTGAATCTCGCCAAAGATGAACGAAAGAAGGGACCGAACCTGGTTTTGGCGCGCAGAGTAAATCTCAAGAAGGACCTTTTCAACAAAGAAATGGCAAAAAAAGGCGACCGGGGCCATTTTGTCAAAATGGGCACCCATCGGTGCTTTACTGCAGCTGCAAACACAGGCCGCGGTAGAAACACACAATCGTAGTAAAAAGTAAACCACTGCCACCAGCCCTTAATTGTAGAAAGGGTAACATACACGAGAAACTAGACAAAGGGGATACTAAGTAACCTCTCCAGCACTCTATGGTAAGATAGTGTGTGCTGGGTCTAGAAAGTTACTAATTGAAAGTAAAGTAAATTTCACTTTACTGCACTTGGAAACAGTAATTTCACCAAGAGAAGGTATTTAAACCTTTGGGAAATCTAAGAGACATCCCTGTGCCACTGCACAGAAAGTGCTGTGTCACAATGCAAAGATGATGCAAATGGAGTTTGTCAGACTCCAAAACCAAAAGAAACACAGAAAATGCATAGAATTAAAAGTCCCAAAGTTCAGCAAAAGAGCTGGGGGTTTCTAAGGTGGGAGAAATTTAGCACTAAACTGAAAATTCTCCCTAACAGACGGTCCCTTAGGGGACTCCTGGAGCTTCTAGCTGGATTTCAGACGTTGCACTCCACTACGGGTTTCTCGACCCCTGGCACTCTGTTCTTGCAGCAGCCAGTAGTACAGCCAGTCGGGGAAGATAGTCCAGTGGAGTTCATCTCGGGTAAGTTGGTCTCACTAACCCAAGGGAAGAAGTCCTTTCTGGAGTTTTTCTTGGCGATCAGAAAAAGGAGTTTCATGACAGCAGCAGGTTCTCACCGGGCAACTCAAATGTCCAGAAGGATGCAGCATGCTTTGTTCAGTTTCATCTGGTGTTTCTCCCAGTGGTCGACTCTCTAGTCCCAAAACCCTCGCCTTTTAAGCAGGTTTCTCCCATTCATGCACAGCCTAGGCTGTCAATCCCGCGCAGGGAGGCTGTCCTGAAAGGCCAGCCAGCCAATCGGGACTGGTTGCATTCCTAGAGACAAAGGACAGGGGAGTTTCGGGAACCTCCCTCACATCCTGCCTTTCCAAACACACTGGAGCCAGAGTGGGGCTTCAGGGCTGAAGCCCGCCAAAAGCAAAACAAACAAAGGGCTCAAACCTGGTTTGCTGCGCAGAGTAAAAACCCAAGAAAGAACTTGCGAACAGAAAATGGTGAATAAAGACCGGGACCATTTTGACAAAATGGTCACCCATGGGTTCTGTACTGCAGCTGAGGGTTCAGGCTGCGGTAGAAAAGCACAATGATAAGAAAATAAAACCACTGCCACCAGCCATTTAAAGTAGTGAGGGTAACTTCAAAAATGTTACATGAGAGCCCAGCTCTCTCCATTAGATGGAGTGGGGTGGACATTCAAAAAGAAAAGGTAAGTAAAGTCAATTTCACTTTACTATTCTTGGGGGAAAAGTAGTTCACACAAGGAAAGGTTTTTAAACCTTATGAGAAATCTAAAGGAATTTCTCTGTGACATTGCACTGAAGGTGCTGTGTGTCACCATACAAAAAGTAGATGCCTATGGAGTTTGGCAGACTCCAAAAACAGGAAACACATAATCCAAATCTGGTCAAAACACATGAGGGAGAGAGAAAAAGGTCTCGCTCACTCCAGGGTTCAAATTAAAGTCTAGCAAAAGAGCTGGGGGTCTAAGGTTTAAGGGAATTATTACAGAAATGAGAATTCTCCTTGAGAGATAACCACAAGAGGAGGACACTAAAGACTGAACACACAGACAGACCAAGATGGAAGCACTTGGACGACTCATCCACAGTCTTCCGGCCTGTACCAGACCCGAAGCTCCGGCAGACATATTCACATAATTGGTAAGGAAAGAGGAGACCACTACTCCTCCTCCAACACCCAAGATGGAGAATAGACACTTCAGCCTCACTGAGTTCATTAGAATACAACGGAGTGTGCCGCGCTAAAACCAAAATGTTCTGCTAGGCGTAGGCTTTTCTCCCAGTATACAGGACTCTCAAATCTAGTTGTGTTTTAGGATTGTACTGAATTATTCAATTGTTTCTCAAATCCAGCTGTGTATGGTACTATACTCAATTGTTCTGTTGGGTGTGGGCCTCTCTCCCACTATGCAGGACTCTCAAGTCTAGCTGTTTTCGCACCATGCAGGACTCCCGAAATTTAGGCATTTAGCCATACTGTGAAGATTAGCTGCAAAACATATAACCCACTAACCAAAAAGCTCAAACTTTCTGCATACTTAACTCACTCAAAAAACTCAAACAACCACCTTTCGCACCGCAAGCCACATGCACTTCACCACACCGCAACAACACATAAACCGCACCAACAGCACACAAGGACTGACATCGCTCCGATACTTGCACCAAAGCTCAGCGCATGGTGTGTACCAAGATGAAGCTGCCAAAAGAACACCACTCCTCTCACTATCCTACTCCCTCTTCACCCTACTAACCCATCCTGCCTTCTTGTTTGGAGATCCGCCAGAGCACCTGGGTACCAACTCCGTTGGTGACAGTGCGCGGGTCAAATACATTTAACAATTCCCAAATCCTATGTTCTAAGGATCCAACTCTGTGTTTACATCCACAACAGGCCTCAATCACTCATGCCCCTTCGGTATAGCTTGACCGGGGTCCAGTATACTCCAAGATTTTGACCTGCCTCACCCTTTGCTCGGGGTTCAAAGAAGTTCTTTTTACCTTGCTGCAAAAATTATCCCATGTACTTGTCTCAGAATCTATTACTTCCGACCATGCATTTAGAAGATCTTTGTTCGCCCCCTTGTACCTTGCCTGATGCTTATGTACTTTTGATGCAATGAGACTATCCAGTTAGAATTCCAGAAGCCAGTCTGCCATGTCTTTGGCACCATTCGGTATCCTCTCACCAACTGCTCTTCAATGTTCTGTCTTGTGCATACGCACAATCCTCTCTCTGTGGCTAATCTCTTAAAAGTGGTCCACTTTCCGTCCTCTAACAGGTCCCCAAGCCAGGAGAACCCGCACAGGAATCAATTTGTCCGGAACAGCGTCTTCTACGCCAACTCAATCTCAGGAGTTCAACCATAATAATGAATTTGAAGAGTGGAAGACTTCCTCCATTGTCAATTCTTTGACCTTATGCCAGCATTCCTTCAAAAACGTAGTTGGTGGAAGCGATTTACATCCTCATGAATCCTCCGATGTCAAAATGGCTCTTGGCGACAGTCCAGACATCCACTCAATCCTGCACAAAAGGAATTGCATGCCTGGCCTTGAAAGCCATATGATGATTTGCAAAGTCCAGAACACCTAGTCGCGCTTTCTCACACTAGCCTCAACTTCCACAATCTTAAGCGGGAGGTCTACCATCCCACAGGAGATAATATATTAAGACTCGCTATTCTCTTCAAATCCTTCTTTCCTGTTGGGTAAGAATTGGTGCAGTCCAACTGGTCTGGGACTACACAAGATTTATCTCTTGGTATTAGGTAAACCACCTTTTTAATATAGGCCTGTACTACACAAGTTGGAAGTGTGACTGAGCAGCCAGGCAATAATCTTAATCTTAAAAGGGGTAATGTGAGCTGTGGAGCTGTACAATAAAATCCGGGTATCCAAGTAAACACGTACAACCTTAAAATTATAGTATACATTTTTATTTATATATACACAAAGATATTTAAAGCATTCTTTAAAAAGCAGCAACTAATAGTAACATTAATCCCAAGTTAGGATTCAATTAAAAAAGTGAACAATAAAGCAGGTGAGTATTTCTTTCATATGTTATACATTTTCCAGCACCCGGGGGTGATGTCATTTGAGGTCAGAAATAAGGTATTGGCATAGTTGACCTGTTGCCAACTTTATCTAATCCCATTTGACCTCAACTTTTTGACCTAATTCGGTAGGTCAAATGGTACACTTTAATTAATAAATAGTTGTGGGATGCGGTAAGGGAAGTCGGGGGTTGCGGATGTCCCTCCCCACCCCCGTCAATAGTGGTGATGGGGCCTACATCCGAAGTAGGTAAAAAAAATTAGGTCAAATGGGGATAGTAGGTTTAAGCTTTTTAGGTCAAACATCCCATATACCAGTAATAACACTTATTTTGTATCGCCTTTGCAGTATTGAGTTATGAGGGAGGGAACAGTTAGGGTTAGATCAGAACATAGTGGTATTCTACAAAAGCAGGGATGCAGGTGGTCTTTTATCCCTGCAATAATAGTGTTGAACAATTAAAACCTGTAAGGGCACACGCACTGCCAAAGCCAATAGGTTCATGAAGGGGCCATTAAGGAGCCAGGACAGCCAAAGTCAATGGGCCAGTTCAAAGTTCTGATGCTCTCTTCTTAGAAAATGTCTTTAACCCTTTAAGTGCCATGGGTTTTTTCCCCCCTAGTGCCAAGGCCTTTTTTTGGTGATTTCGATATGACACCATTCAATAACTTGTAACTTTTGTTAGATGATATCCTAGTTTGCTGTAGGGGGGTGAGAGAAAATAACCAAAAAGGGTGAAAATGTTGTGTTTTCAAAAAATGCCAGTAAAATAATGTGCAAAGAAGCCTGTGGTTTTTTCCTTGTAAGAGCTAGGAACACATGGTTTGCTGTGTTGAATCCCCCAATGTCCTGTCTTTCAAGAACTGGTTGAGTGGAAACGAAAAAAAATTATAACAACAGTTTTGTGAGAGGTAGGCAATTTTGGCCATGTTTGCCAATTGGACATGCATGGGCGGAATGGAAGAAAAGGGTTGGAGGACAGAAAGGCATACATTTCTGAAAAGTAGACAAAATTCCAAGTTTTGGAAGGGGTGATTTGCGCATGTCGGGCAACAATTAGGTTGGGGGAAAAAGCGGGAAAATGACAGAAAAAAAGGTACGTGGTGGACATGGTTGGCTTGGTACGGCAATGGCTTCTATGAATTTTGAGAAAAACAATGCTCTGCTACATTCCCCCGACTCTTCCAGTTAGGAAAGCACACATTTTTTGTAGTGTTTCACAAAACGAGCCCTACCACAAGCCAAACATTGAGCCATGGTACACAGGAGTTTTACGGCATAAACAGACTTACTTGGCATGTGTAAATCAGGAAAACCAATGTGGTGAGGAACTGCAAGCATACATTTTTTGAAAGAGCACAGGCAGACCTTTTACAAAAGTGTATGGTGCCTAAAGCAGCTAGTAAATGTAAGGCACATTTGGGAAATGAAAGGGTTGTGTGACAAAGGGCACCAGCAAATGCGCCAAAACTTTATGAAAACCACACACACACACAACAAATGTCATACCTTCCCGTGTTCCCACACGTGTCTCGATGAAAACGATACCTCACATGTCGGGGGTTTTGGGTAATAAATTCTGGCCCCCTTCGCGCAAGTCAGACCTCTTTGGATTCCCGCGTGTGTTCTCTTTTCAATAATGCATCGGGTTCTCTGTTTTCCTTGGTGGCTTGGACACCCTATGCCCATATCTGTGTGGTGTGCCCGTCTGAAGAAATTGTGCAATTCAGCTGTTGGAAAAGACTTTGGGTTAGGTGTCGTTTAGGCTTACTCCTACGTCCTGTCCCCTTTCCTCCATACTTATGGGACATTCTGCCGTCCTGTGGCACGGGACCGGAGCACTTTGTAAAACTATCCAAAAATGTTGCAAAACATTTTTTAGTCTTTGCTCTTTCAGCGTGGGGCCCGGTACACTGCCGTAACCCTGCCCATCTCGGCTCCGCCCCGCGATTTGCCCATCAGTCGCTTTCTCTGCTTGTTCGGGACTGGACGCACTTGCATCCGCAGAAGATTTTCTTCCCTTTTCCTCTCTGGCTCTCGCTAGCGATTGTGTACTAGTCCGTCTGTCGTTCAAACTAGGCTTTCCAGGTTGTTCATGTCACTGAGGCTTCGCAAAGGCAGACCCCCATCCTCTTTGTCTCGAGTGTTTGGGTCCGGACCACTGTTGGGACTCCTGTTTTTACTGTGATTCCCTTTCGGTCCGGGCACTTCAACGTCAGTTGGAGCGCTGGGAGGAGGTGTTTTGACGCACTACTCCTTTGCATTGTCAAGCTTTTATCGACGAAAAGAAGAAACGCCCGGTAAGTTCTTTACTTTTTAGAGCACCCCGGCCGGGAGATACCTTTCTGGGCCCTTCCTGAGCCGGGAGGAGCGTTAGCCGCTCTGTCACCGGGGATTGCCCTGAGGTGTCTTCTGGGCCTAATAATTGTACCAGAGTTGTCTCTGAGGGTCTCCTGTGGATACCGGAGTACACTCCGAGGCCCCTCCTGTGGGGGTTGCTTGTAGACCCAGTTCTACTGAGTCGTGGGGTACCAGAGATCGCCCAAAGGCCTCTTTATAGGCTTCCGTCAAAAGTACCGGGTTGCGCCTGAGGCCTTGGTTGGGCTTGGTGTTACCGAACGGATGTTCGAGGCCCGCGTTTGTAAGGCTGTTACCGGACCTGGTTCCGAGGTCCCTCGTACAGAGGTTAAAGTTACCGACATTTCTGAGAGGCCTGGCAAGGCCTTATCGGGGAAAGTGGTTACTCACCGTTCCCGCTCTTGTAGCAAAGAAGGAAAGTTCTTCCTTTACCGGCAGTGCTGAGGTCCTTCCTGAGAAGGCTAATTTGGCTATTGGTATGTCGCAGAAACATTCCAGGCCTCATAGTACCGGCTCGGCCGAGATTCCTTATGTAAAGGCTAAAGTTAAGACCCCTGATCCATCGACGGGGACCCCTGCCTCACTTCCTCACGTGCCGCAGTTCCCCTCAGGTGATGGCAAAATGGCGGCCGTTCCCGCCACGACCACAGTGGCCATTTTGGGTGTTCCCCTAAAACTACGCCATCAGCCTCAGGTGTAGGGCTTGGTTCTGTGGGTGAATATAAAATTCTGTGTGCGCATCCGTTTCGCACAGTTTACGACTGAAACGCTCGGATGCCCCTTCCGCACAATGTTTCGTTGCCTGTGGGGTCGGCACCTTTGATTTTTGTGGACACTTCGGGGGATGGGCCTTTGTGGCAACCCTCCCCTTTGCATCCCTGGAATTATCCTCTTCATGAGGCCTCCTACGGTAGCTCCAAAACCGTCTCCGGAGGATGCTTTTGTTGGCAGATTTCAGACGCTCATGCGTACCGACCGCATGAGGGAATATTTCCAGGGTCTTTTTAGGGAGATCTGCCCACCTACACCTCCGGTGCCGCCCTTGCCTATGGTGCCTCCCCTGACCCTTCCGCCATTTCCCCCATTGTCCCTTGTGGGGGCAAGGCTGTGCCTGATATGGTTCAGCAGGATCCTGACCTGTCGGATGATGCGCAGATCAATCAGGAAAACAAGGACCAGCCCCGATCTATTAGAGCTTTTCATGACCGGGTACTAGGACCTGATGTCCCTTTTGGATGTTCCGGTGCCCGTGGCACCCGCTCCGTTGGAGAGTGTGCTTTCGGGGAGATTGGGTCCTCCGGCGTATTCCATATCTTTGACGGGTAATCACCACAGCTGTGCTGATTACCTGTCATAGATATGGAATAAGTCATCGGACCATTCCATCAAAAGAACGTTACCAGGTAAGAAAGTAACTTGTTCTTCTGGGGCGTTCACCCTGTCTTCTTTGGAGCGTACCGGCCTGTTCTTGCAGGACGATGTTTTGGCTGAGGTCCCTAGGGTCTGGGAAAAGCCACACTCTGGACTTTTTGTCAAGAAGAAAATTGACGCGCAATACAGGCTGCATTCTTCGGAAGAGGTGGCCCTGTCATCTTGTCTGCCCCCCCTCCTCCACAGTGGTGGCTGCGGCCACTTTATAGTCCAGGCCTGCAGCACCCTCTTCTACGACGGCTACTCAGGTTCTGGGGAAGGGGGAAAAGCTCCTCGACTCCCTTGGGAGGAAGATTTTCGCTAACTCGGCTTTGCAGCTCCGGCCGGCCAATGCAGAACTGGTGTTAGCGGGGGCGAATATGAGTATGTGGAAAGGTCTGTCAAAGTTCGAGGAGTTCATTCCGGTCGAGAAGCTGGAAGACTTTAAGGTGGGATTGTCCAATGCCAGCGTCTTGGCCCAGGATCTGCTGGAGGCCACGGCTCATCACGTAGACACTTCGGCTCGGGATCATATGCTGGGAGTTGATACCTCCCGACAGGCGTGGTTGCACGCCACCAAATTCTCAAAGGAGGTGCAGGACAAGGTGTTGGACCTTCCGTTTGATGGTAAGGAGCTTTTCCATTCTACAACGGATGTGGAACTGACCAAAACGAAGGACAGCACCCAGACAGCTAAGTCCTTGTCTGTCCTGGTTAAAACTCCTTTTAAGACCCAGAGACCGTTGTCGCAAAGCTGGCCGTCTTAGGGTTTAGAGGTTTTCTAGACCAAAAATCTCAGAGTGGATACCCCTTCGGGTAATAACCACCAGAGGCAGCAACGGACTTGGTTTTTCTCCCACTCCTCAGCCTCCTCCTCAGGTTCAGGTGGTAACACTACTGAAAAGCCTGCAAAATGAGAGTTCTTCGCGCTCGCACGAGACCCCGGTGGGAGAATGCATTGCATCTCATTGGGAGGTGTGGCAGACCCTCACTGAGGACAGGTGGGTCTTGTCAGTTGCTCGGGTGGGCTTCCGCTTACCCTTACCCCCTACCCCACCATCCAACCCTCCTTTCCAGCAGTCGGGGTTGTCCTCCCTAAAAGCCGAGATTCAGAAACTTCTGGATCTGAGCTGTGGAACCCGTTCCCCTTGGAACGAGGGGAGGGCTTCTACACCCGGCTGTTTACGGTGCACAAACCCAACCAGGCTGGCCTGCGCACCATCCTAGACCTTTCCCAGTTCAATCTTTTCCTACCCCAAGAGAAATTCAAGATGATCACACCCGGCCAGATACGGTCCTCATTGCAGATGGGCGATTGGCACAGCGTGGTGGACCTTCATGATGCGTACATGCATATTCTGATTTGGAATCCACACAGGGGATATCTCCGCTTCTCTGTGGGAGAGGAGCACTTCCAGTTTCGAGTAATTCCTTTTGGCCTCAGCTCGGCGCTGCGTGTCTTCATGAAGATGATCGCGGCCTATCTTCGTCTGCAGAGTATCCATGTCTATCCGTATTTCGACAACTGGCTCTTACACAGCCCATGTCCTTTGAAAGCCGCCTGCAATGTTCAGTCTCTCCTCTAGCTCCTGTTCCACCTTGGGCTGTCTGTGAACTGGCGGAAATCTTCCATGACGGTTTCTCAGGACTTGATTTTCCTGGGTTTTCGCTGGAACACGATCGACTGCACAGTGTACCTGACCGGGGACAGGATGGCGGATCTGTTGGCCACGTGTCCGATGTTTGCGCAGTCGGAGAGCATGTCGGCCTGGTGGCTCCAGAGGCTTCTGGGCCTCATGGCCTCGTGCGTGTTGGCTCTTCCTCTTGCCCGTCTCAAAATGAGGCGGACTCAGATGGCTCTTCGGAGTTCTTGGCTTCAGGCTATGGATCCGGACTCCAAGTTGATAACGATTCCGGCTTTCATGAGCGCAGACCTGGACTGGTGGTCGTCTCTCAGCAACCTGTCTGTAGGGGTGGGGTTTCAGGACCCAGCCCCTATCCAACGGTCACAATGGACTCCTCCCTTCTGGGGTGGGGTGCGACGTTGGATCTTCTTCAGGTCTCTGATTTTTGGTCGCCTCAGGACAAGCTCCTTCACATAAATCATCTGGAGCTTCTGGCCATTTTCCTAGCGCTCAAGGCGTTCAGACCGATCATTGCCAACAAAGTGGTCCGTATCCGCACGGACAATGTGGTGTCGTTGTATTACATCAACAAGCAAAGGGGAACCAAGTCTACCCCCCCTCCCCCTCGTAGACCTGTCCATCCAGATTTGGGAGTGGGCGGTTCTTCATGGTGTCTGGCTACTTGCAGTACACATCCCAGGCCAGCTGAATGTCACAGCAGATGCCCTCGGCCAGCGGACGTTGGTCAGCTACGAGTGGGAGTTGAAGGCAAAGGTCCTCTCATTGATTTTCCTGCGTTGGGGCACACCGGAAGTGGACCTCTTAGCTACGACGGCAAACAAGAAGCTTCCTCTGTATGCCTCCAGAAGCGGGCTGGGAGCCTCCTCTCTGGGGATGCTCTCGAGATTCCATGGCACAGCATGAGGGCTTACGCCTTCCCGCCTCTGCCTCTAGTTCATCGGAAGATTTGCAAATTGAGGAACTCTGTGAACTGTTCTCTTCTACCCATAGCCCCGTCGTGGCCGGCCAGGTTTTGGTTCTCAGAACTTCAACACCTGTCGGTGTATCTGCCGATCAGGTTACCGGTGAACCCCGATCTTCCTCACCAGGGGTAACAGCAGCTGTGGCACCCCTCCCCACAAACGCTCAGCTTGGCGGCATGGTGCCCGAGTTCAAGTCTTTAGAACATCTTAGCCTGTCTGCGGATAACATGCGTATTATCCAGGCAGCCCGAAAACCCTCGACTAGGTCCCAGTACAGAAGCAAATGGCTCAGGTTCTGTCATTGATGTTTAAGCAAGCAGTTGGACCTAAGGGGGGCTTCAATTGACACGGTACTGTCCTTTGTATCCCACTTAGCAGAGTCGGGTGTTCACGTTCTGTCATGCAGAACTTATCTTCCAGAGTTTTCTGCTTACCTATCTGCGGACCAATGCTCTTACTCACTGTCTAACCCAGTGGTTAAGAGGCATTTTGCAGGCTTGTCACGCCTTTATCCTCCGGTTCATAGTCGGCACCCGGCGTGGGATCTAAATGTGGTCCTGACGGCATTGTGCCATAAACCTTTCGAACCAATGGCCACGGTGGACCTCAAGAACCTGTCGTGGAAGGTGTCCTTTTTGGTCGCCGTTACTTCAGCAAGGCGCATGAGTGAGCTCTAGGCGTTGTCGGTGAAGCATCCCTTCTTGGTCTTTCACAAGGATAAGGTTGTCCTACGGACAAATCCTGCTTTCTTGCCGAAGGTGGTCTCTAAGTTCCATCTGAACCAGTCAATCTCCCTGCCGGTCTTTTTTCCAAATCCCGCCTCGGAGGCAGAAAGGGTTCGGCATTGCCTCGATGTTAGAAGGGCTCTTAAGTTCTATCTGGTCAGAATATCCAAGCTTAGGTGTTCTTCTCAACTGTCTTGATGGAGCGCTGCCTGCATTACGGAGTTTTACACTGTCCAAGGGTTGAAGCCAACTAAAGGTATTCATGTACACCTGTTGCGGGGCAAGTGAGCCGCGGTTGCCTTTCAGAAATATGTCCCCTGGGAGACCATCACAAAGGCCTCCCCATCTGCTTTTTGTAAGCATTATTGTCTAGACATGAGCTCAAGATCTGATGCTCAGTTTGGTCAGGCTGTGCTGAAGAACCTTTTTCAGTAAGGGTTTTTTTCCATCCACCCATAGTTCCTGTAAGGAGTGCTTGGGAATCTCCCGTAAGTATGGAGGAAAGGGGACGGGACATAGGAGTATAACCATGTTACTCACCGTAGTGACCACCTTACTCCTAGTCCATAGTCCCCTTTCCTCCATACGCCCGCCGTACCCTCTAATAAGGTTCCTCTGTTATTGCTAAGGGGTCTCTGACCTGACAATAGAAAAGGACTGATGGGCGAGGCTCGGGGCGGAGCCGAGATGGGTGGGGTTACGGCCGCGTGCCAGACCCCGCACAGAAAGAGGAAGGACTAAAAATGTTTGTGGTACATTTTTGGATGCTTTTTACAAAGTGCTCCAGTCCCGTCCAACAGGACGGAGGAATGTCCCATAAGTATGGAGGAAAGGGGACTATGGACTAGGAGTAAGGTGGTCACTACGGTGAGTAACCTGGTTATTCCCCTTGGCGCCCAGGTAGGTGCACCCACACATGTGAGGTACCGTTTTCATCGGGACAAGTGTGGGAACGTGGCACGGTAGGCCATGTGTTGCCGGCCTGTTTCGGTGGGTGAGCAGAGTGAAATGTGTGAAAATTGGTGGGTTTTTTGCCCCATTTCGGGGTTTGACATGGTTTCTGGGTAATACATTCTGGGCCGATTTGCGCAAGTCAGACCTCTGCGGATTCCCACGGATGTCCTCTTTTCGGAAATGTGTGGGGTTCCCTGTTTTCCTTGGTGGCTTGGACACGCTAGACCCAAATCTGTAGGTTGTCTCCCCAAACCCTTTGGGGGTTACAAGTGGTGTAGCCTTTTTCCTTTTGTGCCCCTGTAGGTGCACCTACACATGTGAGGTACCGTTTTTGTCGGGACACCTGTGGGAATGCAGGAAGGTATGATACCTTCATACCTTCCCGCGTTCGCACAGGAGTCCCGACGAAAACGGTACCTCACATGTGTGGGTGCACCTTCCAGGGCCCCCAGGGAGGCTGCATGACATGACCCCAAGTCCATTTTGGGTAGGGGACAACCCCTTTCCATAAAAAAAATCCCTGGTGGTCCAGTGGGGGGGCACTCCCCCACACCAGCCATATTTCTTTATTTTTTTTGCCCCCACCCCTGGTCACCAATCTGCCCCCAGGGGTCTCCATTTGGGGCCACGGGGGGTAGGGGGCTATTTACTTAGTAAGCAGCCCCCCTCCCCAATACTACAAAGATATCCCTGCTGTCTAGTGGCATTGCTGCCCACGGATCGAGCGCCCTGCGCTTCCCTATTAAGCAGCCCCCCTCCCCAATACTACAAAGATATCCCTGGTGTCTAGTGGCATTGCAGCCTGCGGATCGAGCGCAATGAGCCCGATCCGTGAGCAGCAATGCTTACACAAAGGCTGTCGTTGGAAATGTTAATGTTAAAGGACATTTGTATCGTGCACTATCACCACCGGAATGGTCCACTGGCGGTTCTGAAGGAGGAGGGGAGGTTGAGTTAGTGGGAGGAAGCAGGAAAAGTGCAAGAGAGCAGTGATGTGCTGTTGGTGGCCTCAGCCCGGTGGGTCTGTTGGCTGGGCCTGGGGTGTTTGCTGCCAGTAGTAGTGTACTGTTGTGCAAGACTGTGTGTTTTTGTTTTGTTGTTGCAGTGTAGTAAAGTTTGTGCGGTTTGTTGTGCTGTCGGTTTGGTTGTGTTTGGTTTGGAGTTTAAGAGGTGTATGCAGAAAGGGAAATTGTTAGTAGGGTTGGTTAGTTTGCGTCTCTATTCTGAATTGAGGCGCTCGGCTTGCGTGGTCTCCCCTAATGCGGCTCTGTCCTGATCTGGGTCCGACTTGCATATAAGGTTCTTTACTCCTCTGGCCACCACCTCTAACATGCGCTCTCATAGCTCCCCTTATCCTCCCTTCATACACCTGTGGCCAGTTCACCTGCCAATATCAACCTCTCAGGTAGTGTGGTGGTTGCCACTATCTCGACAATTCCACACCACTGTGGTACCTGGCGGTAACTAAGGGCAGGCGAAAGTGTTGGTGGGTTATCTGGAGTAGTTGACTCAGTCTTTGTGCGTGCCGCCTGTGTTCCATTCTATCTGGTGTCACCCGTCCAGGTGCCATGGGCGTTACCCTCTCGGGTCGGGGATGTCCGTGTCCTTTCCGGTTTAGTCCTTTTTCAGTTTTGGTTGCCAGATTTAGCCTGTGGAGTTGAAGAGCCAGGTTTTTAGTGATTTCCTGAATTTTAGGTGATCCTCAGTGTTTATTTCTTTTGGGATGTTGTTACAGGTTTTTGCGGCTAAGTGGTAGAAGGAGGTGCCTCCAAGTTTTTTCTTAAGGTATGGTTTGAGTTCTAGGTGAATTGATCGGAGTGGTCTCGTTGGTTTGTAGACTTATTTTCTTTTGTAGGAATTCTGCTCCTTGCCGCCGATTGCCCTGTGCGTTATGCACATTGTTTTGAAGGTGCTGCGATGTTTTACTAGGAGCCAGTGTAGTGTTTTTAGCGCTGGAGTGATGTGGTCTCTTCTGGATAGTTTGAGGAGTAGTCTTCCTGCTGCTTTTTGGATCCGTTGCAGTTTCTTCAGGAGGTATTCTGGTATTCCGAGGTAGAGGCTGTTTGCATAGTCGATTTTTGACATGATTGGGGCGACGATGGTGAGTGTTCTCCAGCATGGGGTCTGGCATCGATTCACATGCTCATGAATATTCCCCGTCGTCAGGCTGGGAATCCTCGGTATAGAAAAAATCAGTTTCGTTTCTGATCTGTCTTTCTCAGTAGTAACCAATCACTGGTCTCTGGGTCATACTGCCCCCAGCCAATGACTGCCCTCTTGCTAAGCCCCTCCCTTGGCAGCCATCCTCAGATTTTTACCGCACGTTCAAGTGTTGGGAGTCCTCCTGCTTAGCTCTCGAGCTTTTGCTGCGTTTTCGCGCTTTTTTCAGGAGATTTTCCCATTTTTTCGGTTAAAAGAGCCTCAAGCTCCACCGTTTCTACTTCCGGTCAAGGTGGATCCGTTTCGGAGTTTTCTACGCCCCTCAAGGGTGAAGATTTCGTCGAGTTACGCTTTTGGAGGATTCCAGAAGTTCCAAGGCCTACCCCGGACATGGCCCAGGAGAAAGGGAGCTCGACGCCCGGGAAGCTATTCAGGACCTGCCCTGGATGCCAGCTTCAGAACGTTTTCAAGGAGGACGAGCATTCGTTATGCCTCTACTGTCTCCATGAGGACAAGACACACAAGGAAAAGGACTGTGTGTTTTGTGGAAACATGTCGGAGAGGACCATGAAGGATCGCCACCTCCGTCTCGCCAACTGGCTGGAAGGTAAGAGCCCGCCAGGCGAGAAGAAGAAGAAGTCTGAGCGGTCTTCTAAGTCCTGTGAGGGTGCTCCGGCGACGGGGGCCCAACAAAAGGCTAAGCACCGCGAGTCCGCGGGCACCGGGAGCGCCGAACGGTCGGGCTCCTTGGCTGCCGGGCAGGGCGCACCCTCCCCGGCGCCATCAACCACGAGCTAACACTCTGGCTCGGGTAAGAGGAAGTCCGAGAACCCGGCGAAGCTTCTGGAGAGGCCCCGGTCGATCTCGAAGACTCCGGCAGAGGGGGAGAGAGGCTCAAACCCTCCCCTGAAGGTGAAGGCCCCGGGCGTACAGAAGGTGATGTTGGCCGTGATTCACCCTGCTAGGACCTCGATTGAGGATGTCGCCGCGGCCCTGGCTCAGCCTGTAGAGGCTACACCAGTGGAGGTGCCCTCAGGTACCAGAGTCTCCCTGCCACCGCGGAGGGAGTCTTCTTTCAGGCCCATCGAGAAGACCCCCACAAAGTCCTCGTTGGAAAAAGTGGGGGAGGGGTTGGTGGCCGTCGTGGATACGGACATGACTTCTGAAGAGGAGCTCATCCAAGTCGTGGAGGAGACATCCCATCGGGAGGGATCCTGACGAGGGCGACGACGAGGGCGACGGTGACACAGACGAGGCTCCTCAAGAGCCCTCGCGCCCGTCATTTCCGGCGCCGCAGGACACCTCGGCGGCCATTTTGTCAGCCATCCAGTCCTTATGCTCGGAGAGAAGGACTAGGTTGCCTCTTCACCCGACAGAAGCGCCTGAGCCAGACCCGACGGAGGATCCGGAGCCAGGACCTTCGGGGAGCCCACCGCCTAAGAGGAGGACGACGCATCCTAGGCCTCCTCTCCCGCCTCTGCTGCCTTCTCTGCCTTCCCCCCGGTCCACTACCCACGGGGATGATACAGGCATGGACATGACTAGGACGGGTACGGGTGACGACGGAGGCGACGATGGGACGTGTCCCCCGTCGCCCCCTACCCGGGCGTCCCCGCCCGACGAGATTGGATCCTTCCATGCAATGATCTCCAGGGCATCCGAGCTCTTCCAGCTCTGCCCGAGGAAAAGGAGGAGGGGTTCCTTTACCAGCGGCGCAAGGCTAAAAGGAAGACGGTCCTCGCCGTACCGCTTCTTGATGACATCTGGGATGAGGGGCTCGCCCTCCTCAAGAACCCTGCCACGGCTCCTGCGAAGAGGGACCGGTACGAGAAGTAGTACCGGGTCCCCGACGCTGCCACAACTCGGTCGTCTCGGCGGCGGCCAAGAAGATAGCGGGGCTGGGGGGCATCGGCCTTGACTTCAACCTCCCCTCTGGACGGCGAGGGTAGGAAACTGGATGCGATGGGACGACGGGTCATCTCATCTACAGCGACGACCATCAAGGCGGCCAACGCCCTGGCCATCGTAGCCCGCTACGACAGGGAGTTGTGGTTTAAGATCGCCCCTCTGTTGGACTTCCTTCCGGATGCCAAGAGGGCTGAGGCCCTGGAAATCTTGCAGGAAGGTGAGATTGCCTCGGACCACGCCATTACGGTGGCTACGGACATCGCCGAAACCGGTTTCTGTCAGTTGGGCAACAGCGTTTGCCTGAGACGACGAGGATGGCTCAGGGCGACGGATTACCGCCAGGACGTTCAGACCAAGGTTTTGGACATGCCCTTCGATGGGAACAACCTTTTTGGCAAGGCAGTTGATGAATCCCTTCAGGCGATCAAGACGGACACAGAGACGGCCCATGCACTGGGGGTGCTCCAACAGCGACGGCCGTCCTTTCGGAGCTCCGGAGGCAGACAGGGTGCCTCCAAGGGAGCCGGCAGCAGCTCCTCTACTTACTGTCAAGCGGCAAGGTCTTCGTCGCAGGAGGCCTACAGGGGACGCGGCAAGTCAGGTGGATCCCGCCATCGTCACCAAGGTGGTCAAGGAGGCAAAGCGGCCCCCAAGCAGGATTGAACCGTCCGTCGGGTCGGGCCACCGCCGAAGCACCCCCGTGGGAGGCCGGCTGACGAAGTTCGTCGGCGTGTGGGAGTCCATTTCCACCGACCGTTGGGTGCTGGACGCCCTGGCCCTGGGGCACGCCTTCGAGTTCCAGAAGAGGTGCCCCCGCATTCCTCCCGTGGCCAGGAAGGAAAATCACGTCCCTCAACTGCTGTTGGAAGTACGGCCGATGCTCAGGAAAGGTGCCATCGAGCTCGTCCCGAAGAGGCTTCGGGGCTCCGGAGTTTACTCAAGATACTTCCTCGTGAGGAAGAAGACAGGAGGATGGCGTCCCATCCTGGACCTGCGACGACTAAACAAATACATCAAGGCACAGAAGTTCCAGATGGTCACCCTCCAGCACGTGCTGGGGCAGCTGGAGGAGGGTGATTTCCTGTCGTCGTTGGATTTGGAGGATGCTTACTTCCACATCCCTATTCTAAAGAGGCACCGAAAGTTCCTCAGGTTCGTGGTCAAAGGGCGGCACTACCAGTTCAAGGCCCTCCCGTTCGGATTAAAATCGGCGCCCAGGTGTTCACCAAGTGCCTAGCACCAGTGGCGGCACGGCTGCGCCTGCAGGGGAACCACGTCTACCCCTACCTGGACGACTGGCTCATACGGGCAAGGACAAGGGAGCTCGCCGTGGAACACACTGCGAAGTCCGTCCAGCTGCTCACGGACTTGGGGCTCTCCAACTTTCCAAAATCCCACCTGGTCCCGTCGCAAGTCGCCCTGTTTCTGGGAGCACAGCTCGACAGTGGCACGGCAGGCCTCACCGTCGGAGGAAAGGATAAGGACCATCCTAGGAAAGGTGCAACGTCTACTGGCCACGGACGTGGCCAAAGTGAGGTCTATCAAGTCCCTCCTCGGAATGATGTCCTCCTGCATTTATCTGGTGCCCAATTGCAGACTTCGGATGCGGCCCTTGCAAGAATTCCTCGACGCCCACTGGATCCAGACGACGGGCAGCTTCGAGGACAGGATCTCGCTCGACGAAACGTTCCGTCAGGCAATACGATGGTGGGGTGTCCGCGCTCATCTGACAGTGGGAACAGGCTTCCTAGCCCCGGCCCACCAGGTGACGGTGACGACGGATGCCTCCCTGGAAGGTTGGGGAGCGCACACCGGGGCCTCCACGTGAGAGGCCTTTGGTGCTCGGAGGAAAAGACTCTCCACATCAACATCTTGGAGCTCCGCGCAGTGTTCTGGGCCCTCAGGTCCTTCCTTCCGTCCCTCAAGGGCAAGGTGGTGAGGATCTTCACCGACAACACCACCACAATGTTTTACATTCGGAAGCAGGGCGGAACCAGAGCCCCTGCCCTATCCAAGGAAGCACAGGATCTGCGGCATTGGGCCATCGCACAAGGGATGTTTCTGGTACCCTTTCATCTGGCAGGGATAAAAAACACCATCGCCGACTCACTCAGCAGGGAGCTGCGCTCGAGCCACGAGTGGGAACTGCGCCAGGATCAAGTGGACCAGCTCTTCCGACGATGGGGCGAACCCCAGATCGATCTCTTTGCGACGGCGGCGAACTCCAAATGCCGCAGGTTCGCCAGCAGGTTTCCCCAACCGAGGAACATGGGCGATGCTTTCTCGTTCCCCTGGGACGGCCTGTTCCTTTATGCATTCCCGCAACCAGCTCAAGAGGTCCCGGTGCAGGATGATCCTCGTCGCACCGGCGTGGCCGAGGCAGATCTGGTTCCCGGACCTTCTGGACTTGTCAGCGTCCACACCAGTCAAGCTACCGACGGACGCGGATCTTCTCTCCAGAGAAGGAGGCGCCATTCTTCATCACGAACCAGAGTCGCTGAACTTGCAGGCCTGGCTCCTGCAGCACTAGAGTTTGGAGGATACGACATCCCAGCCGACTTCAGAGAGGTTCTTGCAAAGTTCAGGGCATCCTCAACTCTCAAGTGCAAATGGAAGAGGTTCTCTGTCTGGTGCCGAGCACAGAAGATTAACCCTCTGCGGATTACGGCCCCTCAAGTATTGCCGTACCTACTGTCTTTGGCCAAGGCTGGCCTATCTCATGCTTCCATCAAGGTACATCTGGCTGCCGTCTCACGTTACACCAGAACTACAGGACGGGCGTCCTTGTGGTCTCATCGTCTGGTGAAGGAATTTATGAAAGGACTGTTCCGATCATTCCCGCCGGTGAAGGCCCCTGCCCCGGCGTGGGAGCTCAACGTCGTACTAACTAGGCTCATGGGGGCTCATGGGGCCCCATTCGAGCCTATGCATTCAGTGCCGTTGAAGTTTCTGTCGTGGAAGACAGCATTCCTCGTGGCCATCACCTCTGCACGACGAGTGGGAGAGATCCAGGGACTGTCTTGCAAACCTCCATGGGGAAAGCTCTCTCGAAGACTTCCATTTCCAGATGGCTCTCCGGCTGCATCATGCACTGTCACCGGTTGGCAAGCCGACCGCTGCCCGGCCGTCCGAGAGCCCATTCGACCAGAGCGATCGCTGCTACTACGGCATTCCTGTCTGGTGTGCCCCTGCTCGACATCTGCAGGGCTGCTACGTGGAGGTCGACGCACACCTTCACGAGAAGGCCCCTGCCCCGGCGTGGGAGCTCAACGTCGTACTAACTAGGCTCATGGGGGCTCATGGGGCCCCATTCGAGCCTATGCATTCAGTGCCGTTGAAGTTTCTGTCGTGGAAGACAGCATTCCTCGTGGCCATCACCTCTGCACAACGAGTGGGAGAGATCCAGGGACTGTCTTGCAAACCTCCATACTTGACTTTTCACAACACGAGGGTTGTGCTGAGGACGCACCCCTCCTTCATGCCCAAGGTGCCGTCGGACTTCCACCTCAACGAGCCCTTGGTGTTGCCAGTTTTCTTCCCGTCACCTTTGTCGCCGGCTGAGAGGACTCTGCACTCGCTAGATGTAGCTAGAGCGCTGAAGTTCTACGTGGACTGCACAAAGAGTTTCCGGAAGACATCACAGCTGTTTGTGAACTTTGGGCCTGTGAATCAAGGGAAAGCTCTCTCGAAGACTTCCATTTCCAGATGGCTCTCCGGCTGCATCATGCACTGTCACCGGTTGGCAAGCCGACCGGCCGTCCGAGAGCCCATTCGACCAGAGCGATCGCTGCTACTACGGCGTTCCTGTCTGGTGTGCTCCTGCTCGACATCTGCAGGGCTGCTACGTGGAGGTCGACGCACACCTTCACGAGATTCTACTGCGTCGACCGGGATTCCAGGGAGGAGTCCAGAGTCGGCCAGGCAGTGCTGCGCAACCTGTTCGCCTAAGGTGAGCCTGGTGAGGAGGTAAGATTTGCTTAATGTTGAGTTTGATGTGATGCTTAATGTTGAGCCTTTGCCACCTCCCGTGGTTGTGCATGTGTGTACTGCTATGTATTATTTATTCATGAGCATGTGGATCCATGCCAGACCCCATGCTGGAGAAGGAACAAGTTACTTACCTGTAACTGTTGTTCTCCAGCATGGGTCTGGCATGGATTCACATGCGAACCCTCCCGCCTACCCCTCTGCGGCTCTTCACTTGGTCATACTGCCACTTCACGTGCTACCAAATCTGAAGATGGCTGCCAGAGGCGGGGCTTAGGTAGAGGGCAGTCATTGGCTGTGGTCAGTATGACGCAGAGATCAGTGATTGGTTGCTACTACGAAAGACAGAACAGAAACGAAACTGATACTGGTTTTTTCTTTACCGAGGATTCCCAGCCTGACGACGGGGAATATTCATGAGCATGTGAATCCATGCCAGACCCATGCTGGAGAACAACAGTTACAGGTAAGTAACTTGTTCCTTCTTCTCCATTGTTTATTCTAAAATAAACGAGAAAATAAACTGTTTTACCTTTTGTGTTACATATAAACGCGAAAATAACATATTTTACCCTTCGTGTCATATACTATTATATTGTGAGATACCTTAGTGTTTAGTTATGACATTACCTGTTTGTCAGAATCAACTTCAATCGATTTCCTGCAGTATGTTCTCTAGTGAGGTTCTGTCAGGTAATGACGGTTTTCCACAACTGTTATTGGGTTTGTGGTACCTATGCAAGGTTCTTTACTCGTGGTTGTCACCTACGAGTTTAACCCTTTTTTATCCTTTTGTGTCGTGTATGAGGGGTCAGGGGTGAGAGGGTGGTCGGGGGGGGTCCTGGTTGGTGGTAGAGGGTGAGGGGGGGTCCTTGGGGGGGAAACCCCCCCTATTAAATGGTACTAGTGTTGATGTTTTACATTCGCTTATAGATATTGTTTTCATTTTTTTCGACATTTATTTTTCGAAAAATTGACTTTTTCAATTATATGTATATATTTTCGACATTTTTATTTTTGACATTTTTGTTGTTCGACGTTATTTTTTCGACATTATCACTATAAACCGGAAAGGTCATCTACGTCACCACTTGTTTTTCAAGAGTGGCTTGATGTATGCTGATTTGAAGATCTTAGGTACAGTCCCTGTTGATAGTGAAAGATTTAGAAGGTTTCTGTAGTGTTCTGCTGGCGATCCTTGCACGAGGATTGATTTGTAGATGTCTGGGGGACCGGGGTCCATGGCGGATCCCGCTTTCTTGCTTCGTTTTACCAGCATTGCGAATGTCTCTGCTGATATTTTAGGAAAGCTTTGGAGTTTGTGCTGTGGTTCCGTGTTAGGTTCGTTGGGTTGTGTGTTATGGTTGGTTGGTAGCTTTTGTATGGTTTGTCCGATGTCATTGATTTTTTTTTTCTTTTTTTGAAGTGGTCTGCCAGGTCGTTTCATAGTTTTTCTGAGGGGTTTGGGGTGTTATCGCAGCCTGGTGGGTTTCTCATTTCTTCAATGATGCTAAACCTTTCTTTTTGTGTGTTGGTGGCATTGTTGATTCTGTCATCGTAGTGTCTTCTCTTTGCCTTTTGAATTTCCTTCTTGTATGCGCGGATTTGTTTCTGGTAGTGTTTTTTTCCCTGGGTTGTATTCTTTCCTCCATTCCAATTCCATCTTTTTGTTTTCCTTTTTCATGTCCTTTAATAGTGGGGTGTACCATTTTGCCATTGCTCTTTTTTTTGATGGGATGAATGTTTTTTCTGGGACGATCTTGTCTATTATATCCATGATCCATTTGTGCAGTATCTCTGCTTTCCGGTCTTGGTCCGCTAGCTCCAGCTCTCTAGTTGAGGGTTTCGTTAATTCCAGTTCTTCGAATAGGTTGCTTTCTTTGACGTGTTTCCAGTTTCTTTTGGTGGTGGTTGTGAGTTTCGGATGTTGGATGTAGGCTTGGGTAGGCATGAGTGATCACGAATGGGATGAGGAGATGGTCGCTCCACAGTATGTGTATCGGAGGTGCCATGGTGATGAGTTTTTCTTTGGCGAAAACAGGGTGTGTCCTGCCGTAATTCACTGGTGACTTGAGAGTCCTTTGACTAGTTGTCGTAGTTTCATGGTGCTGAGTTGTTCAATTAGTGAGTTTTGGGAGTTGGCGTGGCTGTCTTCAAACCAGATGTTGAAGTCCCCCAGGATGATTAGGTGTTCGTGGTTGATGGCTAAGTTGGTGATGTCTTCTATGAAGTTATCGAAGAATGTTGCATTATATATTGACGGTCTGTGTACCAGGATGAATGTGATGTTGGTTTTTGGGCTCGCTGTTAGGTGTATTACCATGGTTTCGCAGTTGAGGATGTTGAGTGGTTTGTCAGTTTTTATGTTCAGGTGTTCTTTGAATGCTATAGCTATGTCTCCTTCTTTTTTGTTTTTTCTGTTTATTTGTAGGCATTTGAAGTCGGTCGGAAGGCAACTTTGGAGTGTGATTTTGTAGTTGTCGTCCAGCCATGTTTCTGTGATGAACAGGATGTCAATTCCATTGTCGTCGAGTAGGTCGAAAACTCTGAGTTTTTTTACATGGATCTTGCATTTATTAGATTGCAGTGAAGTTTGGAGGTGTTGTTTGGTTTGGTCTTTGTCAACGTCGTCTTCTGTTCGGTGTTGAGGTTTCCTTCCTCGTCGGTCACTTGTTGGGCTGTGGGATTCGGGGTGTCATCGTCTTCGAAGAGTTCTTCTAGGTTTTGTCTTGGGTTTTTTGTGTTTTCATCGCGTTTGTCTCCCGGGAGTTATGGTTGTTGATTGGAAGTTCCTCTTGCTTTGGTGATGCAGGGGGTTATTGCGTCGGTCGTCTGTTGTTTGTGTTGGTCATCCTTCTACTTGCTTGTGTTAGGTTGTTTGATGTTGCTGCTTCTAAAGTTGGGTTGGATTGCCGTGGTGGCCAGTTGTCTGCGAGGCATGGAGTTAGGTAGAGGGATTTTTCTCTTCTCTGAGTTGCTTCGGTTTGTGTTCCTGTCTGTGGGGATCCAGTCTATGGTGGTTGTTCTAAGTTGCTGTTCTGGAGTGTTTATTCTTTCATCTCTTCGTCTTTTCCTTGGTATGGGTCGTTTGCGTGACATTGTAAGATTGAGAGTTGTTTAGTCTTTGTTTGGTGACGTCTAGTTGCTCCTGCTTTTTGGTCTGCTTGTCTTGTGGTCTTGTGGTGTAGTGGCGGGTGAGGGGTGTCCGCTACTAGTTTGGGCTCCGTCTGTAGGTGGTATTGCGGCTGGAGTTGGTGACTCGTTCAGTCGCTGTCCTGGGAGGGGGAGGGGGTGGTAAGGGTTAAGTCGGGTGTTATTGGTGGCTCTCTTTACTGTCCGTCTCCCTGTGCGTGGTTCACTGTGGTGAGCAGGCTGTGTGGGTTGGGAAGGGTATCTTCTGGTTGGAGGGTGGTTTGGACGGGCGCTGCTTGGACTTTCGCCTTGTGATGCGAGAGGCCATAGTCAGAGTGACCCCCCACCGTAATTCACTGGTGACTTGAGAGTTAGCTAAATTTGCGAGTGAGCTAGATTTGAGATACCTATATAGTGGGAGAGAGGCCTATCAATGCAGTTTGGAGATCAGACAATGCAATTTAGGCACAGAGGCCCTGCTATCAATGCAGTTTCGAGAAGAGACAATGCAATTTGGGCACAGAGGCCCTGCTAAGTTTGAGACACCTGTATAGTAGGAGAGAGGCCTATCAATGCAGTTTGGCAATCAGACAATGAAATTTGGGCACAGAGGCCCTGCTATCAATGCAGTTTGGGGCGACGGGGGCTGATCACAATGGTAAACATTGGTTTAGCCTAGTGGCCAGGTATCTAGGGTAGAGTTGTACCTCTCCCCAACCCAAGCCACCCTACCTTACTGGTCCTATTAGTTGCTGATTGACGGCTGGCCACTGGCTTCCCCTGCTGACACTTCCTGGAGCCACCTCTGTTGGAGCCGCCATTGGCCTTGGGCCCTTAGCCGCAGGGCTGCATGGGCAGAGGGCTCCCCTGGGAGGACCATTGATGAAGTGTGGGTGGACCAATGAGAGTGGGCATGGCCGTTGTTAGGCAGAAACCTGTGCAGTTCCCCTAGGGACCACTGCAAAAGATTTAAGACTACAGGTGTTGGCATTAAACCCACTTTAGCAGTCTGTACCACCCAGATTTACCTGGTAGCTGTGGCTGAGCAGTCAGACTTCCCTCAAGAAGAGTTAGGCAGTATGTAAAGTATACACAATAGGCACTCAGATACAATAATACAAGCAAACACTGACCAGAGCTTTGGTATCAAAGTATATAATTATTTATTTAAAAACACACAGTTGAAACAGTCCAGCACTCTTGTTGTAAAATATTCTAAACACAGTTACTATTGTAATATATACACCCCTTTTTCCTTATCAGCTAAGTCACAGTAAAACACCACTTATTTTCATACAGAGGTGAGCGCTTAACTAGATTGCACTCCGATAAGTTTGTGAGAAAGGGAGGGAAAAAGACAGAATATGAAAAGGTACACCACTCTAAGATTCAGGAACACTGTTAGCAAGGCAGAGAGCAAAAAGTCACTGGTGAGCCAAAGGCTGGGCCCACTCTTAGAGAGAGCAGAGCACAAATGCGCCCAAGATCACACAGTTACACTATGCTTAGAAAGTCTTGCAGAGGGTTCAAAAAGGGTTTAGAGAGGCTTTAAGAAAGTTTAGCCAGGGTGTCCCAGACTAACCCAGGTTCGAATGCCGGGGGCTAAATCTACCCCGTACAGTCGGTAGCAAGGGAAGCCAGGCGGGACACGGTACCTTAAGTGGGAAGGATCCTCCAGCGGTGGCAGTTGTTCCTGGTAGTGGGTGCAAGTTGCGTCGTCGTCCAGGGGAAGAGAAGATCTTGACTTGGAGGAAAGATGAAGGTCGTTGCACTACCAGGGAAGAAACCAGCCACGGAGTCTTCCGGTTAAAGGTGGTACCTTTGTTTCGCGGTCGTGGTAAAACATGGTATCCCGGTTGCCGGGGTGCTTGGCACGGGCAAGGCGGCCACGAGGTACGTCGGGAAAGCGAAAAGACGGTGAAACTGGTTATCCCCACCAGTCAAAGGAAGACTCTCTGGCGGGAGATCTCCTCTGTCATTGGGAAAAGTGGTGAGGCAGTCCAGCAGGGCTCCACCGGTGGTGGTGTCGTGGCAGGTCGGCTCAGCTTCTCCCTCGTTGGATTCTTGGGTCCTGTGGCGACTTCTGAACTTCCAGTCCCCAAAGCCCAGCTTTTATGCAGCAAACCCCCATTCACTCAGCCTAGCTGTCACTCAAACATGCTAAGTGGTGAGCCGGCTGGCTCACCACTTGGGCCAATCAGGATGGAGTGCGACTTGAGTTGTCTAGGCAACTCGGTCCAGGGTGGCTAAATTCCCCTCAACCCCTCCTAAGTACCCCAGACAGAGTGGCACCACTTTGGACGGCTTCTGTGGAGAAGCCCGTCAAAAAGTGGAACAAAGGGCTCGACTTGGGTTGGAGTTACAGAAGAGAACACAAACGCCATTTTAGAATCAAGTTTTGGCAAAAAATACCAACCGGAGAATTAATATTAATTAAATAAACTGGCGGTATGTTCGAGGCTACCGTAAATAATTAAAGATAGTAGCCTAAAACAATGGGAAATCCCATAGGAAAATATTTGCGGTTGAATATAAAAAGTAGTATCCACTGCCACCAGCCAAAACTCGATCAGGGGGTACGGAGACGTGCCCCCTCGACTAACAGACCCCGGGGCAATTGAATTGCCCCAGCCAGTACGTCCACAATAGGATGGTTTGTACTGGTTCTGTTCAGAATTCAAGACTAGTAAAGTCAATGGTGACTTTACATGCCCTGGGAGACAGTAGCAGTCCCAGGGTATGGAGTCTATACTGGGGGATCACTATGACACCCCTGTGTCACTGCACTGAGGGTGCTGTGTAACACACATCACAAAAACACATGAAGCCCTATGGAGTAAAAGACCCCATAGCCCATTAAACACATCTAGATTCAAAGAAACATACTCAAATCATGCCCAAGAGTGAGGGTAAAAGAGTCTCACTTTTGGCAGGAGAAAAAAAAAATAAACCCCAAAAATCCAGCAAAGCTGCTGGGGGACTCACTAGGTTAGGAAATTCAGCCTAAACAGAGAATTCACCCTAACAGGCGTGGCGGGAGGGAAGGGGAAACGGGAATAGGGTGCACGGTGGGAGCCGCTGCAGGGGGACTCAAAAGGCCTCTGGGCTACCAAGATTTGAAAATTCAAGCCGCTCTTGGAAGGGGCTTGCTACTCACCGAGCTCCTCTGCAAATGGACTGTGGGCTGTGGGAACCAGGAAGGGGGTGCGGGGATGTAGGGGACGCAAGGGCCTGCTCCTGGGCACGGGCCAACAAACAAATGGGCAAATTCAACACCAAAGGTGCTTTCAGGGCACACACTCACCGTGCTCTTTGGATGGCTAATCTCCCCTTTCCAATGTCACCTGCCTCGATCTACGGCTTGAAATACAGCCGGAGATCGAGGCAGAGGAAGAAGGGCACTCACCTTCTCTCTTCACTGCGGCAGCCGAAAATGGCTGCTGCAGTGAATTTACTTTTTCACGCCGGCATGCATTACGCACGCGGACGTGAAACTGAAGGTAATCCAGCCCCCGGGCAGTTAGGGGGGACTTTGCAGTGATCGCTCAAAACAAGGTGCCAAAAAGGACAAGCTATCTCATCCTTGGCACTACGGAGGTAATGTCAAGGACGAGATATCTCGTCCTTGGCACTTAAACGGTTAAATAGTAGTTCAAATAGGAAATCGCAGCAACTCAAGAAGAGTCGCCTTGAAGCACAAGCGGATAGGCCAGTGCAAGTGAGTTGAGGTTAACTTGGAGTAGGGTAAAATAACACTCCCCAAGATAGGAAACACCCCAAGCGGCAAAAGGTTGATGTACCCCAAGTCCCACAGTACCTGTGAACTGAAGAATTTGTTCAAGCTGGATGCCATCCGGTTGCAGTGCAGGAGACCCTTGTTCCTGATCCTTGGTCGTGGTGATGAAAGAGAATGTTTGGCAGGCTCCTGCGGCAGCACTCCAGAGGGAGAGAGATGGACTCGGCAGCAATGGAGTCTCCTTGATTCAGCGACTTTGTAGTTTTGGTGCCTTGTTCTGTCCCAATATGGAGCAGTGAATCAAGAGAAGTACGTCACCATGGATGGTGTGCGGTAATCCAATGTCACAATACAGAATAATAGCTCAACACAAACACTCACCAAGGAAGTCTGTGGTACCACGATTGTTCTGGTAGTTTAAGTCACCTGGACTCAATGCGCCCAGATCACCTCTGACGAATAGAGACCTTCCCAATGATACACCCCTCTGACTGTTATAGTATGACAAGCCAAAGGAACAATTAACTTGAAAGGGCGCGGTTAGAAACCACAGGATACACCAGGCTGGAAGCAAGGAAAAGGTACGTATCAGTATCTCAACAAGATATATTCGAAAGACCCTGTAGAGCTTCCACTGGCCTGGGAACCGGTGTATCAGGGTCCGCTAGGTTGGTCTTAAGGACCTCCTTCTGGTCTCCCTAGAAGGCAAGACAGAGAAAGGAAGGCGTCAGGTCGGTCTCCTTTCTATCTCCCTACACACTTTCCACCTCCTGCCGCTTTCCCCACCAAGCTACAGTCATTACGGTTTTAGGTATCCTTACTGAGGGTCTGGTTGGCAGTTTAATGCATAGCTCGGGGTTGGCAGTTCAATGGATGGTTCAGCGTGAAGAGAGTGTAAGAAACGAATCAAGGTAGGTTAGTAATGGAGCTAACCCATTCGGCAAGAGGGCCGCACTAGTGTCATGTTGGTGCACACTAAGGTTGCAGCAAGGCGTCCCAAATGTCTGTGCATGTGAACAAACAAGGAGATGAGCCGGGGTCACAATGAGGTAAGTAACGGGAGAACCGATGAGGATGGCTTACCACTGAGGCGTATGGGTGAGAATCCTGACTCGCACTTGAAGATGCAAGCAAAGTCAAAATAGAGGCTGAGGTCAGATTTGTGCATGTTCGGAACAATGACGAAACAGGAGGCAAAAGGAATCCGGAATATAGGCCGTGGTCAGATGGAGTCCGAGAGCAAATACAATGGGCGAGGCAGCGGAATATCCAGGGACAGGAAGGTTCGGCAACAATCAATCTCATTGGACAGATAAACTTGAGGCAAAAACTAGGGACTTCAATTCAGAACACTTAATCAGATGCACTGGGGTGCGGGATGCGCTGTACTTTATGGTAACTCTGGAGGCGGCGCTGACCAGGAAATGCTGCGTACTGTGGCACGTGACCATGCCTGGATCCGGAACGCCGGGCTGCCAAACAGCATCTGGTGATCAAGCCAGGTTGCCATGGCTACTTTCAAAACACTCCATCACACATAGAAGGGGCTGGCAGCTGATCTGTAGGCCATCGAATGGTGGAGGCACTGTGATGAGTTGGAGGGCCCGGGTTTGAGAGGGGCTGGGAGGCCGGGTGGCACGGCAGGCATGACATTTTCTCAGCGCCAAAGAACAACGAACAGCTCTGGTTAGAAGTTACTTGATCCCTCGGTCCTGGACTCTGGCGAGGGGCCTCTGGATGAAGATTTCCTGCTTCTGTAGGGTTCTATGGTTGCCCACAAAGCTTTGGCCAGATTCGCACTTTGGAAGACAGTGCACTCAAAGATGGTCCGGTGTCCCCAGGTATTGTGATTCTACAGCCTTGGAAAATCACAGCAAGTCGGGGGTTGTGCCAAAATAGTTGGTCTTGAGGCTAGTTGGTCCCACGGCTAGTTGGTCACACCAGCCTAAGGGAGGAAGTTGTCCCATACGGGTCTTCCCAGTCGAAATGAAAACGAGGTCAGCACAGCTGCAGGGCTTCACGGGGCACTTTGCGGTCCAGGACGGTGCTACTGGCTTCTCTTCACGCCTTCAAGGGATGTTGTCCTCCAATGGTTGACTCTGCTGCTAGTACGAAAAACCTCTTTTAAGCAAGTTCCCATTCATTCACAGCCCTATTCTGTCAATCACCCAGCAGGGTTGCTGTCCTCCAGGACAGTGTGATGGTTGAGCTAAAACATGGCGCTGGTGTGCAGTGCATTCTGGGAGCACTCAGGGCCATAATGGATATTTATCCATGCCTCAGTGGAAAGCTACACTTGCTTTGTGAAACAACATGTTTTCAACGTTATTCGCTGCTGGGCTTGGAATGCAGGCCTTCTCAGCCAAGGACACGGCGCTGGGAAAGCTAAGATCCGCAGGTGCCGGCTGGTACCTGATAACGAAGTTTGTTTTGGTTTGCTATGCTTGCGCCAAGTTTTTGAGATGAGTTATGGACTTGTTTTCCGGGGCGTTTAGGAGAGGGAAGCGCTTTGCTCCTTGAGGTTACTGTCAGTTGACCCAGCTGGCAACCAACGGTCACCCATCAATGCGCAAGCGCATTGCCAGAAGGTTCGAGAAGTTGCCACCCCTTGTTGAGGGTATATATGCAGAAACCTCAACGGTCAGGGGGGATAAGCACAAAGACCTCAGTCGGAGGGGGGACGCTTCGGTCCGACACTCCTGTGGGCTGTTGTGCTCTCGGCCTGGCTGTTATCGGGGTCTTTCAGCCGCTTCTGACGAGATGAGGTTTCGTTAAGTTACGCCCACGGTGATGTATTCTTCCTTTGACTTCTTTATGTTTTCTGTGATCTATGTCCATGTTAGTTGTATGAGTTATTTCTATGTACCTGTAAACTTTGAATAAATAGCCGTAAAGAGCTGATTATCTTCTAAAGTGTGCGTGGCTGTGAATTATTGTCTGTTTTTGGGTTGAAGTATTTGCTCTATAATTGCATTGGTGATTTATGGTAGTTCTGTGCACTTTTCAGAGGAGAGCAATACAGACAGCCAGCTGGCCAATCAGAACTGGTTTCACTCAGGCACATCTAGAGACAAAGGACAGGGAAGTTTCGGGAACTTCCCTCACTTTCTGCCTTTCCAGACACACTGGAGCCTGTGCGGGCAAAACACACAATGGACTCGCCCCCGATTCAAAAAACAGAGTAAAAGCCCAGAAGAAACTAACAAGAAATGGCAAAAAGAAGATGAGGGCCATTTTAAGAAAATGGTCACCATTGGGTGTTGTACTGTGGCTGAGGATTCAGCCTGCAGATAGATGGCACACGGTAGTAATAAAAGGAAACCATTGCCACCAGCCATTCAAGTGAGTTAGTGTAACAGAATGTTACATGAGAAGTGTTATAAAGGAGTTGATATGTGATCTCCACCCCTCCCCCCCAGCACTTCACATAGGGTGGTATGTGCTGGACCCACAAAGGAAAAGGTAAGTAAGACAGGGCTCATCTTACTATTCTTGGGAACATTAGTTCACCCAAGAAAATGTAGTTAAACATTAAGACTTCTCAGTGGCAATGCACCAAAGGTGCTGTGTGTCACAATGCAAATAGCAAATAGCCCATGCCTATGGAGTTTACCAAACACCATAAAACAGTAAGAAACACACAAATCCTAGTCAGAAAAAATAGTGAGGAAACAGCCCACTCACTCATGAGTAATGCAAAGCCCTGAGTGCAGCTGGGGGTCTCTAAGGTTAAAGAGAATTGGCACAGAAATGAAAATTCTCCCTAACATTTACTGACAGTGGGACCATACGTGGAATGGAGGTAATACGCAGTGCAGATGTCGTCTTAATGGCATTAACCCTTCTCGTGTGGCCAGGGGATGGAAGGGTGCTCTCTGATTCCGACCCTGGGGGTGGTGAACTGCGGGAGGTTCACATGATGGGGGCGCGGGGGGATCGGACCGGGAAGACTGGGAGGAACACCGGTTTAACTTTCCCCGTAACCCCACCCTTTTAATGGCTTTTTGTCATTCTAAAGATGTAGCCAAGGACTACATGCCCAGAATCCCTCGGGTACTGTGAAGAAGAGGACGGCTAAAGAGGCATACAGGAGCTCAGGTCAGGCAGGCAAGTGTAAGAGCTCTTGGGAGGGTCAGGCAATTAGTTCTAAGGGCTTGTACCCGAGACCAATGAACCCACCTGAGGGGCATCTAAGGCTGCTGCAGGAAGGAGCAGTAGAAAGAAGCTGGAATGTGAACCAGAAGGTCGGCAGTAGGAGCAGAGCATGAGGCTGGCAGTTCACAAGGACGTGTGACCACAGGAGGGACGCCAGAGTAGAGGAAGAGCAGATTTCTTCTTCAAACTGGGTTGGTCCTGTGCTCACAAACCCTGTTTGGCCGTGCCAGCATTGGAAGAGGCTGGAGGAAACAGGCAGTCTTTCCAGGTGCGCCTAACTGCTGTGAAGGCAGATCTGAAGTCTTCTATCCACCCAAAGCCTGTGTGCAGAAGCAAAACATAAAGCAATGTACCCTATTGCAATTGTAGTTAAGGTCAAACTCAAAATGTATCGCATACTTTTGTGATAAATTACATTTTTATTGTCCAACTATTTTTATATATACAGAAATAACTTAGCTCAACATCTAATCATCACAGATTAATATAAAACAACCAATATATTTATCAGACGGAGCACTAGAATTGCTCCCACACCCTCTTTTCTTTCGTTCCTCTGCAAACCTCACCTCATATACCACACACATACCATACTTTCGAGCACTAGAATTGCTCCCACACCCTCTTTCTTTCGTTCCTCTGCAAACCTCACCTCATGTACCACACACATACCATACTTTCAAACACAATAAGAAAAACAAAGCCACCAAAGAAATGAGCTTCTTTCGAACAAAATTTAGAAAGAGTAGGACACAACAAAGACCAAACAAAAGTTGTCTGCAATTTCTAAGGTTCATCAATTGGTTAGAACCATAATTAACCTGGTTCCTAATCACTAGTGTTGCTGATTATAATATGCGTGTGTCCTCTGTCATCGTCGACTCGAGTTTCGGCTATGAAAAAGTCAGTCCTGGATGTTTAACTCCAGACTACCGTCATCAGGACGACGTGATTGAGGAAGGAAGGCAAGGACGGATGTGAGCTGTGGGGGACACAAGAAAATGTATGTCAGTTGTCCTGCCACTGTCATTAATATTCAAAGCAACCTGTGACTGACGGGGGCAAACCCCTGATTATGGGGTCTGTGGTCTAATGATTGAATCACGAGACCGACAGTAGCCAACACAGTTCCCCGTAGTGATGCACCCATGTCAGAGAAGGTCCAAACTGGGGTCTTAGGAACTTAGTAAAAAGCCTAATGAAGAATTATAAGCTAGTGAATGCCATGAATTGCCAGAAGAAAGCTGAGGGAAACTGGAGAGTAGAAGTCTCACCTTTGAAGCCGGATTGGAGACACCCGTGCAGCAGAGCGGTGTGGGTCACAAGACTGCCTGCAGCAGTAGTAGTTTAAGAAACTAAGCCAGGAAGCAGATGCAGCCCGCAGTTAGTGATTGTTCAGTTGGGAAACTGAAGCTCTGTACTCCAAATCAGCCTAAAATACCTTGACGGTAACAGTACCCAGCTTTCTTAACACACGCATGCATAATTGAGCGAGATAAATTTGTTCGTAGAAGTGGGAAATCTTATTAACAAAGGAAATGTAACACGTAATGGAAATATCAAAGCCTAAAAAACCTGTGTGTTGTAAAAGAATCTTTCTTTTGCCGTTGTTAAACGCACATCAATGCCGAGTGGTCGTGTGCCTCGCGTTAATACTGACAACGCTGCCGGTAAATCATGAACTCTTAATTGAAGTGCTAAGACCCAGTTTTCACATATTAAAAAGTGGTGCAACATTGTGTCGCGAGTACCTTGGCGGCTAAGAAGCTGACCAAAAGGTGGGAGCGGGCAACTTTTTGAAGTAGGTAAAACGAAATTGATAACTCATTTGTTTTTATTAGAAAACTGATATCTTGTAACATCACAAACAATAAAGCAGAAGTTGTAAAAGCAGTCGAAGCCAATAGCCAAAACCCTATTATAGCATCTCCAGCTCATCTAAGAACTAAACAATGCTGTTTAAGAGTTTTTGAAGCTGCGTTACCTCAGAGACTTCTAAGACTAGGGGTGGCAGAAGTTATCCAAGGCTGGAGAAAGTGGCATTATAGCCTTGGGATAGCCACTCAAGTCAGTGTTCTTAAAGCTGGGGGAAGGGTGCTGGGTGCTTGTTCAACATCTCTGAAGTTTACTAAATATTTTAAAGTTGTAGCAGCAGTAGTATAATTGAAGTTGGTAACTACAAGGCAGAAGCAAAGGCAAAGAGTCTGCCCTTTCTTGTGACGAGAGAAGAGTGCCTTGCCAGCCTGTTGAGGTCGAAAAAGTCTTGTGGAAGTTGCCTAACTTTTTTCATTTTAGTAGCAGCAGAACTGTGGTTGCATATACAATTGTCAGTATTGTAGTAGTTGGATATAGTAGAAGCCAAAAGTCAACTGTGGGCACGGGAGCCTGCTCTCATAGTTGCATCATGGTGGTTGCTGGAGAGAGAGTAGAAGCATCCTGACAAAACTGTATATACCATACGTCGCCGAAGTTGTAAACAGAAGAATTGTCAAACAGAAGTGGTATTGTTGTCCTCGCCTTTGTTCAACTTTTCCTGGAGAGGGGCTGTCCAGGAATACCATTAGTACTATTGTTTTCTTTTTGGAACTTGGAAAGGGGAATCTTTTCATCCATTGAAGAGGAACTGCTACCAGTGGAATTATTTGTGTGTTTCTTTGGAACTTTGTAAAACTGTTCTTTTCCTCGAAAGAATTGATTTTGGAACATTTCTGGGGGAGCAAGATCTGCCCAGAACAAGTGGAAGTCATCCAAGATACTGGTTGTTTGGTGTGAGGGTTAGTATTGTGAATGCTAGGAGGCTTTCCCTTGGATCGTAGACTAGATAGGGAATCCCGTGGTAGAGTAGATTAAGTTAGGGTTTTCTGTGTATTTTTGTTTAAACATTTTTTTGAACTTTGAGTCTTGCATTGCTGACCGCTCACAATGCACACCTCATGTTTTCGTTCATCATACGATTCACATCCTTAGTTAGCCAAATACCCAAGTACCCCATTCTCTCCGGGAACCATTTAAATCCATATCATTTTAGCTCTAGATCGGAACAAGCCTCTGATGCCGCCATCGCCTCTGACTTTGACCAGTTTTTCTTATATCCTGAGAAGCTATGGAATGTGTCAATTTGTTTATTTACTGCCATGTTTAAAGTATCCAAGCGGACCTCTCCTCTTCCCTCCTGGTTTCAACCACTCAACTCCTCATTGGAGACTACAACATCCACCTGGATGCTTCTACTGGACTGTTTCGTGACCTCTTCGACTCTCGCTCTGTTCTCCCCTCTGGACCGACCCATAATGCAGGGCATACTCTTGATGTTCTGCTCTCTTCAGACCTTCCCCTTTCTACCCCTCTCACCACTCCTCTCTCCTGGAGTGCACACTTTCTCCTTTCCTCCCATCTCACCCTCTCCACCCCTCAGGCCAAGCCACCTCCAGCACTGCCACCTACCTTCTCGGTTATCCGACCCATGAAACGTGTGTCAGTTGAGGCTTTCGCTGCCGCTTTCCTCTTTGGCTGACTCACACCCTGACACAGCCCTCTCCATGCTCCACTCCGCTATATCTGATCCTCTCAATGTTCTCGCCCCTGTCATGAGGATCCGCTTGAAACCCAAAGCCAAGTGCAACTCTTGATAAGACCCAGACCTTGTCACCCTTAAACGCAAGTGCAGGGTGGCTGAAAGGAAATGGTAAATTTCTGATACATCCTCTGACAAACTGGCCTGCTCCAAAGGCAATACTGGCTCTGTCCGCACCAAAAAGAGAACCCACATCCAAGCCTGCATCTCTGCGGCATCTAACAACTCGGCTGAACTCTTTAAAGCAAGGAGCTGGCCAATCCTGCTGCAGTCTCCACCTCTCCTGTCCCCTCCCAGGCCCTCTGCACAGCCCTGGCTTCTCATTTCATCTCTAAAACTCAGGACATCCTGTCATCTCTCTCTTCCTCTACTCCCTGCACTTCCTCTGGCCCTTCTTCGGCCACCTCTCCTCGCCCCTCTGCCTTTCCCCTGTTCTCCCCAGACGAGGTTTCTAGACAAGTCCGATCTATGAAAGTCTTGTCAAAACAGGTTCATCCCATTTCCTCCAAAACCATTAAGGACCACATTGACACCCTGGCTCCTGCTCTGGCTGATTTCTGCAACCACTCCTTTGCCAATGGAGTCTTCTCCTGCCCCCAAAGCACTCTTGTGCACCCTCTTCCTAAGAAACCCTCTGCTGACCCTTCCTGCTCGGCTAACTATCGTCCAATCTCCATCACTCCTTTCCTGGGCAAACTCCTGGAAAAGCTGTCCCTCTCCCAGCTGAATCTTCACACTGAATCTGTTGGTTGTCTCCATGACCATCAGTCTGGCTTCAGAGCTGCCAGAAGCACGGAAACTGGTCTCCTGAACATCCGTGAAGACCTGCTCTCCAACCTTGATTCCAACACCCCCTGTGTCCTCATCTTACTTGATCTCTCTTCTGCCTTTGACACAGTCAACCATGTCCTCCTACACAACCGTCTCTTATAACCTGGGTAACACCGATCAGGCCCTGACTTGGCTGACCACCTTCCTCTCTGATTGGCCCTCCTAGGTCCAACTTGGGTCCTTCCTCTCCTCTATCTCTATCTCTAACTGTGGTGTTCCCCAGGGGTCCAGCCTCTCTCCCTGGCTGTTCAACCAATACCTGGCTCTTCTTGCCAACATCATTGCCGCTCTCTGCCCCAACCTGCAGTGCTATGCGGATGACACTGAACTCATGTTAAGGCTCCCTTCTGCCACCTCTTCTCCTTCTCTCATCTCTAATTGTCTGTCCGCCATCCAAGAGTGGTGTGCCGCCAATGATCTCTGCCTTAATGCCAGTAAGACCGTGATTCTCCTCATCAGCACACCTGCTCCCTCCTTTCCCGTCTCTCTTGGCCCTCTTCCTGCTCCCGTCTGTGAGGCTAAAAACCTCTGGGTCATCTTCGACTCCACACTTTCCTTCTCGCCTCACATCCCTAACATCTCTAAGAAGTCACACTACCAGCTGCATCTCCTCAGAGGTATTCTTCCTTTCCTCTCCTTCCCCCCAGAAGCTCACTGTCTCCAGAGCTCTGGTTCTCACTAGGCTGGGCTATTGTAACAGCCTCTACTCTCCGCCCTCTGCAACTCATCCAAAACAGGACTGCAAGACTTGTCCTTGGCCTCAAGCCCAGGGATCATATCTCTCCAGACTGAAATCTCTGCACTGGATCCCAGTGGTGGCGAGGATTAAAACCCTCTGTATTGTCCACAAGGCCTTCTGGGGCCTGGGACCTCAAAACCTCCAACTCTCTCTTCCTAAATATCTTCCCTCTTGAACTCTTCGCTCATCCGCCTCCAACTCCCTCAGGGTCAGTCACGTCTCCAAGCAACGAGTTGGTGGTAGATCTTTTTTCAGCTGGGGCCTCCCTCTGGAACTGCCTCTCTGAAACTTGAGCACCATCTCCGGTTCCTGAAGCACCTCAAGACCTTCCTCTTTGCTTCTGCTTTTTCTCCTCCTCTCTCCTGCTGATCTCCTAACTATCTGAAACTGTACTGGTTACCTGGCTACCCTCTGATCTCGAAACCCAGGTCCCCATCCCCCGCCAGTTGCACACCTGCACTGCCCCCTGGCAACCCTTGCACTCGGGGACTGTTTCTGTATCCCTACAGCCCCTACTTGCACTTGACCCCTGATTTCTCTTCTTACCCTTGCCACCAGCTGGCTGCACTTTTATTTTACTGTTATCCTATGTACTGCACTGCCCCCTCCCCTTTCCCCCCGCACTTTTCCCCTCCCCTCCGCGATCTCAATGTCACCTGGCCTAGTAGGATCGTGGTCTGTCTACCCTCTGTTTCCCCTCCCTTGCCTCGTCGTGCCTTGAAACACTTGTGTATAGGCTAGTTATAAATGGCATATCATTTCATTCCACAATCTTGCAACACAAGCAGCAGCATGTCATCGGCATACAATCATAGCTTCTCCAAACTGAACTCCCATATATCTTGATCCATTCTGACCAATTCAGCTAAAGGTTCCATCACAAATACGAACAGCAGCGGTAAGAGTGGATAATCCTTCCACATACCTCTCTCTAGTCTGAAACCATCTGAAGACAAGCCATTCGTATTCGCCGAAGCTGTAGCGTTGGCATACAACTGAATCCATTGAATCGTAGTTTCTCCAAAACCCTTTAAAGGGGTCAGAAGTAACTTCCATTCATTTCGATCTGTTAAGCAACTTCAATTCAGTACTCCAACTAAGTCAGTGTCTAGTCTGGGATGCCCAATGAAGCCGTTATTTATATATTTTTATGACAAGTTCATATATCTGGATGATAAACCCTTGTATAACACCCCTCTCTTTGATTCCCCCCGACCTCACTGAGCCAAGAAGTAGGTTGGTTTTGCAAATTAAAATATTTATTTGAAAAATAAACAAGATATATATCACACATTTATAAATAAATTAATATTTGCTAGCACACTTATGAATATGACAGTGATCAACAATGGATAATATTAAACTAGCACTCTTTTTTAATTACTTAGGAGTTGGTATAGAGAGGATAAAGTAGCTGAGAATGCTTTTATGGTTTCAAGGAAATGCAATGATGGAAAAGAATGCAGCACAGAAATAACTGAGATGGTTTCCACAAGAGATAATATGATCACTTTTTCTTTTGACAATTCACTCCCCCCCCCTACTATGCAATATAAGGAGATGGAAGGGGAGCACACACTTTTCAGGAATACAATCAAATGCAATACCAATTCAGTTCCCCCCTAGCAAGCTTAGAGCAACAA
The DNA here is from genome assembly GCF_040938575.1 of Ambystoma mexicanum. Classification (NCBI taxonomy): domain Eukaryota; kingdom Metazoa; phylum Chordata; class Amphibia; order Caudata; family Ambystomatidae; genus Ambystoma; species Ambystoma mexicanum. The sequence continues at coordinate 1,336,976,497 of NC_090933.1, read as the reverse complement.
GGATGATTTTAAAACACAGGCAAAAATACTTTAAATGTGATTGGCAAAGAAGTGAAAATATGCTAAAGATGATTTTAATTCCCTATAGGAGATTCAGGGTAGGTGATAGCTACTTAAGATTGGTTCAGGTCAACACTATCAGTGATTCATGAGGGATTATCAGGTTGAAACGGATTTCAGCAGCTGCAAGCAAAAGACAGCGATTTTGACAGGTGGAGAAATTTGATTCAAATTGCAATTCGCTGCACTTTTTTCCGAGTGCGTAAAGCGCGATTACGGAAAAACTATAAGGAGTAGACAGTTGGTTTTAGGCTTGTTGGAAAGCTGAGGATCTTAGCTTTAAAATGAAAAATCTCGTTCCTAGCACACGCGGTTCAAAAGATACGTACGATTTTGTGGAGGTAGATTTTCAGAAATAAAGTAAGATTCAAATGGCAAATGACACTTTCCCAGGTTTGAAATCACAGAATGGACACACAATTTCTATGCAGTTCTAAATAGGTTGAAATGGTTTGAATTAAATTATTTTAAACTAAGAGATGACTATGCACAGTTCTGTGGGTACTCACACTATAAATTTGAAATAGGCCGTCAAGATCTGGTCATGTTTGGGCTTCACTCGCCACGGACGGTCTCTGGTACTGGTTCTGCTCACAGCGATCTGGTCTGGGTCTCTGGTTTTGGCAAAAGTTCTGGTGCTGCACAGCGGTCTGGCTACAGCTCTGCTTTCTGGGTTCTGGCACAGGGTTCTAGGCCAGAACCAAACAGCTCGCCCGGCTGTTGAATAGTTTGGTTAGGTTGCTGTATTCTGAGGCCTCTAAAGGATTCAGCTTGTGGACTAGGACTCTCTGCTACACGTTCTGAAGTCTGGATTCTAAGTTCTGGTTCTGGAGTCTTCTGGATTTGAAGTCTGGATTTGAAGTTCTGGTTCTAGAGTCTTCTGGCAAAGCGCTTTGCAGGAAATCAGTTTGAAGTGGGAAGTGAGTCCCTACCTGGATCTCAGTGGCTCTTTTTATGTCTTTTGAAAGTGGGTGGGAAGGCTGACTTTCTATGCCCAACCCTCTCAGGATCCTGATAGGCTATACAATTCTTTGTCGCCTGACTGGGGAACAGAGTTGTGAGTCACCCGGCATCCTTTTTATGGCATATAGAAAGAACACTCACCTTGTCACTTTGCACACAAATCTATTTTTGACTTAAATGCATATTTATGTACATTTTTCCTAATATTATATGTCCAGTTAACATTTTTTCTGTAGCGCCAAACCATCCGATCCCTGTCTTTGTAAGATGCTGTGTTCACTTCTGACAGAATTCTGCCCTTTTCATCCAGAACACAACCTCTAAACTTTTCCATAATTTACACAAATGTGCGCAAGGAATATGGGCATCAGATGATGAAGTGTCAGATTTTTAACTTACATACATTTGGAGTAATACCCTATTTTCCGCTACTACCCCCCCCCCCCCCAGAACATACCAGAGTCCTAACACCTCTTAAAATGTGCACAGAAAAATCACAGGAATCATGATATTATTGATATCATTTTGACAATTATGTACTATGAATTATCCATCTTTTTAAAATTATGCTCTAGCCCAGAGGGGTGTCGTTTCCCAAAGCACATGGGGGATTTCTGGTTTGTCCACTTCCTCCAAGCTCAGCTGGCTCACAGAGGCAGTGCCCCTCCCATTTCCTTCCAAGAGGAAGCCATTTACGACCCCCTGATTTAGCATGTGCCTGAGCCAAGGAAAGTTCATTGTTCTGTTTCCTGCAGTCCCAGGTATTCCTCCCCTAATTCAATCAAAGAGGTGTGATCTCCTTTTGGTGGGAACAGCAGAAGGCAGCCAGGCCTGTGAATGCAGTTGCTGGGCAAGTTTCAACTCCTGTCGGGGGTAGTTGCCAGGCAGAATTCAATCTCTTTAAGCCAGGCTTCAGCCAAATGTCACTTTGTTCCAGTTTTTCTTCATTCAAATCAAACGTACAATTTTGACACATGCAGCTATAACGCTGATTCTAAGTTCAAAACTGTGACATTTAAACAGTTGCAACCTATGTGACACTCCAAAGTAAATCAGTCATTTATTTTAAACATTTCGATTTTAGTGTCTTTAAGTCCAATTTCACTTAAGCTGATGACATCCGCAGCTCAGCCAGTTTTGTTATGAACATTATTTTAGGCTCTTCATCTTTCCAGATTTGGTATGCACACAAGACTTCATTCTACCAGACGTCTGCTGGTGTCTTTTGGATATCTTGCAATGTTTGAAATAGGCATTTTGAGCTTGCATTTCAGAGAAACAAATGTGATTTCAAAGCGCTTTTTTTTTTTTTTTTTTTTAAACTTTTGTTTATTGGCAAGGGAAGTCAAGACAGGAATAGCATAGTTTACACAGAAATCCACATATTCGCATTATTACAGTCGGTATTACATCATACATTTCTGAACGGCTCGGGGAGGGGGGAGGGGTGCTGACAACTTAAGAGGAGGGGGGGGCGGCCGCCCCCGTCTTCATGGTAGCGTGTCCAGGGGAACGGTCAAGGGCACCGAGTCCTCAATCTCATCTTTATTGTTCAAATAGGTGCAAAATTCCGTCCATACATTCTTTGGGCGAGATGGTGCTGGCAGAGACCCAATGTACTCCTCCTCACAGGCCTGAACCCAGGTAAGGGCTCTAAGCCACATTTCGAAGGTGGGGGGAGAGCGGCGTTTCCAACATTGTAAGATGCACCGTTTAGCAACCATGGCACCCACGTTCAGGAATTTGGACATTTTTTTAGCGTTCTCCCCTGTCCATATTCCAAACAACAAGGCCTGTGGGACGGGGTCCACGGGGGATCCAATTATCTCTGTGAGCGCTCCCGTTACCCCCAGCTAGAATGCGCTCAGCGCAGCACAAGACCAAAACATGTGCTCATGATCTGCCTCTTCGGAGTCGCACTTCGGGCACCTGTGGGCAGAAGAGCGTGTGAAATTCGCTACTCTAAGCGGTGTGTAATACAGTCTGTTGAGTAGCTTATACTGTATGCAACGGAATCGAGCGCTCAGGGAGACTTTGCGTGTGTGCGCGCACATGTTGTTCCACAACTCGTCAGTGATCTCTATTTCCAGCTCCCTGGCCCAGGCTTCCCTTGGTTTTAGGGACGTATTCTCACGCTTAACCAGTTGCATTTTATACAGGGAGGAGACTACACCTCTGCCACCCACGGAATTTGCTATGAATTGGAGTTCGGGCGCGTCAGGGGGCTCATTTGGGTATGATGGCCACATTGCCCGGACCGCCGCTCTCAGCCTGAAGTATTGTAGTAGTTCCAGAGCTGAGTTAGAGTGCCCAGGTTTCCATGTCTGGGGGGTAATGAATTTGCCCTCTGGATACAGGTCTGCGAGTGCGCGGTATCCCAGGGCCTCCCAATGTTGGATGAAATGGTGGTCATGTGTGGGGGAGAGACCTGGGAATTGTCGCAGGGGTAGCCATTTATAGTATGGGCGGTGCCCATCTGTAGGGGTCAAGATCATATTCCATGCCCTGATCGTAGTGGCCACCGGATCTGCAGGGGCGTCAGTTTGGAACGTGTGGTGTAGTAACAGGGTCATTATGTTAGTGCCGTCCCCCGCCAGTTCCTCTAGTTTGACGTGTGAAGGTGGGTTCAGGTGTGCATACCAGTGCGTGGCGTGTTGGGCCTGTGCCGCAATCCAGTACATAGTGAGGTCTGGGGTTGCAAAGCCCCCTTTTTCGTAGGGGGGGGTCATGTGAAGCCACTTTTTTCGGACTGCCCCGGAATGCCAGAGAAATTGGGCACACGCGGCGTGGAGCCTCTTAAAGTACTGCTTCCCGGGCCATACCGGGACGTTAGCGAAGATGTAGAGGAGGGAGGCCACGTTGGCGTTGATATCGTCCAGTTTTTCATGGAACGCTGCAAAGTTTTTTGCCATGGACTCCATCATTGCCGTCAGGTCGGGCTGTGGTGGATCCGGCTGGGTCTCATTGTCTTCTTGTATGGTGGACGAGGATGCCCGGTCCGGCCTGGGCGCCGCTCTGGCGAACTTGTCCATAGCTCCTGTCTTGTTTGCTCCCCGCGCTCTGTTCGACATCCCTATCTCGGATGGGCGGGTTAGTAGCGGAATTACAGTGATAGGGGTGGCAGCCGGCTAGTAATTTGGCAAGTATTTGGGGTGCCGAATGTCGCAGGTGTTGCCCCAGTCCGTGTTTTTGTAGAGAGAGGTTGGCCAGGGGGGCCCGTAGGGTGCAGTTGGAGGGAATGGTGGTCTCCAGGGAGGCTAGTGTTGTGCCCGGCGGTGTTCGGGGCTTGCTGGGGTATAGTCCATGAGTGGGCAGTTCGTGGGGTCCTCTGGGCAGGGGGTCGTGCTGCCGGAGTCGCCAGTGGTGGGTGCCCGTAGTATTGTTGTGGGCCGGGAGCCTCCACAGTGCGCTTCAGGGCTCGCGAGCTGTCCCTGCGCCGTTCCCCGCCTCCGGATGAGCGAGGAGGGGGTCCAGTTCCCGTATCGCGGAGGGCTGCAGCCAGCGGGGTCCGGGATTGCCAGAGGCCGCTGCCGCACCCGGAGGGAAGGACAATCGAGGTGAGGGGGAGGGAGCGAGCCGCAGCCGCCTAAGAGGTGACGCCGGGCTTGGGGGAGCCCCGGCGAGGTAGCGGGTGGCTGGCGGCCCGCTCGACCGTCCCCAGGCACTCACCTTTCACGCCCACGGTCCGTGGGTATAGCGGCCCAAGGCGGCGGCCCGGCAGGAGCTCTCCTCGCGGCCCGACTCTTCGGCGCACTCGGATGACCAGGCACTCCGTCCACGCCCCCCGTCAGCACAGGCCCGGCCGGCGCCGTCGGTCGTATCTCGGCCGCCGCCGGGTCCCGGATGGCGGGATTTCGACGGCGTACGCCCCACAGCTAGGGGAATCAGCTGGTACTGTTGTCGGGGTCGGTGATGTGCGGATTCCGCCGTTTTTTTTTCGCTCGTTGTCTGTGGGTCTCGGAGCTCCGTAGCTAGGCGGCCATCTTGTCGGCGGCTCAACAGCGCCCCCCTTCAAAGCGCTTTTTGAGCTAATAGGAACTGCTGTTTTTCCTTTGGCACCACGTTTCACTCATGGTGCTTCTGGCCCATCACGCCCGCACTGGTGGGTGGCAGGTCAGGCGACCATTTTGGTGTGTGCAAAACTGCACGGTTTTCCTGGATTCTGGCGCAAATGTGGGCTTTTCGGCCATCTTGGATTTTCTAAGCCGACAGCACCAAATGTTGTAGCATAATAATTCAAACGTGGGTCAAGACACCTGACAGATCGAATGCTTTCTTTGCATCTAAGAGATAAAACTGCCACCTCCTATGGTAACTGTCAACTTTCACACAAGGTCAAGATCAGTCTGCGCATGTTTTCAGAGGTATGTCTTCCTTTAATAAAACAGGCAGGTCCTGGGTTCACAATCTGATTTCTCCATTTGCATAGCCAATGACTTAGCAAGTATCTTGTTATCACCTTTGATTAGGCTCATTAGTCTGTAGCTTCTCATATCAGTTGGATACCTGCCATTTTTTAGAGTGTGAAATAGAGGCATGTCTGGTGGTAAGAGGGGAGCAACCCCTTGTTCTTCGAAGAGCACATCATTGCAAGCAACATTTCAAACACTATATCTGGCATAATCTTATAGAACTCTACGATCGGACCCAGGACATTTTCCAACATTCAGCCGATAGGCAGCTCTCTTCATTTCTTCCACAGAAAGGTCCTCATCCAAAATATTCCTCGTTGTCTTGTTGATCTTCTGCAAGTAACATTCCTCAATTTAATTCTTCAAACCAGTAGTACTCGCATTTGCTTCTGAAGCATACGGCTTGGTGTAGTATTCTTGCAACTCCCTAATCATCTTTTTAAGCTTATAGATGAGAACACCCTTCGAGCCTGTAATTGTACTGATCAATTTCTCACTTTCCAGAATCCTCAGCCGATTAGCCAATCACGTTTCTCGCTTCCCTCATAATAAGTACATTATTTGATTATTATATACTGATTATTTTATTGTGGCTGCTCCCCTTAAAGTGTCAAGCTTTTTGAAACTCTTTCCGGTGTAGAGTCATTAAGTCGATTCCTGGGATAACTTGAGACTTGCATGGTCTAATGAGTTAGGAGTAGATTTGTCTTTGAAAGAATAGGAAAACACATGGAGAGTCCCGATAAAGGCGAAAGTGGACCTGAATTTACGCTAAATTCAGCAGAGAATCTTAGGACGTCGTTATTGGACTCCAGATAGAATGTATAGATTTGGCCTGAGTAATAGTGATGAGTGTTGGTTGTTTGAATGAAAGGGGCACCATGTTACATATATTGTGGGATTGCACAAAGTGAATGGATATTGGAATGATGTTCTAGATAGGATTGACATGGTGTGGAATATTTCTTTTCCAAGAACACCTTTGGCTGTACTTTTGAAATCCCCAAATTGTGTTCGACATTTGGATTGTGTGATGTTGTGTTGGGTCACTGAAGTTCTTCTGGTGGCCGCTAGACACATTTTGCGTGTCTGGAAAAGAAGGAAAAAGCCATGCGTTGAATAATGGTTAGTACATGTGTAGCTCCTTTCGCGTTTTGAGAAGATCAAATTTGGCAAATTGCATAGAGATAAAGCTTCTAATGAATAATGGAGTGTTTTTAATGAATTTTATGTTTAATATTTGACCGGCGTTTGGTTATTAATGTTTTATTTCCTTAAGAGAGGGTGAAGAGGGGGAGAGTTGAGGGGGTGGGGGGTTACTGTTATGTTGTGTCTTGTGTTGGTATGTGTATTATTGGTATCTTTGACAATATTGTATCAGTGTTTAACATTTTAAAAATCCTGTGGATATTCTGCTTATTGTTTATGCAATCTGTCTTTGATTTTATTATAAGTTTCATGCTGATTGCCTATCCATTATTTTGTTGTATTGAAATGATTTGTTATCCTGAAATATAACTTTGTTGTTATTTAATTGTTCCTTAAAAGTTAAATAAAGAGAAAAAAAAAATAAGTACATCTAGTTTTAAAGAGGAGCCCATCGGCTTTCTCAGTTTGCAGCTTCTCCAGTGAGTATTGCTTTTGTTGTAATGCAGTCTGTTGCTCCAGAGTAGAGCTTATTGCTTGTTTTTCCAATGTTTTTTTGTGGCTTGAGATAGGTGTTCGTAAGGTGCAAGTCTAGGACAGGTCGCATTGTTTGGTCTTTTTTCAGCACAAGTAAGTATATTGACTAAATACCCTTGTTTACCTGGTTTGTTGGGACGATTTCTGTGGTGCCCTTTAGTAGCAGTGCTTTGACTTCTAACAGGATGCGTTGTTCTTCCTGTGTAGTTTATCTTGGCTGGTGTTTGTATTAGCTCTATGCAATTGCCCCACCGCCATAGTAGAAAGTGCCCACTTATCCGATGAGACCCCCCTCTCATGCATGGGTAAAGTGAGAAATATGACCTCCTAATGGAGAGGCACAGGAGGGAAGCTGTAGTGGTTGGTCAATGCTTAGGAGGGATGGAGCCCCCTCTTGAGGAAACTGATCTGCCCCTACTTCTGGACCTTATTTGGCCCCTTTGAAAAGTCTGTTGGGAGGACTGCTCTTGCGATGAACCCCAGGATGAACTCTGCCCACCCTGGTTGTAATTGGAGGACTGCTGGGAGTTCTGTCCTCTAAACCCAGCATGTATGTGAACCTCCTCTCTGCCCAAAGGGTTTGTTACCGAGTTGTCCCAGGGATTTGAGGGTGTCGTATTCCTCCTTTGCACTTTATAGTGCGTCCTCGACCGCTTTGCCAAATAATGTGCTGAGTTGATGGGCATGTGTTAGGCGGAATCATATGCAGTACCGTTTGGGAACACCACACACGATTAAGACTACAAGTGCAAGTACAATTTCACCTTTGGTACAAGCCTGTACTACACAGTAAAGTGGTAGCGATGGCTGAGCAGCCAGACTTATCTCAAGAGTAAAGTGAGCAGTATCAAATAGTTGCACAAAAGACCGCAATTACTATGGTTCAAGCAAACGCTGATTCAAGGTTTCTAAGTAAAATAATATACATTTATTTACACCATCAGTTATAAAGCAGTTCACTAATGTAAAGCAGCAGAAAATCACAATCTTAATACACTACACAACACCCAATCAATTCTGGACAAGTTAAGCTCACAATGAAGGGTGAGCAAAATGGCACTCCAGCAATTTAAAAAGGAGGGAAAGACAAGGTTATCCGAAATCAACAACACCAACAAGTGATAGGCAGATCAATCTAGAACATTCTTACTAGAACTAGGTTTCAAATCAATAGGCCTGGGCCAATGTTAATGGTTCAGAGTCTTTGCAGAGGATCACACAGTTCAGAGCTGTGCGCAGTTAAGTCTTTGCCAAGAGTTCAAAACGAAGTTGGTCGGAGGAAAGGTTATTCAAAAGAGGAGAGAAGGACAAGCCTTCGGAGAGGCAAAAGACTTCAAACACTTTCACGGCGGTCAGACGGAACGAACGACCGGCTTTGAACAATACCTTAAATGAAGAAGAATGCTGTAGCTGAGGCGGTTGTTCCTGGCAGTTCCTGCAGGCTCACGGTTCCTGAAGTGACTTTTGTGGTGATAAGGAGGAAGACTGGAGGGTCCTGCACTGCCCAAGGAAGAAGCCATCAGCGGAACAAAAAGTCAAATAAAAGGTGTGCTCCTTAAAACCCAAACATGTTAGTCTCCACCTGGCTATCCGGTTCACTGCAGCGATGCACAGCGAATTCGACCAGGGGGAGGATCGGTGTCTGGCATTTGGTGAGCTGGTTGGTCCCACCAAGCTCAAGGGAAGAGGATTCCTTGCAGATCTTCTGTCGACGGAGTTCAGGCGATTCAGACCTGCAGCAGGGCTTCAGTGGGATGTCCAGTAGTTGCAGCAGTCGTCTTCCTTCAGCTCCTCGTTGATTCTCTCGTTCCAGTGGTGACTCTGCCTTCCAAGTCCCAGAGACCTGCTTTTAAGCAGTTTTCCCCCATTCACACAGCCTGGCTGTCAGTCACACAGCAGGACAGTCACCTAGCCAATCAAACTAAAGCCCCTCCCTCACATCCTGTCCACCCAGACACTCAGGAGCCTTAAGGAGGGCTTCTGTGCAGAAGCCTGCCAAAGGACAGCGAACAAAGGATGGTTTTTGGCGTGCAGAGTAAAACACAAGCCAGACCTTTACAAAATGAAATGGCGAATAAACCCGACTGGAACCAAAATAAAATCAATGGGGTCCAGCCGGTTAAAGTTTGAGGCTACCACCATAGCCTCTAACAGTACCGAGGCTATTTTCATAGCTCGCAGTAGAATAAAAATGGTAGATACCACTGCCACCAGCCAAAGGGGAACGAAATAATGTTCCATGAGAAACAGACAAAAAGGGATAACTATTAACCCTTCCAGTATTCTATGGAAGATAGTTTGTACTGCGTCTGTAAATATAAAGACTAGTTCAGTCAATGGCAACTTTACATGCTCTGGGAGACAGGAGTCAGTCCCATAAAATGGAGTTTAATAGTGGGAAGTCTGAAAAAGACAACCCTGTGTCACTGCACTAAGGGTGCTGTGTGACACACAATAAAAAGATGATGCCTATAAAGTAGGTGAGACTCCATAGTGCATGAGCACAAAATGTACAACACACACAGCAAAACACATGTAAGAGTGGGAAAAAAGGCTCACACTCTTACCAGGTGAAAAAAATAAATCCTAGAAATCCAGCAAAGCTGCTTAAGGGAAATTAGCCATTCTGGAGAATTCTCCCTAACGGCATGTTTAAAAGGGTAGCCTGGGACTCCAATTTGAAACCAGATTAACAAAGCCATGCATGGAGTTTTCATGAGTGTACCTTCTGCCACAATTCGTCCTGCATTGTCTGCTGCGCATACATTTTAAGAATGATGCTTGCTACTTGTCTCCCTTCAGCAATAGTGTGTAAGAGCTATGTCTTTAGGCGCTCTGCAACCCAGTCTATTTGTTGTGCGACCTCTTCCCTCATGTGGCAATTATAGCTAGATAATAGCGTAGTGTTAGCTATTCTTACTTGATAGGCAACCAAGGAAGCTTCTTTCCTGCCCAGGATGTAGATTTCCTTACTCTCCTTGTCAGGAGTGGCTTTGGCAGAGGCTAGGGGTGTTCCTGCTCTTTCTTGTGGTGGCGACTACTAGAGAGTCAGGCTTTAACTGCTGCCTAATGTACAAAGGGTCCAATGGAGCTGGTGTGAAAATGTTTTCGAATCGTGGGTTGACTGCCCTTTTCAGATTGGGGTAAGTAGATCACACGGAATACGCCTCTGGACGGATTGACGCAGAGGGATGAACTGTGCTGCAGATCCCTTATCCCCAAGGATGTCCTCTACAAAGAGTTTATCGACTTGTGCTTTCTGAGTATCTATCTTAGTGTTCTGCAGCCTTTAAGAGCAGGTCATTGTTCTGCAGCTAGTTGTCCTCCAGGGAATCAGCCACCGGTTGGTTGGTTGGGCGGTATGGTCTCGGGATGATGTATATGCCATCTTCATCATAGTATTGGTCTAAATCACCTCTGTCTTCTGGGTCTGTAAATGAGCCAGGGTCTTGTCAGCCTTGAGTGTTGTAATATGTGTCCTGACTTATGTCTTGATATGACGAGGTATTAGTTTGTGTAGCGTACAGGGCTCTTTAGGCATCAGGCTGTTTAATAGCTGCATCACCTTGAGGGGGGCCCTGAGGGTTGGGGAGTTGATCTCGGTGTTGATCAAAGAAATGTACAAAACTGGACGTTGACCTCATGACCCTATCAAACTGTTCTGCGGTCCATTGGGAGGAGCTTGGCAACACTGATGGAGCAGGTGTAGCTAGAGACTCTGGAGCAGGGGACCGTTTATGATACATTGCCCCTGAGAGGGTGTCCTTGGCGGTAGAATAATCCCTCCTTTTTTAACATTGTGATTTTGAGGCTTATGGGGTTGAGGATTTTGAGTTTTTCGACATTCTGGCCTTCAGTAGGGTGTGAGGGACGTGTTTTCTAATTAAGTCGCTCATTTTAGAGCTTTTGCAGGGACAGTCGATGTGTCTTTTGACGCACGGTCACCGGAACCAGAGGACTTTCCAGATTTGGAAGCAGTGTCAGAAATGGACTTTGGCATCTGTTTCGGGGTCCTGTCTTGTGGTGATCGCGACCACGATGGCCCAGAGGACAGGGAATGCTCGGACCTTCCCTTCTACACTGCGTGTGGCTTATCGGTTGACAACGTGGTCGAATGTCGGCCATGGGGAATGTGCTTGGTGTGGCATGTAATAGAGGTGCTTGAGCCGCTGGGTGTTGTCGCTGTAGCAGAACCGCCAGCCTGCTTGTTTGTCGCGGGCTCGTACACGGGAATCCATTGGCTTCTGATCGCCCTCGGTGTCACTTAGGATGCTGGCGCTACCATCGCTGGAGGCTCCCTCAACATCCATCTTGGCCTGCATGTCGTGGTGGGCCCAGCGTTTAGTCTTTCAGCCCTTTAAGGTTTTTGTTGCCTAGACAGTTTGCAAGACTTGCACTGCTTTTCGGCTTGGTCCCTAGGGAGGCATAGGTTTCACACTCGGTGTGAATCCCTCCAGGGAAACTTCCTGTTACAAGGACAGAATGTAAAAGGAGTATTTTCGATAGTGTATAAGGATGGCAGCCTAGCGTAATACAAGTATGTAAAGGGGAACATACATTCTCTAAAGCGAGATTGAATACGAACCTTCCCCCGCTCTCCCTACTGTACAGAGCTGAGACTGGTTGGGGCCTACAAAGGGCACAGACAAAGTTCTTTGAGACTGGAGTTGTCGTTGATGGATGGTCTGGTCCTTGAAAGCAGTTACCTGAGATCTTGCAGTGTACGGTTGTCGAAAGGACAGAAAGAAAGTCTAACTTTCAACTTTTTCTAAGTATTGGGGTCAGCCAAGAAGGAACTCTGCGATATGCGTCCGACTACGATGGTGGAAAAAAACAATCTGAGGGACCTCGACACGTGAAGGCCCATGGGGACAGTGGACATCACACTATGGATAGTATTATTGGCACACCCTGTCGATGTCCCTTTTTCGAGTTTTGAAAGCAAAAAAGCATAGCATGTGAATCCAAGCAGATCCCCCAAGCCTCAGAAATACGATTACAGTGAGAAATGTATCCCATACAGATTTATTATATTTACACAAGAATCACTTTTAAATACTGAACACATTAAACCAAAACACTATAGAATACGTTAAAATACTTTTTGAAGGGCCTTGCTTAATTTGCAGTTGCTCGCGATTACAATTGTTATAGCTTTTGACAGTAATTACAGTTTTATCGTATTATCGGTAATCGCGAGCACTCAGGAAACTTGGAAGAAATACGGTAAGTACATTTACTCTGCAAAACCACCTAAGATAATGACTTTAAGGAAGGAAAATATTTTAGTGTAACACTAGCAAGGCTTAAGGTTCTGGAGCCAGTTTCTACACACAGCAAGGCTTTTTAAGTCCAAAGGCAGTTTGGAGAGGGCTCAAAGTGTTGACGAGCAGCAGAACAACAAACTCCTGTGCATATTTTCTAGTCTCTAAGATACAAGGAGATACAACCAACGTTGGAGATCCTGTTAAAGGACTTGCTAAAGGAACACAAGCAGAAGCTTTGGTCAGAGGTAAGAGGGGGCTGACCTGGACACCTCTTCGTGCACTCCAAATCTCCAGAGCGACTTTTCGGATTAAGGTGAACAATACCTTTTTCCCCCACAGACCTTTGCTTTGAAGAAAGTCTGTGGCTGGATTCTCCTTGATGTGGCAGCTCTGGACCCGACCTCTGGCACAGATTTCAGCAACTTCTCTGATCACGCCACCAATGTTATTACACGCCTGCTAGAATCAAGGATTTCTTCTGGGGTGCTACATGGAGATGCAATAGGTGCCACTTAGAAATGGCTGATTTCCTTCATGTTGCTTGGAGTTGTCCGAACATACAGTTCTGGGAGGGAGTGTTTGAAACGATTGGTGGCATTATAGGCCAAACAATGAGTCCTGAACCAATGATGGGATTGTTGGGTTACACTAAAGAGGTTCCCGGAGGAATGCGGAAATTAGTGACCCTGCTCCTCATACTGGCTAAGCGGAGAGTGGCCATGCTGTGGGGAAAGGGAAGAGCTCCCAAAATTTTGCAATGGAAAGATGACATTATGTATTGTAATGACATGGAGAATGGATGGGGATCGATGAACAGTCAACGGTGTTGTGATACTGGCATGTGGGATGCGTACACACAATATTTGCTCCAACAACCTGCCACTGAAGATGCTGGGACCTCAGCCGTTGGCACCGAATGGGGGAATTAAATGGACAGACAGGGGGACAAGAATACACCCACGTGTGACGCCGTTTATTGGACGAACGTTACTGGAGGATTGTGAGGACTGGCCAGTTGTAATAATAATTGCCCGTGCAAACTATATTCACAGAACTGATGGTCAATGTCAAGCTATGGTGTGTCTAAGGGGGAGGGGAGGGGAGTTTTGGGGTTTGTTAGCACAATGTGCTGGTTGTATGTTGCTCATATAAGAAAACTAATAAAAAAACAAATTTAAAAAAAAAAAACTTCTCTGATCACTCTTCAGTTTTGGTGCCTTTTCTGCATGTGGCCCATCCAGACAATCTTCTTCAGTTCCTGAAGTCCTGCACTCTGGTGAGGAAGACTTGGACGGGTCAGATTGTGTCTCTAGAGGATCACTTGGAGCTCAGTAAAGACTTGGACAATTCAGCCTTTCCACGACGATGCACTTCAATTGGGTCGGAGGCCTGAGGGTATTGGGGTTCTGCCGCTCTGGAGAGCCACTGCACCTCGGTAGATGACTGTTTAAAGTTCGTCTTGCAACTGGTTGTTCCCACCAGTCAAAGGGAAGGAGTCATCCTCTTCAGAGTTCCTCTGTCGCACAGAAAACGGGGTCACTTCACGATGTTGAAAAGGGTCTGCGGGCGTCTCTGGTTGTCTTCTTCTGTTACTTTAGTGTCCAGTGGTGGACTTCCTTTCAACTAAGGAACCTCACCTTTCATGCAGTTTCAGCACACACTCCTCTGCAATCTCAACTATTTGAGAAAGGGGCAGGCAGCCATACCCCCAGTGGGAGCTGGTTCCATTCAGGCTCTATGGCAGACAAAAAGCAGGGGAGTGAAAAACTCCTTCCCCCCCCCCCCACTTCCTGGCTGCCCAGACACACTGGAGCCTAGGTGAGGACTCCTGCCAAATGCAAAACACTCACACGGGCTTCCCCCTCCCAGGACGATCGAAGGGCTGACCAAGCAACCACGGTAGAAATGGCAAAACAAGAAAGGAGCCACCAATTTAGTACTTGGTGAACCTTATTTTGCACTACCACTGCTATGGACAAAGCCTTCTGTAGAAAATTCACACTATAGTTGGTAGAACACGTCCACTGCCACCAGCCATAACTGTAGTTACTCTAGGATATCGAAAGGAATCTCAAAGGAGAACCCAAAGGGTTCCCAGCAACACTGCACATAATGAGCTGTTCTGCAAAAGTTAAACACAGATGCCTTAAAAGAGATATGGAGGAAAGTAGACTTCACAGTAAAGGTCAAACACAGAGAACAGAGTTCCAAAAGACAGAGCCCACAAGAATGAATGAGTGGAACAAGGCGCCACTCATTCACGATTGTAAGAAAAGGGTCCAGAAGTTCAGCAACAAGTGCTGGGGGTCTCACTGGGAGAGGGGATGAAGCATGGAAATGATAAATCTCCCCAACAGCACACAAACCAGTTGTCAAGAGCAGCTCAATGCTGGAATAGACGTTATGACACCCAGAATGGAACGTATATTGCCTTCTTGAGGGTGAGTTAGTCTCCATACATCTAAAAACTGGAATTCAACACAGTCCAACAAAGCTCTACGGTGTGCCCCCGCTTCAGAACTTGCGGACCCAATGCTCTTGTCCATCTGTTGGTCCTATGTGATGTGCACCTGTGATTTATATGGCGATGGGAATATGCTACAGATACTGCAATCCCTTTTGAACATTCTTGCATGTCTATATTCCACTCTTTAATGGGTTGTACAAATGGCCTTTTTCATGTACTCAAGATAAATCATCTCAAAACCAGCTGTCGAAATGCTGCACTCTTGAGTGGTTACTGAACCTGGCAGGCAGCCTACTCCGTCCCGTGTTACCTGGTTAATTAGGGGCAGCACTGCCCTGCACACGGGAACATGCTACATACAGTGAAATGTCCTCAGCTGACGAATTAGACTGGACTACTCAGAGACATGTTAGTATCTTGCAGGAGAAAGTAATATATGGCCCATCTGTCACCAAGTGAGAAACGGGTGAAGCGTGCATGCTTGCTGTTCACAACTTTTTAAACAGGGGGTCACACACGGATTGCCATACCTCTTCGCTAGGCAAGCACGCACACTTGCCATTTCCCTTTTTTCCCGCGGCAATTGATGTGGACGAGATGGATCCTGCTTTTCTTTATCGTTTCTGTGTTGTATGATTTGGCTATGTGATTGTGTTGGGAGGGTTTTTCAAAGTCTCTATCTGGGGTAGGACTTGGCAAAACCAAGTTAGGGTTAGCAAGGTTCCTTACAACCCCAGCTGAGCAAAGCCACTCACTGTAGTAGCATGACCAAGCAGCAATGCTGAACTAAGGAGGAAGGGGGCACTGTTGTGTAGTACAATTAACACATCAGATAAGGTAAGTAAAAGACCCACACAGGTAAGTTATCAAATAACACTTTATTACAAGGCACACTTTAAATGTCAGAAGGTAGGTACAAATACTTTAGCACGTATATACAACTCACAGTTGGTCCCCCTGTATGGGAGGAAAGGTCTTTAGGCTCCCCTCCCTCACATTGCACCCCTACGTGAGGCTCATGACTTGTCAGCAGTGCCCATGCACCTGGGCCCGAGAGGCAGGGTGGCTGCGGATCGACACGTGGGGCTGCACGGCTCACCTTGTAGCATAAAAGACACTCCATTTTGTAATACACTTAGACTTTATTTTGAGCATACTGAACCCAGGCCTCAGTGGAACAGGCTGCCTGCAGAAGCTGCAGCTCACCAACCACGTGTCTGCGCACTGCAAGCCCTGCACTTCCTCCCCCAGCCTCCTCCCCATGGTAGATCCGTTGAAGGCCCGTTCTCACGAGCAACTAGATGCGAACAAGTAACAGAACAAACACTGTATCATTTCACTTCCACAGTACATCATTGCCCTGGCGGTGACCTGACTCTTAGTTGGGGTCTGGGAAAGAACAGTCATCCCTATCAAGCATACCTCGACCTTGCGCAAACGCCCCACAACCATGATATATGGTGCTCATGGCCCCCCCCAACCCTGTTCCCCCAGCTGAAGTGTTAAGCACGAATGTTAAACCCCTGGGTCTCTCAGCCTCATCCAATGCTGCTAAGTCTTTTGCTAAAAGGCTCAAAACCCATAGTGCCAGTTGCTTACGTTAATATGGTACGACTCCCCCCCGCCCCTCCCACCCCAGGACATTTCCGTGTAAGGGTGTCAAGCGTATGGACACTCAAATGGTCCTTTTACTGACTAATGTTTGCTGCTAGTGTAAAATAATTAAAAGAGCAATATATAAAATGCTTGTGTATAGTACGATTGAGAGTGTTATGGTATTTGTGAGTTATTTGAAGTTCTGAGCCACATCCGCTGTGGTTGAAATAAGATGAACTTGTTGTATCCCCGATCCTCGAGTCATAAATCCTAATCACATGTTCAAAAGTTGTGATATGTCACTGAGACCCATGCATCCACCAACCAGGTTCTACCTCACGTTTTGTGTACATTTTTCTCCCCGTGGGATCAAAGCAACAGAGTAATGAATGTTATATGATGTGATGTTAATGAAAACCTTTTCACAGTATTGATTCAGTAAACACGAGTATATGTGAATTATAAAAATGAGCCCATTACATAATGCCCCCAAACCCCCCAGCCACTCTGCCCTGTTAGAGCATTCATGCTGTTCCGTGAACAGAGACACGTGAAAATTTACAAGGCCATCTCACCCCCTCCTTCTCGAGAGCTGCACATCTAACCCCCTCCTCCCCTCAAGGCTCGCTGGGGCTTGATGGTCCCTGATATTCTGTTGTTGAAACAGTACAGCTACACCTCCCCGCATTCCTGCTGGACCTGAACCAAGCATTTACCTTCCCCCATGCCTCCGATGTCGGATACCACCATAAAATCACTATGTGCCGCTCTGGCCAGGCCAAAAAGAATTACGACTCCAAGTCCCACCACCTTCTGAGGTATTAGCTATGTGCCCCCTCCGACCCTACAGTATTTAAGTTCACCCTAAGTTTAATGGGCCAGAGAAGAACAAGTTACTTTCTTACCTGGTAACTTTCTTTCGATGGGATGGTCCGACGACGTATTCCATATCGCTCCCTCCCTGCCTTCCCCGCTGCAGAATTTCTTTTGCGATTGCAGCTTGCGTCCCGCAAGGCCTTGTGTGTCTGACTGGCAGTACCAAGCAAGGAGGTGGGAAAGAATGTAGAATACAAATTTAGCATGCCCAATCAAATTGCGGAATAGAGAACTGCCTTGCCAAAGGCCAGATCTTGCCCTCTGATGGAATCGAGGGAGTAGTGACGTACAAAAGTATGTACTGAAGCCCAGGTGGCTGCATCACAGATGTGACGAATAAGAACTCCCCTCTGCAGGGCAGTAGATGCAGCCACTCCCCTGGTAGAATGGGCCCGCAAGCCAGCCGGAGGGTCCTTACCCGCCAAGCGGTAACACTCGGAGATGGCTAAAATAATCCAACGAGACAGTCTGTTTCGTCACAGCTTGTCCCAAATGCTTTCCAGTGTAACCAATGAAAAGTTGATCGTCCGTTCTGACCCGGGACATGCGCGCAATATAAAAGCTCAACGCTGTCCGAGGATCAAGCCTATGGAGCCTCTCCTCTTCCTTACCAGGATGTGGAGGAGGATAGAACGCCAGAAGAACAACCTTCTGGCTCAAATGAAATTCCGAAACCACCTTCGGAAGAAAAGAAGAACGAACTCTAAGGCCAACCCTGTCCTTATGAAACACAGTGAAGGGTGGCTTAACTGAAAGTGCCTGTAACTCACTCACTCTGCGAGCGGAGGTAACCACAACCAAAAACAGTTTTCAGAATCAACAGCCTCAAAGGGCAAGAATGTAAAGGCTCAAACGGAGCACCCATAAGAAACTTAAGAACAAGGTTCAAATCCCAACCTGGCACCAGAAAAGGTGACGGAGGGAACACATTAGTGAGTCCTTTCAAAAACTGCGAAATTAAAGGAATGTTAAAATAGGGACACTCCTCAGACGAGCGCTTAAATATGGACAGCGCCGCCAGGTAACCTTTAATGGTCCCCACTTGCAAGCCCCTGTGGGCCAAAGAAAGCAAAAAAGACAGAACCATGGCAATGTCACAAACAAAAGGATCCACATTCTTAACTCTGCACCAGTCGCAGAACTTTCTCCAACGGCAACGGTACAGAGACTTTGTTGTCGGCTGCCTGGCCGAGAGCACCACCTCCATCACGTCTTCAGGGAGGTCCCAATCTTTATACCTCAACCTTTCAGAAGCCAAGCGTGAAGGTTGAGGGATCTGACCTCTGGATGGAGAACCTGACCTCCCTCCCATGAGAGCAGATCGTCTCAGTAGGGAAGACGACGTGGAGGGCAGATGGACAAGTCGAGAAGGTCCGGGTACCACGTCCTCCGGGCCCACGCCGGAGCAATGAGGATCATCCGGGAACCAAACCTCCGTAACCTCTGCAGCACTTGCGGGATGACGGGGACTGGAGGAAAAGCATACAGCAGTGGGAATGACCACTCCACCACGAACGCGTCTCCTAAGGCTCCTTTTGGAGGAAATTCCCACAAGCAAAACCTTTCGCACTTCCGGTTGACACTGGAGGCGAAGAGATCCACTTGAGGGGTTCCCCAAAGGGCGAAGATCTCCAGGAGAATCTCCTGAGCCAGCTCCCACTCATGAGAGATCGTGCTCTGCCTGCTCAGAGTGCCCGCCATCTCGTTGTCATCTCCAGCCAGATGAAAGCCGAGATCGAAACTTCCTGCTGGATGGCCTAGAACTCGAGCTGCATCGCCTCCCTGCACAGTGGAAGTGACCCTGCCCCCCCCCCTTTTTGTTGAGGTAGTGCAAGGCCACTGTGTTGTCCGTTAGAATCAGGACACTCTTTCCCCGCACAGTCGGCAGAAAAGCCTTCAGGGCTAGCCTGACGGCCCTCAGCTCCAACAGATTGATATGGAGTCTGGACTCCGACGGAGACCAACGACCGCTGACTGTCAATTCGTTGGCATGAGCTCCCCATCCCGTGAGGGATGCGTCCATCACGATCGTCACCTCCGGCCAGGGCAGCCAAAATGCGGCCCCCTTCATCAGATTGCCCTCGACGGCCCACCACAGAAGGTCCCGGGCTACCGAGGGCAACACCTGAACAGGGTCCGACAGCCTGCCAGAGGACTGAGACCACTGGAGCTTGAGTGCCCACTGCAAAGATCTCATCCGCAGACGAGCCTCTGGCACCAGAAGAATGCAGGATGCCATGAGGCCGAGCAGTCTCAAGAATTCAGACGCTGGGAGATTCTGGGCAAGTTGAAACTTGTGCACCATCTGCTGAATGTGAAGAGCCCTCACCTGAGGAGGAAAACACTGCCCCAGGGATGTGTCGAGCACTGCTCCGATGTACTGGAGCCGCTGCGTTGGTGTCAAATGGGACTTCTTTAAATTGAGGGAGAAGCCCAGCCTGTGAAGTGAGTGGCAGGTGACGGACTTGCTTGGGAGAGCTCCCTCTGATCAACCAATCATCCAGGTAAGGGTAGATGTGAATCCCCCCTTTCCGGAGATGCGCTGCCACCACCACCACCATGAGCTTGGAGAAAACCCTCGGGGCGGAGGTCAATCCGAACGGCAGTACCCGAAACTGAAAGTGCGAGTCGCCAACTGCGAACCTCAGGTACGTCTTGTGCTTGGGATGGATCGGCACATGGAAGTAAGCATCCTTGAGGTCGAGAGACACCAACCAGTCCTGAAGTTGAAGGGCCTGGAGGATTTGAGAAAGAGTTACCATCTTGAACTTGTCCTTCCTGAGGAGTTTGTTCAAACCGCGCAAGTCCATGATGTGTCTCAATCCCCCGTCTTTCTTCGAAATCAAAAAATAAGGGGAATACCATCCCTTGTTCCTCTCCGCTACAGGCATCAGTTCTATGGCGCCTTTCTCCAGCAGGGCTTGAATTTCCTGCGAAAGGAGCGGATCCGGACTCTTCAAAGAGGTTCCCTGGTGGATTGTCGTGAGGCCTCTGCCGAAAAGGAAGACAGTAGCCGTGGGTTATGATCTCCAGAACCCACCCATCCAAAGTAATGGCTTGCCACTCTACAAGATTCTGCGCCAGCCTTCTCCCAACCGGCGAACCATGGGACCTGGCCTCATGACTGAGTGGTAGCGGCTGCGGCGTTGCCTGAGGGCAAAGAGGCAACTGCCCAAGCGGCCTTGGCACCTCGAGTACCGTTGTTTCCACCACTGGCACTCTTACGATGGCCTCTTTGACTGCTAGCTCCCCTCACTTTACTGAAGGATGAGTAATAGCGAAAGGAACCTCCCCTCCATTGCTGTCCCCTAGGACGAAAAGGCAGAGGTTGGCGAACTGCTGCGCCCAACGACTTCGCTGCAGCTTTGGAGGTCTGCAACCTCTCAAGGCTCTCGTCAGCCTTGCTGCCAAAAAGGTGTTCACCGTTAAAGGGCATGTTGAGGAGCCGGGACTGCACATCAGGAGCGAACCCAGACTTCCGCAACCACGCAAACCTGTGCATTACGGTGCTCGCCGCCATGGACCGGCTGACCCAATCTGCCAAGTCCAGACCCGACTGAACGGCCTCACACATGGCATCCTTGCCATCCTGAACCATCACAAGGAAACCATCCCGTTCGTCCCTTTCTGGAATATGTTCAGCCGCTAATGCAACACAGTTCCACAGAGTGTGTGTGAAACGAGACAAGGCACATATGGAGTTGGCTGCCTGAAGCGCCATACCCCCCGAAGAAAACACTTTCTTCGCCCAACCGTCAAAACGTTTGTCATCCCTATCCAGAGGAATGGTAGGATACGCCTGCTTTGTCGGGCCATAGCCGCCTGCACCACCAAACTCTCCGGAATGGGGTGCCTAGACAAGTATCAGGGGTTGCTACTGGCTGGATGGTATTTTCACGACAAAGACTTGCCCACTGCCGGGAGACTCTCCGGAGCAGTCCAAGCCGCCGCCACCCTTCTCTGCAGAGCCAAATGAAAGGGCAAAACCGGGTCAGTGGGTGGACCGAGATCAAGGATGTCCGTGAGATCATCCTGAACGAACTCCCCTAGGAGAGCTGACCAACCCAAGTACTCGGTAACCCGAGACATAAGGCGCTGGCATGAATCGGCATGAGTGCCAGGCTCCGGCCTACAAAACTCCACCTCTGGAGAGGTGTCCAGTCCACTGGCATCATGCAGCGACTGCCGCAGGTCATCAAACTGGCTATGACCCGAGATAAGGTCATCAGGAACTGTAACCAGGACCAAGCCGCCATCAGAGCCTTCATCAGCCTCTGAAATGTACTCCAGGCGGGGAGAGGAAGACCTCTGGGGACCAAAGCAGTGCCTGACCTCAGCCAGAGCCTTTCTAGGGGCAAACCCCGTGCCACGGGGCCCCTCCGACACCACCGCTTTGAAAGGCGTCGAGGGCGGTGATCGACACAGGCCTCGAAGCCGGAGCTCCGAGCGTGTCTCGACGACCTAGGCGCTGATGGCGTCGACGACCCCCTCGGAGGTGGAGCCTCGAGAGAAAGCTTCGACGACCTCGGCGCCACAGGCGTCGACGACTTCTTCGAAGACTGCGCAGGATCACGCGGTCTCGAGCGCGTCGAGGACCGGGACCTGGAACGGGCATGGCGAGAACGGCTACCCTTGTCCGAGCGGGACCTCTCCCGTGAGCCGTGCCGACCACCCGAGCCCGAAGGCGTACGAGTAGTGTCTCTCGACCGGTGCCGACCGACCCCACTCGGAGGCGCGGACGGACCAGTGCCCTGTGATTCAAGAATCGCTAGCATCTGCTTCCCGAAGGAAGCCCATTCCTCCGGTGTCACTTGCATGGAGGGATAAGCGACCAGCCGACGGGCGGAGTCCTCGGAAGAGGACAGGGAAGGCGACCTATGCCGGCGCTTCCGGGAATGCCTCGAAGAGGCGGAGGAGTGGCGAGACCGACTCCTGGAAGGAGACCCACTGGACTTCTGACGATGACGCGGAGAGTCGCCCCTCGAGTCATCCGTCGAAAGCCCTGCAGACCTCGACTTCCGGGGCTTAGACACCCGGCCTACCGACAGCTTCTTCTTGGGTTCCCGCAAGGCCTTTGCCGTGAGCAACTGGCAGTCGATACAGTCATCCGTGTCGTGGGCCTCCCCGAGGCACCAGAGGCAGGCGTCGTGCGAGTCCGTCACCGACATCTTGGACCCACACTCCCCGCACTTCTTGAAACCCGGACGCGGGGTCGAAGACGAAGTAGAAGACATCTTCACACGAAGGATTTTCACAAAACAAACAGGTTCGAAGAACCGAGAAGAACAGAACTCCAAAGAGTCGAGGCGTGAACCGAGAATCACGATGCAACACGTTCGCGGAAAAAACGGAACTGAGGCTACGGGCGTTGTGCGTCCTACTTATCACATCGGATGACATCGGACGTCGGAGGAGGTTCTCGACGCAGGACGCAGGCGCCGAAAAAAAGTTTCCGAAGCAGCACAGCTGTGGTGATTACATGTCATAGATATGGAATACGTCGGAGGACCCAATACCCTCGAAAGTCATTTATATTACAAATACACCGGTCGTCTTCCAGGTCCTCTTCGGAGGACTCTGCCCGGCACGTCGCTTACCCCACCAGCCGTGCGACGCCGGAGGAATGGGCTTCCTTCGGGAAGAAAATGCTGGCGATTCTTGAGTCGCAGGGTATTATGCCATCCGCGCCCCCGAGTGGGGTCGGTCGTGAGAGGTCGAGACACCGCTCGCAAGAGTGGTCGGCACGGGTCACGGGAGAGGTCCCGTTCGGACAAGGAGACTCGTTCTCGACGTACCCGTTCCAGGTCCCGGTCCTCGACGCGTTCGAGACCGCGTGCACCTGTGAGGTCTTCGAGGAAGACATCGACGTCTGAGGCGTCGAGGGCATCGACAGGCTTTCTCGAGGCTCCGGCTCCAAGGACGTCGTCTAAGCCGTCGACGCTCAGGTTGTCGAGGGACACGCTCGAGGCTCCGGCTTCGAGGGCTGTGTCGACGCCGGCGTTGCTGGAGGCGCTGCATCTGACGTCGACGCAGATTTCCTCGACACCGATCCTCTCGGCACCGATGCCGGTTCTCTCGATGCCGATTCGCTCGACGCCATCAACGCCTTTCGTGTCGGAGGTACCCCGTGGCACGGGAGAACCCCCTAGGAAGGCTCTGGTTAAGAGCAAGCACTCTCGGGTGCCTTCTTTTCGCCACCTGGACTATATTTCAGAGGCGGATGAGGATTCTGATGGCCTGGTTCCTAGTCAGGTTCCAGATGAAATTGTCTCGGGCCATAGTCAGTTTGACGATTTGAGGCAGTCACTGCATGATGCCAGTGGACTGGACACCTCTCCAGAGGTGGAGTTTTGTAGGCCTGAGCTTGGCTCTCATGCCGATTCCTCGTACCGGCGCCTTATGGCTAGGGTTTCTGAGTACTTGGGATGGTCTGCTCCCCCAGGGGAGTTTGTGCAGGATGATCTGATGGACATCCTTGATGTTGGTCCCCCAACTGATCCGATACTGCCGTTCCATATGGCTTTACAGAGAAGGGTGGCGGCGGCTTGGACTGCTCCGGAGAGTCTCCCGGCGGTGGGCAGATCCTTGTCGCGAAAATACTGTCCAGCCAGTAGCGACCCCTGCTACTTGACCAGGCACCCTACTCCGGAGAGTTTGGTGGTGTAGGCGGCCACGGCCCCGGCAAAGCGGGCGTCGTACCCTACCATCCCTCCTGATAGGGACGACAAACGTGTTGATGGCTGGGCGAAGAAAGTGTTTTCTTCTGGTGGTATGGCGCTTCAGGCGGCCAACTCCATTTGTGCCTTGTCTTGTTTCACACACACTCTGTGGAACTGTGTTGCGTTAGCGGCTGAATATATTCCCCAAGGGGACGAACGGGATGGTTTCCTTGCTATGGTCCAGGATGGTAAGGATGCCATGTATGAGTCCGTTCAGTCGGGTTTGGACTTAGCTGAATGCGTCAGTAGGTCCATGGCGGCGAGCACCGTGATACGCAGGTTTGCGTGGTTGCGGAAGTCGGGGTTTGCTCCTGATGTGCAGTCTCGGCTCCTCAACATGCCCTTTGACGGTGAAAACCTTTTTGGCCGCAAGGCTGACGAGAGCATTGAGAGGTTGCAGACCTCGAAAGCTGCAGCGAAGTCATTGGGCGCTGCAGTTCGCCAACCTCCGCCTTTTTGTCCTAGGGGACAGCAGTGGAGGGGTGGTTCCTTTCGCTATTACTCGTCCTTCAGTAAAGCGAGAGGAGCTGGCAGTCAAAGAGGCCAACGCAGGGGTACCAGAGGTGGACGACAGGGTACCCGTGGTGCCAAGGCCGCTCGGGCAGTTGCCTCTTTGCCCTCAGGTAACGCTGCGGCCGCTCCCACTCAGTCATGAGGCCATGTCCCATGTTTCGCCGGTTGGGGGAAAGCTGGCGCAGCATCTTGTAGAGTGGCAAGCCATTACTTCAGATGTGTGGGTTCTGGAGATCATAACCCACGGCTACTGTCTTCCTTTTCGGCACAGGCCTCGCGACAATCCATCGGGGAACCTCTCTTTGCAGAGTCCGGATCCGCTCCTTGCGCATGAAATTCAAGCCCTGCTGGAGAAAGGCGCCATAGAACTGGTCGCTTTAGCGGAGAGGAACATGGGATGGTATTCCCCTTATTTTTTGGTTTCGAAGAAAGACGGGGGATTGAGACCCATCATGGACTTGCGCGGTTTGAACAAACTCCTCAGGAAGGACAAGTTCAAGATGGTTACTCTCTCTCAAGTCCTCCAGGCCCTTCTGCTTCAGGACTGGTTGGTGTCACTCGACCTCAAGGATGCTTACTTCCATGTGCCGATCCATCCCACGCACAGGAAGTACCTGAGGTTCGCGGTTGGCGACTCGCACTTTCAGTTTCGGGTCCTGCCGTTCGGATTGACCTCCGCCCGAGGGTTTTCACCAAGCTCATGGTGGTGGTGGCAGCGCATCTCAGGCAAGGGGGGATTCACGTCTACCCCTACCTGGATGATTGGTTGATCAGGGGGAGCTCTCCCGAGCAAGTCCTGGATCATCTGTCCGTCGCCTGCCACTCCCTTCACAGGCTGGGCTTCTCCCTCAATTTAAAGAAGTCCCATTTGACGCCAACACAGCGGCTCCAGTACATCGGAGCAGTGCTCGACACTTCCCTGGGGCAGTGTTTTCCTCCCCAGGTGAGGGCTCTTCACATTCAGCAGATGGTGCACAAGTTTCAGCATGCCCAGACACTCCCAGCGTTCGAGTTCTTGAGGCTGCTCGGCCTCATGGCATCCTGCATTCTTCTGGTGCCAGAGGCTCGCCTGCGGATGAGATCTTTGCAGTGGGCGCTCAAGACGCAATGGTCGCAGTCCTCCGGCAGGATGTCGGACCTGGTTCAGGTGCCGCCCTCGGTCCCCCGGGACCTTCTGTGGTGGGCCGTCGAAGGCAACTTGATGAAGGGGGCTCCTTTTTGGCTTCCCTGGCCGGAGGTGTCGATCGTGACGGATGCATCCCTCACGGGTTGGGGAGCTCATGCCAACGGGCTGACAGTCAGCGGTCGTTGGTCTCCGTTGGAGTCCAGACTCCATATCAATCTGTTGGAGCTGAGGGCCGTCAGGCTAGCCCTGAAGGCTTTTCTGCCGACTGTGCGAGGAAAGAGTGTCCTGATCATGACGGACAACACAGTGGCCATGCACTACCTCAACAAAAACGGGGGGGGCAGGGTCACTTCCTCTGTGCAGGGAGGCGATGCAGCTCGAGTTCTGGGCCATCCGGCAGGAAGTTTCGATCTCGGCAGTTCATCTGGCCGGAGACGAAAACGTGACGGCGGACGCTCTGAGCAGACAGAGCACGAACTCTCACGAGTGGGAGTTGGCTCAGGAGATTCTCCTGGAGATCTTCGCCCTTTGGGGGACCCCTCAAGTGGATCTCTTCGCCTCCAGTGTCAACCGGAAGTGCGAAAGGTTTTGCTCGCGGGAATTTCCTCCAAAAGGAGCCTTGGGAGACGCGTTCGTGGTGGAGTGGTCGTTCCCGCTGCTGTACGCGTTTCCTCCAGTCCCCGTCATCCCGCAAGTGCTGCGGAGGTTACGGAAGTTCGGTTCCCGGATGATCCTCATTGCTCTGGCGTGGGCTCGGAGGACGTGGTACCCGGACCTTCTCAACTTGTCCATCTGCCCTCCGCGTCGTCTTCCCTACCGAGACGATCTGCTCTCACGGGAGGGGGGTCAGGTTCTCCATCCAGAGGTCAGATCCCTCAACCTTCACGCTTGGCTTCTGAAAGGCTGAGGTATATGGATTGGGACCTCCCTGAAGACGTGATGGAGGTGTTGCTTTCGGCCCGAAGGCCAGCAACTAAGTCTCTGTACCGTTGCCTTTGGCGTAAGTTCTGCGACTGGTGCCGAGTTCAGAATGTGGATCCTTTTGCATGTGACATCCACATGGTTCTGTCCTTTTTACTTTCTTTGGCCCACAGGGGCTTGCAAGTGGGTACCATTAAAGGTTACCTGGCGGCGCTGTCCATCTTTAAGCGCTCGTCTGAAGAGTGTTCTTACTTTAAAATCCTTTTAATTTCACAGTTTCTGAAAGGGCTCACTAATTTGTTCCCTCCGTCACCTTTCCTGGTGCCCGGTTGGGATTTAAACCTTGTTCTTAAGTTTCTTATGGGTGCTCCATTTGAGCCTTTACATTCTTGCCCTTTGAGGCTGTTAACTCTGAAAACTGTGTTTTTAGTTGCGGTTACTTCCGCTCGCAGAGTGAGTGAGTTACAGGCACTTTCAGTTAAGCCTCCCTTCACTGTATTTCACAAGGACAGGGTTGTCCTTAGAGTTCGTCCTTCTTTTCTTCCGAAGGTAGTGACGGAATTTCATTTGGCCCAGAAGGTTGTTCTTCCGGCATTCTATCCTCCTCCGCATCCTGGTAAGGAAGAGGAGAGGCTCCATAGGCTTGATCCTAGGAGAGCTTTAAGCTTTTATGTTTCACGCATGTCCCGGGTCAGAGTGGACGATCAACTCTTTATTGGTTACGCTGGAAAGCGTTTAGGGCAAGCTGTGACGAAACAGACTTTGTCTCGCTGGATTATTTTGGCCATCTCGGAGTGCTACCACTTGGCGGGTAAGGACCCACCGGCTGGCTTGCGGGCCCATTCTACCAGGGGTATGGCTGCATCTACTGCCCTGCAGAGGGGTGTTCCTATTCGCAACATCTGTGATGCAGCCAACTGGGATTCAGTACATACATTTGTACGTCACTATTCCCTTGATTCCATCCGAGCACAGGCTCTGGCCTTTGGCAAGGCGGTCCTTTGCTCTGCTATTTGATTGACTATTCTAAATTTTGATTTTAAATTCTTTCCCTCCTCCTTGCTCTGGTACTGCTTTGGGAGTCTGTCATAGATATGGAATACATCGGAGGACCCAATCCCCTCGAAAAACAAGTTACTTTCTTATCTGGTAACGTTCTTTCGATGGGATGGTCCGACGCCGTATTCCATATCGCTCCCGCCCTGCCTTCCCTGCTGCAGAATTTCTTTTGCGATTGCAGCTTACGTTTCGCAAGGCTTTGTGTCTGGCTGGCAGTTGACTAATGTCACACGTTCTGGGGGAAAAAACTACAACTGAGGCTACGGGCGTTGTGCGTCCTACTTATCACATCGGATGATGTCGGACGTCGGAGGAGGACCTCGACAACGGCGCATCGACGTCATCGACGCAGGACGCAGACGCCGAAAAAAGTTTCTGAAGCAGCACAGCTGTGGTGATTACATGTCATAGATATGGAATACGTCGTCGGACCATCCCATCGAAAGAACGTTACCAGGTAAGAAAGTAACTTGTTCGTCTTTGCTATTGTCAGACAGAGCGCTCTGAGTTTGCAGAGTCCTTTGCATGCCCTATACCGATTTAGATAAAAAGACTGTTCCTCTCAACCGCACTTGGTCTTGGTCTCATTCCGCCCAGGGGTGTGTCCATCATTGACTCTCATTGGGGAGTTTTATATGCCTTTTGGGGGACGCTCACTTTCACCCCATATGGGTTTCACACTACTTTTAAAGTACTTTAGACAGTTAATGCAAACTTTGAAAGTAGGGAAGCTTTTAATTGTCCCGAAAGGTTCTGGCAGATGGAGGAGAGTAGTCCGGGGACACACTGAGTTCAGGCAGGCAAAGTATGAAGTTTAGTCAATACAGGCCATAGGAATCAATGGGCGATGGGGATTTAAACAGCCCTAAATCCAGTTTTGGTTTGAAGAGCAGCAACTACCACCCCTCATTCTTGAGGTGGACCCACTGATGTACTGACCCGGACATCACTGCCCTGGGTCAGCCCGGATAGCGCTATGGTAAGCAGGACTTTGCTTCCAATGCAAACTCTATGGGGTCGGGGAACAGGCCCATAGATATAGACATTCTCAGCCCCCCGAAAATAAGGAACAGGCCAACACAATAGTAAATCGCTGGAAGAAGCAAGGCGCACTGTTGAAGTCTTCGGGCAGGGTCATCTGGTCGCGGATTCGAGTTTGGTAGCCACCAGTTGGATTTACAAGCCTCTGGTAGTTTCAGACTTTAGGCAAGATACCTGGATTTGGCTCTGTTAGTTTAGATTTTCCTATGTATGCGACTACGCAGCACTTTTTGCTGTACTTGTGGATTTTTTTTTCCTAAGTGAGTGGGAACCTTTTTCCCCCTCTCACTCTTTCTTTTACGGTTCACATGGAAGTCATTTTTGTGACTCTCCATACTTTATTTTGGGAATCATACTTTACTATAACGATTAGGGCATCTGCATTTTCTTATTGCAGAACACATCACTTTCTAGGCAGTGTTGCTGGGCTTCCCGTTTTATTTTCTCTTGGACTCCTTATCTGAACCAATGTTCCCATCGGTAGAAGAATACTTTTTATCCTTTCTACAATCCCCAGTGAGAGTTCAGCGCACCCCACCTTACGTGGAATGCTGGGGTGATCCACCGTATCCCCTTTCTCACTGCTCCTGTAACATTTCTGTTTGTGACAAGCATACCTTTATGGCTTGTGGCAGTGGACGTGTTCTACCGTCTTTCGTTTGATTTTTACTTGCAGGCTGTCGATCCAGCCGCGCTGATGAACAAAAGGGTCACCATTCATCTAGAATGTTGGCTGTATTTTTTTAATGCCATTTTTCATGTGATTGTCCTTTCTTGGTCCTTCTGCCTTTCCTTCTACTGTCCTGGGAGGTGGAGGTTGTGGTTTGATTTTTGTCCAAGGCGGGAATCCTTTGTGAAGTCGTCAAGGCGCCAGTGTGTCTGTGAAGACAGGAAATGAGGGAGGAGCCCGAAACCTCTGTCCTTTGTCTTCTAGCATGCCTGTCTGGGAGGCTGAATGTCTGAAAGGACAGCCAACCCCCCAACGTTTGAATGTAGCATGTGTGCTGACTGGCTGGATTTCTTGACATGGCCTGGATCTGGAAGTTGAAGGCAAGTTGGCCACTGGAGCTGAATCCGATGAGGAAGAAGAGAAGACAGTTGTAGCTGATTCCAGCGACCAGAGTTGCTTGCTGTGTAACTGCTGACTGTACTGACCCCTTATTCCATGCGACAGAGGAGTCCCGAAGACTACAATCCTTTGACTAGTGGGACCAATCTGTTTTAAGACCTGCATTTTCAACCTTCCTGGGCTGCAAACCTACAATACCCTGGTACCTCGATGCTGAGTGTTGTGCAAAGTCTTCCCATCAACAAAATATACCCACAAGAAGTTTTAAAAATAGAAATATGGCTTCATGGACAGAGTGTAGAGAAGGAGTCAAGTAACCCCACCAAAAGCTCCGCCCCCATGTTGCCTAAATGTTGGGAATCAGAAATTGGGACGCGTGCAGTACCAGTGAGGATGCCTCCACCACAAAGAATTCTTGAGACAAGGTATCCATTGAGAAATCCCTATATGCATTCACGAAGATATGATGGCCTTTTGGACAAAGTCCAGGAGGAAGTGTGAGAATGAGGAAAAGAGAAGACTGGTGACATCTTACAGAGCAGAATTGACGCACCCAGAAAAGATGCACGAGGCAGAAGAACATAGACATTCTATAAGATCTGAAGAGGAAGTGTCAAAGATGAGCAACATTTCTGGCTCAAGATGAAAAGGCTCATGCTACAGAAACGCTGAGGAAGATGCAAAATCAGTTTACACTTGTGCAGATGCAGTAACGCAAGTAGACGAAGTGATCTTAAGGCTGGCTACGTAGTGAATAGTTTGCGACGATGTGCCAATGTATGTACGTAGCAATGCATAGAATCTGGATGTTCCATGATGCAATTTAGCAAGACTTGAAACCCTGTGATTGGTCGGGTTTTCAGTTGCGCGCAGTTGGAAATTACTGATGGCGAAGGAGAAATTCAAGAAAGGCTTAGCTGGCCCAGGACCAAGATGTCGAGGTCACCGTGAGCCTGGTTATCCATCCAGTAGTTACATGAACGTGAAAAAGGTGGAATGGAAAAACACTGAAGGCGTCAAAGTTCATCATTTAATAGTATTAAATGCAGCAGAGAGCTCAAATGCGGTTTCCAGTCACATGGTCAGATCAAAATAGACATTGGGTCGAGCTGCACCAAAACCAAAAAGATGCTCACTTTTATTCTCAGGCGCAGAGAGCTTCTGCAAGGCCAAGTTCAAAGCCTTAATTGACTGGCAGACTGCAAGAGTGATGATAGATGTTGGGTTAATTGGGAGGGGAGGCATGACCACGCCAACCCTCCCTACACCTGGAGTGGTAGCCTGCGTGCTGCTAGTGTGTGAAATAGTCCATAAGGGTACAGGACTGCCAACCAATTGTAGAGGGCCACGTATCAAAGAGCCCTATAGTTTGTGGAACCAATAAAGTGTTGAGTATTAGTATGACACAGAAGATGACCTGCACTTGGGATGAGCTTAGTTGCCCACCTGACAAGAGACCCAATCAATTCCCCCATAAGTATGGAACGTATATTTGGATGTTCCCTGTAAACCCATCACATTCCCAAGTAGGTTTTTTGTAGTTTGCCACGTAGTGTGACACCACTGATGACACATTTTTACTATAAAAGTTGTTTTTTTGATAACATGCGTCGAGAGACATCGAGCGAACGTCTGTTGATGTCCGTTGTAACTCCCCGTTTTAGATAATTTCAAATAAAACAGCACCAAGTTTTGCCAACTTTCTGAGTCGGGTTGATTATTGATGTTTGAGTAAATTTGCATCCCCATCTCTCTAAGTATTTCTACCTTGTCTTAAAGGGCCCTAGGTCTATGGGTTCAAGTGGTAGCAGAGGTTGGATGCTTCAAGATCCGTCGACCGAGTAGGCTTTTAAGGGTCTCGGAAATATTGGATATCCTCTGCCATTTAGCTGGAGGACCGCAAGGCTTCCTGTGGATAGCGGCCGAAACCAAGATCTTGCAAGACAAACAAAGCAGGTGGGACAGGTCCCTCTTTCACGGAATTCCCCTCCCGGTTTCTAGAGGCAGCTGAGCGGACCGAAGGCTGAGGTGGCTGGTTAAGGAAGAGACAATCCCGAGGGTCAGGTGCTGAAAAGCAAATGGTGAGTAGATTGAGAGAGGTGGCAGAAATAATTGTGTATTAAGTGGGGAAAGTGATAATGGGGAGAAAGTAACGGTGGGTTGGTGGGGTATTTGAGTTAATGATGAAGTGCGTCAAGTGAAGTTATATGGATGAAGAGCAATCCATAATATAAGCCCAGAATCCTACACCTAGGGACGTCTAGAAGGAGTGGTTTCAAAATCCAAGGTGATAAATAGGCTACAAACAGATAGATCTGTTAAGGGAAACAATTCACACTCCGATCGAAGTAATTTTAGGGGCGAGAGTAGCCACGAGGAGTGATGGCAGAAATATATGTTGGGGCCAGTCTGTTTGTATATTGTATGTATTATATGTATTGATGAAATGTCGAACAGCAACAACTAATATATTGTGGTAAAAGGCTGAGCGTGGATTATTTATTTAGTTAACCAATGGTGTTGATTCATCAGGTAGATTGAAGTAAAGTGAGACATAGACGTTTGGAGCTGTGATGTTTGGTGCACACTCATATTGTATTGTTTGTCCGAAAAGTATTTTTCTGTGTAAAATAACGGTAAGTATTGACAGTCCATTGTGACTTGTATGATGGAAGATGTTACTCCCCGCTCAAGCACCTATGCAAAAAACAGCTGCCGAAACATGCACCCAAGCTTAAGCAGTATGGTGAAGAATGGGTTAAGGGCACAACAGATAAGATGTTCATGCCATGGCCACAAGGGGGGTCACCGTCCAAAGCAGTTTTGCAACATATGACCACGTACTTGCAAGCTTCGAACACGGGAAAGAAGTTAGAAAAAAGGTTAGCTAGCCTAGAGCTTTGGAAAATATACCAGGAGGAATGGGAAAACCCACCTCCTGAAGACTGGATGCTTAACCAGTGTAAAGAGAGGGGGTGGTGACCCTTCTGATCCCCCTACTGCACCTGAAGTAAATGGCGATAGTAAGAAAGACGAAGGAGTGTATCCATTAAGAGAGCTGGACGCAGCGACGGGATACAGCAATCCAATACATGAACCGCCTGTGTATAGCAGTGATGAGAGTCCAGAGAGAACTCTAGAAAAGGATGTGAACTCCAAAGTCCCGCGGGAAAAAGAGAAAAGTGAACGACCAAGTATGACCCTAGATATAGGACAAGAAATAGAGATAGAAAGGGTAAAAAGACAAAGCTGACGAGATATCAATCATACAGAACAAATGGATGGGTAGTCAGATATTGCTCAAACCTGATGGGAGAGCATTGAGGAATTAAGGCAAGGGGAAGATCAAGACGAGCAAGATAAAAAAGACAGTGAACGAGAGAAGCGATTGAAAGACGAGTCAAAAAGAAAGAGTAGACAAAGAAGGAACCAAATGTATTAGGAAAAATATCTAAGAAAGGATGAGAGCGGAAGAGCAGAAAAAATTACAATAGGCAGAGAGCAATTGAAGAACGAGACTAGAAAGGGAAAAAAGAACAGAAATGAAGAGACAAAAGAATGCAAAGACACAGATGAGTTACATAGGGCAAACGAGACCAGGTAAGCGAAAAAGACAGGAAGAGGAAAGGATAAGGGAGGAAGCAAATAAACGAAGATAATTTGATGAGGAAATGGAATAAAAGAGAAGGCAGAGGGCACGCGACATTGATCACATCGAGAAAGAGTTAATGGAACCATATCCGGTAGTGGCATGGGAGGGCATAGAGGAGTTCCTCCCATGGCAAGAACCAATGCCAGGACCATCTAGAGTAAATCTAGAGGAGGATTTTGAGATAGGAAGCATCAGAGACAGAATCGCGAAGGCTTATCAGGAAATGAGGACAAAAAGTGAATCGAGAAATAAAAGGAAAGATGATCGATCTGAGGCAAAGAGGGGGGCCTGTTCAGCCTCAAGCATAGAGCCTTGTCTTTGGGCAGGCTGACTTTAAACAGAGACGAGAAGGACGACAGTCCTACAAGTTGGGAACAAGTCAGGGGGTCAGATTTGGACCTACCTAAAGAAAGGACGCCAGAGCCTATGGTGTGGCCAGAGCTACTTGAAAGAAGACCTCTTAGTGAGAGGGGGGAATTGCCACATATGTAAGCAGGCTGAGGTCATCAAACCATTGTCCCTGCTATTAACAGGCAGACGATGGAAGACAATTGCGATTTTGGGATTTTGCAGTTACCCTTGTTAGAAAAAGGAGGGGCCAGACCACGGTATATCCCCTGGCTCCAGATCGATAAGGATAACCTAAGATGTAAGCTCTTGAGTTTGACTTCAGGCGCCGGGAAATGGATCTATGAAGTAGAAAAAATGACAGGAGGAAACACGTTGGGTATAGGTGACATTAAGGGTTTTCTAGCAGCTATTCCTGTGGAGAGGTCTGACGACATTTAGACGAGAGCAGGCTACTCAAGTGGCATAGCACAGAAAACGGCAGATGATGGGGCGCTATTTAATAATTGTGGAGCGGCAGTCTGGAAAGCGCTTAGAGTACAGTATCCTGATATGTCAGGTATGGGTGCAATAATGGCAGGTAAGATGCAGCAAGGCGAGGATCCGCTTGCTTACATTCTGAATTTTCAAGAGGAGTGGTCTTTGGAAACTCGTGAGCCATGGGGAAAATTGATACCTGTATTCTAACATATTTTGTGTCTGGGATTGCCAGACCAGGTACAGAGACAGCTCAAGAAGCTGGTGGGTATGGAGGAAAAGCCATGGTCAGAAATACAGCTGACCATAGCGCACCATTGCTGATTGTTTCAAGAGAAAAATTGAAAGGGAGAATACACTAGAAAGATCGAGGAAGCTAAGTTAGTACAGAAGCTGTCAAAATATGCTATAGAAGGGACAATGCTGACTAGTGGAGAAGGGCCAGGATCACAACAGACCACAGGTATGCCACACGTGAATAACCAACGGCAGTCGCATCAAGGAGGGAACAGATTTATGTCGAAAGGCAGGTGAGGCTTCCGTGGAAGAGGAGACTTTCAGAATAATTGGGGACATTTTCAGAATAACCAAGGTGGTTTTCAGAACGTGCAGAATGATAATAAAGGCATGCAGGGAGGGCAGGTTAGGAGATACCCTCCTGTGTGTTTGATGGGCAGGGCACATTGTGTGGTCATGTGGGAGCCAAGGTTATGTACAAAATGGGCAATTCTCAAGAGGGGGGTGGGGTGACAGCTTATCAGCCAACATTATTATTATTTATATAGCCCAAGATCAGACAGTGTATCAACAAGTACCGCAAATGTAACAGGCTTTCTAACCACAGCAAGCACCATTGAATCCACTACAAGGGCAGTCACAGCATGCACCCATACAAATGCAGCAGTGCGCAAACACAGGGCATCTATTGACTCCTAAAGTAGGGAGTGTCACTGTCGTGGGAGGGAATCCTTTTATAGGTATGGGAATAAGTATGCACCCACAATAGCACCGCTCACAGGGTGACTTGATGTGTTCAGTACTATCGGTGACGCCAATCCACAAGAGGAACCAAGGGTTGACGTTACCATAGGAGGAAATGCTTTTCTTTTTTAGTAGACTTGCTCATGTATATGAGAGGGAACATTTTCGTTATCGGAAATGCCATGAATGCTCAGGGATTCTCTGGAGCTATACAAGTATTGTTCCTTTTACTGAGAAATTACCAGTCTCTATAAGAAAATGGGATATGTCTGTCCTGTTGTTGTATTCAAGGTAAACACCAGTTAATAAATTGGGCTGAGATTTAATGACAAAGTTAACCATGACGATTTCTTTCACTGACGAAGGCATAGTGTGTTCAACGCCAGGAATATATTATTTAAACGTGGGCAAATGTATCATGGCATTTACAGGGCAAATAGCATTGCGAAGAACGCTGTTAGAGCCCGACGTCTTTCACTATGGGGTATGCATTTTGTTAAAGTGGCTAGCCGCTATAGTGGGCAAGATTATGAGAGTACCCGATGAATTTCTGTTCATGCCACAGATACCTATGGACGAAGAGGGAGGACGGGTTTTTCCCTTGGAACTACAGGCAGCCATAGTGCTAACAGTATTGGCTATGCTTGAAGATTGGGATATAGGCAGGCCATGGAGAACAGTTATAGTCATTGGGGGAAGGATATAGATTGACCGACATCACTGATGAGGATATGTGTATTGAATACCTGTCAGATGACGACGTGGTGTTCGAGATGAGCATTACATATTGTATCAGGACAGAGAAACAAGAGGTTCGACAGAAAATGTTGATAGTGAGGCCAGTGTCCTGCGTTTTCTGATGAAGATATGGAGAAAGTGCCAATCTCTTTATGGAGTTTGGGCCCCTATGACGTAGGCCGATTTTTAAAAAAGAAACTGAAATCCTCCACCATGAAATCCTTTTATAGCTGAAAATCCAATTCCTCGCCTTGTGCGTTGGCAAACTATAAAAGTGCCGCCAAAGCTTACAAACTGACCATCGTGGAAGCTAAGAAAAATAACTTCAATGCTAGGACCTCTAATGCACAATCTGAGGTAAAAGAATGATTTTATATTCTTGAAGAACAGGAAGCTACTGGTTCTTCTTCCACAAGTCAACCTGTTAAGGACGCTGCTTGGTGCCAGGTCATTCAGGGTGCCGTGGCGGACAAATTGAATCACATTAGATCAGATATAGTGCACAGGAAAGAGCTCTTAAGGCACCTACTGTCTTGAGGAAGGACTTATTTGTAAGATTCTCATCCATGGCTCAATTTAATTTCTCCTCTTTTTCTGAGGATGAGCTGTCAGTTATTGTTAACCAACTTAAAACGGCATGCTGCAAAGGTGATCCTTGTTCGGCCACTATAATTAAAACCTGTCCCCCTATGCTGCTGACGGCCATATGTAAGTTTGTCAACGCTTCGCTGATGGAAGGATATGTGCCTGTGGACCTTAAACAAGCCTGGGTTACTCCTATATTTAAAAAAAAAAACAGCTTACCTCGGGAGGTGCCACTTAATTACAGGCCCATTACAAATACTCCTTTTTTTTAGTATTGAAAAATTTTAGATAGGGTGGCTTATGGTCAGATTGCTCAACATTTGAATAATTCTCCAGGGCTCAACCCACATCAATCTGGGCTCAGAGCTGGTTAAGGCATGGAAACTGTTGCTGGAATGGATGGATGGGGGCCTTGCTTCTATGTTGATGCTTTTGGACCTTTCTGCTGCCTTCGACCTGGTTGACCACTCTATATTGGTCACCAGGTTGGAGGCAGTGGCCAATTTCTCACCAGCAGCGTTTCGCTGGATCTCCTCTTTCTTGAACACCAGACAAAGGTGAGTTTTCTCCCTGTCTCTACAATATATTTATTGTGCCTTTCTCTGCCTTGTTGGATCAGAAAGGAATCCTGTTCACCAACTACGCGGATGACACTCAGTGTGTCGCCCCCGTGGTTGGAACTCATTCACGGGATGAGGCCGAACTTAACAGAGTTTACACCACCATCGAGAACTGGATGGTGGAAAATAATTTAGCACTGAATAGGGGCATGTCAGAGCTCTTGATTGTGGAGTTGCAACCTACTCCTTCTAAATTGGGCCCTATTTAAGAGCTTCCAAACTCTGGGGGTTATTCTTGACCAGCAACTCACTATTAAATCCCATGTGAGGAGCATT
The DNA here is from genome assembly GCF_040938575.1 of Ambystoma mexicanum. NCBI lineage: Eukaryota > Metazoa > Chordata > Amphibia > Caudata > Ambystomatidae > Ambystoma > Ambystoma mexicanum. The sequence goes on along the minus strand of NC_090933.1, from coordinate 1,336,939,048 downwards.
CTCTTCGGCTGTGTATTATATTAAATTCTGGCCCGCTTGCGGCCCTTTATCACAAAGGCAAACGCGGTGACTATTGCCAGAGCTATCGTCAGAGTGAAAATTGACTGTTGTAGCCTTTTGGTCGGCCTCAGTAAAACAGAGAACAGATTGCAGGTTATCCAGAATGGGGATCTGAGGGTGGTGATGGGGCTTTCTCGCCGCAATCATGTGTCTGCTGCCAGAATAAGCCTACATTGGCTCCCGGTGGAGTCTTGTGTGCATTATCGTCTTCTGGTCATCAGTTTTAAGTGTATTCAGAGTATCATGCCTGGCTACTTGCAACATCTGTTGGAGGAGAAGGTCCAGAGCAGACTGCTTAGATCAAGTAACAAAAAAAACTCCTTTTGCTTCCCAGGTGCAAAACTAGAAAGGCCGAAATAATAATAATAAAGCATTTACATAGCGCTACGAACCCTCAGGCGTCTGAGCGCTGCTTATTATTAACCACGGTGTGTGGAAAGGGGAGCATTTTACATCTCAGCGCCCAAAGCCTGGAATGATCTCCCCTAGAACTTAGGTGCCAGCCCAATGTGGAATACATAAAAAAAGGAAAACCTGGCTGTTTGCTTGACCTATGTCATAGCTTCGACCTTCTCCTCCTTCACTTCAGTCTTCGTTCATTTTATGTTAGCACCCTAATGCCTCTGGGTTCAGAGTTTGCTTTATATAAATAAAGTAAAGTAAAAGGCCTGTTAAAGGGTGGGTGAAATTAAAATTAAACTGAAGCCAGGAACAAGGCATCTTAGTGACGTCAGAGTCACCATGCAATACCGCAGTATATCCGATCAAAAAATCAAAAGGGGGGTCATGGCGTTTAATTCAAGATAGGAGGCCGATTAACCAGTTTGTAGAGGCAGACTTTACGCTAGTTCCAAATCCGGCAACAATACTATGTAGTATCCCGGTTAAGGCACAATATTTCACAGTGATTGACCTGAAAAATGCATTTTTCTCAGTCCTGTTACATAAAGATTGCCAAGATCTTATGTCGTTTACGTTCTGTCAGACTAAGCTGAAAAGTACACATTTGCCCCAGCGGGGTATTATGAGTCACCATCGATTTTCAATAGGGTCCTGCAGATGGACCTAAGCAGAGAAAGGATATAAGGTGGGCAAAGAGAAATTGCAGTATTGCCAAGAAGAGGTGTTGTACATAGGGCAGTTAATCTCCCATGAAGGAAATAGTTACACCTGAAAGAGCTGATGTGATTTTGAAAACATCAAAACAGCACACGATAAAGCAAATGCAACTATCTTTAGGACTGTGTAATTATGTCAGAGCATAAGTATTTGGTTATAGTTCATACATGAGACCATTGTTGCAGGCCCTGAAAAAGGCACAGGTGAATCCGGCAGAAATTGAGTGGACTGAGGAAATGGAGGAGGGGTTTGATGAACTAAAAAGGCAATATGCACAGGTCCAGTTTTAGGGATTCCCAATTCTGAGGAGTTAGAGGAGTTATATTTATTCTCTGACACAGTTTGCACAGTCATGACAGCAGTACTCCCACAGAGAACTACGTTGGGGTACAAACCCTTAGCATATTATGGTGGGATTTTGGACCCACTTATGAGGGGTCACTTCCCTTGCGAACAATCATCGGCAGCAGCCAGATTCGCTTTTGAGAAGTCTTCCAGCATAGTGATGGGGTGTTCCATGACGTTATTTGTTGAGCATGTTTTGTTTGCTGTTTTGGAGAAACCAAGTGGTTATATCGAATCCAGTGATTTTAAAAAAAAAAAGTCGGGTGTAAAATGGTGAACCCTGCCACGTTTGTAGCTGAACCACTGGCAGAGGACGAACAAGTGCATGATTGCTCAAATTATGAAGAATTCTATGACGAGATTCCAAGACTAAAAGAAAATGCTCTTGCAGCTGGGGAGATTCTCTTTATTGATGGTTCTACAAGGATTGATTAAACTGATGGAGAAAGGCCTTCTGGCTCAGCTGTGGTTAGACACAGACAGAGCCAATGGGGAATTTGAAGTGGTAGTATGTGTGAGACTACTGTCTCATTTCTCAGCACAGGCTGCAGAATTGGTGCCGCTTATCGTCGCGCACGAGAATCACGCAGAACAGGAAGTAAGTGTACAGTGACTCCACCTACGTGACGTCAACCATGCACGCAGGGTTAACATGTTGAAAAAGATGGGGGATCCTCTGAGCGGACTGCACTACAGTGCAACATGCTGCATTATTGGACAGGCTTATTGAAGCACTCCTAGTAGCCATCACAATAGTTAAGTGCGCAGCGCACACTAAGAGAGCAGACTAAGATAACAGACTTTATTTTATGCAGAAACCAAGCCGCAGACAAAGAGGCCAAATGAGTTGCATATTCTTCTGAGATTTTTAATTTTGATACGCCTGATGTGAAAGAGAAAATGGGTGTGATGAGGGTGGTGAATGAACGTTGTAATCACTTATCACCAGCACAGTTAATGGAAGTTCAAGGTGGAGGTCCACAGGAGAAGAAATACCTGTGGACAATGAGGAGGTGTTCTTTATCCCCTTCTGATGCATTGTGGTGACAAGACAAAACTGGTAAACCGGTGATACCTGTAGCCTTATTGAGGGTGGCGCTAGAACAGCTGCACTACCCTGCACATGTCACTAAGGGAGAGCCTCGCATCAACCATTGCAGAGGACTGGTTTGTACCGAACCTGTTAGTACACGTTGCTTTTTATGTAGTAAATTGCAGCATATGTCAAATGTTTACTGCAGGGCACACGTTGCGAACAGAGGAGTAATTCCTTGACTAAATGTTCCTTTTCAGTATTTACATATCGATTATGTTGGCATGCTGCAGATCTGTAATGGATATAGGTTTATGATATTGGTAGTGTGACCCTTGTTCAGGTGAATCGAGGCTGGTCTATGCACACATCCTGATGCCACTTGTGCTGCAAAGTTTAGCCGAGAAGTGTTCCCTAGATGGAGAGTATGCGAGGTGCTGAGATCAGATAATGGTTGCCCATTTTGTGAGTGAGGTATTTGAGCAAATTAGCTATTGCTTGGTATTAAACACAAGTTTTCTTTTGCTTATCACCCGCAAGCGAATGGAATATGTGAGAGACTCAACAGTCTGCTCAAGGAGAGAATAGCTAAATTAAAACTGACACTGAAAAGGGGGTGGCTGCACTGCCTGCCCCTTAAATTATATGCAGTATGAAATCAGCCCGGCACTGACCACCACCTCACACCCCATGAACTAGTCACAGGGAGGTGAATGAGAATGCCTCTAACTCCTCCATCGAGGACTAGGAGTGATGCTGAGACAACTGCAGAATTGTTAGGAGATGAGCTGCGTGCATACTTAACATGTATGACAGCTAGTATCGCCGTCATTTCATATCAAGTCAAGTGGACGGGGTGTCGGTCTCAGAACACAGATGAAGACCATAAAGCAACCAGATCTAAAGAACTATGTTTACCAAAACTATTTGCTGGAGATCAAGTTTTAATAAGAAATGTTACACGAAAGTGGCACAAGCCCAGATTTAACGTCTGTTTCATGGTGGAGGACATTACTCCATCAGCAGTCAAAGTCCTAGGGAGACAAGCGTAGATAAACCAATGTGATGTGAAAGTCTATGCAGGAGAGGCCGTCGCACCCCAACCCATTCGGAGGCAAGTCGAGGAGAAGTTTTAGCACGTGCAGACTTGATTGATGATGATGAGGAAGAAGGATGCAGCGACTGTCCAGTAGACAGATAAAGGTGTACATATGGACTGTGGCTCCCCTGAAACCCTTTGTAGCTACTAAGCAAGGAGTGAAAAAGCTATTGTTCTTGAGCCACAGGAGTTTGCTGACAGTGAACTGTGGAGTGCGGAAGTAAAACAAAACATGCCAGATTTTGACTTTTGTTGGGAGGAGCACTGACGGGCATACTTTTATCCAGGATTCTAAGAATGGCTCGACTATTAGACTTTTATTGGCAGCAATTATAGAGCAGATCTGACTATTACCTGACCATCTTACTGGAGGTACCAATGGTCCTGTCTAATGACGATGCCCACAAACTACTTGTTATGATCTTTTACTATTTGGTTCAAGTTCATCCCTATCATGTTTGGAGAGACACCAATACTTTTGTGCTTATGCAAGATCCCATAAATCGTCCAGCAGATAACCCAGTTACTTGTGGAGATTATAGAGCAAATTCGACAACTATCAGAGCAACTGACGAGTTTGACTGAATACAACAAGTTTTTCCTTCCTTAAAAAGTAATCACAGACAAACATGTGGTCCATAGAGCATACTACAGGTCAAGAAAGTGAGCAAGGTCAACGACGTGTGGAAAGACATCGATGGTGGAGCCTCATGTATTGGTGCAGAATAAATGCTTGTTCTACATTTATCATTGTTTTTCTGATTCTGCTAATCCACACTATATTTCATTGTTCCCAAGAAGCAGTGGTTCCTTTGATCCTCCCCACTCCAGTCACCTTGGCAGAACTAGACATTGTGAGAAAGCCAAGGCCTTGTTTGATTGTCCCTACTCCAGTAGCTGATGTGAAGGCACCGATTTCTCTGACAAGTGCCCCTACAAATCCTCATGCAGGAAGGATTCTTATAGATATTCTTACTGAGCGCTAGATACAGATTCTTAGAGAGACAAAGAAAGAGACCTAAGAGAAGTACGAGGGAGGATGTTTATGAATTAAATAATTATCTAGACAATACAGAACATTTGGGAACAACATGTGGTATCAACACATGAAAGAAGTGGGAAGGAACCTCTGAGGAATGCTATGTATATGCATTCCTACCTTATGCTATGGAAATGTCAAAGATATTCATAGCTATCGAAATAGATGTTCAAACAGCTCATTGCCTTACTCACCTTATACTTTGCCATAGAAGGTCAATTCCAGGGTCGAACAGTATCTTTGATATGGGTGACAGAATGGACAGCACCAGATGAAGATGATATAAAGACAAGAGCAAGAGCACACACCAGAAATCATGTGATAACATATGAGCAGCCTGGTATGAAGGGAGGAGGAATTAAATGTGAAATAAACAGAAGACTCAATTGTCAAGGGAAGACTGACGAAGACATTCAAAGCTGCAAGGAAAGGGGGCAGATGCAGATCTGGGAACCGTGCTTTCTCCAGACAGATGGGAAGAAGGTGTAGCCATATTCTGTAATGCTCACCTGATTCCCGTAGAGGCGCCGGTCTTGACTGGGCGTATACTGTATCTTCAAAGGTGATGTGTAACACACGGCTGGCTCTTTGGGCTGGACCTCTGTGCACTGTATGTCTGACTCGAAGGGTAAGATGTCTGCAGATAGAAAATATGGGATTAAGGAACTGGGTTATTGAATGTCTCTCTCTTCTTCCCTTTCTCTTCTCCTGTAGAACCCCAAAGGTTAACGCTCTCACCTTAGGTAAGTGAACGCTGTGCTCTCCATCTGCCTCGGGGCAGGGTGCTGTAACCAGTTTCTTCACTGGATAAGGGGAGCAGGCCTCTTGACTTCAGAGGACTGCTGTCCGTCGTTTACTGCACGAACGGTAAGTTTCGAGTAATTCTAATGTCTTTAAAGTCTTTAGTAATGATGTCTCTTGTTTTGCAGGGTTCCGGCGATGGAGGATGACGGGCTGAAGTGAGTTGAAGATGGAGCCCGTGTGATGAATAGAAGCGCCTGGAAGCACGTAAGTAAGCGCTTGTTGCCTGCTTCACGATGCGCTCTAACTGTCTTTTTATTTTGCAGGTACAAGTTCGGAGCGGCTGCAGGGTGCCGGAATACCCACTGGGTTAGATGTGGATAGGAGTAATGGCACGTGAGTATTAAAGTTCCCCAATGTCTTTAAACGCACCTTGTTTTGTCTTTCAGATGCGTGATGCAGCGCCGAAGGCCTCCGGAGCGTCCGAAGAGTTGGTAAGCTTTTGTCTTTCAGACGCCGGAACGCAGTGTGAAGACCTCCGGAGCGCACGAAGAGTAGGTAAGCCTTTGTCTTTTAGATGCCGGAATGCAGCGCGAGGCGTTGGTGACAGCCGATGGACCAGGTAAGTGAAGAGCTGTCACTGAAGACCGTAATGTTAACCTGTTCTTTATTGTCTTTATAGGTGTTGCTGAAGACTGGATTCAGGATGGTAAGCCTTTTTCCTTAGGCCCAGGATCAGATGCAGAAGACACGATGAGTGTTCTGCTGCAGAGGATGCAGAATAACGCAAAGCAAGATTCATCCATCAGGTGTGGTTTAAATAGCCTCCTGTAGTGCTTAGGTGTCTCCTTCCACAGCCACGCCTAGGTAAGAAAAGAGTTCCTGCTTTCCAGCAGAGTTCCAGTGTTCTGAATCTAGGGAGTGGCTCCTGCCCCACCCAACAGGAAAAGTAGTTCCAAACAGAAGAGGATCAGAGGCTCAACTGGCAGGCAAGTAAGCAGCATGGTCTGCTGCAGGTAAGTCCACCCAAGCATTATGAGCCCGGCGCTTCCAGCGCTGGGACTGGGCATATTTATGAGCCTGGTGCCACTTGCGCCACGACTGGGTCCAAAAGGTCCCAATTGGGACTGGTTGGCACTCGGAACCTGGGTTATGGATCTGCTTCCAAGGGAGTTGGGAAAACCCTGACCTTTTGGAAGCAGAGATCATGACATATGCAGAGCTGTGGCAGTAACTGGTAATTGCAAACCAGTTATCAAACAAGTGGAAAATGGATGCAAACCTCTATGGCCAAAGCTTGCAAACCCTTTGACGTGGGTCGAAAACAAACGAGGTCCATTGCAGATAGTGCCTCTGGCGAGTGCAGAGCTATGCTTCAGAAACAATGACACAAGAAAAGTTGGAGAGAATCAGCAGTGTGTATGAATCTTTGATGTACCAGGAATGAAGGACGGGACAGTAGTGATAATGGATCACTATTGGGCCTGTGGATCTAGAGCTTACATACAGCTATCCAGAGATTGGGGAGGACTGTGTTCTATATTGATTGTTCATGTTCCAGCGTTGGTGATTCCTAAAAGTGACTTGAACATTGATGAGTTTCCAAAAGCAGATGCTCACATGAGGAAGAAGAGATCTGCTGAGCTGGTAAATCGAAAGAAGAGGGAGAACTATTTTTCAGCTAAATCGATAGCTTTTGATGCCATGCCATATGACCACAGATTGTTCAGTCAGACTTCAGCAATATTCACAACAATCTTTATGCCCAGGATCCAGAGAATGATAAATGCCAAATGGTTACGAATAACCAGATGGGAGCTTCTGCAGACAATCAACACCACCATAAAGGGATTCAATGCTCTCAAGGAGGAGCTGGGAGCCATAGGTTGGAGGACTCTCCAGAACAGATATGTCTTGGACATGATCACAGCTATGGATGGAGGTGTTTGTGCCAAAATTGGAGAATCATGTTGCACGGTCATACCTTCTCACAACAAAGAGAATGGCACCTTGACAGGTCATAACATTGCTGATAAACCTACAAGTCAAGATGGAAGACGAAGTGGAAGCCATTGCTGATGACAATTGGTTTGCCTCAATCTATTCATGGGTTCCTCAATGGATGGCGAACATTTTCAAACTCCTGGGAGCCCTGTTGGTGATGATTATGTTTGGATTTTGTGTGATCAGGATAATAGTCACACAATGCAAGAAGACTGCAAAGAAAGCAGTAGGAATGAAGAATGTGATTTAATGTCGAATCAGGATTTGAACTTAAAGAGCTAACAGATGAAGAAATCGGAGACTATGTAAAGGCCAGCATCCATGCACCTGAGGGAACAAAGTTCCTGTACCCAAAGAACCACAAGAAGTATGTGGGGAAATGGATCTACTGCAGTCCCAATGGACAATGCATGCCCAAGGCTTGGAGTGTGGATGAGCCTGTGGAATCAGCAGGATGCCTGAAAGGAGTCCTAAAGATATGGGTCCCAAAGAAGCACTTCTTCAGACGAGGATGTGAAGACTGATGAGAGAGTGCTTGATGAATCACCCAGAGGGGGGAGTGTAGAAAAGGAGTCAAGTACCCCAACCAAAAACTCCGCCCCCAGGTTGCCTATATGTTGGGCATCGGAAATTGCAACACATGCCGTACCAGTGAGGATGCCTGTACCGTAAAGAATTCTTGAAACAAGGTATCTATTGAGAAATCCATATATGCATTCACGAAGATATGATGCCTTTTGGACAAAGTCCAGGAGGAAGTGTGAGAATGAGTAAAAGAGAAGACTGGTGACGTCATAAACAGCAGAACTGATGCACCCAGAAAAGCTGCACGAGGCAGAAGAGCATAAAGATTCTATAAGATCAGAAGAGGAGGTGTTAAAGATGAACAACATTTTGAGCTAGAGATGAAGATACTCAAGCTACAGAAACGCTGAAGATGCAAAATCAGTTTACACTTGTACAAATGCAGTAACGCAAGTAGACAAAGTGATCTTAAAGCTGGCTACGTAGTGAATAGTTTGCGGCGATGCTCCAACGTATATACATGTTCCACAATGCACTTTAGCAAGGCTTGAAACCCTGTGATTGGAAAGGGGTTTCAGTATGGCGCAGTTGGAAAATTACTGATGGCGAAGGAGAAATTCAAGAAAGGCTTGGCTGGCCCAGCACCAAGAAATCGAAGCCACCGTGAGCCTGGTTGTCCATTCAGTAGTTACATGAACGTGAGAAAGAAATAAACTTCTGTTTGAGGTGGAATGGCAAAACACTGAAGGCGTCAACAGTTCATCATTTAATAATTTTAAATACAGCAAAGAGCTGGAAAACGCAGTCTCCAGTCACATGGTCAGATCAAAAAAAACATTGGGTCGAGCTACACCGAAACCAAGAAGATACTCACTTTTATTCTCAGGCGCAGAGAGCTTCTGCAAGGCCAAGTTCAAAGAATTAATTGACTGGCAGACTGCAAGAGTGATGGATGTTGGGTTCATTGGATGGAGAGGCATGGCCAGGCCGACCCTCCCTGCACCTGGAGTGCTAGCCTGCATGTTGCTAGCATGTGGAATATTCCAGAAGGGTACAAGAGTGTCAACCAATTGTAGAGGGCCACATTTCAAAGAGCCCTATAGTTTGTGTAACCAATAAAGTGTTGAGTATTAGTATGACGCGGAAGACGACTTGCACTTGGGATGGGCTTAGTTGCGCACCTGACAGTAGAGACCCAATCACTTCCCCCGTGAGTATGGAACGTATACTAAGCTGTTCCCTGTAAACCTATCAAATCTCTAAGTAGGTTTTTGTATCTTGCCATGTAGTGTGATGTCACTGCTGACGAGTATTTACTATAAAAGTTGTTTTTTATTACATGCACCCAGAGAAATCGAATGAATGTCCGTTGTAACTCCCTCTTTTAGATAATTGCAAATAAAACAGCACCATGTTTTGCCAACTTCCTGAGTCGGTTTGATTATTGATATTTGAGTAAATTCTGCATCCGCATCTATCTCTAAGTATTCCTACCTCGTCTTAAAGGGCCCTAGGTCTATGGGTTCAAGAAGATCTAGCTGTAACTCTCACCTGGTATCCATGGGGATGTCACTCAGCCTGTTCTGACCTCTTACAACCTTAAACCCTTCCCTGGAGTCTACTCGACTGGAGACTGGGCCTTGTTTTCTTGGTGAGTGTGATCTCCATCCTGCTTTCAGCGCAGGAGCACGTTGATTGATGCAGGCTTGTTGCTGCCTAGTTACTTCACTGGCAAGAGTCCGACAGGTAAGTATAATGAGTCTTTTGAACAGTTCTCTAACTTCGTTCCTTTCCTTCCTTAGATGATGGGCGGCATCCGGGGATGGTGACGTGCTTCTGAGATGAGTAGCGCTGAAGGTGAGTGAGAGCACGATGCGCGATGCGCCCCTTTCGTATTTGTTCTTTTTCTGTGTCTTTTAGGTGCCACAACGTTTTCAGCGTGGATGCTGGTTATGAAGAAGAAATGCGGTGAGTAAGCGCGGTATGCGGCGCCTCTAGATGTTTACACGCTAACCTGGAGTGTCTTTTCCCTCTTGCAGATGGATGAGAAGTTCCGGAGACAGAGTTCCCCCAGAGCGGCTGGGATTCAGGTAAGCGTTTGAAGCTTGTACAGTCTTTAAAAATAAGCGAAGATTTGCTGAATGCTTACTAATGCCTTTTTTCTGTTCTTTTCCCTTTTCCTTAGGAAGCGGCGTGCCGGGATGGGAATGACACCGCCGAAGATGCCCGCAGAACAGAAGAAGCAATGAATGATGGGTAGAAGCGCCGCAAGGTAAGGCTGTTCCTAACAATGTTCTTGTTCTTGCAAGAGCTGAGCGCAGAAGAAAGATGTAGGCCTACTGGAGACCGATCCGAACACGGTGAGTGTCACGCTGCAGGTGCAGAAAACACAAGGCATGTTTCTCAGTCTGAGCGTGGCTTAAATAGTCTCTGGATATCCCAGGTGTCTCTGGGCTGAACCACACCCAAAAGACTAGACTGCACATGCAGTTCTGGGAACCAAAATATGTGGGGGGCATCCATCTTGTCCCCATCAATGCACTACAAGTCCAATCCCCAATGTTATCCTATGGGAGTGAGTGAGTGAGTATGGTGCCACAAGTGCCAAGTCTGACTCCAAGTGCGTCTTTGGAGGGATGGAGAGGCCCTTGAGGGCCATGTAGGTGATCGTGGCCTGGCTCCAGCCTGACATCTTGGAGGGCTGGGGACATGAGGGGCAGGAATCATGACACTAGCAAAGATATGCCTGCACAGATTAACCAAATAACCCTTCCTTCCCACCCATGACTCTTCTACTTCACTCTACCAGATTTACACTTCATGGCTAACTTTTGCCGTAGGCCAAATTTAGCCATTACCGGAAAACCTTGAATCTGCCTATCTGGTGTGAGGGGTCAGAAATGCGAGGCAGACAACTTGGCAAAGGTTTTTCGCAAGTAGCCATTTTATTAACTTAAAGGGTATGACAAACACCTTGCTATCCCTACCCTGAAGAGCATTTCCCTGCCTATCCAACTAATACTAAACTAAAACACTCTAACAAAAGAATGTGTCCCTCACACTTGTACATACATTAAACTCATAAAGGTTGGAATATGGTAATTCTGATTTAACAGAAACAACAATTATACTCGGTGTGAACTTAATACCCATGTAGCCTTGTAGCCTGGATCGGATCCCCTTCCCCAAATTCAAAGCAGGATTACCAGTCAAAGTTCCAAAGAATAAAGTTCCTCTTGTTTATAGCCAAGTTCTACTCGTAAACTTATTTTTATTCCAGAAGTCTTTTGCATGGCAATTGACAAAGTTCTCACAAAACGAAAGAAAAGTCTATATCTTCAAACCAATAGTGTTTCAATATCACTTCTGCTTCTCGGGGAAACATACTTCCGCAGCTCTTCTTGATTTACAACCATGTTTTTGTCAGAATGGTTTTTACCACAGTTAATCAAACACAATAGCGGCCTTGACGCTTTCTTTCCTTCACAACATTTAACCACAATGCAGTACTTCAATGTCTTCTTCCTGGTCCACTAACCTGCCAGGACTAATACTAACAATACCTTTCCTAGTATACTCGCCTGCCACAATAAAAACTCCTAACACTATTACAAGTACTATGTGGTAAGGCTTGCTGCACACTTTTTGAAAAGTCGTTGACTTTCAACAAAATCACAATTTACAATTTCTTATGTGAGGACACAATGCACATGGATGCTGTTTGTTCCACTGATTTATTTGCCATTGGCAATGCAGGATATGTTCCTCTGCTCCTTGATACTTCTTACAATGCAGATTTCTCTCCTGCCACTCTTTATTTCTTAACTCCACATCAAACCACTGTAGTGGTTATAGTTTTGCTTTTGTATTGCCCACTCTTTACTTTGGAAATGCAGGTTTTTATCTTTCGTCAATATTGCCCCCGCCTTGTCTTGGCAATAATTATCGTAACATTTATTTTCTGGGCTTTCCTTTAAAGTGAGTAAATTGCCAGTGCAAATTGTTATATTAGTTTGGTATTCAAAACATTGCTTCACGGACAGCAGTTAGACTACGGAGCATTCCGGGGGTTACCCAACACAGGCCAACTCACTGGCTTCTCTACACGCATCTGCTAAAACTGCGGTCTCCTCTGTGCTTTCCTGAATGTCTGACGGCTTTGGTCGCATTCCTCTGGCCCATGCCACTTGGAAAAGGAGCCTTTCTTGCTCCTCCTGCACTCTGGTGCACGACAGCCACCGGTACCATATAAAGAGAGCTTCTCTCTCATGGAACAGCCAGTCAGAATGCCGCTTCCTGCTGTGCGATCACTGCAGTTCAGGTTTTCTACACCGAAGACTCTCTGAGAACTGAACTCTGCTTCAGAGATGGCGGCTCTGGCGTCTTCTTTCCTCTGCTTTTGCAACTGGAAATTCCTGCTACTTCGCAACCTTCTTGTTCTAATGGCCTTAAATATTCAAACGTTCTTCACAGGTGTGGGTCATCAGAACCACTAGACTGCTTATTGCAGTTTTGTGCCTCTAAGCTCCTCTTGCTTGTCCCATTACTTAGAGGATTTTTGGACTTGAAGATTTGAACAGCAATATTTCTTTTCAAATCCGTCAGTCATAGGCAGGGCTACAGTGGGTAGGTGTGGAAACATGACCACAGCCAGTCCTCATCATTCCGGGTTGCAGGGGTAGTGAGGTAGATGCCGGGAGTAACGTGAAGACCCACAGTTCCAAAGGTCAACTGATCCAAAGTTTGAATGTTCCAGAGTTCAAATGCTCCTGCTATCAACACAAGCACTGCAATATTTGCAGGTACCAGATCTAGACTAACAGGAGGGTCAAGTTTACAAACATAAAAAACAAGTGATCGCAGCAAGAGCAAGCTCCTCATAGATGCTGAAGACCTAGCAGCAATGACAACTACTCTTGGTCCGGGGTCCGCCTCGACCGGCCGTTTCATCTTAGCTGGTAAATTCGGTTCGTAGTGAATAACTTGACCAGTGGCCATTTTGCTCAAAACTTTGGTACCTCTGATTTTCTTCTTCGGGATCAGCGGGCGTTTCTCCGGTTGGTTGCGTTGTGAGATCCAAGGTTTTTAGACTCGCCGATGATCGGCCAATAGGGGAACGTGGACCAGTGTGGTTCCCTCAGGGACCATGACCATCTGCAGAAGGAGTTTCAGTAACAACTCCTGCGGTGTCCCTACCATGGTTAAAAAGCTCAGCAATTGCGGGTTCTGTCTGAGCACCTGAACGTATTGATTGATTGATTGATGGAGGGTCCGGCCCTTGTCCTCTGATCTAGGTCATTCTTGGGCCAGGAACACAGGACGATTATGGCACTGAGCCGGGGGTGCCACAGATGGGGGTCTTGGTGGTTGTGGCAGAGCGTGTCCGAGGAAGATAGACTGCCTTGTGATGTCATTGTATCGTGCTGGAACTTTGCAGCAGTGGAAAGTGTGGATCCAGGCCTGGATTCTGTCACAATTGAGAACAGAATTCATGGTAAGACCTGTTGGGGGCCGTGCCACCTTGGCTGGAAGGATGATTTCCGCTGATGGACCTTCACCGGGACCCAATGTCCTGGCTGCAGAGCGTGGCATGGTCCCACAGCCGGTTCAGGAGAGATGCATGGAGAGATCAGACAGTTTTAATCAATGTGCAACAATACTGAATCAATGTGTCCTCTAGTATTAAGCTCTGAGAATGGGGAACTGCTGGAGGCAGTTCCATTCTCATGGGGTGGCCAGTGAGGATTTCGTAGGCTGACAATGTTTGCGTTTTGGGTTTTTCCTCTTGGCTAACAATAAGAGGGAGCAAATGGGGCCTTTTCAGCCCAGTTTGTGTGCATAGCTGGGAGAGCCTTAACTTAAGGGCACTGTTGCAGCGTACTGCATGCATTCTAGAACACAGATGGTACACGCAATGCAACTGTTGGGCTATTCTCAGAGCTTTGCATACATCCCTAATAACCTGGCCGGTAAAGTGGGTACTTCAGTCGCAGTCTATACAAAAAGTAGTCAAACCAAGGTAAGAATTCAGCTAGAGTGAGTGCATCTGTCTTTCTACACACATAGTTTTCCACCCACCCTGAGAACACATTGACAACTTGTAAACAATACGGATACATCAGACTGGCGAGGAGCTGTATGAAATCTATCTGCACGTGCAAGAACAGACCTTCTGGGGGACGTGCAGATAGTTTTGTGGACACCGCTTTACCGATATTGTATGATGAACATGTTACACAGTGTTGACAATAATGCTGGGCCATAAAGACTAACTCAGGCGCTATCCAGTCTCTCTGGAGTGCTGTGATCATGGCCTGTTTACCTGAATGGGCCACACCATGGGCTTTGTGTACCAAATATTGGTGCAGTACCTTGGGCACCACCAGGTGGCCCTCTGGGGAACCCCACAAGGAGCCTGCTCCCAGGATAAACCTATGCAGAGTCCAGGTCACCTTCTCAGTCTCTGGGGGTTGATCTTGGAGGATTGCCAGAGTGGCAAGAGACGGGATGGGTGACTGTCGAACTACATCACAAACAAGAAATTTGTTAGGAGCCAGGGGCCCTCTGATGGCCATTAAGCAAGCTGCACCATCCACTAAATCATTTCCTATAGTGGTAGAGGCTTGTGAGGGGTCGTGACCGCAACACTTTACTATTGCAACTGCAGCCAGGAGGAGTAAAGCATCAAATAGGGCTGCCACATATCTTCCATTCCGGATTTGGTTACCAGTGGATGTTAAATATCCACACTGTTTCCACAGGACACCGAAGTCGTGGACCAACCCGTGGACATATCTGGAGTTGGTGTAGATCATTACTGACCTATCCTGAGCCAGTACAAACGCACGGGTGAGAGCCATGAGCTTGGCTACTTGTGCCGATTTGGCAGTAGGCTTCTAGGATGAGTGAGGTGTAAATACGGCATAGCCAGTAACCACCTCTCTGGTTTCCGGGATACAGACACATGAACCATCCGTGAAGAGAATGAACTCTGGGTTCAACAGGGGTACATCAACCAGATCAGTGCAGGGATCAATGTTCCCTCTAATTATTTTTTTCTATGTGCGGAACTGGTTAGCTGTTGTGCGCACTTTATTTTCTATGTGCGCAACTGACTAATGAGGTAAGCAACTTTGTGAGCATGCATATTTAGTGAACTACCATCGCAGAAGAGAGTTTGGAAAGGAATGTCTTCCCAGCTACTGCAATTCTTTACAAATCTTAAGACACTTTTTCCAAACACATAGGCTTAAATAAAATATGTCATATGTGATTATAAAGAAAACGCATCAACCAATCCAAGGCTTCAACATCTGCCAAAGTACCTAGCAAACGTACTTCTAGGCAGAGAAAAAAGTATGTTTTATACCACTGGAAAATCACTCATGTCACGTGTATTACAAAACACAAATATCTTGTGGCATAACTGACGTGGCTGTCAAGAAATTCAGAAAGAATACAACATTTGCAGATGGATTAATGGCAATTAAAAACAATGGGTCAAAAAATATGCTGATTGGAGTTCAAGTGACACTTTAAGTAATTCAAGGGCCAGGGGAACATGCTTCTAATGATGTGTGTAAGGCTGTTAATTGCATCAAAATAACTGCATCTGAGAATATGATGATCAAAAATTCCTGTGCCTCTGCTAACTATCCACATTTATGTTTTTTTGTGGGTAGTGATAACACCAGCCTCAGAGCTAAGAATTGTAGCCAAGCAAGAATACTGTAAAAGAGGAAATGAAACACGAACTACCGCTGTCTACCACTTTATATCTTACTGTATACTTTCTTTTGATTCTCATTTCATTTATGACTTGTTCAGAAAAAGCGAGCAAGTATGCTTCACAGCCCGATCACAGCGATAGGGAAAGCTCCTGCGACCGAACGCATGTACTAAAGACACCGGTTCTGTACCTGATGGGGAGTGACTCACATTTTAAGATCTAAGACAAACTTGACCTATGGTCCGGATAAGAACAACAAAATTCTTCCAGCATTGTATGCTGATGTACGCCAATCCCCGCTATCATTCTACTGCTCAACAAGAGTTTTTGCCAACATAGATACAAGAATATTAGCCTTTGATTATCCATCACCTGTCCTGAAGAAGGCCTTTACACCAACATCTGAAGAATCCACTACAGGAGGTGGTTCATTCAACACCAGATAGGCCGAAACGCTTCGATACTTAATCCTGCTACATCACATTGACGAAAAAGCCATTATTTCTCTAAATAAAGAACTTTGCATATAGACAGGGGCCCATTATCCACTGTTGGACAAACATGGCTACTTCAAGTATTGTTTATATCTGAAATTAAAAAAACTGGCAGAAATCACCAAAGCAATGTTGTCAAAATGTGTGTTTTTCAATATGGTTTGAATGAAACAAAGAAAAGATAAATAAATGTTATATATATATTTTCCTAAATCCACGGTTGTGTATGTCCACATAGTTTTTTGAACAAGTCACATATGAAATGAGAATCAAAAGAAAGTGTACAGTAAGACATAAAGTGGTAGACAGGGGTAGTTTGTGTTTCATTTCCTCTTTTACTGTGGCCTAGTACCTGGCAGGATGCGCTGTGTGTGTAAGTGGAGTGGAGGTTGGAATGTGGTGAGGGGTCTGGAACCTAGGTGGCACCCTAGGTTCCAGGGATGATGGTTGGTGGGAAAAGAGATAGAGAACCAGAGGGAGTAGAAGATGGTTACCTGCTCTTCTTACTCACCGTTCTCCCTGTAACTGGAACAATAAAGCAAGCTTACCTTTTGTACATATCTGGCTCTGGAGTGGTTTCTGCTTACTACTTGATATTCCCTGCCACCCAAGATACTACACATCAATGCTTCAACCCACCAAGCTCTACTGATATTTTTTTGAATTAGTGACCAGTAGAGCAGCGGCAGAAGAAGCAACTCTAATAATATTAATGCCCGATCTCAAGAGGAATTTTCTGGGGAAAGAAATTTTTTTAGTACACAGAAAGTATCCCTATTGGCAAAGCTAATTACTTTTATACTCCCTCAAAAATTATTTCACTCCAGGTAGGGAGCAAAATCTGATTAGAGCCCTGCTTGTACCCCTGACATAGGGAGTGAAATTAAGGGCACATAATAAAGGTCATAGTTTTGCCCACCCACCTGCTCCACAGCCTAGATAAAATTTAAGCAAGAGCCTTACTGAGGTTTATTAT
This sequence comes from Ambystoma mexicanum, assembly GCF_040938575.1. NCBI lineage: Eukaryota > Metazoa > Chordata > Amphibia > Caudata > Ambystomatidae > Ambystoma > Ambystoma mexicanum. The sequence continues at coordinate 1,336,921,884 of NC_090933.1, read as the reverse complement.
GAAGCCCTGTCGAAGAAAATCACATATATATGCATTTCAAGTTGATGGCATCAATTCATCAGAGATACAACTGATTGAGTGCCTTCTTCAGTAACTATGGATCCCTCTTCTGTAATTCGTTGCTATCAGTTAAATAAGATGCAGGGAGATGCTAGAGACGATACACACAGAACACGTGGTTATATTGAAAAGCCCTCACCAGCTGAGCATGGAAAGAAAATGAAGGTGCTGTTGTCTAGATGGTGTTAAGTGAAAAATTGTTTTCACTTACCGAGGAAAAATAAAATCGATTTAGAAAGACCGCTCTGTGACCACACAGAGTTGTCTTTCTAAATTTAACTGTCATGCACCTGCTGCACACAAGTGCGTGCAGGGGCTGACATGCACGGTGAGACCCAGAGGAGTCATTGCAGGAGTGTCGGGTGAGTGTCTGTGTGTCTGTGTACATATGTTTGGCCGGGTAAGTGTGTGTTATGCTGGCAAAGGGGTGGTGAAATAGGGTATTTGGGGGTGGAGGGGTTAAAAGCCCTGATTAACAAAACAACCAGCGGGAGAGGTTGGAGGTGGGGAAGGGATTAACTTGCAGGGGCAGTATGTGATATTTCGGCATTTTAATGCCAACCCAAAAAGGGCTGAAAAAAATGCATTTTTTGTGTTTCGTCTTTAAAATGCCAAAATATCATATAGAACCGTTGAGACAGGTACTAGAGTTTCCTATCCTTTAGCAAACAAGCAACACATTTCCTTCAGAGTACTGCCGAAACGTCTGCCTTGGTTTTTGAAATGTGCTGCTTTGTTCATCACACGCAAGGAGTGGTGGTGACCTGTGCTGTTCCACCCATACACTTCTCCGGCCCCATTGCTAGACTCCAATACTAGTTGAGAGAGCACTGTAAAAAGTGAGGGAGGAATTGTAGCAGTAAATACCCACTGGGATATTTGCAGACCCACAATACTTTGCAAGTAAGGCATATTTTGTACCTCAACATATTAAGAGCATTTTAAGAATGTCATAACTCTACATGTACACAATTCTTTTGCAGTGCATACCAGATTGTTTGCAACATACCCCTCCCCCCCCCCATATCATTGTGTAGGATTACACCAGTAGTCAGTGAAACCGTTTTTGTATAGCAGCGAGTTACCATATAATGTGTGAAGATGTATGCCCAGGGAAACACTGAACACTTGGAAAAGATGCAGATTGTGTGAAAAGCATTATCCTGTCTGAATATCCAGTGCCCTGATACTATGGATGAGTAATCCCAGGCATAGTCCATACCCATTATCCCTTGTAGGCAAAGGGAATGATATTGCAATGTTGCTCTCCACTTATAGGGTAATGATAGCAATGCTAAAGTAGGAGATGCTGAGCATCACATTTGTTTTCTCAAAATTTTATAGGGCACATTTATATTTGAGTATTATAATGTGTAAACTTACAAAGGGGGCTGCTTCAAAGCACTTGTGTGACATATGTCCAAAGAAGAGGCAGTATGGGATAAGGTTACACATCCGAGTAGCCTGCTTACTTACAGTCAGTATCTCATATTTGAGCTGGTACTTCGATTATATAGTGTGGGTGATGCTTTTTGGTAAGGCACAATGAGTAACAGAAATTCTGGCGGGTGAACATTATTCATATTACAAAAAACATAAAACAAGTGGATGTAGCTACACGTCAGCTAGCCTTTCGCAGAGCCAAGAGAGGAAGAGTCAAGGTTGTGCAGTAGCATCTTAATGTGTTCAGGGGCAGAAGTTATTCATAAGGTGAACGTGTGGTAGTCAAGTTCAGGAGTCATGGGGGGGAGCAAACATTATTTGGTTAATGTGTGCAGGCATATCTTGGTTAGATTCTTCTGTTCATGGAGCCAGTAATTCATATTAGTTTTTGACCTATTTTGTGTGTATTTTGCTGTGAGGAATTTTCGGTGTTTACAGTTACCCTTGCAAATCCAAATGAGCAGAATATCAAGACTAGATGCTTATTTTAAGAGAGAGAACATTTCAGGTAATTGCTGTGGCTTGTGCCCTATTACATCTTTTTGAACAGGTGAGAATAGTCTGTGTGCGCTGCTAAAATTCATCTGAGCGGCACCCAGAAGGAAGCTGGGCAAGCGCACATGCCCACAGCTTAGAAGGAACAGTGCAGGGGACAGCAGTGGTTCTATGATCACCTGGCAGTCATGTGGTGCCCCATCTTCAGGGGTTGGTAGTAATGAGGCAGGGTGAAGGACAGCGACTTAGGGTCACATTGACAGCAGAAATTAGCAACCTCTCATACCTCGTGAGGCGGGCATTGGATACATGCTGGGTCTTATTTTTTAGTAATCATGACAATATTGCATGGAGGACCGAAATCGTGACGGGACGCCCTTGGACCAAGGAGTCGGTTTTCTCATTCAATAGGGCAGCAGCTGCTACAGGCAAGCTGGGAGAACGGCCGCCACTGGGTCCAGAGTTACGCTGTGGTAGGATACCGGTTGATGCTTATCGCTGTGTGACTGAGTCAACACACCTTGAGCAAACGCATTGCAAAATAAGACAAAGGGTTGCTATAAGCCGGCAGACCGGACACTGGAGCCGTTGACAGTGCCTGCTCAATGTTGACAGACATCTGCTGCTTCCTGGGACCATGGCAGGGGATTGGTGAGGTCGAATTGTGGGTGAGGTTCTGGAGGGGCTTCAGGATAGATACAAACCCAGGGACCCAAGGCCTACGGTAACTAACCATCCCAATGAACCCTCTCATCTGTTTCTTGGACTGTGGCTGTTGAACTTTCTGGATCGTGGAAATCTTAACCAGAGAAAGATCTTTCCCCAGCAGAAATCTCATGACATAGGTATCGCACTCGGGCCAGACATAACTGTAACTTGTCCTTAGATGCCTAGTGACCCTTTTCAGCAAACACTTTTAACAGAACCAGGGTGTCTTACTCGCTTGCTTTCAAGGAGGGGGAGGCTATGAGCAGATAGTCTACGTACTGCACATGTGTTCCACCCCCTGGGAACTCCAGAGTCTAGATCTTTTTTTAAAATCAGGGAGAACAGTGTGGATCTTTCATACCCCATTGGGATACGAGTGAACATATATTGCGTCATTTTATGCGTGAACGTGAAGAGATACTGACTCTCCGGGTGTATGGTTATAGAGAAAAATGCTGAGCACAAATCTACAACGGTGAAATACTTGGCAGTGTTTGGAATCGACAACAAGATTGTAGCGAGATTGGGTACCACGGGAAGGATGGCAGTATGGCGGCATTCACCACATGCAGGTCCTGAATAAAACGATGCACCTCTTTACCAGGCTTTTTTGTAGGTAGCATCTGACTATTAAAGGGGCTGCGGGTAGGCAAACTGGTATACCGTCTTTATATAGAAAATTCAATAACGAATGAATATATATGGAACACCCCCCCAATATATGTTTAAAAACCAATTTCATTAAACTCTGTATTTGTAGTGCCATAAACTTGGCTTAAGTTGTTTCTTTCTGCCTTTCAACCTTCTTGCGAAAATGTTTTGCGACCATCAAAACCTTGACCAATCCCTTTCCTTCCCATACAATCATTACAGCCTTCATCCCTTCTGCTACCTTGGGTTGCAACCCTGTAAAGACCGGAGCGGGGTGTCTGTACTCCTGCTCTCTATATGGTAAAGGAGAAGCACAGAGGACCCCAGCCAAGATTCGCTATATTGGTAAACGTGTCGAGCAATCAAGGCCTAGCTTCTCACGAGGTGATACGGGCTGGTTCTTAAGTACAGTATACTCCCCAGGCCCCCTCAAAGGAATGTCCACACACTGTATTAACGAAAGCACAGTCTTTATATTATTAAGGTTCAAGGTTGTATACACAATCACAATAACTCACTTTGTGCTCAGTTAATCTTTTAGTTAAAATGTCACACAAGTCAAGTAATAGAGAACTAACAATAGACATAGGAGGAAAGCAGTTGTTTAGAACAATTGGCAGAATACTTAACCCCTTCGCCCAGGCACAGTACTGTATGAGGATCCCTGCTCCTAGGCAACCTTTAAATAAAGATATCATACAAGCCCGGTCCATATAATGTTCACAAGAGTCTTATTTCCTTCTAAATAGTTCTACAACCCCAATGTACCTGGATTAGCAGAGTTTGATGTCGGGTTGTCGACGGATCCTTCTTGAGCGGCTCCCTTTAAGGCAGGAGCCACGGATTGTCGAGATCCCACGAGGAAAACTGGTGAGCACTGTCATTGTGGCAGCAGCTTCGGTTCTTGCGGTGCTTGTTGATGATCGGTCAAAAACGTCCTGCAAGCTGAGGCGTGCGGTGCACCTCGATGACGAGTGTTTGTTGCCGCAAAGAGTTACTGAAGAACTTTGGCCCAGCAAGGGCGTCTAGTTGTCTGGCGTCTCTGCGATCTTCGGGTGGCGGGAAACCCACCAGCGGATTCTCCTCGATCGTTGACAGCCTTGACTCTCTCCGGCAGGACGAAAGCGGTAGACGATGATGAACAAGGGAGTCCTTGGATCAAATGTTCTTAAGCAAAGGGAGCATAGCGCCTCCGATCGTCGACGGCAGTCATCGACGGTGGACGGCTGACCGGTGCTTCTCTTCGTTCTCCTTGGTGATCCCGTTCTCCAGTTGGCAGTCTTTCGTAGGTCTGTCTACCATGGAGCACCAGCTGCTGCACGATGGTCCATCCTAGCTCGGGAAGAGGTCTCCTAGTCAGGTCCTCTCTTGGATCAGTACTTGAAGACACAGCAGCTTTCAGATTATGTCACACTCACCTGTGTCTCTGCAGGAGCGATGGACGAGCCTCCCTTGACCCCGAGTCTTCACTTCCCCTGTTTCACCCGGAGGAATACCTTGATCTTTAGTAGGGTGTGCACTCCATCCTGCATTTGCAGGGGCACAATTAACTCATGTGATTGGTGCCAATGTCTGTAGGCTGAGTTCAGATGCCAAACGCTGTTTTATGCCTTCACAGCGAGACCGAGAGTTCAAGGCGCCAGTTTCTTCACTGGCTAGAAAGTCCTTCCCACAAGTTAACGTTGCGCGGAGAATGTTGAGTGTCCAAAATTGTCTGTATTGTCTTTGTTTGGCAGTATTTTTGTGGGTGAGTAGTGCTGCGTGTAGAAGCTAGCTGGTGGTAGGTTTGCGCAGCACCTTCAATTCGAGCGTGCCTGGTAATGTCTCTCCCTTTCCCTTGCAGGAGAAATTATGTGGTATTAGCGCCTCGAGTCCGGGTTCAGCGCTACTGGAGACTTGGTGGTTAGGTAAGTTTGCACAGAGGCCTTTGGTAAGTATGCACCACGTAGAGAGAGAGAGCGCAGTGAAATAAGTGTCCGCATTATTGGAGCGAGCACAATGAATAATGTCTCTCCTTTCTTACAGGGGTTTGTGTGCTCGTGCAACTCACCTGGATTCCAGCATCACAGGAAGATTCGGTGAGTATGCGCAGCGTTACTGATGTGTGCGTGTTAACGCTGTTCTTCTTTGTCCTTACAGGTGCCAGTGTAGAAGTCCCCTCTTGATTGGAGATAACTGCGGCTTGGAGTAAGAACCAGGTAAGCTGAACCTGAATGATCCAGAACGGGTAAGCAGAAGTAGGATGATCCGGACGGAGCAGGTAAGCAGAAGCAGGATGATCCGGAGCAGATTAGCAGAAGCAGGATGATCTAGAGCAGGTAAGCAAAAGCAGGATCATCCCGAACAGGTAAGCTGAAACAGGATGATCCGGAGCAGGTAAGCAGATGCTGGCTGATCCAGAGCACGGCAAGTGAGTTGCTGATAAAGCTCACAGTAAGCAACACGAAGCACTGGAAGAATCTTGGGTGTGGCTTATATAGCCTGCCACACCCAAACACTAGAGAGCTCATGTGTTATCAGGCACTTCCTGTTTGTAGTAACTTCCTGGTTACCACTTCCTGTTGCCAAACACTAGGATGGAATGAAAGGGGGGATTTGTTATGGGTTCTTTGTGTGCCTATGCCAGGCCTGCCAAGCCTCTACCCAGCTTGCCCCAACTACCTGCCTGAAACCCATGACAGATTACAAGGAAGGGAACAGCGGTTCACCTTCTTCTGGCTCGGCTTCGAGAGTAAGCATGAAGTATCAACTTCAGCTTCTGAACAATTTCTAGCAGTGAGAGGCCCCCAGATATACGGTTGATCTCCCGTTCACTCTGCTGGGTCACACTCGCATCCATGCCAACATTCAGATGCACCGGGGAGGGAGATTTCCACAGGGAAATCGGGAGAGGCATATTTCCTCATAGGAATACATTGGGGCTACAGTTATTTTAGACGGGAGACTGTGAAAAATAGCAATATTTTTCACCTAAAAATCAGGAGTCTCCCGCCTAAATCGGGAGGGTTGGCATGTATGCACTCAGGCAACCAATTACTCAGAAGAGCATTCAGGCAGTCAGCCAATCAAGCGCACGGTGCATTCAGGCCATTCTTCTCCATCCAGACACAAGTACTCTGCCATTCAGCACTACATACTGCATTCATACCAGTTTTGTGCAGGGCTGTCTCAGTCATTGTGTCAACCACCAGATACTAGACACCCACAACACAGAATGCGTATTTGTCACATACTCCATTCACCCAGGTCCCACCCACAGGGTGTACCCACAACATACAGTCATTGAGAAGGCTCCAGCCAGTCTGGCCTGGACTTCCCCACAACACCATATATGGAACTTCCACCCAACAGCCAGTCAGGGGGAAGGGACAGAGTAGGGGCTTCCCAGGACTTTGGGAAAACAAGTTCCACAGGGGCACCTTGTTTCCCATCAGGAATCCACTGATTCCAATGACAGGGCCTGGGCATCCCAAAATTGAAGCTGCTCAGGACACCTGTCAATTCAGCACAGAGTTGCCACCATCTAGTACTCTGCTCTGTGGGCCACACACAGGTGCCCCAAAACATACACTAGGAGTACAGGGTCGTACTCCCACCCATGGGTGTCATAAGGGTATACCAAGGGTCTGTTCACCAAACCAAATACAGAAAGAGCCGCACCACCAGGAGTCCCAAGTGAACTGCTGTGCGGAAAACAAGTCAGAACACATGATAAAAAGCAATACAGGACAAGGATTTAGAGGCCCTGTCCTACTGATGCATTTCCAGCATCACAAACCCTATAACAAACTGTGCCACTACCACCTGAGTTGTGGTAATCCCTGAATGTTCGAAACATAATTTCAGCCGCTCAAAATATTCCCTTAGTCTGTTTGCACAAGTTACTATTGGCCTAATCCGTTTTTTGAAAGAAAATTGTAACAATAGATTCGACCAGTCTATCAGTAAAGATCCTTAGATTTATGGGCGCAGCAGATTCTTCAGTCGGCCAATTTGCCTGTGTTTTAAGCAAAGCAAACGTGTTCGGGGGTAACGCTGCCCGCAGTAGCTGGTTTAATTGCACACAAGTGGGGTGGTAACATTCTATTACTTGGAGCTCTCCCTGGAATTTGACAGGATCTTCTTGTATCTTGGGGAATTTCTGGGCCATGTTAACTAAGTCAGTGGTCCTTCAAGGGGCATGTTCTGTGACAAGGGTGTCGTACCCCGCCGAAAGCTGTCTGAGTGGCAATACGTCGGTGCTGGAGTTTAGTGTGGTGTCTGGGAAGCCTTTGAATGTGTCTGAGGAGGGTGAAAATCTAGAATTCTGAACTCTCATGTGAACAGAATTTGTTGTCTGGGTGTGGAGTGGTGGTAGGTGGGCAGTTGTGAGGAGTCGGGACTATTGGCTCACTGATTTGGTGGGTGGTTTAGAATAGCTGGGTTGTAAGACTCCTGAATTACTTTGGGGCCGTCTTTTGGTGGGGGCTCTCCTTGGAAGACTGGATATAACCATTTGTATCCTGTTTTGTGGGTTGGGATCTGCAGGTGTGTGCTCTCGTTCGTCGTGGATTTTACTTGCTTCTGGAACTTTATCTGTGAGTCTTTTAGTCTTAGATTCAGTAATTCTCTTAGTGGCTTTGGTATATCAATTGAGGTAGCTGTCCCACTGGCCGTTGGTTTACAATTGACCCCTTTTTCTCTTATGCTGTTTGTGATTCTTTCTAGATCGAATGTGCCTTCCTGAGGAAAATATCCAGGTGACTCGGTCTGTGTATACTGGTGCCATTTTTCAGTTACTTGCTTGATTTTGGCAACCAGTGAGTAAACATGAAGTGGGCTCGACTCCCTTTAGTTTGCCCTGAACCCATTCTCTCGGGTGGGGGCGGAGAGGATTGGGGGGGCATTAAGACAATGTATGGCTTGTTTATGGATCCAGGTCCATTCCTACCCCTGGGACGCCATGGAGTCCTACAGCAGGCGGTGTTAGTAAGGCTCATGAAGTTAACCGCTCTGCCCTGTCTGTTCGGCAACTCAGGGGTCACCTAGGCCCTGTTCCTCCCCCTTATAGAAATTTCAGAGAAACCTGCAGGTGTTGGTCAGATTCAGATAAGTAATGTTCAAAGACGAGACACACAAACGGTAGAAATAAAGTCCGTTACAGCTGCCGTACTTGGATAGAGGAGATGGTGTAATGTAATGTGGGGTCGCAACTTTCGTTGCACATTGAGAGCTTCAAGTGAGGTCTGGGTCGGGACAAGACAATCACAGAGTTCTCATCTGAAAGCGTTTTCTTCGCATTCATACAGAACATATTCACCTTTGTCCCTACTTGGTCCTACGCTACTCTGACCGATTTACAGTCTCACATCTTAAGTCATTAGGGAGCATGGATGCACTGCTTTTCCTGCGGCAGCTAGCCACTTTGCTGTTCCTTACTTCAGGTAACTAGTTTTGTTAGGCAGGGTACTTGCCCTCCTATTACTTAAGACAGATTTTATACTTCAAATCCACATACAGATTTTGACATGCTTCAGACATCACAACACATGACATCACATTACATTGATACAGTTACCTGATTTCATCAATCTCTGATGATCTGATTGACTCTTTCCTCTGCTCTGTCCACCCCCCTCTGGTCTCTGAGCAGTGTGGCCAGCTGCTCCATGACGAAATTGGTCTTTCTTGGGCCCAGAGATTCACCGGGAAGTGCTCCCGGCAGCCCAAGTCCAGCCGCAGAGCAGCAGGATCTGAGTCACGGCAACAGTTGTAGTGGATAATGAATAGCGACCACACTCAGTTCCGGTGGATTAATGAACACTTTATTAGTCAAAAGGCAAGCAAAACAAGTAACCAACATCAAAACGAGAGTTCGGCACAAGTTGCCCCCTCCCTACCCCCCCCCACCCTCCCCCCACCCCCGATTCAGATCTCTTATACTCTCAGGAGTACATGGGTGTCAATGGAAGGGAGGTAGACTCAGTCTTGGCAAGGTCACACCTTGCGACACACACCTGGTGTAAAGTCTTTTGAAGCCAGCTGCATTCAGCAGTGCTTGTTAGTGTTATCAGTAAAAGCAGCACAGAGCAAGGCAGCTGACCATACTCCCTAATGCTTCACACTCGTCTCTGGGCAGGCCAGAAGCCTAGTAATATGACGACACCCGCCAGCTAAAGCCGATGAGCAGAGAACATGCTTCGATATCTATTTTGGCAAAGCTGTTGCAAGTGTGAACAGTGAAAGCGAGCATTCCTAAGCGGTGTGTGAAGAGCTGCCCTAAGGGTGACATGCGCAGGGCAGTTAATCATTTACCCGTATGCAGGCTACAGCTAATGGTTTAAACATGTCGTACTGGTAAGCAGAGTATAGTGTAACACAATGGCAGAGTAACAGGGGCACTTATATGACCATGCCTTATTTGAATTTATTTTTGGGAATTTGTCTTGTTTTGGTTTTTTTTCCTCCACATTTCCACCGCCTGCAAGTGAAGTCCCTAGAAAAAGACACCTTGCTTAAAGCAAGTCGGGGGAGGGAAGGAAGTAGATTTCCTAGGGCTTAAGAGTACTTCCATTTTAAACAAAACTCTCAAGGGTGAGATGTTCGGAAAGTGCTGACTTTTTCGGTCACAACATTCTCTATTCCAGCATAGTATTTGTAATTAGATTTTCCCACTATCCATGCATGACTACAAGTACCAGAATGCAAAGTGGTGGGAGATTAAATCTGGAGTGAGCATCTTGCACCCTGCATCAACCAATTTATGATGTCTGCAAATGCACGTCTGTTATACTTGTGTGACAGCCTATTGCTCGTAATCATTGTTTTATACATGTTGTGGTGGGTCGGAAGAAGGAGCTGGACAAATTAAGGACATTCAGAATTATATTTATATATATATATATATATTTATAATAAATTGTGTTTGTGGGTTTTGATATGGCGTTGATCTTGGGCACGTAACTCCTCATGAACGGTGAGGTCTGGCGTCATGAAATTTGGATCTAATATTATTTATTACAAATTAATGCAACTGTTGCTAGCTCGATGGGTCATCCCATTCCTGAGATGTCGGCATTACGTTTTGAGGTTTTCCGCGTGCCATCTACAGGTCATTTGTAGAAAGTGCTCATCATTGCGCTGTCTGTGCTAAACTGGTCTTGCATTATTTTTGTTTTAAAATTTGTTTAGAAGAGTTAGTGTATCTTCCTTTTCATTGATTTGTAGTGCAATAACCTTGGTACATGTTAATGACACTAATTAAATGACCATTTGGTGTTCAATTATCTCCGATTTAAATTCTCACATAATTCTCATATTTGTCATGCTTACTCTGATTATTTGCTTAAATTCTCACATAATTCTGACATTTGTCATGCTTACTCTGATTATTTGCTTAAATTCTCACATAATTCTGATATTTGTCATGCTTACTCTGATTATTTGCTTAAATTCTCGCATAATTCTGACATTTGTCATGCTTACTCTGATTATTTGCTTAAATTCTCGCATAATTCTGACATTTGTCATGCTTACTCTGATTATTTGCTTAAATTCTCACATAATTCTGACATTTATCATGCTTACTCTGATTATTTGCTTAAATTCTCGCATAATTCTGACATTTGTCATGCTTACTCTGATTATTTGCTTAAATTCTCACATAATTCTGACATTTGACATGCTTACTCTGATTATTTGCTTAAATTCTCACATAATTCTGATATTTGTCATGCTTACTCTGATTATTTGCTTAAATTCTCGCATAATTCTGACATTTGTCATGCTTACTCTGATTATTTGAAGTGTGTGTTTAGCAGCGAAAATGGCCCCCACTGCTAACAACACTGCAAATAATCAGAGTAAGCATACACATATGACATTCATGTGAGAAGTTAAATAGAAGATGCATGAAAATTTGGTGTTCAATTAATTGGTGAAATGAACATGAATCAAGTTTTTTAGTTTGTGGCAAACAACAATATTTGTTAATCTTTTTCAGTGGAATATGAAAAGAATCTCAGAATGCACATCCCAAGCAAGGCCGGGTACTTAAGCTAGTGAAAGAATAAGGTCTACCTTTCCCTATTGCTAGAGGGAACGCCCTGCCTATCTAACGGAACTAAAGGTCCTCGTCAGTTGTCAGGAAGTCCAAAGTAAAGAATGTCCTCCATCCAAACTAACTCTACCTGATCCAACCACTTTATATAACCAACTTAAACTAAGCCAGTCAGTCTGATCTTAGTTCTCTCATTACACAATCTTGTGGCATGCTTTTCCCAATATTGAAATCTTAAGTCATAGGGTAATTTCCCTCCCTCCCAGGGTATTTGCTTCCCGTCTCTTTCTGTTTCTCATACAGGATTGTTAGGCCCCTGTTGTATGGGTCTTTCACATCTTCTTGGTAACATTTTGTTCTAAGCACAGGCACGAGTTTCTCTCTTCCTACAATAACAGCCTTCCACTATTCCCCCAACCCAATTATTCAATACTTCCTTTGTCGGGGTTTTACAATTCCCTTTTGACAGTCTTATATTTAGCATCTTGTAATGACTGCGACAAGTTTCTCCATGTATATAATGGTGCCATGGCGGCCTACCGCTCTTCCTGGAACCTCGATGTACGTAGGGAACGTTGCAGGGCTCGGCACTCAGTTTGGTATTCCTCTTCAGTATCTGGCTTCTCATTCTTCACACTCGCTGGCGTCCCGTTCTCGGCTTCCCTTCTGGTTACGGCCATATTCAGGTGCTTGCGCTCCCAGCAGTGATGGTCTTGGCCTCATTGCAGAGGTGTCCTACCCACCACGACAATCGTGGTCATGCCACCACCTGGTACAGGGCTCCTCTCTCTCTCGCTTCCCAACAGTTTCTCCCATACTGGCGTTCTTCACTTCCTTGACAGTCATGGGCTATGTGACATATGTCTGCTCCGCCTCTCCTAGGGGGCTTACACAGCCTACAATACTCTCTCCTTACTCCACTCACCCCAGTTATGTACACATCCCTTCTAAAAGAGGCATCTTCTTTTCCTTTTTCAAATTGGTTTGTTACAGCATTGCCTTCAGCCAAATATGAAGATGTCGCATTATTCTTCGTAGCAGGCGGTTTCATCTATGCGGCTATTGTATGTAACCTGGGGGAGTTCCTCACAGGAGCAGGAGTCCTTGTCCCCTAAGGGGGAGTCACTCCCAGTGAGATCCCCCTTGCCCAGACCGTTAGGGAGGTTATTTGCAGAGAGGGATCACTCCCCCTAGCCTCAAAGGGGGCTGCCCCCCCTTGGGGAGAAGGAGCAAATACCCTTCATGTGTAACAGTATGCAAACATGAATCTGAGATTGAGCAGACAGTGCTTGGGCATACTACAGATCCTGCATGTGTTTTAAATGTGAACCAAACACAGACAGGATTTGAATGTTTCTCACCACTAACGGAATGCATTACCTGGCTTTAAGCCAAGCCTGTCACGGTGTCCATGGCGCCGCCTGTGCTCGAAATGGTGACCCTTCTGACATCAATTCCTTTCTTGGAACTGATGCATTTTTCTCTCCAAATCTATGTTTTGGTGTACAAGAAATAGAACACAGACCTCTCAAGAAAATACAACTAGACTCTTTGCAATCAATATAGTTCACACACTACCTCCCTGTATAAACGCACCATTTTTCAAATATTTCTTGAATTAAAACTGATCGAACTCTATAATGGCAACTAATAAGTAATTCACCAATGCACCCCAATGTGGGGGTGGAGGGGCAGGATAGGTGGAAGGGTGGAAAGGTTGGAGCAGTGATCTCAAGCTGGCAGACTCCAACACTTCAAACCCACGCTTCCCAAAACGGCAATCCCTGAATCCTTTGACTAAACCCCCTTCAACAGATTACCATCAATTTAAACCTCTGCACTGGTTAGCCGGCTACCCTCTGATATTGGCCCCAGGTCCCCCCTCCCAATTGCACACCTGCACTGCCCCCATGGCAAGCCTTGCACTCTGGGGCTGTTTCTGTATCCCTACAGCCCCTACTAGCACTTGGCACCTGATGTCTGCACTTACCCTTGCACTTGCCACCAGCTGGCCACACTTTTATTTATCGTCTTTATTTTATTGTTTATCCTATGCACTGCACTGCCCCCTCCTACTTCCCTCTGTACTTTTTCCCTCCGACCCCTCCCCTGCACTTGCGCAATCTCACATGGCCTAGTAAGATGGCTGTCTCTGTCCTCCCTCTGTCCCCCCCCCTTTGCCTCGTCGCGCCCTGAAACAGTTGTGTATAGGCGCGTTATAAATGCCGTATCATATTCCACCTTGCAACTGATCCCAACAACTTCTCTAGCTGCTCATACTCTGGGAATGCCAACATGTACTCCTTATCTAGTGAGGGTAGCTCCTATTGCAGAACCTCCCCATTTCTCTGCAGGCCCTTTTCTGATGGCCAGCAAGCCCCCTCGCCTTGTGAGAGCACTGATCAGATCTGGGATCAGCTGAACGCCCAGGCCTTCAAACTAGATGGGCTCTTAGTTGTGGCCCTGGTACCCAAGAGTCCCCATCATGACAATGTCTCCAGTGCCCGCACCATCCCTAGCTGTTCTCCCTCATTGTAAGCTTCTAATGGTGGAATGGGGAGATCAAGGTCGATGAACTTGGTGCATCCAGCATGGAGGTGGGTAGGATCCAGGATACTGAGATGCAGAGGTCTGCTTCAGCAATATTCAAGCTGTGCAGGGCTGGAATGTGTCAACTGACCGCCATTGGACAGCTACTATTGCCTCCATGGATAAAAGAAAGCTGTTTCACCGCGGTGGTTGTTTTGCCTTTTCAGCGGCTGTTCTCCATCTTTTTTTTAACTTCAGTGGAGTCCCCCAGTATATCTACTTTGTTTGGATCCTGATTGATTTTTGGAACAAGGCCTCCGATTGGACATCCTCCACCTGTTTAAATGCTGTAGGTCACTTCCATAAGTGAGCTAGGGCATCCCCAGTCCAGATTCTGGATAAAAGGAGAGGGGCCTTGAACCATTCGAGGGTCAGCCCCAAGCAGGGATCTCATGACACCACCAGCGACCCCGCTGGAGGACTGCTGCTGCTGCACCCAGCAATGGCCAAGACAACCACAGTATTTCAGACCTCTTCCTTCAAATCACATGGAAAGACCTGCACTGGGGGCCTTCCATCTCTAGACTGGTGGGGCTGTACCGGTATGAAGCCATGATCTGCATCCATCACTGTTGGGGGTCGGAGTCATTGTTAGCACCACACTTGATCTGTTCCGGACTAGAAGCGGGCTGCAGCTTTGCCCAATCCTACCTCATTGTGGGTAACTTTGCAATTCTCCTTGGAGCTCTGCTGGGACCCCACCAGACTTCAGCTGCACTCCCTCACCACGAGGAAGGGTCTGCTGGGACCAGAGGTCTGAGCTGGCTGCTCCTGAGGGCCTGCTAAACCTGCCCTTTGTCACAATTGCCTTCAGCACGGCAGGACATTTGAAGGGTCCTTGTTAGGATCTGGAATTAGTATCTGCCTGCCCTTGTTATGACCTGTCCTTTCCTCTTGCCTCCTGATGTGTCCCCGTTGACCATGGTGTCTGTATGTGTGAGGTCGTCAGTTGTATGTTTGTATGAGCGCTGGAATGTTTGGGTATGCTGGGGTAGCCTGGGTGGTGGGAGCCAGTGGGCTCCATTCCTGAGCTCCCTGCCTATCACCTGTGTTTGATGTACCTGATATCACTTGATTGTAGACTATAGAAAAGGAGCTTACATAACCTACCTGCTGCCTCCCATGTACTTTTAATCATAACATTCCCCCCGCACTGCTTGGACAAAATTCGAGTATTTCACCCTGTTCTGGTGTCTCTGCCGGAGTTTGCCCAAACCATCACTGGAATCGTTCTGTCACAGCCTGTGAACCTCCTCCAAGAAGCCTACGGTGAGCTCATTGTCCATGTGGTGTGGCAAGATGGATTGCTTTACTTGCTGGTCAGATGGGTTTGCCAAATAGACCCTGGTATGGGGATTTTGGGAGGCAACCGTCTAGCCAAACTCCATCTAGGTAGCAGAGTGGCAAGGTCTAGACATAGGAGGAGGTGGGGTGGGGGGGGGGAGTGGTCTAGGGCTACAATGAGTCCTTACAGAGAAACATCAATAATTCCATTTAGACGGACAAGTATACACAGTGTACAGTTATTCGGCCTTTAAGCAATGACACCTCTAGGCAAATATTGTCATGTCACACAGTTACTATAACATACATATGTACATTCACTCTAGTGATCAGATAGAAAAGCATATGAAAGCAGGTAAATAGTCAGATGCATAAAAGACAGACGGATGACTTTAGAGCAAACATTTAGTAAATCCAGCCCTAAGAGGGATTGAGGCCTAATGTCATTGGTTCCAAAGCCATACCTTTCAGGTGCGCTTGGACAATGCCAGTGGTTGTGACTCGGAATTCCAAAATGTTAATGTTAAAGGACATTTATACCATGCACTGTCACCGCCCGTGTGGTCCCCTGGCGGATCTGAAAGGTAAGAGGGTAGGATGGGTTAGTGGGGGATAGCTGGATAAAGGTAAAGCGAGAGTTGTGATGTCCTGTTGATCGCTTCAGTTTGGTTAACACTGTTCGCTGAGCATGGGTGTGATTTATGGACCAGTAGACTCGTGCTGTTCTGTGGGACTATATGTGGTTTATTTTTTTGTTTTAATGAAGTGCATGCAGATTGCTGTGCTTGTGTTTGTTTATAGTTTGAGAGGTGTATGCAGTTGAGGTTTTAGTAGTTGGGTTAGAGGGGCTTTTTCTTACCTTGTTGTTTTGGGCATCTGTGTTTGGTGCCTCTGCTCGTGCTATGTACTCGGGTCACTCGCTGGGTTCTGTGCATAGTGGTGGCTTGTCTCTGTAACTGTCTAGTGGTCCGTGATGTAGTAAGGTGATGAATGGCTGCCCCACCCCTGGGTAGAGATAAGTATTGTTGTAGGGTCTGTTCTTAGGTTGTCAAGGGGTGTGCCTGCCATCTTCCTTCCCTGCCCACCCCATGACCCCAAAGGCTGGGTGCTCACCTCCCAAAATCCAGGTGCTCCAAGGCCTCTTGGGGTGCCAGTTATAGGTTAATGCTCCCTTGTCTGCAGCTAAGGTGCCTGTCCCTTGGGCGAACCCAAACTTAAGGGTAGGTATATCCTGGGCTCCCTCCCCAGCTTCTTCCTTCCATATACACTTGCTGAGGCACATTCTGTTTCCAGTGGTGTCTTTGTTTTTCCTAGTCATTTCCATCAGGTTGTGAGGTGAAGAGCCATGTTTTAAGTAATTTTCAGAATTTTAGGTGATCCTTCGTATTGTGTATTTATTTCGGGAGGGTGTTCCACATTTTTGCTGCTAGTGGGAGAATGACAATCCCCCATGCCGCTGCTTGATCCGAGTTCTCTTGTCGGTAGGTAAATGGGTATTTTCATTTGTAGGAATTCTGCTCCTTGGTCATGGATTGCTCTGTGCATTATGTGCATTGTTTTGAATGTGATTCTTTGTTTGATTGGCAGCCAGTGTAACATTTTTAGTGCTGCAGTGATGTGGTCCCTTCATGATAGTTTGAGGAGAAGTCTGGCTGCTGCGTTTTCGATATGTTGCAATTTCTTCAGCAGGTGTTCCAGCATTCCGAGGTATAGGCTGTTGGCATAGTCTATTCTGGACATGATGAGTGAATATAAAGGTTGTAGGCTAATATAAATGGTGAGATAGTTTAATGACGAACAGTGATGCCCCTTGCCTACCTTGTCCGTTGTTGCTGGTTGACGGCTACTGGCTTCTTGCTTCTCATTTCTCATGATGACACCTGCAGACAAAGTCTGGAGCAGCTTCTGCAGGTGCTGCCCTTTGCCTCGGGGCCCTTAGCAGCAGAGGCTGCCGGGATGGGGGACACTTCCGTAGGCTAAGAAGTCATGGATCCTTGAGCAGTCCAGTGAGTATTCTTGAGATCAGCCAGAGGAGCAGAGCTTCACCAAGACTCCACTGGTGTGATGCTGGTCAGCTCCAAAGGTCAGGGGTCTTGGCTCCAACGATGATCTGTGGAATGGCTGCACAAGTCCCCCTTTTATCCAACATCTGGAGTGGATGCTTGCCCAAAGCCACTAATATTAAGGATCTGCACCATTCAAACTGGCAATGGCTGTCAAATCATGGAGAGCCACTGGCCACACAATCTGCCCAGCAACAGATATTCAGACACCTGGATGTGGACTTGAACCAGACAGCCCAGCACCCACATCCCACCACACACACAGACCACCCCTTTCCTTTCCATACAAAAGAGCATTCCATGTATGGCAATTCCAGATCTGAGAGGCCAGGAAGAAGTCCAAAGAACAGTGTGGACATAGGACAGGTGAAAGTCTAGTGGCAGAGCAATTTTAGAGTATATAGTACTCTTTATAGCATGCAGTAAAATGCAAAAGCACACAAGTAAAAAGTTCCAAACCCTTAGGAAAAATATCCACTGCCACCCAACCAAGCCTGGACACATAAAGGTTGCAAAGGATACTAATCCCACTTCAGTTTAAGGTGATGTGTGCAGTTGTAAAAATACAAGAAACCCATAAAGAGTGACTTCCAGCACTGATGGACGAATCAATCTGTTTCCCCATAGAAATGAGCACAAAGCAATGGAAGTACCTCAAAGATGCGAGAGCAGGGGTCAAAACAAAGCAAAAAGAAAGCCTTTCTGCTAGAAATCTGTGGGAGCAAAAAGACTACTGACTTGCATTGAGCGTGAATGGCTTAAGTTAAATGTGGGTACCTTACTAGGCCAAAGGCGCCCGGAGTCCTCTCTTTGGCCATCTAACGCCTGGGGTCTGGTAGTCTAGGTCGACGATTAACAAGGGTCTTGCTCCAATGACCTGATTAGGCAGATAATCACCTGCTCGAACACTAAAAAGGCCAGGGACGGACCTCCTAACACGCGATTTTATGTGTCAAGTTATACTGCCCATTTTAAGGCCTGCACAATGTCTCTAAACTATGGCCTTCCCCTCCTGCTTTAGCTGTTTATAGTGTAAATGCCGATGGTCAAATATGTAGCATTACAAATTGGCAGGCAACCCGTTTGCTGTTGCCTGTTTCCGGTGTGTGTTTTATAGTGATTTTTCTTCTTGCCTGTGTGGACCTCTGTTCCTTAAGACCTTTCTCATTCTAGCTGTACTTGCTCCCAAGCTTACCTCTTCCTGAGTCTAAGCTTAACTGCCCAGCCCTTCTACAACTGGCTGTAAGTTTTAGTTGGCTTTGCAGAACCCCGCCCCAGAGTAGGTTCTCCAACCTCTTGGGCCCACCAAGCAGGCACCCCAATTCCATCTCCCCATGCTGGACGATCCACGGGTGATTGCCTGATCGCGTTGCTGAACCTGCAGACTTTGTGGTCCCTGGGGAAGAATCTTCAGTAATCCCTACTCCATAGGGTCTTCTGACGATGGCCCCATCATTGGGAAGCTGCTGTGGAGTCTATGGATGATGTAGAAACTGAGCACCTCCGGTAAGAGCCTACCGTCGCTCTGAAGACTTGACGCTTACTGCTCGGACTACTGTCTCGGACCTGTGATTAAACTGCAGAGAATCTTTAATAATACATCCACCCAGGAGCCTGATGGTGAAAGGGGTTTGGGGGGGACTTCATCTTGACCCCCAGCCGGGAGTTTTCTTTTGATCCAAGCATCTGCCATCCTTCAGAATTGACCAGAACAATGGGAATGCAACAGTTTGTACTTTTCACAAAGGGGGGGAGGGGCGTGCTTTTCTGCAAGCCTTTGTCCTGTTGACTCGCACTAAACTGCTTTTCCTGGCCTTCCAAAAAAGATAGAAAAAAGGCTTACTTACCTTTTAGAAAGTTCTCCCCATCAACAGAAAGACTTTCCAGAACTACCAGGAACCTTTACAAGCTTTCAACTAATCTTGCTTGATTTACACATTGATTTTACAAAGTTTTGCTTATCGTAAACTGTTCCTTTTCCCCTGTTCTATATAGAGATTACAGTCATATAAGAATATATTGTGTGGACAATCTTTTATTGCGTATGTATCAAAGTGTTTGCTGTACCTTCTGACTACGCCTCACACCTCCTACGAGTTGGACCTGGCCTGCTCTACCGCTGCACCCCTTGGAGACACAGGCATAGTTGTTTAGAAGCGCTGCAGGAGTTGTGATATGGAGCAAAAGGACGATGAGAGAATGAACCAGTGCTTTAAATGTAAAATTTGGGGAGAGACCACCACCCACCACCACCACGCACCCACCCCATCACCCGCACCCACCAACCACCAGCATCAGTGCCGCTGCCACCGCCCCCACTCGCATCCCTCCCACCACCACCACCAGCCTACTCCCTCACCCTACCCACATGCTGGAGATGTCACACATTTGGGAGAAGGCCGGATTTTGAATTGTTTCCATAATGGGAGTCTCTACCTTCTTAGACCTGTGTAAATCCCAAGGACAGCCTTGAAGAGAGGTCACCTGATCCAAGGCGGGTATGGATTGGGCGAGTGTTGCGCCAAATGGTGGGTCATGTTTCTGCATGCGGTTATCAATGCAGAAAACTGAGCGTTTGGGTATGTGCATGCTTATTTTGGGTTACATGGTCTGCAAATGTCAAAGTTCAATGCCATTCCCTCTCCATCCACCAGACCGCCTTCATCTTTCCAATACAGATAAAGATCTAAAAAGCTAGGCAAGGGCAAAATATTGTAACGGTTTTATAACACGGCACACTCCAGCCAGGGACGACTTCCACTTACACTGAATGTGGCGCACAATAAAAATGCTTTTTATTTTCATTTGAACCTCGGGTTCTTTCTTGAGAAGGCCCCCCCGGCTCACACCTACCTTAATAAACACCCCCTGTTGCAATGGACTATGAACCAGGCCGGTGTGCAACAATGAAATATTTATTAATTTATGGTTCAATGAAAAATCTGAGCAAAGTCCGGTAACAGGGCAGCAGCAGCAGCCACCACTGTGTGGCAGTACAAATGCAAAAATCCCACAATACAGTTACTTCAAACTCCTAACATCACCTAAATAAACCTTTAATAGAAAACAGAAGAACATTTTTTTTCAGAACAGATGGCTTTCAAGTTCAGCACACCCCCTGCAATACTTCCCCCAAACACCTGCTAACTAAATTCGTTGTGGATGGAAAGTAGTGGCAAGGAGTCAGTATGAAGAGGGAAATTAGAATCCACCCCACCATCCTCAGATGGGAGGCCAGAAACGAAAATTAAAACCATATTTAGGAGCAAAATGGCATACTCGGATTTGACTTGTTACCTGTACATCATTTACAATTGCAATGGATTAGCTAGGGCAGAAATTTGTGTGGCTGCACTTTGAGAGAAGGAAGCTTACAGACTACTGAGCAGGGCACAAAGGCAATGTGAACACGGGTGAGAAAATTGATTTTGGGAAGAAAATAATGCCAAAGAAAACACATGCGGCAGAATGGCAATTCTTTTCCAGACAGAGCTTGTGATGACAGGCAGCCACGGACAAGGGCTGAACTGTCAAAACTGAAAATCGTTTTTTTAGGATCAGAAACACAGGTGCATAACAGATATGATTCTGAGGGAAAGGGATTATTCTTAATAGGATGACAGTTCGGGTTTTCTATGGGAAAAAGGCAAATCGAAATTTATAGAAGAGCGCAATGCACATGCAAATTCGTTTTTTTGTTGCACTAGACTATTTCTATTGAGACATTTGAATGGCTAGAATTAGGAAAACCATTCGTCAAAATGGTTGCTTATGAAGGGCAACAATGAATTTGAATTTTCAATGGGGAAATTAATTGATTTACTTCAAATGATACTAGGGACTTACGCAGCTAACGGAAAGAATTAGAAAAGGAATACGCTAACAGACATAGACTAACACAGATTCTTCTATGGAAAAGGTAAACAGATGATACTGGCAATTTGGGATTTGACTGGGATTTGACTGGGATTTCAATGGGATTTGAATAGGGTGCAAGGGTCAAAAGAGTGGTATATGCAGTTTGGGGACTGGGTGATGTGATACTTACAATGTAAGCTTGGGTTTGGGAATCTGGACAGTGGGGCCAAGGGATCTAGATGGGATCAGCTGCCTTTCCGCCTTTCTCCCTGGATTCTTGTGTATACTGGATCTAGATGGGTGGTTCTGCCTGGATGGGATCAGCTGCCTCTGGATCTGGTTTTGAGTCTGAATCCCAGTGGCTTGTCAGTGGATTGTGGATTCTCTTCCTTGTGTTCCCTGTCTCCCCCTTATATAGCCAAAATTACATCATCAGATTTACAACCTGGAGGCGAGGGGGAGAACTCTGGACTTACCCCTCTGCTGGGATAGGACATTCCCCCAGTGTCCACTCCTTTCCCTGAGCTGATTGGTTCAGGGGAAATGACATCATTTATGTGTGTGCATTTATGACTTTTCTTTGTCTCACAAAGCTACTTTTTTTGATCAGAAATGAGTTATGGAGCACAACTTCACATTAATACTAGTCACCATTATAAGAATCAGATATACGGATTCCATAAGTGACAGGGAATTGGACAGTCTGATTTCACAATTTTTAGGAAAAATATACCATTTAAACTTTCTGCAACTGGCTACAAATATGCCCACTAATATTTAGTCTCTTTTCACCAAGATTCATGTCTGTGCCATTTATAATTCACACCCTGTCATTCCAGTTCACCAAGTGCTAGAAACATGTGCTTGTTTTTTTTTTTTGTGTTTGTCCAAAACTCACATGAAATACTGGCATAATATAACACACGTTTTAATGTACAATAATTCTTTAAAGTCAATGGGCTGGATTAGTCACATGTGTGGGTGGTCCTGCAAACCTCCACAGCCAAATTGTCTCCTCCTGTGTCAGTCTGCACAAAGGACTTTTAATGGCACCCTTTGAAGCTCTGCAGTTTGTCCTGGGAATGGGTGCAGGAGGAAATTGCACCACATGGTGAATAACTAGTTCCACTTGGTCCTTTCTGCAGGGATGCTGGCCAGTCTGGCAAGGTAGTGAATTTTCAAACTCTTGGGCCCTTCATGTGCCCTTGTGGACTGGTTCCCTTATGGATGCAACTTGCTCCCTGGGAGGCAGGGTATCCACTGGTTTCTGAGATGTTTTTCTTCTGCAAAGGAAATCAAGTCTTGGGGATAAATATAATGTACTTTTATACAGCAACCCCCACCCACAGATTCAATCATATTTCTGTGCAAGCACAGGCTGTCATTTGACATTTCACTTTTAAATGGCATGCCGCTGATTTGCAAAAGCACAGTTTTACATGTGTGTTCATTTTCTTGCATTTCATGATGCCAAATGCGGCTTCTGCCAGCCACAGTTTCACTTCAAGTACTCTTCTAAAGCTTTTACATTTGCAGTTGATTTATGGACACCAAATAATTCTGCACAGGATTTCCTTGATCTTTTACATGGGAAAACGAAATGCCATGTCATTTCTTTCATTTGCCGCAATTTGAGTGTGGTGGATCATAGTAAAAGGAAACGGATGCCGTGTTGAGGTGAAAACAGAATTCTTTGTTCTTTAAGCACTTTATCAGCACAGTAATGCCGTTCCTTGAAATGTTTTGCCTCACTTCTTGTCAATTAGTAGAAATAAAGCATGCAGGGATGTGTTTTCCTGAAGCGTACACTTTGTGGTGTTTTAAAAAGAAATCAAGAGGGGGGCGTGGCCTAGAGCGCCATCGATGTGGTCGCTCTTCTAACGGCCTATGTGGGAAGCCCGCTGCTGTGCAAGAATTCTGGCGGTTTTCATGTTCGAATAAGATCCAAAATTATAGCTGCCGCTCCCGGAAACACCCTAAAGCACACTTGGTGCTAAGATTTGCAGTCGCCTTTCCTCCTGAGCCCCTGAAATCAGAAAAAGAAGTAATTGCCCACCGCCACCGGTCACCATCAAGATGGCGGACGGACGCTTCGGCAAAAGGGTGAGGAGCGGAGAAAGCATGGAGGGCGAGTGAAGCCCAGCGTCCCCGGGACTCAGCAACATCACCTCTCCCTCGTAACACTGGAGGGAAACTGGTGCCCCTGGGCGGCGGGCACGGCACTCGTGGAGGTGCTGCCCCCACCCACTGCATGGTGAGCGAGGGAATAGCTGAGCGCAGCGGTCCATCGCAGCGCGCTCTGAAGGTGCGCCACCCAGGACCCCCCGCCTGCTTGCCTGCCTGCCCACTCACCCGGCCTGAGTTCCTCTGAGCCCCATATCAGGGATTCCGCGGCTCCCGATCTACGCACACGGCGTGCCGGGTCCGCTCTACGGGGCCAGCCCACCTATCCCCTTGGACTTGTTCCAGTCAGCGGCGGCACGCGGGCTGGGAGCCCGACTCCAAGGCTGCACAGCCTGTCACCCCACGGAACCTGCCTGCAGCAATGAGGGGCATGTGGCCTCGGACCCCACTGAAGGCCCAGTGAGACATGCAGGTGAAAGCCAGTGAAGCTGGTGGGGGTCAGTAAAGCCCAATGAAAGCCCAGTGAGAGCCACAAATGGGATATCCCTGCCTGAAGCCCAGGGCCTGCCTGCACCCTCAGTCTCCTTTGAAGTGAACATC
This sequence comes from Ambystoma mexicanum, assembly GCF_040938575.1. NCBI lineage: Eukaryota > Metazoa > Chordata > Amphibia > Caudata > Ambystomatidae > Ambystoma > Ambystoma mexicanum. The sequence goes on along the minus strand of NC_090933.1, from coordinate 1,336,897,971 downwards.
CGGCCCTGGACTCTAACTGCTCTCGCCCCCCCCGCTTGCCTGCTCTGGCCTGCACTCCATCTGCCGCCTGAATCCAGCCGACCCCCACCGCTGACCTCCGTCACCGACAGCAGCAGGCACCGTCTGTGCTACCCGGGTGCGGCCTGGGAGTCTGCGCCTCCTCTTGCTGGGACCGCTACCTCCACGGTTGTGGGGCCCACGCCGGCCTGGACTTGCACGGGGAGGAAGCGCCCAGACGGATTGACCTGGACCGGAACCTGGAGCCCTGAGAGCGGCGGTAGGTGAGCGAGGGGGGTGAATATGCCATCTCCACAGAACTCCCTGGTGGGCCCCCTCTTCCATGGCACGGGCTGGTCTGGACCAACGATATTTGTCCTCCCCGATTTCTCCGAATTTCTTCCTGGGGCGCCCCAGACACTCCCTGAGAACTATTTACCCTAACCTATGGCCTGAGAACAGCCCGAGAACACGGTGAATTTCTCTAATAAGGGACACCAGCCTTTACAGCTACGCCTGCCCCTCCACTCCGCCTGAAAGACCCAACAGACTGTAATACTGCTGCTCTAGCCTTTTAGGGGCATACACCCTCTCCCGATACAGGAAAACACGATGGCCAAGCAACTGAAATCCGGCAAGAAACCCGATATAGCTACAATGCTGATGTCCTCTGAAAGATCCAAGAAACAAGATACTCAAGCTTCCCCCCCTCAGGAGCCCCCAGAGGACAAGGGAACCCTGGCAACCAAGAATGACATTCGGGCATTTATGGTGGACATTAAGTCCGAATTCAGGTCATGTATGACAGAACTCTCTACTAAATTGGAAAACACTGACCGAAGAGTAGTGGAGATTGGGGGAGATCGAGGATCGGACCCAAGACCAGGCGTCCACCCTGGTGGAGGTCCAACGCGCAATCAGACTTTTCCACGATAAAGCTGAAATTCTTGAATTTAAGCAAGAAGACTTGGAAAATAGGGCCTGACGCAATAACCTACGCATTCGAGGGGTTCCGGCGTCGGTCCCAGATAAGAAGTTGGCGGAATATGTGAGCGACTTCTTACAAGCTCTCCTTCCAGACTTAGAAAAGTCACAGCTCCTCCTGGACCACACACACAGGATACGCCCTCGACGCAGAGTGGAGTCAGACGCCCCACCAGATGTCATCACCAGGGTGTACTTTTTCACCACTAAAGAAGCCATCTCTGCAATCAGTCGTACCTGGGACGAAATAACCTTTCAGAGCTCACCTCTCCCAATTTATCAAGATCTATCGGCCCTCACACTCCAGAAAAAACAAGCTCTCCGACCCTTGGTGGTCTTCCTACAGGACCAGCAAATCCGCTATAGATGGCTCTTCCCCACAGCCCTACAGTTCATGTACAAGGGCACTCAGAGGAGAATCAGCCACCTGGAGGATGCCGAGAAAATCATGAATCCATCCTCGCCCGAGTCCCGGTCCCCCCTGGTTCCCGGACACAGCACTGACACGGACCTCCCAACGGACCTCCCAGCGCCTCCCAAAACTCAACAGAACCCTTGGTCAAAAGTCCCGAGGTTCAGAAGGACGGGATAGCTAAAGGCGGAACGCGGCCGACTTCTTGGAAATTTGAAACCCAAAGCAACAGAAGTCTGAGCCCTGGCCCCGGGATCCATGGGACTATCTTCTACTTGGCTCAATCGAAGTTCCTCCCCCTTAACACTTCCAGAACTCGCCGCCCACGACCTCAAAAACAGAACGCTACTAACTGAAGCAACGGGCCCTAACCCACAGCCTATGCCCAATTCCGAGGTACTATCCACCTACGTCCTTGGAATACTCAACCCACAATTTTAGCCATGTTGGCTATTCTCAGTTACTTGGCCACGTTGGCCGGAGGAGGTGCCAGCCTAATAAAACTGGCCCTCCTCTTAGTTAAACCTCTGTCCTCCCGTTGGAGGCCGGAGCAAGAATTTCAATGGCAAGTAAAGGTGCAGTTGCAAAATCAACGAGATGCCGGCTGATTCATCTTCACCTCACACCCCCCCCTCCGAACACGGCGACACCCCCACCTCATGTTCCCGATCACCCCACTCTGAGGTTCATCTCTCTGAATGTTAACGGTTTAAACTCTCTGGCCAATCGCAATTCAATCTTGCAAAAGCTTCAAAACGAAAACGCTGCTGTGGCCATGATACAGGAAACACACCTATTGCCAGCTGATTTTGGACGCATTCGCTCACGGCTCTTTCTGAAGCAGTTCTGTGCATCGGGAACACGAAAAAAGGAGGCACAGCAATTCTTTTCAAGAAGGGGCTGGACCCCAGATATTAGATGCTAAACTCTGTCCGGATGGCCGATTTGCGGCGGTGAAGTGTCTGCTGTTGGGTCAACTGCATACCTTTGTATCAGTATACGCCCTGAACACAGGTCAAGCTGCTTTCTACGAAGCTCTGAGCGCCTCCCTTTCCCCCTTTATGGAGGGCCAAATCATCATTGGTGGTGACTTCAACGCAGCCCCTGACCCCACAAAAGACAAATCCCATCCGCCCTCATCCGGGGACTTCACCACAGCATTACTTCTTTTGCAGTTGTTCAGAACCCTGGAGGTGGTTGATTCATGGAGGGTACTCCACCCCTCAGGAAAAGACTTCTCTTTCTACTCGCACGTCCATAGAACCCACTCCCAAATAGACCTTCTCCTGGTCTCTCCCCAAATTCTCTCATTTACCAATGACGTCACTATAGGCCCAAGAATCCTATCTGACCATGGCCCAGTGACCATGGAGTTCTGAATACATGAGGCACCTCATTCAGCGCAACGCAGATGGACACTCTATGATCCAATGCTTAACGAGATGCCGCTCAGGGACACAATCGCAACTACAATTAGGAATTTCTTCAAAGAAAACCCTACAGCGGACACCTATCCCGCTAACATCGGGGATGCCATGAAGGCGGTCGTACGCGGAGAATTGATAGCTCAAGGCACAGCCTTTCACAGGATTAGGCGACAAACCAGTTTGGCCGAAGAAGAAGCAGAGAAGATCCATAAAGAAAAAGGATGGTCCCCAAGAACACAACGTGCCATTCGCACGGCGCAGAAGATCGAAGCCCATTACGCCGAACACACGGCACATCAACTGGCAAAAGCCAAACAATTTTATTATGGTAAAAACAACAAAGCAATCAAGCTTCTGGTTGCCATGCTTGCTAAAGCAAAACAGATCAACACGATCATTGGACTGCAGGATCCACAAGGCAGAACACAGTATGCCGAGCAGGACAAACAACGCCTAGCAGCAGATCACCTAACACAAGTAATGACAGCCCTGATGGTTACTCAACCAGAGGTAGATGAGGCTATCAAATCCCTCAAATCCCACACCCCGGGCCCTGATGGTTACTCAACCAGATTCTATAAGGTCTTCAGGCCCCAACTGCTCACCCCACTGGTGCAATTATTCAACTCCTTCAGAGACACGGGCGTCATAACCCCCTCCATGCAGGAGTCAATCACAGTCCTTCTACCTAAACCAGGAGGAGATCCAAGAAACTCAGCCTCATACAGGCCTATCGCCCTACTCAATATTGATGCTAATATCTACTCCAAAATCCTAGCAACACGCCTATCTCATATCCTACCAGGCATAATCCAACCTGACCAGAGCAGCTTTTTCAAGAATCGATCTACAGCTGACAACATCCGCAGGGCCCTGAACCTGGTGGACCTGGCTTCCCGAGACTCGCAGGGAATGGTGCTCATAGCGCTAGACACGACCAAAGCATTTGACAAGGTGGATTGGACCTTCATGGAATTCACCCTGGAGGCGTTTGGATTTGGCCCGGAATTCCGCACTATGGTCTTGGCTAACTATCAATCGCCCAAATCCCTGCTTAGAATTAACGGCAACCTCTCTGCCCCCATTACACTGACCTGCGGAACCAGAAAGGGATGCCCGCTGTCCCTGCCCCTATTTGCCCTGATCATGGAACCATTTGCCCAACGGATTAGACGGAACAACCTGATCAAGGGCTTCCGAGCTGGTTCCTCACACCATAAACTAGCGCTCTACGTGGATGATGTCCTCTTAACCATCATGGACCCCCGCAGCTCCCTGACACAGGCTCTAGCAGAAATACATAGTTATGGTAGGGTCACGGGATTCACTATTAACTTCAACAAGTGAACAGCACTGGGGTTAGGGATTTCCCAGAGGGAGCGAGAGGACTTGATTCCTATGTGTCCAATCCAATGGAAAACGAAGTTGATCACCTGCCTGGGGGTCCAGGTCCCAGCCAACCCAATAGACACTTATCACGTAAACTTCCCCCCGCTCTTAAAAGAGCTCGAAACGGACCTGAAACGCTGGGCGACGCAGGAAATCTCTCTAACGAGATTCCTGTACGCATGCTCCGCCCTCCCTGTCGCGATCCCGACCCCGGCGCTCCAAAAACTGCAGAGGAAGATGTTCCAATTCATTTGGAAGGGGAAGAAGGCTAGAATCCCCAAAACCACGATGTTGGGAAACGCAAAACTTGAAGGCTTGGGGGTCCCGGACCTGCAGAACTACCAGATGGCAGCTCAACTGTCCTGCATTCAAGCGTGGCAAACACTCACCAACCGCCCCAGGTGGGTAGATCTGGAACAATCAAGCTTGGCTCTCACCCCTACACTTTCTCCCTCATATCTCCCCAGCGACAAGGCATCAATGGCGTGGACTACTGTTGGCTACTAGAGACACCATTGCCATCTGGGACAGAACTCTGAGGCAAAAAAAGATTCCAAGAGGACTTAACCCCTCATCCCCGGTGTTCCTAAACCCCGCCCTTTCACCCGGAACATCTCCCCAGAATTTCAAAAACTGGATTGCGGGGGGCTGGAGACCTTGGGGTAACTCTTCGAGGGAGGACAACCGCATACCTTCGAACAATGCAAGGAACTCTTTCAACTGCAGGAACAAGACAGGTTCACATACCTCCAACTGCGCCACTGGTGCTCCCACCCGCAAACACGCCAGGCAGTAACTCGCCCCCCCCCCCCAGCCATAGAACTAACTCTCAAGGACCTACCAACCCGGGCAGAATTTCCGTGCTATACAAACGCCTCCAGAGAGACTTTGTCTTCAGGACTCGATCTATGGCACAATGGGAAGCAGACCTGGGCCACCCGGTGGAAGACCAGGCTTGGGTGGACATCTGGACCCGCGCCCATTCGTCGTCTGCATGCATTACAAATAGTGAATGCGCCTACAAGATCTTACTGCAATGGTACTATCCCTCTCTTCGTCTCCACCACATGAACCACACTCTGGATCCGGCCTGCTGGAGGCAATCCGACCAGATAGTGTCCTTCTTTCACATGTGGTGGACCTGCCCCAAAATCCAAAGCTTCTGGAGAAAATGCTTAGGGGCCATCGCCGACATCACACAAACTATACTTCCCTTAGACCCTGAACCCATCCTCCTGGGCCTCTCGATCCCCGGGACCTACCCAAGAACAGGCCCCAAGGCCAAGCTCCTGTCCCAATGTTTGCTGGCGGGTAGAATAATGGTGGCCCGCACATGGAAATCCGCAGAGGGCCCCCTCCTTCCCCTCTGGTGGTTGAAGTTATGGGTTGTGCTGATAGCAGAAAAAGTGACGGCAGCTAGAGCGGGCCTCCACCACTGCTTTCGGGAACGTTTGGAACCCTGTTCTTTGCTTTGATAGAGACTTTCCGGCCCTGACTTAAAAACCCCAACTGGCCAGGAGAGTCCTGGACACCGGAGATGCCCCACAGGGGCAAGAATGAAGGAGGGGACCCTTGAAAGGCTTGATAAACTTGAGGAGGGTGGGAAAAGTGAAAAGATGGGCTTTACAATAATGCATTTTAATTATTGATAAATGTCGGTACTGTTATTATCCTGCCTTGTTAAAAAATAAACACATTTAAAAAAAAAAAAGAAATCAAGAGCAAATTTCAACGCCTTCTTGGATGTCATGTGGGCAGCTTTAGTATTCAGCGAATGTGGTGCTGTTCTGCATGTAGGTCATTTTCTGCTGACTTAAATGCATGTCAAGCCATGCAGTGCACTTCTTTTAGTGGCATTATTGTGTTCAGTGCTCGCCACACATATGCGCCATGGAAAGAAAAGAAATGTCTTTGCAGCATTATTCCAGTGCTCCAGTGTTTGAAGAGGATTTCTGCAACGGCCTTAAATGTACCCCACAATATGCAATATCCACTCAGACAAGCCTGAGCACTAGAGGGGGTAATATGGGTGGTATATATATATGCTCATTAAGTTACATTACATGCAATTTGTTCAGGTCTGTAAGGTACAGACACTGACTGGGGGAGGTGTTCCTACGTGACAGGCGGCCCTGTGATCCCAATCGGGATCTGCAATTCTTGAAGAATCTTTTTCTCATCTCCTCTTGCTGTGCAAAGAACTGGGAGACCTGAGAAGAATTTATTGAAGACCCAGGCTTATCTGTTAGAACATTCGTACCATCTTGGCGGCCAAAACATTTTGTAAATCGACTACCAATTTAGCAGAGGTATATAGGGTGGCAGAATATATCCATCGGGCATGGCTGAGGCGGAAAAAGTTTATTGCTAACAATGGGAGTTTCCTTTACACTTTGGCAGGCGTTCTGCGGCCCATTCTTTACCAATCAGTGGTCCTACAGAATTGCTAAAATATGCATATGTTATCAATTTCAACACAATTTACTATTGTTCTGAATGTATCTTATAGACATGTTAAGGTTTTTATTCTATTTTATAATTCGTGATGTATAGTTGGGTATTCTTGTCCCTAAAGATCTACATCAAATAAAGGCTAAATGAACGAACGAACGGTAAGTACTAATTTAAAGGGAATTGCCAAGAAAGAAACACATATTTCTTGCTGGTAATCTTCCTTACTCCAAGCCCACATCTTCCTCTCCCACAGTTTACACAAATGTGTGGCACACAGACCCTTGTTTAGTAAGCACAAAGTACCATTTTCATTCTCTCATGTGTGTGCTGCCCCCACCTTCCAGTGGTGAGACCATGTAAGCACAGTCCCCCCGTCCCCCACATCCTGTAGCGAGAAAGCCGAATCTTAGTTCAAGCCACGAGTCCAAGGAGGGGTGGGGAAGGTGATGTGGACTTGGAGCCATGAAGAGGGTATTACCTTCTCCCCCCAGTGAGTACATAGCAACCAGGCAAATGATCAAAAATCCAAATGATATGGTGATCAAAGATCACCAGAAGAACAATTTCGCTCAGCACTCAAGGCATGTTGGAAACTAACCAACCGGTGACCTAAGGTCTGGTAGATTGCAGGATTGCCATGCAAAGGGAACCGATGAACACCTCTGATCTGCAACATATAATGATGGATACATGTTCGAGGTGGGCGCCCAATTGGCAGCCTTGGGGAACACTTTCAAAAGGTACCCCAGTCATTTCTGCCCATGAAGCACCCATGGCCCAAGTAGACTGCCCTTAAATTATTTGAGGTAAGGACCTTCCATGTAATACCCTCCCGAACAGATCTGGGGATGGTAGCCAAGGAAGGTTTCCTCTCCTTTGGTATAGGTCACAAGGGTAATGGGGAATTGCATTAGTTCAAACCAGAAGACCTCTCAGGGTTGATTCATTCAACCCGCCCAACATCCAGAGGGTGTTGGGTGGGTGTAACAGATCCACAAATCTCTGTACACCTCTCTAGGCCCACCACCTCCAACCTCAGATGCATTATGGACGTCGACCTGTCCCCATCACATCAACTCTGTGACAAAAATCTGCTACCTACACATTCACTTCAGCCTTTTTCCCTGCCTAATCGTTCCTCACAGACTCCCCACAATCGTTGCCATCATCCTTTCATGCTTAGACTATGCCAACGCCCTATAACTGGGAGCCATCGCACCACAGCTAAGAAAGCTTCAACAGGTACAAAACACAGATGCAAGGCTTCGACTAGACCTAGGCCCTTGAGAACACAACTCACTCCCCCTCTGTGTTCTTCACTGGCCTCCGATCAGACACCGATCCAATGTGCATCACCCACCGAGCACGACACAGGACCGGAATATCTACAGCATAAAGGTACATGATACAGGTCTAACAGAAACCTCATTTTAGGCAAAACACTTCTCCTAGCCATTCCAGTGACAAAAGCTACAAGAATAGGGGGCTCCTCTTTCTCAATCCAAGCACCCACCATCTGGAACTCAATCCCTCAATCTATCCATCACATAGAAGACCATCTCATCTTTAGGAAGGCTCTCAAAACCTGTCTCTTCCTTAGACAGCCTGATAAACTCAGACCATCTCCTGGAGGAATTGTTCTTTCTTTGACTGGAATGCTGGGGCACCTGGGGAGTTCACAAGGGGGGGATACAGCACCACCCTCTTTGAATGCATCCCAGTCAAGCCTGTATGATAAGCTCCGGAAGATCCTTTCCAAACAGCTGTCAGTCTGTCTTCAATGGAATGTCAAGAAGGGGATCACAATGAAAAATAATCATACCCACACAGGTAAGGCCCACTCACCTGCATACCTTGCAATATACGCTACTCAATTACACACACCACCACATCCATTAGACTGCAGCTGTGACCCACACACAATTCAGACTAGTCGTTCAGATAATCTGACCCTTCTGACTATCTCACTCCACTGACAATTTGTCAGAGCAGCCATTCTCTCACTTGATAACTATGGGCTGCTGCAAGGAACCTAGCCACTCCCTACCTACATTTGTGTGGGATAGAAATACACACACACATTTTAGAACTCCTTTCTTCACCTCTTACATCTCTAACTATGGTCTTCCAAAGAGCGTTCAACCCCATAGTACTTCAAGGTCATACCAATGGCAGTAGGTGCTATACAAGTCACATATAACCTAACATCCAGAAGGTGTAGATAGACTCCATCAGCCTCAATGAAAGAAGGAAAAAAACAGTTCATGAGAAGCATAAAACTCAGATGCAGCCTTGGGCCTGAAAGGAGGAGGAATCCTAAGGATAAACCCTGAATCTGAGAACACAGTATATGCCTCTGAATATATCAAGACCCCACGCGCCCACCTATCGACAGGACAAGGTAACATCCAGGAGAAAGCATCCTCTAACCTCCGATAGGGGGTTCCAAAGGTAACTTCTTAAAAACCTCTAGAAATGTGGGAAGAGTCTGTGGGGGTGGGGAGGACCAGAATGGCAAGGGGATGAGACGGTAAGGACTTAAACATTCTAGTAGCATAGGACTTGACTGAAGAAATGCTTCCCCAGGGTCCCAGAATAACCCTAATTGCATCCAGCTAAGCATTTAGGGAAGAAACTACCAACCCGAAGAGAGCCCATGTTCCAAAAAACCCAGAATCTTGAGTGGACCGCAAGAGTGGTATGAGGTGGTGCTGTTCACACCAGTGTCTGCTCTAAACCTTAAAAGTGCATGGTTCCCAGTGCATGGTTCTCTACAAACGCCCACGCATTCCGAATTTTTATACTATTCCTAAGATCCATAAGAATGCCTCACATCCACCGGGAAGACCCATTGTAGCGGGAATAGAAAGTATCCTACAACCTCTAGGAAAATACATAGATTTTTTCTTACAACCGATTATACAGCAGACTCAAACTTATTTAAGGGACACCACCCACTTCCTTAACAAACTAATGGAAAGTACATTTATACCAGATAGTATTCTGTTCACAATCAATGTTGCCAGTTTGTATACTTCAATTCCCCACGATCTGGGACAGGAAGCAATTGAATGGATATTATTATCATCTCCAGAGATCAAAGCACAAAATGAGTTTATCCTCATGTTACTTCAGTTTAGAGCAGAGAATTCGTACTTCCAATTTAAAGACCAATTTTTTCTTCAAGTCTCGGGAACCGCCATGGGAGCCACCATGGCTCCTACATACGCGAATTGTTTCATGTTTAAATTTGAAACGGATCATGTACTCAAGCATCCAAGATGGGAGCAACAGATACACCTATGGACCGGATTCAGATGATATTTTTGGAATCTGGTTGGGAACAAAAGACAAACTCACACAATTTTTTAAATATCTGAACTCCATAGACCAACGGATATAATTTACCTATGAATGCTCTGACACACAGATCCATTTTCTTGATGTATTGGTCAGTAACATGGACACTGGATTCAAAACATCTTTATATCGCAAAGAGACAGACAGGAACAATCTCCTTCACCGGTTAAGCTTCCATCAACCTAGTTTACTTGAAAATTTGCCTTACAGTCAGATGTTACGCATCAAGAGAATAATTAGTGACCCATCTGAATATGAACAGGAACAAGCAGACGTGTAATAAATTCCTAGCACGTGGATATACAGAAACAGACATCACTCGAGCCACAGAGAGAGCACAAACTAAGAACAGGGACTGCTTGCTAGAAAACCGAGATAAAACCAGAGATTCACCCAATTTGGTACATGTATCGAAGTTTTCCATCCAAAGTAAAAAGATTAAGAACGTAATCAAGAAGAACTGGCCAATACTTACTTGTGATAGTAGAGTGCAACATCTGTTTAAAGAACCTCCTACTTTCGCCTACCAAAGAAGCAGGAATTTAAGACATGAACTCATATCCACCAGACCACCTATAAGGAAATCTATTACTGCCAGAAAAGGACCTTTCCATGTTTGCACTGCACTAATTGCAACTTTGTCACTAAAGGGGACACAGTCAGCCATTCGCGTACAGGACAGAAAATCAAACTCAAGGACTATACCACATGTGACAGTACAAACATTATTTACTTGATCAAATGCCCATGTGGCCTACACTATGTGGGCAAAACAAAAAGAATGGCCAACATACGGTGGAATGAGCTCCGGTCGTGCATAAGAAATGCCAACATGGGTTCAACTATAGCGAGACACTGGGTAGAGAACAAACATCATGTATCGCAGATAAGATTCCAGATTTTGGAGGTAGTGAGGACAAGGAATCCACATGAAAATATGAACATTAAAGTGGATCAAAGAGAGACTTTTTGGATCGACAAATTGGGTTGTCTAAACCCGGCTGGAATGAATGATGAGATCAACTACCATTGTTATCTTTAAATGTACATTTGAATTGCTTTCCATCGATGTCTAATTTTAGAAGCTGGATCTGTCCCACTATGTGGATTGTTATTTAACACTATTATGTTTTTTGAGTTGTTTTGCTTACATAGTTTTTCTGCTTAAGTTGATTTGCCTTCCTTATTATTGCAGATGAATAACATATAATGTGAAGTTATAACAGAAAGTTGTAAGCATATTGACCTTTATGCTATATATTGTGGCAGGCATTTTTTGTTTTGTTTTGTTTTTTTGCTTTCAAGTTGCTACAAGGTGCGCGAGTGAACCATTGGGGCCTATTAACCAACAGTTTGGGGAATGGAGGAACAACTATTGCAGATAATGTAAAATCTGTCCACTTTCAATTTACAGAATCACGTGTTTGTAATCAGCATGGTGGCAGCCCGTCCTGGCCTCTGCTTTTCCAGCGGGGCTGGGACGCGAGATGGCTGAGTCATGAAACACCCACGGGTGTGTCAGACTCGGGCGTTTCTCGCTTGCTACCATGGCAACTAATAAAAGCAAGTGCAGTGAGGACACGTGCGCGTTCCTCGCGGCACGGCAGAACGTGAAAGAAGGTATGCGGCAACACTGCTCTTTGCAGAGCTTCCTGTACTAATGTATAAACGTTTAAATGTTGTCAGGATCGGGGTACTCACACGGGCACTGACAAGGATACTTTTTTACTGTATTTAAAGGTATGCTCTGACTCACGTGGGTAAAAATACGAGAAAACGTGCAAGTAAGCAGAGTATATATTTTTCTATACGAGTCATTCACAGTGCTGAGAGTTAAGATAAAGTTGGGATGACCACGTGTTTTTGACATGATATACATATTTGCTTTTAGGGAGGTTCTGATTTCTGAACTTGATTTGGTTCAGTGAATTCGAGAAGAAAGAAACTAATGAGGTATTTACTTGGATTGTGTGAGGATTAAGAAAGGAGAAATGAATTATATAATTTGGCTTTGCGATTATGCATGGGTGCTTTACAAATACTTGATTTATGTGTACTTTGTTTATTTTATTTTCAATTTTTGGTCTTGGAAATTCCTTGAATACTTCAATTGGTATGTAACTTTTGCTTTATACACACACATGTAATTTTTGTTTTGCAAAATGTAAATATAATGATTGATGCTTAGGGGGCATGGCCCTGATGAAGGAGATAAATTATCTCCGAAATGCATTGGCTACATTAAAGTGATCCCCCTCTGTTTTACATGAGCCCAACGTGGTGGTCCCATACTTGAGCTATGACCTAATGGAAAAATACATGACTACACTTTAAGTAGAGAATGAGTACTTCAGTGTGGAGATACGTATATTACTCTTGGATATACAATAATCAAAGTTGATAATTATATATATTCTTCAACTTAATACGGTAACCTCAGTCAGAGGTACAAAAGAGAGAGCAACCGTCTAGTGGGGTGTGTCACACTCCACTTTTTTGTTTTCACGTTTTTTTCTGAACCTAGGTGTCTCTAGGTTTTTATGACGGTATGCACCTCAAAACTCATAAAGGAACACTTTCCTATTTTGGATAAAACTTATAAACATTGAATGAAAACTTAAGAAGATTAGGTGGTGCCTGCCATTTTGCCTTTTTCTGCTCCTGAGAATCCCAATCCATGCTTTGTGTCGGGGACTGTGGTGTGGAGATTGGCTGCTCCTGAGCATCCCGATCCATGCTTTGTGTGGGGGGAATGTGGTGTGGAGATGGGCTGCTCCTGAGGATCCCAATGCTTTGTGTGGGGGACTGTGGTGTGGAGATGGGCTGATCCTGAGGATCCCCATCCATGCTTTGTGTGGGGGTCTGTGGTGTGGAGATGGGCTGCCCCTGAGGATCCCCAGCCATGCTTTGTGTGGGGGACTGGGTTGTGGAGATGGGCTGCTCCTGAGGATCCCGATCCATGCTTTGTGTGGGGGACTGGGGTGTGGAGCTGGCCTGCTCCTGAGGATCCCGATCCATGCTTTGTGTGCGGCACTGTGGTGTGGAGATGGGCTCCTACTGAGGATCCCGATCCATGCTTTGTGTGGGGGGACTGTGGTGTGGAGATGGGTTGCTCCTGAGGATCCCGATCCATGCTTTGTGTGGATGACTGTGGTGTGGAGATGGGCTGCTCCTGAGGATCCCAATGCTTTGTGTGGGGGACTGTGGTGTGGAGATGGGCTGCTCGTGAGGATCCCAATGCTTTGTGTGGGGGACTGTGGTGTGGAGATGGGCTGCTCCTGAGGATCCCGATCCATGCTTTGTGTGGGGGACTGTGGTGTAGAGATGGGCTGCTCCTGAGCATCCCCATCCATGCTTTGTATGGGGTACTGTGGTGTGGCGATGGCCTGCTCCTGAGGACCCCAATGCTTTGTGTCGGGGACTCTGATGTGGAGAGGGACTGCTCCTGAGGATCCCGATCCATGCTTTGTGTGGGGGACTGTGGTGTGGAGATGGCCTGCTCCTGAGGACCCCAATGCTTTGTGTGGGGGACTGTGGTGTGGAGATGGGCTGCTCGTGAGGATCCCAATGCTTTGTGTGGGGGACTGTGGTGTGGAGATGGGCTGCTCCTGAGGATCCCGATCCATGCTTTGTGTGGGGGACTGTGGTGTAGAGATGGGGTGCTCCTGAGCATCCCCATCCATGCTTTGTGTGGGGGACTGTGGTGTGGAGATGGGCTGCTCCTGAGGATCCCGATCCATGCTTTGTGTGGGTGACTGTGGTGTGGAGATGGGCTGCTCCTGTGGATACCCATCCATGCTTTGTGTGGGGGACTGTGGTGTGGAGATGGGCTGCTCCTGAGCATCCCCATCCATGCTTTGTGTGGGGGACTGTGCTGTGGAGATGGGCTGCTCATGAGGATCCCGATCCATGCTTTGTGTGGGGGACTGTGATGTGGAGATGGGCTGCTCCTGAGGATCCCGATCCATGCTTTGTGTGGGTGACTGTGGTGTGGAGATGGGCTGCTCGTGAGGATCCCAATGCTTTGTGTGGGGGACTGTGGTGTGTAGATGGGCTGCTCCTGAGGATCCCAATCCATGCTTTGTGTGGGGGACTGTGGTGTGGAGATGGGCTGCTCCTGAGGATCCACATCCATGCTTTGTGTGGGGGACTGTGGTGTGGAGATGGGCTGCTCCTGAGGATCCCGATCCATGCTTTGTGTGGGGGGACTGTGGTGTGGAGATGGGCTGCTCCTGAGGATCCCAATACTTTGTGTCGGGGACTCTGATGTGGAGAGGGGCTGCTCCTGAGGATCCCGATCCATGCTTTGTGTGGTGGACGGTGGTGTGGAGATTGGCTTCTCCTGAGGATCCCGATCCATACTTTGTGTGAGGGACTGTGGTGTGGAGATGGGCTGCACCTGAGGATCCCGATCCATGCTTTGTGTCGTGGAAGCTGGTGTGGAGATTGGCTTCTCCTGAGGATCCTGATCCATACTTTGTGTGGGGGACTGTGGTGTGGAGATGGGCTGCTCCTGAGGATCCCCATCCATGCTTTGTGTGGGGGGACTGTGGTGTGGAGATGGGCTGCTCCTGAGGATCCCAATGCTTTGTGTGGGGGACTCTGATGTGGAGAGGGGCTGCTCCTGAGGATCCCGATCCATGCTTTGTGTGAGGGACTGTGGTGTGGAGATGGGCTGCTCCTGAGGATCCCAATGCTTTGTGTGGGGGACTGTGGTGTGAAGATGGGCTGCTGCTGAGGATCTCGATCCATGCTTTGTGTGGGGGACTGTGGTGTGGAGATGGCCTGCTCCTGAGGATCCATGCTTTGTATTTGTATTTGTATTTGTATTTTATTGATTTATAAAGTGTGGGTGACTGTGGTGTGGAGATGGGCTGCTCCTGAGGGTCCCAATCCATGCTTTGTGTGGGTGACTGTGGTGTGGAGATGGCCTGCTCCTGAGGATCCCGATCCTTGCTTTGTGTGGGGGACTGTGGTGTGGAGATGGGCTGCTCCTGAGCATCCCGATCCATGCTTTGTGTGGGGTACTGTGGTGTTGGGATGGCCTGCTCCTGAGGATCCCCATCCATACTTTGTGTGGGAGACTGTGGTGTGGATATGGGCTGCTCGTGAGGATCCCAATGCTTTGTGTGGGGGACTGTGGTGTGGAGATGGGCTGCTCGTGAGGATCCCAATGCTTTGTGTGGGGGACTGTGGTGTGGAGATGGGCTGCTCCTGAGGATCCCGATCCATGCTTTGTGTGGAGGACTGTGGTGTAGAGATGGGCTGCTCCTGAGCATCCCCATCCATGCTTTGTATGGGGTACTGTGGTGTGGCGATGGCCTGCTCCTGAGGACCCCAATGCTTTGTGTCGGGGACTCTGATGTGGAGAGGGACTGCTCCTGAGGATCCCGATCCATGCTTTGTGTGGGGGACTGTGGTGTGGAGATTGGCTGCTCCTGAGGATCCCGATCCATACTTTGTGTGAGGGACTGTGGTGTGGAGATGGGCTGCTCCTGAGGGTCCCAATGCTTTGTGTGGGGGACTGTGGTGTGGAGATGGGCTGCTCCTGAGGATCCCATCCATGCTTTGTGTGGGGGGACTGTGGTGCGGAGATGGGCTGCTCCTGAGGATCCCAATGCTTTGTGTGGGGGACTCTGATGTGGAGATGGGCTGCTCCTGAGCATCCCGATCCATGCTTTGTGTGGGGTACTGTGGTGTTGAGATGGCCTGCTCCTGAGGATCCCCATCCATACTTTGTGTGGGAGACTGTGGCGTGGAGATGAGCTGCTCCTGAGGATCCCGATCCATGCTTTGTGTGCGGCACTGTGGTGTGGAGATGGGCTCCTACTGAGGATCCCGATCCATGCTTTGTGTGGGGGGGACTGTGGTGTGGAGATGGGTTGCTCCTGAGGATCCCGATCCATGCTTTGTGTGGATGACTGTGGTGTGGAGATTGGCTGCTCCTGAGGATCCCAATGCTTTGTGTGGGGGACTGTGGTGTGGAGATGGGCTGCTCGTGAGGATCCCAATGCTTTGTGTGGGGGACTGTGGTGTGGAGATGGGCTGCTCCTGAGGATCCCGATCCATGCTTTGTGTGGAGGACTGTGGTGTAGAGATGGGCTGCTCCTGAGCATCCCCATCCATGCTTTGTATGGGGTACTGTGGTGTGGCGATGGTCTGCTCCTGAGGACCCCAATGCTTTGTGTGGGGGACTGTGGTGTGGAGATGGGCTGCTCCTGAGGATCCCGATCCATGCTTTGTATGGGGGATTGTGGTGTGGAGATGGCCTGCTCCTTAGGATCACGATCCATGCTTTGTGTGGGGGACTGTGGTGTAGAGATCGGCTGCTCCTGAAGATCCCCATTCATGCTTTGTGTGGGGGACTGTGGTGTATAGATGGGCTGCTCCTGAGGATCCCGATCCATGCTTTGTGTGGGGGACTGTGGTGTGGAGATGGGCTGCTCCTGTGGATACCCATCCATGCTTTGTGCAGGGGGCTGTGGTGTGGAGATGGGCTTCTCCTGAGGATCCCAATGCTTTGTGTGGGGGCTGTGGTGTGGAGATGGGCTGCTCCTGAGGATCCCGATCCATGATTTGTGTGGGGGGACTGTGGTGTGGAGATGGGCTGCTCCTGAGGATCCCAATGCTTTGTGTCGGGGACTCTGATGTGGAGAGGGACTGCTCCTGAGGATCCCGATCCATGCTTTGTGTGGGGGACTGTGGTGTGGAGATGGGCTGCTCCTGAGGGTCCCAATGCTTTGTGTGGGGGACTGTGGTGTGGAGATGGGCTGCTCCTGAGGATCCCCATCCATGCTTTGTGTGGGGGGACTGTGGTGCGGAGATGGGCTGCTCCTGAGGATCCCAATGCTTTGTGTGGGGGACTCTGATGTGGAGATGGGCTGCTCCTGAGGATCCCCATCCATGCTTTGTGTGGGGGGACTGTGGTGTGGAGATGTGCTGCTCGTGAGGATCCCAATGCTTTGTGTGGGGGACTGTGGTGTGGAGATAGGCTGCTCCTGAGGATCCCGATCCATGCTTTGTATGGGGGATTGTGGTGTGGAGATGGCCTGCTCCTTAGGATCACGATCCATGCTTTGTGTGGGGGACTGTGGTGTAGAGATTGGCTGCTCCTGAAGATCCCCATTCATGCTTTGTGTGGGGGACTGTGGTGTATAGATGGGCTGCTCGTGAGGATCCCAATGCTTTGTGTGGGGGACTGTGGTGTGGAGATGGGCTGCTCCTGAGGATCCCGATCCATGCTTTGTGTGGGGGACTGTGGTGTGGAGATAGGCTGCTCCTGTGGATACCCATCCATGCTTTGTGTGGGGGACTGTGGTGTGGAGATGGGCTGCTCCTGAGGATCCCGATCCATACTTTGTGTGAGGGACTGTGGTGTGGAGATGGGCTGCTCCTGAGGGTCCCAATGCTTTGTGTGGGGGCCTGTGGTGTGGAGATGGGCTGCTCCTGAGGATCCCCATCCATGCTTTGTGTGGGGGGACTGTGGTGCGGAGATGGGCTGCTCCTGAGGATCCCAATGCTTTGTGTGGGGGACTCTGATGTGGAGATGGGCTGCTCCTGAGGATCCCCATCCATGCTTTGTGTGGGGGGACTGTGGTGTGGAGATGTGCTGCTCGTGAGGATCCCAATGCTTTGTGTGGGGGACTGTGGTGTGGAGATAGGCTGCTCCTGAGGATCCCGATCCATGCTTTGTATGGGGGATTGTGGTGTGGAGATGGCCTGCTCCTTAGGATCACGATCCATGCTTTGTGTGGGGGACTGTGGTGTAGAGATTGGCTGCTCCTGAAGATCCCCATTCATGCTTTGTGTGGGGGACTGTGGTGTATAGATGGGCTGCTCGTGAGGATCCCAATGCTTTGTGTGGGGGACTGTGGTGTGGAGATGGGCTGCTCCTGAGGATCCCGATCCATGCTTTGTGTGGGGGACTGTGGTGTGGAGATAGGCTGCTCCTGTGGATACCCATCCATGCTTTGTGTGGGGGACTGTGGTGTGGAGATGGGCTGCTCCTGAGGATCCCGATCCATACTTTGTGTGAGGGACTGTGGTGTGGAGATGGGCTGCTCCTGAGGGTCCCAATGCTTTGTGTGGGGGACTGTGGTGCGGAGATGGGTTGCTCCTGAGGATCCCCATCCATGCTTTGTGTGGGAGGACTGTGGTGTGGAGATGGGCTGCTCCTGAGGATCCCAATGCTTTGTGTGGGGGACTCTGATGTGGAGATGGGCTGCTCCTGAGGATATCCCGATCCATGCTTTGTGTGGGGGACTGTGATGTGGAGATGGGCTGCTCCTGAGGATCCCCATCCATGCTTTGTGTGGGGGGACTGTGGTGTGGAGATGGGCTGCTCCTGAGGATCCCAATGCTTTTTGTGGGGGACTCTGATGTGGAGAGGGGCTGCTCCTGAGGATCCCGATCCATGCTTTGTGTGAGGGACTGTGGTGTGGAGATGGGCTGCTCCTGAGGATCCCAATGCTTTGTGTGGGGGACTGTGGTGTGGAGATAGGCTGCTCCTGAGGATCTCGATCCATGCTTTGTGTGGGGGACTGTGGTGTGGAGATGGGCTGCTCCTGAGGATCCCAATCCATGCTTTGTATTTGTATTTTATTGATTTATAAAGTGTGGGTGACTGTGGTGTGGAGATGGGCTGCTCCTGAGGGTCCCAATCCATGCTTTGTGTGGGTGATTGTGGTGTGGAGATGGCCTGCTCCTGAGGATCCCGATCCTTGCTTTGTGTGGGGGACTGTGGTGTGGAGATGGGCTGCTCCTGAGCATCCCGATCCATGCTTTGTGTGGGGTACTGTGGTGTTGAGATGGCCTGCTCCTGAGGATCCCCATCCATACTTTGTGTGGGAGACTGTGGCGTGGAGATGAGCTGGTCCTGAGGATCCCGATCCATGCTTTGTGTGGGGGACTGTGGTGTGGAGATTGGCTGCTCCTGAGGATCCCGATCCATACTTTGTGTGAGGTACTGTGATGTGGAGATGGGCTGCTCCTGAGGATCCCAATGCTTTGTGTGGGGGACTGTGGTGTGGAGATGGGCTGCTCCTGAGGATTCCCACCCATGTTTTATGTGGGGGACTGTGCTGTGGAGATGGGCTGCTCCTCAGGATCCCGATCCATGCTTTGTGTGGGTGACTGTGGTGTGGAGATGGGCTGCTCCTGAGGATCCCAATGCTTTGTGTGGGGGCTGTGGTGTGGAGATGGGCTGCTCCTGAGGATCCCGATCCATGCTTTGTGTGGGGGGACTGTGGTCTGGAGATGGGCTGCTCCTGAGGATCCCAATTCTTTGTGTGGGGGACTCTGATGTGGAGAGGGGCTGCTCCTGAGGATCCCGATCCATGCTTTGTGTGGGGGGACTGTGGTGTGGAGATGGGCTGCTCCTGAGGATCCCAATGCTTTGTGTGGGGGACTGTGGTGTGGTGATGGGCTGCTCCTGAGGATCTCGATCCATGCTTTGTGTGGGGGACTGTGGTGTGGAGATGGCCTGCTCCTGAGGATCCCGATCCATGCTTTGTATTTGTATTTTATTGATTTGTAAAGTGTGGGTGACTGTGGTGTGGAGATGGGCTGCTCCTGAGGGTCCCGATCCATGCTTTGTGTGGGTGACTGTGGTGTGGAGATGGCCTGCTCCTGAGGATCCCGATCCTTGCTTTGTGTGGGGGACTGTGGTGTGGAGATGGGCTGCTCCTGAGGATCCCCATCCATACTTTGTGTGGGAGACTGTGGTGTGGAGATGAGCTGCTCCTGATGATCCCGATCCATGCTTTGTGTGGGGGACTGTGGTGTGGAGATTGGCTGCTCTTGAGGATCCCGATCCATACTTCTTGTGAGGGAATGTGTTGTGGAGATGGGCTGCTCCTGAGGATCCCAATACTTTGTGTGGGGGACTGTGGTGTGGAGATGGCCTGCTCCTGAGGATTCTCATCCATGTTTTATATGGGGGACTGTGCTGTGGAGATGGGCTGCTCCTGAGGATCCCGATCCATGCTTTGTGTGGGTGACTGTGGTGTGGAGATGGGCTGCTCCTGAGGATCCCAATGCTTTGTGTGGGGGCTGTGGTGTGGGGATGGGATGCTCCTGAGGATCCCGATCCATGCTTTGTGTGGGGGGACTGTGGTGTGGAGATGGGCTGCTCCTGAGGATCCCAATGCTTTGTGTGGGGGACTCTGATGTGGAGAGGGGCTGCTCCTGAGGATCCCGATCCATGCTTTGTGTGGGGGACTGTGGTGTGGAGATGGGCTGCTCCTGAGGATCCCAATGCTTTGTGTGGGGGACTGTGGTGTGGAGATGGGCTGCTCCTGAGGATCTCGATCCATGCTTTGTGTGGGGGACTGTGGTGTGGAGATGGCCTGCTCCTGAGGATCCCGATCCATGCTTTGTATTTGTATTTTATTGATTTATAAAGTGTGGGTGACTGTGGTGTGGAGATGGGCTGCTCCTGAGGGTCCCAATCCATGCTTTGTGTGGGTGACTGTGGTGTGGAGATGGCCTGCTCCTGAGGATCCCAATCCATGCTTTGTGTGGGGGACTGTGGTGTGGAGATGGGCTGCTCCCGAGCATCCCGATCCATGCTTTGTGTGGGAGACTGTGGTGTGGAGATGGGCTGCTCCTGAGGATCCCGATCCATGCTTTGCGTGGGTGACTGTGGTGTGGAGATGGGCTGCTCCTGAGGATCCCGATCCATGCTTTGTGTGGGAGACTGGTGTGGAGATGGGCTGCTCCTCAGGATCCCGATCCATGCTTTGTGTGGGTGACTGTGGTGTGTAGATGGCCTGCTCCTGAGGATCCCGATCCATGCTTTGTGTGGGTGACTGTGGTGTGTAGATGGGCTGCTCTTGAGGATCCCGATCCATACTTCTTGTGAGGGAATGTGTTGTGGAGATGGGCTGCTCCTGAGGATCCCAATACTTTGTGTGGGGGACTGTGGTGTGGAGATGGCCTGCTCCTGAGGATTCTCATCCATGTTTTATATGGGGGACTGTGCTGTGGAGATGGGCTGCTCCTGAGGATCCCGATCCATGCTTTGTGTGGGTGACTGTGGTGTGGAGATGGGCTGCTCCTGAGGATCCCAATGCTTTGTGTGGGGGCTGTGGTGTGGGGATGGGATGCTCCTGAGGATCCCGATCCATGCTTTGTGTGGGGGGACTGTGGTGTGGAGATGGGCTGCTCCTGAGGATCCCAATGCTTTGTGTGGGGGACTCTGATGTGGAGAGGGGCTGCTCCTGAGGATCCCGATCCATGCTTTGTGTGGGGGACTGTGGTGTGGAGATGGGCTGCTCCTGAGGATCCCAATGCTTTGTGTGGGGGACTGTGGTGTGGAGATGGGCTGCTCCTGAGGATCTCGATCCATGCTTTGTGTGGGGGACTGTGGTGTGGAGATGGCCTGCTCCTGAGGATCCCGATCCATGCTTTGTATTTGTATTTTATTGATTTATAAAGTGTGGGTGACTGTGGTGTGGAGATGGGCTGCTCCTGAGGGTCCCAATCCATGCTTTGTGTGGGTGACTGTGGTGTGGAGATGGCCTGCTCCTGAGGATCCCGATCCATGCTTTGTGTGGTTGACTGTGGTGTGGATATGGGCTGCTCCTGAGCATCCCGATCCATGCTTTGTGTGGGAGACTGTGGTGTGGAGATGGGCTGCTCCTGAGGATCCCCATCCATGCTTTGTGTGGGTGACGGTGGTGTGGAGATGGCCTGCTCCCGAGGATCCCAATCCATGCTTTGTGTGGGGGACTGTGGTGTGGAGATGGGCTGCTCCCGAGCATCCCGATCCATGCTTTGTGTGGGAGACTGTGGTGTGGAGATGGGCTTCTCCTGAGGATCCCGATCCATGCTTTGCGTGGGTGACTGTGGTGTGGAGATGGGCTGCTCCTGAGGATCCCGATCCATGCTTTGTGTGGGAGACTGTGGTGTGGAGATGGGCTGCTCCTGAGGATCCCAATGCTTTGTGTGGGGGACTGTGGTGTGGAGATGGGCTGCTCCTGAGGATCTCGATCCATGCTTTGTGTGGGGGACTGTGGTGTGGAGATGGCCTGCTCCTGAGGATCCCGATCCATGCTTTGTATTTGTATTTTATTGATTTATAAAGTGTGGGTGACTGTGGTGTGGAGATGGGCTGCTCCTGAGGGTCCCAATCCATGCTTTGTGTGGGTGACTGTGGTGTGGAGATGGCCTGCTCCTGAGGATCCCGATCCATGCTTTGTGTGGTTGACTGTGGTGTGGATATGGGCTGCTCCTGAGCATCCCGATCCATGCTTTGTGTGGGAGACTGTGGTGTGGAGATGGGCTGCTCCTGAGGATCCCCATCCATGCTTTGTGTGGGTGACGGTGGTGTGGAGATGGCCTGCTCCCGAGGATCCCAATCCATGCTTTGTGTGGGGGACTGTGGTGTGGAGATGGGCTGCTCCCGAGCATCCCGATCCATGCTTTGTGTGGGAGACTGTGGTGTGGAGATGGGCTGCTCCTGAGGATCCCGATCCATGCTTTGCGTGGGTGACTGTGGTGTGGAGATGGGCTGCTCCTGAGGATCCCGATCCATGCTTTGTGTGGGAGACTGGTGTGGAGATGGGCTGCTCCTCAGGATCCCGATCCATGCTTTGTGTGGGTGACTGTGGTGTGGAGATGGGCTGCTCCTGAGGATCCCGATCCATGCTTTGTGTGGGAGACTGGTGTGGAGATGGGCTGCTCCTCAGGATCCCGATCCATGCTTTGTGTGGGTGACTGTGGTGTGTAGATGGCCTGCTCCTGAGGATCCCGATCCATGCTTTGTGGGCTGGGCTCAGTCCATTAATAGCTGCATCCTTTAGGAGCTCAGAATCAGGAGACAGACGGAGGTATCATTTCAAAGAAAAGAAGCCTAAACTCCTGAAAGTACTTGTGATTCTAATCCCCAGTCTAGAAGATTCAAAGGGTGCTCGTTAGAATGTCCTTAACCAAAATAGAAGTCCTCTGTCCATAAACCTACTCCAACATAGTTTCTTCCGCTACTCTTCAACAAAAAGATACAAAACCCCCAAGACAAGCTTTTGGGGATTTCACCCAATGGAAGAGATTGCTGCTGGCTTCTGACCCCCACACTTGTGTGTGTTTCTTCACTATATATCCGTGCCTAGGTTTACAGTTCAGGTATGTAGCTCGTGCTGTGGGGAAGGGTCTCCAGCAAGTTTCTCAGGGACTGGATAGCTTTTTAGCCTCTCACAGTCTTTCCTCCTTTGTCTATTTTTCTCCCTTTCTCAGGGGCCTTTCAGTTTCCTTTCTGCTTGATTGGGTGCTTCACTCTCTCACTGCCCCCCTCTGGGGCCTCTCGGTTCCCTCCCCACACTGGGGCGAGTTTATCTCTCTCTCATTCCCCACTCTAGAGCCCTTGGCTTTTCTCCCCACACCACGGCTTGATTCCCTCCCCTTCCCCACTCTGGGGCTCTTTGCTTCTCTCCCTTCCCCCCACTCTGGTGCTGTTTGCATTTCTCACCAGACCGGGGCTTTGTTCCCTCTCTTTTCCCAGGCTGAGGCTCTTTGCCTCTCTTCCCGCTGCAGGGCTTGATTCTCCCTCTTCTCATTTCCTTGGTTTACAGGCCGTGTTTGGTTCTTCAGGGCCCACCGTGTACCCGTTTCTGCCCAGCGAGGCTCCCTGTGAGGTGTGGGGTCTGCCTGGTTTCCCTCTGTGTGGCGCCGCTTAAGTGACTCATCACCTGGACTCTGCACTTCCTGCATCGCCCCCTTTCTCTCTTGGGGCAGGACTCCACATGCGAATCCTTTGCCCCTGCCTCCTGGCATGGGCATAATTATAGGGGGATATTGAGGGGGAAAATTCCCCCCCAACTTTTGTGGCATGCCAAATTGTTCCCCCATGTTTTGGCAGTGGCAGGGCAGGGCCGTGGGGCCACATTGCAGCCGCTGCATCAATTATGTAATTGGACAGCGCCTGCCTGGCTGTCCATTACATAAAGCGGGCAGCAGGGATACCCCGTGCGGCTCAGTTCCTGACCCTGGCTGGTGGCCTTTCTCAGTCAGCAGCCACTGCCAGGGTGCTGGACTGAGTGGAATTCATAGTATTCATTGATGGTATTCATATGTTCGCATTTAGTGTGTTAATACATTTGTTTTGTGGGGGGGGGGGTCAAAAGATGCAAAAGGTTAACATTTCACATTATCTATTGTTATGATTAAGTCTTGAAAGACAGCAGACAAGCCACTCTTTATAATTTTGTGGAATTGCATTCTGGTATTTGTAGTCTTCAAGATGGGGTGAAAATAACACATTTGCACTCTTATTGTTTGACATATTTCGATAAGGATTCCTATAATGCTGGAGTACTTTAATTATGATGTGTGTACTTTTTAGGTCTGATTTATAAGACAGAGTATTGCTGAAAGCCAAAGGTCATGGTGAGGAGGGGAAAGGATCAGAGGGCACATTTGTTGTGATGATTTACCAGGTCCATGGATGTGGGAAGTTTAGTTTATTTATTTATTTGTATAGCGCAGCCAAGCCCAGGGGCATCAGGGTGCTTATCATAAAAGTTACAGAAATACAGCCAGGAATACAGAGAGGAATACAATAGGACAATTTACAGATATGCATAAGTCAGTAGTGGGAGCAACAGACATAGATGTCTAAATAATAATTACATTACATATATACAGTGTTCAAAGAGTACTTCAGGTAGCGATAACCACAGTTGGCCTATCAGATTATGTAATCAGATTGAGGTCTTGCTCATGTAGCCCCAGTTTCGCTTTTTTTTTGGAAAAGGAGGAATGATGGTTCCTCTCAGAGATACTGGCAAAGCATTCCATTTTTTGGAAGCAAGGACTGGGAACTAACCCCCACCTGCACGTTGTTGCTTAAATCGTGGAATGGTAACGCAGTGAGGTTGGGCTGTTCTGGTAGGTCGTGTAGATGTTTGTCTGGATATGGTGTTGGATAGGTGGGTGGGAGCTTGGTTGGAGAGGCACTTATGGGCGAGGGAGATAGTTTTGAGGTCAATTCTTTGCTTAATGTTGAGCCAGTTTATGGTGTGCCAAGTTACAGAGATGTGGTGTGTCCTAGGGATGTTTAGAGCTGCTCTGACAGCATTGTTTTGCATAACTTGCATTTTGTTGAGGTTTTGTTGTGAAGTGCCCAGATAACGTGCGTTGGAATAGTCAAGCTTAGATAAAACTAGTGCTCTGGCTATTGTGATGCAGTGTGTTGTAGACAAGTATGGGCGGCAGGCAGTGATGAGCTTACATGTATAAGCTGTGGAGGATGCCAAGGCGTTTGTCTTTTTAGGGTGAGTGCAGCGTCAATGTAGACTCCTAGTGTTTTCACGGCGTTGGCAACTTTTATTATATTGCCACCAATATTGAAGGAGGTGAATGTAGCACCCAGCTTGTTCAGGTTGACTGTGGATCCTAGGAGAAACAGCTCTGTCTTATCATCGAGACAGATACCGTACTTCGCCATCCAAGCTTGTATAATGAGGTAGATGTCATTGAGGGTCTTACTGTCTACAATGTGATCACCAGTGATAGGGACGAGTATCTGAGTGTCATCCACGTAATTGGTGTATGTGACACCCAGATAGTCAAGCTTATCGAATAAGGGCTTGGTGAACCCATTATAGAGAGTAGGGGACACACATGACCCTTGAGGAACCCCACAGGTCACTCAGGTCGGAGAGGCAGAGGGTGCAAAGACCCTCATGGATCTGTTGTTGATGAAGGACTCAATCCAAACATTAGCTTGGTCTGAGAAGTGTTCGGCAGATGCGAGGTGTTTGCAGAAGGTTTTATGGTTCACCAGATCAAATGCCACCGATAGGTCGAGTAAAAGAAGTGAGGCGTGTCTTGCCTCATCTTTCAAGGTCTGGATTCGCGTCTTGAGATCAATAAGTGCTGGTTCTGTCCCGTGTTTGGGTCTGAATCCAGATTGTCTCCGTCCTAGCAGGTTATTCGATTCCGGATAATGCTGTATCTGCAGATGGGCTGCTCGGTCCAGTATTTTTAGCAAGAACGGAACCGTTGTGATGGGTCTGTAGTTTGAAGGGTTATTAGGGCCTAGTGATGGTTTCTTTAGCAGTGTAAGTACCCAGGCGTTTTAGAGATTATTAGGTACTATGCTGGATTTGAAGGATGCATTGATGACAGAGGTGATGAACGGAGCCAATTCTTTGGCGGCTTCTTTGATGGGAGGGGCTGGACAGGTGCCTCCCATACAGTTGGATGGCTTGGGTTTCAGGATGATAGTCTCAACTTCTTTAATGGAGAGGGGAGTTAAGTTGAATTGGGGCAGACCCTATTGTGAGGGGGTGGGACCTGAATGGGATCAGTGTCTGGGATTAGATTTCTCTTAGTTTTTTAGTTTTAATTTTATTTTGCAACGCAGTTATTTTGTCTAGTAATGCCTTCTGTATATTAATGCACCATAGGGAGTCTTTAGTACAAGTATCAGGGGGTGGTGCCATTGATGTCAGCTCTTTCAGGATATTGAATAGCTCCTTCGTGCTGGATTTAGCTTTGGAAATGCGCTCATTGAAGTTCTTTTTTGGCTTGGATAATGGCTACGTTGTAGTTAAATGAGGCTGCAATGAAATTGTCCTTATTTGCTAATGGGGGTGTGCATTTCCATAGTGTTTCAGCTGATCTTTTTAATTTCCTAAGAGAATATAGGTGTAGAGCATTCCAGTTATTAAGGTGTGCGCGTGGTTTAGCTTTACGTAGTTTGAGGGGTGCTATGGCATTAATAGCATTAAGCGTGGTTTCATTGTATAGGTCTACTAGTGCTGATGGGTCAGACTGCGCTGTATTTGGGTGAGTAATAAATAGGTTGTAGCAGTGCTAATAGTTTTTCTAGGGTTAGATTGCGTTTATTTCTGGTTGACATGGCAGATGCTTGGGTTTGAGGATTGGGTGGTAGTTCTTTAATAGTGAATGAGATTAGATGGTGGTCAGTCCAGGCACGTGGTGTATTAGAGAGTATGTCAATATTGCAGTTTATATCCGCTGGCCAATCTATTGTTCTTCCTTTATTATGTGTGGGTGTGGTTATCCGGTGTGTGTACCCTAGTTCAGAGATTGTGTCCATAAGAGCGGTTGCTGGACTGAATATGTTCTCCCTCGTCCTGTGTTGATTTTCAGGGTACAAGACCTGTGTAATTGCTCACTCCGACTGCCTTAGTACCTTTCGGGTAAATAGACTTTGATACGATTGCACTGCCCTTCAGCAAAAGCACTTTGCCCTGTCTGGCCCAGGACCAATCCCCGCCCTTACATCCTTGGAACGTGCAGTCACCTTAGGTATGTTTGGATCACTTAACAGTGATCTTCATTATTCTTTGCCCTGCTCTTCCTCGTCACAGTACTTTATTTTGTGGTACCCATCTCTACAAACGATTCAGCTCACTCGGTCGGCTACTCCAAAATAAGCCTCACTCCTGATATTGCTACAACCGTAAATTCAGATATTGAACGCCAGTTTGTCTGTTCCCTATGGGTATTAATGACTAATGCTTTTACATCATTTTCTATGAGGGAACCCACACATCTTTTGCCGCCCAGGACCTCGCATATCCTAGGGCTGGCGCTGACTGCGGGCTAACCTTGTAGTGAGGGGCTAACTTTTAGAGACTGCGGGAGTTGCCAGGAGAGGGGCAAACTTTGTGGGTGCATCTGCATATTCTAATGAGACTATTCTAGTCAGCTTAAATGCTTAAACGCTGTTGACTCTCTGTGTCAGAAACACACACTTAATTAAAAACTGTGAGAATGAGCTGCCTTCTGTCTAGTTGCTTGCCTTTGTTAAAAGTGCACCCCACCCTCCCTTAGCACTGTTTGTCAGGTCCTGTCCTGCTATGGCATTGTAGTTTAGCCAGGTCAAGTCAACGTAGCCCAACATTTCGGGTATCAGGGCCAGGGGGGGATAAAGCATGGTCTGCTCAATGGCCATTGCACCTCTGTTTGCATGTGTTATTTTGTATGTAATGTGCATATGAAGGTTGTGGGCACACACTGCATTGTAGTGGAGGTGCTGGGTTAATGTGTGTGTGAAATGTACAAGCATATGTGTGTTGACCTTTGTGTCTGAATGAATGATAACTAATGCATGGTTTATTTATTCTGGTTGGAATGAAGTTTGTGAATGTTACGTTTTTGTGTCACTGGGTGGGTGGCAGGCAGGCAGGAATGAAGATGTGTGGGGGCCCATTGCCAACATGATGGTTTGGGGCCCCCTGATTAGAGCAAAAACAGTCTGAGGCACCCGTGGGGTGCATACATTACAATGGTGACAAAGATAAGGTTAATAGCCGCCAATTATCTCAATGCGGCCAGGCAGCTAAATGCCCAATGAAGAGCTCTAAACCCTTCTTTGACAGAATGTGGCTGATGTGGAGGAACCAGTGTTAGAAGGCAAAGAGGTGATAACACTTTGGTGTATCCTGTGGGAAGAGAAAACGCAGTGTGTAATATGAGCGCTGCAAAGTGCACATTTTAAGCCCCAGAACGAAAATAGAGAGAAATTAATATAATGCTGTGTTATAAGGCTGCTGAGTGCTGACTGGCAACATGGGGGCAGATGGGGCCACCCCTGAGACTCGAGGCCTCTTTTATTTGAAAAGGTTGAAAGGCCATGATGTCGTCCATGGTGAATGGGTATGAATTATTTGTGTGTATGTATGTATATGTGTGAGTGAGAGGTGCTTGGCAGGAGCGGCACTTGTTTATGGGCATCGAGAAGGCAAATATGAAATATTTCATGGCTAGACTCAGACTGGGATTTTGGGGCAGCCAGTCTAACCCTTTCTTTCTGTGACATGACTTTATTCTGGGCATCTTGATAAAGCAAGTATAGCATGTGTTATTATTTGGCTAGATTGGCATTTTTTACTTTTGTAAATGCAGTGAATTCTTGTCTTTAAAATTTAATTTTAAAGATACGGCACCAGTCTTATGCAAGTTATAACAGAGCATCAGCACGGGACTCTTGTGGTGTCATAGTTTAGCGTTATCCCTCAGAGCCACCATCCACCCTTCCTCCACCCCTTTCTTTCAGTTATGTTCCCCCGCCCCAAAGTTTTTAGTAAAGTTGCTCCACTGCCTCCTGGGGCACTTTGATCTCGTTCTGGCGGTAGCACTGGATGGGCCATGTTACCCATCTGTCTGCCTAGGCTTGTTGCACTCTCCTTGTGCTAGACCCTGGTCGGCACGGCTCACCGGCCACCCTTCCTCTGTGTGCCATAGAGGCTCTCCCCTGATAGGACCTCTCCAGCATGTCCCCCCTATGGGTTGGGGTGTCTTCCTGTAGTCTTCCTTGCGGGTTGAGCCCAGTTGTGTCAGAGGTCCACCATGGTCAAAGGGGCTAGATCATTTAAATACATTTTAACACCTGTATAATCCACAGAGTTGTCAGTGTCTAGGTCTAGGAGGGTGAAGGAAAGTGCCTCAAGTCCCTCTCGGGGCTTTTCCTGTCCCCTAATGGGGGAGTCACCTGCAACAGGGTCCCACTTACTCTACCCAATAGGGGTCTTTAAACAGAGGGCTCACCTCCATAGACGCAAAGGGGGTGGCGTCCCCCTTGGGCAGAGGTGACTATCTTCTCCGCTCTGTCACAATCCCTGCCTTCAATGATATCTTGTCAGATCTTCCTCTTCCTCTGGGATCTCCACCGCTGCAGCCTCTGATGCTCTTGCAGAGGGGGCTTCTGCCCATGAAGCCTTCACTGGACTCCAGGGGATAGCGTGTGTACTGCCTTGCCTAGAGGGCCTGGCTGCCGCCTCTACTCGTCTTAAGGACTTCTTGCATCATGCTTCCTGCAGCGGCTCCCAGTCACAGGAACACTTCCTGGGCCGACCCTCTGTGCCCTCCTAAACCACCACTGACCTGCTGGCTGGGGCTCTTCATTGCATCTGTCTCTGCTGTGGTGCCCTCCTCATTGTTGGCTCCATCTGCTCCTGGGACACTGCTCATACTGACTGGAGGCGATGACCACACATTAGGTAATTGTACCCCAACACCTAAATTGACCACTGCACTTGTGTTTTCTGGGCTACTTCTACCATTCCCTTGGATCTCTGTACCCCAAAGTCGTCTGACCTCCAATCTGTGCGTCTTGTGTTCCGCCTAACAGAAAAAGGTTTTCCGATGTGTGTTTGAGTCCCACTCCACAATCCTTTCTCTGAGAACTCTGCAGGGCCCTACCTGTTAAACTGGTGTACCAGACTCCACACCCAGATGGTTACAACCTCCCTTGCAGCTATGGACTGTGCATAGTTTCACCAGAACCACAGGAAAACTAGTCGGTTTGTCCATTTAAAATCTATGGACACACTTTCTGCAAATCTATTCAAGTAGCTATAATATATACTTGCATGTAAACTGCAATGTTTCCTTTGTCCCCATGGGAGCCCTGCAGTATTTGGAGCAATGTTGTGGTTTTGAAAGTATTCCTGTGATTTTACCTGAGTTGCTATATTATAATTCACTGCTTTTCACTCCCAAAGTATCTTCTAAAGTAGAGAAATTGTGCTTCAATGTGTAAATGTGTTCCTACTAGTTTTAGGTGCCAACTGGGTCCTTTCCGGAACTAGTACTGAAACTGGGTCATTTCTGGAACTAGCACTGCATAAACTGGGTCCTTTCTGGAACCAGTACTGCATAACCTGTGTCCTTTCTGGAACCAGTACTGCATAAAATGGGTCCTTTCTGGAACCAGTACTGCATGAAATGGGTCCTTTCTGGAACTAGTACTGCATAAACGAAGTCCTTCCTGGAACTAGTACAGCATAAACTGGGTCCTTTCTGGAACTAGTACTGCTTCTGGAACTAGTACTGCATGGACTAGATAATTTCTGGAACCAGTACTGCGTGAACTAAGTCCTTTCTGGAACCAGTTCTGCATGAACTAAGTCCTTTCTGGAACTAGTTCTGCATAAACTGGGTCCGTTCTGGAACTAATACTGCATACAGTAGGACCTTTCTGGAACCAGTACTGCATAAACTAAGTCCTTTCTGGAACTAGTACTGCATAAACTGGGACCTTTCCGGAACCAGTACTGCATAAACTAAGTCCTTTCTGAAACTAGTACTGCATATGCTGGGTCCTTTCTGAAACCAGTGGTGCATAAACTGGGTCCTTTCTGAAACCAGTGGTGCATAAACAGGGTCCTTTCTGGAACCAGTACTGCGTACACTGGGTCCATTCTGGAACTAGTACTGAAACTGGGTCCTTTCTGGAACTAGTGCTGCGTAAACTGGTTCCTTTCTGGAACTAGCACTGCGTAAACTGGGTCCTTTCTGGAACCAGTGGTGCATAAACAGGGTCCTTTCTGGAACCAGTACTGCGTACACTGGGTCCATTCTGGAACTAGTACTGAAACTGGGTCCTTTCTGGAACTAGCGCTGCGTAAACTGGTTCCTTTCTGGAACTAGCGCTGCGTAAACTGGTTCCTTTCTGGAACTAGCACTGCGTAAACTGGGTCCTTTCTGGAACCAGTGGTGCATAAACTGGGTCCTTTCTGGAACCAGTGGTGCATAAACTGGGTCCTTTCTGGAACCAGTGGTGCATAAACTGGGTCCTTTCCGGAACCAGTACTGCGTACACTGGGTCCATTCTGGAACTAGTACTGCATGAACCTCATTTTGAAGACTTGATTGTGATTTTATACGCTTATATGTTTCGGGAGGATAGCTCAGGGGCAACGTGCTCGCCTTGTACGCAAGACGACACGGAGCAACAGAAACCTCTGGGTATTAAGCGCGTTTTCTTATATTCATGATTTTAATGTATGATATGTGTAAAGTTTGAATTTATTTTCAACCTATATCACATTAAAGAATTATTATTCTTAAGCGCGTTTGAATAACCCATCATATCATACTTGAGTATTATATCACTGCTACTCCTCCCCAGTGACCCGTACTGAGTGTAGTATTTCACTTTTTCGCACCGGGTTTAGGAGTGCGTTGGGCTTTGTGTCGCTGCTTTACCGCCATTTACACACCAGCCCCCTTTCTAAGCAGTTCAGAAGTCCAGCAGGACCAACGCAGCCGGAAAGTTGCAATCTAGGGAGTATAGGCTCTACCTCTGAATATTGACCAGGGTTGCTTCCCCGAGGGCTTGAGGTCTGATTGACAGTCAGGAAGCAGTGGTGTTTTCTTACCTGTATCTTTATAGTTTGAGTCTGACCAAAATTTCCAATATTTTTGTCTCAAAGGGAAGAGCGGAAGTTGGCAAGGTTATTGGCATCAGCGTTGAGCTTGTTTAGAAAGGTGGCCTTTGTGGTTCAGGCGGGGGCTGTGAGCCTGTTGCCAGGGATGCTTGCAGAATGAGCGGATGTTGGGCACAAGTGGATCCAAGTGCTTCTTTGGGAGAAGGTTGGGCACGGGTATAATCAAGCGATGAAGATGTAATTTTGGTGGTCACCTTGCGTATTCCAGTGCTGGATATTAGAGACCGATATTTCAGCAACATTTTCGCCCCAAAAGTAACAGCTCCATGATATGTCTTCACCAAAACACACAGAGTAACTCAAAATCCAAGATGTTGGACCTGGTTCACATCACCTGATCTGCCCTGGTCATATGAGAAGAGTCGAGAAGCACAGCAGCAGGAGAGGGTGAGCTGGAAACTCAATTACATCAGCTGATGAGAACAGTCGAGGAGCACAGCAGGAGGAGAGGGTGAGCTGGAAACTCAATTACATCAGCTGATGAGAACAGTCGAGGAGCACAGTAGCAGGAGAGGGTGATCTGGAAACCCAATTACACCACCTGATGAGAAGAGTCGAGGAGCACAGTAGGAGGAGAGGGTGAGCTGCTGGAAACTCAATTACATCAGCTGATGAGAAGAGTCGAGGAGAAGAGTCGAGGAGCACAGCAGGAGCAGAGGGTGAGCTGGAAACCTAATTACATCACCTGATAAGAAGAGTCCATGAGCACAGGAGGAGGAGAGAGTGAGCTGGAAACTCAATTACATCGCCTGATGAGATGAGTCGAGGAGCACAGCAGGAGCAGAGGGTGAGCTGGAAACCCAATTACATCACCTGATCTGCCCTGGTCATATGAGAAGAGTCGAGGAGCACAGCAGGAGGAGAGGGTGAGCTGGAAACCCTATTACATCACCTGATGAGAAGAATCGAGGAGCACAGCAGGAAGAGAGGGTGAGCTGGAAACCCAATTGTATCGCCTGATCTGCCTTGGTCATATGGGAAGAGTCGAGGAGCACAGCAGGTGGAGAGGGTGAGCTGGAAACCCAATTACATCACCTGATCTGCCCAGGTCATATGAGAAGAGTCAAGGAGCACAGCAGCAGGAGAGGGTGAGCTGGAAACCCAATTACATCACCCGATGAGAAGAGTCAAGGAGCACAGCAGGAGGAGAGGGTGAGCTGGAAACCCAATTCCATCACCTGATATGCCCATGTCATATGAGAAGAGTCGAGGAGCACAGCAGGAGGAGAGGGTGAGCTGGAAACCCAACTACATCATCTGATCTGCCCTGGTCCAATGAGAAGAGTCAAGGAGCACAGCAGGAGGAGAGGGTGAGCTGGAAACCCAATTACATCACCTGATGAGAAGAGTCGAGGAGCACAGCAGGAGGAGAAGGTGAGCTGGAAACCCAATTACATCACCTGATCTGCCCTGGTCATATGAGAAGAGTCGAGGAATACAGCAGGAGGAGAGGGTGAGCCGGAAACCCAATTACATCACCTGATGAGAAGAGTTGAGGAGGCCAGCAGCAGGAGAGGGTGAGCTGGAAACCCAATTACATCACCTGATGAGAAGAGTCGAGGGGCACAGCAGGAGGAGAGTGTGAGCTGGAAACCTAATTACATCACCTGATGAGAAGAGTCGAGGAGCACAGTAGCAGGAGAGGGTGAGCTGGAAACCCAATTACATCACCTGATGAGAAGAGTCGAGGAGCACAGTAGCAGGAGAGGGTGAGCTGGAAACCCAATTACATCACCTGATGAGAAGAGTCGAGGAGCACAGCAGGAGGAGAGGGTGATCTGGAAACACAATTACATCGCCTGATCTGCCCTGGTCATATGAGAAGAGCCGAGGAGCACAGCAGGAGGAGAGGGTGAGCTGGAAACCCAATTACATCACCTGATCTGCCCTGGTCATATGAGATGAGTCGAGGAGCACAGCAGGAGGAGAGGGTCAGCTGGAAACCCAATTACATCACCTGATTAGAAGAGTCCAGGAGCACAGCAGGAGGAAAGGGTGATCTGGAAACCCAATTACATCACCTGATCTGCCCTGGTCATATGAGAAGAATCAAGGAGGACAGCAGGAGGAGAGGGTGAGCTGGAAACCTAATTACATCACCTGGTCTGCCCTGGTCATATGAGAAGAGTCGAGGAGCACAGCAGGAGGAGAGGGTGAGCTGGAAACCCAATTACATCACCTGATGAGAAGAGTCGAGGAGCACAGCAGCAGGAGAGGGTGAGCTGGAAACCCAATTACATCACCTGATCTGCCCTGCTCATATGAGAAGAGTCCAGGAGCACAGCAGGAGGAAAGGGTGATCTGGAAACCCAATTACATCACCTGATCTGCCCTGGTCATATGAGAAGAGTCAAGGAGCACAGCAGGAGGAGATGGTGAGCTGGAAACCCAATTGCATCACCCGAACTGCCCTGGTCATAAGAGAAGAGTCGAGGAGCACAGCAGGAGGAGAGGGTGAGCTGGAAACCCAATTACATCACCTGATCTGCCCTGGTCATATGAGAAGAGTCAAGGAGCACAGCAGGAGGAGAGGATGAGCTGGAAACCTAATTACATCGCCTGGTCTGCCCTGGTCATATGAGAAAGAGTCGAGGAGCACAGCAGGAGTAGAGGGTGAGCTGGAAACCCAATTACATCAGCTGATCTGCCCATGTCATATGAGAAGAGTCGAGGAGCACAGAAGCAGGAGAGGGTGAGCTGGAAACCCAATTACATCACCCGATGAGAAGAGATGAGGAGCACAGCAGGAGGAGAGGGTGATCTGGAAACCCAATTACATCACCTGATGAGAAGAGTCGAGGAGCACAGTAGCAGGAGAGGGTGATCTGGAAACCCAATTACATCACCTGATGAGAAGAGTCGAGGAGCACAGCAGGAGGAGAGTGTGAGCTGGAAACCCAGTTAGTTGGTCCATTTTTCCCCTTTTCAGTGAGGAAGAAGTCTTAGCTGCTATTTTGAAAATTAAATCTTCGTCTCCTGAGGATGCTATTCCGGTCATCATTATAAAGAAGATGGCCCCTGATCTATTAACAGACATCACCTCGGCCATTAATGATTCATGCCAATCGGGCTTGGTCCCTTTGGACCTTAAATCGGCTAGGGTTATTCCCCTTCTTAAGAAGCCCACACTTGACTCCACAGTTCCTGCTACTTTTCGTCCAATCTCTTTACTCCCTTTCCTGTCTAAGCTTTTGGAGTCTCTCATTACTCCTCTTCTGTCTTCTTTTTGGGAATCCTCCAAAATTCTTCACTCCGCTCAAGCTGGCTTTGGACCAGGGAGAGTACGGAAAGTGTATTAGTGTCAGTACAAGACGATATGTCCAGACTAGTTGACGCAGGTGGAGTAGGTGCCCTGATTCTGCTGGATTTATCAGCTGCTTTTGATATGGTTGACCATCCAATTCTGCTTTCACGTTTGGCTCAGATTGGGATATCTGGCCAAGTTCTTGCTTGGTTTACTTCCTTTCTTTCAGATCGTACCCAAACTCTGGCCATGCCTCCTTTCCTCTCTTCTCCTTGCTCCCTTACCTGTGGTGTCCCGCAGGTATCTTCACTCTCGCCAATTTTGTTTAACATATACATTTGGGTACTGGTCTGCCTCATCCGCTCCTACGGCCTCAATTGCTATTCCTATGCAGACGATACCAAAATCCTGATCCATTTAGATCAAGATCAGGGCAGGGTTTTGTCGTGTCTTCATGATTGCTTGAGAGCCGTAGGGGATTGGATGGACCAGAATTGGCTTAAACTCAATGGCGACAAGACAGAGGTAATGGGGGTGGGCTGCCCTTCGGACTCCTCACTGTGGACCTCAGCCTTGTGGCCCTCTTCTTTGGGCCCACTTCCGAGCCCAGTCGATAAAGTGAGAAATTTGGGTGTCATACTTTCCGCTACCATGTCCATGTCCAATCAAGTGACGGCTGTGTGCCAAGCCGCCCATCACCAGATCAGGCTCCTTAAGAGAGCCCTACCTATGATACCAGAAGCCTTCCGCCCTCCCGTAGTGGCTGTGTTAGTGCTCTCACGTTTCGACTATTGTAACTCCCTGTATTTGTCGCAGCCAATTGGTCTCATACAGCGGTTACAGTGCATGCAAAACCTGGCGGCTAGGCTAGCTACTGGCACCCCTTATGGTGCCTACATCTCTCCAATACTTTGCCAAGTGCATTGGCTTCAGGTGAGCCAGCGGATTCTCTTTAAGCCCCTGTGTATTGTGCA
Organism: Ambystoma mexicanum; assembly: GCF_040938575.1. Taxonomy (NCBI): domain Eukaryota; kingdom Metazoa; phylum Chordata; class Amphibia; order Caudata; family Ambystomatidae; genus Ambystoma; species Ambystoma mexicanum. The sequence goes on along the minus strand of NC_090933.1, from coordinate 1,336,861,528 downwards.
CAAGGCGGTCCATGGCCAAGGAGCTGAGTTCTTGCAAGCGAAATTCATTCGCTATGTTCCTACACGGGCTCTGCGTTCTTCGACCACCAACCTCTTAGTTGTCTCCAAGTTTAACCATGAAAGGATCGGGGGGAGAGCCTTCTCTATCGTTCCGGCCAGACTTTGGAATAACCTCTCCCCGACCCTGAGAAGCACCCCTAATCATCTGGGGTTCAGAAAGGCTCTTAAGACAATCCTGTTCTAATGTTTCTTCTCCGGGTCACCTTCTATGGGATCAGCTCTCTCAACTCAGCGCCATGATGCCTCGGCGACCGTGCGCTTTATAAGCTTAATTAACATAACATAATATAACATCAACTGATGAGAAGAGTCGAGGAGCACAGCAGGAGGAGCGAGTGAGCTGGAAACCCAATTACATCAATTGTTGAGAAGCGTCGAGGAGCACAGCAGGAGGAGAGGGTGAGCTGGAAACCCAATTACATCACCTGATGAGAAGAGTCCAGGAGCACAGCAGGAGGAAAGGGTGATCTGGAAACCCAATTACATCACCTGATCTGCCCTGGTCATATGAGAAGAGTCGAGGAGCACAGCAGGAGGAGAGGGTCAGCTGGAAACCCAATTACATCAGCTGATCTGCCCATGTCATATGAGATGAGTCGAGGAGCATAGCAGCAGGAGAGGGTGAGCTGGAAACCCAATTACATCGCTTGATCTGCCCTGGTCATATGAGAAGAGTCGAGGAGCACAGCAGGAGGAGAGGGTCAGCTGGAAACCCAATTACATCAGCTGATCTGCCCATGTCATATGAGATGAGTTGAGGAGCACATCAGGAGGAGAGGGTGAGCTGGAAACCCAATTACATCACCTGATCTGCCCTGCTCATATGAGAAGAGTCGAGGAGCACAGGAGCAGGAGAGGGTGAGCTGGAAACCCAATTAATTCACCCGATGAGAAGAGATGAGGAGCACAGCAGGAGGAGAGGGTGAGCTGGAAACCTAATTACATCACCTGATCTGCCCTGGTCATATGAGAAGAGTCGAGGAGCACAGCAGGAGGAGAGGGTGAGCATGAAACCCAATTATAATCACCTGATCTGCCCTGGTCATATGAGAAGAGTTGAGGAGCACAGCAGGAGGAGAGGGTCAGCTGGAAACCCAATTACATCAGCTGATCTGCCCATGTCATATGAGAAGAGTCGATGAGCACAGCAGGAGGAGAGGGTGAGCTGGAAACCTAATTCCATCACCTGATGAGAAGAGTCGAGGAGCACAGCAGGAGGAGAGGGTGATCTGGAAACCCAATTACATCGCCCGATCTGCCCTGGTCATATGAGAAGAGTTGAGGAGCACAGCAGGAGGAGAGGGTCAGCTGGAAACCCAATTACATCAGCTGATTTGCCCATGTCATATGAGAAGAGTCGATGAGCACATCAGGAGGAGAGGGTGAGCTGGAAACCCAATTACATCGCTTGATCTGCCCTGGTCATATGAGAAGAGTCGAGGAGGACAGCAGGAGGAGAGGGTCAGCTGGAAACCCAATTACATCACCTGATGAGAAGAGTCGAGGAGCACAGCAGGAGGAGAGGGTGAGTTTCAAACCCAATTACATCACCTGATCTGCCCTGTTCATATGAGAAGAGTCAAGGACCACAGCAGGAAGAGAGGGTGAGCTGGAAACCCAATTACATCACCTGATCTACCCTGGTCATATTAGAAGAGTCAAGGAGCACAGCAGGAGGAGAGGGTGAGCTGGAAACCCAATTACATCACCTGATGAGAAGAGTCGAGGAGCACAGCAGCAGGAGAGGGTGATCTGGAAACCCAATTACATCGCCTTATCTGCCCTGCTCATATGAGAAGAGTCGAGGAGCACAGCAGGAGGAGAGGGTCAGCTGGAAACCTAATTACATCACCTGATCTGCCCTGGTCCAATGAGAAGAGTCGAGGAGCACAGCAGGAGGAGAGGTGGAGCAGGAAACCTAATTACATCACCTGATCTGCCCTGGTCATATGAGAAGAGTCGAGGAGCACAGCAGGAGGAGAGGGTGAGCATGAAACCCAATTATATCACCTGATCTGCCCTGGTCATACAAGAAGAGTCGAGGAGCACAGCAGGAGGAGAGGGTGAGCTGGAAACCCAATTACATCACCCGATGAGAAGAGTCGAGGAGCACAGCAGGAGGAGAGGGTGATCTGGAACCCAATTACATCGCCTGATCTGCCCTGGTCATATGAGAAGAGTTGAGGAGCACAGCAGGAGGAGAGGGTCAGCTGGAAACCCAATTACATCACCTGATGAGAAGAGTCGTGGAGCACAGCAGGAGGAGAGGGTGAGTTGGAAACCCAATTACATCACCTGATCTGCCCTGGTCATATGAGAAGAATCAAGGAGGACAGCAGGAGGAGAGGGTGAGCTGGAAACCCAATTGCATCACCCGAACTGCCCTGGTCATAAGAGAAGAGTCGAGGAGCACAGCAGGAGGAGAGGGTGAGCTGGAAACCCAATTACATCACCTGATCTGCCCTGCTCATATGAGAAGAGTCCAGGAGCACAGCAGGAGGAAAGGGTGATCTGGAAACCCAATTACATCACCTGATCTGCCCTGCTCATATGAGAAGAGTCCAGGAGCACAGCAGGAGGAGAGGGTGAGCTGGAAACCCAATTGCATCTCCCGAACTGCCCTGGTCATATGAGAAGAGTCAAGGAGCACAGCAGGAGGAGAGGATGAGCTGGAAACCTAATTACATCGCCTGGTCTGCACTGGTCATATGAGAAAGAGTCAAGGAGCACAGCAAGAGGAGAGGGTGAGCTGGAAACCTAATTACATTACCTGATGAGAAGAGTCGAGGAGCATAGCAGCAGGAGAGGGTGAGCTGGAAACCCAATTACATCGCTTGATCTGCCCTGGTCATATGAGAAGAGTCGAGGAGCACATCAGGAGGAGAGGGTGAGCTGGAAACCCAATTACATCACCTGATGAGAAGAGTCGAGGAGCACAGCAGGAGTAGAGGGTGAGCTGGAAACCCAATTACATCACCTGATGAGAAGAGTCGAGGAGCACAGCAGGAGGAGAGGGTGAGCTGGAAACTCAATTACATCACCTGATGAGAAGAGTCGACGAGCACAGTAGCAGGAGATGGTGAGCTGGAAACCCAATTCCATCACCTGATATGCCCATGTCATATGAGAAGAGTCGAGGAGCACAGCAGGTCGAGAGGGTGAGCTGGAAACCCAACTACATCATCTGATCTGCCCTGGTCATATGAGAAGAGTCAAGGAGCACAGCAGGAGGAGAGGGTGAGCTGGAAACCCAATTACATCACCTGATGAGAAGAGTCGAGGAGCACAGCAGGAGGAGAGGGTGAGCTGGAAACCCAATTACATCACCTGATCTGCCCTGGTCATATGAGAAGAGTCGAGGAGCACAGGAGGAGAGGATGATCTGGAAACCCAATTACATCACCTGATCTGCCCTGGTCATATAAGAAGAGTCGAGGAATACAGCAGGAGGAGAGGGTGAGCCGGAAACCCAATTACATCACCTGATGAGAAGAGTTGAGGAGGCCAGCAGCAGGAGAGGGTGAGCTGGAAACCCAATTACATCACCTGATGAGAAGAGTCGAGTGGCACAGCAGGAGGAGAGGGTGAGCTGGAAACCCATTTACATCACCTGATCTGCCCTGATCATATGAGAAGAGTCGAGGAGCACAGCAGGAGGAGAGGGTGAGCTGGACACCCAATTACATCACCTGATGAGAAGAGTCGAGGAGCACAGCAGCAGGAGAGGGTGAGCTGGAAACCCAATTACATCACCTGATGAGAAGAGTCGAGGAGCACAGTAGCAGGAGAGGGTGAGCTGGAAACCCAATTACATCACCTGATGAGAAGAGTCGAGGAGCACAGCAGGAGGAGAGGGTGATCTGGAAACACAATTACATCGCCTGATCTGCCCTGGTCATATGAGAAGAGCCGAGGAGCACAGCAGGAGGAGAGGGTGAGCTGGAAACCCAATTACATCACCTGATCTGCCCTGGTCATATGAGAAGAGTCGAGGAGCACAGCAGGAGGAGATGGTGAGCTGGAGACCTAATTACATCACCTGATCTGCCCTGGTCATACGAGAAGAGTCAAGGAGCACAGCAGGAGGAGAGGAGGAGCTGGAAACCTAATTACATCGCCTGGTCTGCCCTGGTCATATGAGAAGAGTCAAGGAGCACAGCAAGAGGAGAGGGTGAGCTGGAAACCTAATTACATTACCTGATGAGAAGAGTCGAGGAGCATAGCAGCAGGAGAGGGTGAGCTGGAAACCCAATTACATCGCTTGATCTGCCCTGGTCATATGAGAAGAGTCGAGGAGCACAGCAGGAGGAGAGGGTCAGCTGGAAACCCAATTACATCAGCTGATCTGCCCATGTCATATGAGATGAGTTGAGGAGCACATCAGGAGGAGAGGGTGAGCTGGAAACCCAATTACATCACCTGATCTGCCCTGCTCATATGAGAAGAGTCAAGGAGCACAGCAGGAAGAGATGGTGAGCTGGAAACCCAATTACATCACCTGATCTACCCTGGTCATATGAGAAGAGTCAAGGAGCACAGCAGGAGGAGAGGGTGAGCTGGACACCCAATTACATCACCTGATGAGAAGAGTCGAGGAGCACAGGAGGAGAGGGTGATCTGGAAACCCAATTACATCACCTGATCTGCCCTGGTCATATGAGAAGAGTCGAGGAGTACAGCAGGAGGAGAGGGTGAGCTGGAAACCTAATTACATCACCTGATCTGCCCTGGTCATATGAGAAGAGTCGAGGAGCACAGCAGGAGGAGAGGGTGAGCATGAAACCCAATTATATCAACTGATCTGCCCTGGTCATACGAGAAGAGTCGAGGAGCACAGCAGGAGGAGAGGGAGAGCTGGAAACCTAATTACATCACCTGGTCTGCCCTGGTCATATGAGAAGATTCAAGGAGCACAGCAGGAGGAGAGGGTGAGCTGGAAACCTAATTCCATCACCTGATGAGAAGAGTCGAGGAGCACAGCAGGAGGAGAGGGTGATCTGAAAACCCAATTACATCGCCTGATCTGCCCATGTCATATGAGAAGAGTCGATGAGCACATCAGGAGGAGAGGGTGAGCTGGAAACCCAATTACATCGCTTGATCTGCCCTGGTCATATGAGAAGAGTCGAGGAGCACAGCAGGAGGAGAGGGTCAGCTGGAAACCCAATTACATCAGCTGATCTGCCCATGTCATATGAGAAGAGTCGAGGAGCACATCAGGAGGAGAGGGTGAGCTGGAAACCCAATTACATCACCTGGTCTGCCCTGGTCATATGAGAAGAGTCGAGGAACACAGCAGGAGGAGAGGGTGAGCTGGAAACCCAATTACATCACCTGATGAGAAGAGTCGAGGAGCACAGGAGGAGAGGGTGATCTGGAAACCCAATTACATTGCCTGATCTGCCCTGGTCATATGAGAAGAGTCGAGGAGCACAGCAGGAGGAGAGGGTGAGCTGGAAACCCAATTACATCACCTGATGAGAAGAGTCGAGGAGCACAGCAGCAGGAGAGGGTGATCTGGAAACCAAATTACATCGCCGTATCTGCCCTGCTCATATGAGAAGAGTCGAGGAGCACAGCAGGAGGTGAGGGTCAGCTGGAAACCTAATTACATCACCTGATCTGGCCTGGTCATTTGAGAAGAGTCAAGGAGCACAGCAGAAGGAGAGGGTGAGCTGGAAACCTAATTACATCACCTGATGAGAAGAGTCGAGGAGCACAGGAGGAGAGGGTGATCTGGAAACCCAATTACATCACCTGATCTGCCCTGGTCATATGAGAAGAGTCGAGGAGTACAGCAGGAGGAGAGGGTGAGCTGGAAACCTAATTACATCACCTGATCTGCCCTGGTCATATGAGAAGAGTCGAGGAGCACAGCAGGAGGAGAGGGTGAGCATGAAACCCAATTATATCAACTGATCTGCCCTGGTCATACGAGAAGAGTCGAGGAGCACAGCAGGAGGAGAGGGAGAGCTGGAAACCTAATTACATCACCTGGTCTGCCCTGGTCATATGAGAAGATTCAAGGAGCACAGCAGGAGGAGAGGGTGAGCTGGAAACCTAATTCCATCACCTGATGAGAAGAGTCGAGGAGCACAGCAGGAGGAGAGGGTGATCTGAAAACCCAATTACATCGCCTGATCTGCCCATGTCATATGAGAAGAGTCGATGAGCACATCAGGAGGAGAGGGTGAGCTGGAAACCCAATTACATCGCTTGATCTGCCCTGGTCATATGAGAAGAGTCGAGGAGCACAGCAGGAGGAGAGGGTCAGCTGGAAACCCAATTACATCAGCTGATCTGCCCATGTCATATGAGAAGAGTCGAGGAGCACATCAGGAGGAGAGGGTGAGCTGGAAACCCAATTACATCACCTGGTCTGCCCTGGTCATATGAGAAGAGTCGAGGAACACAGCAGGAGGAGAGGGTGAGCTGGAAACCCAATTACATCACCTGATGAGAAGAGTCGAGGAGCACAGGAGGAGAGGGTGATCTGGAAACCCAATTACATTGCCTGATCTGCCCTGGTCATATGAGAAGAGTCGAGGAGCACAGCAGGAGGAGAGGGTGAGCTGGAAACCCAATTACATCACCTGATGAGAAGAGTCGAGGAGCACAGCAGCAGGAGAGGGTGATCTGGAAACCAAATTACATCGCCGTATCTGCCCTGCTCATATGAGAAGAGTCGAGGAGCACAGCAGGAGGTGAGGGTCAGCTGGAAACCTAATTACATCACCTGATCTGGCCTGGTCATTTGAGAAGAGTCAAGGAGCACAGCAGAAGGAGAGGGTGAGCTGGAAACCTAATTACATCACCTGATCTGCCCTGGTCATATGAGAAGAGTCAAGGAGCACAGCAGGAGGAGAGGATGAGCTGGAAACCTAATTACATCGCCTGGTCTGCCCTGGTCATATGAGAAAGAGTCGAGGAGCACAGCAGGAGGAGAGGGGGAGCTGGAAACCTAATTACATCACTTGATCTGCCCTGGTCATATGAGAAGAGTCGAGGAGCACAGCAGGAGGAGAGGGTGAGCATGAAACCCAATTATATCCCCTGATCTGCCCTGGTCATACAAGAAGAGTCAAGGAGCACAGCAGGAGGAGAGGGTGAGCTGGAAACCCAATTCCATCGCCCGATGAGAAGAGTCATGGAGCACAGCAGGAGGAAAGGGTGATCTGGAAACCCAATTACATCACCTGATCTGCCCTGGTCATATGAGAAGAATCAAGGAGCACAGCAGGAGGAGAGGGTGAGCTGGAAACCTAATTACATCACCTGGTCTGCCCTGGTCATATGAGAAGAGTCGAGGAGCACAGCAGGAGGAGAGGGTGAGCTGGAAACCCAATTACATCACCTGATCTGCCCTGCTCATATGAGAAGAGTCAAGGAGCACAGCAGGAGGAGATGGTGAGCTGGAAACCCAACTACATCACCTGATCTGCCCTGGTCATATGAGAAGAGTCGAGGAGCACAGCAGGAGGAGAGGGTGAGCTGGACACCCAATTACATCACCTGATGAGAAGAGTCGAGGAGCACAGCAGCAGGAGAGGGTGAGCTGGAAACCCAATTAAATCACCTGATGAGAAGAGTCGAGGAGCACAGCAGGAGGAGAGGGTGAGTTGGAAACCCAGTTACATCGCATGATCTGCCCTGGTCATATGAGAATAGTCGAGGAGAACAGCAGGAGGAGAGGGTGAGCTTGACAGCCAATTACATCACCTGATCTGCCCTGATCATATGAGAAGAGTCGAGGAGCACAGCAGGAGGAGAGGGTGAGCTGGAAACCCAATCACATCACCTGATCTGCCCTGGTCATATGAGAAGTTTTGAGGAGCACAGCAGGAGGAGAGGGTCAGCTGGAAACCCAATTACATCAGCTGATCTGCCCATGTCATATGAGAAGAGTCGAGGAGCACATCAGGAGGAGAGGGTGAGCTGGAAACCCAATTACATCACCTGGTCTGCCCTGGTCATATGAGAAGAGTCGAGGAGCATAGCAGGAGGAGAGGGTGAGCTGGAAACCCAATTACATCACCTGATGAGAAGAGTCGAGGAGCACAGGAGGGGAGGGTGATCTGGAAACCCAATTACATCGCCTGATCTGCCCATGTCATATGAGAAGAGTCGAGGAGCACAGCAGGAGGAGAGGGTGAGCTGGAAACCCAATCACATCACCTGATCTGCCCTGGTCATATGAGAAGTTTTGAGGAGCACAGCAGGAGGAGAGGGTCAGCTGGAAACCCAATTACATCAGCTGATCTGCCCATGTCATATGAGAAGAGTCGAGGAGCACATCAGGAGGAGAGGGTGAGCTGGAAACCCAATTACATCACCTGGTCTGCCCTGGTCATATGAGAAGAGTCGAGGAGCATAGCAGGAGGAGAGGGTGAGCTGGAAACCCAATTACATCACCTGATGAGAAGAGTCGAGGAGCACAGGAGGGGAGGGTGATCTGGAAACCCAATTACATCGCCTGATCTGCCCATGTCATATGAGAAGAGTCGAGGAGCACAGCAGGAGGAGAGGGTGATCTGAAAACCCAATTACATCGCCTGATCTGCCCATGTCATATGAGAAGAGTCGATGAGCACATCAGGAGGAGAGGGTGAGCTGGAAACCCAATTACATCGCTTGATCTGCCCTGGTCATATGAGAAGAGTCGAGGAGCACAGCAGGAGGAGAGGGTCAGCTGGAAACCCAATTACATCAGCTGATCTGCCCATGTCATATGAGAAGAGTCGAGGAGCACATCAGGAGGAGAGGGTGAGCTGGAAACCCAATTACATCACCTGGTCTGCCCTGGTCATATGAGAAGAGTCGAGGAACACAGCAGGAGGAGAGGGTGAGCTGGAAACCCAATTACATCACCTGATGAGAAGAGTCGAGGAGCACAGCAGGAGGAGAGGGTGAGTTGGAAACCCAATTACATCACCTGATCTGCCCTGCTCATATGAGAAGAGTCGAGGAGCACAGCAGGAGGAGAGGGTCAGCTGGAAACCTAATTACATCACCTGATCTGCCCTGGTCCAATGAGAAGAGTCGAGGAGCACAGCAGGAGGAGAGGTGGAGCAGGAAACCTAATTACATCACCTGATCTGCCCTGGTCATATGAGAAGAGTCGAGGAGCACAGCAGGAGGAGAGGGTGAGCATGAAACCCAATTATATCACCTGATCTGCCCTGGTCATATGAGAAGAGTTGAGGAGCACAGCAGGAGGAGAGGGTGAGCTGGAAACCCAATTACATCACCCGATGAGAAGAGTCGTGGAGCACAGCAGGAGGAGAGGGTGAGTTGGAAACCCAATTACATCACCTGATCTGCCCTGGTCCAATGAGAAGAGTCGAGGAGCACAGCAGGAGGAGAGGTGGAGCAGGAAACCTAATTACATCACCTGATCTGCCCTGGTCATATGAGAAGAGTCGAGGAGCACAGCAGGAGGAGAGGGTGAGTTGGAAACCCAATTACATCACCTGATCTGCCCTGGTCATATGAGAAGAATCAAGGAGGACAGCAGGAGGAGAGGGTGAGCTGGAAACCCAATTACATCAACTGATGAGAAGAGTCGAGGAGCACAGCAGTAGGAGAGGGTGAGCTGGAAACCCAATTACATCACCTGATCTGCCCTGCTCATATGAGAAGAGTCCAGGAGCACAGCAGGAGGAAAGGGTGATCTGGAAACCCAATTACATCACCTGATCTGCCCTGGTCATATGAGAAGAGTCAAGGAGCACAGCAGGAGGAGAGGGCGAGCTGGAAACCCAATTGCATCACCCGAACTGCCCTGGTCATAAGAGAAGAGTCGAGGAGCACAGCAGGAGGAGAGGGTGAGCTGGAAACCCAATTACATCATCTGATCTGCCCTGGTCATATGAGAAGAGTCAAGGAGCACAGCAGGAGGAGAGGATGAGCTGGAAACCTAATTACATCGCCTGGTCTGCCCTGGTCATATGAGAAAGAGTCAAGGAGCACAGCAAGAGGAGAGGGTGAGCTGGTAACCTAATTACATTACCTGATGAGAAGAGTCGAGGAGCACAGCAGGAGTAGAGGGTGAGCTGGAAACCCAATTACATCAGCTGATCTGCCCATGTCATATGAGAAGAGTCGAGGAGCACAGAAGCTGGAGAGGGTGAGCTGGAAACCCAATTACATCACCCGATGAGAAGAGATGAGGAGCACAGCAGGAGGAGAGGGTGATCTGGAAACCCAATTACATCACCTGATGAGAAGAGTCGAGGAGCACAGTAGCAGGAGAGGGTGATCTGGAAACCCAATTACATCACCTGATGAGAAGAGTCGAGGAGCACAGCAGGAGGAGAGTGTGAGCTGGAAACCCAGTTAGTTGGTCAATTTTTCCCCTTTTCAGTGAGGAAGAAGTCTTAGCTGCTATTTTGAAAATTAAATCTTCGTCTCCTGAGGATGCTATTCTGGTCATCATTATAAAGAAGATGGCCCCTGATCTATTAACAGACATCACCTCGGCCATTGATGATTCATGCCAATCGGGCTTGGTCCCTTTGGACCTTAAATCGGCTAGGGTTATTCCCCTTCTTAAGAAGCCCACACTTGACTCCACAGTTCCTGCTACTTTTCGTCCAATCTCTTTACTCCCTTTCCTGTCTAAGCTTTTGGAGTCTCTCATTACTCCTCTTCTGTCTTCTTTTTGGGAATCCTCCAAAATTTTTCACTCCGCTCAAGCTGGCTTTGGACCAGGGAGAGTACGGAAAGTGTATTAGTGTCAGTACAAGACGATATGTCCAGACTAGTTGACGCAGGTGGAGTAGGTGCCCTTATTCTGCTGGATTTATCAGCTGCATTTGATATGGTTGACCATCCAATTCTGCTTTCACGTTTGGCTCAGATTGGGATATCTGGCCAAGTTCTTGCTTGGTTTACTTCCTTTCTTTCAGATCGTACCCAAACTCTGGCCATGCCTCCTTTCCTCTCTTCTCCTTGCTCCCTTACCTGTGGTGTCCCGCAGGTATCTTCACTCTCGCCAATTTTGTTTAACATATACATTTGGGTACTGGTCTGCCTCATCCGCTCCTACGGCCTCAATTGCTATTCCTATGCAGACGATACCAAAATCCTGATCCATTTAGATCAAGATCAGGGCAGGGTTTTGTCGTGTCTTCATGATTGCTTGAGAGCCGTAGGGGATTGGATGGACCAGAATTGGCTTAAACTCAATGGCAACAAGACAGAGGTAATGGTGGTGGGCTGCCCTTCGGACTCCTCACTGTGGACCTCAGCCTTCTGGCCCTCTTCTTTGGGCCCACTTCCGAGCCCAGTCGATAAAGTGAGAAATGTGGGTGTCATACTTTCCGCTACCCTTTCCATGTCCAATCAAGTGATGGCTGTGTGCCAAGCCACCCATCACCAGATCAGGCTCCTTAAGAGAGCCCTACCTATGATACCAGAAGCCTTCCGCCCTCCCGTAGTGGCTGCGTTAGTGCTCTCACGTTTCGACTATTGTAACTCCTTGTATTTGTCGCAGCCAATTGGTCTCATACAGAGGTTACAGTGCATGCAAAACCTGGCGGCTAGGCTAGCTACTGGCACCCCTTATGGTGCCTACATCTCTCCAATACTTTGCCAACTGCATTGGCTTCAGGTGAGCCAGCGGATTCTCTTTAAGCCCATGTGTATTGTGCACAAGGCGGTCCATGGCCAAGGAGCTGAGTTCTTGCAAGCGAAATTCATTTGCTATGTTCCTACACGGGCTCTGCGTTCTTCGACCACCAACCTCTTAGTTGTCTCCAAGTTTAACCATGAAAGGATCGGGGGGAGAGCCTTCTCTATCGTTCCGGCCAGACTTTGGAATAACCTCTCCCCGACACTGAGAAGCACCCCTAATCATCTGGGGTTCAGAAAGGCTCTTAAGACAATCCTGTTCTAATGTTTCTTCTCCGGGTCACTTTCTATGGGATCAGCTCTCTCAACTCAGCGCCATGATGCCTCGGCGACCGTGCGCTTTATAAGCTTAATTAACATAACATAATATAACATCAACTGATGAGAAGAGTCGAGGAGCACAGCAGGAGGAGCGAGTGAGCTGGAAACCCAATTACATCAATTGTTGAGAAGAGTCGAGGAGCACAGCAGGAGGAGAGGGTGAGCTGGAAACCCAATTACATCACCTGATGAGAAGAGTCCAGGAGCACAGCAGGAGGAAAGGGTGATCTGGAAACCCAATTACATCACCTGATCTGCCCTGGTGATATGAGAAGAGTCGAGGAGCACAGCAGGAGGAGATGGTGAGCTGGAGACCTAATTACATCACCTGATCTGCCCTAGTCATACGAGAAGAGTCAAGGAGCACAGCAGGAGGAGAGGAGGAGCTGGAAACCTAATTACATCGCCTGGTCTGCCCTGGTCATATGAGAAGAGTCAAGGAGCACAGCAAGAGGAGAGGGTGAGCTGGAAACCTAATTACATTACCTGATGAGAAGAGTCGAGGAGCATAGCAGCAGGAGAGGGTGAGCTGGAAACCCAATTACATCGCTTGATCTGCCCTGGTCATATGAGAAGAGTCGAGGAGCACAGCAGGAGGAGAGGGTCAGCTGGAAACCCAATTACATCAGCTGATCTGCCCATGTCATATGAGATGAGTCGAGGAGCACATCAGGAGGAGAGGGTGAGCTGGAAACCCAATTACATCACCTGATCTGCCCTGCTCATATGAGAAGAGTCGAGGAGCACAGGAGCAGGAGAGGGTGAGCTGGAAACCCAATTACATCACCCGATGAGAAGAGATGAGGAGCACAGCAGGAGGAGAGGGTGAGCTGGAAACCCAATTACATCACCTGATCTGCCCTGCTCATATGAGAAGAGTCAAGGAGCACAGCAGGAAGAGATGGTGAGCTGGAAACCCAATTACATCACCTGATCTACCCTGGTCACATGAGAAGAGTCAAGGAGCACAGCAGGAGGAGAGGGTGAGCTGGACACCCAATTACATCACCTGATGAGAAGAGTCGAGGAGCACAGGAGGAGAGGGTGATCTGGAAACCCAATTACATCACCTGATCTGCCCTGGTCATATGAGAAGAGTCGAGGAGCACAGCAGGAGGAGAGGGTGAGCATGAAACCCAATTATATCACCTGATCTGCCCTGGTCATACGAGAAGATTCAAGGAGCACAGCAGGAGGAGAGGGTGAGCTGGAAACCTAATTCCATCACCTGATGAGAAGAGTCGAGGAGCACAGCAGGAGGAGAGGGTGATCTGGAAACCCAATTACATCGCCTGATCTGCCCTGGTCATATGAGAAGAGTTGAGGAGCACAGCAGGAGGAGAGGGTCAGCTGGAAACCCAATTACATCAGCTGATCTGCCCATGTCATATGAGAAGAGTCGATGAGCACATCAGGAGGAGAGGGTGAGCTGGAAACCCAATTACATCGCTTGATCTGCCCTGGTCATATGAGAAGAGTCGAGGAGGACAGCAGGAGGAGAGGGTCAGCTGGAAACCCAATTACATCAGCTGATCTGCCCATGTCATATGAGAAGAGTCGAGGAGCACATCAGGAGGAGAGGGTGAGCTGGAAACCCAATTACATCACCTGGTCTGCCCTGGTCATATGAGAAGAGTCGAGGAACACAGCAGGAGGAGAGGGTGAGCTGGAAACCCAATTACATCACCTGATGAGAAGAGTCGAGGAGCACAGCAGGAGGAGAGGGTGAGCTGGAAACCCAATTACATCACCCGATGAGAAGAGATGAGGAGCACAGCAGGAGGAGAGGGTGAGCTGGAAACCCAATTACATCACCTGATCTGCCCTGCTCATATGAGAAGAGTCAAGGACCACAGCAGGAAGAGAGGGTGAGCTGGAAACCCAATTACATCACCTGATCTACCCTGGTCATATTAGAAGAGTCAAGGAGCACAGCAGGAGGAGAGGGTGAGCTGGAAACCCAATTACATCACCTGATGAGAAGAGTCGAGGAGCACAGCAGCAGGAGAGGGTGATCTGGAAAGCCAATTACATCGCCTTATCTGCCCTGCTCATATGAGAAGAGTCGAGGAGCACAGCAGGAGGAGAGGGTCAGCTGGAAACCTAATTACATCACCTGATCTGCCCTGGTCATATGAGAAGAGTCGAGGAGCACAGCAGGAGGAGAGGGTGAGCATGAAACCCAATTATATCACCTGATCTGCCCTGGTCATATGAGAAGAGTGGAGGAGCACAGCAGGAGGAGAGGGTGAGCTGGAAACCCAATTACATCACCCGATGAGAAGAGTCGAGGAGCACAGCAGGAGGAGAGGGTGATCTGGAACCCAATTACATCGCCTGATCTGCCCTGGTCATATGAGAAGAGTTGAGGAGCACAGCAGGAGGAGAGGGTCAGCTGGAAACCCAATTACATCACCTGATGAGAAGAGTCGTGGAGCACAGCAGGATGAGAGGGTGAGTTGGAAACCCAATTACATCACCTGATTAGAAGAGTCCAGGAGCACAGCAGGAGGAAAGGGTGATCTGGAAACCCAATTACATCACCTGATCTGCCCTGGTCATATGAGAAGAATCAAGGAGGACAGCAGGAGGAGAGGGTGAGCTGGAAACCCAATTGCATCACCCGAACTGCCCTGGTCATAAGAGAAGAGTCGAGGAGCACAGCAGGAGGAGAGGGTGAGCTGGAAACCCAATTACATCACCTGATCTGCCCTGCTCATATGAGAAGAGTCCAGGAGCACAGCAGGAGGAAAGGGTGATCTGGAAACCCAATTACATCACCTGAACTGCCCTGGTCATATGAGAAGAGTCAAGGAGCACAGCAGGAGGAGAGGATGAGCTGGAAACCTAATTACATCGCCTGGTCTGCCCTGGTCATATGAGAAAGAGTCAAGGAGCACAGCAAGAGGAGAGGGTGAGCTGGAAACCTAATTACATTACCTGATGAGAAGAGTCGAGGAGCATAGCAGCAGGAGAGGGTGAGCTGGAAACCCAATTACATCGGTTGATCTGCCCTGGTCATATGAGAAGAGTCGAGGAGCACAGCAGGAGGAGAGGGTCAGCTGGAAACCCAATTACATCACCTGATGAGAAGTGTCGAGGAGCACATCAGGAGGAGAGGGTGAGCTGGAAACCCAATTACATCACCTGGTCTGCCCTGGTCATATGAGAAGAGTCGAGGAACACAGCAGGAGGAGAGGGTGAGCTGGAAACCCAAATACATCACCTGATGAGAAGAGTCGAGGAGCACAGCAGGAGTAGAGGGTGAGTTGGAAACCCAATTACATCACCTGATCTGCCCTGCTCATATGAGAAGAGTCGAGGAGCACAGAAGCAGGAGAGGGTGAGCTGGAAACCCAATTACATCACCCGATGAGAAGAGATGAGGAGCACAGCAGGAGGAGAGGGTGAGCTGGAAACCCAATTACATCACCTGATCTGCCCTGCTCATATGAGAAGAGTCAAGGAGCACAGCAGGAAGAGAGGGTGAGCTGGAAACCCAATTACATCACCTGATCTACCCTGGTCATATGAGAAGAGTCAAGGAGCACAGCAGGAGGAGAGGGTGAGCTGAAAACCCAATTACATCACCTGATGAGAAGAGTCGAGGAGCACAGCAGCAGGAGAGGGTGATCTGGAAACCCAATTACATCGCCTTATCTGCCCTGGTCATATGAGAAGAGTCAAGGAGCACAGCAGGAGGAGAGGGTCAGCTGGAAACCTAATTACATCACCTGATCTGCCCTGGTCATATAAGAAGAGTCAAGGAGCACAGCAGGAGGAGATGGTGAGCTGGAAACCCAACTACATCACCTGATCTGCCCTGGTCATATGAGAAGAGTCGAGGAGCACAGCAGGAGGAGAGGGTGAGCTGGAAACCCATTTACTTCACCTGATCTGCCCTGATCATATGAGAAGAGTCGAGGAGCACAGCAGGAGGAGAGGGTGAGCTGGACACCCAATTACATCACCTGATGAGAAGAGTCGAGGAGCACAGCAGGAGGAGAGGGTGAGTTGGAAACCCAGTTACATCGCATGATCTGCCCTGGTCATATGAGAATAGTCGAGGAGCACTGCAGGAGGAGAGGGTGAGCTGGACACCCAATTACATCACCTGATCTGCCCTGATCATATGAGAAGAGTCGAGGAGCACAGCAGGAGGAGAGGGTGAGCTGGAAACCCAATCACATCACCTGATGAGAAGATTCGAGGAGCACAGCAGGAGGAGAGGGTGATCTGGAAACCCAATTACATCGCCTGATCTGCCCTGGTCATATGA
Organism: Ambystoma mexicanum; assembly: GCF_040938575.1. Taxonomy (NCBI): domain Eukaryota; kingdom Metazoa; phylum Chordata; class Amphibia; order Caudata; family Ambystomatidae; genus Ambystoma; species Ambystoma mexicanum. Next base: position 1,336,845,237 of record NC_090933.1, on the reverse strand, counting down.
GAAGAGTTGAGGAGCGCAGCAGGAGGAGAGGGTCAGCTGGAAACCCAATTACATCAGCTGATCTGCCCATGTCATATGAGAAGAGTCGAGGAGCACATCAGGAGGAGAGGGTGAGCTGGAAACCCAATTGCATCACCTGGTCTGCCCTGGTCATGTGAGAAGAGTCGAGGAGCACATCAGGAGGAGAGGGTGAGCTGGAAACCCAATTACATCACCTGATCTGGCCTGGTCATTTGAGAAGAGTCGAGGAGCACAGCAGGAGGAGAGGGTGAGCATGAAACCCAATTATATCACCTGATCTGCCCTGGTCATACGAGAAGAGTCGAGGAGCACAGCAGGAGGAGAGATTGAGCTGGAAACCTAATTACATCACCTGGTCTGCCCTGGTCATATGAGAAGAGTCAAGGAGCACAGCAAGAGGAGAGGGTGAGCTGGAAACCTAATTACATCACCTGATGAGAAGAGTCGAGGAGCATAGCAGCAGGAGAGGGTGAGCTGGAAACCCAATTACATCACCTGATGAGAAGAGTCGAGGAGCACAGCAGGAGGAGAGGGTGATCTGGACACCCAATTACATCGCCTGATCTGCCCTGGTCATATGAGAAGAGTTGAGGAGCACAGCAGGAGGAGAGGGTCAGCTGGAAACCCAATTACATCGCTTGATCTGCCCTGGTCATATGAGAAGAGTCGAGGAGCACAGCAGGAGGAGAGGGTCAGCTGGAAACCCAATTACATCAGCTGATCTGCCCATGTCATATGAGAAGAGTGGAGGAGCACATCAGGAGGAGAGGGTGAGCTGGAAACCCAATTACATCACCTGATCTGCCCTGCTCATATGAGAAGAGTCAAGGAGCACAGCAGGAAGAGAGGGTGAGCTGGAAACCCAATTACATCACCTGATCTACCCTGGTCATATGAGAAGAGTCAAGGAGCACAGCAGGAGGAGAGGGTGAGCTGGACACCCAATTACATCACCTGATGAGAAGAGTCGAGGAGCACAGGAGGAGAGGGTGATCTGGAAACCCAATTACATTGCCTGATCTGCCCTGGTCATATGAGAAGAGTCGAGGAGCACAGCAGGAGGAGAGGGTGAGCTGGAAACCCAATTACATCACCTGATGAGAAGAGTCGAGGAGCACAGCAGCAGGAGAGGGTGATCTGGAAACCAAATTACATCGCCGTATCTGCCCTGCTCATATGAGAAGAGTCGAGGAGCACAGCAGAAGGAGAGGGTCAGCTGGAAACCTAATTACATCACCTGATCTGGCCTGGTCATATGAGAAGAGTCAAGGAGCACAGCAGGAGGAGAGGATGAGCTGGAAACCTAATTACATCGCCTGGTCTGCCCTGGTCATATGAGAAAGAGTCGAGGAGCACAGCAGGAGGAGAGGGGGAGCTCGAAACCTAATTACATCACTTGATCTGCCCTGGTCATATGAGAAGAGTCAAGGAGCACAGCAGGAGGAGAGGGTGAGCATGAAACCCAATTATATCCCCTGATCTGCCCTGGTCATACAAGAAGAGTCAAGGAGCACAGCAGGAGGAGAGGGTGAGCTGGAAACCCAATTCCATCACCCGATGAGAAGAGTCGTGGAGAACAGCAGGAGGAGAGGGTGAGTTGGAAACCCAATTACATCACCTGATTAGAAGAGTCCAGGAGCACAGCAGGAGGAAAGGGTGATCTGGAAACCCAATTACATCACCTGATCTGCCCTGGTCATATGAGAAGAATCAAGGAGCACAGCAGGAGGAGAGAGTGAGCTGGAAACCTAATTACATCACCTGGTCTGCCCTGGTCATATGAGAAGAGTCGAGGAGCACAGCAGGAGGAGAGGGTGAGCTGGAAACCCAATTACATCACCTGATGAGAAGAGTCGAGGAGCACAGCAGCAGGAGAGGGTGAGCTGGAAACCCAATTACATCACCCGATGAGAAGAGACGAGGAGCACAGCAGGAGGAGAGGGTGAGCTGGAAACCCAATTACATCACCTGATCTGCCCTGGTCATATGAGAAGAGTCGAGGAGCAAAGCAGGAGGAGAGGGTGAGCTGGACACCCAATTACATCACCTGATGAGAAGAGTCGAGGAGCACAGCAGGAGGAGAGGGTGAGTTGGAAACCCAGTTACATCGCATGATCTGCCCTGGTCATATGAGAATAGTCGAGGAGCACTGCAGGAGGGGAGAGGGTGAGCTGGACACCCAATTACATCACCTGATCTGCCCTGATCATATGAGAAGAGTCGAGCACAGCAGGAGGAGAGGGTGAGCTGGAAACCCAATCACATCACCTGATGAGAAGAGTCGAGGAGCACAGCAGGAGGAGAGGGTGATCTGGAAACCCAATTACATCGCCTGATCTGCCCTGGTCATATGAGAAGAGTTGAGGAGCACAGCAGGAGGAGAGGGTCAGCTGGAAACCCAATTACATCAGCTGATCTGCCCATGTCATATGAGAAGAGTCGAGGAGCACATCAGGAGGAGAGGGTGAGCTGGAAACGCAATTACATCACCTGGTCTGCCCTGGTCATGTGAGAAGAGTCGAGGAGCACATCAGGAGGAGAGGGTGAGCTGGAAACCCAATTACATCACCTGATCTGGCCTGGTCATTTGAGAAGAGTCGAGGAGCACAGCAGGAGGAGAGGGTGAGCATGAAACCCAATTATATCACCTGATCTGCCCTGGTCATACGAGAAGAGTCGAGGAGCACAGCAGGAGGAGAGAGTGAGCTGGAAACCTAATTACATCACCTGGTCTGCCCTGGTCATATGAGAAGAGTCAAGGAGCACAGCAAGAGGAGAGGGTGAGCTGGAAACCTAATTACATCACCTGATCTGCCCTGGTCATATGAGAAGAGTTGAGGAGCACAGCAGGAGGAGAGGGTCAGCTGGAAACCCAATTACATCGCTTGATCTGCCCTGGTCATATGAGAAGTGTGGAGGAGCACAGCAGGAGGAGAGGGTCAGCTGGAAACCCAATTACATCAGCTGATCTGCCCATGTCATATGAGAAGAGTGGAGGAGCACATCAGGAGGAGAGGGTGAGCTGAAAACCCAATTACATCACCTGATCTGCCCTGCTCATATGAGAAGAGTCAAGGAGCACAGCAGGAGGAGAGGGTGAGCTGGACACCCAATTACATCACCTGATGAGAAGAGTCGAGGAGCACAGGAGGAGAGGGTGATCTGGAAACCCAATTACATTGCCTGATCTGCCCTGGTCATATGAGAAGAGTCGAGGAGCACAGCAGGAGGAGAGGGTGAGCTGGAAACCCAATTACATCACCTGATGAGAAGAGTCGAGGAGCACAGCAGCAGGAGAGGGTGATCTGGAAACCAAATTACATCGCCGTATCTGCCCTGCTCATATGAGAAGAGTCGAGGAGCACAGCAGGAGGTGAGGGTCAGCTGGAAACCTAATTACATCACCTGATCTGGCCTGGTCATTTGAGAAGAGTCAAGGAGCACAGCAGAAGGAGAGGGTGAGCTGGAAACCTAATTACATCACCTGATCTGCCCTGGTCATATGAGAAGAGTCAAGGAGCACAGCAGGAGGAGAGGATGAGCTGGAAACCTAATTACATCGCCTGGTCTGCCCTGGTCATATGAGAAAGAGTCGAGGAGCACAGCAGGAGGAGAGGGGGAGCTGGAAACCTAATTACATCACTTGATCTGCCCTGGTCATATGAGAAGAGTCGAGGAGCACAGCAGGAGGAGAGGGTGAGCATGAAACCCAATTATATCCCCTGATCTGCCCTGGTCATACAAGAAGAGTCAAGGAGCACAGCAGGAGGAGAGGGTGAGCTGGAAACCCAATTCCATCGCCCGATGAGAAGAGTCATGGAGCACAGCAGGAGGAAAGGGTGATCTGGAAACCCAATTACATCACCTGATCTGCCCTGGTCATATGAGAAGAATCAAGGAGCACAGCAGGAGGAGAGGGTGAGCTGGAAACCTAATTACATCACCTGGTCTGCCCTGGTCATATGAGAAGAGTCGAGGAGCACAGCAGGAGGAGAGGGTGAGCTGGAAACCCAATTACATCACCTGATCTGCCCTGCTCATATGAGAAGAGTCAAGGAGCACAGCAGGAGGAGATGGTGAGCTGGAAACCCAACTACATCACCTGATCTGCCCTGGTCATATGAGAAGAGTCGAGGAGCACAGCAGGAGGAGAGGGTGAGCTGGACACCCAATTACATCACCTGATGAGAAGAGTCGAGGAGCACAGCAGCAGGAGAGGGTGAGCTGGAAACCCAATTAAATCACCTGATGAGAAGAGTCGAGGAGCACAGCAGGAGGAGAGGGTGAGTTGGAAACCCAGTTACATCGCATGATCTGCCCTGGTCATATGAGAATAGTCGAGGAGAACAGCAGGAGGAGAGGGTGAGCTTGACAGCCAATTACATCACCTGATCTGCCCTGATCATATGAGAAGAGTCGAGGAGCACAGCAGGAGGAGAGGGTGAGCTGGAAACCCAATCACATCACCTGATCTGCCCTGGTCATATGAGAAGTTTTGAGGAGCACAGCAGGAGGAGAGGGTCAGCTGGAAACCCAATTACATCAGCTGATCTGCCCATGTCATATGAGAAGAGTCGAGGAGCACATCAGGAGGAGAGGGTGAGCTGGAAACCCAATTACATCACCTGGTCTGCCCTGGTCATATGAGAAGAGTCGAGGAGCATAGCAGGAGGAGAGGGTGAGCTGGAAACCCAATTACATCACCTGATGAGAAGAGTCGAGGAGCACAGGAGGGGAGGGTGATCTGGAAACCCAATTACATCGCCTGATCTGCCCATGTCATATGAGAAGAGTCGAGGAGCACAGCAGGAGGAGAGGGTGAGCTGGAAACCCAATCACATCACCTGATCTGCCCTGGTCATATGAGAAGTTTTGAGGAGCACAGCAGGAGGAGAGGGTCAGCTGGAAACCCAATTACATCAGCTGATCTGCCCATGTCATATGAGAAGAGTCGAGGAGCACATCAGGAGGAGAGGGTGAGCTGGAAACCCAATTACATCACCTGGTCTGCCCTGGTCATATGAGAAGAGTCGAGGAGCATAGCAGGAGGAGAGGGTGAGCTGGAAACCCAATTACATCACCTGATGAGAAGAGTCGAGGAGCACAGGAGGGGAGGGTGATCTGGAAACCCAATTACATCGCCTGATCTGCCCATGTCATATGAGAAGAGTCGAGGAGCACAGCAGGAGGAGAGGGTGATCTGAAAACCCAATTACATCGCCTGATCTGCCCATGTCATATGAGAAGAGTCGATGAGCACATCAGGAGGAGAGGGTGAGCTGGAAACCCAATTACATCGCTTGATCTGCCCTGGTCATATGAGAAGAGTCGAGGAGCACAGCAGGAGGAGAGGGTCAGCTGGAAACCCAATTACATCAGCTGATCTGCCCATGTCATATGAGAAGAGTCGAGGAGCACATCAGGAGGAGAGGGTGAGCTGGAAACCCAATTACATCACCTGGTCTGCCCTGGTCATATGAGAAGAGTCGAGGAACACAGCAGGAGGAGAGGGTGAGCTGGAAACCCAATTACATCACCTGATGAGAAGAGTCGAGGAGCACAGCAGGAGGAGAGGGTGAGTTGGAAACCCAATTACATCACCTGATCTGCCCTGCTCATATGAGAAGAGTCGAGGAGCACAGCAGGAGGAGAGGGTCAGCTGGAAACCTAATTACATCACCTGATCTGCCCTGGTCCAATGAGAAGAGTCGAGGAGCACAGCAGGAGGAGAGGTGGAGCAGGAAACCTAATTACATCACCTGATCTGCCCTGGTCATATGAGAAGAGTCGAGGAGCACAGCAGGAGGAGAGGGTGAGCATGAAACCCAATTATATCACCTGATCTGCCCTGGTCATATGAGAAGAGTTGAGGAGCACAGCAGGAGGAGAGGGTGAGCTGGAAACCCAATTACATCACCCGATGAGAAGAGTCGTGGAGCACAGCAGGAGGAGAGGGTGAGTTGGAAACCCAATTACATCACCTGATCTGCCCTGGTCCAATGAGAAGAGTCGAGGAGCACAGCAGGAGGAGAGGTGGAGCAGGAAACCTAATTACATCACCTGATCTGCCCTGGTCATATGAGAAGAGTCGAGGAGCACAGCAGGAGGAGAGGGTGATCTGGAACCCAATTACATCGCCTGATCTGCCCTGGTCATATGAGAAGAGTTGAGGAGCACAGCAGGAGGAGAGGGTCAGCTGGAAACCCAATTACATCACCTGATGAGAAGAGTCGTGGAGCACAGCAGGAGGAGAGGGTGAGTTGGAAACCCAATTACATCACCTGATCTGCCCTGGTCATATGAGAAGAATCAAGGAGGACAGCAGGAGGAGAGGGTGAGCTGGAAACCCAATTACATCAACTGATGAGAAGAGTCGAGGAGCACAGCAGTAGGAGAGGGTGAGCTGGAAACCCAATTACATCACCTGATCTGCCCTGCTCATATGAGAAGAGTCCAGGAGCACAGCAGGAGGAAAGGGTGATCTGGAAACCCAATTACATCACCTGATCTGCCCTGGTCATATGAGAAGAGTCAAGGAGCACAGCAGGAGGAGAGGGCGAGCTGGAAACCCAATTGCATCACCCGAACTGCCCTGGTCATAAGAGAAGAGTCGAGGAGCACAGCAGGAGGAGAGGGTGAGCTGGAAACCCAATTACATCATCTGATCTGCCCTGGTCATATGAGAAGAGTCAAGGAGCACAGCAGGAGGAGAGGATGAGCTGGAAACCTAATTACATCGCCTGGTCTGCCCTGGTCATATGAGAAAGAGTCAAGGAGCACAGCAAGAGGAGAGGGTGAGCTGGTAACCTAATTACATTACCTGATGAGAAGAGTCGAGGAGCACAGCAGGAGTAGAGGGTGAGCTGGAAACCCAATTACATCAGCTGATCTGCCCATGTCATATGAGAAGAGTCGAGGAGCACAGAAGCTGGAGAGGGTGAGCTGGAAACCCAATTACATCACCTGATGAGAAGAGATGAGGAGCACAGCAGGAGGAGAGGGTGATCTGGAAACCCAATTACATCACCTGATGAGAAGAGTCGAGGAGCACAGTAGCAGGAGAGGGTGATCTGGAAACCCAATTACATCACCTGATGAGAAGAGTCGAGGAGCACAGCAGGAGGAGAGTGTGAGCTGGAAACCCAGTTAGTTGGTCAATTTTTCCCCTTTTCAGTGAGGAAGAAGTCTTAGCTGCTATTTTGAAAATTAAATCTTCGTCTCCTGAGGATGCTATTCTGGTCATCATTATAAAGAAGATGGCCCCTGATCTATTAACAGACATCACCTCGGCCATTGATGATTCATGCCAATCGGGCTTGGTCCCTTTGGACCTTAAATCGGCTAGGGTTATTCCCCTTCTTAAGAAGCCCACACTTGACTCCACAGTTCCTGCTACTTTTCGTCCAATCTCTTTACTCCCTTTCCTGTCTAAGCTTTTGGAGTCTCTCATTACTCCTCTTCTGTCTTCTTTTTGGGAATCCTCCAAAATTTTTCACTCCGCTCAAGCTGGCTTTGGACCAGGGAGAGTACGGAAAGTGTATTAGTGTCAGTACAAGACGATATGTCCAGACTAGTTGACGCAGGTGGAGTAGGTGCCCTTATTCTGCTGGATTTATCAGCTGCATTTGATATGGTTGACCATCCAATTCTGCTTTCACGTTTGGCTCAGATTGGGATATCTGGCCAAGTTCTTGCTTGGTTTACTTCCTTTCTTTCAGATCGTACCCAAACTCTGGCCATGCCTCCTTTCCTCTCTTCTCCTTGCTCCCTTACCTGTGGTGTCCCGCAGGTATCTTCACTCTCGCCAATTTTGTTTAACATATACATTTGGGTACTGGTCTGCCTCATCCGCTCCTACGGCCTCAATTGCTATTCCTATGCAGACGATACCAAAATCCTGATCCATTTAGATCAAGATCAGGGCAGGGTTTTGTCGTGTCTTCATGATTGCTTGAGAGCCGTAGGGGATTGGATGGACCAGAATTGGCTTAAACTCAATGGCAACAAGACAGAGGTAATGGTGGTGGGCTGCCCTTCGGACTCCTCACTGTGGACCTCAGCCTTCTGGCCCTCTTCTTTGGGCCCACTTCCGAGCCCAGTCGATAAAGTGAGAAATGTGGGTGTCATACTTTCCGCTACCCTTTCCATGTCCAATCAAGTGATGGCTGTGTGCCAAGCCACCCATCACCAGATCAGGCTCCTTAAGAGAGCCCTACCTATGATACCAGAAGCCTTCCGCCCTCCCGTAGTGGCTGCGTTAGTGCTCTCACGTTTCGACTATTGTAACTCCTTGTATTTGTCGCAGCCAATTGGTCTCATACAGAGGTTACAGTGCATGCAAAACCTGGCGGCTAGGCTAGCTACTGGCACCCCTTATGGTGCCTACATCTCTCCAATACTTTGCCAACTGCATTGGCTTCAGGTGAGCCAGCGGATTCTCTTTAAGCCCATGTGTATTGTGCACAAGGCGGTCCATGGCCAAGGAGCTGAGTTCTTGCAAGCGAAATTCATTTGCTATGTTCCTACACGGGCTCTGCGTTCTTCGACCACCAACCTCTTAGTTGTCTCCAAGTTTAACCATGAAAGGATCGGGGGGAGAGCCTTCTCTATCGTTCCGGCCAGACTTTGGAATAACCTCTCCCCGACACTGAGAAGCACCCCTAATCATCTGGGGTTCAGAAAGGCTCTTAAGACAATCCTGTTCTAATGTTTCTTCTCCGGGTCACTTTCTATGGGATCAGCTCTCTCAACTCAGTGCCATGATGCCTCGGCGACCGTGCGCTTTATAAGCTTAATTAACATAACATAATATAACATCAACTGATGAGAAGAGTCGAGGAGCACAGCAGGAGGAGCGAGTGAGCTGGAAACCCAATTACATCAATTGTTGAGAAGAGTCGAGGAGCACAGCAGGAGGAGAGGGTGAGCTGGAAACCCAATTACATCACCTGATGAGAAGAGTCCAGGAGCACAGCAGGAGGAAAGGGTGATCTGGAAACCCAATTACATCACCTGATCTGCCCTGGTGATATGAGAAGAGTCGAGGAGCACAGCAGGAGGAGATGGTGAGCTGGAGACCTAATTACATCACCTGATCTGCCCTAGTCATACGAGAAGAGTCAAGGAGCACAGCAGGAGGAGAGGAGGAGCTGGAAACCTAATTACATCGCCTGGTCTGCCCTGGTCATATGAGAAGAGTCAAGGAGCACAGCAAGAGGAGAGGGTGAGCTGGAAACCTAATTACATTACCTGATGAGAAGAGTCGAGGAGCATAGCAGCAGGAGAGGGTGAGCTGGAAACCCAATTACATCGCTTGATCTGCCCTGGTCATATGAGAAGAGTCGAGGAGCACAGCAGGAGGAGAGGGTCAGCTGGAAACCCAATTACATCAGCTGATCTGCCCATGTCATATGAGATGAGTCGAGGAGCACATCAGGAGGAGAGGGTGAGCTGGAAACCCAATTACATCACCTGATCTGCCCTGCTCATATGAGAAGAGTCGAGGAGCACAGGAGCAGGAGAGGGTGAGCTGGAAACCCAATTACATCACCCGATGAGAAGAGATGAGGAGCACAGCAGGAGGAGAGGGTGAGCTGGAAACCCAATTACATCACCTGATCTGCCCTGCTCATATGAGAAGAGTCAAGGAGCACAGCAGGAAGAGATGGTGAGCTGGAAACCCAATTACATCACCTGATCTACCCTGGTCACATGAGAAGAGTCAAGGAGCACAGCAGGAGGAGAGGGTGAGCTGGACACCCAATTACATCACCTGATGAGAAGAGTCGAGGAGCACAGGAGGAGAGGGTGATCTGGAAACCCAATTACATCACCTGATCTGCCCTGGTCATATGAGAAGAGTCGAGGAGCACAGCAGGAGGAGAGGGTGAGCATGAAACCCAATTATATCACCTGATCTGCCCTGGTCATACGAGAAGATTCAAGGAGCACAGCAGGAGGAGAGGGTGAGCTGGAAACCTAATTCCATCACCTGATGAGAAGAGTCGAGGAGCACAGCAGGAGGAGAGGGTGATCTGGAAACCCAATTACATCGCCTGATCTGCCCTGGTCATATGAGAAGAGTTGAGGAGCACAGCAGGAGGAGAGGGTCAGCTGGAAACCCAATTACATCAGCTGATCTGCCCATGTCATATGAGAAGAGTCGATGAGCACATCAGGAGGAGAGGGTGAGCTGGAAACCCAATTACATCGCTTGATCTGCCCTGGTCATATGAGAAGAGTCGAGGAGGACAGCAGGAGGAGAGGGTCAGCTGGAAACCCAATTACATCAGCTGATCTGCCCATGTCATATGAGAAGAGTCGAGGAGCACATCAGGAGGAGAGGGTGAGCTGGAAACCCAATTACATCACCTGGTCTGCCCTGGTCATATGAGAAGAGTCGAGGAACACAGCAGGAGGAGAGGGTGAGCTGGAAACCCAATTACATCACCTGATGAGAAGAGTCGAGGAGCACAGCAGGAGGAGAGGGTGAGTTTCAAACCCAATTACATCACCTGATCTGCCCTGCTCATATGAGAAGATTCGAGGAGCACAGAAGCAGGAGAGGGTGAGCTGGAAACCCAATTACATCACCCGATGAGAAGAGATGAGGAGCACAGCAGGAGGAGAGGGTGAGCTGGAAACCCAATTACATCACCTGATCTGCCCTGCTCATATGAGAAGAGTCAAGGACCACAGCAGGAAGAGAGGGTGAGCTGGAAACCCAATTACATCACCTGATCTACCCTGGTCATATTAGAAGAGTCAAGGAGCACAGCAGGAGGAGAGGGTGAGCTGGAAACCCAATTACATCACCTGATGAGAAGAGTCGAGGAGCACAGCAGCAGGAGAGGGTGATCTGGAAAGCCAATTACATCGCCTTATCTGCCCTGCTCATATGAGAAGAGTCGAGGAGCACAGCAGGAGGAGAGGGTCAGCTGGAAACCTAATTACATCACCTGATCTGCCCTGGTCATATGAGAAGAGTCGAGGAGCACAGCAGGAGGAGAGGGTGAGCATGAAACCCAATTATATCACCTGATCTGCCCTGGTCATATGAGAAGAGTCGAGGAGCACAGCAGGAGGAGAGGGTGAGCATGAAACCCAATTATATCACCTGATCTGCCCTGGTCATATGAGAAGAGTGGAGGAGCACAGCAGGAGGAGAGGGTGAGCTGGAAACCCAATTACATCACCCGATGAGAAGAGTCGAGGAGCACAGCAGGAGGAGAGGGTGATCTGGAACCCAATTACATCGCCTGATCTGCCCTGGTCATATGAGAAGAGTTGAGGAGCACAGCAGGAGGAGAGGGTCAGCTGGAAACCCAATTACATCACCTGATGAGAAGAGTCGTGGAGCACAGCAGGATGAGAGGGTGAGTTGGAAACCCAATTACATCACCTGATTAGAAGAGTCCAGGAGCACAGCAGGAGGAAAGGGTGATCTGGAAACCCAATTACATCACCTGATCTGCCCTGGTCATATGAGAAGAATCAAGGAGGACAGCAGGAGGAGAGGGTGAGCTGGAAACCCAATTGCATCACCCGAACTGCCCTGGTCATAAGAGAAGAGTCGAGGAGCACAGCAGGAGGAGAGGGTGAGCTGGAAACCCAATTACATCACCTGATCTGCCCTGCTCATATGAGAAGAGTCCAGGAGCACAGCAGGAGGAAAGGGTGATCTGGAAACCCAATTACATCACCTGAACTGCCCTGGTCATATGAGAAGAGTCAAGGAGCACAGCAGGAGGAGAGGATGAGCTGGAAACCTAATTACATCGCCTGGTCTGCCCTGGTCATATGAGAAAGAGTCAAGGAGCACAGCAAGAGGAGAGGGTGAGCTGGAAACCTAATTACATTACCTGATGAGAAGAGTCGAGGAGCATAGCAGCAGGAGAGGGTGAGCTGGAAACCCAATTACATCGGTTGATCTGCCCTGGTCATATGAGAAGAGTCGAGGAGCACAGCAGGAGGAGAGGGTCAGCTGGAAACCCAATTACATCACCTGATGAGAAGTGTCGAGGAGCACATCAGGAGGAGAGGGTGAGCTGGAAACCCAATTACATCACCTGGTCTGCCCTGGTCATATGAGAAGAGTCGAGGAACACAGCAGGAGGAGAGGGTGAGCTGGAAACCCAAATACATCACCTGATGAGAAGAGTCGAGGAGCACAGCAGGAGTAGAGGGTGAGTTGGAAACCCAATTACATCACCTGATCTGCCCTGCTCATATGAGAAGAGTCGAGGAGCACAGAAGCAGGAGAGGGTGAGCTGGAAACCCAATTACATCACCCGATGAGAAGAGATGAGGAGCACAGCAGGAGGAGAGGGTGAGCTGGAAACCCAATTACATCACCTGATCTGCCCTGCTCATATGAGAAGAGTCAAGGAGCACAGCAGGAAGAGAGGGTGAGCTGGAAACCCAATTACATCACCTGATCTACCCTGGTCATATGAGAAGAGTCAAGGAGCACAGCAGGAGGAGAGGGTGAGCTGAAAACCCAATTACATCACCTGATGAGAAGAGTCGAGGAGCACAGCAGCAGGAGAGGGTGATCTGGAAACCCAATTACATCGCCTTATCTGCCCTGGTCATATGAGAAGAGTCAAGGAGCACAGCAGGAGGAGAGGGTCAGCTGGAAACCTAATTACATCACCTGATCTGCCCTGGTCATATAAGAAGAGTCAAGGAGCACAGCAGGAGGAGATGGTGAGCTGGAAACCCAACTACATCACCTGATCTGCCCTGGTCATATGAGAAGAGTCGAGGAGCACAGCAGGAGGAGAGGGTGAGCTGGAAACCCATTTACTTCACCTGATCTGCCCTGATCATATGAGAAGAGTCGAGGAGCACAGCAGGAGGAGAGGGTGAGCTGGACACCCAATTACATCACCTGATGAGAAGAGTCGAGGAGCACAGCAGGAGGAGAGGGTGAGTTGGAAACCCAGTTACATCGCATGATCTGCCCTGGTCATATGAGAATAGTCGAGGAGCACTGCAGGAGGAGAGGGTGAGCTGGACACCCAATTACATCACCTGATCTGCCCTGATCATATGAGAAGAGTCGAGGAGCACAGCAGGAGGAGAGGGTGAGCTGGAAACCCAATCACATCACCTGATGAGAAGATTCGAGGAGCACAGCAGGAGGAGAGGGTGATCTGGAAACCCAATTACATCGCCTGATCTGCCCTGGTCATATGAGAAGAGTTGAGGAGCGCAGCAGGAGGAGAGGGTCAGCTGGAAACCCAATTACATCAGCTGATCTGCCCATGTCATATGAGAAGAGTCGAGGAGCACATCAGGAGGAGAGGGTGAGCTGGAAACCCAATTGCATCACCTGGTCTGCCCTGGTCATGTGAGAAGAGTCGAGGAGCACATCAGGAGGAGAGGGTGAGCTGGAAACCCAATTACATCACCTGATCTGGCCTGGTCATTTGAGAAGAGTCGAGGAGCACAGCAGGAGGAGAGGGTGAGCATGAAACCCAATTATATCACCTGATCTGCCCTGGTCATACGAGAAGAGTCGAGGAGCACAGCAGGAGGAGAGATTGAGCTGGAAACCTAATTACATCACCTGGTCTGCCCTGGTCATATGAGAAGAGTCAAGGAGCACAGCAAGAGGAGAGGGTGAGCTGGAAACCTAATTACATCACCTGATGAGAAGAGTCGAGGAGCATAGCAGCAGGAGAGGGTGAGCTGGAAACCCAATTACATCACCTGATGAGAAGAGTCGAGGAGCACAGCAGGAGGAGAGGGTGATCTGGACACCCAATTACATCGCCTGATCTGCCCTGGTCATATGAGAAGAGTTGAGGAGCACAGCAGGAGGAGAGGGTCAGCTGGAAACCCAATTACATCGCTTGATCTGCCCTGGTCATATGAGAAGAGTCGAGGAGCACAGCAGGAGGAGAGGGTCAGCTGGAAACCCAATTACATCAGCTGATCTGCCCATGTCATATGAGAAGAGTGGAGGAGCACATCAGGAGGAGAGGGTGAGCTGGAAACCCAATTACATCACCTGATCTGCCCTGCTCATATGAGAAGAGTCAAGGAGCACAGCAGGAAGAGAGGGTGAGCTGGAAACCCAATTACATCACCTGATCTACCCTGGTCATATGAGAAGAGTCAAGGAGCACAGCAGGAGGAGAGGGTGAGCTGGACACCCAATTACATCACCTGATGAGAAGAGTCGAGGAGCACAGGAGGAGAGGGTGATCTGGAAACCCAATTACATTGCCTGATCTGCCCTGGTCATATGAGAAGAGTCGAGGAGCACAGCAGGAGGAGAGGGTGAGCTGGAAACCCAATTACATCACCTGATGAGAAGAGTCGAGGAGCACAGCAGCAGGAGAGGGTGATCTGGAAACCAAATTACATCGCCGTATCTGCCCTGCTCATATGAGAAGAGTCGAGGAGCACAGCAGAAGGAGAGGGTCAGCTGGAAACCTAATTACATCACCTGATCTGGCCTGGTCATATGAGAAGAGTCAAGGAGCACAGCAGGAGGAGAGGATGAGCTGGAAACCTAATTACATCGCCTGGTCTGCCCTGGTCATATGAGAAAGAGTCGAGGAGCACAGCAGGAGGAGAGGGGGAGCTCGAAACCTAATTACATCACTTGATCTGCCCTGGTCATATGAGAAGAGTCAAGGAGCACAGCAGGAGGAGAGGGTGAGCATGAAACCCAATTATATCCCCTGATCTGCCCTGGTCATACAAGAAGAGTCAAGGAGCACAGCAGGAGGAGAGGGTGAGCTGGAAACCCAATTCCATCACCCGATGAGAAGAGTCGTGGAGAACAGCAGGAGGAGAGGGTGAGTTGGAAACCCAATTACATCACCTGATTAGAAGAGTCCAGGAGCACAGCAGGAGGAAAGGGTGATCTGGAAACCCAATTACATCACCTGATCTGCCCTGGTCATATGAGAAGAATCAAGGAGCACAGCAGGAGGAGAGAGTGAGCTGGAAACCTAATTACATCACCTGGTCTGCCCTGGTCATATGAGAAGAGTCGAGGAGCACAGCAGGAGGAGAGGGTGAGCTGGAAACCCAATTACATCACCTGATGAGAAGAGTCGAGGAGCACAGCAGCAGGAGAGGGTGAGCTGGAAACCCAATTACATCACCTGATCTGCCCTGGTCATATGAGAAGAGTCGAGGAGCAAAGCAGGAGGAGAGGGTGAGCTGGACACCCAATTACATCACCTGATGAGAAGAGTCGAGGAGCACAGCAGGAGGAGAGGGTGAGTTGGAAACCCAGTTACATCGCATGATCTGCCCTGGTCATATGAGAATAGTCGAGGAGCACTGCAGGAGGGGAGAGGGTGAGCTGGACACCCAATTACATCACCTGATCTGCCCTGATCATATGAGAAGAGTCGAGCACAGCAGGAGGAGAGGGTGAGCTGGAAACCCAATCACATCACCTGATGAGAAGAGTCGAGGAGCACAGCAGGAGGAGAGGGTGATCTGGAAACCCAATTACATCGCCTGATCTGCCCTGGTCATATGAGAAGAGTTGAGGAGCACAGCAGGAGGAGAGGGTCAGCTGGAAACCCAATTACATCAGCTGATCTGCCCATGTCATATGAGAAGAGTCGAGGAGCACATCAGGAGGAGAGGGTGAGCTGGAAACGCAATTACATCACCTGGTCTGCCCTGGTCATGTGAGAAGAGTCGAGGAGCACATCAGGAGGAGAGGGTGAGCTGGAAACCCAATTACATCACCTGATCTGGCCTGGTCATTTGAGAAGAGTCGAGGAGCACAGCAGGAGGAGAGGGTGAGCATGAAACCCAATTATATCACCTGATCTGCCCTGGTCATACGAGAAGAGTCGAGGAGCACAGCAGGAGGAGAGAGTGAGCTGGAAACCTAATTACATCACCTGGTCTGCCCTGGTCATATGAGAAGAGTCAAGGAGCACAGCAAGAGGAGAGGGTGAGCTGGAAACCTAATTACATCACCTGATCTGCCCTGGTCATATGAGAAGAGTTGAGGAGCACAGCAGGAGGAGAGGGTCAGCTGGAAACCCAATTACATCGCTTGATCTGCCCTGGTCATATGAGAAGTGTGGAGGAGCACAGCAGGAGGAGAGGGTCAGCTGGAAACCCAATTACATCAGCTGATCTGCCCATGTCATATGAGAAGAGTGGAGGAGCACATCAGGAGGAGAGGGTGAGCTGAAAACCCAATTACATCACCTGATCTGCCCTGCTCATATGAGAAGAGTCAAGGAGCACAGCAGGAGGAGAGGGTGAGCTGGACACCCAATTACATCACCTGATGAGAAGAGTCGAGGAGCACAGGAGGAGAGGGTGATCTGGAAACCCAATTACATTGCCTGATCTGCCCTGGTCATATGAGAAGAGTCGAGGAGCACAGCAGGAGGAGAGGGTGAGCTGGAAACCCAATTACATCACCTGATGAGAAGAGTCGAGGAGCACAGCAGCAGGAGAGGGTGATCTGGAAACCAAATTACATCGCCGTATCTGCCCTGCTCATATGAGAAGAGTCGAGGAGCACAGCAGGAGGTGAGGGTCAGCTGGAAACCTAATTACATCACCTGATCTGGCCTGGTCATTTGAGAAGAGTCAAGGAGCACAGCAGAAGGAGAGGGTGAGCTGGAAACCTAATTACATCACCTGATCTGCCCTGGTCATATGAGAAGAGTCAAGGAGCACAGCAGGAGGAGAGGATGAGCTGGAAACCTAATTACATCGCCTGGTCTGCCCTGGTCATATGAGAAAGAGTCGAGGAGCACAGCAGGAGGAGAGGGGGAGCTGGAAACCTAATTACATCACTTGATCTGCCCTGGTCATATGAGAAGAGTCGAGGAGCACAGCAGGAGGAGAGGGTGAGCATGAAACCCAATTATATCCCCTGATCTGCCCTGGTCATACAAGAAGAGTCAAGGAGCACAGCAGGAGGAGAGGGTGAGCTGGAAACCCAATTCCATCGCCCGATGAGAAGAGTCATGGAGCACAGCAGGAGGAAAGGGTGATCTGGAAACCCAATTACATCACCTGATCTGCCCTGGTCATATGAGAAGAATCAAGGAGCACAGCAGGAGGAGAGGGTGAGCTGGAAACCTAATTACATCACCTGGTCTGCCCTGGTCATATGAGAAGAGTCGAGGAGCACAGCAGGAGGAGAGGGTGAGCTGGAAACCCAATTACATCACCTGATCTGCCCTGCTCATATGAGAAGAGTCAAGGAGCACAGAGGGAGGAGATGGTGAGCTGGAAACCCAACTACATCACCTGATCTGCCCTGGTCATATGAGAAGAGTCGAGGAGCACAGCAGGAGGAGAGGGTGAGCTGGACACCCAATTACATCACCTGATGAGAAGAGTCGAGGAGCACAGCAGCAGGAGAGGGTGAGCTGGAAACCCAATTAAATCACCTGATGAGAAGAGTCGAGGAGCACAGCAGGAGGAGAGGGTGAGTTGGAAACCCAGTTACATCGCATGATCTGCCCTGGTCATATGAGAATAGTCGAGGAGAACAGCAGGAGGAGAGGGTGAGCTTGACAGCCAATTACATCACCTGATCTGCCCTGATCATATGAGAAGAGTCGAGGAGCACAGCAGGAGGAGAGGGTGAGCTGGAAACCCAATCACATCACCTGCTCTGCCCTGGTCATATGAGAAGTTTTGAGGAGCACAGCAGGAGGAGAGGGTCAGCTGGAAACCCAATTACATCAGCTGATCTGCCCATGTCATATGAGAAGAGTCGAGGAGCACATCAGGAGGAGAGGGTGAGCTGGAAACCCAATTACATCACCTGGTCTGCCCTGGTCATATGAGAAGAGTCGAGGAGCATAGCAGGAGGAGAGGGTGAGCTGGAAACCCAATTACATCACCTGATGAGAAGAGTCGAGGAGCACAGGAGGGGAGGGTGATCTGGAAACCCAATTACATCGCCTGATCTGCCCATGTCATATGAGAAGAGTCGAGGAGCACAGCAGGAGGAGAGGGTGAGCTGGAAACCCAATTACATCACCCGATGAGAAGAGTCGAGGAGCACAGCAGCAGGAGAGGGTGATCTGGAAACCCAATTACATCGCCTGATCTGCCCTGCTCATATGAGAAGAGTCGAGGAGCACAGCAGGAGGAGAGGGTCAGCTGGAAACCTAATTACATCACCTGATCTGGCCTGGTCATTTGAGAAGAGTCGAGGAGCACAGCAGGAGGAGAGGGTGAGCTGGAAACCTAATTACATCACCTGATCTGCCCTGGTCCAATGAGAAGAGTCGAGGAGCATAGCAGGAGGAGAGGGTGAGCTGGAAACCTAATTACATCACCTGATCTGCCCTGGTCATATGAGAAGAGTCGAGGAGCACAGCAGGAGGAGAGGGTCAGCTGGAAACCCAATTACATCAGCTGATCTGCCCATGTCATATGAGAAGAGTCGAGGAGCACAGCAGGAGGAGAGGGTGAGCTGGAAACCCAATTACATCACCTGATCTGCCCTGCTCATATGAGAAGAGTCGAGGAGCACAGAAGCAGGAGAGGGTGAGCTGGAAACCCAATTACATCACCTGATCTGCCCTGCTCATATGAGAAGAGTCAAGGACCACAGCAGGAAGAGAGGGTGAGCTGGAAACCCAATTACATCACCTGATCTACCCTGGTCATATTAGAAGAGTCAAGGAGCACAGCAGGAGGAGAGGGTGAGCTGGAAACCCAATTACATCACCTTATCTGCCCTGCTCATATGAGAAGAGTCGAGGAGCACAGCAGGAGGAGAGGGTCAGCTGGAAACCTAATTACATCACCTGATCTGCCCTGGTCCAATGAGAAGAGTCGAGGAGCACAGCAGGAGGAGAGGTGGAGCAGGAAACCTAATTACATCACCTGATCTGCCCTGGTCATATGAGAAGAGTCGAGGAGCACAGCAGGAGGAGAGGGTGAGCTGGAAACCCAATTACATCACCCGATGAGAAGAGTCGAGGAGCACAGCAGGAGGAGAGGGTGATCTGGAACCCAATTACATCGCCTGATCTGCCCTGGTCATATGAGAAGAGTTGAGGAGCACAGCAGGAGGAGAGGGTCAGCTGGAAACCCAATTACATCACCTGATGAGAAGAGTCGTGGAGCACAGCAGGATGAGAGGGTGAGTTGGAAACCCAATTACATCACCTGATTAGAAGAGTCCAGGAGCACAGCAGGAGGAAAGGGTGATCTGGAAACCCAATTACATCACCTGATCTGCCCTGGTCATATGAGAAGAATCAAGGAGGACAGCAGGAGGAGAGGGTGAGCTGGAAACCTAATTACATCGCCTGGTCTGCCCTGGTCATATGAGAAAGAGTCAAGGAGCACAGCAAGAGGAGAGGGTGAGCTGGAAACCTAATTACATTACCTGCTGATGAGAAGAGTCGAGGAGCATAGCAGCAGGAGAGGGTGAGCTGGAAACCCAATTACATCGCTTGATCTGCCCTGGTCATATGAGAAGAGTCGAGGAGCACAGCAGGAGGAGAGGGTCAGCTGGAAACCCAATTACATCACCTGATGAGAAGAGTCGAGGAGCACATCAGGAGGAGAGGGTGAGCTGGAAACCCAATTACCTCACCTGGTCTGCCCTGGTCATATGAGAAGAGTCGAGGAACACAGCAGGAGGAGAGGGTGAGCTGGAAACCCAAATACATCACCTGATGAGAAGAGTCGAGGAGCACAGCAGGAGTAGAGGGTGATTTGGAAACCCAATTACATCACCTGATCTGCCCTGCTCATATGAGAAGAGTCGAGGAGCACAGAAGCAGGAGAGGGTGAGCTGGAAACCCAATTACATCACCCGATGAGAAGAGATGAGGAGCACAGCAGGAGGAGAGGGTGAGCTGGAAACCCAATTACATCACCTGATCTGCCCTGCTCATATGAGAAGAGTCAAGGAGCACAGCAGGAAGAGAGGGTGAGCTGGAAACCCAATTACATCACCTGATCTACCCTGGTCATATGAGAAGAGTCAAGGAGCACAGCAGGAGGAGAGGGTGAGCTGGACACCCAATTACATCACCTGATGAGAAGAGTCGAGGAGCACAGGAGGAGAGGGTGATCTGGAAACCCAATTACATCGCCTGATCTGCCCTGGTCATATGAGAAGAGTCGAGGAGCACAGCAGGAGGAGAGGGTGAGCTGGAAACCCAATTACATCACCTGATGAGAAGAGTCGAGGAGCACAGCAGCAGGAGAGGGTGATCTGGAAACCCAATTACATCGCCTTATCTGCCCTGCTCATATGAGAAGAGTCAAGGAGCACAGCAGGAGGAGAGGGTCAGCTGGAAACCTAATTACATCACCTGATCTGCCCTGGTCATATAAGAAGAGTCAAGGAGCACAGCAGGAGGAGATGGTGAGCTGGAAACCCAACTACATCACCTGATCTGCCCTGGTCATATGAGAAGAGTCGAGGAGCACAGCAGGAGGAGAGGGTGAGCTGGAAACCCAATTACATCACCTGATGAGAAGAGTCGAGGAGCACAGCAGCAGGAGAGGGTGATCTGGAAACCCAATTACATCGCCTTATCTGCCCTGCTCATATGAGAAGAGTCAAGGAGCACAGCAGGAGGAGAGGGTCAGCTGGAAACCTAATTACATCACCTGATCTGCCCTGGTCATATAAGAAGAGTCAAGGAGCACAGCAGGAGGAGATGGTGAGCTGGAAACCCATTTGCTTCACCTGATCTGCCCTGGTCATATGAGAAGAGTCGAGGAGCACAGCAGGAGGAGAGGGTGAGCTGGACACCCAATTACATCACCTGATGAGAAGAGTCGAGGAGCACAGCAGGAGGAGAGGGTGAGTTGGAAACCCAGTTACATCGCATGATCTGCCCTGGTCATATGAGAATAGTCGAGGAGCACTGCAGGAGGAGAGGGTGAGCTGGACACCCAATTACATCACCTGATCTGCCCTGATCATATGAGAAGAGTCGAGGAGCACAGCAGGAGGAGAGGGTGAGCTGGAAACCCAATCACATCGCCTGGTCTGCCCTGGTCATACAAGAAGAGTCAAGGAGCACAGCAGGAGGAGAGGGTGAGCATGAAACCCAATTATATCCCCTGATCTGCCCTGGTCATACAAGAAGAGTCAAGGAGCACAGCAGGAGGAGAGGGTGAGCTGGAAACCCAATTCCATCACCGGATGAGAAGAGTCGTGGAGCACAGCAGGAGGAGGGGGTGAGTTGGAAACCCAATTACATCACCTGATTAGAAGAGTCCAGGAGCACAGCAGGAGGAAAGGGTGATCTGGAAACCCAATTACATCACCTGATCTGCCCTGGTCATATGAGAAGAATCAAGGAGCACAGCAGGAGGAGAGGGTGAGCTGGAAACCTAATTACATCACCTGGTCTGCCCTGGTCATATGAGAAGAGTCGAGGAGCACAGCAGGAGGAGAGGGTGAGCTGGAAACCCAATTACATCACCTGATGAGAAGAGTCGAGGAGCACAGCAGCAGGAGAGGGTGAGCTGGAAACCCAATTACATCACCCGATGAGAAGAGACGAGGAGCACAGCAGGAGGAGAGGGTGAGCTGGACACCCAATTACATCACCTGATGAGAAGAGTCAAGGAGCACAGCAGGAGGAGAGGGTGAGTTGGAAACCCTGTTACATCGCATGATCTGCCCTGGTCATATGAGAATAGTCGAGGAGCACTGCAGGAGGAGAGGGTGAGCTGGACACCCAATTACATAACCTGATCTGCCCTGATCATATGAGAAGAGTCGAGGCGCACAGCAGGAGGAGAGGGTGAGCTGGAAACCCAATCACATCACCTGATGAGAAGAGTCGAGGAGCACAGCAGGAGGAGAGGGTGATCTGGAAACCCAATTACATCGCCTGATTTGCCCTGGTCATATGAGAAGAGTTGAGGAGCACAGCAGGAGGAGAGGGTCAGCTGGAAACCCAATTACATCAGCTGATCTGCCCATGTCATATGAGAAGAGTCGAGGAGCACATCAGGAGGAGAGGGTGAGCTGGAAACCCAATTACATCACCTGGTCTGCCCTGGTCATGTGAGATGAGTCGAGGAGCACATCAGGAGGAGAGGGTGAGCTGGAAACCCAATTACATCACCTGATCTGGCCTGGTCATTTGAGAAGAGTCGAGGAGCACAGCAGGAGGAGAGGGTGAGCATGAAACCCAATTATATCACCTGATCTGCCCTGGTCATACGAGAAGAGTCGAGGAGCACAGCAGGAGGAGAGAGTGAGCTGGAAACCTAATTACATCACCTGGTCTGCCCTGGTCATACGAGAAGAGTCAAGGAGCACAGCAAGAGGAGAGGGTGACCTGGAAACCTAATTACATCACCTGATGAGAAGAGTCGAGGAGCATAGCAGCAGGAGAGGGTGAGCTGGAAACCCAATTACATCACCTGATGAGAAGAGTCGAGGAGCACAGCAGGAGGAGAGGGTGATCTGGAAACCCAATTACATCGCCTGATCTGCCCTGGTCATATGAGAAGAGTTGAGGAGCACAGCAGGAGGAGAGGGTCAGCTGGAAACCCAATTACATCGCTTGATCTGCCCTGGTCATATGAGAAGAGTGGAGGAGCACAGCAGGAGGAGAGGGTCAGCTGGAAACCCAATTACATCAGCTGATCTGCCCATGTCATATGAGAAGAGTGGAGGAGCACATCAGGAGGAGAGGGTGAGCTGGAAACCCAATTACATCACCTGATCTGCCCTGCTCATATGAGAAGAGTCAAGGAGCACAGCAGGAAGAGAGGGTGAGCTGGAAACCCAATTACATCACCTGATCTACCCTGGTCATATGAGAAGAGTCAAGGAGCACAGCAGGAGGAGAGGGTGAGCTGGACACCCAATTACATCACCTGATGAGAAGAGTCGAGGAGCACAGGAGGAGAGGGTGATCTGGAAACCCAATTACATTGCCTGATCTGCCCTGGTCATATGAGAAGAGTCGAGGAGCACAGCAGGAGGAGAGGGTGAGCTGGAAACCCAATTACATCACCTGATGAGAAGAGTCGAGGAGCACAGCAGCCGGAGAGGGTGATCTGGAAACCAAATTACATCGCCGTATCTGCCCTGCTCATATGAGAAGAGTCGAGGAGCACAGCAGGAGGAGAGGGTCAGCTGGAAACCTAATTACATCACCTGATCTGGCCTGGTTATTTGAGAAGAGTCAAGGAGCACAGCAGAAGGAGAGGGTGAGCTGGAAACCTAATTACATCACCTGATCTGCCCTGGTCATATGAGAAGAGTCAAGGAGCACAGCAGGAGGAGAGGATGAGCTGGAAACCTAATTACATCGCCTGGTCTGCCCTGGACATATGAGAAAGAGTCGAGGAGCACAGCAGGAGGAGAGGGGGAGCTGGAAACCTAATTACATCACTTGATCTGCCCTGGTCATATGAGAAGAGTCGAGGAGCACAGCAGGAGGAGAGGGTGAGCATGAAACCCAATTATATCCCCTGATCTGCCCTGGTCATACAAGAAGAGTCAAGGAGCACAGCAGGAGGAGAGGGTGAGCTGGAAACCCAATTCCATCACCCGATGAGAAGAGTCGTGGAGCACAGCAGGAGGAGAGGGTGAGTTGGAAACCCAATTACATCACCTGATCTGCCCTGGTCATATGAGAAGAATCCAGGAGCACAGCAGGAGGAAAGGGTGATCTGGAAACCCAATTACATCACCTGATCTGCCCTGGTCATATGAGAAGAATCAAGGAGCACAGCAGGAGGAGAGGGTGAGCTGGAAACCTAATTACATCACCTGGTCTGCCCTGGTCATATGAGAAGAGTCGAGGAGCACAGCAGGAGGAGAGGGTGAGCTGGAAACCCAATTACATCACCTGATCTGCCCTGCTCATATGAGAAGAGTCAAGGAGCAGAGCAGGAAGAGAGGGTGAGCTGGAAACCCAATTACATCACCTGATCTGCCCTGGTCATATAAGAAGAGTCAAGGAGCACAGCAGGAGGAGATGGTGAGCTGGAAATCCAACTACATCACCTGATCTGCCCTGGTCATATGAGAAGAGTCGAGGAGCACAGCAGGAGGAGAGGGTGAGCTGGACACCCAATTACATCACCTGATGTGAAGAGTCGAGGAGCACAGCAGCAGGAGAGGGTGAGCTGGACACCCAATTAAATCACCTGATGAGAAGAGTCGAGGAGCACAGCAGGAGGAGAGGGTGAGTTGGAAACCCAGTTACATCGCATGATCTGCCCTGGTCATATGAGAATAGTCGAGGAGAACAGCAGGATGAGAGGGTGAGCTTGACAGCCAATTACATCACCTGATCTGCCCTGATCATATGAGAAGAGTCGAGGAGCACAGCAGGAGGAGAGGGTGAGCTGGAAACCCAATCACATCACCTGATCTGCCCTGGTCATATGAGAAGAGTTGAGGAGCACAGCAGGAGGAGAGGGTCAGCTGGAAACCCAATTACATCAGCTGATCTGCCCATGTCATATGAGAAGAGTCGAGGAGCACATCAGGAGGAGAGGGTGAGCTGGAAACCCAATTACATCACCTGGTCTGCCCTGGTCATATGAGAAGACTCGAGGAGCATAGCAGGAGGAGAGGGTGAGCTGGAAACCCAATTACATCACCTGATGAGAAGAGTCGAGGAGCACAGCAGAAGGAGAGGGTGACCTGAAACCCAATTCCATCACCCGATGAGAAGAGTCGTGGAGCACAGCAGGAGGAGAGGGTGAGTTGGAAACCCAATCACATCACCTGATCTGCCCTGGTCATATGAGAAGAATCAAGGAGCACAACAGGAGGAGAGGGTGAGCTGGAAACCTAATTACATCACCTGGTCTGCCCTGGTCATATGAGAAGAGTCGAGGAGCACAGCAGGAGGAGAGGGTGAGCTGGAAACCCAATTACATCACCTGATGAGAAGAGTCGAGGAGCACAGCAGCAGGAGAGGGTAATCTGGAAACCCAATTACATCGCCTGATCTGCCCTGCTCATATGAGAAGAGTCGAGGAGCACAGCAGGAGAGGGTCAGCTGGAAACCTAATTACATCACCTGATCTGGCCTGGTCATTTGAGAAGAGTCGAGGAGCACAGCAAGAGGAGAGGGAGAGCTGGAAACCTTATTACATCACCTGATCTGCCCTGGTCATACGAGAGGAGTCGAGGAGCACAGCAGGAGGAGAGGGTGAGCTGGAAACCCAATTGCATCACCCGATCTGCCCTGGTCATAAGAGAAGAGTCGAGGAGCACAGCAGGAGGAGAGGGTCAGCTGGAAACCTAATTACATCACCTGATCTGGCCTGGTCATTTGAGAAGAGTCGAGGAGCACAGCAGGAGGAGAGTGTGAGCTGGAAACCTAATTACATCACCTGATCTGCCCTGGTCATATGAGAAGAGTCAAGGAGCACAGCATGAGGAGAGGGTGAGCTGGAAACCTGATGAGAAGAGTCGAGGAGCATAGCAGCAGGAGAGGGTGAGCTGGAAACCCAATTACATCACCTGATGAGAAGAGTCGAGGAGCGCAGCACGAGGAGAGGGTGATCTGGAAACCCAATTACATCGCCTGATCTGCCCTGGTCATATGAGAAGAGTCGAGGAGCACAGCAGGAGGAGAGGGTCAGCTGGAAACCCAATTACATCAGCTGATCTGCCCATGTCATATGAGAAGAGTCGAGGAGCACAGCAGGAGGAGAGGGTGAGCTGGAAACCCAATTACATCACTCGATGAGAAGAGTAGTGGAGCACAGCAGGAGGAGAGGGTGAGTTGGAAACCCAATTACATCACCTGATCTGCCCTGCTCATATGAGAAGAGTCGAGGAGCACAGCAGGAGGAAAGGGTGAGCTGGAAACCCAATTACATCACCTCATGAGAAGACTCGAGGAGCGCAGCAGGAGGAGAGGGTGATCTGGGAACCCAATTACATCGCCTGATCTGCCCTGGTCATATGAGAAGAGTCGAGGAGCACAGCAGGAGGAGAGGGTCAGCTGGAAACCCAATTACATCAGCTGATCTGCCCATGTCATAAGAGAAGAGTCGAGGAGCACAGCAGGAGGAGAGGGTGAGCTGGAAACCCAATCACATCATCTGGTCTGCCCTGGTCATATGAGAAGAGTCGAGGAACACAGCAGGAGGAGAGGGTGAGCTGGAAACCCAATTGCATCACCTGATCTGCCCTGGTCATAGGAGAAGAGTCAAGGAGCATAGCAGGAGGAGAGGGTGTGCTGGACACCCAATTACATCACCTGATCTGCCCATGTCATATGAGAAGAGTCGAGGAGCACAGCAGGAGGAGAGGGTGAGCTGGAAACCCAATTACATCACCCGATGAGAAGAGTCGAGGAGCACAGCAGCAGGAGAGGGTGATCTGGAAACCCAATTACATCGCCTGATCTGCCCTGCTCATATGAGAAGAGTCGAGGAGCACAGCAGGAGGAGAGGGTCAGCTGGAAACCTAATTACATCACCTGATCTGGCCTGGTCATTTGAGAAGAGTCGAGGAGCACAGCAGGAGGAGAGGGTGAGCTGGAAACCTAATTACATCACCTGATCTGCCCTGGTCATATGAGAAGAGTCGAGGAGCACAGCAGGAGGAGAGGGTCAGCTGGAAACCCAATTACATCAGCTGATCTGCCCATGTCATATGAGAGGAGTCGAGGAGCACAGCAGGAGGAGAGGGTGAGCTGGAAACCCAATTACATCACCTGGTCTGCCCTGGTCATATGAGAAGAGTCGAGGAGCACAGAAGGAGGAGACGGTGAGCTGGAAACCCAATTACATCACCTGATGAGAAGAGTCGAGGAGCACAGCAGCAGGAGAGGGTGAGCTGGAAACCCAATTACATCACCCGATGAGAGGAGTCGTGGAGCACAGCAGGAGGAGAGGGTGAGTTGGAAACCCAATTACATCACCCGATGAGAAGAGTCGTGGAGCACAGCAGGAGGAGAGGGTGAGTTGGAAACCCAATTACATCACCTGATCTGCCCTGCTCATATGAGAAGAGTCGAGGAGCACAGCAGGAGGAAAGGGTGAGCTGGAAACCCAATTACATCACCTGATGAGAAGACTCGAGGAGCGCAGCAGGAGGAGAGGGTGATCTGGAAACCCAATTACATCGCCTGATCTGCCCTGGTCATATGAGAAGAGTGAAGTAGCATAGCAGGAGGAGAGGGTGAGCTGGACACCCAATTACATCACCTGATGAGAAGAGTCGAGGAGCACAGGAGGGGAGGGTGATCTGGAAACCCAATTACATCGCCTGATCTGCCCATGTCATATGAGAAGAGTCGAGGAGCACAGCAGGAGGAGAGGGTGAGCTGGAAACCCAATTACATCACCCGATGAGAAGAGTCGAGGAGCACAGCAGCAGGAGAGGGTGATCTGGAAACCCAATTACATCGCCTGATCTGCCCTGCTCATATCAGAAGAGTCGAGGAGCACAGCAGGAGGAGAGGGTCAGCTGGAAACCTAATTACATCACCTGATCTGGCCTGGTCATTTGAGAAGAGTCGAGGAGCACAGCAGGAGGAGAGGGTGAGCTGGAAACCTAATTACATCACCTGATCTGCCCTGGTCCAATGACAAGAGTCGAGGAGCACAGCAGGAGGGAGAGGGTGAGCTGGAAACCTAATTACATCACCTGATCTGCCCTGGTCATATGAGAAGAGTCAAGGAGCACAGCAAGAGGAGAGGGTGAGCTGGAAACCTGATGAGAAGAGTCGAGGAGCATAGCAGCAGGAGAGGGTGAGCTGGAAACCCAATTACATCACCTGATGAGAAGAGTCGAGGAGCGCAGCAGGAGGAGAGGGTGATCTGGAAACCCAATTACATCGCCTGATCTGCCCTGGTTATATGAGAAGAGTCGAGGAGCACAGCAGGAGGAGAGGGTCAGCTGGAAACCCAATCACATCAGCTGATCTGCCCATGTCATATGAGAAGAGTCGAGGAGCACAGCAGGAGGAGAGGGTGAGCTGGAAACCCAATTACATCACCTGGTCTGCCCTGGTCATATGAGAAGAGTCGAGGAGCACAGAAGGAGGAGACGGTGAGCTGGAAACCCAATTACATCACCTGATGAGAAGAGTCGAGGAGCACAGCAGCAGGAGAGGGTGAGCTGGAAACCCAATTACATCACCCGATGAGAGGAGTCGTGGAGCACAGCAGGAGGAGAGGGTGAGTTGGAAACCCAATTACAGCACCTGATCTGCCCTGCTCATATGAGAAGAGTCGAGGAGCACAGCAGGAGGAAAGGGTGAGCTGGAAAGCCAATTACATCACCTGATCTGCCCTGGTCATATGAGAAGAATCAAGGAGCACAACAGGAGGAGAGGGTGAGCTGGAAACCTAATTACATCACCTGGTCTGCCCTGGTCATATGAGAAGAGTCGAGGAGCACAGCAGGAGGAGAGGGTGAGCTGAAAACCCAATTACATCACCTGATGAGAAGAGTCGAGGAGCACAGCAGCAGGAGAGGGTGAGCTGGAAACCCAATTACATCACCCGATGAGAAGAGACGAGGAGCACAGCAGGAGGAGAGGGTGAGCTGGAAACCCAACTACATCACCTGATCTGCCCTGGTCATATGAGAAGAGTCGAGGAGCACAGCAGGAGGAGAGGGTGAGCTGGACACCCAATTACATCACCTGATGAGAAGAGTCGTGGAACACAGAAGGAGGAGAGGGTCAGCTGAAAACCCAATTACATCACCTCATGAGAAGAATCAAGGAGCACAGCAGGAGGAGAGTGTGAGTTGGAAACCCAGTTAGTTGGTCCATTTTTCCCGTTTTCAGTGAGGAAGAAGTCTTAGCTGCTATTTTGAAAATTAAATCTTCGTCTCCTGAGGATGCTATTCCGGTCATCATTATAAAGAAGATGGCCCCTGATCTATTAACAGACATCACCTCGGCCATTAATGATTCATGCCAATCGGGCTTGGTCCCTTTGGACCTTAAATCGGCTAAGTTATTCCCCTTCTTAAGAAGCCCACACTTGACTCCACAGTTCCTGCTAATTTTCGTCCAATCTCTTTACTCCCTTTCCTGTCTAAGCTTTTGGAGTCTCTCATTACTCCTCTTCTGTCTTCATTTTGGGAATCCTCCAAAATTCTTCACTCTGCTCAAGCTGGCTTTGGGCCAGGGAGAGGTACGGAAAGTGTATTAGTGTCAGTGCAAGACGATATGTCCAGACTAGCTGACGCAGGTGGAGTAGGTGCCCTGATTCTGCTGGATTTATCAGCTGCTTTTGATACGGTTGACCATCCAATTCTGCTTTCACGTTTGGCTCAGATTGGGATATCTGGCCAAGTTCTTGCTTGGTTTACTTCCTTTCTTTCAGATCTTACCCAAACTCTGGCCATGCCTCCTTTCCTCTCTTCTCCTTGCTCCCTTACCTGTGGTGTCCCGCAGGTATCTTCACTCTCGCCAATTTTGTTTAACATATACATTTGGGTACTGGTCTGCCTCATCCGCTCCTACGGCCTCAATTGCCATTCCTATGCAGACGATACCAAAATCCTGATCCATTTAGATCAAGATCAGGGCAGGGTTTCGTCGTGTCTTCATGATTTCTTGAGAGCCATGGGGGATTGGATGGACCAGAATTGGCTTAAACTCAATGGCAACAAGACAGAGGTAATGGTGGTGGGCTGCCCTTCGGACTCCTCACTGTGGACCTCAGCCTTCTGGCCCTCTTCTTTGGGCCCACTTCCGAGCCCAGTCGATAAAGTGAGAAATTTGGGTGTCATACTTTCCGCTACCCTTTCCATGTCCAATCAAGTGACGGCTGTGTGCCAAGCCACCCATCACCAGATCAGGCTCCTTAAGAGAGCCCTACCTATGATACCAGAAGCCTTCCGCCCTCCCGTAGTGGCTGCGTTAGTGCTCTCACGTTTAGACTATTGTAACTCCCTGTATTTGTCGCAGCCAATTGGTCTCATACAGAGGTTACAGTGCATGCAAAACCTGGCGGCTAGGCTAGCTACTGGCACCCCTTATGGTGCCCACAGCTCTCCAATACTTTGCCAACTGCATTGGCTTCAGGTGAGCCAGCGGATTCTCTTTAAGCCCCTGTGTATTGTGCACAAGGCGGTCCATGGCCAAGGAGCTGAGTTCTTGCAAGCGAAATTCATTCGCTATGTTCCTACACGGGCTCTGCGTTCTTCGACCACCAACCTCTTAGTTGTTTCCAAGTTTAACCGTGAAAGGATCGGGGGGAGAGCCTTCTTTATCGTTGCGGCAAGACTTTGGAATAACCTCTCCCTGACACTGAGAAGCACCCCTAATCATCTGAGGTTCAGAAAGGCTCTTAAGACAATCCTGTTCTAATTTTTCTTCTCCGGGTCACCTTCTATGGGATCAGCTCTCTCAACTCAGCGCCATGATGCCTCGGCGACCGTGCGCTTTATAAGCTTAATTAACATAACATAACATCAACTGATGAGAAGAGTCGAGGAGCACAGCAGGAGGAGAGGGTGAGCTGGAAACCCAATTACATCAATTGTTGAGAAGAGTCGAGGACCACAGCAGGAGGAGAGGGTGAGCTGGAAACCTAATTACATAACCTGATCTGGCCTGGTCATATGAGAAGAGTCAAGGAGCACAGCAGGAGGAGAGGGTGAGCTGGAAACCTAATTACATCACCTGATCTGCCCTGGTCATATGAGAAGAGTCAAGGAGCACAGCAGGAGGAGAGGGTGAGCTGGAAACCTAATTACATCACCTGATCTGCCCTGGTCATATGAGAAGAGTCGAGGAGCACAGCAGGAGGAGAGGGTGAGCTGGAAACCCAATTATATCACCTGATCAGCCTTGGTCATATGAGAAGAGTCGAGGAGCACAGCAGGAGGAGAGGGTCAGCTGGAAACCCAATTACATCAGCTGATCTGCCCATGTCATATGAGAAGAGTCGAGGAGCACAGCAAGAGGAGAGGGTGAGCTGGAAACCCAATTACATCACCTGGTCTGCCCTGGTCATATGAGAAGAGTCGAGGAGCACAGAAGGAGGAGACGGTGAGCTGGAAACCCAATTACATCACCTGATGAGAAGAGTCGAGGAGCACAGCAGCAGGAGAGGGTGAGCTGGAAACCCAATTACATCACCCGATGAGAGGAGTCGTGGAGCACAGCAGGAGGAGAGGGTGAGTTGGAAACCCAATTACAGCACCCGATGAGAAGAGTCGTGGAGCACAGCAGGAGGAGAGGGTGAGTTGGAAACCCAATTACATCACCTGATCTGCCCTGCTCATATGAGAAGAGTCGAGGAGCACAGCAGGAGGAGAGGGTGAGCTGGAAACCCAATTACATCACCTGGTCTGCCCTGGTCATATGAGAAGAGTCGAGGAGCACAGAAGGAGGAGACGGTGAGCTGGAAACCCAATTACATCACCTGATGAGAAGAGTCGAGGAGCACAGCAGCAGGAGAGGGTGAGCTGGAAACCCAATTACATCACCCGATGAGAGGAGTCGTGGAGCACAGCAGGAGGAGAGGGTGAGTTGGAAACCCAATTACATCACCCGATGAGAAGAGTCGTGGAGCACAGCAGGAGGAGAGGGTGAGTTGGAAACCCAATTACATCACCTGATCTGCCCTGCTCATATGAGAAGAGTCGAGGAGCACAGCAGGAGGAAAGGGTGAGCTGGAAACCCAATTACATCACCTGATGAGAAGACTCGAGGAGCGCAGCAGGAGGAGAGGGTGATCTGGAAACCCAATTACATCGCCTGATCTGCCCTGGTCATATGAGAAGAGTCGAGGAGCACAGCAGGAGGAGAGGGTCAGCTGGAAACCCAATTACATCAGCTGATCTGCCCATGTCATAAGAGAAGAGTCGAGGAGCACAGCAGGAGGAGAGGGTGAGCTGGAAACCCAATTACATCATCTGGTCTGCCCTGGTCATATGAGAAGAGTCGAGGAACACAGCAGGAGGAGAGGGTGAGCTGGAAACCCAATTGCATCACCTGATGAGAAGAGTCGAGGAGCACAGCAGGAGGAGAGGGTGAGTTGGAAACCCAATTACATCACCTGATCTGCCCTGCTCATATGAGAAGAGTGAAGGAGCACAGCAGGAAGAGAGTGTGAGCTGGAAACCCAATTACATCACCTGATCTGCCCTGGTCATAGGAGAAGAGTCAAGGAGCATAGCAGGAGGAGAGGGTGAGCTGGACACCCAATTACATCACCTGATGAGAAGAGTCGAGGAGCACAGGAGGGGAGGGTGATCTGGAAATCCAATTACATCGCCTGATCTGCCCATGTCATATGAGAAGAGTCGAGGAGCACAGCAGGAGGAGAGGGTGAGCTGGAAACCCAATTACATCACCCGATGAGAAGAGTCGAGGAGCACAGCAGCGGGAGAGGGTGATCTGGAAACCCAATTACATCGCCTGATCTGCCCTGCTCATATGAGAAGAGTCGAGGAGCACAGCAGGAGGAGAGGGTCAGCTGGAAACCTAATTACATCACTTGATCTGGCCTGGTCATTTGAGAAGAGTCGAGGAGCACAGCAGGAGGAGAGGGTGAGCTGGAAACCTAATTACATCACCTGATCTGCCCTGGTCCAATGAGAAGAGTCGAGGAGCACAGCAGGAGGGAGAGGGTAAGCTGGAAACCTAATTACATCACCTGATCTGCCCTGGTCATATGAGAAGAGTCAAGGAGCACAGCAAGAGGAGAGGGTGAGCTGGAAACCTGATGAGAAGAGTCGAGGAGCATAGCAGCAGGAGAGGGTGAGCTGGAAACCCAATTAAATCACCTGATGAGAAGAGTCGAGGAGCGCAGCAGGAGGAGAGGGTGATCTGGAAATCCAATTACATCGCCTGATCTGCCCTGGTCATATGAGAAGAGTCGAGGAGCACAGCAGGAGGAGAGGGTCAGCTGGAAACCCAATTACATCAGCTGATCTGCCCATGTCATATGAGAAGAGTCGAGGAGCACAGCAGGAGGAGAGGGTGAGCTGGAAACCCAATTACATCACCTGGTCTGCCCTGGTCATATGAGAAGAGTCGAGGAGCACAGAAGGAGGAGACGGTGAGCTGGAAACCCAATTACATCACCTGGTCTGCCCTGGTCATATGAGAAGAGTCGAGGAGCACAGAAGGAGGAGACGGTGAGCTGGAAACCCAATTACATCACCCGATGAGAGGAGTCGTGGAGCACAGCAGGAGGAGAGGGTGAGTTGGAAACCCAATTACAGCACCCGATGAGAAGAGTCGTGGAGCACAGCAGGAGGAGAGGGTGAGTTGGAAACCCAATTACATCACCTGATCTGCCCTGCTCATATGAGAAGAGTCGAGGAGCACAGCAGGAGGAAAGGGTGAGCTGGAAAGCCAATTACATCACCTGATCTGCCCTGGTCATATGAGAAGAATCAAGGAGCACAACAGGAGGAGAGGGTGAGCTGGAAACCTAATTACATCACCTGGTCTGCCCTGGTCATATGAGAAGAGTCGAGGAGCACAGCAGGAGGAGAGGGTGAGCTGAAAACCCAATTACATCACCTGATGAGAAGAGTCGAGGAGCACAGCAGCAGGAGAGGGTGAGCTGGAAACCCAATGACATCACCCGATGAGAAGAGACGAGGAGCACAGCAGGAGGAGAGGGTGAGCTGGAAACCCAACTACATCACCTGATCTGCCCTGGTCATATGAGAAGAGTCGAAGAGCACAGCAGGAGGAGAGGGTGAGCTGGAAACCCATTTACTTCACCTGATCTGCCCTGATCATATGAGAAGAGTCGAGGAGCACAGCAGGAGGAGAGGGTGAGATGGACACCCAATTACATCACCTGATGAGAAGAGTCAAGGAGCACAGCAGCAGGAGAGGGTGAGCTGGACACCCAATTAAATCACCTGATGAGAAGAGTCGAGGAGCACAGCAGGAGGAGAGGGTGAGTTGGAAACCCAATTACATCGCATGATCTGCCCTGGTCATATGAGAATAGTCGAGGAGCACAGCAGGAGGAGAGGGTGAGCTGGACACCCCATTACATCACCTGATGAGAAGAGTCGAGGAACACAGCAGGAGGAGAGGGTCAGCTGAAAACCCAATTACATCACCTCATGAGAAGAATCAAGGAGCACAGCAGGAGGAGAGTGTGAGTTGGAAACCCAGTTAGTTGGTCCATTTTTCCCGTTTTCAGTGAGGAAGAAGTCTTAGCTGCTATTTTGAAAATTAAATCTTCGTCTCCTGAGGATGCTATTCCGGTCATCATTATAAAGAAGATGGCCCCTGATCTATTAACAGACATCACCTCTGCCATTAATGATTCATGCCAATCGGGCTTGGTCCCTTTGGACCTTAAATCGGCTAAGTTATTCCCCTTCTTAAGAAGCCCACACTTGACTCCACAGTTCCTGCTAATTTTCGTCCAATCTCTTTACTCCCTTTCCTGTCTAAGCTTTTGGAGTCTCTCATTACTCCTCTTCTGTCTTCATTTTGGGAATCCTCCAAAATTCTTCACTCCGCTCAAGCTGGCTTTGGACCAGGGAGAGTACGGAAAGTGTATTAGTGTCAGTGCAAGACGATATGTCCAGACTAGCTGACGCAGGTGGAGTAGGTGCCCTGATTCTGCTGGATTTATCAGCTGCTTTTGATACGATTGACCATCCAATTCTGCTTTCACGTTTGGCTCAGATTGGGATATCTGGCCAAGTTCTTGCTTGGTTTACTTCCTTTCTTTCAGATCTTACCCAAACTCTGGCCATGCCTCCTTTCCTCTCTTCTCCTTGCTCCCTTACCTGTGGTGTCCCGCAGGTATCTTCACTCTCGCCAATTTTGTTTAACATATACATTTGGGTACTGGTCTGCCTCATCCGCTCCTACGGCCTCAATTGCTATTCCTATGCAGACGATACCAAAATCCTGATCCATTTAGATCAAGATCAGGGCAGGGTTTCGTCGTGTCTTCATGATTTCTTGAGAGCCATAGGGGATTGGATGGACCAGAATTGGCTTAAACTCAATGGCAACAAGACAGAGGTAATGGTGGTGGGCTGCCCTTCGGACTCCTCACTGTGGACCTCAGCCTTCTGGCCCTCTTCTTTGGGCCCACTTCCGAGCCCAGTCGATAAAGTGAGAAATTTGGGTGTCATACTTTCCGCTACCCTTTCCATGTCCAATCAAGTGACGGCTGTGTGCCAAGCCACCCATCACCAGATCAGGCTCCTTAAGAGAGCCCTACCTATGATACCAGAAGCCTTCCGCCCTCCCATAGTGGCTGCGTTGGTGCTCTCACGTTTAGACTATTGTAACTCCCTGTATTTGTCGCAGCCAATTGGTCTCATACAGAGGTTACAGTGCATGCAAAACCTGGCGGCTAGGCTAGCTACTGGCACCCCTTATGGTGCCCACAGCTCTCCAATACTTTGCCAACTGCATTGGCTTCAGGTGAGCCAGCGGATTCTCTTTAAGCCCCTGTGTATTGTGCACAAGGCGGTCCATGGCCAAGGAGCTGAGTTCTTGCAAGCGAAATTCATTCGCTATGTTCCTACACGGGCTCTGCGTTCTTCGACCACCAACCTCTTAGTTGTTTCCAAGTTTAACCGTGAAAGGATCGGGGGGAGAGCCTTCTTTATCGTTGCGGCAAGACTTTTGAATAACCTCTCCCTGACACTGAGAAGCACCCCTAATCATCTGAGGTTCAGAAAGGCTCTTAAGACAATCCTGTTCTAATTTTTCTTCTCCGGGTCACCTTCTATGGGATCAGCTCTCTCAACTCAGCGCCATGATGCCTCGGCGACCGTGCGCTTTATAAGCTTAATTAACATAACATAACATCAACTGATGAGAAGAGTCGAGGAGCACAGCAGGAGGAGAGGGTGAGCTGGAAACCCAATTACATCAATTGTTGAGAAGAGTCGAGGAGCACAGCAGGAGGAGAGGGTGAGCTGGAAACCTAATTACATAACCTGATCTGGCCTGGTCATATGAGAAGAGTCAAGGAGCACAGCAGGAGAGGGTGAGCTGGAAACCTAATTACATCACCTGATCTGCCCTGGTCATATGAGAAGAGTCAAGGAGCACAGCAGGAGGAGAGGGTGAGCTGGAAACCTAATTACATCACCTGATCTGCCCTGGTCATATGAGAAGAGTCGAGGAGCACAGCAGGAGGAGAGGGTGAGCTGGAAACCCAATTATATCACCTGATCAGCCCTGGTCATATGAGAAGAGTCGAGGAGCACAGCAGGAGGAGAGGGTGAGCTGGAAACCCAATTACATCACCTGATGAGAAGAGTCCAGGAGCACAGCAGGAGGAAAGGGTGATCTGGAAAACCAATTACATCACCTGATCTGCCCTGGTCATAAGAGAAGATTCGAGGAGCACAGCAGGAGGAGAGGGTGAGCTGGAAACCCAATTACATCACCTGATCTGCCCTGGTTTTATGAGAAGAGTCAAGGAGCACAGCAGGAGGAGGGGTTGCGCTGGAAACGCAATAGCAATTTGAAAAAGAGGGGAGGGAGCTAACAACCAATCGGAGCTCAAGAGTAAGATTATAAGAAGCAAGCTTGCTAGAAGAAGGGGCAGTGTTAGGAATAATGTTTTTGGCATCACTGTATGGTATGATATGACAGCGCGAGAAGGAAAGGGAAGGCAGAGGAAGGACATGACAAACGATCTTACTAGGCCTTGTGTCATTCAGACCGTTCCAGAGTTTTTGTTGGTGTTTCTGGACTCTGGTCTCTAGGTGAGGGTTCCCTTTAAAATCTGCCCACCACCACCTCATTTTCAGTGGGCTGCGCTGGTACTCCTTTTGGTGAACAGGACAGGGGGAATCTTTTGAAGGGGAGTCTTAGCCCAGCAGTGTGTTATCTGTACATGGCGACATGACTGCACCAGATTTCTTACTGCAAGGAAGGCTTCCTTTGTGCGCGACATTTTAAGCCCCTGTGACCGAACCAACACCTTGGTTGATAATATTCCTCCTTTCTGTGCTGGGAACATCCACATGTGGTAAGTGCCCTTCGTGGGCTCTGGCCAGAACCCACAAAGAGGGGCTGTCTGAATGGAACGCTGCCTAGGCTGGACAGTGCCACATGGGGTCATACAGGAAGTGGGCTGGCCATCAGCATGGGAGGGTCCACACCGTGACCAGTGAGTAGAGGGCTTGGGTAGCTCTTA
Organism: Ambystoma mexicanum; assembly: GCF_040938575.1. Classification (NCBI taxonomy): domain Eukaryota; kingdom Metazoa; phylum Chordata; class Amphibia; order Caudata; family Ambystomatidae; genus Ambystoma; species Ambystoma mexicanum. Next base: position 1,336,808,157 of record NC_090933.1, on the reverse strand, counting down.
GGCAATACATGTATGTGGTGGATTTGGCTGGGCAAGATGCTAAGCGGGATGCGGGGGGCTCCATTTCAAGCTGGTCTTCCTTAAAGCAAAGCTCTCCATAGCCTCCGCCAGGGTACACTCACTCTAGCGGATGTCCTCCCTTGAGTCGGCAGGCATAGGCTATTCACCATCCTTCGTTTAATGGTGATCTCCTGCAGAGTGCTGCTCTGCCAGAGGAAAGGCCCCTGTTGGGGGCAATGGATGCTGCTCACACTTTATCTGGTCTCCTGCGAGGGGCCTCCTGCCTTCTGCCTGTGCTGCTCTGCCAGAGGAAAGGCCCCTGTTGGGGGCAATGGATGCTGCTCACACTTTATCTGGTCTCCTGCGAGGGGCCTCCTGCCTGTGCTGCGCTGCCAGAGGAAAGGCCCCTGTTGGGGGCAATGGATGCTGCTCACACTGTATCTGGTCTCCTGCGAGTGGCCTCCTGCCTGTGCTGCGCTGCCAGAGGGAAGGCCCCTGTTGGGGGCAATGGATGCTGCTCACACTTTATCTGGTCTCCTGCGAGGGGCCTCCTGCCTTCTGCCTGTGCTGCGCTGCCAGAGGGAAGGCCCCTGTTGGGGGCAATGGATGCTGCTCACACTTCATCTGGTCTCCTGCAGGGGCCTCCTGACTTATGCCTGTGCTGCTCTGCCAGAGGGAAGGCCCCTGTTGGGGGCAATGGATGCTGCTCACACTTTGTCTGGTCTCCTGCGAGGAGCATCCTGCCTTATGCCTGTGCTGCTCTGCCAGAGGGAAGGCCCCTGTTGGGGGCAATGGATGCTGCTCACACTTTGTCTTGTCTCCTGCGAGGGGCCTCCTGCCTTATGCCTGTGCTGCGCTGCCAGAGGGAAGGCCCCTGTTGGGGGCAATGGATGCTGCTCACACTTTATCTGGTCTCCTGCGAGGGGCCTCCTGCCTTCTGCCTGTGCTGCGCTGCCAGAGGGAAGGCCCCTGTTGGGGGCAATGGATGCTGCTCATATTGTGTCTGGTCTTCTCCAAGGGGCTTCCTGCCTTATGCCTGTGCTGCGCTGCCAGAGGGAAGGCCCCTGTTGGGGGCAATGGATGCTGCTCACACTTTATCTGGTCTCCTGCGAGGGGCCTCCTGCCTTCTGCCTGTGCTGCGCTGCCAGAGGGAAGGCCCCTGTTGGGGGCAATGGATGCTGCTCACACTTTGTCTGGTTTCCTTCGAAGGGCATCCTGCCTTATGCCTGTGCTGCTCGTCTTCATAGTTAGACCAAGAGACTGTGCTGAGGCCTTGGTCTCCTCCTGAGTCGTCTTTGACCTGTTGCCAGGGTCGCTCAGACTGCTAAATTGCTGCTGCAACCCTTTCCCCTCCTTTGCCATATGCTTGTTGGGGGTCTTTTCACATTTTGGATACTGAAGCGCTGGCCCAGTCTTCTCCTGCGAGTATGAATTTGCAGCTGGAGACCAGAACCCATGCTTAGCCAGATCTAATCCTGACAGCAAAACTCACCTGTGTATTCTAGACACCTGTGCCTGCTCAGCAGCATCAAGCATGAGTAGTCTCACTTGGGTCCTTAGACTTGCGCTCTTCCTCAGTTGTGCTTCGTCTCACTCAGGTCCTAAGACTTGTGCTCTTCCACAGTTGGGCTTCTAGGCTGGGTTTGTACTCGGGTCCTAAGGGTATGTGCTCCTCCTCTGTTGTGCTTCTAGGCTGGGTTTGCACTTGGGTCCTAAGACTTGTGCTCTTCCTCAGTTGGGCTTCAAGGCTGCGTTTGCACTCGGGTCCTAAGACTTGCGCTCTTCTTCAGTTGTGCTTCATCTCACTCGGGTCCTAAGACTTGCGCTGCTTCCTCAGTTATGCTTTGTCTAACTCAGGTCCTAAGACTTGCGCTCTTCCTCCATTGTGCTTCTACGCTGCATTTGTACTTGGGTCCTAAGACTTGCGTTCTTCCTCCATTGTGCCTCTAGGCTGCGTTTGCACTTGGGTCCTAACACTTGCGCTCTTCCTCAGTTGTGCTTCTAGGCTGGGTTTGCACTCGGGTCCTAAGACTTGCGCTCTTCTTCAGTTGTGCTTCATCTCACTCGGGTCCTAAGACTTGCGCTGCTTCCTCAGTTATGCTTTGTCTAACTCAGGTCCTAAGACTTGCGCTCTTCCTCCATTGTACTTCTAAGCTGCATTTGTACTTGGGTCCTAAGACTTGTGCTCTTCCTCCATTGCGCTTCTAGGCTGGGTTTGCACTTGGGTCCTAAGACTTGCGCTCTTCCTCTGTTGTGCTTCTAGGCTGCGTTTGCACCTGGGTCCTAAGACTTGCGCTCTTCCTCCGTTGTGCTTCTAGGCTGCGTTTGCACTCGGGTCCTAACACTTGCGCTCTTCCTCAGTTGTGCTTCTAGAATGGGTTTGCACTCGGGTCCTAAGGGTATGCACTCTTCCTCTGTTGTGCTTCTAGGCTGGGTTTGCACTCGGGTCCTAAGACTTGCGCTCTTCCTCAGCTGTGCTTCTAGGCAGGGTTTGCACTCGGGTCCTAAGACTTGTGCCCTTCCTCAGTTGTGCTTCATCTAACTCGGGTCCTAAGACTTGTGCCCTTCCTCAGTTGTGCTTCATCTAACTCGGGTCCTAAGACTTGCTCTCTTCCTCAGTTGTGCTTCTAAGCTGGATTTGCGCTCAGGTCCTAAGACTTGTGCTCTTCCTCAATTGCGCTTCCAGGCTGGGTTTGCACTTGGGTCCTAAGACTTGCGCTCTTCCTCTGTTGTGCTTCTAGGCTGCGTTTGCACTCGGGTCCTAACACTTGCGCTCTTCCTCAGTTGTGCTTCTAGAATGGGTTTGTACTCGGGTCCTAAGGGTATGTGCTCCTCCTCTGTTGTGCTTCTAGGCTGGGTTTGCACTTGGGTCCTAAGACTTGCGCTCTTCCTCAGTTCGGCTTCAAGGCTGCGTTTGCACTCGGGTCCTAAGACTTGCGCTCCATAACCAACACACCAAACATTACAACTTAAAGGACATTTACATTCAAGTCTGTTGCACTATAGCCATACATCAAACATTACAGTCCTCCTCCTCCCTCCCCATTACCGCGAGCCCCTATTTCCATGCCGCCCGCCAAAATATCTTATTGTGCTCTCACATCTCCTGCGCGGAGTCCCCATCAGAACCCGCCTTGAGGGTGCCTGCTAGTGTAGACACCAGTTGCCTCCATCAAGGGTCCCAGTTCTTCCTCCCCACCGCTGCTGATTGCTTCATACCAGACTGTCGTTTCAGCATCCGCTCATTTTAGGAGGTCCGTCCACCATGCCTCTATTATGGAGCGCCGGGCGGCCTTTCAGCACATTGCGATTCTACGCTTAGCCAGGATGTAGGCCAAGTCCTTCATTTTACTAACATGCTTCAGGTTGTGTGGTCTGGCAAACACCCCCAACAAACATGCCCATACTGATTCCACCTCCAATGTGATCCCTTTCTCCGCCAGGCGCAACTTGATCTCTGTCCAGAATCTGCCCACCTCCGGGCAGGCCCAGAACATATGTATTAGCCCCGCTTCCGCCTCTCCACACCGTGGACACTTTTGCGCCGCTGGGTTCCCAAACTGGGCAATCCTACTGGGGGTCATATATGTCCTATGGGTGACATAGAGCTGTATCTGCTGAAGCCTTGCGTTGTGAGACACCTTCTTATGGTACCTCTGAATTCTGTCCCATTGTCCATCTAGTAGGGGTTCTCCCACCTCATCCTCCCAATCCCGTCTCAATTGCAACACCTCCTTACCTACCCTGGACATCAGTAACTCGTATATGCGGGACACTTCATGCCCTCCCTCCGAGATGTCATACATTGTCTCGATGGCCATATCTGGTTCCTCTGATAACTCTTCCACAGACCATCGGTCCAACACCAGTTTAGTAATTCTAGTATGGGTAATGTGTTGGCCTGCATGCACTCCGGTGTCATCCATCAGCCTACTGAAATCTAGTGCCTCGCCCTCTTGCCATACATCCCCGAGGGTCACAAGTCCCATTGATTCCCAGTATTTATGGATTGCCATTATCAATTGCGGGTCCTCTCCGCATACCGCTACCAATGGCACCTGCGGGGAGCACGGAATCGGGATCCCCACCAGCTGCCAGGTTTTGTTTCAGATTTCCCAGCCCAGTGTCAGGAGCTGTCAGGAAAAAGGGCTGGGCCAAGAAAGGAGTGTGCAAAAGACGGTAAAAAGGTAATGTGGATATTCAACTACAATTCCCATCATTCCTTGGGGGAAGTTGTAGTTGCATGCCATGCGGCCGTTTGCACAGCTGATAAGGATTAACAACAGCTTATAATGAGTAACAGTGCCCCGGTAGATGTGGCTTATTTTGTGTATCGGGCAGGAGCAGGCGGAGCAGAACTACGGCATATGCAGCGTTTTGTGAAGACTCTATGCGGAGACACGGACTAGCGGTGGCTGCAGGCAAAACATAGAAGCTGGAATTGCTACGGCCGGGACGGCTTGCGGGCCTCCCGGACTTGAGTTAAGTACTGGGGCAAGGAAGGTTGGAGTGGCGGCGGACGGAATCACAACGTGACTTTAACAGGAGGCGTTTTTCTGCTGGGTCCGGGTCAGCGTGCGAGCCGCCCGGACATAAGTTAAGTGGGGAAAAACTACCCGCCTGTGTTATTTTCTAAAAGCTTATTACTTACCCTGCTGTTTTGGTATTCAGATGCCAGATATTGTTCACGCACAGGTTAATTCCTCTGTGCGAGAGGACCAATTTATCCATTCATGACAGCAATAGTGTTGTGAAAACCATGCACTAACCAACGGGGCATATGTTGGGCGTTATTCATGTTTTTGCAAAACGTCTGACGTTTCATGTTATGTTTCATACTCATTGTTTCTGTATGCCCCACGGGCCATGTGTTTGTTGATCATTGTGGGATTCCCTCCCAAGTATGAGGGTACGTACTGCGTGCCATCTATGTTTTGTGTTCTTGAATTCATAAGTGCATGTTGTCTTATGGTATAAGTATATGGTAGATTCTGTGTTCTCAGTACACGTATTGAGGTGTTTAAAAGCACAGGTCTAGCCAGGCTGGGTATGGTATGCCTGGTTCAAGTACAGAGTGTTATAAGAGGAAAATAGGTAGGGCTTTTTCCCTGTTGCTTCTCCTTGTCCTATCCAACAAAGGTTTTTCCTAACCCTTTTTCCAGTGTTTCTTCTCTCCCCTACTGTAACACTCACCTGGTTCCCACGGAGGCGCGGCGTCGAAGGCGCAGAACTCTGAAGATGGACAGGAAGGGCCCCTCTATTCTGGCTTCCCTGGCTCGTTGGATACCCTCCTGTGCGTGAAAAGGGAGTATTACCAACTGTGGAACAATGCTCAAGCCTCCCACTCCCTTCCAACCCTCCACGATACCTCCTCCACGATTCCCTGTGAAGCCTCACCTTAGGGTTTGGAAGGATGAGCTCTCCATCCTGCTTCTGATGCAGGGGCGCGTTGAAACCCAGTTACTTCACTGGATTGAGGATTGATGGGAGTTCAGGTAAGCTTGACTGTTCAGGTAAGGCGCTGTAAAAGTTCTGTTCAAAAGTTCAAGCTTAATAATAATGTTCGTTGTCTAATTGCAGCAAGCGCTAATGCTTATGTCTTTTTCCCCTTAGGGGCCGGGGTTCGGAGTGCCGGAGATATGGCGCCGACCCGAAGTGAAACAGTTCTGGATGAGCGCTCAGGTAATGTCTTTGCATTCGCTCATTCAATGTCTTTGTCTTTTTTCCCCATAGGGGCCGGGGTCCGGAGATGCCAGGAAGCGGCAGGACCCGAAATGCAGTGGGAATAATCCAACAGGTAAGACTTAAAAGGAAACTGAGCTTTCCTTATTCCTTTTCTCCCTCTCACCTTTGTTCTTGTCTTTTTTCCTCTAGGCGCCGGGGCGTAGCTGAATCCGGAAGATCGCTGCTGAAGATGGAAGCGCCTTGCCAAGGTGAGTAAAATGCAGCGCTGCAGCGATCGAAACGAAATGCCTTTAAAATGATGTCTTCCTTTTCAGGGCCGTTGGAGAAATGACTCCGGGATGCAGATTTAGCAGGTAAGGGCTTTTCTTCTCCTATTCTCTTCCTTTCTCCCCTTGCAGGTGTCCCAGGGTGCTGGCAGGCGTGGCTGAAGTCAGGATGCAGGAGCTGACACAGTGAGCGTCCAGCTGCTAGGTGCAGAACAACGCGAAGCACGTGTGGCTGTTCGGGTGGGGTTTAAATAGCCTTGGAAGAAGTTCCTGGTATGTATCCTTCCACCAATCAGGTATGTATCCTTCCCCGACCACACCCGGGTGGTGAAGTAGTCCTACAGGTAAAGTAGTCCCATTCAGGCCTCAAGAGGGCCTGGATGAAGCAGCAAGGTCTGCATCAGGTAAGTGTGCACCCAAGCACTTAAACACATATCCTCTTCTATGAGCCTTGGGCCCGCTGAGACTTCCCTGGGGAAAATGATGTCTGCCTCTGGGGTTGCTGGGCCCGGCCTGGCTCCTTAGAGGTAGGCATCATGACAGTACCCCCCCTCAAGGCCCCTCCCAAGGTCTTTTCCTCCGGGGGTTTTGGTTTGTGCGGGAATCTTCGATGGAATCTTTGAATTAATCGTGGTGCGTCAACATAGTTACTGGGTTCCCAAGATCTTTCCTGAGGTCCATATCCTTTCCAATCAACAAGATAGAAGAGTTTCGACTTAACTATCTTGGAATCTAAAATGTCTTTCACTTCGAATTCTAATTCTCCATCAATTTGGACAGGGCCTGGGGGCTCAGACAGTCTGGTTCCAGGTTGTACTGGTTTTAGAAGAGATGCGTGAAAAACGGGATGAATCCGCATGTTGGATGGTAAATTGAGTTTAAAGGCAACTGGGTTGATAATAGCTTTGATGGGGTAAGGCCCAATGAATCTGGGATTAAAAGTTCGCTGACCCTTGAGGGGTAGATGTTTAGTTGCTAGCCATACCTGATCTCCTACTTGGTAAGGAGGAGTTTTACTTCGGTGCAAATCAGCGTTTTCTTTATACTTTTTCTTGGCTTGCTGTAAGTGGGTTGTAGCTTCTTTGAAGGCTTGGGTTATTGTGGAATGTAGGTGATTTACTGCAGGCATCTCCAGGGTCAGAGGTGGATCTAGGTCAGAGGTCCGAGGATGGTGACCATACAGGGTATAAAAAGGAGTCTGTCCGGTTCCAGAATGCACTGAATTGTTGTATGCATATTCTGCAATCCAAAGGATGTCTTTCCAATTTAACTCGGATTGGTGTAACATGCACCGCAGATATTGCTCGAGAGTCTGATTGGTTCTCTCGGTTTGTCCGTCGGTCTGGGGGTGGTGGCTGGTGGATAACCGCACGTCTATTTGTGCTAGTTGGCAACATTTCTTCCAAAAGTGGGAGATAAATTGACTTCCACGGTCTGAGACTAATATGGAAGGGAAACCATGTAAGCGCACTATATTTTCCATAAATTCCTTGGCCAAGGTGTAAGCTGACGGCAATCCTTTTAAAGGGATAAAATGGGCCATTTTGGAGAATAGATCCACTATTACGAGAATCGTGTTGTAACCACCACAAGGAGGCAGGTCAGTTATAAAGTCCATTGACAAGGTGTGCCAAGGTGCTGGTGGAATGTCCAAAGGTTGAAGTAGGCCGGCTGGCCTTTTCTTTTGACTCTTATTTTGGGCGCAAATTCCGCAAGACAACACAAATGACTTTGTCTTTTCTCCAAGAAGGCCACCAGAAGTGGCGTTTGATCTTTTCTTCTGTTTTCGCGATACCGTGGTGTCCTTCCATTAATGATTCATGATGACGGGTAATGACAAGTTCCTGCAATTCTTTACTTGGCAGAAATAACCGCTCTTGGAAGTAGGGTAAATCATCCTTAACGGTGTAGTGAGGACCCTTTTAACTCCATTCCAGTAAGTCAGAAGAGTCAAAAAGTTGTTTTACTTGAGCTTGGATGTCCTCAATGGTTTGCAATAAAGTCAAGCCCAGAATTCTTTGTTTCGGTATGATTGGCACAGGTTCTAAACTCGAATTGGGTTCTTCCATGCCTATCCGGGATAAGGCATCTGCCTTACCATTCTTGCAGCCAGGGCGATAGGTAATTACAAAATCAAACTCCGCAAAGAATAAAGCCCATCGGAGTTGTCGCGAAGATTGAGCTTTGGGCGTCTTTAAATACTGCAAATTTCTGTGGTCCGTAGTTACGGTGATGGTGTGTCTTGCACCGAGAAGATAGTGACGCCAAGCCTTGAAAGCTGATTTAATAGCCAGTAGTTCTTTGTCGGTAATTGCGTAATTGAGTTCAGGTGGAGAGAATTTTCTGGACCAAAAGGCTACAGGGTGTAGTTGGTTAGTTTCTGGGTCTCTTTGCGACAGGACAGCTCCCATGGCCGAACTGGATGCATCGGTTTCCACGATGTAAGGGAGATCTGGGCGCGGGTGCTTCAATACAGGTGCAGAGGTGAATTTGGTTTTCAGGTCCTGAAAGGCTTGTTCAGCCTCAAGAGTCCATTCAAAGCGTTTATTTTTCTTTAGGAGAGCTGTGATGGGTTGAACAGTTCGAGAAAATTCCGGGATGAACCTTCGATAGAAATTGGCAAAGCCAAGCATGCTTTGCACTCCCTTCACAGAGCTAGGAGATGGCCATTTGAGAATGGCGTCCACTTTCCGCGAGTCCATTTGGATTCCTTGTGGTGTCAGGATGAATCTGAGAAACTCCACTTCTGTGGTATGAAAAACGCATTTTTCGAGCTTGGCAAATAATTTGTGCTGGCGCAATTTCTCAAGAACTGCCCTAACATGGTTTCTGTGATCAGATTCTGAGGAGGAATACACCAGGATGTCGTCAATATAAACGATGACACAAACATCGATAAGTTCCCGAAGAACATCATTCATGAAGTACTGAAAGGCGGCAGGTGCGTTGCACAAACCGAAGGGCATTACTTGATATTCGAAGAGCCCAAATTTGGTGCGGAATGCAGTCTTCCCCTCGTCGCCCTCTTTTATATGTACCAGGTGGTAAGCTCCTCGGAGATCTAGCTTGGTGTACACACGAGCATCTTTTACTTGGTCGATAAGCTCAGGTATCAGGGGCAAAGGGTAACGATTCTTAATCGTTATCTGATTTAGGGCGCGGTAGTCAATACAGGCCCTAAGGTCTCCTTCCTTTTTCGGTACGAAGAACAAAGCGGAAGAGACTGGTGACTTTGATGGGCGAATGAAGCCATTGGCCAGGTATTGATCCAAATACTGGCGCAAATGCAGGTTCTCAGGTTCAGTAAGAGCATAAATCCTACTACAGGGTAGTTGTGCATTGGGTACCAAGTCGATTTGGCAATCGTAAGATCGATGGGGAGGTAAGGTGTTAGCCTGCTCTTTCTGAAAAAACGCCTTGGAATTCTTGGTATTCAGATGGTAGCTGTACAGGGGTGGAAGTTACAGAGGCTAGACCCATAGCTGGATTCCTTGGGTAACAGGTTGGTTCACAATCAGGAAAAGTTATCTTCTTTGCTCGCCAGTCTATTCTCGGATTATGTGTTTCTAACCAAGGGATTCCAAGAAGTACTTGAAATTGTGGGGCCTTGATCACATCAAACACGATTGCTTCCCGATGTCCGTCCTTACCCACCAGAGTGATTTCAACTGTGGAATGCGTTACAGGCCCTGAGGCTATTTCGGTTCCATCAACTGTAGTAATTACATCTTGGGTTACTTTCGGGCGGAGAGGAATCTTAATCCTGGAAGCCAATTCACGGTCTATGTAATTTCCAATAGCTCCACTGTCAATGTATGCTTTTATAGCATGCAACTGCTGAGGCTGTTTTGGGTTTACAAGCACCATTGGCATGACAAAATGCGAGGTCAAAGAGTTTATTTTCAAGCTCGGCAAGCGGACCCCTACGCTTGTCGGGCTAAGTCGTTTCCTGAACCAGGTGTCAATAACTCGTATCAGTGGCTCCAACCACCTTCTTGGGTGGTTTAACTGGACAACTTTGAAGAAAGTGCCCGGAAGTTCCGCAATACAGACATTTGCCGCCTTCTCTCTCGTTCCTTCTGCGTTAATGGTCCTTTAACACTGCCAATTTGCATAGGTTCGGAAACGTCAGTACTCTTGGAGTTAACGTGGGTCTTGATAGGTACTCTGGTTTCATACTTGAGCCGATCTGCTTTTCTATTTTGAAGTCTGTGATCAAGTTGAACAGTAAGTCTATGTAGTCTGCGCAGGCCTGGGGTGGATCTACTATCTGAGCTATAACATCTTTAAGCTCTCCGCGCAGGCCTCGATGAAACAATGTGATCCTTTTATTTTCAGGCCATCCGGTTTCCACAACTAGTCTATTAAAGGTGGCGATATAGGACAAAAGATCCTGATTACCTTGTCGTAAGGATAGCAGTTCGTTGTCAAGGGCCTGTCCCTGCGAGTGTCGAGCGAACAATCTTTCCATGCTGGCCTGGAAGCCCTGGAAATCCCGGAGAATGGGATCATCCTGATTTACCAATGGAATAGACCAATCGGCAGCACAGCCACTGAGGTAAAATAGTACAAAGGCTACTTTGGTCTGGTCGTTGGGGAAGGCCCCGGGCCTGCATAAAAAGTGTAAACGGCATTGGTTCATAAAAACGGCATATTTCTTGGGATCCCCCGCAAAACGTTCCGGCGGGGCCAAAGGCATGTGTCCAGGTAGATTGATTTGTACCGGGTTATTCGAACCCATTGTTGTAGAAATATCCCCGGAAACAGGTAAAGGAGTGTGCTCTGCCTGGCCCTGCAATAACCTTTTGGCCAGATCATCAGTTCTTTCCATGGATAGGATTAGTTCCCTTCTGAGAGCATTAGTCTCCTGGCGGGCTGAGTGCACTTCTGCCCGTAATTCCCCTACAAGATGGGCCAGCTGATCTGTCTCGGAAGTCTCCATAGCGCCCAGGTGGGAAATTGTGGTAAGGCTTCGCGTTCTGTAACGCTCACCTGGTTCCCACGGAGGCGCGGCGTCGAAGGCGCAGAACTCTGAAGATGGACAGGAAGGGCCCCTCTATTCTGGCTTCCCTGGCTCGTTGGATACCCTCCTGTGCGTGAAAAGGGAGTATTACCAACTGTGGAACAATGCTCAAGCCTCCCACTCCCTTCCAACCCTCCACGATACCTCCTCCACGATTCCCCGTGAAGCCTCACCTTAGGGTTTGGAAGGATGAGCTCTCCATCCTGCTTCTGATGCAGGGGCGCGTTGAAACCCAGTTACTTCACTGGATTGAGGATTGATGGGAGTTCAGGTAAGCTTGACTGTTCAGGTAAGGCGCTGTAAAAGTTCTGTTCAAAAGTTCAAGCTTAATAATAATGTTCGTTGTCTAATTGCAGTAAGCGCTAATGCTTATGTCTTTTTCCCCTTAGGGGCCGGGGTTCGGAGTGCCGGAGATATGGCGCCGACCCGAAGTGAAACTGTTCTGGATGAGCGCTCAGGTAATGTCTTTGCATTCGCTCATTCAATGTCTTTGTCTTTTTTCCCCATAGGGGCCGGGGTCCGGAGATGCCAGGAAGCGGCAGGACCCGAAATGCAGTGGGAATAATCCAACAGGTAAGACTTAAAAGGAAACTGAGCTTTCCTTATTCCTTTTCTCCCTCTCACCTTTGTTCTTGTCTTTTTTCCTCTAGGCGCCGGGGCGTAGCTGAATCCGGAAGATCGCTGCTGAAGATGGAAGCGCCTTGCAAAGGTGAGTAAAATGCAGCGCTGCAGCGATCGAAACGAAATGCCTTTAAAATGATGTCTTCCTTTTCAGGGCCGTTGGAGAAATGACTCCGGGATGCAGATTTAGCAGGTAAGGGCTTTTCTTCTCCTATTCTCTTCCTTTCTCCCCTTGCAGGTGTCCCAGGGTGCTGGCAGGCGTGGCTGAAGTCAGGATGCAGGAGCTGACACAGTGAGCGTCCAGCTGCTAGGTGCAGAACAACGCGAAGCACGTGTGGCTGTTCGGGTGGGGTTTAAATAGCCTTGGAAGAAGTTCCTGGTATGTATCCTTCCCCGACCACACCCGGGTGGTGAAGTAGTCCTACAGGTAAAGTAGTCCCATTCAGGCCTCAAGAGGGCCTGGATGAAGCAGCAAGGTCTGCATCAGGTAAGTGTGCACCCAAGCACTTAAACACATATCCTCTTCTATGAGCCTGGTGCCTAAGGCGCCAGGACTGGGGTCCGCTATGAGCCTGGCGCCTAAGGCGCCAGGACTGAGTCCAAAGGGCCCCGACTTGGGCCCGCTGAGACTTTCCTGGGGAAAATGATGTCTGCCTCTGGGGTTGCTGGACCCGGCCTGGCTCCTTAGAGGCAACTGGACCTCTCTAAACGGCCTCGGCCCTGGGCCCAGCCACTCTCCACTTGCACTGATGCCCTGGAACCCCTCTGCACTGCGGGACTGTCTCTGTATCCCTACAGCCCCCCCCTTCCCCAGCACTTGTTCTGCACTTACCTTGCACTTGCCACCAGCTGGCCCTATTTAATTATTACTTTACGCCACTTACCTTGTACTGCACTTCCCCCCCTCCCCCACCCCTGCACTTGCGCGATCTGAATGACACCTGGCCTAGTAGGATCGTTGTCTGTCTCCCCTTGTTCCTCCCCTCCCTGCCTCGTCGCGCCTTGAAAGACCTGTGTATAGGCGCGTTACAAATACCATTTCATATCATATCATATCCACAACCTCAACCTCTCCCTAACTCCTCTTCCCCCCATTGGCTGTCACGTGGTGTCCTGTTTTATTCTATCAGGTGCCTGTGCCAACCACGGGTGGAGGGTCGACTTCATTCGGCTTCTGTGGTTCGGGAGAGAGTGTCGAATTCTCTCCCCTTGTATTGTGTATCATTGACAGGCGCCCTGCCCTTCCCTGCACCTTAGCTTTGGGCAACCAAACCACCTCCCTCAAAAAATAAGGGGCCAAGTCCTTATACAGCAGCCTGGTCTCAGCGGACTCTTTCTCGGACAGCCACCTGGTCACGTACTGAAGTTGTCCTGCCAGATAATACAGCTCAAAGTTCGGTAAATGTATGCCCCCTTTGTTGCTCGGGTTTTGTAGCTTCCATAAAGCCACCCTGTTTCTGGTATTGTGCCAGATGAAGCCACTACATAAACTATGGAGCAATCGAAAAAACCGTCTGGGGAGCATACATGGAATATTCACAAAGAAGTGCAACAGTCTCGGCAGGACCACCATCTTAAGCAGCGCCGTCCTACCCATCATGGTCAAGGGGAGCCTAGACCAGAACCCCATACTGTTCTTAATACCTGCTACTGCCCGCTCTGTGTTATGTTTGTGTTCGTCCTCCACTGAGTGGTATATATCAATGCCTAGATACCTAAAGGTCCTGGTCTGCCAGGGTATCGGCAAGACCGGCAAGTTCTCCACTGGGACCCTTCTATATCTTCCCAAAGGAAACAAACTTGATTTCCTGGGGTTCACCGCTATGCCAGATAGGGTGGCATAATGTTCCATCACCTCCAGGACAAATTGCAAGTTTTCCTCTGGGAAGCGCAGGTATAACATGGTGTCATCTGCATAAAGCGAGGTGAGGTGCATCCCTCCCTTTTTGGGGATGCCAATCTCCCCATACTGTTGTCTGAGGCAGATTGCCAGCGGTTCCAGAGCAAGGATATACAACATGGGCGACCATAGACAACCCTGTCTCGTGCCCCTGCTGAGCTGCCACTTGTCCGAGCTCATGGCGCCGGTTTTAACCCTGGCGGTTGGGGAGCTATACATTATTTTGGCCCACCTCAGATACCCAGGCCCCATGCCGTACTCTCTCAGCACCGCCAGCAGCCACGGCCATCTCACCGAATCAAAGGCCTTAATTGCATCCAACGAGGCTATCGCCATTTCGCCTGGGTCTTTCTCAGTTTGCTCGATTATGTGGTGGAGTCTCCTATGATTGTCCGTTATATTCCTTCCTGGTACGTACCCTGTTTGATCGGTATGGACCAGTTTCCCTATAACGCGTTTAAGCCTGTTTGCTAACACGGCAGAGAGAATCTTACTATTCTGGTTAAGCATGGACAAGGGTCAGTAAGATCCGCAGTCCGAGTCTGGTTTGCCTTGTTTCAGGAGTGGTATTATTACCGCCTCCCTCAGGGACATCGGCAACTGCCCCTGTTCATACGCCTTGTTTAACATGGTGAGCAGCGGGGGGGGGAGCACCTCCTGCTTGTATGTTTTATAAAATTCACTTGGGAGCCCATCTGACCCTGGGGCCTTACACGTGGGGAGGTGCTGCACCACCATCTCTAGTTCTTCAAGAGTGATTGGGGCGTCTAAATCCTTCCGCTCCTGATCACTAAGCTTGGGCTCGTATAAGCACCTGTAGAATCTGGGAAATCCCTCATCCTTCTTGGGTATCCCAGGTCTGGCCATCTTCATCCTTTATCTCCCTAATCACTGGGCGCGGCGTTTCGTTCTTGTAAAGCCACACTAGCAACCTGCCCGGTTTGTTATGTTATGTTATTTCAACTTATAACGCGCATGGTCGCCCAAAGGCATCATGACGCTGGAGAGGAAGACTGCTAGGTCAGGGAAAAGCTAGTGAAGGAGCCAGGGACTAGAAAAGATTAGTTTTCAAAGCTCTTTTGAAGCTCAAATGGTTAGAAGTGGCTTTAAGTAGCGGAGGGAGATTGTTCCAAAGTTGGGCCGCGGCAATGGAGAAGGCTCTGCCACCAACCCTTTCCCGGTTGAATCTTGGAACGATGAGTAGATTGGTGGTGGCAGAGCGGAGATCCCGAACCGGCGTGTATCGGGAGAACTTAGACTGTAGAAATTCAGCTCCTTGGCCGTGGATTGCCCGATGGACGATACACAAAGACTTAAAGTGAATTCGCTGAGCCACTGGAAGCCAGTGAAGCTGGCGAAGTACTGGCGAAATGTGGGCACCATAGGGAGAGCCAGTGGCTAACCTAGCTGCGAGGTTCTGCATGCGCTGGAGTCGGTGTATAAGACCGATCGGTTGTGACAAATACAGAGAGTTACAATAATCCGACTGTGGGAGGACTAGCGCAGCCACCACAGAAGGGCGGGTGGCTTCCGGGATCATAGGCAGGAACCTCATAAGGACCCTGAACTGATGATGGGCGGACCGGGAGACGGCTGTCACCTGGTTAGACATAGATAAGGAGGCAGAAAGAATAACCCCAAGGTTCTTCACTTTGCTAACTGGATCAAGTAACGGACCGAGGGAGGAGGGCCAGAAGGCGGGAGTCCACAGTAAGAGGTTGGGGGGACAACCCACCAACAATACCTCCGTCTTATCACCATTTAACTTTAGCCAATTCTGGTCCATCCAGATCCCGACTGCCTCTAGGCAGTCATGGAGGCAGGCTGAAACCTCAGTTTGATCCCGATCCAAACGCATCAGGATTTGCGTATCATCTGCATAAGAGTAACAATTAAGCCCATAAGAACGGATGAGACAAACCAAAGGCCAAATGTAAATATTAAACAAAATCGGCAAAAGAGAGGATGCCCGAGGGACACCACAAGTGAGGGGACAAGAGGAAGAAAGAAAAGGTGGCATAGCAAGGGTCTGTGTGCGATCTGAAAGAAAAGAGGTAAGCCAGGCAAGAACAGAGCCAGATATCCAGATCTGTGCCAGGCGAGAGAGGAGGATGGGATGGTCAACCGTATCAAATGCGGTGGACAATCCAGCAAAATCAAAGCCCCGACTCCGCCCGCATCGACTAGTCTGGACATGTCATCCTGTACAGAGACAAGCACACTTTCCGTACCTCTCCCTGGCCGAAAACCAGCCTGGGCGTGATTAAAGATTTTTGAGGATTCCAAGAAAGAAGACAGGAGAGGGGGGACCAGAGATTCCAAAAGTTTAGACAAAAAAGGGACAAGGGAAATAGGGTGAAAATTAGCAGGAATAGTAGGGTCCAGAGAAGGCTTCTTAAGGAGGGGGATGACCCTCGCAGATTTCAACTCCGGGGGGACCAGTCCGGACTGGCAGGAATTATTTATGGCCATCGTGATATCCGCCAGGATGTCAGGGGCAATCGTTTTCATAATGGCGGCAGGAATAGCATCCTCAGAAGAGGAGGATTTAATCTTTAAAATGGCTGCCAGAACTTCTGCTTCAGTGAATTGTGGGAAGGTGGACCAGGTAGCAGGAGGGTCACTAGAGAGGGCAGGCACAAAACTAGGGGTGTCAGGAGACAGTATCGCAGTTTATCACCTCCCGCATGTTGCCTCTCAATGTATTTTTTGTAATTTAACTTACAGAGCCTGTCCCAGTGCCCACTGCTAGCCTGCTGGAGTAGGGCCACCCTCGCTGTATCTTCCTGTGAGGTGCATCCCAATCGTATTATCTCTTCAAGCTCCCTCTCCGTCTCCTGAAGCTCCCACTCTATGGCCCCTTGGACCCCTCTAGACTTGGATATGGCCACGCCCCGCACTACTACTTTAAACACCTCCCATAAGGTGCCCTCTGACTGCACACTGCCAGTTTTAATATCAAAATATTCAGTTATGGCATCCCTAAGGTACTCCCGAATCCTGCAAGGCCCCAGCTCTGAGTTTCCACGTCGGGATTCTCGCCCTGGGGGCCGATGCCTCCACTCCACCACTAGGAGGGAGTGGTCCGAGAGCACTCTGGCCTTGTATTCCAAACTTGTCATTTCTCTGGCCATGCCCGAGGACACAAACATGTAATCCAATCTAGTGTACAAGTCATGTGGGGCCGAATAGTGTGAGTACTGCCTGTCCCCCGGGTGCAGCAACCTCCAAATATCATCTAGATCAAAATCCCGCAGTAGGGCCGTTAGTGCCTTCGCCACAGGGGTCGGTCTCTCAAATTTCTTATCGGACCTGTCCATCTTGGGATCTATTGTACAGTTAAAGTCGCCTACCCAGATGGTAGCGCTGCCCATTAGGGGGCTAATTCTGTCATATAGGGCCCTGTAGTAGGCTGCTGTGTCCTGATTGGGAGCATATGTATTCACGATGTTGACCTCCCTATTCCCCAACATCCCCCGCACCACTAGCATTCTCACATCCGGGTCTGGCGTGGTTTGGAGCAGCTGGAAAGGTACATGAGGTGCTACCCATGTGACCACCCCCCTTGCATAAGCCAAGTATGTAGCTCCTGAGGTGGTTCCCCTCCACTTTCTCTTGACCACCTCTAATTTGTCCCTGGTAAGATGGATCTCCTGTAGCAGCGCTATATCGACTTTCAGCCTTCTCAGATACATCATTACTTTGTTCCTTTTCAGGTAGCTGTTGAGACCTCTTACATTCCAGGTTACAATCCGAAGGCTATCCATAGCCGTGTGAAAAATGTACCCCCTTCACCCCCGGGACACCTTTCCAGTCCCGGCCAGCATGAAATTGGGCTCGTTCCCCACCCTCCCCCAACTTGGGCTCTCCAACGAGCCCGCTCCCCACCCCCCACTCAACTGTTCCCCACTGCACACTTACCCTTCCCTCCCGCCCCCCAACCACGCCCAAACTAATGCCCATCTCCATCCCTGGATCTCAGGCTCCCCCGCTTTTGGTCCCACCTCGAAATGCCAAGGTCGGGAACCCGGCAGGGTGTTACCAATATTAGGTGACCTAACTAATATACTAACTATTGGGGTCAAGAGGGCTTCCCACTCGTCTCCTGATGATTACCGTGATACATTGTGCATCCCTCGTATTGCAATCAAGTACTTCGCCCCTGAGAGTCAACAAATCGCTACACTATATTATAATCAAGTCCCAGAGTCACAATATGTACAGCACCTCGGTCCCATGATCGGGCCTCACTCGTCCGTATTGTCCTTCTTGCGGCCGTCTGCGCCCTCCGGGCAGTTCTGGCCATCCAACCACTCCAACGCATCCTCCGGGCTCTCGAAAAACAGAGCTTTGGTTTTGTGGAATACTTTCAGTTTAGCTGGGTACATCAACATGTATCGCAACCCAGCGGCTCGTAATCTCCTTTTCACCGTCCCATAGTTCAGCCTCCGCCTCTGCACTTGAAGCGTATAGTCAGGATATGCCGAGATGGTCGCGGAGGCCCTTTGTATGGTGCCCCCCTTCCTGAAATATTCCAGTATCTTCTCCCTATCCCGATAGTTTAGAATCTTGGCGATGATCGGCCTCGGGGGGGGGGGGGGCACCCGCAAGGGGCTTCCTCGTGAGCGCTCTGTGTGCACGCTCCACCGCAAAGCCTTGCGTGAAAATCTCAGCCCCTATTTCCTGAAGCAACATGTTCTCAACATAATCCGTCGGGTTAGGGCCCTCTTCCCCCTCCGGAAGGCCCACTATGCGCACATTGTTCTTTCGAGCTCGCCCTTCAGCCTCCTCTGCTCTATTCTCCAGGTTAGTCACCTACTGCCTCAGGACATGAATCTCTGAAGCGTGCGAGGTCTGGGCAGTTGTGTTTATGGTCACTTCTTTCTCTAGTTCATCTGTGCCTTCTGCCATTTTCCGCACATCCAACCTGAGCAAGTTGACCTCCTCCTGCACGGCGCCGATTTTGAGCTCCAGCGCTGCCTAAAGCTCGGCAGTGGCTGCCTCTAGCTTGCTTTCCAACGATGCCTTAAGGTCTGCAATTACCTCCAGGATCTGCCGGTTGACGCGTGTAGTAGTGATGTCCACGGGTAGATTCTTGTCTTTAGGTCTCGCCCCCTCTGCCTGTTGCAGGGTCTTGGTGAAATCTTCCATTTTAGGCTGCTTCGTCTTGGATTTGAGCAGTTTGGACGCCGTCCTGCCGTCTAGCATTCCCGTGGTCACAAGCGAGGCCTACTGGCCCCTTGTCGCGGTGCCATAGAACGAGTAGGCCCGCAGTATCGCAGTCTCACCGGCCGCCTTAGCCCCTGCCTCCCTCCAGTTCCGTGTGGATGCTACCACTGTATGTGCAGCCGCTTTCGGGGTCCCTCGGAAGTGTCCTATGTCAACTGCTTCAGGTCTACAGGGCCAGTTCTATGGAGCGCACGTGCACTCCCGTTTCCGATGACCGCCTGAATAGGCAGTGCAGCTTGGGATCCTCACGATTATCCTCTAAGCTGCCATCCCAACCGACCAGGGACGCTGTCCCTCAGGTTGCCCATCGAGGCCTCCTCCTCAATCCTTCCGTTTCTTTGTTTGGAGAGCCCGTACGGCCGTCATCTTTGATTCCGGGCATTGTCCTCCACCGCCAGCACAATTTTCGCGATAGCCGCACTAATACTTAGTGGATTTCGGGCAGAGGGCCGTCATTCGAAGCAGCTAGCGTTCCTACCGACTCTGGTCTGTCTTTGGTGGCGAATGTTCAGGATTACGGTGCCGATGCACCCAAGGATCATTCCGGATCGTCAGGAGACGGCCTGAAGTGCACCTTACTCCATGGGACCACTGCAAAAGATTTAAGACTACAGGTGTTTGGCAGTAAACCCACTTGGTAGCAGTCTGTCCCACACAGATTCATTTGGTAGCTGTGGCTGAGCAGTCAGACTTCCCTCAAGAAGAGTTAGGCAGTATACAGAGTATTCACAATAGGTCAAAAGAACACAGTAGAACAAGTAAACACTGACCAAGGCTTGGTGTAAAAGAGATATAATTATTTATTTAAAACCACATCTAGAAAAACACACAGGCACTAATAGTAAGCAATTCAAAAACTAAAAGGTCACTAAAAGATATACACTCCCTTAGAAGAATATTAGACAAGTCTTAAGTACACTTATTTTCAGACAGCGCTGAGCGCTTAACGCAGATGGCACTCTAATAATTCGTTTTAAAAGGGAGAGAAAAGCAGAGAATAAATTGAAACAGATCCCAACACTTTTACAAGAACGCAACAAGAGAGGAAGGCAAAGTAAAACCGTGAGTTTAGAGTTCAGTAGGCCGGATCCACTTTAAGGGGATCAAAACGTAATGTGTCCAAGGTCACACGGTTGCAGTGCACAAGAGTCTTGCAAAGGTTCAAAAAGAGTTGGACCAAAAGAAAGGGACCAGTTAGAGGGTCAAGGCGGCCAGCCCAGTCCAGAAGGTTAAGGGGTTATTATTACCTTGTAGCAATCTTTAGAAAGGGAGGCCTGCGGACACGGTACCTTAAAGTGGTGAGAATACTCCAGTGGGGGCAGTTGTTCCTGGCAGCGGATGCAAGTCGGTGCTTCGTCCGGGGGAAGAGAGGATCTCGTCGGGGAGGAAGACAGGAGTCCGTTGCACTGCCAGGGAAGAAACCAGCCGCGGAGTTCTCAGGTAAAAGTAGCGGTCCTTTAGTTCGCGGTCCAGACTTAAGTGGCTATCCGGTTGCCAGGGTGCTTGGCACGGGCAATTCGACCACAAGCCGGGCTGGGGTGCGAAGAGAAGAACGTAAACTGGTTGTGCCCACCAGTCAGGGGAAGAAGCCTCTCCAGCCGGGAGATCTTCTCTGTCGTCAGGAAGTGGTGAGTCGGTTCCGCAGGGCTCCACCGGTGGTGTCGTCGTGGTAGGTCAGCTCAGCTTCTCCCTCGTCGGATTCACAGGTCCTGTGGCGACTTCTGAAGTTCCAGTCCCCAAAGCCGTGCTTTTATGCAGCACACCCCCATTCACTCAGCCTAGCTGTCAATCAAACATGCTAAGTGGTGAGCAGGCCGGCTCACCACTTGGGCCAATCCCACAAGAGTGCGACTTGAGTTACCAAGGTAACTCAGTCCAGGGTGCCTAAACCCCCTCCCAGACCCCCTGTGGTACCCAGACAGAGTGGCACCACTTTTGGAGGCTTCTGTGGAGAAGCCCGCCAAAAAGTGGAACAAAGGGCTCGACTTGGGTTGGAGTCACAGAAGAGAACACACACGCCATTTTAGAATCGAGTCCTGGCAAAAAATACCAAACCGGCGAGTTAATATTAATTAAATAAACCGGCGGTATGTTCGAGGCTATGAGAATTAAATAAGTAAAGTTGGTAGCCTCAGAAAAATGGGAAAATCCCATAGGGATATATTCGCGGTCGAATATAAAAAGTAGTATCCACTGCCACCAGCCAAAACTCGATAAGGGGGGACGGAGACGTGCCCTCTCGACTAACAGACCCCGGGGCAATCGAACTGCCCCGACCAGTACGTCCACAATATGATGGTTTGTACTGGTTTCTGTTAATAGTTTGGGACTAGTAAAGCCAATGGTGACTTTACATGCCCTGGGAGACAGTAGTCAGTCCCAGGGTATGGAGTCTATGGTGGGGTGTCACTTTGACACCCCTGTGTTACTGCACGGAGGGTGCTGTGTAACACACATAGTAAAAACACATGAGACCCTATGGAGTAAAGGACCCCATAGCCCATAAAACACATTAATAGTCAAAGGAACACCATAAATCATGTCCAAGAGTGGGAGAAAAAGAGTCTCACTCTTGGCAGGAGAACAAAACAAATTCCAGAAATCCAGCAAAGCTGCTGGGGGACTCACTAGGTTAGGAAATTCAGCCTAAAGAGAGAATTCTCCCTAACACTGTTGCGGTACCATAGAACGAGTAGGCCCGCAGTATCGCAGTCTCACCGGCCGCCTTTGCCCCTGCCTCCCTCCAGTTCTTTGTGGATGCTGCCACTGTATGTGCAGCCGCTTTCGGGGTCCCTCGGAAGTGTCCTATGTCAACTGCTTCAGGTCTACAGGGCCAGTTCTATGGAGCGCACGTGCACTCCCCTTTCCGATGACCGCCTGAATAGGCAGTGCAGCTTGGGATCCTCACGATTATCCTCTAAACCGCCATCTCGACCGACCAGGGACGCTGTCCCTCAGGTTGCCCATCGAGGCCTCCTCCTCAATCCTTCAGTTTCTTTGTTTGGAGAGCCCGTACGGCCGCCATCTTTGATTCCGGGCGTTGTCCTCCACCGCCAGCACAATTGTCACGATAGCCGCACTAATACTTAGTGGATTTCGGGCAGAGGGCCGTCATTCGAAGCAGCTAGCGTTCCCACCGACTCTGGTCTGTCTTTGGTGGCGAATGTTCAGGATTACGGTGCCGATGCACCCAAGGATCATTCCGGATCGTCAGGAGACGGCCTGAAGTGCGCCTTACTCCATGGCCGCCTAGCCACGCCCCTTCTTCAGTTGTGCTTCATCTCACTCGGGTCCTAAGACTTGCGCTGCTTCCTCAGTTATGCTTTGTCTAACTCAGGTCCTAAGACTTGCGCTCTTCCTCCATTGTACTTCTAAGCTGCATTTGTACTTGGGTCCTAAGACTTGTGCTCTTCCTCCATTGCGCTTCTAGGCTGGGTTTGCACTTGGGTCCTAAGACTTGCGCTCTTCCTCTGTTGTGCTTCTAGGCTGCGTTTGCACCTGGGTCCTAAGACTTGCGCTCTTCCTCTGTTGTGCTTCTAGGCTGCGTTTGCACCTGGGTCCTAAGACTTGCGCTCTTCCTCTGTTGTGCTTCTAGGCTGCGTTTGCACTCGGGTCCTAACACTTGCGCTCTTCCTCAGTTGTGCTTCTAGAATGGGTTTGTACTCGGGTCCTAAGGGTATGTGCTCCTCCTCTGTTGTGCTTCTAGGCTGGGTTTGCACTTGGGTCCTAAGACTTGCGCTATTCCTCAGTTGTGCTTCTAGGCTGGGTTTGTGCTCGGGTCCTAAAACTTGCGCTCTTCCTCAGTTGGGCTTCTAGGCTGCGTTTGCACTCGGGTCCTAACACTTGCGCTCTTCCTCAGTTGTGCTTCTAGAATGGGTTTGTACTCGGGTCCTAAGGGTATGTGCTCCTCCTCTGTTGTGCTTCTAGGCTGGGTTTGCACTTGGGTCCTAAAACTTGCGCTCTTCCTCAGTTGGGCTTCAAGGCTGCGTTTGCACTCGGGTCCTAAGACTTGCGCTCTTCTTCAGTTGTGATTCATCTCACTCGGGTCCTAAGACTTGCGCTGCTTCCTCAGTTATGCTTTGTCTAACTCAGGTCCTAAGACTTGCGCTCTTCCTCCATTGTGCTTCTACGCTGCATTTGTACTTGGGTCCTAAGACTTGCGTTCTTCCTCCATTGTGCCTCTAGGCTGCGTTTGCACTTGGGTCCTAACACTTGCGCTCTTCCTCAGTTGTGCTTCTAGGCTGGGTTTGCACTTGGGTCCTAAGACTTGCGCTCTTCCTCTGTTGTGCTTCTAGGCTGCGTTTGCACTCGGGTCCTAACACTTGCGCTCTTCCTCAGTTGTGCTTCTAGGCTGGGTTTGTGCTCGGGTCCTAAAACTTGCGCTCTTCCTCAGTTGGGCTTCTAGGCTGCGTTTGCACTCGGGTCCTAACACTTGCGCTCTTCCTCAGTTGTGCTTCTAGAATGGGTTTGTACTCGGGTCCTAAGGGTATGTGCTCCTCCTCTGTTGTGCTTCTAGGCTGGGTTTGCACTTGGGTCCTAAAACTTGCGCTCTTCCTCAGTTGGGCTTCAAGGCTGCGTTTGCACTCGGGTCCTAAGACTTGCGCTCTTCTTCAGTTGTGATTCATCTCACTCGGGTCCTAAGACTTGCGCTGCTTCCTCAGTTATGCTTTGTCTAACTCAGGTCCTAAGACTTGCGCTCTTCCTCCATTGTGCTTCTACGCTGCATTTGTACTTGGGTCCTAAGACTTGCGTTCTTCCTCCATTGTGCCTCTAGGCTGCGTTTGCACTTGGGTCCTAACACTTGCGCTCTTCCTCAGTTGTGCTTCTAGGCTGGGTTTGCACTTGGGTCCTAAGACTTGCGCTCTTCCTCTGTTGTGCTTCTAGGCTGCGTTTGCACTCGGGTCCTAACACTTGCGCTCTTCCTCAGTTGTGCTTCTAGAATGGGTTTGCACTCGGGTCCTAAGGGTATGCGCTCTTCCTCTGTTGTGCTTCTAGGCTGGGTTTGCACTTGGGTCCTAAGACTTGCGCTCTTCCTCCGTTGTGCTTCTAGGCTGTGTTTGTACTCGGGTCGTAAGACTTGCGTTCTTCCTCCATTGTGCCTCTAGGCTGCGTTTGCACTTGGGTCCTAACACTTGCGCTCTTCCTCAGTTGTGCTTCTAGGCTGGGTTTGCACTTGGGTCCTAAGACTTGCGCTCTTCCTCTGTTGTGCTTCTAGGCTGCGTTTGCACTCGGGTCCTAACACTTGCGCTCTTCCTCAGTTGTGCTTCTAGAATGGGTTTGCACTCGGGTCCTAAGGGTATGCGCTCTTCCTCTGTTGTGCTTCTAGGCTGGGTTTGCACTTGGGTCCTAAGACTTGCGCTCTTCCTCAGCTGTGCTTCTAAGCTGGGTTTGCACTCGGGTCCTGAAAGTTGCGCTCTTCCTCAGTTGTGCTTCATCTCACTCGGGTCCTAAGACTTGCGCTCTTCCTCAGTTCTGCTTCTAGGCTGGGTTTGTGCTCGGGTCCTAAGACTTGCACTCTTCCTCAGTTGTGCTTCTAGGCTGGATTTGTGCTCGCGCCCTAAGACTTGCGCTCTTCCTCAGTTGTGCTTCTAGGCTGGATTTACGCTCAGGTCCTAAGACTTGCGCTCTTCCTCAGTTGTGCTTCTAGGTTGGGTTTGCGCTTGGGTTCTAACCAGTGCTTAAAGTGGGCCGGGGCCTGCCGGGGTCCCCGTCCTACCGCAACATTGGTGGGATGCATTATCCCGTCGCGGCCGCAGCCGCGACAGGTGATGCGCCTGCCATGAAGTAAGGGGAGCTGACAGAAGTGGCAGCCAGCCACAGCGACGCTGTGACTGGCTGCCACTTCCATCAGTCATAGTAACTGCCTTTGGTGACCGCTCGCGCGAGAGGTCACCAGAGGCAGTTACTGTCCCTTTGTTTCCCCAGGTCGCCGAGGCGTCTTTAACCCTCGGCGAACCTGGGGATTCCTCGACGTATTTCGAGGCTTATAAAAGATGGCTTTGTCCGTAGTCAAAGCTTTATAAAAGATGGTTTGAATTGTGTACTTTCAAAGTCATCCTTTATAAACCCGAAATCTTTAAAAAAGATGGCCTGAAAACTAGGCAAACCGTAGGGTATGCACTCAAATATATATAAATGTTATATATTTGTGTGCGTACCTTACTATGGTTTGTGTACTTTGCAAGCCATCTTTTATAAACGTAGAAATATGTTACATATGTCTATGTTTAGAAAAGATGGCTTGCATAGTACACAAACCATAGTAAGGTAAGCACACAAATATATAACATTTATATATATATTTGTGTGTATACCCTACGATTTGCGTACTTTTTAGGCCACGCCCTCCCACAAGCCACGCCCCCAAATGAGGCCCCCCCCCTCGATTTCTTACCCCACTTAAAGCCCTGGTCCTAACACTTGCACTCTTCCTCAGTTGTGCTTATAGAACGGGTTTGCACTTGGGTCCTAAGACTTGCGCTATTCCTCAGTTGTGCTTCTAGGCTGGGATTGCGCTCGGGTCCTAAGACTTGCGCTCTTCCTCAGTTGTGCTTCCAGGCTGGGTTTGTGCTCAGATCCTAAGGCTTGCGCTCTTCCTCAGTTTTGCTTCTAGGCTGGGTTTG
The DNA here is from genome assembly GCF_040938575.1 of Ambystoma mexicanum. Classification (NCBI taxonomy): domain Eukaryota; kingdom Metazoa; phylum Chordata; class Amphibia; order Caudata; family Ambystomatidae; genus Ambystoma; species Ambystoma mexicanum. The sequence goes on along the minus strand of NC_090933.1, from coordinate 1,336,782,810 downwards.
CGCTTGGGTCCTAAGACTTGCGCTCTTCCGCAGTTGTGCTTCTAGGCTGGGTTTGCGATCGGGTCCTAAGACATGCACTCTTCCTCAGTTATGCTTCTAGGCTGGGTTTGCACTCGGGTCCTGAGACTTGCGCTCTTCCTCAGTTGTGCTTCTAGGCTGGGTTTGTGCTCGGGTCCTAAGACTTGCGCTCTTCCGCAGTTGTGCTTCTAGGCTGGGTTTGCACTCGGGTCCTAAGACTTGCACTCTTCCTCAGTTGAGCTTCTAGGCTGGGTTCGCGCTCGGGTCCTGAGACTTGCGCTCTTCCTCAGTTGTGCTTCTAGGCTGGGTTGGCGCAACCAGTTTGAGGGCCACCTTGACTGACTTTTTTCCATGGGGCTCAAGCAGCCACAGATTCTGTTTATAATTCCTTTAATTAAGAAGGCTTCTCTAAATCCTTAAGTCATTTCTATCAAGCCACTTATTTGCTTCTATTGCCCTCACATACCTCGAAGAGAGCGATCCTGTCAACTTTCTGTCTATTTTACTGTGCATAATCTACGCTTACCATTTCAGTCTTGCTATTGTGCTGGCTGTTCCTCTGAAACTACTCTTTCTGTGTCCGATTTCATTCTTTATGTTTGACACCGGAGGCCTTCTACTTCCTTGATACTGATCTGCTACTTTTAATACTCTTGATCATCCCACACTTCTTTGGTTCCTGAAATAACAGAGCATCACCTTTTTCACTACACATCCTAATTGCACTTTTTTGTATTTCAGGTTCTGCTCCATCCTGCTTTTCTTCCCCTTTATAGAACTGTTCCTTTCAGGTTCCCTGGTAGGTGTCCTATTCTTCTCGTAAAGCGTTGCCTTGTCCTGGTATGGGTCCTATTGTTCTTGTAAAGTGCTGCCATATCCTGCTAGGGGTCCTATTCTTTTTATAAAGTGTTGCCTTACTCTGGTAGGGGTCCTATTCTTCTCGTAAAGTGTTGCCTTATCCTGGTATGGGTCCCATTCTTCTTGTAAAGCCTTTTCCTTATCCTGGTAGGGGTCGTATTCTTCTTGTAAAGCATTGGCTTATCTTGGTATGGGGTCCTATTCTTCTTGTAAAGCGTTGCCTTATCCTGGTAGGGGTCCTATTCTTCTTGTAAAGCGTTGCCTTATCCTGGTATTCGTCCCATTCTTCTTGTGAAGCATTGCCATATCCTGCTAGGGGTCCTATTCTTCTTGTAAAGCATTGCCTTATCCTGGTATGGGTCCCATTCTTCTTGTAAAGCATTTATTATTCTGGTAGGGGTCCTATTCCTCTTGTAAAGAATTGCCATATCCTGATAGGGGTCCTATTCATATTGGAAAGCATTGCCTTATCTTGGTATGGGGTCATATTCTTCTTGTAAAGCGTTGCCTTATCCTGGCAGGGGTCCTATTTTTCTTGTAAAGCGTGGCCTTATCCTGGTATGGGTCCTATTCTTCTTGTAAAGCGTTGCCTTATCCTGGTAGGGGTCCTATTCTTCTTGTAAAGCGGTGCCTTATCCTGGTAGGGGTCATATTCTTCTTGTAAAGCGTTGCCTTATCCTGACAGGGGTCCTATTTTTCTTGTAAAGCGTGGCCTTATCCTGGTATGGGTCCCATTCTTCTTGTAAAGCATTTATTATTCTGGTAGGGGTCCTATTCCTCTTGTAAAGAATTGCCATATCCTGGTAGGGGCCCTATTCATCTTGGAAAGCATTGCCTTATCTTGGTATGGGGTCATATTCTTCTTGTAAAGCGTTGCCTTATCCTGGCAGGGGTCCTATTTTTCTTGTAAAGCGTGGCCTTATCCTGGTATGGGTCCTATTCTTCTTGTAAAGCGTTGCCTTATCCTGGAAGGGGTCCTATTCTTCTTGTAAAGCGGTGCCTTATCCTGGTAGGGGTCCTATCCTTCTTGTAAAGTGTTGCCTTATCCCAGTAGGGGTCCTATTTTTCTTGTAAAGTGTTGCCTTATCCTGGTAGAGGTCCTATTCTTCTTGTAAAGCATTGTCTTACCCTGGTAGTGGTCCTATTATTATTGTAAAGCGTTCTCTGGCAAGAATCCTATTTTTCTTGTAAAGTGTTGCCTTATCCTGGTATGGGTCCGATTCTTCTTGTAAAGCATTGTCTTACCCTGGTAGTGGTCCTATTATTATTGTAAAGCGTTCTCTGGCAAGAATCCTATTCTTCTTGTAAAGCGTTGCCTTATCCTGGTATGGGTCCGATTCTTCTTGTAAAGCATTGCCTTACCCTGGTAGTGGTCCTATTATTATTGTAAAGCGTTCTCTGGCAAGAATCCTATTCTTCTTGTAAAGCGTTGCCTTATCCTGGTATGGGTCCGATTCTTCTTGTAAAGCATTGCCTTACCCTGGTAGTGTCCTATTATTATTGTAAAGCGTTCTCTGGCAAGAATCCTATTCTTCTTGTAAAGCGTTGCCTTATCCTGGTAGGGGTCCTATTCTTCTTGTAAAGCGTTGCCTTATCCTGGTAGGGGTCCTATTCTTCCTGTAAAGCAATGCCTTACTCTGGCAAGAATCCTATTCTTCTTGTAAAGCGTTGTCTTACTCTGGCAAGAATCCTTTTATTCTTGTAATGTGTTGTCTTATCCCAGTAAGGGTCCTATTCTTCTTGTAAAGCGTTGTCTTACTCTGGCAAGAATCCTTTTCTTCTTGTGAAGCATTGCCTTATTCTGGTAGGGGTCCTATTCTTCTTGTAAAGCGTTGCCTTATCCTGGTAGGGGTCCTATTCTTCTTGTAAAGCATTGCCTTACTCTGGCAAGAATCCTATTCTTCTTGTAAAGTGTTCCCTTATCCTGGTAGGGGTCCTATTCTTCTTGTAAAGCGTTGCCTTATCCTGGTAGGGGTCCTATTCTTCTTGTAAAGCATTGCCTTACTCTGGCAAGAATCCTATTCTTCTTGTAAAGCGTTGTCTTACTCTGGCAAGAATCATTTTATTCTTGTAATGTGTTGTCTTATCCCAGTAAGGGTCCTATTCTTCTTGTAAAGCGTTGTCTTACTCTGGCAAGAATCCTTTTATTCTTGTAATGTGTTGTCTTATCCCAGTAAGGGTCCTATTCTTCTTGTAAAGCGTTGTCTTACTCTGGCAAGAATCCTTTTCTTCTTGTAAAGCGTTGCCTTATCCTGGTAGGGGTCCTATTCTTCTTGTAAAGCATTGCCTTACTCTGGCAAGAATCCTATTCTTCTTGTAAAGCGTTGTCTTACTCTGGCAAGAATCCTTTTATTCTTGTAATGTGTTGTCTTATCCCAGTAAGGGTCCTATTCTTCTTGTAAAGCGTTGTCTTACTCTGGCAAGAATCCTTTTATTCTTGTAATGTGTTGTCTTATCCCAGTAAGGGTCCTATTCTTCTTGTAAAGCGTTGTCTTACTCTGGCAAGAATCCTTTTCTTCTTGTGAAGCATTGCCTTATTCTGGTAGGGGTCCTATTCTTCTTGTAAAGCGTTGCCTTATCCTGGTAGAGGTCCTATACTTCTTGTAAGACGTTGTCTTACTCTGGCAAGAATCCTATTATTCTTGTAAATCGTTGCCTTATGGAATCCCTTGCGTCATATACTTGGTCCCTTTCTTTTCACTTTTGGACGTTCAAACATTTTCTATATCTAGCCCCTAATAAAACAGAAATCCGGTACTATCCTGGCTCGGCTTCTCTTAATCCCATTTTGTTTCTTCCAATCCAAGTCATCGGAAAAGAATTCCAAATAAATGCCATATCAAAAACTGTCATTTCAAGAATGAATCTTGGCTGATATGAAGCGACTCTGCAATGAATGATTGAACACCAGGACTCAACTTTTTCCTCTATGAAACCTCTTTTACAAACTTTGGTTCTTTCTCATTTAAACTAATGCAGCTCACTTTATTTTGGACTTTCCAAATGTTCTATGCCACGCTTCAATGCATTCTGAATACAGCTCATTTGACCTTGTATAACCTTAATTCTTCTAGTTCTTACTGATCCCGTTTGTGTCGGCTTACCCTTATTGCCATGTATGAACAGCCTATGCCACCACTTAGCTTTAAATGCATTCATGCTCTCGCACCCCATCTTTCTGATCTCGATAATATAGGGGTATAAATGTTATTCTTCTCAATTTCGTCTTTCTATTTAACGTCCTACTTGCGCTGTACCCAGATGGAATGCCTTTTCCCTAGATTTGCAAATAAGTACCTCTCTTACTTTGCTCAAGCTAGGTTTACATGCACATCTCCTTGACGAAGATGCTGTCCAGTCTCTTATTATTGCAGAAAATAATGCGATTCAAACGATCGGGCTCGTCGCCCGCAAGAAGGCAGCAGGGAAAGATTTGTAATCTTCTCAAGCAACAAGCAATGCGGAAATCTCCTGCGTCATTGGACACAGCCTATGACTAAGCTGCTGCGTTGGATAGTCAATCCAAATTGATTGTGGGGGCAATGAAAGTCATGGGGACTGGATGCTCACAATACTTCATGCCAACATGACAGTTATGATCTAGATTGCATGCAGGCGCCTTTTTCCGATGAATTAGCAACTCGAAGCGTTGAAACGGGGCTGCATACCAGCCTCCTATTTAACTTGCATATAGTAGATTTGACTAAAAGTCAAGAAATGCCCACAATTTCCCCCAGAAATTGATAACTCTAAAATCCTATAGCTCGGGGAAGCAGGTGACATAGTCGTGTTCGATGTGACCCATTATAGGGCAACCAAGATCATTGAACATGCTACAGCTTTACTCAAATAAGAACTTGCAAGACAAACACTACCACTTGAAAAATAATGTATTATTTGTAAGAAACTGAAAGATGAACAATACACATGGATAATCGGAAGTACAACTATTGAAAAAGTAACCTTGTAACCTTTACGTACTTGGGAGTTTTTCATTACTAAAAGAAAGACAGCTGGAGAAATGTGGAAATTCGACAATGCCATGGCGGGGAAGTGGGGTTAGGTATTTACCACTGCCCATTTCTTTTATTAACATTTGTCTTTATTAGGTTTGACGTCATATCAGATAATAAAATACTTAACAGTGGAATGACAAACAGGGTTAGAATTACCTCCCTCGTCCCCGCTCCCCCCTCCCCTGCCCCCATACACGTATAAGCTTAATGGACACAATAGGTCTAGTATTCTGAGGGCAGTATTGTTCAGTGTAATCTCTTTGGAGGAAGTCCAAAATCACTACCCATTCAGGTAGATAATTTGGGGATATCCCCTTGAATTGCATCGGTGATCCATTCTAGGGAGACACAGTTCCATACTTTGTTGTACCAGTCTCTAATGTGGGGAGGGTCTTTGGATTTCCATTTGTGCATTACCACTAGAAGGATCGCTAATTGTATAAGATATAATGCCTTTCATTTGTGTTTTGGCCATAGATCAATGTTTATGCCAGGCCCAGCAGGTGATCCCCCAGCAGCCTCGGAGCCCAAACATTTGGCGCCTGTCGGCATTCACCTCTTCCCAAAAGGGTTGCAGTTTCGGGCACGTCCCCCAGATGTGTAACCAGTTGCCTTCCCCACTGCATTCCCACCAAAAGGTGTTTGCTATGGTTGGGGTTATTTTATGTAGCTTTTCTGGGGTATAATGCCATTGGAACATACATTTGAGCCAGACTTCTCTTACTTGTAGGGATCTGGTGATATGAGGGATAACCTTCCAGACACCTGACCAGTCTGCTTCCTGCATGTGTTGCTCCCAGGGTCTCCTCCCACCTGATTTGGTATGATACTTTTGGCTGGGGGAAAGTGTCCGTCAGGAATTTGTATAATTTCGAAATCAGGTGTTTATCCCCTGGGTTAGTGGTCAGAAGTTTCTCAAACGGTGTGAGAGGCCTCAATGCGGCAGCTCTAATGGCAGGGGCCATCAGCCAATGATGGATTTGAAATTACTGAAATCTGTGTGTTTCATGCAGGACTAGTTCTGTTTTCCAAGTGTTAATCGATTTGATCTCGTTCCCTTGGAAAATGTCCCTACGTTTGGTACACCCTGCCTTTTTCCAGTGGTGGAGGCAAGTGCATCTAGACCTGGTGGGAATTGTGGGTTGGCAAACATGGGAGTGAAGGGAGATGCGAAGGTGGTGATCTGGTGCCTGCATATACCGTCTGGTCCCATGTGTATTTGACTAAGTTAGTGATTTGGCTCAAATGCATCTGGTTTGGGCAGTCCGATTTCTGTAGCCATAGTGGGCCTATTAGTGCTCTCTCCATTCGACCCCACCTTTTGTCCATGTCTCCCGTGAACCATGTTTTTATTACTTGCAGGTGAACTGCTTGGTAATATGCTCAAAAGTTGGATGGGAGCATCTGTGTTTTAAGTGCTACTCTAGGGGGTTTTACTCTTCCATATGAAATTCAAGATTAGTTTATGGAGGTTTTGGAAAAAGTCAGAGGAGATTGGAATCAGTAAGGTTTAGAATAAGTCGAGATCTCAGGGGCGGATGACCATTTTTATTAAGTTGATCTGCCCTAGCCATGTCGGGTGTCTGCTCAGAACGGTTTGTAAAAAAAAAAAAAAATGGGAGAGAGGGGGGAAGAGGAGAAGAGGGAGAAAGAGGGGGAGAGGAGGAGAGAGGGAGAGAGAGATTTCTTTCTTCTTCAAGTGACAGGTTTAGTATTTCAGATTTAGTTATGTTGATCTTCAGGTCGGCTAATTCCCAAAGTTCTCGAGTTCAAGTGTTGACCCCGGGAGGGAGGTTACAGGGCTGGTAATAGCGAGCAACATGTCATCGGCATATTACATGATTTTCTGATTGTCACCCCCAAATGCGATTCCTTTTATCGTGTCTGCGTGTCGCATCTGTGAAAAGAAGTGGTTCCAGGTTTATCTCGTAGAGCAGTGGGGATAGAGGGCATCCTTGTTTTATGCCTCTTTGCAAAAGGGCGGGGTTGGACAGGTGTCTGTTTATTAGTAGTCTGGCCATGGGATTTTTATAATTGGTTTGAATCATATAAATAAATTTGGGGCCAAAGCCCATGACCCTCAGGGTCTTAAAGAGAAAGGACCATTTGACGCGGTCGAATGCCTTTTCTACATCTAATGAGACTGATGTTGCGGGGTTCCCTTTTTAAGCTATGTTCTCTATTAGGTGGCTGACTCTCCTTATGTTGACGTGGGTTTGGTGGATGTATTAGTTTGGGCATATGGATCTCTAACCGGTTCGCAAGTATTTTCACGTAGATCTTCGCGTCAGCGTTTATCAGTGCTATTGGGCGGTAGGAGCTGCATTTTGCCTAGTTTGGGAAAGAGAATGATCTTAGCTTTCTCCGTTGAGGCAGAGATCCTGCCTGCGCTTATGCATGTGTTGAAAATGTCTGTTAATGTTGGGGTGAAGATTGATTGATATTTTTTGTAAAAGGTGGCCGGGTTGCCATCTGGACCCAGTGATTTGTTGAGAGGGAGGTTTGCAGTTACTTGGAGCACCTCTTCTTGTGTAATATTTTGTTCTAGCTGGTCGCAGCCCATGGTGGTGATTTTGGTCAGTCGGGTTGTTTGGCGATACCGGAGTTGTTCTTCCTGATCTGGATGATCAGAAACATAGAGAGCAGTATAGTAGGAGTGAAATTGTGCCGTTAGGTCTTCTATCGTCGTCACCCTATTCCCCTTGTGGTCCTCCACCCCCAGCATTGTTCAGGCTTCGTTGGTCTGTCGAAGTTTTCTGGCTAGGAGTCGGTCTGCCTTGTTCGCTTTAACGTAATGTCTCTGCTTTGTATGAAGCAGACTTGTTTCTGCCCGTTTGGTGTGTATGAGGCCAAGTTTGCCTTTTGCATTCCTAAATTTGTGATAAAGGTCTGGGCTCTCGTCATTCTCCATCTGTTTCATTGCATCGCTAACGTCTAAGGTCTAGTTCTGTTTTCTTTCTAATTTTGTCTCTGTGTGCTTCAAGCACAATAAGTTCCCCTCGCAAATTTGCTTTAAATGTGTCCCAAGTCACGCCCCCCCTCGTTTTCCACCCAGAGTTTAGAGTAAAGAAGTTTTTGATTTTGAGTTCAATGTCATTGCTGACCACTGGTTCTGACAGGAGCGCATTGGGGAATTTCCATGTCCACAATCTGGGAGCTTGCTTGAGAAGTGTCAGATTTAGGGTTATCGGGGCGTGCTCGGAGATCATGATAGCGTGGGTTTCGATACGTGATATAGTGCCTATTATTGTGGGCGAGCTCCAGATATAGTAAATTCTAGAGAATGACTTATGGACATGGGAGTAATGTGTAAAGGCGGTTTCCCCTCCTTTTAGAGTACACCAGACATCCCGGAGTTTCAGTTGCTCAAATCTCTTTTTAAAGGGCTAGTTTGGGGGCTGTCGGGGTTGGGCATATTTAGTGGTGGAGCTTCTGTCTCTTATTGGGCTCAATGCGGTGTTGAAATCTCCCATCATGATTATCTCCCCTTTGCTACAATGCTCTAGTTCAGTCAGGACTGTTTTTAGGAACCCCTCTTGTCCTGTGTTTGGGCCGTGGGTAGATGCTAGTGTGATCGTTTTTAAGCCCATGTGGATGGTTATCAGAATGTAGCGACCTTCCTTGTCAGCTTTTGTATGTAGGATCTCTAGTTGGGTACCTTCTTTTCCCTTTTGCGTTTGCCTGGATCATTTTTGGGTACTGTCTGATTTTCAATTTGTGGCAGTCTTGCTGCTGAATGTGTGTCTCTTGTAGGGCAATTATGTCCAGTTGGTGTGTCCTGAGGAGGCATTCTAATGTCCTCTTGACCGGGGTGTTTAATCCCATGATGTTAAGAGTTAGACATCTGAATGTGTCCCTATTGTATGGGAGTCCATCTTATCTAAATGCATGTGTTTAATTACCCTTATCTGTGTGCTGTGGTATTTCCATTGTGTACTTGGTTGTGTTTCCGATATGTCTTAAATGTCTTCCCCCTCAGCCCCGCTCCTCAACTCCCTCCCCCAATAAACTTAACCTCAACTCTTTTTTCCTCCCCCAGATGTGGGCCACCCTTGCTATTCCTCCCAAGGACTCGGTCCTCGGGAGGTGGACCACTAATGAAACCTGGGGTATGTGCAGGGTATCCTAAAATACCAGTTATCTTGTCTTTGTTCGGGTTCCAAGGCGAGCTCTGTCTGGTTTTAGCTTGTGTTGCTTAAGTGGCCCCGCTCTGCCTTATGTTACTTATGCCAACCACATTGTTCCTTTGTTGGGGTGACCGCTGATTTTTCCTTGTCTGGGTTGGGTTGACCGGTAGGGGCTTTCACGGTTTTTCTGTGGCTTTGCTCTGGTAAGGGACCATTCCCAAGGCATGGGACCTCGTGGGGCCGTGTGGTCGTGCCGTAATCGTGTTTGATTGTGGGTCAGTGTCCATTCGCATTATTCGGGCCCCTTCTTCTTTTGATGTTATCCGATGCTGTTTCCATTCCCAGCTAAACAGGAGACCAGAGAGAAAGGTCCACCTGTAGGGTATTTTTTCCTGGATTTTAGGTGGTCCAGGAGTTCCACGCACGGCTCTTCGTTTCTGGTGAAGTTGGATTTCTTTGCCGTTGCAGGTGATTGGTGCAGTAGAATCGTCTCTTTCTGTGGGTAGTTTTCCAGGGCCGCTAGGGTGTCTCTGGGACGTGAGTTCGGTCTGGGCGTTTGGGACCCACTCTATGAACTCGGTCAATAGGGATATTGAGGTGTCCATCCGCATCCAGGAGGTCTTTGATGCTGTTTCTGACTGCTGATTTTAGGTCCGCGTCGTGGATTGTCTCCGGGAGGTTTCTGATCCAGATGTTGTATCTCTGGGATTGGTTTTCAAGGTCCTCGCATTGTTGTTCCTCATTGTTTGTAGCCCGTGCCAATTGATCTTATAGCTCATATGCTTTTGAGTTTTCCTGGGCTAGGTCATATAGAGCCTTCTCGTTCATGTCTATCCTTTCTTCCAGCGAGGCAACATCCCTTCGTATTTCAGATAGTGCTGACCTGAATTCGGTTGTAAACATGTTAAAGTGTGCTTCAAGGGAGGCGCCTAGTTTCTCATGGAACGCTGCTTCCTGGACTTCCAAATCTTCTTTGGATGCCGCCATGCTGGAGTCCAGTAGATCAGGTGTAGTTTCCTGGGGATGGTGTGGGCTTTCTATGGACTGTTGCCCCCACTCCGGAGCGTAGCCAGCAGCTTTGGATTGGGTTGGCGGCTGGGGTCTTAAACTGCATGAGCTTCCGCTGTGTTTTTTTTCTCCTTGGGGCCTGGCATTGGCTTTCTTCCCCAGCAGGGCAGTCTGTGTGTATTGGAGGCCCGTTTCTGTGAGGTGCTGACTTTATCTGCTCGGGGGGGGGTCGCTTACTGCCGAGTTTGGGTGGGTGCCCACACGGCCGGTTGCCTTTGGGTCTTTTTCTTGTTCTGACAGGGCTTCCCTCCCTAATGTATCTGTGCTTGCCTTGCGTTGCTGCTGTGGGGCTATGCAGAGCCCTCCCGGGTGGGGTACTATATAGAGCTGTTCCTCTCTGCTTCTGTGTATTGGCGCGATGCTTCCCTTCTTTCTTTTCGATTCCCCCCCCCTTTTTGTACATTTGCTATGGACCCCTTTTACTGGCCCCCCGCCGGGTCAGACAGACTGTGGGCCTCTTGTGAGGCGTTTGCATTATGGTAGTCCACTCCCAAGCGTGTTGGATTCTTATGCACCTCTACGTTGGCTCTACGTCTGTATTGCCTGTGCCTCCCCCTGGCTCTGCTTGGGTTGCTTGCGCTGGAGATAGGAAGGCTCACATGGGACTTGCAGAGCTTTCCCTGGAGGCCCCGTGCAACCGCCGGCCTGCGGAGTCTGCTGTTATAGCGGCGTGGTGTCTCGCCTGCGCCCGCTGTTAAGTGGCCCAGCTGGAGGTCCGGGGGGGAAGGGCTGTGTGGTGCTCTGAGGGTGTAGTGCCTTCCGTGTCCTGGAGCACTGGATTTGCGGTCGAACGCAGCAAGGTGATTAACCCCATGAGGGAGTGGGAGCAGTTGCCTCCCCTGGGCATTGCTTCCAGGTTGCTTTCTCCTCCACCTCTGGTGCAGGCCCGGTGGTTTTGCTACGTGAAAGACAAAACATGGTGTAACAACATTCAAACAGCCATGCAAAAAAAAAATAAACACCCTCCAAGAAAAGATAAAAGCCCACGTCAACGCCCTTCCCAAAGCCTGCACATCCCCAGCTCAGGCCCATCAAGTGGACAACAGTCTTCAAACCATTCTCCTTCAGAGAAATAACAGAATCAGAAGTAATTGCCCTCATGAAAGGCATCAAACCATCCTCCTGTAAAGGCGATGTTTAGCCTGCTACTCTAATAAAAGACTGTGCCGAACTGCTAGCCCCATTCCTCACAGCTTTTATCAATGCCCCACTCTCCTCAGGCATCGTCCCCCCATCACTCAAAGAATCCTGGGTGTGCCCACTTCTGAAAAAAAACCTCCCCTGATCCTGACCAACCCAACAACTACCGACCAATCACCACTGTTCCTTTCTTGTTAAATATATTAGACAAGGCAGCCTAACAACAAACCCAACACTTCTTGGAAGAAAACAACATCTTGGGCAAGAGGCAGTCAGGTTTCCGGCCACTCCACGGAACTGAGAACGCCCTACTCGATCTCAAAATACAGCTAGATCAAATCATGGATAAAGGAAAGCCAGCACTGCTCCTATTCCTAGACTTGTCTGCGACCTTCGATCTTGTAGACCACAAAATCCTATGTAAACACCTCCAGGATGCAGCACAATTTTCCCATCAAGCCACCTCGTGGATCACCTCCTTCCTGGAAGGTAGACTCATGAGAGTATTCTCCGATCAGGTATATGCAACCCCAATCCACTGCGGAGTCCCTCAGGGATCCTCTACTTCACCCACTCTCAACAACATTTCCACGCTCCCCCTCTTCAATGACATTGATGATCATGGCATAGCGTATACAAATTACACTGACGATACACAAATTCTTCTACAACTAACTGGCTCCTACCATCAAGATGCAATCAGACCTATGCCATCATCCAGACTTGGATGGCGACGAATGGCTTATGCCTCAATGGAGACAAGACCGAAATACTACTGGTCAGTCCCAAACAAATCCTTCATAAAATGGATAGTAAATACTCATCCTTCAAAATTGACAACACAACCATCACTACCGCTGCGGCAGCCAAACCTTTAGGGTTATACCTAGACTCCACACTCTCCATGTCTTGTCAAGTGAACGCCATCTCCTCCTCTGCTGCTTTAACTACAAAGATCATTAACGCTGTCAAACCCTACCTTTCTCCCCAAAACTATATCCAGAGCTACGGTGGGTGCAAAGTTAGATTATTGCAACGTCCTATTCCTAGGCACATCAGCTAAAAACATGAAGAAACTACAAACCACACAAAACAAAACACTCAGAGCAGCCCTCAGCATCCCTAAGAAAAAGCACATCTCCCAGGCTAGAGCAGACGCCTACTGGCTCCCTGTAAGAGAATGCATTATCTTTAAAACACGCTCTATCACACACTCCTGCCTGTCCCAAACAGCACCTCCCTACCTATCAGAAGTTATTCACCGAGCCACCTCAAACAGACCCAATCGGACCCAACACTGCAACCAACTCGTAGTCCCTATCTTCAAACGACAAAAAGCGGGAGGTTCAAGTTTTCCTGTCCTAGCTCCCAAAAACTGGAATGCGCTACCACCCGCTATCAGGAAAGAGACATCCCTCACTTCATTCCGCAAGGCCCTCAAAACACAACGTTCCCGCTAAACCTCCCTGCCTAATGCTTACATTATTGTCACTGCTACTACTATCTCACACTATTGTACTACTGTCGGTAGCTCGATAGCTACTACTGTTTTGTTAATATATAAACTATTATTCTGTGAGCTGATATACTGCTATGAAAATAGGTAATCTGTTAGTCTGCGAGCTTAATATGGTTAATTTGTTCTTTTAAGCAAGTATTCTGTAACAGCAACACAATGCCTGAGGGCCGTTTGGCGCTTTATAAATCCAAATAAATAAAAAATAAAAAATATGCGGCGGTCTGATCGCGTATAGTGGGAAGCTTGCTGCTTATCTTTTTGGGTGACCTCTGAGGAGAAGCAGCGCATCCCGCATACTTATCCCACATTGGTATGTGGGTAGGGGGCTGCTAGAGCCGAGGAGGGCTTTTGGCGGACGGAGCTCGACGTTTCACGTCCTTAGTGGATGGCGGCCATCTTGGAATCCCCTAAAAAAAAAACCACTGCTTATTCTTACAAAATTATACCAACTATTCATTATGGAATGGAGACCAAATTTGATATTTGGAGTGTATGGTTGAACCAATTAGTAGAAAGGATTTGCCACTATTTATTAGGACTGCCCCATTCATTATCAATTCAGGCCGTTATGGCCAAACCTGGCTTAAATTGACTCCACATATTGGCTAAGATTTTGAGCTCTACTCTGTGCCTGCAATATATGCTTTCAGAAAAGGATACACTTTATACTGCTTGAAGGATGTTTGGTTATTTTCGGCTAATATCCATCTAACAACATTCATGACCAATTGTGCATATTGTTTTGATAGAGCTAGATTATGCCGCACACAGAGAATGGAATTTAATTGTTGCAATAAATTAATTGAAGAGAAACTCTGCTACTTGTGATAGTCACATGAATATTTTATTTCTTAAGCAGGTAATCCTAATAAGAAAATACATGTCTTTCCAAAGATTGGTTTAAGTTCTAAAAATATTAGGCTGTTTTGTCACAGATTGTTTTTTTGCGTTATGTCAGGAAACAAAAAAAAACAAATCATTGGACCGCAGGAGTGGGACTCTAAAGAAGCTTTGATGAAGGCACCACAGAAACACTAAAAACATTTCTATATGGAATGAGAAAATACAAAAGGAAATCTCAAGATGATCTACCTTGCTTGCTTTGTTTACAACATTGACATACTTGATATGGAGCACTTGTGGATACCACTTCAGGAAGGTACGCACATTTTATAATTGCAGAAGTGCCATTCTGGAAACATGGCATATGTGTATTCTATTTTCAAATGTTGGAACTCTTAACTCTGCGCAGTTCATCAGGCGGACAACTCTTTGTAGACTCACACGGGCCCTGTAGAGCGGCAGCGCATCTGAAGCCCCACCACCCCATTGACTAGTGCATGTAAGGTGTGCTCCAGCGGGGCTGGGCCCTGCAGGAGGCCGCTGGCATTGCTTGCGGGCAAAGGACACACAGGGACTACTTTGTTCTAGTCCGGAGTGGGAACTGCCTTCTTGGCACGCTCCACGTGGACATCAGATCCCTTTTCAACTTTGGATAAAACAAACCACACATTTGAACGTCATACAGTTAACACAAATCACCCTTGAGGGCTGTGGAGACAAAGCCAGTCTCATGGATCTTCTTTCCTTGTACAGCCTCCTTTGCGCACGTAGATGCCGTTCAGTACATATCCTTGCAGTCTGGTGGGCGGCACTGGTCGTTTCCGGAGTGAGCAGTGTTCTCCTCGGTCTCTGTGGGGAGTTGGGGGCGTGACTGTGTTCCCCTCTTCTTGTTGTTGTTCTGGACCCTTCCGTCTCGAGTTCTCGCCTGGCCTTTCCTTTGAGCTAGGGCTATCTTCCTTTGAGGACTCAGTTCTTGTGGGGCAGGCTTCTGTGTTCCCTTCTTCCCATAAAGTTGGCGGGACTTTTTGGAAGTGTGAGACATTTCTAGTCACTGTCTCTTGTCCTCGGGTGGCTGAGGCAAGGCCATGTTCTTGGTGTGATATTGTCCATGGTGCTGACTTGTAGGGTAGGGACATCTTTCCCTTGTGGGTCCTGTTTTTCACCAGTACTGTGTCTCCTATCTAGAGCTTGCTGGGTGCGGCTCTCCTTACTTCGTCTTTGGCGTTATGTTGGCGTCTTCTGGCTTCTAACTCCTCCAGGTCTACTTGTGGAGGCTTCCAGGAGTGGTGTTGGGGCAGGCTCCCTTGGATGGGTACTCCAAACATCATGGCTGCTGAGTGGTTGAATGAGGGGGTCAACCGGTAGGCCCGGAGGAATCTGTAAAGCTCTGGGAGCCATGGCTGGCTTTTGTCTTTGGCAATTCTTACAATTTTATTGATTGTCGTCATGAATCTTTCGGCGTCCCCGTTGGCTTGTGGCCAGTACGGGGTGATGGCATATTCCTAGACCATCTATTAATGTTCTGAACCCTTTACTCGTAAAAGGCGGCCCATAGTCGCTCCGGATCGATGATGGTATGCCATGCATCGCAAATATCTTTTCCAGAGCCGTAGTTACGGATGTAGCATCTGTGAAGGCGACAGGTTCGACTTCGGGGTATCGGGTGTGTTCATCAATTGCTACGAGTAGGTACATTTCATTCGCGATCGTGCAGAAGTTAATGTTGATGGCGTCCCACCTGCGGTCGCTCCGGGGGTGGAGGGGCACTCCATTGGTTCCGGTGGCCCTGGTCGGCATATGGACAAACAAGCCGTGCATGCCTCTACGAGGGAGCCATACGCGGGACTTGAGGAAATCTTGAATTTTCACGATCCCCTGGTGCCCCTCATGCGCCAGCCTGAGGGCTCTCTCATGGAGGGAGGAGGGCAGTACGATTCGATGCCATTTCAGAATTAGGCCATCTAGTGAGAGGGATAGTTCGTGGCATATCCCAAAAAGAGCTTGTATGAGCTCTTGAGCTGGGGCTGTTTTCCGTGTAACCGCTGTCAGTCAGGAAAGTTTTCCATTCGCCTGACAGGATCGCAGCCTTCGCAAGTTGTAGACATAGATCCTTGTCTGTTTCCGCCTGGATTTCCTCGACTTTCATGGTTCTGGGCCTGGCACATGTGATGATCTGGCACACGTGTTCTTCCGTTACTTTCGCAGCTTCGTGTTCGGTGGTGGCCGGGCACGGGTGTCACGACAGGTAGTCTGCCGGATTGTCTGCACCTGCTCAGTATTGGACGTCCAGGTCAAATTGTTGTAGTTGCAGTAGCCAGCGCTCGATCCTGCCTGGGGGGTGTGGTGTGGATCCTCCGAAGATAGGATGAGTGGCTTGTGGTCCGTAATCACCTTCACCGGGTGCCCCAGGATGTACACGTGGAAGTGTTTGCACCCCTAGATGATTGCCAGCACTTCCTTTTCAATGTGGGCGTAGTTTCTTTCCGTTGGTGTGAGCGCTCTGCTCGCAAATGCAATGGTGAAGACGGTTCCCTCTTTGTCTTTCTGTGTTAATACCGCTCCTAATCCCACTGGACTAGTGTCGACAAGCAGTTCAGTTGTGCGGGATATGTTAAAAAAGGACGTGGTGGCATCACCGGAGAGGGAGTCCTTGATTCTCGTGAATGCTTGTTCTTGTTCTATGCCCCACTGCCAGGGGGCTTTGGCAGTCGTAAGTTCACGCAGGGGCGGCAGAGGTGGCTAGGTCCAGGATGAACCGCCACAGTAAGTGACCATGCCCAGGAAGCTGCGGACTTCCGTCACTGTGGTTGGGGCTTGCGCATTCTTGATGTTGCTGACTTTACTTGGATTCAGTGACACTCCACGCTCGTTAAAAACGTAGCCGAAGAAGCTCAGCGATCATTTTCTAAAGTCGCACTTCTCCTCGTGGAGTGTGAGCCCTGAGTCCTCCAGTCGTTGAAGGGTGGCTGCGAGTCGTTTGGTGTGTTCAGCTTCAGTCCTGCCGTAGACTAGGATGTCGTTGCTGACGTTTGTTACTCCTGGTAGGTCTTGTAGGACCTTCCGTATCTCATGTTCGAAAACCTCTGCCGTCGATGAGATGCCGAAGTTGAGGTGGCAGTAGCGTCAGAGACCCAGGTGTGAGGAAAACGTGGTAATGTATCGGGAGTCTTTCACCAGGGGGATCTGGTGGTAGCCTGATCGGAGGTCGAGCTTGCTGAAGATGGTTGCCCCCGTTAGATCAATAATCAGTTCATCAATAGATGGCGTGATATGACTCTCTCGCCCTATTGCAGCGTTGGGGAGTCGCATTTCAATCCATATGCGGACAGCATTAGGTTGTTTCGGTTTGGCTGCGACTACCATTGGTGAGACCCATGGGGTGGGCCCTGAGGTTTTCTCAATTATTCTCAGATCCTCTAGTTTCTTGAGCTCTGTTTCTACGGCGGCTCGCATGTGGAACGGCACTCTCCAGTGGCGCACCCCCCCCGTGGCTCGTTGCTGTGGTCGATATGAAGCTTTATCATCCTGCCTTTTAGGCAGCTAATACCTGTGAAGAGGTTCTTGTGCTTCACCAACAGATGTTCTATGTCTTCTGATTGTACTGCAAGGTTAAACGGGAGGACCTCCAGGCGTTCTGCTGTTGCGCAGCTAAGCAATGTCTCTATGCCGGCCTCAACTACATGAATGCAGGCTTTGCAGCTGATCCCTCGGTGGGAGAGGGTTGTCTTCAAATAGCCCGCTAAGGGGAGGGGCTTCTTGCATCTGTAGGCGTAGAGCAGGGCTGAACGCCATCAAAGCCTGGGTTTTGGGTCCAGTTTGTCGAATTTGGATGACGGCATGATGTTTACGGTAGCCCCTGTGTCGATCATCATTGTTACTGGGACCTCCACTACTAGTATGGTGCATCGCCATGACCGGGTCCCACTTGGCTGATTCTCTCGTCCGGGTTTGACTGCAGAGATCATGTGTGCTTTCTCTCTTCTATGGTTGCGGTGCTTGTCACCGTGGCTCGGGGACTGCTCCCTGCTGAACTGTTCCTCTTTGCTGCAGAAACTGTCGGTGTTGTCGTCTTCAATGGCTCGGGCCCGTCCACTTCTGCCATTGCGCTGTCTGCCGGGTGGTTCTTTGTGTTAGCGATCACGTCGCTCAGGGCAGCATGATGGTCTGCGGGATCCTGCATCGCATTTGTGGTGTGATCCACGCATTGAGTAGTCTTTGGGTTGTCTGGAGCTCAAGTTTTCCACATTGGTGGCATGTGGTGCCATATGCTGGGCATGGGTTGCTCCTGCCGTGCTGCCCTCCACACCAAATGCAGTCTTTCAGCCGGGCGGCGGGTTGGCTTTGTCGGGGTCTCTGTTGCCGTAGGGCATTGATTGTCGCGGTGTTGTTCCTTGTCAGCTCTGTATCCAGGGGCAGGCTGCTTATGATTTTCTCCATCTTGGTTGTGTGTTCGTCCGTCTGCTCTCATAGTCATCGCAAGGATAGGATGGTGTCCAGTGGAATGTCTGTTTCTGCCAGAATGGTAAGTCTGAGTTTTTCAGACGACAAACCGTGTATTACTTGCTGTCTTACTGAGAATTCTTTGTTCGGGAAGTCGCAGGCTAGCGCCATTTCCCTCAGGCGGCTGTCGAAGTCATCTATGCTCTCATGCGGGCGTTAGCTGGCCTGGTTCATTTTAATCTCTCAAAGTCGGCGCTGACCTTGGGCTTGAATTCTTTTGTGAGTACATCTTTCGCTATCTCATAATCATCCGGCGTGCCCCGGTTCAGTAGGGCGTTGAATATGCAGAGTGCCATGGTGCCCAGGTTGAGCATGAGGAATGATCTCTTCATGTCTTCACTGTTGATTTTTTGTGTGAGGAGGCAGAGTTCGAATTGTTGCATCCACAGCTCCCATCGGAGGCCGGTGCGTGGTCCAAACGGTTGGAAGGGCTGCATGAACGTCCCTTGTGTTGTGTCCAGCCACGTGCTGATGTCAGGATTGCGGCCCTGTAGCCTTTGCTCGGTTGCAACATCCTCCGTCATGTCGCGGTGGTCTCAGGTCGGCGTTTGCTATGCCTTTTGCATAGGCTGGCATGTGGCGGTGTCTCTGTTGAGGTGTAAGGGCCAGGTTCTGGCTTGACAAGCTGTGAGCTCTTCACTTGTTTGTGGCCCTCCTGCTCTTGAGGCTGAGGATGGGGCGTGGTGGCCTTGCCATGCTGGGCGTGTGGATGTTGGCTGTGGTGGTGGCAGGGGGGTATGTGGCACCCTGTTTTCCCTTTTTGATGGTCTTTTATGTGGCCTGCCGGGCTGGCGTATGCAGGGTGTATTTCTTTGTGCCACTGTTCTTCTCCTTCCTTTGAGTGCTGTGTTGGAGGGGTGCCTGTCAGTCTATATGCATGGGGCTGCCATGTGCGTGTGTGGGGTCTGCGCACCGTATCTGCAGTTTTTGTCCACTTACTGTAAAGTCTGCTAGCAGGCAGACTTGGGTTTGCAGCGGCCCGTTGCTGTACCCTTGTTGCAGCTGCTCGCGGTGGATTTATGTTGCAAGAGAAAAAAATGTTTTCTTCCCTTCCATGGCTCTCCCAGGCTCCCATGTTGCAGGCGCAAGTATCTCAGCGGGCCTCCGGTAGCCTGGGGCCCTGAAGAGGGGCTGCCCACACTGTGTTGGTGTGGGGGTGGGGATGTGCCGTGTGGGTCTTACCTCGTCGCCAGTGTGAGGGGAACTCCTGCGGGGCTGGGCCCTGCAGGAGGCTGCTGGCGCCGCTTGCGGGCAAAGGACACACAGGGACTACTTTGTTCTAGTCCGGAGCAGGAACTGCCTTCTTGGCGCGCTCCGCCTCCCGTTTATTAACTTGTCCATGTGACCCTTGTATTTCTATTTTGTTTATTTGTAATGCGCACCTTGCCATGGGGCATCTGGGCGCAAAATTTAGGCAGTGGTTACATACATGCACAAAAGTTTCCCAAGAGGGATAGGTCAGGCCAAAAGGACGTTGCGCGGCCAGCACACGAGTTACAAAACAGTTACAGTGGAAGCATTACATACAATACATTCAGCATATCCCGTAGAGTACGGTTAGGACAAATGGAATTTCACCTTAACCCACCTAACCAAATTAGTAGGATGAGGAGGCAGAGCAGGAACTGCCTTCTTGGCGCATCACATGGCACTTCACATGGACACCACATTGCGGAAGTGTGCTGTTTGCTGTGGTTACTCTGCTGGAGCAGAGAACGTTGGACTGCCACTCAAACTAGCAATATTGCACTTATTCCCCTGAAAAGATCTGTGTGGATGTGTATGTTATACCCAATGCTTTGCTAACATTTATACTTGTACACAGTGTTTTATAGTGTATATTTTCAATGTTCTAGATAAACACATCTGAAGCCCCACCCCCCACTGACCAGAAACACTACTTAACCAGGAGCATGCGTGCATCGGACGTGCGCGCACGCATCATTAGTGCGCTTTGAAGTGTGCTGTTCACTGGCTCGCTCGTGCGACAGCAACCCTTCCCCCAACCCCTTTGAGTTTATTGCCATGTTGATCGGGCGGCTGGTGAGGGTATGAGAAGGGGAGCGATTGATGTGAGGCAGCCTTTGAGTGTGGATGAGGTAAATGCTGTGGTGGTGAGACGGGTCATGGAAGAGTGGCAGGAGAGGTGGGTGAGTGGGGTGAAGGGCAGGTGGATGTTCGGTGTTCATGGAAAGTGTCAGTGAAGGTGGATGCGGGGAGCCTGGAATGGAGGAGGGGGGAGGAGGTGATGCTGAATCGGTTAAGGATAGGACATGTGGGGCTGAATGACTGTCTGTATCAAGTAGGGAAGCGTGAGTCGAGGGATTGTGCGGTGTGTGGGGTGCCTGAGACTGTGGGACATTTTCTGCTTAGGTGTGAGACACATGTTGAGGAGAGAGAATTGATGAGGGTTCGGTTGTCTGCGCTGGGTGTGGCTGAGCTGAGTGGGAAGGCTTTGCTGGGAGGTGACGGGGTGAGAGGCAGGAATGGTAGGGAACACAGCAATTGCTCAATGAAAAGACACCACCATCTCCCAGGCAATCATGGATGCCAAAAGACCTCAGATTGGTGTAAATGCATGTGGTATACCTGAGAAAAGTTCTCAAGCCAAATCCCTGGCTTTGGACATACAAGCTTGCCCTGTGCCAGGTACTGAGCTGCAATTGGTGTACCCTCAAATACCAATTAGAGAGGACTACATTCTTGCACCCACCCCCTGTGCGGCCCAACTTGGCCAAAACACCAATCTAATTGGGTCTGCCCCCTTGTGCAGACCAAAGGGGCCAGCATCAGACCAACCCCGAATAACAAATATGTGGATTTCTACCACCGCTAAGTCAACCAAGGCACCGGCTACTAGCAAACAGTGTCCAACACTCTTGATGTTAAGCTATTTAGAGCATTACAACTGCAATCGATCCCATCAGCAAGTCAATTACCTTTTGTGCATCGCGAAGCAGTGCTAAGCCTATTCCACACAATTGCCCCATTAAGAGTTATACGCATCATAGTCGATCAAGTAGAACACAGTGCCATCAACATCTCTAATATTTGGTTTAGCTCAGAATCACTGCTTGAATATACAGAATCCCACCAAGATGCAATATTCAAATTGGGTTATCAGTATTCTACAACACAGATTCCATCCATTAAAGGGGGAAGTGTGCTCAAAAATGTTATTATCCTGATCGTTCGGGCATGTATTTTTAAGCATACTGTAATAGATCTTAAAATGTTTTCCTATGCATCTTCCCTTAGTTCTCCTCACTTTTACACATGCGAAAATAACGGGTTGGGTGCAGCCATCTTGTGCTAATCTTATCCGTTGAGGCCTCGCACTAACTTCAAGGGCGCTCGTGGCAAGAATACAGATCGCCCGCTCCTGATGCGGACATCACTAAACACGCACAGCCCTTTTCACAACGCCAATGCACGTCTTGTGTCAACGTTCTGTGTGTGTCAGCTATTGACATGTCTCCATCGAAAGGGCAGGACGCCTCTTTCCTCAACAAATTTAAACAGACCCCTTCTCATCAGACATCAGAGTTGCTTTTTCAATCGTTTCACTACATTTATTTTGGGATCGCCTGTGTCTTTTTTCTGCTCTGTTCAGGTATCTTCATAGTACGAAGCCCCTGCGAAAAGATACTTGCACTAGCAGATCTGATTTAATTTGTTACATGTGTTTTATTTAAAAATGTGTTGTATAATGACAACAATAGCCCTACCAGTACGAGCCTGAGTATTCCGAGGAAAAAGTAATTGAAAGAGAAAGATAAAAAAATGAAGGGGAGTTGAACGATAGTTGGGAAGATGATTCATCGGATCATGAGCCTGAGCCTAGTTGCATGGAAGGCATTTCCACCTGGTGTACCTGAAATCGTTGCGAGGTCATGCCACCTGAGGTGGAGAACTGCTGCTGCCAAGAAAAAACTCTGGATGCTTGGCCTACATATCAGAAGACAACACACCACCACTATGCGTTATCGAGCTTCATGACTTCAGGGCAGCCTACCTGACAAGGTCCGTGCTGAGCATTATGATGATGCGTGTGCACAAACCTCACGCAACAGTTCACCCTCTCAATCAAAGTAGCGAGTAAGTGTAGTATAGATGTGATGTCATTTTGACCACTGAGACGACTAACATTTCATGTATGTCTCCTACATTGTGGTAACTTGGATCGATCACTGACAAATGAATTTAGTCTGCAAATTGAATATGTTTCTCTCACTTTTTGGAAATCAGAGTGATCACCGCTTACGTGTCTTTCACTTTCAACTAAAAAACAATATCTGTGTCCCAAACCATTATAGATTGAATGGGTGTTCACTTTTGTAATGTGTCGAGACTTCAAAGCCCAAGTTCATGTTTCTATGAAGTAACTTTTGCCATATAATGTAGGTTGCACTTTCAAGTAAGGGTGGTACACTTATCAGGTTAATTCATTACAGTATGTATGTTCCTCTTCCACAGGTGGTACAGGCAGGTGGCCTACTGTTCGTTTACAGGGTGACTTTATGGGACGCTTGGATTCTGCATTCAACGAGTAATACCCGCCGGTGTCGTTGGAGCCATTCGCACCAAATTCCCCAGTGACAGCAGACAGTATAGGGAATTTTCACACACTGTGCTGCAACCTCAAGCATACAATTTGTAGTTTGTTTGTGCTATCAGCATCACCAAAATAAAGTAAATGCAAATGAGCATATATGAAAAGCTGTTTCAATTTTTAAGTGAATCAAGCACACACTCAACTCTTATATGAGGGACATGAAAGAATGGTTGGTACCCTTTTGCGCTCACCTCGTCCCCAACAATCCATCCCCCCTCCATTATACCCCAGACCAGTACTGGGTGATTGGGAACGGGCAATGTGCCAAACAGCATGTACAACACAAAGGGATCCTCCAGACGCTCCTCTTCAAGACCTCGCCCTTGCAATCCACATAAGTTTGTGTCCCTTCAACAGTGTTCCGGGCTTTTTGTGCTCGTCTCATGCCCACTCATCCCCCCTCCAGTATCAATGGCAGTTCACACCTGTGGCAATGCGCTCGCAAGGGGGCTGGGATGATGGGAACGTTCAAGGTGCCAAACAGCATGTACACTTCAAAGGGATCTTCTGTACGGCGACCATTGTTCACATGGCCTCCTCAGACCCAGTGTCTCCAGACTCCCCTCTTAAAGCTCCCGCCCCTGAAATCCACATACGTTTGTGTCCCTTCAGCAGTGTTCCGGATCTTTTGCACTCTGGTCGTCCCAAACCATCCTCCTCCCTAGTATCAATGGCAGTTGGCACCTATGAACAGGGTTCTACTAGGCATAAGATTTTCTCGGGCACCGATGAAAACATGGCACACAGTTCAAATTCGCAATTCATTCCTTTTCGGGCACCATTTTAATATTAACCAACAGGTGAGTATTGCGATGAAAAGGTAATGCAAATTGTGCATTTAAAATAATATATATTCATCAAGAGTGTTCACTACTACTAGCCGCTTAATGAAGTAACGCATCAAACTGGCACACATGGCCCAAAAAAGTAGGCCACTTTCATTAACAAAAAAGACCAACACAAGCATTTTGCGTTAGTGTTTCAACCCTGGCCCGATTGCTCTACAAGCTGGACGAGCAGGCCTATTCCTGTGCACTCGCAAGGGGGCAGGGCGGGTGGGTATGGCATATGTGAAACGTTGCCATCGAGGCCGAGAGGATGTCAACAAACGCGTCACACATTCACATACACACCCACTTTTCTAAGCCTTTATAAATACCTTAACATTTAACAGGCAAACATCTCAGATCTACGAAGCATCTCGTCATCGTGCTACCTGTTCCCCGGATACCTGTTCCACGGCTACTTGCTCCCATGCTTGCTGACTCAGCTCATTTGTTCATCCAGGTAAGGGTAGGTCACCTATTCACTTCTTTATGTTCATCTATCACTGATCTCAAAGTTTATAACGATTTCCACCTAATGTACCCAGTATTGTTATGTTCATTTATCTCAAAGACTTCACCATTGTCCAAGTATTTTGATCTCGGTAAATAGCACATTGCATCACTGTGCATTGTAATATAATGGCATTTTTCGTGGTCCATGTTTGCAAGCATGTTTCCTTTCGATGCTTGAAAGTTCATTCAACAGACAAATAACATGTTACAATTTGCGGTATATCAATCAATTCTGTAAGAAAGTTATCGCTGTGTTCATTCGACTAGGTTACACAGGTTTTCTTTAAGTAAAACTAATATTGCAGACAAAGCTGTGTTATAATTCCTTAAATCACATGCATACAGTATTTAATTCTTTTTTTAATACAGATCTTACAGACTTTTCAAGAATGTTTTCATGTATTGTTATCGGTTGCCCTTCTGTGAGCCATGCCAGAACTCAGGGCACAGTCCTGCATACATTCCCGAAGGATATAGATTTAATAAGATGAATTATAAATTGTGGTTTTCCAGTGGATGAGATTGAAAGTAGAGCAGAGGCTGTCTTGGACAACGTGAGGCCCACTCGATTCCGCCTCTGCAGCCTGCACTTTACCAACGATATGTACAAACAATCATAGTACACAAAAAAGCATTGATCCAGAATTCTTCGTAAATTGCTCCCAAATGCAATTTGTACTCAATTTCAGGCACACGCTGGCTCAGGTCCGTACTGGATGATTAATTTGTTATGTTTGTTGGTATGTAGGATGATAGCCTGTATAAATAAGTATGCTCTATGATCCCTCTATTTAATTAAGGTAGTGTATTGAAAAGGTAACTTCATGAACAGGTTAGAGCTTTCGGTGTATATTTACTTAAAATGTGTCTTACTCAAGTTTCTATAGTTGAATTTTAAAATGTTTTACTTTACCATACTACATCTGTCCCCGCTTTCCAGAGTCTCTAATACATCTGTGAATTGTGACCATTAGTAAACAATGCCCTTAAAAGTCTCATAATGTTTTCGAAATCTGTTGCTTGACATATCCATTTTAATGTAGAGCAGACTGATGGAAGCACAGACCCTCACAAGTGACGAAACCACTGACACATCTAGTATCCCAATGGTGAGCCCTACCGACATGCACAAAGGGATATTTGAAAGCGTTGGATCTGCCCACATGTCTAATACTACTTTAACTTTTCCCTTGTACTATTTTCTGACAATGTATTGACATCGAAGGAGCAAGATTCTGCATCAATTACTTTTCCGGAGTCAATATCAAGTTCACTCGCGTATCATGTTATTATATTGTACTAGTCCTTTATGAGAATGTGTTATGCTTGGAATTTCAAAATAATAGAAAGTGTTTATGTATAGTATTGGTTATTTACACTAAATGGCATGAATGGGTGTCTCTCTGAGTGTACCATCGTCAGCCTCTCATTGTTTCAGTTCCATTTTGCTGTTTTAATCTGTACTAAAACAAGTACCGTGTTATAGGGGATGCTGGAACTTCGACTACATCACTTCCTCCTTTGCAACAGGTCCAGGGTATGAGGTATGCGTATTTACAGTTCCCTTGCAAGAATGAAAGTAAATCCTACAAAGGATATTATTTGAGACTGAAATGCATGTAACCTTGCACTGTTTCAAACTTTTCTGGTTTTGGTTCTAACATTACACTTCCTCCCTAATGCAGAATATATTAAAAACATTGTTTGCAAACTACTTTTGAAGGCAACATTACAATCGGTATGTTTTGCACAGTGACCTCAGATCAGTACATGTCATCTCAGAAGGTTATCAGGTGAAATCTGAAATGTATATTATGACCAAATCACGTACACTGTTTTCGAGGGTTCATACAAATGTTCGAATTGTCTTGCTACAACACATCTTATAGTATATGGTTCGTAATCATTTCATACTGTAAGTGCTCTGTGTGATGAAAGATTTTCATTTCCAGTACGATTGACATTTTTTTTTTAATGAATATTGTATTCCAGGAATGTACCCAAGGTGGGGAATTAGAAGAGGAGGCACATGAATTAGAGGTATGCATAACCTAATATTGAATACAACTGGCCATTACATTGCAAATGGAATACATTTTTATAATGTTGTGATGTTTTCAAGTCCCTCAAGTTGGTTCGGTTTGTAGATATGTCTGTTTGCGCGCAAATTAAATTTGCTTTATTTAAACCTTATAAAACAGCACTTTTTTCAGCTTGATGGTGCGGTGGGCAAAGAGATGGCCATGGTTTTGAAGCAAATGTTTGAGAAGTTTTTAAGCAGATGTTTTATTCATATTAGGTTTTTAGTTTTAAAATGGTATCTGCTGTATGTGTGCTATACCTCGAGCATGTTTTTCTACACATCTGTTAGAGGCCCAGAAGGAAGAGAAGGGAGTAGTTTCTTACCTGTAACGCCATTTCTCCAGCCTTGGTATCTTGCATGGATTCACATGCTTAGAATATTCCCTGTCGTCAGGCTGTGAACCCTCACTATATTTATTAGGACGTTTTCCATAGGAAAAATTATGACACTTGTGTGTCCTATCTACCTCATTTTGGGCTGCTTACGCATGACCCAATAGGACGTAGGGTATAAATAGCCCCACCCCTGCGGCTCCCTTCAGTTTTAACCCCCAAAGTAGTCGGGGCATATAAAGTTTGCATTAAGGGGAGGCCGGCGGGCGCATGTGAATCCATGAAAGATACCAACGCTGGAGAAATGGAGTTACAGGTAAGAAACTACTCCCTTCTCCAGCATTGGATCTTTCATGGATTCACATGCTTAGAATAGATTATATAGCAGTACTGCTAATTTGGAGGTGTGCAATGCAAACCAATATTAACAGAGCCGCACATGCAGTTAGCAATACAAAACCCCCAATAATGGTACATTGACAGTAGTCCCAATCATGGTATATTAACAAGATAATACACCCCTCTGTGGGGCTTACCTTACTGAAAAAGATGTTGCAGGACTGCTCGGCTCATCTGTGCATCCGCTGCATGCTGTTGCTCTAGGCAATAATGCCGAGTAAAAGTATGCGGCACCGACCAGGATGCTGCTTGACAGATGTCCACCAGTGGGATTCCGGACCACAATGCCGCTGATGACGAGATGGATCTTGTTGAATGAGCCTTCCGACGTCTCTCCAGATGCTTCCCTGCTTTAGAGTGGCAGAAGGCAATAGTTGACGACACCCAGCGGGCTAGTTCTTGTTTCGAGATCGGTCTTCCCTTCACCGAAGTCCCATAAGCCACAAACAGTTGTCTCGTACAGCTAAACTATTGAGTACGACTGAGGTAAAACTTCAGAGCTCTTTTGACATCCAACGTGTGGAGAGCTTTTTCCGTGAAAGAGGTCGTCGCGAAGAATGTTGGCAGCACAATTGAAGAATGCTTGTGGAATGTAGTTGGGACTTTTGGTATGAAATGAGGATTGGTTGCCAATACCACTTTGTCCTTGAAAAACCGCAAGTATGGGGGTTCAATGACCAGTGCTTGCAGTTCCGAAAGTCTTCTTGCTGAAGTAATAGCCACTAAAAAGACCATTTTCCACGACAAAAACTTCAACGATGACGACGACATAGGCTCAAATGGAGCCTTCATTAGTGCTGACAGTACCAGGTTGAGACTCCAGGTGGGAGGAAATTTTTTGGCTGGAGGAAAAGTCCGAAATAAGCCTCTCAAGAAATGCTTGACCAGTCGATCGCTTAACAACCGAGTTGAATGTCTTTTACGAGTAAATCTTGAAATGGCTGCCAAATGAACCTTTATGGAGGAGAAAGATAACCCTCTTTCCGCTAAGTGTAGCAAATATGGAAGAATCTGTTCTGACGCGATGTTTATGGGATCCACACACAATCTTTTCCACTTACATGCATATGAAGTGTTCGTGGACGGAGCTTGCGCTGCCTGTAAAATTCGTCGACACTCTGAGGAAATGTTCAGGGCCCCAAACTCGGAGAAGTCAGGAGCCAGGCTGTCAGGCTGAGGGCGTCCGGGTCGTGGTGCCAAACTGCTCCCTTGTCTTGAGACATAAGGTTCGGAATCTTCTGGAACCTCACTGGTTCTGTTATCGACAGCTGGAGTAGGTCCGAAAACCACGACTGTCTCGCCCAGTAAGGAGTCACTACAATTACACAACATGGGTATTTGTGAATCCACTGGAGGGTCCGTCGGATGAGTGGAAACGGAGGGAATGCATACGCGAACCTGCCCGTCCACGGGAAGGAGAATGCCTCCCCCACAGAGCTGGGTTGTGGCCACCTGCTCGCGTAATGTTTGCACTTCTTGTTCTCTCGGGTTGCGAAAAGATCCAGGGAAGTATGACCCCACTTCTTGAAGATGTTTGCCAGTTGTTGATCGTTTAACTCCCACTCATGCAGTTGATTCATCTCCCTGCTGAGAGAGTCTGCTTGTACATTGTTTACCCCCGGAAGATGGTAAGCCCATTATGCTTATATCTTGTTCGAGGGCCCAACGCCATATTTCCTGAGCTTCGCTCGAGAGTGTCCTGGAGCGAGTGCCCCCTTGCTTCCTGAGGTAGAACATTGTTGTTGTATGTCCATTAATATTCTTACGACTGATCCCCGTATGCGTGGTAAAAAAGATTTCAGAGCCCAACGTACCACCCTTAACTCTAGCATGTTGATGTGAAGGGTCAACTCTGCTGAGGACCATTGACCTTGTACTTGCAGGGATCCCAGATGAGCTCCCCATCCCTTCAGCGATTCATCCGTTACCACTGTCGATTGAAAATCCGGTTCCTGCAGGGGCATCCCTCTCGTCAGATTGTCCGAGAGCTGCCACCACTGAAGTGCTCGTAGAAGCTTGCTGCTGATGCTCAACTTGTCAAACCACAAGCCACGACTTTGGGACCATTGGTCTGCCAGAAATTCCTGTATTGGTCTCATGAAGAGGCGACAGTTGTTCACCAATGGGATACACGACGCCATGGCCCCTAGTAGTGACATATTTCCTGACTGACACTCTGGTGCCAGTTTTCCATTCCTTTGCTTTTTGTTTGAGTTTTTGAACTCTCTCCAAGGACGACTTCGCTAGCCCTGATTGAGTTCGGAATTCCGCGCCCATAAATATCAAGCTTCTTGAGGGAGCCAAGGAAGATTTCTCGAAGTTGATTGAAAGCCTAACCGCTGTAGAAGTTGCATGGTGGCCTCTAGGCTTGCTTGTGTTATTCTCGGCGACGAGCCTCTTACCAGCCAATCGTCCAGGTAAGGGTAAACATCATGATCTTTTCTTCGTAGCCAAGCTGCCACTGGAGCCAAGCATTTTGTGAACGTCCTGGGAGACGACTTTAGTCCGAACGGAAATACTTTGAACTGGTAATAACTCTGACTGACTACGAACCTTAGAAACTTTCTGTGTCGTAGACGCATGGCTATGTGGAAGTATGCGTCTTGTAGGTCTAACGACGCCACAACATCTCCAGGCTGTATGGATCGGATGACCTCCTGAAGTGTAAGCATTTTGAACTTCAGGCTTTTCATAGTCTTGTTGAGATCCCTAAGGTCCAGCATGGGTCGCCACTTGCCATTGGGTTTCTTGACCACGAAGTAACGTGAGTAACCTCCCTGACCTCTCTCGGCCACCGGAACAAATTCTATAGCCCCTTTTTGCAGAATAAGCACCACTTCCTGTTGTAATATGTGAAGATGGGGTTGCACCAAATACACAGGTGGAATTTGTGACGGGGCCTTCTTGAACTGTAAAGAGTGGCCTAGTTTTACCGTGTCCAACACGCAACGGTCTGATGTTCTTCTTTCCCACTCGTCGACGCGACGGGACAATCTGCCTCCCAGGACGTCCTGAAGCTCGTCATTGTTGGGACATTGACTGCTTGCTTTTTGTGGACGACGAATATCCTCCTCTTCTCCTCGAAGCCTGGTAGTCTCGGCCTCTTTGCGTTGCTTGGACAGCACACCTATAGCCTTGGGAGGAGTATGATGGCCTGCTGAAACTCCAGTCTCTGGATGCGGGAAATCGGGAATTCCCTGATGCTTCGTGGAAGGGACGAAAAGACCGAAATGCTCTCCCGCTTTGTAGAGCTCCTAGCGACCTTGCCGTGTCCGTATCCTCTTTCATACCTTTTACGGCCTCGTCCACCTTCTCCCCGAACAACTGGTCACCGTCACATGACATATCGAGCACCTTATACTGGACTTCCGGTCTAAAGTTAGTACATTTCAGCCAGGCTTGCCTTCTCAAAGCCACTCGGTTGCTTATTTGCTTGAACCCGGATTCCGCCAAGTCCACGGTGATGTTGATCGAGTGGTTTGATGCCTCTTCCCCCTCATGGACTAGCAACATGGCCGATTTTCTGTGCTCCTCAGGGAGGTGTTCCAGGATTGGGGCCAGACGATGACACATCTCCCGGTCGTACCTTGCCATGATAGCCAGCGAGTTAGCTGCCTTAACCGTTGTTGCTCCTACCGACAAAACCTTACCAAAAGCATCTTGCCTTCTAGCCTCATTGTCTGGAGGTGTTGTACACTTATGCTGCAATCTGGCTTTTCTAGCAGCTACCGCCGACACTACCGACTCCAGGGAGGGCTGTGCAGTCAGACATTTAGGAGTAGAGCCCGGGCCTTGAACTTCTTTTCTAATCTGCCCTTGATTGCTGGTTCCGAAAATCGATGGCGCATGGTTCGCAAGCATTCCTGCCAGACGTGGTCTAGAATGGGAACGGAAAAGACTGATTTCCTCCTCTTCCCCATATGGTCGAATAAGAAGCACTCCTTTTATTCTTCAGGGGTCAGACCAAATCAATACAGGCTTTGCCCATCATCGCGTGAAAAGAGCCGATGTCACCTGGCGGCGACAGCTGAGCCGGGTCTTTAGGCGCTTCCACTTCTGCCTACGATTCCCATGTAGGATCTCTCGAAGGGGACGATGAAAAATCAGAAAAAGAGTCTCTAGGACCTTGTTCTGACTCTGAATCTTGCATTTCACCTTCTTCCGGGTGTGAACGAGGAGGCTCCTCGCTAACTGGACAGGAGGTTAGCATCCCCGTCGTCAACCGCGGAGAGGAACCTGGTTCGTCGTCGGCCGGCATCGCCGGTATCCCTGTACGTGCACTCGCGGGGGGTAGCGTTGCATCCAATTGGCTCAAAAGAAACTTTAGCGTGGTCAACACCTGTAAGGATAACAGTGACTGAGGATTTAACAAAGACGATGCAACAGGGACACTTTGCTCTCCTGAAATCGTAGACGAGCCAATGCCCTGCAAGCCCAGATCCGCTGGACCAACAATTTGTTCAGTCTTCCTCCACTGATGATATCGAGAAAGCTGCCTCCTGCTGCAATAGGGTCTCTGGCAAAACCGCATTGTATACCTCCGGTTGCCATGCCCTTGGGGGATCCACTGTCGACGACGGCAATGTGGAAGCCCTTTCAATCGTTGCCACTGGAGTCAACAAAGCCCCTGCTAGTATCGCCTGCGCCGGTGGTAATGATTCCATCAACGACGGAACCCCTGTCGACGGTGGTGGAGGCTATGACGCAGGTTCCTTAGGCGATCCTGCCTTTTTTGAGCTAGGCCTATGTTTGGTCGAGTATCTACTCAAGGAAGACCTGTGATGGTCTCCTGAGGAGGAGGTCTTTAAGATATCTTTCCCTTTTTTCGACGAAGATGAACAAGACTTCCCTTGATGGCGATCTTGTCCATGTTTCGAAGAGGATTCTTTCGCCTGGTGTTTCTCTGAGGAACGCTTCTCCGTAGAACGTGGCTTCTTCGCCGGAGGCTCTGCAGACACCGATCGTCAATGGACTACCGACAATTTAGGCCTCAATACCAGTCTGTGTGCTGATCCTACCTCCGATGAAGGGTAGGTCCCTTCATTTAGCCACGTCACCATGCGCCTATTCTGATCTTTCAGCGCCTTCTGTGAGAAACCCTTACAAATCTCACAACTGTCCGCAGAGTGATGCGGGTGTACACAGTACAGGCAATCCATGTGCCCATCTCCTTCATAGACTTTCTTCAGTCCACACGTGGCACACGGGCGGAACAACGCCTTTTCAGACATTGTAAAATAAAGACTTGTAAGAGTAGAATTCAACCTTGTACAGAGTAGAAAAAACTACTGCTCCCGCTACTTTGGAGACGGTTGAAATCTGAAGGGAGCAGCGGGGGCAGGGCTATTTATACCCTACGTCCTATTGGGTCATGCATAAGCAGCCCAAAACAACATAGATAGGACACACACAAGTGTTGACATTTTTCCTATGGAAAACGTCTTAATAAATATACTGAGGGTTCCCAGCCTGATGACGGGGAATATTCTAAGCATGTGAATCCATGAAAGATCCAATGCTGGAGAAGTATGAAGACTCAGACAACAAATAAAACCAAAGATTTTGCTTGCCAAACAGATTTCACAATGGAGCAACTACCATTTGAGGTGCAGCGTGGTCCAGTCAATAAGCAGACTTGTGATGCATATGTCCAGTGGCCGAAAATGAATGGAATCTCAATTGTGAACGGTACAAAGTTTCCATGGACCATTGCTACTAATTGCCAACTCGACAAGATGAAACTGAAGACAATGAAGATGCATTGCAATTGATCACAGACCCCTTGACACAATCTACAACCTTTAAAAATGTCCCACCCAAAAACATTCAATGTTACCCGTCACAATGTACAGGGGATCGGAGGGTGCGGCACAGAACAATTTCTCGACCCGCGGATTAACCACTCGAGTGAGATTTGGAGTTTGCAGCGAAGGATCAATTCTGCGCTGGATGGATTTTAATAAAGGGATAGCCTGAGTAATGGCTTTCTTGTCTCCTAGGATTTCTTCAGCATAATCCCTGTCTTCCTGAACATCTTGTGTATCGATACGAAAGTGGGCAGGTGCCTTAGCCAGTACCTCATTGAGGAGGGGATGGTTGTCTACAGGTGAGTCATGCACCAGGTTTAGCAACCGGGGAATCAATTTTGTAGGCTTCAGCTTCATCCTCCTCCTCCTCCTGGTCCTCGTCATCCCCATAATAAGGGTCACCCGCCTGGTCATCAACAAATTGAGGTTCTGTTTCATCACAATATGAATCAGGGTGGTAAGGTTCCACCACAAAGGGGTCTGTGATCAATCCCTGAAACGGGGCGTCAGAGCATAGTTTCTTAGCAGGGGGTTGAGAGTACTCAGGTGTTACGTTGGACCCAGAAGGGGCAGAGGTAGGTGGGGTGCTGAAGTAACTACGAAAGTAGTTGGGGTCTTTGTCATAAAAGTTAGCCATGAATGTTAACCTTTTCATGACCCTGTCAATGTCTGCTGAGCTCCACTCTTTGGAGCTAGGAATAATAACAGGTTCTGGTTCCTCATCAGTGCCCATATCCTCAGCAGTGGGGGGGAATGAGTCTTGTTTTTGGGGTAGGTTTCCGAAACATTAGCCTTCCCTGTCTCCTTTGGGGCCTTCCGTTTCTCCTTATGAACCTGGGGACCTGAAGATGTCTTTTTGTGTTGTTTATCCCCTCCCCCATGGCTAGAGAAAAGTTTGGCAGAATTTTTTTGGGCCTCCGATGGTTTTGACATATTGCGTGGAGTTTCAGAGGCGGGCTTCGAAGAAGGATGTGTAGTCTCGGGAGTGCGGTCAGACGCGATGCATCTAGCCTCTTCAGAGTGCCGAGCAGTTTCGTCATCAGACGATCAGGCCTCGGGGGCTGTTGATCGGGCGACACCTTTATCAACCGAAGATGGTTGGGTATTGTCGTGAGGTGAACGCGAGCGGGAACACCCAGAGGACAAAGACTCATTGGAACGCTCTCGTGGTGTCGTCCGGCACCGAGCGCTCGACACGCGTGTCGAGGCACGGCCGGGACTGATGTGCTTAGTGGTGGTAGGATGTGAAGCACTCTTGCCGCCGGGTGTTGTCCCCACAACATGGCCGCTGGCCAGTCCTTTGGGGTCGGGGGCCTGCGCGTGAATATCCAAAGTCACCCCTTTGCCCTCGCCACCCGATTCGGCGGCGTTGCTGCTATCGCTGAATGTCCCTTCTACATCCATGGCCTCAAGTTGCATGGCATAGTGGGCCCAGCGCTTAGTTGAGCGGTTTTTAAGGGTCTTCGGCTTGAAGAGCTTACAAGCTCGACAGGTAGCCTCGGGATGGTCTCGTGGGAGACACAGATTGCACGTAAGGTGCTTATCCACCCAGCGAAACCTCCTATTACATTTAGGGCAGAATTTGAATGGAGTACTCTCCACATGGTACAAAATGGCAGCGGGCGAGTATATGTATGAAAGGGGGAATAGAGAGCCTATATGACCACCCCCCCCACTCTCCCTACTGTATAGGGCTGAGGCCAGAGGCCATCCAAGGCCCGGGGTCCGTTGTGGCAGTCCTCGACGGCTGACTTCTTCGATCTTCACCGGCGTCGGTCTTTGGGGTACGGTGGAAGGGAAAGGAGAAGTATTAACGGTAATTCTTAACTATAAACAGCTTAGTGCTGAAGGAACTCCGCAACATGCATCCTAGTATGGCGGAAAAAACAATCTGAGGGTCCTACACAATCTGAGGGATCATGGGTACAGGGGACGTCACACTAGGGATAGTATTATTGGCACGCCCTGTTCGACGTCCCTTTTTGAGTTTCGAAAAACAAACTAATGCTCCGCAGCTTCCACTAGATGTCGGCCTGTGCACAGAATGTGATCTAAGCAGATTCACAAACATCAGAAATAAGGATATTTTGCTTGCATGTGAATTGGTTGTGCCTCTTCCACAAAAGGAATGTTGTTGGTTTCAGTTTATCATTCCTGTAAAGATAATTGTATAACCGGGTTTTGCTTCCCCCAACATGCTGTTAGCCTGTGCAGATAAAGTCTGCCTTAGGTTTTGCCGACATAATTTTGGGTCAGTCCTACAGTCTAACACTGGGTTTTGCTTTGCATGGTCAGTTTCAGACAGACACAAAAAGAGACTTAGTTTACGCCTGCCTTTTAGTTGCTTATCGTATCGGTTTTACTTACCTTCAGTGTAACTGTGTTATCCTATACTAAGTTGGAGTAATTGATTCCTCTAGTCGGTGAACCGAAAAGCAACTGTAATTGAATATTAGACCCCAAGATCCAACTCCCCCAGAATGACTTATCCCGAATACAAGTTATAGGTTTATACTGTGCCTAGTATACGAGTGTCACTAGATCAGAAAAATGTACTGTCTAGTTCATTACATCATGTAATTTCTTGCTGAGCATCACGGTACAACGGATAGGGTCTAATATCTATTGTATTACTGAAATGAAATGATGCAGGCAGGGAAACTGTTCCAGAGGGAGTCCCAATCCGAAGAAAGATCAACCACCAACTCGTTGCTTAGAGAAGCAACTATCCCTGAGGGAGTTGGGTGTGGAGGAGCGAAGAGCTCGTTTAAGATAAAAAACTGTGCCAACAGCCTCCCCGTACCAGGCGCAATAAGTCATTACAATGAGGTATAGGTTTTATATATGTACGAGGTGGAGGTGCGTCCCGCTGACAAAAAGTGTGATGGAGGGTAATTGAAAGGGGTAAAAAGCATGTCCTCACAGGCATAAAATCTATCCCATGGATCCAGTTGGCTACATGGATTAAGCACTTGCATCACTTGATGGTTTCGGACCGGCACCACCGATAACTTTTACGCACGGATATCCCATAAAGGTATTAGATGTTGGCTGGGTTAGCCTGCGCTCCCCAGCTATTCTCACGTTTTGAAAAACGGATCTGCCGCCAATGGCACATCCTACTCGAATTGTAGGAACCAATTCTTTATCGCCTCAGACCCCTTCCTGGCTTGTTCCAGCCTTCACAAGAACCACATTTTGCTTTTACCGGCGCAATGGTTCACTTTCATGCAATACTGCAATGTTGAGCACAAGGCTACACACTTCTCAGGGCGGCATTAGAAAGTTAGGGAATGACTCAGAAAAATTGTCTAATGCTCTTCCTTGCTTATCCTATGCACTCGCAAGGCCGATTGGTACAAGGCCTAGTCAGAGCATGAATGCAACTTATTTGGTATGGGCACGCAATGTCACCTGTCTCGCATGAAGGTAGAGAGGGCTGCCTCAGGTGCAATAGGTAGTCTGAACGGGAATGCATGAATTATAGAATGCGGCGTGCAATTGAAGGCTGTCCCCTGTTACCGCCACAACAGAATGAATAAAACTCTCTACAGGAAGAAGCCAAGAGATAACTTGCAGGGATAACAAGGTTTAACTGTACAGAATACAAAAAATATCAGCAAAGGTGTCTGCTGTTCGAGAACGTTGGGGCTCCAGAATGAATTTTGTTGCCTTTTGAGAGGCCACAGCGTCAGGAATGACATCACATAAGGGTCTGAACCCGCACTACTGATCGGTTAGACAGTATACATGATCGTGCTCCATTGGTGGATGCCAGCCTACAATTTGTTTATTTATTAGTCGTATTTCGAATTCAACGTGGGTCAGCTGGGTTCATCTCTCCATGGAGTGAAAGTCAGGTCGTGGGCTGATGCTTGTGGGAATGGAAGAAATAAATCCAATCACACTGACACGTCTTGTCCGGTCTGTTTTATTATTGTGGGATTGTTTCACAAAATCTAAACCACCCGTTCTCTGGCTTCAATCACTGAAAACAAGCTGCTATTGTTATTTGGCCTTGAGCGAAGGTGTCAAATACCCTAAAAAATTATAACATTTACTATATTGTCAGTGGATATTTGAAAATTTAGTTTCAATTTCTGCATTCTGTTTTTTGGAGTGGTTACAGAGACAGAGAATGGAACTTCCTAACATTATGTCAGTTCAACTATACTTAATATTTTGAATGCTGTATGCATATTGAATAATTCAGCGACATGCGAATTGCTGAAAATAATGGACAGAATATATTTATACTGCGCACTATAAAAAACCGAGTGCGTAACTCCTGGTTTGTTTATATATCTAGCAATAATTATTTGTATATAGTTTAAAGAGGAGTGAA
Organism: Ambystoma mexicanum; assembly: GCF_040938575.1. Lineage (NCBI taxonomy): Eukaryota > Metazoa > Chordata > Amphibia > Caudata > Ambystomatidae > Ambystoma > Ambystoma mexicanum. The sequence continues at coordinate 1,336,745,800 of NC_090933.1, read as the reverse complement.
TAGAGGTTTCATATTTTGGGCAGTATTGCTTACTGGCCTTGTATGGGTTGTTAGCTGGAGCATATTGTGACGATTATTTATTGACGACACAACCACAACCTGTATGCAGGCTAGTGGTATCTAAACCGCTTTGTTCCCAGGAATATCCGGGTGTGCTCTCATCGTTGCATCCTTGTACACAATAAATTAGGTGTGTGGTGGAATTGCCTGGGGCTAGACATTTTCAGAGGGAAACTGGTTCACTTTTTTATCTATAATCTTCCCAGTTCCGTTATAATGGCATCTGTCTGTGGTTCTCCATATCCATCTGGTTCTCCATGCCATTGGGAGCTATACCTATTTCACAGCGCTAACCTTTCATGCATGTCGTGGTCTCAAATACTCCCCCATGTTGTCATGTGTGTGTTAATTATGTGTGGATTGTGTTTATGATTAGGTTTCATCCGGTGATGAATTATACAGTAAATGGTTAGATTGGATTAAAGAACGGCTGCTAGAATATATTTTTATTCTGTTATCTACACAGATATATTTTACTGTTCTCCCAGTTTTCAGCTACCGTCGGATGGATTCTTCAATCAGCATTGGTTGATAATTATAAACGGTGCTTATTGCATTACCGTTATGTGGGACGCCAGACCGGGTCCGATCTGCCCTTTGGCAGTACCAGCGACATGGGGCAACCTGTCATTTCCGATGCAGCTACATGCTGAAGCGAAAGCGTTGTGATTGAATGTGCAAAGAATCCATATTTTCTCACGAAAGGAACACCAAGTGCGTCATTCAAATGTTTTGCTGGTGTAACATAAGGACTTGGAGTACTGGGATTAATCGATCGTTGTTAGCAATAGGTGTATCATGAGGAAGTTATAAAGAACATTTGAAGCATGCGATGTTCGCTAGCTATAATTTGTATGGCAAAAACATATCGTTCATTTTGTGTACTTAATATAGTTTTGGGAGCATTCTTTGATAAATAAAAACACTTGCTACACTGCAGAGTAATGTTTTTTTTTTTAAATATTGTTTTCCTAACCGATTTGGGACGCGCTGTGAGAGGATGTGTGTGTCTATCTTCCTGGTTCTGCGATCACTGACGTTATGGCATGGGCGATGACTGAGCGCTTTTGGCTACGCTGGCCACTAACGTCATGAAAAAAGGTGGAGCATATTGTTTGGAATAGTGATGTCAGATTCAGGGGCGGACGATCTGTATCCTTGCCGCGGGCACACTTGACGGATAAGATTAGCACAAGATGGCTGCGACCAACCAGTTGTTTTCGCATGTGTAAAAGTGAGGAAAACTAAGATAAGATGCATAGGAAAAAATGTTAAGATCGATTACAGTATGCTTAAAAATACATGCCCGAATGATCGAGAAAATACAATTTTTGAGCGCACTTCCCCTTTAAGTCACGGCCACATGGTGGAGCAAATGCTCCAGCAGGCCCTAAACCTAGACTGCCACACCGGTTAAGTATTCTTGTCATAAATGAACATTAACACGTCTGCGACCCCTGAACATTCATTTTGTCAGCATGTGTGTACAAATGGTAGCAAGCTGCTGCCTTGCCAGATTCCGAATATGAACGATAATAGAGCCATACCGACCGATCTAGTACAAACTAAAGTCTCTTTAGGATGTCAACACCCTGGTGCTTGCAACAAGGGATTCTGACACAGGGTACTGGAAGTGGTTACCATCCATTTTCAAAACCCACTTTCCCAAGCTATCCCAATGACATTCTGATCATCTGCACTTGGAACACCTGGGGGTTCACACAACTATTCAGCAATGATGGACTCATATTGAATCTATCAAATTTTTCGATTATAGCACTTCAGGAAACCTGGCTTACAGACCCATTTGAATTTGACAGTCGTGCTACCATACAGAAGTTAGCCTCCAAAGGCCCCATCGGACGGCCTAAAGGAGGTTCGTTAATATCCGTGGCCTCTCTGTGGTCCTTATCTGGACTAGATGGCTCCACATCCATGGTCCTCGCTAGTAAACTGCAATACCAACTGCAGAGCTTCATCTTAATTAATATATATGATCCTCCAAACAACACAGCGACTATAGATGGTGCGGTAGTCAAATCCATCTTGAATACATTTCACCGTGACTTGCCTATTTGGCTAATGGGCGATTTTAACTCACGGATAGAACTGACCAGTATCACTAATTGTGAGGACCAGGCATCAACGCCCTGCCAATCCACAAACTCGTCGAGACGTACAGCCAAAAATTGGGTGATACTCCTGGAAGAGTTTGCCATGACATGCCTAAATAGGCTTTGTCCAGGAAATGCCCCTATGGCTTTCACCCGTGTCAGCGGTAAATCTGCTTGCACTTTTGATTACATATTCGTAAATGCTAGTGTAATGTCCTTTGTTAAAGACATGGCAATTGTACAGAGAGTTGAAAGTGATCATCTCCTACTGTGCCTATTGCTAACTGAAATAGATAGACGTACGACAGAGAACTCTTATGACACAAATGGTGACATTCATTAACCAGAATGGCCTTTGTTAAAGACATGGCAATTGTACAGAGAGTTGAAAGTGATTATCTCCTACTGTGCCTATTGCTAACTGAAATAGATAGAAGTACGACAGAGAACTCTTATGACACAAATGGTGACATTCATTAACCAGAATGGCAATCACATACAATGGAATGAATCAAAACTAGCTAAAGCTCCAACGATGTTCATGAGTTTTATGCTCACTTTCAAAGCACATTTTGATCTACCAATTTCCGAGTCTGATATTGTGTCCGCTTTCGCTAGCTTCATCCATCAAATCAAAGAATCCATTCCCTCTAAGAGGCAATATAAAAGCGCTATTGAATGCACAAACAAGCCCATTACTAAACAGGTGAACTATGACCCAGATATTGCATAAGCCAAACGGCAATTACGTAACAAAATTGGTGCTGTTTTATATACAACACTATGCCCATTTTCACCAAGCGTGGGAAGCGGGTAAATTAGAGAAGCCAAGCAAAATTATTGGAAATGGCTGAATGAACATTGTCTAAAATGTAACTTAGAGAAATGGAAAGAAAGAGAACTCAAACATACGGAAGATATTACGAGGCAATGACCTGCGTGTCCTCCCCGTCAATGGGGTAACTGAACCAGATTGGGTGAAGCACATAGTCACCACTCTGGGTTCGACTACACAAGATGATGATCATTTCCCTCTCCCAACATCTCCTTGGACTTGCCAAGTGTCCATATTAGATATTACCATCATTATTGAGCAACTAAATTCATCACGAGTGGCAGGCCCTCTTGGTATTTGTATCGCACTTGTCAAAGCATCCCCGGGGATGTGCCCTACATTTACTTTGCACCCACATAGGTAAGACAGGCTGCATTCCTAAAACATGGCGTGAAAGTCACATTCTGCTTGTCCATAAGAAAGGCCCCTGGAAGGTGGCCATCAACTATAGAATGCTAGCTATGCTAGAAACACCATCCAAATTGATTGCCAAAGTACTACTTCTTGAACTCAATCACTGGATCTCTGAGAATATACTTCCTCCCAAATCAGATGGGATTCAATGAAAAGAAAATGGAATACTACCTACAATCTACTCTTCCTTGTTTCATGAGTAGACTAAACTGCCTTTATTGATTTTTCTGCAGCATTTGACTCAGTGTTTTGCAAAACAGACTCTGGAAGAAATTGTCACCATGCAATATCCCCCTGGGTTTGCTTAAGATATTGATGCTATTATACACTAACACCACAGTAAAGCTCAGATTAGGCACAGAGGGCAAACTGTGTGATTCCATACCTACACAACGCAGCATAAAACAAGAGTGCATTGTCGCCGCCAGTCTCTTTAAGTAATACCTTGTAGACCTTGGGTCAGCGTTCAACCTCCTGCATATCAGCCCAGTGAAAATGGGTCGCCACCTGACCAGCTGGCTATCTTACCCTGATGATCTGATTTTGGTCGACCATACCCCAAAAGGTCTACAAACCTTGATCTTGGCACTAGGAGAGTATGCAGATAACAAAAGATGATCAATTAACAGAGAAAAGGAAGACAATGAAATTTGCCCCGTCGCCTCCAAGACGCAGAAATGTTTTTGTAAATTAAATGGACTGAATCTTGCAAGTGTTTCCACATACACGTATCTAGGCATTTATGTTCAGGATACTTTGAAGTGGGAAACACATTGGAAAGAAACAAAGATTAAATGTAAAAGAGCAGTAAGTGCCATCAGTCAATTCATAGGGAAACAAAGTGGTATTTCGATTGAGACAATTCTTCTTTTATACCAGACTAAAGTGTGTTCTATCCTTTTCTATGGAATCGAGATAAGGGGGTCACCAATATGGTGTTGCGTTAAAACATTCTGAAAGGGGGGGGGGTGCTGTTGCGGGATGCAGCTAACACGAGTGAGCTCCTGAGATGACCAAGGCCGTTAACTGATTATATCCGGAAAAAACTCCCGTTTCTACGTGCAAATCGGTTGAACTGTGTATGAAACCTTGCCCGATGGGATACCCGACAATCAGGCAGGTCTGCAGTCCGGTTTCGAGTGCACCAACACCGATGACCGAGGCCAACAAGGTGCCCCTCTTCTAGCTGACACTGCTACTCGTGGGAGAGCAGGGAACCCAGCAGTACCGGTGACCCGGCGCGCAACATCCGAGGGCACGCCTGGCCAGCAGCTGTGTAAGCCTCACACAGAGTCCGGGGGATGCTCCCCCCGCTGGATCAGCCCATTAAGACGCTGCCCTTCTTGACACAATAAGCTGACGGCTGTAACCCCCAGCGCACACGGACAGAGGCGGCTGGGCGACACCGGTAAGCAGTGACGGCCACTGGAGAGGAGAGGCGACACAGGGGGGGGGGGGGTCACCCAACAACGGCCCGCAGCCCAGCTGCGCCATCCAAGAGGGCTGCATTAACACACCTGATCTGGCATTCCTGGCCCCAGGGGGACCGAAGCCCGCGGCGGATAGATCTACACAGGCTGCAATGCCCACCCGGCACCCTGGAACTGCTTCCTTCCGAAGAACAGCACAGACGGGGGGCTAACTGGGGTTCCCATTGCAGCCCGAGCCCCACTCCACAGCCATCATACGCAGACGCGCACAGAGCGGCAGCCTCCAGGCCTGACTTCTGCCCTCTCACGCCAGCTCCTGCAGCTTGCACAATCACCTCAGAACAATGGCCGCGGACGACAATATGCAGAGGTATACGAAATCCAGACGGAGGAAGAAGAACAACACACCTTGGAAGCTCCATCAGGATAAGGTTAGATCCGCCAAGTTCAAAGACTGGGAGCAAGTTAAGGCCCGACACCCAGTGAGGAGAGAAGGGTGGAGATGGGGGGAGGGTTGGAGGAAGAGGGAAAGTACCAAGAACCATAGTGATAGAACGGGCTAGAGGTCCAAGAGACGGAGGAAGAATCGGTTTGGGGACGTAGAAGAACCGGGTACAATTAGCAGGGTGGGAATCAGGCTCAGTAGGGCAAATCGCGGTGCAATGGCTGAGGTGAATATAATATCAATTAATGCCCAGGGGTTGAACTCTTCAGCGAAGCGTAAGGCGATCCTGAGCAGATTAGAAACAATGCATGCAGGAATAGCGCTCCTCTCCTGCAGAAAGACGAAAAGTGGATGTGCAGCAGATCATACCCACACAATTCTTCTCCTCCAGCGGGAAAAAGTCGAAAGGGGTGGCCATCCTCTGTAGTCGCGATCTGGAGTTCCAGAAACGGCAGATGATGATGAAAGATGAGGAGGGCAGATATGTGGGGGTTAAAGGCACAATCAAAGGTCAGATGTACACGATTTTGACAGTATATCTACCCAATGAAAAACAAGACCAATACATAGTCAAACTGCTCCAGAAAGTGGGAGGGTGGTGCGAAGGCCAGATAATCATGAGGGGAGACTTCAACTGTGTAATGGACCCAAAGTTAGACAAGACGCTCCCCCCGACAGCAACGGACCAGAGGAATAGAGAGGCCCTAGGTAAACTATTCTGTGATTTAGAGGCAATTGAAACGTGGCGTTTCTTTAAAGGAGAAAATAGAGAATATACGCATTTCTCAGCAGCGCATGGTGGCTACTCGACAATAGACATGATACTGGTCTCACCTCTGATCCCTAGCGTCACGAATATTGAGATAGGGGTGCAGTACCTATCAGACCACGCTCCTGTGACCGTCACAATAGAACAAGCAAAGAGCAGCAACAGGCCGCGACCACAATGGACACTAAAAGAAGCAATCCTAAAAGATATAGCCCTCAGAGCGCATATTGAAAACACCATTAACAATTATTTCAGGGGGAACGATAACGGGGAAGTAGATTGGAGAGCAGTATGTGATGCGGGGAAGGCAGTAGTCAGAGGGGAGTTTATTGCCCAGGGCGCACAGTACTATAGGGAGAGAGCTCTCATAACACGTAAACTAGAGGAAGACCTGAAGAAGGCTGAAAAGCTACATAAAACACGCCAGACCCCAAAGACACTGCTCAGGAAGATTGGAGCCAAAATAGAGAACCACACAGCAGATAAAAAAGGGCAGGCACTATTAAAAACCAAACAATCATACTACACATATGGAGGGAAAGCAAACAAATTCCTAGCGGCCAAACTACGCAAACAAAAAACGCGCAACAACATCACAGGACTGAAATACAATATGAGGGAGCTACACACGAGGGATGAAGAAAAGCTAGAATTAATGGTCCAATTCCATGAGGGATTGCTAACTGGCGAGTCTCTACATAAGATAAAACAAACAACCTATATGTCCTCTATCCACAGATCACGGAACAAGATAGAAGTAAACTAGAAGATCCGATTACGACCCAAGAAGTTAGCAATGCGATAACTGCTCTTCCACTGGGGAAAACCCCAAGGCCGGATGGATTGGGAAATAGCTACTATAAATCATTCCACAAACACAACTGATAACCCCCCGCACCCGACTATTCAACGTAATCAGAGAAGCAAGGGCAGCTTTGCAGGATATGGGTAAATCAGCTACGATACTATCCTTAAAACCAGAACGAGACCCAACTGACTGTGCCAGCTACCGACCCATTGCCCTTCTCAACACAGATGCAAAATTATACGCTAAAATATTAGAGAACCGTCTAGCAGCCGTCCTACCCGGAATAATACATGGAGATCAAGCAGGCTTCATCAATGAGAGACACACACAAGACAACGTCAGGCGGGCGATAGATATTATCGAATGGGGCACAAGAAAGAATCAAAAACTTTCAATAGCGGCCCGAGACGCTAGGTGTGCTTTTGACAGTATGAATTGGAAATATTTAAGGCTGGTGCTGGAGGGATTCGGGTGCGGACCAAGTTTTACTAAAATGGTATTGGCAAACTATCAGCTACCGTTCACAAACTTCCTTGTTAATGGCCATACCTCACGGCAAATTGATATTATAAGAGGCACTCGTCAGGGATGCCCCCTCTCACCATTGGTCTTTGCAATGGCAATGGAACCCTTTGCAATACACATCAGAGAAGATCCAAACATCAAGGGGGTGATCAGTGGGGAAACTCATCACATAATGCTCTATATGTCTGATACCAAGAACCAAGACCAAGAATTATACCAAGGATAATAGCAGAACTACAGAGATTTGCAGAGGCCTCAGGATTCACAATAAATTACACAAAATCTAAGGCATTAAATATCACAGAGTATGAGGAGATAAAACCCTTGGAGCGCCGCTACCCCCTGCAATGGGAAAAAACAATCTCTAAGCTACTTAGAGGTACAGATCACCAAAACTCTGGGAAAGCTCTTCAAAGCAAACATAGTGCTGCTCTGGAAACGCCTGCAGGAGGACCTGAAGAGATGGGACACCCAGGAACTCTCCTGGTTTGCGAGAATAGCAGCCAAAAAAATTACGCTACTTTCAGACTCCTGTATGTAGTGAGCTCAATTCCGACATTCCACCAAGGCTTATTACAGAACTACAAGGAGCCATCTTTAAATTAATATGGCACAACAAGAAGCCTTGAATCCAACGGCGAATCATGATACGTCCGACGCTACTAGGGGAGCTGAGAGTCCCGGACATAGAGAGGTACATTTTAGCGGCACAACTGACACCAATACTAAAGTGGGCAAGCTCTAGGTCCACGCCTGGCTGGTGCCAGCTGGAACAAGCAGCTACAACGACCCCGTTAAAAAACCTACCATTCTTGAAACCTGAAACTCGGGAAAGTGGAGGAGTGCTACTCGAAACCACCAGGACCAAGCCACCCACAGGAGCAAGATTCATAAGGGTCTGGGCCCACTCTTACCAATAGCATATAATGCAGACTTCTCCCCTGGACTGGACCCAAAGTTTTGGGAGGGATGGAGTGAAGCCCAAACATTGACGCTCCAAGACGTATATCAGGAAAACAACCCTATGTCATTCGAGGCATGCAAGCAGAAATTCAGGATCAGAGAACAACACAGGTACAACTATCGGCAATTGCGCCATTGGCTCTCCCATCCAGAGACAAAGAAGGCAGGGTTGCGAACACCGCTGGGCCTACAACTTACCATACGAGAGGGCTCCACTAAGAAAGGTACCACTCCTCTATATAGTCTACTGGACAAGTCACTAACATCAGACCCGCTGCAATATAAGACTGGGAACAAGACATAGGGGAAGAGATCTTGGAAGAGGAATGGAGCCAAATATGGTCTAGAGCATTGATCAGAGAATCGGCGTACAAAATCTGCTACCAGTGGTACCTGGCCCCTAATCGCCTACACAAAATGAATCCGGCATACACCCCAATGTGCTGGCGTCAATGCTGTAATAGAGGGGATATGTTCCACATGTGGTGGACGTGCCCGAAAGTGATAATCTTTTGGAAAGAAAATTTGGGGCTCATCAAAGACATAACAGGGTCCGATCTGCCATGGTCCCCGAAAGTAATTCTGCTGGGCGCAGTGTCGGAGGATAAATATTCCGCATCAGGAAATAAGGCAGCTCTGATTACACACCTGCTGACGGCAGCTAGAATGACAATCGCCCAACGTTGGAAAAAGAACGAAGGGCCCACCACCCCCTGGTGATGGGTCAAAGTATGGTGGGTCATGGCGATGGAAAACATGTGTGCTACTAAAGCTGGGAAATACCTGAAGTTCTTGCCAATATGGGATCCACTCCAGGACTACGTAGGAGAGTGCGAAGCCCGTTTCTTCAAAACAAAACTGCTCAAGACGATACATGTTCGATAAGAGTCAAGGAGCGCCCAGGTAACAAAACCGGGCTCAATAAAGGGAGCGGGAACTTGATTGAAGACTCTTGGTTAAAACTGGGGTAATGAGGGGGGAGGCAGATGGTGAGGGGGGAGGATTATTGGGATGGGGGAGTTAGATGTTGAAAATGGAAGATCGGATTGATGCTTTCTTAGATGTAAGTTGAACATACTGTAATGATTTTGATGTTGCAGTGCATGATTGCCATATGTAAAGGTCTTATTGAAAAATAAAATCATTAAAAAAAAACACATAATGAAAGCTCAATATTGCACAAATTACTCTGTATGCCAGTCACTGTCAATAGAATATCTTTACTTGGAATTTGACCTTGACGTTATTTTGTCCGATTTCATTGTAAAAACTAATGTTTTGCGGTTGAACAACCGCACAATGATGGCAAATTTTGTCAGAGCATTCCGTGAAATAGTGAATTGTAACACAATGGGGACTTTAGGTTTGCTGCTCTCACTCCACACACAGTGACATGTAGGATGTTCTCATTCTGTGAACAGTGCAGTGCACGTGATTAAGGCCCGCCTGAAAGTTAGACTCTCGACACAAAGTAAAGAACAAAACGTTGTAGTATGTACTCCGTGCGAGATAGTGAATGTTTTTGTGAGTACATCTCTACTCGCCTGATTAAACCATCTTACATAACTGCTTTCCCCAAGATTTCCATTGCCAGATATTAGGAATGTTTCACAGTTGTGTACCTCTACCCGTAGTCTGACTTTGCCAGGGGAGCCCAGCCTTCTGCTGCACTCCTCAGTGCTTTTTGCTCACTTCATTGTGGGGAAAATGACATGCCCTTAAAGACAGTCAGTGCTGGGAGACTTTGTTTCCCTAAGTCCTTTCCAATGTTGCAACTTTACTGCAACATGTTACAAGTGCGCAATGTACCTTACAGTACAGTGCGCTTGGGTCTTCCTTTCATTTCCAAAGGCCCTAGACTCCCTCAAAGGATTTTTTAGAAGTGTAGATGTGCCTTGGACAGGGCTGGTGGCAGCTTATCTTTTAGCTTATTTTTAACCCTTTCTTGCTATACAAACTGCATTTACCGCGGTTGGCACGGGAAGGTGGTCTGGCTCCAAAATGGCCATGCCACAAGGTTCTTTGTCCTGTCCTTTGACCATCTTGCCCCTTTACCTTCCCCAGGTCGAGCAGAACCAGCTCAGTCCTTGTTTGGGCATGCATTCTCCCATGAAACGCCAAGCTTTAGTGGGCTTGTGTGTGTGCCTCCAGGATGTGGGCTGGACTGTCTAGTTCCAATACACATCCTGGGTGCCAGAGGGTCTGGTGGGCTGTGAATGACTGGGACCACCGTGGTCTGTGATTGGTCCACGTCTGGTGTGCCTGTATGAGAGCAGATCTCCCATTGGGTCCTCTTTGTTTTGGCGCTAAGGAGATTCTGGGTAAGAGAAGGCTCCAAACACCCATACCAGGTCGATCTCTTCAGTTCTCAATGAAACTAGGATAGGGTCCAAGCATTCTGAAAGCAAGAAGCCTAGTCGAGGAACTGCTGGTGAACCGCCGGAAGGTTTGGCACCCTGAGCCCGCTGTTGCCCCGCTGGACCCCTCTGCATCTGCTCGTACCAGGAGGTCTGCAAAGGCCCTTCGACCTATTTGAATAGTGGGACTAACTATTCACGGCACCTTCATCTAACCCTGCAAGTAACCCTCTTTGGAAGTGTCCCTGAGCCAACCAGTTGGCTGTCCAGCTTGCATACGACCTTTGCTATGAAACCGCCACCGTTTCGAGGAAGCTCTGTGTTCACGGCACTCTCACACCGAATCTCGTACATTTGGCATTCCCAGGTCTGGAATAAAGAGAGACAGCCCGAACCAGAGTACCCCCAGTTGCCATGTCACACAGCCGTGGTGACTAACTACTGCGCCTCTGTGCCCTCACGCCTGCTACAGTGAAACTGGCCTGATCCATCCACCAGAAGCGGATAAATCGCCACTGTCCCGCCAGGGAATCATCGCTGTAACTTAGCCGCTGAAAGCCGCAGAGCCGCACAACTGCTGCATTTGAACCTGTGGACTGCCGAAGTTTGGTCCGGAGTGCGCCAGGGGTCAGTGAGTACTTGCAACCCTTAACAATAGCCCCTAGCGCATTAAACCATTTTTATGCACGAGTGTCCGCTGAGGGTCACTCACCTTTCCACAAGTAGGCTGTGCTAGCGACCCATTCCCAACTCCTGGAACCTGTTCTGCACTCTTGGGGAGACCCTCCACGAATAGTGGGAACTTATTCTTCATCGCCTCACCCACCTTCCTGAGCTGCTACAGCCCCTGCAAGAGACCCCGTTTTTGCCCTTCTGCACCATCGCGTGCACCAGCATTTGAAAGTACTTTTGAGCGTTAGGCTCCACTCTTCGTAGGGACTGGACTGCCTCTCAGTTAGGGATCGATTGATGAAGAACTGCCTAAAGTCTATTTGCACTGCTTGCTCCCTTTCCTTTTAGGTTGTGAACCCATTCTGTGCTTTAACCCTTTAGGCCACTGGGTATTGTATATATGTGTTATAGTAGTGCTGTAGTGATTCCATGTATTACTGTTGATAATTGCTGCTTTGTGTTTGAGTTCAAAGGCCTTCAATAAATGTACATTTATTTTTCATATATATATATACACACCTGACTGGGAGTGATTTGTATGCCCCTTACTGTGTGTGCTCATTGAGGTCTTTCAGTCACCCTCACCCCGCCCGAGACCTAGTCTTGACCACCACCATTGCTACCTTGATTGGTCTGGCTTGTGCAAAAGGTTACCCTGTTCCAAGAAACTAGGCTGGCCTTCTGAACCTCTGCCCACCAGGTCAGAGTTCAGAAAACAGAAGTACGTTTTTTTGTCTATATGGTACTCAAGATATCGAAAACCATCGAGCATCTGTTAACGGTTTTGTGCGAGTTTGCAAAACATAAGAATCAGTTATCTTAAATCCTACAAAAATGTTTTTAATTGTGATAATTTCTCTTCGGTGTGGCCAGTGTTTTTAAATGGATGTGATCATAATCTTTTATCGAGTGAAACAGTATTGGAAATGTGTTGAGATTCTTAAATCACTTACTTGTTGAACCTTATTTTGATATTCTGAATTTAGTTGTCAAGTTGTAACTTTTATTTATGGCTTTTAATTTAGATAGCACTCTCATATTTTTTTTACAGTTTTAAGAAAAATTGTACCCAGGTGATTTTTAATTTTGTGCCTACCGTTTTAATGTGAACATTGTATTTGTTTTAATGTTGTATACATAGAAAGCCATTGGCTGAAAGTGTATTAATAAATAAATACATGTTGGAAATTGAAAAGTGTTTGTCTTTTAAAAACTCAATTATTGATTTTATTTTGTACCTGAGAAAATGTGAAATGTTTATTTAAAACTACTTCACAATAAGAGAATATGTTTTGTAAAATTGCTCACATCATAGCCCTGCCAACCCAACCTGGATCAGTTCCTCAGGATCCATCCAATGATCCCTGTGTGCTGGAAGACGACCTCTTCCATTCACAGCTCTGCTGTCTGTACGTTTCCTCCTCTTCCATTCACAGCTCCGCTGTCTGTACGTTTCCTCCTCTTCCATTCACAGCTCCGCTGTCTGTACGTTTCCTCCTCTTCCATTCACAGCTCCGCTGTCTGTACGTTTCCTCCTCTTCCATTCAAAGCTCCGCTGTCTGCACGTTTCCTTCTCTTCCATTCACAGCTCTGCTGTCTATACGTTTCCTCCTCTTCCATTCACAGCTCTGCTGTCTGTACGTTTCCTCCTCTTCCATTCACAGCTCCGCTGTCTGTACGTTTCCTCCTCTTCCATTCACAGCTCCGCTGTCTGTACGTTTCCTTCTCTTCCATTCACAGCTCCGCTGTCTGTACGTTTCCTTCTCTTCCATTCACAGCTCCGCTGTCTGTACGTTTCCTCCTCTTCCATTCACAGCTCCGCTGTCTGTACGTTTCCTTCTCTTCCATTCACAGCTCTGCTGTCTGTACGTTTCCTCCTCTTCCATTCACAGCTCCGCTGTCTGTACGTTTCCTTCTCTTCCATTCACAGCTCCGCTGTCTGTACGTTTCCTTCTCTTATATTCACAGCTCCGCTGTCTGTACGTTTCCTCCTCTTCCATTCACAGCTCCGCTGTCTGTACGTTTCCTCCTCTTCCATTCACAGCTCCGCTGTCTGTACGTTTCCTCCTCTTCCATTCACAGCTCCGCTGTCTGCACGTTTCCTGCTCTTCCATTCACAGCTCTGCGGTCTGCACGTTTCCTGCTCTTCCATTCACAGCTCCGCCGTCTGTACGTTTCCTGCTCTTCCATTCAAAGCTCTGATGCCTGCACGTTTCCTCCTCTTCCATTCACAGCTCTGCTGTCTGTACGTTTCCTGCTCTTCCATTCACAGCTCTGCTGTCTGCACGTTTCCTCCTCTTCCATTCACAGCTCTGCTGTCTATACGTTTCCTCCTCTCCCATTCACAGCTCCGCTGTCTGTACGTTTCCTCCTCTTCCATTCACAGCTCCGCTGTCTGTATGTTTCCTCTTCCATTCACAGCTCCGCTGTCTGTACGTTTCCTCCCCTTCCATTCACAGCTCTGCTGTCTGTACGTTTCTTCCTCTTCCATTCACAGCTCTGCTGTCTGCACGTTTCCTCCTCTTCCAATCAAAGCTCTGCTTTCTGCACGTTTCCTCCTCTTCCATTCAAAGCTCTGCTGTTTGCACGTTTCCTCCTCTTCCATTCACAGCTCTGCTGTCTGCACGTTTCCTCCTCTTCCATTCACAGCTCTGCTGTCTGCACGTTTCCTGCTCTTCCATTCACAGCTCTGATGCCTGTACGTTTCCTCACAGCTCTGATGCCTGTACGTTTCCTCCTCTTCCATTCACAGCTCTGCTGTCTGCACGTTTCCTCCTCTTCCATTCACAGCTCTGCTGTCTGCACGTTTCCTCCTCTACCATTCACAGCTCTGCTGTCTGCACGTTTCCTGCTCTTCCATTCACAGCTCTGCTGTCTGCACGTTTCCTCCTCTTCCATTCACAGCTCTGCTGTCTGTACGTTTCCTGCTCTTCCATTCACAGCTCTGCTGTCTGCACGTTTCCTCCTCTTCCATTCACAGCTCTGCTGTCTGTACGTTTCCTCCTCTTCCATTCACAGCTCTGCTGTCTGCACGTTTCCTCCTCTTCCATTCACAGCTCTGCTGTCTGCACGTTTCCTCCTCTTCCATTCACAGCTCTGCTGTCTGCACGTTTCTTCCTCTACCATTCACAGCTCTGCTGTCTGCACGTTTCCTGCTCTTCCATTCAGAGCTCCGTTGTCTGCACGTTTCCTGCTCTTCCATTCACAGCTCTGCTGTCTGCACGTTTCCTCCTCTTCCATTCACAGCTCTGCTGTCTGTACGTTTCCTCCTCTTCCATTCACAGCTCTGCTGTCTGCACGTTTCCTCCTCTTCCATTCACAGCTCTGCTGTCTGCACGTTTCCTCCTCTTCCATTCACAGCTCTGCTGTCTGTACGTTTCCTCCTCTTCCATTCACAGCTCTGCTGTCTGCACGTTTCCTCCTCTTCCATTCACAGCTCTGCTGTCTGCACGTTTCCTCCTCTTCCATTCACAGCTCTGCTGTCTGCACGTTTCTTCCTCTACCATTCACAGCTCTGCTGTCTGCACGTTTCCTGCTCTTCCATTCAGAGCTCCGTTGTCTGTACGTTTCCTGCTCTTCCATTCAAAGCTCTGTTGTCTGTACGTTTCCTCCTCTTCCATTCAAAGCTCCGCTGTCTGCACGTTTCCTCCTCTTCCATTCACAGCTCTGCTGTCTGTACGTTTCCTCCTCTTCCATTCACAGCTCTGCTGTTTGCACGTTTCCTCCTCTTCCATTCACAGCTCTGATGCCTGTACGTTTCCTCCTCTTCCATTCAAAGCTCCGCTGTCTGCACGTTTCCTCCTCTTCCATTCAAAGCTCTGCTGTCTGCACGTTTCCTCCTCTTCCATTCTGTACCTTTCCTCCTCTTCCATTCACAGCTCTGCTGTCTGTACGTTTCCTTCTCTTCCATTCACAGCTCTGCTGTCTGTACGTTTCCTTCTCTTCCATTCACAGCTCTGCTGTCTGTACGTTTCCTTCTCTTCCATTCACAGCTCTGCTGTCTGCACGTTTCCTCCTCTTCCATTCACAGCTCCGCTGTCTGCACGTTTCCTCCTCTTCCATTCTGTACCTTTCCTCCTCTTCCATTCACAGCTCTGCTGTCTGTACGTTTCCTCCTCTTCCATTCACAGCTCTGCTGTCTGTACGTTTCCTTCTCTTCCATTCACAGCTCTGCTGTCTGTACGTTTCCTTCTCTTCCATTCACAGCTCTGCTGTCTGTACGTTTCCTCCTCTTCCATTCACAGCTCCGCTGTCTGCACGTTTCCTCCTCTTCCATTCACAGCTCCGCTGTCTGCACGTTTCCTCCTCTTCCATTCACAGCTCTGCTGTCTTTACGTTTCCTCCTCTTCCATTCAAAGCTGTCTGCACGTTTCCTCCTCTTC
Source organism: Ambystoma mexicanum (assembly GCF_040938575.1). Classification (NCBI taxonomy): domain Eukaryota; kingdom Metazoa; phylum Chordata; class Amphibia; order Caudata; family Ambystomatidae; genus Ambystoma; species Ambystoma mexicanum. Next base: position 1,336,730,026 of record NC_090933.1, on the reverse strand, counting down.
CATTCACAGCTCCGCTGTCTGCACGTTTCCTCCTCTTCCATTCACAGCTCTGCTGTCTTTACGTTTCCTCCTCTTCCATTCAAAGCTGTCTGCACGTTTCCTGCTCTTCCATTCACAGCTCTGCTGTCTGTACGTTTCGTCCTCTTCCATTCAAAGCTCCGCTGTCTGTACGTTTCCTTCTCTTCCATTCAAAGCTCTGCTGTCTGTACGTTTCCTGCTCTTCCATTCATTGGTCCATCAGTTTACTGGTTTCTCCTCCATTCAATGCTCCACCACCTTTGTACGATTCTCTTCCAGTCACTGCTCCTCCATCTGTAGGAGTGTCTCATCCATTAACGTCATCTCTTCACAATTACTTCCCTTCATTTACAATGACCTCCCTTCAATCACTTCTCTGCCATTTGTAGGAATCACTTTTCTGTTCACTACTCCAACCCCCCATGACAATGTGGTCCATTTATGACACTTACTGTCAAATCAAGTGAGCCTCTCATCACCCCCCCACGCCCCAAACTCTGGATCCCTTACCACAAATATTTTGTACCATCCCGCCAGTTATCTCCTGAGTGCAGGAATCCATTGGCTAACTCACTCCAATCTCTCTTCATTTTGACTACTCCATCACGTCTCACTATGGTCTTCCTCTTACTGATGTGTGTGTTCTAGGCCTTCCTTCCCAACCTGCATCTCCCTAGCTTTGGGAACACAAAAAGAAGTCAGTGGATTAGGTGCAAGACAGTTTAAAAAATTTATTTTCAAGGATACAACAGTGTAATCCAGCTCTGCCAATGAGATACAAAAGCTAACCCCACAATGTTGGCTTCCAAGCAGGCAAGATGCAAATTGTAAATACAGTGCATGGTCAGAGGGTGAATATCGAGTCTTTCCAGCACCTAGTAATTGAAGTCCACCGAGATACTCTCAACGCAGTCCTTGAATGCAAAATTCCTCCACTGGCCCCAAAACGGTTTCTTTCTGATGCCGACTTACTGGCAGCTAACCGCGAAGGTATTGCTGCATCTGGGTATCGTCGGGTAGAAACCCAGAGTACATCAGAAGATAGACAATCGAGGAAGTCATCTTCATGGCTAAGATCTCGATCCTGTGAAGAGAAAGATGTTAACAGAGAATACTGGGAATATTACAAGTCAAGAACATACAGCAGCAAATTCAATCCAGGTTACGGTGTGTTGGCACTGCTCCAAAGCAACAGGCTATGGTTTGGCAATGCCAGAGGTGCATCAGCAGGCCTTTCAAATTTCCAGACCAAAATACAAAACCACAGTTGGTGGCCTCATGCAACCAGAATAACAGAACCACACAATAATGCAGAGGCACATTTTCAATACAACGGCTGTGTGTGGGCACACCCTTAGGGATGGGGTGGGGTGATGGCCCCAGGTATGAAAGGAGATGCAATGAAAGACCATGAAGGGTACAATGATATGCAACAACAGAGGGCCCTGTAGGACAAGGATGAGGTACTTTGGTCAAGAAAGTTCTTATACACATGGGGTGCATTGGCAAATGTTTGCAGTGCCCAGCATTAAAAGAACAGAGTGGGCTGGTGGAGACAAAATGCACAGAAAAATGCCAGCCTAACCCATCTGCGATTCCTTGTTATAGCCATAACTCCCAAGTCCAGAAACCCATTTGCAGTTCCTGGGTAGTTCTACGGAGCATGCCACTAAGATCCAGTGGAGTGGACTTGCACTAGACCCCTCGCTGAGAGCAAACAGCAGATATATAAGCGGGCAGCCCTTGCTGACAGGTAGAGTTGGAGACCAGCCATGGGTGAGAGCCTTATATGGTCACCCCTGACTGAGCCCCTGTGCTGGGATAGTACAGGAGCTGACCAGAGAAGACTAGAATGCCTGGGTTTCTGCGGCTTTTCACAGCCCAGGAACAGACCTGTGATGATGTTCGAAAGACACACCCCCAAGGGATTTTGTAGCCACCTAAGGTTAGAATGGATGCACAGGGGTGGCAGAGTGGGAGGCAGAGGTCCTCGGTATCCCATCGAGCTTCAACGGTGGATGCTCTTGAATTTGAATTCTATTGTAACAATGTATAGAGGGTGGATGAGCAATGCCTACACACCCCCACCCTAAACGGACAACATTCTTATATATAGGAGAAGAGGCTGGCGTGGTCACAAACCCACACTGCAGCCTGCATTGGGAGTTATCGTAAATTACCAGTTACGCAATTCATTTTCCCCTTAAATTACACGTAAATAACATTACTCAAGAGTCCTGAACCCCTGCCTGCACATTTCTAACCTATCACTAGTATGCTAAGGGTAAGGGCAATGCGTATATCAGTGGGTGGCTGAACACATAAAGCCCCAAATTGGAGTCAGTCCTTCTGGGTGTCATCTGCCTGGTTTGATAGCAGTCATACTAGACTCAATGAAAGTGATATGATATATGTCATTTATAACACGTCTGTACATAAGTGCTTCTAGGAGCGATAAGACAAGGGGGAGACGGAGGGAGGAAGTTGCAACTTCTGTATAATCTACAGAGATGATTCTGACAACTCCATCTCAGCTGCCATGTGTCTCCAATAAGAATAGACTGGTTTACCTCTCCGGCTGGCTCAGCGCGCCTTATTCTCTTGTCCTTCATACCATACTTTTAGTCTGCACAGAGTGTAGATACACTCCAACATTAGATGTGTCCAAGGTCCCTTGGATACTGCAGAGAAGACACCCTTCTATTCTCTTGGCAGTTCATTCCTCGGGTCCCAAACTTTCATTGGGTGCAGTTTCTGAATTTCAAACAGGACTTTTGCATTTTAATATACAACGCCATTTAGAGTACCATGTACTCTAAAACGGCCGTGCCACAAGATGTTCGCCGAACCTTGGGCCATTTTGGCCCTCTGCCTTCTCGCTGCCCTCTTGGGTCCAGAATTGTTGTATCGGGAAAGCCCTGTCGCGGGCATATTGGTGGTCTGCGTTTGTAGCTGGATGTGGGGATGGGTCTGTCAGGACCCAGTCCACATCCACGCCAGTGTGTGTGTTGCTGGGCAGAAGGGTTGGCCAGAGGCCCCTGTAAGTTTCAATGGTGCAGATCCCTACCATTGGAGTACCTGGTGGAGATTGAGGTCTAGATCCTGGATAAAGGGAGGACTCCTGCAGCCATTCAAATGATAAGACCCTTACGGAGACCTGCAGCCTGCTGAAGGCCCAAGGACGACTGCTGCAGCTGACCAGCATTGCCTGCAGCCAAATCCCAGTCAAGACCTGCTCCTCTCTCCTAGTCTCAAGAAGGCCCTTGTTGCTGCTTCGACCCGTGGACTCGTTGGAAAAACCTGTCCCGACTCCTGTTGCAGGATCCGTGCCTGCTAAGCCATAAGGTTTTATGTCCTGGATTACTCACTCCCAGCTAGCTTTTGGACAATCTCTCTCCTGCCCTTGTTCATGAAGTTGCTGGAAGTGTGGTTTTCTCCTCTTTCCGCTTTTCTGGAAATCTCTGGATCCTTTGGTCCCCTTCAGTGAGGATTCGCTCTCTGGGGCACTGAGAGTGTCCTGGTGTCAGTTATGGGCGACATGGCCAGGCTGGTTGACAATGGTGGAGTTGGAGGCCTGATTTTGGTTGATCTTTCAGTGGCATTTGACACCGCTGACCACCCCACCTTTCTGTCCTGCCTGTTCCATGCTGGTCTTTCTGGGCCTGTGTTGGCCTGGTTTACCTCCTTTCCGGCTGATGGGGGCCAAACACTTTCTCTTCCTTCTTTTTCTTCATCTTCTTGTCGTGTAGTGATCCCCAGGGCTACGCCTTGTCCACAATTATATTTAATATCTACATGCAGCCTCTTGTGTGTCTCGACGCTCCTTTGGCCTCCGGTGCTATTCCTATGCCGAGGAAACCCAGATCCTTGTTCAGTTAGACCTTGACCAGGCTGAAGCATCGTCGTGCCTTTGTCAATGCCTGGCGGGAGTGGATGAACCGCAACTGGCTGAAGCTCAATGGGGACAAGATGGATGTTTTGGTGGTAGGTGCCCCTCCTATCCCTTCACTAGTGGTCTCTTCCTTTTGGCCATATGCACTTGGGAGTCTCCCTGTCCCAGTGACAGTGATAACAAATCTTGGGGCGGTGCCCTCTTCCACCCTCTTCATGGATTCTCAGTTTGCCGCAGTATGTAAAGCAGGGCATTTCCATCTGAGGATTTTGCAGAAGGTGCTCCCCACCCCATCTCCATCCTCCAGTAGTTGCTGCATTAAGCCGGGTCGATTATTGCAATGCAGTATATCTGGCCCAGCCTAAGGGCCTAGTACATCAGTTGCAGCTCCTGCAGAACCTCGCGGCTCAAGTAGCCACAAACTCCCCTTATGGAACCTGCACTAGTCCTATTCTTTGCTCTTTACATTGGCTTCCAGTGGCCAGACAAATTCACTAAGTCTCTATGCTTGGATCACCATGCTCTTCATAGCCAAGGAGCCAGCTATCTTCAGGACAAATCAGTCCGCTATTTCCCTCGTCGTGAGCTTCGCTCATGGTCGGCTTGTTTAGTTTCAGTTCCCAATACCCAGTTAGATAGGGTTGGTGATCAGGCCTTCTCAGTGGCCGCAGCCAAACTTTGGAATGCCCTACCACTGCCACTGAGGTGTGTTCCAAATCACCTTGAGTTTTGACGTTCCCTGAAGACTCTTCTTTTTAGGCCCATGGCTTTGTGGTCTGCCCTTGTGTTGTCCTAAAGCCAAGATACCCCTGGGTGATGGAGCGTTTTATAAAATCTGTTAACATAACATAAGCCTACTTCAAAAGTGTCCCTGGAACAACCTGTCAAGTGGTCTGAAGCAATGCAGCACTTTTAAAATAGCGTTCGCAATATTGCATTATGGCAGTTCTGAAGCAATATTATCAGTATTAGGTTTGTTATGCTTTATCATGCTTTGAAACATGTATGCGACAGTAATATGAGAAATATGAGAAAAGTGCTGTCAAGAAAGCGTATATGTATGTTCAGCTTCGCACAGCTTGGCTTTTGCTATTAAGCAGTTCCAAATATGGAAATCCGATTCCGGACACATAATGTCGGATTCATGATAACTAATATGGGCAGGTATTCCGGCGTTTAGACTGGCTACTTAAAATGGCGTCTTAAGCATCCGGATAGCCATATATGGGTAGAACCATATATGGACAACCGACATTTCCTATACTTGTCTGTACAAAGGTTACTGACGGGCACTGCCGTACAAAGGTAACTCTAGTGCGTCTTGAATTAACACGAGGAATGAGAAGGGGTTATTCGAGAGCATTTCAGTGAAGCTGGTTGGATAGCGGCCAAGACAGGAAGTGTTGGCTTGAACCCAGCCAGGACAAATTGGCTGCCGCCCCAGCAAATGAGTCATCTAGCAATCTCTGCGGAGACTATAAATAAACCGCAAGCGCGGAGACAAAAGAGACGCAGAGCTGGAGGTGACAGGCAGCGAGCAGGTGCTTCCCCGCAGCGCAATGAACCGGGACAGAGTTCAAGCCAAAGCATAGCGCATAGCGCTTAGATGTGAGTAGTTATGTTGGAGATATTTTACCTTATGCAACGATGCTATGCACTGTGATTGATGGAAAAGAAATAAGATAATACTAAACGAGGCTTGTTGGATTATGTGCTAGCATATCATTTAGAAGAGAAATAATGCAACAAAAGATATGCTGGTTCTATACGCAACGATAATCCTAATATTAACCATTTTTGCTTATTTCTGTAACATTGCTATTTTGATGATACTTAGTTTTATATATAGGAAAATAAATACCTTATAAAACTCAAACTCCTGAGTGAATCTATGCATGAGAGATGTAATAATGTATTTTGAACCTAAGTGCTCACATTTAATAAATTCATGTCTAGCTAACTTATGCGGGCTCTGGGATGAACAGCGGGCGCAGTTCCAAACAGAGATTTCCAATGAGCAGGCTATCCTAAAACTGTGATATAGTTCTCAGCTCTCCCCAGGGGTAACCAGGGGAGGGTGGGGCTCTATAAACACGACCCTAGGAGTGTGAAAACGTGACAAACCAGTAGACTGACCAGTGCTCTCCTAGGTTACCTCACTGCCCCGGTCATTCCCAGTTCTGCCTTGGAACTTCTGAGATCTTCAGCTGGTGAGACAAGACACCTGTCCCTGCAGTTTCAGCCTCCCTGCTTTGCTTTCACCATGAGGATCGCCTGTCGCTACCCGATTGTGGTGACCATGGCTGTGACCAGTTTTCTTCGTGTCCTAGAGGATCCCTCAGGTTCTCCTTCGAGGTCTTCTTCCTGGCATGCCAAGGGTGTCCAGCTGTCCACAGAACAGTATCGCCTGGAACGTCAGACAAACTGGACCCAACCCCAAAACCGAAAGTGGCCCCTGCACCCAAAGCCACTGGATTTGACAGCCTAGGAGTAAGTGCGTACAACAGATTTGGAAGTCTCTGAAGTGGTTTCTGGAGAAATTGGAGCAAGGGGGGCAAGTTTGCATCCTGACCCACCATCTCTCCCTTACCGAAGATCGGTGGTGGTCTGGTCAAGGAGCCCCGCCCTGGGCTTCCCCTAGAGTGGTGGAATTGGGAGAGAAACTTGTAAGAACTTTACTTACCTTTTTATTCAACGTCTGGAACATTTACCTGCAACCGTTGGCTTTGGCAACTCTTATTCCCAATCCAATAGTAAACCCTCATGTGAAGTATGTATTGTTGAAATGGTGACTTTTAGGCACTAGACCACAATTCCTAGCAGGGCTGGACTTAAGAATCAGGGACCTTTTCTAAAGGGCTCTTAGATCAAAAGATCATTGTTTACTCACCATTCCCAGGATCAATTGTGTCTCAAGAGGAGATTGCAGCTTTTCAGCTGCTGGACCAAGATTATGGAACAGTTTTCCACTGAACCTAAGAAGGGCAAATTCTCTATCAATCTTCGGAGCGGGTTTAAAGACCTACCTGTTAAAGTAAATATTATTCTCTCTTTGCTTCCCTGGTAAACTTCAGCAGCATTAATCCACCGAATTGGCTGTTTTGATTTTCTCAGCCTCAATACCATCTGCGCCAGGATTCGATTTAGTTTGTTGTGTGCGCTATATAAATAACTCAAAATTCAAATTAAAGTGTTCTTATGGGTGTTTAACTGTTTCTATCAACTTTACTTACCTATGTGTCTCACTTGCTTTATCATAAACAGTTCAAGTATATATATTCACTAAAAAGCATTGTTTAGGTGCAGCTTTAATGCAACACAACCCTTGAAATTCGGCAAATGAGCAAAGTCATGACCAGTTTAACTCGGCACACTCCTGCTTATGTCCCCCATAGAACAAGTTACTTTCTTACCTGGTAACGTTCTTTCGATGGGATGGTGCGACGACGTATTCCATATCTATGACAGGTAATCACCACAGCTGTGCTGCTTCGGAAACTTTTCCGGCGTCTGCGTCCTGCGTCGATGACGTCGATACGCCGACGTCTAGGACCTCCTCCGACGTCCGACGTCATCCGATGTGATAAGTAGGACGCACGACGCCTGTAGCCTCAGTTGTAGTTTTTTCCCCCAGAACGTGTGACAGAAGTCAACTGCCAGTCAGACACAAAGCCTTGCGGAACGTAAGCTGCAATCGCAAAAGAAATTCTGCAGCGGGGAAGGCAGGGCGGGAGCGATATGGAATACGTCGTCGGACCATCCCATCGAAAGAACGTTACCAGGTAAGAAAGTAACTTGTTCTTCGAGGGGATTGGGTCCTCCGACGTATTCCATATCTATGACAGACTCCCAAAGCAGTACCAGAGCAAGGAGGAGGGAAAGAATTTATAAACAAAATTAGAATAGCCAATCAAATAGCAGAGCAAAGGACCGCCTTGCCAAAGGCCAGATCCTGCCCTCTGATGTAATCGAGGGAATAATGCCGTACAAATGTATGTACTGAAGCCCAGGTGGCTGCATCACAGATGTTGCGAATAGGAACACCCCTCTGCAGGGCAGTAGATGCAGCCATACCCCTGGTAGAATGGGCCCGCAAGCCAGCCGGTGGGTCCTTACCCGCCAAGCGGTAACATTCCGAGATGGCCAAAACAATCCAGCGGGACAAAGTCTGTTTCGTCACAGCTTTCCCCAAACGCTTACCAGCGTAACCAATAAAGAGTTGATCGTCCACTCTGACCCGGGACATGCGTGAAACATAAAAGCTTAAAGCTCTCCTAGGATCAAGCCTATGGAGCCTCTCCTCTTCCTTACCAGGATGCGGAGGAGGATAGAATGCCGGAAGAACAACCTTCTGGGCTAAATGAAATTCCGTCACTACCTTCGGAAGAAAAGAAGGACGAACTCGAAGGACAACCCTGTCCTTGTGAAATACAGTGAAGGGTGGCTTAACTGAAAGTGCCTGCAACTCACTCACTCTGCGAGCGGAAGTAACCGCAACCAAAAACACAGTTTTCAGAGTTAACAGCCTCAAAGGGCAAGAATGTAAAGGCTCAAACGGAGCACCCATAAGAAACCTAAGAACAAGGTTTAAATCCCAACCGGGCACCAGGAAAGGTGACGGAGGGAACACATTAGTGAGCCCTTTCAGAAACTGTGAAATTAAAGGGATCTTAAAGTAAGAACACTCATCAGACGAGCGCTTAAAGATGGACAGCGCTGCCAGGTAACCTTTAATGGTACCCACTTGCAAGCCCCTGTGGGCCAAAGAAAGCAAAAAGGACAGAACCATGGGGATGTCACATGCAAAAGGATCCACATTCCGAACTCTGCACCAGTCGCAGAACTTACGCCAACGGCAACGGTACAGAGACTTAGTTGCTGGCCTTCGGGCCGAAAGCAACACCTCCATCACGTCTTCAGGGAGGTCCCAATCCCTATACCTCAACCTTTCAGAAGCCAAGCGTGAAAGTTGAGGGAACTGACCTCTGGATGGAGAACCAGACCCCCCTCCCGTGAGAGCAGATCGTCTCGGTAGGGAAGACGACGTGGAGGGCAGATGGACAAGTCGAGAAGGTCCGGGTACCACGTCCTCCGAGCCCACGCCGAAGCAATGAGGATCATCCGGGAACCGAACTTCCGCAACCTCCGCAGCACTTGCGGGATAACGGGGACTGGAGGAAACGCGTACAGCAGCGGGAACGACCAATCCACCACGAACGCGTCTCCTAAGGCCCCTTTTGGAGGAAATTCCCGCGAGCAGAACCTCCCGCACTTCCGGTTGACACTGGAGGCGAAGAGATCCACTTGAGGGGTCCCCCAAAGGGCGAAGATCTCCAGGAGAATCTCCTGAGCCAACTCCCACTCGTGAGAGATCGCGCTCTGCCTGCTCAGAGCGTCCGCCGTCACGTTTTCGACTCCGGCCAGATGAACTGCCGAGACCGAAACTTCCTGCTGGATGGCCCAGAACTCGAGCTGCATCGCCTCCCTGCACAGAGGAAGTGACCCTGCCCCCCCCTTTTTGTTGAGGTAGTGCATGGCCACCGTGTTGTCCGTCAGGATCAGGACATTCCTTCCTCGCACAGTCGGCAGAAAAGCCTTCAGGGCTAGCCTGACGGCCCTCAGCTCCAACAGATTGATATGGAGTCTGGACTCCGACGGAGACCAACGACCGCTGACTGTCAGCTCGTTGGCATGAGCTCCCCATCCCGTGAGGGATGCATCCGTCACGATCGTCACCTCCGGCCAGGGAAGCCAAAATGGAGCCCCCTTCATCAAGTTGCCTTCGACGGCCCACCACAGAAGGTCCTGGGCGACCGAGGGCGGCACCTGAATCGGGTCCGACATCCTGCCGGAGGACTGCGACCATTGCATCTTGAGTGCCCACTGCAAGGATCTCATGCGCAGGCAAGCCTCTGGCACCAGAAGAATGCAGGATGCCATGAGGCCGAGCAACCTCAAGAACTCTAACGCAGGGAGCGTCTGGGCATGCTGAAACTTGTGCACCATCTGCTGAATGTGAAGAGCCCTCACCTGGGGAGGAAAACACTGCCCCAGGGAAGTGTCGAGCACTGCTCCGATGTACTGGAGCCTCTGCGTTGGCGTCAAATGGGACTTCTTTAAATTGAGGGAGAAGCCCAGCCTGTGGAGGGAGTGGCAGCTGACGGACAGATGATCCAGGACTTGCTCGGGAGAGCTCCCCCTGATCAACCAATCGTCCAGGTAGGGGTAGACGTGAATCCCCCCTTGCCTGAGATGCGCTGCCACCACCACCATGAGCTTGGTGAAAACCCTCGGGGCGGAGGTCAATCCGAACGGCAGGACCCGAAACTGAAAGTGCGAGTCGCCAACCGCGACCCTCTGGTACTTCTTGTGCTTGGGATGGATCGGCACATGGAAGTAAGCATCCTTGAGGTCGAGTGACACCAACCAGTCCTGAAGCTGAAGGGCCTGGAGGACTTGAGAGAGAGTAACCATCTTGAACTTGTCCTTCCTGAGGAGTTTGTTCAACCCGCGCAAGTCCATGATGGGTCTCAATCCCCCGTCTTTCTTGGAAATCAAAAAATAAGGGGAATACCATCCCTTGTTCCTCTCCGCTACAGGCACCAGTTCTATAGCGCCTTTCTCCAGCAGGGCTTGAATTTCCTGCGCAAGGAGCGGATCCGGACACTTCAAAGAGAGGTTCCCCGGTGGATTGTCGCGAGGCCTGTGCCGAAAGGGAAGACAGTAGCCGTGGGCTATGATCTCCAGAACCCACACATCTGAAGTAATGGCTTGCCACTCTACAAGATGCTGCGCCAGCCTTCCCCCAACCGGCGAACCATGGGACATGGCCTCATGACTGAGTAGGAGCGGCTGCGGCGTTACCCGAGGGCAAAGAGGTAACTGCCCGAGCGGCCTTGGCACCACGGGTACCCTGTCGTCCACCTCTGGTACCCCTGCGTTGGCCTCTTTGACTGCCAGCTCCTCTCGCTCTACTGAAGGATGAGTAATAGCGAAAGGAACCACCCCTCCACTGCTGTCCCCTAGGACGAAAAGGCGGAGGTTGGCGAACTGCAGCGCCCAACGACTTTGCTGCAGCTTTTGAGGTCTGCAACCTCTCAAGGCTCTCGTCAGCCTTGCTGCCAAAAAGGCGTTCACCATCAAAGGGCATGTTGAGGAGCCGGGACTGCACATCAGGAGCAAACCCCGACTTCCGCAACCACGCAAACCTGCGTATCACGGTGCTCGCCGCCATGGACCCACTGACGCAATCAGCCAAGTCCAGACCCGACTGAACGGACTCACACATGGCATCCTTACCATCCTGGACCATAGCAAGGAAACCCTCCCGTTCAACCCCTTCGGGAATATGTTCAGCCGCTAACGCAACACAGTTCCACAGAGTGTGCGTGAAACGTGACAAGGCACAAATGGAGTTGGCCGCCTGAAGCGCCATACCACCAGAAGAAAACACTTTCTTCGCCCAGCCATCAAAACGTTTGTCGTCCCTATCAGGAGGGATGGTAGGGTACGACGCCTGCTTTGCCGGGGCCGTGGCCGCCTGCACCACCAAACTCTCCGGAGTGGGGTGCCTGGTCAAGTAGCAGGGGTCGCTACTGGCTGGACGGTATTTACGCGACAAGGATCTGCCCACCGCCGGGAGACTCTCCGGAGCAGTCCAAGCCGCCGCCACCCTTCTCTGTAAAGCCATATGGAACGGCAGAACCGGGTCAGTTGGGGGACCAACATCAAGGATGTCCGTCAGATCATCCTGCACAAACTCCCCTGGGGGAGCAGACCATCCCAAATACTCAGACACCCTAGCCATAAGGCGCCGGTACGAGGAATCGGCATGGGAGCCAGGCTCAGGCCTACAAAAGTCCACCTCCGGGGAGGTGTCCAGTCCACTGGCATCATGCAGTGACTGCCTCAAATCGTCAAACTGACTATGGCCCGAGACAATTTCATCAGGCACCAGACTAGGAACCAGGCCATCAGAATCCTCATCCGCCTCCGAAATAAATTCCAGGTGGCGAAAAGGCACCCGAGAGTGCTTGCTCTTAACCAGAGCCTTCCTAGGGGGTACACCCGTGACACGGGGCACCTCCGACACGAAAGGCGTCGATGGCGTCGAGCGAACCGGCGCTGACGCCGAGAAAACCGGCAATGGCGCCGAAAGGATCGGCGTCGACGTCGAGGAAATCGGCGTCGACGTCAGATGCAGCGCCTCCAGTATCGGCGGCGTCGACACAGCCCTCGAGGCCGGAGCCCCGAGCGTGTCCCTCGACGACCTGAACGTCGACGGCCTCGACGACGTCCTCGAAGCCGGAGCCTCGAGAAAGCCTGTCGACGCCCTCGACGCCTCAGACGTCGACGTCTTCCTCGAAGACTTCACAGGAGCACACGGTCTCGAACGCGTCGAGGACCGGGACCTGGAACGGGTACGGCGAGAACGAGCCTCCTTGTCCGAACGGGACCGCTCCCGTGACTCGTGCCGACCACTCTTGCGAGCGGTGTCTCTCGACCTCACACGGCCGACCCCACTCGGGGGCGCGGACGGCTGAGTACCCTGCGACTCAAGAATCGCCAACATTTTCTTCCCGAAGGAAGCCCATTCCTCCGGCGTCGCACGGCTGGTGGGGTAACCGACGTGCCGGGCAGAATCCTCGGAAGAGGACCTGGAAGGCGACCGGTGACGGCGCTTCCGAGAATGCCTCGAAGAGGCTGAGGAGTGGCGAGACCCACTCCTAGAAGAAGACCGACGAGACTTCCGACGATGACGCGGAGAGTCACCCCTCGAATCATCCGTCGAAAGCCCCGCCGACTTCGACTTCCGGGGCTTGGACACCCGACCTACCGACAACTTCTTCTTACGTTCGCGTAAGGCTTTGGACGTGAGCGACAGGCAGTCAACACAGTCATCCGTGTCGTGGGCCTCCCCGAGGCACCAGAGGCAGGCGTTGTGCGAGTCAGTCACCGACATCTTGGACCCACACTCCCCGCACTTCTTAAAGCCCGGACGCGGGGTTGAAGACGAAGTAGAAGACATCGCCGAAATTCACAAACGAACAGGTTCGAAGAACCAGAAAGAACAGAACACCAAAGAGACAAGGCTTAGAACCGAGAAACACGAAGCAACACGTTCGCGGAAAAAACGGAACTGAGGCTAAAGGCGTCGTGCGTCCTACTTATCACATCGGATGACGTCGGACGTCGGAGGAGGTCCTAGACGTCGGCGTATCGACGTCATCGACGCAGGACGCAGACGCCGGAAAAGTTTCCGAAGCAGCACAGCTGTGGTGATTACCTATCATAGATATGGAATACGTCGGAGGACCCAATCCCCTCGAAATGCCATTTTGTATGTGCTTATGGGCTTTGCAACCGGAACGTGCCGAGTTAAGCTGGTCATTACTTCCCACATCCGCTGAATTTCAAGTTTTCTTTTTGCGTTAAATCTTCACAACTTAACTGCACCTTAACTAATGTTTTTTCAAGGGTTTTGTTATACCACATTTTGTTTTACAGGCCACTAGCCATGGCCTTCAGCTGTGTTCTTTTAATTGGCATTTGAATAGCGCATTATTTCCAGGTTCCATGTCTTAAAATCGCAGCAAAAATGGCTGTGAATACAAAATATTGCGGCAAAAATGCAGTGGTTTTGCCGCCACAATCATGTAAAGGATGCGGGGGACACTCCCGCAACCCCTGACCCATTATACCATTTAAGGATAGCGGGGACATCCCCCGCTTCCCTTAAATGGTATAAAGGGGTACACCTTTACCGGGTCAAACCACAGCATTTTTGCCGTGATTTTCTTTACCAGTGACATTCTTGCTGCGATTTTATTACCAGATACCTTTTACCATTGGTATGATTCCAAAGCGCTGTGGGTTGAACACCCTCTGGGACCATAGTCCAGGCCAGTGCAGCCACTAGTGTAGTAGAGTGCTTGTGGGCACTCGGTATGTGTGCAGCCATGGTGGATTAAGTGGAGTGTGGCTGCATTCTAGTGCTAGGTGTGGTGCAGTGGTTGTGTGAGATCAGTAAAATGTATGCAACCAGGTCAGTGGAACTTGGGAAGCTGCATTTTGGCGGTGTTGGAGATTGTGAAAAGGATTGTGTGTGCAGCTAGGTCGATTTTCGTGGGGTGTTGTTGCATTCTATTGTTTGTTGGTGCAAAGGGAAGAATTGTCATATTGATGTGCTAGAGTGTTTGTGTGCATTTGAGGCGGACCGTGTTCCCGACGAGTTGCCAGTGCCTGTACAAGGGATGGTACCTCCCTTAGGGTTCGGCTATTGGGCTACGTCCTCCCTGTGTCTTGCTGGGTTTGCAACTGCCTATTAGCGTTGTCAGTTGTATGGTGACAGCCAGATCATACCCAAATTAAGTTGTTTCAATATAGGTACTGCAGAAGCCCTCGGTCAGTAGTTCTGCTCGGTATATTCCCAGATAAGTAGAATTAGCAAAGATATAAATGTTAGTAGATCCTCATTATGCGGTTTTGCTGAGAGATTCTCAGATGAATAAGATCTGGAAGGATGGGTATCTTCTGGCCTGTTAGCGTAGTGCATATCTGGAGGGGGTGATTATCAGGGCCAGTAATGGCGTAGTGCATAAGTGCTATTAGTGCTTGGGTTACGAGTCTAGCACAGTCGATCCAGGTAATTGAGGAAGGATATCTCTTGGCCTCAAAGTCTAGTGTATGCCTATTGGAGGGAGGCAATGATTCAACATGTCATGGCCTAGTACATAAGTGCTGCTATAATTCACGTCTATGGCACTGGCTCCAGAAAGATGGAGATAACATCTCCTGGCTCGAGAGCCTTTTGAGGGCCCATATTGAAGGGTTACCAAGCCATTTCTTGGATATGGTGGTAGGTCAGGTGGTCAGGGCTGTCCTTTGAGTTTTTAGGGAAAGGGTCATGTTTTGAGTGCCTTCCGGAAAGCCATGTCATCTTGGCTGTGTCTAATGCGTGGAGGCATTGAGTTCCACTGAGTTGGAGCCAGGGTTGAGTAGGCAGACCCTTGGATCCTGGCTGAAATTGCAGGTGGGGACCACTTGGAGGAGGGCTGTGCTTGACCTTACAGTGCAAGTTGGGTGGTAAGGCGCTATTCTTTCTTGTATGTATATGGGACCTGCTTTGTGCACAGCTCAGTGAGTAATACACAGGATTTTGAAGGTGGCTCTATGTTCAATTGGGAGCCAGTGTAGGGTGCAGAGGGCGGGTGATCCCATGTGCCCCAATGTGAGTAGCAGACTGGCAGCTGAGTTATGGACTCTTTGGAGTTTGTTTAGTTGTTATGCCGGTGCAGCCAGGTAGAGGGAGTACGCATAATCAAGTCTGGACATGATGATGGACATAATTGCAGCCAGTCTTTTGGGGTAGGTGAGGTAAGGAAAGATGCGTTTCAGAAGCCTAAGGTGGAAATAACAAGATTTGGATACATTGTTGATGTGGCGAGACAGAGTTGGATCAGAGCCCATTGTGCATCTGAGGTTTTTGACGGTGGTGGTGGTTGGGGCAGTGGGGGGAGGAGGCGCACAAGTGAGGGTGGCCATGGAGTCTGTTGGGGGAATAGAGCAGTTTTGCCGCACACCATGATCTCAGTTTTCCCTGGGTTTAGAGGGAGATGGTTAGTCACCATCCATCGGTCAATATCAGTGACATGCTGCTAGGTCAGGGCGAGGGTCGAGGTCGATTTACGAATTCTCTAGATGATTTGTGCGTCATTTGCATAGCTATAATGTGAGGTTGTGTGAGCAAATGATCCTGGGCAGAGGGGTTAGGTAAAGGTTGAAGAGAAGGGGTGTTAGGCAGGTGCCTTGGGTACTCCAGTGTTCACTGATCATGCAGTGGAGTGGAAAGGGAGGAGGACAGTGATTTGCTGTCTGTCAGTGAGGAATGAGCGCTGAATCTCGTATTCCTAGGGAGTGCAGTCTGTCAAGGAGGATCATGTGATTAATGGTGTCAAATGCTGCGGAGATGTCAAGGAGAACAAGTGATGCGCATACTTCTGAGTCTGCAGTGACTTTGAGGTCATCCCAGATAGAGGTCATTGTTGTTTCTGTTCCGTGGCGCGGACGGAACCTTGATTGCGCGGGGTCTAGGAGAATGTCTGATCCCACAAAACCATTGACTTGCGAGTACACAGTGGGGTCGATAGCTTTACCAGGAAATCGGGTGTTGAAAATGGGCCTGTAGTTCTGTGGTAGGAGAGGATCGAGGGTTTTGAGAAGAGGTTTTACATGTTTTTTTTTTTAAGGCTTCTGGGAAGTTGCCAGAGGTGAGGGAGTCCTTAAGAATGGACCTCACCAGTTCTCCTGCACACATGGAGGTGAAGATTTCTTTGAGGAGAGAAGGACAAGGGTTGAGGGGTGGGGGGAGTCGGAGGGTCGGCTGATGGATAGTAGTTTCACAAAATCCTTGCTCGAGATAGGGTTGTGATCAGGGGGAGGGGTGGTGGGATAGAGGGGAAGGGAGGAGGGTTGGTTCTTGTACAGCATGCAGACCGTTTGGCGTTAAGGGGGACCGTTCTGTCTAGGACTGTTTTATGGAAATGTTCAGATGGGGAGTTGCAGAGTATTTGTGAGGAGGCACTCGGGGCTGTGGTGCAGGGCGGAATCAGGAATTCTGTGATGATCCTGTGGAGCTCTTTGCTGCCGCTATGGAAGTTCGGGATCCTTATGGTAATTCAGGATCCTTTTACTGTAATAGGCTTTTTTGGCATTTTCGGATATCAGATTTATAATTTCTGTGGTGATGGGCAAATACTGATTTGCTTTGTGGGGTTCTGGAAGCTCGCCATTTGCGCTCAAGGATTTTTAGAGTCTTCAGGTGGGGGCAAACCATTTGGGCATAGGCCCTTTGCGGGACGGAGTGGGCGTGGAAGGCGTTGGGGGAATGAGCAAGTCATTTAGCCAGGAGTCAAAGAGCCCTATAGTTTATGGTCCATCTGTGGTTGGGAGCGGGAAGCGAGGGCATGTAGCAGCGCCTGAGCCATGTCCTGTAGTACCTTGACCTTGTTCCAGCACTTGAACTGAGATGTAGAGGTAGAAATGGACTTGTGGGTGGTGGTGGTGTGAGGAGATAGAAAGGTATGGCAGAGTGGTCTGTCCAGATGAGTAGTTGATGTGGAAATTAGGTCAGAAGAGCTGAAAATGGCGTCAAGGTCTAGGCTGTCGACCAGGGGTAGTCTCATGGAGTTGTTGGGCACGTCGAAACACATATTTATTTAATTGTTTTTTTAATAACCCGCCTAATACCATACCTGAGTTTGGTTTCTAAGCGCGGATCTGGGATTCGAACAGGTTGCTCTGCGTGGTCTTACTACCAAGACCAGCACGTTGCCCCTGTGCTATCCTCTATATTAAAGTCTCCCAGTAGGGTGAGTGCAGGGTGCTTAACTAGAGTGGCCGCTAGTGAGTCGCACAGGCTGTCGTATCGGGGAGCCTGTAGATCAGTAGGAAGCTGTGTGAGAGAGTAGGCAGGAGAGAGAGTTTGACTAGAAGGGATTTGCAGTTAGCTGTGCTGTGTTGTGGAGTGATTGAGATTTGAGGTTTGTGGAGGATGGCTAATCCGCCTCACCTGGAAGGTCTGTTGTGGGTGATGGGTGAGTAGTCTGGTGGGAATGCTTCTTGAGCAATAGGCTGCAGGTCGTCCGAGAACCAGGTTTCCATGATGAAGATAAGATAGGGGTTCTCTGAGGTTGGGAAATCATGGATGCTGTGTCCGTATTTGGACATGGAGCGGGCATTGAAAAGGAGGCAGGTGACTTTGTGAGAGGTACTGGTTTTCCGGGCATCCAGGATTGGCAGGGCTGGGATGGTCGAAGTCACTGGTAGGTTGGTGGTGGCAGGGACAGGGTCGATTGGGTAGGGCAGTATAATTGGACTGATGGAGGTGGTCGGGGGATACCGTAATTGGGTGCGTAGAGGGTCGTGGGTGGTTCGGGACTTGGAAGAGGGCAAGCGTTCGCAGGTCTACGACAGTTGTGGCGTGTGATGGGAGGTTCGGTTGGTAGCAAATTGTTCAGAGGATTGTGGCGTGGTGGAGAAGTGCTGGGTCATTCCGAGGAGTCTGGGTAGGAGTTGTTATGGATTAGTTTAGTTTATTGTTTGCTTGTTAGGCGCTTATACAGCAAGTACATTCTGTTTCAAAGCGCCCACAGGGTAACAGGGAGAGGACATGGGATTGCAATACAATTAGAATATACAAAAGAAGAAATACGGTGGGGAGGAGATGGCCGAACCTACTATGCATTGTGAGTATTCAGAACATACAAGTGCAGCAGGGAAGAGGCCGTGGGGTAGGTGCTGATGTGTCAGTGCTTGAGGGTGAGCCACAGATGAAGTGCACAGTATGAGTGCTATATGTCCAGGAGCCGGCTTGGGTGAAAAAGTGCAAGGCTCCAATGCAGAGCGTGTGCAGACGAAAATGCTGAAGGTAGACAGAAGCTGGGGAATTGGGTGTGAGAAATCATGGCCTGAGGATGCATAAGGGTCTAAGACACCAATCACAGCAATTGTGTGGTTAGCAGAGGGGGGAAGAAGGGAAGGGGGATGAAAAGAGAAGGGTCTTGAGGAGCTTTTGGATCTTAAGAAGGTCCTGCTCAAGATGCAGTGGGAGGGAGAGGCTGTTCCATAGGAGGGATCCAGCTGAGGAACGTGAGCAACCTCCTGCTCTCTGTTTAGCGTAACGCTTTACACACAGGGATTTGGTGCCAGAGGAATGGAGAGGTCTAGAAGGAGAGTATTTTGTAAGAGAGCATTGCAGATAAAGTGGTCCCCGGCGCCAGACAGCCATGTGGATGATGCAGATGGATATCAAATTTTATCTGTGCAGCAACCGAGAGCCAATGGAGACTGGTGTACGGGGGATATGAAAGGGGGAGAGGAAGAGGGTTGAAGGAGAGGGAAGGGGGAGAGGCTGTCTTCATGGAGGGAGGTGGAAGGCATGAGTGACAGAGGGGACCTGGGAGTGGGGCTAGGAGAGAGGTGTGTATTGAGAGATGCAGGGCTGGCGAGGCATGTAGAGTTTAGGGCGAGGGGCGTCTACCTTTGAGTTCTGGGAGTTTGTGCGCTAAAGGATTGTGCGAGAGGGTGGGGGGTCTGCAGGGAAGGGGGTTGAGGCAATGGTTCAGGAAAGGGCAAGATGTGCCAGGCTAAAAGAAGCGAAAGGGGTGGCCCGGCGTGGCCTTCTGGTAGTCATCAGTGTGATTGTGAGGGTGGGAGGTTGGTGGGCAATGCTTGTCGAGGGCGGTGTAGTCAGGGTGAGGGAGTGCGGGTAGCACCGGAGTTGGGCATGCGGGGAGGCCTGGGCAGGGGAGGGGTTGGGCATAAGCTGTCTCAGCATCCCCTGGATTCCTCTGGGGTGGTTTTGGAGAGAGTGTGGGACCGGTCGAGAGTGTATATGAGGGAGGGTGTGTGGTTGGAGGGTGCGGGAGAAGAGTCATTTGGGCTGAGGGTGCTCCCCTCATGCAAGAGATAGACTGAGACTGATGTGTGGTGGTCCCTGGGGTTATAGCTGTGGCAGCAAGGGACAGGGGCGAGAGAGGTGCAGGGTGTGTTCCCGAAGGTAGGCACAAGGGTTGAGCTGGCGGTGGGGAAATATTTTTTGGAGCGCCAGAGGTCTCCTCTGATCTGGGAGTTGGACGCTGGGAAGAATTGGGTGGGCGAAGGCCTTCCGCCTGGGGAGACGGACAGGGGAGGTGGGAGAGTGGGAGGGGGTGGCAGGGTTTGTTGCGAGTGGCGCAGGGATCAGTTGTTTCTGGAAGCCCCAGAATGCCCTTCTGGTATGAGAGTTGGAGGGTGGGTGCTGAGACTGGATGTGGGAGGCTGTGGGTTCTGTGGGAGGGTGGTGGGAAAGAGGGTTTGGAAGTGAGAGGAGGGTCAGGAAGTGAGAGGAGGGTCAGCTGGGGCAGTTGGGAGGTGGGTAGGCAGTGGGTGATTCATGGTGGGCCAGAGTGGAGGGTGTGTGGCGTTGCCGTTGGGTTGGTATGTGTGGGGTTCGAGTGGAGGGGTTGGAGGTGAAAAGGATTTGCGGGGTGAAGTGTGGGTTTAGGAATGAGCATGCAAGAGTGAAGGATATGGGGCAAATGGAGTGTATATTCGGGAGTGTCTGAGAGCTCCTTGAGTATGTGAGTAGGGTAGTGTGTGGTGAGAAGCAATGTGTGAGAGAGAGATTATGCTGCGTGTGGTACTGGGTTCGAGAATGAGGGTGCAAGGGTGAGTGGTGAAGGTGGGTGTGGTGTATTCCAGAATGCCTGAGAGATGCTCTTGTATGTGAGTGGGGTGGTGTGTGGAGAGTGGCAGTGTGTGCTTGAGTCTGGGTGAGTGCGGTACTGATGGACAGGAAAAGGGTGTGAGGGGTTGAGATCTAGGTTGTCCATGTGTCCGGCTTGAGTGTGTACTGATCGCCATGGTCATGTGAGGGTGGGGCTGGAAGTGGGCAGGTTGGAGGAACTGGGAGAGTCTGAGGTTGAGATACTACTGTACATGGCAAGACTAGGTTTAAGACAGTCTGATCAGTGCGCGAAGACGCTCTGATTTGAGGCAACAGCAGCTAGAGTAAGCATCTAAATTAGACACAGCATCAATCAGTATAGCTGTTTGAGCAGAGATACCCGGCTACTGGGAAGGTGCCCAGATGCGAAACAGTAGCAATTGGGATAGAAAGTCCAGGTCTGAGACGAAGGTCTGAGATGAACAGCTGCAGGAGTGAAAAATAGCTACATTACACAGACAGCAGCTAGTGTACCGAACTGAGCATAGAGCAGCAGGCACAAACTGCCATATCGGGAGAGTTGACTAAGTAGTGGGTATAGACAGCTAGATTGTTACGTAGGGTCACAAGAGTGCCGGGTTTTAACAGAGATAGGACTGGATGAGGAAAAACCTAAAATAGCAAATGCAGTAACACCTAGATTAGGAGCACCTCGATAGAGGAAGATGGCGTCTAAAATGGTAGCAGAACAGTAAATGCAGTAACACCTAGGTTTGGGACTCCTGGATAGAGGGAGATGGCCCCCTAAATGGGGCACAGCAGTAAATGCAGTAATACAAAGATTTGGGACACCTGGATAGAGGGACAAAGTGCCTAAAATGGGGACCCAAGAGTTAATGAAATGGTACTTAATGGTTGTGATGCAGCAGCAATAGGACTATAACTTAACCGCTCTTACCTTGCCAGTTGCTGCTGGTTGACAGCTGCAGGCTTCACAGGTGAATACAGACTGGAGCTGCTTCCTCAGGAGCTGCCCTTTGCCTTGGGGCCGTACGGACAGAGGCTGCCGTAGGATGATGACCTAAAGGGTTGCTAGGACCAATTGGGCTGGGCTGGGGGGGAGGTAGGGGGAGGGCTGGAGGCAGGCCGGGGGACTTTGGTCAGGAAGTGGATGGGGAAATCGATGTGTCTACTGTACATGTTTTCCCAATATGTTTCTTTTACACCCACTAGGTATAGCTTTTAAAACACTCCCTTTCCTTTCCCGCTCACTAGCCATGGCCTTCGCCCATGACCATTGGCCCCTTTACATGTTTCCTAAATGGGCCCACTAGCCATGGCCAGTGCCCCTGCCTTTGGCTGTGGTACCTTGACATGTTGCCCCAATAGGTTTCATTGGGGCCCACTAGCCAGGGCCTCTGGACGTGTCCACTATCCATATTGCACCATTCGGTATCCATAGTCTTCAGTCACACCCATTATCCCCCACCTCACTAAAGCTGTAACATTCCACTCTTTATTTTTATCAATCACATTTTTTTTAAACTCTTTTTTTAACCTCACCACTTGTTATGCTCACCTGGTCTCTGGGGGGACGTTGGGGCACGGTTGCAGCCATAAAGAAGTAAAACCCCCGTCTGCTTTCTCCCACTGCAAATAGGCTGTGGGCTGCTGTGGTGAATTGGAACACTGCTCCTGCGTAGATATGAGAGGACTTATGTTTGCTGGCCTGTGAGTGAATTCCCTCTCAAACCCTTCTTCCCATAGCGTGGTTTCCGTGAGCATGCATCGACCCATTAAGGCTCACCTGTAGATTATTAATGGTGAGCTTTCCGTCCTGCTACTTCTGGCAGGGGCGCATTTAGGATGAGGACCGAGTTCCTTCACTGGTCCTTCATACGTGCTGTCCAGTCCAGCTGCCACTATTCCACGCCTTTCTGGTGTCTTTCAGTTTTCTCTTTGTCTTGAAGTGTGTGTATTGTCTTTCTCACAGCCTGTTGTCAGCTCTGTAATAATGTCTATCTTTCTCAGGTGACTCCAGATGAGGAGCAGAGGATCCTGCGGCGGTCCGGCAGCAGGTAAGTGAGCATTTAAGGATAAGCGCGAAGAATTTAGAAAGCGCGACCTCAAACTGAAAGTTCGTAATGCCTAACCTTGCCTTTTGTCCTTTTACAGGGTCTGCCTTCGTGGATGAAAAAGATGTTGTGCTGCGGTGCCCAGAGCTGAAGTCCTGCGTGCCGCAGGATGAAGAAGATGTTGTGCTGTGGTGCCCAGAGCTGAGGTCCTGCGTTCCGGAGGATGAAGAAGATGTTGTGCTGCGGTGCCCAGAGCTGAGGTCCTGCGTTCCGGAGGATGAAGATGATGTCGTGCTGCAGTGCCCAGAGCTGAGGTCCTGCGTTCCGGAGGATGAAGAAGATGTTGTGCTGCGGTGCCCAGAGCTGAGGTCCTGCGTTCCGGAGGATGAAGAAGATGTCGTGCTGCAGTGCCCAGAGCTGAGGTCCTGCGTTCCGGAGGATGAAGAAGATGTCGTGCTGCAGTGCCCAGAGCTGAGGTCCTGCGTTCGAGAGGATGAAGAAGATGTTGTGCTGCGGTGCCCAGAGCTGAGGTCCTGCGTTCTGGAGGATGAAGAAGATGTCGTGCTGCAGTGCCCAGAGCTGAGGTCCTGCGTTCCGGAGGATGAAGAAGATGTTGTGCTGCGGTGCCCAGAGCTGAAGTCCTGCGTGCCGGAGGATGAAGATGATGTTGTGCTGCGGTGCCCAGAGCTGAGGTCCTGCGTGCCGCAGGATGAAGAAGATGTCGGGCTGCAGTGCCCAGAGCTGAAGTCCTGCGTTCCGGAGGATGAAGAAGATGTCGTGCTGCGGTGCCCAGAGCTGAGGTCCTGCGTTCCGGAGGATGAAGAATGGACGACAGGCTCAGCGGTGAAGAATGCAGGTGAATGCCGTCTCCAGGAGGTAAGCGTATGGGCAGGAGACTGGATTCCCAAAGGTAAGTGCTGCTTTATCCCAGGCGGCGGTGAGCGTTACGCTGCATGCAAATGCAAATGCAGATTAAAGCGAAGCGTGCACCTTGGGGTTGGGTTGGCTTTAATAGCTGAGCTCTTAAGGCTACGCCCGCTAGTTCTGTTCTGCTTGCCACACCCTGCCACTCCTTGAAGTTGCACGTGCAGCTTATAGATGGAAAGTTGCACGTGCAGCTTATAGATGGAAAGCCACACCCGGACTGACTGTACACACGTGGAAAGTTCCTGAAAAGCACCCCTGCCCATAATAAACAGTCTTGCTTATGTTTCCCGATGAGCCTGGCGCCAAAGGCGCCAGTACGGAGTCCAACTGGGTCCCCTGTGTATAAACGTCCCAAAGGGATGTGCGTGAACATGCTACCCCTTGCTCCCACAACCGGATGGTGCAGCTCCTGTGATTCTGGGCAAGTAGCCATGACACTCCTCCCCCCATAAGCGTGGTTAGTACAACCCAGATACTAGTAATGTACTACAAATGACCCAGGTTATTCATAAAATAACTCTTGTTATTCATGTGAGACACTTTCATTCCCTATCCTGTTTTCTACTATAACCCCAGTAATGCGAAAATAAACCTGGTTATGAGAAAACGTTTGAGGTCGGAACTTGGGACGGAGACTATAGAGAGAGACGGAGACTAGAGAGACAGCCTCTGTCTCTCTCAGTCTCTGTTTCTCACTCAATCTCAGTCTCTCTCTGACCCTCTCTGCCCAGTTTCTCGTGTTACTGTGTCTCTCGAAACCCACCCCCACTCTTGACCTGTAGCCACATTTTGCTGAGAAAATAATTGGAAACTGGGCCTGCATATGTCGAAACAGTTGGATATAGACATTTTCTTAAAACTAAATTGTCATTCTTTCAGTTTCTCTCCGTCAGTCTCTCTCACTCAGTTTCTCTTGCTCAGGCCCTCTCTCGCCATCTCTCCCTAGTCTCCGCCTCTCTAGTCTGGCCGCTGTAGTTTATTTTTAGCTTCACAAAGGGTGCAGGCCGATTTACTGCAGTGGTTGCCAAATGTTCCATTTTTGAAGCCATTGTGGTTGCAAAGTATATTTTTAACTCTCTTCTGCCATTTTGTTTTGGGGGCTTTCCTTTGTCTATGGAAACCACAAGCAGGCCTAACATGGCAGTTGTGCAAATCTGGGCTCTTTGTGAGCCCAGCCATGCACTCTATAGTACTAGTCTAGACAAGTGTCTGGCCCAGCTATCCTGTGGGTGTATTCTGTGTAGTGATTGCCAGTTTTAAAGGGCAACCGGATTAGCTGGCTGCCTAACCCTTTGTTTTTAGCCCCTAGGTGGGATTGGTTGGCTGGCTTAAGCCAGCCCCTGTGTACATGGGTATATTTAGGGGAGACCCACATAATTCAGATCAGATTTTCTTTGAAGGAAGGAGCTCACCTACACCCTGAAGGATTCACACCGTTGCAGTCATTGCTGCATTTTAAGTGGTAGATCTGGCCATACTGACTTGAGACTGTGTCCTGGACTCCTCTGGTTTTCATTTCCAGCTGCTAGATGTCCTTCCTGTCCTCCTTTTGACCCCACTAGTTGGCTGGGCCCGACCTTCCATGGCAGGATTGTCACTGGGCTGTTTCACCCCAAAAATTCACATTTCGCCGTCCTGCCTTGGTGCTGGAAGCAACCATCCCCTTCAAGACATTGAAACGTCAGTACTGTGCCTCATCTGCTCCTCTGGATAGTTCCGGTTCAACACCACCATAGTTTTCTTTGTGGGGCCATTTTCTGCAGCTGGGCTGCCTTCCCTTGGCCATCAAGCGGTGGAAACCTCCTTTGCCGAGTTCTCCGGCTTTTCTGGAGTCCTTGCAACTGCGCTTGTGTCTGGCTTGAGGGTCGGACTCCTGCCAAGGGAGATTCTTATTTTCCAATGTCGTGTTCATAATTGGTACATGGTTCAAGTTGCTGGCTCTTCGGATCATGTAAACAGCACTTGAAAAAGAAGCCTTGTTCTCATCGAGAGGTTCCACTTTCCTGAAATAGTCTTTTCGGGAACAAACGTAGAGTACTTACCTCTGGCCTAGGGTGGAGAATTATTTAACCATACTTACAAACCAAAGTTCCCCATGGTGTGGGTCTCAACTGAATTTCACCACGGAATTCCGCTGGGGCTCATCCCGCTGTGCAGCATATCTGTGCCTGGGGCTGCTGGTTCTTGGGTCTCCTCTTGTCTCCAATGGCATTGTTTGCTTTTGTATCTGCACCTCTGGGGCAGAACTTTGGCTTACTTTCTTTTCTCCATACACACAGATTTGCCCATTGGCTTTTATGGGGATAATTTTACTCATGGGAGACTCCACTAAAGTGACTTTGGGGGACTGATCTACCGCTGGATATTTTTGTGCGTCCAATTGGGTCCAGTGAGTTCGCGGTCACAGACTAAATTATAGCTTGCACCTGTGTGATATTAAAGTCATGTATTCCACTTCTTATACTTGGATTGCCTGATTATACAGTTTCTAGTGACAATGCATCTACTTGTCTCTTGAAGTGTGATGCTTGGTGCTTTTAGTCAGAAACGCATCTATCTTTGGGTGGCCTCTCGTTGTGTATTATAATCATTTTACCTCACCAGGCCCTACAATGACTGAGATGTGTGCACTTGTATTTTCGCAATATGTTTTAGAGGTCTTCAAATACTGTGACTTTGTTGATGCTGGCACTTTGGATCCAGTTTTGACTACTACTAATTAATGTGTGTTATAATGTATCGAGACATGTGTGTGATCTAATAAGAATATGTTTTTCCGTAAACCAGTGTGATGTTTTCTTTTGTGTGTGTGTGTGTGTGTGTGTGTGAAGCAACAGTACCTTTGGGCCAACCTGCTACCTCATCCTTGAAATACGTGTGACTGCTCTGAATCACTACTTAACTCGAGAGGTTGGGCTTTGCTTTTGGGTTGGGTGTCCTTGCTCCACCTTAAGTGGTTGTAAAAGTCCTCAAAGGGTTGTACAAAAACAGTCTTAATGGTATCCGCCAGAATAGCACCTAAAAGGCAGTTGCAGAGATCATTGAGATTATAAAAAGTTTGACTGTTGGCAAAAATAGGTTGGACAGCACCTCAAATGGCGGCTATCTGTGTTGGCAAAAAAGAAAATGAAAAAAAAGAGTTCCGGGGGTGCACTTGTGAGTCTGAGCAAGATGGCCGCCATAGTGTGAAGCTCAGCATTGACGGTACCTAAATGGAAACTATTTGCCTGGTTTGAGCCGCCTAAGAATGCCATGTGCGGGGACATGATGAGAGGTCACCCATGACTGTGCTTTGGCCGAATTTGAAGCACTGTGAGAGCAGCTGGAGGGCCGTGTGCCCCACTTGCCCGTGGAGAACCGCTGCAGCTGTGCTTTACATCGGGCCACTGGACACAGAGGAGGAGGAGCCTGGAGAAATGGAGTCTGATGCAGTGAGGGACCCCCAGTGACCGCAGAGCCCTGGTATTTTGGTTGGGGCTTCCTGGTGCTTGAGAGTGCCAATCCCTTGGAGCGGCAAACTGAGATCAGGGGAGCTGCAGGGGGATGAGGTGGCTGCCCTTCAATCGAGCCTGTGGGGCTAGTGAGGCAAGGAAGTGGAGGACCCAGGTGGCAGTGTGGAGAGTGAACTTGTGGCTGAGGAGTGTGTCATTTAGAGGTGCCAAGGACACTTCTACGTCAACGAAAATAATAATCAGAGAGACTGCAGGACACGTACCGCAGCTTCACTCAACTCCTGGGGTGCCGAGAATTGCTCAGACAAATTGGCAGAAATGGATACAGCTAGTCAACTGCGGGCGATTTTGGCAGGAATAAAGACTATGAACCAGCGGACGCAGGAGACTAACGCAGCGGTCCAAGACCTGATGAAGGAACTTAAAGATATGAATGGCGCATCAACATGCAAGCCTAGCACACTACAAATAATGAGCATCGGATAAGTGCAGAGGAGTATGACCAACGTTCAATGGCTGCAAAGCTTGATGCAGCCGTCAAACCAATCCAGTGTTTTGCACATAAGACTGATGATCTGGAAAATCACTCTTGCCTTAATGATTTAAGACTGCTTGGTATACCCGAGGACATAGAAGGAGACAACCTGTATGGCTTCCTATACTCCATATGACATACTCCATATGGCAAGTGGAACTACACCTTGATAATCCAAGCAAATGAATCATTGAACGCACCCACAGGACACCCATGCCTACGTCGGCCAAGGGAAAACGACCTAGAATTATCACGGTCCGCTTCCTACATTTTCAGCATACGTTGCTGATATTGAAGGCTTACAAGTAACAGGGTATCATAAACTGTAATGGGGCACAGATTAAGATCTTCAATGACTTCTCGGCAGAGGTGGTTCATAGGTGCAGGGAGTTGAAACCAATTTTCGACGCCCTGCTGAGATCAGACCACTGCTACGACATGAAATTCCCTGCGGTTTGGTGCTTCCAGCTGGGGAAACAATGGCATTGTTCGACTCCCCCAACGAGGCATGGGCAACATGATATTCTGGGCCCTAAATCCATTCCAGACATCAAACCCCAGGCCTCCAAATCTAACAAAAGCGTTCACGGGCATAACCAACATGGTCTGCAGCCTTGTTGGCAAAAAGTGTGCCAGCAACCATGGTGCCCGCCTCATGCATGAGAGAGGGGCATGCAGGTGGTGCTGCCTTCATGCTACTATTGACATTTTAAAATATTCAATTAATCTCACACAGGTCCTATATAGGGCGCCTATAAACAAGGCTTTTAGAATCAATGGTTCACTAACCTTGGCTCAGGGAGTGACGTGTAATGCGTGTTCCGGCCGATGATGCCTTCATATATTGGTCAATACGCTATGAGGCTCTGATGGCATTGACATGTTCACTACATTCATACCAATAGCAACGATTATGTATATGTTTTCGTCATGGGTGGCCAGTCTTTCCCCCTATGTATGGTCTGGAGACTCGTCACTTCAGTGGTTACCTTTGAAAGCGCGGCAGCGGCGGAGCTGTCCTGGCTTCGCCCATTTGTCCCGCATTGGTTTTACCTTATCTTAGTGAACCCCTGCTCTAGGGGATCAATGTTTGATACATTTCTATGGTCACTTTTGGGGGGGGGGGGGTCTCTTTGTATATATGCTGGGGGAGAGATGATTGCTGATGCAACTCATGCTCTACAGAAGGATATGGTCGGCAGGATTTGTGGGTTCTAGTCACATGTAATGACTCTCCACTCCGGAATGCCTAGGGCTTTTGATATTAGAAGTATTGTGAGGGGTCTCGAACAATGATAATGATAATTGGTGCATCTTTGGGCCCACCGCCATCTACTACTTGGATATGGCTACCATCAGATGTATTACTTTGAAAATACAGGGTCTCAGCGACCTAATTAAGCAGCATAGACAGTTAGATCTATTGAGAGATGAGTGCAGGGATATTGTCTTCTTTCAGGAAACCCATATGGATAGTGCTGAGTTTGGGAAGCTATCACAGGGATGGATGGGCCAAGCATTTCATGCTCCCTTCTCCTGTACAAGGGGTCTGGGGGGATGAGGGGGTCTCTATTTTGATCCACCGACGTATCCCATTTGGTGCCTTAGACATAGTGGTAGATCCTAATGGGCGATACTTGCTGGTTAGAGGTACGATACACCAGCATTGTATTACTCTTAAATATCTATGGAGGACAATGTCGGGTTCTATTGGCATGTTTTTTTTTACAAAATGTGAGTCGTGCATGGGGACTTTTACATTCATGAGGGGAGATCTAAATATTGCACTCTTCAGCAGGCATGGATAGGCAGCCGGCTCCTGCCGCAAATGGCCATGATTCCCGAAAAAACAAGTGCTCTATTACTCTTAATGAAGGAGCTCCTGGGGAAAGATGTTCGGAGAGAGCTTCATTCTCAGCGATGGGACTTTTTTTTCCTATCTTCACAGCAGTTATGCACATCTGGACTTCTGACATCTCATGGCCACCATGTCATCTATGGTTGATTGGTGTGAGATCTTGACCATCACAATTTGAGATCATGTGCCGGTGGTGCTGCAGGTGACTTTCCTGAATGTCTGTCAGCAGGCACCTCCGTGGAGATTGAATTTGGCAACTTTGCAGTATCCAGACTTCATTGAATATTTGGCGAAGCACTCCGATCTCTTTTGGGAGGAGAATCTGACAGAGTTCCCAGCACTGAAATGCTGGGATGCATTCAAGCTTTTCTCAGAGGGCAATGTATTTCTGGATGGGCATATCAACTCAAAGACTGGAAACATGAATAACTAACAATTGGAGCGGGTACATAAGATGTCTAGGGAGCCCTCTTGTTTGCACAAAATTAAAAAAGCTTTGCAGGGAAATTAAACAAATTACTATGGCCAAAGAGCAGACATTTTTATCCAAATTCGCCCAATCTTTTTTTTGAGGATGGAAATATGCCCTTGCGCCCGATGGCTATCCGACTGAAGGGTTGCCAGGGTGCTCAACTTGTCCATGGAATAAAGCAAAATCGGCCATTATAGTCTGAAGCATCTCAGATCTAAAGGACCACTTCGCTGAGTTTTACTGTGAGTTATGCCAGTCCACCTGCGATTGGCGACAGCAGGTGTTAGGGAAAATTCTCATTCTATGGCTAATTTGCCTTACCGATAGAGACCCCCAGCAGCTTTGCTGGATTTGAAGGGTTTGTTTCTTTTTTTCCTGCTAAGAGTGAGACTCTTTTTCCCATTCTTAGGCATTTTTGCTATGTGTGTTCTAGGCTATGGGGTTTCTCTCACCTCCATAGGAACCATCTTTATTCACATGTGTTACACAGCACCCTCAGTGCAGCGACACAGGGGTGTCGTAGCGACCCCCAAACATAGACTCCATACCCTGGGACTGACTACTGTCTCGCAGCACATGTAAAGTCCCCATTGACTTTACTAGTCAATTTTTGGGAACTAAACCAGTACAACCCATCTTACTATGGAAGTACTAGGAAGGGTTAATAGTTTTTCCCTTATGTTCATTTTCGAGAGGGTATCGTACAGACCCTCTCTCAAACGTTTCTGGCTGGTGGCAGTGGTTACTACTGAAAATATTCGACCGCAAATATTTTCCTATGGGATTTTCCCATTGTTCGAGGCTATGACTTTTTCTGACAGCCTCTAACATACCGCCTGTGTATTTTAATATTAACTTTACTCCGGTAGGTTTTATTTGCCGCAGCTTTAATATAACTTCTTTCTCGTGTCTTTCTCTAAACTCCTAACCCAGGTCGGGGATCCTTTGTTCATCCTTTTGGCGGGCTTCTGCCAAGAAGCCCTCTTTTCGGCGCCACTGAGTCTGGGATGGGTCCATTGTGTGGGAGGGGGGAGTTCGACCCCTGGACAGGGTTGCCTCAGCAACCCATGTCGCACTCTATCCCGATAGGCTGGAGGGTCTCCCGCCAAGATGACCACTCCACTGTGTGAGTGACAGCTAGGCTGTTGAATGGGGATCTTCCTGCATAAAAGCAGAGTCCTGAGGACTGGAAGAACAAGACGTTGCCACTGGAACTAAGAAGCCAAAGCGGAGAGAAGCCAAAGACCGCTGCAATGACTGAACCACCGGTGAAGCCCTGCTGCAGCATCTCACCACTTTTCTCCACACGACGAGAGAAGATCTTCATCTGAAAGAAGCCTTCTTCCCTTGAGCTGGTGGGGCCAACCAGTTTGCCAATCGCCTTCCTGGACCTACCCTGGTCGAATCGCCAGTACCCTGTACTTGGAGACCAGATAGCCAGGCACCCGTCCACCCGGACCGCGATTTAAAGGAGTGTACCTTTTATTCGTCGGGCAGCACTGCGGCTGGTTTCATCCATGGGTAGTGCAGTAACTCGAACCTTCCTCCTCGACGAGAGCCTCTCTTCCTCTGCCGGATCCCCTGAACTGCAGGAACTACCAGGAACAACCGCCACCGCAGGAGCCACTTCTTCATTTTAAAGGTACATTGTTCCGCCAGGCCGGCCTTTCTTCGCGGTAGCGCTAAAGGTGTTTCAAATCCTTTACCTACCTGTTGGGTTGGCCGCCCCTCTCTCTTAACATTGTCTTTCACCTTCTGCATCCACCTTTTCGAAATCGTTAACCAAAGACCTGACTGCAGCTACAAGAACATTTTGCTCCTGGGCCCTTGCCCTGTACCACTGACTCTGGCACAGTCCTACTGACTCCGGCTACATTTGTTAGAACTGCCTTCTTTAGATTGCTACTCAATTAGAACTGTGTTGGTGCACCTACTTCTTATAACTACCCTTTCGTTCCCCTTTTTCAAACTTGTGAAATGCCATTTTGCTCAGTTTTCATTCAAGTATTTCCTATATTGATGCACTGCCTTGCTTAAACTGGTTCACAAACTTATGGGAAGTGTTGCTAGGGTGTGTAAGAAGATATTTATGTGTAACTTGTGCTTTCCCTCCCTTGTGAGAAATTGCTAGAGTATCCCTTGTGTGTGGTTTTCACATGTGCCGTTTTGCTCAGTTTTCACCCAGGTTCACTTGGTCAATTTAACCAGGGAGTGTGTATATTTTTCTTTGACTTATTTTAACTTGCTTGATGACTGTGATAAATGTGTTTTACTAGAAGTGTATAAAATAAATATATATATACTTTTTATTACAAAGCTTTGGCCAGTGTTTCCTTGTGCCACAGTACTGTAGGCCTATTGTGTAAACCCCGAATACTGCTCCTCTCCCTCTTGAGATACGTCTGACTGCTCAGCCACAGCTACCAACTAAATCTTTGTGCTACAGACTGATACCAAAGGGGATTTATTGCTCTCACCTGTAGTCCTAATCTTCTGTAGTGCTCCCTAAGGGAACTGCACAGAATTCTGCCTAAGAGCAGGTTTTTGGACTTCCTGCACAAACATTTTGCTAACATCGGCAGCAGATTTGCTCCTCCTGAATGCTCTGCTTACAGAGGCAGAGGTGGTAGCTGCTATGGTGGGACTGGCAAAAGGGAAAGCTACCGGAACTGTTGGCCTCGAGATTAATCTATATGAAGCATTGGCCGAGACTCTGGTGCCTAGGCTGATGGTAGTCTTTAATAAGGTGATAGACGCAGGTTCTCTTCAGAGTTCCATGCTGGTCACTAATATCATAGTTGTCTTCCCATGCCCGGGAAGGCTCCCGCGGTGTGGGGTGCATATAGACCCATCTCCCTTATTAATACCGATATAACGTTTTTGGCTAAATGGTTTGCGGGTCAGTTGGAGCATGTTCTGTCCAAATGGTCCATTTAGACCAGACAGGATGTATGCATACTAGGCACTCTTTTGACAATGTGAGGCGATTGTTGAATGTTATCGCCAGCAAGGCAGATAAGGACGATATAGTACTATCCCTAGATGCAGAAAAAGCATTTGACAATGTTCGTTGGGACTATATGTTCTCGGTCTTGCAGATTTCCATCATCTAGCTAAGCATATGGTCCTTTGGGCATCGTGCATGCAATGGATGGGGATGCAGAATAACTCTGACACCAAATAATCAAACCAACTCAGGAAGATGGCAAAGGTGCTGTTTTATTAACAATTATCTAAAACATGGAGTTACAATGAACATCAACGGACGTTCGCTCGAGCTCTCAGTGCATTTCTCATAAAAGCATCCTTATGTGCAAAGAATATATCAGACGTGACATCATACTACGTTGGCAAATAAGCAATACCTACGAGGGATTGCAATACATTCAAGTGGAACATCTAAGTATACTTTCTATAAAGGCTGGGATTGTGATTGGCCATGTACTGTCAGGTGGATACTTATGCCTACTTCTAAAACATGTAATCTCCAACACTATTAAGTACACAGTATATCATTGGCTCTCAAACTATAAGGTCCTTCGTTATACGGCCTTCTACAGTTGGTTGGCATGCTCGTACCATGTCTGGAACATTCGATTTACTTAGCAGCACGTAAGCTCAGACCCAGGTGCCAGGAGGTGGACTTGACTTTACCCTCCCCATCCAATTAGCCCAACATCTCTCATCACCGATGCCTTCTGACATGAAGATTGTCTATGTTCATGTCCTTGGAAAGTATTCTGGTCTCTGGGAACATATGGGAGCGCGAGCACTACTATAGTTTTTCTAGGACTCCACGCTCAACTCTATTCCCATCCTTGGCTCACATGACAGGAGACCACGATTTGGTCCATTTTGCAGCATTTAAATGTCTTAAATGAATAAAACTTGGCACACATGGTGTTCTTTCTTTGCACCTTAACAAGGGATGATTCAGCTTTGCACGTTCACTGCCTTCAAGAATAGATAACTGACCTTGGCTGCTTCAGCTTTGATACCAGGCCAGACAGCCTCCCCAATCGTTCCCCGATCTCAGCTTATTGCTGTGACACAGTTTTCGCCATCTCTCACCATGGCTCCTGGCTTACTAAATTCATGACACCGATGTCCATTTTCTATACAATGGTGGCATCACCTGCAGTCTATTCACTACATGTAGCAGCTTCTAAGATTGCTCAATCTACTTGGGTTACAGCATTTGTCCAGTTATTGAACGGCTTGCATTTTCAGCAGGGCTTTACACACATGCAATTTTCTTTTCGCATATGAAAGTTTACTCGATTCTTAACTTTGTCATCAATTTCTGTAAGATCCATGCATTCTCTTCAGCCAGTATCCTCAGTGTGTCACACTCGTCTCTAGTGAGGTCACTGGCTTCTCATTCACTCTTTTTCATATTCCTTCAGGGAGTTCCTACCTCAGATCTTTGTCTCTTCAGTGATACATTCGATAGGGTTTTCTCAGAGGATACCTTTTCTCGAATACTCGCCGTGGTATGGTCACAACAGCTGGTGTTAAGCATGGCCCAATCTCAGGCTTCCAACATATAGGAGGCAGGAGGGCGGGATTTCCTGCAGAGGTAAATACATTCGATAGGGTTTTCTCAGAGGATACCTTTTCTCGAATACTCGCCGTGGTATGGTCACAACAGCTGGTGTTAAGCATGGCCCAATCTCAGGCTTCCAACATATAGGAGGCAGGAGGGCGGGATTTCCTGCAGAGGTAAATACATTCGATAGGGTTTTCTCAGAGGATACCTTTTCTCGAATACTCGCCGTGGTATGGTCACAACAGCTGGTGTTAAGCATGGCCCAATCTCAGGCTTCCAACATATAGGAGGCAGGAGGGCGGGATTTCCTGCAGAGGTAAATACATTCGATAGGGTTTTCTCAGAGGATACCTTTTCTCGAATACTCGCCGTGGTATGGTCACAACAGCTGGTGTTAAGCATGGCCCAATCTCAGGCTTCCAACATATAGGAGGCAGGAGGGCGGGATTTCCTGCAGAGGTAAATACATTCGATAGGGTTTTCTCAGAGGATACCTTTTCTCGAATACTCGCCGTGGTATGGTCACAACAGCTGGTGTTAAGCATGGCACAATCTCAGGCTTCCAACATATAGGAGGCAGGAGGGCGGGATTTCCTGCAGAGGTAATAACTGCTCTTTTACATAGTGATTTTATCTGGCTATTGTCAGATTACTCTATCTAAACCTGCAGGCATCTGTTGTCACCAATGGGTATCCTTCGGCTCCCTTCGAACTATACTCTGGGACGCGTCTGGGATGCACACGGTCTCAGTTTCTTTATGCTTCGGCCATCGAGCCGCTAGCGCCTAGTGCCTGGTTAGATACGGAGTTAGAGGGCATAGTCCGACCAGGGATTGAACATTGTATCTCACTGTATGCGGAGCTGTCAAATTGGTGGGTGAATCCAGTGCAAATTCAACCTATTTTACAGGATTTTGGCCCCATTGCAGGAAACAAATTTAATTTTGATAAATTGGAAGTCATGCTCTTACAAGATGATGTGCCCTGGGATCCGGGCAGGGGTCACCCCATTCAAACTGCATATGCAATGCATTAAGTATCTAGGGATACACATTGGCACACAGCCCGAACAGCTGTTCCAGAATAACTACCCTGCAATTTGTCTAAAATACAAGCAGACCTCCTCAGGTGGAACATCCTAGTTGTAGCCCTCTCTGGCAGGATTAATGCAATTAAAAGGAACAGGGAGATTTGTTTGGAGGCATAAGAAAGCTCCATTGAATGCCACCTATTTTCAGTCCGAGCAGGATGCAGACCCTGCTCTCCCTTCGTGGCGGGTTTATTTCCTCTCAGCACAGGCATGTTGGGTCAAAAGGTGGCTGAATGTGGAAGATGCATTGAGCTGGCAACTGGCGGAATTGGCTGTGTTATAGCCTCTTACTCCCCAGGCGGCTATTGCTTTCCCCCACGCTCGACTTCCACATATTAAAAAAGTACGCTATTGTGGGGTTGTCGCTTCTGTACTGGCTACATTTGCTTACAAAGATAGGAGGGAACACTAAATCGATTCCACTATGGCTCAGCCTCCGAGCGTTTTTTCTTACTGGAGCAGGGGAGCTGCAGCGGCTTGCCAGATTAGAAGATTGCGGTCACATGCATATCATGGACTTGTTAGATTATGCTACTGTGATACCCTTTGCTGAGCCCAGGGATACTCTAAACCTGGCCCATCCGATTAGTTGGTGCATCACGCTGTGATTTCACGGATCATGTCCCAAACCACAGAGACTAATTTCTCTCGAATGCCATCGAGCTGTGAAGCAGAGTTGGCTTCAGACCCTACCACCTTTCCTAAACTTAAATCTTTCCATCGTCTCCGTCTCCCAAACACTTTTGGGAGAAATGCCATTTTGGCAGAGCAGTGGGCCGAGGATCTAGACATTCAATAGGACATTTACATATTTTTCCATTGATCAAAGACACCTTGTATAATATTGGGAATAGGGAAACAATTTAAAATTATACAGCTCTACTATTATGCTGCTGTCAAGATGTTCGCAATGAGGCTTGCTGCATCCCACATACCGGAGAGGTTGTGGGCAGCGGCAAACAATATGGCATTTATTTTGGTCATGCCCAGTAGTTTGTGAGTTCTGGGTGTGAGTGCTGGAAGGGCTGAATAAGGTTTTGGCGGCGTCCCCGACATTGGCACCAGCATCCAGCATCCATGTTGTTGAGAGTTGATGTATAGGAGTGGCATGAGGATAATAATGCTATCAGGTTGTTGCATATCGTGATCGCTGCTCGCAAAGCCATCCTCCTCAAGTGGAAGTCCCCTGTGGGGCCGGGTAGGAATATGTAGGGGAGATTCGTCTCAAGACTATTTTCAAATGAAAGGCAGGCTTATGCAGGCAGGCATATGCAAGCCGCTGGGGGATAGAAAGAGCAGCCCGACTATTAGAACTGAGCAATACGCTAAGTACCTGCTTCCGAGCCTTTAAGAAACGAGGTTCAGACGCTCTGCAACAAAGCCCTCGCAGGACAAGGTTGCAGTGTTGAGAGACGCAGATGTTTGGCAGCGATGGGGTAGCAGTGCAGATTGTGAGCGTGGATGACTTCACCCTCCTCTCTGCATCTTCAAGCTAAGAAGGTGCAGGGAGCGTTAGAAATGCTACACTCCACAGAACTCCCCGACCTTGGGCCCCTCTCCCTCCGCACACGTGTTCCCGCTGCACTCGGTCCTTTAACCCCCCCAAAATGCTTGCTTCTCCCCTGCCTGTGTGCGCACCACAGCAATTTAGGCCGCGTGTTCTCCCTCGCAACTTAGGCCGCCTTTGCTTCTTCACAACTTAGGCCTTGTGCACTTCCTCGCAGCTAAGGCAGAGTGTGCTCGTTTGCAACTTAAGCAGCGTGTGCTCCCTCGCATCAGGCCACGCCCCATCTTAGGCTGCGTGCGCTCCCTCGCATCAGGCCGTGCAACAGCTTAGGCCGCATGCATTCCCTCACAACTTAGGCTGCATACGCTCCCAGGCATCGTAGGTCCAGCATCCTGTCCACGCTTCCCCTCTCAGCGTTCCCTACCTTCCTTTCATATCCTCATCCCTTCGCTATCTGACCTATTGTTTTTCACCCCTTTGCGTGCTGTTTCCCTAGCCATTCCATTGCTTTGTTTCACTACTGTACCTTTGCATTGCCTGCATTCCTCCACTTCTAGGTTTCTTCAGTTGTGTACTGTGCCTGGAGAGTTGGGTTTCTGCAATGTACTTTGAACTGCTGCTGTTTTTCTTATGTATTGACATTGTGTTCTCTACGGTTTTGCATTGCCTGCATTCTTTACTTATAGGTTCCTTGCTGTGTATTGTGCTTTGTTGATTATTAGGCAAGATTGTGTACAGTATCCTTTCGAAGACTGTAGCAACCTTGACCTCCTGGCAATAGGAACCCAACCTTTGGTATAAGTCTGTACTACACAGGTTGGTAGTGTGACTGAGCAGCCAGGCTTATCTCAAGAGGGGTCAATGTGAGCAGTAGAGTTTCATAGTGACAGTTATTCAAATAAATAATTACACTCAAGGGTTCTTGATTAAATAATTATTAATTTAACATTTATATAAGCCTTCTTCAGAAGGGAGCAAAACATATAACAATGATAATATACTTCAAAAAAAGGTTTCTCTAAATCAGATGATATTCATTGGGGCTGGCACACAGACACTTCCTACATCCTCAGGTGACTGAAATAGCTAGAACACTGTGGACATTGATTTATCACTGGTACATTTAGTGCAATACTGAGTTTAGTGTAAAGGATTAGGTATGGGAATAAAACAAAGGTTAACGAATAATTCATAAACAGCTAAGTACTTTTTTAGACCTTCCAATGCAAATTAAATTAACCCTTTCAAGGGGGAATGGCAAAAGCACAAGGTCAGAGGGAGAAGAGTCTCTCAGGGAGCCAGGACAGTCAATGTTAGTTGAACAAAGTCTAGGGGAGCTGAAGATCTTCTTTGCAGGTAAGTAAGTCTTTCACAATGTTTTCAGAAAAGTTTGTCGAAATAAGATTCACTTGAAAGGCCCGAAGCTCGGAGGCTTGAGAGGGGTGAAGCTGCAAGCAACTCTGTAATGGCAACCAAGACAAGTCTCAACTGAGAACAAGTAAGGCTACACCACACGGGATAAGTCCTATTAGGTTTACAGTACCTTTGGTTAGAAGAAATGGTTCCAGCTAGGGATGTACTGAATAGCATATTTAGTATTTGGTTGAATACCGAATAGTTTGTCAACTATTCGGCCGAAGCCGAATATGAAGCCGAATAGTTGCTTTATTTAATAAATCATGTTCCAAACTTCAAAAAATACACTTATTAAAAAAACAAATAAAGCATCATTTTGAATGCATGCTATACTTTTATTTCTCTTCATTGTAACTAATGTAGCATCTTTATTTAAAGTATAAAAGTCAGAAATAAAGCAGATTTAACCAAAATGAAGCGACCAAATGTACAGAAGATTGTTGCATATTCAGTGCCAGTTAAAGTAGGAGGCTTCACAAATGCAAAAGGACTGCCTTTGTGAATCAGATGCATTGCATTCTCTATCCAGTTGCAAAGTCGATGTGCTCGAGTTTCAAAACTTCTTTGCAGGTCACATAGAAATATGAAACACGTGAACTACATCTCACAACTATTCACCCGACCCAAACAAATGCTGCTCACTTTTCACTTATCCTCGCCACTCTTTCTCATCAACACACAAACATATGCAACCTATAATTTCCGGATAAAATATCAGATAATGTTAAACTCAGGACTCAAGTATTTAAAAAAAGAAAAGGGGGCACTATGACGTAAGCAATGGGAAGTGACATGACAAGAACTGAAAGTATCTATGCACGTTTCTTTCAGTTGCTTTTTCAGACTGAAAAAAATGCACATTGCATATAAACATTTGCCAAAAGAAAAGCTGTTCCTGTATTGTTGCAGGCTAAGTATAAAAGGTGAGCACCGTTTTTGTCTAAGAATCCGTAACAAAACATGCCCTAAAGAGCAGATTACAATATAAGATATTTTTCAGCTATGTGATAACAATTTGTCTGGTCTAATTGTATTCAGTTTTGCAAACTGAAGTCTATATTTGACTTTGAGTTCATGTTGCATTGTATTCAAATGAGAATGTCAAAGTATTCGGCAAGAGCCGAATAGCTAGGAACTATTCGGCTTGGAGCCGAATAGCCTTTTTTCAGCCGGAATTCGGCCAAA
Organism: Ambystoma mexicanum; assembly: GCF_040938575.1. NCBI lineage: Eukaryota > Metazoa > Chordata > Amphibia > Caudata > Ambystomatidae > Ambystoma > Ambystoma mexicanum. Next base: position 1,336,690,843 of record NC_090933.1, on the reverse strand, counting down.
TACTTACTCGAAGCCAAAGTACGGTACACCCCTAGTTCCAGCTGGCTTTTGTTCCTGTACAGCTCTGCAGATCCTGTTCCTGGACCTCAGTCGTGAGGACAAGAGGGAGGACGTCTGGGGACTCCTGTACTGCAATGGGAAGGTCAGCAGCAGCAATGGGCAAACTTCAATTCAGCTGCACTTCGCGGTTTCAGCTCCTTGCGTCTATAGCAAATAGCAACACTGTGGTTCTCGGATACAACTTCAGACTTTCCTCGCACCTGTGGTTCAGCACTCTGTTGAGGTGGTTCAGGCTTGGTCAGTCCTACTTCAGGGAAGTCCGGAGGATCTTCCTGGCGCTTGGGTCCGGCTTAAAAGCAATGCACTCGATCTGGTGTTCCTCTCCCTGGCACTTCGGTTCCAGCAGCAGTGGAAGTACACCCAGCTTTGAGAGGATGTCCGACGATTCATTTTGGGGTGGATTGGTCCCACCAACAAAAGGGGAGAAGTCGTCCTTGAAGGGCTTCTCTAGTTGAAATGAATTCAGAGCGTCAGCACAGCTTCGGACGTTTCTCCTCCTTTCCTCTGTTCACCCCTGACAATGTTTCTAGACAAATCCAATCTATGAAAGTCTTGTCAAAGCAGGTTCTCCCCTGCTCACCCAGAACCATAAGACCATATCGACACCCTTGCTCCTGTTTTGGCTGATTTCTGCAATCACTCCTTTGCCACCAGAACCTTCCCCTTCCGCCTTAAGCACTCCCTTGTGCACCCCCTTCTAAAGAAGCCCTCTGCCGATCCTTCCTGTCCGACTAGCGCCCAATCTCCATTACTCCTTTCCTGGTCAAACTCATGCATACTGAATCTGTTGGTTGTCTCCACAACCACCAGTGTGGCTTCAGAGCTGCCAGAAGCACAGAATCTGCTCTCCTGAACACCTGTGAGCTGAGCACTTTCTCTCTAATCTTGCCTCTAATCTTCCTTCTGTCTCATTCTCGAGCTATCCTCTGCTTTTAACACTGTCAACCATGCCATTCTGCTCAATCGCCTGTGACAACTTGGGTATCACTGGTCAGGCCCTGGCCTGGTTGACCTCCTTCATCACAGACTGAGCCTTCCAGGTTCAACTTTGGTCTTTCTTCTCTTCTGTGTCTCTCTACTTGTGGTGTTTCCCAGGAAGGTGGGGGGGCGGAGGCGGGTGTAACCTTTCTTCCCGGCTTTTCAACCACTACCTAGCACCTCTTGCCCACCACATTGCTAGTTTCTGCTCTAACTTTCATTGTTATGCTGATCACATCCAGCTCTCCTTCAGGCTCCCCTCAGCCACCTGTCCTCCTTCTCTCATGCCAAACTGTGTGGCCGCAATTCAGGAATGGTGTGCCACCAATGATCTCTGCCTTAAAGCCATTAAGACAGAGCTCCTCCTCATCGGTACTCCTGCTGTTAGGCAGAATTGCATGCAGTACCCTCTGGGACCACCACATACAATTAGGACTACAGGTGTAAGCAAAACCACCCTTTGGTATACGTCTGTACTACACAGTTGTGGTAGCGAGCTAAGCAGCCAGGCTCATCTCAAGAGGGAATGTGAACAGTAAAAGAGGTTACACAGAGGTTTTACAATCACAGTGGTTGAAGTAGACACTTACACTCCAGGTTTATTGGTAAAACACTTATTAATTTATTACAGTCATTTAGAAAACATTCACTAGAAGGAGGCCACTTAATATCATACACAAATATACTTCAATACCAAACCAATAAGATTCTGAGTAAATTAGGCTCCCCTGAAATAGGAGCAAAATGGCATTTCAATCACTTTAAATGGGATTAAAAAGGCACAAGTTAATGGAATAGATCACAAATACTTTCCTACGCAGTGCAAATAGTACTGGAACTCTCTACCTCTCTATCCGCTCCATTTCCTCTTATCCCTCCTTTCGTTCCTCCTCTAAATCCTATTTCCTTCATTCCCCGTCCTGTTAACCTCCCTACTTTTCTCTCATTCTCCCTCTCTCCCGTTTCTTTCATTCACGGCACTATGTAAATTGTTATTTATATTGTTTTGATGGTTTGTCTCATGTTGTGCATTTATGCTTCCATTTATTCAATGTATTCAGTTGTTGTAATGTGTAAAGCGCTTTGGAGTAAAGCGCTCTATAAATTCAATAACTACAAATACATTTCACTGAAGGACTCGTTTCAGTTCAATAGGCCTAGGCCAAAGTCAATGGGCTAGTGTCTTGGATAGGAAAGAGTAGTTCTTGTAGTAAACGGTACATTATTTGCCAAAGTTCTCAGAAGTAGTTTGTATGAAAAATAATCATATGTTGGGTCACAAGCTGACCAGGCCTGCAATTTGGGAAAGTTTCACGAACTTTCACCGCGAGAGGCAAGTTCTCTCAATCGGGTTGGCACATTACCTTAATATGCAGAAAAGATGCAGCTGAAGACGTTGGTTCCTGGCAGTTCCTGCAGATCTCACTGAGCCTCATTAGTGGGGATAAGAGGGAGGACATCGGGGGACTCCTGCACTGCATGGGGGTGGGTCCAACAAACTGGCAAAATGGAAGATCTTCGGTTCGAGTAGCTGTCGTCAAGCACACAAGCTGGTGTCCTTCCCCTTGGCTAGTCCTACCCAGCTCCGAAAATGGTATCCAGGTGACTTACGAGTTGATTGGTCCCATCAACTCAAAGGAAGAAGTCGTCCTTGAAGGGGCTTCTCTGTCGAGATTAACTTGGCAATTTGGACCTGCAGCAGGGCTTCCCCGTACAAACTAACGGTCTACGAGTTGCAGCAGCCGTCCTCTTCCAGCTCGTCTTTGGTTCTTTCGTTCCAATGGTCGACTCTACTTTCCAGTCCAAGAGACTCGCCTTTTAAACAGTTTTCTCCCTTTCATTCCAGCCTAGCTGTCACTCACCCAGCAGGGTTGCTGTCCTTGCCGGACAGTCAGCCAGCCAATCATGCCAGAGTGCATTTGGGCCTCTTAGGAGACTAAGCACAGGGGGTTTCGGGCACCTCCCTCACTTTCTGCCCACCCCAGACATTCAGACGCCAGAGGCGGTCTTCAGTCCTGAAGCCCGCCAAAGGAATAGAAACAAAGGGACCAAACCCAGTTTGGCGTGCAGAGACAAACTTTAGAAGGACCTTTCCAAAAAGAAATGGCGACAAAAGAAGGCCGGGACCCGTTTAAACAAAGGGGCTTAAGGCGGCACCTTGAAAAACATGGCGCTCGCGATTTTTAGCTACCGGTGTTCATGTTTGGGAAAAATCATAGTAGTTCATTGTAACACCAGTGCCACCAGCCATTTCGTTAGGAAAGGGTAGCATTTGACTGCTACATGAGTTTCTAGACATAAGGGATACTAGATAACCCTCCAGCACTCTATAGAAAGATAGTGTGCGCTGGGTCTAGGAATTTAAAAAGACTATTCAAGTCAATTTAACCTTACATTCTCTGGGAAACAGTAGTTTATCTCAGAGAAGGTATTTAAATCTTTGGGAAGTCTAAAAAGACATGCCTGTGTCACTGCACTGAGGGTGCTGTGTGACACAAATAAAAAAGATGATGCCCCATGGAGTTGTCCATAGCCAAAAGAAATAAACACAGAAAACAAACAGTCTCTCTCTCACTCTCACTCTCACTCTCTCTCACTCAGAGTGTAATCAATACATCAGGGCTAGTAGCTAAACAGACGAGTCTTGGTGGAAACTCCAGAGACTTGGACAACATTGCACTGTTCAGGTAAGTCTCATAGAACGCCAATGTGTAGGAGCTCTCAGCGTTGGAAAAGGCGCCCCATGGGAGGCAATGGGGCAACGTCTGTAGGCAGACACGCAGTTATGGAGAAAAGCAGATGCCCAGAGGAAAGCACTGGCAGTGAGGCTCCCTGAGAAGACAAATGCAACTCTGGCATGGATGCAAGGCACAGGGTCTGGCGGCCTGACTTGCAAAGTACACTATTCACACGATAGCGCAACATGAGCATGGCATGCTAGAGGTTCATTATTACAGAATACTCATTGAGACACGCCTAATACATGTCATATATGTGCTGCTCCGCTGCATTGTATTTTAACACTCTAAACACATCTAACGCACAGGCTTGAGGATGGTTATTCATGTTGTTAGGGAGAACATTTGACATTGCTGGCTTGCTTTTTTGAACAGAGCTGAATATGAGCCTGCCAGAGGTCTGCAGTATTGGGCGAGCTCTTTCATCTAGGATACCGTCCAATCGAATGGCCTACATACACGGTAGCCTGCAGTGAGACGAGCAGATTTGTCCAGGATCACTGCATTGTCTGATGGTAAATATGAATCTTAACACTTTTGGGCCATAGTTTTGAATGTGGCTACCCAATCATCCTTCCTGACTACCACTTTCTGCTCTTCATTGTGGGTTGCAGCACCTTCTGGAGGTGGGCCAGACTGATGCTATGCTCACTTCTGGAGCTAGTGCGCCCTAGTGCCGGTACATTGTGCTGTAACGCAGTCTTCTCGTCTTTAGACGCTGTTCCATTGGGGGACCTCCAGACTGGCTTTAAGTCTCCTTCTCTGATCCAAAATCCAGTGTGGGGGGGTTACCGCAGCCCAGCGATGGCTAGGATTTGCACCACTCAAACTGGTAAAGGCCGTCCTATTCAGGGACAGCCACATTTGCCCAGGGAGGCATGTGTATTGGGCTCAGGCGGCCCCAGCTTAACCTGCTAAAAGTTCTTGCCCTTGTCTGAGAGGGCAGGAAAACTGTCTAAATGCAAGATGGCCAAAGGAAAGCACATAAACCGCACACAACAGCCATTCTGAGTAGATGGTACTCAAAATGACATTGTGCTATTAAAGAAAGTGCATGGGAGGGTACCGGAAAAATATAAAAAATGGTCCATTGCCAACAGCCCGTCCTAGACACATCATAAAGACTAAAAAGTTCCCAGACAAAAGGGGCACAGGAATAGGATACCAAGCACCCCTTCAGCGCTCCACTGTATGTTGGTGTGTGGTACAGTAAAAACAGGAATGAGGTAAACACTTCCGCTGCACTGGTAGCCGTAAGTGCTGGCCAGTGCCCCCAACAAGTAGAGCAGGTACGTGGAGGGAAAAGGTTTACTTACCTCCAGCATTAGGCAGGGTCCAGAACAGAAAAGATACTGGGGCTCCATTGAAATCTATGGTGATCAAATGGAAACAGATAGTTCTTCCCTAAGAACTCCAATTTACAGAGAAGCCAAACCGCTCCAACCACAACTGTGGAGACTTGGTGCAGCATAAAAGTCAGGTAAATAAACTGGCCCTGCGCAAGGAGGGTTCAGCCGACGGATACAGGATGAGACTTGAATCCGGAGTGTGCTTCTGCAGAATGGACTTGGGAACACACTGTGCCAGATTCCCTTGGCAGAGCACCCGCAGAGAAGAAAAGCCCTACAGAGAAGAGTTGCAGTAACGACCATAAGAGTGTGGATACAGCAAATCACCTGGGAATGTAGACTAGATGGGACCCCAAACTAAAACACCGTAGTTCCTTCAGTGGAAAAGGATATCCGATCCTGCTAGTTCTGCCTCTATGTGGACATTGGTCGAACAGATGAAAGTTCTATCGATGGTGTAATCTGGGGATGGTGGGGGTAGAGGGGGTTTAAACCCATCCTTCAGAGTTCACAGGAGCATCTGATAAATGGGTGGACATTGATAGGCTGCCCACCATCACCACATTTTCCAACATCACCACCAGCATTTGGAGGTTGCAACCTTGTCAATTTCAATTGCAATGAGATGGCGATTCACCACGCTGTGATACCTCAGGGTCTGGGGCGTGTAAAAAAATGCAATAAAACATTCACACATGCTCTTACCTCAATGCAAATTCGAACTTTAGGCTTTCCCACTTCTCCATCAACCACCGAAAGAGGCCAGAGGCCGGGAGCTTCTCTCCAACAATCCTGCTCCAACCTCGCACAGCACTAAAAGTACAAATCAAATAACGGTCAATGTGCTCCCAGAAATCCCCCAAATTGACAACCAACATCATTCAGTGCAGGAGGTGTAGATTGCCAGGCAAACATTAACTTTACACGAGTGCAGTCCACTGTCCCACGCCGATGGTGGCAGATACCACTACACCCTTGCGCAGTGTAAAATGCCCCGGATGGACACTGGAGCACACCACACCCATGTTCATGGACTTCCACTGGCTCCACCTGCACGCCTCCAAACCAGTGAAGCCATTGGCAATCCTCTTCAAAGCCCTACACAAAGGCCAAGCTGAGTACCTGCAGGGGAGTCCTCACCACTCAAACCGCACCACTTGTACCTCAAATATAATGATTCTCGAACCCCACAGCATACAAATACCTGATGCATGACTTCTCAAGCTAAGCTCTGTGATGTCAGCCTTCCTAACACACATTCAGGAAAGAACTGAAAATCCTCCACTGCCTCCGACTACTGAACCACCTTCCAAGGAGCATTAGATCTCTCAAACCTTCCCCTCCTTTGTCATCTCAAATAGTCATAGTTCTGGATATAAGCCACCTATCTTGTGCCATTTAAAGCACCCACATAGGGACAGGTGTGTGATACATGAATGGCTCCAATAAACAGGGGATTCTAGAGCACCTGGTGCCACACCTACCAAGCATTGCACACCACTTTTGCACTCCCAGTTCTCTCAGCCAATTAGTTTTTTTCTTTTTTCAGAACCACAACTGGTGTAGGGTTCTGGGAAGGCAACCTTACTGTACCTGAAAAAGTGGCAGCACATTTTTTGGAAATGTGTGGTCCGGATTTATTTTTGTTGAGTGAGCTTTTTTTAAGCTCATTCCATTAACTCACTTGATTTTGGGGGCACTGGATAGTTGTGAAGGCACTCTTCCCTCCCTTGCAGACACTAGTGCAGGGAAACGCATCCCATCCTTACTTCTTGAAAGCCTGAGGGGGCACTGGATAGTTGTGAAGGCACTCTTCCCTCCCTTGCAGACACTGTGCAGGGAAACGCGTCCCATCCTTACTTCTTGAAAGCCTGAGGGGGCACTGGATAGTTGTGAAGGCACTCTTCCCTCCCTTGCAGACACTAGTGCAGGGAAACGCGTCCCATCCTTACTTCTTGAAAGCCTGAGGGGGCACTGGATAGTTGTGAAGGCACTCTTCCCTCCCTTGCAGACACTAGTGCAGGGAAACACGTCCCATCCTTACTTCTTGAAAGCCTGAGGGGGCACTGGATAGTTGTGAAGGCACTCTTCCCTCCCTTGCAGACACTAGTGCAGGGAAACGCGTCCCATCCTTACTTCTTGAAAGCCTGAGGGGGCACTGGATAGTTGTGAAGGCACTCTTCCCTCCCTTGCAGACACTAGTGCAGGGAAACACATCCCATCCTTACTTCTTGAAAGCCTGAGGGGGCACTGGATAGTTGTGAAGGCACTCTTCCCTCCTTTGCAGACACTAGTGCAGGGATACGCGTCCCATCCTTACTTCTTGAAAGCCTGAGGGGGCACTGGATAGTTGTAAAGGCACTCTTCCCTCCCTTGCAGACACTAGTGCAGGGAACACGTCCCCTCCTTACTTCTTGAAAGCCTGAAGGGGCACTGGATAGTTGTGAAGGCACTCTTCTCTCCCTTGCAGACACTAGTGCAGGGAAACGCGTCCCATCCTTACTTCTTGAAAGCCTGAGGGTGCACTGGATAGTTGTGAAGGCACTCTTCCCTCCCTTGCAGACACTAGTGCAGGGAAACGCGTCCCATCCTTACTTCTTGAAAGCCTGAGGGGGCACTGGATAGTTGTAAAGGCACTCTTCCCTCCCTTGCAGACACTAGTGCAGGGAACACGTCCCATCCTTACTTCTTGAAAGCCTGAGGGGGCACTGGATAGTAGTGAAGGCACTCTTCCCTCCCTTGCAGACACTAGTGCAGGGAAACGCGTCCCATCCTTACTTCTCGAAAAGCCTGAGGGGGCACTGGATAGTTGTGAAGGCACTCTTCCCTCCCTTGCAGACACTAGTGCAGGGAAACGCGTCCCATCCTTACTTCTTGAAAGCCTGAGGGGTCACTGGATAGTTGTGAAGGCACTCTTTCCTCCCTTGCAGACACTAGTGCAGGGAAACACGTGCCATCCTTACTTCTTGAAAGCCTGAGATGCAACATGGAGGAATCCGGACCCAATTGTCAAATGTGAACTTTGCACTTTCCACCCCAGGGCCCTCAACACCACACTCAAGAGTGATAGCAGTCATCCTGAACAACCCTGATTAACGTGGAGTAGGCGGTCCTTTTCTGTGATTGGAGGAGCCAGGTTGGATACACTTTTTTGGGTCTCCAGTGTTGGAAACGGAGGGGGTGATGGGAGGTATTTAGCTCCTGCTGGCAGCCTAGTCAGGTCTGGTTAGCTTGACACCAGCAGCTACCAGGAGCCATGTTTGGCCTCCCAGGCCAACTAATGCTGAACAAACACACCTCTGCGTTTGGAACCATCTATAAATAAACATTAGGACACATCTAACACACCATTTAAAGCATAATGGGCCGTAAATAATGAACAAAAAGATATGTTTGTATATGTGGAAGTTAGATTTTCAGAACGCTGCACTAGCTCTTAGACACCCAGTCCTAGCTCCTGGTCACTCGTTAATGCTGGATACTCAGGAGCTGCGTTTAGCTCCTGCTTATCCAATCTTAATATCTTAATCTCCCCATCTCCCCCAGTTCTTCATTGGATCCAATACGGGGTAAAGTCCTTCCCTGAAGCTACCCTTGCTTTCCCCTTTTGGTGGAACTTGGGTGTAGGAATCCTGGGATTCACAGGAGAATGTGCAGGTACTGTCTCACTACACAACCCCACTTGACTATTCCATTGAGCCCTTTCGGTTCCTGAGGGAGAACTTGGTAAGATGCCCCCGATGGACTCCAAGTGCCTGAACTTGGCTACTTGCCTTGGATGCTTGTTTAACATTTGGTCATAATATAGGGTTGTACTGCTCAAGTTCATTTACATATTGGTGTGCCCTGTCATTTTAGAACAATGATCTACTCTAACATCCCCTTATCTCGCTTTATATAAAGAAACAGCTATTAAGCAACACATTGTGCGGTAGGTGACCCAATTGGACACTGATGTTGCAACTGTGTATCTGTATACGACGGGCATTGCTTGCCCAGCAACAGTCTTTCTGGGTCTTCTATCTGCTTAGTATTACATGCTTTGCACACTGCCATGTAGTGGCTGGTCTGGTGTGTTACACTTTGTGTTTCTCAAAATCAAAAAGAGGTGTTCCTGCCACATGATCCTTACTCTAGTACCGGTACCCATGCTACTTAAAGCACCAATGTCTTCAGATGACATATCACATAAGAGACTGTTTCAACATACATGTTGGGAGGCTGGGTGGGCGCCCGTTGTTCGAACCAAACACAAGCCACAGAAAGAATTCCTGGGTAAGTAATGCTGTCCTTCGGAGGCTTGCGAATGTGCTTCCATGCACACTTTTTGCATACCCTGGCTAGCAGTACCTGAAAAGGATGGTGGGTGTATTTGTTGCTTCTTTCTCAAGTTCAAACGCTTTGAGTGATAAGGTTGCAAGCCAAACTATAACTGCAAGAGGCACCCAGTGGCAACAACAAGGGGATCCACTGCAATAATACAGCGCCTTGCTTGCCGCGTTCACGTTGAGTACTGCGTTGCAGAACTTTAGGCAGTGGCAAATGCATGTATTGGGTACAGTACATCGTCTAAGAAAACTCAAAACGGTAATGGTCCCACTTCCGGATACTACAGTCCTTAACAGCCGGAGGACATTTGATTGGTTCCAGTGCTGAGGTGCATATCCGAGAATGATCAGCATGTATTTTTATTTTATTTTTTACATTTGTTTATAACTCAGCACATCGGAGAACATGTACATTAACATTTGATTGGAACCCCTTAGAATGAACCGTAGGATGACCCCCCCCCCACCACCTCCCCTCATGTTCATGTGCCCGGCTGGGTCTCATCTTTCAGTCCCATTCGTCGGGCCCGGCTCTACGTCTTCGCCGGTTGAGTGGAGGGCGAGGCTTGTGGGTCAGGGCTGGATAGTTCTGGTCATAGTCATCGGCATGTATTTATAATCCTCCCAAACATAACGCCCATACAGATCTCAAGCAAGCCCTGAAGAAGGCTGAAGCATGTATTTATAATCCTCCCAAACATAACGCCCATACAGATCTCAAGCAAGCCCCGAAGAAGGCTGAAGCATGTATTTATAATCCTCCCAAACATAACGCCCATACAGCTCTCAAGCAAGCCCTGAAGAAGGCTGAAGCATGTATTTATAATCCTCCCAAACATAACGCCCATACAGATCTCAAGCAAGCCCTGAAGAAGGCTGAAGCATGTATTTATAATCCTCCCAAACATAACGCCCATACAGATCTCAAGCAAGCCCTGAAGAAGGCTGAAGCATGTATTTATAATCCTCCCAAACATAACGCCCATACAGATCTCAAGCAAGCCCCGAAGAAGGCTGAAGCATGTATTTATAATCCTCCCAACCATAACGCCCATACAGATCTCAAGCAAGCCCCGAAGAAGGCTGAAGCATGTATTTATAATCCTCCCAAACATAACGCCCATACAGATCTCAAGCAAGCCCTGAAGAAGGCTGAAGCATGTATTTATAATCCTCCCAACCATAACGCCCATACAGCTCTCAAGCAAGCCCTAAAGAAGGCTGAAGCATGTATTTATAATCCTCCCAAACATAACGCCCATACAGATCTCAAGCAAGCCCTGAAGAAGGCTGAAGCATGTATTTATAATCCTCCCAAACATAACGCCCATACAGATCTCAAGCAAGCCCTGAAGAAGGCTGAAGCATGTATTTATAATCCTCCCAAACATAACGCCCATACAGCTCTCAAGCAAGCCCTAAAGAAGGCTGAAGCATGTATTTATAATCCTCCCAAACATAACGCCCATACAGATCTCAAGCAAGCCCTGAAGAAGGCTGAAGCATGTATTTATAATCCTCCCAAACATAACGCCCATACAGATCTCAAGCAAGCCCTGAAGAAGGCTGAAGCATGTATTTATAATCCTCCCAAACATAACGCCCATACAGCTCTCAAGCAAGCCCTGAAGAAGGCTGAAGCATGTATTTATAATCCTCCCAAACATAACGCCCATACAGATCTCAAGCAAGCCCTGAAGAAGGCTGAAGCATGTATTTATAATCCTCCCAAACATAACGCCCATACAGCTCTCAAGCAAGCCCTAAAGAAGGCTGAAGCATGTATTTATAATCCTCCCAAACATAACGCCCATCCAGCTCTCAAGCAAGCCCTGAAGAAGGCTGAAGCATGTATTTATAATCCTCCCAAACATAACGCCCATACAGATCTCAAGCAAGCCCTGAAGAAGGCTGAAGCATGTATTTATAATCCTCCCAAACATAACGCCCATACAGATCTCAAGCAAGCCCTGAAGAAGGCTGAAGCATGTATTTATAATCCTCCCAAACATAACGCCCATACAGCTCTCAAGCAAGCCCTGAAGAAGGCTGAAGCATGTATTTATAATCCTCCCAAACATAACGCCCATACAGATCTCAAGCAAGCCCTGAAGAAGGCTGAAGCATGTATTTATAATCCTCCCAAACATAACGCCCATACAGATCTCAAGCAAGCCCTGAAGAAGGCTGAAGCATGTATTTATAATCCTCCCAACCATAACGCCCATACAGATCTCAAGCAAGCCCTGAAGAAGGCTGAAGCATGTATTTATAATCCTCCCAACCATAACGCCCATACAGATCTCAAGCAAGCCCTGAAGAAGGCTGAAGCATGTATTTATAATCCTCCCAAACATAACGCCCATACAGATCTCAAGCAAGCCCTGAAGAAGGCTGAAGCATGTATTTATAATCCTCCCAAACATAACGCCCATACAGATCTCAAGCAAGCCCTGAAGAAGGCTGAAGCATGTATTTATAATCCTCCCAAACATAACGCCCATACAGATCTCAAGCAAGCCCTGAAGAAGGCTGAAGCATGTATTTATAATCCTCCCAAACATAACGCCCATACAGATCTCAAGCAAGCCCTGAAGAAGGCTGAAGCATGTATTTATAATCCTCCCAAACATAACGCCCATACAGATCTCAAGCAAGCCCTGAAGAAGGCTGAAGCATGTATTTATAATCCTCCCAAACATAACGCCCATACAGATCTCAAGCAAGCCCTGAAGAAGGCTGAAGCATGTATTTATAATCCTTCCAAACATAACGCCCATACAGATCTCAAGCAAGCCCTGAAAAAGGCTGAAGCATGTATTTATAATCCTCCCAAACATAACGCCCATACAGCTCTCAAGCAAGCCCTGAAGAAGGCTGAAGCATGTATTTATAATCCTCCCAAACATAACGCCCATACAGATCTCAAGCAAGCCCTGAAGAAGGCTGAAGCATGTATTTATAATCCTCCCAAACATAACGCCCATACAGATCTCAAGCAAGCCCTGAAGAAGGCTGAAGCATGTATTTATAATCCTCCCAAACATAACGCCCATACAGCTCTCAAGCAAGCCCTAAAGAAGGCTGAAGTATGTATTTATAATCCTCCCAAACATAACGCCCATACAGATCTCAAGCAAGCCCTGAAGAAGGCTGAAGCATGTATTTATAATCCTCCCAAACATAACGCCCATACAGATCTCAAGCAAGCCCTGAAGAAGGCTGAAGCATGTATTTATAATCCTCCCAAACATAACGCCCATACAGCTCTCAAGCAAGCCCTAAAGAAGGCTGAAGCATGTATTTATAATCCTCCCAAACATAACGCCCATACAGATCTCAAGCAAGCCCTGAAGAAGGCTGAAGCATGTATTTATAATCCTCCCAAACATAACGCCCATACAGCTCTCAAGCAAGCCCTGAAGAAGGCTGAAGCATGTATTTATAATCCTCCCAAACATAACGCCCATACAGCTCTCAAGCAAGCCCTAAAGAAGGCTGAAGCATGTATTTATAATCCTCCCAAACATAACGCCCATACAGATCTCAAGCAAGCCCTGAAGAAGGCTGAAGCATGTATTTATAATCCTCCCAAACATAACGCCCATACAGATCTCAAGCAAGCCCTGAAGAAGGCTGAAGCATGTATTTATAATCCTCCCAAACATAACGCCCATACAGCTCAAGCAAGCCCTGAAGAAGGCTGAAGCATGTATTTATAATCCTCCCAAACATAACGCCCATACAGATCTCAAGCAAGCCCTGAAGAAGGCTGAAGCATGTATTTATAATCCTCCCAAACATAACGCCCATACAGCTCTCAAGCAAGCCCTAAAGAAGGCTGAAGCATGTATTTATAATCCTCCCAAACATAACGCCCATACAGCTCTCAAGCAAGCCCTGAAGAAGGCTGAAGCATGTATTTATAATCCTCCCAAACATAACGCCCATACAGATCTCAAGCAAGCCCTGAAGAAGGCTGAAGCATGTATTTATAATCCTCCCAAACATAACGCCCATACAGATCTCAAGCAAGCCCTGAAGAAGGCTGAAGCATGTATTTATAATCCTCCCAAACATAACGCCCATACAGCTCTCAAGCAAGCCCTGAAGAAGGCTGAAGCATGTATTTATAATCCTCCCAAACATAACGCCCATACAGATCTCAAGCAAGCCCTGAAGAAGGCTGAAGCATGTATTTATAATCCTCCCAAACATAACGCCCATACAGATCTCAAGCAAGCCCTGAAGAAGGCTGAAGCATGTATTTATAATCCTCCCAACCATAACGCCCATACAGATCTCAAGCAAGCCCTGAAGAAGGCTGAAGCATGTATTTATAATCCTCCCAACCATAACGCCCATACAGATCTCAAGCAAGCCCTGAAGAAGGCTGAAGCATGTATTTATAATCCTCCCAAACATAACGCCCATACAGATCTCAAGCAAGCCCTGAAGAAGGCTGAAGCATGTATTTATAATCCTCCCAAACATAACGCCCATACAGATCTCAAGCAAGCCCTGAAGAAGGCTGAAGCATGTATTTATAATCCTCCCAAACATAACGCCCATACAGATCTCAAGCAAGCCCTGAAGAAGGCTGAAGCATGTATTTATAATCCTCCCAAACATAACGCCCATACAGATCTCAAGCAAGCCCTGAAGAAGGCTGAAGCATGTATTTATAATCCTCCCAAACATAACGCCCATACAGATCTCAAGCAAGCCCTGAAGAAGGCTGAAGCATGTATTTATAATCCTCCCAAACATAACGCCCATACAGATCTCAAGCAAGCCCTGAAGAAGGCTGAAGCATGTATTTATAATCCTCCCAAACATAACGCCCATACAGATCTCAAGCAAGCCCTGAAAAAGGCTGAAGCATGTATTTATAATCCTCCCAAACATAACGCCCATACAGCTCTCAAGCAAGCCCTGAAGAAGGCTGAAGCATGTATTTATAATCCTCCCAAACATAACGCCCATACAGATCTCAAGCAAGCCCTGAAGAAGGCTGAAGCATGTATTTATAATCCTCCCAAACATAACGCCCATACAGATCTCAAGCAAGCCCTGAAGAAGGCTGAAGCATGTATTTATAATCCTCCCAAACATAACGCCCATACAGCTCTCAAGCAAGCCCTAAAGAAGGCTGAAGTATGTATTTATAATCCTCCCAAACATAACGCCCATACAGATCTCAAGCAAGCCCTGAAGAAGGCTGAAGCATGTATTTATAATCCTCCCAAACATAACGCCCATACAGATCTCAAGCAAGCCCTGAAGAAGGCTGAAGCATGTATTTATAATCCTCCCAAACATAACGCCCATACAGCTCTCAAGCAAGCCCTAAAGAAGACTGAAGCATGTATTTATAATCCTCCCAAACATAACGCCCATACAGATCTCAAGCAAGCCCTGAAGAAGGCTGAAGCATGTATTTATAATCCTCCCAAACATAACGCCCATACAGATCTCAAGCAAGCCCTGAAGAAGGCTGAAGCATGTATTTATAATCCTCCCAAACATAACGCCCATACAGCTCTCAAGCAAGCCCTGAAGAAGGCTGAAGCCGTAAACTATTGGCACACACAGCAAACCTTATCTTGGCGTTTGGTTTACATAAAAATAAATATAAAATGCTTGATCACCCCTTTTTCAAAACACGACTAAAGTATAACTGTCACTGAGTATTGAGATACACTGCAGACTGTTTATACTTAAATCTGACGCTGCTCTGATTTACATAGATCATTCATAATTTTTTTTGTCCCCTCCCCCTCAAGTTTTATTTATCATTTTCTCAATTAATACCACAATTCACAGCAAGCTTCCCCATTTCCAGTAGGAACAACATGTCTCAGGATTATCCTATTAGCTCGAAGGGCCAAAGAATCTGGGGCTTGGGGGTACGATGTTCCTGGGATCCCAAGAACTGGATTATAGGATGCCAGGCTGCATAAAAAGTTTGATATGAGTCAGTGAGAATAGCAGTTACTTTCTCCAGGGCCACTGGCATCCACACCTTGACCCATTGCAGTGCAACTATCGGCCTTCAGGTAGCATCCAAGAAGTAGCTAGTGTTAGCCTTGCTGCCAACAGGAGCTGTTGTATCACCCGTGCTGTCTGGTCTCTCAGTGGGTACCCAGCCTCATCATCTGAGTCCCCCAAAACAATTACTCTTGGGCCAAAAGGGTGAGCAGCCTCTTTGAGATCTCTTATATGCGAGAGGATCTCCGTCAAATATATTTGCGATCCAGGACATGACCAATGTAAGTGTCCCAACGTTCCTCTCTCCCCACACCTATCCGAGAACTCTGGGTTAATTCATGCAACCTGCTCAGCGACATGTACCCCCTGCATAAGATTTTATACCCACACTCCTTCAATTCCTGTACATTGAGATCGCTTGTGCATTCTCTCCCAGATATGTGACCAGGATACAGGCTGGCTGTCACTGCCCAGTTCAGCCTCCCACTGCAGCACATAAGGTAGTTTGTCTTAATCCTCAGATGGGGGAAGCAATCAGTAGCAAGAGGCTGTACCCTTTGAGGCAAGATCCTCTGACAATGAAGTTCAATATCTTTAGGTTCCCCCCCCCCCCCTACATCTGACGTCCCCATTTGTGATCCAGTGGCGGAGTTCACTGTATCAGAACCTTTCCCCTTCTTCGACATCAAATTTAACCTTAATGATAATAATGATAATGATGTGTTATTTATATAGCGCCTTTATCCAAAGTGCTTCACAGAGCACATATTTACATACAATATCACCCAACCAAAATTGGTACTCATTTATCGACCTTGGAAGGATGAAAGGCTGAGTTGGCCTTGCCGGGTTCCGAACCTGCGACCTGCAGATCACGCTCAGATCGTAGCAGCGAGCGCTCAACCCACTGAGCTATCTTACCGGCTGCATGCTTCAAAAGAGAACGGATCCGGACCTGCATACATGTGGCCCAGTCTAAGTTTTCCAGAGGTCTCCCAAGCTGCAAAGGGTCACCCCCCCCACTCCAGGACTTAATTCAGGGTTTTTGAGCACCAGGGTCTGTGGGCCCAATCCCGCCGGAATTCCCAGCATTCGACTTCCCCATGTCCCAGTACCCAAAGGATGCATTGGTGATATTTAAGAGCGTGCCTCTACAATCCCGAACTTTAGGCGTGAGAAATGGGATACTGGCCAGAGATAGATGTTCCCTCCTGTTTCAAGTCTACCCACTTCTTCCCACCTCCCCCTCCAGTCCAATAAAGAGACAATCTGAGCCACTACAAGGTATCTTAAGCGAGGGGATCCCCAGTCCTCCCAGCCAAGGTGATCACATCAGTACCATCCTACACACTCGGGGTCCTGACTCCCCCCCCCTACGCCCTCCCAAATGAACATAAACATTCTGAAGCTGGGAAATGGGCTTTGCTGGAATCTTCACCGGCAGGTCGTGAAACGCGTATAACAATCTAGGGAATGAGCGACATCTTGACCACCGCCGCCACCCTCAACAGCCAAGAAATCTGTTGGTGTGCCCATCTTCCAAGGTCCTCCTCACATTCCCTAAAAAGGCTTGGGAAGTTTGCCTTATATAACGTGCCAGTCCTAGATGTAAAGTAAGCTCCCAGATATTTATCTTGTCCGACACCCAATTAAGACGAAGGGAAGGAGTCTCATCTGGCTCGCCAATACTCATTCCCACCGATTTCCGTAGTTGATAGAGAAACCGGAGTAGGCGCCAAAGTGGTCGTTCACCTCCAGGGCTCGAGGGACGGACCATGCGGAGCAGTTAGGAATAATGAGATACTGTTGTCTTCATACAGCCCGATCTTATGTGGAATGGCCCCAATAGTAATTCCCGGGATGCCACGGTCTTCTCTTATTAAGTGGGCCAAGGGCTCAATAGCTAAAGCAAATAATATTGTGGACAGAGACAGCCATGTCTAGTGCCCCATCTGATATTAAATTGGGCCGTGTGGATCTTATTTACCTATATCCGTGTGGACGGAGCCACAAGGTTGGCAAAAGCCAACCTATAGAAATGCAGATCAAAGCCACAAGCAACCAAAACCTCCTGCTACCAGGCCATGCCAGGCTATCAAAAGCCTTATTTGCACCCAAGGACAGCACCACCGCTTTCTGCCAAGTGAGAGGCCCCACTTAGATCAAATGCTGTTGTGCCCTTTATGAAGCCTGTCTGATCTTCAACAACTAATTATGGTAAAATCCCAGGGAGCCTGTTAGCCAAAACATTCGTAAATATCTTGGATTCTCCCATCGTTCTTAAGACCCGCCCACTCACCCGAAAGGAAATAAACAGCTTCACCAGCGGGGGGACTAATTTGGCACGAAAGGATTTGTAAAAGGGATTGGGAAAGCCATACGGTCGCGGAGCTTTATTACACAGGAGATTTCTAATAACTGCATCTATGTCCATGGTGGAACTCGGGCTTTCGAGCCTAAGCCTATCTGCTTCTGATATTTTAGGGAGCTGATGTGGACCAAAAGGATACCAGACTGTCCCTGATTTAGAGCCATCTCCCCCCCAGAAATTAGGTGTAATATGATTCTATTATTTGTGCTTTGCCTAGTTCATCCCAACAAAGACACCTCTTGGTTCGGCAGGGCTCAGATTCTATAGCAATATTTTGCGTGTTTCAATTTGGCCACCAGGGTTTTATTCGCTTTATCCCCTCTAGTATAGTCCTATTGCTTGGTATGCAAGAGGGACTGTGCATCGGCACCCACCTGGAGCGCTTCCAACTTATCTTGCGTCACTCTGAGTGCCCTAAGCGATCTTATTTTGTTCCTCTGTTTATGGTCCCTTTCCTTGGTCTTAAGTTCGGCCTCCAGCATCTCTCGTACCCGGGCTTTAGCACGGGTCAAGGCTGCAGTCCCCCCCCCCATATCAACCCACCCACCCCCAAAACATTGTTTTCCCTATGTTCCAAGCCAGCCCTAGGTCCAGTTCCCGTCGATCATTTTCCCTAAAATAGTTTTCCAATTATTGTGATTGTAGTGTTACAGGCGAGATGCGCTCGTGCCCCAAAATCAGTCCAGAGAAATAAATAGTTGTAATCTGTATATTTTGTAAGTAGAAGTGATGTTGATGTTTATTCTACAGAATGTCAGCCGACACGTATTTCGACACTCGTCGTTTTCAAGGCAGTCGTCTTCAGTTAAATTCCCAATGGTAAATTGTGGTTGGTTTGCATCACAAGGAATCAAACATAGAATACGTTCACAAAATATGGCAGTTCCTGTATGCGCATATAAGCTGCTTAAATGAGTTGCAAAATGAAGAATCTTATGTGGCGTTTGCCAGAAGAAGGAAGTCTGGGATATGCATCCGACTCCGATGGTGGAAAAAAACGATCTGAGGGACCTCGACGCGTGAAGGACCCTAGGTACAGTGGGCGTCACACTAGGGATACTATTACTGGCACGCCCTGTCGACGTCCCTTTTTAAGTTTTGAAAACAAATAATGTAATACTCCACGGTTACCACTAGATGTCGGCATATGCATGGCATGTGATCTAAGCAGATTCACAGGTATATATATCACTAAAATAAAATTGAAAAAGTTATTTTCTACTCAAGTACATGAGACTCGAAAGTTACCTCAGGAACTTAACTCCACTCCCAATATTCTGAGTGTGAAGGATCTAACAATAACAGGCAATCTCTCTACACTAGCAGAGACACAACCAGTAGACTTTGTTACCACCATTGATGACCAATTTATCCAAGAACATTTAGGAATCTGCCCTGATTTAACTACAGAAATTGGCCTAAAAATCAAGTCTACATTCAATCCTGCGATTGCAGAGATATGTTTGAGGAATGTGTTCTTAATGATCTCAGGACTTTAGCATCCAAAACTACAAGTAATAAATCCAACCTAACATCCCTACAAAGAGCTGCGATTTTATCTTTAAAAACTGATGAAACAATAGTAATCAGACTGGTAGACAAGGGAGGAGGAGTAGTTGTCTGGTCAAAGAAAAAACTATATGGAAAAGGCATACAGACAGCTACAAGATGAACAATCCTAGTAGGTCATAGGAATTGAACATTTGAAAAAGATCAATGATGAATTGGATACAATGTTGTTGTATTACAAATATAAAAACCTTATAGAACCAGAAGAAGTATTGTTTGTGATGAAAGACTTTCCTACTACTCCTATACTGTACATTTTACCCAAAATCCACAAAGATGTAAATACAACCTCTGGGAGGCCTACAGTTTAGTCTAGAAATTTGCTGTTGGAAAACATCTCCAAATATCTTGACGTTTTTCTATAACCTTTTGTAAAAGATCTAAATTCATACATCAAAGACACCACTGATTTACTGGCCAGAATACAGGACATACAATGGGAAACAACATACTGGCTAGTATCATTAGATGTTGTGTCTTTATATACATCTATTTTACATGAGTTTGGATTAGAGGCATGTCAATTTCTTTTTAACACAAGGTCTGTGAGTTTCAAACAACACAATGATATGATTATGGTTTTGTTACAATTCTGCTTGGAACATAATGTATTTCTATTTGATAACAAACTATACAGACAAAAGAATGGCACTGCCATGGGTTCTTGTATAGCCCCCACATACTCAAATCTTTATGTGGGGTGGTGGGAGCAGACTATAGCCTGGGCACAGCAGAATGATACATTTGTTAACCAGGTTTACTGCTGGTACATGCTTACTGATGATTTATTCCTGGTGTGGAATGGCAGTCAGGAGAGTCTATTGGAATGTGTGGAAAAATATCAATGATGTGAATTTGAAATTGACTTGTGTATGTAGTAAGGAAAAATTGGTCTTCTTGGATGTAGAACTCTATGTGAGGGAAAACAAAATAGAAAGTAAATTACATAGAAAACAAGTAGCATCCGATGCAATACTTCATGGCACAAGTCACCATCCTGGGAAACTGAAATCTAGCATCCCATTTGGTGAAATGATCAGGGCCAAACGTAATTGCTCAGTCCCACAAGAATTTGAAAATGAAGCCGAGTTAATTGGAGCTCGGTTCTTGGAAATAGGTTACAAGAAAAAAATACATAATTGAGGCATACACGCAGACATCTAAAAGGCATAGAAAAGATCTTTTGAAGGTGAAAATGCAGCAAAAAAAAATAAATCAAGAGAGTGAACCCATTAGATTTATAAGCAAATTCAGTAACCAGACCCCACTTATCAGACAAATACTCAACAAACATTGGCCTTTTTTATGTACAGACAGCACAATAAGCGAGTCCATTGGTGAGAGACTATTGATGACCTTTGGTAAGGCAAAATCTTTGAAAGACCTGTTATCATCTTGTATGGTGGCCGAGGAGAGGATGACAGAAAATTGGTTTGGGAAATCTAAACAACCACTAGATTTCTTTCAATGAAATAATTGCAAAATGTGTCAATTTACAGAATAAACGAATACCTTGCGTTATGGACACAATTTGGATAAGATTTGGAAAATAAAACAAAGAATTAATTGCCTTACACAGTTTGTAGTCTATGCCATAATTTGTCCATGTAAACTTTTATATACAGGCTCCACTATCTGTCAATTGAAATTGAGGATTCTACAACATTATAGGGCCATACTCAATCAAGATGTAACCCACCCATTGGCAGTACATTTTGCAGACAAACATTCTAGTGATGTTTCACAAATGAACTTTCTGGCACTAGCTCAGGTACCTTTCCATCGGGGAAGGGGGAACAGAGAACGTACTTTGAGAAAACTTGAATCTAAACTGATCATCACGTTTAATACTAAGAAACCCCATGCAATAATGCAGGAGAGGAACTTGCAGTACATTTGTCAGGTGATTGAATGTAATGTTTTGAGTTTATTTCAGCATTTGTTTACATCATTGGAACTTGCGCTAGCACTCTATTTCTGAGAGTTTGTTATTAAGTATATTGCTCCAGTCACTGTTGCTATTGCAATGTAATGTGTCTTTATCATGAATTGCACGTTAGATTGGTCCTCATATGCATTGGCACCTTAGTTAAAGATGCATCTCATAGATAATGATAATAATGATGTGTTATTTATATAGCGCCTTAATTAAAAGCGCTTTACAGAGCACATATTTACATACAATATCACCCAACCAAAATTGGTACTCATTTATCGACCTCGGAAGGATGAAAGGTTGAGTTGGCCTTGCCGGGATTCGAACCTGCGACCTGCAGATCACGCTCAACTCGCTGAGCTATCTTACCGGCTTACCTGCCGATTGTTGTCAAAGGATTGGGAATATTTGAATCATTTGAGGATGCACTTGCATTTTTTCAAGTGATACCAAACATCCTAAAACTGCAATTACAATAGTGAATGTGAATTCTGTTTTGATATTGGTTTTAATATGCATTGACACTTTAAATAGAATTATACTTAAACTTGCATTTGCACTTTTTCGCGAGCCGTTTACTATGGTCCATGTACTTGAGACTATGGTACAACTCAGTCTAGTAGAAATAACTGTCATGATGCATGTCCCAAGTCTTCAGGGTCTAACCCAAGTTGCAGGCTTCCTTTGGGGCTTTAAAGACCACAAAACGTTATCAGAGGCTCTCCTGGAGCCAGTCCTGGCGCCTTTGGCACCAGGCTCATACTATTTGACCACATGGAATGAGGTTTCAGTGAACATGGAGGCACACATAGCCCAGTCCTGAAGAACTGAGCTATGCAGTCTAGTTTCTAGGGTGTGGCTGGGCTTGGAACTACTTTACCTGGGACTACTATACCTGGGCTTTATAGACCACACCCAGAGAGCAGAACACACTTTGCGTTATTCTGCACTCCTGCAGCGTAACACTCACCGTGCCAGCTCTGCTCCCGCTTACCTGGACTTCAGCCACACCCTGTTATCTTCATCGGGAACCACTGACCATCAGCACCTGTCAAAAGAAGAGAAAAACAAGAAGAACATTAGTTGAGTTCTTACCTGAGAGAAGCAGTCTTTCCAATTCCATCCGAACGGCTCTCTCTCCCGCCGCTCCTGAGGACCACCGCACCTGCAGAAAGGAGACAAGAAGGGAGAACGAAAACTTACCCGGAGGCATCAGTCATCTCAGGATTCCATCGAAGCGGTCCCCTACGGTTTCTGCTCTGGAGCATCACCACACCTGCAGAGGAAGGAAAAAGAGACACCAGGTTAGCCGCACAATAGAAAAATACCCATTTAAAATACATTTCGACGCAGCGCTCACGCGCTAACACCCACCTGCATAAATATTGCTCAGTGCCACATTTAGGAGTCCATTGCTTAATCTGGCGTCTCCAAGACCGCTCCTGCAAAATAATAAGGACAATTGTGAAACTTTGGCAACAAGAAGAAACGCATTAAACAAAAACAGTTACCAAGAACCAATTGGTACCAAGACTTACTTACAGAGTCACAGCTGGTCTAGATTCCACTTACAGGCCGTAGGATCAGTGAAGGAACTAGATCCAGTGAAAGTGCCTACAAACATTAAAGCGCCCCTGCATTCAGACGCAGGACAGAAAGCTCATCGTTGATACCCAAGGATGCGTCCAAGCGTGAGTGAAGCAGTGGGACAGGAAGAGACGCGTGCAGACGTTCACCACTCAGCTTCATGCAACGCCTCAGTGGAGACCAGGTGAGCGTAACAGAACGCGAAGCCTCCATAAAATTATCTACCTGGGCTTCATGGAAACATTTGAGACTGAACAATTAGCCCAGCTTTTGGGACAGCTCAGGGCCGAGGTGCACTCTGCTCGGCAGGAAACAAATGCTCTAAAAAGAGAGCTGATTGTGACTAAAGATCGCACTGATGAACTAACCAGACAATTAGTTCAGTCGCAGGCTGATCAAACACCATTACCTGGAATCGGGTCATCAGTTCCAGCTCGTCAAGCAACCGCGTACAGGTGGTTCTTCCGGGGGCCGTTCCCTTGGTTCCACCTGAACGCTTCATTGGAGACCTAAAAAGAGATGCGGTTTTCATGAACCAGTGCCGCCTTCATTTCCTATGTAGACCTGGAGATTTTCCAAACGATCAATCAAGGGTTACTTTTGTGCTTTCCTATCCGAGTGGCAGTGCTGCAGACTGGTCGGTACCACTTGTTACTCAGGATGACCCTCTTTTACGGGACTTCCAGAGGTTTCAACAAGAAATGGAGAAGCGGTTTGCTCGGCACAGCCAAGGACAAGCATTAGACAATGAAATCTTTGCGTCAAGGGAACCAAGATCTGTTAACATATATCGCAACCTTCAACAGATTGGTAGTTGAAACTGGTTGGCCTGAAAACAAAAGAACAATATTCCACTGTGGATTGAGAGGTGAACTAAAAGATGTTTTGGCTCAAGTGGTAAACCCTCCAAGAGACTGTGCGGAATATATTAACCTGGTGGTGCAACTAGATGTCACGACCCTCAGCCCTGACCCTCACTGGCATGCCCACAAGCCAGGCGGGATCAGGGCTCGGATCTTGAATACGGCCAGACTTCCACTTTTCAAGCCCTCTTGGGGCCAGTCCTGGCGCCTTTGGCACCAGGCTCATCAGTTGGGAGAGGCATCTGCTTAAGGGACTACTTTATTAAGGCTTTCAGCCAACATGGAGGCATCCACATAGCTGGGTTCCTAGAACAAAGCTATGCGGTCTAGTGCTTTGGGTGTGGTGGCCTAGGGACTACTTTACCTGGACTACTTTACAGTGGCTATTTAAACCACACCCGAACAAGAACACACGCTTTGCGTTACTTTGCTTCTAGCAACGTGACGCTCACCGTGTCCGGCTTCTCGCGACCCCGACGAATTCCGGACCTGCAGAAAAAACAAAGAAACATCGTTAGCAGCAGAATCTTACCTGCAATCTTCATCCATCTCTGCTCACAGCTCCTGGGCTTCTCTGTTGGAGGAGTTCGCCGCCCGGATCGAGGGACCTGAGAAAAGGAGAAAGACATTATTAACGGAGGTACTAGAGACATTACAACCATAAAAGAGCTTAAAGACTTACCTGGCTGGTTACTTCTCGACCGGCACTGCTCCGGAAACCCCATCTGCGCTGGGTACTCTCCGGGATCTACGAAAAGGGAAAAACACAGGCCAGTGAGGACAAGGCATCGCTCCGCTACGCAAAGCGCCTCCTTAACGCATAATAGCGCTATAGCGCGCCATCATCTCCCGGTGAGAACCAGCACATTCAGTTCTCCGAGTGGACACTCTACGCCCCTAGAGGAGATAAAAAGAGACATTAGAACAGGCAAAAGGCATGCAAGAAATACGACGCCATTAATTGCAATAAGACCTACCAGAAAGACACTACAAGGGCCGCAGTCAGTGAAGTAACTGGACCGCCAGCGCCCACAAAACCCAACGCGCCCCTACCCAGAGAGCAGGCTGGAGAGCCCACCGATTCCGGCAACCAGGTGAGAAGAGAACCTGGAGGGGCTGGAAATATAAGGAGGTGGGGGATTAAACTGCTTATCTTGGTTGCCCAGTCCTGACATAGTCTTCATTTTCCAGGCAGAATTCCCTTGACACCGAAACCACAGGGGCACCATCAGGAAGGGCATCAACGACCAGCTGGCTGGGTGGCGTCCCCGTAGATACCAGGTGAGCGTAACAGAACAAGAGCGGGAAAAAAGAAGACAACAGCAACTTTGTTTGTATTGCGGAAAACCAGGACATTTCCTGAAAGACTGCCCAATTAAACCCCCTAGGGGAACAGTCGGGGCCACAGAAAAGGATGAAGGTAAGGAATCGGAAAACTACCAATCTCGGCAACCGTAGAGGTCAGTTTGTCGAGTGATGAGAAAGAGCCACTGACCTCACACTTTGCGATACCCGTGATCTTGATAAATCACCAACAATCGTCAAAGATGCATGCCGTAGAAGTGTACATCGACAGCGGAGCAGTTGGGAACTATATAGATCTAGAGATGGCGCTCCCTTTGTGTTCTAAATCTACCAGGGACAAGGTGACGACCGTGGATGGGACGGAAATCGCCTCCGGGCCAGTAACCCAGTACACAGCAGTAGTAACCTTGTTGTGCCAGGATGGGCATCGGGAGTGTATTTCGTTCGATCTAATAAAGGCACCTCAATTCCTGTTGATACTAGGGTTGCCATGGTTGGTTGCTCACAACCCTTTGATAGACTGGCGGGCACAGAAACTAACCTTCTCCAGCAACTGCTCCATAACCTGCTACTCTCCTGACCCGAAACCCGACTCCTGTGTCTCCAAAGCTTCCAGTAATAAAGCCTCTACCTTGGGAGTAACTAATAATTTGCCAGATGAATATCGTGACTTTCAGGATGTATTCCAAAAAGACCAGGCTAACAAGTTGCCTCTGCATAGGCCTTATGATTGTCAAATCGACTTTGTTCCTGGGGCACAAATCCCATGCGGCAGGATTTACGCTCTCACCGAGCCAGAAAACCTTCACCTGAAAACCTATTTGGACCAGTACCTCGCAAAAGGATTCAACCGCCCATCTAAGTCTCCAGCAGAAAGTCCTTTGTTCTTCGTACCGAAAAAGGAAGGGGACTTGAGGACCTGTATTGATTACCGCGCAATAAATCAGATAACTGATGAACCGCTACCCATTGCCTCTTATCCCGAAAATGCTAGACCAAGTCAAAGATGCACAGATCTATACCAAATTAGACCTTCAGGGAGCATACCACCTGGTCCGGGTCAGAAGCGGAGATGAGTGGAAAACCGCTTTCCGTACCAAATATGGCTTGTTTGAATATCAAGTCATGCCCTTTGGCTTGTGTAACGCTCCTGCAGCGTTTCAATATTTCATGAATGATGTCCTGAGAGAACTGATTGACGTTTGCGTCTTAGTATACATAGATGACATCTTGATCTACTCAGCCTCAAAACAAGATCATATCAGGCATGTTTTTTCAGTCCTCACCAAGCTCCGCCAACATAGTTTGTACGCAAAGCTGGAAAAGGAACAAGTTACTTACCTGTAACTTGTTCTCCAGCATGGGTCTAGCATGGATTTACATGCTCATGAATATTCCCCGTCATCAGGCTGGGAATCCTCGGTAAAGAAAAAATCAGTATCAGTTTCCTTTCTGATCTGTCTTTCTTAGTAGAAACCAATCACTGATCTCTGGGTCATACTGCCCCCAGCCAATGACTGCACTCTCCCTAAGCCCCGCCTCTGGCAGCCAACCTCAGATTGTTAGTGCACGCTCAAGTGTTGGGAGTCCTCGTGTTTAGCTCTCGAGCTTTTTTGCTGCGTTTTCATGCTTTTTCAGGAGATTTTCTCATTTTTTCGGTTTAATCGAGCCTGAAGCTCCACCGTTTCTACTTCCGATAACGGGGACCCGTTTCAGAATTCTTCTACGCCCCTCAAGGGTGAAGTTTTCATCGAGTTTACACTTCTTGGAGGATTCCGGAAGATCTGCGGCCTACCTCAACGGACATGGCCCAGGACAAGGGAAGCTCGACGCCCGGATCCAAGCTGTTCAGGTGCTGCCCTGGATGCAGATTACAGAACGTTTTCAAGGAGGACGAGCATTCGCGATGCCTCTACTGCCTTCATGAGGACAAGACGCACGTGGAGAAAGACTGTGCGTTCTGCAAGAACATTTGGGAACGGACCCGCAGAGCGCCAAGCCGGGTCCCGGCCGCCATTTTATCCCGGACCCTCGGGCTCTCCCTTCTTTTGCTCACCGCTTCTCCTTACAGGCGCATCCGCTCCTGAAAATTAATCAGCTCGCCCCCCAGGTATTAGGACACCTGCGGGGTCTGTCCCTTCGTGATTTTGCTCATTTAAGGGGGTTTTTGTTGCCTCTAGGCAGGAAGGGGTCCCCGGAGCTCACCGAAGAGGCATCTGTCGGCGTCCTCGGCTTATCCATCTCCTTTTTTAACTTGTACAAGATGATACAGCTTGGTATAAATCTGAGCGCCTTTCACCTGATCCAACAGTTCAGGGATAAGAGGTAGGGGGTAACGATTTTTTACAATCACTTGGTTCAATGCGCGGTAGTCTATACAAGTCTGTAAATCTCCCTCCTTCTTAGGTACGAAAAATAAGGATGAAACCACCGGGGATTTGGATGGACGGATAAAACAGTTTGTCAGATATTGGTCCAGATACATTTTTAAATGGATATTTTCAGGTTCAGAGAGCACATAAATTCCGCCGCAAGGAATCTGTGCGCCAGGTACAAGGTCGATTTGGCAGTTATATGGTCTATGGGGTGGCAGGGTATTGTCTTGATCCTTCTGGAAGACATCCTGAAAATCTTGGGTATTCCTGGGGTAGTGGGTTTGTTAGACCTATGACCGTTGCCACTTCTGAAGTAGGTTTTTTCTTTTCAGTCAAGGATTCTTCTATCTTATAACATGTATGAGCACATTCATCTGAGAAGGTCAACCTCTTAGCACGCCAGTCAATGTGAGGATTATGTGTTTCCAACCACAGCATTCCTAAAATTATTTGAAATTGTGGAGCCTTGATTAGATCGAACACAATGGCTTCCCGATGCCCATCTTGGCACAAAAGTGTCATCTCTGCCGTTGAGTGCGTTACAGTACCTGAGGATATCTCTGTTCCGTCGATAGTGGTGACCATTTCAGTTGTTGCCTTTTTGCAAAGAGGAAGATCCATCCTTGATGCTAATTCTTGATCCATATAGTGACCGCATGCATGAGAGACGGTTGTTGGCGACTGATTAGAATTATTGGCAAGGCTAGGTGCAAGGTCTGAGAATCCTTCTATTCGCTCAACAAACGGACCTCTACGCTTTCGGAACAGACCAAACAAGATCATCGTTCCCGCCTTGCCGCCTTGCTGGAGAAGGGCACAGCAGGTGAGAAGGCGAAGAAGAAGTCTGAGCAGGCTTCTAAGTCCTGGGAGGGCGCCCCGGCGACGGGGCGCCAACAGAAGGCCAAGCACCGCGAGTCCATGGGCACGAGCCAGAGCTCTGGTTCGGGGAAGAGGGAGTCTGAGAACCTGGGTAGGCCGCTGGAGCGGACCCGGTCGATCTCCAAGGGGGAGCGAGGCGCTGACCCTCCCCTCAAGGCGAAGGCCCAGGACACACCTAAGGTGGTGAGGGCTTGATCCACCCGGCAAAGGCCTCTACCGAAGTGGTCGCTGCGTCCTAGGCGAAGCCGGCTGAGACTACGCCTGTGGACAAGGGAAGTGACTTCTGCGGATGCTGGACCAGCCCCAGCAAAGGAAATGCGGCGATCGACTCTGAGGGGGTCCGTGCCTACTGAGGGTGCCCTCCTGACCTGTGCCACGGGTGTCTATGCGTGGAGAACCCCGTGGTGGCGAGCAAAGCATCGGAGGAGGCCTGGTGGGCGGCCCCTCCCCCCACTGACCCCCGTTCCGGGCTGGGAGCATCAGGGCACTCGCCGGAGGCGAGCAAGAGCCTGTAGCTGGATTGGCCAGGGGACAAGGCGATAGCAGTGAGGAGCCAGCCCGCGATCCAGGATACTGGCGTTCGCTCCAAGCACGTTATGTACCAGCTGGTGGACGCAGCGGACCCTTGGATGCGGTGTGGTGGACCAGGACGGGAGGCCCATGCCCTCGGCGGGGACCGCGGTGAGTGCCTTGGCGCGGCCCCCCTTGGGCATCATCTGGCTAGGAAGGTGAGGTATTGGATCGGGCAGGTGAAGATTGCGGCGACCCAGAGGCAGAGAGGAGGCAGCAGGAGGGACCCACCCTGTTCTGGAGCGTAAAGCAGCGGAGGAGGCCTGGCGGGCGGCCCCTCCTCCACTCAACCCCGTTCCGGGCTGGGAGCGTCGGAGCACTTGCCTGGGGCTGAAGTGGCAGGTGTAGTGTTGGCGGGGGTGGATCGCGGCAACCCAGAGGCGGAGAGGAGGCAGCAGGAGGGACCCCGTTGTGGAGTGCAAAGCAGCGGAGGAGGCCTGGCGGGCGGCCCCTCCTCCACTCAACCCCGTTCCGGGCTGGGAGCATCGGGGCACTCGCCTGGAGCTAAAGTGGCAGGCGCAGTGTTGGCCCGGGCAGGGGAAGATCCCGGTGACCCAGAGGCGGAGAGGAAGCAGCAGGAAGGATCTGTACAGGGGATGGATATGGGCCCCCAGCGGTGTATCTGAAGGAGGGCTACAAGGCATACCTCCTTCACCTCTAGCTGGGCAGCCCGAGGTGAGTGGCAGCGGCGGCGGGCCTGGCAGAGGCCGGAGCAATCAGGGGTCATCATTGTGCACGCCCTTGAGGAGGCATACCCCAGGGGTACTGGGGATCGCCGGCAAGGACTTAAACAGGAATAGCAGCCGAAGGAAGAAGGCCCGTTGGGGGGAGTAGAAATAAGTGATGCCAGGGGCAGCCCCCGCACAGAGGGGCAGCGAGGGTTTGAATTTGGCAAGAAAACCCCAGGGAGACTACGGATCACTCCCTTGCAGATATTTGGCGGAGGCACCCTTGGGGGTGAAAAATGGACAAGGCATAGTCCATCCTTATCACGGCGGTGTAAATAGTAAACCCCTGCATCATATAAGCCCTGCACAACTGCACTGCATCAAAAAGGGGGGGTAAAGCGGAGGAGGGAGAAGTGGCATGTCTCCCCTCCCTCCAACTGGAACAGCAGTGAAACTTCACGCTGGCCCCAGAGAGTGAATACAGTATAGGAAAGGTGCATTACAACAGACCTAAAAGCCGCTCCCCAAGCAGGTCACACTGGTGAAAAACCAATGGCAGCCGATACTGAAATAACAAGTGGGAACACTGCTCTCCTCACATATAGGCACCATGGCCAAGCAAGGAACGAAATCGAAAGGAGCAGCATCGGGAGACATCAAAGCAATGATGCAATCCGCAGAGACGCAAAAGCTCAGCCAACTACAGGCGATGGCCCAAATACACTCCCCACCATTGGAGGGCCTGCAGGAGCCCGAGGCCCCGCCGATCCGGAAGTCAGATCTGCTTGCAATGCTACAGGAACTAAAAAAGGACATTAAGGACAGTGCATCTGATCTAGCTAAGTCCATAGCGGACCTAAACAAAGGGGGTCATGGCGGTGGAGAGAAGGGTCGATGAGGTGGAAATCACTGTGACTGAACAAGGGCAAGAGCAGGAGGAACTTGCAAAACGAGTACTGGCGCTAGAGCAGCAGATGGAACAGGTCCAGAATAGGCAGGAGGATGCTGATAACAGATCTAAGCAAAATAACATTCGAATTCAGGGATTCTAAGGTCTGTGGCGGATTCTGACCTGCAGCAATATGTGACAGAGCTGTTCCGGCACATCCTGGGTGCTGGGAACGAAAGATACATTGTATTGGACCGGACGCATAGGGTCTACTCCACATTTCAGCTCAACAAAAATCTAATCCCAGATGTATTGACTCGGATACACTTATTTCAGATGAAAGCGGACATTATGAAAGCTGCTCGGAATAAAGAACCCATAAACCTCCGGTTCTCCCCTATACTACTGTATCAGGACGTAACGCAGACTACCTTCCTCAAAAGGAAATGCCTGAGGGTCATCACAGACTGGCTACGGACCAGGGGGGTACCGTTGGGCATACCCGACGGGGCTCCGCTCTGAATGAAAAGGGCAACGGTTCATGATCATGAAAGAGGAGGAAATGGAGGACCTCATGAGAGGGGAGGAAAGCAGTGAAAGCAACGGCAGAGAAAGCACCCCATCTGGAAGCAGGGAGAAAGAAGGCAGGCCTGAGAGGGAGCAATGGCAACAGGTGCGTCCCCGCCCGAGGGGCCGCAACAAGAAAGCTAAAGCCACGGATCCCACATGAATCAGAAACTCTACAGCACAGTGGCGGTCAGATTCAGATCTGAAGGCTGAGACCCGAGGGAGTTGCCTGGGGCCCACATGAATAGTACTGCGATGGAGGGTGCAGGGGTGCCTGGGATTGTGGCCCTCCGGAGCCAGCGACGGAAAAAGGAGGGGGAATGAGGGGGGAAAATAAAAAGGACAGCTCAAAACATCTGAAGAAGGGGGGAATCAAGTGGGGGGAACTGAATCCCAAGTTTCCCGGGTGCGCAATGGACCCGGTGAAATGCTATAGTCGTACCATTGCAAAAGTTCAATGGGGAAGTTTAAGTTTGGGAGTTGGGGGGGGGATAGTTAAGTTACATGGGTGGAGACAATATACAACACATGCGAGACATCCAGAAGGGAGGACGGGCTTGATCGCATCATGGGAGGCATGGCAACCGGGTACGATGATGGCTAATTTAACACTGGTCACATTAAATGTCCAAGGGCTTAACTCACCGGTTAAACGGAAGTCCATGATGAATAGACTGAGGGATATGAAGGCCTCAGTGGTATGGATGCAGGAAACACACTTATTAACAGAAGATGAACATAGATTACGACACATGGCCTTCCCTAGGCAATTCTTCGCCTCTAGTGGAACAAAGAAACAGGGAGTAGGCATCTTACTGGCGAAAGGGACCGATTTTGAGAAGCAATTCATAAAGAGAGACCCGGAAGGTCGCTATTTAATACTGGGAGGGAAACTGATGGGGCAGCAGGTCCCATTGGTATCAATTTATAGCCCCAACGAAGGGCAGGATCGCTTCCTGTTGAAACTGCTACCCACGATTGCTCAGTGGGGTATAAAGCAAATCATGATTGGGGGCGACTTTACTGGAGTAATGGAGGCAGCAATGGACAAGACCCTCCCGGCCACTACCAATGATCATACATTTCGACAGGCCCTAGCGTGATTCATGAGGGAGCTACGCCTAATAGAAACGTGGCGATTTTTTCTCCCGGTAGAAAAATCATACACTCATTACTCAGCAGTTCATAGGAGTCACTCACGAATTGACATGGTGCTTATCTCAGATACACTGGTCCCACAGGTCACGGGGCTGGAAATTGGTGTGAAGTGCCTATTGGACCATGCGCCGGTTCTCTTAGAGCTGGAACCTATCAATCCAAGGCAGCAACCCCGCAAACCGTGGCACCTAAATGAGGTGCTTCTGAAAGACTTGGCTCTCCGGGTGGGCATAGAGCAGGTCCTAAAGAACTATTTCAATGAAAGAGTCACTCCAGGAGTAAATTGGGCCACTATCTGGGATGCCAGTAAGGCAGTAGTGAGAGGCGAATTTATCACACACACAGCACATTACATTAGAATACGGGAAAAGGTGAAGCAGGACATGGAAGCCAAGGTAGCTAAGGCTGAGGCGGAATATCGAGATAAGGGCTCACAAAGAACATGGCAGGGATTTTAAAAAGTTAGAGCAGTCGCTGAGGCCCATATGGCTGATGAAGCTGCGCAACTGATCGTGCGGACCAAACAATTCTATTACATAAATGGGGGCAAAGCTAACCGATTTCTCGCAGCCAAACTGAGACAGCAGAAACTCTGGAACCGAATAGTCCAGCTCAGAAACCGGGAGGGGATCTGGTGAGGGGGGGGGAGAAGAGGAAATAGTGGAGGTCATGCATTCATGTTATATGGAAAACCTGAAAGGGGAAGATCTGGAGAAGGAAGCGTAGATAGCATTTTAGGATCAGGTAACCTTGCCGCAAATCAGTGAAGCGGACAGGCAAATTCTGGAAGCACCTATAACGGAGGAGGAAGTGGGGGAGGTCAGATGGGCACTGAAAGGGAATACATCCTCATGCCCGGACGGGCTAAGCAATGCATATTACAAGACATTTAGGGCAACCCTAGTGGGCGCCCTGACAAAACTGTTTAACTACATTCGAGACATGTGGGGAATATCCGGAGACATGAGCCTGGTGACCACGTTGCTACTGCTGAAACCGGATAGAGATCCGGTAGACTGCGCAAGCTATCGCCCTATCTCACTATTAAACGGGGATGCAAAAATGTATTCCGCTGTCCTGGCCCAAAGGCTAGCGACGGTTCTCCCGGGGATAATTCACCCAGACCAAGCAGGCTTTGTGAGGGGGCGGCACACCTACGAAAACATCCATAGAGCCATAGAGACGAAAGACTGGTGACGTAGAACGAGACAGAGGTTCTCGGTGTTGGCATTAGGCGCAGCCAGAGCTTTTGACAGCCTAAATTGGGGATTCTTGCACTTGACACTTGAGAGATTCGGGTGCGGATCGATCTTCACTCGAATGGTATTTTTTTTTTCCCCTCGTTCACAGAGTTCCTGTGAAAGTTTTTTAATTTTATTCAAACCAAACAACAACACAAACCAAACATGCAGTGCAAATTATGACAGTTCCATAAAACACATTTAGTCTCTGGTCACTGCTCCCTCAATCCCACCCCCCTTTATGTGCCTGTTTGTTCTTCGCATTCAGTATCTGCTTCGTGTGGCAGGGTTTCGCTGCCCTCGGATTCTGTTGGATCCGATACTATTCCAAACATTTCCGCTATCAATGATTTCCATGCCATCAGAGAGCCCACTTCTTCCTCTCTACCCATGCTGCTCGTCTTCTGCCATACCATTGTTTCAGCCTCCGCCCATTTCTGTAGCTCTTTCCACCATACCTCCACCCGTGGCTTATAACACTTCTTCCATCCCATAGCAATCCTTCGTTTTGCAAGCACATATGCCAAATCCTTCAATTTCCCAACATGTTTAAGTTTCCGTGATCTGGGGAACCCTCCCAGCAAGCAGGTCCAGGCCGTGTCTATGACGAACGTGACCCCTTTCTCTGCTAGTTTTTGTGCCACTTCGCCCCAGAAGCATTCAATTACCGGGCATGACTAAAACATATGTGTCATGTCGGCATTCTCCTTGTCGCACTTAGGACACGCCTGGCGCCCTGTGTTTCTGAACTTTGATATTCTCAGAGGGGTCATGTATGCCCTGTGCGTTATATATAATTGTATTTGTTTTAATCTTGCATTTCTTGACACCTTCTTGTGATATCCCAAGGAACGTTCCCACATCCCATCCTCTATCGGGGCTACCACCTCCGCTTCCCATTCCAATCTCAAACGTACCAATTCCTTCCCGACCTTAGTCATCACCATCTCATACAATCTAGAGATCTCATGCCCCCCCTCCGATATGTCGTATATTGCCTCAATAGTAGCATCTGGTTCCTCTGTCGGAATCATTGCAGGCCACATTTTCCGAATTTTCAGCACCATTCTGTGATACGTAACATATTCACCTGTATGTAATCCCGCCACTTCACAAGTCCTTCAAAATCTCTAATGGTCCCTTCTTGCCAAATGTCCCCCA
Organism: Ambystoma mexicanum; assembly: GCF_040938575.1. NCBI lineage: Eukaryota > Metazoa > Chordata > Amphibia > Caudata > Ambystomatidae > Ambystoma > Ambystoma mexicanum. The sequence goes on along the minus strand of NC_090933.1, from coordinate 1,336,656,260 downwards.
ACGTAACCAACCCCACCTATTCCCAGTAGGTCCTGATAATCACCCTCAACTGCTCATCTCCCCCTGCCAGTGCAACCAGCGGCACCTGCGGGGAGCATGGGAATGGGTCCCCCATCATCCGGCAAGCTCGACGCCACATTTTCCACCCAAGCATCATCATCATCCCAGGGCGCTCCTTCATTTCTGACTCAGGCACCCAAATCATTTCCCTTAAGTAAAATGGGGTACAGTTCTGCCCAAACAACCTATGTTCAGGGGTCTCTTCATCAGAGAGCCACTTGACCACATATTGCAGTTGACCTGCTACATAATAAGTTTCATAATTAGGCAGTTTAATACCACCTTTTTCATAGAAATTCTGCAACTTCCATACAGCGACTCTATTCCGGGTGCCATGCCACAGGAAGTCCCTACACATACTGTTCAGTTTAACAAAGAACTTCTTAGGTATCATATATGGAATGTTACTAAAATAATGTAAAAGCCTAGGTAGGACCACCATCTTAAGCATTGCCCCTCGTCCCATCATTGCTAGGGGCAACTTCTCCCACAACTTCATGCATTTTCTGATTCTCTCAATGGCTATCTTGGTGTTACACTTATGTTCCTCTTCTGCCGTGTGGTACACGTCTATCCCAAGGTAGCGGAAAGAACTCCCCGCCCATGGTATTTGTAGCACCGGCAACCTTTCTACAGGGGTTCCCACATAGCCACCCAGCGGGCATATGCCAGATTTTTGGGGTTTCACTGCTATACCAGACAGCCCGGCATACCTCTCCATCACTTCCAAAATATATTGGAGATTTTCTTCCGGGTATTTCAGATATAACAACAAATCGTCTGCATACAAGGATATTAAGTGTCGCTCCCCCCCCACCTCAATACCTATCGTATCATATTGTTGCCTAAGGTATATCGCTGGGGGCTCTAGGGCTAAAATGTAAAGCATCGGGGACCAGGGGCATCCCTGCCTAGTACCTCTGCTAAATTGCCATCTCTCAGATATCACTGATCCTGTTCGAACTCTGGCCAGCGGCTCACTGTATAGCATCTTAGCCCATCTGATATAACCTGGCCCTACTCCATATCCTCCCAGGGCCGCCAACAGCCATGGCCACTTAACCGAGTCGAAAGCTTTAACTGCGTCTAGTGACACAATCGCCATTTCGCCTTTACCCCTACTCCCCCATTCGACCACCCGGTGGAGTCGTCTATGCTTGTGAGTTATGTTCCTATTCGGGACATAGCCCATTTGATCTGGATGAATTAATTTGCCAATTACTCTCCGCAATCTGTTTGCCAGGACAGCTGTCAATATCTTACTGTCCTGGTTCAGCATCGACAAGGGCCTGTAGGAACCACAATTATGCCCTGGTTTATTGGGCTTGGGGAGCAGTACTATGATCGCTTCACTGAGCGACTCTGGCAACCGTCCCACCTCAAACGCTTCATTAAGCATTTCTAGCATTGGGGGGAGCACTTCCACCCTATATACTTTATAAAATTCACTAGGGAACTCGTCTGCTCCTGGAGTTTTGCTAGTGGGCAACTGCCTCACAACCTCTTCCAATTCTTCCAAGGTAATTGGAAGAATTGGAAGAGGTTCCCCTTTCTTCTTCACTTATCTTGGGCAGTCCTATATCTTCTAGTGTTTCAATTATCTCCTCTTGGCTGCCCCTCTCCTTATCTTCGCATAGCACCCTGTAATACTCCGCAAATTCCTTATTGACTCCCTCATGGGTATCCACTACCTCGCCATCCTCTCTAGTTATAATCCCAATCGGGGGTTTAGGGGCTTCGTTCTTGTATAGCCACGCTAGGATCCAGCCCGTTTTATCTCCTCCTGCATGTTGTCTCTCTATGTACTTTTTATAATTGAGGTTGCAGAGCCTTTCCCAGTGTTCTGCGCACTGCTGCTGTAATTTGAGTACTAGTTCCGTATCCACACTGCCACTTTCCAATGCTCTTTCTAGTTCATCCTCTGCTCTTTGTAGGTCAGCTAATACCCCGCCCTGCAATCCCCTTGACTTAGCTATGGCCACCCCTCTCATCACCACCTTAAAGGCTTCCCATAGTGTAGCCGCCGAGTTAACACTACCAGTATTCACCTCAAAATAATTAATGATCTCATCTCTTATGTCCTCTCTAAAGACTGGATCTTTGAGCGCCTCTGGACGGAGCTGCCATGTCGGAATCCGCGCTCTCGGAGGGCAATATTGCCATCGGAGGACCAGGGGCGAGTGATCCGAGAGGACCCTCGCCTTATATTCTATACGGGTACTTTCTGTCATCACATCTGAAGTGGCGAAGACATAATCGAGTCTTGTGTGCAGCTGCTGCGGGGCCGAGTAGTGTGAATATTGTCTCTCATTAGGATGTTTTGTTCTCCAAACGTCTACCAAGCCAAAATCATCTAGCAGCCTCTGCAATGCTTTAGCCGCTGGGGTGGGCTTATCAATCCTGTCATCTGACCTGTCAACACTAGGGTTCAATACACAATTGAAATCCCCGCCCCAAATCACTGTACCCCCCATACACGCGCAAAGGGTGGTGCACAGAGTTCTGAAGTATGCCGCCGTGTTTTGGTTAGGGGCATACGTATTCACAATACATATTTCTTTATTCTCCATCAGCCCTTTCAATATGACCATCCTCCCGTCTGTCTCCACCACTTCCTTAATTAGCTTAAACGGGACGTGCGGCGCCACCCAGACAAGCACCCCCCTAGCATAGGCAGAGTATGATGAACCCACCACAATCCCTTTCCATTTTTTCCCAACCAGCTCCGCATTCTCTCGTGTCAGATGCGTTTCCTGTAACAGTGCAATATCTATCTTTTGCCTTCTCAAATACAGCATGACCTTATTCCTCTTCAAATAACTGTTAAGTCCTCTGACATTCCACGTTATTAGCTTAAGACCCCCATGGCTCGTTAATACTCTCCCCTCTCCCTTCCAGCCAGTACCTCCCACCCACAAATCACAGATACCACACTCTAATCCGCATAGGCTCTTGTTTAAACTTAAACTCCCCATGACTATGTACATCCCACTCGCACTCCCCAACACTATATACATACCAAACGCGCCCTCCTCCCTCCCACCCACCTCCCACCCCTTCCCCAACAACACCCTCCCCAACTATTGCCCAGCTCCATCCCTGGATCTCAGGCACCCCCACATCTAGCCCTGTCCAGCACAAACCTATGCTCAGGGTTCAGTAGGGTGAAATCGCCCTAGTGGCCACTTAACTACTAGTCCTCAGGGGTGGGTTGCTTCCATCCCATTGCTCCTATTTGCCATTTTGTTATGCTTCATGTTAGTACTATGCAGCTCCTATATGCATTTTATCCACTATATTCTAGTCCAGCTGGGGCACAAGGCCCAAAGGCTTCATAATGTCTGCCCGATCTCCCTTTTATCCCCTTGACAGGGCCACCCTCCCTCTTACCCCTTCACTGTTCACGACACAGGCTCCTCAGTTGTCATGCTCCTGACGATCTTGGTCCGCCTCTTGTTCCGGACAGCCCTGCAGGTCCAGCCATGACACCGCCTTCTCTGGGGTGTCAAAGAAAAGCGCTCTACTCTTGTGTAGCACCTTGAGTTTCGCCGGATACAGAAGCATATACTTGATGCCAGCCGTACGCAGCCTCTTTTTGACAGCCACATAGCTATACCTCTGCACCAGCATTGTGTAATCCGGGTATGCCGTGATGTTGGTAGATGCTCTCTCTATTGTTCCGCCCTTGCGAAAGTATTCCAGGATCTTCTCCCTGTCTTTATAATTCAAGATCCTCGCAATTATCGGTCTCGGCGGGGCCCCAGGTCGTGGTCTCCTCATCAGGGCACGATGCGCTCGCTCCACCGTGAATCCCTGTGAGAGCTTGTCTGCCCCCATCTACTGGAGGATCATGTTCTCCACATAGTTTGTTGGGGTCTTGACCTTCCTCCCCCTCCGGCAGGCCGACCACCCGTATGTTGTTTCTTCTTGCCCTTCCTTCCGCTTCTTCTACTCTGTTTTCGAGATTGGCAACCTGGTGTTTTAACACATGGACCTCTTTAGCGTTATTTGCGCTGACATCTTCACTGCGCTTTCCAGAACACTCGTTCTCTCTGCCAGCGCCCTAACATCCTGTCGTAGCAGGGTGAGTTCCGTTCCCACTGCATCAATTTTGGTCTCTAGGGCTGTCCGCATGTCTGCCATCGCTGAGCCCCATTTGGTGCTCAATTCCGTTATGGCCGCCTGGATCTGATGCTTGTCACCTTCCGGGGCTTCTTCTGCCGGAGTTGCCACCATGCTTTGTGCCGCCGTTGTAGGGGTCCTCCGTGCTTTTGCAAAGACCTCCATTGTAGGTTGCTTAGACCTAGTTCTTAGTCCTTTCACTGACATTACGCTACCCTTCTTGCATGTATGGTTCCGACTATGCGGCGCTATTGTGGCACTCCCATGTCCTTCGGTCGTTGGGGTTTCTACCTCTGCAACTTGCGTTGTGCTATGGCGCGTGAAATCACTTCCCGAGTGGATTGGGTCCTCCCACGTTTATTTTCTACATGCAGTCTTCGTGCTCCGTCAGCTCGTGTCTAGAAGGCATTCAATTTGTCTTTCTGTTACTGCCCCGGACTACCAGGCCCGTAGGAAGATCAGCTCCCCACTTCCACATCCAGGAAGCTTATCTTGAGCGCTTGTGTCGTGATCCTCCAGCAGCCGCTCAGGTATGTCCTGTTCCTCCCCTGTTTCACAGTTTTGCTGCCAGTATTCCACTCCTCATGGGGCCGCTTCTCCTGCTGTCTTCTTCACAACATCATGGGTCCCCACCAGAACAGCCATAACGCCATCTTGCATTTATCTTCACTGCCCCCCCCCTTATTTCTTTGACTGCCTGGTCGCATGCAAATGCTGAGTGTGTTCCTGCTGTGACACGGTTCACGCTTGCTATCACCAGCCAGTAGTTTGTTCCATCATTCTCATTTCGCCATGTCATGAGATTTGATGGCGCTTTATTCTCATATTGGCCGCAGATCACTTTGAATCCCTAAAGTCAATTACTTATGGGTATGATACACTGCATTCAGCGCCAAGCTCGCCTGGATCATAGCCCAGGATACATCGCAGTAAGGAGTCTGCCCGCTCGTGTTCACCAACCTCTCACTGCTTCATATGGTCTGTGACCTCGGTCTGTCTGCCGTTCGTACAACACCAGTGCCGGGGGCTCACCTCCCGCACCCCGGGCTCGTATTAAATAGATGTTACAGCGGTTAGCCTCTGCTCTGCAGGGTCGGCCGTTCCCTCTGCGCTCGACTTTGCCTTCAGTAGGCGCCGTTTCTTCGTTCCGCGCTTTGTGTCCCGTGCCGAAGATCAACAGGAACACACACCCGATGCACCTCTTTAGTGCAAAAATGTTCTCCACTCGGTCGGGAAAGGACACACGCTGCTAGCAGCCGCCAGCAATGAGCAGTGCTTTAATCATAATATTGTGTCTCTTTTGTATACAACTGTATCCGTCTGCTGGAGTCCGGTGTTCGATTGCAGAGACGCGCCTCTCGGGATCTCTTTGTTTTAATCTGCCGCCGCCATTTTGATGTCAATGTATCTCTCTGGCTTTCCTTCAACTTCGAGCGTGCAGGCAGCCCGTTCATATTCTGCACGCTGTCTTCACACTCCTCTGCATGAGTTCCAAAGTTGTTATAAGATGAAATAACACGCGTATTTCGTCGGATTTGTTTGGCGGATCTCGGAGCTCCACGGGATCGCAGCCACATGGCTGCCTAAGCCACGCCCACACTCGAATGGTAATGGCTAATTTCACACAGCCTTCCAAAAGACTAATGAATGGTTAATGGGCGGCTCTCAGACAGCATCCCCATCCGTAAGGGCACGAGACAAGGGTGCCAGCTGTCACCACTCATTTTTGCCATGGAGCCGTTGGCACAGAGGGCCAGCGAGGAGCCGGGAATCCAAGGGGTAGAGGTGGGTGCTGGAGATTCCCAAAAGGTAGCTCTCTATGCGGACAATGTCCTCTTGTTCTTGAGGAACACGTCACAATCACTCCTGAGGGTCATAGAGCTGCTCGACGGGTTTGCGAAAGTCTTGGGGTTCCGAATCAATTACCCTAAATCTAAAGCCCTTAAGATCACAGTGAGGGCATCACAGGTGCCAGAATGGGAGGGTAGATATCTTTTGAAATGGGAACATAAATCGGTGAAATACTTGGGGATACAGCTAACGGCCTACATATGAGAGGCTATATGGGGCTAACATCCCGGGCCTTCTGAAAACTCTAGCAGGAGACCTGAAGTGCTGGGACAAGCAGGACCAATCCTGGCTGGCTCAGAGAACAGCGGTTAAAATTACCCTGCTCCCTGAGTTTCTGTATGTGATAGGCGCTCTTCCTATATGCATCCCGGGCCCAGCAATCCAAAAACTACAAAAAGAGGTAATGTCCTTCATCTGGAAAAGGGGGGTTACTGTTTAGGCCACAGGCTCTGGGGGATTTGGGGGTCCCAGAACTCTGCAGGTACTTATGGGCAGCACAGGTCGCACCAATGTTACAATGGCCACCTAGAGAAAACCAGAATCAGTGGGTTAGAATCGAAAGAGAAGCAACCAAGACTCATATGGGTAGCCTTGGCTTTCCAGCAGCGAGAAACTGAAGTAAAGGGGGCGCACTACTGGAAGCAACGAAGGCCACGCTGTGGTACTGGGACAAAGCACTAAGGGGCAGAAAGGTAAAAACAGGGGGGGGTCCTCTTGCACCGGTAGCTCACAACCCAGACTTCACTCCAGGGATGCAGGTTTCTGGACAAACTGAAAGGGGAGGGAAACACCTTGGTACTGAGGGACCTCTATGAAACCGGGACACCCCTAACGTTCGTGGGCTGCAAAGCTAGGTTTGACATAGCAGAGGGAGAGCGATTTCCTTATAGTCAGCTTAGACACTGGATCTCTAATACAAAGGTCTGGGAGGGAGCTACCAGGAACCCAGTAGGGTTGGAACTAACAATACAGAAGGCCAGCCTGAAAAAGGAATATCGAAACTGTATCGGTTGATTGGGGCGGCGGACCCAGAGGAATCCCTCTCTTACATGCAAAGGTGGGGGGCAGATGTGGTAAAGCCAATAGACGGGGAGACCTAGAGTCAAATCTATCACAGAACCGCCAAAAGTTCTAAATGTGTTTCAATAAAAGAAACTGCATACAAACTCTGCCTGCGGTGGTACATGACGACAGCACGCTTGCATTCCATAAACCCGGTGTACCCCATACTTTGCTGGAGAAATTGCGGACAACAGGGGGATCTAATCCACATGTGGTGGTCATGTCCAAGGGCTGAGACTTACTGGAAGGAGATCCTGAGCCATATCAAGGAGATAACGGGGGCGCAGCTGCCTTGGGACCCGGTGGTGGTGCTACTGGGGGAGACAGTTGAGGGCTGCTACACGAACTCGGAGGTCAAAGCCAGCCTTATTACTCATATGCTGAGTCCAGCAAAGGTCACCCTGGCACAGGCATGGAAGAATGAGCAGGGGCCATTAATAGCCATGTGGTGGGTGAGGTTATGGGGAGTGATGGCCATGGAGAAAGTGACGGCATTAGCCCACGGGTCCTAAGCTAGGTACCTGAACACCTGGATGCCATTACATGAACTCACAGATGATAGGGAACAGATGTTCTTCAAGCCGAAATTACACCACAAAGTCTCGATAATTTGAAAGTGCGTGCTCTGCTCGGCAAAGGCGACCCAAGTCTGAGAACTTCTAAGAAAGCTGAAGAAGACAATACTCCACCCATATGTTTGAGATTATGTTGGGGCCGAGGGGGGGGGAGTGGGACCTTAAAGACTGGAGTGGGAAAAGGGGAGGGCAAGAGCAAGACTACTGTTTATTATTCTCAATGCATGCATGCCAGTAATTTCTGCTCCTGAATAACTAAATAAAGTTGGTAAAAGAAAAAATAAATAAAAAATAAAAAAAGAAGGAGATGAATGGAAAACCGCCTTTCGCACCAAATATGGGCTGTTTGAATACCAGGTAATGCTCTTTGGGCTTTGAAAAGCTCCTGCTGCATTTCAGTACTTCATGAATGACGTCTTACGAGAAATGATTGATGTTTGCGTCTTAGTGTACATTGACATTTTGGTGTATTCCTCTTCCAAGCAAGACCATGTGAAACATGTTCGCGCTGTCCTTGAAAAACTCTGGCAACATAAATTATACGCTAAACTAGAAAAGTGCTCCTTCCATGTCACCGAAGTAGAGTTTCTTTGATTTATTCTAACTCCCTGATATGGACTCACGCAAGGTGGATGCCATCCTCAATTGGCCTTCTCAAACATCAATCAAAGGAGTCCAGAGTATGCTCGGCTTTGCAAACTTTTATCGCTGGTTCATTCTGGGTTTTTCTCAAATTGTGCATCAAATCACATTCTTACTGCGAAAGAATAAACGCTTTCAATGGTCGGATGAAGCGGAAAAGTCCTTCCAGGAATTGAAAGAAAGATTTACCTCAGCCTCGATCCTGAAACGTCCTTGCCCAGATCTCCCGTATGTGTTTGAAACCGATGCTTCCAGTCTCCAAATGGGGGCAGTTCTCTCCCAAAAAGATCCTGAGACGGATCAACTTCATCCAGTGGCCTTTTGGTCGCGAAAATTCTTAGCACCTGAACTAAATTACGCCGTGACAGACAAATAACTCTTGGCAATTAAAGCAGCTTTTATAAGCTTGACGGCATTACCTCCTAGGCGCACGACACACTATCACAGTGATCACTGATCATCGCAATCTGCAGTACCTAAAGACAGCAAAAGCCCAGTCATTTCGCCAGCTCCGATGGGACCTATTCTTTGCCGAATATGATTTTGTGATTACATATCGACCCGGATGTCGGAACGGGAAAGCTGACACTCTTTCCCCTATCGGCGTAGATGAAAATGCATAGTCAACCCCGGATCCAGTAGCCATGATCCCAGGGGGAAGAATCTTGGGAATTACGACATCTCTGACCTTGGACGCCATCCAAAAGGAAATCCTGCATCTATTAGATGCAAAGACTTTGCAAGATTTGTCTACCCAAAGCGAACACCATACAGTTGCAAACCAACTGCCATACATTTGAGGGCGCCTTTATTTACCCAGTAAAGAACTACAGGAACAAGTCATCTCAAATTACCATGAATCTCTAGTGGAAGGTCATCCTGGGTTTGCCAAAACTTTAGCTAAAGTTAAAAGGAACTATTGGTGGCCAACTTGGCGTAAAGACATCACGCAATTTGTGCTATCATGCGGTTTTTGTGCACAGAACAAAACTCAAAAGAAAAGACCATCAGGTCTTTTGCAACCTGTAGACATTCCACCTACACCCTGGCATACGCTTTCTCTAGATTTTATCACTGACCTTCCTCTTTATAATGGGTTCAACACAGGGCTGAACTGCCCCACCGGGACACCGGGCCATCCCCCGCTAGGCCTCTGGCCGTAGGGCCTCTTTGGGGCGGAAGGATACACATGCAGCACATTGCGTGAATCCGTCTCTGCCTGGGGGGTTTGCCTTGTATTAGCTGCCTGCAATGCCGGCTGCCACCACCAACGAGGCGGGCGCTGCATTTATTTCTTTTCTTCACAGCACGGCTGGGCCTGCACATGAGGGCCTCCTGGGCTTGCCTGGGCACCGGAACCACACATGCCCTGCACAGTGCAGACATTGCAAGCGACTCGAGGTCAGCAGGGCAGGCTGCAGCAGCTGGCCCGGGCTGTGTCACATGAGGCCTTCGGCTGGCAACTGCAATGTCGACTAAGGTAAGCTGAACAATGATATTACTATTTGTATGAAGGAAGTTAAGGAACTTTTGTTATGAATGAGTTCCTACTGGAAGGACACCTGGGTGCACCGTGCTGCGAAAGGGTGCATGAAGACTTCCACACACCCACATGCTGGCAAGCAAATGCACCGGGTGCAGGGTGACCAGACGTGCCAGGACCATCCCGCAAATTCCAACAACAATTTTCAATGGCATGCCACATTTGTACTGACTGACTAACACGTGTGTTCCAACACTTCTCATCTATCTCAATCACAGGAGAAGGATCGACCAGTGCACATATGTGCCTCGGTCCTGCAGCTCTAGTACTGGGACACAGAGCATAGTATCACAATGCCTGGCAATTATCCTGCATTGCATCCCCAGCTGTTCCAGAACTGGCAAACACGCTCGCACACTGGTGACTGGTCGGTCTAGAACCAAAACTACTCTGCCGTCCACATCAGTCAGGGGAGGGCACACTATTACAGGCCAGGGTTGCACAGGGGCACAATCCTTATATGTATAATGCGCGGCTGCTGCTCCCCGTACAGAGTGCTGCCAATGCACTACCTCTGCTATTCGTGCACTAAGGACTATAATCCGTGGGATTTTTCAGCAGCAGGCATGGTGAAAAATGGTATTTGGTTGAGCAAAAGTGACTGCCTTCCTGCCACCACGCCTGACATGAAGAACGGGACAATAGAGGTAACGCTGTAGAAGCTGTGGCATTTGAAATGTGCTTTTTGTCATACAGTAAATGTGTTTGTGGCAGAAATATACACGCCCTGTTACACAATTCTGTCATGGTCATAGTCCATATATGTGCCCAGCTGATGACGTTTGTTTGGCTTGTGCTTAAAATTCCATTATACTTTTAAAACAACAGCAGCTACTGTGTCCACAAAATGCTCATTGCCATTCAGATGAGCCATGTGCAAATAATAGAAGCCCAGCGTACACATAAGCTGTCACCTAAAGCCACCTCGCTGTGGGCGACCAATTCATTCCTGGGCTGTAGATGGGGTGACCCTCTAGACTGTAGGGTGTCTAGGTCCCAGGGCATGCGGTCAATGTACACTGGCCACACTACTGAAAGGCATGGCACTGTGGAACATCCTATGCGAATCGTGTTCGGGTGGGATGGACAGGTCAAAGAAGCACATTGAATAGCAGCACTATTTTTTATTTTATTTTGATTTAATTTTGCAAACAATTTTTACAAAAAGAAGCAGAGTTATTTCGTGTTCAAGTTCTCGAGTTCATTTGTTTTGCTGTAAATTTATTAGGACTGACTTGAGTCTTATCTATTCCTCTCTCATTCTTTAATCTGCCAATTGAGTGTATCCTTTTAGCTCAAATAATTTTAGCAGCACTATACAGCGACCAATGGCGCAGCTCACGCTTCACAAATGATGTACATAGTACGGATCTATGTGATCACTGCGATGGCCGAAAATGCCGACTTTTTCTTTTTTGAACCCTTTACACCACATATATATGCGGGGGGAGACCACTGCAGCCCCTCCATATTAATATCATACCCTAACCCCCCCACATATATACATGGTGTAAGGGAGGGGTTAAAAAGAAAAAAAAAAGTCAGCATTTTCGGCCGTCGCAGTCCCCAGGTAGACATTTTTGTACGATTCCCATAGTACTAACCACTCAGCTTTAATTTAGGGCAGTAGTCTGCAACATTTGGTTCTCCATGTTTTGGACTACAACTCCCACCAGCCACCGCTCATTTACCACAGAATCTGCTCTCCATGAACACCCATTTCTTACTGTTTGTTGTGCTTTCAAGCACCTTCTATCGGACAACTCACTGTCACGAAAAACATGCTACACGGCCAAACTAACCAGGTGAGAGCTAAATCTGTCCCTTCTTTGGTTATTAATACAACTGAATTATTTACACGTGCAATGGTCTATCTGTGGCAACATTAAAAAATACAAACTTTCAGAACGTTGACACACTGGGCAACAAATGCTGTGAATAGAGGTTACGTTTGTACAATAGAGCATAGCCTACTGTGTAAGTATGTGTTTTTCTTCCATCCCTTAACCGGGCACCAATGTTTTTTTGCAAGAGGAAAGTGGTATGTGACGGACATTGATGTTGCAAGGAGAGATGGGTAGTTGTGTGGTTGCAAAGGGATGGGAGGAGAGTATAAGTCTCTTGCTATGGGGCTAGAATGGTAATTCCAGTTCATAGTCACTGAGCGATGCTTTGCGGACTTGCAAATTAGCTGAAAAGCTAGAAAAAGAATTCCTTGCTTCTGGACGCTGGTTTATTGGGAAGATGCATGGTTTCTGAATATGCCTCAAGAAAGTGGCAAGCCAATCCTTTGCCTAGAAATAGCTGAATGCAACATCACAACAGGGCTTCAAGTTTAAGCTGAAAAGCATGCCGTTGTTTTTGTACTGGAAGGATGTTTTTGTCTTGTGAGGCAGCATTATCGATACATAGATGCATCGACCCCAGATAGGCAGCTAGCTAGTCATTATTGTGTTTTTGGAGGTGGCGCTCTAGTGGTCTCTGAATCATCTGCTGCGGTTGGAAGTTGTGCTTGATTGGCCGAGCCGCGGTTGGAGGTTGTGCTTGATTGGCCGTGCTGGATGCATGGTTTAGTGGGGTTATGGGGAATATGCTGCAACGGGAAGTACTAGGGGGATGGGGCACATGAGATGGTGGAAGATTCTAGTACAGTGTGGGGGTTTGACATTTTTGAGTTTGCTTATAAGACACAAGTGTGGGTGGACCGACCTATAGGGAATTCTGGAGATTTCCCATAGGCCTCTCCACCCTGGGCTCTTTTATCTGGTATTTCTAAAATTCCCCATAGGAAAAGGCTTGGGCTTGTTGAAAACGTGTAATATGGGGCCACTTCGAAAATTATTTCCAGGGCCTCTTTTGGTTCCCAGTCCAGCCCTGGTTCAACATCATTTTAGTGGTAGTGGACCTGTTTTCCAAAATAGCCCACTTCATTCCACAAAAAGGCCTACCCACGGATTCCACCCTGGCAAAAGAATTCCTAGAACAGATTATTTGAATACATGGATTCCCTTCCATCCTGATTTCAGATCGTGGCAGTCAATTTATCTCACATTTCTGGAAGAAATGTTGCGAGTTAGCCCAAATTGAGGTAAGACTCTCCACTAGCCATCACCCTCAATCCTTTAGTTAGACCGACAGGACCAACCAAACTCTGGAACAAAACTTAAAATGCATGCTACACCCAACAGAAGGAAATTGGAAAGCTGTTCTAGGGATAGCCGAGTATGCCTATAACAATTCCTTAAAATCTAGCACTGGGCAAAGTCCATTCTATACAATTTACGGAATACATCCACGAACCTCCAACCTAGACCCTCCTCTACTCTTGGAAATGCCTACCGTGAGGAATCTACACGCTACCATCACACAAGCCTTAAAAAGGCAGCAGAGCATCTGAAGCAAGCTAAAGAAAAAAACAAAAGATTTGCAGACCAACATCGGAGTGAAGCTCCGAAATATCAAATTGGGGATTAAGTCTGTTGGGCTTCCAAACATATACCAGTAAGAGGAACTCATTCTTTTAATCCCAGATATTTAGGACCAGCTACCATTAAGGCCATCATCAATCCTGTGGCACTGCAATTGGAGTAACCACCACATATGCGAGTCAATCCAGTGTTTCACGTCTCACTTTTGAAACCAGTGCAACCAAGAACTCTAGTTAAAAAATCACCAAAGCCAATCATGGTCGACGGGAACCCCAACTTTGAGGTTAAGGATATTCTGGATTCCAAAATTGTCAAGTCTACATTATTCTACCTAGTTGAATGGAAAGGCTATGGACCACAGGAAAGAACATGGGAATCTAGCAACCATATTCATGCACCACGCCTGGTGAAAACGTTCCATCGAAATCATCCAAACAAGCCTGGACCAGATGGAGAACCTACCCTGAGAGGGGCCTTAGGGGGGAGTGCTGTCATGATGCATGTCCCCAGTCTTCAGGGCCAAACCAGCCTTCCCAAGTTGCAGGCTTCCATTGGGGCTTTAAAGACCACAAAACTTTTTCAGAGGCATTCCTGCAGCCAGCCCCGGCGCCTTTGGTGCCAGTCTCATATTATTTGACCATGTGGACTGAGGTTCCAGTGAACGTGGAGGCACACATAGCCCACTCCTGAAGAACTGAGCTATGCAGTCTAGTTTCTAGGTTGTGGCTGGGCTTGGAACTACCTTACCTGGGCTATATAAACCACATCCAGAGAGCAGAACACGCTTCGCTTTATTCTGCACTCCTGCAGCGTAACCCTCACCGTGCCAGCTCAGCTCCTGCTTACCTGGACTTCAACCACACCCCGTTATGTTAATCGGGAACCACGGACCATCAGCACTTGTCGAAGAAGGGAAAAACGAGAAGAACATTAGTGGAGTTCTTACCTGAGAGAAGCAGTCTTTCCAATTCCATCCGAACGGCTCTCTCTCCTGCCGCTCTTCAGGACCAACGCACCTGCAGAAAGGAGACAAGAAGGGAGAACGAAAACTTACCCGGAGGCATCAGTCATCTCAGGATTCCATCGAAGCGGTCCACACAGTCGCTGCATCCAGTGAAAGTGCCTAAGAACGTTGTTAGGGAGAATTCTCTGTTTAGGCTGAATTTCCTAACCTAGTGAGTCCCCCAGCAGCTTTGCTGGATTTTTGGGGTTTATTGTTTCTCCTGCCAAGAGTGAGACTCTTTTAACCTCACTCTTGGGCATGATTTGAGTGTGTTTCTTTGACTCTAGATGTGTTTGCTGGGCTATGGGGTCTTTTACCCCATAGGGCTTCATGCGTTTTTGTGATGTGTGTTACACAGCACCCTCAGTGCAGTAACACAGGGGTGTCATAGTGACCCCCCAGTATAGACTCCATACCCTGGGACTGACTACTGTCTCCCAGGGCATGTAAAGTCACCATTGACTTTACTAGTCTTGAATTCTGAACAGAACCAGTACAAAACCATCATATTGTGGACGTACTGACTGGGGCAATTCAATTGCCCCGGGGTCTGTTAGTCGAGGGGGCACGTCTCCGTCCCCCCTGATCGAGTTTTGGCTGGTGGCAGTGGATATTACTTTTTATATTCAACCGTGAATATTTCTCTATGGGATTTTCCCATTGTTCGAGGCTACTATATTTATTTATTTAATTACGATAGCCTCGAACATACCGCCGGTTTATTTGAATTAATATTAATTCTCCGGTTGGTATTTTTTGCCAAAACTCGGTTCTAAAATGGCGTTTGTGTTCTCTTCTGCGACTCCAACCCAAGTCGAGCCCTTTGTTCCACTTTTTGGCGGGCTTCTGCACAGAAGCCCTCCAAAGTGGTGCCACTCTGTCTGGGGTACTTAGGAGGGGTGGAGGGGGATTTAGGCACCCTGGACTGAGTTGCCTAGGCAACTCAAGTCGCACTCCGTCCTGATTGGCCCAAGTGGTGAGCAGGCCGGCTCACCACTTAGCATGTTTGAGTGACAGCTAGGCTGAGTGAATGGGGGTTTTCTGCATAAAAGCAGGGCTTTGGGGACTGGAACTTCAGAAGTCGCCACTGTGATGCTGGAAATGCATCTGAGGGACAGGGCCTCTGAATCCTTGTCCTTTTTCTGTTTTTACCGTGTGTTCTGTTATGTTTTCTGCCCCGGAGTCCATGTGGGACTCCTGGCAGTGCAGCTCTCTCTTT
This sequence comes from Ambystoma mexicanum, assembly GCF_040938575.1. NCBI lineage: Eukaryota > Metazoa > Chordata > Amphibia > Caudata > Ambystomatidae > Ambystoma > Ambystoma mexicanum. Next base: position 1,336,640,755 of record NC_090933.1, on the reverse strand, counting down.
TGGTTTGGTGAACAGACCCATGGGATACCCTTATGGCACCCATGGGTAGGGGTACAACCCTGTGCCCCTAGTGTATGTTTTTGGGCACCTGTGAGTGACCCCAGAGCAGGGTATGGGCTGGTGGCAGCTCCACGCTGAATATGACAGGTGCTCCGGGTGTCCTCCATTTTGGGATACCCAGGCCCTGCCATTGGGATCTGTTGATTCCTGATAGGAAACAAGATGGCCCCTGTGGCCTCTTGCTTTCTATGGCCTGTTGTCTTGTTTTCCCAAAGTCCTGGGAAGCCCTGTCTCTGTCCCTTCCCCCTGACTGGCTGTTGGGTGGAAGTTCCATGTATGGTATTGGTGTGAAGGCCCAGCTAGACTGACTGGAGCCTTCCCAGTGTCTGTATGTTGTGGGTACCTCCTGTGGGTGGGACCTGGGTGAATGGAGTGTGTGACCAATATACACTTCTTGTTGTGGTTGTCTGGTTTCTGGCATGAGAGACAAAGACTGAGACAGCCCTGCCCGAAACTGGCCTGAATGCAGTGTGTAGTGTTGAATGGCTGGGTACTTGTCCCAATCCACATTTCTTGTTGTGAGTGTCTGGAAGGGAGGAGTGTGGCCTGAATGCACTGTGTGCCTGATTGGCTGACTGACTGCATGAATGCCCTGCAGTATGATTGGCTGCTGAGTGTGTGCCAGCAGCGTGGATGAGAGAGAGGATAGTATATCTGGGGACCGCTCACCACTGGAAAAGGGTTCAGAAGGAACCATTGGCTCAGACGCGACCATTGGTTCAGAAGGGACCTTTGGTTGAGAAGCGACCATTGTGCTCCTAAAGCAGCCAGGGAGCTGAGTCTCCACTCTACGAGTAACTGGAACTGCTGATCCTCGACGTCCAGCTGGAAGAAGACGACTTGCTGTGGCATTTGCTTCGACCGATCTGAAGGCTGACGAGATCATCGAGGGCTGACCCGAGAGAGGACCTGGTAAGGCGCCCTCTTCCCGTGCTCCGAGGGACCATCGAGCACCGCTCCATCTTCGCCGAAGCGCCCTGGAAGACAGACCCTCGAAAGGCTGTCGACCCGAGACGGGACCGCTGAGGAGATCGAAGTGAAGCACCCGGACATCGACGTCATCGAAGTCCATTGCCGTCGACCAGGGTTCACAGGTTTGTGTAACCGCTGGAGGCCCGTCGAAGTTGTGTTGCCCAGCCGTGGGAACCACTTGACGCCGTGCCGCCGACGACCGGAGCCGTCCGCTCCGTTGCCTAAGAACATTCAATCGAAGGACTCTCTCGACCGCATCGTCGACTGCTTATCCTGCCGGAGAAAGTCGAGGACGACCAACGCGCCGAGGAGAAACCTGCCTGTGGGTTTCCCGCCACCCGACGACCTCAAAGACTCGGACGACTCGACGCCCTTGCTGGGCTCCCGTCTCTACAATCTTTGCGGTCCAGAACTATTGTCATCGAGGTGCCCCGCACCGCTCCGCCTTGCAGGACGCCGACGCCCCGACGCCGACGAGCACCGCTCGGACGAAGCTGCCGCCTCTTCGACATCGTTCTACCTCGTTTGTCGACGGACGTTCGACGCCCCGTGCCTCCCGCTTGAAAGGGAAGGCATTCAAGAAGGGCCGTCGATTCCCCGTCGCCGAACAGCGAGTTCCTCGACGTTTGTCGACGCCTTCGAGGAGCTCGACTCTACCAGGTACATTGGGGAGGTAAAACATTATAGGAGAGAATAAGACTTGTAGAGCAATATATGGACTGGGCTTGTGCTATATCTTTCTTTACAGGTTGCCCAGGTGGGGGGACCTTCACACAGAACTGTGCCCAGTGGTAGGGGCCCAATTTCTGCTTATTGCTCAACCATCTTATTTTCTCTCCTCTCTCTATTGCTGGTTTCACTCTATTGGTCTGTGTGACATTGTACAGTATTGTTCATGCACTTCAATGAGATCTAGGGTGGTACCACTTTAGGATTGTAAATATTTGTCATTGTAGATTTTGCCGGAGTACAAAGTGAGTTATCATGATGAATGTACATAACCTTAACTATTGATTATATAAAGACTGTGTTCTAACCAATACAGAGTGTGGATATTCCTTTGTGGGGGCTTGGGGATACACTGTACTTAAGAACCAGCCTGCATCACCTCCTGAGAAGCTAGGCCTTGATTGCTCGACCATTGCTACCGAATAGAGAATCTTGGCTGGGGTCTCCTGTGCCTCTCCTCCACCATATAGGGAGCGGAAGTACAGACACCCCCCACCGGTCGTTGAGATCCGTTCTCTCACACTGGTGGCAAGCGGTGGGATGCTTATGGTTTTAAGAATCAGTGTATAACCGTGCCACTTACAAAGGATATTTGCCCTTTATTGAATTAAGGTTTAGTTGTGTACAAGGTAACTGCATTACAAACAATGGAGTCTATTGCGAATGGCAAATTAACTCGGATGAGCTTGGAGGCTCTCCAGAGTGCTTGTGAAGCTAGGGAGTTAGACTTTGTGGATATGTCTAGGGCGGAGCTTATAGCTGCCTTGGTGGACTACCAGACTGATAGTGAAACTCTTGATGAGGGGGGGAATACAACCAATGAGGACTCTGCCCCTGGGGTTTCTGCTGAATCTGTTTCTGGGAATGCCGCCATTCCTGCTGCCTCTGTTCCAAACTCCAGCAATTCCTTAGAGCTTGAGTTATTAAGGATGAAATTGGCCTTTGAATACCGCAAGTTGGAAATAGATGCTGAGCTTAAGAAAGAGGAGTTGGCTCAACAAGTTGCACTCAAAAATAAGGACCTTGAACTCAAGAGCCAGGACACTGAATGTCAGAGGATCCAGCTAGAGAAAGCTAGAGTGGAGACTTCAGCTAGATCCAGTGAGAGTGTCAGGTCCCCAGCCACCAAGTTTATGAAAGATTTGGTTGGTGTATTTGTGGAGGGTTCGGATATCCTCCAATGGATTGAAGCGTTTGAAATGGCTTGTGAGATTCATGATGTGGATAAAAGAGATTGGGCGAAGTGTTTGTTAAGCAGAGTGCTTCAAACCGGGTATGACTGTATTCTGAAGCTGAGTGTGGAAGAAAGGGGTCAGTACGAGTGTATGAAGTCTGCTTTAATTGCCAACTTCGGCAAGACACCTACCCAATACCTTAGAAGGATCAGGGATTTTAAGAAAAAGGAGAATATGTCTTGGGTTGACTGGGTGAGTGCTGCGCACATGAACATGATGGGGTGGATCGATGGATACAAGGTTAAGACTTTTGTTGAATTGTCCCACCTCTTGTTTTTTGAGCATTTCTCTGAAGCCTGTTCACCAGAGCTGCGTCAGTATGTGGCTGACCAGAACATTTTGGACCCCTTTAAGCTGGCTAGGTTGGCTGACAAGTGGGTCTCCCACCGGGTGTCCCCTAAGGACTCCAGTGGGAAGGACAAGGATAAAGAGAAGGGGGCCTCTCAGAAAGCTGAGGAGTCCCCCAAGCAGTCACAGTCGGGTAAACCAAAACCTTCCTCTCCTAAGACCCAAAAATCTAGTGGGGATAAGTCATCTGGGGGTGGGAATAAGAGTAGTGGTCCACCTGCTGCAAAGCAGGCTCCCAGTGGTTCCAGTACCGTACCCCGCACTCCTGGCGCCTGTTGGGACTGTGGGGCTCTGGATCACAAAAGGGGTGACCCCAAGTGTAAAGGTAAGGCACTTGGAGTACAGGCTGTCAGCCTGACCTACCCTTACCCCGTGTCTGAGGTGGAGGCCACCGTCCTCCCCTCCTCTGCCGGTATCACATTTGGTGCTCCGGTGGAGATTTCCTTAGTGTCCCTTGGGGCCTGGGACCAGTACGCGGAAGTACTGGCGACTATCCCACAGAACACCCGTAGGTTTTTGAGAAGTGTCCTCTTGAATGGCCAGCCTTCTACTGGTTTGAGAGACACTGGGGCAAGCATGACAGTGGTGGACAGGACCCTGCTCAGGCCAGAGGACTATGAAGGTGCTCCTCTGCAAACCACCAGGTTAGCTGGTGGGCCTCCCAAATTATCCCCTGTAGCCTTAGTCACGCTCATGATTGGCGACAAGACAGCGAAGCTTCCTGTCCTGGTTCAGGACAATGTCCCTGCTAACATTTTGTTAGGGAATGATCTAGTAGAGTTGGGGTTGATCTCGGATGGTCTTCCCATGACGGCTGCTGCCGTCACTAGATCACAGGTGACACCGGTTCTGACTGTGGGTCAGATACCCGAGCCAAAGGCGAGGCCTAAGGCAAGAAGGAGGAAGACCAAGAAGGCCACCTCTGTGGAGGGAGCACCTTCTCTTCCTGCTGCACCCATTGGGATCCATGCTCCGGACGGGCTGGGTCCAGTGGAAAACCCAAATTCAACTCCTTTGGGAGAAGAGGCAGAAGACTCTCCTGTGGGAGAGGTTCTTAACCCGGAGGATCATCCCGACCTTCAATGCTTGTTAGCTGAAGGGGGACCCTCCCGGGCGGACTTCTGTAAGGGACAGAGAGAGTGCCACTCTCTCGAGAGACTGAGGAAACAGGCCCTGGCCCAGGCACAAGGAGAGGTGCCTAGGAATTTCCGGATTTATTGGGAGGATGAGCTCCTTGTTAGTGAGCCCACTAAGCCTGAACCTGGTGCCCGCAAGAGGTTGGTGGTACCCCAGGTTTACAGGCCCTTCCTACTGCAGTTGGCGCATGAGGTGCCCTTGGCTGGTCATCTTGGGACCAAGAAGACTAAGCAGAGGCTCTCTGCCCATTTCTACTGGCCACGGATGGGAGTAGAGGTGGAGTCCCACTGCAGGACCTGCCCAACTTGTCAGTTGTCTGGCAAGACTGGAGGCAGTGTCATTGCCCCACTGCAGCCGTTGCCTGTGGTTGGCACCCCATTTGAGAGGGTGGGCATCGACATCGTCGGTCCCCTTGACCCTCCCACTTCAGGTGGACATCGGTTCATCCTGGTCTTGGTAGATCATTCCACCAGGTACCCTGAGGCGATACCCCTTCGGACGGTTACGGCCAAGGTGGTTGCCAGGGCTCTCCTGGGCATTTTCACCCGTGTTGGATTCCCCAAGGAGGTTGTCTCTGACAGAGGATCCAACTTCATGTCGAGTTACATGAAAACCATGTGGAAAGAGTGCGGGGTAACCTACAAGTTCTCCACCTCTTACCACCCCCAGACCAATGGTCTGGTTGAGAGATTTAATAAAACTCTCAAGGGCATGCTAGGGGCTTTGGAAGAACCCCTAAGGAGGAAATGGGATCTCCTCCTGCCATGCCTGCTGTTTGCTTACAGGGAGGTACCTCAAGAGGGTGTTGGTTTCAGCCCCTTTGAGTTACTCTTTGGACATCCCGTAAGGGGGCCCCTCGCCTTGATCAGAGAAGGCTTGGAAGCCACCCCTCCGGGTCCCGCCAAGCAAGTGGGGGACTATGTGTTAGGCCTCAGACGGAGGATGACACAGATGATGGGTCAGGCAACAGCAAATCTCAAGGCCAGCCAGGAATTGAATAAGTACTGGCATGACCTTAAAGCCTCGCAAGTGGATTGGACTCCGGGACAGGAAATCCTTGTGATGGAGCCTACCAAGCCTAGGGCTTTGGCAGACAAGTGGACTGGACCCTTCAGGATCATCTCCAAGATGGGCGAAGTCAATTATCTGGTTGACATGGGAGCCCCTGGGGTAGCCCCTCAGCTATTCCATGTCAACAGGCTCAAGCCTTTCCACCGGCGAGCAGAAGTCTCATGTCTCTTGCTAGCTTCTGGGCAAGAAGAGGATGAGAGTGAGCCCCTTCCTGATTTGCTGCATAGCAACCCTCAGGATGGCTCAGTGGAGGGAGTACAGCTCTCTCCAGATTTGACAACAGAGCAACAGAGGGCCTGTAGGGCTTTGCTCCGACAGTACGCCTCTCTGTTTTCACTGAAGCCAGGCCTTACACCGTGGTGTAAGCACGAAATTGACACTGGTGACAGTGTGCCTGTCAAAAGCAGGTGCTACCGTATGTCAGATATCGTCAAGAACCACATCCAGGCTGAGGTCGCCAAGATGTTGGATCTGGGTGTTATTGAACCCTCAACCAGTCCCTGGTCCAGTCCAGTGGTCCTTGTCCCCAAGGCAAGTTCCCAGGCGGGTACCAAGGATTGGAGGTTCTGTGTGGACTACCGAGGAGTCAATGCCGTCACCAAGACTGACGCGCACCCATTGCCCAGGGCTGATGAGCTCGTGGACACCATCGGTGCTGCCAAGTTTGTGAGCACCTTTGACCTTACTTCAGGCTATTGGTAAATAGCTCTGACGGACCATGCCAAGGAAAAGACGGCCTTCTCAACACCTGAGGGACTCTACCAGTTTAGGGTCATGCCTTTTGGGTTGAAGAATGCCCCTGCCACCTTCCAGAGATTGGTCAATCATGCGCTCAGTGGGCTGGAAGCCTTTTGTGTGGCTTACTCAGACGACATTGCCGTCTACAGTTCCACCTGGGAAGAGCATTTGACACATCTGGATAGGGTGTTGCAGGCCTTGAAAAGGGCTAACCTCACTATCAAGGCCACCAAGTGCCAGATAGCTCAGGGGAAAGTTACCTATCTTGGTCATGAGGTAGGAGGGGGTCAAATCCAACCTCTCACCAGTAAAGTACAGGATGTACAGAACTGGGAGACTCCCACTACTCAAACCCAGGTGAGAGCCTTTTTGGGCCTCACTGGGTACTATCGCAATTTCATGGCAGACTATGGGACCATAGCTGCACCTCTGACAGCTCTAACGTCACCCAAGCAGCCTAGGAAGGTTACTTGGACCGAAGACTGTCAGAGGGCCTTTGATGGCTTGAAAGAAAGTCTGTGTAGGGCACCTGTGTTGAGTGCGCCTGACTACAGCCGACCCTTTATCGTCCAGACGGATGCCTGCGACACCGGAATTGGAGCTGTCTTGTCCCAGTTAGATGACAAAGGGAGAGAACACCCTATCATATTCATCAGTAGACAACTCAAGGGTAGAGAACTTAGGTGGGCTACTGTTGAAAAGGAGTGTTTTAGTATAGTTTGGAGCCTTAGGCGTTTTAGGCCCTACCTTACGGGGTCTACCTTCAAGGTCCAAACAGATCATAAGCCCCTGAAGTGGCTTATGCAGATGAAGGGTGAGAACCCGAAATTGCTCAGGTGGTCCATTAGCCTGCAAGGGCTAGACTTCACCATAGAGCACAGACCAGGGAAGAGTCACGATAATGCAGATGGCCTTTCCAGAAGGTATGTTGACCGTCTGGATGAGGGTGTCTATCCCGTGGGAGATTAGACACCCTCCACCTCAGTCTGGGGGGGGGGCGACTGTGATGCTGGAAATGCATCTGAGGGACAGGGCCTCTGAATCCTTGTCCTTTTTCTGTTTTTACCGTGTGTTCTGTTATGTTTTCTGCCCCGGAGTCCATGTGGGACTCCTGGCAGTGCAGCTCTCTCTTTTGGTTTGGTGAACAGACCCATGGGATACCCTTATGGCACCCATGGGTAGGGGTACAACCCTGTGCCCCTAGTGTATGTTTTTGGGCACCTGTGGGTGACCCCAGAGCAGGGTATGGGCTGGTGGCAGCTCCGCGCTGAATATGACAGGTGCTCCGGGTGTCCACCATTTTGGGATACCACCCAGGCCCTGCCATTGGGATCTGTTGATTCCTGATAGGAAACAAGATGGCCCCTGTGGCCTCTTGCTTTCTATGGCCTGTTGTCTTGTTTTCCCAAAGTCCTGGGAAGCCCTGTCTCTGTCCCTTCCCCCTGACTGGCTGTTGGGTGGAAGTTCCATGTATGGTATTGGTGTGAAGGCCCAGCTAGACTGACTGGAGCCTTCCCAGTGTCTGTATGTTGTGGGTACCTCCTGTGGGTGGGACCTGGGTGAATGGAGTGTGTGACCAATATACACTTCTTGTTGTGGTTGTCTGGTTTCTGGCATGAGAGACAAAGACTGAGACAGCCCTGCCCGAAACTGGCCTGAATGCAGTGTGTAGTGTTGAATGGCTGGGTACTTGTCCCAATCCACATTTCTTGTTGTGAGTGTCTGGAAGGGAGGAGTGTGGCCTGAATGCACTGTGTGCCTGATTGGCTGACTGACTGCATGAATGCCCTGCAGTTTGATTGGCTGCTGAGTGTGTGCCAGCAGCGTGGATGAGAGAGAGGATAGTATATCTGGGGACCTCTCACCACTGGAAAAGGGTTCAGAAGGAACCATTGGCTCAGACGCGACCATTGGTTCAGAAGGGACCTTTGGTTGAGAAGCGACCATTGTGCTCCTAAAGCAGCCAGGGAGCTGAGTCTCCACTCTACGAGTAACTGGAACTGCTGATCCTCGACGTCCAGCTGGAAGAAAAAGACTTGCTGTGGCATTTGCTTCGACCGATCTGAAGGCTGACGAGATCGTCGAGGGCTGACCCGAGAGAGGACCTGGTAAGGCGCCCTCTTCCCGTGCTCCGAGGGACCATCGAGCACCGCTCCATCTTCGCCGAAGCGCCCTGGAAGACAGACCCTCGAAAGGCTGTCGACCCGAGACGGGACCGCTGAGGAGATCGAAGTGAAGCACCCGGACATCGACGTCGTCGAAGTCCATTGCCGTCGACCAGGGTTCGCAGGTTTGTGTAACCGCTGGAGGCCCGTCGAAGTTGTGTTGCCCAGCCGTGGGAACCACTTGACGCCGTGCCGCCGACGACCGGAGCCGTCCGCTCCATTGCCTAAGAACATTCAATCGAAGGACTCTCTCGACCGCATCGTCGACTGCTTATCCTGCCGGAGAAAGTCGAGGACGACCAACGCGCCGAGGAGAAACCTGCCGGTGGGTTTCCCGCCACCCGACGACCTCAAAGACTCGGACGACTCGACGCCCTTGCTGGGCTCCCGTCTCTACAATCTTTGCGGTCCAGAACTATTGTCATCGAGGTGCCCCGCACACCTCCGCCTTGCAGGACGCCGACGCCCCGACGCCGACGAGCACCGCTCGGACGAAGCTGCCGCCTCTTCGACATCGTTCTACCTCGTTTGTCGACGGACGTTCGACGCCCCGTGCCTCCCGCTTGAAAGGGAAGGCATTCAAGAAGGGCCGTCGATTCCCCGTCGCCAAACAGCGAGTTCCTCGACGTTTGTCGACGCTTTCGAGGAGCTCGACTCCACCAGGTACATTGGGGAGGTAAAACATTATAGGAGAGAATAAGACTTGTAGAGCAATATATGGACTGGGCTTGTGCTATATCTTTCTTTACAGGTTGCCCAGGTGGGGGGACCTTCACACAGAACTGTGTCCAGTGGTAGGGGCCGGTATTCTGCCTATTGCTCAACCATCTTATTTTCTCTCCTCTCTCTATTGCTGGTTTCACTCTATTGGTCATTGTGACATTGTACAGTATTGTTCATGCACTTCAATGAGATCTAGGGTGGTACCACTTTAGGATTGTAAATATTTGTCATTGTAGATTTTGCCGGAGTACAAAGTGAGTTATCATGATGAATGTACATAACCTTAACTATTGATTATATAAAGACTGTGTTCTAACCAATACAGAGTGTGGATATTCCTTTGTGGGGGCTTGGGGATACACTGTACTTAAGAACCAGCCTGCATCACCTCCTGAGAAGCTAGGCCTTGATTGCTCGACCATTGCTACCGAATAGAGAATCTTGGCTGGGGTCTCCGGTGCCTCTCCTCCACCATATAGGGAGCGGAAGTACAGACACCCCCCACCGGTCGTTGAGATCCGTTCTCTCACAGCCACAGGACCTAAGAATCCGACGAGGGAGAAGCTGAGCCGACCCGCCACGACAACACCACCGGTGGAGCCCTGCTGGACCGTCTCACCACTTTTCCCAACGACAGAGGAGATCTCCCACCGGAGAGTCTTCTTCCTTTGACTGGTGGGGATAACCCGTCTCACCGTTTTTTCACCTTCCCGACGTATCTCGTGGTCGCCTTGCCTGTGCCAAGCACCCCGGCAACCGGGATACCACGTTTTACCACGACCGCAAATTAAAGGGTACTACCTTTAACCGGAAAACTCCGCAGCTGGTTTCTTCCCTGGTAGTGCAACGACCTTCATCTTTCCTCCAAGTCGAGATCTTCTCTTCCCCTGGACGATGACGAGTCTTGCACCCGCTGCCAGGAACCACTGCCACCGCTGGAGGATCCTTCCCACTTGAGGTACCATGTCCCGCCCGGCTTCCCTTGCCACCGACTGTACGGGGTAGATTTAGCCCCCGGCTTTCGAACCTGGGTTAGCCTGGGACACCCTGGGTAAACTTTCCTGCGCCTCTCAACTCTTTTTCGAACTCTCTGCAAGACTTTCCAAGCCTAGTGTAACTGTGTGATCTTGGGCGCATTTGTGCTCTGCTCTCTCTAAGAGTGGGCCCAGCCTATGGACTTTTGCCTCTCCTGTCCCCTCCCAGGCCCTCTGCACGGCACTGGCCTCTCACTTCATTTCAAAAACTCAGGACATCCTGTCCTCACTCTCCTCCTATAACCTCCCCCCCTCTATTCCCTGCCCTTCCTCTGGCTCTTCTGCAGCCACCCCTCCTCTCTCCTTCTCTTCCTTTCCCCTTTTTTCTGCTGACGAGGTTTCAAGACAAGTCTGATCTATGAAAGTCTCGTCAAAACAGGTCCACCCCTGTTCCTCCAAAACTATCAAGGACCACATTGACTCCTTGGCTCCTGCCCTTGCTGACTTCTGCAATCACTCCTTCGCCTCTGGAGTCTTCCCATCCCGTCTCAAGCACTCCCTTGTGCACCCTCTTCTTAAGAAACCCTCTTCCGACCCTTCCTGCCCAGCTAACTATCGCCCAATCTCTATCACTCCCTTCCTGGGCAAGCTCCTGGAGAAACTGGCCATCTCCCAGCTTAATCTCCATGCTGAATCTGTTGGTAGCCTTCATGACCATCAGTCAGGCTTCAGAGCCGCCAGAAGCACAGAAACTGCTCTCCTGAACATCCGTGAGGATCTCCTCTCGAACCTTGACTCTAACATTCCATGTGTTCTCATCTTGCTTGATCTCTCTTCTGCCTTTGATACTGTCAACCATACCATCCTGCTAAACCGTCTCCGTGATAACCTGGGTATCACTGGTCAGGTTCTGGCCTGGCTGACCTCTTTCCTCTCAAATCGTCCCTCCCAGGTCCAACTGGGATCTTTCCTCTCTGACATCTTTTTCTCTACCTGTGGTGTCCCCCAGGGTTCTAACCTCTCTCCCTGGCTGTTCAACCAGTATCTGTCACTTCTTGCCCACCGCATCGCTGCTCTCTGCCCCAACTTTCAGTGCTATGCGGATGATACCCAGCTCATTTTCAGGCTACCCTCGGCCTCCTCTTCTCCTTCCCTCATCTCTGACTGTCTTTCTGCTATCCAGAAATGGTGTGCTGCCAACGACCTCTGCCTTAATGCCAGTAAGACTGAGATTCTACTCATCGGCACTCCCACTCCCTCCTTCCCTGCTGCTCTCTGGCCGGCCTCTCTGGGCCCTCTTCCTGCTCCTACCTGCAAGGCAAAAAACCTTGGGGTCATCTTCGACTCCACACTCTCCTTCTCTCCTCACATATCCGACGTATCTAAGAAGTCACACTACCAGCTACACCTCCTCAGAGGTATCCTTCCTTTCCTCTCCTTCCCCCAGAAGCTCACTGTCTCTAGAGCCCTGGTTCTCTCTAAGCTGGACTACTGTAACAGCCTCTATCTAAATCTGCCCGCCTCTACTCTCCGCCCTTTGCAACTCATCCAGAACAGGACTGCAAGACTTGTCCTTGGCCTCAAGCCCAGGGACCGTATCTCTCCAGGACTGAAATCACTACACTGGCTCCCAGTGACTGCGAGGATCAAGTTCAAAACCCTCTGCATTGTCCACAAGGCCGTCTGAGGCCTTGGGCCAAAATACCTTCAACTCTCTCTTCCTAAATATCTCCCTTCTCGAGCTCTTCGCTCATCCGCCTCCAACTCCCTCAGGGTCAGCCGCTTCTCCAAACAACGAGTTGGGGGCAGATCTCTTTCCACTGCAGGGGCCTCCCTCTGGAACAGCCTTCCTGCCTCCCTGAAACTTGAGGAGAACCACCTCCGGTTCCGGAAGCACCTCAAAACCTTCCTCTTTGCCTCCGCTTTCTCTCCCCCTCTCCCCTGCTAATACTACTGAAACTGCACTGAATCTGCAACTGGGCCATTCACCGTTCTCGGCCCAGCCACTCTCCCCTGCACTGCCTCCACGGCAAACCCTGCACTACGGGACTGTGTCTGTATCCATACAGCCCCCCTTCCCAGCACTTGTCTGCACTTACCTCGCACTTGCCACCAGTTGGCCCTTGTTATTTATCCTGTGTGCTGTATGCTAATAACCCTGTACTGCACTTTCCCCTCTCCCTTTCCCCCATCCACTTTTCCCTTCCCCTTGCACTTGCGCGATCTGAATGACACCTGGCCTAGTAAGATCGTTGTCTGTCTCCCCTTGTTTCCCCCCCTGCCTCGTCGCGCCTTGAAACACTTGTGTATAGGCGCGTTACAAATGCCTTATCATATCATATCATATCATAAGTGACTTTTGCTATTCTGCCTTGCTAATAGTGTTCCTAAATCTTAGAGTGGTGTACCTTTCCATATTCTGTCTTTTTCCCTCCCTTTTTCACAAACTTATTGGAGTGCCATCTATAGTTAAGCGCTCACCTCTGTATGAAAATAAGTGGTGTTTTACTAAGTTAGGGTTGTATATAGCATAATAGTAACTGTGTCTAGAGTGTTTTACAATAAGAGTGCTGGAGTGTTTCAAACAGTGTGTTTTTAAATAAATAATTATATACTTTGATACCAAAGCTCTGGTCAGTGTTTGTTTGTATTATTGTATCTGGGTGCCTATTGTGTATACTTTGCATACTGCCTAACTCTTCTTGAGGGAAGTCTGACTGCTCAGGCACAGCTACCAGGTAAATCTGGGTGGTACAGACAGCTACCAAGTGGGTTTACTGCCAACACCTGTAGTCCTAAATCTTTTGCAGTGTTCCCCAAGGGAACTGCACAGGTTTCTGCCTAACAAACATTAAAGTGCCCCTGCATTCAGATGCAGGAAGGAACAAGTTACTTACCTGTAACTGTTGTCCTCCAGCATGGGTCTGGCATGGATTCACATGCTCATGAATATTCCCCGTCGTCAGGCCGGGAATCCTCGGTAAAGAAAAAATCAGTATCAGTTTTGTTTCTGATCTGTCTTTCTTAGTAGTAACCAATGACTGATCTCTGGGTCATACTGCCCCCAGCCAATGACTGCCCTCTACCTAAGCCCCTCCCCTGGCAGCCATCCTCAGATTTGGTAGCACGTAAAGTGGCAGTATGACCAAGTGAAGAGCCGCAGAGGGGAAGAAGGGAGGGTTCGCATGTGAATCCATGCCAGACCCATGCTGGAGAACAACAGTTACAGGTAAGTAACTTGTTCCTTCTCCAGCATGGTGTCTGGCATGGATTCACATGCTCATGAATATAAGAATACATAGCAGTATACACATGCACAACCACGGGAGGTGGCAACAGGCTCAACATTAAGCAATACAACAACTCAACATTAAGAATCTCTTACCTCCTCAACAGGCTCACCTTAAGCGAACAGGTTGCGCAGCACTGCTTGGCCAACCCTGGACTCCTCCCTGGAGTCCCGATCGACGCAGTAGAATCTTGTGAAGGTGTGCGTCGACCTCCACGTAGCAGCCCTGCAGATGTCCAGCAGGGGCACACCAGACAGGAACGCCGTGGTAGCAGCGATCGCTCTGGTCGAATGGGCTCTCGGACGGCCGGGCAGCGGTCGGTTTGCCAACCGGTGACAGTGCATAATACAGCCGGAGAGCCGTCTGGAAATGGAAGCCTTCGAGGGAGCCTTCCCTTGATTCACAGGTCCAAAGTTCACAAACAGCTGTGATGTCGACCGAAAACTCTTCGTCCGGTCCACGTAGAACTTCAGCGCTCTAGCCACATCCAGCGAGTGCAAAGTCCTCTCGGCCGGAGACGAAGGCGACAGGAAGAAAACAGGCAACACCAAGGGCTCGTTGAGGTGGAAGTCCGACGGCACCTTGGGTATAAAGGAGGGGTGCATCCTCAGCACCACCCTCGTGTCGTGAAAAGTCAAGTATGGGGGCTTGCAAGATAGGGCCTGGATCTCTCCCACTCGTCGTGCGGAGGTGATGGCCACAAGAAATGCTGTCTTCCACGACAGGAACTTGAATGGCGCCAAATGTATAGGCCTTTACCGGCGGGAACGATCGGAATAGTCCCTTCATAAATTCCTTCACCAGGCGATGAGACCACAAGGACGCCCGTTCTGTAGTTCTGGTGCATCGGGAAATGGCAGCCAGATGTATCTTGATGGAGGCGTGAGCCAGTCCAGCTTTGGCCAGCGACAGTAGGTACGGCAATACTTGAGGGGATTAGCCAGTCGTCCAGGTAGGGGTAGACGTGGATCCCTTGCAGGCGCAGCCGCGCCGTCACAGGTGCGAGGCACTTGGTGAACACCCTGGGTGCCGACTTTAATCCGAACGGCAGGGCTCTGAATTGGTAGTAACGCCCCTGGACTACGAATCTGAGGAACTTTGTGTCCTTTTAGAATGGGGATGTGGAAGTAAGCATCCTCCAGGTCCAGTGACGATAGGAAGTCGCACTCCTCCAGCTGTCCCAGCACGTGCTGGAGGGTGACCATCCTGAATTTCTGTGCCTTGATGTACTTGTTCAACCGACGAAGGTCCAGGATGGGGCGCCAAACGCCTGTCTTCTTTCTGACGAGGAAGTATCTTGAGTATACTCCGAAGCCCCGGAGCCTCTTGGGGACGAGCTCGATGGCACCTTTCTTGAACATCGCCCTTACCTCCAACAGCAGTTGAGGGACGTGATTCTCCTTCCTGGCCACGGGAGGATTGTGAGGAATGCGAGGACACTTCTTTTGAAATTCCAGCGAGTGTCCGCGGGCCAGGGTGTCCAGCACCCAACGGTCGGTGGAGATGGACTCCCACACGCTGACTAACTTCGTCAGCTGGCCTGTAACGCTCACCTGATTCCCGTAGAGGCGCCGGTCTTGACTGGGCGTATACCGTATCTGCAAAGGTGATGTTTAACACACGGCTGGCTCTTTGGGCTGGACCTCTGTGCACTGTATGTCTGACTTGAAGGGTAAGATGTCTGCAGATAGAAAATATGGGATTAAGGAACTGGGTTATTGAATGTCTCTCTCTTCTTCCCTTTCTCTTCTCCTGTAGAACCCCAAAGGTTAACGCTCTCACCTTAGGTAAGTGAACGCCGTGCTCTCCATCTGCCTCGGGGCAGGGTGCTGTAACCAGTTTCTTCACTGGATAAGGGGAGCAGGCCTCTTGACTTCAGAGGACTGCTGTCCGTCGTTTACTGCACGAACGGTAAGTTTCGAGTAATTCTAATGTCTTTAAAGTCTTTAGTAATGATGTTTCTTGTTTTGCAGGGTTCCGGCGATGGCGGATGCCGGGCTGAAGTGAGTTGAAGATGGAGCCCGTGTGATGAATAGAAGCGCCTGGAAGCACGTAAGTAAGCGCTTGTTGCCTGCTTCACGATGCGCTCTAACTGTCTTTTTATTTTGCAGGTACAAGTTCGGAGCGGCTGCAGGGTGCCGGAATACCCACTGGGTTAGATGTGGAAAGGAGTAATGGCACGTGAGTATTAAAGTTCCCCAATGTCTTTAAACGCACCTTGTTTTGTCTTTCAGATGCGGGATGCAGCGCCGAAGGCCTCCGGAGCGTGCGAAGAGTTGGTAAGCTTTTGTCTTTCAGATGCCGGAATGCAGTGTGAAGACCTCCGGAGCGCACAAAGAGTAGGTAAGCCTTTGTCTTTCAGATGCCGGAATGCAGCGCGAGGCGTTGGTGACAGCCGATGGACCAGGTAAGTGAAGAGCTGTCACTGAAGACCGTAATGCTAACCTGTTCTTTCTTGTCTTTATAGGTGTTGCTGAAGACTGGATTCAGGATGGTAAACCTTTTTCCTTAGGCCCAGGATCAGATGCAGAAGACACGATGAGCGTTCTGCTGCAGAGGATGCAGAATAACGCAAAGCAAGATTCATCCATCAGGTGTGGTTTAAATAGCCTCCTGTAGTGCTTAGATGTCTCCTTCCACAGCCACGCCTAGGTAAGAAAAGAGTTCCTGCTTTCCAGAAGAGTTCCAGTGTTCTGAATCTAGGGAGTGGCTCCTGCCCCACCCAACAGGAAAAGTAGTTCCAAACAGAAGAGGATCAGAGGCTCAACTGGCAGGCAAGTAAGCAGCATGGTCTGTTGCAGGTAAGTCCACCCAAGCATTATGAGCCCGGCGCTTCCAGCGCTGGGACTGGGCATATTTATGAGCCTGGTGCCACTGGCGCCAGGACTGGGTCCAAAAGGTCCCAATTGGGACTGGTTGGCACTCGGAACCTGGGTTATGGATCTGCTTCCAAGGGAGTTGGGAAAACCCTGACCTTTTGGAAGCAGAGATCATGACACGTTTTGGGACCCCCCCTAAGACTTTGCCCCCCCCCCCCCTGGACCAAACCTCACCAAACTTTGCAAAAAGATTCAGAGTGGGCCATATACTTTTTTTGCAAAGTTCGGTGAGGATTCGTCCAGGGGGAGCGAAGTTATAAGCCGCCCAAAAAGTGCTCTTCCTATGGAAACAGCAACTTAACCATAAATACATGGCCACTACCGTGTATATTACACGGCCAGCAGTAGCGGCCGTGTAGTTATGGTTAAGTTGCTAAACCCATAGGAAGACCACTTTATCTGAGGCTTATAACTTCGCTCCCCCTGGATATGAATCCTCACCAAACTTTCGAGAAAAACTATGTGGCAGGCTCTGATTTTCTTTACCAAGTTGGGTGAAATTTCGTGCGGGGGGGAAAAGTTATAGGGGGGTCCCCAATTCTTTTTTTTTCTCCATAGACTGAATGGGAAAACACTTTGCGTACATCTACAGCCCGAACGGTAGACAGATTTGCACCACATATGCGGCAGGGCTTGGGTCAGAAAGTGTGCTATTGTGTGTTTGGTGGGTATCCGATCAATACTTTTGTTGCAAACAACTGAAATGTACGTCTCTAAAAATTAATGATATCTGGGTCCGCTCTGAGGACCCATTTCCCTGTTCGCTCCGCAGACAGAAGTGTCATTGGCTTGCGGAACGGCGTGCTGTCGGAGAACATTCGACACGGCCGGTGGTTGGCTGGAGGGAAGCGTGCTGTGCGTCAACATTTTCTGGCCAACGCCACCATGGTGTATCAGAGAACAGGGCGCCAGCGGAAGGGTCTGGAAAATATACCGTACGCCATGTGTTGGCGGCAAGAAGGGAGGAAAAAGGTGGTCGAGTGAGAAGTGGTTCATGTGACATATGTAAATAGGTGGAAGAAGACGGAGGAGTGTCTGCAGTATTCATGCGTATTGTGCCACTTTGCGGGTACCTAGAGAGGCAACTACTTTGTGTGGTGATTGGAGGCAGCTGTCATAACGGCCCGATAGCTTGTGCCGCGATCTGTTTACGGTGACCTCTTTCCATGGTGTGTCGTGGCAGGTGACTTTCAGAAGTGGAGTGAATTGCACATGACATAGGTTGGGTGTGAGCGCGGGTGGCTGTGCCCTGTGGATGGATTGATGTAGTTGGGCACATGGTGGCATGCATGGGTGCATAAAGTAGCGGCGGGTCTGTTGAAGGATTAGACTACTGGGTGCATGGCCGAAGGCCGTAGGGCATGCACTCAAGAGCCTAGGGCTTCAGCACACCCACTGCAGCAGTGCATGTCTGACTCTGCATGCAGTGGAGGGTGGTGCTTGCATAGTGTGGTGTGTGCAGATTGGTTGGAGTAGGGCCAATGTTGCGAACAGTATGTCGGTAGGTTGCCAGTGAGACAGTACTTTGTGAATGGAAGTGGGTACACCCATAGCATGTGAATGAAAGTGCACAGGGGTGCAGGAGACCGAACAAGTTACTTACCTGTAACTGTTGTTCTCCAGCATGGGTCTGGCATGGATTCACATGCTCATGAATATTCCCCGTCGTCAGGCTGGGAATCCTCGGTAAAGAAAAAATCAGTATCAGTTTAGTTTCTGATCTGACTCTCGTAGTAGCAACCAATCACTGATCTCTGCGTCATACTGACCACAGCCAATCACTGCCCTCTTCCTAAGCCCCGCCTCTGGCAGCCATCCTCTGATTTGGTAGCACGTGAAGTGGCAGTATTACCAAGTGAAGAGCCGCAGAGGGGTAGGAGGGAGGGTTCGCATGTGAATCCATGCCAGACCCATGCTGGAGAACAACAGTTACAGGTAAGTAACTTGTTCCTTCTCCAGCATGGGGTCTGGCATGGATTCACATGCTCATGAATAAGAGAATACATAGCAGTACACACATGCACAATCACGGGAGGTGGCAACAGGCTCAACATTAAGCAATACAACAACTCAACATTAAGCATCTCTTACCTCCTCACCAGGCTCACCTTAGGCGAACAGGCTGCGCAGCACTGCTTGGCCGACCCTGGACTCCTCCCTGGAATCCCGGTCGACGCAGTAGAACTTCGTGAAGGTGTGCGTCGACCTCCACGTAGCAGCCCTGCAGATGTCCAGCAGGGGCACACCAGATAGGAACGCCGTGGTAGCTGCGATCGCTCTGGTGGAATGGGCTCTCGGACGGCCGGGCAGCGGTCGGTTTGCCAACCGATGACAGTACATGATACAGCCGGACAGCCATCTGGAAATGGAAGCCTTTGAGAGTGCCTTCCCCTGATTGACAGGTCCAAAGTTCACAAAAAGTTGTGACGTCTTCCGAGAGCTCTTCGTGCGGTCCACGTAGAACTTCAGCACTCTAGCCACATCCAGCGAGTGCAGAGTCCTTTCAGCCGGCGACGAAGGCGATGGGAAGAAAACAGGCAACACCAAGGGTTCGTTGAGGTGGAAGTCCGACGGCACCTTGGGCATGAAGGAGGGGTGCATCCTGAGCACTACCCTCGTGTCGTGAAAAGTCAAGTACGGGGGCTTGCAGGAAAAGGCCTGGATCTCTCCCACTCGTCGTGCGGAGGTGATGGCCACAAGGAACGCTGTTTTCCACGACAAGAACTTCAACGAAGCTGAGTGCAGAGGCTCGAACGGAGGTCCCATGAGCTTGGTCAGCACCACGTTGAGCTCCCACGCCGGGGCCGGCGCCTTCACCGGCGGGAACGATCTGAACAGTCCCTTCATGAATTCCTTCACCAGACGATGAGACCACAAGGACGTCCGTCCCGTGGTTCTGGTGTATTGGAAGATCGCAGCAAGATGAATCTTGATGGAAGCATGCGCTAGTCCAGCCTTGGCCAGCGTCAGTAGGTACGGCAGTACTTGTGTAGCCGTAATCCGTAGAGGGTTAATCTTCTGTGCGTGGCACCAGACATAGAACATCTTCCATTTGTGTCCGTAGCATTTAAGAGTTGAGGACGCCCTGGCCTTTGCAAGAACCTCTCTGCAGTCGACCGGTATGTCGTAACCTCCAAACTCTAGCGCTGCAGGAGCCAGGCCTGCAAGTTCAGCGACTTCGGGTCGTGATGGAGGATGGCGCCTCCTTCCCTGGAGAGAAGATCTGTGTCCACTGGCAGCTTGATTGACGGGGACGCTGACAAGTCCAGAGGGTCCGGGAACCATATCTGCCTCGGCCACGCGGGTGCGACGAGTATCATCCTGCACCGTGACCTCTTGAGCTGGTTGATGAGCCGGATCAGCAACGGCAAAGGAGGGAACGCGTAAAGAAATAGGCCCTCCCAGGGGAACGAGAAAGCATCGCCCATGCTCCTCGGCTGGGGAAACCTGCTGGCGAACCTCCGGCACTTGGAGTTTGTCGCCGTCGCGAACAGATCGATCTGGGGTGTGCCCCAGCGTCGGAAGAGGCGGTCCACTAGACCCTGTCGTAGTTCCCACTCGTGGCACGATCGCAGCTCTCTGCTGAGCGAGTCAGCAATGGTGTTTTTTATTCCTGCCAGATGAAACGGCACCAGAAACATCGCTTGGGCGACGGCCCAATGCCACAGATCCTGCAACGGGCGCATCCGAAGCCTGCACAGGCGGATGAGATAAATGCAAGAAGACATCATTCCGAGGAGGGATTTGATGGACCTCACCTTGGCCGCGTCCGCAACCAGCATCCGCTGCACCTTGCCCAAGATGGACCTCGTTCTTTCCTCCGACGGCGAGGCCAGAAGCGCCACTGTGTCGAGTTTCGCTCCCAGAAACAGTGCGTCTTGCGCGGGCACCAGGTGGGACTTGGCGTAGTTTATGGAGAATCCCAGGTCTGTGAGTAGTTGGACGGTCCTCGCTGTGTGTTCTGCGGCGAGCTCCCTTGTCTTTGCTCGGATGAGCCAGTCGTCCAGGTAGGGGTAGACGTGGATCCCCTCCAGGCGCAGCCGCACCGCCACCGGTGCGAGGCACTTGGTGAACACCCTGGGTGCCGACCTCAATCCGAAGGGAAGGGCTCTGAACTGGTAGTGCCGCCCTTGGACCACGAATCTGAGAAACTTTTGGTGTCCCTTTAGGATGGGGATATGGAAGTAGGCATCCTCCAAATCCAACGACGACAGGAAATCGCCCTCCTCCAGCTGACCCAGGACGTGCTGGAGGGTGACCATCCAGAACGTCTGTGCCTTGATGAATTTGTTCAGTCGTCGTATGTCCAGGGTGGGACGCCATCCTCCTGTCTTCTTCTTCACGAGGAAGTATCTTGAGTAAACTCCGGAGCCCCGAAGCCTCTTTGGGACGAGCTCGATAGCGCCTTTCTTGAGCATCGCCTTTACCTCTAAGAGAAGTTGAGGGACGTGATGTTCCTTCCTGGCCACGGGGGGGGGGGGGGACGCGCGGGCACTTCTTTAGAAACTCGAGCGCGTGACGCTGGGCCAGGGCGTCCAGCACCCAACGGTCGGTGGAGATGGACTCCCACACGCCGACGAAGTTCGCCAGCCGGCCTCCCACCGGGGTGCTTCGGTGGGGGCCCGACCCCACGGCCGGTTCAGTCCTGCTTTGACGAGGCTTTGCCGCCTTGTCCTCCCTGGCGACGACGGCATGGTCCGCCCGACTTGCCTCGTCCCCTGTAGGCTTCCTGTGACGACGAACGGGCCGCTTGACGGTAGGTGGAATATCCGCTGCCGGAACCTTTGGAGACACCCTGCTTGTCTCTGGTGCTCCGAAAGGGCGGCCGTCGTTGCTGGAGAACACCAAGAGCCCGGGCCGTCTCCGCCTTGATGGCTTGCAGGGAATCGTCCACTGTTTTCCCAAACAGGTTGTTCCCATCGAACGGCATGTCCAAAACTCTGGTCTGCACGTCATGCTGGAAGTCCGTTGCCTTGAGCCATCCACGCCGTCTAAGGCACACACCGTTGCCCAACTGGCGAAAACCAGTATCAGCGATGTCCGTCGCTACCGTAATGGCGTGGTCCGACGCCACTTCCCCTTCCTGCAAGATCTCTAGGGCCTCAGCCCTCTTGTCGTCCGGTAGGAAGTCCAGCAGGCTGGCGATCTTGTACCACAACTCCCTGTCGTAGCGTGCTACGATAGCCAAGGCGTTGGCAGCCTTAATCGTCGTCGCTGCCGATGAGATGACTCTGCGTCCCATCGTGTCCAATTTCTTTCCCTTGCCGTCCGAGGGGGAAGTTGACGTGGAGGCCGATGCCCCCCCGCTTTCTTCCTGGCCGCCGCGGAGACGACCGAGTCCGGGGCCGGCTGTGCCCGAAGGCACAAGGGGGCCGCCTCCGGGACCCGGTACTTCTTCTCGTACCGATCCCTTCTCGCAGGCGTTGTGGATGGGTTCTTGAGGAGGGAGAGGCCCTCATCCCAGATATCGTCTAGTAGAGGTACAGCGAGGACCGTCTTCCTCTTGGTCTTGCACCGTTGATAAAGGAAGCCTTCTGTCATGACCACTGCTTCCAAGGAGTCAGGAGAAGCCCAACGCCCTTGGAAGCAGGCTCATAACATTCATTGCAGACACCAGCAAGTCCCTTTAGGGACCTTTTGGGCCTTGTCCTGGCACCGGTGGTGCCAGGCTCATTGTGGAAACTGGTCCCGGCACAAGAAGTGCCGGGCTCATAGCAAATTCAGAAGTGCTTGGGTGGACCTACCTGCAGCAGACCATGCTGCTTCCTTACCAACAGGATGAAGTCTTCATCCTCCTCTGGCAGGAACTACTTTTCTTCTGGGTGGGGCTGGAACCACTCCCTAGGACTGGAACTCTTCTGGAAACTGGAACTCTTTTTCTTACCTGGGCGAGGCTGTGGAAGAAGACGTCTAAGCACTCCTGTGCACTATTTAAACCACACCCGATTGGTGCCACGTGCTTCGCGTTATTCTGCATCAGCAGCAGGACGCTCACCGTGTCAGCTCCAGGGAATCTTCCATTCCAGCTCCTGTGAACGCGAAATCTCCGGATTTACCTGATGAGGATCCATTCTTCAGCAGCATCTGCACAACAACAAAAACACAGATTAGAAGAGTCAAGGTCAGCGCTTCAACTTACCCGATCCACTGGAGCGTTTAAGGTATTCGCCGCACCCTTTCTCCGCCATCGAGCCCTGCAAAGACAAAAGAACATTGGTTAGTAACGTTTTGTTTCTGAACGGCTTACCTTAGCCACGTACGCTCCAAAGTCAGCTCGCACCGCACTCCGCTACCTGCAAGGCAAAGAGAGACATTAAGGTGCGTTTAAAGGCCTTGAACAGACTTTCTACTTACGTGCCTTCATATTCTCCATCATCTTGTTCGCGCCTCGGTACGAACCTGGGCATCATCACCGGCGCCTTCATCATTCTCCATCTGAAAGCAAGAGAGAGACATTAAGGTGCGTTGAAAGGCCCTGCACAGACTTTCTACTTACGTGCCTCCACGAACTTTGGCATTCTTTCGCCATCATTTCTTCTCAGCCAACCCTGCAAGAAAGGGACGTTAAAAGAGGACATTAAGGACCTGATATATGCAAAATCCGCTCGTGCAATTAAGGGCGGCATCGCTCTCTACTTACCCTCTGCAATCAAGAGGCTGATCCCAAAACCAGTAAAGTAACTGGACCCAGAGCCCCTGCACAAGACGCAGGATGGAGAGCCCGGCATTCACCTATTTAAGGTGAGCACAGTTAGCAACCGAGTACCACGGGAGGAGGGAGTGTGGGGGTAGAGACTTCATCTAACCTTCCAGCTACTAACACCCCCTGATCTTTTCCACTTGTAGACATCTCACCCTCCAAGTCAAGCTTTCGGTGAGAAGGGGACCAAACCAGGGAGCCAAACGGACCCTACACCTAACTTTAAAGACGGTTTCACCGCCCAGCCAAGACCCGCGCCTCCGAGGGAACCAGGTGAGCGTTACACCTTCCTTCTTCTCTTCCGGGCAGAGCTGGAAAAGCTCGGATGCCCTGGCGATCATGGCATGAAACGATCCAATCTCGTCGGGCGGGGAAGCCCGGGGAGGAGGTGACGACGGAGGATCCTCGCCGTAAACTTCATCGTCTGTACCCGTCGCGGCCGCGGCCGTGTCCGTCCCCGTGTCATCCCCCCGGGTCGTGGACGGGGAGGAGGGCTGAGACGGGCGCAATGGTTGAAAAGGAGGTGGAGGATGAATCCTTCTTCTCTTAGGAGGAGGGCTCCCAGAAGGGCCCGGCTCCGGGTCCCCCGTCGGGAGCGGTTCCTCCGTCGGTGGTAACGGCAATCTCGTCCTTATCTCCGAGCATAAGGACTGTATAGCCAACAAAATGGCCGCCGAGTTGTCTTGCGGCACTGGTTGAGGGGGTTCCGACGGGCGGACAGGAACCTCGTCGGTACCCTCGACGTTCTCGTCGTCCCCCTCGTCGGGGTCCCTCCCAACAGGCTGGTCTTCCTCCACGCCAATGCCGTGGCTTAAGACTTCGATCAGCTCCTCTTCAGAGGTTGAGGCCGAATCCATGATGGCCTCCTGCCCCCCCTTTTTCTTCTCCGTCGGAGGTTTCACGGGGGTCCTGTCGATGGGCTTGAAAGAGGACATCCTCCGCGGTGGCAGGGAGACTCTGGGCCCCGAGGACGCCTCCACTGATGTAGTCTCCACAGGCTGAGCCAGGGCCGCCGCGACTGTCTCGATAGAGGCCTTGGCCGGGTGGATCAAGACTTTCGCCACCTTAGGTGCGCTCACCGCCTTCTCCTTAGGGGGGGGTCACCGCCTCGCTCCCCCTCCGAATTAGCCTTCGAGCTCGACCGGGGCCTCTCCAGAAGCTTCGCCGGGTGCTCGGACTTCATCAACCATGAGCCAACGCTCTGGCTCGGGTAAGAGGGCGCCGGGGAGGTTGCGCCCTGCTTGGCAACCGAAGAGCCCGACCGTTCGGCGCTCCCGGTGCCCGTGTGCTTGGCCTTCTGTTGGGCCCCCGTCGCCAGGGCGCCCTCAAAGGTCTTAGAAGACGGCTCAGACTTCTTCTTTTCCTCGCCTGACGGGCTCTTTCCTTCCAGCCAGTTGGCGAGACGCAGATGGCGGTCCTTTATGGTCCGCTCCGACATGTTCCCACAAAATGCAAAGTCCTTCTCCACGTGCGTCTTGTCCTCATGCAGGCAGTAGAGGCAAAGGGAGTGTTCGTCCTCCTTGAAGACATTCTGAAGCTGGCAAGCAGGGCAGACCCTGAACAGCTTCCCGGTCGTCGAGCTTCCTTTCTCCTGGGCCATGTCCGAGATGGGCCTGAGAAAGTTCTGGAGTCCTCCAAAAGCGTGGCTCGACGAAATCTTCACCCTTGAGGGGCGTAGAAGAATCCGACACGGGTCCCTGTTGATCGGATATAGAAACGGTGGAGCTTGAGGCTCTTTGACCGAAAAAAAAGAATTTTCCTATGAAAAAAGCGCGAAAACGCACTAAAGCTCGAGAGCAATAGCACGAGGATCCCAACACTTGAACGTGCGGTAAAAATTTGAGGATGGCTGCCAGAGGCGGGGCTTAGTGAGAGGGCAGTCATTGGCTGTGGTCAGTATGACGCAGAGATCAGTGATTGGTTGCTACTACGAGAGTCAGATCAGAAACGAAACTGATACTGATTTTTTCTTTACCGAGGATTCCCAGCCTGACGACGGGGAATATTCATGAGCATGTGAATCCATGCCAGACCCCATTGCTGGAGAAAGTGTTTTCTTTCTACATTATGGTAACTGTTGCAATGTATTACTGCATAACTCCATGGCGGTGTGCAAGTTGGGTAGGAGTGGTGGTGGCAGTGGTGTGTATGTGGACTGTAGTAGTTGGTGACATGCATGGTGGCATTACATTGCGGTGGGTGTGTTCAAAGCCTAGGACTTGAGCACACCCGCAGCAGTAATGCATTTCTGACACTGCATCAGTTAAAGGCTGGTGACTTGTACAGAATGGTTGTGGAGCACATTTTTGATGCAAAAGAGCAGCAGAAGTGAGCTGCCATGCGTGTACGTTTGGTTTCGCAGGTGAGGTCACTGTTAGAACATGGTAAAGATTTTCATGTGTGGTTGGAGATGGTGCAGTGAAAAGTCATGCAGTGTGGACCCTGGGGGCAGTGTTTGCATACTGTCACTATGGTAGAGGGTATGGTTGAAGGGCAGCTTATATGTGCTTGGATAGCGTGCTGTGTGCAGATTGCTTAGAGTAGGGGCAATGTTGTGAACATTTTTTGGTTAGGTTGGCAGTGAAACAAAACAGGGGGGCAACTGTCTTGTAATTGCGTTATAGCCAATTAGAATCCGGAATGTAAAACCTAGGTGTTGAGGACCGCTGTTCAATTCCAAGAAGAGAGAACAAGGCTGTGACGAGGGACAGACAGGATAGAGCGAGTGTCTAACTACCCCTACCTCAAGCTCACGTGTCCGCTAGAACATGGTGGTGAGCCGCTTATCTAACAGAGGTAGAATAAGGAAAGAAAACTAACAACTTCTAGATGTTGTAATACTTTCAGCCTTGTTGGTCCTTCACCACTTTCTTCCACTCTGTGTGTGCATGTATGGAAGCACATTTCTTTTTTAAAGAGTGCACCAGGGTCAAAAACAGACTTCTAGTAGGGTATTTCACATTTTATTAGCCTACGGATTGTCTGATTAGCCCTGGAGAGCTGAGATTTTAAGAAAAACAAATGGCACAAAAGCAAACAATGTTAAAAAATACACATTCAACACAAAGACACTGAAGTCTCACGCTCTGTCTGTCAATAGTGTAGGTTGGCGGGGTGTGGGATTTAGACTAAAAGGTATGCTCAGACTACAAGGTAGGCCCAACTTATGCTCTTGTGTGTAGCAACCACTGTCAACCGGTTTCAGTGGCATCAATCTGAGTAAAGCCACTTTCATCAGGACAGTCTTCAGGTTCGACCCAGTGATCCAGTCAAAATAATTTGTACTGACCAAAAGGGAAGAACAAAGCTATGACAAATGGGAGTATGTATACTTTACCACCTAGTCATTGGTGCCATAAGGCTGGATCAGTTTAGGAGGGAACATATGGATAAAAAGAAAATATACCATAGTCATCCCAAGGCTGATAACTCCAAATCAATTGATTATGAACAACACACTATTCTATGTTATTCATATATAATAAATTCAACACTGCTGGTAGTAACTGCCACAATTGGTAAGAGTGGCTTAGAGAAATGCCATTGTTAATTATTTATAGATGGCCGTCAATGCAAATTGGCCACTCGTTATTCTATAGGCTCATTGCCACATCATAATAGAATGCTCCATTTATAGTGAGAACAAAAGTCAACATGTCAATCTCACAGTAGAATACGATTCATGTTTCAAACTGGTTACTGATTCTCCTTATAATCCCCAAATGGAATTAGAAGAAAATGGCACTGGAGAACTGGTATGGACTAATTCAGTGCATTGACCTTTGACAGGGGTGTCCTTGTGCATAGAACTATAGCTCCGCATGGCTGTAGCACACGGTGATCCAAACCAAGACTTTGCTGTCAGCAACTGTGGGTGAGAAGAGACAATGTCTTATTTAAGGCAGTCCTTGGTGGGTGCCACTTAATGCGCCACTAGCCCCCCCTGGGCGCCGTGAAAAAGCTTCACGGCTGTCTCTGATCGGGGTTTGTTTTTGTTACATAATCACAGGGCAATGGGCATGCCCCTGGTATGATTCGAGGTCAGTTTCTCGCTTGACCTCTACGAAAAATAGAGCAAGAAGTACTTACTTTGAGAGCCGATGGTCAGGTCCCCGTCCGCGTAGTGGATGCAGGCGGCAGTCTGAGCGTTTCGTATCCTGCAAGGGAATAAATGTTGTTTCGCTTCCAACTCACGTGATGCAAATTGCGTCACGTGAGCACTTCGGTGAGTCAGTACAGGTCAGGCTCCATCTACTTACATTGTCAGGGTAATCTTCCGGACAAGGTCAGGCAACGTAACAAGTTGCCTGATTTGTGCGGTCACCATTGTTTACAAAAGCCCCACATGCCCGGGGATGTTCTAATACACGGGCACCATGTTGTTTCTTTAGTGAAGGGTGGATCAAGAGTGTCTCTTATCACAATATCACACCTGATTGTGCCAAATCATGGTGAAAGAGGACTTGTAAGTGGCCTTGTATAATTCAATACGGTAATCTGATTATTCAAAGTGCATGACACAAGAACGTGGGGTAGTAAAACCTACCTCAAAATCTCAATCAGTTTCCCAGTTGGATAGTAGGGGGGTGTGTGGTGGTGAATGACACTCACTTAATATATGTGAATGTCCCATTGGATAAAAATGGGTTCCTCGGGGTTCTGTACTAATAATTACCTGCTCACTTGATTCATGTGATTAAGGCAAGAGTATGCCATGGGATGTTGTCATTCAGGCCATTTATATCTGTTTTCAATCGGAACACCCATTTTTCTTCTCTTGAGTAATAGATTGGCCATTTCGCCCCCTCCCCTGGGGCATTTGACCTTCTCAATGATGGTCCATTCTAATTCATTCACCTGATGTTTTTGCTGCCAGGAGTGTTCCACCATGGGGGCATTTTCTCGTTTTGTCCTTGTGCAGAACATGTGTTCTGGTATCTGCTTTTTAATTGGCCTGGTGGTCATGCCAATATATTTTATGTCACATGGACATTTGAACATGTATACTACGTTCGACAATTACAATTCGTCAATGATTTTTGCTTTCAAGGCGTGTTCAGCCCCAGGTCCAGAGTCTTTGTTCTTTTTGTCAATGAGCATACATTGCATTGGCCACAAGGGGTATGTCCAACTGGTTGTGCTGAGTTCCAGAGTGTGGTTTGGTTACTGACCTCATTCAGGGGCATATATGAATGTATAAATGTGTCTCTTAGATTCCTTCTTTTTTTCCATCACAAAGCGTGGTGTAGGTAAGGTGACCAGGCAAACATTCAAAATGGGCCATAATTTGATGATTTCCAATTTGATTTGATTGATCTTGTTTGAGTAGCTAAAAACCGCTGTAATGGTTTTTTCTCCTACCAGGTGCTCTTTCTGTTTCAAGATGATGTCTTCAGGTATATTTTGCACATTTCCTTGCATTCTTAATGATTTTTTATGGGATACCCACATTCAAGTAGGCAGTCTGTCAGTACTTTGGCCTGTGTGTCATATTCCTGCAAGCTGGAGCAATTTCTCCTGTATCGCAGGAATTGTCCAAAAAGGCAAATTTTCTCGAAGGCTCCTGGGATGGAAACTGGAGTAGTCTAACAGGGAATTGCGATTCCTTGGGTCGCTATGATCTCCACGTCAAGGAAGTGAATGGTATCTTTATCTAAACAATGTGTACATTTGAGGTACCTATGCCTCGAGTTTAGGCAGGTCATAAAGTCTTTGAAGTCTGACATAGTACCTGTGAAGATTGCCAGCACATCATTGATGTATCGGGTCCATAGAGTGACCTGGGATCTAAAAGGATTCGAAGTTTGGTATGTGTGTGTCTCTTGGAAGTCCGCAACATACAGGTTGGCCAATGAAGGGGCAAATGTAGCTCCCATGGCTGTGCCATAGCACTGTTGGAAAATGTCTCTTTGAATAGAAATAAGTTTTTTGTGAGTGCTATTTCTGCCAATTGTAAAATAAAGTCTATCGGGACCTCTGGTGGTATAATCAGGTCCCGTAGGACTTTTTCTAAAATTTGTAATGTGGCTGCCTGGGGCATGTTGGTATATAAAGGCTTCTATATCTAAAGTAGCCATAAACTGTGTATTAGGACAGAAGGTGACATTATTGAGCATATTTAAAATGCTCAAGTGGGATCGCATCTTCGGGATGTCAGGTCTCAAAAAGAAGTCTACCAACTGGGAGAGTGGTTCCAGGATGGATTCAATCCCGGCCACTATTGGGCGTCCCGGGGGAGGCTGTGTGCTTTTGTGCACTTTCGGAAGAGCATAGAGCACAGCTATCTTTGGGAATTTGGGGAGAAGGAAGACCGCTTTGTTGGCACTGATATAACCCTCACAGGCTGCTTCTTCCACTATGTTGGTAATGGTACTACAGAGTTTTTCTGTGGGGTCCAACACAAGTACTTTACAATGTTCCCCGTTCTCAAGAAGGGTGGTGACAATTTGGTTGTAATCATTGGAATTCATCATAACAATGGCCCCTCCCTTATCTGCCTGTTTAATGGTGACTGCCTTGTTGTTGCTAAGGTCACGGAGAGCATTCCATTCGATTTTAGAGATATTCTGGAAGCCGGTTTTGTCTTTCTCTTTCAATTTCTTCCTGCTTCTTAAAAATAGTCTTTTCAAAGGTTACAGACTCAGCAGATATATTCGGAGGGTAATACGTAGATCTTGGATGTAATACAGTAGAATCAATCTCCCTAAGTTCATCAGGGTTCTGATCGAGTATTCCGAAGTGCTGACGTAGTCTAATGTTTCTCATCACTTTGGCCAGTTCGATCTTTGTTTGAAAGGCATCATGTTGGACTGTGGGCACGAAACTCAGGCCTTTTTGTAAGACCTTTATTTCCGCTGGTGCCATGATGTAATCCAAGAGATTCATTACTAATAATTCAGATGTTGCTGTAGTCCCTTGCCCCTGTTCCCGGTAACTGCGGGGAATCCTGGTTATTGGCCTCGCCCTCAACCTCTGGTATAAAAAAGCCCTTCTATTAGCATTTTGTCCTCGCTGGCTAGTATTGGCCTGAAGTTGAACCCTTCTGTCACTTGATTGGTCGCGGTTACGGGAATTGTTTCGCTCATGTTCTCTTGAGGTAATAGGTCTATTGTCCTTGTTGGAACTACCACTACTGAAACTCCAGAGCGCTGGCGTATTCCGTCTTTTGTTTTGTCTTGGTTGCCACCCTCTCTTGTTTGGGTATGATAGTTTTTGTATCATCCCTGGTGGTGGTTCATCATAGTAACTGTCTATAACGTAGGGATAGATTTTCTCATGTGAGAAGGCTGATATATCTTTTTTCAATTTAAGGATTTTTTTCAATTAAGGTTATATTCTTTAAATTCCTTGATCAGGATGTCTAGTTCTTCCAATTTTTTCTTGAAATTATCCAGAACCTCTGTGGACTTTAGTGCATCCATTTTTTGTTTGATTTCCGTTATCAATTTTGTGGAGACAGTTTTAGCCGTGTTTATTATAAGAATCAGCCAATCTCTGGTGCACTTGTTGGCTTTGCGAAATTGGATCTGCTCCAAAAATATTCTTGGCTCTATCCGGATGATTAAACCATCTGGTGCCGCCTGTGCACATAGGTATTCTGTCATTATAAGCCCTTGCAGTTCCGTCCTGATAAGTTTCTTTTTCAAACCTTCCAATTCATTCCATACGTCATTGTCTATTATTACCTGAGGTATAGGTACTCCCCCTATCAGAGAGGGGGCTGCTGACACAATACTTTGAGTGGAAGTGGGTAAGACCATAGTATGTGAATGAAAGGGCATAGGGGTGCCGGAGTCTAATGTTTATACATTATGGCAACTGTCTCATGTAACGCTGTGCATATCCATTGTGTTGTGGAGGTTGGTTAGGAGTGCTGATGCCAGTGGTGCATATGTGTATAGTGGTAGTTGGTGATAGTTGCAACAAGCAACAGTATTTGGTGTGCGGCCGGAGATGGTGCAGTGAGAAGTTGTGTAGTGTGGCCACAGGGTGCAGTGTGTACGCAATGTGAGTATGGAAGTGGGTATGGTTGAAGTGCAGTTTATATGTGGTTAGTTACTCTGCTGTGTGCAGATATATTGAAGTAGGCCCAATGTTGTGAAGCTGTTGTGCATAGGTTGCTAGCGATACAATACTTTGTGAATGACAGTGCTTAGGGGTGGTGCAGGCTGTCATATGTTTGTGGATTCTGGTAAGTGTGACACGTTTTCGTGAATGGGTGTTTTATGGTGTGGGGTAGTTGGGTAGAAGTGCTGCTATGTATGTTACATTTGTGCATAATGTTAGGTGCTCACATGGTCGCTTGCTTGGATGTATAGTGTTATGGTGGGTGTGGAAAGGGCTGCACTTTTGTGTGCATGGCCAAAGATGTGCTGGGTGCGTCTCAGGATCTTTGTGGATGAAGCATCTGAGACCATTACACTGTCTCCGGCACCCTTATGCCCTTCCTTTCACATACTATTGTCTTACCCACTTCCACTCCAATTGTGTCACTGCCAACTTAAGCAAAAATGTTTACAACATTGTCCATACTGCAAGAATTGTGCACACTGCACACTATCCAAGCACAACTAACCTGCCCTTCAACCATACCCTCTACCATACTAACAGTATGCAAACACTGCACCCAGTGCCCACACTGCATGACTTTTCACTGCAGCATCTCCAACCACAGCACACCGCAATAGAGCTATGTGACGATTTATTGCATTTCTTTATTACCAAGATTAGCGACATTCGCCCTAACATTGCTAAAATTACCCTCATGGCTTCAGCAGACGTTTCTGGTGGAGGGGTTTTGCAATCAAACGGAACGTGTGCTGAGAGTGTTAACAGTAAATATGGAGTGGTGTACAGAAATGACAGTGTGCAATGGAGAGGTTTTGAATGTCATTGCTGCATGCGTGTTTGAAAGTTTGATAGCACCCAACGGGGGAGTCCTGCAGAAATGACTGTGCAAAGGGAAGAAATATTGCGTGTGCTTTTTCAGCCGTGGCACTCAATGTAGATGCGAAGGTGCACGTGCCACATCCTGTCATTATGAGCAGGGTGGAAAGGGAAATGGAATTGTGGGAAATGGGTAATTAGGAGTTTAGGGTGTGGTTCATAGGAAGGGGCAGTACCATTTTGTCCCAATACTGTGTCATAAGGGTGGTCGAGATGGAGAGACGCACAGTGCTTATCGTCAGGGATATCTTTCTGCGCCATCTGAACAGGTGTTGTATGCAAAGAGGCGTTGCTGGTAATTTTGGGTTGGAAGGAGTGGACGCTTTCTGGGTCCGTCAGGGTGACTGCAGTTTTGGCGGGATGGTTTGCCTTTGCAGATATGTGGCGTCCGTCACGAACGGTGACTTTGTCGTGGTGCACTTTGGAAGTCAACATTGTCGTGTGGACGATTAATCCATCACCTGAAGAGGTTGCTGACCGCAGTGATGCAGATCTATTCTACTGCCAAGGTCAGTTTCTCATGCATAACAACAAGAGGAGCATGGATCCATGACACTGTAATTTGTCCCCAGCCAGGGGTCGGAGGGTGTGCTCTAAACAGAATTGTGTGTGAATGTTTGCAGACTGCTGGCATGTTCTCCACCCACTATGAGAATGTGAGGTCGCAAAATATGCAGTGGTTCCGTAGAAATGGCATTTATTTTAGCGCCATTGGCAATGCCGTTTTCTTTGACACTGTGCAAGAAGCATTGACCAGAATGTGGTAAAAATGTGAGGAGAGGCAAACAAACGCATATTAAGAGAAAAAACTAAAAAAGTTGCCCGCACGCTCGTAAAAAAAAAACAAAAACAAAAACCTTTATACATCTACGATGGGAAACCGAATCCCCTAACCAGTTTGATATGGTTTACCCCGCCACCCCTCCCCCCTTAACCCCTGCCTCACTATCACGAAAAGGTAGTGGATTACGCGGTACTTTCAGGATTACACGTGCCACATCCTGGGTGGCTATGTAGATGTATGCAGATGGAGAAATTGCGCATAGTTTCATTGAACTTTGTAGTGGATGTGCTTTGGAATAGCATGACATTTGTACTGTAAATGTGGAACGGTACATTTCAAGTGTTGTACAGGAGTGACAGTGTTGGATGATGGCGGCTTCAATGCGATTGGTGGATGCATGTGTGCCTATTTACGCGTAATCCAATGAGGTAGAGCTGCAGAGAAGTGCAAAGGGAAGAAGGACTGCTCCAGCTTTACAGGGGTGCAGCCCTCGCGCTACTTTGGAAGGTGCACGCCCCAAAATCTGCCCTTTACACCACCTTGCCCAATTGCCATGGCAGTGTGGGGATTAGCCAATCAGGTAGTGTTGGTGTACTTAACAGAAAGGGGAGGTGAAACTGTTGTACTTTATACTATGCGTACTGAGGGTGGCTGACATGGCGAAACACGCATTGTATCGACTGTAGGTGATCCCTTTTTCATAAATCTGCACAACTATGCCCTGCAAAGACACTTTGACAGCAATTTTGGTTTAGAAGGAGTGGACGCATTGTGGAACTCTGTGTATGAATGCAATTTCGTCGACATGCATGCACTATGCAAAGACCGCGCCACTTTCACTGTAGTAGATGTTATCGTCATCCACTACGGCGGCATGCATATGTGTTACCTGGCTTGCTTAGATTTGTTCCATAGACTGAGGAGATTGCTGGATGTCGTGAGGACGCTTTTTCCCACCACCAAGGTGCTTTTATCATCCATAATACCACGAAGAGTATGGGCGACTGCTCATGGATGTTGTTCCGAGCCAGATGCAGGAAGGTGTCTCATCAACAGAAGCATGTAGACTTTTTTGCCCACTCGTGGAATGTTCTTCTGCAACAATGACCTCATTAATTGTTGAAATGCAGAGTTTTTCCAAGAAAATGGAATGTTGTTGTCACCCCTTGGCAATGCAACTTTGTTTGACCGTTCACAAGATGCAGTGGAGAGTTTACTGTACTAATGCGAGCACAAGAAAACACAAAATAAAATAAAAACTGAAACAAAGGTGTTTCTGTAGAAGCATCTAAAAAACAAAGAGCTGCCCCTTACCACGAACTCCCCCTACCCTGGTTGCAAGTTATTCCCCCACGCCTGCACGCAGCATGAAAGCCACATCCAGGGATTTTGCGGGTGGCGGCCATGGAAATGGAACTGTGGGGATTGGCCAATCAGATGCGTCGGGTGTGTGGCAATACGAATAGGGACTCCTGCTTCACTCGGGCCCAGCCCTCGATGTACTTGGGGCCCCAGCACGTGCTACATTCGGCGCTTCTCACCATGCTGGCTTTTGGAAATGGGACTGTAGCGATTGTCCTATCAGGTGGTGCTCAGGGTGTGCGTCACAGGAAAGCGCACCAATAGGAAGAATGACTCCTTCAGCCTTACTGGGGTGTGGCGCTCGCGGTACTTGGAGAAAGGCACGTGCCACATTCTGAGCTTCTCGCCATGCTGGCCAATGGACATGGGACTATGGCCTTTGGCCAATCAGGTGCTCAGGGTTTACGTCACAGGAAAGGGCGACAATTATTTGTTCCATTACTTTGTGTAGTGCGGCTGCCAAACATGGCAGGACGCACAGTTTTCCTCATCGGTGATGCCTTTGTGGAAGATCTAGTCGTGTATGCCATCCAAGAAGGCTTTTTTGGCAATTTCGGTTTGGAGGGAGTGGAGGCTTTGTGGTGCAGTGTAGAAGTGTGCTGTTTTGGCAGAGTGCTTGTAGAATGTCAAAGCATAGCCGCTTATGGACCTGTCCATGTTGTGGTCGTGCACTTTGGAGCCTTCTTTGTGTTCCATGCCTTGTTCCTGTGTGTACCGTCAACTGAAGATGATGAAAGCAGTGCAGCACATTTTTCCCACTGCCAAGGTGCTTTTCTCATGTATACCCCAGAGAATAGTGTGGAACTATTCCAATGATTCCTGTCGCCAGCCAGAGGTCTCATCAACAGAAGCATGTGTGGCTTCTTGAGTGCTGCTGGGATGTTCTCCTGTGAAAATGACAACATTGGTTCTCGCTATATAACCTTTTCAAAGGAAATGGCATGCCTTTGTCGACCAGTGGCAATGACATTCAAAATCTACAGGCTGCAGTGAAGACCCTATTGTAAAAATGTGATCTGATATTCAAATCACAAAACTTACTTAAAAAAACGCAAAAAAAGATGTTTGTATGGAAGCAACGTCATTAAAAAAAAAACAAAACAAAAAACACAACGGTTCTTTTAAGAGCCGCCACAACTAACGACGCCCCCACATCCCCTACCCTGGTTGAAAGTTATTCCCCCACTCCCGCCCAGCACGAAAAGTCAGCAAATATTGCCTAATTTGCAGGGTGGCACATGTTAGATATGCCCCTTTTGCAGATGACAACCATAGAAAGGGGCCTGTTGAGCCTCCGCGATTGGTCAATACGTTTTCTGGGTGTGGTGTGTATGCACAGAGCGTGGTACACAGTGTATTTGTCGACAGACATGCAGAGGGTGCAGTTATGGCTGTGTGTTTCACGAGCCACAGCGTGCAGGTTTTAGGGGACTTTGAAATACAGTGGCTGCTCATTTTGGAATCTATCATGTGGGTGTGTAGTGCTATGGAGTACCTACAATGAAGTGACTGATTTTGGTTTGTCTGTGTGACACTTTGGTGACACGCAATCATGACGATATTATTGTTGTTGATTGTGGAAGGAAAATTGCACAGCATGTTACACTAGTTTCAGTGCCCTTTGCGAGAAAGGAAGCACTTGCCCAGGTCATGCGTTTGTTTCCGATCTCTTGAACAACTTTCTATTGCATTATGCAGACATCGATGTGGCTGCGTCATTTTGTATTTGGTTCACAAATGGAGAAAGCGTGGTACATTGCGAAGAAGTGTATTTGTGTCTTTGTACGACATGTGAAAATGGCGTACTTCACACATGGGATTATGACGTTTCAAAGCACGAACACTTTTCCCCAGCTATAACATTTATCTTACTATACATGCGATCCAGATTTCTGCACACCCCATCCAAATTGCCTTGGTGCCCTTCTTGAAAGTAGTGAAAATGTTTTCTAGTAACTGTCGCGCACTGACAGTGTTCAAAACGCTCTGCAACACCTAAAGAAACTTCTTTCTACAACAACCCCCCCCCTTTCCAACCGATTGAACAGTGTTTTGCACAGTTCCACGCCTCCCGCCCTGCATCCGTTCATTGGCAATTCCATTGTTCATCTGGAAAAGGTGCTTTATTTCTTTTTTTTCCTTTCCCAGTACATTTCCATTTCATATGGTCTTCTGGCACACCCCACAGAAGGAAAAGTAGGAAAGGACCGGTACAGAAGGGGCAGCACCTGCATGGATACCATAGGGGATGTGCCCAGAGAAGGAATTATTGGGTGGCCCTCACCTACATAGGCGTCAGTCATCGTCATGCTCCCAGAAGGACCCCTTACACGCACTTCCAAGTACCTTCCCCTCTGTAGAGTAGCGCGTTGCACTACATGCCCAATACAATGCCCTTTGCCGAGTAAGGGTCTGTAGCGTGCCATATGGTCTGCAAGGACGTTTTAGAGCTCCGCTGCCCTACAGGGGTTCCCCTTTTGTTGCCCGCAGCAAATGTGGCAAATGCTGTACATGCATTTATCCTACATAATTGTTGGAAGGGCAGTACACTACCCACTGGTCCCTTGTGCTTTCATTTTAGTTGTCGTCACATGCAGTACAAACACTTCATGCTAGGCCATTACTCTTAGGGGTAGCATTCACGTAGATGCATACATTCTTGAAAACAAGAATGTTTACAACAACGTGAAACTCAGCTTCATTACGTGGAGGAGGAAGGCATTTATTCTGTGTGACCCATGCAGGTATAGTACTTTTCTAAGCACCACTAACATTGTTTGTTTGCGCTTAGCATATTGCACTGTTTACTTACTTGCCTTTACATGCACTTGCATGTGCGTGAGCAAGCTGTACCAACTTTACCATTTTGCAGACTGACTACAAACTGTCCCACCTGCAGTTACACGTCTTCTTCAACTGTACGACCCGCAGGCGACCTCTTGACACTTTCCGTTACACTGCTCAGTGCAGACATGATGTGTCCGTTTCATGGGTCATGGAAAGGCAAGCAGCGCATCAATCAAATTAATGCGACATTTACCACGCCTACATTACACTGCAGGTTGCTGTTCCTTGTTTACCAGTGGGCGTCACAGTCAGGCGTGCTTTAGCCATGCATTGGTAGGTTTGCAGAGCCACCTACGTAGTCGGCAGGAGTACCTGAAATGCGGTAGCCTACTGTATGAATACGTAGGGCTGGTGACAGGGGCGGTGTAACCAGCACACAGTGGATGACCTATGCATGGATATAGGTGTGGAACGGATACACGTGCGCTTCCACAACTACTTAAAAGTGCATTACAAGATGCGGACACTAATGCAGTCCTACAGATACTTGCATACACTGAACAGGTGCAGTCTCCCTAGGAAACGTCCATATTGCTCATCTGTAGTCATCTCGGCAAGTGCTGTGCGGTACAGATTCACTATGCATTGTTAACACAAAAAGAGAAACTACTGAAAGACTCACCAACATTTACCATGTACATCTGTAATTGCTAAGATACACCAGCACTATTCGGAAAAGGAAGGGATACCACAAATGGATACATACAACACACAATATGGCCTTTCCACATGTTTATCATGAGGGTAAGTCAAGGAATCAGTAAAAAACTGTTCTTAACGGGACATTATGGTTCCGTTGCAGTACCAAACTGCTATCTTCTTTACAGAAAACACTGTGCTAAAGCAACGTTCTGGTTACAGTGCCCTACTAAAAACCTATGAAATGCACTAACAAAAACATTGTTAAATGAACGCTATGGTTAAATTGCGCTACTAAAAACCTATCCCCTACACTGAAAAATCTATACTGAAGGAACTTTCTAGATCTACTGTCCTACTAAAAAACGATAAAATAAACCAACAAAAAACATTGTTATAGGGACGTTATGGTTAAGTTGCACTACTAAAAAACCTATGAAATGTAATGGAAAAACATTTATACAGGGACGTTATGGTTACAGGTAAAACCGAAAACGTCCAGAAATTCAACAGTTATGGTAAGGTATATATATTTGTTTCGTGAAAGCTCACGAGAAAATACATAATTTAACAGAAGGAATTTACAATGACATAAAACTACATCAAGTGGGGTATCTACAGGGGGGACAAAGAGTCTGCTTTTCTCACATACGCTGAATTTCAAGGGTGTTGTTATAATATCGTTTTGTTCGTGGCCAACTAGCCAAGCGTTCGGCCATTGCCACTGTACATGTTGCACCAATAATATTTTCCCAACATCTCATTGCCCCATGCCTAGTAGATGTGAGGTGTAAAAAAAAAATGTCCACTCCTTGTGCAAGCAATACATTTGCAGAAATGATTTCAGATTCCCATGGTAGCATAGCAGTGAGCGGATTCCTATGACGTTGTAAAAAAAAGTTGTAAAACCAAGAAGTCTTCCTCCGTCCGCATAGGCACTCACCATGTGTCCACCACCTCTTTTCTTGCCCCACCCCCATTCTCCTCAATTGCTTTATTCTCCCCAACTCTCTCCTATTACCCCTCTCACTCTTTGGCTCGTGTAACGCAGTTTTTTCCAATCGTGTCTTGCGGCGTTGCTGCAGTTATCACGTGTGTTTCCCCCGGTATTCCCTGAAGAGAAGCTGAAAAATGCTCAAAAAATTCAAAGGTGTTCCACATTGTCACAGGCACTCACCATGGGCCCCCTCCTCTTTTCTTGAACCACCCTCTCCTAAATTGCTTTTCCCCCTCATGACTCCCCATCACTCTTCGGTTTGTGTGACGCAGTTTATTTTCAAATCACGTCTTGTGACGTTGCTGTGGTAATTTCGCAAGACTTGTCTGCTAGTCTCCCTATAAACCACAAATGGTTTATAGGGGGACGCCAACCTCACTTGATGTCCTCTTTGCCGCTCCTCACCTCTAGCCTGATGTTATTACATCATTTTTACTCATTCAAATAGGATTTTGAGCAGTTTTCATTTTTGGCTTCCTCTCAGTAATATTGCAAGAAGGGATCTCATTGCGCAAAAGAAATATTGTGACTTTTCATTTCTGAAAACCTGTAAAGTACCATGGGATATATATAAAGTTTGATTGGGAGCAGGGGGCTCCCTCTTCTCTTCGTCAAATTTGACAACCTACTGGACGGATTACCCCCAAGCCAGTCAAGGAAATTAAGTCAATGTTTTGTGCCCAAGTTTTTTATTTGGTACAAATCTGTCCAGCAGTTTCGTGCTGAGGCTGTTCAAAGTTTGCACTTTTTCTTTATGGGAAAATGAATGTGAGTAGGCTGAAAACAGAGTTTGCTTGATTTCTTAATAACTCATTTTTCAATTAATCTTTCCCAAAATACAGTTTGTTTGCGGGGGGTCTATTGGACGCCAAAACGACTGAATAAGCATGGGTTCACTGATTCTAACTCCTGTTGGGGTTGCTAAAATGTTACTAGGACCCTTGCACACATGTTATGGGAGTGCACAAGAGTGAGGTTCTTTTGGAGGGATTTAATTGTGATTTTTAACCAAGTTCTGAGGGTGTCTTTGGAGTTTGACTTTGTGACCTTGGTTATGGGTGAAGATTGTCTGTTGGAGGATCTTTTCAGGCCACAAATGTGTTGGTTGTTCCAAGCAACCCTAAAGGCCAAGAAGTTGATTCTCAGGGGTTGGAAGTCTACAAACCAGTCCTGCGGTGGAGTCTTGGATACAGGGGATGCGCAAGGTGTCCTTGATGGAGAGGGTGATATATAGGGCTCAGAAGAAGACTAAACTGTATAGAAACATTTGGGGAAGATTCTTAATGCTGTATTGATGAGGATCTTGAAAGTTACTTTAGGTGGAGGAGAAATAGGGTTGTGCGAGAGAGAGGTGAATTTTAAGATGTAATTTGTTTTTGTGGATTTGTATGATAAATGTTCTTGTTACAATGTTAATAATGAAAATAAATAAGGGTCCTTCCCCAGGCCTACCATAGTGTGCTGGATTGAGCTGAAACTTAATCTATTTTTTGAATCATCAACACTGGCCAGAGTATTTTGAAAACTTATCTGAACTGGTGACTTTTGGGCACAAGGCCTTATACCATCTTAGGGAGGGACTTGACAAGATAGAGGGAATTTGTTCAGTGGGATTTTTAAAGAGTTCTGCCGATTTTTCTTTGCATCTGCCCATTCACCTGTGTTGCACTGGTAATTGATTCAGACACAATTCTATTCTTCCAATGGAGAATGTGTATACATGTTTTATAAGGTTTTGTGTGACAATACTTACCTGTGATTTTTATGTTTAGTGTGTAACTGAAGGTCTAATAAAGAACTTTTTATATTTAAAAAAATGTAAAAACACTGTAAAGGGTCAAAAAAGGTGTTTTTCAATTTTCCATTTCTTTTTCCATAGGGAAAAAGACAAATATTTGCTCATGGACACAGCCCAAACCGCTGGTTGGATTTGCAACAAATAAGAAAGAATTCTACCACAAAACGATCGAAAGTAATGCTCTCTAGTTAAAAGAAAATGTATTTGATGCAGAGGACTGGCCCTGTAGCCCAAACGTTAGTCATATCTCCCATGATGCATTGCTGTTGCCAAGCTTTTCCAGTTCTAAAAGTCCACCATGACGTAATTTCGAGAATCAAGTTCCCAATCGACATTGAAAGTGCTCTAAAATGAAATAAACGATGTTAATTAGGGAGTTTTGAGGGAAGTGCAAGGAAGGATGACTGGTGAGGATTTGGAGATAGCATAGCCCCCCCCACACCGAGCATTTTGCCGACAAAGAAAAGCGTCGGAATGGTGACGTCGGCAGCACAGTAGCCCAAAATCGGAGCTGGTAAGCCACAGGACGGTCTCGGGGCACTTCTGAAGGTTCTCTTTTGCAGGGTACCAAGCAGACATCAAGAATGGATGTTCCCTCCACTCCAAGGGCCGCAGCTCCTTTGCAGGACTGCTAAAGATCTTCAGCAAGACAGGGCTCCTCCAGGACAGCAGCAGAAGTTGGTAGCCAGGCCTCCTTCCGACGGGTCTCCGGTTTCTTTGCAGGTCTCACAGCTGGATAGAAGTCTTGGCTCC
Source organism: Ambystoma mexicanum (assembly GCF_040938575.1). Classification (NCBI taxonomy): domain Eukaryota; kingdom Metazoa; phylum Chordata; class Amphibia; order Caudata; family Ambystomatidae; genus Ambystoma; species Ambystoma mexicanum. The sequence goes on along the minus strand of NC_090933.1, from coordinate 1,336,599,608 downwards.
TTCAAGTTTCTCCAGGATCTCTGAGGAATGGGTGCAGGGGTCCTCTTACTATCCTAGAAGCCCGGTAAGAGCTGCTGCCCTCACTAGCCAATGACAGGACAAGCCCGCACACACTCCAGCAGTGGTCTAATCAGGACCACTGGTGGGACCACTCATGCATATCAATCAGACACACTGAAACCAGTTTGTGGATTGGGACCAGACAGTCCCAGCTCACATCCTACCAGCAAACACACACACAGCCCTCCACTAGCCCGCCAAAAGCTTCTGCTTTCCCGGACACTGGAAGTGCTTACAAGGATTTTCCTGGCCTCAGAGGCCAGGATGAAGGCTAAAGAACAAGATGGCAAAAGGACAAGCGAAAAGTCTTGTGGCATGGCCATTTTTCACCAGTAGCAACATTTAGTAGTCAAACGCGGTAAACGCAGCAAAAGCTAAAGCGAAAAGTCCCAAAAAGTGGGAAAAAGTCACTGCTGCCACCAACTTATTCTTTTAGAGCACACACAGAGTAACCAAAAATCCTCTGAGTGTTAGTCTAGGGCAAAACAAAAAGTGTACCTCATTTTACTGCAATGTAAACTGCTTTGTACAATGATAAAAGTTACCACAAGTGATACAAAGTAACCAAAAGTAGTAACACAGTAACAAGACTAAGGGAAACAATGTTTCCGAGTACTGACAGCCTAAAGGACAGGTCAGTTTCCCCATAACATATGATCAAAAGCCAGTGCAGCTTCACTGCACTATAAAAAGAGCAGGTCAGCATCAGAGCTTCACTGCACTATAAAAAGAGCAGGTCAGCATCAGAAATAAAAGCAAAACGTTTGGGGGTTCCATAAATATGGAAATAAAAGGTGCAGTAAAGAGAAACCTTTCCTAACACTTATCAGCAATGTTCTTGATATGGTTTCTTCTCCCACAGATTTCTCATCTTCATAGACATCTATCCAGCGTCAGCTGCTGGGAAAAAGGGGCATAGTGCTGCTCGATATTGTCAGCAATGAGTCCCTTGTTTACAGCTGCACCATTCCTCGATCGGACGCAACGTTGTGCGTTGTATAAAAAGATGCTCTATGCCCCCATGCCTCAGTTCCCCACTTTTTTCCTCCGGGGCTCAGCCTGCGAGAGGAAACATGCAGTAATGGGGAAAGGCATAGAAACAAACAACAGCACACAACAATTGTTTGCTTACCTTCCATATTTCAACCTTGCAGACGAAACCAGAAGAAGTAGGGCCGTCTAGCCAGTGGACTGCTGCTGCCCAAAACGTAGCACTCTACTCCTCATGCCATCACACACAGAAATGTGACTCTGCAGAATGTGAATAAGACTATGGATTTCCAAGCGGGGTGGGCTGGGAGGTTGATGAGGAATCTGTGGGAGAAGAATCCAGAACATTGCTGCTAAGTAATATCTCCTTCAATTAACTGAATTGTCCCACAGATTCCTCATCTTGATAGACTCCCTCCCAAGGCAGAAGCCATGCTGGAGGATGCTTGGAAGTCACACCAAAAAGCTCTGGAGGACCGCCCTACCAAAGCCTGCGTCTGCCCCACTATGCAATTCTTGGCAAATATGTGTTGAGAAGAGGATGTTGCTGCGCAACAAATGTCTGTAACTGGCACTCCCCTCTAAAGAGCCGAGGGGGTGGCACTCAGAAATGGACAGCTCTATCCATCAAGAGATAGTTTGTTTGGTAACTGCTCGCCCCAAACTGGATTGCGCAAAAGCAACAGTCAAACTGGTCATCCAACTTGAAAAGAGCCCATTCTGGCCAGTTAACAACTCAGCGCTCTCTTGGAATTCAATATGACATGCATTACTTACCGTGATCGCATTTCTGATGATTGTATCTGCTTAGATTCACATGCTGTGCATATGGTCCGACTTCCAGTGGTAACCGTGGAGTATTGCATCTTGTCTTTCGGGGACCGAAAGGGGACATCGGCATAGGCGTGCCTGTAACACTATCCCCATCGTGACGTGTGGTGTACCCAAAATCCCTGACGCGCCGAGGTCCCTCCGATTGTATTTTTTCTGCCATGAGGGAGCCCAAGGCTATAGTGAGTGAGTACATAAAGAGAGAAAGTAGTAAGATGTCTATGTTTCTTCCACCCCGAGCGGGGAGGTAGGGAGGGTGCATGTGAATCTAAGCAGATACAATCATCAGAAATGCTATTACGGTAAGTAATGCATGTCTTCTGATGCTTGTTAATCTGCTTAGAATCACATTCTGTGCATAGACTAGCGAGCAGTACCCGGAGTTGGCGGTGGGTTATGAGAAGGAACAGTAGAGAAAAGATGTCTTAGTACTGCTGGTCCCACCTGAGAATCAGACCTAGAATGAGTGTCTAGGCAATAGTGTTTTGTAAAGGTGTGTACAGAACTCCAGGTTGCCGCTTTGCAAATGGACACAAGAGGAACATTTGCAATGAATGCACCAGTGCCTCGAGTAGAATGTGCTCTAGGCTTGAAGGGCAGTTCTCTCTTAGCAAGAGTGTAACATAGTGTGATGCATTTGACAATCCACCTTGAGATAGCTGATTTAGAGACAGGATCCATTTCTCTACCAGCTGCCACTGAAACGAAGAATTGTTTAGTCTTCCTTAGTGGTTTAGTTCTTTCCAGGTAAAACATGACTGCCCTGCGCACGTCTAGTGTGTGAAGGCTTCTTTCGGCCATGTTAGTAGGGTTGTGGAAGAAAGTGGGTAGTTCGATCGATTGGTTCCCATGGAACTTTGAGATGAATTTAGGCGCAAACCTGGAATGTGTGCACAGAACTACCTTATCTTTGTGGACTGTAACAAAGGGGTCTAGAACAGAAAGAGCCTGTAGTTCGCTAACCCTTCTGATAGAAGTGATAGCCACTAGGAGGGCTATCTTATAAGTCAGGTCTTTCAGACTTGCTTTATGCATAGGCTCAAAGGGAGCTCCCATGAGCCTGGTCAAAACCACATTCAGATCCCATCCAGGGGCTGGGTGAGAGATGGGAGGATAAATCCTCTTAACCCCTTCCATAAAGGCTTTAATCACCTGTATTTTCCACCACGATACCTTTTGTTGTGATGTGGTGTAGGCTGACAGAGCAGCCAGATGAACCTTTAGAGAATTGAAGACTAACCCAGTGTCCAACAGGTGGGTTAGATACAGCACAATGTGTGAGGGTGAGCAATCAATGGGATTGACACCCTTGGAATTGCACAAGATGACAAAACGTTTCCATTTGCTGGCAATAGTATTAGGTTTTCTCGCTTCCCTGAGTATGTCCATGCACCTCTGAGGGAGTTGCAGGTGTCCAAACTCTATGATCTCAGGAGCCCGGCTGCTAAATTCAGAGTTTGTGGGCATGGGTGAAGGGTCTCCCCCCAGTCCTGAGACAACATGTTGTACGGACAGGGAAGCTTGACTGGTGGGGAGAGGGACATATCCATCAGGTGAGCGAACCAGGGCTGTCGGGCCCACATGGGGGCCACCAGTATCATGGTAACTGGTTCCTGGTGCATCTTGTGCACTATCTTGTTGAGAAGGGGAGTCGGGCGGGGCGGGGGGGGGATGACGTAGACAAATTTCCCCGACCATGTTATCCAGAGACCGCTCCCCCTTGGATCGGTTCTGGGGGTACCTGGAGGCGTAGTCTTTGCATTGGGCGTTCTCCTGAGTAGCGAACATGGCGATCTCTGGGAACCCCCATTCTGCGAAGACGTTGGAAACAATGTCTTCATGCAGCCGCCATTCGTATTCTTCGGGCAGAGGGAAATCTCTGCTGAGCACGTCTGCTAGAAGATTGAGTTCCCTTGGAACATGAAGGGACAACAGAAACATCTTGTGTCTGAGAGCCCATATCCAAATGTTCTAGGACAGCTTGGATAGCCCTGGAGAGTGAGGGCCCCCCCTGTTTGTTCAGGTAATGCATAGCTGTAGTGCTGTCCATTAGAATCAGCACCGTCTTCCCTTGCAGTTGTACCTGAAAGGCTTTCACAGCCTTGAACACCGCTAACCGCTCCAGTAAGTTTATATGGTTGGATGCAACTTGAGGAGACCAAACTCTGTGTGCTGTCCGCTGAAGCAGATGAGCTCCCACCCTGTGAGAGATGTGTCTGTCGTGAGAGTGGCTTCCACTGCAGGGGTGGTGAAGGTCTTCCCCTTCAAGAGGTTTTCTCTTGACCACCACTGCAGAGAGAGAACGAGGGCTGGCGACAACTACCAGATCTTCCCATTGTCCGCTGGCCTGACACCACTGGCTGTTGAGCCACTCTTGCATGGGACGCATGCGCAGCCGCGCGTGGGGAACCAAGTATATGCATGACGCCATCATCCCTAGCAAACGCATGGCTTTGCGTACCGTCACCTCCCGACTGGCTACATATTGAGGGATCTGAGAAAGCATGTTCTGAACCCTCTTGTTGGAGGGGAAGACGAGGCCGTCTTCCGTCCGAATCAGAGCTCCCAGAAATAGTTTCACCTGGCCGGAGACTAAACTGGATTTCTTTTCGCTTATTGAGAAACCCTGGCTAAAGAGGAGATCTACTGTTTTTTGGGTGTTCGAAAAACAAGCATCGAACGAGTCCCCTGTGATGAGCTAGTCGTCGAGGTAAGGGTAAACTGGGACTGATAGTCTGCGCAGGTGTGCCGCTGCCACTGCCAGGACTTTGGTAAACACCCTTGGCGCCAAGGTGATGCCGAAGTGAAGTACCTTGAACTGGTAATGCCTGTCCTGGACCATGAACCTCAGATATTTCTGTGCGCTGGCAACATTGAAATATGAAAGTATGCATCTTTAATGTCCAATGTTGCCATGAAGTCCCCCTTGTTTCAGCACTGGGATCACCTCCTGCAGTGTTAGCATGCAAAACTTCTGGGGTTTTATAAACTTGTTCGCTGGGCGCAGGTCTAGAACAGAGCACATGGTGAGATCCTTTTTGGGTACAAGGAAGTACACTGAATAAATACCCTCGTTTACCTGAAGAATAGGGACGGCTTCTATGGCGTCCTTTCCCAGCAGCTCTTGGACCAGGATCTCCAGATCGTCCGGTGAAAGGTGCCGTGAGCGCAGCGGTCTGAACTGTGGAGGTCGGGCGAATTCCACCCCATAACTGTGGGCGACCGTCTTTAAGACCCACTGGACGGAAGTTATCCCCTCCCATGCCATGAGGAAAGATGTTAATCGCCCCCGACCGGGGTGACATGGGAGGGGACCTGGACTTGGTGGTCTTTTCTGACCAGATGCTGTGGCTCCTCTGGGATTGGGGCCTCTGTCTCTACCTTTGCTGCGTTTCTGACCCCTTGAGGGGTAGTAAGTGGGGCTTCCAGATGTTTGATTTGTGTTGAAGTTACCCGTGCAGTAGTTTTGACCAGCACAGGCTTGCCCTCGAAAGGACCGCCGAGAGGTATTACCCCTCTGGGAGGAGGGTTTCTGTGTAATTTGTTGCACAGACTTCAGAGTCTCATGCTCCTTCTTGGCTGTTTCTAAAGCCTTATCCACCGCTTTCCCGAAGAGGTTAGTCTCCTCAATGGGTATATTAATGAGGGAGGCCCGAGTCTCAGGGTTAAATCCTGATGTATGCAGCCAAGCGTGCCTTTTCAGTAGGGTCCCTTGTGCAAGAGACCTGCCCGCAGTTTCCGCAGTGTCCAGGGTGTTCTTCACCACGCTCTGGTTAACTAGTCTTCCCTCCGTTACAATGGAGAGAAGCTTTGACTTGGCGGGTTCGGGGACTTCTTGGAGGTCTTCCTGGAGCAAGTTTCATTGGGCATCAGCATAGCTTGCTAATAGAATAGTATTATTAGCAACCCGTATAGTGTAGGCGGCTGCTGACGTGACACGTTTGCTCAGGGCATACAGCCGTTTAGATTCCTTGTCCGGTGGTGATTCCCCCATGGTAAGGGGTACCCCTGCCCTCTTTCGAGTGGTAGTCACTACCAGTGAATCTGGGATGGCATGTCCTTTGATGTATAGAGGGTCGGAAGGAGAAGGTTGAAATAACGTTTTGACTCTGGGGTTCACTGCCAGTGTGAGCAGGTGACACCAAAGAGGGAGCTTAAGGAGGGGGATGGATTGACTCGCCAGAGGTTTTTCCTTAATGATATCCTCCACAAAATCCTGCTCAGGTACTGCCTCTTGAGTGGCAATTTTAAAGTATTCAGCTGCTTTTTTCAACATGGAGTTGAATGCCATTTGGTCATCTACAGAAGAGGCCTGGCGAGCCGGGGTGGACGGAGGAGAGTCTAGGCACAAAACATCAGAGTCCTGATCTTGCTGTGTCCATGGGGCCTGACCTTCCTGCTGGGTTTCCTCCCAGTTGTCCGTAGTATCCTGTTGGTCTTCCTCATAGTTTTGCAGAAAAGAAGCTTCTTCTTCTTCGTTATAGATGTCTCTATATATGTGTCCATCTGGACCACGTCTTCCTGTTGGAAAACATGAGACTGATCTTCCTGAATGTGAAGGTTAGGGTCTACCTATGGTCTAGGATGATCAGAAAAACTGATAATTTGCTCCAGCCGATCCATTCAAGGCCCTTCACATTTTTCTGTAGTCCATTTAGAGGACCCAAACGGGCCTGCGTGAGGAGAAATGACGTTCTCCATCCTGCGGCGTCAAAAGGAGTCTCTCAGGGCATCGGAAAGAGGCTCTCGACTATCCTCGTAAGCGTCGTCAGAATCAGGAACCCAATCCACTGAAATCTTTTCTGCGGCTTGTCCCATAACCTTAGGCGGAACCGGGGTAAGGCCCACCGCCGCAGTAATTCTTCCGATGCTGCTTTCGATAGCCGCCGAATCGTCGTAAGACAGTGGCTCCGATAGTTTATCGGCAGGTGTAATACCTTCCGCGGCACTAGAGGGCCTAGCAGTTGGTTTTACGGGTAGAGGCCTAGTCGTAGTTTTCGGGCCTACCGCAGCCTTAGAGACCATCGAAGCGTCGGGCCCTTAGGTGGTTTAGATTGTCCAGCCGCAAGATGCTGCTGCGGATGTGGGGAAGGATTTGGATCTGAACGATCCGAGGGAACCATCAAAGTTTTCGGCAGCCCCGTTGGCGCTTTCGCCTTTTTCGACGAAGACGCCAAAATCGGCATGGGGGTTGTGTGCTTAGTGTGATGCGCTTGTACGCCCCTGTCGCCGGGTGTTGTCCCTGTAGCAAGACCAGAGTCAAGCCTTAAAGGGTTGGGGACGGGCGTGACGGACCTAGAAGCGTCCGCCTCAAGGTCTATAACATCCGTGACGGATGTTTGGTCATCCGAAGTACCCCTGTCACTTTCAGCGGGTGGCGGTGGGGGTTCCACGCGTGACATACCGTATGCGGCCCACCGCTTTACACAGCGCTCCTTAAGGGTCTTAGGCCGAAGGAGTTTGCACGCCGCACTCCGCTTCTCGTCGTGCTCTAGGGGGAGACAGGCGTTACACGTCCTGTCGTTGTCCTTCCAAGGATATCTGACCCTACACTTAGGGCAGAATCTAAAAGGAGTCCTTTCCATAGCTAAAGGGAAGGATGACCAGACCAACAGGGAAAAGAGGGGAAAGGAGGAAAGACCTACTTTGACAATATGGCCACCCCGACCCCACTGTCCCTACTGTATAGGTTGGCCAGAGGGCACGACCACGTGGAAAATCTGGCCGCCGGATTTTAGGCGCCGAAATCTACAGCCGTAGATGAATCCCCCGTAGTCTTCGTCGAAGATTTTCTTGTTGGGCGAAGTAAATTAATGGGGAATAAACCGACAATTCAGTAAAGATAAACAATGTCTCTAGTAAGAGCTCTGCTATAGGGCGACCAGTTATCTGGGCGGAAAAAAACAATCTGAGGGACCTCGGCGCGTGAGGGATTTTGGGTACACCACACGTCACGATAGGGATAGTGTTACAGACACACCTATGCCGACGTCCCTTTTCTGTCCCCGAAAGACAAGATGCAATACTCCGCGGTTACCAGTGGATGTCGGACCATATGCACAGCATGTGATTCTAAGCAGATTAACAAGCATCAAAAATGGAGCCTCTCCTCGTCCTTGAAAGGATGGGGCGGAGGGTAAAACGCTGGTAGGTCGATGCTCTGACCCAGATGAAATTCTGTCATCACTTTTGGCAAAGTCTTGAGGCCCACTTTCAGGGAGATCTTTTTTAAAAAAATGTCAGTAAAGGGGCTTTACTAGAGAGCGCCTGCAACTCACTGAATATTTTAGTGGACGGGATTGCCACTAAAAATGCAGTCTTTAATGAGGGGAGTCGGATTGGAGCTGAATGCAAGGGTTCAAGCGGAGCTGCCATCAGAAAGTTGAGAACCAGGTTCATATCCCAATCAGGGACCACAAAAGGTGATTGGGGGGGGGGAGTATTATCCAGGCTCTTCAAAAACTGGTCCACCACAGGGATAGTAAAGAATGAACCTTGTTCTGCTGTCCTTTTAAACAGAGAAAGAGGCACCAGATACCCCTTCACCATGCCCACTTGCAGGCCCGATTTGGTCAACGCCAACAAAAGCTCAATAACAGACGAGGTGGGACATGACACGGTATCTACTCCCTTCGTCTGGCACCAAACCACAACTCTGCTCTATATGCACGCGTATAGTGACCTAGTGGTGGCCGGTCTACATGCAGTCAACAGTACGTCTACATGAATGTCCCAGTCCCCGTACTTCAGCCTCTCAAGAGCCAAGCATGCAGGTTTAGAGGGTCCGACTGTGACAAGAGGTCCGGCCTCCGAGGAAACTGTAGAGGTGGGCATATGGCCAGTCCGGGGCGATCAGGATCAGATGGGCCCTGACTCTCCACAACCTTCAGAGAACTCAAGGGATGACCGGTATCAGCAGAAATGCATAATGGAGGCCGAAGATCCCCTCAACTAAAATGCATCCCACAGTGCCCGCCTGGGGGGAAATTCCCTAGAGCAGAACTGTTTGCACTTTCTGTTGTCCACCTTCACAAACAGATCCACCGTGGGGGTGCCCCATCGAGAGAAGATTGTCAAAGCGACCTCTGGGCATATCTCCCACTTGTGGGAGATCAAGCTCTGCCTGCTCTGAGCGCCTCCCATCCCATTCTCCACCCCTGCCAGATGAGCTGCTGAAATGTTATTTAGCACAATAGCAGCATGGCCTCCCAAGCAGGCTCCCACGCTTTCCTGCTTGTTGAGCTAGTGCATGGTCACTGTGTTGTCTATTAACAGCAGGACAGGTTTCCCCTGCAGGGGGGTGCAAAAACCATCAGCGCCAGCCTGGATGCTCGCAGCTCTAGCAGATTAATGTGGTAACCTTTCTCCTGAGACCAATGACCGCTGATCTGGAGAGAGCTGTAATGTGCTCTCCAGCCCTTCAGCAAAGCATCCATGACCACCTGCTCCTCTGCCCATGGCACCAAGAAAGGTTCTCCTGCCAACATGTTCATCCTGTCGCTCCACCAAGTCAGGCCATTTGGCACCGACTTTCACACCTGGATCACATCCGACATCTCACCGAAGTATTAAGACCACTGGCTCCCGGAAAGCCATTGAAGGGACCTCATCCAGATTCTTGCCTGCGCCACCAAGGAAATACTGGATGCCATGAGGCTCAGCAGGAGCATGAAAGCCGATGGCCGGAGACTGTTTGAGTTCGGGAAAAGATTGATCATGAGTGCCATGTTGGACTGCTGTGATGAACTGGAACTTTTGAGCTGGTGAAGTCTGATTTCTTTAAGTTCAGGGTGAAACCCAAGTTGTACAGTAGTGAATAGATGTCCTCAAGATGCCTCAAGACCTGCATGCTCGGATCAGCCAGCCGTCCCAAATATGGAAACACTCATGCCGAGCTACTATTGCCATCAGCTTCGTAAAGACCCTGGGGGCGGAGGTCAAGCCAAAAGGGAGTATTTTGAATTTGTAATGCACGTCCCTGATGATGAACCTTAGGAACTGCATGCGCTTCCTGTGAATAGGCATGTGAAAATAGGTGCCCTGAAGGTCCAGTGACACCAGCCAGTCTTGGAACTGCAGAGCCTGGAGAATTTCCTTCAACGTCACCATCCTGAATTTGTTCAAATCTCTGAGATCCAGGCTGGGATGAAGGAGTCCAACCAGAAGGTATCGGGAGTACAAACCCAAGCCTACCTGGTCGTCTGGAACTGCCTCTACTGCTCCCTTCAAAAGGAGGGCCTGCTGCTCTACCTGTAGCTCCCGCTCCGGCTGTCGAGGGATTGGGAGGGGCAGAGAAAGGGGGCGGTGGGAGTGCGAAGGTGCAGATCTGTCTGGTAGTCTCTTCAGAAATGGGAGGCAATGGCCCCACTTGATCAGATGAAGGGCCGAGGCGTCAGAGGTAATGTCCTTCCATTTGCCCAAGAATCTGGAGACTCCCTCCAACCGGTGAAATAGACATTTGAGGCGCCAAAGATGTCGATGCTACAGCAGCCGTCGACTGCCTCGGCCATCCTCTACCTCTATCTGGCCAAGGAAACTTGCGTTGCCCATGTTTGGCCTTGGGCGCTGGCGCCCTTCGGGGAAAGGTGGAGTACCTCCTGTAACCCCGTCCTCTGGACCCAAAGGCAACATTCTCCCATGGGGGCTGTTGCTGCACTGCTAATCCCAGTGACTTAGCCGTAAGCTTTGAGTCTTTAAGCTTTTCAAGGGACTCATCAGCTTTGGGACCAAAAAGATGTTCGCCATCGAAGGTAAGGTTGAGCAATTTCTCTTGAACATTCGGGGAAAACCCCAAGCTCTTCAACTATGCAGACATGCGCAAGACTGTCGAAGTTCCCTTTGCACGACCTATACAGCAAGCTGCGTCCAACCATTCCTGACGCACTTGATAGTTCATTTGCTTGCCATCAGCCACTATATCTAAGAAGCCAGCTCTGAGGCCCCACCCACCCTCTGGGAGGTGATCAGCTGCTTCCGAAATTGTGCTCCAGAAGATATGGGGGAATTTAGAGAAAGCACAAGAAGCATTTACAGCCTTAAGAGCCATGCTCCCTGAGGCGAGGAACTTTCTTGCCAAAGCCTCAACTTTTTTGTGTCTTATGCTTTTTTTTTTTTAAACTTTCTTAATTGGCATTTTTATGTCATAACAAACAAGAAACAAAGGACCCCCCCTTCCCCATAGAAGCAAGCAGGTGCAACCTTATACATGACCCATTAACATTAAGTCCGAGCTGCAAAGAGAATACAGTTGATGACAAACTAAACCCTTGCACGGTTCAGACAACAAGTCCATTGGATCAATCTCCACGGGGTCTCCCCAAGCAATCAGGCTGCAGATTAGAGCCCAAATCAAACTCAGTGACCCGGTCCCCACCTGGGCCCCAGCCCCCCCGGCTTCATCGGCCTCCCCGGGAGAGGGAAGGACAGCAGGCACCTCGCGGCCCTGAAGGACCACGTGCACCATGCCATGGCGAGGGGGGGTCCAACCCCTCAGCACCCGACTGTCTAAGGAGATACAGGTGTATGCATCCCACATATGCCTGTCCCCTCATCGGTTCCCCTGCATCACGCCCCATCTGGATTCAATATCATTAAAGTACAGAATATCCTCCGTCCACTGATGAACCCTAGGACACACCCTACTTACCCAACCCATAGCCACTCTTCGCTTAGCTAAGATCAAAGGGAGGTTTATCAATTTCCTCGTCCCTTTAGGTATTTGTTTGCTGTACCCCAATAGGGCAACCACAGGGTCCGGCACGACTCGCTGCCCCATTATTTCACCAACAACATCAAAGACTTGCCTCCAGAATTGCCGCAGCTCCACGCAAGCCCACGCCACATGAAGGAACCCCGCCTCAACTTGCCCGCACCTAAGGCAAGCGTCAGTCTTCTGAGGGAAAAACTCCTTTAATTGAGATGGAGAATAATAATACTGATGTAAGAACTTAAAATGAACTAATTTGAACCTAGTGCAGATTGCCTCTTTCCTAGTCATTTCACAGCAGTACCTCCGCATGGTAACTGGAATTTCCCTGCCCAGCGTCCTCTCCCACACCTACCGCGGCGATTTCCTTGTATCTGACCTGTCCCTCAAAGGGTTCATAGACATAATTTCGAATACAAAATATTCGAAAGTCAAAAAGTCGAAAAAAAAATGTCGAAAAAAAAAGTCGAATTTTTTTTTAATGACGTTTTTTTTTTCGAAATGGGGGGGTTCCCCCCAACCCCCCCCTTTTTTTTTATTTTTACCTATTTTTTTCACAGAAACTAGAGCCAAAAAAAAAATATCGAAAAAAAAAACAATTCGACATTTTTTTTTTTGACATTTTTGATTCGACTTTTTTTACTTTCGAAAATATTTTTTCCAAATTATGACTGGACACCCCTCAAAGCCATCACATAGAGCGCGGACATCACACGGTCCCCTAAACACCCCTGTATCATTTTATCTAGTGTGCCCGCCACATGGGTTTGCTCCGGAAAGGATGGAAACAAACGTTGCAACGACACCTTCAGTCTATAATACAGAAGAACGTCCAGCGCAGATAGATCTCCCCTCCCCCGCAATTCTACATCTGACATAAATCTACCATTTGGAAACAGCACACCGAATTTAGTCACCTCCAACCTCTTCATCAGAGCGACATAGCCCCTATCACTAGTCAGAGGGATACCCGGGACATAGATAACCGGAAGCTCCGGTGAATATAGGATTTCCCCCCTTGTCTTCCGCTCCAAAAGGGTCCAGGCCCTGCAAGTGAGATCCACCATGTTTCGAGTCGCATGGGTCCGGCTTGGCGCCGTGAGAATGATCGCTCGCAGCAGTGCCGGAGAAGCGATGGACCTCTCCACCTCCACATGCCGACGCTCCGCCGCCATCCCGTACCAGTACCGCAGGAAGCTCGCCTGTGCCACCGTATAATATAGCTCAAAATCCAGCCAGGCCAAACCCCCTTTCGGCACCGGTGCCACCAATTTTTCCCAGGAGATCCGCGCCTGCTTACCAGCCCATATAAATTTGGTCACTGCCGAGCAGAGGTCTCGAAAATACGCCCTAGGCACTGCTATGAGTGCATTCAAAAATACATAAAGATACCTGGGGAGAATGGTCATCTTGACCACTGCGATCCGTCCATATAAGTTAAGCGGGAGTCTGCCCCATCTAGCCATTGCGGATTTAGCCAACTCCAGAGTTTCTAGATAATTCCTGCGATAGACTACCCCCCTTTCCCTGGCGATTGTGATCCCTAGATAGCGGGTGTGGACCGATTCCCATTAAAAACCCCAGGCATCACGAAACTGGCTCGTTGCCTCTGTTAACGGAAAAATAACCGACTTACTGGCGTTCACCTTAAGCTCAGATAGTACTCCAAACAGCTGAACATCTAGCATAATCGGGTCCAGATTGACCTCAGGGCGATGGATAAACAGGACTATATCGTCCGCATAAAGTGAAATCACCACCCTATGATTGAACAGCTGGACCCCCCCCAGGGTACATGTAACTCCCTTAACCTTTCTGCCCACGGTTGAATTGCCAGGGCGAACAATAGTGGGAACAATGGGCACCTCTGGCGCGTCCCTCGCTCAAGTGGTATCAGGTCTGTTGTCTGCCCATTCACCCTCTCCCTGGCCACTTGATCTGTGTATAATAAGGAAATCATCGCGATAAATGGGTCACCCAGCCCCATCCTCCGCAGAACCGAGAATAGGAAAGGCCACTCAACGGAATCGAATGCTTTGGCGGCATCGAGTAGGACCGCTACCGTTGGTTCATCTTTAGGTAATGCCGCCATCAGTCCAAACATCCTGCGCAACCTAAACGATGTTGACCGCCCAGGTATAAACCCCACCTGATCAGCCCTGACCATAGTGGCCATCAGTGGCGACAGTCGGGTCGCCAACACTTTAGCTAATATCTTATTATCGAGATTGATAAGAGATATCGGGCGGTACGAAGAACGCTCCTCAGCAGGTTTCCCTACCTTCAACAACACGACTACCAGTGCTTCCCGGAGGGACTCCGGCAACCTGCCCTCAACCACTGCTTGCTGGTAAACCTGCAACAGGTATGGTGCCAATTTGTCCACATAACATTTATAAAATTCAGCCGTGAAGCCATCTGGTCCAGGTGATTTCCCACTCGGCAGCGACTTAATGGCCAGAATGGAGTGGGGGCGTCCCTTTGCAAAATACGGATCTCCTCTTCTTTGTCAGCAAGATCCCTCCTTATGCGTCGCAGGATACCCACTTCCTTAGCCAAACACACCCCCCTAGTCACACACGTAACCTTCCCATAGGGTCCCAGCTGAGGCGACTGACCCCACGTTTTCCCTAAATTACATATCTATGTTAGCCGATAGTTCCTCCTTGAATACTGTGTCAGTAAGGCTATCACTTTTGAACCTCCAAGGGGGTCTCGACTCTACCCGTCCCCGTAAGCAAAGCCTTAGCACAACAGGGGCATGATCCGAGAGGGTGCGAGCTAGTATATTTATCCCCTTAGTTTGACCCAACAGCGCGCGGGATATCAAGAAATAATCCAGCCGAGCGGCCGAGTTATGTGGGACGGAGAAGTGCGTAAATTGACGCGCTGCTGGATTCCTCACCCTCCACACATCCTCCACCCCCCACACTAACATAATACCCCAAATTCTGTCCGAGCTTCTACTGATCAGGTGTAAAGCGCCGCCTACCCTATCCTGAGCGGAATCCAGGACCGTATTAAAGTCGCCTGCCCACAAAATATCTCCCTCCGGGATCTCCCCCAACTGCCTCTCGACCCACTGCAGAGGATCCATCACATCCTGGTTAGGACCATAGTAACAAATCAGTGTACACAGCCTCCCCTGGATTACCCCCTGCACAATCAACACCCTTCCCTCACGATCCTTCAGCATCCTCGTCTGTCGAAAACCTACCGAGCTATGTACCAGGATAGCCACTCCCCTAGAGTAAGAAGAGTAGGATGAGAAATACCGATGGCACCCCCAGCTCTTACCAAATTTGGACTCAGTATCCCCCGTCAAGTGAGTTTCCTGGAGGAACGCTACCACTATCTGATGACGTCTCAAATATTTCAAGACTTTCCGGCATTTGGGTGGGTTATGAAGACCCCTGATATTCCAAGTCAGAAGGTTAAGTGTTGCCATCCATTATCAGTTCATCCTGTCCATCCAAATTACCTCTCACCTGCTTGCACCCCCAAACCAACCATGTTACTGTAAACACCCCCCCCCACCCCAACCAACAACCCCCCAACTTGTCAGTGCCATATTCCACTCTCTTATCCCAACCTATACCCCGCACAAACAGACCATTCTTCCCTCCCCCCCACTGAGTAACCCAACTACTCAGATTAGTAACAATCCCAACCATAGCAGTAATCAAGCTCTCACGTCAGAGGCGGCTAGGAGCCGACCCACTCCGCACAAGCCAGATATCTCGTATCCAAACACCCCATCTCAGGAGAAACACAAGGAACTCTGACCGCCGGAGCCCCCTGTAGGCACATCATGTGGTACTGTCCCGGGATCCTGAAGACCCCGACAGCATATCCAAAAAGGAGCTGGCTTCCTCCGGAGTTTGAAAAAAAAAAAAAGCCTTGCCCTCATGTTCGACTCTCAATGTTGCAGGATACAACATAGCATAATTCATGCCCTTGTCTCGCAATCTTTTTTTAACTGCAATAAATGTTCTTCTGGAGGCCTGTACTTTATCGGAGAAATCGGGGAAGAACCTCATCACATCTCCCTTATAGCGGACTGCGCCCTTCTCCCCTGCTTTGCGGAGGGCATTGTCCCTATCTCGATAGTTCAGAAGGCGAGCAATCAGCAGGCGAGGCGGGGCCCCGGGACCCAACCTTCTGCCAACCGGGATTCTGTGCGCTCTCTCCACCACACAGCATGACGAAAAGCCCTCAGAGCCCAGCGCCTCCCGAAGAATCTCCTCCACCAGCTCCTCCATGTTTTTCTGGTCTCGCGACTCAGCCAATTCCACTATCCTGACATTGTTCCGCCTAGAGTGTGACTCCAAATCCTCCTGCCTCTCCGAGACTACCTTCAGCGCCCTCTTAACGACTGTCATGTCCCTGGACGTGGAGGCCACCGCAGCCTCGCTGGTCCGGCGCCAATGTCCCTGTCGCACCGCTGTCCAAAAGTCAGCCGTCCGAGGGGAGCCCCCCTCGCCAATGCGTTTCCCTGACCTGCAGGACCAGCTCCTCCGCCGCTACGTATGTCGCTCTGCCAGCTAAAATGACAGCGCCGCAATCCTGCTCTCCACCGCCAAATCAGCCTCTCCTGCCGGAGAGTCGGCCCGCGCTCATCCATAGTGGCTGCAAAGTCCTGTGTTATGTGACTGGGGCAGCCATCATGCGGACCGTCCCGAACCCCCGTCACAATCCGCCGAAGTCACAGTCGGCCCCCAGGGGTCCCAATTGTAGCAATCCAGGCTCTCCGTCGCTGTCACCGGCACTTTTTCTTTGGAGCGTCCCTCACCACCAAGTTGCCATCTCCGGAACTCCCCGGCGAGGGACTGGCACTGTTCCTACCCACGGTTATCTCCACCATGTGCCTCGTCTGTTTGCCAGGGCCACCTTCACTTATAAGGGTCGGTGCCGCGCACAGGCCACTTCCAAGGCACCACTTATTCGTCGCTGCACCTCCCCCGCTCAGCCACACAGCCTCAGCCTCCTCCGCCACTGCAGATCTCTCACCAAATTAAAGCCTTCCAGCACCGACCACCTCTTAAAAACACTCCTGCTGGGGCTCAGGACCACCCGCACTCCAGTTATAATCTGATGAGGCACTGGATACCGTCCGGATCAGCATCCAGATACTATTGCAGAGGAGCTTCACAGACTTGCGGCCATACTGGTTGGGCTCGCTAGCAGCGCCCCCCCCCCTTGTTGGTTGAGATGTTCGACGTCGACGGCCTGGATGAAACGGTCATGGCCTGCACCAATAACCCCTTTGGGTTCGGGTGAGAGACGTCAAAAACAGAAGGTCGCCTTGTGCCGGCTTATATTTCTTCATACGCTCTGTGTCAAATGCGGGTGTAGTGCGGGTCTGCTAAGCCACATTGAACAGCAAAGCATGTTCTGTTTGCGGGCCACAGTCAAGGATGTCAGTGAGGTCATACTGGGGTACTGTCATGTCCCAACACACTCACCCATCCAACCCCACTTCTCAGTTCCTCCACACTCACCCATACAGCCCCATTCCTCAGTCCTTCTCACGTACCCAGCGGCAGCGGCAGCAGTACAGCCGGAAGTGGGGTTTCCCAACTGGTGGCCCGGGATCCCTGTGACCATTTCCGTGTTGGCGGTTGCCGTGGCGACTCCACGCGAAGCGGCACTACACGGCCCCTCGGAAACCCTCCGATCACGTGACCAGAAGATGACAGCAACATCACGTAGGACATACCCAGTCCTTTTCCTTATCGCGGGTCACGTGACACGCTGCGCACGGTCACGAGGCCCGCGTCATGCGACACCCTTGCGTTTAAAAGGCTCGAACAGACGCGGTAGCAACGCTTCACAGCTGCTTCTTTGGAGCACTGTTTGGCGTCTGGTTTTTCTTGCTTCCTGGAGTTATTCTCGACTACGGAACGTTTCTTGGACTGTCTTTGAATTATCCTCTATTATCCCTGATTTTATGGACTACGACCTCCGGCTTGCTTACTGGATCTTGAACTGGTTCTCCCTGGTCTTGTTTTGATTTTCTGGTTACGACCTCGGACTGTTTTGGATTGCTCACGCATCACGTTTCCTGATCACCACTCGCCTCAGGTGTGTTCCCAGAGTGCCACAAAACCTTTGCCAGCCTGCTGCTGGTTACCCTCCTGCTTCCATCTTGAGAAGACCTCCCTGTTCTCATTAGCGCTCAAGGGGTCCTTCCGGTGTTCCCGGTTCCAGGCTGACGACACTCTACACCTGTGGCCTCAAAGATTGCAAGGGTAGTGAGATTTTACTTTTACCCGTGCGGTACTTGGGGATGGAGGTATCTTAAATCTGCACGACCATCAAGATAGAACAGGTACTAGTTTTGACAGCGCCCTGAGCCTTAAGGTCACGATGACATTCTCGAACCGCCTACCGTAGTCGGGTGCGTGTACGGGTTCAACACTTGGAATTCCACATCCATATATTTGTCCAGACCACTGGCATTGTGGAGGCCCTCTACCAGTTGTAGCAACCCAGCTTAGTCTGTCATAAAGTCCAGCAATGGATTGAAGGCTGCACCCTCCATCGGCTCGAACCCAAACGGTATTGAGGCCCTTGCTCGCAAAAAAATAAAAAAAATACGACTGCATTGAGTCGAAATACACAGATAGTGTGTCCGGCACAAAACTTAGATCTTGCGGGGCCTCCGGTCGGGGGGCTTCTTGGCTCCAAGGGGACAGCCGATGGGACTCCTCGCTGAATGGAGGTTTCTCCTTAGGGGTCTCGCTCGAGGCCGTTTGACCCACCTTGCAATCTTCGTGCTGGCCTGCGGAATGGAGGCGGAAGTCATACCAGCAGAGGCCTTTTTTCAAAACCTTGAGCATTTGTTTTTTAAAATCCTCCCACTTTGCAGGGTTCAGCTTACCCTTTTTGTCCAACAAGTCGCAATCGCCTCTATGCTTTTCCTTGTGCGACGAGTGGTGAGATCCGCTACAGGAGTGCAAATGCTTTTTAGATTTCTTATGGCAACGTCCCTCTAAATGTTTCTCTGGAGTCAGCTCCTCTGTATCTTACTCTGAGGACCTTGGAAGCGATTTTGCAGGGATTTAGATGGCGGGCTGCCAAGCGCCAGTTTAGGCGAGTGTTCCTTCACCACCTTCGGGTGCATTGCCAGAGAAGAACCACATTGCTCCGTGTTATCCCAGAAACCAAGACATTACATACAGATGGTGTGTGGGTCTGTTAGGTACATTTTGGAGTTGGCGTCTTTGCAGCGTTTAAACCAGGATGGCTTAGGTCCCGAAAAACTGATGCAGTATTGAATTCTAGAATCGAAAATGAGCGTGCTCGGAATAGTGTGCTGAGCATGCCGAAAAAAGGAATTGAGGTATGGGGGCATAGTGCATCATTTTACGCAACGCCACATCTGATCGAGGAATGGTGTGGCTGTATACCGGGAGCCATCACCATCGAGCGGCACTCTGCCCCCTGTTAAATTTCTTTTTGAACAGCTGACACTGGATACGTGTATATCAACATGAGGAATCTGGCAGAATACAAACCATTGAAATACTGTGCCTGTGATATGGTGAAGTGTCTGGGTAAGCTGCCCCCATATTTACATGTCCTAGTATGTCACACATATGCATAACATTGCACTGTGCCTGTCACCATGTGCCTTTCACCGATAGGGCACATTTTCATGCATACTTACCCCGACATCTACATGAACGTTGACTTGCACCAAACACTGAACGTAGGCTAAGGTGGGCCCATCCACAACAATCCTTGCAACACTTACAGCCCTTCCACTTAACCGTGCTATAGAGCCACTTTGGACATGTCAGATGCCACCAGTGATTACATCATATAAACATATAGGAAATCAGGCAGGACATCACCT
Organism: Ambystoma mexicanum; assembly: GCF_040938575.1. Classification (NCBI taxonomy): domain Eukaryota; kingdom Metazoa; phylum Chordata; class Amphibia; order Caudata; family Ambystomatidae; genus Ambystoma; species Ambystoma mexicanum. Next base: position 1,336,580,160 of record NC_090933.1, on the reverse strand, counting down.
GCAACCTACTCAGTGGCCGTACTGGTAAGTTCCAGCCATGAGGAAACATTTTGAACTGTATTTGAATGTATAGCACAGATGCAATATTCCTCGTGAAAACATTTGTCAAGCATCAATGGTTGGAGAACTACAGAAAGTTGCTCTGGCACAAATCAATTGACAATTTAGATGCAATATAGATGTCTGCAAGTTTTGGATCTCAAAGGGGCTTTACAATTCAACTTCCACAAGTCCTATCCAGTATAGGCACTGGCGGGGATAAATGGGAGTCGTAGTCCAAAACGTGTAGTGGAATGCCGGCTTCAAAGCCCAGCACTAAAACAATGACAACTTCAGATTATCAGGACGTTAGACTCTTGGGTCCCGATTGCTGTGTCCTCACAACATGATAGTGTTAAACATAATTGACCCTTGCAGGTTCCCTGCCCTAGCCTTTACTAATGTACATGGTCATGGCATACCATTTCATGTGTTATAATATACAGAGTGTGGTGGAAATAAATGACCACACATGATTTCTATGTAAAGGTGCAAAATGTACTAGTAAAAAGCAATAACGAAACAGAACCAACAGCAGCAGGAGACTTCGGCACAAGTGAACCTCCCTCCCTCTGTGCATGTTTCTGTTATACCCAAAGGAATACACGTATTTCAATGGAAGGGGTGGTCCAATTTCCAAACATGGCAAGGTCTCATCTTGAAACGATGTTGCTGGCAGAGAACAAAGCCTCATTATATAAGCCTTTGATACTAGCTCTGTTCTTTCTTGTTAGTTTGTGTTATCAGGGAGGACAGCATATTGTAATCCAGTTAGTCAAGGTGGATATACTCTTTAAAGATTCACACATGCTCCGAGGCAGGCGAAAACGCTTGCAATACGACTTCTGTCTATTAATGCCACTTTTGCTAAGAAAGCAGGAACCTAAAAAATGCTTACATATGCCTAAAGGGAAACACGTCAGAAGCGAGAGATGTGAAGGCGAGCATTTCTCCACGCTAGGAGAAAAGCCTACATTGCACAGACATGCGCAGTAGAATCTACAGTCTTTGTTAACAGATAGCAGTTTGCAGAGCCTACTCAACATTACAATGCAGCAATATGCAGGGGGAGTACATAACATTTTCAATTCCCAAACCTTGCTCCACAAGAGTAACTCTGATGACTAAGAATACCTAGTTTCTAAGTGTACATTATTTTTAAATGCAAACTCCCGTTAAACTTAATCCACTCTAATATGCAGAAACGCGCTCTTTAAATGTTGCAATCCTCTTTCTTGCACACGTGATCTGCTGTAACAGTGATGTCACTACTGAAGCCATAACTGGTGCCATATGTGATGATATCGGTGATGACATTTGTGACTTCATCAGTGAGTTTAGGGCCCGGTCAATGGGGGGCATCGCAGTTAAGGTGGTGCAGCTTCCAGCACTTGCCAAATTTCGGGATTTTGTGGCGTTAAATCGGGACCTTAACGTCACTTCAACTAGTTTATCCACTAATTTGAGGGGTTTCATTGCATCCTATTGTTTCACCTTGACGTGCTTCAACTAAAGATGTTTCACTGAGAAGATGTGTGTGTATTTTCTTCCTTAGTTGCGCCCCCGTTACTGCGGGTAAGAGTGCGCGGCCCTATTGGCTGTGGCGTGACCGCAGGAGTTTGAGTAAGAGAGGGATTCCCGTCGCTACATGGCCCATCGCAAACAAAGCGAAAACAAACACAAATTGCATGAAAACAACCCACACAAACATTTCTAGGCATTTGCAAACTTTAAAACAAACAATTTGTTTTCAGATTTTTTAATTCAAATTTTATTACGATTTTCACAATATAAAAGGAGAATAAAAAATAAATCACGACATTGCCAAAGCAACTCGACATTACAACTCCTGTCATTAACCTCCCCACCCCTCTCCCACTTCACCGTTATAGGCAACAAAAACCACCTGAACAAAAAAAAAAGCTGGTCTTTTCTTTTCCAGATCAAGGCAGTAACACGTGGTGCCGAGTTGCGCACTCTGATTGCTTTTCTCTCATTGTTGCTATAATTTCATGACATTGAACTTTGGGTTCATAGGTGTCTTTTGGCTTAGCGCCAAACCTTAAAAATATGTTTTTCTGTCCTGTTTTTACATCCCCTGTTCCTTAATCTTTTTCCCTCACCTGGTCTATTGTCTGTTTTTTCTTTTTTTTTTGTTAAATGTTGTCATATGTGCCAGTGTACCTTTGATTGTCTTGTTTTTTTAATATATATATATTCCTCCCACGTCCTCACCATGCAGAGACAACAACGTCCACCTTCATCACACAATGGCAAAAGTGATGAAGACGAGCAGCAGGTACCTGTTATGGAAGAGGGGCCCACCGCATCACAAGACAGCTGGAGGCATTTACTGAGCACCAGCGTTTGGAAGAAGTGAAGCAATGCATTGCACCTTCTGCTGAAAAGGTGCTGTGACGGGGGTCCACAGTGGCTCCCCAGAGCCTAGCGACATCAGCGCTAATACAACACCTGATGCTTGCGGACGAGCCCTACTGGCAGGCCCACTACAAGCAGAAGGTACAGGTGCAGGGACCGCAGGAGCACTACCACAAGCAAGTGCACCCTCCCCACATCAGCTTTGGTAGCGACACCGCAGCCACAGCAGCATCACCAGGGTCTGAGCTGCACCAGTTGCAATGGCGAACCTAAATTAGTGCATAGTCATGCGCTCCATATGCCACGATAGGATCCCCATGGGAGGGGCCACCCTAGATAAAAGGGGCGTTGGAATGACAACCCATCAGCAAATCAGACCACTAGGATTGTTTTGAAGTGCCACTTTTTCCCCAAACCCCCAAAAAAGATAAAACACTACAAATCATAAAAATAAAATGAACACAATCATTTAGAAACTGCATAAAAGGATTCGTATATAATCCCTTTATGCAGTATGTGTAATGGAAATAGTGAGAAGTGCTCTCATCCATCCATTCCGGCGCTGATACAATGTATTTCAATCCGATTACCCCCACCCCCTCGTCCACTCACACTACCATCTTTGACTTTGACTCGTTTTTAGTTCTGACGCACTTTCATTTCCCACGTCTTCCGTTATAGCCGCAGTAATAATGCAGCAGGATTCTCACGATAATTGAAAAATGTTTCACTCAAAAAGGACTCCCCAGCCGGCCCCCAGCGGCTTTCTCTTTCCTCCTAACCACTGCATACTTGCCAGCACTACAGATTTAGGCAGTAGGCTACTGCTTTTGAAGCAGCCCTACCGCCTACATATTTCAGTAACAGATCCTACTGCTTTTTACAGTGGCGAGTAATTTATGTGATTCTAAGGCAGGCTCCAGGACAGAGCATGCAACACATTCATTAGTCTGTCTATACAGTGGACTGGTTGGTGATTACTTTGATTGCACTCAGACCAATCCACTGACCTGACAGTGCATGGCTCTGTCCTGCACTCTTGCCGGTACAACCCTTAGGTGAACCAGCAGTGAAAGCAAGTGGCAGAGTGTAACACCATCACACAGCATGTGTCAATAATTTGGTGTTAGCATTCAGAATTATACATTTTTAACATTTCAACATCTTTCCATGTTGTGCTGTTTGTATGTTTTGTATTTTCCTGTTATGTCATTGTTTCTGGGAATTATTATTTTTCAAACTTGAAAAATCCTACATCTTTTTGGTCAAAGAATGTTGGCAAGTATGCCACTGCCCTAATTTGAATATATCCTTTTCTCTCATTTAAACATACTTTTCTTCACAATTCATTCTACAGGTCCCATGGTGTTGCTGCTGTATTTGCACACTGCGAGCACACTAAAAAAAAGAAAAAATGCCATATTTTCATTTCTGAAAAGTCTGTCAGCTGCAAAGCACCATGGGAGATATATAAATGTTTTATAGAGCAGAGAGCACCCATCAAATACATGAAAAACTACTGGATGGATTTAACCCAAAACAGTCAAACAATTTAGTCAACACTTTGTGCCAAAGTTGTTTCTCATTTGATCCAAATCAGCATAGCGGGTTACGTGCTACGTTCTTCCTGCAAATTGCACTTTTTCTCTATGGGAAAATGAATAATAGTAAGCAGAAAACAGCGCTTTTGTTTTCTTTATAGCCTTTTCATTTTATAATGACTCTTTCCCAAAATATCCAGTTGCGGCGGGGCGTGGGATCTCTTGGAAAACATTTTTTTCTGGGATTAAATCATCAAAATCCATCCAGTGAATCAAACGTTATAAGCAATAGAATTTTGTGTAAAGTCTGTGTACAATGGTTTCACCTCAACTATAGTGTCGTCACTGCCACCCTATACTATTTATACATACATCATTTTTTAAAAAAATCTACTGGGCAGATTAACACCAAATTTACAAAAGCACGCTTTCGGGGCCAGTCTGCTGCCCCTGGTACACGTTTGGGCTGTACCAGAAAGCAAATTCTTTTTGCATTCGTGTCTATCCGGATTTCAAAGGTTTTGGGACCCCCTATAACTTTGCCCCACAAAAAGAGCAGTTTCTGGCCAGATTGTAACTTTGCCGAGGTTCGACGAATCTGCATGAAACTTTACAAATTCATGAACAATCGGCTCTATACTTCTTTTTGAAATGTTTTGCGTAGATTCGTCGAACCTCGGCAAAGTTACAATCTGGCCAGAAACTGCTCTTTTTATGGGTAGTGCAACTTAACCAAAACGTTGTTAAAGGGGCGTTATAGTTGCAAAGTAACATCGATAAAGAAATCCCCAGTTATGGTAAACAGTTATGGTAAACTACGCAACCATAGTAAACTCAATCAGCATGCACTGCTACGACTAACACAAAGGACATCTGTCAGGGTCCCATACCATTCACGGTCCCATACCATTCACGCTTCAGGCACTCTGACATCACAGGTTTTTTCACTGAATTACAATGGTTTTTGTAAATGAAAACGTTTCATGATGTTACAGCACTGTATATAAGTTATCAATTCCTCTTAACATTTATGAAAGTACGATAAACCTTCTTTAACAAACCTGATGTGTGTCATATTCAGCAGCGCATGCTGGGGATGCAGGTCATGGTTGAATTGCTTAGGGCAAGAGGCTCGACCGTGACCCCAGCCCCACCAAACCACTCCCATTATCCACTGCACCTAGCCTGCATCCTGATCCAGTGTTCATGATTTGCCTAAATGGCCAGTGTCCTCAATCCATGGGGAACTGGCTTCAGCCATGCCGCAAGCCCCAATAAGCAAATAAGAGTAGACATTCTTCCGTGCCAGGTATCAGGCCCACTGCCCAGGCACCAAAGTTGTATCACTATTTTTTGTACCTATTTTTTGCCACTTTGGCAAAAATTAAATACAGGACAGATTTACGAAATCCTACTTTAAAGTCCTTGCTGATGCTCTTCGCGCATTTTGTTGCAAACCCGTCCAGCACTTCAAGCTGTAGCCACAAGCAGAATTCTTTTTCTCATTCAAGAGCCTATCCCAATTTTGAAAATGTTGTGATCCCCCTACAATTTTGATTCCTCTTGACAAAATCCCTTCAAACCTTGTACAAACATCAAAAGTTGCGTCTGTAATCTCTAAGCAAACGTGTAGATTTGTCAAATGGCACCAAAGCTATAAGCCAAGCAAACCTTTTGGGATCCCCCCTCCTAATATTGCCCCCTCAAGCATATGTGTGGATTTGGCAAACGGCACCAAAGCTATGGCAAACCTTTTGGGATTCCCCCTGTAAAGGACCGGGGGGGGGGGATCTGTACTTCCACTCTCTATTTGGAAGAGGAGAGGCACAGGGGACCCCAGCCAAGATTCTCTATTATTGGTACGTGGTCGAGCAATCAAGGCCTAGCTTCTCACAAAGGTGATGCGGGCTAGTTCTTAAGTACAGTGTAGTCCCCAAGCACCCACAAAGGAATGTCCACACACTGTAACGGTTAAAACACAGTCTTTATATAATATTCAAGGTTATATACAATATCATGATAACACACTTTGTACCCGTTATCTATAATGGCATATATATATATACAATTCTACGTGGTACCATAATTACTATTAGATCTCATCAATTGTAAGGTTAAATGACACACAAATCAAGTCGTAAAGGAAACCAACAGTACGGAAAAGAGGGAAGCAGAAATACTGGTCACTACGGTTAAACACAGCTCTGTGTGGAGATCCCCCCCCCACATGGGAAACCTGAAGAATAAAGATACAAGCACAGTCCATATACTGTTCACAAGAGACTTCCCAACAGTTCTGCAACCCCAAAGTACCTGGCGTTGTAGCGTTCCTCGCCAGGGAATCGACAGCCCTTCTTGAGTGCCTTCCCTTTAAGGCAGTAGTCACGGGTCGAACGTCCGACGGAGAACAGGGTGAGCTATGACGGTGAAGTGGCAGCTTCGTTCCTAGCGGTGCTAGTTGACGGGGAAGCGTAAACGTCCCACAAGGAGGAGGCGTGTGTGGCACCTCGGTGTCGCTAGTTCTCGACCGCAAAGAGTTGGAAGAACTGTGGCCCAGCAAGGGTGTCGAGTCGTCAGGGTCTCTGTGGTCCTCTGGTGGAGGGAAACCCACCGGTGGATGTTCCTCGGCGTGCCGACGGTCAGGCCTTCTCCAGAAGGATAAGACGGCGGCGATGCGGACGAGAGCGTCCTTGAATTTGAAAGTTCTTAGGCAAACGGGAGCACAGCGACTCTGGTCAGCAACGGCGGTCAGCGACAGTGGCGGACAACTGTCCAGGCGTTTCTCTTTGGTATTCCGCGGCAGTCCCAGTCTTGGGTCGGCAGCCTGTCTAAGGTCTGTCTACCAGGGAGCTTTAGCAAAGATCTGCTGGTGCACGATGATCCCTCGTAGCTCGGGAAGAAGGCGCCTTACCAGGTCCTCTCTGGGTCAGTCCTTGGAGACACAGCAGCTTTCAGATTGTGAAGGAGAGCAACAGCAATTCTTCTCGTCCAGCAGGGCTTCAAGGTCAAGCTTCAGTTATTCCAGTTACTTGTCGTAGTGGACTTCAGCTTCTGAACACGATTCCTAGCAGTGAGAGGTCCCCAGATATACTGTTGATCTCCCATTCATTTCGCTGGGTCATACACAAGCATCCAATCACGACTAAGGGCATTCAGGCAGGCAGCCAATCAGGCACACAGTGCATTCAGGCCATTCACTTCTCTCCAGACACTCACAAGTTATGTGTATTGGGACAAGTACCCAGCCATTCAACACTCCACACTGCATTCATACCAGTTTCGTGCAGGGCTGTCTCAGTCATTGTGTCAAACACCAGATACTAGACACCCACAACACAGAATGCGTATTCGTCACACACTCCATTCACCCAAGTCCCACCCACAGGCGTACCCACAACATACAGTCGTGGGGAAGGCTCCAGCCAGTCTGGTCAGCACTTCCCCACACTACCATATATGGAACTTCCACCCAACAGCCAGTCAGGGGGAAGGGACAGAGTCAGGGCTTCCTGGGACTTCGGGAAGATCAAGTTAACAGGGGATGGAAGGCAAGAGGCCATGGGGGCCATCTTGTCACCATCAGGAATCTAACAATTCCAATGACAGGGCCTGGGCATCCCAAAATGGAGAACGCTCAGGACACTAGTCAGTTCAGCACAGAGCTGCCACCAGCCCGTACTCTGTTCTGTGGGCCCCACACAATTGCCCAAAAAGATACACAAGGGGCACAGGGTTCCACCCCTACCCATGGGTGCCATAAGGGAATCCCATGTGTCTGTTCACCAAAACCAAAAGAGAGCTGCATCGCGTGGAAAACACGACAGAACACACGATAAAAAGCAGTAAAGGACAAGTATACAGAGGTCCTGTCCCTCCAATGCATTTCCAGCATCACACCCCCCCACTCCCCTTCTAATATTGCCCGCTGAAACATGTGTGGATTTGTCAAATGACACCAAAGCTATAAGCCAAGGAAGGCTTTTGGGATCCACCACTCCTAATATAGCCTCCCCTCAAACATATGTGTGGATTTGTCAAACGGCACCAAAACTATAAGCCAAGCAAACCTTTTGGGATTCCCCCTTCTAATACTGCCCCCTTTTGACGAAACACCAAACTTTGCATACGCATTCAAAGTTAGGTCTATATTTTTATTGCAAACTTTCATGAACAGCGTCAAAGTTATAAGGCATCAAATAACTCCTATTCACCGACCCTGAAATGCAAACGTATGAATGGATCTCCTCTAGCATTTGTCAAGTTCACGAACATCACAGCAATGTACTCAAATATTTGTAGACATCGTAGAAGAAAAAACACCTGATGTTTTGCTTTTTGTAGAAATATCCCATTCCAATCAACATTGACCTCCCCAGAGATGGTTTCATTTGTTTGACAAGTTTAACGTTGTCTCTTTGAAAATGTTTTACTGCGAAGTTCGCAGATCCACCATGGCCTCCATTTCAAAAGTTGATGCACCTCGCATTTCTCAATTAACCAAACAGCAGCCACGTCCGATGTCTGCAAATGTTACGTGGCTCTCGGATTGGTCTAGAGGGACACAGACACACGGACACACACACACCTTTAGAGATTGTTAATAGACCTGTGATTTTACATGTCTAGTGTGTGTATGTGAAGGCCTAATACAGTACTTCTGCTTATGTCTATTTGGACTTATTGGAGCGCTCTGTGTCCTGCCCACTGTTCCATTACACCAGCCCCACAGCACCTTACTGCTGTGCTACGCTACCTTGACAGAGGTTGGCTAGACCCAAGTGCCAATGACCAGATCACTTGCTAGAGACGCCTCTCTCTGAACCCTCCATGAGGGCTGGATTTCTAGAATTCCACCCTACCATCTACGTATGAACTGGGTGATGTTGATGAGATCTTCAGAATCTTGTCAACAACGCCACCCTTCTGCGAGCTAGCCTGAATAGCTTGATCACAACTGGCATAAGGTGCACCAAGGGAGCAAAGTGATTGCCTACATATGGGAAGGTAACAACATTCCATAACCCTTGAGGCAGAGGATTCATTCTAGTTAACTCCAACATAACATCCCATAGTGCATATTATACCTGTCCTCTCCCCAGCAGCCAACCTGAGCTAAATCGCCTACATACAAATCTCCAAACCTACAGTTCATTCCACAACACTTTCCTACTGCCCGATAAAGGTAGCAGATGCCAAGGTGTCTGTATACTCCACCCCCTTCAGCCAAATATAAGGTGGTATCCCCAACTATACCCAACACCATATGTTTCTAGGTGGAATGAAAGGGTCTGCCTCACCTTTTAGCCATAATGAAGTATCTGTCCACAGGTGCACCCAGTGTGATATTGATGGAACGCACAGTATTGATGTTTCGGAAGACCAGCAGCATAGGCTTTGGAAGGTCCTTCAGAACCTGCATGATGCGGTCAAACTTCTGCGAAGCCATATCCTGCATGTACATCGTTTCCTCTCCGGTCAGGATGTTGGCAAGCTTGAAATCCTGCATGCAGATGGGTCTCTGCATCAGGATTTCACAGAACAAGAAGTAATCTGTGGATGCAAAAAAAGAGAGCCACTAGGAAGGGACAGCAACACAGAGCAGAGCTTGATGGGGAAGCATTGGAAATATGTTTTAATAGAGGGCACACGCTATGAAGAGGTGTAGTGTGAGACACAAGGATAGGTATGCAGAGTTTTAGAGGGAGGTTAGATAGGCTTTCTGGATTAAAGGAGGAGCCTTTATGGGGGGGAGGAGGGGGAAGTGATTCAGATTTATATTAGCAGGGATGGGAGAGTTGCTCTAGGTTACAATAACAGTGGATGGATGGATGGATTAGTCCTAGATTACAGTAGAAGGTTGGACGTCCAATCTTTGGTTAGAGTAGAAAAGATAGGTACAGTTGGCCTGACTTGCAGTGAAAAGGAGACGTTACTTACCAGTAACGTTCTTTCTATGGATTCTTCTCCCACAGATTCCTCATCTTGACAGATCATCCCCTCAACGTCAGCTGCTTTGAACATTTCCACAGGGGGCATAGTGCTGATCGACATGGTCTCCTGACTTACTCGTGTCTTGAACGTGCCACTCCACAACTCCAGATGTGACGCTGCCTATCGTACTTAAGCAATGCACTATGCCCCCTTACTTCAGTTACCACCTTCTCCCACCCCCAAACTCAGCATTAAAGAGAATATCTGCAATGAAAGGAAGAGGACTGAAAAATCTCTCCCCATCTTTTTTTTGTGATACCGTCTTCACATTTCTTTTTAATACTGTGCTGAACGTAACTATTCCACACTCATCCATACTAAACAGAAACCGTGATAGGTCAATTGCCAGCATCAATAGAGGGGTAGGCAGGGAGGACAATGAGGAATCTGTGGTGGGAGAAGAACCCATTGAAAGAAAATTATCGGCAAGTAATTTCTCTTCCAATGGATTGCATTGTCCCAAAGATTCCTCTTGATAGACTCCAAAATGTGTGCAGGAGGTGGGAACTGAAGCTACACCAAGAAACTCTGCAGCACTGCCCTACCAAAGTTGCTATCTCTGCCCATAGCAAGGGCTAAAATGCAATGTTATCAGGTTTAGTCCTTTCATTACTACTTCTGTGGGTCCTTTCAGAGTAGAGGTAGGGTTTGTCCTTCCAGGAAGCCACCTCGATCTCTGGAGAAAAAGAGTGGCTGCTCCGGAGGGCAAGCCGACTGAGGGAAACTCAGATTAGAAAAAACCCTCTAGCAGGCTCCCCAGCTTTGTTCTGCCACCCTTGACCGGTGCGGTTACATGATCCATTATGACTGCCATATCAGGAAGTGTCCGAGGAGCCATGAAATTGCTCCCCTAACCTGCAGGCCACTGCGTGTGCGCGCGCTGCTTACCTGCTGTCATCTATTGCCTGTGCCATGTCTGGGACTTTGTAATTGTTTATTTGTAAAGCGCCTATACTCAAGTGAAGTGCTTCAAAGCAGTCAACCTCCATGGCCTTTACACCGCCTCTGCTGCAGGCTCCCCAGCTTGGTCCAACCTCCCGTGACTGGTGCGTACAAGATCGCCATATCTGGAAGTGCCTCTAGAGCGTCCTTAGCTTTAGGCCTCCCATTCAATGGGTGGCCTTTTAAGGACTTTGCCTATCTTGCCTTCTTGAAATCCCTCTTCCACACTGTCATTTGATGGCTCCTTGCACACAAGTACTGGTCCAGACACAACAAAACACCAACAAGTTCAAACCATAGTGGATGCCGGCCACGTTCGCCCCTTTCCACTCCCACAAATGATCCCCCTAAACCCCGCTCACCCAACCGCTAACTCTATAAATGGTGCAAAATGGTTACCGAACACCCCCTGAAAATCTGATTTTACCTTAAACGCTGCCACTTATAAGGGTCTGGACAGAATGCTCGATTAGACGGACTGCTAGAGGTAGCAACTGCAGCATGCCCAGTTTGAATTGGGGAAAGGTCATGTCACGCACTCAGTTGGACCGCCCTGCCTAATTATCAAGGGGCATACCCAAGTACAACTTCTAGGTTTCACTGGAGGTAGAGAGAAATGCCCCAGTTTGACTTGGGCTATGGGACACGGTACGCACTTAAATGGATTTTGGGGGGTATGAACTGTGATGCACTAAGATGTCCCGCGGGTGGCAGTGGTTGGGAGGGGAGGAGGTCGGGCAACAAAAAAACATGACGCACAGATGGTGCTCTCTTTTTGTTTAGGGACGGGAAAATATACCATTGGTTTTAGGCCATAGGTGGCAATGACTATTTCATTTATTTGCCTATAGCACTTAAAGAATGCCACTAGCCAGGTCCTTCCCAATGGTAGTATGCTAACCTCACAAGAAGAGGCAATCTAACAAAATCTATCGCCTTGGGAGACCTAGGAAAGCGACAAAGATGAACTCTGTCAGAGTTTAAGGTATGTATAAATTGCACCAAGTCTGTGGATACATGCTGCAGGGACTACTCCCCATCCATGCACCCTACAATGTAACTATGGCTATGTGAAATTCGGTCTAGCTGCTTGCATAGCCATCCTCACTGATAACCCTGACGTGCCTCAACACCTCTGCCATTAGTAACAGCGACATCTTATGACAAATTCAGTCTAGATGGGCACACACCGAGTTTCCTGCACTAGCACTCTGTCATACCAACCTCAGACAGCACCTGCCCATGTACCCAACCTCTGGGTTGCATACTGGAGCCTAGCCAGCCCTCCTAAGTCCTAATCCCGGACAAATGCACACACACATCTTAAAGTAAACGCTACAAATTTTCCCATATCTGGACTTCAGTCCCCATGGGCGTTTTAACAACAAAGTACATTGAGGCCATACAAATGGGGAAATGGCGCTATATAAATGACTACAATACAATTCCTGTTTGGTCGTTTGCGCCTGATCATGCAGCGACTTGCCATCTATCCGTCTATCAATGTTCTCATTGCATTCTTCTGTCTGAATGCCCTCCCCTATGCGATCTAGGATAACCCACCATGCTTTGCCCCCAGCTATCCTCTCCCCACGCACTTGACCATTCTAATCTGCTGCTCTGAGCCAGTATAATGTCCGTCTTCTGAATGCTCGCTCAGATTGCAACAAATCTCATTCTATTCGTGACTTATTTTTGCATCATCATTTTCTCTGCTTAACCGAAACCTGGATCACCCTTGACAATTCTCTTATTCCAGCCGCCTTTCATACTGCTTTCACTTTGTTCCCCCAGAGTCCTCGCCCACACAGGCGTGACAGGGACACTGGAATTCTCTAATTTCTCCTGGACTACTCCAACTCCTCCTTCTAGCCTCCCAAGCTTCCCTTTCTTTGAAAATCATTTTTCTTCCTTTTCTAATCCCTTCCCCGTTTCCCTCCTGGTCAACTTGCTGATTTTCTTGAACATCTTGATCTTCTCTTATCCCACCTTCTCCCATCCTCCTCGCCTTTTTACCTTCTTGGGGATTTTAATCTCCCCTCTGCTCGCTCGTCTTTCCATTTGCTGCTTTCGCTCACCGATTTTTATCATTTGAATTTCCTTCCCTCCCCTCTTTCTCATCAGTCTATTTCTTGCCTTGATATAATTTCTTCGTCACTTCCTTCTCCCTCCCCTGTGTCTTCTTGTCCTTTTTATGCCTCCGATCACTTACTACTTTCTTTCTCCGCTGCCCTTCTGGTTCCGCCGATTTCTTCCTCTTCCGTCTTTACTTGTCATAACATGTTACAACTATGCAGACGACACTCAGATCATCTACAAAATCAAAGACACCGATGCCGACCATTCAACTCTAATCGACTGTCTAAAAGAAGATGGATGCCAACAACCTGAAAATCAACCCAGGAAAGACAGAAATCGTGATCGTATCCAAAGACCAAGAGGACGAAACCACCATCCCATGGCCAACAGAAATGGGAAACACACCAACACCATCGAAGGTAACAAAAAATCTGGGAGTCCTAATGGACAACACCCTAAACCTGGAACCACAAATAAATGCAACAGTAAAGAAATTCTTTTTTCTCCTCCACTCGGCAATAAGAATTCTACCTTTCCTCTCCTTCACGCATAAAAACACTCACTATCGTCGCCCTAACCATGTCAAAAATTGACTATGCAAACAGCCTCTACCTCGGAATACCAGAATACCTCCTGAAGAAACTGCAACGGATCCAAAATGCAGCAGCAAGAGTACTCCTCAAACAATCCAGAAGAGACCACATCACTCCAGCCCTAAAAACACTACACTGGCTCCCAGTAAAACATCGCATCACCTTCAAAACAATGTGCATAACGCACAGAGCAATCAGCGGACAAGGAGCAGAATTCCTACAAAAGAAAATAACAGTCTACAAACCAACGAGACCCCTGCGATCAAGCAACGAAATCCGCCAGGAACTCAAACCATACCTTAAGAAAAAACCTGGAGGCACCTCCTTCTACCACTTAGCCGAAAAAACCTGTTACAACATCCCAAAAGAAATAAACACTGAAGATCACCTAAAATTCAGGAAATCACTAAAAACCTGGCTCTTCAACACCACAGACTAAATCTGGAAACCAAAACTGGAAAAATGATGACTAAACCGGAAAGGACACGGACATCCCCGACCCGAGAGGGTAGCTCCCACGGCACGTGGACGGGTGACACCGGACACGCATGGAGACTACCCCAGACAATCCCACCAACACTTCCGCCCGCCCCTTAGTTACCGCCAGGTACAATAGTAGTGTGCAATTGTCCAGATATCGGCAATCACCACACTACCTGAGAGGTTGACATTGGCAGGTGCACTGGCCACAGGAGTATGAAGGGAGGATAAGGGGAGCTATGAGAGAGCATGTTAGAGGTGGGGGCCAGAGGAGTAAGGAACCTTGTATACCAGTCGGACCCAGATTAGGACAGAGCCGCATCAGGTGAGACTACGCAAGCTGAGTGCCTCAATTCAGGATAGAGACGCAGACTAACCAACCGTACTAACAATTTCCCTTTCTGCATACACCTCTCAAACTCCAAACCAAACAACCAAAACCTACAGCACAACAAACCGCACAAACTTCACCACATTGCAACAACAAAACAAAAACACACATAGTCTTGCACAACAGTACATGATGACTACCGGCCGCAAACACCCCAGGCCCAGCCAACGGACCCACCCGGCTGAGGCCGCCAACAGCACATCACTGCTCTCTTGCACTTTTCCTGCTTCAGCCCACTAACTCAACCTCCCCTCCTCTTTCAGAGCCGCCAGAGTGCAAGGGGACCACTCCGGGGGTGATAGCGCACTACAAAAGTCCTTTAACATTAACTTTAACATAACCTCTCTTCATTTGACTCTGCTTCCTTTCTTTCTTCCCTGCACTCCTCTCTTCCACCAATTTCTATCTTCTCTCTCTCCTGACACGGCTGCTACTACCTTACATTCCTCTGTGCTGTTTTTGACTCAGCCACTCCCTCTATGCCCCTTTTCTCCTACGTGTAAATCTCCACAGCTCTGGCTTTCTCCCGATCTTGTTTCCCTTCGTCGCGTAAAGTCGCACTGCAATGGAAAAACTCTTCTTCTGAACTTGCTGCGCTCTCAACCTAGCACTCTTCCTCTGACTCTGCTTTACTTGCCGCAAACAATTTCTATTTTTCGGAACTCACACTATCCCATCACCCTCGTCACCTCTATCAACATTTTTTGCAACACTGTCTCCTAAAACACTAGATCCTTCTGCTTTTTCATCTCTCTCCTCTTCTTTTAACTCTGCTGAAACTCTTTCCTCTTCTTCCTGCCCTTTCTTACCTCCACATTCTCTCCTCTTGCTGATTCTGATACCTTTGCTCTTTTACCTCGTGCTCACCCCACTGTTTCCCCCTCTGATCGTCTTCTGTTTTCTCTTATCCCCCAGGTATATCATACTACCTTTAAGCATGCACTTATTCTTCCTATAAAAAAAAACTTCGACTCATCTATTCCTGCCAACTTACGGCCTATTTCACAGTTCTGTTCTTGAATGGTTCTGCTTCTATCTTTCCCACCGGTCCTACTGTGTAACCGTGGCCAAGCACTCTCCTCCTTCACTTTCTCTCTTATATGGTGTTCCTCAAGGCTCTGTACTTGGTCCTCTTCTTTTCTCTCTTTATACTGCTCCTCTTTCTGCTCTTATTTCCTCATTCCATCTCTCTTTTTATCTCTATGCAGATGACACCCAGATCATTTTCTCCTTTTCCTCCTTTGATTATGCATTGCACTCTATTGTTTCAAACTGTCTTTCTGCTGTTCAAAACTGGATGCCTTCTCATTTTCTCCATCATAACCCTTATAAAACTGAAGTTCTGTAGTTTCCTGCTTCTTCCATTCCTCCTATTATTCCCCGTCCATCTCTCTCTTTTCCTTCATCTTCTCTTCCTTTTTCTCCACCTGCGCGTAACTTGGGTGTTACTTTTGATCCTCTGCTCTCGTTCTCCCTTCACATCTCTTCTATTGCTTGCTCTTGTCGTTATGCATGCTTCAACATCCGCTGTGCTCACCCCCATCTCACTTTTTATTCCACAAAACCTCTTATTTTTTTTCTCCATATTGAGTACTGGCCATCTCTTTTGCTTGGCCTTCCTGCTTCCATGTTCTTCCTCTTCACTCTGTTTATAATTCCTCGATTCGTCTCCTTTACTTACCCGCTTGGTCGTCTATCACATCTTATCTGCTTTTTTATTTCACTACTCACTTTTGAATCACGTCTCCTTTCTCTCTACCATCTTCAAATGTACCCTTGGTCTGGACCCCCTTATCCCTCTTCCTTACTCTCATTGCACGTCCCATCTCATTCCCTCAGATCACAGAATGCATTTCTCTTAACTGTTCCCAAACCGTACCCCCCTGTGCGTGTTCTCGTTTCCGCTACTTTCCTCGACTAGCTCCCTCTCTGTGTTTTCCAATCTAACCTAAAAACGCATCCATTATCTGCTCGTGTCTGTTCATTTCTCCTTCCCCTCTTCTGTTTTTACCCATTATTACATTTTATTATGATTGTACTGCTTTTGATATATTTTGTTTAGTGCCTTCGGCGAAAGGTGCTCTACAAATTCAATCAAATGAAATAACAGCAGGGCCAATGGATAGAAGGCAGACTGGACATGCTGAACAGCAGGTATTATGAGACACACAGGTGAACAATGACAAGGCAGGATGGCAACAGCCGGGTGAATGAGCAGCTAGGGAGGAACAGGCAGGCTGGAGGAAAAACAGTTGCAACGCATCGGCCTACAGGTTAAGCTGTTACTTAAGGAGTTCTGCACCGGGAGTAGCGGTTCCGGGATTCAAACGTCCTCGCGTACATGGGCACCAGCTTGAGAAGTGCGCCAATGGTCGTAGCGGAATGTCATTTTGGAATGCGTATGGCCTGTTTCCAACTGGTTTATAAGGACCAATGGGAACGAACCCTGACATCCTGCCCCTTGGCCCCTTCCAGGTCGGGGTGGCCCTGTCTCCCTGGTGTTTCTCAAATGAAAGTGTCTCAACAAAAGAGGGACACGGACATTTTCTGCACTCTCCCAAGTTCATTCACAGGGTGCATACCCCTTTCAATCCAGCAGATACTGTAGATGCCCACAATTGAATCATGAATCGCATATCTGTTGAACTTGTGATCATCCTTAAGAATGGGTGGGGGATAGGGCAGCCTTAACTTGAGTTTTGCAAAGAATTTGCAAAGAATTTTCTTTGAAATGGACGCATTTCAAAGAAGGAGGTAGACGCAGACAGAAGACAACAGGGTTGATGACTCTGCCAATAGGGATTCAACCAAAATATCGATGGAAGAACTTCATTGGTCTTAGATGGGAAGGAAGATATTTGGAAGACAACTAGACCTCGTCATCTCCTTTAAATGGATGAGATGGTTTGAGCCGGGGACCTGCATAGTGCTTGGAATTTGCCCGAGCCTTTTGCAGGCTCTGTACGGCCCGTTGTTGCATTTCTTGCACATTTTTCAACATGACATCTAAAGTTGGGACCAAAGAATCCTTAACATATGGGACAGGCATCCATTTGGGGTAAAAACCATAAGCAAAAAAGAAGGCACTCATTCCCAGGGAGGAATGGAATGAGTGACTATAGTCAAACTCAGCTGTATGCAGGAAGGATGTCCTGTTAAGGCAGCAGGAAATACAAAGTATTGCTCAAGAGTCTGGTTCACCCTCTCCGTTTTTCCATTGGATCACGGGTGGTAACCTGAAGACAAATTCCTCTGAATGTCCAAGGTTTTACACAGTTGGTTCCAAAATTAGGAAGTGTATTGTGTACCTCTGGCAGAGAACATGGATTAAGGTTGTCCATGCAGCTGAAATGTATCCTGGAGGAAGATCTGACTAATTTCAGAGGCCGATGGTGGCTACTTGAGTGCAGAAAAGGGTGCAAACTTTGTAAATGGATCCACTGTGACCCTAATTACAGAGCAACAGTCAGACAAGGAAAGGTCGACTATAAGAAATCGGCAGAAATCGTTTGGCAGCGTTTATTGGGCAGTTCAGGTTGTAACAGCCTTCCAGAGGGTTTGGTTATGGAAGTCTTGTTTTGTGCACGAACAGCACATGTAGTGACGTAATCTGCTAGTTCCCGTTTGAGAGCAGGCCACCAAAACTCTTGTCATAGTAGGTCTGTGGTGTTGCGTCATTCACGTTGTCCTGCTACGGCTGAATCATGGCAAAGAGAAAGCAACTCTTTCCGAAGACATTTTGTAGAAAGGAATCTTGACCATAATAAAAGATGTGTTTGGTAACATCTTTTCACAAAGTGGTTCCACTCCCAGAGACTCTATTCTCCATGTAGGGAGCATGTCTGCAATCTCATTATTTGATGCTGGGATGTATGTCGTAGAAAAGCGATATTTGGCAAAGAAATGGGCCCATCAAGCTTGTCTGCTATTTCTAAAGTCAAAGGATTGGAGCATCTGCTGGTTTCAAGGGTCGGTCCTAATCTCGTTGGTTTCTTTGGCCCACTAGTAGGAGATAACGCCATTCTGAGCATGCCAACCTTATGACCAATAACTCCTTTTCTAGGACAGAATAATTTCTCTCGCCATCAGATAAGGTTTTGGAGAAGAAAGAAGCAAGATGTTCTTCCGGATCTTCTTGAAGTTTTAGAAAAGCTCCGACTGCCCTGTCGGAGGCCTCGGTTTCAATTATGAAGAGTTTAAACACATCAGGCTGAGCCAGAATGGGCACAGAGGTGAAGGCTTTCTTTAATGTTTGGCATGCCATGTTGGTCTTATCCCAGACAAATCTTTGGTCTTTCTTTAGTAGGTCTGTTAAAGGAAGGACTCTTCTTGAAAACCCAGGGATGAATTTCCGATAAACATTTGCCAATTCCAAGAATCGATTGAACTCTAACAAAGAAGGGGCTCTACAGTTCAGTACTGTTGTGACTTTCGTGGGATCCATGGCAACACCCTGAGCAGAGAGTATATATCCCAAATAAGGAATGGAGGAAGCATCAAAGACACTGGTTGGGTTTGGCTTTCAAATGATTATTGATTAGATGGCAAAGTACTTCTTTGAGATGTGAGATGAATCAGAGTGGCAGGGTCCCACATTACAATTCACGTATAAAACATTATATATGGAGGTTTAAGAGTGGTGGGCTGTCTAAGGTTTAGGCTGGTAATTGGGAATGAATTTTGTTCTGGGTGGTGATGACTTGGGTATGTAAGATTCTTCCTTAATGTTTCTTTCAGGAAGCCTTTGTTTCCCCAGAGCAAGACAGAGGCTCAGCTCAGCAGCAATGATTGGCTAAGGCTGGAAGTGCGGTCGTTTGGAATTCCTTTCAGAATTCTAAACTGCCTTTGATTCTAGTAATCAACAGAGAAGGTCACAGTTTCCTTAAATTCAAGTGTTCTTAGTTATAAAATACTCCATAGTGTAAATAATTATTCTAGAAGAAATTCCCAGAGAGTAACATCATTGAGCTACAACTGAGAAGCAAGTTTCAAGAATCTTCAGCAGTTTCACCCAAGAAAAACAAAGATTCAAGCTGGCAGAAACAGATGAAGAAAGCCAAGTGCACTGCTACTTTCTAATGTTAAATGTTGTTTTCAATAGAAGAAAGGAAACTGTTGAAAGTTAAATGAATCCTTTTCTTAGATTGAACTTGGAAAAAGTCATCATTTAAATGAGAAGGAAGTTAAATGTGTGTTAAGTAAGGAAGCGTTGCACGCACTGCATTGTGAATATTTTATTTACTGTATTCTTGACTAGTGTTTTATAGCATTAATAGAGGCAAGAGGACGCGTGTCGCCGGGTTTACGAACGTAAACATTAACTCTTGACAGTAACACATTAACGTTTTCAAACGTACCAAGTTTCTTTTTCTTTCGATAAAACGCCACGAGAGGTACGTCGTGCGTTCGAGAAAAGGACCCATTGGCGTTAGCATACATGCCGCGCATTTCGTTCCGGGATGTATCTTTTAACTGTGAAGACGGCAGTACCTCACAGCTGTTGCGCAATTAGGCGACAGAGTTTCCTTCACAGCTGACACGGAAGCAGAGAATGGATGTTTAAAATCTATTGAAGTAAGCAAAACTTAAGTTCTCTGACAGCGCGGGCTCGCGCACATTATAAGATCCAAGTTCAAAGAGAAAATATCATCTCCAGGAACTCATTGCAAACAGTGGAGAATAATCTTTTGATGTACAGAGATAAGAGGCTGAAGATTTCTTCAAAAAGATCTATAACTTTGAAGGTTATCAGTTTAGATTCAACAAAAGGCAGTTACTGAAAGGTTATAAGCAGTAATCGCTATAAAGACTTATTTAAAGAGAGTAAACACAACCACAGCATTCAACCTACATGAGCCCATCAGCAAGGAAAGCATGGGCAGCAGGTATTCAAGGAAAGTGGGTTGAATAAAGAAATCTGAAGTAATTGAGAGTTAGAAGGTAGAGCTGTAGAGCTGCAAGTAACCTGTTTGGGATTATTTCTGGGTCTTCAACATGACGGTCCAGTTTAAGGAAACGAGCAGGAGACACTAGGGCACTAGAAGAAAACCTGCATTTGTTATTTTATCCACTCCCCCTTTTCCCTTGTGTTTGCCAGCTTGATAGTTGTATCAAAAGGGATTGTTAGGCCGGCAGGCTTAAGGGGTCTGGTGGGATATCATCACTCCTGCAGGAATTCTGAAGCTGGCCCTTACACCGAAGATGTCATCCCTTATTCCATAGGGAGAGACCTTTCCCATGGGGCCAGGGCGGTGCGTTCACAGTACAAAAGACCCACTGAGTGTGGTGCACAGAGAGGATCACATGGGGAAGGAATCCCCCTACGGTATTGGGGATGACCATCACCTGAGCTTTACTACCTCCACCCCTTCCACGACTTTAAATCTTCATTCCCCCTTCCTGGATAGAGCGGATATATTTTGTTGTCAAATCAGTCCACCGAATATACATGACAATGCTGTAAACCCAAATAATACAATCCTGTATGTAGCTTTTAGGCTGGTACTTTGACGAAGAAGATGGCGCAAGTACAAAAATCATTCACAAGAAACAAAACACGCAGCCTAGTTTCCAAAGGCCAGTGATTGGCCCTAAGCAGTACATCACACAGACGCAGGAATTCAAAGGTAGTTCAAGCTCAAACCAAAAAGCAGGAGACATGCAAGAGTGAGAGCCGTCCCGTGAAGACAAATAGCAGGAGCTGTGTAGGGAAGAAGTTGATGTGAGCAACAGGACCTGGTGAAACACGGAAGAGTACAGACGTGCAGCTGAAGGAAGGCTTCAATATGCAGAGCTGCTGCAGACCCCGCTGGATGCTCAACCGCTAAAGGAGCCTACAGAAGGGATACAGCAGCCTGAGACGCGCCGGTACCACTGAGAAGAAAGCAAGCTGGTACGTGGCTTGCCCGAGTGCTGTGAGGTCCCGGGGAGCAACAGTGTGAGCTAAGAAACCGAAAAGATAGAGTCTGGGACCCTGAAATGAATGAGACGCTGTTGTATACTTGGCAGGAGAGTGAACCAAGCTAAAACAACGCCACAGTGTGAGTCTGGGCCCCCGCACCCGAGAGTAAGAGGGTCTGCGACCCTGATAAAAGAGAGTCTGGGACCCTGAAGAAAAGGAGATAAAGTTGTATACTTGGGAGGAGAGTGAACCAAGAGGATACAATGCAATAGTGAAATTCTGGGACCCGCAACCATATGAGAACCCAAAGTTCAAAGCAAAGGCGGTCTGGGACCCTGTAAGAGGAAAAGAGAAAGCTAAAGAAAGAATACTTGCTTGGCAGGAGAGTGAACCAAGCCGTCTAAAGTATTGCGAGTCTGGGACCCGCACCCACATGAGAGATTGAGAATAAGGGGCTTAAAAACCCTATGACTGAAAAGAAATTCTATTCTTGCTAGCGGAGCGTGCCAAGTTGGTAGGATATAAAAACTGTGAGCCTAAGAAACAGTTCAACGTGAGTTATCCAGAAACTTGGGATAAGAAGTCCAGGGGAAAGGAGCAGAACCCTAGCTTTGAAATCTTATATTTTGGAACATTATTTTGAATAATGTTTTAACATCAGCAAAATTAGGAACTTTTCAGTTGGTTGAAAACACAAAGAAAATGTTTTACTTTGAGAAGAGATCATCTTTGCACAGTTGTTTTAGGTTATTAGTGTTAGGGACATAGGTAGGTTTATGGGACACACCAGAGACGGACTTCCTGAAAGTTACACTCGTTTCCTTTGAGGGAGGGAAACCCCTCTTAGCTTTAGGGATAGAGACACATTTTTCCAAGAGACTTTTTAGCCATAAAAGTCTATAATAAAAAGACACACCACCACTGTGTCTCAGTCTTACTTCTGCACCCTTGCGCATGATCTGAATGAACACCAGGATATCATCCAAGTATGTGATCATTGTGTGCAGGAGGTGATCTGAAAATAGATGCTTGATGCACCTTTGGAAGACCGCTGGGCGTTGGCCAACCCAAATGGCATTACACAATATTCATAATGACCGAATGGTGACCGGAATCTGATTTTCCATTCATCCCTTCTTTGCTCCTGAGAGATGGTATTCACCTTGGCGGTCTAGTTTGGTGAATATTTGGGGTCATTGAACTGCCTCCATTATATCAGGAAGGGCAAAGGCTATTTATCCTTGAGAGAAATGAGATTAAGGCCTCTATATTCTATGCAGGACCTCAATTCCGAGGGATCTAGAGACTGAAAATAAGGATGCCCCTCCAGAGGAGGTAGATTCGCGGATCAGTCAATTTTTCAAGTTTTTCCAAAGATATTCCTTTAATGATGCCTTTTCCGATGTGGACAATATGAACATAGGACTGAAAGGCACTGATTTCTCCGGTAGGAGATCAAAATCGCAGTCAGATCGGTGTGGTGGAAGGGATTTAAAAGTTTCTTTCTGGAACACATAGTGGTAGGAGTCATACTTCTGTGGGATGGCACGCAACAGTGGAATGATGCATGTGTCGAAAAGATGTTGATCTTTAGTCTTTAAATCCCTCCACGATCTGGCTCCCCCTTATCTCTCCTCTCTTTCTACACTCCTTCCCGCACCCTTCGTTCAGCTGATCACTTCCTTCTCAACGTCCCTCCTCCCCCATGTGCCTCCTCCCGCTTCCGCTCCTTTCAGCTCCTAGCCCCCCCCCTACCCCCCTACACTGGAACTCCTTACCTCTCTCAATCCGCTCTATACCTACCTTTTCCTCCTTCCGCACTTCCCTGAAATCTCTCCTTCTCTATTCCCCACCATGAATCCTTCCCCACCTCTCTTTCTCTCCTCTTCCCTTGAATCTTCCCTATGATCCTCACTACCCTCCCCCTTCCCCTTATCCTCCCTCATTTTTGCCCTTACATCCCTTCCCCTTCCCTCCTCCTTCCCATCCTTAACCCTTCCCTATTCCCCCACAGATTAATTGCTCTACCTACTGTTTTTATTGGTTCAATTCAGATTGCTTATGGCTTCTACTGTTATAATGTTCTATATATTCTCTTATAATGTAAAGCCCTTTGGATGAAAGCGCTATATAAACAAATAAATAGAAATCCAAATCTTGTGAGCGAATGGAGGGTGGGTAGGAAGTGGCACAACATGAAGAGTTACAATATTCTGAACCAAGAAAAAGGGTATGGACAGCCCAAATGATGTATGGATTATGATGGGATAGCCAAGGAATCCCTAGTATTAGAGGAAAATGAGCTGCCCTAAAAATGTCAAAAGTCAACGTTTCTTGGTGTTGAGCAATTTGCATTCTGAGATACGCTGTGTTTAAGGTTATGAGACCTCCCGTACAAAGGCGTTCCATCAACTTCTTCTATAGGTAGTGCTGCGGATTTCTCGATATAAGGAATACCCAAGCCATTTAGCGCAAATATGATCCATAAATATCCCTGCGGCGCCAGACTCCACATGGGCGGGTACTTCGAAAGCTTGTGTCCTGAAACCAAAGCAAGATGTTGAGAACCAACAATCTGTCATCTTAGGCCTGAGCTATGTGAACATTTGTGGGTAAGGGATTAATAGGACCCTTCTTCTACTCCCGAACCATCATCCCAGCTAAGTTTGGGAGCTGGCGTTTCCCGGTTTGCAAGGAGGAGCCAAGGGACAATTTCTCAAGAGGTGTGATGATGATGAACAGTATAGGCATAAACCCATGGTACATCTTCTGGTCTTTTCTGCCTCAGAGTGGCCTGCATGCGGCCCCAATCTGCATGGGCTAACTTGTTTCCGAAGGGACATTGGATACGTATAAGGAGACAAGGGAAGTAGATAACGAGAAATCCCGGTCCTATATCCCCTCTTCTATTTTTCATTCTTGAATGTGGAAATCTATTGACAAGACCAGTTTAATCAATTGTTCTAAGGAAGGAAGCCTGGGATCCCTTGCAAACTCATTCTTTCAATCTTCAGATGGTCCTCTGTGAAAATAAAGTGCACAAAATCTCATTCTCCGGTCAGGCTGTCTCTTGAGCCATCTGTTTGAAAGGTGTGATGTAAGTTAATACATCTAGATTCCCTTGTTGAAAGTCTAACAGGGTTCCTGAGTGGTATAGGTGAAGTCAGGTGACTTCACCTATACCACAATACCACAATAGGCCTTTACGGCCATTAGGAATCCAAGGTAGTTATTCAGAAGGGGGTGCTGTGTTGTGACTAAGGGCATTGCCCATGATAAGGCACTACAGCCAATATGGGTGATTAGAAACCCGACTTTAGACCTGTCGGTTTGGAAGGACGTCCAGAGTGCAGACTCTGTCACAAAAGGAGCTAGACATTGAGGAACTAAAAGATACCTTTCTGAAGCTATTCCAAGGTGCCGGCATGTTGAAATACACGGTCAACATTTACACATCGACCCCATGATTCGCCCTGTTCCACAACATCCTCGACGGATAGAGTTTCATCTCCAATCGAGGGTGTCCCATGAGTTACTTGAAAATGACAATTGAACGGGTTGATGGTCCCACTCCTTGGGTAACTCCTTTAGTGATAGTGCCTAAGGCGTATGGACGCCTTTGTCTATGTGTAGATGTACGAATTCCCAACACCGCAATCCAGAGGGAAAGACATCCTGGGCCTAACATTGAAGACATGATAGTCAGACTTTACCAAGCCACCCGATTCTCGAAGTTGGATTTGAATCAGGGATACCATCAACTGGTGATTGATCCTGCATCCAGACCTATCACTACATTTACTACGCATGAAGGTCTTTTTCAATACAAGCGCCTTAACTTTGGCATATCATCAGCAGCTGAGATATTTCATGAGACAATAAGACGACTCGTTGCACCTGTCATGAACGCTTTCAATTATAGTGATGATATCTTGATATTTGGCATTACTCAGGGTCAACATAAGGCGCTGCGATAAGTCTGCACCATCCTTCAAAACAATGGTCTCACCCTCAACAGCCCAAAATGTACCATCAATGAGCACAGTCTATGGTTTATTGGGCACATATTCTCTGACAAAGGGATCAAAGCAGATCCAGATAAGGTCAAGGCCACTATGGATTTAAAGGCCCCCCCAGGATGTGACGGAGTTGCGGTTTTTCTTGGGAATGGAGGTTTATTGCGCCCACTACCTACCAAATGCACTGCTGACCAATCCAATCAGACAACTCCTCAAGAAAGACTCTACGTTCATGTGGAATGAAACCTGTCAAGCAGCCTTTAATGCAATCAAGAGTGAACTCATCAATAATAGTCAACTAGCATATTTCAACCCTGACTGGGGTACCAAGTTACTGTAGATGCTAGTCTGGTGTATCTAGGTGTTATCTTGGCTCAAACAGATCCAAAAGGAAGATCTTACAGACATATTGTAGCGTATGCCAGTAGAGCTTTGACTGTTACTGAGCAGGCATGCTCACATGCTGAACGGAAGAGCCTTGCTTTTGTTTGGGCATGTGAAAAATTTCAGCATTTTGTCATTGGAAGAACATTTGTCCTCATTATGGACCACCAAGCTCTTTGGTCTCTCTTTGGAAATTCCAAAATTAAGATGCCTCCTCGCATAGAGTGGTGGGGTATCCGCCTACAGGAATATGATTATACCATAGTTCACAAGCCGCGGAAATATGCCAATCCTGCAGACTCTCTCTCACCACCCTGATGGGACACGTGAAGAGGCATGAAACTGGAAGGAGAAGCATACATCGCGTACCTATCCCTCAATGCCCTTCCCCTTGCCGTCACAAAATCACTATTATGCAGAGAGGAGTAGGGCTGATCCCACCATCCAAGCAGATATTCAACTTACTTATACGAACAGATGACGGTGCTTGGCCACAGAACGGTTTGAAAACGACGAGGTAGACAGAAGGGATTTGCAGAGACTGGCAAGAATACAAAGTGAATTGGCCACGACAGAAGGGATATTGCTCCGGTGGAGTCGACTGGTGGCTCCAAAAAGCCTGAGGAAAGCTCTTGTTATTATAGCGGATGAAGGGCATAGAGGAACTGCAAATAGAGGAATTACAAACACTAAGAAGATTCTGAGGAATCAAGTGTGGTTCCCACACATGAATATGATAGTGGAAGATGGCCTGAAACACTGTGTGGCTTGTCAAATAACTGCAATCACTGTGACCGGTACAGATTTATGACTGAGGACGGTGTCCACTCGTACTGATGGGACCACAAATGGCTACATGTAGGAGAAACACAGAGTTTCCACAGCATTGAGGACTATTTATAAATTTCTCATGGTCAAGGAAACGACTGGTGAGCAGCGATGTACTCTCAGTCCATATCTGTGAATCCGGATCTTTAGCCATGGTGACCCAACTATTGTGCTCCATTGGGTTCAATTTACCAGGAAGACATTTATATTCCTTCTATTCCACCCAAGACTAATTCACTGTCTAGAGGGTGAGACCCAAGGTACTTGACGATGTTGTACAGCAATCGTTGAGAACTGCTATTAAAACTTTTATGTCACCCAACCCTTGACGAATTTCCACTCAATTGAAGATTGCGGCGGATATGGAAAGAAACATGTTGGGTTTTCGTGTTTGATTTTAGGAATTATGACCTAATATTAACAGTTACCAACTAGATTCATTTAGTTAGGCAACTATTGTATTTAACTTGTTTTGCTTTTCTGGAGTATTATGTTTAGTTTTGGTTAATAGTTGAATTTAAATGTGAACGCCATGTTTGATTTATTTTTCAATTGCCATTTATTTTGTTTAATTTGATTCAGTTGATTGGTTGGTATGGATATGCTGTGTGAATGATGTGTATAAAAGTTTTTTGAGGTGTATGCAGTTTTCTTTTTTCTTGTTCTTTTTGTACTTTGTGACATTAATTGTACTAAACATTTATTGTTCACAACAGATGTGTGTTGGACAATTATAATTGTGTTTGGCATACTAGATTTGCAATATGAATTTCTAAGATTCCATTAATGGATTTTTATAAACAAATAATACATTTAGTATAAATTTAATTTTTTCATGATCTAAACAAATTGGTGCCTGGCTTTTTTTGGTAAGATATGCGAGTATGTGTTACGAACAGTTAGTCTTGTTACCTTGTATCTCATATTACAGAAGCATATGAACTCCAGCCTCTTTTGTACCCCTATATATATATATTGGTGCTGACCAGGTACGACTGGAGTTTGACATACCTGGTGTCCCCATTCGTTTGTTTTTTGTGTGTTGTCAAATGACAATCAAGTAGGCCCCCATGCCCACTTCAGATAGTTCCAAAGCCTGTTGACCCCTGGCAAAGAGTGGTAATAGACTTTTATGGCCCACTGGAATAAGAAGGTCTGGTGGCTATAGATCAATACGCCCGCTTTCTCCATGTCAAACATGTCAAATCTATTCCATTTCACCACGTGGTACCAGTAATAGAGGAGTTATTCAGTGAGTGGGGAGTCCCTAACACAGTTAAAACGGACAATGGTCCACCTTTCCAGGGGCAAGAGTTCAAAAGGTTTGCAGCACATTGGGGTTTTCATCATCAGAAGATAACACCCTTGTGGCCACAAGCTAATGACATGGAGGAGCGCTTTAAGGCTACAATAAAGCGAACACGTCAGAAAGCCGATACAGATGTCATGTCTATGCCACAAGCCATTTCACAAATGTTAAGAAGTTATTGGAATACCCCGCATGAGGCGACTGGGCGCACTCCCATTGAACTAATGATACAATATAAGCCTAGAACCCGGCTTCCGCAACTCGAGGATTATACTCCAGTAGAGGATGAGGAAATTAGAGAGTGAGAA
The DNA here is from genome assembly GCF_040938575.1 of Ambystoma mexicanum. Lineage (NCBI taxonomy): Eukaryota > Metazoa > Chordata > Amphibia > Caudata > Ambystomatidae > Ambystoma > Ambystoma mexicanum. Next base: position 1,336,551,976 of record NC_090933.1, on the reverse strand, counting down.
AAGAAAGAAAGCCAAAGAATGGACAGATCGCAAGAGGAGGGCTGAAGAACATCAAATACCAGTGGGTGAGACTGTACTGGTTCAACAGATAACGCAGGAAGATCGACACCAGATACAAGCCAGAGCCTCTCGTGGTCACAGCGGCCAAAGGACCCATGATCACGGCTACAGGGGAAGATGGAGAAATAACTAGGAATGCCTCGTTCTTCCGTAGGATGTTTCAAGATGACTCAGAGGAAGAATCGCTGGTTGGAGAGTAGAATGAAGAAACCATTGTCATGTCGTCTGAAGGCTCGGGATATTCCCCACCCTGTGCATGTGGAGAAGAAACTCATGGAGCCACTGGGCGCCCACAGAGAATTATTCGCAAACCCCCACGTCTTATTGAACAGATGTAGAATGTGAACTTGCTGACCAGATGTATAGGATGAACTTATATGATAAGTAAGAGGTGGGGGTAGTGGCCGAATAGAATGTGGAATGTGGCCGAGCGTAGGCTCGGGAAAAGAATGGAATGGAGACGGGGAAAGAGGTGGGCAGTTGGAGAATGAGAATAAAGGAATAAGGATGCGGAACAGCCTGTCTTGTGGTTATTAATTAATAGTGTGCTGATTAAGTATAATGGTGTCACTTACAACGTAACAGACACTGTTTTTATTTGCAGCCTTTCAACTGCATTTAAATCTGACTGCAGCGCTAACATTAGCAGCCTTATGCAGAACCAGCAATTGTGGAGAATCTTAGCAGTTCCTACTCGACGGATTGGGCGAGTAAGGAGTTTGATATTATTTAGAAATGTTTTTTGCAAAACAACAGCATCCAAACGCGGTGTACTAACGTTTACACCATTGTGTTCTTCAGGTCCAATCCAGTTATCAGGCTGGCTTTTTTTTACCATCTAATCTAGCATTGGCAGCTGTTACGCACCAACCAGATCTCATTACTGCCACTCAAAATCGAGTACGTGTTCAATATTTCCAGCCCTACCTAATCACAACGCGAAGGGGGAGATTTCCGTCTGCCCATCAGCTACTTTTAGGAACAGTATTAATACCTATATCTTGTATTTCATGAACACAGGATTCCAGGAATAACAGTAGTGTTGGGGAGAATTCTCTGTTAAGGCTAATTTCCCAAACCTAGTGAGCCCCCAGCAGCTTTGCTGTATTTTTGGGGGTTTGTTTTTTTTCTCCTGCTAATAGTGAGACTCTTTTCCTCCCACTCTTGATTTGAGGTATGTCTTTGAATTGTTATGTGCTTATGGGCCATGGGGTTTCTTTTTACTCCCTAGGGTATCATCTATTTTTCTGTATGTGTGGTACACAACACCCTCAGTGCAGTACCACAGGGGTGTCACAGTGACCCCCAAACATAGACTCCATACCCTGGGACTGACTACTGTCTCCCAGGGCATGTAAAGTCACCATTGGCTTTACTAGTCCAAAATTGTGCACAGAACCAGTACAAACCATCATATTGTGGAAGCACTATCCTGCACCCCCTCGTCAAGTTTCTGGCTGGTGGCAGTGGTTACCACGCGAAATATTCCACCGGAATATTCTCTATGGGATTTTCCCATTGATTTTAAACGCACCACTTTTTGGTGCAATGTTAAAGATACCGCCGGGTTACTTATTTAATATTAAATCACCAGTTGGGTCTTTTTGCCAGAACTCGATTCTAAAATGGCGTTTGTGTCCGTCTCTGTAACTCTGACCAAGGTCGAGCCCTTTGTTCCACTTTTTGGCGGGCTTCTCCACAGAAGCCCTCCAAATGGTGCCACTCTTTCTGGGTTCCACAGGAATGGTGGAAGGGGGAATTGGCACCCTGGACTGCGTTGCCTTAGCAACCCAAGTCGCACTCTACTCTGATTGGCCTAGTGGTGAGCCGCCCGGCTCACCACTTAGCATGTGTGATTGACAGCTAGGCTGATGAATGGAGGTTTTTCTGCATAAAAGCAGGGCCTTTGGGACTGGAACTTCAGAAGTCGCCACAGGACCTAAGAATCCGTAGAGAGACGAAGCTGAGCCATCTGCAACGACGACACCACCGGTGAAGCCCTGCTGCAACTACCTCACCACTTTCCCGACGACAAGAAAAGATCTTCTGCTGGACGAGTCTTCTTCCCCTGAGCTGGTGGGATCAACCAGTTCACCCTTTTCGCCTTCCAAAGACGTCTCTTGGTCGAATCGCCCATGCCAAGCACCCCGGCGGCCAGATAGCCAAGCTCACCACTTTTGACCGCAAATAAAAGGGCCGCACATTTTAATCGGGAAGTCCGTGGCTGGTTTCATCCCTGTGCACTGCAACGACTCCACGATCCCTCCTCGACGAGATCTTCTCTTCCCATGGTCGGAACCACGAACTTCAACCACTGCCAGGAACAACTGTCCCCGCTGGAGCTTCCTTTCTCTTTAAGGTACTGTGTCCTGCCTGGCCTCCCTTTCTACAGATTGCTAAAGGTGACCCTTAAATCCTTGGCTTCTAAAACTGGGTTGGCTAAAGGCCTTCTAACTATATCTTTTGAATCACCCCAACCTCTTTTGAACACCCTGCAAAGACTTTCAGTGCACTTTAAACCGTGTGATCCTGGGCACATTTGGCTTTGCTCCATTTAAAGTGGGCCTGGCCTATGAACTTTGGCTCTACAGTATAACCTGCCTTTCTCTGAACTCTTAAAAGTGTTGGGAACTGTTTTATTCGTATGCTCTGCCTTTTTTTTCTCTCTTTAACTACACTATTGGAGTGCCATCTAGGTTAAGCGCTCACTTCGGCCTTAATAAATAGTTGTGCTTTAACTCTGACTTGTCCGATAGTTATCAAGGGAGGTGTGTATACTTACCCGACTGTGTTTTAGATTACTTTTCATTGAGAGTGCTAGTGTATTGCCTAAAGTGTGTTTTAAATAAATAACTATATACTTTTTATACAAAGCTCTGGTCAGTGTTTGTTTGCTTTACTGTGTTGTGACCCTATTTTGTATACTCCGCATACTGCCCTACTCTTCTTGAGAGAAGTCTGACTGCTCAGCCACAGCTACCAGGTAAATCTGGGTGGTGCAGACTGCTACCAATTGGGTTTACTGCTTACTCCTGTAGTCTTAATCTTTTTGCAGTGTTCCCCAAGGGAACGGCACAGGATTCTGCCTAACAAATAAAAACTCAGGAACGAAGTGGCCTAGCACTCTCACTATAGGTGCCCTGGTAATGTGTAATATACCCATTTCAGGAGCTAAGCATGTATTAATTCTATACACATTTTAGCCTTCCCCAAAACCTATATTTGGATGGTGATGCACGAACATACTACTACCTGCACACCTGCGCTGAACAACTCCCACGACTTTGGTTAACGCTAGCTAATGTGATGATTCCCCAACAGGAAGTGAGCAATCCAATCCTTGTGTTATCAGACATTGGAAAATGTCAGTCTAATACAACTGTAATAAACACTGACAATACATGTACATGTATAACCTTACATTTTTATTTCATAGTTGACCTTTCTCTCTCTGTGTTTCTGGTTGTTGTACGTCATTTGTTTTCACTTTTTGTCATGTACTTGCAGGAAGAATTCACAGGGCAGTACCAGCTCCGAGGAAGAGCTTGGCTGGAAACACTTGTTGGCTGAACACATGTGTGTTTTGGAATTATTTGCCTCACTAGAGTCTCACTAGCCCAAATATGTGTACTCACGAAAATGTCTCTCTCTTTGGAACTACAGTGCCACTAATACTTTGATTTATGTTTGTAGACATATCAAATGTTGTGATTTGCATTTTAGGTTGAATAAATGTTCCCTTTGGATTTATCGGTTCAACCACAGTCCGACCAGACTAAATTCTAAGTGCTTTCTGATTTGTACTAGTTTTACTAACACTTTGTGTATATTTTTGAGACATACTTAATGTTGTAATTTGCATTTTGTTTTTCCATTGAGGGTTTATTCACAATACATTGGAAATCATTGGTACAAGACTTGATTTCTTGAGTAAGGCATCCAGTGAGAATGTGTATTTTGCTACTTTTTCTATTGGGGCCATGTTGTGAGACTCTTGGCGTCGCAATCTACCAGGTTTACGCCTTAACTTGCTACTTCTGTGGGTCCTTTCAGGGTAGAGGTAGGGCCTGTCCTTCCGGGCAGCCACCTCAAACTCTGGAGAAACAGAGTAATTCCTCCAGAGGGCAAGCCCAATTGGGTGAAACTCCGATTGGAGGAAAAACCCTCAAACAGCAGGTCCAATGGATGGAAGGTAGACTGGGCACGCTGAACAGCAGGTAGTATTAGGAACACAGGGGAACAAGGATAAGACAGGATGCCAACAGCAGGATGAATGAGCAGCCAGGGGGAGAACAGGCAGGCTGGAGGAAAACTGAGCACAAGGAAGAAATCAGGGCAGGCAGGAAGGACGACGCAGGGAAGCATTGTGGCAACGAGGAAACACAGTTGTGATGCATCGGCTTACTGGCTAAGCTGTTACTTAAGGAGTTTGGCACCGGGAGTAGAGGTACCGGGATCCAGACATCATCGCATATGTTGGTACTTGGGCACCAATGAACATAGCAGCGTGCCATTTTGGAATGTACTCAGCTTGTTTCCATCTGGTCTATAAGAGGACCAATGGGGACGAACCCTGACAAATGTTTGGAAAAGGTATGCAGTGAGGCCTATGCCTGACAAATATCGCTCATAGGCATGTCCCTTTGAACGGCTGAAGAGGCTGCCCCACCCCTGGCAGGGTGGGCTCTTAATTCTGGTGGCACTTCCTCACCCACTCTCTCGAAGCATACCGCTATGCAGAACACATTTCTGTGAGAAATGATCTGCTGTGTTACCATGTGACAAAATCTGGATTGGCAAAAGACAACAAAGAGCTGAGCTGATCCTCTCCCCTGAAGGCCTTAGTTCTTAACATGTACATTAAAGTAAATGCATTAACTCAGCGCCCTCCACGCTTCGTGTAATATAATAATAAGAGAAGCTGGACCCTCAAAAATACCTTCTCTTTAAAACTTGTCATCAAATGGTGGTTTACAAGAGAGCGCTTCTAGTGGACGCGATGGCGACCAGGAAGGCAGTCTTCAATGTAAGAGGCCCAAAAGGATTCGAGCCGCCATCAAAAAAGACAGGCACATGTTCAAATCCCACCAAACACTGCAGGAGGAAACTTATTTACAAGACCATTCAAGAACTGGGATAGCATAGGTATAGGGGCCGAAGAACCCTGCTCGGGGGTCTTCTTAAAAGAAGACAGGGCAGCTAGACAGCACTTAAATATCCACCTGAAGGCCCAATTAGGCTAAGGCCAGTAAACACTTCATGACCCAAGGGGTCTGGCCCTCTCTCCTTACACCAGTGGTATTCAAACGTTTTCATGCTACGCCTGCTCCCCTTCAGTAAAAATGTTGTTGCCGAGCCCCCTATTGAGTACAAATATTGTTGCTGACTCACCCCCCCCCATATGTCACATCTGTTTATGTTTTCTATTTAACTCCCTCTTGGGAGTCCTTCACATACACCCCCCCCCAAACCCCCTGGGGGGGGGGGGGGCAATCCCACAGCTTGAAGACGTCTGCCTTACATCACATTTGAGACTCTCAATCTGCACACATACAGGAACCTAGTGGAAGGTCTACACGCAACCAGCAACTTTTGCTGGTTGCTAGGTAACTGTTTAATTCCGTTTGTTTTCTGTGTTTTTCTATGGTTATGGAGTTTTAGACCACTCCATAGGCATCATCTTTTCATTTGTGTCACACAGCACATTCAGTGCAGTGGCACAGGGAAACCTTTTCACGCTTTCCCAAGGTTTAAATACCTTCTCTGGGATAAACTACTGTTTTCCAGTGAATGTAAAGTTAAATTGACCTTTACTAGTCTTTTTAAATTCCTAGACCTAGCACACGCTATCTTACAATAGAGTGCTGGAGGGGTTACTTAGTATCCCCTATGTGTAAAATCTCATGTAGCAGTCAAATGCTACCCTTTCCTATCGAAATGGCTGGTGGCAGTGGTTTTACAACGAACTACCATGATTTTTCCCGACTGCAAACACTGGTAGCTAAAAATCGCAGGAGCCATGTTTTTCAGGATGACGCCTAACCCCTTTGTTTAAATAGGACCCAGTCTTCTTTTTTTGCCATTTCTTTTTGTAAAGGTCCTTCTAGAGTTTGTCTCTGTGCGCCAAACTAGGTTTGGTCCCTTTGTTACCATGCCTTTGGCGGGCTTCAGGATTGAAGACCTCCTCTGGCATCAGATTGTCTGGGGTGGGCAGGAAGTGAGGGAGGTGCCTGGAACTCCCTGTACTTAGTCTCCTATGAGAGCCAAAAGCACTCTGGCGTGATTGGCTGGCTGACTGTCCGGCAAGGACAGCCACCCTGCTGGGTGCGTGGCAGCTAGGCTGGAAGGAATGTGAGAAAACTGGTTAAAAGGCGAGTCTCTTGGACTCAAAAGGCAGAGTCCACCACTGGAACGAAAGAACCGAAGACGAGCTGGAAGAGGACAGCTGCTGCAACTACTGGACCATTGGTTTGCCCTGTATAGCCCTGCTGCAGGGCCGAATCGCAAAGTTCACCTCGACAGAGAAGCCCCTTCAAGGACGACTTCTTCCTTTGAGTTGGTAGGACCAACCAACTCGTAAGCCACCAGGATACCGTACTCAGAGCTGGTTAGGATTAACCAGGGAGAAGGACACCAGCTTCTGTGCTTGAAGAACAGCAACCCGAATCGAAGGTTTGCCAATTTGCCAGCCTTGTGATCCGTCCGCGTGCAGTGTAGGAGTCCCCCGACGTCCTCCCTCTTGTCCCCATGACTGAAGCTCATGAACAGCGAGATCTGCAGAAACTACCAGGAACAGAAGTCTTCAGCTTCATCTTGTTCTTCGAAATAAGGTACTGTGAAAACCCGACCAAGAGAACTTACCTCTAACTGCAAAAGTTTGTGGAACTTTGCCAACTTGCAGGCCTAGTCAGCTTGTGACCCGATATACAAACCTTTCTTCCGTGAACTACTTGTAAGAACCGTGGCAAAGACTTTTCCGTTTTAAATACCAGAACTGTTTGTACTTTTACAAGACACTAGCCCATTGACTTTGGCCTATCTGTTGCATTGAATCAACTCCTCTGGTGAACTCAAACTATTTTCACTGTTTTTAAGTAACTGTAATATTCGTTTTTATCAACAAATGCCTTTTTGCTCCTACTTCAAGGGAGCTCAATTGCTTAGTAATCAGTACTGTAGCGTTATTTTTGTGTGTTGTGGGTTGCCTCATTTAGTGAATGCTTTATAAATGATTGTGTAATAAATTGTGCGTAACAAGTGTTTTACCAAGAAGCCTTGCGTATAAGTGTCTATCTGAATACTTGTCATTGTAGACCTGTGTGTAACACCCTTACAAGCTCACATTCCCTCTTGAGATGAGCCTGGCTGCTCAGCAAGCTACCAAAAACTGTGTGGTACAGACTTATGCCAAAGGTTTGTTTTGCTTACACCTGTAGTCCTAGTTGTGTGCAGTGGTCCCAGAGGGTACTGCATACAAACTTTGCCTAACATGGAGGAATCCGTCTCATCCTGTACCTCAGATCCTTGAGCTAGTTGCTTAGGAAGGACAAGTTCAGGATGGTGCACTGAAATAACTTCTACAGGCTCTACAATTCCAGGACTGGTTGGTATCGTTGGACCTTCAGGAAACCTATTTCCACGTGCTGATCCACCCAAAGCACAGGCAGTCCCTGAGGTGTGTCTTTGGGAACACTCATTCGCCCAAAGTGCTGCCATTTGGCCTGACCTCCACACCCAGGGTATTCACCAAGCTGATGGCAGTGGTAGCGGCCCACCTCAAGAGATCTAGAGTTTCCGTATTCCCATACCTAGACGACTGGCTGATCAGAGGTTGCTCCCCAGAACAGGTTTCGAGGTATCGCAAGGATTCTTGCTCACTGCTGCACAGCCTGTACTTCTTCCTGAACTTGCAGAAGTCTCACATCACACAGGCGCAGAGGCTTCGGTTCATCTAGGCAGTTGGGGACACTGGATGGAAGGTCCTTTCCCCCTGAGGAGAGTTACCAGCATTGCACAGATGATCAATCTATTCCAGAAGTCCAGTAGTCTTCTGGCACTCACCTTCCTCTGCCTCTTAGGCCTTGTGTCTCCTACAAATTCCAGGCCCAGGTTGAGATCCCTGCAGTGGCTTCTCAGAAGTCTATAGTCACAGTGCACAGGTGAGATGTCCGATGTCCTCCAGGTGTCAGTCGCTTGCAAATACCTCTCTTGGCAGAACAGCAGGATCAGCATGTTAGCAGAGAGGCACTTTTTAGGTGGCATGGTCAGAGGCTCAAGTGGTCAGACACCTCCTTGAGGGACTGGGGTGCTCATTGCAGGCACCTGCAGGTGAGCAGTAATTGGTCCTAAAATGAGAGTAGATGTCATATCAGCCTGCTGGAGCTGCGAGCAGTCAGACTAGCACTGGCATCTTTAGCGCCTTCCCTACAGGGGAAGCATGTCCTAATACTGATGGACAACACAGAGGCCATGCATTAAAGGGGTTATGTGGTTGCTGCCCCTGTGCATTCGAGCCATGTGCCTACGATTATGGTTGCTGCAGAACAATATCTCTGTCTGCAGCACATCTGGCAGGGGCGGAGAACGGGTTGGAAGTCTCTCTGAGCAGGTAGAGCATGGTCTCTCACAAGTGTGAGATTTGCCTGGAGGTCCTCATAGAAATCTTCTACTGGTGAGGAAACCCGACGGTGGCTCCTTTCATGACAAGACGATGTGAAATGCAGACAGTTCTGCTTCAGGGAATTTCCCCCGAGGTGGGCATTAGAGGATGCGTTCCTGATAGAGTGGGTCTTCAACCTCCACTATGCGTTTCCATCAATACCAGTTCCTAGGAGGTTGAAGTGGTTCTGGCCCCGGATTAAGCGAGAAGGGCGTGGTACCCACACCTTCTGGAGTTGGCCTTTGCCCACCTCTCCAGCATCCTTCGAGGCTGTGCCTCTTATCCCAGTCAGAGGGCGGGATGGTTCACCTGAACCCAGAACCTCTCAACCTACACGTGTGGCTCTTGAGAGGTTAACGACTGGGACATGAATGACTCCAAGAAATAACTGGAGTAGCAGCTGATACTGCCCCCCTCTGGATGGTCCTCCTCTGCTGTACCCTTCATAATAAGAGCTTCCTGGAGCTCGAGTTTCGGCTGTAGAGGGAGATCTTGTGGTTTGTCCAGGGGTCTTCTGAGGAAGGGTACACTATACTCTAGCTCCACTAACTGGCGGACCCTGCATCGCAGGTGATCTCCTTCCACCTCTCCAAGAACCTAGAGACTCTCCCTAGAAATGGAGAAGCATGAAGGGAGAACTCAAAGTGGTTTTTGCATTGCCAATGCTACGGGCGTCGATGCCGTAGAAGAATAGCCCTTCAATGCACCTCTATCCCCTGGCCAGGGCGTGAGAATCTCCATTGCCCGTGCTTGGACTGCAGCAACTGCCCTCCTCACAAAGGGGGTGTAACGCTTGAAGCCCCTTCCCCTTGATCTGAAGGTAAAGGTCTGCCTGACGCAAGCGGACTCGAAACTGGCTGGCTGTTGAACTGCCAACCCTAGTGACTTTGCTGAAGACTCACCTGCTTTAGGTCTTAACAGGTGCGTGGAGGCGATTGCCATGTTAAGATGTTTTGCTTGGACATTCAGTGAAAAGACTGATCCTGGAAGATAAGCAATTTGGCGCAGCACTGTTGACGTGCCCAACGACATACCGAAGCAATCTGCAGCGTTGAGACCGGCTTGCAGTGCCTGAACTGCCATTTCCTTGCCATCTTTAACATCTAAAAAAGCTGTCCCTGACTACCTCATCGGGGAAATGGTCGGCCGACTCTGAAATCACCCTACATAGGACATGGGAATATTTGGAGAATGCACAAGAGACAAACACTTTCTTGGCCAAAGCATCGATCTTCTTCGACTACCTGTAAGTAGGGAGATTCAAAGTTTAGGTTGAAGGTCTCGAGTTTACCATCGTGGCCTGCACCACCAATCCCTTAGGGCTCAGGTGTGCTGTGAGGAAAGGAAGATCGACCGTTGCTGGTTTATACTACTTTGAAAACTTGGCATCGAGAATGGGTGGTGCTACAATTGCATGACGTGGTGCGCTCTTTCCGACTGTGGCCCCCTTATCCAGTATGTTGATCGATTCATACTGCTGGAGCGGTGTCAATGGAGCGCCGAGAACAAGAGCAAACCCCACTTTCTTGACCGCCTTGCCGTACTTGACGTTTGGGTGCATGCACAGGGATGTCTACTGCATTTAGTTGACAGGGGAGGTTTCCAGTCTACTTGCAGTATGCACTTCTCTAGCTCGAGCAGTCCTGCCTGGTTGTCGATAAAGTCAGAAAAAGGGTCCAACCTTAGCAAGGGTTCGATCCCAAACTGAATAGGGTCCCCTTCCTCACCAAATAGCTTCTGCATGAGCTTGAAGTCTAAACTGTACTCCAGTTCGTAGCCTTGGTTCTGAAGCTGACCTATTGTTCAGAGGTGGATTTCGACATGTTCTGCCTCAACCAAAGCGACTTTTCACTTTGATAGAGTTTGAGCTCCAGGGCATTGGACCTTTTTTCTTGGCCACCTCAATGCTGGCCGAATCGGGCATGGTTTGTGCCGTAACCGCCGTTGAGGCTGTAGCCGTACCAGCTGCAGCTTGCTTGAAGATTTGCATCATCTGGGTTTTAAATTCCTCCCATTCTTCCTTCGAAGCCGACTTACACGTGTAGGACTTAACCCTTTCACCCAACGAGTCCCGCCTTTGTCTGCGCTCCTTATGAGGAAGAGGTGGATGAGTGTTGGGGCCATTTCTTGACTTTTTGATGGCTAATCTCCCTGTCGGTTTCGGGTATCTGGACCCAGTGATTTTGATGGCAACCTTCCTAGCAAATGTTTGCTGAGCATTCCCTCATGGCCTTTGGTTTCATCGACTGACCTTTCTTGGTGTCATGCTCCAATCCCAGACACTACACAGAGATATTGTGTGGGTCTGTGAGGGACATCTTCAAGTTGCAGTCCCAGCAGCATTTGAATCCACGTGTATTGGGCCCCCACATTCTGCTGCAGTTTTGAATGGAAAATCTCTAGCTGTGTTTTTAACAGTGTGCTGAGCGTGCAGAAAAAAGATTGTGAGGTAAGGGGGCATAGCACATTCCTGAAGTAAGATAGCTGATATCACGTCCAGAGTCACAGAGTGAGGCAGTGTAGACAAGAGGAAGTCAAGAGACATCGAGTCATTAAGCATTTTCTGAGCAGTTGATGCTGAGGGGATGATGTATCCTGATGAGGAATCTGTTGGAGAAGGCAATCCATTGGAAAGGGGCGGTTGGTAGTGTTGCCAGCTTTCAGCAGGGCTAGATAGAGTGGTCCTGGGTTACAGTAAATGGGAGCGGAGGAGTTGTGCTGGGTTACGATGGAACAGCTGGGTCGAGTGGTCCTGGATTACTGCAGAAAGTGGCGCGCAGTGTAGTGCTGAGTTACATCAGAAAGGGAGAATGAGTGATCCTGAGTTACAGTACACAGGATGGATATATGGATGCCAACATACAGTAGACGGGATGGATGGGTGGAGTGGTTACGGGTTACATGAGTTGCAGCATATGGAGCGTTCCTTTACTACAGTAGTTGGGCTTGTGTAAAGTGGCTGGGGGATACAGTAGAACAGAGAGGTCTGCAAGCCTAGGCTCTCTTGATGGTTTGGCCTACAACTTGCAACAGCCCTTGCCAGAATAGGTGAGGGATCATGAGAGTCGTAAGCCAAAATATCTGGAGAGTCGCAGGTTGCAGACCCCTGCAGTAGGAGATGGAGGGAAAAGTCAGTCCAGTATAAAATGGAATTTCTTTTTAACAGATTTGTCCTGGGTTAGGGACATGTGGCTGTGTTGTGTAGAAGAAGGAGATGGGTAGCGTTGAATGCTGAAGAAGGTCCGGGTTGAACAGAAAAGGCATTGGCTGGGGCATTTCTCAATTACTATGGAACGCGGTTGGGTAGAGTCATCTTAATTGACATGAGGAACTAAGGTTTAAGTTTTGTTCTCCAATTGGATATCACAGTGGTAGAGTCTTAACATTTTTCTAGTGGAAACGGTACAGGAGTCACGGGTTATAAAGTAGAAACCAGGCGGGGCAAGGGTTGTTTAGGTGTCTGGACACTTGAAGGTGGGAGCACTTACCCTGTATAGCAAGAGGTGATGTGCGGCAGGCAGGGGAAGGGATGCGCGACTGCTTGGTAGTATATAATAGTTTTGGTAGCACATTATTTCTGTTTCTTCTTACCTTTCACACCCAGCTGATAGGAATGTAGCCTCATAGCAGCATCGTCTCGTAGAATGATCGCTCTCCATAGCTTGCAGAGCGCAGTTCGGTCCCTGTGGATAGAGATTTGTTCAAAGTTTATCAGAGGCCAAGGGAAACCTTTTTTCCTGCAATTAATGCACTTCTACCCAACCCAGGTGTCTGGACCATCATATTTTGCACTGTGCCAATCAAGGTTATAAGTCATCATAAATCTTTCACTTTTATACTTGGTTGATTTGCAAAATAGTAGAAAAATGAAACAACCGAGACAGAAAGGTAAAGATCAAAATGTTCCATTTTACAGTCCGAAGAAAATGGCTGTTGTACTTACTCTTACTTACCTGTCTTTACTGCTTTTGAATCTACTGTTTTTTTAAATTCCGACTTCCTTTACCACATACAGTTATTTACCGGGTTGCTTCTAACCTTGCAACTATTGCATAACTGTTTCTAAGGTAAAGTGTTGACCCAATCCCAGGCTGAAAGTCCATCTCTGTTTTGTTTCATCTAGTGGTAGTGCCAGAGAGTTGGACAGGTTAGGACGGAGGACTGCTTTCTTGGTTATTCTGACATGTGGACGAGCACCTTAGTTTTAGTTTCTTAAGAAGGCAATCCCCTTTTAGTAATAGGGCCAGTGAGGTCTGGTCTGAATTGTACTTCTGGTTTGCCACATGAGGTAGGATGTGAAGCAGGTAAGGGCGGTCTCACTAATTCACATGCGTCAATGTAGAATGTCAGCGAGTGTCTCGTGGTCTACTGTGTTGAATGCTGCTGAGAGCTTGCGAAGAACCAGGAGGCGCAAGGATGCCCATCGTAAAGGATGTTAAGGGTATGATGAATTGCCACCTGGCAAGGGTGCCGAAGACCTGGCTCTTCGGTAATTCCTTCTCTGAAAGGATATCTGTATCTGTGCCCTGCTGCACAAATATCCCGATGTGAGCACCTGCTCCACCAGTGGCAGAGAGCAGGTTCAGAGATCCCAGGTGCCCTCCTGATAGCTGCAGTGACAGCCAAATCTCTGTAGCCCAGGAGCTGCATTTAAAATATGCACCCCTGATCAAAAAACCGTATAACCTTGGAGATCCTGTCCTGGTGGCAGAATAAACAATAAATATAATCCATACTCGAGCATCTGAGTTATCCCAGCCACATTAAATTGATTTTGCACATGTGTCAATCCTGCGGGCCCAGTTCAGCTGTGGAAGGATTATGCGTCTTCCTCCCAGCCAAGGCCCACCCCTGTCCGCTGACAGGGCGGTAGCCTGTGGGGGGGAGAAGTTGGAGGGGGGGTTGCTTCTCTTTGTTCTTTTATAAGGGCAGGTAACACCCTTTCCTCCAGGGCAGCAACTCAACAGGATGCTGAACTGGGAACAGAAACCAAGAAGCACACTCATTCACACTCATTCACAGAGAGCCAGGCCTCACATCAGGGCACTGCATTTTTAAAGGCCTTTGATCCTATTGAGAAGGAGAGGCAGCGAGTTAGGATAGCCAAAGAGGGATCTGTACAGTTTTGGGAGGGTTCTGCCATCTTGATTATCTCTGCCTCCCTTTCCTGTCTCTTCCACTTCTGGAGCAAAGCACTTTGGGTGTGGCAAAGTCCACACATTTCAAGAGGAGGGATTGGACCCCTAAAGCAGGCTAGCTTTAGTCAAATCGCCTTGACTTTTGCCCATAAAAGAAGGGGTCTCGCACCATTTCTTTGAATAATCTTGGGAATCATCTTGAAGCATCTTTGGGTCATCACTCCCTGATGAGAGCTGTCCTTTCCAAATTCCTCCAGTTGGGAGGTGAAAGCAGGTGTTCCAATGCAGAGACCAGGCCTGTTCCCTAACCATCCCCAGGGACCACTGGGGGTTAGAGCTGCTGCTGGAACAGGACCTGCTTCTCTGCCAGCCACAGCCGTACCCAGGATCTCACTGTGTTAGAGGACACCTGCAGTTGTGTACCAGCCTCCCCTCGTGTTTGGGAGCCTGATAACAAGGACCCATCTTGTCCCTGGAGTGGGACTCTTAGCAACCTTAGAAGTGACCTGCTGCTGAGCTAGACCGCCACAGCACTACCCAAGACCTAATCGTGTTTAAGAATCCCTGCAGTTGTATGCCAGCCTCCCCTGTGTTTCGGAGCACGAGAAAATGACTCATCTTGTCCATGAGCCCCTGGATTGGACTCACTGCACCCTGAGAGCCAGGACAGCTGGGGTCCTAATGTTTTTCACTGCTGAACTGCTTGAAGCGAGTTTAAAGAACTGTTCAGCATCTATTACCTTGTTGGTAGCAGTTTCCATCCTACATCTGGGACTGAAGGAGGTTGTTTGAGTCAATATGCTGAAGGGGTTGTGCGACTACTGCTTTTTCGAGGATCTTATCTAGGAGGAGGAGATGGTTATTTGGGCAGTAGTTGCTGAGGTCGTCAGGGTCCAGTGTTAGTTATTTGAGAAGCGGGCATATATGTCTGGTCTTGAGGGTCGAGGGGAGGGTGACTTGAGTAAGGGAGCAGTTGATTGCCAGGTAAGGGCAGAGTGTTTCAGTCGGAAGGTTCTTCAGTAAGGAGGCAGGATGGATGTAGTCTCCATATGAAGGTACTGTTGGTTTGGAGCTTAAAAGGAACTGTGGATCTCTGCGCCATCTTGTCAGTCTACGTATGTTCCTAATGTTGATTGTGCTTCTTATCTCCCGCTGCCTATATGTTTGTTTCCAAAAGGACAGAGCTCCTGCAGTCCAGGTTTAGAGTCTATTTGTTGCTTGGATTGGAAACTCTTTGTTACGTTGGCGCTGGATAGGATAATGGCCCGTTGCCATATATTTGTGCAGTATTTTCTTCTCAAATAATGTAGGACACTTGTAGTGTTTGGTACAGTTGTTTTTTAATCAGTTGTATCCTTGTGTGACAAACATTCATTGGTTGGCCTTGATTGTCACTTATGCGACATACATCCTAGAACGTACGTTGTTCTATATGCAAGTCATGAAGTTACATGCGTAAGATTTTCTAGTGCCGACACGTGACACGTGTTTCAACCTATGGTTTTTCTCAAGGCAATTCTGGTAAGTCTATGGCCTTCACAGCAGATCACCACGGGACCACAGAAACACGTCAAACCCAACCGGTCATTGATGGTAACCAGCAATTAATCATGAAAAAGACTTGAGAGGACCAGCCAAACAAGCCATAGACTTACCAGAATCCACTGCAGGACCAGAAGGTAAGTACTCACAATGGTGTACTCAGCAGAAATTGCTCCAGCAACCCAAAACAACCCAGTGTGTAGAGAGCCTTTTCCCACAGGTGCAGATGTCAGAGGGTGCCACCAGCCATTTTCTCTGTCCAGAGACTGCTTTGTGCTGTACTGCTGCTATTTTGTGCCTTGAGCTGCACAGATGCGATTTTCAGGATTCGGTTGCCAGGGAATTGAACCCTGGGCCTACTACAACCCAGGAAAAGAACAAAGGCTCCACCCACAGCACCGACCCTGAAGCCAAGAGTCAAAAATCCAGCAAAGACAACCTCAGGAAGATGAGGGAATACCTGAAAACTGCTCCAAACAACTTAAGACACAAAAGAAGACAGTAGCAAATGGTTGCAGGACAGACAATGGCTAGTGGCATCCTAAGCTGAAGAACCAGCAGACTGTTGAGATGTCAACCACCTTCTGGACATCAGCAGTGACCCATAGCCAATCGGAGGATTCTGACAGTAAATGGCGGATGACAGCGGTAAAAGGCCCAAACGACTATCCTGGCAAGGAAGGCTCCACCCAGCAGATGTGGGGCGACAGCAGACTTCAAAGGGCCCGTTCTGGACCTTCAGAGGCACATAACCCAAACTGGGATATGCCTAAGCTACTATACTTAGCTAGTATGGCCAAGACAGGCCTTAAAATGGCAAACCTCGAGAATTGCTGTGAACATCTCCTAAAGAAAGTCAGTAAACCTGCTTCCTCCTCGTTGCAGAACATGAAACCAAGAGTGCAAAAGAGGCAAGACAAGCCTAAATACCCTAGCACAAAGGTGCTGGCCAAAGTCCAGCCAGCCAATCACTAAAAAGGATTGTGGCAAATGGTCAGTCATACTGTTTGGTCAGTAGAACTGCCACTTTGAATTAGCCACTCCCACTGGAAGTTAGGGGTATAATACAGGTACCAACACTGGCCCTAAACCAACTGGAAACAATATGCAGGCTGCCATTTTGGGTTCACGATGAGCCCACTTGGTCAGGATGGCCATTTTGGCATAGCCTGTGGGCACCAAGACAAGGGAAAGCCCTGAAATACAGAATGGCCGGGAGCAGAATTTAAAAAAAAACATTGGTTACTAAAATGTTACACTGAGCTTCATGTGGTAAAATTGCATGCACCCTTGGTGAAGCCAAAACTGAAATATAGCTGCCTCCAAACAACTCCCTAAAAGCTGTGTACGGTGTCAGAACCACCCTAGGGCAAACATCGGGAGACCAAGAGGCACCCCTGGTAAAAGACGCCTTAGAGGGTACCCAATTCCATATGCCTTAAGTAAGGCACAAAGGGATGCAATGGTAAGAGGGGGTTCAGCAGAAGTGTCTCTTGCCAACAAAATGATCAAGCAACTGAAAAAGACAGGGCATAAAGCAAAACATTAAGGGGCCCCTAGAATTACCCTAGCATCCCCAAAATAGAAATTCTGTCTTCAGTGGGACCTACTGCAGCACATTTTGCAGGTGCTCACCATTATAGGACCATCTTCTACTGCCTGGCTGATACTTTTTACTCTACCGAGCAACTGAAAAAGCTGTCAAGGTCGTCTTTGATGGCTCCATCCCTGCTGTGATGCCCTGATTATCGTGGGTCATCTTCACAGATCTCTTCTGGGTTCTGTTGCTTTGGGTCTGGTGAACTCTTCTCTTACAAACAAGAGGCCCTAAACGTGGTTAGCCAGACCCAATCCCCATGCAAAACCATACCTGGACACCCACACTCCCTGGGCCATTTCTACTGCAGGGAGCTTTTGAGTAGGCATCTGAGTGTTTGAACCTCTGTCCTGTCTTTGGTCTCGTTCTCCAGCATCTTGCCACTCCAGGTGCACTCTTTCTTCTGTGCCTGCGACTGTAATTGTGATTTATGTGTGAGACCTGGGACCCCACACTGGCGCGATCAATCTCCAGGACTCTGGTTGTAGAATCATGGTTGGGAAGTCTTCTGCTGAGGTCCTCAGCCTCTTCCACAATCATGACCTGTAAATAATAGTCCCATCTTCAGTATAACTGCCGGGCATGACCTGTAAGTAAGAGTCCCATCTTCAGTAGAACTGCCGGGCATGACCTGTAAGTAAGAGTCCCATCTTCAGTAGTACTGCCGGGGACCTAATTGGATGGTTTCAGTTATGATGAAATAAGTCTGATTGAACTACAGACCACATGTGTGGGAGAGGGGACATCCACCAAAGCCGGGTCATTTGGGGATCTCAGCAGAAGATTTCCTGAATCCTGGTCTCATAGTAGAGGCCCACAGAAGGTTTGCAGCAGGTTGTGACCTCCAAACACATTCTCACCACAGTCACTGTCTAGCAGGTGTGACAGAGGGGAGAGGAGACTGCTCTCAATCTGGGACAAAAGGCTTATCAGGGTGTTCGTCAGAGCCAGTCCTGTCCCAGAGATGGGGTGAGGGAGTTGGGAAGGCCCCAGTTTCTGCTCTTTCCACGTGTACATAGATACAAATACAAAGCACCACTAGCAACCACCCAATACCTGCTATACAACATGCTGGTCAGAGTTTCCTCTCTTCCTTTGCAGGATGTCCGCATCCACAAACCCTTGCGGCAAAGAGCAGTGCCAGCAACACACCGGCGAGAGAGGCAGTGGCGGACATACAATGAGTAAAACATTACTCACAGAGTACTGGTCCACCAGTGCGAGACACCAGCGGATTCGTGTTCACAAAGGGTGAGGGACTTAAAGGAGGAAGCGCTTAAAAGGTGTTTTGTGTGTAACTGAGACTACGCAGGAAAGAAAGGCCATGATTGGCCCGGGGAACGAGCTAAGCATAAGGGCTAATGGAAGTGGAAGGGAGAAGATAAATGGGTCCATGAAGACCGCGGAGTGCAGGTTGTTTGGCTGAGGCCAGAGGAGGAGAAGGGGAACTGAGAGACCAGGCAGAGGAAGGCCAGTGAAAAGAAGCAGTGAAGTGAATTACAAAGAGCATGAGCAAGTTCAATTATTGGTTGGCGAGAGAAAGTGAAACTTGGGTGTGAGGGGATGTGCATGGTGAGTGGGTGAGACTAGTTTGAGTGTAGGGGAATAAGCGAGGCTGAGTGAAGTCAGAGTGAAAGGAACTGTGGAAAAAGGAGGGGTAGAGTGTATAGTGGAGTGGAAAGTAGTGGAAGTGGAGTCGTAGAGGAGTGGAGAGTAGAGTGCAGTGGGATGAGAGTAGTAGAGCATGATCATTATTCTTGTGGGACCCCAAGATGGGGTCCACCTAGGAGAGGGAGGAAGAGATAATGTGGTTGCCTTTAGGCCCTAAGCACAAGTCTGCCATATTCTAGACATTAGAGGGTTACCGTTGTCTGGTAACCACTATGGGATCTGGGGAAGCCTCCGATTAGATGAAAAGAAGCCCAATGATGACAACTCAGACAGAGGACCCTTAGTTTGACTCTATTCAAGTTCTTAAAAAAAGAAAACCTTCAGCCGTCTTTAGGAGTTGGTGTGTTCTTGTGGCCATCTGTGATACACGACACGGAAGGCACACAGCAACTGGAATGTGGACAGGACAAGCAGAAGACCAGGGCAAGGACCAGTGGACACATACTCAAGAAGCTGGCATAGGTGGGTATAGCAAAGGGAGCATGGGTGCATATTAGGGAGAATTTTCCACAACCCTCTGTTGGTAGAACAGTGAGTCATCCGAAAGGAAAGACCAGGCTCTCCACTGGTAGCTGTACGGAGGAGTCGGGCTTAACTTCAGGAACGAGGAATGTGGCAGGGAGATACAAATAATCGCAACAGACACCACAAAGGATACACCTCACTGTGCATAGTGTAGTATAAGTACAAAACAGTAACTGGACAGTTAAATCCGAACTCCCCCGCTCCCCTAAAAAGTAAGCCCCATACCTGGTGACAGACAACACATATAGACTTCCAGAAGTGAGTTAAGGAAATACCCTAGACAAGAATACACACATTTCTAATTAGCCGTCAGGATCCAAGTAATCACAAGAGAATTTGCGCGTGTCCTACTACATTCTAAATAAAGTGTTACATATAATACATGTTCACATAACATAGTTGTAGTCTTTCGATGTACTGAATAGGGGAATGCAAGGTCCAACACAGCAAGGAGTAGAGAGTTTGACAGTCCATAGGCCAAGAAGGGCATATTACACACCAAGGAGAGAAACGGTAGTACCAGAGTGAAACAATGCATATCTTGTGACGAGAGTACAATGTACAGATTCAAGCATACCTCATAAATCATGGAAAGTCTCTGAAAGTCCAAGGCTTGGCAAAGAACTCCATGGACCCTAGTAAAATGACACGTCCATAAAAGATCCTTCCAGTGTCACTTGTAAGTGGGGATATCAGATCACATGGAAGAGGGGAGAAGCCACTGCTGATCAGCAATTACACAGGAGAGAGGAGAGTTTCCAGAGGGCATGGAAATAATCGCTGTAGCACCGTCTGAGCTATTCACAACCGGTTAACGCAAGTCATATCTGACAGGCAATCCATTAAATGCCAAACTAGATGCGTGCCTTCCTCCACTATCACAGGATATATTGATGAACTGGCAATGAGTAGCGGAATCTCAGGAACAGCCTCCCCTCCACCCAGTGTTTAAATCTATGGCTCTAACTCAAGATACTGGCACTATCATCCATAGGATTGTAGATTAATTCCTTGCATCAGGAAGTGCACACACCAGCTTGAAATCTGCACTGGTTATGCCGCTCTTTAAGAAGCCAATAGCTGACCGCTTAGAATGGTCTAGTTATTTATGGATCAATGCACCTTGTGTGGCTTAATTACTAGAGAAGGCTGTTGTGATTTAGTTTCAGGGATTCAACCAAAAATGTAATGACCTAGCCTAGCACTGGTAGGTAGATTTGTTCCCTCAACTCCAGTGAGACATGTAAATAGAAACAGCGTCTACCAAGTGAGACCAAAACACTCAATGCAGCAGAGCAGTCAGGCTTCACGCGTAGGATGGAATGGGCAGATTTCAAATTACTTACGTCCCAGACACCATGCAATACACCAAACATTTTGCACTGTATATACACACGTTTATTTAGCATTGCATGACTAAAAAGACTGCCAAATAAGCAATTAGGAAGATACACCACAATGCAGTAGCATTTAAAAATACTAAAAGGGATATGGTATTGATTCCAACTCACTCCTGCACATACAACATAGGAAACTAACAGATGAGTGGGCGGTACTCCTCCCTCTCCCCCAGTACACTACAAAGCGACACACCGTCGCCACCGGCCCGGGAAGAGTAGAAGGAAGGATGAGGTTTGTTTGTGTATTACTTTGTACAGCGCACCAAACCCCAAGGAAACTGGGCGCAACAGAGAACAGAATACATGGATACTTTAAGCTTAGGTACAGAGTAAGGCACAAGGGTACATGAAGAAAAAGAAAAACATTTGCAAATAAATAATTGAGCAAATCAGGTGAAGGAATATGCATAAGTACAATTATAGAGGTTAGAGTCGGGACAGAGTTCAAAGGCTGAGGTGGGTCGCAGTTAGTCTTGGGAGTTGTTGTAATGTAGCCATTTGAGAGTATTATGTCTGAATCTATAATAGGATTGATCTATTCTGATGTCAAGTGGAAGAGAGTTCCAGTACTGGGCTGCCTTAACCAGGAAACTACTGGCGCCTGTTTTTTGTAGCCTGAATCTCGGTGTCTGTAGGCAGTAGGAGTTGGCAGCTCTGGTAGGACGGGGGGGCGTTTATCTAACTATTCTCTCTGCGAGGTAGGGGGGAGCTGCGTTATTAAGGCATGTATAGGTTAGTGAGGCTATGTTGAGTGAAATCCTGTTGCTAATTTCTAGCCACTGTTGTTCTCGTCTTACATTAGAGGTGTGTTCTCTAGTAGGTAAGTTGAGGGCAGTTCTCAGGGCGTTATTTTGCAGGATTTGCATTTTGTCAATGATGTATTTGTTGGCTCCCAAGTACAATGCATTGCAGTAGTCGAGTTTAGAGCGTATTAAGGTGTTAGCAAGGATGATACAGCTTGCGTGTGTTAGGAAAGCTCAGCATGCCCTGATGAGCTTGCAGGTATAGGAGGTGGAGAATGCTAGGGAGTTTACCTGTTTTTTAGCATCAGGGTAGAGTCAAGGTGAAAGCCTAATGTTTTCACTACTTTAGCTACTGTAATTATGTTGCCGTCAGTGTTGAATGCAGAGTAGCTGGGGCCAAGTTTCTTAAGGTTAGCGGCAGAGCCGAGGAGTAGGATTTCAGTTTGGTCATCATTCAGGCAGAGGCCATGATTGGCCATCTGACCCTGAATGATGAGGTATATTTCATTTACCAAGGCCGTATCAGAGACAAAATTGCCCAAAAGGGGAATGAGGATCTGGGTGTCATCTGCATAGTTAGTGTAGGCGACACCCAGTCTGTCCAATATGTCGAATAGGGGCTTTGTAGATATACTGTACATGGTCGGCGAGACGCAGGAGCCTTGGTGTACACCACAGGCTATTTTAATGGGATCTGCTGATACTCTCATAGTTCTGTTATCCAGAAAAGATGGGACCCAAGCTATAGCCTCACTTGAGAAATGGGCCATCGATGCCAAGTGTTCACACAAGACTGTGTGGTCCACCAGGTCAAAGGCCGCCGACAGGTCAAGGAGGAGTAACATGGCAGTGTTTCCCTTGTCGTTTAGCTCGTCAATTTGGGTTTTGAGATCAATTAAGGCTGTCCCTGTGTCATGTTGTGGCCTAAACCCAGATTGGCGGACACCTAGGAGTTGGTTAGATTCAAGATAACACTGGATTTGCAAGTAAGCTATTCTCTCTATTATCTTGAGAAGGAACTGTACCGTAGTAATGGGCCTGTAGTTGGTGGGGATGGAGGGGTCTAGGGTTTGTTTCTTTAGGAGGGGTAAAACCCATGACTCTTAAGTTGCTTGCTCGCGAATTTAAACAGAGTTATATACCATTACAAACATCACAAGCTGCAAATCAATTCTAAAAACACAAGCCGAGTCATTTACTTCACCTAAAATTCAGTACTCTGCACGGGGCACATTTGGAATTGGATCAGACTAGATGAAGCCTGGCACGTTGAATCGATGAACAACGTTTTGGCAGAACGAGGAAAGGAAGCAGATACACGCTCATATGCGAGTGACAGTCAGACCAACACGAAAAAGAAATTGACAAATTAGCAGTTGCATTTTCATTTAACGGACCCCAGTAGCGCAACAAGTAGAGCATGAGTCTATCAAACATCATGCAGGTTTCAAGCCTCCTCTCAGGCATGCAAAATCGATGACAGACAGAGGTACAAGGCAATTCTTTGGGTCTCAGGACCAAAGTTAGAAAACCATTCATACAAAAACGGATGAACAAAGGTGAAACCAAACAATCATCTCAGCTGCCATAAGCAAGCATATTGTACATCCAGACATAACCTGCTTCCGCAGTTGTTTAAGCTCGGCAGAGTCAACACACACAAGCCGATACGAATCAGCACCACAATGAACACATTTAAATACTTCCACAACATAATTAAGGGGAGCAGATGCGCAATTTTATATGAGCTAGAAACAGAAGGCTAATAAAGGAAGAAACCATAAAAAGGGATCTCCAACTCCAAGCAGCTAGCCGAACAGAGCTTGCCAAATATTTCTGTGTGCGCAGAATAAACAGAACCCTGAAAACGGGGTTTGAATCAGTATTTTTCAACGAAGGAGAACCTGTACTCGGGGGACCCTGTTGCAACAACACTATTGAAGGAGTGCAACAGATTCGGACTACGGGCACGGAATGGGGCGACGTCACTACGGCAAAGGAGCTCGGAAGCACTTGTGACATCAAGTGCTAGCGGTAAGGAGCCATGAGAAGAAGGGGAGACGGCGACAAAGAACACCAAAGACAAGGTAGGTAAGAGAGCACCCATAGGGGGCGGGGGGGCACCAGAAGGCACACAAGTCTCCCAATTACCGACGGTCCCATAGCCAGCCAGGGGCCCAAAGAAGCACACACTCAAGCAGACAAAAACCAAAGCCAGTCCCAAAAAAAAGAATAATAATTCCTGACAGCTGAAACAAACAGCTAAGAAAGGACAGACAACCGAACAGTCAGGTAGCACAGAAAGCACAGCATTCTCGCGTTTACATACGCTCAGAGACTGCAAACCCAGGTCCCAGCCCAGCCAGTCCCACGCAAAAATACAGAGCAATTCCTTTAGCACAGCGAGCAGAGCGCTCCATTTTGACATCGGCACAGAGCCTGCTGACGCAGTTTTGAACCCGGCAAGGCCAAACCCAGCCTTTCATTTTTTCGGAGGCCAATAAATCAGCGCCACACAGAATGGGTAATAATAAACAGCACTCAGATACCTCAGAGTTCACAGCGATATATAAATGCAAACAATTATTATTAAACAGAGCACGCATAGGCAGGTCTCCCATCGCACATAAGGTAAATAAAAGTTTAGCAGGGACAGGACCCAATATTTCCCCAAGGTGCTCGCAACAACAGCACACATGCTAAAGTGAGAGCGGAAAGATTAGAACAAACCCCGAAACAAGGGCGTCACCAAACAAGAAGCATTCCAGGCAGTGGGAGTTCCCGCAGCATGCAGCAGGTAGTACACAGGATGGGGACCACTTTTTCCAGCTCTCAGAGCACGACCGACCATGGCAAGGGCAGAACAGGTTGAGTCACTCAAGGAAAACACAGAAGCACGGTTTCCTGGCAGCTGATTGAAACAGAGCCCCAGAGACAAACGTATCCAATCGAGACGGGGTAAGAAGCAGCATCAACACAAGGAAGCAGGACAACCTAGCATAGACTGGGCCAGAATAAAAAGACCAGGCTTGCCACAAAGGGCAGCCAAGGTAACAGAAAGGGCGGGATATCTCTAAACATAGTCACCATCCTCCCAAACTGTACAGAACAGAACAAAACAGAACAGAACAGAGAGGGAAAACATAAGGGGTGAAGGAACACTAACAAGAATAAGAATAAGGTGTAAGTGTTAAACACAAAGAGAGGCCATAGCATATGTGAGAAATCACAAATCATGCAGATAGTACAGTCGATGCTAGAGAATAGGGCGACACAGCCCACAAGGCAGCAAAAATACTATGAAGAAAATATGAGTAAGAAATAAAGCAAACAAGAGGCCAACGCCTGAGGGCCGGGGCCAGAAAGCTACACGTAGCACTGAACCTGAAACCAGGTTCTACAAAATAATGATCAGTGAGGAATAAACACCACACAGCACAATAGTACAGGCCAGCGCCCGAGAGCCGGGGTCAGAGAGCTACACGTAGCGCGGAACCTGAATACGGGTCCCAAAAAAATAACAGTAGAAAAACAGGGGTGGACCATTCCATAGGAAACCCAGGAGATTTTCCAACAGGTTTCTACACTCGGGGTCTCTTGAAAGAAGGTAACTAATTTTCACAGGAAAGTTTGGGCTTGCTACAAATATGTACTAGGGGCCATTTTGAACAATTATTTCCAGGCCCCCCCCTTGTTTGTTTCCCAGTCCACCCCTGGTGGTAAAACCCCACACATCACTAGATAACAGGCCAATGCTGCAAGGGTTGGGGCGAGAAGAATAAGTTACTTTCTTACCTGGTAACGTTCTTTCGATGGGATGGGATGGTCCGACGACGTATTCCATATCTATGACAGGTAATGTCCACAGCTGTGCTGCTTCAGAAAATCTTTGGCGTCTGCGTCCTGCGTCGATGATGTCGATGCGCCGTCCCCGAGGACCTCCTCCGACGGCCAACGTCACCCGATGTGATAAGTAGGACGCACGACGCCCATAGCCTCAGTTATAGTTTTTTACTCAGAACGTGTGCCACCAGTTGTCTGCCAGTCAGACACACAAGGCCTTGCGGAACGCAAGCTGCAATCGCAAAAGAAATTCTGCAGCGGGGAAGGCAGGGAGGGAGCGATATGGAATACGTCGTCGGACCATCCCATCGAAAGAACGTTACTAGGTAAGAAAGTAACTTGTTCTTCGAGGGGATTGGGTCCTCCGACATATTCCATATCTATGACAAGACTCCCAAAGCAGTACCAAGCAAGGATGTCGGAAAGAATTTAGAACACAAATTTAGCATGCCCAATCAAATTGCGGAATAGAGGACTGCCTTGCCAAAGGCCAGATCCTGCCCTCTGATGGAATCGAGGGAGTAGTGACGTACAAAAGTATGTACTGAAGCCCAGGTGGCTGCATCACAGATGTGACGAATAGGAACTCCCCTCTGCAGGGCAGTAGACGCAGCCAATCCCCTGGTAGAATGGGCCCGCAAGCCAGCCGGAGGATCCTTACCCGCCAAGCGGTAACACTCGGAGATAGCTAAAATAATCCAACGAGACAAAGTCTGTTTCGTCACAGCTTGTCCCAAATGCTTTCCAGCGTAACCAATGAAAAGTTGATCGTCTACTCTGATCCGGGACATGCGCGAAATATAAAAGCTCAACGCTCTCCTAGGATCAAGCCTATGGAGCCTCTCCCCTTTCTTACCAGGATGTGGAGGAGGATAGAACGCCGGAAGAACAACCTTCTGACTCAAATGAAATTCCGAAACCACCTTCGGAAGAAAAGAAGGACAAACTCTAAGGACAACCCTGTCCTTATGAAACACAGTGAAGGGTGGCTTAACTGAAAGTGCCTGTAACTCACTCACTCTGCGAGCGGAAGTAACCGCAACCAAAAACACAATTTTTATAGTTAACAGCGTCAAAGGGCAAGAATGTAAAGGCTCAAACGGAGCATCCATAAGAAACTTAAGAACAAGGTTCAAATCCCAACCGGGCACCAGAAAAGGTGACGGAGGGAACACATTAGTGAGCCCTTTCAAAAACTGCAAAAATTAAAGGATTCTTAAAATAGGAACACTCTTCAGACGAGCGCTTAAATATGGACAGCGCCGCCAGGTAACCTTTAATGGTCCCCACTTGCAAGCCCCTGTGGGCCAAAGAAAGCAAAAAAGACAGAACCATGGGAATGTCACATTCAAAAGGATCCACATTCTTAACTCTGCACCAGTCACAGATCTTTCTCCAACGGCAACGGTACAGAGACTTTGTTGCCGGCCGCCTGGCCGAGAGCAACACCTCCATCACGTCTTCAGGGAGGTCCCAATCCTTATACCTCAACCTTTCAGAAGCCAAGCGTGAAGGTTGAGGGATCTGACCTCTGGATGGAGAACCTGACCCCCCCTCCCGTGAGAGCAGATCGTCTCGGTAGGGAAGACGACGTGGAGGGCAGATGGACAAGTTGAGAAGGTCCGGGTACCACGTCCTCCGGGCCCACGCCAGAGCAATGAGGATCATCCGGGAACCGAACCTCTGTAACCTCTGCAGTACCTGCAGGATGACGGGGGCTGGAGGAAACGCGTACAGCAATGGGAATGACCACTCCACCACGAACACGTCTCCTTTTGGAGGAAATTCCCACGAGCAAAACCTTTCGCACTTCCGGTTGACACTGGAGGCGAAGAGATCCACATGAGGGGTCCCCCAAAGGGCGAAGATCTCCAGGAGAATCTCCTGAGCCAGCTCCCACTCGTGAGAGATTGTACTCTGCCTGCTCAGAGCGTCCGCCGTCTCGTTGTCGTCTCCGGCCAGATGAACAGCGGAGATCGAAACTTCCTGCTGGATGGCCCAGAACTCGAGCTGCATCGCCTGCCTGCACAGCGGAAGTGACCCTGCCCCCCCCCTTTTGTTGAGGTAGTGCATGGCCACCGTGTTGTCCGTTAGAATCAGGACACTCTTTCCACGCACAGTCGGCAGAAAAGCCTTCAGGGCTAGCCTGACAGCCCTCAGCTCCAACAGATTGATATGGAGTCCGGACTCCGACGGAGACCAACGACCGCTGACTGTCAACTCGTTGGCATGAGCTCCCCATCCCGTGAGGGATGCCTCCATCACGATCGTCACCTCCGGCCAGGGCAGCCAAAATGGGGCCCCCTTCATCAGATTGCCTTCGACGGCCCACCACAGAAGGTCCTGGGCTACCGAGGGCGGCACCTGAACAGGGTCCGACAGCCTGCCGGAGGACTGGGACCACTGGAGCTTAAATGCCCACTGCAAAGATCTCATCCACAGACGAGCCTCTGCACAAGAAGATTGCAGGATGCCATGAGGCCGAGCAGTCTCAAGAACTCGAACACTGGGAGATCCTGGGCAAACAAACTTGTTCACCATCTGCTGAATGTGAAGAGCCCTCACCTGAGGAGGAAAACACTGCCCCAGGGACGTGTCGAGCACTGCTCCGATGTACTGGAGCCGCTGCGTTGGTGTCAAATGGGACTTCTTTAAATTGAGGGAGAAGCCCAGCCTGTGAAGGGAGTGGCAGGTGATGGACAGATAATCCAGGACTTGCTCGGGAGAGCTCCCCCTGATCAACCAATCGTCCAGGTAGGGGTAGACATGAATCCCCCCTTTCCTGAGATGCGCTGCCACCACCACCATGAGCTTGGTGAAAACCCTTGGGGCGGAGGTCAATCCGAACGGCAGGACCCGAAACTGAAAGTGCAAGTCGCCAACCGCAAACCTCAGGTACTTCTTGTGCCTGGGATGAATCGCCACATGGAAGTAAGCATCCTTGAGGTCCAAAGACACCAACCAGTCCTGAAGTTGAAGGGCCTGGAGGACTTGAGAAAGAGTCACCATCTTGAACTTGTCCTTCCTGAGGAGTTTGTTCAAACCGCGCAAGTCCATGATGGGTCTCAATCCCCCGTCTTTCTTCGAAATCAAAAAATAAGGGGAATACCATCCCTTGTTCCTCTCCGCTACAGGCACCAGTTCTATGGTGCCTTTCTCCAGCAGGGCTTGAATTTCCTGCGCAAGGAGCGGATCCGGACTCTTCAAAGAGAGGTTCCCTGGAAGATTGTCGTGAGGCCTCTTCCGAAAAGGAAGACAGTAGCCGTGGGTTATGATCTCCAGAACCCACACTTCCGAAGTAATGGCTTGCCACTCTACAAGATGCTGCGCCAGCCTTCCCCCAACCGGCGAACCATGGGACCTGGCCTCATGACTGAGTAGTAGCGGCTGTGGCGTTGCCTGAGGGCAAAAAGGCAACTGCCCGAGCGGTCTTGGCACCTCGAGTACCTTTGTTTCCACCTCTGGCACTCTTACGATGGCCTCTTTGACTGCTAGCTCCCCTCGCTTTACTGAAGGACGAGTA
This sequence comes from Ambystoma mexicanum, assembly GCF_040938575.1. Lineage (NCBI taxonomy): Eukaryota > Metazoa > Chordata > Amphibia > Caudata > Ambystomatidae > Ambystoma > Ambystoma mexicanum. The sequence goes on along the minus strand of NC_090933.1, from coordinate 1,336,523,275 downwards.
ATAGCGAAAGGAACCTCCCCTCCATTGCTGACCCCTAGGACGAAAAGGCGTAGGTTGGCGAACTGCAGCGCCCAACGACTTTGCTGCAGCTTTGGAGGTCTGCAACCTCTCAAGGCTCTCGTCAGCCTTGCTGCCAAAAAGGTGTTCACCGTCAAAGGGCATGTTGAGGAGCCGGGACTGCACATCAGGAGAGAACCCAGACTTCCGCAACCACGCAAACCAGCGCATTACGGTGCTCGTCGTCATGGACCGGCTGACACAATCTGCCAAGTTCAAACCTGACTGAACGGCCTCACACATGGCATCCTTGCATTCCTGAACCTTCGGGAATATGTTCAGCCGCTAATGCAACACAGTTCCACAGAGTGTGTGTGAAATGAGACAAGGCACATACGGGGTTGGCCGCCTGAAGCGCCATACCCCCTGAAGAAAACACTTTCTTCGCCCAGCCGTCAAAACGTTTGTCGTCCCTATCCGGAGGGATGGTAGGATACAACGCCTGCTTTGCCGGGGCCGTAGCCGCCTACACCACCAAACTCTCCGGAGTGGGGTGCCTAGACAAGTAGCAGGGGTCGCTACTGGCTGGACGGTATTTGCGCGACAAACACTTGCCCACTTCCGGGAGACTCTCCGTAGCAGTCCAAGCCGCCGCCACCCTTCTCTGCAGAGCCATATGAAACGGCAAAACCGGGTCAGTGGGGGGGACCAAGATAAAGGATGTCCGTGAGATCATCCTGAATGAACTCCCCTGGGGGAGCAGACCAACCCAAGTACTCGGTGACCCGAGACATAAGGCGCTGATGTGAAGAATCGGCATGAGTGCCAGGCTCTGGCCTACAAAACTCCACCTCCGGAGAGGTGTCCAGTCCACTGGCATCATGCAGCGACTGCCTCAGGTCATCAAACTGGCTATGGCCCGAGAGAAGCTCATCTGGAACCGTAACCGGAACCAAGCCGTCATCAGAGCCTTCATCACCCTCTGAAATGTACTCCAGGCGGGGAGAGGAAGACCCCTGGGGACCAAAGCAGTGCCTGACCGTAGCCAGAGCCTTCCTAGGGGCGAATCCCGTGCCACGGGGCCCCTCCGACACCACCGCCTCGAAAGGCGTCGAGGGCGCCGAAAGAGTCGGCCCCGGCGTCGACAGAAAAGGTGTCGACGTCGAGCGAATCGGCGTCGACGTCAGCAGCAGCGCCGCCAGCATCGACGGCGTTGACACAGGCCTCGAAGCCGGAGCTCCGAGCGTGTCTCTCGACGACCTAGGCGCCGACGGCGTCAACGACCCCCTCGGAGGCAGAGCCTCGAGAGAAATCGTCGACGACCTCGGCGTCACAGGCGTCGACGTCGTCTTCGAAGACGGCACAGGATCACGCGGTCTCGAGCGCGTCGAGGACTGGGACCTGGAACGGGCATGGCGAGAACGGCTACCCTTGTACGAGCGGGACCTCTCCCGTGAGCCGTGCCGACCACCCGAGCCCGAAGGCGTACGAGCGGTGTCTCTCGACCGGTGCTGACCGAACCCACTCGGAGGCGCGGACGGACCGGTGCCCTGCGATTCAAGAATCGCTAGCATCTGCTTCCCGAAGGAAGCCCATTCCTCCGGTGTCGCTTGCATGGAGGGATAAGCGACCCGCCGATGGGCGGAGTCCTCGGAAGAGGACGGGAAAGGCGACCGATGCCGGCGCTTCCGGGAATGCCTCGAAGAGACAGAGAAGTGCCGAGACCGACTCCTTGGAAGGAGACCCACTGGACTTCCGACGATGATGCGGAGAGTCGCCCCTCGAGTCATCCGTCGAAAGCCCCGCAGACCTCGACCTCCGGGGCTTAGACACCCGGCCTACCGACAGCTTCTTCTTGCGTTCCCGCAAGGCCTTTGCCGTGAGCAACTGGCAGTCGACACAGTCGTCCGTATCATGGGCCTCCCCGAGGCACCAGAGGCAGGCGTCGTGCGAGTCCTTGACCGACATCTTGGACCCACAGTCCCTGCATTTCTTGAAGCCCGGATGCGGGGTTGAAGACGAAGTAGACATCGCCACGAACAGGTCTTCACAAAAAACCGAACAGGTTCAACGAACCGAGAATTGAAAACAGCAAACTCCAAAGAGTCGAGGCGAGGCGTACCGAGATAGCGGAAAAAACGGAACTGAGGCTATGGGCGTCGTGCGTCCTACATATCACATCGGGTGACGTTGGCCGTCGGAGGAGGTCCTCGGGGACGGCGCATCGACGTCATCGACGCAGGACGCAGACGCCATAGATTTTCCGAAGCAGCACAGCTGTGGACATTACCTATCATAGATATGGAATACGTCGGAGGACCCAATCCCATCGAAAGCAGCTAACAGCATTGATAACCGAAAAAGGTTGGAAATATGAGTAATACTGGAAAACAGGGGGAGTGTGGGTGGGGGTTGGGCTTCCCAGGAGCAGGCGCAAACTCTAGTCCAATGCAGGAAGCAAATTAATAAAGCTAAGCCAGCCCCCAGGTGAATACACTATTAAAAAAAGAAGAAAAGAAAACCTACAGGCACACCAGACTGGCCAGAAGTCCCCTCTAAGCGGGGCTATGTGAAAGTACTACAGCAAGTAGATGAAACAGAAGGGGGCTCATAATCAGTAAGACCGGGAGCGGTCAGAGTAGGAGCCACCCTACCCAAGGGGTAGGCAAGGTTAACATTTTCTTAAACAAACCAGATTGATTGACTTACTAAAAAGAAACAATCTTAGGCAGCGTTACAAGGGGGAAATAAGAGGCCAAAACATAACATGTCCTGGCTCTGTGTCGCGCACCCCATCCCTCTGGCCCCCCAGCTCCTGTCTCAGACCTTGCTGCCAAGTTTAGTCTGAAAAAACGATACCACGTGGCTGGATCTTAATGAGCTGTATTTGATTTCCATTTCTCTGCCAATTCTTCTCGTGCACCCAGGTGCCCAGCTCATTGGCCTCGAAAGCATCTCTTAAAGAGTCTTCGATGGGACTGCGTTCTCCTGGGAAAGTTCAGTCTTGCAACATTTCTGTGCACGGTTTCTGCTGAATGTTCAAGAAATACATACTGCTGTCACAAAAGCCAGCAGCCTTTTTATTATGAGCTATCTGCGAGAAATGCTTTCCTAACATGGGCCTACAAAAACCATGGTTTCTCAACTGTTCACATATTGCTCAAAAGCCCCCTGGCCCCATTATCCCGTAAGGCACTTTGCACCTCGACCTTGTATGAACTACCCCATTATTACAACACCTCGCACACCCCACCATTGCGTTCTCCCGTCGGACTTTGCGCACTGCGCCTGCTCCTATGACATAATAAACTACACCTATGCAGCCCGCGCAGCGTGTAATTACATCCCCGCTCCCGATGTCACCCACCACATCACTCTCGATGTTACTTACGCAACTGATACTTGCACCATCCCTTGGCAGCGTTGAACCTGGAACTTTACAACAACATAAAACCTAGCTGTGGTATAGTCCATAAAAATGTTCACTGCCTTTCGCTGTACTGAACAGAGAACTGACCTTAGAGCATAAAAGACAGCCTTCAGCTTTAACACGTGTATGTGGTCTTTTCTCTGCTTTGACCGAAGACTGTGCATTGTCAAATCCTGACAATGAACACCCAACCCGTACTCTGAGGAATCGGTCGTTACCACAATTTGAGGATGGGGATATTGAAAAGGAGACACTATTAATAGATTTCCCGATTTGTTCCACCAAACCATGATTCCTGAATGTGAATCAGTACCAAGATGTCCATGCTCTGAGACAAATAGCTCATTCCAGTTGCTGACTAGATGCCATTGAATTGTTCTCATCCGAAGTCTTGCGTACGGGACTAGCTAGATGCAAGACGCCATCAGACCTAGGAGTCTTTGATATCAACAGGCTAACGGTGCTTGTCGAGCCATGAAGGAAGATTACTTGTATCATTGCCAATACCCTGTCTAGGGGGGAGGAAAGGGGGACGGGGGGGGGGGGAGTCTTTTTTTAGCGTAGTAGCCATCACTGCTCCTATGAATTGAATCCTCTGAGAAGGGATTTATTTGCATAGCATGTCATTTGTACCTTTTGTAACCCTCTTCCAGAGAGTGGGCCTTTATCAGTCAAACGTCCAGGTATGGGTAAAGACGCACCTTTTTCAATCGCAGGTGGGCTGCCACTCCGCCCAGAAGCTTTGTGAAGACTCTGGGAGTGGAATCTAGACCAAAAGGAAGACATACTGGTAATACACTTTTCCTATAGTAATACTCAGGTACTGATGGTGCACCTTTAATATAGGTATGTGAAAATCAGTGTCTTGAAGGTCTAGAGACGCCATATAGTCGTGTTGGAGAGCCGCTAGAATCTGAGGTACTGTTACCATGTAAAATGTCCCCACTAGGAGGAAGTGGCTCAGATTTGAAAGATCTAAGATTGGCCTTATTCCGCCATTCTTTTTGGAATTATAAACTACTGGGAGAAAAATCCCAGACCCATCTGCTTTTCTGGAACCAATACTATTGCTCTCAAAGAGAGGTTTTTGAAGCTCTCTGAGGAGCTCCTGAGATGGTTTTTGGAGCTTTGGCGGTGCACATGGTGGTGTAGCAGTAACAGCCAGAGAGTAGACCAGGTGCCGGACGTTTAACACCCAATCCTCCTGCGTGATGTTTTCCCACTGCCGTAGGTATTTCGCCATCCTTCCTGCTCCCTAGCATGTATGCTCCTTGATGTAAATCGGAACAGATGGCTTGTATATCCCCGATTGTAAGTCAAATATCCTTCTCAGTAGCGTGCATCATGGAAGCTAAAGGTGTAATAACTGCTTTTACTTTCGGTCTATACCTCATATTCTTCAAGGCAGTGTAGTAAGGTTTGGTCATAGGTGAGGAAGCACTACTACTATTTGTCTTGCGTGATTTCAACGACCTACAATTCTGAAGATAAGGTTGTTTAACTGAGATGGAGATTAAAGATTCTGCTATGGTTACATTTGCCGTACAGTTCGGAAAAACCTCATCAGTAGACGGGTTAAACAGAGTTTTGCCGTCAAAAGGTAAATCCTACATCTTTTCTTGAATGTTAAAAAAGATGCAGCAGTTATATAGGCATGTCTACACATGTAGACTCCCCCCGCCATTGCTGTGGTACCCGTCCACTCCTTCATGACTTGCAGTTGTCGTATAACTGCCTCTCTCAGTTCCGAGACCCAGAAGGTGAACTCATCCGTCACTACTTGGAGGAGAAATTCCACAAATTGATCTAAGGTTCCTGCGACCCTGACATCTTGGTGAAGGCACCTAACATACCAGTAAATAATACTAAAGACAAACCACCTTTTTCTTTTAGTCAATATTCCGAGGAACAAGCGTGTAAAGTCATTCATGACCTTAAGGCCACCTCTTGTCCTGGAGATGACTGTCCCAGGAACATCTTCATTGACTCAGCTTACCTACTGGTTCCCTGGCTCACTAAGTTGATGAGTGTTGTTCCGTCTACTCTCAAGGTTGCAGGGGTGACACCACTGTTGAAAAAAAGCCAACCTGGACCCCCTGATCACAGATAATTACAGGCCTATAACCAATGTGCCATTCATTCTCAAAATACTAGACAAATTGGCATATATCAGCTCAGCGCTCACATTGAAAAACACAACATCTTGGGCACGCGACAATCGGGATACAGAGCACAGCATGGAACAGAAACTGCTTTATTTGACCTTAAATCCACCTTGGCTGGCATGTCAGATAAGGGTCATCCTGCCCTGCTGATGCTCTTAGACCACTCTGCAGCCTTTGAACTTGTTGATCACGCATTATTAGTCACCAGGCTCTGAGAGGTTGCCCATTGTTCCACCTTAGCATCCAACTGGATTGCCTCTCTTGGGTCCTCACATTGTGCAAGTATGTGTTGGGAATGAACAACACTCCTCTCCCATGACGCAAACGTGCAGTGTTCCCCAGGGCTCCTGTTTATCCGCGCTACTGTTTAATATCTATATCCGGCCTTTGCTTGACCTATTGAACAGCTTGGGGGTCCAATATATCAACTACGCCAATGATACGCAAGTCGTCCTTCAGCTTAGTGGGCACTAAAAACAGTACCTTGGCACCCTCAATACCATCTACAATGCCATTCAGAACTGGATGGCCTGTAATTCCTTGGCGCTAAACTGCAAAAAAACCAAGCTCATGATTGTCGCCACCAAAGCAGGTCGTAGTAAACTTACATCCGACTACTCCAACTTTTCAATTGCAGGTAACGATATTATTGTCTCCAAGAAGGTCAAAACCTTGGGAGTAGTTCTGGACGATGAACTATCTATGAAGTCTCATGTTTCATACATCCGTTCCACATGCAGTCTTATCACCAGGCGCATACACTACATTTGTCCTTTTATTACTACAGAAAATTGTGCCCTACTCTCCACTGCTCTAATCAATTCAGGCTTGATTACTGCAACAGTTTTCTGGCTGGTACCACTGCTCTCAACATCCGAGCCCTGCAAGTCACTCAGAATAACGCGGTTCGAGCTACCTTTGGTCTCTCTCGTCGAACACACATTTCGATATCCTGGAAGGCCAGGATAGGAATACATTGGCTTACCGTAAAACAGAGAATTTCACACAAATTCCATACATTTGCCTATGAATGTTTATCTCACTCAAGTCCTGCATAGTCATCTGATCATGCCAACCTTAATATTCCCACCAGAAACCTTCGGTCATCCCTGGCACCCACACTCTTTCACTTTCAACCTAGAGCTAAACTGGTGCGTTTTGGCGGCACTCGTTTTGACGTTCAGGCACCTTCACTCTGGAATTCTCTCCCTGCTTCCATCCGACTCATCAACACTCTTTTTTCATTCAAAAAAGCCATTAAAACACATTTTTTAATCTTAGTTCTGAATAAACTGTAACAAGTCTTCTCCTCCGTGCTCTTGGTATAACCGTTTCCTGCATCTGTAGTTTGTCTTGTCTTTGGTTTCTGTGCGCCCTGAGGCCCACAGGCATGTGGCGCGTTACAAGAATTAAGATAAATAAATAAAACAAGTTCTCCCAATTAATAATGCTGAAACCTGAAAGTACTGTGCCTGCATGAATGTGCCATCAACTGTAGGGATGCATTAGCATAGGAAGTTTCCCATTAGCATTTCTGTCCAACACTGATGCTGAGCTGGTCCTTGCCCTTTGCTCCTAAGGCTGCAGAAACCACCAAAGACTGAGTCGGAAAGTTCCCCATCAGTATGAAATGGTTCTTCCTTGGGAACCTTATACGCAGAATCCAGTGTTTTCTAAACACGCAAGTGTGAATGGGGCTTATCCCAATGACTTAGCGCCTGTTCCATCTCTGATGATTTCACTGGGAATAGTGACCTAGCCTGTTGGGCAAGCGATTATCCAAATAGACTTGATGGTTATGGTTTGTCCTTTGGCACAATCTCTAGTGCCTGCATGGTTTTTGCCAAGATTTCATGAAACAATCTCGAAGGCAAAATAGTTAGTTGTCCACCATCTGAATCCGTGTCAGAATCTACAGATACCATCTGCTTATCGTTTGGAGGAGCAGCTCCACCTTCAGCAGTATTTACAGGCGCTGCAGTGGATAATGGTTGGGATTCGGTAGATCCACCTTTTGTGGAACCCCAGAAGGCCCCAATTTTTCTTTGGCTGGGTCCAAACCTCTTGTAAAGGTTCAGATAACATTGTCTCAAGTACTGTAGCCATTTCCGAAGGTTCTCCTTGATCTTCCACTGTCCTCGTAGGGGATATCGATGTACCTCTCACATATCGCAGGGTATGGAATTAAGAAAGGGCAACAATTTTATCCTGAGTGAACATAGATTTACAATACATAAGGACACAAAAAAACACATTTCACCATAAAATTATTTCTTTGTTTTATCCCTCCGCCGCTCGGGTCTGGCGGAGGGAGCACCAGTGCCTGAGTTGGGCATATGTGTATCTATCTGTCTCCGCTAGCTGGAATGTCGTTTTACAGCGTTCGAAGGTTAGGGGAGAGCCCCATCAAAGAGTTGCCTCAGCGTTTCAAAGCCGCCTGCGACCCAGTTTCTAAAGTGCTGGAGCGGTTTTGTTGATGCATCTGTGAGTGATGGTGAGGATTTTCAGAGTAATACGGTATTTGACCTGGAGCCACCGGGCTTGACGTCTGGCGTGGGATATATGGTCTCTTCTAGGGATGCTCATGGCGGCTCTGAGGGCATTGTTTTGTGTGGTTTGCAGTCTGTGAATGTTTTTTGCAGAGGTGCCAGCTAGGAGGTCATTGCAATAATCGAGTTTGGCTCCTATAGTTGCTCTAGCTATGGCCAAGCGGTTGGGGGGGGGGGATAAGTAGGGTTTAATGGCATTGATGAGTTTGGTGCGGAACGCTGATGCAGAGGCTATGGCGCTGACTTGTTTGCTCATCGATAGATTTGCATAAATGTGAACACCTAGAGTCTTGACAGAGGATGATACGGAGATGGTTGAGTTGTCTATGTTGAAGTTGTTGTATTGGGGGCTTAGTTTCGATAATGTGTTTGTCTGGCCCAGGATGAGAATTTCAGTCTTCTCCCCGTTAAAACAGAGGCCATTGATTGCCATCCAAGCTTGGATAGTGGCATAGATGTTGTGAAGGGCCGTGGCGTCTTGGTGCTAGAGTCCAGATAGGGGTAAAAGTACTTCAGTATCGTCTGCATAGTTTGTATATGCAACACCCATGGAGTCAAGTAGGTCGAAGAGGGGTTTTGTGAAGAGGTTATAGAGGGTGGGGGCTGTACAAGATCCTTGGGGGACACCGCAGTTTATAGTGGTAGGATCTGTGTTAGCTGTGTCGGAGTAGACCTTCATGGCTCTTCCTTCAAGGAAGGAAGTGATCCAGGATGCTGCTTGATTAGAGAATTGGGCTGCATGGGTGAGGTGGGTGGTGAGTGTTTGGTGATCTACCAGGTCAAAAGCAGCTGATAGATTGAGAAGGAGGTGCAAGGCAGGTTTGCCTTTGTCCATGATCCGTGAGATTTCATTTTTTAGGTCTAATAAGGCGGATTCTGTTCCATGCCCGACACGGAAGCCAGATTGTCTTTTGCCTAGTATGGAGTTAGCTTCTATGTATGATTGGATCTGGATGTGAGCTGCTTTGTCCAGGATTTTTAGGAGGAACAGGACTGTCGTTATTGGTCTGTAGTTGTTGGGTTGCGCTGGGTCAAGTGTGGCCTTTTTTTTATTTTTAGAAGTGGCCGCACCCAGGCTGCCTTGAGATTGTTTGGGACAGTTCCTTTTTGGAAAGATGCATTAATGAAGGCAGTAATCAGGGGGTCTAGGTCATTGGCGCGTTCCTTGATGATTTTGGGAGGGCAAATGTCTGCTTTGCAGAGGGGTGGTTTGAGCTTTTTGATGAGATTAAGGACCTCGGGTTCAGTGACGTCTCTGAAGAAGAATAGAGCGTGATTGAGATTACTACGCTTGTCTTGTGTAGGGCGGTTGTTTTTTTGGTTGGGGAGGGCTTTGCAGTGGTTTTGGATTTTGTTCTGGAGGAGTTTTATTTTGTTGAGCATGGCGGACTGAATGCTGGCACACCAGGCTTTGTCTTTAGTTATCTCGTCAGCGGTAGCCGTAGGAGTGACTAATTCATTAAAGATTGCGAGTAGTTCTTTAGCTTGGGAGTTGGCGTTTGAGATCCTATCATTGAAGGGGTTGGATTTTGCTGCTAAAATGGCTTTTTATATTGGAGGGCTATTTGTTTGAAGAGGCTCTTATTTAGATCCGTTTGCCAGTTTTTAAGCGACTGACGCTTTTGAGCTCGGAGGGTTTGGAGTTCTTCTGAGAACCAAGAGTTCAGTGAAATGATTTTTTTTTAAATTAGTGAAATTAGAACAAAATTAATGCCCAGTTCACCAAAATAACACATTCAAGCTGCAAAGATGGAACCATAGTGAACTTAGCAAAGGTTTCCGCGAATCAAGACATTTCTAACAAGTTACTTTTCCGATAGTTATCATGGGAAAATAAACACATTTTTTCTGGATGCAGTTGCAGTGTTTCAAATACATTTAGCATTGCAGAAATTACAGGGATTACATTAAAAATGGACGGCACATCACATGTAAGTACCCCAAAGCCACTGTAACAAGAGTTCCACTGTCAGTTCACAGTTCCATAGGTTATAACGGGAACCATTGGAGGCCAATCCACATGACTAGATTGAAGTCAGATGGATACCACAGCTGCAGATGCTGCGATGATCAACCCCAGGGAAGGCCACAGGAGACCCCAAAGAGTTCCAGAGGTTCCTAGTCTTAGATTGACCCCAGTTGCAGAAAAGGAGGAGAGCCCCCAATGAAAGTCTATGGAGAATTGCATTTAGGACTCGCCTCATAGGAATCTCCAGGAGTATTGTGAATAATCACCCTTCCTAGGACCCAAAGGTAGATACTCATGTCGCTGGATTCGGCAGGAACAAGTGACCTGAAACAACCTGGCAAGTGAATGGCTTTTTTTCCATCAATAAGACTGAAAGGATCCAGTTACCAGGGCTTTGCACCCTGAAGCAACAATGATCCCAGTGAGAGCAGAATAGAGGCTCTTACTAGGACCTCTACCTTCAATCCAGAAGTGGAAGAACCCCTGAAGATGATTTTTGGAAGATGGAGTCCCCGAACAGATTGCACCCAGTAGCAGGGCGAACAGAAGGCAGCAGCAGGGCGGCAAACAGTAACAGGATGAAGACTACGGCTGGTGGCAGCTGTGTTTTTGATGGTTCCTAGTACGGTTGCTGGACCGTGAGGTTTATTTACGGTATGGCAGCAACTTTAGAGTTTTAAAAATCAGGACACGGCAGCAACTTTCTGGTGACAAACATTGGTCACTCTAAAACATCACTTGACCTTGGACGAATGATGGTTCTTTTCTGTTGCCATACTTGCGACAATTGTGGACATTTCCGATGGCCTTAGTTAGATGCAGGAGTTATGACGAGCAATATGTCAAAGAATTATTGGGAAAAGCTTCTGGGTTGTGAGGTTCGACTGGGACGAACTCAAACAACTTAAAAAATACTTATCAGGACAGAACTACACGGCTCCATAATGTTGGAATATTTGAGAAAAGGTACTCTACCCACAGGAACTAGTTGTTCGTAACGAGCCACGACTATTCCTGGATAACAAACTTCATCCTCCAGTGGAGTTACGTGGCAATCAAGTGTGGGAGAGAGTGGGTCATCCTAATAATTGACACAGCGGCAGAAATGACGGAAACAATTCTGGTTGATTTAAAGACATTGGAAGAGGAAATACAAAAGGCAGTACCACTGGACCTCTATACATAAAGACTAGATGCACTTATGCTGGAAATGACCAACTTTAAGTAAGATACCCTAAGGAAAGGGTCAGTCGCATGAATAAAGACCTGACCAATTTCACACACGAAAAGGCCTTAATGAAAATGATTACCAATCGACACAAAATGATGGGACCCCCATGGGAGAACACAAACAAGTCCACTTTAGGAATACCTCCTTTAGCTCCATCAATGGAAGTTCCAATGCCGATCCTAATTCTAGCCGAGGACAACTAATCGTCGCCCAAGAGGTAGACGGAACAACTATCGAGGAAGGAACAACATGAACCGCGGAAACCAATCCAACCGCGGAAACCAATCCAACAGAGGGGCAACTATACAGCCCCCTCTTTTTAGAAAGGAGTCCGGAGGACTGGGACTTCGAACACTGAGTGACCCCAGGATGCAGCATTATGGTGAATTTGTCATGTTATTCACCTACAGAAGACGTACTGAGAGTACTCCAAAGAGGAATGGGGTTTGTACCCACCAACAAGCACGACCCTTGCAATTTTCAACAGGAATTCTTTTATTTCATGAGGAAGATCTACCTTCAAGATACATGTCACGAACCAAAGAAGTCCGACACCAGACTACACAATAAATCCACTTACTGTGTGCCTACACAGGCACAGAGTGCCAGGCTAAAACATTCCAATTAAGCGTCCTGCACGATTTGGACGCTCTAGAAAAAAAGATGAAGGGTAAAACCACCTTCACTAACATGAGTACCAAAGAAAAAATAGCTATGCAAAACCTTTTAGCCAATGAGACCATTGTTATACGTAAAACGGACAAATGGGGAGCGATTGTCCTCCAAGACTGGGAGAGTTATGTGAGAGAAGGCAACAACAACCTGGACCTAGGCTGCTACTGTCATCTTGAAGGTGACCCTACCAAGAGACTTCAAGAGATCATCAGCTTCAAAGTAGGTAAGGCCAGTCAGAGAGGCTGGATTTCTCCCAAAGAAGTTGATTTTGTGGTAAAAGAAAACCTTACATTCCATAATTCAATACACTACCAAAGATACACAAGACCATGGTGGACCCTCCAGGAAGACCAATAGTGTCTGGAGTAGACTCTGTACTTGAACCTTTGTCTAGGTTCGCAGACGCCTTTCTCCAACCCCTAGTCCGAAAAATGGCCTCCTACGTGCAGGATACCATGCAAATCATTAAGGCAGTTGAAGGGGGTCCCCCTTCGACCCGAATATTGAAATCCTCTTGGTCCTCGATGTGGTTGCGCTCTATACGAGCATCCCACAGAGAGCCTCGATAGACATGTTGGAAGAAAAATTACTAATGGACCACACAGTGGGTATCACACCCATCTCATTCATACTTTGGTGTGCAGAGATGAGTTTGGTAGAGAGTTACTTTCATTTTGACTGCGATTTTTACCAACAGATCCAAGGAACCGCGATGGGTGCCACTCTGGCACCCAGTATTACCAACTTATACATGGATCTCTTTAAGCGGACCAAGATCCTTCACACTCACAACCCTTTTCGCAAAACACATTTGGAATTGGCGTCGCTACATCAACGATATTTTTGTCATCTGGCAGAGCTCTACAACAGAACTGCAGGAATTTCTACAATGGATTAACACCCAAAACAGGTTCTTGAGGTTTACCTCTAACTACAGCTGTGAAAGTCAATTTTTTAGACATCACAATCACAGTAGACGCAGTATCAAGAAATCTTTTGCGAAGCCATACAACAAACTGACGGACAGGAACTCGGTTTTACACTACAATAGCTTTCATCCTAAACACGTGCGGGATAACCTCCCACTGGGACAATTTCTGAGACTAAAACAAAATAGTTCCCACAAAACCGATTTCCTCGAAGCCACAAAAATTGAGAAATGCCTGATCCTAAGGGGGTACCCACAAGACATCACGAGGAAAGCCCTCAAAAGAACTCAAAATAACTATCACAAGCCTCTTTTAGAGTACAAGGATCGAACCACAGAAAAGGAACAATCTGAGTAGCTGGTATTTGTAAACACCCACAGCAATATTTCGAACAGCATCAAAAAAATCATGAAAAAAAAAATTGGAAGGTTCTGGAAAAGGGTGACAATCCAATACGCAGGCCTATGGTAGCCTTTAGACGCAGTAAAAATATTAAAGAACATCTGACAAGAAACGACATAACCTTAAATTCGCGGAAACAGGCTACACTGACAGAACAATGGAGTATGCCACCAGTAACAGGCCATTTCCCCTGCGGCCACTGTACCTACTGCGGTGACATGTTTAAAAGTACTGAGGTTAATTTGGGATTACGCGCCCCCTGGCAACAGAACCTACATACGAACTGCAACTCCTCTCTGGTTGTTTACGCGATCTGGTGTCTATGTAATATGCTCTACATAGGCAAAACAGACAGAAAAATCAAAATAAGAATTGGGGAACATAAAAGCTGTCAATAAATAAATAAATAGGACTAATATGCCCCTATGGTTGACCAATGGATAGAGAAGATGCATGCGCTTGACGACTTCAAATGGACGGTTATCTACAAACTCAATCCAAGCACGGCCTCTAACAGAGACAAAATTACACTCTAACGGAAAGAACAGCAACTTATCTTCCTAACCAGGAGCACAGAAAATGGCCTCAATGAAAAAATTGATTGGCTGAATTAAACATGGTTTATTCAACTTTGATTAAGTGGAACTGTAATTCTTGGCCACCGGACGAGTGAGTATTCCCTTAGGAAGTTTCCTGAACGTCAACAACCAACAACCTGTTTTCAACTCCGCACAGCTGCAGCCACATGGGTGTTGATCGGCACTATGGGACACGCAAGCGTATTCGTTTATTATGCTACCAGTTAGTACCAATGGGAACTGAACCAGCCGCCTGCAAATGTACTTAAATAGTAGAACGAGTTATGTGACTATTACGTCCATACAGCTTCGCGATCAGAGACAGAACCTTGCACACAGACTTTTTGCTGACTACGGGTAAGTGACCCACTCATGGACACCGTGCTAAGAATGCACCACTAGACCCTATGTCTATAACAATTTTGGTCTCACCTTCTTGCTCCTGACAGAACGTACTGCGACACTGCGAGTTGCAGCACTATCCACGCGATATCCACCTAACTTAAGGATTGGGTACCGGCGTCCAACGTTCACTCGAATAACAGCACTCCACCTAATCCAACTACCACTCTGAGAAGGAGGGATGCTGACATAATAGACTCCATAATTGACTACACTGAGTCTAGGTAATATTGCGATAAATGTCCAATTGATGCCTTTACTTTTCACAAGGGTGTATTGCATGATCTTCTACCCGGTGTAGATGCCAACCGTGATTAGAGAATGTCACGAAACATTACCGCCGCTATAAGGTCAGTACGCATCTGCCAGCATTTGCGGCCTCATGCAACCCTCTTTTCCCTGCTGTAAGAAATCACTTACGCGTTTATGAGTGTGCCCATACGCTCCAACAGGACCTTTAGTATACCACGTTGGTGATGGGTTACATTATTCGGACCACTCGCTTTAACCATTCCCCGACCAGGTTCGTCTTGTTCGAGATTGTACTACTGTTGACCTCTGCAACTCCATTTATCGTATAACTTGTTTCAGATTTACGATGTGTGATTGGCAGGCACAGCGCCCTTTTCTGACCTAGTGGTTCTGAATATGGAGTACAGTGTTTTCGTGAAAATACACTTTTGCCAGATTGGGACATTACTTGATCTTCAGTCCCCAGCCACCATATAGCTATGGTAAGTGACTGTTTGACAGCATATCTACTTGTCAGACACTTTGAATCGTGTTCCTTGCCATCAACCCCAGAAATGCAGCTAACACCATCCAGAATCCCATCATGGGTTGTGACTTTCTCTGAGATTGTTAGTGCATACCTTTGCTTGCTACCTTCAGATTGCCCTGTTGATTTTCTTCTCTTCCATAAGTTGCTTTACAACCATGCCTGTTATCTCTTTTGACACCCCATTTGAAATTTACGGATGGGCACGCAGTATATTGAGTAAACGATTATACCTGAGACAAATGGTTATTCACACCATTGTCTGCTCTATTGCAGGTGATGCTACTGGTTACTGGCATATGAGAGCCAAACTGAAGGATGTACAGTAACCCCTTTCACTATTCCGGGTTACGAGGTGCCTAACCATTGCAGAGCTGATAAAATGTTATGCATTGTTCTTCTTACACTTTTGGTTTTGTTTGCAGTCATTTCTTTTCTGTAATCTGTGCTTTTAGTGGACCACAGACAGTCCCTGATGAATTTCCCATCAAACTTTGCACACAGAGACCTGGAAAGAAACATGTTGGAAGAATCTGATGAGTACGAGTATGAATGAATGACGATCAGTACGAATGGACTGTTGGATGTATGTGATTTCTCCAGAAATATAGCATACGATTGGACATTAGAAGCCCATTATATGCAGCCCTGTCTGTAATATTGCTGCACTGTGTTTTTTCCGACTGATTATTTAATAATAGTCGTGTATTTAACAGTGTTTTTTGGCAATGTGACTGCACTATTTAAACGTGTTAATGTTGGAACTAATAGAATTGTTTATTTTCATATTTACGATGCCTCATGAGGTTGATTGAGGTAAATTTTGCCCCTCTTAATCTTTGCTCTTTCGGTAGCCTCTACCCACATGCAATAGAGTGAGTTGCCTTGTTTCCCTTGCACCTCTGTGTTTTTTGGTGGCACCCTTGGTCATCCCAAACGGAAGATTTAGTGGAGCGATGAACTCTCAGCACCCCTCTGGAATATTGCAGCACACTACAGCTAAGTGGAAGATCATGGCAGTAAACACAGTAAAATGGCCCAGGAACGGTTCCAAAGTGGAAGGCTCATCCCAGCAGATGTGGCAAGTCACCTGGAGACTCTAGAAATCGGTATGGCCAAGCCACTGTACTCAGCAAATATTGCCAAGTGAGTGCTTTAAAAATGGCAAGAATACGCCATCAGCAGGTTGAAAGGCCTACCACCTCCAAGTTACAGGAACGAGAGAGAGAGAGAGAGAGAGAGAGAGAGAGAGAGAGAGAGAGAGAGAGAGAGAGAGAGAGAGAGAGAGAGAGAGAGAGAGAGAGAGAGAGAGAGAGAGAGAGAGAGAGAGAGAGAGAGAGAGAGAGAGAGAGAGAGAGAGAGAGAGAGAGAGAGAGAGAGAGAGAGAGAGAGAGAGAGAGAAGAGAGAGAGAGAGAGAGAGAGAGAGAGAGAGAGAGAGAGAGAGAGAGAGAGAGAGAGAGAGAGAGAGAGAGAGAGAGAGAGAGAGAGAGAGAGAGAGAGAGAGAGAGAGAGAGAGAGAGAGAGAGAGAGAGAGAGAGAGAGAGAGAGAGAGGAGTGAGAGTTGGGGGCATGGCAGATCCTAAATACCCCTGTGAAAGTGGCTTGGTCACAGGCTAGCCAGCCAATCACAAAAGGCGGCTGGGGGCAGAGGGTCAGATGACACTTGGGCTGCCACTTAGTCAAAGCCACTTTCACAGGAAGATATAGTGCTAGACCAGGGGCCTATACTAGCCTAAACTAGTTAGAAACAATTTGGAAACTGCCACACTGGGCACACAAAGGACAGCCATTTGAGCCTACATGGTGGTTACCTAGACAACGGGAAGCCCTAGAAAACAAAAATGGTTAGGAACAGGATTTAAAAAACTCATTGGTACCCACACGGCTACCAAAAAGGTACATTGGGCTACTAATACAGTAAAACGGACTTGCACCCTTGGTAAAGCCCAAAATAAAGTACAGTTACCACCAACCTATTCCTTAAAACCAATTTATAGGGAAACAATTGCACTAGGGCAGGAATTGGGTGGCCGAGAGCCACCCTTTGGACGAGGCACCTTAATGGTGTTAAGCAGAATTATATGCATTAGCCTTTGGGAACACTACACACAACTAAGACTACAAGTGACAGTACAATTTCACCTTTGGTACAAGCCTGTATTACACAGTTATAGTGGTAGCAGTAGCGGAGCAGCCAGACTTATCTCAAGAGTAAGTGGAGCAGTACAAATAGTTACACAAAGGACAGCAATTACTACGATTCAGGCAAACACTGACAAAAGGTTTCTAAATAAAAGAATATATATTTATTTACTCAACAGTTGTATAACATTTTCACTATTCTAAGCAAGTCAAAAATCACAATCATAAATACACCACACCACTTCCCTTCCCTTAAATTCCAGACAAGTTAAGCTCACAAAATGAAGTGGGAGCAAAATGGCACTCCAGCAATTTAAAAGGGAGGGAAAGACAAAGTTATTAGAAATTAGGCAAAACCAACAGGTAAGTACTCAGGGCAATTGAGCAAGAGAGACTACACTGAGGAGATCAGCTAGAAAAGGCTTAGGGCCAAAGTCAATGTGTCAAAAGTCTTCTGCTCAAGATCACACAGTTCAGGGTAGTTCGCGGTAAAGTTTGTGGCACAGATTCTGGACGAGGTTGGTTGGTAGAAAAGTTAGTTCAAAGAGAAGCGAAGGACAAGCCCTCGGATTGGAGAAAGATTTCAAACACTTTCACCGCGGCTGAACGAAACGGACAGCCGGATTTGCACAGTACCTTAAAACAGAGGGAGCTGTAGATGAGGCGGGCGTTCCTGGTGGTTCCTGCAGGCTCACGGTTCCTGAAGCGACTGTCGGACTGACAAGAAGTAGGAAGACTGGAGGGTCCTGTGCCACCGAGGGAAGAAACCAGCAGCAGAGCAAATTAACGAATAAAAGGTGCGCTCCTTAAAACCCAAGCAGGGTCCGACCTCCCTGGCTATCCGGCCCACTGTAGCTCTGTACAGCGAATTCGACCAGATTAGGGGTCCTGGCTTGTAGTTTGGCAGGGCTTCACCGGGAGGTTCAGTCGTGGTAGGGCTACTCCTCTTCCAGTTCCTCGTTGGTTCTTTCGCTCCAGTGGCGACTCTGCCTTTCCAATCCCAGAGACCTGTTTTTTATGTAGTTTTCCCTCATTCATACAGCCTGGCTGTCAATCACACAGCAGGGTGGCTGGCCTGGCAAGGCCAGTCCCCTTGGCTAATCAGACAAGAGTGCGACTTGTGTTAGCAAGGGAACCCATGGCAGGGGTCAGAAGACCCCTCCCTCCCATGCTGCCTACCTAGACTATCAGGCGCCTTAAGGAGGGCTTCTGTGCAGAAGCCCGCGAAAAGACAGCGAACAAAGGAATCCTCTCCGGTTTGGCGTGCAGAGAAAAACACGAAAAAGACAAACAAAAAGAAATGGCGAATAAACCCAGCTGGAGCCAAAATAAAAAGGTATTTGGTGAAGCGGGTTTATGTTCGAGGCTAATATAATAGCCTAAAATAATACCATGTTTATATAAGATAATCATGGTAGAAAAGTTAGGGTAGTCACCACTGCCACCAGCCAAGTCTTAGTGTTAAGAGTGAAACAAGGCTCCAAGAGGCACAGACAAAAAGGGATAGGACTTAACCCTTTCCAGTACTCCATGTAAGATGGGGTGTACTGGGTCTGTAGTTTAAAGAGACTACATAAAGTTAATGGCAACTTTACATGTTTCTGGGGGACAGTAGTCAGCCCCAGAAAAATGGAGTCAGTGGGAAGTCTCAAAGACAACGCTGTATCACTGCACTGAAGGTGCTGTGTAACACACATAAAAAGTGGTGCTCATGGAGTAGGTGAGGCTCCAGAGCCCAAGAACACACAAAAGGGTAAAAACACACATAGCAAAACACATGCAAGAGTGGGAAAAAAGTTCACACTCTTACCAGGTGAAAAAATAAATCCTGGAAATCCAGCAAAGCTGCTGAGCGACTCATTAGGTAAGGGAAATCAGCCATTTATGAGAATTTTCCCTAACAAATGGCGAACCAATATCATATACCTTATTTAAGGTATAAAGGGACGTGATGGCGGGGCCACTTTAGGAGAACTCCCTCTGGTCAACAAAAGGAGATAAAAGGACAGGGGGGAAAAAAGTATAAAGTTGAAGGGCCCCAAAAAGTGGCCATAGAATCCCCCAAATATCAATTCTGGCTTAACTGAAGCAGATGTGTCCCGGAAGCATCCTCTGGGCTGACCAGTTTCCTCCAGGGCAACCTTGCTACATTGGTTGTCGTCCCGAGTTTAGACTTCGGACTGCAGAGACCCTTGACTTATACTCCTGCTGCAGTTCTCAGGACGAAAAAGAGGCCTTGCAGCTTTTTTTGTTTCCGTCATGAGGGTAGTCTTGCATTGTTTGATTGCAGTGGCCATCGCTGCCACCCACCTGCATTGTTTCCTGGGGGTTCTCCAACGTCGTCCAAAACATGGTGGTCCTTTCTTCATTGTGCCAGGGTCGTCCAGCTGTCCAGTGCCAGAAGCCAACTCACCAAAATGCAGAACCGCTGACTAGCCAGACCTAAATGTAATGTAATTGTCATTTGTATGGTCCCAACGCGCTGTAGGTTGAAAGCCCTGGGGGGACAGAAGTCCAGGTATGGGAAATTCATCACAGAGGTTTAGAAATGCATGTGTGCATTTTGGCCAAAGCAAAGGTAGTTGGAGGTGGCCAAGTCCCTGCTAGATACCCATGTCAAGCAGGCATATGGATGGGTGCAGAGAGTCTGGAGATTATGAGAGAGCAGACGAGACACTATGTGCACAGCTAACATTTTTCTCATGGGGTTAGCTGTATTCAATTAGCAGAGGTGTTGTGCAATGTGTTATTGTGTAGTGCAGGGTGAAGAGAGGTAGTCTGGAGAGTGTGCAAGAGCAGGAGAATCATTGTGTGTGCAGCTAGACCGAATTTATCGTGGAGGATAGCTGCATTCTTATGGCAGAGGTGTTATGAATTATGTCGTACAGTAGTGCATGGTAGCAGATGAGTGCGGGTGGATGGCGCTGCCTTCGACTAGTTTCCATGAGCTGTACCCGTGTGCCTTGGCTGGTTTCCGGGTGGCATAGATGCAGATGAATTTATAAAAGGGGGTGATTTCAAAGCACAGCAATACTCTACCCATTTACCATTGTCAAGAGCCAGGAATGGGACACGGACACAGGATTCATGGCTTTGATTATACAATTATTAAAATGAAAAGGAGTTGGAAAATGCCTAATCTAGGAGGTATTTCCGTACCTCAACCAAACTAAGGGTCTGTCCAGTGTCAAGATGTCCAAAGTAAATGTACGTCCTGTGTCCAAAATCCTATCCTTGCCCTCAGACTGAAACTCATTTTAAGGTTGCTTTACCCGGAGATTGTGTAATTCTAATACTGAATAAAAGGAGTCTCTGCTTCTTGAAGTGCACAAATGTTCAAATAAAACACAAAAGTAGAAACTCCAACACAAAAGTTCGAAATGGTCAATTTTCACAGCTCCAGGTAATTACACTCCACAATCAAGATAACTCAAAAGCCTAAGGGCATGGGTCTTCCTTGGAAATTTCTTAAGCGATTTGGGTGTGGGTCTTAGACTCACAGGACACCTGCTATACTCCCCATCCAGGTTTTCTTCCTCATTCAAATGCAATTCAAACTCCCCAAGGGCATGGGCATTCCTTGGGATTCTCTTTTACAGTTTCTTGTATACACTTGACTTTACGTGGTATACTCTCCTGCCAGGACTTGCATACAACTTGCTCCACACACTTTTTGGTTCACACACTTCACTTTGCCTGATGTACTCTCCTGCAAGGACTTTCATGCAATTTCTTTATACATCGCGTGTTCAGTATTTTTCTAAAAATGTATTCCGCTTGCTTTACAAAAGATCTGGTATATTCCCCGGCCGGATTACAATGTCCCTTTGATTTCTCTCTTTTGGTTTTCCCCAAGTTTGTATAGCGAGTCCCAGACCCCAATTCCACTGTCTAGGGCCTTCATTCTCTTGCCCGACAGTGCTTTGGTGTCCCGACCATTTGCCTAGGCTCACCGGTATACTTTCTGCAGCTTTCCCAGATTCCACATCAGGCGGCTGTCTGGCTCTCGCATCTCTTGCGGCCATTGCATGAAACTCTGACAGGCATTGCGTCTTCGGTCAGCTTTCCAACTCCCTCGGCACTCAGAAAGCACTACTTACTTCCTCGCGTCCTGCCAAGGCCTGCGCAAGGCTGCACTGAGCATGTTGACAGCGGGTTTCCTTCTCGCTCTGTTCTGCTGTTTGGACCTCTGCAGCGCCGCCGTACCTCGCCTTGCCTTGCCTTGCCTTGCGCTGGAGACCTCCAGGTTTCCCTTCGCACCATATTATTGAACCATGCCGGGCCAATTGGACTGTCCCAACAACTAGACCGCTAGAATTGGTTTTCTTTAGACATCATTACTACTCCTCGCCTCTTCTTCGTCTCAGTTTCCGTCATGTTTGTTGTCCATGTGATAACGAGGCGGCTGGTGTTGGTTCTTTTTGGGAGTCATCAGTGCTATTTCTTGCCTCTTCCTTGTATCAGTTCACATTATGCAGTTTTTCATGTGGTATTGAGGAACACTGGCTAGTATAGGCTTAGGAAGTAGTTGAGGGAGCTTGTTGCAATATGCCATCAAGGAATGAGGAAGGGAGGGAACATTCCTAAAAGGGAATGGGAGATATGCAACTTCATCTGATGATACCATGTGATCCCTCCAAGGGTCGCCTCCCCCTATATGGTCTTCCCTCTTATAGCCACCACAGAGGTCAGGATCAGGTAGCGGCTGCCGTCCCCTGGCTACATGAGGAGAAGCAACCTCCAGGGAAAGAGTGAGGACATCATCAGATTCATCACACTATATAAATCCTGAAGGTGAAAGTGACCTTTGCCTCCTCAGACAGAACCAAAGTATGGAGTAAGTGGGCTCAATAAATTCAGGAGCCCCAGAAGTGGTCCCTTCGAAAATCAGAGTAGAGGGGGCGAGTTAGCATTCCTGTTTCTATCCATCCAGCTCCATAGGGTTTAACCCTACCTCACCCTTGCCAGGCGGTGATCGGTTGCATTCTGGTCAAGGATCCCTCCCAGGCGTCCCTTGAGGTTGTGGGTACTGCTTTGTCAACACCTGGTCAGCCTGCCTAAAAGAAAGACTCCCTGCAAAAGGTTTCAGTTGGGACTTGTGACTTTAAAAGGCTCTAGGCCTATTTTTATAGGGCTGTGTACTGTGTTTTAACTCCTTTATTTTTACCTACAAATTCTCATTTACTTACCATGTCTTTTTCATCACTTACTTGATACACTTGATGCTTATTCTTATCCTACTGTGTTTAAAAGGTAAAGTTTCAAAAACGACTGCGAAAAATCTGTTAAAGAGTGCGCTTGTGTGCCGCGTCGCATGGCATTCCCTTTTGTGTACAAAAGAACCCCTAGAAGCCCACAATCTGCAACAAAGACCCCCATTTTGGCTGCCTTTTCTGTTTGTTTGCCGATTTCGAGGCATTTCCAAGATGGCTGCCGCAATTGTCTTGCTGAGAAGGCTGTTCTTGGTGCCTTCCTACTCTACCAGTTAAACCCCATTGGCTACTTCAACTTTATCCTGGCCAACGGGGGACTGGCAGGCCAGCCCCCTCATTCAAAGGCCCGCTTTCTGAGGCCCGCTTTCTGAGGCCCGCTTTCTGAGGCCCTATGACATTGTTTCTACTGACTATTGTGATTCTCGCTCACTCTTCAAAAGCGTTGTACTGTAACCTTCGGCACATCTCTAAGCGTATGTGCCGAATAATGCACGTCACTTTTGCCTTTCTGCTACCTGAAAACATTTTCTCATGCAAATTGTTCTAACTGTTTCACACCTACACCATGTTGATGTTTGACTACTACGCCCCTGCCCCCGCACATTCTGTACTATCCTTAAGATTCCCCCAAACGCTCTTTGTGTCTGTTACACCTTCTATCACTTAATCTTGTTTTTACTTAGCCCTACTGTGCTGGCTGTCCAAAAACTGCACTGTAATGCCCTGCTACTAGTTTACTCCTAGCATGTGTTCCACTTGCTCTCCACCCACCTGCAACTGCATGTTTAATGTATCATACCTACTTGTAACTGCATATTTTGATGTAGCAACCCGTACCACGAGGTGAGGCTTTCCAAAGTGTGTTCCTATAATATGTCATCTCTACCCGTCTGTAACTGCATACTTGATGTAGCGTTCTATGACTGTAACCTGTTATCATTGTAAAAAACAAATATAACCAATCTCATAAGTTAAAAGCGCCTAGATGCGCCTGGGCTTTGTGCGCTATACAAATGTCAAATAAATAAATAAGTCGGTGCTCTGTAGCCAAATCACCCAACAGTGAATTACATTATTTGTGTGTGTTTTGTGATTTACATACATGTGATTTTTGATTGGTAAGAGTTGTCTAAGGTCTAATTAATATAACTGTATTTTTATACATTCGGGCTAAAGTGATGAATGAACCCAGAGGTTATGTCCTTATTTTACAACAAGAGAACACTGCCCCAATTATTAAAACCAGCTGTGGCAATGGGATGCTCTCCATATTCCTCAATACAAATGGTGCTTTAACTAGGACGAAGAAGCACGGCGTGGATGCAGGTGAAAGGCATCAGCAGCATTCTAGCTGTTGGTCATATTTTTCCCATAAAAAGAGAAGCGGCACCACTAAAAGACAGCCCCATCACTGTGAAGACCCCGTGAAACCAGCCCTACTGTGACAAGGCCACACAGACCAAGAAGGATGCAAACCCACAATTACATACTCAACCTGAGAAGATGGGGTCATGAGGCTCAAGCCTCTGTATCCAAAAATCACTGCTGATAGATAAAAATCTATCAGTAAAAAAAGACGACGCGCTGGACTGAAAGACTGTTCATGTGGTAGCAGTAGAAGCAGGAGCAGTAGCAGGAGCAGTAGCGTCAGCAGCCCGGTACGAGGAGGAAGTAGAGACTGACAACGGAAGAGAAGAAATTGGAGAAGTAATAGCAGTGTTTATGAATGGAAACGGAGAAGCAGCAGTAGAGTGGGAGATTCGCTGCAGAAGCTGAAACAGGCATCAGAACGGGAAAAGTGTTTCCAGGTGAAGCGCACTACTAGTGCAAGTGAGAAGTGAAAGCTCAGAAACAGAGAAAGGGAAAGAGAACACCTGTTTGATTAGGCTGAGTAGTGTGGGTTCACTTTGCTTCTCTTACCAGATCCCTACCTACGTAATAAATCACAGACAACTTATGTGTATGGAAAGGTTGCAGGCCGTAGGCATTTTATTTTCTTACAGAAAATACAACACAACAAAATAAATACACTGCCATATGCTTTTGGGCACCTTGTGTCCAGTCCCGAAGTTGCCCAAGGCTCCTCCTGAGTCCTTGTTATCCCTGGGCCTTCGTTCCTAGGCACATGCCGCCACACCTGAGCGGGTGTTCTTTACGCCTGCTCAGGTCCCCCCAAAAGCACCCTACCTACAACCTCGTTCTTGGAGTGCCCTAAAAATGTTGTCGGAAAAACCCCCCATCCCTTTCCTTCATAGGTGTACCCCATCCTGGTGAAACATGTTCGGGTTGCTCCGGTGTAAGCCATGTCTTATGAAGTGCAGACCTGTGTTCCTGCAGTACTTTTCTACTGATTTATTTAGTTTCTTTCTGGCTATTTCGATTGCGTGCCTCTTCTGTGCCCCATACCAGACCCTTCTTGGTATTATTTCTGACATAAAAATCTCGGTTTTCCACCAGCTGCGGGCTATGCTATACAGCGACTCGCAAATGTGCCTTTTTAATTTACCCCTGTTTGTGCTCACCAGGCCGTTCTCTCCGAGATGTATAACTAGGTACTCGGGGAGGGGGGGGTGGTCCCTGAAACCTATCAGGTCCGACAGCCTGTCATGAATGTCCTCCCAGTGCATCCCCAGGAGGCCCCACCAGGATGTAATTGTGTTTCTGAAATGTAGTCCTTGCTTCTCCTCTTCCAGCCACCTGCCTGCCCGGGTCACGAAAGAGTGCCCCACTATCCATGGCGATTTGTAGGGTCCGGCCTTTATGAAAACGGGGAAGATAAGTGTTATATCAGTTCCTCCCTTATGTATTTTTTAAAACATTGCGACTTCCATCCCTCAATTCTTCTTACCCCCTTTGCTCCCAGGCCCACCGCCCATGCAGAGGTCGCTGCCCCTATCCTGAAAGAGTGTGCTCCAAATTCGGCTGGATCCCATCCTGCTTTTGCCACCTTCTGTTTCAATACTGCCTGAAACTGGTACCTGCTGAGTGCGCTGCCGTCCCTATGTATCAATAGCTGTCCGTCGACCTCTGGTGGCAGATCTAGGAATTCTTGGGTGATGCATCTGGGACAGTGGTCCTTCTCTCTGATGCAATTGAGATCTATTGCTCTCCCCTTCCCCGCTTGGTCTGTTTTAGATTTCTTTAGCATTATAGACATCCCCTTGTTAACCATACTAATGTCTTTCCTTGCCAGGCCGTCTCCTGCCACCGTATTACTGGCCACCAGTTCCCCTACTCTGAAAGCTCCGTAGTATGCTAGCGCAAATGCTGCCCTGAACAGCGCGGTTTCGTACGTGCTGCTGCATGTGTCTCGCAGTACTTTTAACAGAATTATCAACTTTCCAAAATTTACCGGCCTTCTGTTATCCGGTTTCTTCCCCTCTAATTTCTCCCATCCTCTCATAGCGTATTTTATTTTAGCGCTGTCGGTCGGGTCCGGTATGCCCGCCACTTTTGTGGTATACGGCGGTAGGTGCGCTGCTGCCCAGCTTTTCTTTTTCCCTTTGGCAAATGCCCCTTCCAGAAATTCACAATTTTTTTCCGTTGAAATTTATTCCACCTCTTTTACACCTGTTTCCAACAACACATCTTTTACATGCTTTTCGACTGCTTACCCGTTTTGTATGTTCGGGCGTTCCTGGTCAGCTTGTCGATAACCCTTTCCTTTCTCCGTTCTTCTCCCACTTCTTTTGAGTCGACCTTGTGGCCAACCGTGCTTTCCTTTCTAGTGCCTCCAACGGGACCCATGCCTTCCGCGGCGTGGGCGTTCTTTCCTGGACGGCGTCCGGTCTCAGCTCCCTGAATTTCTCCCACTGAAAGCGAGAGATTGCATCAGCCACCACATTTGCTTCCCCAGCGATATGCCTTGCCTTTATGCATGTATTCATTTTTAGGCTTTCCACTGTGATTGCCCTCATTAATTCCAACACTATCATGCATGACGCACTTCCTTTGTTTAATACGTGCACCACCGCCATGTTATCTGACCATACTGCCAACTCCTTGTTTCCTAGCTCTTCCCCCCCATGCGCATAACGCGACCCATATCAGGAAGAGCTCCAGCAGCGTTATGTTTTTTGTCCATTCCGCCACCTGCCATGTTTTTGGCCACTTGCCTGCGCACCATTCTTTCCCCAGTTTTATACCTAAACCCAGGCCACCTGCTGCATCGGTGAACAACACCCTTTTGCCTTCTTCGTTCACCGGTGAGCGTATATCACCGACCCATTGAAGCATTTCAGGAATTCTGCCCACACTTCCAGATCTCTCTTGATTCCTCCCCCTAGCCTGACTCTGTGGTGCCCCTTGGTAGCACCTCTCGTTTTCAGCTCAATGCTTCTCTGGAAACCCCTCCCCTGTGGTATGACTCTTCCTGCGAAGTTCAGCTTTCCTGCCAGCGCTTGCAATTCTCTCACTGTCGCCTTGTTTTTCCCTCGTAGTTCCTTTATTGTCTTCAGCAGATCCGTCACCTTGTCCTCCGGGATCCGACACCTTCCTTTGTTTGAGTCAATTTCTATTCCTAGAAATTGGATCCTCTGCGTTGGGCCCATCGTTTTCTCCTCCGCCAGCAGAAAACCCCACTCGCTTGTTATTTCCCTGAATTTATCCAGGGTTGCCCTGCATAGCTCTGAACCTTTGGGCCCCACGAATAAAAAATCGTCCAGGTAATGGACCATCATGGACTCCCTCATCTCTTCTGTTATTGCCCATTGTAAAAATGAACTTACCCTCTTGAAATATGCGCATGAGATGGCGCACCCCATCGGGAGGCATTTGTATTCCCCCTTCCAATGCATACATAACCATCTTTGTGATCTGCTGTTGACTGGCAACAGGCGGAATGCCGATTTAATGTCCGCTTTCGCCATCCATGCCCTTTTTCTCGCTTTCCTGACCAGTTCTACTGCTTCCTTGAAGTCTGAATGTGATACTGTTGCATCGCTCTGGGCGATGCCGTCGTTCACTGAGGCCCCTGGGGGGGTAGGATAGGTGGTGTATCAGCCTGTATTCTCCTTCTTCCTTTTTTGGCACCAGCCCTAGTGGAGAGCATATAAATTCTTCGAATGGTAGGGCCGTAAAGGGGCCCTCCACCCTCCCCAGTTCTACCTCTTTCCTGATCTTACTGGTCACTAGATCTCTGTTTTCGGTTGCCGACTTTAGATTCCTAGGAATGTCTTGGGCTCCCTGTCCGGTAAACGCGATGTTAAAACCTTCTCTAAAGCCTCGTCTGATCTGGTCTGCCGTTTCTTGGTCTGGGTATTTCTGGAGCCACCTTTCCATCTTATCGATTTTTACCGGCGTGGCCCCCTTCCCGCCCCAGCTCTTATTTCCGCGTCTCATCGCTTCTGCCGCTTGGAGCTGCGGCCCTTGTGCACTTGGAGCTGCTGTGGTCACCCTTAAATCTCTCGCACTTGTGGCTGAACTTACACTTCCATCCCCAGCTACAGGGTACCCCTTTTCAAAACTCCTACATTGTCCTGGTTCTGCTCGTGCTGTCCCCATGCTCCCACTGCCCCCCCCCCCCTGTGTTGTCGGGGGCAGGCTGCTCTGCCCCCCTCTTTGTGACCCATAATTTCTGCTCCGAAAACTCTGGTCTCTATTTCTGTCATAGCTGGATTCATACTTTTTGCTATTGTATCTATAATCTGCTTTGTAATCGCTCTGCCAATACTGCCTTCTCTGCTGTCCCCCTGTGCTCCGCTCCTTGGAATCCCATTTCTCCTTTAGCACATTAAATATGTAGAGGTTAAAGTTTTCTTCATCCCAGCCCATATCCGGAAAGCAGTTGCAGGCGGGCTCCTTTCTGAACTCATGGTCATACTCCAGCCATGCGTCCCCTCCAAACGCTGCGTGTACCTTCAGCACACTCTGCTGCCCCGTCTTCCGGGAATTTCTGTAATATAATTGTAGACATTATGGTGACGGCCGACATCCAGTTGTCAAAATTCCTTACTACTGGCCCCTTTTTTAGTAAACTTTTCTCGTCCTCCTTCATGTCCTCTAGGGTCACATTCTTCCCCCTCTTTTGACAATCTAACAATGTAAAGATATCGATCAATTCCTTCCTCCATATTTTTTCCTTTACTTTGTCGTTTATGTACCAAGCCATCGCTTTCATTGACCTGCCCTGTGCGTCTTTACCCATGGTTGGCCTGCCATATTTCGTCATGAGTACACGTAGATCGAGTGAAAAGAGCTTGTGGCAATGGCCGCGCCTTTCATGTGCAGGCCGCACAGGCCTAGAACGCCCTTCCGGTGTCTCTGATGTTTCGGAAACAGTTGAAGACCTTCCTATTTTCATAAAATCCTGATCCAGCTACCTGGTTGTACTAGATAGGGATGTATACGAATTGTTCGAACTAC
This sequence comes from Ambystoma mexicanum, assembly GCF_040938575.1. Taxonomy (NCBI): domain Eukaryota; kingdom Metazoa; phylum Chordata; class Amphibia; order Caudata; family Ambystomatidae; genus Ambystoma; species Ambystoma mexicanum. Next base: position 1,336,494,451 of record NC_090933.1, on the reverse strand, counting down.
AATTGTTCGAATTACAATTGACCTTTGCACAATTGACCGAATTGTGAAGGTCAATTGTTACATATATGCGGGGGGAAACCCCCCCGCAACCTCCCATTATATATTATATATATATATATATATATATATATATACATATATATATACATATATATATATTATCAAACCAATATATATATATATATATATATATATATATATATATATATATATATATATATACGGTCAATTGTGCAAAGGTCAATTGTGCAAAGGTCAATTCGGACCCTCGACTTTCGGTCAATTCGGTAATTCGAACAATTGTGTTCAAACAATTTGGGTAATACCCTAGATAGGGCCTACCTTCTTTCTTCCTGGCGCCTGGATGCCTTCGGGCTTTGGCGCCTTATAAATGAAATAACATAACATGAGTGGCCCCCATTTTCTGCCGCTGCCACCGTCGGTGCTGCCCCCGGTGGTGTGTCCCCTGCCACTACGTTTGGCCCTGCCGGTGCACCTTGTGGTGCCGGGGTTATTGGTGCCGGGACCGGGGTTTCCCTGGGTTCTACTGGTACCCCTTGCGGTGCCGGGACCGGGGTTTCCATGGGTTCTGCCCCTGACCCCCCTGCCCCTCTGTTTTTCCCTGCTCACCACTCCTCTCCATTTTACCCAAGCCCTTAGATGATAACTTTCTTCGTCATCACTGCTTGCTTCGGTTGAGGAACTCCCCTGCTGCTCCTCCCTGGATCCCCTTCCCACGTCTGCTCCTCTTGTCATTTGGTGTTGGGCGACTTACCCGAAACCGTGACGCAATTTTTTAACGTTTTTACGATTTTATTCCCCACAGTACCTTTCTTTTTATCTTTTTTCTTTCTCTTGGTCGGTGCCTCTGTCTGTTCCTATGATCTCTTCGACTCCGCTCTTCCCCTTTTCTGTCCTTGCGGTACCTCGTCTTCTCCTTCGTTGCTGCTGGGCTCTATGAACAGCAAAGGTGACGTTGTCTTTGCCCTTTCTTCCTTCTGCATTATCTCTAGCACCCATTGTGCCCCGTTTTCCTTCTCTGCCTTTCTCGCCCATTCTGAGAATTCTTGGGCCCTTTTCGCTCTTCCTTCCGCCATCCTTCTCGTCTGAATTCTGTCAGCCACGCTTCTCGTTTGACCACGGCGAAAGTCCTTTGTTCGTTTGCAGCTGGTACTTCTGGGTCGCTCCCGCTCCGGCACCGTTGGGCGACTTGTAGCCACTGCGTTTTGAAGAAACTTAGAGAGGTAGAAAAAATGCGTGAGCCCGCAAGAGCAAATGTTTTTCCTTCCCCTTATCCAGGCACTAAGAGCCTACCCGAGAGAGGTGAGCTCTTACCTGGTTTGTGCCGCCTCTCCTTTTCCAGGCTTACTTATACCCCCCGGCCTTTTGTTCCGTCTTGGGGGCGGCCGGGTTACCCCCTGCCCCCTTGCTGTTACATTTCGCACCTTCCCAGGTGCTGTTTCCTGCCCTTCCTGGGCTTTTGTTTCTTGAGGAGCCGTTCGGACGCCCCTCCCTACGCTTTCGTGCCGTTTTCCCCCCACCCCGCGCCTAAACTCCCAGACCCTCTATCGTCCCGCATTTCATGCGGCCCGGGGCCTGGGTCAATCGGATCACAGTATCTGCTCGGATGTTGCAGGCGGGCTCCCTCCGGCAGCGCTACCCTAGAGTCTTTGGAGGAAATGGAATGTTAAAACTACGGGAACCAGAATATAGACAAGCAGAGAAGCACCGTCGAAGCCAAAGAGACGGCTGAAACCAGGGTTCTAAACAGGTGTGCCACACCTCCGTCTCTACAAACCCGCAAGCAGATAGCCTATTGCAACGGTGGGCGCGACTACAGTAAAAAGAAGCCCTTCGTGGGAATAAGGTCACACCAGCAAGACTCTGATTCAACACAACTTTATTTCAAAGTATTTTTTTTCTCTTATGTAAAAGGATACTCGCAGTGAAGTCTTCTTTAAGGTCTGTAGTGTTTTCCTTGCTCCAGCAATTCGGTGAGCAACTGAGTTTGGGGTTGTAAGTGTATAGTCTCGCCCCTCTTCCTCTTCACAGGCCACAGTCTTCGTATTTTTCAGACATCTATTCACATGTGAACAACCCCCTCCATCTCGGGAACTCTTTCACTCTCGTAACATTATTGAATAAGTTAATTTTCTTTCTCACAGTTCTTGATAAATGACTGAATTATAATTTTATATCCTGGGCTCTCAGTATTTTCCAAAAGTGCAAACAGTTTATTCTTTCTGTACGTCCGTCTGCCCTACTTGTTCAGTTTGCACAAGAACGAATGTTCTTAATTGGTTAGAGGTTTAAAGTCACATAAAACTCTTGCAGAGATAAGGGACGAGCTGAGATGTGAGGAACGTTATGGGGCAAGCTTCTTTCCATGGGCTGAATCGTCCTTTCACTTCGGCTGCGGCCACAGATACGGCGCTGTTTTCTCCCGGCCCCCCCCCTCTGTAATCCTTCAGCTTCGGTCGAGGTGCCGGCTGCTGCTGAGGCGAGCCCCCCCTTCCGGAAAGCCTCCAGTTCGCTTCTGCTCTCTCTCTCTCTCACCCCCCTTCTCTCTCTCTCTCTCTCACCCCCCTTCTCTCTCTCACACCCCCCCTTCTCTCTCACCCCCCTTCTCCCTCTCACACACCCCCCTTCTCTCTCTCTCTCATCCCCCTTCTCTCTATCCTCAAACCCCCTTCTCTCTCTCTCACACCCCCTTCTCTCTCTCTCTCACACCCCCTTCTCTCTCTCTCTCACACTCCCCCTTCTCACTCTCTCCACTCACACTCCCCCCTTCTCTCTCTCTCTCTCTCTCACACTCCCCCTTCTCTCTCTCTCTCTCACCACCCCTTTCCCTCTCTCACCACCCCTTTCTCTCTCTCACCACCCCTTTCTCTGTCTCACCACCCCTTTCTCTCTCTCACCCCCCCTTCTCTCTCTCTCACCCCCTTCTCTCTCTCTCTCTCACACCCCCCTTCTCTCTCTCACCCCCTTCTCTCTCTCACCCCCTTCTCTCTCTCACCCCCCTTCTCTCTCTCTCTCTCTCTCACCCCCTTCTCTCTCTCCATCTCACACCCCCTTCTCTCCTCTCTCACCACACACCCACCTTTTCTCTCTCTCCCTTCTCTCTCACCCCCTTCTCTCTCTCTCTCTCCCTCTCTCTCTCTCTCACCCCCTTCTCTCTCTCTCACCCCCTTCTCTCTCTCACCCCCTTCTCTTCTCTCACCCTCCTCTCTCACCCCCTTCTCTTTCTCTCTCTCTTTCTCTCACCCCCCTTCTCTCGCTCTTTCACCCCTTCTCTCTCTCTCTCTCTCACACACCCCCATTCTCTCTCTCTCACACACCCTTCTCTCTCTCTCTCACCCCCCCTTGTTTCTCTCTCTCTCTCTCTCTCTCTCACCCCCCTTCTCTCGCTCTCTCACCCCCCTTCTCTCCCTCTCTCTCTCTCACACCCCCTCCTCTCTCTCTCATCCCCCTTCTCTCTCTCACACACCCCCTTCTCTCTCTCACCCCCCTTCTCTCTCTCTCTCTCACACCCCCTCCTCTCTCTTCTTCTCTCTCTCACGCCCCCTTCTCCCCCTCTCTCTCTCTCTCACCCCCCTTCTCTCTCTCACACCCCCCCCCTTCTCTCTCACCCCCCTTCTCTCACACCCCCCTTCTTTCTCTCATACACACCCCTTTCCTCTCTCTCACACACCCTCTTCTCTCCTCATCCCCCTTCTCTCTCACACCCCCTTCTCTCTTCTCTCACACCCCCTTCTCTCTCTCTCTCTCTCTCTCTCTCTCTCTCTCTCACACACCCCCCTTCTCTCCCCCCCTTTCCTCTCTCTCACCCCCTTCTCTCTCACCGCCCCCTTCTCTCTCTCATCCCCCCTTCTCTCTCTCACACCCCCCTTCTCTCTCTCTCCCTCTCCCTCTCTCACACCCCCTTCTCTCTCTCTCTCACTCCCCCTTCTCTCTCTCACACACCACCCCTTTTCTCTCTCTCTCACCACCCCTTTCTCTCTCTCTCCCCCTTCTCTCTCTCTGGCCCCCTTTTCTCTCTCTCTCTCTCTCACCCCCCTTCTCTCTCTCTCTCACACCCTTTCTCTCTCACCCCCTTCTGTCTCTCACCCCTTCTCTCTCTCACCCCTTCTCTCTCTCTCTCTCTCTCTCTCTCACACACCCCTTCTCTCTCTCTCACCCCCCCTTCTATCTCCCTCTCTCTATCACCCCCCTTCTCTCTCTCACCCCCTTCTCTCTCTCTCACCCCCTTCTCTCTCTCCATCTCACACCCCCTTCTCTCTCACCCACTTCTCTCTCCCTCTCCCTCTCTCTCTCACCCCCCTTCTCTCTCTCACCCCCCTTCTCTCTCACACCCCCCTTTCTCCTCACACCCCCTTTCTCTCTCACACCCCTTCTCTCTCACACCCCTTCTCTCTCTCACCCCTCTCTCTCTCTCTCTCTCACACCCCCTTCTCTCTCTCTCTCTCTCTCTCTCACACACACCCCCCTTCTCTCTCCCCCTCTCTCTCTCACCCACCCTTCTCTCTCTCACCCCCCTTCTCTCTCTCTCTCCCCCCTTCTCTCTCTCTCTCTCTCTCTCACCCCCTTCTCTCTCTCTCACCCCACTTCTCTCTCTCCCCCTTCTCTCTCTCCATCTCACACCCCCCTTCTCTCTCTTTCTCTCACCCCCCCTTCTCTCTCTCTCTCTCTCTCTCTCTCTCTCTCTCTCACCCCCTTCTCTCTCTCTCACCCCCCTTCTCTCTCTCTCACCCCCCCTTCTCTCTCTCTCTCTCTCTCACACCCCCTTATCTCTCTCTCTCACCCCCCTTCTCTCTCACCCCCTTCTCTCTCTCACCCCCTTATCTCTCTCTCTCACCCCCCCTTCTCTCTCTCTCTCTCTCTCTCTCACCCCCTTATCTCTCACCCTCCCCTTCTCTCTGCCCCTCTCTCTCTCACACACACACACCCCTTCTCTCTCTCACGCACACCCCTTCTCTCTCTCTCTCTCTCTCTCTCTCTCTCTCTCACACACACACACCCCTTCTCTCTCTCTCTCACACACCTCTCTCTCACCCCCACTTCTCTCTCTTTCTCTCACCCCCCTTCTCTCTCTCTCTCTCACCCCCCTCTCTCTCTCACACCCCCCCTTCTCTCTCTCTCTCTCTCACCCCCTTCTCTCTCTCACCCCCTTATCTCTCTCTCCCCCTTCTCTCTCTCTCTCCCCCTTATCTCTCTCTCTCTCACCCCCTTATCTCTCTCTCTCACCCCCTTATCTCTCTCTCACCCCCCTTCTCTCTCTCTCTCCCCCCTTCTCTCTGCCCCTCTCTCTCTCACACACACACCCCTTCTCTCTCTCTCTCACCCCCCTTCTCTCTCTCTCTCTCTCACCCCCCTTCTCTCTCTCTCACCCCCTTCCCTCTCTCACCCCCCTTCTCTCTCACCCCCCTTCTCTCTCTATCTCACACCCCCCTTTTCTCTCTCTCTCACCCCCTTCTCTCTATCTCTCTCACCCCCTTCTCTCTCTCTCTCACCCCCTCTCTCTCTCTCACCCCCTCTCTCTCACCCCCTTCTCTCACCCCATTCTCTCTCTCACCCCCTTATCTCTCTCTCTCACCCCCTTATCTCTCTCTCTCTCACCCCCTTATCTCTCTCTCACCCCCCTATCTCTCTCTCTCTCTCCCCCTTCTCTCTCTCTCACCCCCTTCTCTCTCTCTCGCTCTCTCTCTCACCCCCTTATCTCTCTCTCTCTCACCCCCTTCTCTCTCACCCTATTCTCTCTCTCACCCCCTTATCTCTCTCTCTCTCACCCCCTTATCTCTCTCTCACCCCCTTATCTCTCTCTCACCCCCCCTTCTCTCTCCCTCTCTCTCTCACCCCCTTATCTCTCTCTCTCTCTCACCCCCTTATCTCTCTCTCTCACACCCCCCTTCTCTCTCACCCCCTTATCTCTCTCTCACCCCCCTTCTCTCTCCCTCTCCCTCTCTCACCCTTATCTCTCTCACCCCCCCCTTCTCTCTGCCCCTCTCTCTCACATACACACCCCCCTTCTCTCTCTCTCTCTCTCTCTCTCTCTCTCTCTCTCTCTCTCTCTCACCCCCTTATCTCTCTCTCTCTCTCTCTCTCTCTCTCTCTCTCTCTCACCCCATTATCTCTCTCGCTCACCCCCCTTCTCTCTCACCCCCTTATCTCTCTCTCACCCCCTTCTCTCTCTCACCCCCCTTCTCTCTCACCCCCTTATCTCTCTCTCTCTCACCCCCTTATCTCTCACCTTATCTCTCTCTCTCTCTCTCACCCCCCCTTCTCTCTGTCCCGCTCTCTCTCTCACACACACCCCCCTTCTCTCTCTCTCACGCACACCCCCTTCTCTCGGCGCACGAGGACGTCCTCGGCCTCCGCTTCTCGTGGGAACAGCTGGGCTCTCACGGGAAGTCCCCATCTCCCTGAATCCTCTCCGGCGGCTTCACATCGGAATTTCTGCGAACGTGAACACTTTCCTCTTCTTTAACGAACTTTCAAACATTAATAACCTCAGCACAACGGCGCATCCTTATATGAACTTTTAACGCTACGGTGGAGCAATTCTTAATATGCCCACTCCCAACCAAAAACCATACATCAAGACCTCATTAGGGCAGAGACCCCGAGACAGCCGATACAAGAGAGACAGAAGAGCTCCAGGACATTACCAGGTTCGCCCTCTCGCAGCTTAACCCCTCATTTCCCGTCTAGGTTGTAGATGAATTCCACAAGCTCTCCGAGGACTTTCAATGCTCCCAGATACGGACTCCGCACAGAAGCCCTTGGCAAGGAGCCAGGGGGAGAATGCCAAGCACAGGCGTTGGCAGAAGACTGCTGCAGGCCCCCGGAGCAAGGGCTTCACTCGCTGCTATGACCACCGATTCCCCACGGGGCTGCAGAGCCAATTGGGAATCTAAAGGGAAGCTTGTGAAAACACCAGCAGAGGCTACTTCCTGCACCAGTGTTACTGGCAAACAGCGAAAACCACGACAGACGCTTTGCAAACAGCTCAGCAGGAAGAGTCGGGTACGAATGCACAGTCTTGTGAATGCCAACATGAATAACCCATGCACCTGGGAATAAGGGTTCTAGATAACAGGGAGGGGGCGAGGATCGGATCCTGAAGCTACCAGCCCCATAACACAAAGCTCTTCATCACTAAATAATATATTACGAAACAGCTAAGACACTAAACAAGACAGGAAAACGAAGCAGAGAGGGCGAGGCATAAGTGAAACAGGGTGCACGTGCTTGTAAAATACCCAGTAGAGGTAGGAGATAACCCCAGACAGCAGAATAATAAGAAAAGAAGTGCTGATCACCTGTGGCGCAATTCTTCCTCCGCGCCCCAGACCCTACACTGGCAGTAATGAGCCAGGCGGGAAAGAGGCTCCTACGCACTTGCTCCTCATAAAGAGAGTAAGAAAGTCAAGATCACTAGAAGGGAGGAAAGACCAGGGATGAGGTTTCTCTCCTTGGCATAAGAACGAACCCTGGGGAGTGGTTAAAGAACACCAGTAGGCTGTAAGGTAACCGCCTAAACACAGTATTTCTCTTTATACGAGACTTTTGTAGTATATTCAGTGTGAGGGTCAGAATAGGTTTTGGACACAGGACAGTGAACTTTATTTTGGACACATATCCTAACTATGACTTGTCCACTAATTAGCTTTGAGGCAGGTCCATCCCTCATATAATTAGGGCATGTAAGGCATTTCTGCAACCCCTTGGCCCTCATTACGACCCTGGCGTTGGACCATGGTGCTATTAGCACCATGGTCCATGCTGGTCTCCGCCATGGTGGATGGCGGAATTACCGCCCCATCACCAGGTTGCGGGGGCGGTAATTCCCCATTCCCATTTTGTCCCATAGGGCATAATGGGAATGGGGAAGGTGATAATTACGGCACCGCTAATAGCGGTTGCCATAATTATCACCAAGGTCCCTTTGCGGCACCCACTTTAACGGATGGTCTACACCAGCCGCTAAGTACGGGTCCCGCAAAGGGACCTTGTAATCAGGCGGTAATGGTTTAACGGCGCCGCCGCCGCCTTTTACGGCGCCATTAAACCATTACCGCCTGGGTCGTAATGAGGGCCCTTGTGTTGTTTAAATAAACGCAGTGTGAAACAAACCAACACTGTGTCCATCTCCTCACTTCGAACCCTTCGCACTAACTTGCACCAAGAGTTCCATGTGTGCGCAAATTAACCCTGCAGCCCTCCACACTGAACCAAGTCTTGGCACGCTACCTTGATAGAGTAAGTCTAGACATGTGTGTCTTTCCCAGTTTACCAGAATAGGTGGCCTCTCAGAATCTGCCCAAAGGCCAGCAGGACTCTCCAGCTTAAGGCACCTGCACCAGAAGGATTTGAGTGCGGCGTCACTGCAGATCACAAAGATGTGCCACAACGGAACAGCCTGTCCCCGAGCCCGGAAGACAACAGGCAGCGCAAAGGAGAAGCAAAGAATTGGACTACACCAGCAGAGAGCAAGGACAAAGTGAGCCAGGTGGCCACAGCAGGGTCCTAACAAAAGACCCACTACGCAATGCACAGGGTATCCTAGATGTGCCACAACGGAACAGCCTGTCCCCGAGCCCGGAAGACAACAGGCAGCGCAAAGGAGAAGCAAAGAATTGGACTACACCAGCAGAGAGCAAGGACAAAGTGAGCCAGGTGGCCACAGCAGGGTCCTAACAAAAGACCCACTACGCAATGCACAGGGTATCCTAGATGTGCCACAACGGAACAGCCTGTCCCCGAGCCCGGAAGACAACAGGCAGCGCAAAGGAGAAGCAAAGAATTGGACTACACCAGCAGAGAGCAAGGACAAAGTGAGCCAGGTGGCCACAGCAGGGTCCTAACAAAAGACCCACTACGCAATGCACAGGGTATCCTAGATGTGCCACAACGGAACAGCCTGTCCCCGAGCCCGGAAGACAACAGGCAGCGCAAAGGAGAAGCAAAGAATTGGACTACACCAGCAGAGAGCAAGGGCAAAGTGAGCCAGGTGGCCACAGCAGGGTCCTAACAAAAGACCCACTACGCAATGCACAGGGTATCCTAGATGTGCCACAACGGAACAGCCTGTCCCCGAGCCCGGAAGACAACAGGCAGCGCAAAGGAGAAGCAAAGAATTGGACTACACCAGCAGAGAGCAAGGGCAAAGTGAGCCAGGTGGCCACAGCAGGGTCCTAACAAAAGACCCACTACGCAATGCACAGGGTATCCTAGATGTGCCACAACGGAACAGCCTGTCCCCGAGCCCGGAAGACAACAGGCAGCGCAAAGGAGAAGCAAAGAATTGGACTACACCAGCAGAGAGCAAGGGCAAAGTGAGCCAGGTGGCCACAGCAGGGTCCTAACAAAAGACCCACTACGCAATGCACAGGGTATCCTAGATGTGCCACAACGGAACAGCCTGTCCCCGAGCCCGGAAGACAACAGGCAGCGCAAAGGAGAAGCAAAGAATTGGACTACACCAGCAGAGAGCAAGGACAAAGTGAGCCAGGTGGCCACAGCAGGGTCCTAACAAAAGACCCACTACGCAATGCACAGGGTATCCTAGATGTGCCACAACGGAACAGCCTGTCCCCGAGCCCGGAAGACAACAGGCAGCGCAAAGGAGAAGCAAAGAATTGGACTACACCAGCAGAGAGCAAGGACAAAGTGAGCCAGGTGGCCACAGCAGGGTCCTAACAAAAGACCCACTACGCAATGCACAGGGTATCCTAGATGTGCCACAACGGAACAGCCTGTCCCCGAGCCCGGAAGACAACAGGCAGCGCAAAGGAGAAGCAAAGAATTGGACTACACCAGCAGAGAGCAAGGACAAAGTGAGCCAGGTGGCCACAGCAGGGTCCTAACAAAAGACCCACTACGCAATGCACAGGGTATCCTAGATGTGCCACAACGGAACAGCCTGTCCCCGAGCCCGGAAGACAACAGGCAGCGCAAAGGAGAAGCAAAGAATTGGACTACACCAGCAGAGAGCAAGGGCAAAGTGAGCCAGGTGGCCACAGCAGGGTCCTAACAAAAGACCCACTACGCAATGCACAGGGTATCCTAGATGTGCCACAACGGAACAGCCTGTCCCCGAGCCCGGAAGACAACAGGCAGCGCAAAGGAGAAGCAAAGAATTGGACTACACCAGCAGAGAGCAAGGGCAAAGTGAGCCAGGTGGCCACAGCAGGGTCCTAACAAAAGACCCACTACGCAATGCACAGGGTATCCTAGATGTGCCACAACGGAACAGCCTGTCCCCGAGCCCGGAAGACAACAGGCAGCGCAAAGGAGAAGCAAAGAATTGGACTACACCAGCAGAGAGCAAGGGCAAAGTGAGCCAGGTGGCCACAGCAGGGTCCTAACGAAAGACCCACTACGCAATGCACAGGGTATCCTAGATGTGCCACAACGGAACAGCCTGTCCCCGAGCCCGGAAGACAACAGGCAGCGCAAAGGAGAAGCAAAGAATTGGACTACACCAGCAGAGAGCACGGGCAAAGTGAGCCAGGTGGCCACAGCAGGGTCCTAACGAAAGACCCACTACACAATGCACAGGGTATCCTACTTTGACTCAGCAGCTGGCTTAAGCCAACCTGCTAATAAAATCACCAGTGAGCACACAGGTTTTGGCAGCCAATTAGGCTAGTCCTAAACAATGTCAAATACTCCCCCCACCCACACTGAATGTAGATTGGAAGTGCAGTGGACCAGTCTACACCGGTGTAAGCCACAACCAAGTGTGCCTCTGCGGGCTCAGGATGAGCCCATGCTAGCAACACCTATTTTGGCCGTGCCTTGCGGTCTACAGAGACCCAATGAAAACTAGCAGTAGCAGGGATTAAAAAGGCATTGGCATGTCTAGCCTATAGGTACACTAGCAAAGAGTGTCCTTACTTTGCACAGGTTCTGTAGACAGGCATGATAACACAATTGTTGCAAATCACGGAGCACACGTGGAGGGGAGAACTGGTGTGCTGCAGCATGATGGGACCTTCTGTGTGCTCTGCCCACCTGTCACCTCATCCTGGCGAGGTGCAGTATGTTATGGTGCAGATATCTCGGAAAAGGGTGCTTCCTAAGGCCTGGGAATGTGGTTGTTGAGGTCCTGCAGGGACCTCAAGTCTTGTTCCTGGCTTTCGAGATGGTTAAAATGAGCTTTGTCCAGTCCTTCTATGACCACAATGAATTTGTGCACGTTACGGTGCAAATATCTCAGAAACGGTGCATCCTAGGGCCTTGAAATGTGGCTGGAAGTTCTGTCCTTCAGGTCCAGATGCTTGAAATGAGCTCTGCCTGGTCCGGTTATGACCACCTTGATGTTTTGCCGCTTCCAGGCAACTGTCTCGCATGTGCAGGGGCTGAAATCCGGGGAACGAGGTGGGGTGTCCACATGTAATGTAGGCAGTGACATCCGGAGGGTCCTAACAGGTAACTGCAAAATTTGGTGCAGATTGGTAAAACAGTGTGGAATTGTATGAGGGTAAAAAAAAAAGAGTTTCGGGTTTATACACACATACACACCCTAGTGTGAAAGCGTGTTAACATGGGCCAAAATGCGTGAGGAGAAACATTTGCAGATTGTTCATACGTTATGTGGTATATTTGGTTGTAAGCTGGCTCAATGTATTTCCTAAAGGCAACACCTCCGTCTAGAGGTGACATCAGGCAAAGTGTGCAGTCTCTACTGCGCATGACTGCACCGGGCAAACAAACATCTGGCCTTTTATTATATTGTATGATATATTGAACTACAAATGCTATGGAAGTGATGACACTCCCACGAAAGGTCTAACTAAAGTCCAGCTGTCCACAGCATATTCCACAACACACTTCCAGAATGACACAAATAGCATGCTTACAAAACACCCATGCCCTGGTAGCCATTGCAGCTACTAAGGGGGGCACACCAGAAAAACGGTTGCAGTGGCAGGAGTACTTCACTAGAAATCCCTCTGGTCACAAGAAAAAAAAAAAACCGATGTAGACGGCACCAAATTTAGGGGACCCAGATAGATAGGGGGCCTGAACTGCAAAGGAGAAATGAGTTACCAGTAATGTTCTTTCCATGGATTCTTTTCCCACAGATTCTAATCTTGATAGATGTCCACTGAGCGTCACCAGGGGCACAGTACGGCTCGACATAGTTTCTCGACTCTTGTGTTCGGCTGTGCCACGCCTCTACTCTGGACACAACGTTGATCGCTGTACTAAAGAGATGCACTATTCCCCCTTACTTCAATTCCCTGCCTTTATTACCCTCGGCCTGCAAGTGGGACTGCGCACTAAATGAAGGAAGTCAATTTAACAAACCTTCTAAAAGTGCAATACAAAACACGTTTTGCTTATAGATGTTTTTGGTAGGAACGAACCAGAAAAAAAGGCCAATTTGGTAACCAATTTGAATTTTTGTACATTTTTTGAAAATGTCTTCCATCTTGTCATCTGCACACACAAGCCTGACAACAGACCGCAGATAACACTCCTGAACTTCCAATCATAGGAGGATGTGAGGCAGGACTCGACAGGACCCAGGGACCGTGTCTAACGGAGCAACCAAAAGCAGCTACACCAACAGGTCCGATCATAACTGAATCATAACTGCTGAACCCATATGCATGCATTAGTATTGGCCGACCCCTAACCCACACCCGTAATGATAGGCTCACAACTTTTTTCAAGTGTTGGCAATAAAAGGCCGTAGGATTTTATTGTACAGATATGGTTATGGAGATAACAATAATCACATATCATAATAATATCATACGTTTGGGCACCGGGTCCTGAGCTTGCCCCCTCTGGCCCGTGCCACCACACACGGGCAGGTTGGCGGCTGGCCGTGTTCCCCCAAAAGTATCCCCTAGTGAAAACCCCTGGAGGCAAGTTTAGCTGTGATTTCTCGAAAGAAATGATCCATGCCCTGGTCAGATAAATGGGTGCCGTCATTGAGAAAAAGGTCTGGGTTGCCTAGTGTAATGGCCGGGTGTTTTATGAAACCCAGTCCCCTTGCTGTACAGAATTTCTCTAGCCCCCTGTTGAGTTTTGTTCTAGAAATGTCTACCGATTTGTAGCAGATGGCCCCTAGCCATTTCTTTCTGGGTAAGATGGCCCGAGAAGTATATTTCTGTACCCCTCCAGTTGTGTGAAATGCCAGCAAGGGAGGAGCAGATGTCCTCGAATAAAATTCTCCTACCAATGGAGACCAGGTCATTGCCCCCTAGATGTATGATCAGAAATTCTGGCGGGTCTCTGTATGCAACCAGCTCAGCTAGAGTTTTGTGGATGTCGGCCCACCGTAGGCCTCTGTATCCCCACCTTGAAACAACGGTGTTTCAGAAGGGTGGCCCTTCTTTGGTCTCTTCTGCCCATCTGCCTGTCCTGAAGACAAATGAGTGGCTGACTATCCACGCTGATCGGAGTGTGGTCTGCCCTTCGCCGGTTGTTTCTGTGGAAAGGGGGGGGGGGTGAGAAAATGAGGGAGGGTGCTAAAACAGCTGTGGTCTGATATATCTTTTGTAGCAATCCGACTTCCATCCCCATATGTTTTTTAGCTGTTTAGGTGCTAGGCCTCCTTGCCATGCTGAGGTGGCGGCACCTATCCTGAAAGAGTGGGTGCCAAAACCCTTGGGGTCACACTCTGCTTTGCTGATTGCTTTCATCAGCACGCCTTTAAATTGGTAGTGGCTTAGTGCCGAGGAGTCCTTGTGGATTAGAAACCCCCCCCCCACTTTGGGCCTTTGCCCGTAATAAAGATTGGTGATACATACTGGGCAGTTTGATGTCTCATCAATGCAACAAATGTTGATGGTTCTTTTAGCTCCAGTTTTTGACTGTTGGATTTCTATGCTGACGCTCTCTTGTCTAACCCGGACCTCCATGACACCCAAACCGTTTGTGGCCTTGGTGCTGGAGGCAATGAGTTCTCCTACCCGGAAAGCCCCGAAGTACGCCAGGGAGAAAGTTGTTTTGAATAATATGATCTCATATGGCTTTCAGCTGGCTACTAGTTTGTTAAAATCAAGGGGTCGGCGGGTGTCCCCCTGAGGGCCCTCTATTCATCCCCATCTTTTCACTGCATAGGAAATGAAGGCGTTCTGGGTGGGATCTGAATCACCCCATATTTTTGAAAAATATGAGATTGCAACCAGGTGTCTTTTTGCCCAGTTTCTCTTAAAGCCCTGCTCATGTGCCCATTTATAAAAATATTTCTATGTCTTTCTATGTCTTTAATCGTTATTAATTCTACATGGTTTAAACCTGTGACTCTAAATCCCATTTGTAGGCACTTACTGTACTGTGCTACGGTAGTGCTTGCCAGTGCTTTCTCTGCCATCTCTCTAAGGAAACCTGAAGGGTTGTTGGCACCCGTTTTTGAGGTGCCTGGTTCTTGCTGGGCATCCCGGCCTGGACTCTTTGGCGCTGGCGTTGATGCCGTTATTCTTGATTTCCCATTATTGTCCATCATTCCGCCGGTATTGGCGTCATCTGTTCCTGGGCGTGTGGCGCTAGCTCCCGGAATCTTGGCCACTGAAAGCGATATAAAGCGTCAGCAATGTTATTATCCGTCCCCGAGATATGTTTAGCTTTAACCACAATGTTTTCATGCGGTGAGACAGTTGTGATGGCTCGTAGGTCTTTCAGCACCAAAGGGCATTTGGTAGACCTTCTGTTTATGGAACCTACCACCGCCATGTTGCCACACCAGACCAGGAGTTCCGTGTTAGCTAGCCGCCTGCCCCAGATGTGTAAAGTTAGCCAGATGGGAAATATTTCTAAGAGGGTGATGATTTTTGTCCACCCTGCCAGTTGCCATGAGTTGGGCCAATGTCCTGCCACCCATTCTGAGTCTAGGATGGCTCCAAACCCTTTGCTCCCGGCTGAATCAGTGAACAGGACCCTTCTTGCCCAGGTGTTCAATGGAGTCCGCCAAAGTGAGATCCTGTTGAAGTCTTTGAGGAAATTCTCCCAGGTTTCCAGATCGTTTTTCACCTCAAGGCCTAACTGAATGTGTAGGTGGGGTTTGGTAAATGATTTGATCATTAGCTCTAGGTTTCTGGAAAATACCCTCCCTTGTGGGATTATTCTGTATGCGAAGTTGAGGCTACCTGCTAGTGATTGAATTTCTTTTACTGTGCCTTTGTCTTTATTTGTCAGAATTTGTATTTTCTCCAAGAGTTCTGTTATTTTCGTTTTTGGGATTTTGCATAAGCCCCTTGCAGAGTCAATTTCGATCCCCAGGAAAATTATGTTGGTGTCTGGTTTGGTTGCTTTTTCAATTGGCAAGGGGATGCCCCATTGTGAGGCCATCTGTTCTAGGCTTGCCAAGGCCCTGCTTCATTCTGCAGAATTTGGGGGTCCCATTAACATGAAATCATCGAGGTAATGCACTATTTTGGTCCCTGGTCTCCGTTTTTGGAAAGCCCATTGGAAAGGGCGCAAGATACAGCGCACCCCATGGGGAGGCATCTGTCTACATAGAATTTGTTATTGAAAGTAAAGCCTAGCCATCGCTGAGAATCTGGGTGGACTGGTAGAAGTCTGAAAGCAGATTCCATGTCCAGTTTGGCCATCAGAGCATGTCTGCCACATTCCTGTATGAGTTTTACTGCCTCTTGGAAGTGTGTGTAGGATACGGCGGATTCCGTGTGTGGAATGCCGTCGTTAAGGGACTGGCCTTTGGGGTAAGATAGGTGATGGATTAGTCTCATTTTGCCAGGTTCTTTTTTGGGGACCAGCCCTAGTGGAGATATTATGTATTCTTTGAGGGGCATGTGGTCCCAAGGTCCTACAATCCTGCCTAATAGTAGTTCCTTCTTGATTTTGCTCTCTACTATGAGGGGGTTTTCCCTGGCTGATTTCAGGTTTGAAGGGACATTCTGTGACCCTGATTCCTTGAAGGGGATGATGAACCCTGTGATGAAACGTTGCCGTATTGCCTCGCTGGTTTCTTTGTCTGGGTACTTACTGAGTGCTTCTCTAAAATTGTTTGGGTTGATGGGAGTTCTGCCCGGTGGTAAAAATTGGTTTGGTGGGAGAGGGTTGGTGTTAGTCTTGAGTTTTTGGCTGGCAGTCTGGTGCAGTTGCTTGCTGCATGGTCACCGTTGCAGTTTGTGCAAGTGTGTTTGTACCAGCATTCTTTTCCCCATGTGCACTGGTTTTTCCCAAAGTTCCTGCATGGAATGCTGGCTTTGGGGGAGTGTTTTTTGTTCTGCCTGTGGGTGTTAGACTTAGCCGCCCATGACTGGTTCTTCCGAAAGGACTGTTCCCCTTTTATGTGTTTTTCGTTGTCATTAGCTCTGGTGTCCTGATATTCTTGTTCTTTTTGGAGGTTGTTTGTGTTGCCTCCTCCTCCGATGGAGGCTCTGCGTTCAGTGTATATAGGTCATTTTGGACCTCGTCCCATTCTATGGCTGGCCTCTCTGACATGCTTCTTCTAAATCTAATATCATATACTAGCCAGGTCTTCCCTCTGAGTGATTTTAACTTCCCTTATTTTTATCCATACATGCCCATAGTTTTCTGCCGTCATTGGGGAATTTTTCTTCATATATTGTTGCCAGGATGGCAAACGCCTGCAGCCAGTTGTCCCAGTTCCGTTCAACCTTTGCGTTCCTGGCTATGGCTTTCTCCTCTATCTTTTTGGGATCCCTAAAAGCATCTTTCCCTTTGCGTTGGGCTTCTATTCATGAAAAGATTTCAATTAACTCTTTTGCCCATATGGCTTCCTTGATTGTGTTGTCAATGTTCCATGCAAGGCATCTTTTTTATTGATTTAATATTTCAGTCTGTAAAGATTTCATTTTTAAATCTAATTGGGCATTGCAGATCATTACTATGTCTGTCGGGTTGCTGCTGCTTGCCCCTGTCTGTCCCAGGTTGTCTGCCATGGGGGTTGCCCATGCTTTTAGAGCACCTGCTGGGTCTGGTGTTGCAGCTATTGGTGCTATTGTGGTATCTGCTACTGGTGTTGCTGGCACAAGTGGCAGGGGTGCAGGGGGGACTGGCGTTGAGTTTGTTGCTCTTGGGTGGGTGACCACAGTTATAGCAGGTTCTAGTGGTATGGTAGGATTTGTGGCCCCTGTGACCCCTGTGGGGGGCTGTTTTCCCCTGATTTCGAGCAATAATTTTTGTAATTCAAACATGTTTTCGCATAATTTAGTCCATTTTTTGTTACCTTTTCTTGCACCTTCAGGTAACTTCCTTCTTTTAGCTGATGTTGTGCCGTCATATTGGCTGGGTAGTATGGGTATTCCCTCCTTTGGTAGGCCGTACATGTTTTCCCTGACCCAAGCCCATCCGTAGTGTTCTGCCGCCTCAATGGCTGCTGGGAGGTGTGGTGATTTGGGTTTTATCACTGAGGTTGGAGGTTCCGGTGATTTCCGTTTGGGACCCATAGCCCTTTTTGCCTGTTCGATCAGAAAAAGAGAAAATGTACTATATAAGACTGGCTGTTGTAATTGTCATTTTCTAGTGGGCTTGTTATGCTGTTGCCTGGGTTGGGTAACTGGTTGATGTTGCCCCAACAACTTTCCTGCTTATGCCCTGACAGCTGCCTTCCCCTGGTTCTGAATTTCTGGCTGATGTTATCCTGTTGCCTCTGTATTGGCCACTGGGTTTACTGCCCTGCTTTAAGGGCTGCCATTTTCTATTGTGCCAGGGTTCACTTTAGGATATTAGATTATGCTCTGCAAAACAAAAACCTGCCGTATCTATTGGCAAACTCTGTACCCTTTTGGTGTATGAGCGCTGTTTATTATTAACCTGATCTCTTCAAGCTGTGACAAAATTGTGCCCGTTGCTGGCCTGGGTTTTAGTATTGCCTTTCAGAACATGCCGTATGGAAACAAATGGTATCTGTGTTTTTACATTATTGTCAATAATGGGCCTGCTTCTTTCGCTGTTCCAAAATGGAACGTTCTTTCTGTGCTTGACGCGCAGCGTGCGTTGTGAGTTAGCCGGAGAAGACTGCTTAGGCGGCTGCTCTAATGTTATGTTTATCCTAATGCACGCGTTTGCAAAAATAACATTCTTTTTTCCCCTTCGCGGACCCGGCGTGGCGGCTTACCTGAAAGTCAAAGCTGAAATTGACTCTGCCTACGCCGGGCCGCTCCGCTCGTTCCTCCTTTTTTCGTTCGAGTCGGACTGTAGTCTAGATCACACACGGCACGCCTCTGGGGACTTCCCTTTGTTTATTCTGTTCGCCGCTCGCTCTCCCGGACTGCAATTGATTTGAACAGTACAATGCTGAAAGAGGGAAAAAGACGTTGCGAGTACAACGAACTTTAAAGATTGCTAAAGAAGCAAAAAGGTTCGAAGATACTGAGTAAACAGTAGTTTGATTGGGTCCCCGTTCAGAGTCCTCAAACAGATTGCGTTTACTCAGAGCATGATGCTCTTATTTATGGGATCCAGTGAAGCCCTGGGTGTTTGTTATGTATAGTAGTGGGGGCTGCTGTTGTCACAGACCCCGGCCGGATAGCAGACTGTCTGGCCCCCTGGGAAGGGTGGGGGGGACAGGTCCTTGAACCTGGGCCCTGCCTGACTGTTGGTTTCCTTAGGTGCTTAGCACCTTGCTGTTTGGAGGAAGGGTGAGATGACTGTTGACACCTCACCCTTCCTTGGCTTTGTGTTGCAGAGACTGCGTGTCTCTGCAGCTGGGGGGAGGAGAGGAGCAGAAACTGGGAAAGTGTTGGGCTGCCCCTCTCCGGGCTGCTTATGGTAACAGCAGTTACCCGGCCTCGTTTTGGGCGGCCCTTCAGCATTGCCCAAAACCATCCAAACAGCCTGCGCACAGAGACGCAACCACACTACAAGCCGGCCGGGATTGCAATGGCAGAAAGTTTCAAAACACTCCTCCCCATTCTAGAGGTACATACAGCACTCCATAACCAGGATAACAAAACTTAACTTCAGGCATGTCTGGAGATGGCAAAACCGCCAGAACGGTGGACTACAGATCCCATAGTTCCCTGCGTTATGTCCGGGTCGAAGCAACAGAGCCTAAAGAGCAAAATGAACTGTTGCACAAAAATAAAATACAAACAGCACTTACCTTATGCTCGTAGATCCTCACGATATGACGGGATAGTAGGTTGGGGAAAGTTACCGGCGGGTGGCGGGAGTAAATGGCGGGTGGCAGAGAAACGCTGTGGGCCGGGGAAAAGAATGGAGAGGGATCCCAAACCGGAATGATTAAGGGGGTTGGGAACCACTAATTGGAGTGGAGGAGCGGAGGGAGGTTTAAAACCCGCATTGAAGGACTTGTGGGCATTCTCTGTTTTCCCCAGCAACCACAACTCGAGGACTAAGAAGAGTGGAGTGAAGAAACAGCAGGTTTTCACTGGGCGTACTAAGACGCAGAGCACACGAGAACAAGGAGGGCCGTACTCTCGGCCCAATTGCAAATGAGACCGACGAGCTGACATCCTTAAGCTTGGTGCACCTTGTCCTGCAGAATATTACTTTACGGAGCACCCGAGAGCGAGAATGACATTACTCTCGACCTAATAGGGAAAAGCAGAACGCCAAGCTGACACCATTAAGCTCGGCGCACCTCTTCCTGCTAAACATTTTGTTTCTTTTTCCTTCGCTTTACCCGGAGATTGTGTAATTCAAATCCTGAATAAAAGGAGTTTTGTTTCAACCAGCTGTCTGCCTGCTATATAACAGTGGTGGCAGTGTAGGGATAAAGGTAATGCCGGTTCCTACGTCATGAAAGCAATTGTGAAAACGCTAGCTGAGGGCTAGCATCAACTGCAACAGCTCCTACAAGTACAAGGACATCAGGCGCAGGGGGATCGTCAAGCACTGCAGCAAGCCATACAGGTCCAGAGCGCTGCACAGGAGCAAGGAAGAGAAGCACTCTGAATATTAGGTGAAGCAGTGGATGCCAACAGAGCACAACCAGCCATACCCCCCACAGTGTTACAGAAATACCAGGTGGGAGACAACCCGATTTTCTTCTTTGTTAATTTTGAGAGAATCGCCAGAGATGCCCAATGGCCCCAGGAGAGATAGGCCTTCTTCTTAGCACTACTACTAACTGATGTAATGCAAGGTGCCTATCAAGCTGCAAATCCCACAGGGGATACCCCTTATACAGAGTTAAAGAAGACTATCTTAGCTCGGGGGGCGCTGTTGCGCAACAAGATGGCCGCTTGAGTGAAGAGCTCCTCTCCGGCATGAATCCTGTTCGATTTATATCCTGCTTCTAGACTGCATCGAGTTTCGGTAACTACCCGCGCTGGTCCCAGAGAGAATCCTGGACTCGCAGGCGAAATCCCAATCGAAATCGGACTTCCTAAGCTTGGGAACCCTGGTGGACCTTCAGGCTGTGGACCCGCTCCGCGGCCCCACAGGAATCTACGAGGGAGCTGCTGCTTCCTCCCACGCCGGGCCTCATAGTGGGTGGAGCGGGGCTGGCAGACTGCGGCCACAAAACGTTGCGGCACACATTCTCCGGACACTACACATACTACGCTCTGCCCGGCATCGAGCGCCCTGCTACGTTTTCCTCATTGATAAAGGAGCCCGCAACGAAATCCAACCATCATCCAACCATACTGTGAAAATTTGTGCATTTCAGCCCTGAAGGACATTGGCCCGCATAGGCCACAGAACACGCTATTTTGGCGCAATCAACGTTGCATACACACCGTGATCCCTGCGGGCCTCACACCCTCCCGAGCCGTCCCCCACTACAACTCATCACACGGCCTTCTCATATCACCTGGCTTAGGCTGTTTTTTCACCTTCACAATGCCTGCAAAAAACGCGGGCAAAAACAGGAAGACAGGACCCATGGACTCCTTTACAAGCTCACAATCACCCCCGAAAACCCGGATCTTCAACTCCCTGCCTCATCCTTGAATACAGAGGACACGAAATTTGATCACCTGTTGACCACGGTTCCAAATGGGTTCCTGGCTATCAATGTCAAGCTCGACGACATTGTTTCCACGATAGGCTCCCTCAAAACTCGTCTAGACAAGGAAAGTGCCAGAATCACAGAAGCTGAAGGCAGAATTGGCACGAATGAGGACTCCACTCGGCAAAACACCCAGGACATTGCACCCCTCAGAGGGGAAATGAATAAACTGTGACAAATGCGACGATTTGGAATCTCGGTCCAGACGGAACAACATCCGTGAAGTCGGCCTTTCGGAGACCTTCTGTAAAGGTCCAATGGAGTCCCGAATCAAAGACCTTTTGAAATCTCTCCTTGGGGAGGAGGCACTCTCACCTCAGTTCCTTGTTGAGCGGGCACATCGCTCCCTCGCTCCGCCACCCAGGCCGGGGGATCCCCCCCGCATGGTGATAGCCAAACTGCTGAATTGCAGAGATAGGGACGCCGTCCTTAAGCTGGCAAGAGAAAAAGGACCCCTGAGGTTCGGAAATGACAACATCCATAGATATCCGGACTTCTCCGCGGGTGTCCAAACTCAAAGACGATCCTACGAAACCATCAAGTGCCAGCTACGATTGAGACAGGTCCCCTACGCCCTTCTCTTTCCGGCAAAACTTTGTATACAGCATGGTGGAAGAGCGCACTTCTTCGAATCTCCTGCAACTGCGTTGGCCTACATGGAAGCCTCGATACCCCTTCCGCCCGGAAGACGGGAGCTCGACCAGAACGAATTGCAACAACCTGTATAGCCTGTCTTACTATTCACTGGGCCCAGCCGCAGTCATGGCTGGCCTCTTTTGGCCACTGAAACTGCTGGAAGCTGGGTGAAGCAGGGGAACACCTCTGCCCCCCATCCTTGAATACTGCCGGATCAGATGCGCTCGAACGTGAAGCGGAGTTGCTGCACTCGTCCCCTTCTTTGGGAACATCCACAAGTTAGTTAAAAGGGTTCATCATCAAGTTGGGTACGATGGTGTGGGTGGGGGTGGGTACGGGCAACAGGGGACTGTTCTATTGTTCGAAAACAATGTTAACACCTCAGGAAGCCCCTGTTGGGCACCAGGCACGATGTTCAGTTGGCTTAGTCACCGATAAAATTGCACTCACTGCTCCACTCGCTGTCCTCCTCTATGTGAAAACCCTCCCTCCCAAGCTTTTTTATGACACACGGAAATGGCGCAGAAAACTAGTACACCCAGGGGGTTTAGACTAAAACTGCTCACCTGGAATATCCGAGGGCTAAACAATAGGGCGAAAGCCATCAAAGTAGGGGCATACATTAACAGGTATCACCCGCATATTGCTATGCTCCAAGAGACTCATGCATTAAAATCCACCAACGAGAGTATCCTGCGGCAATGGGGAAACAATAGGTATTATACGGAATACTCCTCCCAAAACAGAGGTGTCATCACGTTAATACACCCCACATTGGGGTTCTCCACAGAGAAAAGCAAAATCGACCCACAGGGCAGATATGTTGTGATCAAGGTCACTGTGGCAGGCAGAAAACTTATATTGGTTAATACATATGGTCCAAACTTAGATGACCCAGAGTTCTACACACGCCTCCTTGCAGAGATAGGCCCGACAACGGAAGCCTGGGTTCTGTGGGGAGGGGACCTCAACACTATCCTTGATACCACACTGGACAGGTCCTCAAGTAAACCTAGAGCCCTCACTAAAGCGGCCAACATTATACGCCAAGCCAAGGAGGAACTAACCCTGTCCGATGCATGGAGAGGGATCCATCCCACAGATAGAAAATATACATTCTATTCTTCAGTCCATGATTCTGAATCCAGAATACATTACTGGCTCATCTCCTCCCCTCTTATCAACTCTATCGAATGCTGCGACATCCTTCCGCGCACACTCTCGGACCATTCCCCTGTCACTCTCGATATATTGTTCCCCGACATCAATCGCTCTGCACAGCGATGGAGGATGCCCCCCAATATATTGAAGGACCCGAATGTAGTAGAAACTCTACACACTGAGATGGAAGAATTCTTCCAGTTGAACAAAGGCTTGGTGGACAGCTGGGTATCCATATGGGAAACATTTAAGGTATGGGTACGGGGCAATCTGATGTCCAAGACGTCTGGCCTTCTCAGAACCGTCAGAACCGAACTGGCCAATACAGAATCAATCCTGCAAACGCTTGAATCTGCCTATAGTATGACCCATGACAAACGCACTTTGGCGGACATTAGCCTACATCTCCAAACCTTTAATGAACTGGCCACCAAAGAACAAGAATACATGGCCATCCCGGCCAGGGCACGCAGATATGGGGAGGGCAATAGAGCAGGCCACCACCTGGCCCGTATACTTCGCAATGATCATAACCACACCCCTATTACGAGCATTCTAACAGATGAGGGAACGGCTGTTTACGGGGAGGATGAAATAAATTCTGAGTACACAGACTATTACATTAGCCTCTATGCCAATCACGATAGATGCACTCGAGACGAGAAAATCGCTGAGGCGATTAAATCACTGGCAGCGGGTAAAACTCCAGGACCGGACGGTCTGAACGCCGACCTATACAAGACATACTCCCCGATACTTGCCCCAATATTGACTCTCGTATGGGAAGAGGCTATGAGCGCTGGTTCGCTCCCAGAGTCAATGTCAGATGCAGTCATCACGGTGCTATTGAAACCCAGACGCCCACCAAATGAACGCTCCTCCTACCGTCCCTTGTCCCTGATCAACACAGATGCCAAGATTTACGCGAAGGTACTGGCCACTAGACTGTTCCCCAAAATGACCACCTTAATACATCCCGACCAATGCGGATTTATCCCAACCAGATCCACGGCACTGAACCTGCGCAGACTATTCAGCATCCTAGCACAGATCAAACCATAGGCACAAGCAGCAGCCATATCACTGGACGCTGAAAAAGCGTTCGTTTCGGTATCATAGCTAAACATGTTCGAGGTTCTTCACAAATTCGGATTCAGCCCCTATCTGATAGGCTGTGTCAAACGTCTCTACTCCTCTCCCAAGGTCAGAGTTCTAACCAATCGTACCCTATCCAACCAATTTACTCTATGCAGAGGAACCAGGCAGGGGAGCCCCTTCTCCCCCATCCTTTTTGCTCTTAAAATTGAACCGGTGGCAGCTGCAGTTAGGGCTGAACAAGATCTGAGGGGTATAAAAATGGCCGGGGTATACCAAGCCATCTCATTATATGTAGACGATGCTCTACTATATGTTCGGGAACCAGAAAAGAACCTATCCCCCATTTTGGCGGTGATCACTGAATTTACCACACATTCAGGCTACAAAATCAATACTGCTAAATCCAAGATCTTTCCGTTGACACGAGCTACCACTCGCCCCACAAACACTCATGGCCTGGCATGGGCTCCTGACCACATCCGATACCTGGGAATCCTGGTCTCTCACGACAAGAACTCTCTTTATATAGACAACTATGAATCCACGCTACAAACCATATACTCTAAACTTCAAATTTGGTCCAAACTCCCCATATCCCTCGCCAGCCAGATAGCAGTCCTTAAGATGACAGTGCTCCCTAAGCTCCTATATATCTTCTGTAATGTACCTATATGGCCGGGCAAGCCCTTTTTTGACAATGTTCGTTCCATGGCCACCACCTTCGTGTGGAACGGTGGCGCGAACAGAATGAAATGGGACAAGTTGGTCGAACCCTACGAGATGGGAGGCTTCGCTGCCCCTGATTTTGAACGATACTATTATGTGGCACAGGCACACTATGCGAAGTTCTGGCAGGACCCCTTGGATAGAATCCCTCATATACCCATCGAGCGTCATTCGGTCCGACCCAACCGACCTGCGATCCATCATATTTACAAAATCACACAAAGACGATTGCAAGTTTGATCCTGCCTCCTGCACAGTTGCGGCATGGGCCGCAATAAACAAATGTCGCCACATAGACTCCCCTTATGATTCCCAAGCCCCGCTCTGGAACTTCCCAGGCATCAAGCCGACATACGACATTGCCATCCAGAAAAACTGGTTACCAGAATACGATCTCACAATGAAAACTATGTTCCCCAATGGTAAATTTGTAACCAACTAGTCACCTTACAATTCCACCGTATGAAAGCAGCGTTCAAAGAAAGGTGGCCAACCTTCCCAGATGAACCCCCTTGAACACGCATGTTCCAGTCATTGTACTCTCAGGCGGGCACTGGGGTATTCAAATTATACAATATAGTTCAGGCTCATACGAAATCAACAAACACCATCAAGAAATTGTGGGAAAAGGACATGGGCATCACAATCGAGACAGGGAAATAGTCCAGATACTGTCTCCTATCTAAGCGCACACATACCTCCCAGAGCTCCCCTGCAGAGGATGCCTCTAATTAAGGAACCGTTCCAAAGAATAGGATTGGACATTGTGGGGCCCTTGGAGCCCAGCAGCCGAGGATATCGGTTCTTACTGGTGGTAGTGGACTATGCCACTAGGTATCCAGAAGCCTTTCCATTAAGAGGAACCTCAGCCAAGCAAGTATGCGATGTACTACTCCCATATTTCACCAGAGTTGGGATACCCCAAGAAATAGTTACGGACCAAGGGAGCAACTTCATGTCCGTCGTGATGAAGGAAGTGTGTAAAACCCTAAGAATGACCCATTTAATAATATCAGTATACCACCCCCAAACTGATGGGCTCGTGGAACAATATAACAAAACAATTAAACAAATGATACAACGTGCCACGAGTCCTACAGAGTTGGGATGGGACAGAGTCCTGCCTGGGGTTTTGATGGTATTAAGAGACACCCCTCAATCATCTACTGGGTAGTCCCCATTCGAACTGTTTGGAAGACAGCCACGATCCATCCTGGGGTTGTTAAAACACACATGGGAGACCCAGGAAGAGACAAACCTAACTGAATACGTGAATGGCTTACGAGAACACCTTGAAACCTACGTAACTATGCCTAAGAAAACCCAGGGCGAGCCCAGGAACAACAGGAAAACTACTATGATCGGGGAGCCTGACTTCATTCACTCAAAGTGGGAGACTAAGTGTTATTCATACTTGTGGGAAGTAAGACCAAGTTGTTAGCCCAATCGAAGGGACCATATCGGATTACAAAACCATTAGGACCTGTCAATTATGAAGTGGAACAGCCAGATAGACAGGCTAAACATCAGAACTACCATATTAATCTGTTTAAACTATGGAAAGAAGATACAAACACAGTATTGTGTATGTCGCTATCAGATATCGGTGCCAGAACAAACCGTACCAAACCTACCTAGCAGCTTACAGGACGTGAGGTTGGGGGGAACAACTGAGCAAAAACCAAATAAATGAGCTGTTGTCAAGACTTGAACCGCTATCCGCTGTCTTTTCTGGGTTGCCAGGATGAACCAATATTTGACACATTCCATACCAACAGAGGCAGGCAAGATAGTACGCCTCAGGCCTTATCGGATACCCGAAGAAAAACAAGGTGACATAGCACGAAAAATCAATGACATGGGAAACTGGGCACCATAATTCCCTCTAGAAGTGCCACGTGCTGGCCAGTGGTGCTAGTACCCAAACCCAATGGTACCATGAGGTTCTGCATGGATTTTGGGCAATTAAATGCAATCTCACATTATGAGGCATACCACATGCCTCGGATAGACGAGTTGATTGAAAAACTGGGTTTCGCCGCATATCTAAGTACCCTGGATCCAACAAAAGGGTACTGACAAATATTGCTTAACCCAGAGGATCAAGAAAAGATGGCATTTCCCAGCCCACAAGGGCTCTTTCAATTAACAGTATTGCCATTTGGCTTGCACGGGGCTCTGGCCACTTTCCAAGCCTTGATGGACAAAATACTGAAGCCACACGAGTCCTACGCTGCAGCGTACCTTGATGATATAGTCATCTTCAGACCAACAGAAAATGACTTCCTCACGAACTTCCATATTGCACCTTGGAAAAAGAATGCCTGGTGATTAAATGGGCAGTTGAGTCCCTCAGATACTACTTGCTGGGAAGACGTTTCACCATATTCACAGATAATGCCCCTCTACATTGGATGGCGACCCAGAAGGACTCTAA
The DNA here is from genome assembly GCF_040938575.1 of Ambystoma mexicanum. Lineage (NCBI taxonomy): Eukaryota > Metazoa > Chordata > Amphibia > Caudata > Ambystomatidae > Ambystoma > Ambystoma mexicanum. The sequence continues at coordinate 1,336,467,464 of NC_090933.1, read as the reverse complement.
CCATCAGGATCTACAGTGGTTTCTCACCCTGCGACCCTACAATTTCGTGATTGTACACAAACCAGGGAAGTACCAGTTTGTGGCAGATTATCTGTCTCGTGCCCTGGACCTGCCCGAACGGCTTGGTCCCTTGAGGGGAGTATGTGAGGCAGGACTCGACGGAACCCAGGGTCCATGTCTGACAGAGCAACCAAAAGCAGCTACACCAACAGGTCCGATCATAACAATCAAAACCATCCGAACAGCCTGCGCAAAGAGACGGCCCAAATTCCACCGAGAAGCAACCACACTACAAGCCGGCCGTGATTGCAATGGCAGAAATTTTCAAAACACTCCTCCCCATTCTAGAGGAACATACAGCACTCCATAACCAGGATTACAAAACTTCACTTCAGGCATGTCCGGAAGTAACAAAACAGCCAGAACGGTGGATTACAGATACCATGGTTTCTCACGTTATGTCCGGGTCGAAGCAACAGAGCCTAAAGAGCAAAATGACCGTTGCACGAAAATAAAATACAAACAGCACTTACCTTATGCTCGTAGATCCTCACGATATGACGCTATACTAGGTTGGGGAAAGTTACCGGCAGATGGCGGGAGTAGATGGCGGGTGGCGGGAGAAAAGCTGCGGGCCGGGGAAAAGAAGGGAGAGGGATCCCAACCGGAACGATTAAGGGGTTTGGGAACCTCTAATTGGAGGGGAGGAGCACAGGGAGGTTTAAAACCCTCATTCAAGGACTCATGGGCATTCTCTGTTTTCCCCAGCAACCCGAGGACGACGGAGAGTGGAGTGAAAATATGGCAGGTTTTCACTGGGCGTACTAAGACGCAGAGCACACGAGAACGAGGAGGGTCGACTCTCAAACTAATTGCAAAGCAGGCCTCCGAGCTGACATCCTTAAACTTGGTGCACCTTGTCCTGCAGAACATTTAGTTTCTTTTTCCTTTGCTTTACCCGGAGATTGTGCAATTGTAATCCTGAATAAAAGGAGTTTTGTTTCAACTATCTGTCCGGCCTCCCGCCTGCTATATAACAGAGGATGATGAGGAATGAGTGTAAGAAGAATCCATAGAAAGAACATTAGTGCTAAGCAATTTCTCCTTCAATTGATTGCATTCTGCCACAGATTCCTTATCTTGATAGACTCCAACAATCTTTATATTGCCATCCATTATCACCAAGCCTACAGACATAAGATGTGCATAGCTTGCCCCGCTGGTACTTGCCAGACCTGATGGATTGTGTGACTTGTGTAACCTTAGTAAAGTAAACCTGTAAGTGAGGACTACTTGATCTTTGCAGAGGCCGCAGAGAAAGTACAAATAAACTAAATTAATTGAGGAAAGTAATGTGGCCTGCAGCTCATAGCCGCAATTAGTTTGGTGTTAGCTTCCGATTTATTTGGAAGGAATCTGTGTCTAGCCAGGAAGGAAAAAATTAAAATAAAAGATGCAGCAGAAAAAGAGAGACTCCCAAAGCAGTGTCCACGCCGGAGGAAGTATGAGTTTTACACAAGTTTCTGTCTGTGACAGAACTTGGAAATGCCCCCACTAGGTGACAGGGTTGTACCATTTAGGTGTAGCCTGAACTACCCAAAGGTGTGGTAGCAATGGCTGAGAAGTCAAGGTTAGTCTAGAGGGCTGTAGTGAGGCACACAGTACTTGGAGCGTACAGTCAGTTCAAAGAAACACTGGCACACTAGCAGTTATATAACAAATAGTTATTTATTATATATACACTAAGGCTTTAGAAATATGTCATGTAAGTACTATTCACACTGTAATATCACAGTAGAATAAAAGGTAGCACGCTTTAAATCAAAGTAAAGAAACACAAAAGTGAGAAACTACTGAAATAGATAAACACATTTTAGAGCAACGCTTACAACTTCAATTAACCCCTGCTTAACCAATCCTTAAAAGTCCAACCCTATACTAGGTGAGTCTCAGAGAGTCAAGGGGGGCACTAGTGGCCGAGTGAGCACGGGCTGAGGAGGAAAGAGGTAGGTAAGTAAGCAACAGGCAGAGTAGAGTCTATGAAGGTTTTCTTCAGGCTTGCAGGTAAGTAACAGTTTGGTAATTTAGAGACCAATGGGTTGTTCACTCCAATGGGACTCTGGGTGCCTTGGAGGGGTGGTGGGAGGGGTGCAAGTAACAGCTTAACTGCATCCCTTCAAGAAAACAAGAATACTGCAGCAAGATCACGATAAGTACCAAGGCTTGACAGTAGCTGAAACTTGGTGCAGCAGATTGGTTCCCAATTTGGGGCAACAGTTGTTCCCGGTCCCCGTTTCTTGGCCTGGGTCACTGAAGAAGGAACTTTGGAGGGAACAGTTGGGTGCACTCGAGCAGTGGGACACCCAGCAGTGGATCTCCGGTGCACTGGTGTGTTGGAGCCCTTCACGGGCTTTAGGTCAGTGATGGTTGTTGCCCGGTAGATTTCTCATTGGTTCTTGACGAGCCGAGGGGATGTTTAAGAGTGGAAAAGAGTCACTGCAGGCCTAGAAGGATGCCCACAAGGTTTCAGCCGGTAACCGCACTTCACAAGATGTTGCACCGCAAAATGGCACAGGTGCCAGGGTTTTGGGAGTTAGTAACCCGGGAGGGTGACAGAACTTCATGGGATGGCACAAAATGCAGGTGGTCTTGAGGCTGGTTAGGCTCAAGTTCAGGGGAGGAAGGAGTCTTCAAGAGATCTTCCCTGTCAATAGGAATTCGGTGTTGTGTCTTCAGTGGTCACTAAACGGCCCTGGCGGTCACTTGTAAGTTGCTAGGACATCCTTCTATGAATTCCTCTTCAGATCTTCAGTCCAGTGTTCGACTCTGAGGTTCAGCTCCATGACCCTCACCTTTTATGCAAGAAATCTAGCTGAGCACACCAATCACCATTCAAGACTTTCATGCACATCTGGAGGAGGGAGGGGGTGGCTGTCCCAGCTAGCCTCCCAGTTCAAACTGGTCCCAGGCAGGCACACTGCAGGACAAATGCCAGGGGGCATTTCGGTTACCCCACTCCCCCACACTTCCTGTCCTTTCAGGCACTCACAGAGCCTTGGCAGGCTTTCCAAGAGTAGCCAGACAAAGACAAAAGACCCATCAAGACCCTCCCCACGCCCAACTCTCCCTCCTTCCCTCCCTCCCTCCCGCCCAGGTAGGTAGAAGAAGACCCAAGCAAGGACAAGTCATTATGAACAGGGTTTAAAAAAGTACATCCACAATTTTAGGTAAATGTGGATCCCTTGTGTCCCCTACTGTAGCTGCGAAGACAGCCCGCGGTAGAAGTCCACAGATAGTCATGCAAACAGGTACACTGCCACCAGCCTGTCAGATGCACCTGTGACATTAAAAGTTACTGGAACAGTGAGGAAAGGGAGACAATGTTTCCCATCAGCACTCCACATAAGGTTGGGTGTGCTGATCTCACAAAATAAAATACAGGAGGGACTAAGGGGTGTCCTACCCAGGTAGGATAAAAAGGAAAGCTCAAAGAGCTTCCAGCAACAGTGCACAGAAAGTGATGTGTGCTACAACAGTAAAATGTAGATGCCAGAAAACATGGAGGAAAGCATAACTCCATTAGAAAGTACCAAAAAGAGGTAAACAAGGGTTCCCAAGTACAGAGTAAAAGAATGAGTGTGGAAAAAGGTTACTGCTCGCTCGGAGAGAATTAGATAAAATCTAAGAGTCCAGCAAAAAGGGCAGGGGGACTCACAAAGTGGGGATGATTTCTCTCAAGAAGGAACATCTACCCAACAGAAGTCACATCAAGAAAGACTGGAGGACTGCGCTTCCAAAACGGTTATCGGCCATTCTGGCAATATCTAGGCTGTAATGCTTGGTAAACTTGTGCAATGAGGACAACAGAGCCATCCGACAAACGTACCTTGCTGGCACTCCTCTCTGGAGGGACAAAGAGGCCGCAACCTATCTGCATGAGGGGGCCCTAAGCCCTGAAGGCACCTCCTTGCCCGCGTTTTGATAGCACTCCGAGACATAACATTATCCATCAGGAGATGACCTGTTTTGCAACAGGGGGTAGTGTACAGTTACAGTTGTTATTCTGAACTAAAGGGGCATTGAGTGTTTCCTTTTCTAATAAAGAACACTCTTCTTCCAGGGGTCGGTCTCTCCCCAGGTAGTCGTCCAGCAGATAGCCACCCCCAGGATTGGTGTCAGGTAGCCTCTGCCCTTCCCGGACCACCTGGGAACAGATTTTCCAGAGAAGTTAGTGATGTTACCTTCAGGTTCATCCCACTGTACATGTGTCAATACTTCTTTATATTGTGGTTTGAGAGTTTGTGGGACACTTGGTTCTTTTCTAGAACCTACCTGTTATTTTATATGAAATGCTATATGCACATTAACTAACACTTTTTAGGCCCTTGTAAAGAAGCTAAAAATAATACTCACCTGCGTAATTGATTGGATACTGAATTTAAAGGTGTTTTGGGATTGCATAGGCCATTTACTATTTCATAAGAATGCTGTTTATTTGTAGTTAATACATGCAAATGTTCATATTGCTGAATGAATTTCTTCCAACTAAAGAATACATCTTTCGGAGACATTTGACTTACTTTTCGCTCAGGTACTCATAAAGCCCATGGTCAAGGAGGATCAGCTGTGCCTTCTCATCCGGACCCTTATTCACAAGCACTAGAAACAAAAGGAACATGAATTACCAAGAGGGGACAAACGCATAGCAAACCTTTTACTACCAAAAAACCTGTCTTCAGTCATAGTAGTGCGCTTCAGTCATACACAAGCGGTGCACTACCGTCAGCATCAGAAATGCACACAAATCGAACCTAAGGGCCAACTCTTTCCACACTACATGATAAAGAGCTAAAACCCCAATGCTTGCGGCACTCGTCACAGTTTTCTGCAATTCCGGCATTATTCCACACATACAGATCCATAGACCCACTCCATGCCTGTAGGATACTGGCATTAAATCAATCAAAAATAGAGCCCTCTTTGGAAAAGCTTCCCCTTCTGTTATGCCTACCCCAGGCACAAGAGTGGTGCCTCATAGGAAGCAACCCACATCCCACACCTGGAAGAAAATCTTCTCACTAACAAATCAGAGAGAATCCAGATAAAATCACAAGAGTGAGGAAGGTTTAAGATTTTTAGGTTTAGAGGTGCTCACTTTAAATAAAATCTAAAATAAAAATGCATAAATTGTTAATACTAGAACTGACTGGCTAAGGCATATAAGTCAAACTCAGCATCTGCGACAGAGAACACACAACCAGAAGTCAGGACACCTGCAGACTTGAAATCTGCCGCTGCAAAAAAGGAAAGGACCACAAAACAAGCCTACACCCCAAGACTATGGAACCTCCTCCCCGTCGGCATCAGACTCGCCTCCACAATGCTACAATCCAGAAAATAACTCAAGACCCACCTCTTCAGGGAATCTCGCCTCCTCAACACCCAGGCCATCATGTCGCCCCTCGCACCATCTGACTCGCTAGACACCGGCCGCCCCTCTCCTCCACACCACAGGCTACCCCTCCTCTACCCCCACTGTATATCTGTTACCTCTGAAAAGCGCCCTCTTGTGCATCTGTACTGTTGTATACCTCTGTAAAGCGCTCCGTTGCTTCTCGAAGCTAGGTCTGCGATCAAATACCATAATAATATTAATAATAATTTATTTGAAGTTACATTTTTGTAAACCCCAGCCCAATTAGGTCCTGGCTAGGTGGGGGGTGCAATATATAAATAACATTGATAGGGAAGGAAAGCAACAAATCAAGACACAGGCACAGAGCTGGTTAAGTATAGTTTAATGCAAACTTATGTATGTTCTTATACTGTGACACTTTGTTGTTCAGGTTACATCAATGGGTCTCTCATAGGGGGGTGACTTAGAATTTTGGGGAGCATGTACAAAGAACGGTCAGCCCTCAGGTAAGAGTACTATGGAAACGCTTTGCGTGGCTGAAGATCGGTAGAGTGACTGAAAAGGGAAGAGCAGGGGCCACGTGCTGCGGCCTCGAGCAGCCCCCTAGGGGATCGTGTGGGCCTTGCTGTTCTGGGCCACATATGCCAAGAGTGGTCCAGCAAGCAGCGGTGCAGCCCAAAGAAGATGATGACCTGGGCCATGTTGAGGAGACGACCCCAGAAGCGTCTGCCAGTCCCGGGGTCAAAGCTCCGCCCACGTAAGTTTGAGCCCGAGTAGGGCAAGGTGCGCTTCCAGAGCACTAGAGCGTCGCTCGGAGACAGCATGTGGAGAACAGCCGACCCAGGGCCAGACAGGATGGACTGTAAGGATTAGGAGAGTCTAAATCTACCCCAGAACCAGCAGGAATGCAGAGAGCAAGGGCACTGGGGAGCCGTGCCCCTGCTCAGGTAACGCCAGCAGAGACCAAGTAAAGTAAGGGCCGGCCCGCTACTAAGCACCGCACAGGCATGTTGCAGTGGAAGGGTAGCAGGCCCCATCCACTAAAGGCTATGCGCCTTCATCATTTTGATTACAACACTACATGGCTTGTCCGCATCCCGGGTCTGCTGTGGAGCGTGTGTGGGCGCCACTGTTGGGGCCGTTTTTCTGAAGTCCACTTATGGTAGGACTCTATAAAATGTTTGGTCCCCTTGGTATACAGTGCTCCAATTTCCAGTATAGGCCTGTACCGCTCAAGGTTTTGGTTGTGTGGCAGAGGAGCCAAGATGATTTTAGGAGGGAGATGTGAGCTGTAGGTAAGTACAAAGAACTTAGAATACACATAGGACCAAAGAAACACTTACACACTTGTAGTTGTAAATAAATAGTTCTTTATTTTATATATATACACAAAGCAAAGTCAAATCAACAAATAAGTACGTAGTATTTCAAAACCATTAAACGCAAGGAAAACCAATAAAATAATTCAGGCACGTAAATTATAAGGTAAGAAAAACCACTATTATCAACTCAAAATATTCTGTTGGTTGAATAAAATGATGAACGCCAACAGCAGTAGCAGGTCAGTCCTTTTAAAGACGTGTGATACTTTGCAGAGGCCTTAAGACTTTAGCAGTCCATCCCCGTCTAGGTACGAGTGCTTCTAAGTCAAACTGGAGGAAAAGCAGTTAAGGCACAGCAGCAGAAAAGGCAAAGGTCCAGAGGATTTCTTCAGTACAAGTAAGTAGCAAGCTTTTGCTGGTCAGAAATGGTTCAGGGACCTTGGGAAAGGCTCCCTGAATGCGCACAAGCGTTAGGCCTGGGCATCGTGCATGGGCAAGCACCCAAACACCGGAATCAGCACTCCAGCAATAAAGGATCGACAGAATGACTCAATGTAAGTATTACCAAGAGTCCCTCAGTGCCTCAGGAGCGATGAAGAGGATGAAGCCGGAGGCCTTCACAATGCAGCAGCTGCAGACCCGGTCTCCTGTTCCTTCGTACTGGTGACAAAAGAAGGGATTCTTGAAAGGATGTCACAGCAGCAGCCGAGAGAAGGGACTCCCAGCAAAGGATTCTTTATGCTCTAAAATGGATCTATGGTTTTGGCACCTTTTCAGAGACATCAAGGAAGAATGGCTCTCGTCTAATTGATTCACCTTGCTCGCTGGGTCCTGCACTCTGGTGACGGGACATTGAGTTCTTGCCTCTGGTGGTCCGGGAGGAGTCCACCAAAGTTTTGGCAGGATTCATTCATGGCAAGAGGATGCACTGCACTCAGGCTCGAGGTCGCAGGGACAGCCAGTTTCCCCGTTGGAACAGGTTCCGGGCAGGCATCCCAGGAGACAACGAACATCAGAGTTCCGGGCTGGTCCCCTGCGTACTGTCCTCACAGACACTGGAACCTCGGCGGGCTTGACAAAGGATTCCAGTTAGAAGACAAAAGTCAAACCGGGACACCCCCCGCACCCCCCAACCCTCCCAAACCCAGTTAGACAGAAAAGCCAAGAAAGGACAAGCACATAAAAAATGGCAATGAATGAATACAGCCCCCATCATGGTTCAATAGTGACCCTTCTGTGCATTACCACAGCTGTGAATACAGCCTGCCAGTAATAATTACACACAAGTCGTTAGAACGCCTCCACTTCCACCAGCCATTCAGGTATGCTGGTCACTGTAACAGAAATGTCACAGGAGCAGTGAGAAAGGGGTGCTATGTAACCCCTCAGCACTCCACATAGGGTATTGTGTGCTGATCTCACAAAAGAAACGGTAAGGATAAAAAGTATCCCCCTATCCTAGTTCTCACAAGGAAAATAAAAGAATATCAAAAGGAAGGGTCTCCCAGCAACACTGCACAAAAGGTGCTGTGTGCTGCAAAAGTGAATCACAGATGCCATAGAAAATATGGAGGAAAGCAAGACTTTATAAAATAAAGTAAAAACATAATAAACAAGAGTTCTATGATGAATCTAGCGATGTCATCACTCCCTCCCCAGGGAAACTCTCTCCTCATATGGCCGGGGGAAGGTAGCGGGTAGCTGAGCACTAGAGCAATTCTGAGCGCTGAAGCCACCGAACCAGAGATGCACTCTAGTTGTTGCACAGATCCCATAGGTGCCAGGACATTTAAAACCCCTGCGCAGCAAGGAAGATGGAAATCCACTACTTTCGACAAGGCTCGGGAAGCGAGGGAGAGGCCAGCGAGGGAGAGGCCAGCTGCAGCAGGGAGCAGGAGAGCTCCAATTGGCGTTGGCACAAGAGGCTCGGAGATCTTAGGTACGCCGCACGGGAGGCCGACAGCAGGAGAAGATATGATAGGGCATTTATAACGCCATAGATGTGGAGAGAAGGAGGAGGAAGCACCCCACTGGAGGACCGCAGAGAAAGCCGAAGCAGCCATGAGAGACCGGTGAGCCCAGAAAGGGGGATTGGGATGCCAGGGGGCTTTGCAGTGCATGCCGCACATCGATAAGAGACAGTAATATTGATGGGGTGAACTTGAGCAAGGGAGCTGGGATGCTGAGTACATTACTAATTGAAGCGGATGAAAGAGGGTCAACGACCCAGTGGCTGCATGAGTTAAACCGTTACATGCTCAGAAAGTCCTGGCAGGCAACATGTTTTGTGAGTCTGAGACCCGTACCCAAATAGAAGTGAACTTTGAGAAAGTCCTGGCAGGTGAGTATACAGGCAATCTGTTCTGCGAGTTTGGGACCTGCACTCACAATTGAGAGAAGAAAGTAAGAAAGTCCTGGCAGGAGAGAATACGAGGTGAACTGATTGCGAGTCCGGGACTCGCACCCAATGGTGTGAAATCCAGGGGAAGGGAGCCATACTCCCTGGGCTGGAAAGTTGCATATTGTGGAAAAGAGAGAGAACAGAAAGATCCATACCATGTTAGGTACTGTGAACTGTAAGATGCCTGAGAGACTCGGGGAAGGGAAGCCCCTCCTGAGAATTGTGACTGAGCTGTAAAGTACCGGAGAAGCAGTGATCGTAGTGAGCACGAACGGTTGGGAGCGGTGTTCCATTGCTTTTCTTCTTATCCATTCACCATTCCTCTACTTTTTACTGCCATATTCAACAGTCTGTACAGAGGATTTGTCCATTCATGTCCTTGTGCCAGTGTAAAGTTATAATAGGAGCCCTAGTTACTCGTCACTTAGACTACTCCATTGCTCCGGCTGCAACACCTGGTCACATGTTGCACTATGCTTCCGCCTATCCTCTCCCCTGCCGAGACCACAGTTCCACTACTTTTTTCAGTACATTTCTACCACTGCGGAGAAGCTCAGAGGAAGGGAACCCCCGTCTCCTGAGAATTGTGGAACTTTGATGATTATTCATTTCCTTTTGCACGTTTTGTTGGAAATGTTAAAAAAGCTACAAATGGCCAATTGACAGACTATCCCTTTTCAATGTATTCTGTGTTTAGCATGCAACGGTCAGGTAAGGATTTTGGACACAGGACGGAGAACTCTTTTGTTTTGGGACATTATGACCCTGACATCCTTTAGTTTTGCTGAGGCAGGGAAACCCCTTGTTTCGATAGGGCGAGGTAGGTTTTTTTCCAACCCTCTTTTTACTTTGAAAAGTCTATGAAAACCATCCAGATAACCCTGTGTTCGAGTCTTACTCCCGATTCCTTACCAGTTCCCATGAAATGAATAAGGGGGTAAAAGATTCCCCTCATTCAGGAGAACAGACAAAAAGATCCAGGAGTGTAACATGAGAAGCTGGGGGTCCCACAGGTAGAAGGTATCTGGCATAAACATGAAAAATCTCCCCCACAGCCACTCTTGGGTTTAATAGGTGCTGCAGGATAAGAACATCCCTGAGCCAGTGGCAGTGATTGTGGCATTTGAGGAGCTTGCAGAGGACAGGTGCTGGCACCTGGGTCAGAAAGGGAAGTCAACTGACTGGAAGGTGCTGTGCTCTGCAAGAAACATAAGCTGGACATACTTTAAAGGACCACACGCGGCTCTTGTGCTCCGACATGGCTGGCTGAGGCAGCCAAGTATCCATTGCTGTATATATTTATATAGTTAACATGTTATTTGTTACTTGTGAAGGGAAAGACGTTGGGCTACTTGTATAGCTCAGGAGGCATGGTTAGGGCAGCTATCGATGATTAATGAACTGCGTGGGGGACTGGATGAATTCCAGAGCGGCCTCCTATGGGTCCATATTGGTTCCTTGCTTAGCATGAAGAGGTGGCCACAGGGGCGGTTCGGAGTTGGAAGGTAACCCTGCTCTAGGTATACCCTTGGGAGTATCGTCCTTGGGGCCCTTTTGTAAGTGAGGCATGCAGTCTAGAGTAGGGGGACTCTGGTTAAACAGCGGTCTGAATGCATGGAAAGGGCAGAGGGAATATATCATGTTTTACTTTATTATATTTCATAGCCTTTTTATCTAAGGTGCTTCACAGTTATTGAAAAAACAGTTACAATAATAATTAACAAGCGAGTAAAAGACATGCACAACTAAAAACACATTTAATACAGACAAACAAACGAATAGTAGGAAAAACTAGTGAAAAAAACTCTTTTAAAAAGGATTTTAAATTGAGAAAATGTAGTAGAAAGAGAAATGGCAGAAGGCAACTTATTCGTTAGTCTGGGACCTAAAAGGTGAATCTATATGGATTAGGCGACCAACGTAAACAGGGCCAAAGACAAATACAAGAAGTAGAATTAAACAAAAAAGATATTGGAATGGAAGAGCATATAAAAAGACTGACACGAAGAACCATTTAGAATCACACTGTGCATTTGGGACAATCTATACATAGGCATTAGAACACTATATGACAATTAAAGCATATGGGTTGATAAATAATGAACACAATTATATGTTGGCATCTTATGTAGAAGCTAGATTTGCAGAAGGCTACGTACTAGCTCCTTGTGTCTCAGTAATGGCTCCGGGTCCCTATGCTTTTAGCTCCTGCATATCCAATTTTAATTTCGATCCCTGAAGATTATACTGGTAAGAATACATTATATAAATGAAGATAGTTAAAACAGTTGAGATTGTGCCAGTGTTTCAAGTAGTTGATAAATAAGGAAGAAGGGATACAGTATGATAACGAGACAGTAAAGACACATCAAGATTTAATCAGTAAAGAAATAATAGTAGCCTGTTTTAAGTCTGTTGGAAAATAACCAGATTGCAGGGATATAGTAAAACAAAAAAGGCCATGAGATAAGGTAAAAGAAAGGGAAAAAACATCCGGCAAGTGAAGAAGGCAGAGGGTCAGAAGGAGCTGATGTAGAGAAATAACCAAGTAGTAACATCCAATTCACTAATGGAGAAATATGAAGAAAACAAATCAGTAACAGAAGGAATAGTGAACAAGTGTCACTTTATATCCTCAATTCTTCTAACATAATAAGATGCAAATACCACAGAGACCCAGAAAGATGAAAGAAGGATTGGGCAAGGGATCAAAAAGTAACCTACTAATAGTAGGAGAATACCTCCTTAGACTGGCTGCCACCACCGCAATCAACTTGGTGAACCCCCACCCCACCCCGCCGGAGGTCAGCCCATATGGCAGAACTCGAAACTGATAATGAGAACCGCCAACAGCGAACATCAGGTATTGTCTGTGCTTGAGATGGATTGCCAAATGAAATTAAGCATCCTGAAGGTCCAATGATACCATCCAGTCCTGAAGCTTGAGGGCCTGAAGGATCTGAGAAAGGGTAACCATTTCGAACTTGTCCTTCCTGAAGAATTTGTGTAAGTCTCTTAAGTTCAAAATGGGTCTCAATCATCTGTCCTTTTTTGGAATTAGGAAGTACCAACTCTTGTTCCTCTTCGCTACAGGTATGCATAAGGAGCAGATATGGAACTCTGAAAGAGCGGTTCACTGGTGGATGAATGAGGCTTTTTTAGAAAGGGAGGCAAGGACCTCGATGGCAGCGTTGAAATCTTCGACACCATCGATGTTTAGGGCTTCAACGCTTTTAGTTTCAAGGACTTGTCTGATGCCTTTGGCGTCTAGGAATTGTTATGGTCCATCGAGGAGTCTTTCGGCACCGAAAGAGTCAATGACTTATTCCTCAAGGAAGATGTGTCTCGACTCGAAGTATCCTTCGACCGCTCTCGAGGAGATTTTTATGTGCCTTCCCGGCCCGAGGGCACACAGGTTTTGCCCTTATTCTTGTTGAATTGTTCAACCTGGGCATGGCTTTCAAAAGTCCTCGAGGTGGTGAAGGCCGCATTCTCGAATGCTTGCATCATTTCAACACTGAACTTCTCCCACTCAGCCGGAGAGGCTGATTTTGTCTAGCATTTCACGGGTTCTGGGGAGCACCTAGACGACAAAGCCTTTGCTTCGAACGTCGTGAAGATGACGTGAGAACCACTGCGTGATCTCAATCTTTTTGTCTTCTTTCAATGAGGAGAAATATTTCTCGATTCGTTTGAAGGGGTCGTCGAAGGGGATTTTGACCTACCTGCTGCTAATTTTCCTCTTCTCTCTTTCAGGGCTTTTGCCATCATTGATAGGCAGGCCTTGCAGGCGAAGATAGCACGAGAGGAACCAAATCACCAGAGACACACCGAATGGGGGTCCATAACGCACAATTTTGCCCCACAATCCTGGCACCTCTTAAACCCCGATCTCGAAGTCGAAAACGCTGATGATGATGCCATTTTTGAAAGATTTTTACTTCAAGATTCTTGATAGGGAACCAAAGCGCATCGTATCCAAAGTGATAACTTTTGCAAAACAACAGAACTGAAGCCAACGATTGCGGTGCGTGGTTTATACCATCGATGACGTTTAAATCAAGACGGAGGCCTCAGAGGGACATCGAGTCAACAGGCATCAACTTGCAGCGCCCTCTCCTGGAAAGAATTTCTGAAGCAGCTGAAGCTGGAAATGGAGATATCATAAGATGAGGAATACGTGGGAGGACACAATCTATTCGAAGTGGAGTGTGTTGCCATTGTAGAGGGGTAAAATCAAGAAATAGAAAGAAAATAATTGGTGGTAGAGACACAAGGGGGGGAGGGGGAGATTTCCCGCCCATGGCCAGAACACATCACCAATACAACATGCAAGGCCTGCCTATCAATGATGGCAAAAGCCCTGAAAGAGCTTTAACCTGTATGGCAAACCTCTTACATTTTCTTGTAACAGCGCCTCAATGCCCCTGGGCTGCATGTTGCGCGATACAAATGCAAATAAATAAATAAATAAAATAACAGAGGGGTATTGGAACACGCGAGTAACGTTTTGGCCGCGAAGTATAAAGGTAAAAAGATTCAAAAGAGAAGGGAGATCTTAGAGCTGTGGAAGATGATAGAGGACACTGAGGATAGTGAAGAGCGCAGGCACCAAGGTGGTGGGAGCCCAGCCCTGGGAGCAGTGCAGCCAAATGCCCCGGAAGAAACAGCTCACCCCCACCACAATTAGGGCTGTAACCTCTCACTGCCTGACCCTCCACAGGGTACACCAACCCAACGTATGTAGTTTCATCCGCCACGGCCCCACCCCCATAGCGCACCACACAACACTATGACATCGCCAGACAGTAAGCTGCGAAAAGACTTGGAGGATGCATTAGGAGCAGCGCAAGCAAAATAGGCATGGTTGAAGGCCCCCAGGCAACAGGAGAGCAAACCAGGGTGTAGCCTGGACGCGCGGAGGGCTGGGGATATTTAGTTTAGATTGGACAGCACTTCAATAAAAGGGGGAGAGTGGTGACCGCTGTTAGGCAGAAACCTGTGCAGTTCCCTTGGGGAACACTGCAAAAGATTTAAGACTACAGGTAGAGCAGTAAACCCCTTTGGTAGCAGTCTGTACCACCCAGATTTACCTGGTAGCTGTGGCTGAGCAGTCAGACTTCTCTCAAGAAGAGTTAGGCAGTATGCAAAGTATACACAATATGTACCAAAACACAATAGCACAAGCAAACACTGACCAGAGCTTGGTTTCAAAAGAATATAGTTATTTATTTAAAAACACACATAAGTAAAAACACTCTAACAACGAATATGGTAAAAACACTCCAACACAGTTATAATGAAAGTAAATTCAATCCTTTCTCCTATCTAGACAACTCTAGGTTAACACCACTTAATTAAAACAGAGGTGAGTGCTTAACGTTAGATGACACTCTAGTAGTTTCCAAGAAAGGGAGAGAAAAAGCAGAAATAGGTTAGACACACCACTCTAAGGTCCAGAACACTTGCAATAGGCTTAAAGAAGAATAAAGTCACAGGTGAGCAAAAGTCACTAGGCAGGGCCCACTCTTAGAGTAGCCGGAGCGAAAATGTGCCCAAGATCACACTGTTAGTTAGAGATTCAAAGTCTTGCAAAGAGTCAAAAAGAGTTTAGAGTGGCTCAGAAAGTTTAGCCAAAGTGTCCCAGGCACTCCCAGGTTCGAAAGCCGGGGACTAAATCTACCCCGTACAGTCGGTAGCAAGGGAAGCCAGGCGGAACACAGTACCTTAAGCGGAAAGGATCCTCCAGCGGGGGCAGTTGTTCCAGGCAGTGACAGCAAGGCTCGACGTCGGTCAGGGGAGAAGAATATCTCGCTGAAGAGCAGAAGAGAAAGGTCGTAGCACTGCCCGGGAAGAAACCAGCCGCGGAGTCCTCCGGTTAAAGGGTTGGTACCGACTTTCGCGGTATGGGGGTAAAGTGTGGTATTCCGGATGCCGGGGTGCTTGGCACAGGCAAGGCGGCCACGAGATACCTCAAAAGAACGGAAAGAAGGCGAAAACTGGTTGTCCCCACCAGTCAAGGGAAGGAGCCACTCCGTTAAGAGTTCTCCTCGGTCGTCGGGAAAAAGTGGTGAGACGGTTCAGCAGGGCTCCACCGGGTGGTGTCGTCGAAGCAGGTCGGCTCAGCTCTTCCCTCGTCGGATTCTTGGTCCTGTGGCGACTTCTGAAGTCCCAGTCCCCAAAGCCCTGCTTTTATGCAACAAGCCCCCATTCACCCAGCCTAGCTGTCACTCAAACATGCTAAGTGGTGAGCCGGGCGGCTCACCACTTGGGCCAATCAGGACGGAGTGCGACTTGAGTTACCAAGGTAACTCAGTCCAGGGTGCCTAAATCCCCCTCCACCCCTCCTAAGTACCCCAGACAGAGTGGCACCACTTTGGAGGGCTTCTGTGGAGAAGCCCGCCAAAAGTGGAACAAAGGGCTCCACTTTGGGTCAGAGTTACAGAGGCGAACACCAACGCCATTTTAGAATCAAGTTTTGGCAAAAAGTCCCAACCGGAGTTATAAAAATAAATATATAAACCGGCGGTATGTTTAAGGCTACCGTAAATAAATAATTAAATGTGTTAGCCTAAAACAATGGGAAATCCCATAGGAAAATATTCGCGGTCGAATATAAAAAGTAGTTTCCACTGCCACCAGCCAAAACTCGATCAGGGGGGACGGAGACGTGCCCCCTCGACTAACAGACCCTGGGGCAATCGAATTGCCCCAGCCAGTACGTCCACAATATGATGGTTTGTACTGGTTCTGTTCAGGATTCAAGACTAGCAAAGTCTTTGGTGACTTTACATGCCCTGGGAGACAGTAGTCAGTCCCAGGGTATGGAGTCTATGTTGGGGAGTCCCTAGGACACCCCTGGGTCACGGCACAGAGGGTGCTGTGTGACCCACATCACAAAAATACATGAGGCCCTATGGAGTAAAAGACCCCATAGCCCATTCAACACAAGGTTTAACCAAGAAAACACACTTCAACATGTCCAAGAGTGAGGGTAAAAGAGTCTCACTCTTGGCAGGAGAAAAAATTAAACCCCAGAAATCCAGCAAAGCTGCTGGGGGACTCACTAGGTAGGGAAATTCAGCCTAAACAGAGAATTCTCCCTAACACTCGCCCCCCCCAGACTAAGGGACAGGAGGATTTAATCCACTCCTGGATGAACCTCATACCTCTAGTCGATGATATACATCCTAGAGAGTCCATCAGCATTTTGATGGTGACACCTTGACCTATGCTTAAGGGAGAACTCAAAGGTTTTCTTTTGCAAGCTAAAGGACCTACAAACCCTTTGAGGAACATCAGTCTTTTTGTTATAGGGGATCTGGTTGACCAGTCCCTCAGAAGTTGGGACAACTTCTGAACCTATGTTAGGCTTTTTGAAGGGGTCCTTATAAAGGATTCCCTTAGATCTAGAGGGGCCTCCAAGGTTCCTCACCACCTCTCTTGTGGGAGCAGGTTGGGTCTTAGGCCTCTTGGTTGGAGGGGTTGGGGTTAGGCAATGTACCTGCTTCCCCTTCCTCTTAGATCTACCCTTACCTATTTTAGGAGTTTCCCCCCTAATATTAGGATTTGAGTTGGGGTCTTCAGTAGAAGGTCCAACAGTCTGAAGGTTTTTGGCCTTAGACTTTTCTTTTCTGGTTTTCCACCAGCACTGAGAATTACCAGTTCTCTCAGGTCCAGATAGGGGCCTAGTTGGTCTATCCACCTCTTCCTCAGAAGTAGGGGGGGTCAGAGACTCGGAAACTAGGGGAACAAGGGTGGAGCTTGGTTGGGGCTCCCATGTTCCTAGCATACTATCCTGAACTGTGCCTGGGTTAGAGGTCAACTTACTAACACCAGGGCTTGTAGTGGGGTTCTCAGTAGAGGGTCCCACAGGCTTAGAAGGGTCCTTCAAGGTAGCCTGTCTAGCCAATTTGGTTAAGTTCTGCTTCTCCATACTGGGAGGCCTGGGGGTATGTGACACTACTCCTAGAGTTCTTAGGTCATTCCCCAACAGGACCTTCCCAGGTACCTCAGTCTGAACACTGACAGGGATCCTCACTGTCATGTTGTTACACTGAATGAGGGCTGGTAGAATAGGAACCATTTGGACAGGGCCTCCAGACATTTTAGTGGGACCTTTGGGTGCTTTGGCCACATCCTCAGGTTGAAAGAAGCTTTCATCCACTACTGTTCTGCTGGCCCCAGTGTCTCTCCTGGCAGGAGTATCCTGGCCATTGACAAGAACACTGTCCACATAATACACCTTAGAGTTAACAGGTAGGGAGTTATACACAACCCTATTCTGGGGACTAACCAGACCCATAGGCTCTAAGTTTACAGTTGCTTGAAGACCCAAGGGTTCTTCAGCAAAGAGTTCAAAGTGGGCACTAGTCATCTGTACTTCATCCTCAGGCGTGAAGGCTAAGGAGACTGTGCTGATCCCTGCAGGTTTACCCTTGCACTTGGGATCTCCTTTGATATGGTCAGTACCCTGACAGACATAGCATTGTCCAAATGCTCTCTGGAAGGGTGGCTTGTTCTGACCTCCTTCTGGCTTGTGGCCAGAAGGTACACTAGCCTGATTCGGTTTACCCTGGGGCTTACCCTGGTTATTTGGTTGTTTGTGGCCCTCTTGGGTATGGGAGGTATTAGAATTCTCTTTGGAGTCCTTTTTAGGCTGTTTCTCCCCATCCTTCCTCTGAGTTACCCCAGAATCCTTGTGAGTGGCCCTGTTGGCAACCCATAAGTCAGCAGCCTTAGCTAGTCTCCTAGGATCCAATTCCTGTGAATCAGCCAAGTGCTGTCTGAGCTCAGGAGAGCAGGCATCATAAATTGACTCCAACATAAAGAGATTTCTCATCCCCTCATAAGTGTTCACCTTGTAACCCTTAATCCATCCATCTAAGTTTTTCAAACATTCACTCACCCAGGTAGCCCAAGGGGTACCATCATGCTTTTTGAGGTTCCTAAACCTCTTAAGATACTGGGAAGGGGTCTTCCCAAACCTAGCTATCAAAGCTAGTTTCACACATTCATAGTCCTTCCTATCCTCCTCCCCCATCTCCATTACCACATCAGTTGCAACAGGGGGAAGCCTAGAGAACAACCAGGTGAGTAAGTCATTTCCTGTGATGTTCTGGAGCCCATGATTATATTCAAACAGAGACAACCAATCCAACACATCCAACTTAGGCTCATACATACCAACCAATTCTTTAGGCATCCGGGGTCTTTTAGGACTGGAACTTCTAGAGGAGCCAGAGAGAGAAACATTCTCAACAGATAATTTCTTCATTTCTAAGTCATACTTGAGCTCCATTTCCCTTAGCCTTAGTTCTTTGTCAGTTTGAGCATTAAGTTTCTTATACTCCAATTCTAGCTTCATTTTCTCCAGTTCAAAGTACTGAGGACTAAATGTGGGACCTGGTAAAGGTCCAGTAGGTACAGCAGGTAGAGCAGGCAGAGGCCTAGGGGGGACAGTTACAACAGCCTCACCCTCCTCTTCTGACTCTTCCTCAGAATCATCAACATTTTGCTCCATGTTAACTTCAATACTGTCATCTACAGTTGCTGGAGTGGTAGGCTCCTCTGAACCATCACCCAGACTTTGGTTAGCTAACAATCTTTCAATCAGCTCCATTTTCTTGCCCTTAGTCAGGAGATCCTTATGTTTACAGAGCACTCTTAAACAATCAGCAGTTTTGGCTGCAAGGGACTCTTGACTATAGCTTTCTATAACTGACATGTTAGAGGTTTTACTTTTTCAGTGCTAAGCTTTGTGGTTAGTTGCACTAAGGTATCTAAAGCACAATAAAATGTATACTCAATACAAATCCCACCGCTGTACACCAGTGTTAGGCAGAAACCTGTGCAGTTCCCTTGGGGAACACTGCAAAAGATTTAAGACTACAGGTAGAGCAGTAAACCCCTTTGGTAGCAGTCTGTACCACCCAGATTTACCTGGTAGCTGTGGCTGAGCAGTCAGACTTCTCTCAAGAAGAGTTAGGCAGTATGCAAAGTATACACAATATGTACCAAAACACAATAGCACAAGCAAACACTGACCAGAGCTTGGTTTCAAAAGAATATAGTTATTTATTTAAAAACACACATAAGTAAAAACACTCTAACAACGAATATGGTAAAAACACTCCAACACAGTTATAATGAAAGTAAATTCAATCCTTTCTCCTATCTAGACAACTCTAGGTTAACACCACTTAATTAAAACAGAGGTGAGTGCTTAACGTTAGATGACACTCTAGTAGTTTCCAAGAAAGGGAGAGAAAAAGCAGAAATAGGTTAGACACACCACTCTAAGGTCCAGAACACTTGCAATAGGCTTAAAGAAGAATAAAGTCACAGGTGAGCAAAAGTCACTAGGCAGGGCCCACTCTTAGAGTAGCCGGAGCGAAAATGTGCCCAAGATCACACTGTTAGTTAGAGATTCAAAGTCTTGCAAAGAGTCAAAAAGAGTTTAGAGTGGCTCAGAAAGTTTAGCCAAAGTGTCCCAGGCACTCCCAGGTTCGAAAGCCGGGGACTAAATCTACCCCGTACAGTCGGTAGCAAGGGAAGCCAGGCGGAACACAGTACCTTAAGCGGAAAGGATCCTCCAGCGGGGGCAGTTGTTCCAGGCAGTGACAGCAAGGCTCGACGTCGGTCAGGGGAGAAGAATATCTCGCTGAAGAGCAGAAGAGAAAGGTCGTAGCACTGCCCGGGAAGAAACCAGCCGCGGAGTCCTCCGGTTAAAGGGTTGGTACCGACTTTCGCGGTATGGGGGTAAAGTGTGGTATTCCGGATGCCGGGGTGCTTGGCACAGGCAAGGCGGCCACGAGATACCTCAAAAGAACGGAAAGAAGGCGAAAACTGGTTGTCCCCACCAGTCAAGGGAAGGAGCCACTCCGTTAAGAGTTCTCCTCGGTCGTCGGGAAAAAGTGGTGAGACGGTTCAGCAGGGCTCCACCGGGTGGTGTCGTCGAAGCAGGTCGGCTCAGCTCTTCCCTCGTCGGATTCTTGGTCCTGTGGCGACTTCTGAAGTCCCAGTCCCCAAAGCCCTGCTTTTATGCAACAAGCCCCCATTCACCCAGCCTAGCTGTCACTCAAACATGCTAAGTGGTGAGCCGGGCGGCTCACCACTTGGGCCAATCAGGACGGAGTGCGACTTGAGTTACCAAGGTAACTCAGTCCAGGGTGCCTAAATCCCCCTCCACCCCTCCTAAGTACCCCAGACAGAGTGGCACCACTTTGGAGGGCTTCTGTGGAGAAGCCCGCCAAAAGTGGAACAAAGGGCTCCACTTTGGGTCAGAGTTACAGAGGCGAACACCAACGCCATTTTAGAATCAAGTTTTGGCAAAAAGTCCCAACCGGAGTTATAAAAATAAATATATAAACCGGCGGTATGTTTAAGGCTACCGTAAATAAATAATTAAATGTGTTAGCCTAAAACAATGGGAAATCCCATAGGAAAATATTCGCGGTCGAATATAAAAAGTAGTTTCCACTGCCACCAGCCAAAACTCGATCAGGGGGGACGGAGACGTGCCCCCTCGACTAACAGACCCTGGGGCAATCGAATTGCCCCAGCCAGTACGTCCACAATATGATGGTTTGTACTGGTTCTGTTCAGGATTCAAGACTAGCAAAGTCTTTGGTGACTTTACATGCCCTGGGAGACAGTAGTCAGTCCCAGGGTATGGAGTCTATGTTGGGGAGTCCCTAGGACACCCCTGGGTCACGGCACAGAGGGTGCTGTGTGACCCACATCACAAAAATACATGAGGCCCTATGGAGTAAAAGACCCCATAGCCCATTCAACACAAGGTTTAACCAAGAAAACACACTTCAACATGTCCAAGAGTGAGGGTAAAAGAGTCTCACTCTTGGCAGGAGAAAAAATTAAACCCCAGAAATCCAGCAAAGCTGCTGGGGGACTCACTAGGTAGGGAAATTCAGCCTAAACAGAGAATTCTCCCTAACACTCGCGGGGCGGAAAGTGTAGGCTAAGGGATTGTGCAATGGGGTGGAGGAACAGAGACATACAGGAGGGGGACTGGGACACCATGGATGAGATGGAAGATGAAGGAGGCACAGGTCGCGACTGAAATTACCCCTAGGGTAGAGAGCTTGTGGAATCCACAGTTACAACACAGGTTGGGGCAAGTGGCGGGTGAAGCGAGGGGTGGGCACACAGTTGCCCTTACTGCATAAAGATCCCGGGCAGGGGCAGTATCTCCGCTGGACTCAGATGGACAAGAACAATTTGATTAAAGCGATCCTGGCCCTCATCTCGGGGACTGGGAGGATCCCCTTAGCAGTGGGAGACAAGAGTCTGCTTGTAGCGATATTTTGGGATCAGGCGGGGGATGTGTGGATAAAAGCTGGATATCCGGAGTGAAAATTGATGACACGCATGACGGGGTACCGTTTAACAATATCAGGGCACAGGTGTGGGATGCACTATGACGGGCTAACCGAACAAACTGGATTTACAGTCTATAATACAGTACACGATAGGAGATGAGGACCTTGTGTAATACATTTTAAAGGTTCAGGAGATGTGGAGGGAAGAAAGCACACCAGAAACTAGTGGACATAGAAGCAAAAGGGTGGGTTGAAATTCAGGCAAAAATAACAGTTGAAGGGACGGTCGCTACCACCATTAAGGCAGAATTAGTAGAACAGGCAGCAGGCTGCACAGACATGAGAATAGCAGCGTTTTGGACAGGCGGAGTACATGAGCAGTGGAACGGCGGACCTCAGCCGCAGCATTCTGAATGGTACCAAGGAGGTCAGAATTGGGGAGGAGGAGGATTTCAGGTTGGTTGAGGGAGCAGAACAGGGTTTGGAGGGATGGGGCAGAGAGGGGGAGCGGGACCTGCCCAGTGCTTGAGCTGCAGGAAGTTGGGGAATTTTGCAAGGGAATGTAGAAGCAGGTCAGGCGCAGGGTAAAATTCATACAACCACGCGCAGCCACAGCAACAAACTTTTGCAACCCGAGATACCCTTCCAGACACTATGAAATACACCAAGCATACACGACTACTGCCACAACACCCACAAGTGCAAGTGCCTGCCCCGCACCCAGATGCAAGCTCCACAGCAGACCCAGTCATATGACGGTCCAAAGCATATGATCAACGCTGTCCCGAACAGAATGGTAGCACCCTATAGGGGGGTTAGTGTCACAGGAAACAATCCTTTCACGTTCCCGAGCACCAACCCATATCCTTACTAGGACAGAGCACAGAAAGCTCTTGCGTGCCCAGTGCCATCTGTGACTACCCACCCAGACTAGGAACCCTTGGTGGGCACTGAGATAGGTAATAAGCAATTTATCTTTATGGTCAGCACGGGTGCCACTAGATCATGCATCAGTGAGGGAGACTTGCCACCATCAGTTGGAACTAATGGCACGCAAGGCTTCTCTGGGGCTTTTGCAACAGTTCCATACACTGAAGCGGTATTGATTAAAATCGGAGGGAAGGTGGTGCGCGCACCCTTATTGTATTCAGAAACCTCCCCAGTAAGTTTGTTGGGCCGCCACCTCTTAAGCACATTGAGTATGACCATCTCCTTCACAGATCGAGGGGTCATATGTGCCACCCCAGGAAAATGCACCATAAGGGCAATGATGATAATATAGGCCAGAGCAGGGATGTGGTGGTTCGTGGCATTCCTGTTGATCCAGATTTGTTTGTGCCTCCGATCACAGTTTTACTGGACGCAGTGCCCAAGATTGGCATGGCATGTTGGCATGTGCCCTTTGACTTCATTTTCAGGCCAGTTGGTACCCCAGAGCTTGTGGCAGGGACAACCCTTTCATTACATTTGCAAGGGCTAGTGATCTCAGCCAAACAGATTGTTGCAATTGGAGCCGATTAAGACTGGTGTGAATAGGGCACTGTGTTGTGCATTGATCCGACAATACCTCTAAAAGAAGTAACTGATGCAGAATTGTTTGAAGATCGGGTTGACAATGGTGAAATAGTTCTGGCTATCTGTATCCCATGTGAGATTATGGTACAATATGGCAAGGTGCAGTGTTCCCTAATGGCCCTTGTCTCACTGCCCTTCTTTACTGAAAAAGTTCTTGAACAGATACCCGAGCGGTGTAGGGCTCTTGCAAGGAGTGACCCTAGTACGAATAACACTCAAGCCCGGTGCAGAACTGCCCTGAGGCAAACAGCACCCACTGTCCAGAGAAGCAGCTGAAGGAATTCGACACCATTTCGCACTCTTAAATCAGAGAATAATTGTATCCTCCAACTCCCCATGCAATTCAGCAATACACCCGATAAAAAAATGAAAGGGGTTGTTGGAGAATGATTCAGGATCTACACCCTTTGAATGACATTGTACAGGCAGAATTTCCTGTAGTTCCTAATCCTGCAACCTTTTTGTGCGGCATCCCCAAACAAGCCACACATTTCACCATAGTGGACTTGAATGCTTTCTTCTCCATATCCCTACACCCAAACTCACAGTACCTCACCGCATTTACACATGGCTGAATGCGATTCGAGCACACAAGATTACTGCAAGGGTACTGCAATAGCATTTTCAACAGGATATTGCATGGTGACCTAGGAAATAGCCAGGTGCCTACCACGATTATTCAGCATGTGGATCTTTTAGTGCGCAGTGACAATGAACAGCGGTGTCGAAAGGACTCTGTCAATTTGTTACAACTGTTAGCCTGCAAGCGATACGAGGTGAAAAAGGAAAGTTGCAATATTGTCTTCAAGATGTTCTTTACCTGGGTCAATTGATATATGCCGATGGAAAGAAAATAATACCAGAAAACGACATGTGTGCAGTGCTCCCCAGCCCGCAACTGTCAAAGAAATGCAGTGTGGATTTTGGATTATGCAGCTTATACCAGGCATCTGCTAAAAGCCATTAAAGAAGCACAGAAAAGGATCACATGGATACACTCACAGCTTTACGAATTGAAGGCTGTCATTGCTGCTACCCCAGAGCTAGCGACACAGACTACACCCAATCATTCTGTTTTCCCATTCTAATGGCCAACTCATGACAGCGGTACTCACACAGAAAAGCTTGATGGGCCAAAAGCCATGCCCTACTACAGCGGAGTGCTGACTCGGTCATGCAGGGACAAGTGCTTGCTGCCACTATGTTCGAAAATGAGAATAGATCCACAGTTGTTATGGGATGCTCCGTCATACTATACGTGGAACATGCTGTGCTCGCTATTCTTGAGAGGTCTTAATCCACGCTAACCACAAACAGGATGTACGCGTAGAAGACAATCCTGTCCAGCCCAAACATTCACATGTTGCAAAACAGTAAATCCTGCCAATTTTCTAACAGAAATGTGCACTGGCGAAGACCTTGCCAAACATGACTGACATTTGAGGGAGAGGAAGATGACATACCCAAGGCAAAGGACAGCCTGCTCGAGGGGGGAGAGGTTCTCTTTGTTGATGGGTCAGCAACTATTAACAAGGGGACTGGTTTGAGGAATACTGGTGCGGCCGTGGTTTGCCTAGTGGACGGAGTGTATGAGGCATTGGTGCAAAAAAGATTGCTGATGTACTATTCGGATCAAGCAGCAGAGTTTATAGTGCTTATTGAGGTGCTGCAAGCATCCCAGGGGTGCTGCGTAACAATCTACTCTGACTCTGCCTATGTCACCACTATGGTGCACCCACACCTTGCACGATGGAAGAGGGAAGGGTTGAGTAGAGCCAATGGGTCCCCAGTGCAGCACGCAGCGCTATTGGACAAACTAATCAAAGCGCTATCACAACCCTCATTGACAGCAGTGGTGAAAAGCCCAGAAGCGCACAGTGTTTGCAAAGACCATACATGAAGCTGGAGGGCATGAGGTTCTGGGAAAACAGGTAGCAGGAAACCACAATGAGCTGTATGGCAGGAGGGATTTGGTGCAGAAGATTGAGGCAATGGAAAAGCCAGTGAAAATGCAAAAGCGGTACGAGCATGAACTGTGTTTCTACAACGAAGGGAGTGTCTTTGTAGGGGCCAATAGCAAGTGCAATAAGACAATACACATCCCAGACCCCAAGAAGGTTACAGCTGTGGTGATGTACAACTACTGGGTTTGTGGCCAGCAAGCATTCTTGGACCTCCCACCACCATGGAGATGCATTTGCTCACTGGCCACTCTACACTCAGCACTCCTCATGGTCCCTGAAGAACATCTAATAGTGGGACGCCAAGGCTTGTCCGCCCCTACAACAGTAGCAGTTACAGATGCCACTGGAAGCGAAGGTCCAACTATCTGTCTCAAGTTTCATCTCAATTGCTCAAAGAAATACCTGATCAGTACAGATTGTAAAGCAAGTCAGAGAAATTCCTCGCCTCATTGCTAGTGCCTGGAATACCAACAGCGACAAATGGCTCCAAATTTTCCGTTGCAAGGTGATACAGTTGGCGAATGGCACAAAGCAGGGCCAAAACGCTATCAAGGCCAAAATGGGAGCGATCCAGTTGATGACATTGCAGAACCGGTATGTGCACGATTTGCTCACCGCAATGGGAAGGCCTGTGTCGCAAGATTGGCGATTCCTGCTGTACCCTGCCCCCTCCCAAACAATGCAGACAACAGGTCCCTATCACAAATAATCGAGGCCCTACACTTTCTCAGCACCCACATGCAGACGGAAGCTGGTATACAGAAGAGTAACTGGTTTGATGACCTTTTCTCATAGGCGGCATCCTGGATGGGGGTGATGGTGAAGATCCTGGTTCTAGTCCTTGTGTTTGTGTTCGGACTCTGATGCTCTGCTAAAGCAGTGCCTAGCAGTGCAACGATGATTATTTCAATTGGGGTACAGGGCGCACTTCGTGGTACAAAAGACAAACAGATACAGGCAGATGACCCGAGCAGGCCTTGTATGTTTGCGATAGAACAATGTCTCCACCCCCATGCACGATTACAACTCCCTCACCAGATCCTGAGGATTATGAAGAACACTGGGTAGAACTAGCAGGGGACCGCGGGTGCATATACAGGACATGTACCCCGCAGCAATATGCCTAAGCAGGTTAAAGTTTGCGCTCTATGTGAAAAACCTGGGTCCTAAAGGAAGGAACACAGCCATACCTGGAAGCACACAGATTGTAGAGGGATACAGTAGAGCAGGAAGAGGAGGACATGCTTGCATGGCAGTTCGTTAATGTGGGATTAACAAAAGGGGGGAATGTTGGGAAGCGGGGGCGATTGTCTCAGGCCCCCAAGAGGTTTCAGCTAAGACAGAGACCTCGGAGCATGTTCTAGCTGCGGGAGGAGATTGCAGGGGGCAGGTGGGTGCTTTAGTATGGGAAGGATAATGGATGTCCGGGGTTAGTTTGCAGTGTGAACACCAGACCATTTTGGAAATCAGAAGCCATTTTGAAATCGAGGCCTAGTGCTACATCACCACTGGTGCAGCAGGCCCAGGCCGAGAACGTAGAAATAGGCGTGTGTGGGAAGGCCAGCCCAGAGGAGTTTCAGAAAACCTTTCATTGTCTCGCAGTATTCACACTCGTAGCCCTGAAGGAATGTGCCCTGCAAGGCCATGAGGGGGCAAAGAGTGCCCTGTGAATAGTTATCCCACGAGAGCAGGGACTCTGGGCCTTGACCCACACCAGTACAAATACTGACCTTCAGTGCCCAGTTGCCCCCCTTCCAAGACACTAGCATTCCAGAGTACCGGTCAGGATTCAACCACCGACCATAAAGCTGTTTGATCGGCCATTTATTTATTTATTCATATTTGTAGAGCGCGCAACAACCAGGAAGGCATCGTGGCGCTTGTTACAGTGAGTGATTAAAGCTTAGTTACATATAACAGACAGGCATACTTATTGTACAGTTTGTGTAGAACAGTTTGTAAAGCACATGGCGATGGTGGAAGCTGAGAAGTGGTGGGACAGTAGAGAGCGGTTAGTTAAAGAGAGCAGTTTTAAGGTTTTTTCGAAAGGCATGGAGAGAAGTTTCTGCTCTGAGGGCAGTGGGGAGCGCATTCCAGAGCTTTGAGGCTAGATATGGGAAGCATAACCTCCTGCTTTGGCTCTGTTGATGCGCGGTACAGTGAGTTGGTTGATGTAGCATGTTCTAGTAGGCCTAGTTGAGATAGATCTGGATAGTGTGTCTGAAAGGTAGGACCAAAGCCTTGTGGAGCTTGATGGAAGCTGTAGGCAGTGCTCCACATAAGATTTTGAGGTGGGAGTATTTTACGCATGATTTTTCAAATTAGACCGTAGATGCAATTTCAAGAGAGTAAAAATTAGTTTTCTCCTCTGCAAGAGAGTAAAACGTATCCAACAGATACGTTATGGGTATGAACACATTTTAAAAGGCTGCATGCTTTATTGTGTTGCTCACTTAGCTGTCACAGATTTGGTCTTTCAGTTGGAAATTCACCATCATGCATAAGAAGGCTATGCTGCTGACAAAAGAAATGCTACAGTGCCATCTAGTGGTGGAAAGTATGTTTTATTTTGTTGAATAGGTCAAAGCGTACACGGTACGCAGTACAAAATTAAATGATCCGTATTTGCCATATTTACATGCGTAAAAGGGCAAGATACGCACGTTAACTGGTAGGCTGGCTGTAGGGTAGTACAGGGGGTTTCCCTGCATGTAATGGCCTCACTGATAACAAAGCTGCATTAATCAGAAGGATCACAGCAGGATAATTTGAAGACCAGCTGTAATTTGCTGTATTTCACTTTTTATATTGGAAAAAAAGGAATTTGTGTTAGGTTTAGGAAATTGGACTTGAATGTTGAGCTAAAACTATAAGACGGGTTATTTGAGCCATGTTCGTTCTCAGTAGAGGGGCTCCCACACTCCTTTTCCATATTGAATTTGTAAATTGGAAGTAACCGATGCTCATTTTTTTGTTTTGTTGCGGTTTTCTCAACAAATGCCATTTATTATATTCAAAGGTTGGATGAATGCCTCACTATCCCTACCCTATTCTCTCCCATTCAGTCCTGCATCAATTTTGCTCATGGCAGCCACGTACCACACTCCCACCCACCATTCTTTCATATCCGGTACCACTGGGAACTTCCAATGTTTGCTACCACAAGTCGAACTGCAAGCAGAAAATGTGTTATCAATCCAGAGGTTTTAGCCCCTAGCTTCTAATGCCCCTGCTGGTCCTCCTCTCCTAGCAGAACAACCTGTGAGTCTATTACCAAATCTACTCCACATAGTCCTTTTATCTGGGCCAAGACCTCCTTCCAGAACACCTGGATGAGGGAATAAGTCCACCACATGTGGAAAAAGGTGCTGGGGTGGCTGTACACCTCAAACTCCTAGGTGAAAGCATAGGATTCATCTTGTGTAGGTGCTCTGGGGTGAGGTACCAGTGACACATGCGTGTAAAACTTTTCTCTTTAAGTTGAATTGATTTAGAGGATTTATCAGCCCTTGTCCATATATTGTAACAAGCCAGGTCACCTATACGTCTGCCTATATCCTCCTCCCATTTCTCCATATGCCTGTGAGGAGGTTTAAACCAGTTGGCGTTCAATACCTTATATAATGAGGAGACCTTGCTAGCCCGGGTATCACCTATAATGAGATCCTCAAACTGGGACATTGCTCGCCTCGCCTGAGCAGGCAATTTTGTAATTATATTTATTTAATTTGTGTCTAGTCAATAAAGACTTTACATATAAACACACAACAACTCATTTTCATGGTTAAAAACAGCAAGATGGATACAATTTATAAAATCAGTTACATATAATTGCTACCACTAAAAATCCCTTCAGATAAATGTTTAAGAATATTTAAACACAATTTATAAAAAGATATCAGATGGTACATAAGGTTAATTTCGTTTCCTAATAAGAGCATCGTCACCGTCCACATTTGCTTCATATTTGTCTGATCATAAGTGTTATTGTATGCTTTTATGAATTTCTTTTTATTATATTTTTTTACTTTTATTTTTCATAAAGAGTTACACCGGAGCAGACACGTGCAATAGACATCGTACAGCACATCAAATACAGTCATAATATAGATTTACGTATTCAACAATGGGCATAGTAGGTTATGGAGAAATTGGGGGTGTAGTGTCTTCATCTGATTGCAAATTGCATAGGTAAAGCCGAAACAATGTCCAAATATCCTTGGGGCGGCAAGTTGATGGGACAGTCAATACAAATTGTTCCTCATTTTCGTTCACCATTGACAGGTCTTCAAGGAAGTCAACTCGACTTGGTCTCCCAGTGGACTTCCAGCATTTCAAAATACATCACTTTGCAATCACACATGAGATGTTAAACAGTCGCTTAGCGGTCTCTGCCACTTTACCGATATCCCCGAACAGATATTTTAGTGGGGATAAGGATGCAGGGATTACCGTGATTTCCTCTAGGAGTTCTGCAACTTCTCCCCAAAACTCCATCACCAAAGAACATGCCCAGTACATGTGGTATGCATCTGCGTTCGGTGTATCACATTTTTGGCACCTCCCTGTACAGCCACCCACAAATTTGGCTACCTTAGCCAGGATATAATGGAGTGGATTCAATATTTTAAATTGAATCAATCTCAGCCCCGAGTTCATGGATACAGTTCTAGTGAGTTGACAGCATCAGAGCCACAGAGTTTCATTTATTTCAATGCCCAAGTCTCTTTTCCAGAGCTCTTTAATGGTGTTGCATGAAACGGAGTGTGACTGTGCCAAGGTGTGTAACATAGAGACCCCTTTTCTTTGCCCCCCAGTGGTCACCACGGTTCTTATACATTCATGAGTTGGGGGATCCAAAGAAAATGTTGGCACCTTAGCGGCAAATGCGGCCTTCATACAATGGAATTGGAAACGTTTGAGTTGTCCATCCCCTATCGTCTCAACAAAGTCTCCAAGTTCGCAGTATGTACCCCCTGGAAACATATCACGCATTTTGAAGTGTTTGTTCGGGTCCCATGACTCCTGCGAGTGCCATGTCAAATGTGGGCGTAATATTAGGGAAGTTCCATAGGGGGATGGCTGGGTCGTATGGGGTCTCCAATCCGATCCTCTTGTATATTTTGGACCATGCATGTATGGTAGTGCTTACTGGGTCGAATTCACAGGCATCTTTACGTTTAGATCCAAAGATAACTGATCGTATGTTTGTGGGGGAAGCAGCATGTTTCTCTAAAGAAATGTATGGCAGTGCCCTCAGGGTCAAACCAGTGCTTTGCAAATTGCGCCTGAGATGTCAAATAATTTAGTTCGAAGTCGGGAGCAGAGATGCCTCCACTGAGTATGGTTCCACCATTTTGGCCCAACACAACCTGGCCGTCTTTGAGCCCCACACAAAAGAAGTGGCAAGCGACTCAAGTTTTGCAAAAAAGGCTTTCCCAGGCCAGACCGGGATGTTACCAAAGTAGTATAATAATTTACGAAGGACCACCATTTTAAAAAGGGCCACGCGGCCATAAAGGGAAATGGGGAGGTTATCCCAGAGTTGTAGTTTGACCGTTAAAAGTCTGCAGCAGTTCCCCGAGGTTTTGTGTATATAATGTGTGTTTATCCCTGGATACCATTATTCCCAGGTAACAAACTTTTGTGGGGCCCATTTGAATCCACTTACACCTGACAGGTCTCCTGTGCTGAGGGTCAATGGGAATAGTTCTGATTTTGACACGTTAATCCTGTACCCAGAGTAGTCAGAACATGTATGTATGTTGGACATGATGGGTTCCAGATTTTCCTGTGGGTTGCGGATGTACAATAGGGTATCATCAGCGTATAGGGATACTATCTGCGGGGGTCCTGTCATCCTGAGTCCTCTATAGGAATGATTCCTTTGTATGTATTCCGCCATAGGTTCTATGGTGAGTGC
This sequence comes from Ambystoma mexicanum, assembly GCF_040938575.1. Lineage (NCBI taxonomy): Eukaryota > Metazoa > Chordata > Amphibia > Caudata > Ambystomatidae > Ambystoma > Ambystoma mexicanum. The sequence continues at coordinate 1,336,436,522 of NC_090933.1, read as the reverse complement.
AAACAGTATGGGAGAGAAGGGACTTCCCTGTCGGGTACCTCTACTTAGCTTGAATATGTGTGACATGGTGTTTTTAGTAAGGTCTATGGCTGTAGGTTCTGTGTATAGTAGGCGGACGCCCTTAAAGTACCGGCCCAGCCCGAACGGCTCCAGAACCAGGAATAGATAGGACCAAGAGACCGAATCGAATGCCTTCTCGGCATTTAGTGCTGCGATGACCGCCTTTGCCTTCGGGTCGATCTATGCCATCACTCCAAAAAGGCATCTCAAGTTTAAGGCTGTGGATCGAGTGGGGACGAAGCCGGCCTGCTCCGGGTGGATCAGGATAGGCATGTACAGTAAGAGTCTGGTGGCCAGGACTTTAGCGAAAATCTTTGCGTCCGTATTAATCAGGGAGAGGGATCTGTATGAGGCCATGTCCTGAGCAGGCCGGCGGGGCTTGAGGAGAACCATAATAACCGCCTGACGCATGGATCCAGGGAGTATGCCACGGTCCATTGCCTCTTCCCAAACCTTCAATAGCACGGGGGCTAATTTGTCATGAAATTCTTTGTGTAGCTCGGCTCCTAGGACGCCTGAGCCGGGTGCTCTGCCGGAAGATAGTGCTTTAATCGCGTTGGTGATTTCCTCAAGCGTGATGGGTGAGTCTAGTATATTGCGTGTCTCGGGTGTCAGTGTTGGAAGATCTAGTTCGTCCAAGTAATTTGTTATTTCTTCCTTGGACTTCATATCTTGGTTGGAGTATAGGGACGTATGGAAGTCAGCAAATGTGGTGTTGATATCCCGCTCCCGGGTCACTATCACTCCCTGAGCCGTCTGCAAGCTGGAGTTGGGGTTACAGTAACTCTCACCTTTAAGCATATTAGCTAGGAACTTGCCCGCTTTATTGCTTTCCCGTATCTACAGGCTCTGGCTGGGGTAGTCATATATAGGACTTCCCTATCTGCAAGTTTGTTGAATTTCAGTCAGCGTTACATGTACATCAGAAAGGGTCTCTGTGTGATGTGTAGTGCTGTATTCAATTTCAAGCAGGTCTAGTATTGCTTCAGCTATATCTAATTCCCTCCTAACAGTTTTCAACAGCCCAGTGGACTTTGCCAGAATGACACCACACATCCATACCTTGAATGCCTCCCACAGAGTGGCATAGCCTCTCACCAACCTTGCGTTGAATTAAAAAACTCCTACATTTTGATGTGGAGTGCTTTGCAGACATCGGGGTCTCCGAGTAGTGTAGGGGGCATCCTCCGGCGTTTGGCAGGTGGGGCCGTATTGTGCAAATAAGGGTAAGTGTTATTGGGGAGTGGTCTGAGAGGGTGCAGGGATAAATCTCGCAGTCGGCTGTTGCGTCTGAGAGGGACGAGCTGATGAGTCAATAGTCTATTCTTGAGTGTGAGTCGTGTACGGACGAGTCGTAAGTAAACTTCTTGCCTTGTGGATGTAATTCCTGCCATATATCAATTGTGTTTGTTTGTAGCATTATCTGCTTTAGGGCGAGTGAGGCCTTCATTGGTGTCCGGGGGGCCGCCGAAGAACGATCCAAGGACATGTCAAGGATGGTGTTGAAGTCCCCTCCCCATATTACCAATGCGTCTCTCGATGTGGTTAGCATATCTAGTATTGTGCCATAAAAGTCTGGGTCGTCCACATTAGGACCGTAGGTATGGACTATTACTTTTTGTCGTCCTGCCACTTCCCCCATCACCAAGACGTATCTGCCCTGAGCGTCTATCTTGTTGGAGAGGTATCTGAAGCCCAGTTTTGGGTGTATCAACGCGAGTACTCATCTAGACTGGGCAGAGTATTCCGTGTAGTATTCAAGGGGCCCTCAACTTGGAAGAAAACTAGTGTTGACATTGTTAAGTGTGTGTGTTTCTTGTATAAGGAGGATCTGGGGGCTATGCCTAGTTACATAGGCTGCGATTTTCCTGGCTTTGAATGGGTTATTGAGACCTCGAATATTCCAGGAGAATAGCTTGAACGTCAGTCCCTTATCAATCTTTGTCATATCTGTGACCCAGCTTGATTCAATTCCCCCTGTATCGATGCGCCGCCATCCAGTGTGCGGTGTCTGCCGCCATACAACCCCCCAATTTTTAACTTTTAACATCCCCAACAGAGCCTGGTAGAGTGCCAGGTGTAGTCAAACTTCGTGCCCCGTCCCCACCTCACCCCCACCATCAACCCCAACACAATGATATATCCCATTTCCCCTAACTTGTGGAATTCTCCTGAGGGTTGCTCGTTGCAGCCGCATGGCCTCCATCAACAGAGGCTCACAATCCCAATTTCAACACTTATTGATTGGAGCCATTCATCATTGCTAAAGGCATCACACAATGTAAAAGGATATTAGCACAAATCCAACTCAATCGGCAGGGTCGTCTCTCCTCTCCTGGTGGTGGTCGCATGTTTTGATCCATTGCCCGGTCTCTGGGAGGGCTAGGGATAGAAGCCTCAATGTATGCCATGGCTTCAGTGGGATTCTCGAAAAAGTTTGTTCTGCCCCCATATTGGATTTGTATCTTCGCCGGGAAGATGAGAGCATAGGGGACGTGGCGTAGCCTGAGTTGTCTCTTGACCGGTTCATAGGACCTCCTTTGTGTTTGAACACTGGCCGATAAATCTGCATAGATGTGCACTCTGTTTTCCTCATAGTGTAGGGTACCTTTTTCTCTGGCTAGTCCCGGGATTGTGTCTCTATCCCTGTAGTTGAGGAGACGAGCGATTATCGTACGAGGTGGCGCCCCAGGTTTGGGAGGTGTTGCCAGGGTACGATGGGCCATTTCCACAAGGAAGTGATCTGCACCTAACAGGGTTTTCAGAAGGTTTTCTACATGTCGCTCCATCGGGCCTCTACAAAAGGACTCAGATTCCAACAATTCGGATGTTGTTCCTTCTGGATCTCGATTCGAGATCCTCACATTTGGTTTGGGTTTTGTGTAGTTCTCCCTTCAATTGTGCGATGTCTAAGCTGTGTTGGGTTATCTTATCTTCGTTTGTACTGATCCTATTTTCTGCATCAGTGATGCGTGCGCTCCCCTTGTCTACTCTAGCCTTCAGGGAGCTGATCGTTGCCACAATGTCATCTAGCTTGACATTTACTGCTAAAAAGCTGTTTTGCATCATGGTCATTAAGCGGTCTTCTCTTGTTTTGGCTTAGGTTTCGGCCTGGCTGTCTGTCATCGGCAACGCAGTTGCAGCCGACCCATGGGGCTGGGAGCTAGCGAAGGAGTCCGTTGGGCCGGTTTTCTTGGCTCCTGTACCTTTCTTCTCGTGGCAGCCCATATGGTGCAGTTACCAATCGAGGGTGGATTGTGTTCTCCCACATCCCGTAGCTGAATGGGATCATTTTGTTATGATGTTACCAGAGCAGACCAGGCGTCTGACCTACACGGCCTGTCCCAGTAGGTGCCAGCATTGTTGAGTTTTATGAATTTCCCGTTACGCTCACCTGGTATCCACAGGCATGCCACACGATACTGGATGGAGGTCTAAGCGATATCCCGGACCCCTCTCTGTTTGGTTATGTGCCAGACATTGGGTAGCGCCTATAACAGGAGAATGGAGGGTTAAGATACTGGTTCTGTGATGGTGGACGCCCACCTCCCTCTGGTCCAAATCCGCTCCCTTGGGGTTATTGCTCACCTTAGGGTTTTGTGCATTGAACTTTCCGTCCTGCGTCTATGTGCAGGGGGCGAGGTTGATGCGGGCATTCCGTGGACCTAGTTGCTTCACTGGTCCATGTGCCCTTATGTCGGGTCCAGACCGGCTGTGACTCCGACTCTGCTTGCTGTCTTCCAGGTGAGTTATAATGTCTTTTCCATCTTTATTCTGTCTCTTTCTTTCCCTCTGTTTTCTCTGTCTTCTCGGCGTCTTGCTCCACTACGCTGTTCCCTAACAATGTCTCTTTGTTTTCACAGGGATGGCTGCGATCTCGGAGTTGCCGCGCCGATGGCGAAGACCACAGTGAGTTATTGAAACGCGCGGAGCGCTGCGCTGTTTACTGGTTTTAATTGCTAACCTGTGTTCTCTTCCCTTCTTTGTACAGGTTGCGGTGATGTTCCGGAGTGATGCGCGATCGAAGCGCTGCTTGCCCAGGTAAGTGCTTTGTTAATGCTGACCTTGCTCCTTCTCCCTTGCAGGTTGCGGTGAAACCCAGAGATGGGCAAGGTATGAGAAGCGCAGGGTGCTGCCAGGACTCGCTGCTTGCCCAGGTAAGAATTGTTATTAATGCTGTCCTTGTTTCTTTACCTTTGCAGGTTGCGGCGAACTCAGGAAATGGGCGAGGTAAGCGAAGCGCAGGATGGATTCAAGGCCGGTTACTTCACAGGTAAGTGTTCTTGCTCCCTAATGCAGTTCTTGTTCTTCCAGGTTATTAATGGAATCCGGATCTAGGGCTTCAGGATCGGGCCGCCGGAGAAGCAGATGAGCAGGAGCTGGACACAGTGAGCGTTACGCTGCAGGAGTGCAGAATAAGGCGAAGCGTGTTCTGCTGTTTGGGTGTGGTTTAAATATCCCAGGTAAAGTAGTTCCAGGCCAAGAAGTTCCAGTCCCAGCCACACCCAAAACACTAGACCGCATGTCTTGGTTCTAAAGAACTGAGCTGTGTAATAGGCCTCCATGTTGGATTAAGGTCCAAAACTGGTATTGCTTTATTCCTGATAATGAGCACCAGGACTGACTCCATGTATGTTTATGATGGAGTTTTAAGGCCCTTGGGGCCAGTGTGCTGCCAGGGGGCTGTTATACCTGAGGGGGTCAGGGGTATGGATTATGACATTTCCCCAGCACTGTTGCCGAAGTGGCTTTATATGTTGCGTCTGAGTTATGTCACCTGGGCTTCACCCTGCTGTTAGGGCCCTGTTGTATAGTGGACTGTCGCTCGGGCCAGACTTCCGTTTTGATTGTAGGCTTGGAGCTGGTGCTTGATGAGTCGTGAGGAGACTCTCACAACACTTGAGTGTAGGCCAGGGTCCAGGTTCACCAAGTCAGCAAGGGTGATTTGCTGTATGTCCCCCTACTTTTATAAATGTCTATGGTAGGGAAATTGCGTTCAAACACGTTCCTGCTAGGAGCTCGAACTCCCACCTGTCGTAACAAAGGAGTATGGTGTGTGGGAAGTTGCGCAGCAGTGAACGTGTCACGTGCACCTTTGTCTCTGGCTGCAGTGTACACCTTGGGGTGTCTAGGCCCCTCCGCAGTGAGCGGGGATCCACCAGCTGTGGAACTAAGGCCAAAATGAGGGTGTAACTGGATGTGCGCAGTCTAGATAGAAGGCCAGTTCCAAAGAAGGCTGTGGTTGATAGAGATTTGTTGATCTAAAGCTCGGGTGTTGAGAGCAGTCATTTCATTGCCCAATGTAATCTCCCTGTGTTTCGGATTGGATTGGGACCGAGTTTGCGTTGCCAAGTGTAGAGGCCCCCGGCCTCCCGCAGTATCAAGTGCCACCGGTCAGTCCCACAAATATCCCCAAACCAGCATCAATGTATAGACAGTTAAGAAGGTCCCGGTTTTCTGGCCACTTCACGGATGGACTGTCTCCTCCCACGTGCTATGGGACCGTGGGGCAGCGCTTAGTCAACGCCCCCTCCGTTGTATGGGGTGCATACCTTTATAATGTTGGCAGACTCGTCTCCCGCCTCCCGGTCTGGTTGCCACTCGCTGTTTGTCCCCACAGTTCTCCCGCTTCCACAGCTGCGGTGAGATCGGGACCTGGGCTGGCCAGAGCTGGGGTCGGCATCCGGGGCGTCCCCTCTGCTGGGCCTTGTGCGATCTCATGAAGGGTGCGTATCACGCCGGAGTGTGAGTAGGGTTTCAGCCATTCTCTGTGCTCTGACAGCGGTTCGCCCCGTGGCGCCCTGTATCAATACACAAAAAGAGATTTTGGGCATTCCGCCGCTGGGTCCAGTATCTGCTGTCCGTGGGTATAGGTCACCTCTGGTTAATGTATTGAGCGTGTGGAATGTCTGGGCACTTGTGTCTGCGGAGCGGGGGGGGGAAGGGGGAGACGCTCCTCCCCTTTGCGGCCCCGAGTGGGTCGTTCGACCGTGGTATGGCACAGATTCTCCCTGGTACTGGGATTCAGCTTGCAGCAAGTGGGTCAACCCGCTGCTGCTAGATGTGTCGAAAGCTCTGCACTGCCGTTGCGGTTTTTGCTCAGACTTGCCCACGGTAGGATATAGAAGTTAAGGCACCTGCCAGACAAAGTGTTTTCCCTCGCAGTGGCTCCGAAAAGGATTAATTTAATTTAAGGATGTTCAGGGGATCGGAGCTCTTCAATCAGGCGGCCTATCTTTGTTGCGCGCAACAGCACCCCCATGCTATTATGAATTTCAATCTTAGCTTTTGAAGGCTTTCCCATTTACATATTATATGCTTTGCTCTTTCTAGTTCTAATATGCCCCACAGTATACACCACCTGATGCCTCGAGGGATGCCACATTGTCCTCCTAATATTTCCATTGTGTCAGCAATATTAGATTTAAACAACAAATAGTGTCGGATTACATTTGTCAGGAAAAGCATCAACATACTTAGGGGTTTCGATAAGATTCATCCAATATTTAATGAACATCCCACTGTTCACTTTTGTTGTTAGCGTAACTAGATCTCTTTCCTTGCTCACCTCATGTATTGCCATTTTTAACAGGCGCTTTATTCTAGGAACTGAATAAGTCACCCATGTTACTTCATTCTCTTTCGACTATTTTACATACGTGTTCTCAAGGTGCGATAGAGTGGTCAATCCCACACTTTTCTCAATGGCTTCAAAACTTTGCATTAAATCTACCATCATTGTTGCATTATCTAGTACACATATCTTAGTATACAACATTGCTGTTTTGTATTCCAAGGTATCCATAATACACATCAGATTACATTCCAGCCTGATATATTCCATGGACAAAGATTTGGGTAATCTCAGCAACATTTTTAGGCGTTTTGCTTCAAGTTTGTTCCATTCCGTCTTATACTTTCTACCCCATATCGCAGCACCATAAAGTAGGCATGGAATTACCTTTGTAGAATATAGTGTTTAAAGAATAGCCACCTAGATTTCCAATAAAATGGCTAAACTTCATTGTGATGGCCATACAGTTCCTTTTAGTCTCGCAGTAACGTTGTTCCCAAGTTGAATTCTGATCATCAATGACGCCCAAGTATTTATATGATTTTACTCGTTTGATGCTTTGATTTGTAACGCTCCAGCTCACTTTTTTTTTTTACTTTGTTGTCCGGTTTTATCCTTATATGCTATTACCTTGGTTTTTCTCAAATTAATTTTTAAACCATTACATGTAGCATACTTACCTAACGTATTTAACTTCAGCTGTAGACATCCTGGTATGTAATCTAATAATAGGAGGTCGTCAGAGTATCCTAACCATCCGATTATTATAGCACCAATTTTCACATCACCCGCTAAAATCAAATTAAATACCACAATTAAATCTGATAAACACAAGTTAAAAAGAGTTTCTGCTAAATTACATCCCTGCTTGACTCCTCGACTCGTAGTCTTTACACTTGAGATCTTACCCTCACCATCTATTCTTACTCTCACTGACGGATTAGCATATAAAAGACGTATCATAGTTAATAATGGTATACCCCATTGTTTTAATTTATCCTACAATTTATTTCGTAAAATAGTATCAAAAGCAGAACTAAAATCAATAAAAGCACCATAAACGGATAGCTTTCTTCTATTTCATGCATATTCTACTGCAGATTGTGTGCGAAAACCAGATTGATTTGGAGGAAGTATCTGTTTATCTGCGATCCACCGGTTCACGTCTCTAAGTAAAACTTTAGCAAACATTTTCACGGGAATGTCTAGCATTGCTAGCATTCTATAGTTATTGGGATCTTTCCAACAGCCCTTTTAGTGTATTGGTAAAATTGAGCTTTCTTGCCACGATTTAGATACTTTCATAGGTTTACCAATCCACACAAACAGTATATGCAGAGCTTGAGCCCACTTTAGAGCTGATAATTTCAATAAGGCATTGCATGTGCCATCCGGGCTTGTCGCACGCGATGATGGCAAAGTCGGCATCATTGTGTTAATTTCAGGTACCGATATGGTACATTGCCACGTTGATTCTACTACCTCGATCAGTACATCAGGTGGATCATAAGCACCCAGTGTTTTAGTCACATACGCGGCCCATTCCTGTTCACTCACACCATTAATGGGTAGTGTTTTCTTCTTTGTTCAATTTATTATTGCCCGTACTCCTGTATTATTATTTGTTCTTGTCATATGGGCTGCATTTTTCCAGATTTCATTATTCTTCTCCCTCTTCTGTGTGCTTTTTTTCTACCAGAATTCTCATTTGTGTATCATTACATTTATCATATTTAAGATGGGAAATTATCATTCTTCACTTTTTCTTAGCTTCATGGATTTACTTTTCAAATTCTGGTTTATGTCCATGTTTGTATGTCTCCACCCTGTGGAGGTATAAATTTGCCTCTGGGAAATCTTGCTTTTAATAGTTTCAGTGACTTGCTTAAATGCCTCGATTATTGAAATATCATTCCTCTGCATCTTATCAATAAAATTACTAAGTTCAACCTCAGCAATAATATTTCCTTTTTCAAGTTTTATCGGATTCCACTTGATACGGCTCCCACTGTTTATTACAGATACATTTCCATTATTCTCATATTCACTCTCACATTTATCTCTTAATGTTAATAATAGATACTATGGTAAATGATCACTTTCATCTCAGTTTCCAACGGCGATATCAAGGAAAATTTCATTTGCTGCTTCATTAATGTTGATATATTAGATTGTAGTCAGTGATTGTCCACTGACTCTAGTTGGACTTCTATTTACATCACCCATCGACTTTCCATTCAATAGCTTTAGATTATAGCCCCGTATTAACTTAGTCCAAGCTACACCTTATCTATTAGAGAATAATGACTCTACTGGACCACAGTCTATTTTGTTTTCTGTATTTACATCGTTATAGAATATAATTTCATTGAAATCTCCGACTAGTAGGGTTGGTGTCTTGGGGGTCACAATCCTCAAATATGTGTGATACCGTCTGTATGTTAATTTTATAAAATTTTCCATTAGAGGGATTGTATATATTTATGATTACTAAAGGTGATAACTTAGCGTCTTTACAGCGCAACCGAGTCGCTAATACCATATCGGTGGACACCCTAGTATCCTCTCCTTTCCATGGATGTCGACAGGATATTATTAGTCCTCCCTTTGGTCTTCTCTTGGGACCTCTAGATGCTAGTTTTTGGGTGGTACTATGGCCTTCAATTTCACACTTCTCGCACATCCATGTTTCCTGTAAGGCCACTACCCACATGGACTTCATTATAGTAAGAAGACCCTCTTCTGCAGTCCAGTGAGAGTGACCACTACTATTCCATGAGAGGACAACATAACTGTCACTGTTTACCAAATTGCGCTTTGAGGGCTACTGGTAACCATTTCCAGTAACCGTCCGCATTGTCATTTGTACTAATTCTATTGGGCTCTTCCCTTTTGCAGCAATTCAGCGCTATTCACCTTTATCTTATTTGCAGATCTATCTGCTTTTGGGTATTCTATACATTCAGTCATACCTTTTTTATTCCGATTCTTAATTTCGGGTGCATTTAGAGGTTTACTTATCTCCATAGTTTCTTTGCAACTATATCCCAAATTTACAAATTCATTACGGTATTGTAATATATACTCCAATATCAAATTATTTTCACAGCATACTCTATAGTTGTTAATTTATCTGTTCCTACTAACTGGTCAACTATTCTTAAACCATTAGACACTATCATTCTCAAAGGAATGATTGATTGACATAGCTTAACAATGTATCTCCTATTCAGGAGCATTAGGTTCTCTAATACTTTGAATTTGTAATGCGCATATCTTATTTTGAACTAAGTTACCATGTTGTCTGGGGTTTACATTTGTAGCGACTCCGTTCAAATTTTCAGAGAAGTCCTATGAATGAGCTTTAGCAGATGACTTTGGTGTTTCATTCATGTTTTTTATAATATCGGTGTTCTTGATCTCTATGAGCTTTGCATCACTTAAGTCATTCACATAAAATATTTTCTGTATACCAACTAATATCTTATCCGATATTCTCCTTCATTACTTTTTTCGTCTTTTCTTTTGTTTTATTACTGCTTTCGAGTTATTTCCACTTTTTGCTTGGGGCTGTATATGCTTGCTCCCTCCTATATTTTCAAGATAATTCCGAATGTCAGTATTTTTTTCTTTTTGTGTTTCACTACTTTAGAAGTCTCATTAGGGTTATGAATTAGCACAACATGCAAGTAAGTTACTATCTTCCTTTGAAGCATTTGTTTATTAATATTAACAGGACTCTTTATTACTGCAATACCTAATGGTATAGTCTCAGTCTCTACTATCACCTCATTGTCCTGGATCTCTGCGATATATCCATTTCTGTTCTGTATTTTTCTCTTGTTAGCCTAAATTGCTGCCTGTGAGTATTGTCTATTACGTCTTGCTTTTCTTTTTTGTTTGCCGATTCTATAAGTTACTTTCTCTAGTTCATGTAATTCATTATGAGTAATCACTTCTTCCAATGTTTGACACAGTTTCGTTTGAGTGGCAGTAGTGATCTGATTAATATTTCCAATATTTTTCCTCTCAGCGTCAGTGCTACACGCCCTCAGTTTTTCTATTTTTGTTAATACTTTTGTGCAATACAATTGAGTAAATATCTAGTTTACGCTCACTTTTTTCACATAGGTCAACCAAGGTCGCTAATAAGTTCTCCAACGCTTCGAACGTGTCATTTTAATTCATACTCATCGAGCTCAAATCTAAAGTGCCTTCCTGTGCACTTGTTTCATGTATGTTCGCCCCTGCCAGGGTTATACGAGCCATACTAGATGAGTCCTCAACCGGCAATCATCTATTCATCTCAATCAATTGTCCAGTAATAAAATCCTCTTCTATTCTCGCATTCTTCACCTCTCACAGCTAATTTTCACTTTCATTCATACCTTCATCCTCTATCGTACTATCGTTCCCTGTGTTATTCAGGAATATTGTCTTTCCATTAATTTCCTCTCCCAATGGCTTTTCTTTACCTGCAAGGCAAGTAATTTGTCTAGCATGTCGATACTGGGATTCATTTGGTCATTATAGTTTATCATCCACATATCAATATCAGTGCCATTAAACTCACCACATTTAAGAGCATCCCGTGAACTTATTTCTACTGCAACAAAAACACCATCAGCAAAATACAAATATTACAAAATAATGCCATGAGAACAGCTCTGAATATACCATGAAGGGAGCATATCTCCAATCATAGAAGAGACCAGCGCTGGTTAAAAATTAGCGATAGAATACTACTCAAAACAGCATCCCTTACCCACAAAGGCCTCAATAATGCCACCCCCCGTATCTCTCGGCCAGACTGACCAGAACAATTACAACACACCACACCAGAGCATCCAACCATCTTTGCCTTGAAATTCCCAGATACAAACTCTCCAAAACAGGCGGATCTAGATTCCCTGTTAAAGCTGCTCTCTGCTGGAATGCATTACCTGCCTCCTTCAGAATGGAGTAGCCGTACTCCTGCTTCAGACGGAACCTACAGATTTGGTTACGAACCAATGACACTTCGCTATTAACCTCAGCTGGACCCCGACCACTCTGCCTGAACACTGCATGTATTATTATCGACCTTCCCTCTTTTGGCCTATCCATGTAACTACCAGTTCCCATGGATACCAGACCTAACCTGTATGCAAATTGAATCTTTATGTTGTATCATATTTTATGCACTTGCCTGTATTCTGTTACCAAGCTTGAAGTATTCTTGTAACTGCTGCACCCAGCTACCTAAGGGTTTTGGTGCATATTACCAAATAAACAAACAAACAAACAATCTAGTACTTGTGCGCGCACATCTATCTTCTCATTCATCTCAAATTCATTCACTTTCTCTTTACTATTATTACGGATGATACAGTTACTTTTAGTAACTGTTATATTAGCAATTTCATTATTACCACACATGGGTGTTCTCGCATTACTCAATTAAAAGCAGCTACTTTTATCTGGACCAGCCAATGCCAGATGTGTATATACCCATATCCATCAGCTTCCTCTACCATATACGCCTGTTTGCATTGTGCAAAGCTGAGAGGGTACTGATCCACAAACAACTGGCCCAGCCTAAGTAAACCTCCATCTCTCTAATGAGTGAATCGCCCAGCATTCGGCCCCAGGGGGAATTACCCGTTGTCTCATGTAGCCGTTATGGTATACCTACGGGCGGCCTTGTACCAGTAATCAAGTGTCATTCTAGTTGTTGCGAGCCCACATTCCCCCAGTTCCCTCGCGCCAGAGAGCACTAGCACCATTGATGCAGAGGGGCCCCAAGGGTGTCTTGCTCAATGTCTAGACAAGACTTGCTAAAAGTGGTATAAATTGTGCTGCGTATCAATATCTTTCAATATCTGGAACTGCCAATCTGCCTTTGTCCTATGCTGACATAAGTGTACCCCTAGAAACCCTGGGGAATCTTTTGGTCTAAATAAATCTAAAAATGTGAGACTATACATCCTTCAGCATCGTCCTCAGAATAAGGACCGGCAGTGCCTGGAATATATACAAAAGCTGTGGAGGCAGTCATCTTGACCGCAGTCATTCTCCCCAGCCAAGATATTTCAGAGGTTCCCCACTGCACTAGATCCTGTTTAGCCGAGGTGAAAAGCGGCAGAATATTAGCCACATATAGGTCTGTATATTGGGCAGTTAAATGGATGCCCAGCTATTTCAAGGCACCCAAAGCCCACGAAAATAGGAAAGCGGCTCCAACCGGGCAACTGTTTCAGGTGTTTGAAACATTAAGAATGGTAGACTTTGTATAGTTCATTTCAAACCCCGAAACCCTACGGAATTTCTCCAACAAATAGACTATGTGGGCCAGTGAGAACCAGGAGTCCGGCATATAGAAAAGGAGATGGTCGTATAACGCCATTTTATGCTCATATCTAGTTCACAAATGTCTCTGGAGGAACAGCCTTAGCATGACAGGGGCTCCATGGACAATGCGAACAATAGCAGGGACAGCGGCCATCCCTGACTGGTGCACCTCCACAGGCTCACTGGATCCGATAACATACCATTCACTTTGATCCGACTAGAGGGGAGCATGAAGTGAGCCAGCACTTGTTTGAGAAAAATGGGCTGAATCCAAACCCTTCTAGCACTCTTGACAGATATGACCAGTCTACTCGGTCAAATGCTTTTTCGGCATTGATAGAGAGTAGGGCCATTTCTCGCTTATGCCTCTGGGCCCATGCCACAACGTCAATGGTGCGACAGATGTCAAATGTCTGGTGTCCTGGGACTAACTTTATTTGGCCACCACCTACCACGCTGGGGAGCACTGTAGCTAATTGTGCGGCCAAAATTTGAGTAGATGCCTGAATCACAGTTTAGAACTACGATTGGCCTAAAAGAGGAGCATAGAGGGAGGTCCTTGCCATTGAAGGTGTGATAGACCCAGTCTCTGCAAAATAATTGAATAAAACCACCAGTTGGGGGGCAAGTATATCAGATAATGTCTTATAAAAAAGTCTGTGAACCCATCCGGGCCCGGGGCCTTATTACTAGGGAGAGGGCGAATGGCCTGGGAAACTCCCTCCAATGTTATGGGCCCCTCAAACTTGCTCATTATCCGCAGAGGTCTGGGGTAGATGCGCATCCTGAATAAATGTGTCCTGCTGAACTCCACTAAGGGGTTCCGCAGTGAACAATGCTGTGTGATACTGTGATAGTACACAAATGTTTTCAGATTCATCATCTTTCAAACAGGTGGCCTCATCCCTCAGTCCTCCAATTGCGGTGCTATTTCTCTGGGCTTGGATTTTGTATACCAAGTTGCGTGACGCTTTATTAGAAGGGCTGTATTGCAAATGCTTAGTTCTAAGCAATTTATGAGAGATGCTGTCAGCCCACGGCGCCTGCAGTTCTGATCTCGCTACAATTCTTCCCAGTTTATGGCGGGCTTCCCACTCTTGAACCCTCTGTTCCGCGTGTACACGTGGGGCTGTTAAAACCTTTTTATGCGCCGAGGCTAAATGAATTAATTCACCATACAGACCGCTCCTATGAGATTTTCCTGGAAAAAGTTAGCGATCCTCTGAGATGGTAGCACAAACAGCCTCTTCTGCTAGAAGAGAGTCATTCAGTTTCCAACCGCCAGCTTTCCTACTGCCTAATCCATGGCTGTCTAGCTGTAACGTGATGGGGGAGTGATCGCATATCATTGCTAGTCCTATAGTAGCAGAAATAATCTCTGAGAGCAAGGGCTGAGATATCAAAAAATAGTCAAGTCTAAAATAGTTGCAGTGAACATGCGAAAAGTGAGAGTAAACATGAATGTGGGGATGAAGGTGTCTCCACACATCCACTAAATGTATATCCTCCATAGCTTTCTTAAGGGGGGAAAGCTTGTGATACTTCAGATGGGGGTAATCTGGCCCGACCTATCCACCACCCCTGCATCTAACACGACATTAAAGTCGCCTTCGACCACAAGTTCCCCCTGTTGAAACTGCACAATATGAGGGAAAGTCTGTACATTGAAGTGGTCATATTGCTGATTTAGCCCATAGATGGGAGATCAGAGTGAGATCCCCCCACCCCCCATTTGTATATGCAGCCCTAGATACCTGCCATGGGCGTCCCTCACATCCCTCAACTTTACAAAATGAAGTGAATTGGCTATTAAAATTACCATCCCGGCTTTCTTCTCAGATGGGGAAACCATCTAGAGCGAAGCCTCAGCCAGTCACGTTGTAAAAGATGTGTTTCCTGCAGTAAAGCAGCGTCAGCCCCAAGATCCACCAATTAAGCTAGCGCACTTCCTCTGTCTCTGAGGATTCAGCCCCTTAACAATCATTGAGATTATTTTAAAGTCAGCCAGTTCCCCCAATTTAGGCTCTCCCGGCCTCCCCCAAAGGCATCCCAATGCTGATTGATGTACATACCCCAGATCTATACCCACCCCCACTGAAATCTGTACCCCATCATGTAGACTAACCTCTGAAAGACATTTAGAATGAAATAAGAGAAAATACATAAAGAACGAAAAGAAAAAGAAAAAACAACCCCGTATGGGGCAAATAGGTCAATATTCCTGATAGAGGGCGCATGCTCAACTAAACGGCTTTCAAAGCCTCATCAACTGCTGTACAGACAGCTCCCGGGAACCCCAAGAGAAACTGCCTGCAATGCTCAACATAGTGCATTCTAAACTAATCAACCAGATGCTCGGGTCCAGCTTTCACATAGGAGCCTCCGAGTCCCTGCCCCTTTCCCTTCAATCCATGGAGGGTCTCCAACGATCCCTTCTTCCTCTTCTCCACCGTGCTAGTGACCAGTCAGTGGAAGGGGGCTCTGGAGGTCATTTCACAGGCATGTGTAGATCCTCGTCTGAGATCTTCAGGGTCTGAATGGCTGCCACTATGGAGGTGAACTGGTGCTGGATCCCATCCAACTGAAACAAAACCCAAAATGGGTACGCCCACCTATATTGAATGCCTTTTTCAGACAGCTAAGTAGTCAACGGCTGCATCAGCCTACGCTGAATGATCCCTTGAGACAAGTCATAGAACAGTTGAAGGGAGGTGCCTTTGTATTCGAAGCCTCGCCTCGCTCTCGCTTTCTGAACAAGGTGGTCTTTGGTCTTCAAAAAGTTAACCCTTGTTAGCACATCTGGCAGAAGATTCTACCGAGGATGAAAGTTGGAAAACACTTTGTGCGTTTGATCGAGGGTGTAGTCCACCTCAGCATCTCCCAGTAAGTCTTGGAACAAGCCACAGACATATTCATCCAGCTCCCAGTCCATGATGTTGTTTGCGATCCCTCTAATAAGGATATTATTTGTACGAGTCCGGTTCTCAACATTTTCCCGTTTCTCTTCCATGGAACTCCTATAGGCCCCCAACGTGGCCACTCGCGGCTCCAGTTGGCCTGGTCGAAGAAGGCAGACTCCAAATCCCTGAGTCTTGTCTCATTCTGCTGAACGCTATGTGATAGCTCCTGGACGGAAACCTTTAATTCCTGCAATGTAGAGCCCATTTCTTTCTGGATGGACTGAAACAAGCGAGTAATATCGCCTTTTGTGGCCACTTGTGTATCTGCATCCAGGGAGGATGACGGTTCAGCTGCAGATTTCGTCTGTTGAAGCATATCTTTAATGTAGGCTGCAGGTTTGTCTTTTAAGCTTGCCAGATTTCATGGAGACCAGGATGGTGAGGCTGGACTAT